>NC_134767.1:7447500-9930000 GCF_050436995.1 Anticarsia gemmatalis | reverse complement strand
CTAACCTAACCTAACCTAACCTAACCTAACCTAACCTAACCTAACCTAACCTAACCTAACCTAACCTAACCTAACCTAACCTAACCTAACCTAACCTAACCTAACCTAACCTAACCTAACCTAACCTAACCTAACCTAACCTAACCTAACCTAACCTAACCTAACCTAACCTAACCTAACCTAACCTAACCTAACCTAACCTAACCTAACCTAACCTAACCTAACCTAACCTAACCTAACCTAACCTAACCTAACCTAACCTAACCTAACCTAACCTAACCTAACCTAACCTAACCTAACCTAACCTAACCTAACCTAACCTAACCTAACCTAACCTAACCTAACCTAACCTAACCTAAGTATACAGGTCGCTTGTCACACCTACTTGCCGTCGGAATCACACTTCCTTACTCATATCTGACTCGTAAATTATTGATTTATTGTTCATTACTTATCAATTTATCTTCAATTATTCATTCATTATGCATCAATTCCATCAATTTATTTTTTGGATTTCTTGGAGATGAATGTTATAAGATTTCAGGGAGATGTGATAAGATTTCAAGAAATGTCATTACATTTCAGGGAGATGTGATAAGATTTCAAGGAGATTTTATGTTTTCAGGGAGATGTGATAACATTTCAGGGAGATTTTATAAGTTTTTGGGGAGATTTTATAAGTTTTCAGCGAGATTTTATAAGTTTTCAGGGAGATTTTATAAGTTTTCAGGGACATTGTATAATTTTTCAGGGACATTGTATAATTTTTCAGGGAGATTTTATAAGTTTTTTTTCAGGGAGATTATAGAAGATTTCTGGAAGATGTTATGAGCTTTCAGGGAGATTTTAAAACTTTTGAAGGAGATTTTATAAGATTTCAGGGCGATTTCATAAGTTTTCAGTAAGATGTTATAAGCTTTCAGGGGAGATTTTGAAACTTTTGAGGGAGATGTTATAAGCTTTCAGGGAGATTTTAAAACTTTTGAGGGAGATTTTATAAGTTTTCAGCGGGATTTTATAAGTTTTCAGGGAGATTTTATAAGTTTTCAGGGAGATGTTATAAGCTTTCAGGGAGATTTTAAAACTTTTGAGGGAGATTTTATAAGTTTTCACGGAGATTTTATAAGTTTTCAGGGAGATGTTATAAGCTTTCAGGGAGATTTTAAAACTTTTGAGGGAGATTTTATAAGTTTTCAGCGGGATTTTATAAGCTTTCAGGGAGATTTTAAAACTTTTTAGGGAGATTTTAAAACTTTTGAGGGAGATTTTATAAGTTTTCAGGGAGATGTTATAAGATTTCCGGGAGTTAATAAGCTTTCAGGGAGATTTTAAAACTTTTGAGGGAGATTTTATAAGATTTCAGCGGGATTTTATAAGTTTACAGGGAGATTTTATAAGTTTTCAGGGAGATGTTATAAGATTTCCGGGAGATGTAATAAGCTTTCAGGGAGATTTTAAAACTTTTGAGGGAGATTTTATAAGTTTTCAGCGGGATTTTATAAGTTTTCAGGGAGATTTTATAAGTTTTCAGGGAGATTTTATAAGTTTTCAGGGAGATGTTATAAGCTTCAGGGAGATTTTAAAACTTTTGAGGGAGATTTTATAAGTTTTCAGCGGGATTTTATAAGCTTTCAGGGAGATTTTAAAACTTTTTAGGGAGATTTTAAAACTTTTGAGGGAGATTTTATAAGTTTTCAGGGAGATGTTATAAGATTTCCGGGAGTTAATAAGCTTTCAGGGAGATTTTAAAACTTTTGAGGGAGATTTTATAAGATTTCAGCGGGATTTTATAAGTTTACAGGGAGATTTTATAAGTTTTCAGGGAGATGTTATAAGATTTCCGGGAGATGTTATAAGCTTTCAGGGAGATTTTAAAACTTTTTAGGGAGATTTTAAAACTTTTTAGGGAGATTTTAAAACTTTTTAGGGAGATTTTAAAACTTTTCAGCGGGATTTTATAAGTTTACAGGGAGATTCTATAAGGTTTCAGGGAGATGTTATAAGATTTCCGGGAGATGTTATAAGCTTTCAGGGAGATTTTAAAACTTTTGAGGGAGATTTTATAAGTTTTCAGCGGGATTTTATAAGTTTACAGGGAGATTTTATAAGATTTCAGGGCGATTTCTTAAGTTTTCAGTAAGATGTTATAAGCTTTCAGGGGAGATTTTGAAACTTTTGAGGGAGATGTTATAAGCTTTCAGGGAGATTTTAAAACTTTTCAGGGAGATTTTATAAGTTTTCAGGGAGACGTTATAAGATTTCAGCGGGATTTTATAAGTTTACAGGGAGATTTTATAAGTTTTCAGGGAGATTTTATAAGTTTTCAGGGAGATTTTATAAGTTTTCAGGGAGATTTTATAAGTTTTCAGGGAGATGTTATAAGATTTCAGCGGGATTTTATAAGTTTACAGGGAGATTCTATAAGTTTTCAGGCAGATGTTATAAGTTTTCAGGAAGTTATTGTGTTATTTCAGGGAGTCATAATATCATTTTAGTGAGATATTTTAATATTTCAGGGAGATGTTATAATATTTCAGGATGTTATAATATTTCAGGATGTTATTGTGTAATTACAGGGAGTCATAATATCATTTCAGGGAGAGGTTATAAGATTTCAGGAAGTTATTATGTTGAAATGACGTAATAGAATTACGATGTAATTAAGGTGTGTTAGTCTAAGATCGAACCTGAGGTTCACTTGAGTTTTTCACTCCCAGAAACCGTTATCGCGGAATAGATAATTTCCGGGAGTCATAATACCATTTCAGGGGGAAGTTATAATAATTTATTTATTCGTTAATTTTGGTCATTTATTTCAGTGAGATATCTTGTCATTTCAGTGACATGCTAGTTAAAAAAAAAAAAAAAAGAAACAAAAAAAATATTGGCACAGATGGAATACCTATGTCCAGAAATAAAACAGGATACTATTTATGCCGAAGACGGAATCCCGTGGAATATTTTCGACTTCTATGCGTACGAAGTCACGGGCAGAATCTAGTCCTCAATAATATTGTTTAGCGGCGGCCATCACGTTGTGTGTACAGTCGGTACAAAACGAATTGTTTTGAGGCGGAAATACTTGGAACGGTTACAAAACTGGATCGTACGATATTTGTTTACACATAGCGGCTCAGCGAGTGGGCCTCGCGAGAGGTGTGGCGCCATGCGGCCACTGGCGCACTCCCTCGCTCACTCAAACTCAAGGCGCACTTACGTAGCGCCAACTGTCCGCCAACGTCGTCACCGGCTCAGCTGAGCGTGCGACGCACTCGCACCGAGTCGCGCGACGTGCGTCGTGCACTCGCGATTTGCAAAACATGTTTTGATTATGGGCAGATATAAGATCCCGCTTGTTGTTTACGTCAACTCAGTATACTCTCGTAAACCGTTCAGACATCTTACAAAAGCTTAAAGAAAAACGTTAATGAACTATATTATATTACTAGCGAATACTAACTGAATACCTACCATCAGACTATTTGAAAAGTGAAAGTGATACCTACGTCATAGTGATATTAGTGATTTGACACGAAATACTTACCTGTAAGCCACGGCCCGTTTCGTTTCAGTTAGACCATCAAGTTAATTTGTGAGTGGTGCAAATAACTTGAAGACACTACTATTTCCAACTGCTCTAGTCATTAAAATTTAAATTTGAGTGTAATATTTTTTTTTTGTTTTGTATTAAGCACATCCAATTAAAAATATACTAAACGTTTGGTAAATATAATCAACTTGAATTTAATTTACGTGCTACGAAACGTGGCTTTGTTTTGATTCGCTCAAGTTGGCAGTACTGACTCCGTATCGTCCGATTTTACGTCACTCTTTAACGTCTTGTCATTGATTTATTTATATTTGCGACTTTACTCACGACAAGGTTTTGTGCAAAAATCAGATATTAGTGTGCGCTGGTGTGGTGCAGACACACCGACAGTTGTTATACATTGGACACGTAACTTACTGTGTCGTTAATTACTATAAAATATCGGAATCGACGGTGGAATATATTCGTGTTAAGACCGCAGCGCTTTGTTTATTGACAGTACAGTGTTGAGTGTAATGAGCGCACGATAATTCTAGAAGATCACGTCTAGATAACAAGTGTAGGTGGTGGTGCGTAGTGAGTGCGAGCAGTGGTCGGAGGCAGGCAGGATGTCGTCGCTGGGCGGTCAGTGGCGCGTGATCCGGCACTATCTGTCGCTGAGCAACCTGCACACCGAGGTGGAGAAGCTGGTGCAGAAGATCCGCCCCGCCACCCCCGAGCAGTGGGACAGTGAGTACAAGCACTTCACAGCACTCTTCTTGATTATATCACTCCAGTTGTGTTTGTTGTGAATATACCGTGTGGTGGGTCATTAGAGGGCGACGACACACTGACTGCTCACTAAAATAAACAACGTCTAATAGAGCATTATTTCCCCGCTTTTACAATGTAGAGTATATATCTGTGAATCTATTTTAATTGGAATAGTTTAGTTAGGAATTTACTTTTAGACAGAACAAAATTGTAACATTATTGCATTGTTATAGATCTAATAAAGAAGTTTGAGAAGGCAGTGTCAGTGAGGGTCACGGGCTCTAAAGACCTGGCTGTGGACAAGTTACAAGATGGCAGCCAGTTGAAGACAACTGCGGTGGAGGAGACTGACACCAACACGAAGGTTGTGAACAAGGAAGCCAAAGAGTTGAACAAGAAGGAGTCGGTCCCCGGCGTGGGCACGGAGCTGAAGGAGCTCACGGTGGAGGGACTGTGGCAGGGACTGAAGCTCAAGAAGGACATACACCTGGGCAAGATATCTGAGCCCTCGTGGAAGCCCAACAAACATGCCATGACCAAGGTGAGCCCACATCTACTGCTTACTTGTATTGTACAAACATCATGCTTGTGGTTTACCTCAGTGTTTAGTACATGTTAAGTATGTATCAGTAGAATGCAGATCAAGTTCTATCATTGGAACTGTATTTATAATACAATTTAGATATAATTTGTTTTAAAGTAAA
The DNA here is from genome assembly GCF_050436995.1 of Anticarsia gemmatalis. Classification (NCBI taxonomy): domain Eukaryota; kingdom Metazoa; phylum Arthropoda; class Insecta; order Lepidoptera; family Erebidae; genus Anticarsia; species Anticarsia gemmatalis. The sequence goes on along the minus strand of NC_134767.1, from coordinate 9,924,993 downwards.
CATTAATGACTTGACAATATGCTAATAGTATTAAAATGGCATCATGAATATCAAGGTTTTTTACAAGCAGATAAACTTTATGCCTACCGCGGTTTAAATCATTATAAAATTGTGATAACTTTGATTAAATGACCACTATTTTCATATTTTCATTGTAGTAGCTGTTTTAGGATTCATTGTAAATGTAAATTAATACCAATTAGCCTGGCAAATATGTGCAAGAAAAATCTAAAGAAAAAAATTGTAGCTAGTGTGTAAGTTGTGAATGTGAACAAAGAATCAAGTATGTAAATAGAGTGTGTAGTAGACTGATGTAGGTGGCTACATAGTACATTGTAGCGGTTGCGCGGTGTCACGGTGGGGCGATGTAGTGGCGCGACGGTGGCGCGATCGTGACGAGCGCATGGTGCGATACAGTGACACACTCACTGTACACTCACCATCAAACTATCTCTTGCTTGATAACGCTCATAATGTGGGAGAAATGTCCTACTGAGAGAGTGTGTCCCGCGTGCTCGCTGCGCACTGCACAGTGCTCTCTCTTCATCATATTTGTGTCAATTGTTATCTAATCAGTCGCAACTATTATTGGCCACTGATTTTATTGAGCATGATACATGATGATACACTGAACTCAATACATATTTTGTAAACAATTCGCACGATTAACGCATATAAATGTTATCTCTGAGTGCGTCGAATAGTTCACATAATAATAAGATTAACTTATTCATCTCTTGAATGTTCTATGTACAGTAATTGTTTGTAGAAGTTTCATGTGATAAAATTGTGTTTATCGCAATTGCTAATTATACATTACAGTACTGACAGTCTAATTCCTACTTGAGTTTTGTATAAACATACAGCTGACTGAAAACATAGCTCTAAGCCAGAAAATGGAAGTACAGCTTACAATAACAACATAGGTATTATGTAATTCATCATTTTGATCTAACACATTGTATATCTTATTTTAAAACATGCACGTGCAGGAGCACGCTCGGTTCATCACAACATGTTGTTTTGAGTCACAGTTAGAGGAAGCTTCTGTTTATCTGATCACCTGATGTTATGTAGGTAGGTACTAATAATACAAACAAAACAACTAGTAAGTGCGGCGCACTTTCACGACGCGTTATCCACAATATCAACTAGTGTCTAAATATTCGCGAGTGGTGACCTAGATGGCGAGGCCGCCGCGGGGGGCGCGCTCGCGGTCTTACGTGTTAGCATCCTAAACACAATAATCTCAGTAATACGTTAAGATAATGTCCAAGCTAACGCGCAACGCGGGCGCACTTATCAAACATGAAACAAGGAAACACCTTGACGTTATAAAAGAATTTGCGCGATGCTGTCATCTCTGTTATGTAATAACATTTATTGCGCGACGCGAAAGCTAGAGAAATGTTATTGTTGTAGAAGTTTCTGTGTTAAAAATACATATGTTATCACGACGCGGCGACGCGCCACGATCAGGCGATGCGGCGGTCTGGCAGCGCTCCACTAGTTCCACGACACATGTCATGAACTGTACATACGTTGTACAGTATTGTACACACACTCATTACTGTCTGTCTGTCCCAGTGAACCAACAGCTGGTCGTTACATAATGTCGCGCTATTTTTGTTAAGTTCTAAGTATACGCACGGCACACTTCCTGTACATTTTTCAGGCACTTAATAGCTAGTGTCTGTGTTAGGTGAAAATGCAGTAATACCATGAAACATGACATGCAAGTGTATGTAACTGAGATTCATGAGTCATTTGGCTGATAGCCATCGGTTCCCACTAATTTATCTATCGTGTTGTTTGTTTACTAATTAATCAGTCAAACATACAATAAACAACATGTTTGAATGCAATTATAGTTAAAAGTATCACGCTTATGAGTAGATACCTACTATGGAGTACAACTGGTATGAGAAGGGTTGTCGTAGCTTAAGCCTTTGATCAATGACATTGAAAGGTGGTGTTCGTGTCGTGTGACGAGTCCACCTCAGTGCAGTGTTCGCTGTGCTAGTTCTGGGTGTATGTATGTATGTGTGTATTGTATGTGTTGTGTGTTGTCGTTGCAGACGTCGATCCACTCGCGCACGGCGTACGTGATCAGCGCCATCGTGACGGCGGAGGGCGCGGAGAGCGTGCTGCGCCGCACCGAGCGCCTCGTCGACCACCTGCACGAGTACCCCGAGGCGCGGGACTACGCCATCAAGGTACCTACATATACATACCTCACATACCTCACTGACTCATGGTAATAATAATGCCATTATTCATATCTAAAGAATTTCTAAGACAATACGATAATCACTTGGGTACTTATAGATATTGTTCTGTGACACAATGATACGTTCCTCATTAGGTAATTAATTGGAGCATTCAAAGAATTTGTTCGACAATAGTAACAGGTAGTCAGGTAGGTACCTACCTATATTCCAAGAGTATTATAATGTAAGAGAATAGCAAATAGATATTATGTTCCTGGTTACCTATGTTATCGCACTATGTGTGTGTGTGTGTTAGTGTGTGGTGCGCGGAGAGTGTGCGGCCTTCAACTGGCGATTATTTTGATCGTGTGACGCAGCACGATGCGCGATGTACTGTTTATCGCAATAATAAATGATTGTACTGTTTCCTTATTGCTCGGCGCTCGTGTCGTCGTGTCGTGTCGTTGTGCCACGCCGCGCGTCACGATCACCAGATCATCCAAATATATCACAACTGTATGTTTGTAAACTTGCAGCACGTTGCACCGCACACACACACACACACACACACACACACACACATGCACACACTATGACGTCAATGACGTACGACAGATGACGCGCTCGAGTGCGTGCGCACTCGCACGTTTGTTTTAGAATATTGTGTATCAGCCTACGCAATATCTTATAAATTGTTAAATGCAACAGATAGTCTAACGATATTCTATAATTGATGGGAAGTACAATATTACGACATTGATATGCCACGTGTTGTGTGCAGGAGGGTGCGGTGCGCGCGCTGCTGCGCGTGCAGCACCAGGTGCGGCGCGACGAGCCGCTCGCGCGGGACATCGAGGGCGCCGCCAACGAGGCGCTGGCGCTGGTCGGCTACACGGGGCCGCCGCGCTGGGCCGGCGCCAACATCCTGTCGCTGGACGGCGGCGGCATCCGCGGCATCATCGCAATCGAGATCCTGCGCCACCTGGAGCGGCTGACGGGGCGCAAGGTGCACGAGCTGTTCGACTACATCGTGGGCGTGAGCACGGGCGCCATCATCGCGGCCGTGGTGGGCGGCGGCGTGGGGTCGCTGGACGAGGCGCGCCGCATGTACCTGACGCTGTCGCGCGACATGTTCGGCGCCACGTCGCGGCTGGGCGGCGCCTCGCGCCTCGTGTGGACGCACTCGTACTACGACACGGCGGCGTGGGAGCGCATGCTGCAGGACAACCTCAAGGACTGCACGCTGGCGCACTGCAACCGCCACGGCATGCCCAAGCTGGCGGTCGTGTCGTGCGTCGTGAACGCGGGCTCGCGCCTGTCGCCCTTCCTGTTCCGCTCGTACGAGGTCGGCTTCCGCGTGCGCTCCGTGTTCCCGGGCACGTCGCGCGCCAAGCTGTGGCACGCCGTGCGGGCCAGCGCCGCCGCGCCCACGTACTTCGACGAGTTCCGGCTGGCGGGGCTGCTGCACCAGGACGGCGGCATCATGGTCAACAACCCCACGGGCGTGGGGCTGCACGAGGCGCGCCTGCTGTTCGGCGCCGGCGCGGTGTCGCGCGGCACCGTGGTGTCGGTGGGCACGGGCCGCGCGCTGGCGCAGCACCGCGACTACCGCCTGCTGCCCGACGCGCCCGAGCCCGCCGGCACCTCCTGGAAGGACAAGTTCAACAAGATCCTCGACTCCGCCACCGACACCGAAGGTGAGTGCGCTGCGATCGCTCCTTCGCGACACGGTCGGCGCCGGTCGGGCCGAGCCCTCTGTATGGATACGTCTAATGGTCGTCGTTTCGCAGGTGTGCACCTGGTACTGAACGACCTGCTGCCCCCGGGCAACTACTTCCGCTTCAACCCGCCGCTGATGCAGGAGTGCGCGATGGACGAGATCGACGCGCAGAAGCTGGACAACCTGCTGGTGGACACGCTGGCCTACATCCGCCGCAACCAGCACAAGTTCGAGCAGGCGGCGGCGCAGCTCACGCGCAGCCGCAGCATCGTGCAGCGCGTCGCCGACTACGTGACGGCGCATGCGCACCGCGCCGGAGCTATAGCGCACTGACACAAGCCGCGCGGCGCGCCCGCGCCCACACAGTCGCCCGGCGACTCGGACCACACCAGCACCGCCTGAGTGACAGTGACCGTGATACAGACTCCTGGAGTGACGCAGTGAAATTAACGTAGTTACCTCGTACCTCCTCGACGCGAATGTTTCGCGCTTATTATTACAATCTAACTTTACTCTTTGAGAGCTCGAATATTGTAATGAGACGATTTCGAATGAATATACTTAGCTTGATCGATGGTAGCCAAATTGTCAGAGTTAGTCGATTGACCGTACACTGAACATAGTTTAGTGGGTAAATGTACATAAAATATAGTTGTAGCGAGATGATTCTCGGAGATATTCCTCACGTAGTACCTTATCGTTGTTAGTGTCGCCCGTACGCGACGTCGTACGTGCGTACGTGTTGTATTATTGTTTGTTTTATAAATGATCTTTATGTAGTTGGACTACTGGTACGTTACTGCATTTTGTAATTATAAATAACGTTTTAATGATATACGAACGCTTGTGTATGTATATCGTGGGACTGCTACAGTCGTCGATATTAATATGATATTGTTATGATAAGTATGTTATATCTAGTCAGTAGTGGACGCAGCTTCACAGCGCTCGAGCGCGGCGCCTACCGCTTGTGTCGATATAGTCAAGTAAACTTTACCAAATACATATTTATTTACACTTTTATTTGTCGAGTAGAGTAGGTGTCGCGACAGAGACAGCTTGTTAGTGTAGAGGACGCTTGCAGCCGGTATGATGACATACTGAGTGCAGAGCGCACAAGTAGAGTAGCGTGCGACGTACTCGCGGTACTTAGTACTTACACCACGTAAAATATTACAAACAGGAACGCGATTACGAACTACTATCCGTGCTCGATTTTTTATAAAGCAACTTAGTAAGTACTTTCATTTTTAAAAGTACTTAAATCTTGACGTAATTTTTAATATTAGTCGCTTCGAAGGCGATACGATGATATCGGAAGTTCATAATCGCGCTGTATAAAAAAAATACTCCTGTAAATGTTCATACATAATTACATACTGTTCACTAGTTACCTATTATATAATAACATTTTACAATTTCTTATATGATCGAATGTGATATAAAATAAATGCAAAATAATAAATATTATTTCATTTCTTTTATTTTCTGAAACCCTGTAACTATTTAGATTTTTTTTGTTATTTTATAGTTTGCTTACAAATGTTATCGCTTCAACGATAAAAGGAGTCATTATTTTGTGGATAACCTTAGAATGTGGTGTCGATGTCGGTCAGGAATTCAGGATAATACAAAACGAACAAGATCATCGTTGAACGAGCGAGTGTCGGCGCGGCCGCGCACCGTCGACCGGCGCGTTGTGTAGCGGTACTAAATACTTTCACTTCGCTCAACAAGTTCTACGTTGAAGCAGTGCAACTCAATATTACTTACTCAAAGTTTTACCTACTTAGCTTATATATACTTAGGTTTATTAATTAATGTCTAAAAACTTAGCGCTACGGTAGGTCATTAAATAATGACTTACTTATTTATTATTCTGCATGAAATGTGGACGCCAATGGGCTACTATTTCGTAGTGGTTGCGTGCAGGTAATATTGTGTCCTTCGCATGAATCACTCAAAGGCGACGATAGCCGTGTATCGCGGGTCCGGTCGTAGTCGCAGGCTCTTGGCGGCCATCATTAACATTCAAGTGGTGCTTTCGCTTCCACCACCACCACCGGCCGCTCCCACCGCGCTCCGCCGCCGCCCGCTAGTGTTGTGACACGCAGACAGGGACGCACACGTACGCATCACATCACTACACATTGTGGGCTATACCTATTAAAAACTAAACGTGTTTTTTGGCGGGAATACAGTTCCAGTGACTCGTTTAGGAACAAATTAGTGATACCGTCAGAAAATGGAGTGCTTCAAATATATTTTGGTGACGGTGAGTAGTTGCGTGTAATCATTGTGTTGTTATGTGTGTTGTGTAAGTGTTGTGAAACTGTGTCCGTGTTCCACAACACATCGCCGACGATATGACGGTGTACAGATACAGGATACTTTTATATTGTCTTATATTACGATAACGGTTTCAAGTATGAAATAATGTCAAGCAAGGAACAAGAGCCATACAGGCATACACCACACGGTGTGCAAAGGTCTCGAACTATCACGAACCTTCACATTTCATCAGATGGTCACTGCGCTTCGGTGTGAGGGTCACAGCTTGTCGCACTGGTCGATGGTCTTATTTAACGATAAGTCAAGCTACTTAGGCGCTGATGAAACAACCTATTCTAATGAAGGGTAATTAAGGATTACTTGATTAGACTTGACAGACACTGTTACCTAATTCATAAGATACATAGTAGGTAGGTAGGTAGTATCATTTAGTTGCTTCATTAGTTTCGTAATTCTATAATACACTTACCATTTATTTCGCTAATCCACAGTAGAGATTATGTGGTAGGTACAAATACAGGAAATGTTAACTAGATCTAGAAAATCAGTAGATACCTAAATACGTAGAGAAGACAAAGACGTAATAGTAACCTGCTTACCTCAATATGACAGAGTGTGAGCGGTCAACTCGCTCTAGTGACTCAACTGACAGCTGAGACAGTCGTGAGTCGAGTGCAAGTTTGGAGAGTAGGTCATTCACTCCATCACTGTTCCTCTCAGTTTAATAAAAAACACAAGTTCCTGTATCACTCGGCAGATGGCATCAGTAGTACCTAGTTTAAAATGTTTTTTATCCGCTTTGTGGAAATCGAAACGCAATGTTTTCAACTTTTCACAAAAATCACTAACAAAAATTGTGTGTCCGGTTCTAGTTAGTCAGTTCACATGTGTGTAAACAATATTGAGTAACATTTGAGTTGATTCTATTTGGTATGTTGACGTAATGATATGTGATTGTGTTTCAGTTGGCGGTGGTGTTGTCCATGCTGTTGTCGGCAGACTCCACCATTCCGCAGCCCAGAGCTCCTAACTTCCAGTACTTCGAGAGGTAATCATACATTACTATTACTCAATCACAATACATAAACTCAGGCATTTCCCTTTTTGAAATGGCTAAACAGCGCCATCTATGTTTGCTCAGTAGTTTACCCTCGTTTGCAGATTGTTTGTTCATAATTTATTTCCGGAATATATTGAAGTGTATATGATGTTTGTTGTGTAATATTTGGGCAAGAACCACATGTGAACTAGTTAATTCATCGCAACATCAAGATTATATTGACATTTGACCACACTTGACACTTCCGTAAGACGTGTAATACAGTTTAATTGAATTAGCGATGTTGTGTGGTTTCAGGCCGAACTACCGTTACCCGTACTACGATGAGAACGGCAAGGGCAAGCTGCTGTACGGCTACGGCGGGCCCGAGCTCTACCAGTACAAGTCCTACTCGCCGCTAGAGGGCATCTACTAGCGCTCGCTAGTGCACTACGCTACCTGTACATAGAACAATTTACTTAGCTATAATATTATCACCATTACGAAGTTGTAGAAAGACATTCAATTTATTTGTATAAGTATGTTTGTAAATAAATAAATAGTTAAAATAGTGTCTGTTTCTATGTGAAGAGAAATGATGTCGTCAGCTGAGTGTTGATAGTGAATACCTTGCCTGAACCTAAGATTGAATAAAAAAAAGCTATGTGCCGAACAGTCTAAAATACGTTAAACGTAGACATCCGCGTTAATCGTATATTGGGCAGCCTTTGTTTAAACGACACACGTGAAATACAGAGAAGTAATATAGCACACTAGCTGACCCGCGCAACTTCGCTTGCGTCGCATAAGAGAGAATGGCTAGTTGCTACTCCGCTCCTAATGACCGTAGCGTGATGTTGTATAGCCTATAGCCTTCCTCTATAAATGGACTATCTAACACTGAAAGAATTTTTCAAATTGGACTTGTAGTTCCTGAGATTAGCGCGTTCAAACAAACAAACAAACAAACTCTTCAGCTTTATAATATTAGTATGGATAATAATTCATTAGATGTGACACTCGACATTATCCTTGAGCGACGTAACTCAAACATGGTTATTTGCGCACAAACTATATTAGAATACGTTTATATATGGAGCCGTGTCGCGCAGTCTGTCGTGTACGAGCGCATACGAAACATGTCACACAAACTGTTAGGTGTGTTGTTGATAGTGCAGCTGACACTGCCGTGTACTCAGTGCTCATACATTTACTCCAGTTTCTGGGCGCCGTTGTTCGATCGTAGAATCCTAAACTACCGCGTCGACGCGCCCTTCCATCCAGACTCAGGGAGCACAGCCAGGGAACAATATGCAAAAGACTATGGTTACAGAGGAGAGAAACTGATTGCTGATTTGGGAAATGGAGTTGGTCCTGGAGATTACTCTAAAGATTACAAGGTAAATACGACATAATACTTGTGCATTCTGAGGAAACCTCATAAAATAAAATCTAGCATCCACTAAGAGGAGTAGAAGGGCTTAATACATTGTTTTATTTGGTTTTTCTACCAATGATCAATTTTCATCAGATATTAAAATCAAATCTAGCTGTATTTACAGTGGTGTTAACTAATGTTTAATTAACAAACTAGACATAATTAAGACTATTATTTTCAGGCACACTATGGAGATGTGAAGTTTTACTACACTTGAGCTGGGAATGTTGCAATATTAGATTAACATAAAGGACAAGTGATTGGTTAAATAAACAGACTAAAAGTTGGTAAACATTCATTTATATCCTTAACCCTATATTATGTTAGTGAGTGAGTGTAGTTATATCCTGCGCTTCTGTGTGCTGATGTAGAGCACATTGTTCCCTCGGATGAACGCGTCTCCGTACTTGTTCTTGAGCTGACCGTTCACATACTCCTCTGTTTGCTCTAGAGCTATGTTCATGTAGCCGTCCAGACACGCTAGCACGCCTGGAACACCAATTTCATACTTACACATAAAATGGTAACTATGATGCATATTTTGCAATAAATTCAATTGTTCAGACTAGATTTAGAATAAACTAATTTATAACCGACTGATAAAGTTGCATAAAAAGTCGAATTCATTTTTTAATGATATTTTGTAACAAAAAAGAAGGGGTTATGATGGCATCATTTACCATCAATAACAAATAGTCACAGAGTCATAACCTATAAAACTGTACATAAAATTGATTACTAGCAAACAGCACTTAGAACGTTTGAACATCATTGTAAATAGTAAATAGCTGCTAGTACTTATGTCATCACCAACAACTTCTCAAGGTAATGTAAAGAAACAACAAGTAGGAAGTCGGTGCTCACCTCGGTAGTCGACGCCGCTGTTTAGCTTCACTACGACGGGCCGCCCGTGGATCTGCTGGATGAACGACGACAAAGCTTCCTTACGACTCATTATAATTGTGAATTATGAGATACTTTACGAGAAAATAACTTAAATATTAGGTATGCCTCCGGTCCGGCAACACTCCAAAATTGTTATGACAGTTACCCGTTGACATTTGACAGTTCAGATGTCCATGCAAAAGTCTAGGCTCACGTTTTGTTATATTTTATCAACACTGCAACGCGGCAGAATTTATAAGTAACATTATTAACAAAATCTCGTCAAATATAATGAACATTTAATTTAAATTTTAAATGATGCGATGATGTCGTTTTGTTACTAAAAATCTAAGCTAGTTATTTATTATTTTATTTATTCCCGATGCAATAACTTAACGTGATAAACTAGGGCAATTAAAATCTTATTAAAACTTCCGTAATTAAATTATCTTGATAATATTATGGTTTAATCACCCAAATCGACGGCAAATGTAAAAATTATTTCACTTATTCAACATTTCTGAAAATACTGAAGCTGTTCGCAATCTGCTTATTAGATTAAATTTAATTTTTCAGTCCTCTCCCTAATTTTCCAGGGTACATAGTCAAACAATAAATAAAATACATAATGTTACTTATAAAAATATATTTAATGCTAATAATTATACACAACATGAACAAAAAGGCTATGTTTTCTCCTTGGGCTCGAGAGTGGTCCATATGTATCCAGAGTAATTGTTAACTTCAGTGTCTGTGAGGGGGTACGGACTGTTGCTAGCTTTATAGTAGTCTGAGGGAGCATGCATTACAAACTCCATGACATCTAGTCTACGAGGGAGATCTTCCTCAGGACCTGGAAATAGCAATAATCAAATTATATATTATTTAGCTTCTAGCGAATACTTATTTTATATTCATTTGTTGGACTATGTACCAATGATATAAGTAGCAGGATCAAAGCACTTCTCAGGAGGTGGGCTGGCCTTGGTGGGCAGCAGCCAGGTGATGACGGCACTCTTCTCACAGTACTGGTCCGTCATGAAGCCTCTGATCTGTGCATAGTATGTGCCTCCATCTACATCTGTCATTGACACTATATCACCAATCTGAAAGTTAACACAGAAATACAGCAAGGATCCAAGGAAAGTTGACAGGCATGTTATGAGGCTTAAAGTTATAATTTTTGCTAACAAATGCATGCATTATGTTATACTGCATTCTTTCTTCATAATTCTTTAACCAATAAAGAATTCTGAAGTGAGGAATGTTTGAAAATTTTAATCAACAATTTTGTGAAACAAGAATTGTATGGGAGAAGTGTATATTCTTACAAAATATTCCTAAGCAGTTAACACTTCATTATGTTACTCAGTGGGAGAGCTACAAAGCATAACTTTATTACCTGCATGTAGTTGCCCTTATAGAATATAGACTCGCTAGTGACGACGGTGGCGGTGGCTGTGGGAGCCCGCAGCGGCTGACGCTTGAACATACTGCGGCGACCCCGGCCTCGCGGCGCCGACGACTTGGCGGCCGCGGGGGCAGGCGTCTTCGGCTTGTAGCGCGTCGAACGAGTACTCTTTCTCGTCCCCTTGCCGGTAGCTTTAGCAGGCGTGGACTCCCCCTCACTCTTCCCATTCTTACTATCCTCCTCTTTATCATCTTTCTTGTCTTCTGGTTCTGACTTCACGGCGGCATCCGCTTTCGCCTCTTTACTCGCTGTGTTTGCAAGATGACACTCATTGCATATTTGTCCGTTCTCAGCGCTGCGCCATAGAAGGGAGTCGTTTGAGCTACATTGAACACATGTCGGTTTTGGCATTTTGTTTAGTGAGTTTTAAAACCCTCGAATATGTTAAAATCTCATTTCCCGCGGATCTAATTGTATTTAACAACACAAACAGAGAGTGACAGAGACTTCGACGCCGACTGACAAACGCATTTGTTTGACACATGACAGATAAACTCCGTTCCGTTTGAACACTTCTAATAATAAAATAGATGCTGATGACTCATAAATTTTAATATCAACTTCGAAATAAAATATTCAAATATGCTTGATCCACTTATTCATATTCTATCTACTTATTAAAAATAACCATCAATATAGTTCTTGTAACAGAACGATAAGAAAAACACCTACGCCATCTTACGGGCAATAGCAACATCAATTATGTTACATGTGTAACGATAGATGGCTCTGCTAGGTACATTTCCACAAGAATTAATTACGTCATACGAGTGACGACGACGTAAATAATTTATTTATCGAGGTATGTTCCGGAGGGTAATTTTTGTTTATGTGTGATCTGTTTGGAAATTTATTATTTTTTATTACTTCGTTACTCACTTATCAATAAAAATTGACTCCGGCAAACAAATGGTCAAATAAATTGTACCTAATTGTATTCTGCGATACTCTCAGAATATTATCTTTGGACCCAAAGAACCAGTCTTATGAATAACTAGCTGATCCGCGCAACTTCGCTTGCGTCACCTAAGAGAATGTGTCAAAATTTTTCCCGTTTTTGTAACATTTTTTGTTGCTACTCCGCTCCTAATGACCGTAGCGTGATGTTATATAGCCTATAGCCTTCCTCGATAAATGGGCTATCTAACACCGAAAGAATTTTTCAAATCGGACCAGTAGTTCCTGAGATTAGCGCGTTCAAACAAACAAACAAACAAACAAACAAACAAACTCTTCAGCTTTATAATATTAGTATAGATGTTCATACTTAATCATTTAGTAATTCAGTAGCGGTTCATGTAATGGATTATGATGATCCACTCTGATATTCGGGAAATGAGCGAATAAATCCTCAATGGTCGGACAGATTGTGGTAACTGGTGTAGGTGTCGTATGAATCATTGTAAGCGGCGACATTTGCATGAAACGCGTGTTTCAGTGAGTTATGGGCTGTATCTGATCGTGCCTGCGCCACGCGGCGGCACACAGCGCCACACGCGGCCAGAGACGATGTACCAACAGACGATGTTTGCCGATGTGGTCTGCGGACCATTAATTTATAGCTTTATGGCCACACTAACTATCACTGGACCAGCGGAGCATGATAGCGCACGCGCCTGTAATGTATCAAGTGCCTGAATGTGCCGTATTAGCTACAGGGCAATACAACAATATTAGTTTGTATCTATAACCTCTACGAGACAGAAGACATTACAAGCGTGTTGTAGTCAAATATAGCTTTAATTAAAAATACGTTTGAAGGTATTTCTTAAACTAATAGGAATGCTTAGGTACACTTTTACGCATAGCTATGTTTCCTTTTATGTTTATTAAACCTTATTTAATTTTAATTGTATACGGAAAAGTTACCTAATTAAAACTTCGCGTCGATCGCCGACGTCTTAACTCACACGTGTGTGTTGAGACTCTTGAGACACAGGGCGCTTAATGATCGGCTAATTGGCAGGTTCTCTGATACTCTGATGTAATAATGGATATTCGTTCACAACTTTTAATGAGATGACGTGTATGAAGCACATGGAGCTTCAACTTTTTACCCATGTGTTGTAAAGAAAGGAAAATATAAAAGACTAGCTGACCCGCGCAACTTCGCTTGCGTCACATAAGAGATAATTTTCCCCGTTTTTGAAACTTTTTTACTGCTGCTTTGCTCGTATTGGTCATAGCGTGATGTTATATAGCCTAACCAATAGAAGCCAAAAATATGATTTAATTTTTTTTGTCTGTCTTTTTGTTGTTTGCTTTTCACACAAAAGCAGCTGGATGGATTTAGATGAAACTTTTTTTGTTATATAGATAGCTATTAATTATTCTTCGCTAACATATAGGCTATTTTATTTGGAAATTCGCTCTTTAGGGGGGTAGAAAGAGGAGGTAAGTTTGTATGAAACTCCGTCAGTTTTGGAGCTAATTCGATTAAAATTAATATTTGGCTATATAGTTAGATATTAAGAATGACGCAATAAATATTTTTGGAAATTCTGCATTAACGGGGGTGAAAAAGTTTCTATGAAACTACGTCGGTTTTGAAGCTAAATCTATAAAAATTAAAGTTGTTTAGCAAGCAAGTGGTCATGATCTCCTGGTAACTGTGAAATGGTTTATAGAGAGTTTTTAGAGTTTATAGAGCCGTTTTTTAGTTTTTTAGGCTTGATTCTGATCGGAAAACAGATCCACAGCTACCAGGAGATCATGACTAATTGGTGTTGTTATTTCCATATTCTGTTCTTCTAGCATGTTCAAACATGGTCGAGCGGGATAAAAAGTATCCTATGTCCATCTCCTGGCTCTAAGCTACCTTCCTACCAAGTTTCAGCCAAATCTGTTCTGCCGTTCTTGAGTTATAAGTGGTGTAACTAACACGACTTTCTTTTATATATATAGATATACCGAAGGATTACGTATCCGGCAGCGGGTAAAGATAACCTACATTATCATTTGAACATTTAATCATTCATTATTTATTACTACTTGGTATCAATTCTCAGATTTTGAAGCTTTCATTATCCAACCAAAAAAAGACTACAATTAATTGTGATGCTAAAGTTTTTGTTGTAAATGATATTTTCTACCTATGTATTTTGCTCTTCTACGATACAGGTTACCTTCGGTGTCATCAGTTTCAGCTCCCTCATAGGTTCGAGCATGGCTGTGGTACATCTTGAGCGAAAATTACCCTTTTTTTTGTTCTTCTCTTGTTTTCAGGACAAATGTTGGATTTAGGTTAATGTAAAATAAGGTATTTTACACAAATAAGACACGTCATGTTTGTGGTAAATCGTTTATTGTAGTCGTCGTGTATCGCGTAGATATCGTGTACGAGTTACGAGTGAATAAGTTAAGTAACATCTAGTCGGAATGTGCGCCTAAACTAAACGACGAGCGCCGCCGAACTTACACTGCATACGTTGTACTATATTTATGTAGAACCTCATCACATTCATGAAACTATGACACTCTAGTGTAAAGAAACAATTAACAACTTATTTATTTTTAATATCAGGTCGGGCAGGTAAAACCGTGGTATTTAAAAGTATTCCACAGGTTTATAAGATTAACTGAAAATCGTTAAGTAAATGTGAAATATACCGAAGATAAAAGCAGATGATGTTTTGTAATTTTCAATTTTAGGTTGAGGTAATACTATAACATAATTCGATTGCAGTGAACAATTCGGCGCCACTCGCACAGTACAGTACAAGTAATTCTAACACTCATTAAAGCCGTCGGTACTTACAGTAAATGCACAATCACATGTAAACACACCTTGCACGTACATTGTACAGTCACGAGCACAAATATTTAAACAATGTCACATTTCTAATCGTAATTTTTGTATGAAAATATTAATTAAATTATTGCTATTAGACACCAACAAACACAGAGCGATTGTAAAATTACTTTGAAGTTAATAGAAAGTTGCAATTTCATTATTTTCACTGATAAAAAGGTGCTGAAAAGGTGACCGTGTTTACATATTTCTGCTTATGTACAACACAGTGTACCACAATCATGTACAATGACTTGTTTGGGTGTTTACAATGGTCACAGTACACACTTACATATTTACATCACAATCAACAATCGCACACTGCGTCTAGTTACCGGTTAGTTCCGCCGCTCGCTATAATGTACGCGTGCACACTCGCGCCACACTCGCGCCACACTCGCGCCACACTCGCGTCACAGCGGGCAACACTGAGCAACACTGGGCAACATTGTGTGGTCGGTAGAGGCACGGTTTTAGTTGCAAGGCTGGTGGGATACATTTATTATTATGTCACACAGCGCGCCGATTTATTTTATGACAGATGATGTACCGAACTTCGGAAATTAAAGCTCGGCTTTAAGATTTTATTTATGAAATTGTGGTTATTGTAATTTTAACATTTGAAGACATTTATTTGGCGATATAAAAGGCTGTGTTAAGTACCTATCCAGGCCATTACCATTATCCCTTATATATTAATTGTCCAAACCAGCTGGAAAAAATGTATGTCGGCGCACTTGTAAGAGTGTGATTTATTTATTTGTTAAAGTTAGGTTACAATCAGTGAATAAGTATCATAATGGTATGAACATTGATCAGTTATAAACATCGAATACAAGCGTGTGGACGATCTGTGCGAGACAATTGTTAATTAATTACGAGTTAAAGTACAAAGGCAAGTAGTTATGTCGACCTTCTTCTATATATAAACACGTTTTAAATCTAATTAGTCCTTTTAGCGTTAATAGTTCGTTTACACATCGATCGATATCGTTCATATAATTCACTGCACTACTTTCACTCACACCTTTCTCGTATGGATACCGTGTAACCGCTCTAGCTGTAAGCTTTTGGGTTCCGTTCGTTAGCTGTCAAATAGACGACCCACACAAGGGCAGCACACGGACAACATACTGGTAGCAATTTATGCAGGCGATGCTGCTCAATGTCGTCGAGAGAGTCGTTGTCGTTGATATGCATCCTCATCGCAAGGCTTCAGCGTTAGTTCAATGTGGCGCGTGGCGGTGAGTTAGTTGCAGATGTTGAGCTCGGTGCGCGCGACGCAGGTGTCGCAGGTGACGCGGCAGCACCAGTGGAAGCGGCAGCGGCACTTGGTCTCCACCACGCGCCGCACCGTGCTGTACCCGCGCCCGCAGCACAGTGACTCGCAGCCGTCCTCACCTGCACATAATAGCAAGATAGTCAGCATTATAATCGAGATTGAAGATGAAATTAGAAGCTTACGTCTATAAAATTACTTAAAAAATGAAGAAAATATTTTAAGCATCATCTAAAGTTGTCACCTCGGGAGGTTCTGTTGCAGTGTCGCTGGTGGGTGCCGAGCGAGCCGGCGGCGGGGTCGGGCTCGCAGTAGGAGGGCGAGGGCTCGAGGTGCACGAGGTCGGCCTTGCGCGGCGCGCGCTGCAGCGCGGGCGCGTGCTTGTGTCTCCGCGCGACCACGAGGCGGCGCGCGGCCGGCGCCAGCGCCACGTGCTTGGAGCGCTCGTACTTGTCGCGCAGCGCCGCGGCGGCCGCGCGGAACTGCGGCAGCGCGCGCCAGCACGTGCGCACGGCGCACGAGCCCGACACGCCGTGACACTTGCACTCGCGCCGCACCAGCTCCTTCACCACCTGACACACACAACACTACTGTTATCATCTGGAAGAGTATGGTCAGGACTGAAACTGTAGGCTTGACAGTTTTCAGTTCATAAAAATAGCTTAATTAATATGACATACGCGCATAAAACCGTTCGAAGGCAAATTATGTCTTTTGCAACGATCCGGCGACACAAAGTTGCCGGTCTGTAGAGTGGTGAGAGATGCTAATGAAGTGTGCAAAATATATGCGTGAGATATACAAGTAAATAAAATCTGTCTATAATATATCTGCCGCGTCACCGTCAGCGTGTCGTAAGTCAACACCGCTGACGTAGCGCTTAACATTTAGTACGAGTGAGTGATGTGCGCCGGTACTCGGCGGTACGGTGCAGGGTCGCACTCGCCGCGAGATGTTGCAATCTGCCAAAATAGCGCGTGTAACTGAGATGTTAACGAGTTGCCGATGCGTTATCTCGTGTATTAGTTTACCGACACGTGCCCGCACGTCATATATTACACAATTTATTGTCCATTGGTCAGTAAACAACACGCTGTCACAATAAACACATAAATAACGTTGTTTCGTTAAGTCGAGGACGTCGCTCGTCGACGCTCGCTTCTCATTAACAATATTCACATCTGAGTGTCTGTGGAGACGAGACTCATAATTTGTTTGCGAAATAAAAACGTCTGTTAGTTGTATCAAGTTGTAGGTATCAGTAACGCGTCTAGTAGTTGACTGAGTTATAGCCGGCAATTCTATCTCGTATCCGAGTGAGTTATAAATTCTAAATAATTGAAGCTGAGGACTGACCACCGCAGAGTGAGTCGTAAACGTTGATGTACAAATGGTATGGTAAAGCGAGCAATGATCAGATATCTGCGGCTGCACGGTAATTAGCGGTAGTTAAGACGTAGGAATCATTGATGATGAGTGGTGCGAGGGGTGCATTAGTGCTGCGCCTGACATTACGGGTCGTAGTGAGCGCCATTACATCGCGACAAATAAAAGAGGCGCGTGTGCCGCGGGCTCAGTGTACAGATCACTGAGATATTCACTCGTAACTTGGTAACGCGAATGTGCTGTGTAATGACACGTTGCGTACAGTTCTCACCGAACATCACAGCCGTGTGTGTGCGTGTGTGTGTGTGTGTGTATGTGTGTGTGTGTGTGTGCACGGAATGTTACCTAATTACACCTGCCGGCTAATGACGTATTATTGTCCGGTCATTACGACCCGACGCACCGACGCTACCAATATGAATGAGTGCAGCGAACAGAACGCATTACTGTCAAATACAGTTGATACAATACACAGATCGTAGGAGAATGCCTGTTAGTTTAGTGTTAGGACACGACGCGGCGACGACGCCTCATTTCGCAACTCGGACAAACATAATATTATAATATGGTAAATAAGAAAAGCCGTATGTACTGTGAAAATCATGTAGTTGTAGCAAGATGACTCGTCATCGTGATGTACATTATATACATATACGTGATGGCTTGGAAACGTAGACACAAATATGAGTACCTAACACATTAAGATGATACGTTTTCAGAACAGTTGTAAAAAAATGAAAGCATTTCTATGAATTAAATACAAGATTTGTAAATGTGTAAAGTGCTCCAAGTACTTTTTAAATTAATTATTGAAATTAAGCAAATTAAGAAACCATTTTTTGGAAACATTCCTCGCGCACCGTCTTGTAGTACTTTAGCATAACTCCAGCTTAAGCCTGAGGTCCGAGTTATGAGCGTATCCCTTATTACTAAGGTATGATCTCAATTAGGCAAGGTTCGAGCGCTTGGTTTCTGGCTTGGTTCAGTGTTCACGGTAATTTGTAGCACGATGTTGTGTGTGTATGTAATGTGTGGCTGGAGGCGAACATTCGTTCACGACGATGTACGAGGAGATGTGAGGGGGAGGAGGTCGGCCACAGTCGCCGATACACTCGATACACTAATGAGTGAGTGATGAGAACGCTGTTATGTAGATTATTGTAGATAGCAACCTCTTCGAGCCTCTACCTTCTTTGTAATCATCACTCTTGCGGAGGAAGTTGGTACACTAAGTAAAATAAGTTGGGAATACTTAAATTAGTTTGTGATTCCTTATCAAAGTAGCTATGGTCAATCGGGCAAATCAATGCTTTTGATGCATATTGTTGCATGTTGAGAGCGGCATACGGATGTTTAACTTAACAAATGATGGTTTTGGAATTTCCTTGGAGCTCTGGGATCTACTTAATTCAATTTTATTTCATTGTTCCAACTGACTTTATCAATCATATTTCACATATGAACACAGTATGTCTGCGTCCTATTGCGTACATAAAGTGCCTGCGGTAATGTCGGCGTTTGTCCATCGATTCGCAGACGATTAGATGTTCGATAAACTGTCAGTTTGGCGGCAACACCGTCCAACACCGTCCTGTACCGCATTGTACTGAGCAATACAACCAGTTTGTACCAACTCACCATAATATCACAACACGAGCATTGTCCACTGTCCGCCATCACGACTTTCCCGCTGCTTTGAATACCGGCCCTTCACGAGACGCCTCTAACGATACATCATTACAATCGATGCCTTCGTAGATAGTATTATCATAAACGTGAATATAATATTGTTTGTTACGATATCACGAGTTGATAACAGAGGGCTTCTAATATTATAATAACATTCAAATATTGTATTCAAGAAGTAACTTACATCAGCGAAGCTGACTATATATAGTACATGACTTCTATAATTTTCTTCAAAAGAATTCTGACTACACGACAATAGACGTTTTCTTTCAATCCATCATTTACTAAAATAAAGGTCTCCCTTGGCCCAGCAGTGGGAGTAAATGAGTAATCAGTGTGGGAGGTGTTAGGCCATGACTCCTCAACGCAGCCAAGTGCGGGTTGGCAACTCATCACATTGATTTGATAAAATTGTTACGTTCTGGATTCGATAAGACAATGCTCTACTGTCGGTACTGTTGAGTATCGAGAGTTTGACATTTAGAATGTACTGCCAAAATAGTTCTTACAGATCCCGGTAGAGGCGCTGATCAGATTTTTGTTGAAAATTACTCGACAGCTAGCCGGTTGTCGGTAGTCGATAATAGTAGAGAATCGAGTCAATGCAGCTAATGTCTCATCATGTACAACAGTGGATAGCTAGTCAAAGTGCGTGAACGTTAATGAACCGAGTGGATGTGGTGTGGATGGTATGTCGGTGTCGGTGTGAGGCGGCGCGCGCTCTCTTGTTCTTTCTTTACACGTAATTATATAGTGACGTGTCGTGTTGACATGTTGTCATTATTATGTCGAAAGTTGACAACGTGTTGACGACAAACACCGTTGCTTATTAAACATGATAAAATTATTACTTACGTTACTAGTTGTCAACAATACATGCTTCTCTCATGCGTACTACATATACCTACTTGTCTCATTGATCAGACAACGTTTCATTATTTTCTAGGAAGCTACTCAGATAAGTGAGTCTTCTATTGCAAGAATTTTAACTACTGGTTAACAACACACTACACTACAAGTTTAGTAAGCAAAGACAAACTAAACATCTACAAGCTCAAGGTATGAACAGGAGTTAATAAGAATTGAAGGAACTTGATTGTGATTGCAAGTCGTTACTTCCTTCACTGTCAACCGGAACACAATTAAATCATCTATTTTTTTAGGTTTAGGTAGAAAATTAAATGATTCTCTGGTCTTCTTCCGCCTACAGGAATATCTTTTTAAACAACACTCCGGCACTCGGCCATAATAATTCCAATTTCTATAGGCTTTTCTGGATGGAGCCTGACACGAATCAACTGATGTGACAGTGACGAATTCAGAGGCTCTTGGCATCTGGAGCTTTTTAGGCTCGTTGCTAGGAGATGTGGGACTTGAAGTAGAAGGGTGCAGGTGGTGGGTATGATGCGGTACATGCGGTACATGCGATGCGTGCGATGAGAGTGATGGTGGTACCTCGCTCACCTTGCGGCCGACGCGGTTGTTGTGCAGGTTCATGAGCGCGCGCGCGTCGCGCTCCAGCTCGCGCGCGTCCAGGAAGCGCCGCGCCGTGCGCGCGCCCCACGCGCCCGACCCGCACCCGCCCCACTCGAACTGATCCGCCGTCGACGAGCCGCGCCGACTGCGCACAAACATACAACATACACATGAGATACACATGAGGAATTCAAACTGTTAGGGGTGGTTTTAAACCGTTTACTCCAAAGCCTCAGATTCCAATCCAAAGAAAGTTGGACAAACTGCTTGAAATTCGATTTGATCAGTGTTGTATCAGAGTTTAAATCAAGGGAGCAAGCTCAAATGGTACATTTACCAATTATTCCGAACCAACATGTGTCAAATTCAGGTGGGATAACATTGACAATAGTTGTTTATTCGTGTTTTTTGAAGCCTTTTACTTGTAAAGGTGTATTTTTAAAGTCTTATCTCAAGAAGGAAGGAACACTGACCGGTTGGCAGTACACTGGCAGGCGGGCAGGTCTCCGCGCGCGCAGGCGGCGCTGAGCGCGTGCGTCACGCCCGCCGACGTGATCGCGTACGTGAACGCCGCCTCGCGACTCGCTGCAACAACAACAACAACACAGCAGTTAGCGGAAATATGTAACGCCACTGAAGATGTAACAAAAAAAGAAATTAAACTAAATGTGGATGTCCTAAGTTCATGGAACTAAGAGACTGTCATCCGGCCAGTAGCGCAATTCTCTATATATCACTATCGAAAAAGCAGCAGAGAATCGAGCTATAGACCTTGTCAAGGCCGTGAAAACCAAATCTGGTCAATTTCAAAAGACATTCGTTGAGAGCTGGCGATTAATCAAGCTTTTGCACGAGATATGACGTATTCCTCCATGATGATAAATCTGGTGGATTTGACCTGGTGCTAACGCTTGCATGTCAAAGATTAGACACGAGCACACATTCTAGCTAAACTCTTTGTCTATCGACACAATAGTAGCATAATAGTAGTAGGTATAGAATGATTGTAGTGAGTCTGTACAAATGTGTGATTCGTGTCGGAGTATCACAACGAGGTGTCAGTTAAAGTGGCTTCATTACGAACCCCGCCGGCTGTTCACTTATTTATTTAACAACACTCATTACAGCGGGACATTGCGCTATTTGGTAACACCGTGACCCGACAACAATATGCCTAGGGCAATTGATAGTTTCAGCTGATTCATTTTGGCTCAAGGTTTGTCTTAATGCTAATTCTTGAGGAACCCTAAAGACAGATTGCCAACACAAATAAACTAGATTAGAAAGGACTAACAATTATCATAGTTAAAGAATCTAATTTTCTGCCATCTTGAAAATCCTGTTTATTCTTAGATGAAGTTCGGCCCTGTCTCAGTTTGCCAAGTAAAATTGCATTAATTTGTACAATCCATTGAAAGTCCATCAGAGTGTTGGCAAATGTATGGTCAGTAATAGTCAGTATTGAGGCATTAGGCACATTAGCATATCGTGGTGGGACGCTGAGTGACGTGCGCTGTCGGCCGACTGT
This sequence comes from Anticarsia gemmatalis, assembly GCF_050436995.1. NCBI lineage: Eukaryota > Metazoa > Arthropoda > Insecta > Lepidoptera > Erebidae > Anticarsia > Anticarsia gemmatalis. Next base: position 9,902,790 of record NC_134767.1, on the reverse strand, counting down.
CCGCCGACGTGCCCGCGACATGCGGCCGACACTCGCGCATACATTAACTTCGCGGTGTTAGATGTAGGAGCCGTGCAGCAATGCGGGTGTTGCACTGATATGATAACGTGTAACATGTTAAGCTGTGTCTACACAATACGAACCAAGCATGAGTGGAGCGCGAGCCGAGCACAAGTTTCTTCTAAAACGCGCTCGTTCGAGGCTCTTAAGTCAGTCCACATTACACTAATTTGTAGACGCAGCTTTAGAACGCTTGTAATGTAGGGGATAGATAGAGCTGCTTGTTTGTAAAAAATAGTACCTGCGGCGTCCGTTGAAGGCGCTGAATATAACCTCATAAAAAATTCTGAATACATAGCCGGTTGCCGATAGTGGTAGAAAATCTCGTTACTGTGATCTACCGATAAGTTAATGTATTCAAACACGAGACACTTCGCTAATGTATTGATAACTATTGAAAAATAAAGACGTTATACTAGAGTACAGTAGCAGTACAGACAATCAGTCGTCGTTATTGAAAGGTATGCCGTAGAATCAAATTACTAGTAGCCCGATTCTCTACTGCCGACAACCGGCTGGCTATCGAGAAATTTTACACGAAGATCTGATCAGCGCCTCTCGCGGGCTCCGTAATAACTATTTTGACAGTAGATTTTAAATGTCAAACTCTCGAAACTCGAAAGTACCGACTGTAGAGAATTGCGTATACTTTTATAAATCAAGATAAAAAGTAAGCAATCAACTTTACTTAGCTGTTTAACGGCAGCGATTGTAATATAGTCCATATACAGAGAACGTTATGTCCTTATCTGCGAGCTCCAGTTTACGTGAGTATTGTGACTAACAATGTGCAATGAGAGCTTGTCGTATTGTTTGAACACTTTCTACCAAATAACCTGTTACATTACAACTCGTTAATGTAACTGGTAAATTTAGGTAAGTGGTATATTGTATTAAGTAACCGGATTAACGTTCTTTATAAAACACATATACTTAACGTACACGAATATTTTAAACAACCCATATAAAAAGAAAACTATACTAATATTATAAATGCGAAAGTTGGTCTGTTACGCTTTTGAAAAGCATGTATAAAAGGAGATAGTTTTAAGAATCGGGACTGAGCGTCGGCTCCTTCTTAAATCAAGTAAGAAGGGAAAATGAGGACAGAATGTTTGTATTCGAATGAAGCTACGCGACCCACCTAGTATATTATTAAAATAATGTCATTTATTCTGAACCTACACTTGTGTTATTTTGTCCCACCTTCAATTGCTCTAATAGCCAATAGTTTATTTGCTCAGAGAGTCATTAGTCAGCGCTATGGCCGGCGGCGCTTCTCACAGTCGCACGCAGTCGCACGCGGTCGCACGCGGTAATGCCGACTGTGATTGCAGAGCGCGCGCGACTATTGACTAGTATCGACGTATTACCACGCACTGATATATACTTACTGTCAATTGAATACGACTGCAGACAAATAACCCGGTATTTGTGCTGCGTTTCCGCCACCGATGGACTGAAGGATGCGTTCCAATGTACTAACAGATTCATTCAGAGTTTGATTCTGACTAAATAATTTCTATAGCACCAACCTTACATTGATTAAGTTGCAGGGTACTAATAGGCTGTCAAATGTGATAATGAAGATCCGATTGTCAGTTGAATCAGTACATTTGATCTCTGATTGATTTCAGTAATCTCCTCCCTCTTTGAAAACTTGTGCGGTTCGAGTACTTTCTTGTTTAAAAATTCAATGCATGGTGAAAATATCAGGCCTGCTACTTACATATTCGGTTCAGCACAGTCGGTTTGGTAATATTTTTCGAACAGAAAAACCGACTCCACCCACTAGTTCGGCTTGTGCCGATCGGGTTCATCTACACAAATTCGGTTCTCCTGCCCGATTGCCGAACCGAATATGTGCGTAGCAAGCCTAAGCTTCAGTTTCTCAGCTGCCAAACACAGTCCCGATGTAAAAGCAGCCTTATACGTCAGTAATAGTCAGAGATTGCAAACAAACCATCACGGAGCAGTAATGAGTAGTCATTTGAAATGAAACGCACTGCGCTCCGAGTGACCATGAGATGTGTTATTTAATTGCGAACAGATACTACTAATGATTGAGTGCGGGTTCACTCACGTAAATGCAGGTTGTATGCGGTCTCTGAAGTTACTTTTAACTGCTATTAGAGAATACTGGGCGTTCTAGTTGTTGTTTTGAAATTTTGAAATGCACCGGCAGATATGAGAACAAAGACACTGTACATTATAATCGTTCGATTCCTCTGAAATGAATCTTCGATCGATTTCAGCACGAAAATAAAAACAACGCTTATCATCTATCTATAATAGATCAAAACAAGATTAAGAACATAAAAAACCTCTCATCAGAATTAGCATTTTTATCTCAGCTGCCATCAGAGCGATTAGCAATTAATAAAATTATCTAGATTACACTCGTACAATCTGTATCACATGTAAATACAAAAAAAGTGAGGCAACAGTTTGACACGGGTGTTAATCAACACACACTGATGTAAAACATCGGAGACACGATCATAAACGTCACATCGCACACTGAGTGTCAGTGTCAACACCCACACTTGCACTGACACCGACACCGGAGTGTCAGTGTCAATGTCACGACGCACGGGTCACACACCGCGCGATGTCTGACACTATGTTGTGACACTTGTTGTCACATCTGACATTTACTACGTCACTATTGTTTATGGTCGCATCACTTCGCTGATGTTAGGGCTGTCACAAATTGGGCTTTCCAAGTATTTCAACTGTTAGATTTATCTATTGGTGTTTTAGTCTATTATGTTTTTGGAGAAGATGATAATAAGGTTCTTGTAGTAAAGTTACAAATAAAATAAATCAGATCTTAATTTTGTTATCAGACATTCCTTTTTAGTGGTTTCACATAAATCTTGTAAGAAAAGTCAAGGATTTCTCTATCGTAGATAAAAATAAAGTATAGAATTAGCTCATTTGGTTACATAAGAACGTTGTTGATATATGTAGTTATGTAATTAGTGAGTATATCGAGCGAGTGTCAGACAGCAGAGACAAGTGGTGGACAGTGGTGTATTTATGAGCGTTATCGCGACGGGTTCACGTGTCGCCGGCGACCGGCTCCTCGCCTCGCACTCCTCACACCTGTCAGATACGACTCGCATCAATTAATGGACATTACAAAAAGTAAATACGAATCAATACCTGTATGTTTGTATGTGTAGTTGTTTAGTTGACGCGGACTGTACCGGACTGAACCACAAACATGCCGTGACGCGAGATAAGCCTCTTTATATCATACGATGCGATACCGATTTTAGTAACAGCCAGTAGAATTGATTTTCAGGTGTTCCATATAAAATCAATACTAATGATCAGTATTGATAGAAGAAGTATAAGTATTTTCAGATTAATGTCAGCGAAAATTTTATCAAAGGGAAATTAATGCCCAAGGTATCTACTAAGAGAGAGTAAGGAGACTATCGAGACGACTATCGCTGTAGAGTAAGTACTGTTGCAGGGTAAGGAACAATTATACATTGATTGAGCAAGTATTGGTTCAAGGAATTTGAAAGTTGCAATAATTGTTTAAAATCCACGATCAACAATAAAAGCTTTACAAATCTGTAGCTGGCGCGCCATTAGTCACGATCTAATTAAATTTAATTCAGCAGTATATAAGGGAGCTAATTGCGGCACCCACGGTACTGGGCATACTGTGCATAGTGTACGTGCACATGAAGGCATAAAGTTTCAGCGCACAATAACTCTGGCGCTAAGTGAAACGTCTAATTGGCGTCACAAGCCGCCGCCGCGACAATAAAGCAGCCGCCCACCGGCTGCGACTAGTCGCCATGACTAGTCGCACGTAGTGAGCGCGACTAGTCGTTATCCGGTAGAGCGCGCTCGTCAATTAGCTGCTCAGTATAAATCACATCGCGTCGATGTAGGTGTACGCTAGGGCTGCCACGTGCTCTAGAATTGGTCCATTCAAATATAATTTAAGAGAGATTAAATTTGAGAGATTTTTATTTAGAGTATAACTTAAACGACCTCTCCAAAAGGTACCAATTCAAATACCTAAGACTAGTCTACAACTATATAACAACATTTAGTTACTTAGTTAAATTACATCCTAATTTTAAACAAAGTAAGTACGTATATTTTTGCGTAATAATCTACTCTTATACTATCAGCGCATTATGAATCGAGAAGTAGTTACATTTTGTAAAGCTCTGAAATTTTCATGGTCTAAGCCTCAGCCCTGTATGGTAATCTGGAATCCGTGTTGGCGCGCGCGCACTTTTATTTGCGTTTCTATCATGTCACTGTGAGGTTGCTATAAGCACTCAGTTTATGGAAACTCTAGCCAGCTTTATATTTCATTGATACATCACGATCTTAACTTAGGAAGCATGTTATAACGTGGCTCTACGTAACTTTAAGGTTCTGTAAAATTGCTAACACCCGGTTTTCGAGGTACATAAGTGGTAATTTACCAATTCAATATCGTTCAATCTCATTTAAAAAAACGCTATTGAATAGATAAACTATCACAAAATGTACTCAGAAACCGGGGGTTAGTCTGGTTAAAAAAAAACGAAAAATCTAAGAAATAATTATTTTTTGAAAATGCGTTCCTAGATGGAAAGCCGCAATAAGCGACCCAGAAGACCCTGGCGCGATGGCGTGGGACAAGGCAATTAGGAATTTAAAAAAAACTTTGGTATAAAAGAGTTTGTAATTTGTATTATTTTAAAAGTCAAAAGTTAAGTTATCAAGCAGCCATCCATCATTTATGTTTGCTTCTGTTAAAGCGACTAATATGAATAAATTCACAAATTATCATTCCTTATCTCTGCGCTAATACTCGTACACTCAACATTTATATTTATTTACTACAATATTATTTAGTGATTTATTGTCAATGCTTTTATTACAAAGCTAGTTTCTGCTCCCGGCTTTCTCTGCAGGCTTACATATAGATAGAGGCGATAAACAAGTGCATGTTTTTTAGTAGCTTAGTCAAAAATTTTAAGACCGTCCTGTATAGATATGCAAGGTGCAAAAATAAAACTTATTTTTTTTTGGAAAACATGTTTAAATAATTTGTGACTGCTGGGTCTCCTGGGTTTGATTCTAAATCGATTAAAATCTACTATTAATATTTACGTGCTTTGGTCTGCGCAGCCCTGTAGGAAAAAGCCATGATTTCGTGTATGTATGTAATATTTATAAGAACTGCTTGACCAGCTGTTAAAAAGTTTAGTACATACTTACTTAATACATTTATGGTAATGAAATATGTTTCGTTAATGATAATTATAACGTTCGACTCAAAAAACGCAAAAATACTAATACATTTATAAAATCCTATCTTATCAAGACACACAATTAATAAACATTTTTTGTTGCACAACACCGCGCGGGCATTAGCATAATATTGAAATATATTCATTTGTATCAGTTAAAGGCAATATCTCAAGATATCGATCAGAGAGTACGAATAATGATTGTTTGTGCGACAATTATTGCGATACGCATTAATATTCAATTATTCGCGGCGGTCGTTGACCCCACACTGACGCGGACTACGACTGACCACTGTACCGCCTAGACGAGAGCTAGACAAAAGCCTTAATACCTTATCTATATGGATTATATGGAATAATTCTAGCGATTTGAAACATTAGTGTCACTGATAATAATATTAAGTTGTATTGAACTGAATGTGTGAATAAATCTCTCAGAGATATACATAAATGCGAAAAGTTTGTTTGTAATTATATTAATGTTTGTTTCGCATTCACGTTAAGGTTACGACACCAAACCAAGGAAATACGAACTCAGAAAACTTCTTCGTACATCTTCTAAATATAAAAAAAAAATTGGTAACGCCAAGATACCATCGGATCCCTTTCACCATCCAGTCACCTTACATTATACGATAGGATTGTGGCTCCTTTGCTTCTACTTATGGAATGTCTCTAGCTAGCCACCGATTAGGCTATTCTTTTCTAGAGAGCCACTTCTTACAAGGATATAAAAGTGATATCACATATACATATACATAGGACGTAAGTACAACAATGTATTCAGTTGTTTACTCCACGACGCACCCCGAGGCACGAGGATATACAGCCATCAGGGGAGGAGCGGAACACGACGCCATACATACACACCTTCATACACAGTCATACACAGTCATACACGCGGTATTCGCACGTTACTTATCATACATAGGTGATCGGTTCGTTTTATGGCAAGCTCGTGGTGCTCGTGTATCGTCGTAATTATGCCGCCCCGTATTAATGTACTGGTGTAAGCAAACAGACAAACATCCACAAACGATTAATAACTATTTATTTACTATTTAAAAGGTTACTGTTTTTAGGGTTCCGTAACTAAAAGTAAAAACGGGACCTTATTACTAAGCCGCCGCTGTCTGTCCGTTCGTCCGTTTGTACACCGATCTGCCTTTTTTCAGGTTGATACAGTCTGTAAACGTAATAGTTAGATGCTGAAATTTTTACAATTTATGTATTTCCGTTATATCAACAACTGCTATATCAACAAATACTAAAAATTAAAGAAAACATATATTAAGGGAGCTCCCCATACAGTAAACGTGTGTGTTATTAGTATTTTTCTTTTATTTATAATCTGGTACGGAACCTCTCTTGCGCGATTGCTACTCGCACTGGGCCGGTTTTTTCTTTGGCATAATTTATAAAACAACTCAGATCCTCCTTTTCCTGATCAATATTAATAAATAGGATTTCTTATAATACTATTCCGTAAATCACATTATATTAATTTGATACACGACAATTATTTTAAGACAGTGCAGCATTTATTACGAAGAAAATTAGTATTTTCTACTGTAGTTGCTGAAGCTAAAAGCTTTCGAAGGTGATTGTACCTCTAGTTTGCTTGCTTAAACATCTAGAGTTTATTATGCGAAATAAGTTCAGGAAAATCTAAGCAATTGGTAATTAATCTATTCACAATCTTTATGTGATATTTATTGAGGATGTAAAGCACCATATTATTTACACCACTATTGGCACGAATCACTCGTCATGTAACCCGCGGGCACAATTGAATCACATAGCAAAAAAACCCTTTTAACTAAACATATAATTAGTAATATCAATAGAAGCAATAGTCTCATGTATCAGGTATATAATTACAGTGATGATAAAGTAAGTGATCACGTACTCGAGTGCTCGCCGACAACTCGGTGCGTGATTAATGTGTACCTCGCACAGGTGTACGGTTGTATAGTTGTACGCCGGTGTACAATAAGACTTAATATTAATTAATATTGTTCTAGTAGGCCAGGGGGGAAACTATTAATCAATTTGCTAATAAGCGTTTAGATTTCACTGTAAAGTCGACGATAGATACACGTGCGATAGAGTACGCAAAATGATGGGCGATATTTTTCTAAATACTCTACGTATGTAAAGACCGATGTCCGCGGACGTCAACATAGAAGTGTAAGGAACAAAGTAAGCCTATGGCTGCTTCAAGATGTCAATAGACAAAAAGAGCTTCGAGGTTCTTAAAAGTATTCATATTTTGACTGAAAAATTAATGACCTTTTGAAGCAACATACATCCCAGAGTAAATTCTTAAACAGACCGATTGGTATCTCCAATCAGCGCCCGTGGCCACTTTCAAAAGAAGAATTTTTCAGAGTTATCGTCGTTTATATCGCCTTTATTATACTTTTAGTCCAGAAATGTGCTTTGGTATCGACTAGTGTAATGCTATCTTTACAAGGTAGCTATACACACACGGTAGTGTTAGTTCCACCGTTAATCATGAATCTAATAGTTAAAGCGCACCTCGGAGAGCAGAGCAGCACAAATGCACCAGTATTCAAGTATTGCGAACACGTCACGCACATAATATTGATGGTGTTGAGGCCGAAGACCACTGCAGAACGCATCTATTGTACCATCTATGTGGGTCACTATTAAATGTACGCTCTCTGGGAGTCGCGTGTTAATGGCTTTTGTGACTAATCGATTTATTAACAACATCTGTAAACCTATTGAAATTGAAACACGCTGTTATGTTAGAGAATATGGGAAATCCAAAATAGTATAACTTTGGTTCAATCTACGAGAGCAAAAATCGTTTTTCTCGTTTTCTATTCAGATGATGGATCCTTAGACCCGTTATTTTAGAACCTCGACAATAGGGCTTCTTATGAAAAAAATATTAGTTCAATCACATTGATCGGTTACACAGTTATTATTACCTTAATGTGTGTTATTTGTGTTAGGCTAGACGATGTGTAAGTACCGGAACGTCTAGATGACGGATTATCTGCAATAACGTTGTTGTCTCACCGACTCTATCATATTTGTGATCGCTGAAGCTTGAAGGTTACAAGGACATGTCTCGCCAAATCAATGCATATCAATGTCTCCGACATGAATTGAAAGTCAAATGAAGAACACGTAATAAAAACAGTTATTCGTAAGGTCAGCACCCTTACGTTAAATCCAATCCCGGTTGTAATGAACCATAACAAGCTCATAACTAGCAACGTTAGTAGTAAGTTATAGAGTCCACATACAAATGTTGATCAACCAATAGAATCACGCCGGGGACATGCGGCCTTCCTCCCAAATAAAGTCATCAACATATCGTCGATATTAAAAAGTTTTAACTACTTCGTGTAAAATTGGATCGTATGCAGATGTGGTGTAATTCAATCTAGGTACCCGTATTTGAACTATCTCTGACAACAACTTCGGCAACTTTAGTGTGTAGATTCCTTCAAACATTAAAAAAATGGGAATTATATCGATTTCCCTGACATGATATTGAAGGAAATAACTAGGAAAGTCTACAAGTGTAGGGTGTGTATGGTCTCCCTCACCAAGCGGCATGACGTGTCCGAAGTGGTGCGAGTCGCCGACGCCGGAGCAGTTCCAGCGGCGCCCCGCCAGCTGCACGCGGCACTCCGCGTACGCCATCCTACAACACGACACAACATAGGACAATACAGCTGTAGAAGAATATACTGCTACAATCATGAAGACATTTTAAAATACAGCTAATTAGAACCATAGTGTTAATCACTAGTATCCAAGTTTGTGCGTTGGCGTTAGCTTATTTAGGTTTAAATCATACTTTTGTGCTTTTTTGCAATTCGTTAACATTTGCAGGTGCAGTTCAAAGTATAATTTTAACATGACTTTAGAAAGCTGTAGCATTTTCAGACATTATCTTTAAAAATCGATAATTTTGAGTACTGATCTCAATAAGTGACCCATACATGGGTTTCCCACATCACTGTCTACATTGTTCACCTCCAATTACTAAAATTGCTATGATTGTCGCACTCATGTTAAGTAATAGTCGTTCTGTGTGTGGTATAATGTGTGACGCGATAATTGATTGTGTGCCCCCGAACCGCCGAACATGGCAGACTGTAACGGTGCTCCGCTCAGATACGGTAACTAATTGTACGCCTCGCTACCTATCGTATTGATACTACATCGTATGCATATAAGTCAAATATTACTCATGCAGGTCATTGTTATTTGGAACATTTCATTTCTATGCGGTGAAAATTTCAAGAGAATAGGTGATATATGTTTCATTTATCTTTACAATTGTAAATTACTGATACTGCTAGTCCTGACCACATTTCATTTTCACTATAAAAATTTTTTTGACACCTAGAGCTTCATTCTACTTTTGAAGAGTCTGACTATTTTTATCCGCCTAAGCGCATCATATTGAAAGAATTGAGAGCTTTTGTCATGAGTAGGTATAGTTGCTAATTATCAGGCCAAATCTAAAGGACATCAACTAATAAAAAAGCTTTTTTCAGTGTCACTGGCGACTGCGACCCTCAAGGCTGAATAGAGCTGGTAGATCTGATGCGTGTATACCTGAGTCCATCTCCGATGGCGGCGATGGCAGCGGGGCTCTGGCGGCACATGGCGCGCTGGCGCTCCGTGAGGCCGGCGGCGCGCGCGCACACCAGCGCCGCGCCCAGCGACTGACCGCCGCCTGACGACACTGCAACGCTGAAACATCAACAGCTATTAGTATGATAGACTTTACTAAGGCTTTTGATTGCATTACACATAGAATTTTGAACAAATTCGTGTAATAGTATGAAAATAGGACGTGACTCCGTCGGTGTTAGATCAGTAGGTTAAAATTTTGATAAAAAAATTATCAAGTTGTTTATAGATTTTGATCGAACGAAACGGTTTCAGGCTTCCCTCAAGGTACAATTCTCGGCCCTTTGTGTCTCTCAAACATTCATCCTGCTCTAGTAATCATCTGCGTGTAATTTGTTATTGAAAATAAGACTAACAGATTACAAAAACAAATTTTTTGACGCCATCATCATTTACAAACACTGGTCAAATCAAGTCAAAGCCGACGTTGTATGTAATTACCGTAACATGAATGAGTCGTGTGCTCATTGTGTGAACGCACATTATGACGTGATTGGTGGCCGAGCGTAGATCCGCTGCGCACGCGGCACAAGCCGCGGATATCGCAATTATACACAGAATAGCGAATCACCAGCGACGCTTCCTGTCCATACAATATTGACGCAACTTCAATGTCAGACGTGAGAGAGTTCGTGTATTATTCGATGCTAATTTCATATTCGGCTGCGTATTCATGTGGTTCTATATTTTGGAAGTGCAATTATTTACTGTTACTCGACCTTTTAACAGTTTCCGTGGGAATGAATAATGTCGTATGGAGTGGTTTGTTTTGACACAACCGTGGCTTTTGATCTACTTGCCAAAGAATTTGATTCTATGGTGGTTATATCTGATTAGCAATTTGCGATATCAATATTAAAATGATATAGAAATATATTGTTACGATATGTGATCTTACTACTGCAAAACACTTAGAAGGTTGATACGGAAGTTTTTCAACTTGTTTTAGATTTCATAGCGAAAGCTGATGATATGTCAGCGATCAGCGAGTAGGTGTAATTGTCGAGTGTTTCTAATGAACTAGACATGACTAGCCAGGGGCTTAATTAAGAGGTAGCTCACCATTGCTTCAAATGATTTGAATAAATGCAGCAAAAGTTGCCGTTTCCCACGTTACCTGCTGCAATTGAAACTCGTGGCGACCATAACCATTATACCATAAATAAAATTATGACGTTCAATTGACAAACGATCGTAGAGATTGTGTACAAAGTCGTCGTCCGTTCAGCCGCGTCGTGTCGTAAATCATAGGAGCGGCTAATTACACGTTGCTTCATAATGTTCAGTCGAAGGAGCAACATGTTTAGTATTGTCCTGTGCTAATTAGCGGCGTGTTCACACAACACACCTGACTCTCACACGCGAGTGTTAAACGTTATAATTAAGCTCCGTACACACCGGCGACACACCGGTAACGCCGCGGCTGACGCATCGATACAGACTATCACTTTCAAAGCAATCTCGAAAATTAACAAGTTTTCTAACAAAACATTGGATATATTTGTCACCGAGTATTTGTGTTAGTAATTAATAAGGTATTGTTCGCACTGTCGGCCGGTGTCGGACAGTCGCCGGCGGAGACGGCGTGGGCGCATCGAGTCGCGACCGTTCGTTAATTGGCGCGACGTATTACCGCCGACGTATTAATGAAACGTACACAGACGCATAGATATGAATCCTGGTTTACAAACCTGCACGGGAAAATCGGCATAGTCTCATTGCAATAGAGGTTGTAATCGTATGAAAGGTAGTGTTGATTGTAGGAATGCAGTGTGGTTTACTGTAAGGCAGTGTGGGAAAAGCAACATTGATTGGCAGCCGGGAGAAATCGAATATATAAATGTTAGTAATGAGAGGAGCGACAGTGGCGACACGCGACTAGTCGCAGGTAACGAGCGGGGCACGTGTGTATGTATGTATGTATGTATGTATGTATGTATGTATGTATGTGGTCAGCTTTCCTGCTGCAGGTAATTACGAGTTATGTTCAGAGAAAATGTTATAATTTGCGGGCGCGATCATTACGTAACGATTGCAGGCAACAACTAATTAGAGGAAAAATCAGGGCTTGCGCGGCACCGATGCCGAAATGAAAAAAATGCGGACACAATCAGTTCAAAACTTAAAATAAGTAACAAACAATATCCTGAGCGAAATATTTGCGTTAATGAAGATAATGATGATATTAATGAGTACGGTACTAATGAAGTTTCCGTTATTCATAGTCGATGTTTCGATAACGTCAAAGATCTTACTGCACTAGTAATGAATACTTGATGTTTATTTAGTACTTGTTTAACAGTTAATCTTTGCAAGAATAAATGAACTAATGTTATCTTATCGATATGAAACAGAAGAAATAAACGGCTATGAATTTAATTAAAGTGGTATAACGTAAAGTGTGAAGAATACGGTCCAAGGCAGCTCGTTGTGGAGATACTGGCCATTACTTGGTGTTCAGTAATTAATATATTCTCAGCTATCAGCAGTTATTAGCGAACTATTTAAATTGTCGTTTATTATGTGTTTGAGCGTGATTTGTGTGAGAACTGTCAGACTGTACTGTATAACACTCGGCTTGTTGTTAATTAAAACAGTTGTTATAAATACATAAATTATTTATTAATTGATCGATCAATAATCTGTTGTCATTAAATAGATCATAACTGACTATAACTTTAGATAGATAATTATTAAATGTAGTCAGATTAAGGCCGGTTTCACAACTTCTGAATATCTAACAAATATAATTTTGGCAGTCGTTTTAATACGTGTGACAGTAAATACTGTCACTTTACTAGAATGAAATTAGCCCTTAGCTAATTTTTAGTGACACTTCCAGATACTGTCGAAGAGCAATTAACATCAAGAATCCGCCTTGTGAAAAATCTTCCAGCGTTATGTGATTTTTCAAAAACAAGACTTAATATAAAAACAACTTAAATTAATTTCTAATTACTAAAATCAGTTGAACATTAATGAGTGGAATTTCAATGAAGCCAGTGTGTGGAGGAATGTTGTGCGCCAGCCGTGAGCCACGGTACAAGCAGTATTAATGAAACATTCGTTGATTAGCCAGTAATGTTCGTAACTCATCCACACTTTATAGTCCCCAACATCTATAAAGCTGAGATAGAAATGGTCGGGGCGTTCAATTTGCATGTTAATTCCTACAAACGTATGGAGTGTGGAGGCAATAATACATATAGTTTTAATTATCGTCGTATAATGAGTACAGCGCCGCGCCGAGTGGCTCCGAGTGGCTCCGGGTGACTCCGAGATGCGCCAAGATGCCCGTGTCGTGGGAGGCGCACGCGCACACGCCTACCACACCAGGGCTGATACTCTTGTATATGAAGATTGAAGTTACTACTAACTTGTGTTATTTTATACTAGCTGTGTAGGTTTTTTTTTTTTCAATAAGCTCAATTTTGACCTCTGGCATTTAACAAATTCCGTCACAATCATAATTGTAGTGCAGTCGTAAAGACGGGACAGACAGGCAGCGAAACTTTGGCATTTGTTATATTAGGATGGAGATCAGGGATATAGAATATATGCATACGAAAGAAAATCGTCTCTTATTAGTTGTAGAATCAGTAAAAAAAATCGTTTAACTGTGCGATTACCTATGATTATTAATCGTTGTTGTAAGGAGGCAGCTGTGATTAAGACTGTAATTATGTTTCATGTGCTATGATAATAATTAAGAACGAATTACAGAAACGATTTATTATAAAGAACGCTATCTGTACCTGCATTACTATTCCGTAACAGTCAAGTACCTACAGCCTCGTGGTACAGCCCTACGATAAATAAATGTGTTGTTTACACAGCACTATAATATCGGCGCGTATATCATAATTAGTGAGGAGCCGTGTCCCGCGATCGCTCGATACTTTCTAATACCGCACTATTATCGATAACATTAATACTTCAACTCGCGCTGCACTGTAATTGTGACCGCTCGATGACTTTACCATCGATTTTATAACATTTTACGATTAAATCTCATCGGTAGAGTTGATTAAAATTATAGGGTTTGCTGGATATCGATGTTTGTCAAAATGACTTGAATATGACTAGGATAGAATTAACGGTTACTTCTCCTTATGTAAAATACTGGTATCCAGTTGCATCCAGTGAGACTAGAAGCCGACTCCAACACAGTTGGAAGAAAGGCTATGCTGATGATGATTCTCTTTATAAAACTCATCAATGCAATTTTCTTTTGCCCGTAACAGGACTGTAATGAAGTGCTGACAAAAAACAGCTTTCAGAAGAAGTACCTTCTAGCCATTTTGTCAATTGTCACTTTCTAGGTATTGTCACAGTTAAAGACGACAGTATCAGAACATTATACGAGTATGTCATTACATGTTTTCACGAAAAGTAACTAACTCACAACAGTGCAAAAACAAATATCTTTAGTTTGGTCTGCGTCGATAAAGTTACACTTTAAAATACATAATACATATTGAAAACCTCTTAAATACTACAAGTTTTCTCCGGAATCTGGCTTCTCCTGTGTCAATATTGGATAGCAAATAGCGCCTTCTAAACAACGAGATAATAATTCACAATAGAACAAGTGTAGCTGTCAGTAGTCAACGTCATAATAACCGCTCAGCAGTCGTATCGCGACTAATCGCACGACAAATCGCACGACAAATCGCACGACTGACACAGGACACATAACTTGCGACAATCGCACAGACAATCGTAACACTTGACCACCGAGTTCCTTCCTACTGCTAACAATATCATATTGAATGGGAACGATTCAAGATAAAATGACTATTATCATTTTAGTGGCAGGTGTTCGAGCTTTCAAATGATATGAATTTCTGAGAGCGATTTCATTCCTGTTTTACGTAATCTTTAGAATATTTCCCTGAGTAAAAAGACCTTACCGTGTTTGTTACTTATGTAATGACATTCATATCGGTGTAGCAATTTCAAAATTTCAATCTCTTGAAATAAACAAAGTGTAAAGTTCCCAAAGGATTGAATAGCTCGCCATTTTTAACATTTTAATCATTTTGATTAAAAATCTACATTTCCAGATTTAATTTTAGTGTACTTTTAGTTTCCTGGCATTACGATTTACTCTACTGAGTAATTGCTTAAGCACCCCTTCAGAGCAATGACGAGTTAATTTCATTTTCCATTAGTTATTTATTGAAGTACAACTTTCTAACAATAAATCAGACATTCGCATTGCTACATGCAGTGCGTGGTCTCAACGCAGTGCCACGCTAATTACAATGCTCATAGATAACGCTTATCACTGAGACAGTGGGTAGCCGGTAGCCGGTAGCCGATAGCCGGTAGCCTGTAGTTGGTAGCCGGTAGCCGATGGGGTGTCGTCAGCCAGAGACACAGAGACACGCCCATTTCCTTCACAGATACACGATCATTTATGTTTGTAAAGTAGTCTGTGTCAAGATATGCAACAGTTATAGTTATTTTGAAATTGTTTTCTCGTATCTTTTGTGATGATCTTATGTTGATGAAATATTTCCTTCAACTTTGTATGAAGTTTTCCTGATGTAGATAAATTATTCTCACTCAATGACTTTTTTACATTAAGCCTGTATGCCTGTATGCTTTCTCAGTTCAACTGATGAAATGATTTCGATTTCAATCATCATGGACAATATGGGCAGTTGCAGTTTCAGAGACAATCAATGGGCAAGGGTCTCTTCCCAAAGGAGAGAGGAGTCCTTGAGTTCTCCACGCTGACCAAGTGCGGGTTGCCCGACCTCAATAAACGTTTTTAACAAATTTTAGGCATACAAGACTTTATCACGATGTTTTTGTTAACTTATTTCTCAAAAATCGACTGATGAGGGGCTGAATTGTGTATCAGCGAAACCACAAACTACTGATCTAGTAAAATTCTGCTTCACTTTTTGCAATCATAAACCACATTATTTTGAACCAAACTGAACCTTTACTTTTCACATAACGTGTATTGTTTTACTGACCAGTCATTGTGTTGTGTTGTGTCGTGCACAGTGTGGGGTGTGAGCCCACTCGGGGACCAATTAGCCGCGGCTGTATCTCGCCTCGCTGAACTAAATGTTCCACGTTCCACTGTGCTCAAACAACGACGCGCCGGCTTCCTCACTTTGTATTTATTGTCACTACGATTGGATAACTATACGATGTCTTCGATTAAACTTCATGGAATTGTTCTTGTGTTGTTTAACTTGTCTGTGAAATGTGTATCTAGATACTACTATTAGCGATTGCCACTTTTAACTGAAGTGGTTTTCTTGAAGTCAGAAAAATATAGCCTAATAGCTGACTGTCGAAGCTTGTTGCTTGCAATTTAAATGAAATAATAACCTTTCACTCCGGTCTTCAACTACCGCCATGCATAATTTCATGAAAATTTGGTTTAGTGTTTGCAGCAGCAGCGAAAACATAACAGAGATTTTTTTGCATTTGTATTATCGTTGGGATAATTTTATTTGCTTTTCCGATGGCATTTAACATGATATAATGGACGATCAAATGCTTTTGCTATTTGACCCGTATTCTACAGACATTTTAGTTAGTTTATGCTCTACTTTTCTACGACTACATCAAGACTCATAGTCTCATTAATTAATATTGTATTATTAGAGGTATACCACCAGTCTACAAGACTGCACACAATGGGTGATTGGTTTTTATTGTGGAGTCTGCTTTTGTTAGATAGTTGTAAAATTGTAGTAGTAAATGGGTATAAATAATGTCTCGTCACAGGGCAAAGAAATATAAATGTAAGAATACAATGGTACCTTGATTTCACGTCAGTGATTTTCTTCGAAAGCGCTAATAAATAAACTACTAATTTGGAGATAATATGATAATAAAACAATTCCCAACATCTTGAATTGTATTATAATCCGCCCAACATATAGAAAATAGGAAGAACCTAGCAGAAGTCTCGTTAGAAACTTCACAGTACTTCAGACATACCTAATACTCTCGTTGTAAGTCGGTGTCTCTATTCCTGATACATGTGGTACATTATTAAAGTAGTTTCGGCTTAGCAGAGAGAGGCATGTTATCACGAGAGGCTGTTTAATTCGCTGTTAAACTTAAAGTGTAGCGGGACTTGAGCGGGACTATCAAAGCGCCGCGGTCTGACACACATGTGTAAAGTATGTTGTACAGGTTGGTGACACAAAAATTTTGTTTGAAATTACTAAAACTGAAAATAACAATAGGTATTATTCAAGGCTTTGATTTGTTAGGTGAGGTAAACCTTAGCGTGAATTTGATTTTAAAGAAAATAATGCCACTGTCTAATTTAATTCAAAGCTGAATGTAGTCCCTATCTTTTTCTCAAAAATCAAAGGCTTTTTATAAGCGGCTCAATATAGTGAAATGAAAATATGAGCTAAGATTGTCTTCGTTCTGTTCCAGCGGAGTAGATACAGCTTTTAACACATGAAGTCCGTATGTCACATGTAATAGACAAGATGTGTGCATGTGTGTGAGCGCATCTCACGGCGGAACATAACTAAGTGAATGTTTATCAGTGAGATTTGTTCCGACGCGGCGGGACGGTTTATACCGTATATTAGTTGTGATATTAGTCCATCGGTTTGTCTGTCGGTATGTCGGGAGATGTTCGATTATAGGTATCGGTATTTTGTGGTATGTTTTACACAATTGCCGACTTAAGAACATAGCGAGATATTTAGCGTTGACTTCGCTCGCCTAACACTCCTGAAACATTCTACTCTCTTTTTGATAAAGGATTGATTTTGATAAGAAACAAGATGCCTTTGTTATATTACATAATGATAGATTTTAACATATTTTTATGGTAATTTATTATTGTTTATTGTATTAGTAGTAAAAATGTAACAGACAGATGGATTGTCGGACAAACATTATGTGGATTTATTATAAACGTTCAAATGTGACATTCTGACGTAATAAAACCAAACGACTTTGGTATTTAATTTTCCAATGGTATAATGAATGATCAAACGGTAATTAATGCATGTTTTCTAGTCATAAACAGTCTGTATATTTGGTTCACATCGACCACGTCACATGCCGACGACGCGGACGACACGGGCGACGCGGGCGACGCGGGCGACACGGGGGGCCGGACTGAATGCTTGAACATATCTCTACAAATAACTTACATATTACTAATATTCGAGTAATTTAGACTATTTGTCTGTTATGTTCGTATCGGTTATGCGGTTCCAATTCTGATATAAAATTGGATTATGTCTATGTGTAAGTATGCTACTAGAGTAGTACGAGAGTATATATTGAAAGTGTTACATCAGGCGAATAATTAGCTGAAAGCTCACACTTCATGTTTATATAAACATTGGTCGACCCAAGGCCTAACTCCTTTTTCGTCCCTTTCCTGCAGTGTTGTATATTTATTTTGGAACAATAAACAAAATCGAATAACAGCTAGACAAACTAATTAAAGCTGAGTTTTAGGAATAAAACATATTATGATTTTAATTGAATAATAGTTGGTAAACCATAAAAAAATATTGAAATTATATGTATAATTACGGCAGTTATTAATGACAGTAACAGATAAATAGAACATTGATTGCAACTAGACCGCAGACGTAACTCGGACACTCGACACCACGCGTCAGGAGTGAGCGGCGCGCCCGGTAACACACACCGCACGCGCACAGTGACACACAGACGCGCACAGTTGCTCAGTTGCTCGGTAGATACAGTAGACATACCGTGCGCACAGTAGCGCGACAGTACAATACATGCGGCTACTATTTCACGCGGCTCCGGTTACAACGCGCTGAGATTGTGACACACTCGCACTCGTAGTCACGTGGTATAAGGATAGGTTACATATCGTAATGTGAATATGACTGTTGATACATTTTTTTATACTTACTAAATAACGTTTCCTGATAAGAACTTTTGAAAATATGTCACTGCCACTTTTATACACCACAGTATTTAACTTTATTAAACTATGTATTTAGCGAGCGTGGTGGACTAAGGCCTAACCAGCCCCTTGGGACCCTTGCTCAGCAGAGGGATAGTAAAGGGTTATAAAAAACAACTTGTTGAACCACGCGGCTCCAATCGCCTGTAATTTGGATAAAATAAAATATTTGTAAGGAATTATTCATATGAACGAATTAATTAAAAACGATTTAACCATAAAACAGCGGCAAGCAGAAGCGCATACAGACATTTTTAATCGTAATGAAGTTTAAATCAAAAAGTAAAAATAGTAGGAAACAATTTAATATTTTTTCTTCACAAAAAGCTGTTCTCTCGTAATCGTTATTAAAGCACGTTGTACAAGTGAGAGCTTGTTCTGTGATACATTACATGTGTACCGATATATTATCATTACAACTATATATTTCCAATAATCGTGTCATTATCGCGCCAACTGATTTATTACCCGACCCCACTCTCACTAGGGATGACCGGGGACTACTCTTTTATTTGTTACGGTTTTTTTTTCACAAGACGATAGAGATGTAAATCTTTTTTTGTATCAATTTGTTGATCTATGTTAAACTGATTAAGATGTTCTAACAATAAAATAAAAAAACAAGAAAATGTTACAAACAGCCCCAGTTAGAAAATATTATTGCTTAGTTTACTCTCGATGATAAAAGCTCTCTTGTCTACAAACAGTATCTCGAAACAGTATCATTTTATCAACCAATTCGGAATAACATCGACTTAAACGTTATTGTAAAGACTTCATGAGTTCCAACATATGATATGAATAAATAAATGATTAAATTTTGAATAAATGATTGCTGGTAAACTTAACGAACAATTAGTTAACACAAGAGATGTTTCTTACGCGCACTATAAAGTAGGAATATACCCAAATTATGGGCCTGTTATTCGCCTTACTCTCATCCCTGTTAAGTGGCGAGTCTAATCGTGTACAAATGAACTAATGTCCGTGTAATAAGTCGTTCATTAGCCGCCACACACACACACACACACACGCACACACACACACACGCGCGTGGCTCAGATTTATAGCTCACGTAGAGATGACGTTAAGCACTAAATATATCAGTTCCCAATATGTGTACTTGTGTAGTGTGCCGACAATCGGAAAGTATTTTAACTAATGAAATTCGTGACATTCCTCGCTCTCGAGTTTCACTTTTCAAATCTATGAGACTGGTTTAACAATGTATGGCTTTAATACAACTAATAAAAGGATAGAAACGACTTAAGTATGTTACAAGATTGAAGATCGTTATGATATTATTTTATGATCCAGGAATCATAAATGTTTTTGTCTAATCATATAGGGTGATATCTTATTACTCTGTTAGGAAACAAACAGCTTTCGAGAAATTCGTATATGTATGAAAAACTAAGCATCGTTAGTATTTAGCTAGAACTACTTCTTTCAAGTAAGCAAGTCTAAAAGTAAAATACTCGATATTCTATAGTATTAATGATTTCTCTTCTTTTCTTATGAGATACACTATAATCTTAAATTACAAATCAAATATCTTTTTGATGATGACACTTTGCATATCTTGTCACAGTCAATTTAATCAAAATTCAACACCATTACTTAACTTTTTAAACAGTCATCAAGAAGTTTTAAGAGTGATGATTACTTCATCAATGAGCGTCAATGAGCGTCAATGTGCGTCAATCACAACGTGACCATCAAACTGTCCTCACCATCACATTACATCACATTACTTGCTATAAAATTGAAAGCGTATCTTGAACCTATTGACACTTTGTGTTAAACGAATTTAAAAGTCAACCGCTAAGGGTGATTGCACATTTGACGTAACACGTAAGAGGCAAGTATGCAAGGGCCCGGTTAAAACGGTTTTTCAGCTACATACTAGGTTTTGTTGCCTTTATTCGTGTTGACAGAATTACTGGGATAGAAGTATACCACTTAGTACCAAGCTATTTGCAAGCCAAACTGATCATTAATTGTTCAAAACATTGTGACCTCTGTTATTTCTTCCGACCTCTTAACATTAGTCTACTTTAGTGTTACACGACCGACGCTAACAATACGCGACATATCTTTTGCCAGGTGTGCCTCAACTTTACATCAAAAGTAAACCGCAGTAGAATAAATATAATCTGTCGAATATATCAAATGTCATGAATAAATGCGTTATAATAAGGATTATACGCATAATAACACGCCGCTACGAACTACGAGCGTATAGCGTAGTGGCTAATTATGATAATAGCGCCCATTCATATGTTCATAAATTGATGCTAAGTCTTATAGTTATTATATTATAGGAGGAGGTTTAGAAGTGATACGTTTATTATTATGTCACTGATGGTAATGTCGGCGTATTAAATGTGACTCATCTTAGATATGAATCGATAAAGTTAAACGACAAAAGACTAATAAAATGTTTAATCGGATTCAAGTAAGTAGAATTTACTTCTGTGAAAAAATACCAACTGTGGCAGTTTACTTTGGAAAATTGTGCATATCATATACGCAGTATGGCTGCCTAGAATCTTAGATCTTTTCCTAAATCAAACAATAATAGTTTTCTTGGGTGAAAGATGACATAAGGTTGGCTTCCTATTCTAACAGTGTTGACATATTAACGTAAAGAGTGAACTACAAGCAAACCACATACTTCTGGTTTTCAACGGAAAAGAGACATAATATAAATACAAGTTAATTTTCGGTAGCAGTAACCATTGACCGCAGACGCACATAATAGCGCGCGCTGTGAACCGTGGCGCCTGCATTGTGTGCGGTTACAACACGAGACACGACATGCGCCGTGTCTCGCCGTATCGTGCTGCGTTGTGCCGCACGTCGTATCTTAGTGATTAGCCGGGTCCTGACTAAGCCAGCAGCCCCCCGAGGCAATATCTAGGTCTCTTTTCTTTCAGATTGAAATGAGCGGGACCGAGATATTGCCTCGCGAGGTTGCTTGCTCAGTCTTTACGAGGCTATTGACGTGCCGTGCGTGCGTGGCGTGCCGTGGAGCGCCGTGCCGTGTCGTGTCGTCTATGTTACTGGGTGACACTGCATTACATCACTCACTGTGACGGCTCAACAGAATCGCTCTAATTGAATAGTAAACGTCGCGATGTAATTCAACTCGTGATTATGAATGACTAGTGACTGTAGTGAGTAGTGGCACAGGATGTTGTGGGATGTCGCTATAGAAATATTGATGCTATTTGCTCTGTTACAGTTACAGTACGTTACAGTTCTGAGCAATTAGATTTCTAGTATATTTGTATAAAATAGTCTACTTTTATCGAGACACAGATAGTAGAGTTCACAGATAAATGATATACCTATTCTGTAGTTGTTTTCGTTACTTTTATATTAGAGAGAAAAATCTGTTCCTCGAGAGAAAAAAGCAGATTAAAACTTAGAACTTAACTAACATCTTTTTTCATCCAGTTATTCGAATTTGATAAAAATATCCCTCACTTAAATTTTGTACGACCTTTAATTTTTCTTCTGCTGAATTTACTATAGCGACTATTTATTTATCCAAAACTACAAACAATTAGAGTGTAACCACAATTTGGGGTCGTACATAGTCATATTATCCTGAGCGCCGTGGAGCGTGACCCACAGCTGTGTTGTGGTGACGGCGTCATGCTCCGGTACCGGCCGCGTCAACGACGTGACGCTAAGGACCACTTTCCTCTTGCACTGCAACTGTCGAACGCACCGTAGACCGTCGCAAATTAGACTACCTTTTCCGCGAAGCTGTTTTTTAAACAAATTATTTTAATTTTCAAACAGCTTTTTTTTAATCATAAGCTTAATTTAAGCCCCAGAAAATCGTTCAAACAGTTTGTTTGTGAGATTTAGTCGCATACAGTGACACGCACCGCCTATTGCGTATTACGTAGAAAAATGTGTCATGCTCGTCAACGTCGCTGTACAGTATAGTATTGAAAATTCTGTATATTCTTTTGACCGACGTATGCTATCAACGTTAGCGTCGCAGGAACGGAAGCCTTATAGTGAAATATCTACTGTGCCTATTCATACGCTCGGCCGACGTATGCGCCCGATATCAGCGTAGGAGGGAATCTGTCTTAACGTGACAGTGACGGACGGTGACACACAGCTACTGTTCGACATATTGTTGATGTGAGCTCTCAATCTGATGCGATTGTTGTCCATTGAGCGATTGATCTGTTTGACTTTAATGACTGTTCATTAACATAAGTCGGTTAAATAAATGGATGAAAAAGTAACGTCAAAGGTTTGTTTAGTTTTAATTCTGTCTGACTCCGTTGTTTAGGTATCTTTGATCAATAAATTTTTATCATTCGATTCCGATATAAGATTCAAGTTACGAATCAAAACCTCAAATTAATGACTTAAAACAGACTAATATAGTTTTGTGTAACTTCCAAAATAGTAAGCACATAATATACGTGACAGTAGCCAAGTGCACTGCCGCGCCGCTACTGCGTGTTGTAACTATATACTTCTAACTTGTATTATGTTACATACAGACACGTTTTTATTTAGACCAACAATATTTAAGGACAAAGTAGGTTGCTAACTGACGATTTGATATCTAAACCACTACCTCAAATATGTTTCTAACAACCTGAGCTACTTTTACTATGATCTTTTTAAATGAATGATTCAGTAGCTCGATTCTCTACCACTATTGACTACCGACAACCGACCTGTCATCGAGAAATGTTGTATTAAAAGTGATCAGCGCCTCTTACGGGCGTCGCATCGTAGGAATAATTTAAGCAGTACATTTTAAATGTCAAATTTTCGATACTAGGCAGTACAGGTTATACAGAATTGCGCTACAGAAACATACTGTTAAAACGTTGTTTAGAAAGATTAAATATTGGCCTTTGTTATATTCAATAATCCATTCAAGAATATTATATAATAAATCACTATATTCACTCATGGTTCCCCTGGCTTCTATCATACCGTGATCATCTACATCGAGTGCCACACGTCGGGTCACGCTCTACAATGATGACATTATTACCTATATACATTGAATACATACATACAGACATACATAAATACAGTCAAATGTATGTTCCCTGTGTGCTTGAATGCATGGAGGGAACTAAAGGTTACATGATGATGTTACAATGTTATTTATCTGTTACAGCATTTATTAGCTTGTTACACTTGAAGCATTGCTTAGTAGTGGGTTCAATTTCCTGATAGAGTAATAATGATTGGGTTTTTAGATGAAAAGGTGAAACTGTGTATCAATAATTCTTGTGGATTAATGAAATTTGTTTTCAAATCACAGTTTTAATAGTATTGTTAAATTGTGTGGTCCCCCCACCACTGCATTGCCATAGAAATACGCAAAATGATCTCAATAATCGTAAGATTAAAGTTATTAGTGATGTCAATATTTTTTATTAGTGTATTTTAATAAACGTTACAAAGTTTTTATTTTATTTTTTTAACTAACTTAGGAATAACTATAAAACCGTGTTTAATAACTAACGATCAGTGTAGATTCTAAAGCTTCAATTTAGTTCAACTGCATTTCAATGTAAACAAAGCATAATAATGAAATATCACAACTATTACATACATGTTTATAAGGTATCTATGAAACGTCAAACAATCCGCAATAAAATGCATGTACGCGTTAATTCACATATAATATAATATAACACAAATTTTATTGTATACTATAACAATGACAATCAATTACAGAGCACTTACACCCGACCTTGTGGTCAACAATATCATAATATTCGTCAAACATGTCATCTATACAAGTGCATAGTACATTAGCACACCACTCATTATCATCACTCACACATCTTATATTATTATAGCCCGACTAGTTAGTACAGAGCTTTGGCATGCTCGATTTATCGAGATTTTATTAGACTAGCCTTCCGCCCGCAGTTTTGCCCGTGTGGAATTTCAACCACTTCGGGGTGGAATTTCCAAAAATCCGCTCTTAATGTTCCTTTACTCTTCGTAAGGAACCCTTTATAAAAAAAATCCAACGTTTTACGCTCAGTAGTTTCGGCTGTGCGATGTCCGTCATACAGTAATGGAAGGGTTTTATATATTTTGATTGATGATTAATAAATGTTAATAAGGATTCTCCCGTATTTGATTCTCCCATCCCTGAAGACGCCTTTCATTTTTTCTAGACAATTACAGAATTCTGTGTTTTTCCTTAATAAAGTAGATATATCATTTAGACCACCGTCAGCTGCATGTTAAAAATTCTGCGGGTCACTGATATTCTATATTCTGAACTTTGTGAACTCCAGCCATCCGCGAGTCCTTCCTACAAGCTCTCTACAAAGTAGTCGCACTATAGTTGTATAGTACAGAGCAGTTTCATAAACAGCGCACTTTATATGTTTCATTAATGCAGTACAAGATAGTTCGATTAGAACAACATTGACATCGCCGATATTGACCGTTACTTTAACTGATGTTTTGCATCTTAATTGTAACTACTTATTAGAAACCGGCGCCACTTGATTTGAAAGATTATTATGAAGGAATTTTCAAAATTATTGGAAATGATCATTTTTACATGAAAAACGCATTTTACAAAATAGAAACACAACAAGTTACAGAGAACGCTATCTAAGATTTTCATTTTTTTAAGGTTTTCTTCATATAGAACTCTCGGGTGAAAAAGCTTTCAGCAAAGCGTTTCCTTTCATAGCTAAAATCAGTGATAGTTGAATAATTAATTAACAGAGTAGATGTATCAATTCACCGTGTTTTAAAAGAGAGCATCATCGTCATATTTTTGTTTCATTTCCAATAAAAAATACGTCTGTCATTATATTTCTTCCTTTGCATAGGTGCCACTCTAAACAATAAAAACGATTATTAATGACTATATCCACATATAATTACAATATGACATGAATACAATAAGTAATAAACAACATAAATAACATTAATGGTCAGGTCGGAAGGCTTTAATCTATCGACACATGACGCACATACTGACTCGGTGCTGTTCCGACCACGCGCCGACCTGTCAACACAAGGACGAAACTAAGTGCTTATACATATCAATAACTAGCTGACCCGCACAACTTCGCTTGCGTCACATAAGAGAGAATGGGTCAAAATTTTTCCCGTTTTTGTAACATTTTTTATTGCTACTCTGCTCCTATTGGTCGTAGCGTGATGATGTATAGCCTATAGTCTTCCTCGATAAATGGACTATCTAACACTGATTTTTTTTTAATCGGACCATAAGTTCCTGAGATTAGCGCGTTCAAACAAACAAACTCTTCAGTTTTATAATATTAGTATAGATATGAATGAGTTGTGTGTGGGCGTAATGTGTGAGTCGTAAATAAATCTATGTAATGACAATGTAATGTAAGATACGTTTCAATAATACCGGTGGTGTAAAGTATTATGTTTATTGCGTAGATCTGCTAAGATATAGGATGAATTGACATTAGAATATTCTCTTTGTAGCTGAAAAAGGTATCAAATCTTACGAGTCCATTCAAAATTGTTACAGGAAAATATCATGAAGGCACCTTACATGTTAAAGCTCTTTAAATAGTGCTTGAAGTACCATAAAGTCTTTATGCCACACTAGGTTAGCTTGGTGGACAGTGCTAATCAAGGCCTAGTACCTCCCCTATTTTGGGAGCTGACCTCAAAAGTATATAGTAGTTATGAGTTAATCCTGAATGAACTAAGCTTCTTCTTGAATTTATCTGATGGATGTTACATGTAAAATGTGAGTAAAGATTGACCTAAATACAAAATAACTGCAGATCTCTTGAGTACTTGTAAATCTGCGACGTGTATTTAATGTAACAAGTGCATTAACACAAAGAGTCGCGAGTTGTTTAATGTGTCAGCTGTGCAGAGTGCAGTGGACAGGGAATGAGGGCGATCATTCCTCGATTCAACATAAACCTCGTTATTTTACTGCTAAATACACAAGTAGGGTTTGATTTGTTTAATCTAGGTCGTCCTCAGTGACAACTGATGTTTGGCACACACTTTGCTTATACATTACATAGTAGGTTATACATTATATGATGTACGGAAGACAAAAGACAGGGATTAACGCGAACACGCATTCTACCTCGGAATGCCTAATGTTAGACAGGATTGGTTTTGGAGTTTTTTGTCGAATTCAACTACCTGAAAATTTAAGGCGGTTAAGTGTTTACAATTAATAGTGCGATTGCAAAATGCAGTGATCGCACGGTTAGCTGCTCCCGCGGTTCACTGCTAGTGCGTAAGTGGGCTTTATGCCAAAATTATACGACCTGCCTAAATACATGTAGTATTTAGGAAAAATGAATACATTTAGGCTTGAATCTTAGTCGATAATAGCCAAAACATAAATTTCACGGGCCCATTGTACAAAGAAATAACTGGCCCTCAAATTGACTAATAAATGAATTTTAATGAAGTTTAACAGTACGAAAGTTACCGGCCGGTAAGCTAACTGTCTCCGTCTGCCTACATTGTGTGAGAGCTCATAGGACGAGTGCTAACAAGCTGGTCTCCCGAGCGAGCGCACAATTATCACGTACATCGCCGCAGCGAGCGAGATAATTGAATGTGATCGCTTATCAGACAACAGCTGCCTCTCCACACTAGTGTTAATGTTAGGATTAGCACTATTTTGTACTCAAAATTAGCACTTTTTGTAACTTAACTAACAAAGATATTCATATTCTTAGTTATAGTACATAAATATTTTATGCAACTGTTTTTCATTAAAAACTGTCTCAAGGCTTTATGTTTTTACGTAAAACTAACGTGAAGACTTTGCGTCTTTGCCGCTCTCCTCAGTTTATCCTTCGACTAGATTAGGAGTGTAGGAATAAAAACCTGTGTATTGTGGATACGCTTGAGCTCTGAAAAAACTTTGCATACACTGTGTTTCCTAGTAGTTACCATACCATGCATAGAAACATCATACAGAATAACAAATTCGTAGAAGTATTTCGGGGTCGAGCTAAAAAAGATCTTCTCCAAATCACTTCATTTACCTTTGAAATAAAACTGGCAATACAGAAAGCCTTAGCGTAAACTAATACCTAGTTTCTTAATCGCGCGTACAGATGCAGCCTTATATTTCACCGCACAAGTAGAAACCTTCACAAACTAGTCGTCGCACTGCACAAGTGCACAACTGCTAGAGCTGATCACAATTGTATTGCACTTACTGATGCTCAGATTACATTCTCACGGTTCAGCACTATTGGAAATTATACCAATATGGATTTAGTATGTTAATACAGTCATTGAGTTGACGTATTTTTATTAAATCATATATGTAAATGCCACAATTATACTATAATAATGGGGAACTTTCAAAAAGTTTTAGATTTGTGAAGTATTTTAAAAACTCATAATATTAAAGTAAATTATCTCAATACACTCAATGCAATAAATTAAACTCGTTAAATAATTTTTAATTAACTCAGCAACAAAAAATCCTTTTTGGTTCGTAGTCTCTAAGTGTTCCACAACAAGGCAGGTATCCATTTCCATTTCCACACACTTCTGAGCTTTTGTCTACCTGTATTTCCGGTACGAGTCAAATCCCTCTAGCAATTGATATTTAACTAGCTGACCCGCGCAACTTCGCTTGCGTCACATAAGAGAGAATGAGTCAATTTTTACTGATACTCTGCTCCTACTGCTCGTAGCGTGATGATATATAGCCTATAACCTTCCTCGATAAATGGGCTATCTAACACAGAAAGATTTTTTTCTAATCGGACCAGTAGTTTCTGAGATTAGCGCGTTCAAACAAACAAACAAACAATCAAACAAACAAACTCTTCAGCTTTATAATATTAGTATAGATTAAGCTTTTGTACTAACAATATCCGACTAACCATGATTCTTTCTTAATAACATACTAAATAATATTAGTAGGACTTATTTATACTGCATTTTCAGACGTTATAACAACGACTCATCCCAGTACAGTAACCTAGAAACATATTTAAACTACAACACATTCTAGCTTCTAGAACAACTAGTACATTCAGACAAATGGCAGTACATCTCATTATCGATGAGTTCCGTCGTTACACGAGACAGTGATGCGTGCGGCTGCCGCTAGATGTCACTGTGCCGCCGCGCGACTGCGGGTAGTTCAGTATTTATAGTGAGAGAGTAATTGTGTTATGTTGAGATATTAATGTTTGTGTATTGTATAGTTCATTCATGTTTCTTTGAAGTGTTTAATTAAGAATAAGAGGTTATAGGTTTAGTAAAGACATTTTTCATTATTTGAGTATAGACATTTTTTATATTAAGAAAAGGTTTTTGAATTTACATCTTGAGAGTACAATCAGCTGTAACCAAAACTATTGGGGCTCTAAGTTACCTGTTTCTAGTTCTTCAAAACAAGCCGGTTACGAACCGCACAAATATCGGATTAGGAAATCGAACGTGTAACACTGATAGTGTCTATGAACCGCTTTAACCACTCCGACACAGTTCCTATTTAACTTCAGAAAACAATTAGAATATTAACCTCTAATTAATATTTTCTTAAGACCTATAACAATACATAATTGTACAGCAAGGTTCATTAACAAATTAACACCTGACACCGTAGCGCTACGGCGTAGCTTGTCGTAGCTGCCCCGCTACGGCGATGTTATCACAAACATCGTGTTAAGGCGTAATGTGATCGCGAGTCAATTATCCACACTTAGCGTTGATTACTTGATAACTATGGCGGTGGGAAACTTACTCAGTAAGCTAACAATTTGTGGCTTACTGTTAGCATTAACTTTTCCAAAGTGCGTTATAACATCTCAGTTCTTTACTTGGCTTCATTAGTTAGTAATCGATTAAGCATAGAATTAATTACGGAATTACTGATATAATAGCGTTATTCAAAACAACTTAATATCTAAAGATTTCTTTGTTTTCCTGCTTTTGATTTCAATTTGGGTCCCTTTGTCTAAATCTAATTTTAATATATTAATAGATCGCTGATATTTTAACCTCTACTCTACTGTGTTACAAACGTATTCTTTTATAAAAAAAAATATACATTTGTTTATTATAAAACTTAATACAGATCTTATCGTCGTGTATAAATTAGCAAGTTTCGTATTATCAGCCAGCAAATAATACGCTACAAACTATCAGCCATCTACAAACATTGCCTCTACTTTATTAGAAGCTAAGTATAGTGATATAAGTAATAGAGTGTAATGATGTTATCAAGTAAGTTGATTGTTTTATGATTTATTGCCGACACGACACTGGGACGGGGCCGAGACGACGTCGTGTCGACATCGTGACGTGTGGTCGGCGTGTGGTAACTTCTTGTACAGTGTAGATTATGATGTTGGTTTAATAATAATCGGTCAGAATATTAAGTTATTATGTAGTATTAGTTTGTTGTTTATCGTAGAGTGTGTTTTATACTTAGAGTAACGGGAGTGAATATTAGAATATTTTCTTTAGCTTATGCAAGGGTAATGCATGTAGATAATGATGTGATTAACTGTTTTGTAGTTGCGAAAGTTATGAACTTTTAATAGTGTTTTAATCGATTTAAATTTCAACTCAGAACAATTGACTTACTCTCTCATTATTTAGTCTTGTTGTCTTCTTAACATCAAATAATCTGTCAAATCTTTATGATTTTTATTGTAAAGTTGTAAATTTAAAATCTATTGTAAAGTTTTTGCCATGATTCAAGACTGAGTATCATTTTCCTATCAATCCAAAGATATTCTGCGATTGGAAGATGAGTAAAATTGATGCTAAAAATACCTATCTCCTTTAATTTAAAATGCTAATACAACTTCTCATTAGTGGTTGTACCCTCTCACATCTAAAAACGTGATAACTATAAGCTTATTAACATTATAACAGTTATTTCTCGTCGTCTCACATAAAGTGTGTGGAGATGATCCTTGTATATCGAGGTTTAAACGCGTCGTTATCGTATGAAAGCCGCCTCGTATGGGCTCCGACAATTGCTGTTATTGGAGGTTATTAGTAATGGGATAATAGTTCTCTTAATAACTGGTTACGGGTGCATGATAACGTTTTACGCTTAGTAATGTGAGAATACATTAATAGTTAGATATAATATTACTTTTGTTACACTTTTCAGAAACCGAAAACGTTAATCGGGTAGGGTAATGAAGTATTGTTTATTGTAATTATTCAAGTAAATCAGTTAGCTTTGAGTTATTTGATACAAAACTATATTGTGTTTTGTGTTTGCAATAAACTAGGAATCTTTACTGTCTTTGTTGATATTTGTTAACAATTTTATCTGATGATTTATATTGATACGTAAAGAACGTATTACCGTGATATAATACGATTCTTCCAAAAGTTTTACTGTATAACTCACATCTTATATATGACTGATATATTAAAAGCAAAATGTTGATTTGACGGAACTTATTACCCGTGCAGAATAAGACGCTACTACACAGTTTTATTGAAAAAAATCACTATACAAACTCAAAAATCAAAAATAAAAACGACTAACATGTTATGTTAAACAACAACTGTTATAACGTTTCTTCAACTGAATAGTACCGCACTACCCGCTAGTATGTGTATGTGTGTGTGTGTGTGTGTATCGCATTAAAGGTTCTCCATTAAACCTGTGTTAATTTGATTCCTAATAGTCCGTAACAAGTGGTGATAAGTCGTAAACGTCGGCGGTCCGTCTGTCTGTCAGCTCACAACTATAAAACTGACCGTTTAAGGACCGTCGCTCCTAAATAACTAGATAACACTCAAGCGAGGTTTATATCTATGAATGCTTGCCTCTATACTACTATAGAGGTATAGTATGTAATAACTGTTTAGTTCTATAGTGATAGTAGTAGATAGATAGTTCTATAAAACTTAGCGGAAATATCATGAACCCTTTTTTTAAGACAACTCCCGCACTAAGAATTGCTCTTGTGTCGCAGGGACGTTTACAAATATACAAACAACGGACACAAAGTACAACCAGATCCGAGACAGTAACTGTTTTTGGACCGCACAAATAATTGTTTCGTGTGGGAATCCAAGCCAGGACCTCCCGACACAATAGTACCAGCGTGGCGACCTTAACCACTGCGCCATGGAGGCAGTCAGAGTAGCTATACTATAAACTATAACCTATAGATATACGGTGTGAATATTTAGCATAGTTGAGTTCAGGGCCACCCCTGGTTTGTAGCAGTCGTGGCGATGTTCTAGGAAGTGTGGACACAACACGCGGCAGACAGACACCACGAACATTCTATCTATATAGATATAGATAACTTGGTAGGGGCCAGTTTTAAGGATTGAAGGTGTTTTGTTGGGAGTTATAAGTTTGAGTAGTTTTTATTAATATGATATTGACGTTGATAATGTAGGTGTGTATGATAAATGTGTATGATACGGCTATAGGTTCTTTATGGGAAGACTATTGATTGACTTTACATTTGAAGTATTTAATACAATTTTAGCCGAAAATATGATAAAAATAATGTACTTCGTACAACAATTTAGCAAAACAAAGGATTTAATTAAATGGACATCACAGAGAAGCAAAGTAAAGTATCAAGCAAACAAAAAAGTTCCGCGCAGTACAATACAGAGGTGGCAAAGATAAAAAAATACAGACAAACCTAAGTACCTTATCCTTTTTTAAGTCGGTTAAAGTCCAGA
Organism: Anticarsia gemmatalis; assembly: GCF_050436995.1. Classification (NCBI taxonomy): domain Eukaryota; kingdom Metazoa; phylum Arthropoda; class Insecta; order Lepidoptera; family Erebidae; genus Anticarsia; species Anticarsia gemmatalis. The sequence goes on along the minus strand of NC_134767.1, from coordinate 9,870,117 downwards.
TCAAAAATTGTATAACAAATAGCATTAGAATCCGTTTATCTAATGTTTGCATGAAAGAATAACACACAAACATACATATTCTCACAAACGTTTGCATTTATTCTATAAGTAGAAATTGAACACAGTTTTATTTTTCCCATTACCTTATTTGTAGTGTCCATCTTCGTATTAGGATTCCCAGTGAAGATAATCTACACATTCATATAAATCTAACGAGTAGTTCTCAGAATACACTCTTGAGGAAAATATATATGATAGGTAGATCTTTTTGTTTTATTTATCACTACCTTCCGCGTAATACGCTTGTTTATAGAGAATTTACTATTATATGGTGTCAATAAATCACTAGTTTTACCTATAAATGTTATAAAAAGTATACGTTCGCATAATTTGTCATTTAATCGCGCAAATACTGTTAAACGGAATAGAATGTAAGTGACAGATGATTCAAAGCCTTTATTCATACGTACAATTATTGTTTATTTTCAACTTTTCTTAACCTTCCTTACGTTCCTAGTGTTCCTACCCTTCGAAACAATGTGCAATATACACTACAAAACTTTGAAGAACTATAAAGTAAAGTATTAATTAGTACCAAAACGAAAAATCCTTATTAAAGTTGCTTATGGCTTACGAACTTTCCGGCTACAGTCCACACCAAAGCCTACATCGTATGGACAACCGCCTGTCTAATACTCTGTGTAACATTTGTTAAATTATTATCATTGTTTTATAACGAATTAGTTAATATTCTTAACTTAATCGTAATACGCACACTTACACTTCAATTGTATTATATAAACAATATCACTATACTTGCATCTACAGATAAACTATTTCGTAACAAGTCAACACGCTCTCGGCGCCGTCTATTTTTTTCAAACAGTCAGCTATTTAATGTAAGCGTTCATTGATACACGTGTAATAGACATTATCGTTTAATTTCAGCTCGATACAGTGAGAGCTGACAAAAAACTCAATTATCTGCCATTGTAATAGTAAGTAACGAGTTGACTTGCGCAAGCGCCGCTCGGTCAGATCCCGATGTTACGCACTTAGCTGAGAATTTGTAGCTGATAGTCTACTTTGGCATTATTTTATTGACGAAATCTTTACCAGCAATGCCGTTGATATAATTTGCGATAGATTTTTGGCCAAACTGGTAAATATAACTACAAACAATTAGTTATGATAAATATAATATATACTACGTCTCAGTTACCAGCGTCTATGTTTGCGATGGCTTCCTCGTTGAGATAGTTATGGGTTGCATAAAATTATATTAGGCTTCTGCAAAAGCCGTTATTTGAGTCAAAGAGAGCTATTCAAACGTAGTTTTTGCCACAAGAGTGTTGCTTAGCCGACTATTCATAGGTATATAGCAATTTATAGGTATTACTGTAGTATGCAATACTGCCATTCAGATTCAGCCACAAACAATTTGCTTTTTAACTACCAGCCCTAATAAATGCACGGTGCATCAAACAGTGTCATCACAATTCCAAACGCGCACGTTATCGTTACCGCACCTTAACAATAAACATTACATGCAAACGTTAACTCGTGCGTTAATCAAAAGGCGTATACGGAATCGTGGGCGAGGGGGCGTGGCCGTTACATTCGAAATCGGAAATGATCGACTGTCATAATCATAAACGCTTACAAAGTATTTTAAACCTTATGGCATTAGGTATAAAGTAGTTTTTTGTTTGTGTATGTGTTGTAAAGGTGATTGTACACAGGTCGTATGGAAGGATTGGCAGTAATGATAGGTTTGGTCGTCTCATCAGTTAGGGATCTTTTCGTCACAGTTAGGATGTACCTCCACTGAGAATATGCGAAACTCTTTCAAAATATAATGAGTAAAATCGACTTATAATGCAGGGTATGAAAGTTAAGAATAATGTATTTCATTATGTGGAAACTTGACTTGAAACGTTTACAGTGTAAAAAATGGTGTGTCGACCGGAAATCGAACCTGATTCACTGAATGCATTGGTATTATGACTTGTATTGCAATGCACACGTGCAGTTACAGTAAATACAACTTATGTATCTTTATTGAGTAGTCTTTAACAACATCAAATACTTTAAGTTTATGAAATAAAGCATATTTGACTTTGACTAAACAAAGTTAACTTGAAGTTCATTTTATTTTAAACCGACTTCCATGTCACTTATTTGTGACAGAGAAAGTCAAAAATACGTAATTAGTTTAAAGTTAAATAAAAGATAATGAAAAATCCGTAAGTAATATTATATTATCTATTATATTTACATGCATCACTGACTTACTGAGATGTTAAGGCATTTTAATGTAAAATGCGTGTTCGCGTTAATTCCCGTATTCTATTCTCTATATACATACATTAAACATGCAACGCGAGAGTTCAAAAGTTATTACTGAGACTTATACGACAAATAAAGTGATAACAAATGCCTAAAAAGGGTCAAAATTTCACGTGGCCGGCTAACCGATGCCTGGTTAATTTTAGTACGTATCCTCGCATATGGTTAGTGGATAGTGTGCCTAACTCCTCGCTACGATGAATGTCAGCAATAGTTGATAAACAAGCGCCGCGCAAGGAAACTCGCTGCGTTATTGTTCACTGCTGCGACTGCTCTATGTCGCAATCACCGACGCTCTGACGAGAACAGCTAGCAATACTGAATATATGCCAATGTGTGATGAAATTAAGTAATTTCTAGTTGACATTTTAGTAATTGTAGGTAAAGGAAAGTTGCTATGCTTGATATTCTTCTGTGTTTATTAAAAAACTGTTTAAATATTACCAGTTCTGGTTTCGCTGCTGGGTTTGGTTATCCTCCATTGGTAACTAGGTGTAATTTGGACAGTTCTTTTGATATGTTTATTGTTTCTTAATCTATTGGGTAATTTATTTTTATGAGTTGTGAAATAGGTTCTTAACCTTTTAAAACTATCTAAATATTTAAGCCTAAACTTAGCTGATTTTTAATCGACTATACTCTAAAAAGATAGAGGCAGGGAAACAATTATTAAATTGTAACGATTATAAAAAAATAACGTCTAATAAATATACATAAGCCACAGGACACAACTTCACACTTAACACAAATTCCGTAAAAGCCTTAACAAGAAATCGAAATCAGAACTTCATATTTGACCTTTACAGTAGTATACTCGTACTTTAAGACTAACGTATAAAGGCAGCCAGTCAATACATTCTGTAGTTCATTGCAAAAAACAACATCAATAGGAATGACCACTCGTGTTTGTAACCCGAGACAAATAGTTAACCACATGTCTGTCGCACACTCGATGCAAATATTGCACAAACCGGGCTCGAACCTGCAAACAGCGCATACCTCCTACTGTATGATTAGAGCCGCTCGTTCACAAACCACATAATATCTGATCAGCAGTTGTTAACATTAAAATATGGAAATTTGATGGACATTCCAAGAGCTTTTGTCGTACTGACAGCGAGAAGCGATTTGAAAAAATGTGCCTTAATATTCTTATTAATTTGTTTACTAAAGAGTTTTTGGGCTTTACAAAGTTATCATATAACTTAAAAAGGATTGTTTGGGTAGTCTGACTATTCAAATCATGAACTATTTTCAATATACCAAAACATTACATTTTATGTACTATCATTTTTATTAAGATAGAGTTAATAGTTACCAGTTAGCTTGTTTAATTTTTATAAGCAATATTTTGCAAGAAAATAAAAATATTTTCAATAAGTCTTACTGACATATTTATTAAAATTGACTACACTTTTCTAATTTAAGTTTCAAGAACATCTCCGTTTATTACAATTCTCGTATAATTTAACGAGCCCGCTACCCGCTAACTCTCACACAAAATCCTTAGAATCATAACATTGCATTGAATGCGCGCCGCGGTACATCGCAGGTACAACTTATAACAAGCGCTCGTCGAACAAAAACCTCCATAATTGGCCCCTCGCCGACATTTCGACAACGTTTACGTTCAGCCCGCCTAAAAAACTGTACGATGACAAAACAAAAACCCGCGGCTGTGTCCCGACTTGATAGGTTTGATGTTCAATGTGCTCCTGTGTCGAAGAGTTCCTCGGGACCATCATATTGTTACATTATGATTTTGATTATGTTATACAAAGTGTCGTTTTTTACGTCTGTCATATGCATTTTAAATTAAATAGAAAGTTTGTATAGTAAGGATATTATTATGGTTGGTTAAATTTAGGGAGATATTCAAAGTAGTCTGTGGTAATAAATGTTAAACTAAGCAGTAAAATAAGAGAGACCCTAATGTCAATTTCGATTATATTCCGAATGTCTTCATACAAATGTATAATTATTAGAACCGAATAAAACGGTTATAGTACGGAACCCATAACAAGTTCGTTGGTTCACACTCAACTTAAATTTCAAACTTTTTGTTCAAAAATCGGTACTCGATATGTGGATTTATTGTACGTAATTATAGGGTACAAGTATTTGGCGTTATTGTGCTGCTCCCTTTTGTAAACCTACCTTTATTAACTGTGGGGGCTATCATTTGTGCGCGCCTATATTTTGAGAAGAGTTTTTTCGTCGATGAGCTCGCGGCAATTTGTGATAACTACTGACTTGATAGATTTCATCCATGTATGAATATATTTGCGTTTGATTAACATAATGATTGTATCAACGATATCGCCGAGAGCGAGTTATTGGCTATAAATCATGATACTAATAAACCACAGCTGGAAATATGAAGGCGCTCATAATCAGTTGCAAATTGATCGGTAAACGAATTACCGTCGATCTGGCTGATGATCGGTGACCCATATGATGTGTTTTATGCGAGGATTTGTATGTAAATTGAGTGAATACATCGTTTCAATGATTAGGGGCCATCTTATAGACATTTTATGTTTATTTCATGATGTTGTCAGTCCACTTGTGTTGTGGCACAGGGTTAGCCAAACTAGAATTTAATTTGTCTTGAATATTTGTAAAGTCTGCATTGCATACAGATTCATCTACTTTAGTGCTTAAAGGGAAATAGATTAAAGTTAGATTTTATGACTGCAGACAAGGGCTTGTCTGTCAGTAACATACAAAATGTTTCCGTTCAGGCAGAATATTTTCCGGAGCATAATGTTGAAATGTGATACGCGCTCTGCAGGCTCGGCCGGGGCGCGCAGTGATGATAGTGATAGTCTCACCTGACACAGTGCAGACACAGCAGCAGCAGGAGGGCGGCGCGGGGGGCGGGGGGCGAGGGGGGCGCGCTCTGCAGGCTCGGCCGGGGCGCGCAGTGATAGTGATAGTGATAGTCTCACCTGACACAGTGTAGACACAGCAGCAGCAGGAGGGCGGCGCGGGGGGCGGGGGGCGAGGGGGGCGCGCTCTGCAGGCTCGGCCGGGGCGCGCAGTGATAGTGATAGTGATAGTCTCACCTGACACAGTGTAGACACAGCAGCAGCAGGAGGGCGGCGCGGGGGGCGCGGGGGGCGGGGGGCGAGGGGGGCGCGCTCTGCAGGCTCGGCCGGGGCGCGCATCCCGTCATGGTTCACATCCTACTCGCGGCCGAGCTCGCGGCGCTGCACGCACATCGTACACCACACTGCACTTGTACACACTCTAGCACTTCACTTAAAACATTCCAAGCTGTTCAATATTTTTATGGCACTTTTTTATGCCAAGCTGTTCAATATTTTATGATTCGTGGCACTTATTTGGCAATTTTTGGTATGTTTTTGATTTTGTGGTTGCAAATTTTCTTGTAATTTTCGTTATTATTGGTTTAACCACAACACGTTTTTGTTATATTGCTTCAATTCTTGTAGCTCACTTTGATCAATGCTGTTTCATAGTACCGATTTCACAAAATTATTTGAAATACGCATGTAAAATCCAAATTCTATGAATTATGTTTAAAAACTTTAATTAACCACGAACCACTGTTATTCGCATGTCAATACTATTTATAAAAATGCGATTGTTATTGTATAAGTATTTGTTGAGTCAGCAGTCAGCATCGTTTTGTCGTAGTTGTGCAATTTGTTGTGTGTCGTCCGGTCATTACTCTGTGGACAATACAAACAGTAGGTTAGTTTAATTACGTTTGTTTGCTTTTCATTATTTTACTTAAAATACTATAAAAATAGACCAAAGTAAACATTAACTGACATGATTTTGTATTTATAAAACACTTAAGTGCAAAAGCTCAACATTACAAAATTTTTGTAAGCGAAAGAAAGTGTTTTTTTAAGTTTTCCTGAAAAATTAAAACGACGAGAAACGTAGAGGACGATGTATATATGTAAACTCATTTTGATAGAATGATAAGTCGCCTTTCACTTTCACAATATCAAATACACTGGTAACCCATATTACACAGTTCAATGTCACATTTGTGTGAATAATATTCCTGTGTGTGAGTTGTCGCACTATTCTCAAAGTAAAAAAGACGTAACTCGTCGCAATCAATTCTAACTTATGCCTTTCTTCTCCTGTGATTGGTGCATCTTCCTTCAAAAGCCTAGAAGCAAGTGTGCCACTGTTTTAATAACAAAAGGGCTTAAGAAAACTTATGTGGATAATTTCATATGTCATTTTGCCATTGAAAGTGTGTGTGTATGTTTGTAGTATCAGTTAGCGCACGTCTGCGCACGCGCGGTTACGCAACGAGATAGTTTCACTGGACGTTCAGTTTCAGTTTATTGTGACAGGTGCTCATTGTTTTCTATACTTGTTGGCGAATGTAAATGTTTGAATATTTGCATGTTCAGGATTTAGTCTTCTAGCATCCATCATGATGTTATGTGTAAGGGCATCGATGAATCGATGGAATTATGATCTCTTGTTAATATTATGCCATCAAAAACATTCTGTAAAAACCTCAAGTCTCTCCGTAAAAAGTTGTGAGATCTATATAATACCAAGTCGATTAATCTATTTAGTCTCTACTTAAAGGACCTTCTGTCTTAAGTTATTACGTATGTTATTATCATGCCAATTTCAAAAAAATACCTCTAAAACAAATAGACCGACCTGGCCATCGCATGATTTGATTATTAGAATGTATCACACTACACAGCACGACAAGAAGTTAATGCTCCTGAAATGTTAATAATGGCGAATTTGTGTTTTCTTGCGATGACCAAGTCGATCTATTTGTTTTAAAGGTATTTTTTAAAAATTGGCATGATAATAACATACGTAATAACTTAAGACAGAAGGTCCTTTAAGTAGAGACTAAATAGATTAATCGACTTGGTATTATATAGATCTCACAACTTTTTACGGAGAGACTTGAGGTTTTTACAGAATGTTTTTGATGGCATCTCACTTCTTTTTGTAGAGCGAACATAAGTCAAATTTGTATGGAAAGACGTTTTTTTTTCATAATTCAACATATTTTCTTATGGGAATGTTGTTCAGTTTCATGGGCTAAACACCCTTACCCACCCTTTACCCCCTCCCGTTATGCCTCATATAGTAGGTACCTATTTACACCTATTTATTTTATTTTCTACAGTAATAATAATTCATTAACTGCAAATGTAACCTTGTAATCTTATACATTTATATGGAATTACAAAGTTATTGTTGCAGTTGGTGTATTTAGAAAACTGGACCGAAATTAGAAAATATTAAATTTTTCCCATGATTAAGACACTAAACCCTATTTGTATTCTAAATTTTAAGCTTCTAAGTCTGCTAGAAGTACCTTAGACTTTTGATGATCGGTGAGTCAGTGAGTCAGTGAATCAGTGAGTGACAAAATTCAAAATTTTAACAAGTTGTCATTCTTAAACTACTGGTTCAAATTGACTGAAATTTTAAATATACCGTGTATATACAATGACTGATTAGTTGCTGAAAATCCAGGCTTCTTGTTTTATCCACAACGAAATTATAGGGGTGTCAAAAATAGCCCGAATTGCTTCGAGAAAAGGATGTTACGGCCGTGCCGCTTTTTTTTTGCTCGACTTGCGGGGGCACTTCCGTGCCCCCAGATTAAAAATACCGTTATTACTAGCCCGATTCTTAGTTCTTCTAATTAATCCAAATTTGTGGGTAGGTATAGCCACCCGAAATCTGGGTTGAGCTATTAATTATCGCTAATAATTTAACCGACCTTATTAAACTAACTTGAACTATTTTTTTTAAATTATTGAATATATTTATATTATTCAAATAGACTAATATCAAAAAGCAGTCTTATTTCCATTCGTATAGATGTGTAATCCAATATCTTCAGTAACGGTCTATCAAGATAATAACCTAACACAAGCTCTCCTATGTTCCGTGTGTTTCCGTGTTATTTATTATATAAGGTTACATCACTATGTCATCACTCATCACGTGGTGCGAGCAAGTGACGTCACTCGTCACTCGTCACTTGTCACGCGTCTGTCATCGATCAATACATATCATTAGTGATTCTTGTCAACACTTCTGTGCATCACTTTCACCTGATATAACGAAGATGTGATCTTATTTTATAGAAAACGCAAACCGCGCTATTATAATTGAGATTTAAAGCTGGTAAAGCGCAACTGGCAGAGTTATCAATGCTTATACTAGAAATTGGATATGTAAATAATATTTTTAAGGTATTATGATTCTAAGTCTATATTATATATAGACTTAAATTAACTGAGCCCTAATCAATAAGACTAAACTGCACATTAACCCTAAAAATTAAGGATCTATCTCGCACTTAGTCATCCAGGTACTCTTATTTCGTGGGGAGACTTTTGACTTGTCTGATTGTATTTCGATACGTCGACGTATATTTGTAGAATAAACGTAACACGTATCGAATGGATTCCATGAATTGAATGTGTTCTATTCTAACATCTAGAATACTAGGTGAATCAATTAACACGGTGGGCCGACAACACCCGACCACAGCCGAACACGCCCGAACATATCCGATCATTTGCAGTGAGAGAGAGCATTAGTTGTATTTGTTTTGTTCAGTATGTATGGAGTGTGGAGTGTGCAGAATGTAGAGCGACGCATTCAGTGCCGTTTGTGCAATATTCGCGGACTAGGAGACCATGTCATGGAGGTTTGGTGGGACATCTTTTACAACTATAAAGTTTAAGGATAAGTGTCAGATATTCGTTAGGGAACGTGACAAAAATCTAACCTAATATGATATGCTGACTGATTTTTAATCAGAAAAAAATACAAACCAGGCTGAAAGTCTTATGATAACAAAGGGTGGGAGTTTCACTGGTTATTTCTTTTATAGAATCGGTTCTATGGTTTAGTAGATAAGTCCTTGGAAACTTTGTATATCTATACTAATATACTAATTACTAATATATTATATTATATATATTATATATATTATATATTATATATAATATTATAAAGCTGAAGAGTTTGTTTGTTTGTTTGTTTGTTTGTTTGAAGGCGCTAATCTCAGGAACTACTGGTCCGATTTGAAAAATTCTTTCAGTGTTAAATAGCCCATTTATCGAGGAAGGCTATAGGCTATATATCATCACGCTACGACCAAAAGGAGCAGAGTACCAGTGAAAAATGTTACAAAAACGGGGAAAATTATGTTTCTCTTATGTGACGCAAGCGAAGCTGCGCGGGTCAGCTAGTTTATAATAAGATAGGTACTTTATTTTGATTCTCATACCATGTATAGGATAGACACTAATAAAGTTATGGCCAAATACTGTATCAGGTCGCAAAAAAATTAAGTAACACTTAATCTCATGCCGACCCTTTGGGGTGCTGATGGAAATGCTCTTGTAAGTACAATTTAGATACACCGTATCCTAAACTCCTTACACAACCATGCACACCGCAAGTTTGGTATTTATTAGGCATGTAATATTGAACGAGCGCGTCCGTAAATACACACACCGGCGAACACTTCCCAGTGGACACGTGTCGTTACTGTGCACATTACACGTGTGTTTACTGTGCACATTACACGTGCACAATCGCAACAATGGGGTAATCGCACTGGACACTACTGATAGGAATGGCATTCGACCACCTACGGGTTGAGGCATTTTCAGATTTATTTTTTCTAATAACGTGGCGTAAAATAGTATTTTATATCAGTCCATTGATCAGTTCGATTTATTTAAAAGATTTAAACTTGTCAAATTCCACTTTCTACTTATAATATTATAACTGCGAAAGTTTGTGAAGATGTTAGTATGTTCGTTATTCAATCACGCAAAAATAGCTAAACAGATTTTGATGAAACACAGCTCTCTACCAAATCTAGGCCCTTACACATTTACCCCAAACAATCTTTTCGGAATAAATCACGAGCAAAAGCTTTTGGACCATAAACAAAGTCACAGTACCTTCAAAGGCACTAGATATGCTAAACCAAATCAATTAATCAGTCTGATCTATAATTAAGATCGTAGCTCGTAATACTACAATATATTGACAGTAGTGATTATTTGTGCACAATGGTCCATATTACATCTATAAGTTACTGAGTTCTGATCATAATCAGGTATCTGTATACAACATTAATCATTTACTTAGTTATATTTTACATTTAAATACAGCTATGACAAATTGTTACTTCTCTTGCATTGTCAATCGGTACAGAGCTTACACACCGTAACAATATTGCGTATATTTACAATCAATGTTTTTATTTTTTTTTAATGTATTGGCCAACTAGATTGGTCGGGGAAAGACCCATTGCGTGCGTTTGCAAATGGCAAATATTGTCATAGTTCAATAAAAGTCGCGTTACTTGTTTTTCCCTAGGAATAATTAATTTTCCTAAATTGTAGCCTATGATATTCTCTAGTCTTTTAACTATCTCTAACGAAAAATCATGTCGATTCGTAGTTTAATGTGAAAGAAGGATAAACTAACATATATTTCCAAGATTTGCATCAATTTCTAAGCATAGCAATTAAAATTGAACATTACCATAATTTAGTTCAAGTCTTAGAAACTCAACATTTACTAGACTTTACTATCATTAATATTATAACTAATGACAGAGCACTATCGTCACGGTATCACCGCATAGGTATAAGCAGTAGCCGTGATCATAAACCAGTAGTAATAAATCAACAATGATTGACGTTCGTGCATTAATATTCACGTGAACCTTGACTTGATGATGTGTCAATTGTATGGAACGAGTTAACATTTGTATGGAAAAATTGTTTGAATTTAGTTTGGAGGTTTAATTGAGATGACTATAAGGTGAATATATATAAAATAACGCTTTATTCCTATGGGCGCAGGCAGAAACCAAAGAACGCCACATTTTTGTTTTGATTTTTTCTATTCATTCATCTTGTCATATTATAACTACGCACCTACTACTCGTTCTAAAAAAGTATAAAATATCATATATTAGGCCTGTTACTGACCTATCGCGCAAAAACTACAGAATGGAGTTTGTAGCGAAAGTTAGCCATATTTTAAATATAACTTTTCGCACGGACCAAGTCGCGGACAAAAGCGGACACTACAATAAATAAATAAGTGCTAAAACATTCATAATCTTGTATGTTTGTATATAATACAACAATTTACGAGTTAACAAACATACATATGTGTTTGTTTCTGAACACAATAGTTTACGGTGTTTATAACAACTCATACACAATGCCAAGGTAACCATGTTAAAACGACGTGAAACATAACACACGGATGATTTAAGAATAATATATTAAGCAATATGTTGAAGCAGTTGTTGTCAGTTGCAGACAGCGGTTGGCATAGGTTCAGCGAAGGAGCCAAGGTAACGGTCAACCCTTTGAGAAAGGACATATCATAGATGAGTAAGAACGACTCACTCGTAGGGTTTATAAACTTATTATAAAAGGATAAAATAACCACAAATGCAAATGCTCGTGTGTCATGTGATTATCAATTTCCTCTGGGAATCGAGCCTAATGGCAATCAAAATTACCAACGCAAAGTAAAGTTTTGAGGTGACCATCTTAACCACTGCGTGATTGATGCCTGCACGCATGCACTGCATCTTAAGTTTATGTGTCTTGTACCTTAGATTCGATCTGAATTCCAAAATCATCATTATTTTGCAAATTCGGATTTCATATTGAGCATGTTTTCCTCCTTTCTTTCTTGTTGAACTTGATCATGAATCTATAAATAGCAGGATACGGTAAAGTTATAAATAGCGCATCTATTTATATCTGTGGTCAGAGGTGTGAGGTGGTACCTAGGAACAGGCAAGGGCAAAAATACCTACGCAGATTCATATTAGCAATCGCACTTTTTGTATAAAATTATTTTTATTTATTTTCACTTTTCTTGTTATTATTCGACTACACAAAGAAATGTAGAACAATTTGGTTAATGTAAAATCGAAAAGTTAATAATCAGTGGTATTTTATCTACTTTCACTAATAAATACGCTATTAGCCAACGTGTTGGACTTAAGGCCTAACCCTTCTATTATTACGGGAGGAAATTCTTGCCCAGCAGTGGGAAATTAGTGGATTAATTATTATTCATGTTGAAAAGTGTCAGTCAGTGTGTACATATATTTGCTTTGGACTATACGTCGAGGGCAGGTCTGTGAGCACGGTGTGTTCGTTATCTAGAATGTGTTACGAGCGAATGTGCGTACGCGCATACACTATACACTAAGTACGCTTGTTTTACTCTGTTTTTATTTAGTAATACCTACTGGGTTCTGTATCTTTTAGCCTATTTTATTATGGAGAATATTCTTAAAATGTTTTAAGTCTTTATTTCAAATCAGCTATAAAAGTCAAAGAGTATTTGTTTATTCTTGTTTCACGTCGAAACTGCTCGGTGGATATGTTTAAAACTTTGTAAGGAACAGAAGATATCAGAACAGATTATACCTATCCTGGGAATATGTTCAATAGGTTTTCAAGTATATTAACGTAGTACATAACTGTAAAACTCATTGTAATTGTATTTATAGTCTTACTTTCAGGCCTGAAAATATTGCAACATTGTTCCGTTTGTTTAACATAATAAAGATAACTATAGTTCACTGTGTTTGGTTTCTACACGATAGAAAGTGTTAAGAATTTCAGGAATGCGCTTTCAGTAAGACAATTGATCAGCACCTACATAATCAGTCAGTAAACTAGCTCGGTACTACTCGGTACTAATCGGTAGATAATCAATTAATTCTGTACAGAAAGCTTTATGAGCAGAACGATAGCAACAAGAGCGAGTGAAGACAAGCGTTATCACTAGTATTAGATACTCAGTACCGTTCTACTAAGGGTTGACACACTTGTAATATTTTACCTGGACAACTACATCCGGGACCGAAGTATATTTTAATTTTTGGAATAATTATAGCACTTGGTGCAGTCATAGGCTCACAGGTTTGCATAGGTCTCCCCCGACGGGTCTCCACCTTGCTGTGGTGGGGGGGCTTAGTAGCCGCGAGCCTTGAGGTGAGGGCGCACTTCGGCCGCGGTGAAGCGAAGAGAGACCCATTGGAGAGGCCGCTTCCCTGTCTGGGCGGTACCGCACTAACCCGGGGGACCAAAGCGGCCGGCCGGCTGGGCCGAGGCGACGTAGGTCCGGCTGGTTTTGGAGGGGCTAGTCGCGGAGGAAGAGGTGTTCTAGTGTGTCGTTGCTGGGCACCCTATCCTCCGCGACTGGGCGGGGCCGCACCGCGTGATGCGGCAATGGTGGGGCTGCCGTGGGGAGTCGGGGGTCGGGCGGTCGGACCCGGCTCTTAACCCATGGTGGCTGGTGGTGGGACCGCAGGGCCTGGGAGTGGGCAGACTACCACTCTCGGGCTCGTTGGTCGACGAGGAGGTGGCGGCGGCCTACACACCTTTCCGCCGCCGGCGGCCGGGACAAGCTGCGCATCTGCGCGTGGCCTGTCCCGGCTTCCGAAGGCCCCCTGGCTGGCGAACTCGTGGGAGTTTTCTGGCCACTGCACTAGGGGGCATGTGGGGGGACGGCACCCGTGTGCTGGGGTGTCGTCCCACACTGTGGACGGATCCACATTGTGGACAGCCGCGTCGGGGCCGCGGATGTGTGCCTAAAGGCGTTCCCGTGGCCTCGGCACTAAGCAGCGAGGAGGCAACACCTTGGTGGTTTAGTGAGTAGGCCTTGCCCTTCTGGCTCGGAGAGCCCCACATACCCCAGCGCTCCCCCGGGCGTTGGGGATGCAATTTCATGCATTAACCAAGGAAAAAAAAACAACAACATAGTAGAGAGTCTTGTATGCAAGGTTTGCGCCTGCCGGAGGAACACTAAGAACATGAGTGAACCTCTGAATCATGCAACTGACAGTGGCTTGTTTAATACAGGTTCTTTATTTTGTGATTACACAGATTTTTTTATTATAATCTAGTTATACTGTGCATCATAATCTACTTATATTTTTGGAAAATTCAGGCTGATCTATTATTTCGGAGCTGTAAGACAACCCTAGTATCGTTGTACTGATTACTGATAGTAATGCGGAACTATAGGTACACGTGGCTGTGGTCGAGCTTTGCTGTTTCAGATTACATAATAGATAGTTGTGCTTAAGTAGGAAGGAATACCTTATTATTTCGCTTTACTTTGTTCAGATAAGACAACCATTTTTGTTCGTATGAATTATGTATGGAAAGGCACCTATTAGAGCATTGGAACGAATAAAAAAAGTTTAAGAATAGATGATAGTTAAAGTTCTACACCCGTATTCGTCTGAATGGGAAGTGTCTTTATCAGGTTTAAAAGTATATTGTTTCAATACTATAAATTAGCAGGTAAGTTTAATATCATACTTATAAACTATCTATGAGTTGAATTTTATTAAAATCCATTCAGTAGTTTCAGCTCGAAATAATACCGAACTAATTATAACATGTCCCAAACTTTCGCATTTACAATAAACGAACAATTTTACAAAACAATTTCTTTGCAATTTATCATTAAATAATATACTATTTTTACCAGAAATTTCACTTTTCATACATTTGTTGAATATTAATTAATCCATTATTCAACATACAGTGCATACGGAACCCCACGTGTGTGTGACGTCACAGCGACACGGGAACCCTGTTAGTGGGCACGTTTATGTCACCTTTACTGCCTTTACTGCTTACATGAACATGTAACGTGTGAGCGTGAAGATAACACTTTTATACCTCGCTTTAATGTGCTGTACTTTGTGAATTAGCAGTGCTATATTATACATGCACTGTAGAATCAAGAGTTAAATATATGCCTGCTATTTCTTACTTAATTTGCTAAGAAATCCTTTCAAAACTGTAAGTTCGTAATTTTTTTAACCCATTACTGTCTCACTGCAGATCAAGGGTCTCCGCCCATACAAGGGGGAGGGGTTAGGTCTTAAGCTAGTTCTCAGTTGAATAAAAATAAATAAGGAAGTATTTTGATCGTGAAGTTAAGATTGTGATTCATTATGACGATGTTAGTGATGATTAAGAATCTTATTGACAATAATTTACATTATACCGAAAAAAAGCTATGCCTACGTTTGAACTATGAGTCTGTAGGTACTCTTAACTTATTCTCCAATATCAGATTCTTATTCAAATAAAACAATGACAAATGAATTCATCTGCACGACACTAATACACACAATTACGACTTTCTTTCACACCTAAAACTGAAGCAAATATCCTAAATCTCTTACAAACAAAAACACAGGCTAGTAATAAATTAATCAAGTAAATCGCTCGATACACAATTACACGTGTAATATACAGTAATGTGCAGTAATGTAAAGTCATGTGCAGTAATGTGCAGTAATGTATGTATCTGTGAACATTCGCGCGGTTTACGAGCGCGCCGCCACATACATCGCGCGCTCTGTCCACCGAGACACCGACCAATAACATTATGTTAAGGTGATTCTATATTAGAACAAATTAATGAGCAATTTTACGGACTAATGCCCGGTTTCTGAGTCCATTTAGCGGTAGTCTATCTATTCAATAGCGTTTAAACACAGTCATATTTAAAAAAACGCTCAAAATCAAAATATACCTCTCAAACCGGGGGTTAATAGCTAGGTCGCTAGCATAAGCTAATATTATAAATGCGAAAGTCCTATGTCTTAACCTGCTGAGTGTTAAACGATCTCCAAGCTAAATTTTAACAAAACTAGTTCAGTGATTTAGCCGACGATAAATACCTTCTTTTTTTAAAGTCCGCCTCTAAGATGTCAAAAAGAAGTAAAACTATGTACGCGAGGGAAATCGCATGGGTCTGCTATTTAGTATAATCTGAATTCATCTTAACAGCTGAGCGGCGTTAAGTAATTGTAAACAATATGGTGAATGGGTGTATTAATAAATACTCAGTTTTACGAGACAATTACAAGTGAAAGTGGTTTGTTACCAACTGATATAAACAACCAGTTACTTACCGTGCCGTGGTTAATATTACAATTATTAAGTACCTAATATACCAGCAGCTTGCAAAAGATTTTCATCAATTAAGATTACCTAATCAAAATTAATTTCATAGAATTGGTTGTACTTTGTGTCCGTTGTTTGTTTGTAAAAGTACCCAAGACACACGAGCAATTTTATGTGCGGGAGTTGTATTTAAAAGTAAGTTAACATATTTATTTTATGGTAACTGCAAATGTCTCTGTTTGTTTGTTCTGTTTGATCTTTGACATAGAAGTACCTACTCCGGTAGGACTATCACGGGATTACAGCTGTTGTTACAGGTAGCAGGCTTTAATTTTAAAAAATAATAATTGGAGTTTTATTTATTATTGTATACCAACACTTTTTCTGTATTTTAATTGATATTCTCAATGAATAAACTACAACTTTCATCACTAAACGGTAAATCAAAGCAAACGATACATTTACCGTTAGTCTATATCAAATATTTATTTATTTAGTGCCAGAGGCTGCACACAAATCACACCAGCCTTATATTAACAGATCCTATACACAAAAGTCGCCGACCCGCCGACATTGACGGCGACTTGAAGTCGGCAGTTTTATTTCAAACTAGTCTATAAGGTGCCGACATGATTCTATGAAAAGAAAATGTTCGTGACTTTGTTGTGTAGGTAGTCTTCTTAAAGAAACACGTCGAGAGACGCCGCGGGGCGAAACTAGCGCCTCGCTTATTTTGTGGCTGATTATATGACGATGTTAACGATCGTTATAGTTCATATTAAAACTGATCATTTGAAATAGTATTGGTTCATAACGGAATTTCGTTAACATGTGATATATGCTTGAGGCGATTTTTGACGTCAATGTCCCAGGTTCGATTCTTATGATAACTTAATAATTATAAACGGCTCAGGAAATTTCTTAGATGTAACAGCACAGAATGAAAATTATCATTAATATAACAATGATCGGACTATTTCATCTTCTAAAAACCCTATTACCTAGAATAATACCTGTTAATGGTCACCTATGCAAGGGCAGACCGCACTTCAGTTGCTTAACCCCTTCATTTTAAACCGGTGGGTGTACTTGAGTGTTTAAACAATATTGTTGAGAAATAAATTGGTCCTAAGTAATTAGACGTATTGTGTAGATACTGGACATCTCGGACGATTGGACAATATTTGTATAAGCGACATGAAAGAACGCATTCCGAGATTGTCAGGGTTGGTAGTTCATCAAAATATCATAAATTATTTAGATCGCTGCTCCTAAAATTCCTTAAATAAATGGGTTGTTTGCTGTCCCTATAATTCACGTAGACACTGATATAAGATAAAAATATGTTCGTTAGAACATTTAAAAAAATTAAAGTTAAAAACATTTAAGTTAAAAAAATATATAAAAAAGTACAAAATAATAAAAGAACAAGAAAAAAAACAACGATATCGACATATATGATTATTTATAATTGTTTGTGACAGCCCTGCTCAATTAGCGTTAAATCAAATATTATGTTTGGTTCCGTACAGCGACGTGAGCGTAAGAGAACAAACTCAACTGACTTTGTTAATTGATCTAATATAAATAACATGAACTTTTCCCATACAGACTTATTATGTCGGACTTCGTTCGTGTAAAATGATTACCCGAGATATATGCTAATATAATGTTAGATGGAATATCAAATTGTTTTTTTGTTTGCATAACACTTTATTATACCTTTCCACAGACAAGTAAATTTGTATTTTTGTCAATTTAAAATAGAAAGTTAGTATATTAAAATTGGTCAAAACACTTTGTCGACGTAAATCAAAAATTTATCAACGTTCTTGAAATACATCGAACTTATTACTTGCGTATACATTTACGTGTTAACAATCATCAGTACAGATAAAACAAACCAAACACCACAATAAAGTATAGAACCAGTAAATAAACTCCCCCACATTACAATGAACCCGCAGTAAATCAACTGAGCTGTGCTACTGATTGATACGTGTCGTATAACTGACGCTACTTGTAAATTATACCAATAACTAGTTAACAACACTAGTTACCGATATATTTATCAAAGCCAACGGGAGTCTACTTTTAAGAACACTTTATCGTTATTTGTGGCGTTCTATAGTCTCTGCCTACCCTTGTGAGCAAAAGGCGTGATATTATGTATGTATTGTTATTAGTTATGTTTGCAATTATAATATGAGAAGATTCTTGATCAGGTTTCAATTTTAATTCCTTTCAAAAACAAAGGCACTCCTAGGTAAAAAACGTGCTTCAAGCAAAAAGTAAAATATGCAACAGTTTCAAATGGACTTTAAGTAGTCATGGGTTTTGTCCCGACCCAGTACCTAGATACTCTTTAGACAGAAGAATAAGAATATGGATATGAAAGGCTAAATATTCTTCAAGACATCGTCTTTTTAGTAGTGCCATACTAAACTAAACTATATAATGGAGTAGTTCACACTTCGGAATTTATTTATAACTACAAAACATCCAAAGAGTTAATTAATTTAATTCAATAACCATTAGTATAACTAACAATGGAACATAACGTGTGAAACGAGGCCGTTTATTCATCCTCGCAAAGTCGCACAGTCGCTCAGTCTTTCACTCCCGGTTACTGAGTACACTTAGTGGTAGTTTATCTATCCCAATAGCGTTTTTTATGAGTTTTAACGCTATTGAATAGATAAACTACCGCTAAAAGTACCACAGAAACCGGGATTGCTCAGTCGCACAGTCGCATAGTCGCACAGTCGCAGACGTATGCGAGTGACCGCTGCGTTGCGTCGTTCTCAGAACACACATATAATTGGATTATCATTTAGAACTTATGATTCATAGCTCGTGCTGTATTTGCAGTACATACCAGTGAAAATTGGGTCTCCTTATCTTTCTTTCTTTTCTTATAGACACCTTCCGCACTAAGAACTGCTTTTGTGTCGTCGGGACTTTAACAAACATGCAAACAACGGGCACAAAGTTCAACAAGACCCGAAACAACCATTAGGGGACCGCACAAAAAAAAAAAACAGAAATCATGCAACAGAAATGTATAGGATTGTAATTTAGGCATCACATTTTTTACAATCGTACAAAGCTTCTTCAAGCAATAATTGATTTACTTTTTTTATCTACAACTGTATCGAGTAGGATTGTTTTTTGTCGAGGTCAAAGTGCGACGGTTAGGCAACTCGATGCGCTTTTTATTGCTACAGAACAATTGTTATAAGACTAGTATTATAGTCTGACAACTTAATAGAGAGTTTTGGCATACGCGATTTATCTGGAGTATAATAAACAGATCTGTATGTTTCCAAAATAAAGTGGTCGTACTAAACAGGCCACTGTAAGGTGCTTAGGCCTGCGGGTCACTAATCTTCTAAATAGTGAATAATGTGTACCTCCGCTAGCCGTAAACCTTGCATACAAGGCTCTCTACTAAGTTGTAAGACTATAGTTCGTGTTAGATTTATTTGAATAGTTATCAAAACAAACAATACTGAGTATTTAGAGCAGAAACATAAAGTTTAACAAGTAATACAAGTGTTTATTAGTCTGTTGTGCTCACCTGGTGTTAAACGATTAATAAAATAAGCTATAAACAAACTCAGATGGTATTGTAAAGGCTTTCCGGCAGAACAACTTTAGCTGATAACTGATAAGTATATGAAATATAAAAAAACAAATGAAATTTAATGAAGCTTTGACGAAACGTCAAAATGATTCAGGTAAATAAATTAATAATTCGGTGCAAAACTACGGCATAGGACATCCGATACAATGATAGTACATGGATATATGCTAGAACATCGTCTCCCGCATGCATCTCGGAATAAAAGAAGGATCTTTAAACGTACTTTAGATTGAGAACATTTTCACTTCTTTCAGAATTGTTTTGTACAACTTTCTGGTATGCCAGTTATCATCTCAACATAGTCCTTCATCATTCAAATACATAAGTGATAAGCATCACGCTGAATAAATGTAGGTAAGGCTTTAAATTTTTTTCAAGTACTGTTTAAAGAACTCTCAAACGTTTCTTTATGTCGTTATTGAAGCAAGCGACAATCATCGCCTTCATTTGTTAATTAGGACTAATTAGTGCTACATTGAACAGCCAGGTGTGTTACAAACAGGTACTGTCCTTGGCGCTATTGTTCACTATCACTACAAATACAAATACAATACAAATACATAAATACAAGCCGTCAGCGCGACATAGACCCTGTCGACACGCCTTGAGCTTTAACTCACTCAACTAATTGTTTACTAAATACTTGTATAACGAATAAACTTTAATGTAAATTGTATCTATTTTGATAAGAATTGACTTGATGAATATTACATTATTGCCTCAAAATGATTGTATTATCATTGGATAAGTCATACACAGTCATTTGATTCCAAACTAAGATGAGCTTGTATTATGGTAACCAAATACCTGATAAACATACTTATATATAAAAAAAAATAATACAATTAATTTAATTTTCTTTATTTTATTTAGTTGTCGTTTATAAACAAGAAAAACCGTACAAACTCGGGCCAGTCCGCTAGTTTATAAAATTAGTAATATCAGATCTTTTAAACAATTGAAGGGATAGGCTGTTATCATCAAAGTGGGATACATTTTTGATGTAATCGATTTAAATGTATAAACAAGGTAGTTAGATGTCATCAGACCGTATCATTGTATCATTACGACTATCTACTAGACCGTGGTATTGACAGTATTATCTAGATTCCAGATTCATTCAATACAAGGCCGATTGTAGGAAATTGAGACTATAACTAATTCATTCAAGAATTATAAAACAATAGGTTTACGACTATTTTAGGCTAAGCGACCTTTAGGCTAACCATATCGTTGTATTTGAGGCGGGAGGGAGGGGTTAGGCATGGCGTCCACCACGCTGGCCAAGTGGGGGTTGGGGACTTTGCATGCCCTCAATAAATGTATTAAACAAATTTTAAGCATGCAAGGTATCCTCACAAGATGAGTTACAAAAGGGGTTGAGTAACAAAGATTAATACAGAATAAGTCTTACAGTTTAAACAGTGCTGTAACCTACGTGTTCAGACAATTTGATGGTCAGTATCTTTAGTTAATCTATTTAATGGAAACGCGTCTGGTGTAGCGGCGGAAGAAACAATTAATAGTTCATGTGTGTGTGTATGTGTGTGTGTGTTTGTGTGTATGTATGTGTGTTTGTATGTGTGTTTGTATGTGTGTTTGTGTGTTTGTTGGTGCAATAATTGTAAGTGATGTGAGTCGTTTCCTAATCTTCGAGCGCCCACTACAGCTACTAATACTAGCACTGTGGGTTACTGAATCATTTGGATGTCGATGGGGTGAGTGGAATGCTTGTGTGAATGGTTAAGATGCATCGGTTAGTATTTTATCCTTTGTTTCATTCGTTTCGTTTTGTACTTTTATTGAAGTTTTTAGATTTTTATTGAAAAGGTCAAGTCGATTCGGACGAGCTGAATAAGGACTTGTCATATTAATCTAAAAATATATATGGATACGAGACTACTAAAATATTTGTAAGCAGGGATTGAAGACGGAATCAACGACCACTATTGTATGTTTTGAGATATGCGTCTTTAAAAAGTTTTGAACTAAAAAGTTACTGAAAGAAAATTTGCTTTGGCAAAACTGTTTATTATACGGGTAGTAAATAGATATAAACATTAATATTGGATTTATATATTTACTTACTCCAGAAACTAAGTCTAATTGAAACAAATGTCTTAATTTTGAGCTCATTTCAGTCGCACACTGTGCAAACAGCCTAATAGCAAGTGAAGTCAAATGTCGAGTTATATTTAGCGTCGCTTCCCGGATCAACGCCGTTCAACATCTAATATAATATCTACTATCATATATACATATGTATGTATGTATGTATGTATGTTTGTATGTATGTATGTATGTGCAAGTGTTGAAAATGAAGACGTTTGTCGCCAATTCATTAAGGCGTTGAATCATTGCGGTATTATGTCATGTTATCATAACTATAAGGACTGGCACAAACCTGAAACTTTACACATAAGATATTTATCTTTCAAGTAACGAAAGAGACAACTTCTTCACAGAAAAACCAAACCTCGAAAATTGAAGCGAAATTGTTGATCCAAAGACTTTTATTAGATTGTAGCTATTCAAATTTAGTTTTCTCTCGTCTGAGAGTAATATTCTATGCAAAGTATGAACGAAGTCTGGATTTTATGTAAAGAGGCCACTTAGGGTTACGTGCCCTATTTTTGTCTTGTCTCCATGCTCACTCCCTATCGGACCTGCGTGTAAGTCTTAATACCTTACGAAATTTGCGTCAAAGTGATAGAACCAATTTTAATATCTAGGTTACAATTACTATTAGAAAGATGATGGCAAATGTCACTGGGGCATAGTACTTTATAAGAAGAAAATATTTTCAAACTCCTTCGCAGTCAAACACATCAGTCTTAATAATCCTTTTAGTCGTCAGTGTGTAACATGCCTAAGTCTATTTCCAAGTGTATGGTCCAGTTAATTCCGCGGACAATATTAGAAGTTATGTGGAGCACTCAGCTGTTTCACTGTACACTACTATATACTAACTATACTGACTATAGCGCCCGTACTCATGTACCCGTAGTTAACTATGCGAGAACCATTGTTTCTAGGAACGAGTAGATTATTCATACGAGTTGAGAGAAATTTCGGGCTAAATGTTTGTTTAAAGTTATGAAGACGAACTGTTAGTATGTGTACTGAAAACTAGATATATTAATTGATATATTCGTCTTTCGGTAACAATTGTTTCAGCACTTATTTCCTATAGCTTAGGTGCTGAAAGTACTGAAAACAATAGCACACTAATTTACATTTTCTGGTAAAAACGATCCCTAGCTTAAGAGAAAATGCAAGTGCTGAAAACATTAGCGCACTATGATTTTCATATTCAATTTGGTACGAACAATGAGTGAGTGATGGAGTGGTTCTTAAATGAAATATGTTTTTGGAATATCTAAGGACCTATTTCTCAGGAACAGTGGATTATGAATTATGTTACCGAATGTTTTTTTTTCGCATTTAGGATCGGATCTTCGAAACAGGTACTGGCGTCGTCACGTTGTGTATAACGTTGAAACATAGTTCGTACTACATTGGTAACAACTTGAATTAGCAGTTTGAGAACCTATTTGAAATATTAAGATAACTCAATAATAGTAGTACAGTAAAGTTTTTGTGCGTTCTCTAACCCGAAACTTTAGGTGTTCAACGTCATAAATATTCCCGCAACGCCTCTTTCACTCGAAAACTGACACTTTCATAGTCTTCTAACTCAAACACTATACTTATTTATAACCGGAACACACTCCCTGCTTCAACTGGTCATCAGGTCAGCAGTGCGCTCACACGATGCACAATAACGCACATTATTGCCTTGTAACGCACAAGAAAGCGCACTAACGCACAAAAGAGCGCAGTAAACGCACAAAAGAGCTCAGAAAACGCACAACAGAGTAGCCGCGCGGGGAGAAAGTAACGCATTATGTTATGAGTTAATTCTAATACGCAGAAAGTCAATCTTTTACAAGCGAGCTTATTGTTTAGGATGCACAATGTTCGCTGAGTCATAGTTCCGCGTGTGTGAAATTACTGAAGAAATTTATGCACTTGTTTTGACGGTGTAAGAAATATGTTTCAGTACTACCTTTCTGAGTTATATCTTCTGAAAGTGCGTTGTGTTGTTAAGATATTTGGTTGCTCTACTATTGTAGTCACCAAAAACAGTACACTGTTACCTACTGCATATGTCATTTGGTTGATATTCGTGCAAACTGACTTTTCAGCATAGTTGGCATACATGGCATTCATAAAATTCAATCACCGCTC
The DNA here is from genome assembly GCF_050436995.1 of Anticarsia gemmatalis. Classification (NCBI taxonomy): domain Eukaryota; kingdom Metazoa; phylum Arthropoda; class Insecta; order Lepidoptera; family Erebidae; genus Anticarsia; species Anticarsia gemmatalis. The sequence continues at coordinate 9,845,886 of NC_134767.1, read as the reverse complement.
CCTCATTATGGGAGATAATGGGAGGAGACAATTGTCCAGCAGTGGGACAGTAATGGGTTGATATTGTTTTTTTTTTACTAATTACGTTAAAGTTGATTGTGTTAAATTAACGTATATTAAGTAAAATGTAACTTAAGTGTTTCCTTATGTAAACAAGTTTTTGTGAATACAGACTAATTAATTTTAGTCGAAACCTGTGCACAAACGCTGAGAAGTACCAGGAGTTCATAACTATTGAGGAAGTTGTACAGACTGTGTAATAGATTCATGTTCGCGTTAATATTATCAGTGTTTGTTCTCAGTCGGGAAAGTTTGTAGTTCTCCCCGTCTTACTAATGAGTTACCATTGCACTCTAGCCTTATGATAACTTCTGTGGCAAAATTATTAAACTTCGGAATCATGCTCTTGGCGTATATCTTCATAGAAAAGAATCAAAACAAAATAAAATATCAATGATTTCTGACATAACTAACCTGCTCGCGTGCATAGTTTTATCCCTAATTTCATAGTTTAAGGGCTAGTTTTTTAAATGTCAATGTCAATTGGCAAAGCGGGTTAATGTTAGCATGACAGATATTCGGAAAGACAGAAAGAGATACTTTCCTAGTGTGGACGTATGGATTAGTCGTAGTAGTAGATTAGGAAAAAAGTGAAAGACAGAACCCTTTTTTAATGCAGCAGAACTCGCACTCGAAAACCTATTCCTCTAAAGATCCCAAACTTACTAAATCTAATCTATTTTTTCTTCTCTAATCCAATAAATACTGTACCAGCATGACCTAATATCGTAACAGTGCCGGCAGCGGACATGTCCCCGTGAGGCGGGCGGCGGGCGTGCGGCGGGCGTGACCGATGTGATCAGAGTTGATCCAGACCTCTAATTAAGTACCGCACTTTTTGTGAACCAGTCTAACACAGTGGCTCTCAAAATTACGAGATCTTGGACTGGATAACTAAGAAGAGAAATTTAGAATTTCCATAGTTGTTCGATTTCTTACTACATCAAAGTGAGATTCTCAGAAAAAAAATCCTGCCTGCCTGCCTGTTTTCGACGTATGTTCAATCTGTGGTCATCATAGTTTCTTGCCGTTGTTATTTGAACAAATAAATTAAACTATTAAATTGCTTAAAGTATCTAAGGCCGACTCGAATATGTGTGTAGCAAAAACATACTCGTACATGTTCGGTTTTAACGGAAAACGAAACCGAATCGACTCATTTGTTTGGCTTGTGCTAGTCAGGTTTATCTACCGTTTTGCCGCGTGGCTTGGCCGATTAATGCCGAACTAAAAATGTGAGTAGCAAGCCTAAGTAACAATTATTACAATTAAATATTTTAGCATTTTTATAAATATTGATGTCGCTTTAGATCTTAAAACATCTTAGAGTCTATTTAAATAATGTTTAGATCCTCTGTCCTAGTCGTTACCTAGTATTCCTAGACGTTATTAGTTAAATGCCAAGGGCGAGCGCTACAACGTGCTTATGAACGGGTGCACTGATTTTAGACAACTCTGCCCTACCTCGTTATGTATAAGTTGTATAATGATATAATTTAGTTAAGATAGTGAATGGTGCAAGGGATAAGCGAGATAGGATACTGTTAAAATATTTGTTTCAAGCTTTTTGTGGCTTTTTTTAATAGGTCATATAAGCTATCTCTAGGCGTATTAGAGCCAGGCTGATTAGGGTTCAAAGTGGTCGTGGTGATCGAAAACCGTCGGATAGATCACCATTATGATTAGACTTACTTTGGTGACTATGTTGGTTGGGCGCGAGAGTTCCATTCCCGCAGCTAACAAAGTTATATTGATGCGAGTCACACGGTACTATAAGTTTATGTGTTGCCCGTTATTAACTAGTTATGTTTGCTGATCACAGCTTAGTTTATCTAAATAGAATAACATATATAAATATTTAATTTAATGTTCCTTTTTAATTTAATGTAAATTTTTCGTGGAATACAACGCAATCAAACTGATCAAAAAATTATGCGTAATGTATGAAGTTTATGAATTTATGTTTCTAATTTAAATTGAATTTTAATCCCATAGTACATTTTTTCATTACAGCAAGGGCATTTCCGTGCCTCCTATTCACTCATTGTCATTTTGCTACATTATACCTTAAGCAAACGTAATACTTCTCAAACACATTAAGCAATACTTTATTAGACTGCACCACCGAGTATAATTCTCACAATATAATTGATGTAATCAGACATTCATCAATCGTTGGTGAATGACTGCAACCAAATTGAGTTGGTTCTGTGCGTGTCCAATGTGAACATTAATCAATGCTCGATCTAAAGTTTGACAACGGAGGCTAATCCGCTGTTTTTGTGGACACACGGACAAAAACTTGTTGCATTTAATGTGAAATTAAATAATTATTGGGTGTCGTTGCCTATAGCTATATAAAATCAGGTAGTGGGTATGTAGCAGCCAAAAAAGATTTAGGCTAGAAGTAAAGATAAAGACAAAGATAAATTTATTGCATAACTGTGTACATAGGGTAACCCGAATCGGGCCGCTAGTATGCATATATGAGTGTATGAGTTTTACGATTTTTAATGGAAATCACGATTTATTAACATATTCTTAAAGCGTAGTAAATTATACAAGTAGACAACTTACTATGCTTGTTACTATTGCAATTAAACTAGCAGTTTGACACTGGTACAATTTTTTTTCTTTAGAAAATTGGGTCTCTGATGAGTTTTCACAAATTAAAATTATATTATACAAGTAGATTATCGACAGTAGAAGAAATTGCCATTCACTTTATAAGCTGGTGTAGCTTTTAAAAATTCTCTATGATAGTAAAACTCCCTGCTCTATTTTTTCAGGTTGAACACTTTCAGTCGCTGTTTTTATAGCCCCATAATATCGTAAGACGCTGATCTAATTGTCTCAAATAAAGCGCGCTCAATAATAATAAATAATAATATAATCATAATGCAATTTTAATAATTGCTTTATTTATTATCTCGGCATGCGCGCCTCGGGGGGTTTTATAAAACAAACATGCTTGATCATTCTAACAGAAGCTATTAGGGTTCCGTATCCAAAGCGTAAAAAGGAAAGGTTAATTTCTGAGTCTTCACTGACTGTCTGTCGCCAGGCTGTATCGTATGAACCGTGAAAGTTCGTTCGAAATACAGTTTAACATAATTATTAAAGGGGCCTTCCATATAACAAACGTGATGATTTTGCCGAATACAGAAAAAGTATTTTCGCATTATAGTATGTATGAACTTGTAATAAAATCTTTTCTCTACACAAAAAAGCTCGATATTTGGGTACCTCACGAGCTCACTGAAAGAAACCTAATGAACCGTGTATTTATTTGTGATTCTTGAAGCCAATGAGATTTTATTACAAGTTCATACATACTATAATGCGAAAATACTTTTTCCTCGACCTAACATGATTACAGGTAAACCACAAATTCCAAAATTGTTAAATAGAGTTGTTCATTCAGTAGTTATTCTTACATCTTATCATATAAATGTACCCCAGCTTTCTCTGTACAAATGATTTGAATGTTAATATGTTAGCATTTACAAATGGTAATAGCGAACAAACACCCCCGGGCTATGAGCAGGCGCTATTTATAACACCTGATGTTTATATTATACACTAACTAGATAAATACTCTCGATTTATTTACTACTTTCTTTACAAGTAAAGCATCACATGGGGATATGAATATTTTCGAACTGGCTTAGGTACTGACTGACTGACTGACATGAAGAATTAGAAGATCTGATAAAAGTTCGAACTCAGCGTGATCGTAGAGCTGTTTTTTTTATTCGTCAATAATCATCTTAAAATTTCATCTAAGTACATTATTTATTTGATGATAATTATAATTGTTTGACTACCCGTACCCGACTTCCGTGTCGCAGGGGTTAAGACTTAAGATCGCTACGCTGCTACCTTTCGTCGGGAGGCCGTGAGTACGATTCCTACTTGGAACGATAAGTTGTGCGATCCTCAGATAGTTTTTCTAATCTGATTTTACGTAGTTTGTAATGTATATTTGCAAAAGTCCCCGCCAGCATGAGCAATTCTTAGCCGCTTAAAAAAAATATAGCTAGCTTTCGAGACATTTCATATGAAAATCTTATCAGCACCTCTTGCGGGCGCCGTAGGTTCGATACTCGGTAGTATCGACTAAAATAATTGCGCTACTAAAATCTTACACCTCACTGACTCATGCATACAAAACCAATTTCTTTAATATTCGCACCACACACATAGTGAGGCACCCTTAACTCAGGATTAACTCTATATTTATGTTAACTAAATATTCTTCACCGTCCTGCTAATGTGTGAACATTCCTTACTAATATTATTAATATGAAAGTGTGTTTGTTTGTTTCGTCCATCTGAACTGACTTTTATAAATTTAGCAAAGTTAGTTATTTTTGTGCGATATCATCCTAGTGTCAAATTGTTCCAGCCAAACGAGGGCTCTAGGTCGTTGTTAAACGACTTTTATTGACAACAATGAGAATCGACTTTTGACGTGCCCTCTGGAGCACGAAGATCGCAGCATATATAACACTTACAAACGGCTATCATTGTGTCCTTTTAAAACTTGCTGAACCCGAATATTGTTTACCAACCGTTAGGTGCTAACAATGAGTGCTAGCAATGAGCGTCAAAAAGGACATTGGCTAGATTTTATCAAAAAATCAAACCTAGATTGAAATCGCGGGCGGTGTCGTACGGCTCATCTAGTTTGTATATGAAGAGAATGTGCTGCGTCTGTCTGTATATTAACGAAGGCAGTCGCAGGTACGTTGTAAACGTTTTATATGAGTGTGAGATTGTAGCACCCTGTAATGTAACACGAGGTTTTATTGTAGCCTTTATACAACTTACGATATTTGTAGTTTATGAATACACTGTGTATTCTTGTATTACTCACGTGTTAAGTGCTGTAACAGAAGTGTGATAATCCGAACTTTTATTGTTGTGTTTTTTATCTATATCTATATCTTTTTAACTTTGTATTTACATTTTATGTAATTGTATTTTTGTAGGGTTGTGAGTAGTAGTTCTTAGTACGTTTTCTACTGTAATAATTGTGAGAAAGATTCTTCTTGCTAACTTTAATTAACTACGTGTTCCTGTAAAATGTCGCAAAACTAGTTAAAACTATGCTTTAATAAAATTAACTTTTCGCTAGCATTCGTGAATGAAATTTTACTATTATATTTCATACTTCTCACAAGCATACCTACCAAAGAAAGAAAATATTATATATTCATAAAGTCATAAGTAGGTAAGAATAGAATATAATTCGAGTTTAAAGAGAAAATAAATATCAAATCATTTATTCATTTAGGTCAAGTGCTGACGCTTATGATAGTCAATGATACAGAGAGTGAATTTACCGCCAGTTCGGAAGGTAGGGCCAATGAGAAGAGCTGGCAAGAAACTCCTGGCCACTCTTTTTAATCGCCAAATGATTTTAACAATATTTATGCTGGTATAAAACATTGATGATGTAAGTAGCTGCTACCTACCAACACTACCGAACACACTTTGGTCATAACATAAATTAAATCAATATATTAAGGTGCTAATAAACAAGATATAAATAGTATTGGAAGCATGATGGGAGCATCTACCCACATAATAATATAAATGAAATCATAAGAGGCATTTCAAGAGCATACTGTGGTAAAGGAAGTACAGTTAGTGAAACGTAGTTGCTTAAAAAAAAAAAAATTATGGCAGTCACCACACCCAGGACGACCAGTCACCCCAAGCAGCACCCGTTCACGAGTATGACGCGCGGACCAGCCATCACCCCCTTCGCACATATTAGAGGGAAGGGGGTGACCCGGCACACGACGCCGCCGCAAGCAATGACATTTTAGTGAGCATGACGAACCTTGGCATGGGAGCCCACCATTTCAATGAAAAAAAAAGAAAAATGAATACCACTGAGACTCGTGCAATACCTCTCTGTTACAGAGTTGAAATGACTGATTAATGTTTATACAATGCAAAGATGTATATATAAATATATAGATATTTAATCTCGATTTCTGTAGAACGCGTAACTAACTAATCCCATGTTTTCTTATCCATTAAGTAATCGTCAACCTTATAATAACCCCTTTTAATAAGATGATCTTTAACAACTACTTTGAATTTTTGTTGGGGAAGATCCATAACACTGCTAGGGAGTTTGTTATACAACCGAACACCAAGACCTGCAAATGAGTTGTGTACTTTTTGCAATCTATTGCAGGGACCTACTAATTTGTGCTTATTTCTGGTATTAATGTTATGAATGTCACTATTCTTAGCAAACGAATTTATGTTTTGTTTGATGAACATCAAATTCGCAAAAATATACTGTGATGCCACCGTCAGTATGCCTATTTTCCCAAATACATCCCGCAGAGAGTCCCGCGCTCCTAAGCCGTAAATAGCGCGAATTGCTCTTTTTTGAATTACGAAAATTGTGTCTATATCAGCAGCTCTGCCCCAAAGTAGAATACCGTAGGACAAAACGCTGTGAAAATAACCAAAGTAAACCAGTCTTGCCGCATCTACACCAGCAAACTGTCTTACTTTTCTTATCGCATAGGCTGCGGAGCTGAGCCTGCCCGCGAGCTTTGTTACTTGGGTGCCCCATTGAAGCTTATTATCTAAATCTATACCTAGGAAGGTTGCGGAATTGACCATTTCTACATAATAATTATTATATTGGAACAAAGCTAAAAGAAACGGATGAAAATAATAAATAAGTCAATGTAGAGAGACAAGTGGTACGAGTGTTAGTTAATTGTATAATAAGGATTTGATTGGTTATTTATACCGGACGTTTTAAAACGACTAGACGGGTAATAACACGTAGTAGTAATTGAGTTAAGGTGATTGTTCCGACAGCAAAGGTCATGGGTTCAATGCACATCTGAAGCAGATTATTTGAAAAAGAAAAATATAAAAATAGAAATCTCGCTATTGGTCAGCGTGGTGGACTGAAAGTCTATTCCCTAAACAATATCCCATTACGGAAAAAAACCTTTGCCCAGCAGTGAGTTAAAAAAAAACAAAGAAAATTTGGAAAATAACACTTTAATCTTAAATTATAAAAATCTCTGTAGGTTTTCTAGCAAAAACCTTCCAAACTTATTAAGCTAATCACAAAAGATTTCGCCTATTGTAAATTTAACTATTCTAGGCATAAAGCGGACTTTTGACTTTCGTTTAAAAACAAAACGTCTTAAGTATAAGTCTTTTGATAAAAGTTTGCTATGATTATTCAAATAATAATCATAGCAAACTTTTATCAAAAGAAAAATAACGTACATCAACTTTGTCGACAAGGTCTAAAACAAAAGTCACACTATCTATAATTTGAAACATTATACCTATTGTATTTATACAACCTAGCTTTATATCCACTCAACTGCCGGTTTTGAAACAGGTTCTACAAGTAAGATTATAATACGCAGTCGGGATGTCCTTACACCTGTCTGTTCACTCATCTTGTCAAATATGTCTGATTTGCACAATTCCGGAAACTAGATATAACTTATATCATAGTAGTGAAGATGGATCGAAGTGGCTTGTATGAGAGCTCTGACTGCTTCCGTGGCGCAGTGGTTTAGGTCGCCACGCCCCTATCATTGCGTGGAGAGGTCGTGGATTTGATGCCCACACGGAATCATTATTGGTGCGATCCATAAATAGTAGTTTCGGGTCTGGTTGTGCTTTGTGTCCGTTGTTTGCATGTTTGTAAATGTCCCCGCGACACAAAAACAATTCTTTATGCGGGAGTTGTCCTTTACTAAGAAAGAAAGAAAAAAGAAAAAGAGCTCTGCTTTGTTTGGAATCAAGTGTCCGTGTCCGTGAGTATGAGTAGTCCAATGATATATGGATATATATAGGTACACGATATTACATGGTTTTATATTTTCCGCAACATTTCCCTCTCCCTAGCACTACGCATTGACACAGTGTTGTGACGTACGACCAGTAAAGCAAAGTTGAACCGTCTCAAGCGTTCGACCTTCTAACACAGAGGTGATTGCACTCATCAATGAACCACGACCATTGAGCATTTGTAGATGTAACGGTACTCAATAACAACAAATTATCACATCACTGCAAATTGGTTTAGATTAATCGCAATCATAGAATTGTATGAAATTTGGTGTTCACCAGGGAATCATTCTGCGCCCTTATTCTTTTGTTGTCTTATTTGTAAGACATTGAGGCTATAGTTTACCAAGTAGTATAGGGAGGTAGTGAATTGTATTCAGACAGTGTAACTTGCGCCTTTATCCTGTATTTAATAATGATCATGCAAAGTTCGGCATTGAAAGTTGCGCAAATGACGTTTATTTTTGCATTCAATTCATAAAAATTACTTGTTGTAACTTTGTAATTATAATTAAATCGATTAAACAAATAAAATTAATCACATAGTTTATACACCTTGTGTTATTTCGTAGAAATCTAATTTGGAACCTTAAAAAATATAAAGGTTATTTTAAAGACAATTCCTACTAAACTTTGCGGTTCAATAATATAAAATTATCGACCAATTTACTGTTATTATGACCAATTATCTCTGGCATTCTGAGAAAAAATCTGTGTCCTTGACAAAAAATGGACTGCGGATTATAGTTCTTTGTTAAAGTTACTGTCTATACGTTTTATACTAATAGAGCTTAGAGATTTTTGTTTGTTTGAAAACTTTAATTTCTGAAACTACGAGTATCTGTTGAATTTGAGTTTATTTCTGGATGATAGTCAAGTATTTATGGAGAAGTTATCAACCATCACTTCGGAACCTACAGAGGCAGATTCAAGTACTAAATGCACGAAGTTACAATGATTTACAATGAAGTGAATAGTACACCGGACAAACCGAAGGTATAGACAGAGGTATAAGAAATACTGTTGACAATCAAGACTAATATCAGTTTGCCCTACCCGGCAATCTAATCCAAGACTTCGCGATTACCGGTAGCATGTACTACCTAGACTACAGAAGCAGTTAAAACCTAAAAAAGATTAAAAAATAAAAGTATAGCGAAATAATTTAGCATAACATATGCAAAACATGCTTCTCCTACATAATTTTACTACAAAAAACATATAAAAAGAAACATAATAAGTATAACAAAACTAATAACAACGTCAGAAGTAGAAACGATCGAATTCAAATAAAACCTTACAATTATTACTTAGATTTGTTTCAACAAAAAATATACAGCCTTCATGTCAGTCAGGTGTTCTATAAAGTGATGATTATTATTGTTACTGTTGAAATTATAAGTCTAGGTGTGGATGAGATTATATTTTTATAGTTTATACTTGTTATATTCGAAGGTAGAGGCAGAAATGTGTGATTATGTTATAGTTGTAATCGAGGACTTCCTAGTGGCTTTTGTAAGATACTTATTTGGAAAATGATCCAGGAATTTCACTTGGGATCCCATATTGCGCTTTAAGTGGCGGCTATGGTCGCAGTGGTCTTGAAAACTACTTGCAAAATGAATTGGTACGGTGATCAAGTAGTAAAAATTTTGGTTTCAAATGTGATTACGTTATAACTATATTTTATAATTGAAAGTGGTTGAAAAGTTGGAAAAATTGCCATATTACATATCAATTAAAATTCAACTATGTTTTCGCAAAAATGTATTTCTCTCTCTAATTGATTATGACCAAAACAGAGGGCTAGAAATGTGACGAACAAACAAATTCATTACAATCTCTTACCTTACTGAGGTACATTTAGCGGTAGTTTATCTATTCAATAACTATAAACTCGTTTAAAAAAACGCTATTGAATAGATAAACTACCGCTAAATGTAATCAGAAACCGGACATAAGTGAAGTGTGTATCACACGTATCTTCGTATTTTCCATGTAACTTGTAACCATATATGTATTCTATCGAAGGTTTCTAACGAGCTGTCATAAAGACTAATAAATAACGTGCCACCGTGTTATTATCAAGTGATGAAGTCCCAATAAAGCTGTGTGCTTCTGATAGTAATATATCACTCCGTGTGATCATAGCTTATACTAGTTCTAAGAACTAGTTGTCTGATGCGATGTTTAGATACGTGATTGGTTTGTTCTAAGGTAAATCTTAGATGGGAAAATAGAAGAAAACTGTTAGCTGAGTTTTTTATGGGGGGCTTCTTTTTTCCTTCGTTATGTTTTATATCGATGTTTAAGCCTTGCATGCCTAAAATAAATTGCCTAACACATTTTTCGAGTGCATGCAATAAGTTTCCGACCCGTACTTGGCCAGCGTGGTGGGCTCAAGGTCTATTCCCTTCCTTGTTGTGGCGATCCTTGCCCAGAAGTCGGATATTCTAATCAGGTCTAAAAAATATGATGATAATTTTAAATTATTTGTTACACCAACCACGTGAATAAGCTGCATCATAGCGTTTCACTGCTTGATTTAACGACAAATATAAATCCTTATTACTTTCTATTTTGGCATGAGACTGCAGACCAAGAACAATTAAAAATAATGCTAACTAAAAGCACACTGAAATGACCACATAAACCATGAAACTATAACAATTAAAATTGTTTTGTTACCAAATATACATAACCTTGGAAACTCGTGTCGTTTATAAATGTTCTAAGATAAGGGTCGAAAATGACCATTTTGTCTGACTAGTACCGTTCTTAGGCACATATCATACCATAGATTTTTTTTTCGTAAACTGTTCATCGCATTTGGCATATTTCGCAGGAAAGTAAAAGGTCAATCGTTCCTTGTTCATAGAAAGAAATCTCATCATTTATATGTATGTACAACAAAAGTAAATAGCGAGAAATTATTATACGGAAATTAAAACGATCAAACATTACTTCAGTGTTGCTGCAATTAAAAAAACTATATACAGTCGAATTGACAAACTCCTCCTTTTTTCAAGTCGAATACTAAAGTTTAAAAAAATATTATGTATATTTATATGAATAGACCTCAAAAGATTAGCTTTAGATAAAAGCCCTCCTGGACTGGATTCAAAGATATTTCAATCTGACGCGCTCGTAAAATTAAAGGAGAACGAATTGAAACCGCGAACTGATGCGGAACCAATAACGTTCATGAATAATAAAATAACTAATAATATCTATATAACAGACATGTTGTCTGTCTGTACGGGTCTTTAAGGTACGATACTACTGTATAGATTTTGATAAAATTAAAAACGTTAACATTTTTGCTCTGAGACCCGAAGCAATTATTATTTGTGGCTCGCACAAATAATTATTACGTGTGGGTTCGAACCTACAACAACTAAGATTTTCGTGCTCTCGCTTAACCATAAATAAGGCATTGAAAGCTCGTCATAGACAAACACGCAAAGCACCATGACTGGCACGGAAGGTGAAGCCAGGACTTGGAGTCATTAAAATCCCTCATATTATACATGAACCTCCAAAATCGTCATCGTCATCATCACCTTAGCCCTTCTTCAAACTTTCTGGTCCGTCTTCCAGTCTCACCGGATGCAGCAGAATACCAGTATTTTACACATAGAGCGACTGCCTATCTGACAATTCTCAAATCTATGCAAACGTAGTCGGCGGCAAAGTGTATAGTGATAATAAATAATAATGTATATTGGTTCGTAACGGAGTTTCCAGTTTATAACAGAATATACAAGTGCCAATAACTTAACACCTGTGTTATTAAATTATGTAATAGTCCTGCTTCAGAGATTTATAGTGAACAGCGAGAAATATATGAGAAGATAATCTTATGTATTCGTTTAATTCAAGCCTAGTACTTTTTTAATCTCTATAATGGATGATTTTTTTGAAGAATCCTGACTATACAAAGACTTTTATTTCATGAAATCCTGCCTGTTATACACGATAGCGAGGCTGGCCACGTGTATAAAATACACCCAAGTTTCGCCATTAAAATAATTAAAATAAATAAAGTAAATGTAACTTATTAATGTCCCACTGCTGGGCAAGGGTCTCCCCCCTTAATGTGGGAGGGGTTAGACCTTGAGTCGACCACGCTGGCCAAGTGCGGGTTGGGGACTTTGCATACCCTCAATAAATGTGTTAAACAAATTTTAGGCATGCAATTATTCCTCACGATGTTTTCCTTCACCGTTGGAGCATGTGATAATTATTTCTAATACACACATAACTTCTAAAAGTCATTAACATAGTCCCATGTAATAGGGGGCCTTTTGTTATATACTAGGCACGTTACCAGACTCTGGACAGCTATGGAGAAAATGATAAAAGTCCAATAGCACTACCCGACCCGGGTACCCAACCTGGGAACTCGTAAATGGCAATCGTCTACCGTCCGGACCTCAGAAGTAATTTAAAAGGATGGTAAAGTAATTAATATGATTACCTCTCAAGGAGCCAGTTATCAAAAAAACATTTTTTATGTGCTCCCAAAACTAGATTTTGACATCAGTAATATAAAACCAATTAAAATATCAACTTACGACTACAACTCATTTATTTAAGTTTGCCGATCTCTCACACAAGCACTCATATTTAGTGTACAGTGACGTCACGATCTCATAGGCAAACTGCACACGAACGACAAAGTGTTTCGAGCGGGATGTCCACGGGCGGTCTGCACACGTTAGGAACCTGTTCAAACTACACACATACCGTTAAGGTCACCGTTAATTTACGCAAAAACTACCATTACGTTTGTTACTTGTTGATTTGTAAGGATTTAGTGTTAGTGCCTTAGGCTGGTTGTACACTTGCGATTTTGTTGACAAAGTGTTTTTTGTATAGTAAAGAGTAAAATATTAAACTGTGTATTTTGTTTAATTTAATGGATGTGAATGAAGCAAGGGAAGTTTAGGATCGTACCAAGTTGTATTCTTTGGTCTCTGCCTACCCATATGGGAAAAAGGCGTGATATAATTTATGTATATAATTTAATTTTGCTTTTACTAATGTATTACAATATCTTTAATGGATTGTAAAAGATTACATCGCTAGAAAATACTGGAGAATACCAGTATATTGTATACTTCGGTTTATTTACTCACTATACATAAATAGTTACTATACATATCAGTAAAGGAAACAATAACAGAAGCAAATTAACCTTCAAACATTCGTTATTATTAAAGTAAACGAAATAACTCTGTTCGTACATAATTATTATTGTAAATCAAACATAGTATCTTAGGCTGATTGCAGCTGTTCATACAGAAATTAACATGTTTTAGTCGCAGAAAATCTTGTAGAATAATTGGGTAATTGACTGGGTTAACGAAACATTATTAAACTAATACTCGTTAAAGATTCACTTAAAATGCTCAGGCTATGTCATTAGTAAGTAAAGTTGAAATTGTAGTTATTATAGACTGAAAAAAATATTAGACACTCATTTTATACCAACGAAAATACGAAACTGTGCCGTCACCACACCGTAAAGTATGTATACTATGTATGTCTTCTGACATATCATAAAGAGTAACTAATTTGACTGGTAGTCATTTACCAATAATATATCAAAAATACAAAATCACATCAAAGCCATTATCATAAGCATATCATTTAATAACTTAATTATTCAAAATTTCCAACATGAAATCTTACGACAAGTCGGCAGTCTATAGCCAGCCTAATAACACATAGGATTAAAGCAATAACACGTCGATGATTTGTTTACGACATGTTTCCATGTTTACAACTGACTATAATGACTATAATGACTATACTGACTATATTGACTATCATGACTATACTGACTATAATGACTATACTGACTATAGTGACTTTAAATAGTCGACATTGTGACCACGAATATGGTGCGTATCATATTAGAGGGATTTGGATTCGCCTCTTGTTATACTAATTATAATAGTTAATTATATCTATAAAAGTAGCCATGTCTGTATGTATCTTTTAGTGAGTTATGATAGCAGAAATATGAGATGAAAATACATGTAACATTTAAAATCAGGCTCTAAAACTAGTACATACATAAATGGTTTTGATTAAAATACTCATAATAAGAAGAGCATGTAAAAAAGTCCTAAAGGTTCATAAATTGCTTTCATAAACTGTAGAGAACACTTGTACCTAATGGAACAACAAAGGGTTATATAGTAAAAATTAAGGCTAAATTTACGCTTCATACAATTTTACTTTGATATGCTTTCATTTCACTATACAGTTACCATCCTAGGACTGGTCGTAATACGCGAGTAATGCCGCGTTCTATAACTAGCTTATATACAAAATCGTGCAGTGTCCGTGGGTTTTGAGTTATTTGTCAATTTGTGTCATCCGCTGATGTTATCGTTAAGGCTCTACTCGTAAACGATATACAACCTTATTTATTTGTGTTGAATTATTTATATATACGCAATCATTTATAATATAATAAATAATATGTTTATAACATAGGCTTCATCATCGATTTACCCCGGTTTCTGAGGTACATTTAGCGGTAGTTTATCTATTCAATAGCGTATAAACTCATATAAAAAAAAATATCGTACGGTTTATGGTCAACCTAGTGTCCAAGTCTTGTCAAAAACTTTTGACGTGGCTTACCGACTGTTATCTTAATTTAACAACAACCGGGAACGGACTTTTACGCGACCTTCAAAGTTAAGTAGCTCAGCTCAAACACAAACGGTTACCCATCTATTAAATGTCCTCGCTAAGGTTGCTTAACCCACTAATCATGTACGAACCGGTGAGCTTCATTATTAGTTATAACATATGTCAATACTAAGAATTAGAGCAAACATTATGCCAATTAATAACATTAGGCTTTCAATTAATTTCAAAGTGATGTTTAAACTGTTTTAGTACAAGTAACACAGTTGATTGAACATTTAGATTGTCTACCACCTACATTGAATTTAGATTAATTCGTCGTAAACTAGCTAACCCGCGCTGCTTTGCTCTGACCCCGGATCACCGATCTCCACGCTAAATATCAAAACTCACGGATAGACTTTTACATGTTAGTTAGTATGGTTATGTTAGTCCGTAAGCCAGGCGCTAATTTTCGTCAGTCATTTCCTCTCAGTCGATAATTCGTAAAATGCCTCAGAGAGTCGCATTATGACGCGTTGTAAACGTCAGCTGCGGCTCCGAGGATGGGTTGAGCAGTGGCAGCCGCCCAAACACGTAAAAAAAAAAATTTTTAGTCATTTCCTCCCGATTACAAACATGATCAAATTAAAGTTAAACCAATATTTCGAAGAAATAAAATCGTCAGCTGGTTATACAGTGGTGGATTATACGTCAGCTGGTCACGCAAAGATGTAAAAAAAAAAAAAGTTTAGTGATTTCCTCTCAAACGAAAATTTATCAGATGATAGTTTATGTATTGTTTTTAATAAATAAATTAGTCAGCTGGCTGTATGTAGGTGGAATGTTTGTCAGCTGATGACCTTAAGGTGTAACGTAGGAGCAAAGTAAATGTATCAGCTGACGTGTTTTCCCCCAAAATACTGCCAGCTGATTGTTTTAATTACTTACAGGATCATGTCAACAATTAGTATAACTATTTTTTTTCGGGAGGAAATGACGTACTTAAAGTAATTCAACATTATAGTCGGTAAGCCAGGCGCTAATTTTCGTCAGTTCTTTCCTCTCAGTCGATCATTCGTAAAATGCCAGAGAGTCGCATTATGACGCGTTGTAAACGTCAGCTGCGTCATCAGCTGACAAACATTCCACCTACATACAGCCAGCTGACTAATTTATTTATTAAAAACAATACATAAACTATCATCTGATAAATTTTCGTTTGAGAGGAAATCACTAAACTTTTTTTTTTTACATCTTTGCGTGACCAGCTGACGTATAATCCACCACTGTATAACCAGCTGACGATTTTATTTCTTCGAATTATTGGTTTAACTTTAATTTGATCAAGTTTTTAATAGGGAGGAAATGACTAAAATTTTTTTTTTTACGTGTTTGGGCGCTTGCCACTGCTCAACCCACCCTCGGAGCCGCAGCTGACGTTTACAACGCGTCATAATGCGACTCTCTGGCATTTTACGAATGATCGACTGAGAGGAAAGAACTGACGAAAATTAGCGCCTGGCTTACCGACTATAATGTTGAATTACTTTAAGTACGTCATTTCCTCCCGAAAAAAAATAGTTATACTAATTGTTGACTGAGAGGAAATTGGTCGTGAAAATCTGTCACTGGCTTACGGACTATGTATATTAACTAGCTTTTGCCCGCGACTTCGTCCGCGTGGTTTGTGACTTAGGACAAAATTTTCATAATAATATAATATATAAAAAGTATAGTATATAAAAAGTATATAGGTAATAGTATATAAAAGTAGTATAATATATAAAAAGTTTTCATAATATATAAAAAGTAGCTGTAACAAAATGTACATAAGTCTGCTGGTTTTAAAAGCCAAATGTTGTATACCTCCGTCACTCACATTGCATACAAGACTCTCTACTATGTTGTCGAACTATATTAATAGTATTAGGTCGGGGAAAAAGTCTTGTCGTATTATAGTATGTATGAACATGTAAAAAAACCTTTTCTCTACACAAAAAAGCTCGATATTTGTGTACCTCACGAGCTCACTGAAAGAAACCTAATGAACCGTGTACTCATTTGTGATTCTTGAAAAATAAATAAATTTTATTACAAGTTCATAAATACTATAATACGAAAAGACTTTTTCCCCGACCTAATAGAATAAATAGTTTATTTACATATTGATCAGTAATAGATAGCATTTGACACACTGGTACTGAGACACTAAGTGCTAAAGGTCCGATACAATCACAGTGGAGTAGTGCGCAAACCGGCGCAGTTATCGCGAGCACCGCTATTCACGGCTAGGGTATCGGCCAGGCTTTCAGCGTGAGCTTGTACGTGAAGGTAGTGAGTCTGTGTTATCGGTGGAAGGGACTATGTTATGTAAACGTTTGACATACTGAGAGCAGTTCGTTTAGAAGGCGAGGGAACTAGCATATTACCATGTTATTTTTTAATAATTTGAACATAATTGTAATATTGAAGTTACAGGTTAAGAAAATAATGTTTGCGTAATGCAAAGACAGTCTCTTTTACTTGGCCTAACTTTGTATCTCTTGTAAACATATTTTTGGAAATATCCCACAACACAAGACGATCCTTATTTTATTTTATCGTATGGTTAGTGGTCAATCTAGTGTCAGAGTCGGCCAAGCCGCCCGAAAGGCCTTTGACATTGCTTAACCACTGTTATCTTTATGGACCTGGACTGACTTTACATGGCCTCCGAAACACGGAGATGCTCAATTCAAATACACTACGCCATCTACTAAATGACCGCGCCAAGGTTTGCTTAACCCACAGATCGTTTACTGACCGGTGAGCGTAAAGGGCTATAACTGCCTTATTATCTCATAAACATTGTCTCATATGTCCATTTTGATCCATTTTCGTGAAGTCTAATTGTACAGTTTAAGAGCACCTGTCGCAATTCACCGCGTGGCCTGAATGTCAACGAAGCTCTACTCGTTATGATAATACGACATCATAAAGATTTATATCGTTACTCATATTTATACTGACTTTATTATACTTTGTGTTATTATGTTATTGTACTGCATCAAAATTATGTTGACATTTTGGTTGTTTTTTGACTGTGATGACCATTATTATATAGTTCACTAGCTGACCCGCGCAACTTCGCTTGCGTCATATAAGAGAGAATGGGTCAGAATATTCCATATTTTTGTAACACTTTTTACTGTTACCTACTCTGCTCCTATTGGTCGTAGCGTGATGATATAAAATATGCTTTTTTTTCACGAAAAATATTCTCAAAATTATTTATATCTCTTAGTATAACGAAGTCGCGCATATCCGCCATTAAAACAGTTGCCATGGCAACGGAATGTTGTTAATTCAATGTCATTATAATATTGATTTTTCGCGACTTCGTTGAATTTTCTGAATTTTCCCGGGAAATGCGTCATTTTCCCGGGGTAAAAAGTAGCCTATGTCCTTTCTCGGGTATCAAAAATCTAAATATCTCCATACCAAATTTCATGCATATTGGTTCAGTAGTTTAGACGTGATTGAGTAGCAGACAGACAGACAGAGTTACTTTCGCATTTATAATATTAGTATAGATTACTTTAGCACACGACTATGCTTGCTTGTTTTTATAGTTTACAGCTTAAACTCGCGACTCCGCTTGCATGTTTTCTTTTAGTTATGTAAATTAAATAGTGCATATATCCCGGTGGACTACTGATGTGATTTTTTTTCATTTTTCATCATATTCAGTCCTTTAGTAAAGTAACCATGAGTAGATAAGCAGTTAGATTTACTTAACATAATAAAATATGTTATAGTTTATGACTTTGTCTGCTATAAAAGTTTTTGTTAGACTACAAGGCTTCCTGGAACATATTTCGACAATTTCGTGTCTGATATATGGGCAAGAAACTATTGCATCTATACCAAAAACTTAGACTATTTATCCAATTTCCTAAAACATTAAAAGGCAGAAAGATCTCTTACTAACATAAAAAGGCCCTAACCCTACCTTTAGCCTTTAGATTTTAACTTTTAAACCTGTATCATCAAACCTATGAACCTGCAAATGATATACCAATAAGGTTATTATTAACAAGCTCCTCCGATGAGTCTAATTTCAATTAACGCGAGTGCTAATCCTCCGTAAGTCCCTCCCACGTAGCCGGCAGGTGGTCCTCTGACCACACAGCTTCGATCTCATTAACCGGCAGATAATCGGCTTAGCCGTAATCTCCACAATATTGTGATACACCGACTGATAATCTCTGCTCATTGCCAAAACAACCTTGTGTGGATGACGTTTAAGAACATGATTATGTTATGATTCTATTTATAAGTGAAAACTACTTTTGATTTCAATCATGGCTTTTTAAAGCGTTGCTTAATTATTTCTGTTTCTGCAAAGGATGATACAAAATTTGCTTAAACTCAATTTTCAAAGGCCTTCGGGCGGCTTGAACCCCTTTTACACTAGGTTACTACGGTACTAACCACACGATGCATGAATGAAACTCAATTTTTAAACAGCTCTTGTGTTTAAAAGTTATATGGAAATGTCTGTTTTTCCGCTAGAGCTGCGAAAGTAATGTGTTATAAGCTAAGTACAAAATCCGCGTCTGTTTCGTTATTGCCATCAATCGTAAGGGTCAGTAACGTCTTGAAAATACAGTTTTAATTAAAATTAAACAGTCAGAATTTTTACACGAAATTTTGCATCTTCAAATGTATTTCCTTACTTTGCCTAACCTTACCTCTTGAAAGTGTAGCTATCAGAACAATTATAAAATAAGATAGACCAATAAATCATCGTTTTCCTTTCGCAGCATCCCATACAAAAACTCTATCAAAATCAAATCTTTATATATATATATAATTCTTCTGTAAGTGTGTATGTCACTGAACTTCTCTTAAACGACTGGGCGACTTTGATGAAATTTTTGTGTGTGTTTATTGGGGATCTGAGAATGGTTTAGATTCACAATTTTGTCCACTGGACAATGTTTTTTTAATTAATTTTCAATTTATTAGACAGGACAACGTCTGTCGGGTACGCTAGTAAATTAATATGTCTTCTCTGTAATCACACGTGTACTCTGTGCCACATCTGTAGGAGTAGACACGAGTGACACAACTCATTAGCTGTCAATATGAATCATGTAACAGTGTGGTGGAGGGCGCGGTCGGAGCCTACGCGCTTTTTTACATTTTGCTATTGGACGTTACATACGCATGTTGATAATTACTGTGAAATATAGTAGAGAAGTTAAGATTTTAATTTTAAAATACTTCATTTGAACAATAATTCAACATATCGACAAAAATCTGTATAAATTTTCCGCAAATTAGGTTGTAATAGAGAAATACGTACGTAGTACTTAGTTGATGTTGTGTAGGTTAACGTAAATAAAATCGAAGATTGAAATGGAGGTATTTTATTTTAAGCATATAAAAATTGCATTTTGGTCTTTATAAATAAAAATATATTAATTTCGATGGACACCCTACTTAATAACTTAACCAACAAATTGTATGACTTAATGCATTTTCATTTGTAAAATCTAGCAACAAATTAGAGGTCTAATGTGAACAATACCACAAAAGATAGGCCGCTAATTAGCCATTAAACAAATTATTTTTAAACAATTTGAAACCACACACACAAACACACACACACACACGCAAACACACACACACGCACACACACGTACGCAAACGCACACAAACACACACGCACTCAGACACATGAATCTATTTCCAAAGTCTACGTGGGTGCACACACACATTAATGTATAATTAAATACCAATCAAGCGTTTACAATGTGTATAAAATTAATGAATATATATATAAATGTAATGAGCGGCTCTTGTGCCGTGGTGCCGTGGTTACGGTGCAGTGCTTTATTTGGCGGCCATTAGGGGCCGGAATCGGCGCGGTTTACTGCCAATTAGATGAGACTCCCGCGCAACTTGACGCAGAGTAGGCGAGTAAACAGAGGCGACATAAGAAAAGGCAATGATTTCTTTTGTTTTTTAATATTTGGAATAGGTATGTTATCTTCTCGAAGGAGTGGGGATGCAGGCTCTTTTGATATATGTGTACACATACTACTTGCCGCTACAATGGCGAATTAAAAATGGACGAACTTTACTCGAGTTGATTATGTACAGGCTGTGGAATTTGTTTTTATAAAGTTATTTTTTAATAAGTCGGTAATTAATAATAATAATACAAATTGTGTGTACTTTACATGACTAAGAACCTCTAGTATATTCTAAATCGCATATTTTTCTGTTTTCTAGACCCATTTATTTTTAACTTTTCGTTGCAACAAGCCATTATAAAAGGATAGATAGGATTCATGTTGAACCATATTATTCTGCTGCAAACTAAAACATCTATAAACCTTTATGCTAGGATAAATGTAATTTAACACTAATTTAAATAAGAAATTTCTAGATACGTGTAAATCAAAATTAATGTTCAAACATTTCAAACGCAACTGGATTAATATGTAATAATAATTATTTATAGTACCTCGAGTAACAGTCGACGATAAAAGACATTAACACGATCGACAGTTACAACTAACAACGAATAGGTTTCTGTTCAGAAACTGTTATTGCTGGAGCAGTCATATTATAAACGGTTAATGTATAGCGAAACATTGCAAATGCACGGGAAAGTTATATTATTTGTTCGCTTTCACTTGAAAGGGGCTATTTTCTTGTAATTTGCTATTGAAATAAGGGCAATATGCTTGTTTCTGATATTGACCTGTACGTTTAATATAACGGATAAAGGGATTATTTTATTGTTATTTAAATGTACCTTGTTGTGTTTTAATTTTAGATTATTGTAACCTATACATTTGAGAATATAAGTGTTCAACTATAAAATACATTGGCATTTGGTGATTTTCTGACTAATTGTCTGGTTTTTCAATTTTTTAAACGCACTACTATCCTACTTTTGGGGAAGGCTCTTCTCCCGAATTGGGGAAGGGACATATTATTGTAAAGTTGTTTTTTTTTAAATATTGTATTGGTTTGTTTTTCTTAAATGGGTTTGACATCATTCATGTCCCTAAACTTTTAAACAAAGCTGCAAAAAAAAAATACCTACATGAAATCACGCCTTTTTCCCATAGAGGTAGGCGGAGACCAAATATTGCCACTTGATAAGATCCCTACAAGCATCCTCTGGGATACATCTTGTCACATCACATCCATACATCATATTTTTGCTGGATTGAAGAGAAACAATAATTACTTGTTATGTAAAAATTTCAAGAACATTAAACTTTGTCTAATTAAGAAATCAAATTCTAAACTTATTGTACACAGATGCAGACACAATGACGTATCTTTTATTAACAGAATTAGCGACATTTTCCACTAAATACATAAAATAACAGTTATAAAGAACATTCATTTATTAATTTAATAATATTTTAATGAATTTGTCGCGTCCCACGTGGTGATGTAACGACGGGTGGTCCGCCATCTTGTGCCGAACAGATGACCTTTTTATTTAATTAATTCTAAATTAATAATAATTACAATAAATTATAAATCTCAGTTTATAAATGAAGCTATTAAAGTTATTAGTTATTGTTTCGTTGTAACGGTTAAGAACCGTTTATTGTGAATTAAAAGTTTGAGAATTAAAAGAGGCTTTAGCCCCCGGTTTCTGAGGCACGTTTAGCGGTAATTTATCTATTCAATAGCGTTTATAACCGTATAAAAAACGCTATAGAATAGATAAACTACCGCTAAATGTGCTCAGAAACCGGGGGTAAGTAATTTATTTTTATATTGCTGATATTTCAATCACTTGTATTATTTCATATGTCTTTATTTTACTATCACTTTCACATTTACAATAGCTGTTAGCCCTACGTGAAAACAAGAAAAATAATAAACTAGAAATAATTAAACTTCATAATTATTTCTGTTTTTTGACAGTTTTTGGGGAGATTTACGACCTCAAAACTTATACAACACGTACTATAAAAACTAATGGAAATTATGAATAGAAATAACTTACTAAAAAGGGAAAAGCAAAATAAAAACTACTACTTACATGAAAGAGAACTTGTATCTAGCGGTTACCTCCGTCTACTCTGTGTAATGCGGGAGCGCACGTTCACAGCACATATATACATATGTACTATGTACCGCACTACGACACAACTCACTCATTATATCTCAACTGCATTACTACGCGCATTATTGCGATACATCATTTACTAACTACTATTCAAACTGTCATTTTTATATGAGTTTCAACGCTATTGAATAGATAAACTACTGCTAAATGTACCTCGGAAACCGGAGGTTAGACTACATTCTATCTAATACGCAGTTCATAATAATGAAAATTTTAGCTATCCTACTAATATTATGAATGCGAAAATTCGTAATTTATTTACCAAAGTATGATGCAAGTAAAAAAAATCACAAACAAAGTTTTGCTCTACCTTTAGAACTACACGTCAAGCCTCAAGATTCCAAATCCAATTATTTAGCAATAAAACCGCTATAAAACTAAAAGGAACTAATTCGTAACTGAATGTAGAGCAACAAGCTCGCCTCTACATAACAAGCGGACATAAAGCCTCTGCCTACGACTCTACGTCTCTATGTCTATGTCTCTAGGTAGAGTCATCATTTATACGGCGGTCGTTTCATCTGCCCTGTGTCCAATCGATTTACGTAAAGCTATTTCTTTAAACATGTTGTTTTGGTGATTTGTTAAGGAGAGTGCCCACTGTCGAACCGGATGTTTACGGTATTTTTGTATTAAGCAGGTTAAGTTTGATTTAAGTATTACGTGATAAGAAAAATTAGTATAATTTAATAGATTTAATTTTGGAGGTTGTACCCATTTTTATAACTTTATAAAAAAAAATGTGCAGTACTAGATGTTAAATTTAGAAAAGACAGTTTTATGGTATCAACAATCATTAGCAATCACGAAAATATAACACAGTAGGGGGAAATCTGTTCTAGTGTAGTTTTGGCTTGACAGAACATTTTTTATTTTAGCTTGAATATTTAACTTAATGTCCAAAGTCATCATCATAATTATAATCATTGACAGTAACGCTCTACAAAGACTGTGAAAAATAATGATCTACATAAAAAAAACAGTCTCACTTTCGTTCCAAAAATAGTCACAAAATATAGCCTTTACCGGTTGGCTATAAGCCAGTGAACACACTCTCCTACAACGCTATCCATAACGACATATCGTACGGTCTATATTAGTGGGCTATTAACGTCACTCGGCTATTATGTATGGCTTCCACTTCATGTGGGAACAACTAGCGTCTCTACACTTATTTATGTCTCTCTGTTTGTTAGACAATCACATTATAAGAAGAGAAATCTTTATTAAAAATACTAGCTTATCCCCGTGGCATCGCCCACGTCGAAGCATTTCCCGGGGTAAAAAGTATCCTATGTGTTAATCCAGGTTTTAACTATACGTGTACCAAATGTCGTCAAAATCTGTTCAGTAGTTTTGGTCTGATTGTGTAACCATATATATATATCTATCTAAACATTTGCATTTATAGTTCACAATAATAAGTTAGATTTTCTGATTCTATACAATTTAATAAATAATCCCTACTAATATTATGAGTGTAAAAGTATTTTAATTTGTTTATTCTTTCACGAGAAAATGGCTGTACTGATTTGGATAACTGTGCCTGCGTGATGGTTCTTATTCCGGAATAGCATAGGCAACAACTTTTTAAAATTGTTTTTTATGCAGCTGAAGCAGAAAATGCGGGCGAACCGCTTCGTACAGCCAACTCTAAATAATTTGTCATTAGAAAGTAATTCCCTAATCTATGTATAATCTTAACCAATAAGTCCAATAGCCCACAGTCCTTCAGCGTGGGGGTGTAGTCCCACTCACTGAGTCCAGTCACAAACTAGTCCCGCCATCAGTACAGATTAGATGCACACGGTTTATGTCGCTGATACACTCTCAAACTATTTGTAAAATATCAATATTGTATTGAAAGGAATTATATTAATGGTTCTACTAAAGCTTTACTGACAGTGCAGTGGTTTTGTGGTCGTGGATTCGATTCCCACAGGGAATAAGTATTTGTGTGATATAAATAGTTGATCTGGGTCTGATTGTATTTTGTGGCCGTTGTTTGTATGTTTGTAAAAGTTCTCGAAACACAAGTGTAGTTCTTAATGCGAGAGTTGTCTTTAAAATAGAGATACTAGTTGACTCCTCTGGTTTTGCTGACATTAAGGGTTATAAAAAGAAAAAAACTATGCATGTCCCAAAGTCGTCAACGGTCTCAAAGATATTATATTAACAAAATTTTTGCTTTGAATTAACTATGAATGTTATCGACTAATTACAGCATTTATAATACGCTATACCAGCATTTACCCGCGACTTCGTCTGGTCGGTTTTGTGACTTAGGACAGAATTTTCATACAAACTTTCATCCCCTATTTTATCCCCTTGGGGGTAGAATTTATCAAAATCATTCCATAGCGGATACCTACGTCATTACATCTACCTGCATGTCAAATTTCAGCCCTATCCGTCCAGTGGTTTGGGCTATGCGTTGATATAACACTACATATTATTATATCAGTCAGTCACCTTTGAGTTATATATATTATATTAAGAAGTTTTTCTGTTAAGAATTTCTTAGAACTGCCCGGAGTTAGAAAGTTGAGGTTGGTAGATCTTCGTGCCTCGGACAGCACGTAAAGCCGTCGGTCCTGCTACTGGTCGTGTCGGTTATCCGTCCCACCAGGTAGTGAGAGTAAGGGAATAGAGAGTGTACTTGTGTATTGTGCACACACTTAGACACTATAAACTAAGTTCTGCACCTTTGGCCAGTTTCAATGAAACTGACCGCTGTAGTCAGATATCGGCTAGGACAATATTATTTAGATGCCGGTTAAAATTAGTGTAATTTAATATTCTGTCAAGAAAATAATTCATTCAAGTCCACTTGAACCCACTTGTTCCATTTCTCTAAACGTATCGTATATTACACGAACTCGTTCACAACAATGTAACTAAGTTACGAAGTTACAATATGAACCAACAGTTAAGATATTGTTATCAGTTCTGAACTAGTTCCGCTTACATTAATGTTATAGAAGACTAGCTGACCCGCGCAACTTCGCTTGCGTCACGTAAGAGAGAATGGGTCATAATTTTCCCCGTTTTTGTAACATTTTTCGTTACTACTCCGCTCCTAATGGTCGTAGCGTGATGATATATAGCATATAGCCTTCCTCGGTAAATGGGCTATCTAACAGTGATATCTAACAATATTTTATCAAATCGGACCAGTAGTTCCTGAGATTAGCGCGTTCAAACAAACAAACAAACAAACTCTTCAGCTTTATAATATTAGTATAGTATAGACAAGTTTATACAATAAAATAATCGTAATCTATCAATTACAGATTATTTTGTCTGAATAGATTTAGGTTTTAGCTTTTACTAGATCTTATCCATAACTTCCTCCGCTGGGACTATATTTCTATGGTTTATGTGTTGTTTTCGTTCTTTAAGCTACACTTTTGCCATGATAACAAACATTTATTACGTCTAAACAGCTATTGCCCGTATCTTTTCTCGCGCAATAGTTATTATATGTGTTAGACAAGGTAAAAAAATATATTATATGCCAAATTTAATCAAAATTCGTTTAGTAATTTTAGTGTGGTTGAGTAACAAACATTTGCATTATCTGGTCGTTCTCTTTACAGTCCAAAATCGGACGGGTAAAGCCACTTTCAGAAGCTAGTGTTAAGCACAAAGTTATGTATATTTTCGTTCTGAAGCTTACTTGCGCGACCTGTAAGGCTGTAAGCGTGTCTATAAAGTAAGGTATCGATAACCTACATGGTACATGGTCACGGAGACGGAGCCGCGTGTACAGCTAGTGTTACCGCCGGTGTGTACCTACACTGTGCGGGGTTAATGGCGGAGTCACTGAATTACAACGAGATTGTACACTACGCTTTACTTGGATATCTGATATAAGGTTTAAAAATATTTGCAAGAGTGTTACAAAGTTGAATAATTGTGATAATTCGCGATCTTACCACCAGGATTATAGCAATCCGAGTAGGTAAATATGAAGCTCCTGTTTCGATTTCCAGGTATTTAAATCTGTGCGCCATTTGACCTACTCAGTTTCCGCTTTTCAACTATGGATATAGTCAGCATAAACTCACTGAAAAATTGTGGCTTATAATTGATTCGGGTTTGGTTGTAGGACCTTGTGTCCGTCATTTGTATGTATGTTTGTTGACCCGGGATAAGATTAGTTCGTGCTGTTTTGTTTTAAAGAAAATAAAGTAAGACTAAATTTTGTGATAGAAAATGAACAGTTAGAGAAAAATGTTACTGCTGTAGAAGTAAATTTTTGACTACATCGATAGTTCCAGAACACAGCTATAATTCTATTAGCAGGTAGAGTTAATAAATAATTTTATAAAGACTATAATTTTTACGACATTTAATGAAGATTGTAATCTTAACAAATAGTGTTGTCTCAACATCCTCAATAACATAGGATACAGTTGTCACACACATCCGGTTATTTCGCTCAGACAAATAGCAAGTAATTAGTGTTCCGGTTCAAAATAACATTATGATATAATTATGGAATTATACTAGCAGTTTTTTCTTGAAATTGTATTTATTAAACGTGTCAAATGAAGTTATGTGTAGTGCAATAGATAAGGTGTTGCCATACTACTATAGTTCGACGACTTAGTATAAAGTCTGGTATGTAAATTGCGCTGGTGATGGATGCATATAAAATTTAAAATGTAGAACATTATTTACTCGCAGAGTTATGCGTTCTTTTTTAACCTGTATATTAATCATACTCTAGACAAATCGTGTATTACACGGCTCTGTACAAAGTTGTCGGTCTATAACTACACACAAAGTGTTGTGATTTCGATTATTTTTACGTATCTGTAAGGACATTTAAACATACTTATCCCAAAATTATATTTTGCACTTATAGGGGTAGGCTGTGATTAAATAACTCAATCTACTTAGATACACACAAACTTATCTCATTTAGTTAAGCTATAAAATCAAAATAAAAATCAATTCATTTAGGTCAAATATTGACACTTATGATAGTTGTTACAATTACTGAATCTACCACCAGCTCGGAAAGGTGTACGAGTAATATAAACAAATAGAAAATATTGTTAAATATAAAATATTTGTTTATATATTTGCGGATGAAGTCGCGAGTCAGTAACTAGTTAATAGATATTGTAATCGGACACGAGTTTCGACAAGAATGTTCTCATTTGAGTGGTTTAACTAAATACTTAACATACTAGTTAATATATTAGTTAATACTTAATAGACACGTTATCTAAAGAGGTGCAAGTTTCGCGGGAAACATACATTTAGTCATAGGGTTGCCCAACGCATAAATACATGAAAATTGTGTACAATAAAAGCCAGTACAATAAATTATTATGCATAAGATTCTGCAATGTTCGTTAGTAAAACTGAAACAGTATCAAATTCTATATCAACCGAAACTGAAAGAAACTGTTAACGACTGTCAAATATCTTTGAAAATGATAACTGGGATCCACAACTTAATGTGCCTTCCAAATCTCGATGTGCATAAGATGGTCACCCAGCTACAGAACTAGATCGGCAAGCGTAGCTTAACCTCAGAGATCGATCCGCGCTAGCCGCATAGCAAAAACCAAAGCTTAAATTAACATAACTTTATATAAAACGGCGCTTAACATACAAGTTTAGTTTTGACAACCCTATCACAATGTACTATCAGTGTCGGTGTTGTGACAACCGCGACGTAATTAATTAACAACATACATTAGCTCCCGGCGTCACTCGACATCACTCGCACATTTACGTATCTATTAGAAATGTTACGGATATCATGTTTCGTATTCGGATATATTACTTACGTTATATGTATAAGTTTCGGATAAGACTCCTAATCGGATAATATTTTTGATTATCCATTAGATTCGTGTAAGTAAATTCAGATTAAAATTAAATTCTTAAAGAGAAAACTGAATTGGCAATCAATTTAAACTCTATCCCTTATCCGAAATTTTCAAACCGGCTTCAGATAAAATTATTTCGGATATCGTAAAGTTTCGGATACAGTACCATCCCTGATATCAATTAATACGTCTGTTCTTATCTCTGCGGTCACAGGCGGAACATTTGTGTTAATTGCTTATCCTTTAATGAGAAGAGATTGATGTTCTAACGGTATATTGATAAAAGCCTAGAAAGTGTTTTTTTAAGTTAGACTGCCTGTGTGGCGCAGGTCCTGCTTCCATTGCGTCGGGAAGGGCGTGGGTTCGATTCCCACACGGCCAATTGGCCATAGTTAAACGGAAACGATCCAACCCACACAGACGTAGTTTCGAGATATTTAACTTTTAAGTTCAGATCACTAACTTTGGGGACTAACTCAGGACTATAACTTCATGGTGGGTTTGAATTTTACTTGGATTGTTTTCGTGATATTAAAATTTTAACTTCAAGGAGTGTTTTGGTATACATAACTCATTTTACCCATAGTGTGGGTTGGATCCTTTCCGTTTAACTATGGCCAATTATTTGTGCGAACCATAAATATTTGTTTCGGGTCTGGTTGTACTTTGTGCCCGTTGTTAAAATTGTGTTTGTAAAAGTCCCCACGACACAAGAGTAATTCTTAATGCGGGAGTTGTCTTTTTCTATAAAGAAAAAAGTAAAGAAATATAACTGGCGAGAAGTCGTGTACTCCCGAGTAATACATATTACAAAATGCTAATATTATAAATACGAAAATCTGCGAGGCTAAATGTCTGTTTGTTACCCTTTCACGCGAAAAGTACACAACAGATTTTAATGAAATTTGGTACACTGATAGTTCATAAATTGAATTAACACATAGGATACTTTTTACTCCTGAAAATCTTTTCATGTGGACGAAATTGGGTGCGAAAGCTAGTCAGATCATAAGTCTTAAGAATAATCTCCCGACACATGATTATTAACTAAAGTATCTATAAAATGAATATTATTAAACCGGTATATCTTCTCTTATCAGTGAGTCCTCGAGACAATTTGTTTGTATATAATTATAATTATTAATATAATATAAATGGCGTCCACATAACTGTCTCCTAATTGATTTAGAACGTGATTTTTATATTATTCTTCTTTACATAGTTTTGCATATTTTAAGGACCTTATCTTTTTAATTAGTATTATGTATTATTGCTTTACGGTACTTATTTATGGTTTACGAAATCTTACAAACGATTCCGTTCGCGTAGACCATAGTTACATGTATGGTTCCCGTTCCCGTTGGATTTCGGCGATGTGAACTATCCTATTAAGTTGGGGAAATAGTCTTTTCGCATTGTAGTATGTATGAACTTGTAATAAAATCATTTCTCTACACAAGAAAGCTCGATATTTGGGTACCTCACGAGCTCACTGAAAGAAACCTAATGAACCGTGTACTCATTTGTGATTCTTGAAGCCAAAGAGATTTTATTAAAAGTTCATACATACTATAATGCGAAAAGACAATTTCCCCGACTTAATATATCCTTTTCTGGAACTCAAATTATCTTTATACAAAATCTCGTTCAAATCGATTCAGTTGTTTAGTTATGAAAAATAGACGGACAGAATTACTTTCGTTTTTATAATATTGGCAAGGAATATACGTAATTGTTATTTGGTATTTATTCATGGACCATTTAACAACCGGTAAACAGAGACTTTGCTTAGTGATCTTTAAGTAATAATAAGTGATTGTCACTGCGTGTGTTGTAGGTTTGATTCCCCGCACTGATTTGTTTGTATCATACAAAATATAGCTTTCGGTTTGTTATAAATATTTTTGACAAAGTTTTGGCAACACAAGACTAGTTCTTAATGAAGATGTATTTTATTAATTAAGTAAAACTACTTATTACCTTAATAAAAAACTAAAATTTGAATTCCTAATTCCGACTAAGTATTTCAGAATTTTGCAATAACCGTACAAAATCGAGCAGCCGGAGATTGACTTATTTATGTCTTTTTAAAGCGAATTCTTTTACTATAACTTTGCCAATTAACTTGCTAAGTGGCATACACTAGATATTTATATAAATAGTTCAACTTAATTACATAGTTCACCGTCGTTAGCGCATTATATACATATAAACAACATGCAACTATGTACATAACGATTTTTATCTCTTAATTTCGTAAACTAAAAGAATGCAAATAAAAATAAATGAATAATATACATAAATTACATACAAATTTGCAAGTAAATGATCTATAAAATTTTAATTAGTTACACTCGAATCTGTCGAGCTGTTTCACAGATCATTGCATAGATAAACACTTAATGCCAGGTAACTGTTCTATAATTTTATAGTTTGTTTTGAGATACATACATTATATTTTTGTAAAATATAATTTGGGTGTTTAAGGAGGACGATATTTCCAAAAAAACTAAAATGTTGAATTATTGTTAGACTAGCTGACCCGGCGAACTTCGTACCCTCTAAAATATACAAAATTAACTGTCTATTTTCAATATTTTATTTTTTTCTGTAAGAACATTCTCCTAATAATAACAAATACAACACAAAAAGAATTAGTAAAATCGGTCCAGACATTCATGCGTGATGCCGTGACCAAGGAAAAAGGGTTTCATTTTTACATATATAGATTATTTTTTTGCAAATGGTCAAATCTCCCACGCCTGGGCAAGGGTCTCATCCCGTATTAAGGGAGTGGTTAGGCATAGAATCCACCACGCGGCCAAGTGCGAGTTGGGAACTATGCTTTTAAGAATTGTTCTAAAGAACTCTTAAGCATGCAAGGTTGCATTAATATGTTTTCCTTCACAGTGGGAACACGTGGCAATTATTTCTTATAAACATAACTTCGAAAAGTCATTGGTGTCTTGCCTTGGGTTCGAACCTGCAACCTTACGTGGGAGGTACCAGCTTATACCACTCGGCTATCCCTGCTCTACTACACAAAACTACTACTACATAAAAAAACTATCATAAAAATCGAACAATATTATAAAATGAGACTTAAAACAACTGAAACTATTATACTATTATATTATTATACTATTTTAACTTACTTTAAACTTTCAACTACCACAAATAAAACTACTGAACTAATAAAATACTATCTACTTGAACCAATGTTGGCAGTACAATGTGCATCGATGTAGCGCAGTAACGCGATACCGCGGCGTCCCGGGTTCGAGCGCGTGTCGATGCAGATACTCCGGGTCACGACTCCATGCCACGAACAGATTTACACGCAGATTATATTATATTATATAGATATTTAATAAATATTGCTTGTAGTTTTTGTGTTGTATTGAATGAACTTCTATGAAATGTATTTTGGTTTATAGTTCTTGTTATATTATGATAATCAGACGACTAAATAGATTATGAATATTGATATTATTCACTGAAATAATATTTACTAGCCCTCAATTCAATAGCGTTAAAACTCATATAAAAAATTGCTATTGAATAGACAAACTACCGCTGAATGTACTCTGAAACCGGGGGTTAGTGGTTCAAATGTCGGTCTTAGGTTCGATTCCGCTGCAAAAATTAGTGTTTATAAGAAGTTTAACATCACAGTAAATTTTGAAATCTCGTAAACGTAGTCTCAAGAGTATCTACATAACATAAAAAAACAAGAATTTTAAGAAATTATTGAATTAGAAAAAAGAAGGTAAGAAAATAATATCCATTTTATATTACAGCATAATCCTTACACATTATAACGGTACTGTATCAATTAAAAACACAAATTAATAGGAATGACTATAATATTTCTAACTTAATTATAAAAGAATCCTGATACCTATTTAATTAATATATGTATACATGATGGTAAAGATTTGATTTGAAGTTATTTGAATAGATAACACATCTCTGACACTTTCGCTGATCGTCTACATAATCTTGAATTAAGTTATCCGTACGGGTTTTCTCACGAAAAATAGCATTTTACTCGCAGGTGTTGGTCTAGCATTCATACTTATTCTTTCATTATTATTGTTATTGTAGAAGTGTGTTTCTTTGTTCTTCCATGGCGTCAAAATTTTGTTGACAACAACAAACGTTTGGATCGATTTCCCCTCCTGCAGGGAGAACTACCAAAAATGTTCTCTTAGTGCTCCTCTACACTTCCTAAGCTATCTTCATACAAGATTCCAACTTTCTAAGCTAAGTAGTTTCAGCTGTGCGTTGTCCATCATTCAGTTTTTTTTCTTTTTTAAGAAGACAACCCCCGCAAAAACAATTGCTCTTGTATCGCGGGGACAAGCCACCGGACCTTAAACACTATGTGTGGGAATCGAACTGACCGACCTCTCGACCCGATGGTAGCGACGTGGCGACCTTAACCACAGCGCGACGATAGCAGTCAGCCACTCAGTAACGGAAGAGTTTTATATATGTTATCGATCTAGCTTGCATAGTAATAGAATATGTCTTTTACCAGAATCATCAATGATCAATTACCTTGCCAGAATTTATTCAAATTGAATCAGCCCTTTTCATGTAAAAGATAAAAATCTTTTAAGCTTTTAATGTGTGGTGCTATATATACTGAAGGACAACCCAAGTAATAAAATATGTTCGAATAATTATAAAAGAACTGATATCTATTCGTGCTAGGCAATAAGGTGTGTTATTATATATACACATACATATGTATGTATAGTATACAATATATGTTATACGTGGGATAAACGATTCATATAAGCTGTGTTCGATTGGTCATATATGTAAGTGTGGGAGTCAATCTCCGCCTATTATAACTTTTAAGTATATAAAAATATCAGTTTCGTAAGCAAGGATTAGTTTAGTTACAATTAAAAACATTTGGCTTTTTAAGATATATACGTATTTAAAATAGAGATTAAAAAAAAAGTTAATATTTCTCTTCACGTTATAAGATAAGCGACTGAACCGACTTTAATGAACTTCAGCTATAACTATGCTTATATTCGGTAAAAAAACAGGCTTTTTTGACGCGTAGAGTTAAGATTGGTTCCATCTTTTTTTTTAACAACTTTCAAACCCGCGCTCGGGCAAAATAATGGCTCAAGGCGTCATTTCTCTTTTATTTTAGGAGAAGACATTACCCCAGTGGGACAGTAGTGGGTTAAATTGACTCCTTATAATACAGAATTTGTCAAACTATGGTAGGTAATATCTGTATAGGTATCTTTACAATTGCGCTGTCAAAGTATTTTCCATACTATGTCATAACGGAATGACAAAGTACACTCAATCACACAATCAATCAGAGATAATAATATTACGAAACGCGT
The DNA here is from genome assembly GCF_050436995.1 of Anticarsia gemmatalis. Classification (NCBI taxonomy): domain Eukaryota; kingdom Metazoa; phylum Arthropoda; class Insecta; order Lepidoptera; family Erebidae; genus Anticarsia; species Anticarsia gemmatalis. The sequence goes on along the minus strand of NC_134767.1, from coordinate 9,811,936 downwards.
CGATGTTCAAGGATAATGGCGGTCACTCAACACTTTCAATATACTCGGTGAAGTGATTCAATCATCAAGTTAAAAGGGTTTGTTAATTTAATTAACATTTATTGTGGTGCAACTTTATATCTATCGATAATCGATCATATTTTATTTTATTGATAGGCGATGTGTTGTGACTTAATGTATAGTAAAATTCTTCTTCTTATCGTATGGTTAGTGGTCAACCTAGTGTCAAAGTTGTTCAAGCCGCTCGAGAGGCCTTTGACGTGGCTTAACGACTGTTATCTTAGAGACAACAGCCGGGACCGACTTTTTACGTGCCCTCCGAAGCACGGAGACGCCCAGTTCAAATACCACTATGCGGTCACCCATCTATGGAATAACCGCGTCAAGAGTTGCTTAACCCACAGATCGTTCACCGACCGGTGAGCGCAACTGGCTATGGGCGCCTATTATTTAATACAATTTTGATGAACTAATGATGATCGTTTGAAAATCAACCGATCATCTATTGTTGATAGATAACCGATTTATTGTTTTATTCTAAGGTGGTATTAAAATGATGCTAGAATAAAATTAGGATTTTATGGTTTTAATTTGTTTGTTGCTCTAAGCAATACTTATAAAAAAGTATATTTTAATATATTTTTAATTAACTGTTTCAAAGTTTAGCTTCAAAAAGCGCCACTAATAAGTTTACTCGATACTTAGCACTTATAATTAACTAGCTGACCCGCGCAACTTCGCTTGCGTCACTTAAGAGAGACTGGGTCAAAATTTTCCCCGTTTTTGTAACATTTTTCGTTACTACTCCGCTCCTAATAGCCGTAGCGTGATGTTATATAGCCTATAGCCTTCCTCGATAAATGGGCTAACTAACACTGAAAGAATTTTTCAAATCGGACCAGTAGTTCCTGAAATTAGCGCGTTCAAACAAACAAACAAACAAACAAACTCTTCAGCTTTATAATATTAGTAAGTATAGATATAGATTGTAATAAATAAACAAGGAAGATATAAATTCCCTTCACTTGTATAAAGTAATAATCATTAGTGAGGAAAGTTAAATAATCATATTATCGCGCCATCTAGCGGTAAAAGTGTACAAGTGTATAATCTATACTTATAATAAATCTGTAGAGAGGTCAATTCTGTACATTGAATATATTTAAAAAATATTTAAAAAAAAACCAATGGGGGATGTTTAGTAACGGATACTGATACCGAATCTGCAATTTATAATTTTCTTTTCTGTCTGTCTGTCTGTCTGTCTGTCTGTCTGTCTGTCTGTCTGTCTGTCCTCCATCTGTATGTGTCGCTATCACGTAAAAACTACCGGATAGAATGCACTGAAATTTGGTATATGCATAGAATAAGTAGTGGAGCAATTTCTAGGATACTTTTTATAGCATAAAATTTCAAAGATTTTTAGAAAATTGAAAAAAATACGTAAAAATCGTTTGAACCTGCGTTTCCCTATAGAGACCATAGATGGCGTTACAACCCATTTCACAACATTCGCATAGTGAACGCGGCGCCTGCCGTATCGATACCTGTTGTTCGCCCCAACCAATAGATGGCGTTATAAACCGCAACAAAGCATGTTTTTTCTAATTAATTTATTTTGATGGCTTTATTGTAAAAAAAATACCTTTGAAACATGCTATACATTTATAAAATTTTTAAACATAAATGTTGTATGATATATTACACAAAAATGTTGGTTTACGTGGGTCCGGTGCGATCGGGATATCCTAGATGGCAAACCGAGTAATTTCGTTTGTTGTCGTTGTTCGCCGCAACTGACAGATGGCGCTGTTGTTCGAATCACATAACCAAATTAATTGGTTGCATTAAGGAAATAAATTGGATAGCTATGAAACAGACTATGTGGTAAGTTTTAAAAAATAAACAACGGATGATATAAGTATAAAAAATAATTACGTTATAAAATAAACAACGGATGATATAAGTATAAAATACATTGGTTACGCGGTTTCGGACGTATCATCGCAAGTATACATTATTACGCGTCTGAAGAGCTCCGGCGCAAATAGGACCTATAATAATATTCTGAATCCAGACGGGTAAGCAATGGTCAGTCTATAATAAGGTACCTATTATATTTTACACTGTAAACTGCTACGGATACAGACGAGAGCGGAAAAGAAGGTAACCACAGGAAATCAGGCCTGCCTGAGCCTGTGTCAAATTGTGTGCCCTTCGGGTCCCTTTCGTAAATAACCATTAGATGACAAAAGAGTTGTTAGCATTTTTATGTGTAGGTGTATCGAGTGCTTCGCAATTCGCGTGCTCAAACGAATAAGCAACAGTACGAAATTCACGCGAGCGGAGCCGCACGGGTCAGCTAGTAAGTGTATAAGGTAATGTCAAACTAACCAGTGACATTAACTACTTTGTATAAGGATTATGTTTTGTTACGAGAATTTCTTTATATTATATATACATAATAATATTATAATTAAAATTGACTGTCTGCTGCCTTTTTACTGCTAAACCGCTTAACCGATTTTGATGAAATTTTAAAAATATAACGAATTTTTATTTATTTTTTTAAAACGTATATCATTCTATGTTTTTGTTGCTAGTAGGTACTTCATCTGTAACTAAGGGCTTCCAGCTCATGTTGATTATATTATTAGAAACGTGGCGTTACGCATTCCTGCACAATTTTTAAAATAAGACAGACTCTAAGACATTTCGTAATATAATTTTACATAGAAACTAGCGGACCCGACAGACATTGTCCTGTCTACACGTCTTTAATTTGAAAGTTTAAAGTTTTTTTAATAATCTAAACCATTCTCAAATCTCCTTGAACACACACAAAAAATATTCATCAAAATCGGTCCAGTCGTTTAAGAGAAGTTCAGTGACATACACACATACTGAAGAATTATAATATATATAAAGATGTAAATAAAACTTGTAATGAAGTAGTTTTCTACCAACAAATGACCGAAAGATTACTTGGAATCCATGCAAAGTCGCGGCTTAAACTTATAGTGATTAAAATAAAGTCGTTTAGCCATACTTATCGCAACTTTAATGAAATGAATAAATATCATGAACAAGTTGCGTCGAGACTGTGTCGAGTGTGTCGTGTGTCGAGTGTGTCGGCCGATATGTGAGAGAGAGTTAATATGTTACTTAAGTAGACTGATATCACCGGAACTTTGATTTTGTTAATTTATTATAATTAATTAACATGCAGTATGGAAGAAGTGATAGTGATGTTTTGGGTTTGATTCTTAGTCGATCGATTCAAGAGCGATATTTTTTGGAGAAATTTCATTAAAATAACTCATCTAACATGGCTTAAATGACATTGTTTTAATCGCCTGAAACGATATTCGTTTTTTGTTTTCAAAAACTGAAACCCAAGCTTGTCATCGAAATATTGTGTAACGATATAATTAAGAGTTAACTAAACTTTAAATAATAGCTCGAAATAGAAACATAGTCCCGATCACAAAAATCAAAGCAAAATAAATACTATTAAATTAAATAACAAATATAGCTCCTGTATTTCAATTATACTTCTATGTTTAACCATTTGACAAAAAAAAAAGTAATATAGACCGTATTTTGAAAAGGAAGAAGGCATTTCACATAACAAAACCTTAGTAAGTAAAATATATTTAAATTTGTACTTTATACACCGATACCAATTTGCTAGCCATTAAACTGAACGTGTGACATTTAAACGTTATCTAGCAGATATCGGCTATCTGTAGATTAGCCGTTATAGCCGAGCAGGCTACAGGCTATAGCGAGCAATAACGATCGTTGCATTTACATGGACACTTTACAAACATTACTTATTATCTTTAACACTAATCATAGACTCTATGTTATGTTTATATTAATTTTTTTAGCGCTTTTCTACATACATAATGGCAGAGGTGCATGAAATGTTTCGCTATTGCAATGTTAGTCCCTATTGCTATATACCGGGCACTTTAACAAGTTAGAAAAGACCAATAGTACTATGTTCGATCCGGGAATCTAACCTGGGACTTCGTGATCAGCAGTCGCATGCAATATCATCTTCAGTCTTCATTAGATAAAAAAGTATTTAATACATAAGATTATTTATAAATTTAAAGTTATTTTTCGCTTTAAACAACACAAAAAAAATGTTTTATCACAAAGGTGATGTTTTAATCATCATCACCTAAAGCACTTTACTTGCAAGCACTACTCACCTGTTCACTAAAAGATATCAGTTTATATCAAACTAAATGTTAATTTATATATTTAGAGATTTATTTAGAGATAATTCAACAGAGTTGTCAACACAATTTGTGCTGATATTGATAGGTTTATTATGTAGATGTGAGGCTAGACTTAATGCACTCGCTCCTAGATTTAATAGACCACTCATTCATAAGTTTTAGATGGTTTGATAAATTTTGTTTTGAAATTAAGTGAGTTGGAATTGATTTTAAATGGTCGTAGCTTAGAATATAAGGATGGTAAAGTCCGTAGTTGGTTTAAGGAAAATGTTGTTCGAGTTTTCTATTGGGTCTTTTCATAGACACTGCATCATCATCATTGGCCTGTGTCCATCTATTGCAGAGATTAAGGTGATTCTCTTAGACACTTAAGAAAAAAAATACATAAGATTAAAAATTTAGGTAAAAATTTGATAAAGTTTGTATAGATTTGCGGCGCATTAATTTTCATAGAACAAATAAGAGTAGCAAGATTAAAAATTATTTAAAAGAAAATTATCTATGCAAAATTGTCTTTTTAACTAAAAGTATAAACAAGTCAAAATAGGTATGTTGCATATTAGTAACCAGATTAGTATCTATTTCTAAATCATGACTAGTACAGTTACAGTTTCCCAGAACTCTAGTATTCTTAGGTAGAGTTTAGCTAGAACTGTATATCGGAACGTCGGCCACTTGTGACTGATACATCTTATGATTATCTGATTCACGTAGAGTATTGTTAGTTGTAGAGATTAATACAATCATAGGTTCGGAGAAATATTGCTAATGGAGTATAAGTGCTACTGGTTCTACTAGAAAATAGATTCCTAGAACTCACTAAAGTTATGTGTATCATAAAGAATAATTAGGATAAAAAATTGATTAATGTATATTAAACTTAAATATTATTACTACTATAAAATGAGTATCTTAAAAACAATATTTAATGACAAAGTTTCATTTTAAACGAATTGATAAAAACGATTTTCTTCCAAAAAAATTCCTCTCAAAGAAAATGATATGTTATAAAAGCAGCAGTTTTTACAAAAAGGCGACAATACCACAAGTTCTTCCATTCCAAAATAATAAATTTTCGATAAAGAAATCACTTATCAAAAAACATCTTATCAAAGAAATCCTAGCTAAAACGATACTTTAGAAAAGTTTCAAAAACACCCTCAATCTTAAAAAAAAACTTCTTAAACTACACGTAAAAGTAAAACAAAAATAAAATTTAACCGAAAAACTTACATTTGTAACTCGCTAAAACAGATGGCGAACACTCAGTGCAATTTAGTTAGAACCGATCGTATTCACATCACAGACACTGCACCACACGACACGAGAGACTCGCGCACGTCCGCTCCGGCTGCCGGCGCAGCTTCCACTGCCGAGTGGACCACTAGCACTCACTCACTGAACCAACACTGAGTGAGGCTCGATGACGATGCTGAGCTTCTATGTAGGAGATGTGTTAGATTGCTTCAGAGGACTTGACAAGTTGGGGTAATTTGTTATTTTTTGGAAAATTTCGTTGTGATTTTTTTTGTATGTTGTGAAGGAGAAAACTAAAAAACTATTTATAAAGGTTTTAAGTATATAAAACGTATGTCATGTACTAATTGTAGTTTGCAAAATTAAAAAAAGTAACGGACTGAAGTATAAAAAATATTTTTTTGTTTTAATGCCTTAAAAATGGTTTCCGTTTTCCTTTTGAAAGTTACCTTTTTTATTTACATTTTAAATTAAAATGAGGAAGCCGTGAGTTTCTTGCCGTTTCTTCTGGTGAAGCAATAGCTTTTTCGAAATGATGTTAAGTACTTGTAAAAGTTTATAAAATAAGGATATTTAAAATTTGAATCAACCTGTAACCATATTACATTACACGCATTTTACAATTTCATCTAAAAGTATATCAAACAAGCAATTAATATATTTAAAAACCTCCTCTATACCTAACTATCATGTCGCAGCTAGATCCATTAGGTTTCAAACCAGTTTTTTCACCAACTGTCTGGAGGCAGAACGCGAGCTATTTTAACGAACTCGAAGGCTATAAATAGTGTGTAATTATGGATGTGTAACCGGAAACATTTCAGATTGATTTCGCTGTCCGAGATAGATGCATCAATATTCATGTTTGTGTTGCGGGTAAAGTGATAAATCTGTCGACTTGTGGTCTTTCTAGTTTGTATCGAGTGGGTATGATTGAAGTAATCTAACAGTAGTTGAGGCTTTTAGCAAGAAGTAGCGATAGATATTAAAAAAATTGTATTCAGTTTATTTCTTACGGATTTTTTGATTGACTAGTAAGTTGTTAGTTTAGATAAATAAAAAAACTATTTGTTTCCGTAATTAATAAGTATTAGAAGTCAGTACTTAGTAGATAAAGTAAAGATGTTGCTTACGTTTAAAAAACACCTCATTTAATAAATATACCCTTGTTAGAGTGAAAACGTTTACTTAAATTTCACCTGCTACTGAAAACTAAAATTGAAACAAAACCTCAACACACTTTGACCGACCCGGAAGTTGAACCCGAGACCCCGTTAACTACAATGTCCACAAAAATACAATCACATTGTCCTTATGTATGTTTGTATATAAAACCTTTATAATAACAAATCAAAGATTGACACAGCAATGATCGTAAATTGTTAACGATAAAACAAAAAGGTTTACATTTTATTAGTAGATAATTGATCGTTAAACGACGAGGAAATAAAACAAAAGCCTTATGTGTGCATCTTCATACATACATACATACATACAATTATAGTAATAATACATAGTTATGTCCGTGTCTTTATTTGATTTAAAAAAGTTTGTTAGGAAATGATTTCCTGTATAACAGCTATAGCTCTGCTAAATTTCACCAAAATCATTCCAGCAGTTGAAATACGTAATAGATATCTTAGAAAGGTTAGTTAAGAAATGATTAGCTATATATGTTTGACAGCTATAGCTCTGCAAAATTTAATCAAAATCGGTCCGGCAATTGAGTCATATAAGAGTTTAGTACTTACTTAGTAAGGATTTAAAAATACTTTTACGGTAATTCAAACTAATACTGTAAATGCGGATCTATGTTTGTCTTTTTGTTTCTCTTCATTCACGTTAAAACGGCTATATCAATATCGATAAAACTTGTTTGAATTAAAGATTAAAAAAAAACATTGCAGGCGTAAGTTGAGAATATACAAGTTTTGATACAAAATTATAAACAGTTATGTAGAGTTTTTATGTTTTTGATGAATCACATTCGCCTATTTTAATATTAGTTCTCAGTGTGCGGTCAGATATCGTCTGTTATATTTTTTGCTTCGTTAGGCTCTACGTAGAGTCGCTAGAGACGGTAGAGTATGTTAACGATGCGACATTCCTACTAATGATGATTCAACTCTAGCTCGCCGAATTCCTAGCGGCTCTACCAAAAACATGATATATGACACACATTTATTATTAATTGGAATTTTATTAAAATTGTCTTAGTAATTAATTTTGCGAATTTACATACTAGAGATTGTTTGGGTACCACACAGAAGTGCTTATGTGTATTATGAGACTCTTGATCATAGATTCCATTTCCGAGTTAGTCAAAATATTTAGAGTACATGTACCCTAAACGAACGCAATTTTAATCTGTGGCATTTTACACGTGGTCAAAAGGAGTGCGTTTTAAAAGACTTCTGCTTTCACCTTAAAGAAAAAGAGGTATCAAAATGATAAAATAAAATAACCACAATTATTTAAGAATCAACCATAAACAAATTTATCAATTAAGCTACAATCTATTGAATCAAAAACAACTAATAAGTTCTATATTTCATTTTATTCCGGTTTTAATAAAGATAAATAAAACATTACGGAACCCCAGCAGGGATTCACATAATTTACAATATTTTTTGCATATTATTAATTAATATTTAATTTAACATCTGACAGTAACGTTACTACCGAATAATTTAGAAATCACGCTCGTAAAGTAATGGCCTTGCTTCGTAATGTGATGCGCGAGCTCGTTGATGTCTTTTGTATTGAGAGTTTAGTACGTAACTTAAGGTTAAGCGATTACTTGGACTTTACTTTTGTTTTAGGGAATTTTGCTTTTTATTTAATGTTTCTATAATTTTATAACAATTTTGAATAGTAGTGATGAAATATATGTAAGTAATTTACGAGTATGTATATATAAAGGTAGTAAAATGTGTACACATTTTTTTTAAATTCTTTTATTTTTTGGTGATAAGAGTATGTTATTAATTGGTAATAAATTCTTGCGATCAGCTTGAGCAAAAAGATTGCTTGTTAAAAAAATTAAAAACTTATAAGAGTTTTTGGACTGAATATTAAACCTTTTAAATTAACTAGTATCTTATTCAAATAATATTTTTTTTAATATTAAGGAAAAGAACCTTTTCATTTACGTAGTCTAGGAACCGTTAGCCTAATACTAATAAAATCTAGAAATGTAATTGCAAATACGAAACGACAAACTATTGGCAATTCAATAAGGAGTTTCAAGGCTTGTCGATTGAAGAGGCTCTCCGAAATAGGAGCCTTCTGACAAACATGGCGACTAATTTGTGTCGTCGTTAAACTTAATCTTGCAGGTAACCTTTAGTTATGTGCCAGATAAGGTAACTGTGTGGTTCCGTAGTACTACCAGTATTACTTGAACTCTATCACTGTAGTCTAATACTAGCATAAATTGAGCTCTATTATCATTGGTACATTGACCCCATAATTTTGTATTCAAATAATGAAATATGGTATTAGTTGCCTATTTTTTCGAAGGGATTTGCATTTCCCTGTGTTGACCTATAATTTATTCTCGTCATTTTTAAGCCGTGAGCCGTGGGTAAGGTTGTATTTTAGATTTTTCCAGATGACATATTTGTCAATATATTTGTTAAGGTGGTTCATTGGCTCATGGCACAGTACTTTGTATCTATGGCTATGTTTTGTATATTTATCAAGACTTCTCCGATATACAACTGATTTATTTAACTGTAGTAGACAACGAATCTATACCTACTTTCATTTATTCCGAGCTCTGCATGTGTCTTCGACCTTCGAAAATAAAATGTTAGTTGGAATCGGAATAAAATGTATTTTTAAACTCTACAATATAAAAAATAGTTTTATATTGTACTAGGGACTCCTAACAAAATATAGGTAAAGTATATAACATGACGTAACTGAATGTATAACTTAGTATTAAGTTACGTTCAAGTATTTAATTACTAAGTGCCGTGTTTACGACTCTCGCACTCTACGTCTCTATGCCCGCGCTATAAATTATAACATTATTTTATGATGACGTTTATTATTTGCATTGTATTTATAATTATTATTGTGCACAAAGTAGTTATTAATTATTGTTATTTATGACACTAAAATTTTCTGTATTATTATAATGTGGTTATTATTTAGTTTTAAAATAAATACTGATGATATTCGTCATAAAAAGAATATTTTAAAATATATTTATTACCTAGCGTCAAACTTTGTTATTCTTTATTACAATCAAGCAAACTGAAAAACTTAAAAAATATTTTCCAACACAAGATTCAAACCTTAATAATTGACCTCCTTTGCTCATGATTATAAATCTTCTACACTATACAAAATAATAATCTGAATTTTATAATATTCAAACTCCAACAAACTCATTAGCACATTATCTTAACAGAGAATCGAATCGACTAGCTTTAAACAAAAGGCATTATTAACAATAATAGTAATATAGAGTCGGTTCTTATCTGACTCTACATAAAGCCTAACGAGTGGCTAGCGCTAACGGTAGCAGGTTCATTAGGGAACGCATACATTAGCCAGCGACTCTACATGTTGCTCTACATTATTGTTGAGTGCAACTTTGTTTGTGACGTAATTTGTAGAGATTGCTGGGGTTATTTAGTGAGTTGTATTTGCAAATTTTAGTAAGGTTTATTGTGAAAAAAATATCTGAGTTTTTATTTTTTATAATATGATGGTAAAATGCAATTTTGATAATATTTAGTTGAAAATTTTTAGTTTATGGACCGAAATAAGCCTAAATAATGGAAAGTCACTGTACAAGGTTTCAAATTAAAGCAACTGAGAATTGAAAAAAGATTTCAAATAAATTGCGATAAAAATAAACAAAAAAATTTTTTTGTAAAATAAATTGTTAGCTACATAAGCGTAAGTAATTTTATTTACCGATGATCGTTTTATCGTTTAAACATTAGTCAAATATAATATATAGAGCAAGATGTAGAGGCGTCTCTACAACTACTGGACGGACTCTACACCGTTAGAAGGGAGGATCTGTTTCAGCCGCAGACCACAGCTTTCCCTAATATCGACGTAGCGTTCACAAAAACTAAATTAGATTGCTCTACTTGTTATACACTAACTCTCGCTATAGGTTTTTACCTTAAATCCTTCTTTTTTTCGATTATATTTTTATAACTAATAATTTCTGTGACCCAGAAATAATTGTTCCTGATTGGCAAAATTTGTACTTTGACTATATGTTTTCTACGTTACAAGATATAATAAACCTTGTATTATGATAATAATTTAGTGAGTATTCATTAACTTTTACAAATACTATAATTTGATCTGAATAAAAAGTGACTATAATAATTTTAATATTTTTTTGACACAACTCCAATAAATAATTGAATTACACTTGTGTCGTGGACGGTACATAATCACACGTGAAATAATATACAATGTAACTAAACACGAACTGAACAGCGCTGGCCGAGATTGTCCTGCGCTACCAGGGCTGACACACAGCAGGTTGTTGAAGGAGTAATTTGACAAAGGTGTTCACTGACAAAATAATTAAAATCTAATCAGTCACAACACACAGTTACACACAAAATATAAATAAATAAATAAAATAAATTTTACCCATTCCTGTCCCACTGCTGGGCAAGGGTCTCTTCCCGTAATGAGGGAAGGGTTAGGCCTTGAGTCCACCACGCTGGCCAAGTGCGGGTTGGGGACTTTGCATGCCCTCAATAAATGTATTAAACAAATTTTAGGCATACAAGGTTTCCTCACGATGTTTTCCTTCACCGTTGGAGCTAGTGATAATTATTTCTAATACACACATAATTTCGAAAAGTCATTGGTGTGTTGCCTCGGGTTCGAACCTGCGACCACTTGGGTGGAAGGTGTCAACTTATACCACTAGGCTATCACTGCTGCTCACAAACTATACAAAATATAGTCCAAAAAAAATACTGGGCACTTTATATACTAATCAAGCATAAGACAACCTGTGTTAAAGCGCTGAACGTGTCATTGATGTATATAGAACCTATTATATTCGCTAATTGTGCGAATAAATTGTGCCAAAATCATTTCACATTAATATTATTAGTTTATTTTCACTAAATTGATAATTTCTTATCAATTTCCATTTGATACACAACTAAAACTTTAAAACAACTTAAATAAATGGTCAAGTAAAAATGTTATTATGTGGTATAATGCCACAATGAAATGCCTAACGTTTCGGCGCAGGTTGCACTCGTCGTGGTCGCAGGCTGACTGAGGCATTTTAAGGTAAAATGCGTGTTCGCGTTAATTCCCGTATCCTATTATACATTAAACATGCAACGCGAGACTTTAAAAGTTATGAATGCCACAATGAGTTCGTAAGCATCAACCCTAGCGGTGTGCTACTGTTCAGTATCATGTTAGTAACAATGCTCTGACAAATGGTGACAGATAGAGCTCCCTCGCGCCGGTAGAGTTGCGCTCTACTTGTCCTACTACTCACTCTACATCTTATTTATATCATTTCACTATTGTATAACCGACAGAATTTTGATCGAGTTTAGTTATATAGTTATTAGGAGCATTGTTTATACCAATGTAATAAAGAGGAAAGATTCTATTTTTTGTTTGTTACTTTGTAATGAATTTAGACGGCCTCCGCGGCGCAGTGGTTAGTGGATCGCTACGCCGTTACCATTGCGCCAGGAGGTCTTGGGTTCGGTTCCCCCACGTAACAATTATTTGTGCGATTCACAAATAGTCCGTTGTTTGTATGTTTGTAAAAGTCCCCGCGACACAAAAACAATTCTTAGTTAAATTAATTGTATTTAAGATTACAATTACTTACTGTCAAAAACGAATCAATGATTAACAAACGTTATTTGTTTAACCACAGTAACCCAATATTCGATAATATTGAAATTGTTCAACTATTCATGTAATTGAATCTCGAACACAAGACAATTTGCAGTAAAGCCTTAAACCCCATTACCGACACTGCATTATCTGAACTATCTTTAGTATCTGTGGGCTATCTCCGGTAGGTATCTGTGCTATCTACAGTAATAACTACTAACTGTAGTTTAACGTTCGGACTCCAATTACCGAAGTTCAAGTGTTGTGTACTAATCACTTATTGATATCGATATAGGTGAGTGGATTGAGTTCGGTTCCCGACGATTATTTGTACCGTCCATTAAACGGTGTGTAGATTGTTTTTTTTTATTTTTATATTAGAAAAATCTTGTAGTGTCTTCAAACCCGCATCGCTAAGCGTTTTGGATATGATTAATATATTTACCTCCTCTCTAATTTAAAGGGCCGTCTTCTACAATTATTTTATTGAATGTAACTATAATTTTGACACTTTTTCGAACCTGTAAACCTTAAAGAATTTCTGACGCAATTATTTTGTCAATGTTTTGACATATATGAAAACTATGGAAATGGTACAAAAACCTATACTTATATTGCCCTCACTTAAAAATGATTAAAATGACCTAGTTGCCCATATTCCGAAAACACCCAAGCTTAATCACTCATATCACAAGTCTTAATATTTACGAACGACATGCAGTTACCTAGTTTGGGAATTAGTACTTAGTACTAAGACATTACACTATCTGTAGATAACGACTAACTGTGGTTTAACATAACGATGCAGATTCAATTACTAGTTAAGTTCAGCTTAACTACTACTCTGATCGAAACATTATACTAAAATACTAGAGGTAGAGTAAATTGAAGCCTAATATAATGTTTTATTCAATCTAAAAAAATTGTTAATATCATGTATATTTAATTACTAGCTGACCCGCGCAACTTCGCTTGCGTCACATAAGAGAATCATAATTTTCCCCGTTTTTGTAACATTTTTCACTGGTACTCTGCTCCTATTGGTCGTAGCGTGATGATATATAGCCTAAAGCCTTCCTCGATAAATGGGCTATCTAACACTGAAATAATTTTTCAAATCGGACCAGTAGTTCCCGAGATTAGCGCGTTCAAACAAACAAACAAACAAACTCTTCAGCTTTATAATATTAGTATAGATAGTTAAGAGATAATTCTTAATTTTTCATGTTAATTGTTTTTTTTTATCCCGTGACTGTCCCACTGCTGGGCAAGAGTCTCCTTCCGAAAGAGAGAGAGGTTGACCATTGAGTCCACCACGCATTGGTAATATAATTATTTAGACTAATTATGTTGACTATTAGTATAAACTTAGACTTTTCTTACACATAATAAAATATACCCTTGCCGTCTGTTGCCCTGACTGTCTGTTTGTCTGTTTACAATAACCTCATAATCTTTTAAACGGATTTTCATGTGGATTGATTCACACAAGCATTGTTTAAGTGTATTATGTGTGTTAATAAAAAATCTAATTTAAAGTTAAGTCCGAAGTTTAAACTACAGTTTTTTAAACCACAACCTCAGGCAAATCATCAAATATGTACAATTCTTAGAAACACGATCGACATTTCCCACGTATATACATATATTATATACATATAATATATAGTTGCGTGCGTACAGACAGACACAATGACACGGTAATGGCGCCGTAATGAGCAGCGCCGCGGGGCACTATACTAGGCGATTGTAAACCGATGTCAATTATACAACACTCACTTTTTACTGTGACTTTACTTGGCTAAATTATTGGTTAAAGTTTTTGTTATTTGGATAAATAAAGGTCTAATTCAAATAAATTTTGCCTACGAACAAATTAAGCTTTAGAATGTAGTAAAAAGGATTTTATAAGCTTTGCCAAATATCGTAACACTGCGCTGTAGAAGATCACCAGGCAATTATCTTTGCGCACGAGAGTCGTTGTTTCGGTTCCAACGCGTAAGTCCCTGCATTACGTCTATGGTCCTGTCATTTCGAGAGAAATCTTCTCATAGAGTGGTTTCTAGCAATAGAGTGATCTCATAATCAAAATCGGTCCAGCAATTGTGCAATTCATCGTACAAACAGACAGACCGACAAATTACTTTGACTTTAAGTAAATACGTATATCAATTATAAATATATTTATTTACAAAAGTGTGTAGATATATGAGTGCGTGGGAGGTGGTTTATTTAGCTTGTAAATTATTTAATAATTAGTCGAAAACCACCGGAAGTAATGGAGAAATTGATTTCTTGTTTATGGTTTTTGGAAGATTCGAAATTGTTTTTGGTTTGTTTTGAGGCTATAATTAGAATGCGATTGTTTTATGATTTGTGGGTGAATTATCTTGATTGAACTAAACTTTTTCTATAGATAAAGTTAGGTTTTATGAGAAATTATACATAGTCTTGTTCTTTTCATACTACAGTTTTTCTTTAGTTTGTACATTAAAGTCCTTTTTTTAAGGACATGTGTGAGAATCTAATATTATAATAAGTGCTTTTATTTTTAGTAATTAGGTCAAGAAGAATTTTTCCACAGGTATTTTGTTTAATATTTAATTTGCACAACATTTATTCGTTCACCATCGTGTATGAAATCAGAATACAGCAGTGGTTGTAAAAAAATATTCGTAAATAATCAAAATCTCATCACCAACCCAAACTTTTTAACACCTTTCATCCATTCACTTAACAGGAACACTACCTAATTCTAAATATCCATTCATTTATCGGAAACAATACTAGCAAAGTGACTCCTAAAACCTCTTTAACAAAAAGCTCCATCTTTCAATTGGTTGACACTCAACAGTATCAGTATCAGTGATCAGATCTGAAGACAATTAGTTCGTTAACAAATTGCCTGCCGTCAACAATGGAAGCAAAAAGTGCGACCGTTTGGTCCTTTTGTTACGTCACTAAGATGCTCAGGGCTGCCTGTAAGAGTTTTAAGAGGACCCGTATTAATAGATAGCTATTTTTAAGCTACTATTTTCGCATTGCTAGAAAGATGTTTTCGTCTGAAATGAAGAAGGGGTAATAGTGAATATATTCGTAGAAAAAGTGTTGGTATTTTTTTTGGATTTTATGCGTTTAGGTTCTTTTATATAAAGTAAAGTCTACCGTCAATTAACTAAAGTCTACCCAATTTTTTTTTTAATTTTTTTTTGGGGTTTGACAATAATATGTCTATATTAAAAAAAAATGTGAAAAGTGATTGGTATTTCTTTCGTGGAAATGGCTATCACTCATTTTAATCCAATCTGGCAAGGTGATTGACTACATTTTACTCTAGGGTAGAAATACAGTCATTTCTGTGGTCATAATCTAGTATTCTTCTATTTAAGGCAGGGATACCAAAAACGATTTTAAGAACAGATGTTATTGCATAAGTGTTTCAACAAAACAGACATGGATCTTAATTTACAACATAAAGTATGACACTCATAAAATATTGATGTGAATTAATTTATCTGAAGTAATAAAACGTGGAACTGTCAAAATTAGAAATATTTACGACTATAAATAAACATAAGAGTTTTAATCTATATATATAAAAGAAAGTCGTGTTAGTTACACCACTTATAACTCAAGAACGGCAAAACACATTTGGCTGAAAATTGGTAGGGATGTAGCGTAGAGCCAGGAGATGGACATAGGATACTTACTTACTACTTTTTATCCCGCTCGACCGTGTTTGAACATGCTAGAAGAACAGAACATGGAAATAACAACACCAATTAGTCATGATCTCCTGGTAGCTGTGGATCTATTTTCCGATCAGAATTAGGCCTAAAAAACTAAAAAACGGCTCTATAAACACTAAAAACTCTCTATAAACCTTTTCACAGTTACCAGGAGATCATGACCACTTGCTTGCTAAACAACTTTAATTTTTATAGATTTAGCTTCAAAACCGACGTAGTTTCATAGATTTTTTTTTACCCCAGTTAATGCAGAATTTCCAAAAATATTTATTGCGTCATTCTTAATTTCTAACTATATAGCCAAATATTAATTTTAATCAAATTAGCTCCAAAACTGATGGAGTTTCATACAAACTAAAAAACGGCTCTATAAACTCTAAAAACTCTCTATAAACCTTTTCACAGTTACCAGGAGATCATGACCACTTGCTTGCTAAACAACTTTAATTTTTATAGATTTAGCTTCAAAACCGACGTAGTTTCATAGATTTTTTTTTACCCCAGTTAATGCAGAATTTCCAAAAATATTTATTGCGTCATTCTTAATTTCTAACTATATAGCCAAATATTAATTTTAATCAAATTAGCTCCAAAACTGACGGAGTTTCATACAAACTTACCCCCTCTTTTTACCCCCCTAAAGAGCGAATTTCCAAAGAAAATAGCCTATATGTTAGCGAAGACTAATAGCTATATAACAAAAAAAAAGTTTCATCTAAATCCGTCCAGTTGCTTTTGCGTGAAAAGCAAACAACAAACAGACAGACAAAAAAAAATTAAATCATATTTTTGGCTTCTATTGGTTGTATGAAGATTCCTCATTTTAGTTTTTCTTTAATATCTATAATGTGCAGACATAATTTTATTGTATGTATAGATTTACAAATGAAATAATGATAATTAAATAATAATTTAATAATTTATTTATGATGATGATGATAGATTTACAAACATTTTTTTAAAATTAAGTAATAAAATGCCATTTTTATTTTAGAGACAAATACAGAAACCTAAAAAAATAAATTCAAGATTTTTTTTTGCAATCATCTATACTCATATTATAAAGCTGAAGAGTTTGTTCGTTTGTTTGTTTGAATGCGCTAATCTCAGGAACTACTGGTCCGATTTGGAAAATTATTTCAGAGTTAGATAGCCCATTTATCGAGGACGGCTATAGGCTATATAACATCACGCTATGACCAATAAGAGCAAAGCAGCAGTAAAAAATGTTTCAAAAACGGGGAAAATTATCTCTTATGTGACGCAAGCGAAGTTGCGCGGGTCAGCTAGTTGTAGATATATGCATAAAACAGGTAGTAAAAATACTAATTATACTTTTTCCCCCGGCTCTACTTGTAGTTTACGAAAGAAAACGGCTCTTTACTGTATGGTACTTTTATTCTAATATTTTTTGTCTCAGTTTTAATGTTTCCCATTTTTTTGTTTTTTTAGATCATCTTGTAAATTGTTACAAAATAGGTGTTTAATGTGATTTTTTGTACATAATCGAATAATAACGGACAATAATTAACGATTAATAATTGTTTCGTGTGGGAATGGAATTCACGACCTCCCGACGCAATGGAATCTTAGCGGCGACCTAAACCACGGCGCCACGGAAGCAGTCAAGAGATCATTGTAAGTTGGTAAAAGTAAACTAACAACAACTAAAACATGCAGACAGACAAACAGTCTCATTGTTTTTCGATATTTTGGTTTATAAATCACAATTAGCAATTGTAATTAATACCATAAGCAGTTTGTAATCCCGTGTAATAAATGTTAAACAAATTAATAAAATATCTTGTAGGTAATAAAATTATATTTATTTATAATGAGGTTTATTATCCATAGAAATATTATGTCAATGACAAAGGTTTATTAAAAATAAAGAAGCAAGCAGAGATGTATTCTATAAAACTTTAATTATCTGAACAATATCTGTAACGTAACCAAAATAAGGATTGTTAGTGTAGCGACACACCTGCCGGTCTTCCAGCGCAAAATGTTCTTCGTTGAAATATTCGCTGCTTCTTTGAGCGCGACGTAATTTCGACTGATGTGATGTTTCGAATGATTTCCATTAAACAGCGAGCGTGTTGAACCAAACATTGCGCAGTTGTGTCTTACTTTAAAAATAATAGCTGCGTTGTTTAACCAGGAATTAAAGCTATCAGCCTGCCAAATTTCAAATAAATCGGTTTAGCAGTTTATCCGGAAAATAAACAAAGAGCCAGACAGTTATTTTCACATTAATAATACAGTTATAAGTAACGGATTGAGTAAGTTTTCAGACACTTATTACATTAAATTGTGTAAATAATGAAATATGATGTTGTAGTTGTCGCGCGTCGAGCAATAACAGCAAATATTGTTACGAGTTAACATTATAAGAGAGAGGCGGGGCACATTAACTCATGGTGTCATGGCGGCACATTTCACAAATAAACAAATACTTTTTACGTAATAGTTACTTTGAATAGGGTGCATTACAACATTATTATATACCAGTAGGCCACGGCATTTCCCGAGTTAGCAAATTTTAATTATATATTCAACACAAAAAATTGTAAAAAAATATTTCAAATGCGTTCAACGACGCCAAAAACTACTCGATACATAAAAATGATAGCTTTTTTTATAATAGTAGGTACTATTATTATACGAGACGCAACAAATTGCAAAAATAATGGTTAAGGTGCTGCCACTGAACAAAGTAATGTGGATGTGAGAATCTGTAATATTATAGTGATCGATCTATAATTAATATTGCAGATTTATTTTTAGTTCATCCATCGTCATTGTTAAAAAATCACACTTTGCAAACATAAATGATATATTTGGTCGGGGAAAAAGTCTTTTCGCATTATAGTATGTATGAACTTGTAATACAATCTCTTTGGCTTCAAGAATCACAAATGAGTACACGGTTCATTAGGTTTCTTTCAGTGAGCTCGTGAGGTACCCAAATATCGAGCTTTTTTGTGTAGAGAAAAGATTGTAGGTATTACAAGTTCATACATAGGTACTATAATGCGAAAAGACTTTTGCCCCGACCAAATATTTTATTAATAAATAGTTATGTAGCACAACCCTGCATTAGTTCCCATAGTGTCCGCGGCGGCGCCGGTAGCGATCCGTCAGACGTTTTATTGACTTAGATACGGCGGGTGACGGGTTTATCGCTATCTAACACGCTCACTCACACACACTCATTCCTGAGAGTAGAACACTTTTTATTTCGTTTCCGAAAAATGCGTTTTTATGTGTGGAGAGTATGGGTATTGTGCATCGAGTTAGCGAATTACATTTTAGATATTTAAATTGCTGAATGTAATTAATGTGAAGTTGGAACTAAAAGATGCAATATTATTGATTAAATGCATAATATTGTTTTAAATGTTTAGAGGTACAAATCTGCATGGCTAATATTTATGAACAAGGAAATTAATTGATTAAATTTATGACAAATTATTAATTATACTCAATTTTATTTACTGAATAATGATACATTAATTCTTATTTCTTAGTTCTTATAAACCTCTAAAATGTCAAATATAGATTATCATAACATATGTATGTTAGTGTGAATACATTTTCTTTTATGTTACGATTAACAGGTGTTACAAAAAATATTTAAAAATAAAAAATATCTTCAACCATATTTTATTAAAAAAACAACACTCTTAAGTCAAAAATGACGTATGTCCCTTCACAGCACTAACCTTGTTTTGACACAAACAACAAATGTCTTATTTTACCACTTACGACCTTTTACTAATAACTCACTAGAAGGCTTTAGCGTTAATCGTATTATGTGTAGTGAGTAGTAACATTGTTCAATGGGATCTGTTTCGAAACCTTGAGGTGGGGTCACTGACCTGTAAGATTAATGATTTGGTATATCGTTAATAGTAACTGCTGATCTATGAGTTGTTGAGGATCGTAACTAAGAAAATGATTTGTAGAAGTAAAAAGGAGAAATTTAATTTTTTGACACGTGGTGGTAATTTTTTATAGTGAAGTGCCTTTCCGGTGCGGTAATGTGTATACAACTGCAGATCCTAAGGTCCCGAAATCGATTTCCGGGTAGGGTAATATGTAATTAAAGTTTTGCATTATACCGATTTGAATATGGTATAGTAGTTTGGTAGCATACTTTATGGCAATGACTCGCTCTACACTACGTAAGATTTAAACTGTAATCAGCTGAATTATGGGTGTAATATTCTTGTGCCTATATTTTCTTGCATAACACAATGATTCTATGCCAACACTATTATCTTATACAAAAAAAAACACTTAGTTACATGGAAACATCAAATTTCTACACATTCAACTTCCGCTCTCCGCTCCGCTTATCGCTCTTCTCATCACCATAATCACACAATATCTGCTCACAGATGACGTAACACATTAACGTATAATGTATAAAACAAAACTGCTATTATTTACCTGTCACCTAGCATCTACTGGCTAAAGCTTTTTGTAAAATGCGTCATCGTAGTGCGAATATTCGTCGTTAGTTTGACCCCTAGTTACTACAATTTTAGATTATAAATGTTGCTTATGGACAGAAATTACAGAGGAATCTGTAAGTTCAGGGTTTCTTTGGTCAGCAGTGGAGCAACTTAGCTGATAAAAGAGTACCTTTTTAGTAGGGTTTTCGAAGATTTTTGTTATACCGGAAGTTGTAGCCACCCTGTAAAACACCCTGGTTTCAACATTAACAATGTTAGTCTTAAGTAATAGCGAGCCTATTGCCATATACCGTTCCATTGCGTAATATTAAATATTATTTAGGAAAAACCAATAGTACTTTGCCTCACTCGGGAATAGAACCAACGGTAGTAGTTATTTATATCAAGTGATATTTAAAGTCTATTTATTTCTCACAATGATTTTAAATATCTACCTGAAAGCTGATGAATTGAAAATTCCTAAAGATACACCTGATTGTCACTTATCGACGTTTATTAATAAGATTTGCTTATAAACTACATTAAAAAAAATGTTATAAAAAGTAAAATTTATTGTCAAAATTATAACAAAGTTAAATAAAATTAAGTTTTTATGACATGATTTGCTATTCCTTATCAAAACAACACAATTTATATATCTTTTTAAATTAATTTAAATATATTTCTTTGAACTATATAATAATATTTATATTTATGTAAGTGTGACATTTCACACTTGCCTGTGTAGATAAATATCTGAATAAATAAATAATTAAGTATTTATTGTTTTATATATACGAGAGTGTGTAAAATGGCGGAGTTTTTGTTAATTTATGACCTAAAAGAACATTTATGACTTATTAACCTTTAACCTCTCATAAAAAGGTTTGATTTGAGATCTGTTTGTTTGAAATTTATTGTATTTTTGCTTTAAAATACTACAAACTGGTTAGTTAGCATACCTACAATCAATGTTAAAAAAAAATAGCTATTTTTTAAAATGTAGAAAGAAAATCATTTTGCAAATTAATGCGTACTAATTTCTATACTTGATAACACGTTTAACTGACACTTCTAAACAGCTAAAACGATATAGATGAGACTAGGTTTAGTGATAGATCATGTTCAAGGAAAAGACATTATACAACACAAAAAAACAACGTGAGCTGAACCGCGGCGACTCTCAAGTGAAACTAAATCCATTTTAATCGAATTCAAACTTCTGAATTTTGTGCTCTCGGAAAGAATCAAACTTAAGACTTTCTTGATAACTTTTTAACTACCACAACCAAAAAACATTTTGAAAGTTAAGTAAATTCTATAAATGTTTGGTTTTAAATATTATTATAATTAATTATTATAATTGTAAGCACAATATTTCGCACAATACGTTGCTTAATCCTTCTCAGCAATATGATCATTACAGTAAAGGCCAGTCTTAAATCATAGCGCAGTGCACAGAGTAGACGGCGAAAGTGTTTTACATTGCGTATTCACCGCGGGCGACGAATAAATAATACACAATAAACCAGCAATATGTAAGTATATACATATTATTATATATGGTGGTCATAGCAATACTCGGGATATTACAAACGTGCGAACTGCATTATGCCATTATATCGGAGTCTCTTTGTCGTATATAAACATTGTCACATTCTTACGATTTTCAATGGTCTGAGTCCCTTTACTAGTCGGTGAACGATCAGTAGGTTAAGCAACCTTAGCGCTGACATTTTGTAGATGGGTGACCGAATTGTGCTATTTGAACTAAGCGTCTCCGTGCTTGGGAAAAGCGTAAAAACTCGGATGTAGGTTGTTGTTAACTTTGAAACTAGGTTGACCGATCCGGGGTTCGAACCAAGGACTTCATGATCAGTCGGATACATTACCGACCGCGTCCCAGAGGAATTTAATAAAGTCTTTTTTTACATAAATATTTCATACAAGACAAGTACATATATTATTATTATTATAACAGTTAAATGTATTCTACTAAAGAAATGTTTCGAGAAACCACTCAGTTAGACTTCCCACAGTACTTAGTACACATAATACAGAAATAAATCCTCACAAGTCTTTGTTACCTTTACACTGAACTGTTCACGACTTATACCTTATTAAGTTAATATATTGTGAGTACAACATTAAATATAAGCTTTGATTTTCATTTTAGCTTGTGTGAACCTGTTAGCTTGAAGTAATTTCTTTTGTAAGACTTATCCCCTCCTCCATAAAAAATGGAGGTTATTTTTTTATCATTTTACGTCTTGTGGTATCAAAGTTGATTAATCCGCCTTATCATGTCTTAACAGCTAAGACCGACCTTTTACGCGTCTTTCGAAATAAAGAGACGCTAAGTATAGAGACTACAATATTATTTATGCAACAATCTGCCTGTCTGCAAGTTTTGAACGCTCCCACGGCTAAACCACAAAACAAATTTTGATGAATTTCAGCATGGGTACATAGCATACTATTTCTAGTTAAAACGCAATATAAGCTATTTTAATACAATAACATTTATTTCCTTAGTATTTGAGCTTTATACAATAAATAAGGTGATAATACAGATTCAATGTAACGCAAAACCACGATTTACAATCATTTGTATAGTTTCAAACACTTTGATAAGTATAGCAGTAAAATATTAAGTTTATTATAACACATTTCAGTATTGCGATTCGACGTTAATTTCTAAATCCGTTTTTATCATTGCGCCACGAGAGTTATAGTTGATATTATAATGTCATCTAAGCCGATATTCAGCCACGGCGTTCTGGATTATTTCATTATCTTCCT
Source organism: Anticarsia gemmatalis (assembly GCF_050436995.1). Lineage (NCBI taxonomy): Eukaryota > Metazoa > Arthropoda > Insecta > Lepidoptera > Erebidae > Anticarsia > Anticarsia gemmatalis. The sequence continues at coordinate 9,788,551 of NC_134767.1, read as the reverse complement.
TACTTCTGGCAATCAATGAGAAGTTCGAAGCAATAGCTTTCTAGCCCGGCTCGGTATTCAAACCCGAGTCATTTGCACGACGGCTGCCGGAGTCAATATAATAGTTCTTAGTTTCATTATTAATATCCTTGTTTTTCGACTAAAATAAAGACGGATCCAGTTCACGTAATAAGGAGAAAGCTTATTGCCATTTAATATCAGCAACTTTATTCACCCATTTACATTAACAATCCCATCATTTAAACTCTAAGATGACCAACGATCCCTTCCTCTAAAATATCAAGTTACATACACAAGTTAGTCCACAGACTGCGACACTAAATATCTATTAAATAAATCTAAAGCTTTGTGCTCGTAAACTGAGAGATATCGGATAATCGAGACTGAGTTTATTCGCTAAGTGATAACCGAGTGCTCTATTTTTATCCACCAGATAGTCAGTCCATTCTTGTGAATAAAATTTGTATTTCGTATAAAATGTAAACTGGTATTTTTGTCGAATTTATGCAGTATTATCTTTTTTGACTCATAAATTGCTGAAAGAAATTTTATTCATATTGTTCCAGCGTTCTTTGACATAAATGCGTAACAGATAGACGAACAAAGCGACTTTCATCTCCCGGAATTTAAATTATGCTATGTCCTTAGCCGGATTACAGATCAGTGTAATGGTTTAGAAATGACGAAAAGGCAACCAGAAATGTTTTCATAAATAACTATATTGAGTAAGGCTATATCAGTTATTTCAGGTTATTTTTTTATACGTAAGTCAGTAAAAGCTATAGAAATTATTTCTAAAACGCGAATTGTTTGTAAACACAACGAAAAGTAAGCAGAATTGTACAAAGCATTTAAGTAACTCTCTCTTCTAAATCTGTCAAAGCATTTAACGATAACTATCATTATTTGTATAACACATCGATGCACCTGTTCACCTCGTTACCTGAAAACTGAACAACTCAATAAATATTAACATAATAATAAACATATTTTGCAAACAAACTATAAATTTTCTAGTCACAATAACAGCAAGGGAAATAGTCTCGAAACATAAATATTTGTCCCAAGACACCACTGGGAACAAACTGCGTATTATAAGTAACCATAGCAGTCATTTATCAAGAATTATCACCGATTTGAATAGATTTGAAAGGATCTCGTGGCTTAGTTAGCAACAGGCAGGCGGATCGATTTCTGATGTAAAACTACGCTTGCCGATGCTGTTTTGTGGATGGGTGACCATCTTATACATATCGAGTTCCTCCGTGTTTCGGAAGGCACGTTAAATAGTCGGCCCCGGCTGTTATTATCAAAGATCTTTGACAGTCGTTAACAGTACTGTAGTCAGAAGCTTGAAAGTCTGACAACCAGTCTTATCGAAGAGTATCGTGTTATAACCCAGGTTACTGAGTTGTGGAGGTCAGATAGGCAGTCGCTCCATGTAAAATACTGGTATTCAGCTGCATCCGGTGAGACAGGAAGCCGACTCCAATATAGTTTGGAAGAAAGGCTAGGCAGATATAATAATATACTCTCGAAACATAAATATTTGTCCCAAGACCCCATTGAGAACAAACCACGTATTATAAGTAACCATAGCAGACATTTATCAAGAATTATCACCGATTTGAATAACTGTAACTGGTGAGCGAGTACAATCAATTATGGGAGTGGGTTGCGGAAAATCGCGTAGTGTGGTACCGCGCCTTGTTGTAGTTGAAGAATTTGAAGGTGTTATTCTGCGCAAGAGTTGTGGGAGGCGCGATACACACGAGGTGATTTTGTGCTAATGTTTTTTCTATGTTCAAGGTGAATTTTTGTTTGGTTCTGCTTCATATTTTTGGATAAAATGGAGCATTTATAGTTGTAAGCTTTTTAGGTCCTCTTTTTGATCCTATTTTGGTTTGCTTTTTTTTCACTTCAACTATGTAAAGCTTTTGTTTCTTTCAAAGTCTATCCACATGTAAAAAAAGGAAAGTAATCTCATATTAAATGTATTTGAACGTGGTATATTAATGTGTTTTGTTTGAAAGCAGTACAAATGTAAGTAATTGCCTATCACAACGTGTACAAGCCTACGAGTTGATGAAGACAAATAGTGATACATGGTACTTGAACCTAAAGGCCATATACAATTACATTACATTAACTTACTAACCGGTTCTTATGGCACGGATTTGAAGAAATCAGAATTGTAGAAAATTTTAAATAGGGCCCAGTAGAAATAGTTTGCTACGCGGAACTAATTAGCAATATTTGTATGAAAAGTCGCTTCATAAAAGATCAAATATATCTTTTAGAATAAGTATTCTGCAGCATACTTAAGTGTATTATAAAAGTATATTTTTTATTTTTGTTTGCTCTGTATTATGACAAAATTTTATACAATTTTGTTACATTAAAAAGTAAAAAGAAAATAGAGTCGAATTGAGAACCTCCTTCTATTTTCGGTCGGTTAAAAATAGTAGTTATTTGGCTAAACTACGCATTATCAGTCTATGTGCATACTCCTTAACATAAGAGTCGGCTAACATCGTGAGTGATCGGCAATGATCGGCGCATTAGCAGTCGTAACTCACGCGCTCGTTGCGCTAATGACTGCGTTGATGCCGAACATTATCCGTGTTAGATACACTACACGATGCATGCACTTAATCACATAATAATACCTACCTACCTTACTTATAATATACATATAAATAGCTCTCTCTGCTCGAGCGGGATTCGGATATACTTAATAAAAAACATATTTACGGGTCAATTTCGACAAAAAGTCACCTAGATATACAAATTTTATCGAAATCATTTCAGCAACTATTCATTAATAATTAAAACTAAACATACATTAAATAATTTTACATGTACAAATGAAAGCAACTTGACTCTGAAATTGTAACAGACAGACAGATGAAAGTATGGTTAAGTTTCTTTACTATTTTAAACTTAGTTTAAATAGTAGTGCGTTTGCGAAAACGTCGTACGATGCGATAAGTAGTCTATACAAAATAAAAAATCTAAATTGACCAGAGAATCGAACCTAAGACTCGTATTTCGGAAGCACTTGAATATGAATCATACCTATTCAAACCAACAGTGCAATCTCTGCCTGCTACCATTAAGTAAAATGATTGATAGTACAAGTAGGTACATTGTTACAATATTACATGATTTATGTTGATAACTTACCTTATACGAAATCTTAGTGCTTTTCTACTTCAAGTTGAAAGCTCCTTTACCGGACATAATAGCATTAAGGAATAATTATCCTACTACTTTTACAAACATACAAATAAAAGATAGTTAGTAGTACGTAATGACATCCGGTGCATAATAACAGCCAATGCCTGACTAATTTTGTGGTAGGAAGCGTAAGCGCCGGGGTCCCAGGTTCGAATCCCGAATCAGGGAAAAATAATTTGACTGACTTAAATAAAATCCTACAAATGCTGGTTTCCATCGATCATCGATATCGGCCAGGGGGACATTATTATTGTAACAATCACTTCAATAATTATTTGACACAAACCAACTTAGAAATCAGAAATAAAAAATAGCTTTTCAATAAATCATTTCTATCTCAATATTCTCAATACGACCCACATACCTTAAATCCTATTAAATCAGAAAAACATACATCAAAAGGCGATCAATATTAAAAAACTAACCCTAAAAAGATCGTAACATAAATCAAAAACAATACAGTCCTCGGCCGGCGTCCAACCCTCGCCGGTCTAAGAGACCGATGACATGTTTATGGGTCTCACAGACCCATTCATTACGACACTTGGACAAAAAAGGGTTGCGAGATAGCCGAGGTGTTAGTTTAATGTTTTGTTGTTATAAATATGTTTCACTATTTGTTAGAATTCCAAAAGAAAAAAGGAGTTTAGTGCTTTTTAATTTGAGGTCGATTCTTGAAAATAAGACTCTGCGTTCTTTCTGAGTTACTGGTAGGTTTAGTAATTGTAACGACTATTTTATTTATTAGTAACATTGGCTCAAAATTAATAAATTATTTTGTTAAAGTTAAATACAAGGCTCGAAAAATGTGAAAGAAACGCGTACCTAAGAAATTAATTTATAATTGGAGAGTAATGGTACAATATTTGTCCAAAAAAATGATATAATGAAAAACTATGATGACGTAATGTACCCTTCGTAGGAGCAAGAAAAACATAATTTGCATGTACTAAAATAAAGTTGATGTTAGTCACTTCTGAAATCTTAATAGATTTCCAGAAGTATGGTTTAATTATTTTTATTATTTTATTTATATGCGATGATTAAAAGCGTTGCTCTTAAGGCAATCGAGTAGGTAATGATTTCAAATTCTACGTATATCTTAGAAAGCCAAGCTAAACAAATATGTTATTAAACTTCGGGACCAGAAAAGGTAAGGAATAGACTGACAGTTAAGGGAAGTCATTATATTAGTAATAGGCTATTACAATATTGAGTAGAATATGAGATCTTTTGTGTACGTAATGAGATCGTCTTTAAACCATTCTAACTACGGCTCTATCTGAACGAGGATGAGTTGAGTCAATTTTAAGTTTACAATCAGGTTTCTGTTTAGAAAATTTGGTAGGTTAACTTTAAATTTGTACATACGGTTTTTATTAGAAACAATGTATTCTTTATTATAAGGAGAAGAGCTGAAAATAATAGTTGAAATAAGCTCTTTTATGTCACAGTAAAGAGGCTAAATATGTTTTGAAAATATCAGATTTTAGTCATCAATTAATCAATCTATACTAATATTATAAAATTATAGATGTTTGTTTGTTTGAACGCGCTAATCTAAGGAACTGCTGGTGCGAATTGAACAATTAGTGGGTATATGTAAATATTGGATAGCCTGTTTATTGAGGAAGGTTTATAGGCTATATAACATTACGCTACAAACATTAGGAGCGAAGTAGCAACGGAAAATGTTTCAAAAACGGGGTAATTATGACCCATTCTCGCTTATATGACGCAAGCGAAGCTACGCTGGTTAGCTAGTAATTTATAAAATTTATATAACAGTGACCTTTGCTGTTAAATATTTATTTAAAAATACTACTAGCTGTAATGCTTCTAAGGTTATTGAAATCGCAAAATAAATAGTAAGAACATAGATTAAAATAAAATATTTATTGAAATAGTAATCGCATGTTAAAACATCATTAGTTGTGAACTTCTCGCATGCCAAATAATAATTATTACAACCTTTCATTTTAAATACCGAAGTACCTATTTATATAAAATTATGTATTTAAACTTTTCTAGTATATATTAATAATATTAACGTTTTACCCAGTACAAGTTAGCCTTTTGACAATTTTAAGTAATATAAAACAAAATCTTGTAAAAACTGATTAATTTTCTAAGCCTTTCAACTTTGAACTCCAGTTTTCAACTTACTTTATGCAGAATTTCATCAACATTGGCTTAACGATTGAGCTGTAAAAGATCATACAACTAGACAATAATAAAATATGGACTTATATTAAAGTCACACAGAACATACCTCAACAAAATACATAAAAAACAATAATTTCCTTAAAACAAGTACAATAAAACAAAAGCAACTGTCTCGATAGGCCGGGATATGAACCTTGGTCAGTACGGCGCTCGCCCACGCATGCGCAGTATCAATACGTTGCCATTTACTGCGTCACTGCACTGCTCGCGTTCCCTGAGCTTTAACTTTGATTCAATCACCTTTGATATCTTAAGAGTGATACAGATAAGAGCGGAATTTATGGTGGAATTCCGACCTTAACCCAAATCCAGGCATTTTTTCCTCATGTATTTTGACATAAAGTTAATATACTTAATGTAATTTTAAAAATATATTACTTGATTAAACAGGAACACAGGGAAGATGCGATTTTGTATTGCTTAGCTATATCTTTGTTTCTTAGTTTAAATAGTCAGACGTTTGTAAGTTGAAACTGAAACTAATCATAGAGACCTAAATATCAACCAGAAATTCCTTTGATTGCCTTCAAAATTAATGTCACAAAGTTTTTAGAAATGCTATATGAACAAAATCAAATAGTCAAATGTGTATTCCCCTTTATAAGTCTTGAAGTAATCATTGTAATGGAAAAAGTATGTAGTTTATAAAGGTGACTTGATTTTTGTATCAATTGTATTTATATAATAACATTAATTTACTGTCATGTTTATGTACTACAAGCTATTGTCCTAGTATATTGTGTGTAATACTGACAGCCCAATGATTTTTATTTCTCAAATACAATTTTACTGTATTTGAGCGTACTATCATGCCCTTTCCCAAAGCAGAAACCAAATAACGCTTTAGTACGATCTTTACAAACTTTCCTTGCCTCATTCACATAAAAAAGTATTGTTCAGAAAACTATTTTATTATACAAATACTTGACATATTTCATTAATTCCTTACTAATTCATAGTAAAAAAAATAGAAAGAATTTTGTAATTAAAATTCACCAATTAACTCAGACGGAATTTGATCAAAAATTAATAAAGGATTTGGTAGAGGGGGAGTTTTTTTGGAAAATAAAAAACCTCTTTTCTACTAAAGAAAATAATGAATAAAAATAAGACAAGCCTATCATCATGCTCAATCTGAAAATCGAACTTGACACTTCGCGATCAATCGTCATTTACTACAACTTCACTAGGCATTCAAAGATTGATCTTAAAAATAATAAAACAGTTCCTAAGCCCTAGTAAGTTAAAACACATTTAATATTATGTAGTTAAGTGTATGAGTAGGTAACAATAACAAATAATTACAAGAAGCGAGCGAGTCGCGGTGTGGTCTCAACTTTGTATGCGCCATTGTTAACTGATGTGTGTTCACGTTGTCGCATACGACACGACATATGGAACAAAATTATTTTTAACTCATTTCCACTTATTCAATTTCTTTATCTTTTTGTAGGTTATGTTAATTAGCGCCAAAGGAGCCCAAGGAATTAATCAAATTATCGGGCCTCAAAATAATTGTCGTAGCCGTCAATCAAAAAAATTAATGTTTATTATAAATATTCAGAAATAATTATCACTTGCTCCAACGGTGAAGAAAAACATCGTGAGGAAACGTTGCATGCCTAAAATTTGTTTAATACATTTATTGATAGCATGCAAAGTCCCCAACCCGAACTTGGCCGGCGTGGTGGACTCAAAACCTAACCCCTCCCCCTCAAAATCAAAATCATAATCAAAATCAAATCGTTTATTCATTTAGGTCAAATATTGACACTTATGATAGTCGTTACAATTACTGAATCTACCAGAAAACGAGTTATTAAAAAATATTATGTGAATTTGCGCCTAGCTTACCCATGGAATTAATCAGAACAAATTGGATTTTTATCCCGGGAAATGTTTTCACACAGACGAGGGAAAACTAGTATTAATATAAATTAATGCTAAGTATATAAGTTGAACACTTACAAACTTACATAATAGTACATACATATTAATGTACATAATATCTTATCATCTTTAAGTAAGGAGTAAGGATTTAGCTAAATTGATAATGTTTTTATAAGTTATCTGTACAATTTATAGTTATTTTGTAAATGGTGTCTTAATTAATTTTTATCTTTAAATTATTTGTAGTCTTTTATATTAATAAATGAATAGTAAAAAGGTGTATTTCTTAATTAAGTGTATAGGTACCAGTAATTGTGTGGATTAAGCAGCCTTTAAATTAATTAAATTTCATTATTTGTCAATTGAAGACGTGCACTTAGGAGGTGCTAGAGATTGCTAAAAGTGTTAGGTTCGATTTCAGGTCAATTCTTCTAACAGCTAAGAATCTATGTATCTTCCGAGTATTTACTGAAAAAAAAACAATCTGTTACAATTTGAAAAGAATTGTGATTAATAATTAATCATCAAATAATTAATTCATTAATCTATTAAAATGAAATTTTCCAGGCAGACTTTGTCCTATAAAAAAAATCTAACATGCTTTATTTATATTCCGTAAGTGTAATGTAGCTGTAATAAAAAGCCACTTAATCGTACACTTAAGTGCAAAATAATCGGATCCACTTAACAAACATTAGCGAAAGTTAAAGATTATTCCTAATGAGCAGTGTCTACGTGTTAGCGATAACTGTTATGATATAACACGTTGTAATTATAGACTAGTGACCGCCCGCGACTTCGTCTGCATGAACTTAAGTTTAGTAATTTTCCATTCACGCAATATTTTTTATTTCTGCCCTTCTTCTATTAATATAGTACAAAAACTGAGTAGAAAACGCATAATTTATCTAGATTATAATGAATAATTCCATCTGTTTCCAAAATAAAGAACCTTTACCAAATAAGTCATTGTCTACTGCACAATTATGCCTTTGGGCCACTGTTATTTAAAATTCTGAGTTTCATATACCGCCGATAGCCGCGAACCTTGCATGCAAGACTTTGCATTAAGTTGTGGGATAAAAATTCAGTAATTTCCCCGTTCTTGCAACATTTTTACATTACACTTTTATTAGATATAGCTTGATGTTACACAACCTACAGCCTTCTTCAATACATTAAATTAAGTATATCTACAATAAAAAAACCAGTAGAAAAATGGAACCAGTAGTTCCTGAGATTAGTACGCTCAAGCAAACGAATTCTTCAGCTTTATATTATTAGTATTACTTTACAACACGTTATAACGGAAGCACTTAGCAATATCTTTGATATTTACTATGAAGTTTTCAATTTCCAGTGAAAGAGTGAAGGAATATACTCATATCAATAGTATTAATTGTAATTTATTATTACAGCTAATTGCTTCTAATTAGTAATGTATGCATTGCAGGTCGGGGAATAAAATTCACTACCCCGTGTACAGCGGAAAAGTCGGACTAAAACCGTACATACTCAAAATTATACTTTTTTCCATCAACGTACTGACTACTTAATGTAGAAAAACTAAGGTTCCTAAGAATCCTAAAAATAACAGCAGTAAGTGTATTTTTTTCAAGTTTTGAGGCTGTAACATTTCCACAAAAAATTGGTTTTCGCCTATTCAAAAAAAACATTTTTTGACATGCTCTAAGAAAAAATACAAAGTTAAGTAGCGCTATTGTATTCCTTAGAAATTTGCACAGAAACATATTTACATAGATCGAAAACGCATAAACAATATCAAAGAGTAACAAAATCACGTCACTTTATCGTGCGTCAATGGAAACGCTCTCCAATCCTCGTTCAACTATCGTAACTATCGGCCGACACCTAATACTTCCTCAGTTTAAGCTCTGAATAAACCTCCAAGTCATTTGAATGAGATACTACCTTTTTTGTGCTTTGTGCTGCTCTCACCCTTAACGACTTTTTAATACAACAGGGTTGATGTATGACGTCATAATTAACTATACAGGGTGCTTTATGTGATGCTTTTATTTATACAGGATGGTGTTTTTTGTGTTTTTATTTATTGGAATTTTATTGATGTTATTTGATTAATATTAGTTATTTTATGTGTTTAGGGTGAATAAACGGACTTAATTTAAGGTACAGCTTGCTTTTCTTTTTAAGTCAAATATAGGGGTGGAGAAATCTTGTTTTTCTTTATACTTTCGGAACAATATTCCAACGATTTGATATATTTTTGTTTATGCTCACTAGTCTTGTTGTTGTTTTCTTGTACGGAACAATAAAAAATATACTTTAAAAAAACATTCAAATGATTAGTAAAACAAAACAGAGCCTAATTCGAGCATTCGATAATTACAGGTCTAACAGCACAATTTTGACAAAACAATTTCCAAAAAAAAAACAACTATTTACGAAATAAAAATATTTATTATAGGTATTCTATCTAATAGAGATTGAATACATTTAACAAAACTACACACTCAAAATAAGCTCTAGAGTTTAAAGAACTTTATAAAAACGTCGGTAGATCCCAATTGCTGGCCTTGTAAATAGTAGAATTCAAATCACAGTAGTTCAAAGATAACTATTAAAGTAAATAAAACTATATTTCCTACATAGCAGTAAGCATGTACTATATATTCTGAGCCCACAGTAACATAGTCCCATACAAGTAAGTTCGTCGGTACAATTCCGGGCGGGCGCAGTACTCCGCACTCACTGCCATATTTGTCGCATTTAATAAGTCCCTTAATGAGCCAGTTTCAAGAGTTTTTGTACAATCACTGGTGTACGAACAGTTTCGGCATTTTTATTATGTTCACACGTCATAACGCGCATATTTCTCATGGATGTTTAGGTTTTAATAACTGTTAAATACCGATTGGCTATTTCTGGGAAATTTTGAAGTGTTTACGTTTACCCACTGATCATTATGCTTTAAATTAAACGTATCCGAGGTAAAACTAGGTGCAGAAAATAGGTTTGCAGGAAAAACACATTGCGAGTTTAACCTGCGCCGAAACGTTAGGCATTTTAAGGTAAAATTCGGGTTTATTTAGGTTCGCGTTAATTCCCGTACTCTATTAGGTATACATTAAACATGCAACGCGAGAGTTTAAGTTACGAATAACACTGTTTACTTTGGTTTTTGCTTGACTTTTCGGTCAATCTCTACTGGCTATACTCGCAGAGTAGTTTCTGCCGATACGCCTAGTAAGGGTAAATTTATTATTCAAGTTATCTTGACAGCAAAATATTTAAGAGCAAGTTGCAAAGTGACATTCTACCATTGTAACCTTCTTTACCGGGGAGAATATCGAATGCAAATCGGCTTTTCCTACGGGAGAAAAAAGTGGTTCTATTGCTATACCCTAGGTTTGAAACCTACCATACGTCTAAAAATGTAGTCACATAGTATTTCATCAATCATCACTACTCATTACTCATTTTTGTCAGTCACATTCAAAACAACTTCATTGCCATCTCATAAACTTTACACAAAAAACACTTTTTTCATTCATCATTATGGAGAACATCAACAAAGTTAATCAAATCTTCTTGTGAATTCAAAATATTTTTTCTTCACGCAACTTCATAATGAGTTCCTTCACAAATTCCGGTCCACACATCCATCAGTGATGCGCAAAAACGCGTGCGACTGTCGCAAAAACGACGCAGGGCAATGACACCACGCATTTTACATCTTACTAAAAGAGAGTAAGCAGAACTGTTTATTTAAGCTGTAGTTTTAAAGTAAATTGTACATAGCGAACTATGAAAGACACTGAATAATAGACTAAATGATGTAATTAAAGTTAGGTAAATTAATATCACAGCATCAGCAAATAGTTGGGACATTTCTGGTTACAGGGCTTTAGGTGGAAACGAAATGTTTGACTTTAAAATTTAAACTCACTATTTAACCGCATTGGAATAAGCAAGTAATTTTAATATAATGTCATTTATTATTTACTTAACAGTAAAACTCAGAACATTTCATATATCTCTCGGTCTGCACACGTTTGGGTATTACCAGGCGTCATATTCGCATTTCTTATTATGTAGTTAATTTCAAAGTAATTTTCAGCATAAAGTTTCAGAAGGTAAATCAAGTGCATCACCATTAAGTACTTCTACCGATTCATTCATAACAACAAACTCAAGTCGATACAATCAATATCTCCCGCACGCATCGGCACTTACCTACGTATATCGGACACAAAGGTTTATGCCATCGCGTGTTCTAGATCGCTAACTAAATTGCACATTGTGCTCGGACACTACACTACGGAACGCCTAGGGGCACGTTTAGACTATGTTTAGGAGTTCTAGCTGTCTTATAACAGGTCACTTAGTAAAGTAATTTTGTGGACTAAAAACGAAAGGTTTTTGTATTGCTTGTGGTTTGCGTACCAAAGAATTTCCACGGATATAATAGTTCGAAAACTGTGGCTAAAATAATAATTACACTCGTTTCGAATTTTACATGGTTCAGTTAGGATTTAAATGACCCTTTTTAAGGCTAGATTAAGGATTTTCTTTGTGACTAGCGTTAAATAAGTAACCATTTAGTCAGCAAGGCAACTTTTGTTTTTGTATTAATAGCGTATTGATCGGGGTTCAGTAGGGAAACTTTGTCAACATAATTATTATCGTAGTAAAGTTCGTACTGATAATATAATGAGGATAATGAATGAGAATTACTGATAATTAACGTACAAATTGGTATAGATAGGTGAGAGTCATTTTTAGAAATGGGCTACTTTTCAAAATAATTCATGCGGTTGTAGTTTTAAATTTGATCAATCTATGTAAAAGGTCCATAACTACATCCGCAAGATGATCTAAGGTCAGGGGGTAAGCAGAGATGCAGGTGATAACATAATTTATTGATCACAATGCATTACAGATAATAGATTAGCATTATCTCGCAGTTATGATGGTTGAGAGTAGTTACAATGATTTATGTACTGGGCAGGTCCCGGATGTAAAACTAGAAATTTATTAGGTTTTTTTTAAGACTAGGATGAGATATATGATAGATGTTAGAGTTAGTTTTAATACTACGAAAAAAGACTTTCATTTAAAAAAAGTCACGCAGCTACAGATGCGGGCGAAATCCGGCGAAATTTTTTTTTCATAAAACTTACTTATTTGCCTGTTTACTTTTAAACTGTAAGGCATAACATTGTCTTAATAGACAACTTTTAAAACGATTTCACGAATTTTATTAAAGGGGTCAGCGTCAGAGTTGTTCCTTGAATATCGGACTATACAAAAGTCTGAATTAATTCTATTTATTTAAGCTTAAAGCTTATTAACAAACAATAATAACATGACCACAATAAGGTCTAACACCTTATAATAGTGCATAACACACTACAGTTCCCATGGTTACTCTCATTACACTACGATGCTGTAATGGCGTATTACCGCGTATAATCGAGTATTATCGAGTATTACGGCGTATTATCGAGTATTACTCTGTCACTGTGCACTGTAGGGTTAAGTTTATGTGGGAATTACGCCCACCGAGTGCCCATATGAAGTGCGTTCGCAAGTTCTTGTGCATACAATGTTGGTTAAAATAGAAATAATGATCACTTAGTTGCATTTTTTTTCTACTAGAAATTTATAAATATCTAGCTTTCGGCCGGCGGCTTTACCCGCATAGTATTTTATCCCTTTCGGCTATATTTCAAATATATTCTCTTAGTGCTCCTTTACACTTTTTAACTAATCTTCATACCAAAATTTCTACTTTCTACGCTCAATAATTTGGCTGTGCGTTGTCCATCAGTCAGTCACTCAGTAATGGAAGAGTTTTGTCTAAACTGATTAGTATCATAGGCAGTCTTATACATTACCACGCGATGTACGACAACTGATCACAAGGTTTGATGCTGGGGTCGGTCACAATGCCAATGAGCTTTCCGTAATTTACCGTGTCCGGTATATGGTAATAGGTTCGACCCCTATTACATGAGACCATATAGAAAACGACGAAATTCGTGTGGCTTTTATACTTTCTTGCTTACACTGAGATTAGTCTCACATATTTATTCCATAAAGTCCGGTCCTGAACTGCTCAAATCGAACGGACTCAAAGACTTTGAGCTTTACTTTAGTAGTTTGTTAAAACTATGAAAAAATAAACCATTCAAAAACTACTCTTCTTTAGTCGAAATGAATTTCAAAAAGGTTTGCCGTCTCTTCAAAACAAATTAACTTAAAAACAACAAATCTACTACAAACGTTTACAAATTAGTTTACCTCGCCGGCGGTCGGTACAGTGTAAATAAATGCAAATGTCCCACCTTGATTTACTGACGATTGTTCTACACTGTGTCTTCTTCGTTGTTTTACGCGTTTTAATTAGGAACCATCCTAATATGGTGGAGGTAATTATGAGAGGTTTACTTTATAAATATTTAAAGATAAGTGTTTGTTTCTATTGCGTGTTTTTAGAAGTAAGTTTGTGTTTTTTGTTCATAAAGTCGTAAAAATATTGATGGACTTGAATTAAAAATGTGTGAATGTGATTGAAGCAAATTAGGTACCTATGTAGCAGCTACAAAGGACTGTGGACTAATGGACTTTGCATACTTATCGCCACTATTGGTATATCGCCACTAGTTTCAATTAATCTGGCCACCAGTACAACAGAAAATAAGTATTTTGATTAGAGTATATTTGTCAGCGCCTGATAAAATAATCATAGCTACGATACTAAAGTACACACACACTTATTACCTTAATACGTATTTAGAATCCTAAATTACTTTTACAATTTACTTATACCAGCCAAAAGACATAAGGTACAAAGTAAGGTTAGTTATTTGTAGATTCACTGGTGCCTATTTATAAGTACTAAATCTAGACTTTGTTTTATTTCATAGTGTATCAGGTGTCTGAACATGGGATCTTTTGTTAGAGTAACTTATTACTATCAATTACGTAGCACACAAGTAAATCACTTGAAGGCGAGTCAAAGACTAAAGAAAAATACTTTCGTATACTTTGCGTATTAATAAATCAATATTATATCCAAACCAGCGTTTACAACTAACAAATTCATATATCGACAAGAAATCAGATAACTAATTTCCAGTATTTACACAAACAGTGATACAAATAAACAAGCAATTTGTATGTTTGTTTGTACGTTTGTAAACAGTTTCATTTCACTACCTGCTATAATAACAACATAACATTAGTACGGTAATTACACACGCTATTAAAATCACTAATTAATTATGTTCTGATAATGCTTATGAAAAGTGTTTTAAATTGTAAGAAATATACGTGTTTTGTGCAAAAATGTGTTCTGTTTCCTCTCTTGGGATAGTTGTCGTAATGATTGGTGAGTAACTTTAAGAATATAATTTTTAAAAACACGCGACTCCGTCCTTTTTTAATATTACACCCCCTATTTCTAAAAACAATTAGCCTGTTATTAACTCTGAGATTTCCACTTCCATTAATTTCCTGAAAATCAGTTCCGTGGTTTATAAGTGTGGATTATGTTCGCGGCTGAATGGGGGTAGGCAATATTGAAATTTGAAAACATCAGCGATCTGTTTAATATATCTCCCTTCTACGGTTCCATACTCAAAGGTTAAAAACGGTACCCTATAACCAAGCCTTCGCTGTCTATTCGTCTTTCATCAGGCTATATCACATGAACCGTAATGGCTGTCTTGGCCAGGTCACAATTCTGCTTCAGACACTATCTTTATTCTCTGGCGTTGTCCTCAGGCGGGGTGCAATCTTTCTGCGATGACTCCAGAACCGCGATGGTGCAAGAAGGGAACATTGGACAGTCCTTCGTCTTTTCATGGATCGGAGCACTTCGAGTACATCTACGTATGTATAACATTATACCTAAAAGAATATTAGTATAGCAGCCGTAATTTTATGTGCCTCTGTGCAGCTACCAGCCGCTGTGAGGAAGTAAAATAAAAAGCTCATGAGATTTCGGAGAGGCGTGTGAGTGATGGCATGTGACGAGACCCTTGCCCAGCAGCGGCAAGCTACTGTCACCTGGACAAATCTTAGATTTACAGTTTTATCAAATTGCTATTAAAAAATTGGTCGGTAACATGATTGTATAATCCTTGTAATCGGACTAAGTGAAACAGGGCACAGTTGGTGCTTGCTGAAATCTTTTATAAAAGACACACTTGCCTTAGTAGTTAATTACTTCCGAGGCCCAAAACTCGGTAAAAATTCCCTCCAATATGTTTTTCTTTTATTTTCTTATTAGAAAATCTATTATTAATTTGTATAGACGACGGAGACAAGCCTCAAGTAGCGATCACTGGTGTTATTTTGATCAAGAAGGAGTTCGCGCTGGTCAACGCAGACGATATCGTCAAGATCCCTGACCAGGTGTTCAGGTGAGACTGCCAATTAAAAAAGACCATTACTCACGAATCATTGAAAGTCAAAAGTTTAACAAACAGCTTGAAATTTAATCACATTAAGTAACGTTTTCTTATTTCTGTATTTTTCTGACAAGAAAATCTAAGCGTTTGGAAGAGTTAGAAAGGTCATACCTCCGTTGTTCTGTGGATGGGTGACCATCTTATACATATCGAGTTCTTCTGTGTTCCGGAAGGCTCGTTAGTTGTGGGTCCCGGCTGTCATTTCCAAAGATTTTCGACAGTCGTAAACAGTAGTCAAAAGTTTGAAAGTCTGACAACCAGTCTTACCGAAGGATATCGTGTTATAACCCAGGTAACTGATTGAAGGTTGTAGAGGTCCGTTAGATAGTCGCTCCATGTAAAACATTGGTATTCAGCTGGATCCGGTGAGACTGGAAGCTGACTCCAATATAGTTGGAAGAAAGGCTATTCTGATGATGGTTTACACCAGTTATTTCTATTCCTCCAGGGAGCATTCAACAGTGATGTTCATAGGCAGCACAGATCGCCCGTGGTACGTGGTGCCTAAGGGCTTCGAGCTCCACCCGGAGTACCAGGTCAATACCTTCAACACCATCGCGATCCTGGAGTTAGACATCAACGTCGCTAACAACTGTGAGTAGACCAGGGTTTTAGAAGAATGGAAAACTGTTCTTTATTGGAAGCTTTCCAGTGTGACAACCCTCGTGAGTGAAGCAACTCTTAGCGCAAATATTCTGCAGATACAACTGCTTAGTATACGAATAGAGGTTTTCAGTACGCTCAGTCTGGGTACTGAACCTTAGACTACGTCTTCTTATGGTTAGTGGTCAACCTAGTGACAAAGTTTTTCAAGCCGTCCGAAGGCCTTTGACGTTAGAGCGAAGTACGTTAGACTACGTAAATAGATAGGATGGTCCTTAAAATGCTAATGCTGGGTAACAGATCTCGAACCCTTTCAAGCAAGATTAAATCCTTTTTGTTTGATTCAAGAACCGACCCTCAGAAATATATTATACACTTCTAGACCAGAAAGCTATCTTAAGATTTCATAATATATTTCAGATCCAGTTCGTCCAATATGTTGGCCCAATGTTGGTAAGCTGAACACCTCTTCGGCTTTATACGTGACAGGATATACCGATGGTAAGATTGCACTATACTTTTAAGTCTAGAAAAATTAGAAAATAAAATTATTTAATTCAGTATAGTTTTAATAAACTTATGCACCTACTTAAATTTGTGCTAGTAATAGCTGCTTTTAAAATAATGAGACGGGCAGTTTACAAATTTTTCAGTAGCTTATCTTTCATGTGCTATATTTTCTTTCAGAAAACTTACTTTTAGAGAAAATGGTGTATAAAGTGAAATACTTGGAAAACTCAATTTGCGCAGATTTCTACGAAAGAGCTGGGGTAAGTTATAAAATGTCAAAAATTGTTAATTTTTGCGTTGCTACGCTGCACCGCAGTTTTGTGTTCAAGTCTACACTACTAATAATAATGCATAAAAAACATTAAATTTTCCTATAGGCAGTTGCTTTATGTTATAGCATTTGGTAATCATCTGCATCCGGTGAGACTAGAAACCGAACCCAACATTAAAGAGGCTAGGCTGATAGGTAGTTTATCCGGCAAACAGCAGTTACTATGTTACCCGATACTTATTGTTTTTTTTTTATTTATTTTTTAAATCATTTATTCATATAATAATACAAAATAGTGTTTTACATGTATTTTACAAGCCCGCGAGTTTAAACTACAGTCTACATTTATCTATGGGTTTGTCATATAGTGGTTGGTTTGTCTCAGCTAGGAGATAAGTTCCATCAGCCCGTCCATTACATCTGCGGGTACGCTCAGAACAACACGGCGGAGTGCGTATGGGACAACGGGATGGCACTTGTTACTAACGTCAGTGGATACTTCACACTGGTTAGTACACATTACAAATGCGAAAGTTTGTGAGTATGTATGCATGTTTGTTACTCTTTCACGCAAATAGTACTGAATCGATTATAATGAAATTTGGTGTGTAGGTAGCTAAAGACCCAGAATAACACATAGGCTACTTTATATCCCGGAGTTTCCCAGGGATCGAGATTTACACGGGAAGGGTTTCCGCGCGGACGATGTCGCCGGCGCGGAAACATATCGCTGGTTTGCGAGAACATCGACGTAATTCAAAATTCTGTCAAAATGAATTCTTTATGCCAAACAATCATAAATCTTTAATATTTTATCGTGAACAGAGATGCAACGCCAATTTCGATTTAATGTTAGATATTTATGTTTTTTAAATATTGGCCTGCATGATTTTTCATAGTCTAAACCGAGATTTATGATTGTTTGGCATAAAGAATTCATTTTGACAGAATTTTGAATTACGTCGATGTTCTCGCAAACCAGCGATATATTACTCCTCCCCACGTTTTGAACCTCACCCATTTTGAATCTCACGTGATTAATGAACGGTTCCCTTCACAGCTAGGTTTCGGTATCCGCGGCCCCGGGTGCAAGGCTCCCGCGCGCTTCGTGGACCTGCGCAAGTACTACACGTGGATGGAGGCCACCACCAGCCCCATCCCTCAGAGGAGGACGGCGGTCGATGTGCCTGTACATGAAACTTTCATGTTAGTACTTTAACTACTTAATAACCTTTTGAAGACTACATGTTACTGTAGTCTGAGCAGCAGTGTATGTTAGGCTTGCACGCGTATTCGGTTTAGCATTAATGGGCCTCGGCGGGCGGCAAAACCGAGTATGTGTAGATGAACCCGATTGACACAAGTCAAACTAGTGATAACTATTGCCGAACCGAATACGTGTGGCGTGTGTAGGGAGCCTAACTGGTAATCTCGAAGGACAGGTGCTACTAGGCTAACAAAATAGGTTTAGCTGTCCAACCCTGAAAGTGTCTCAGGCAAACTTTCGCATTCTATGTATGTTTGTTAGTATAACACAAACACTAACTATTAAAACTACTGCACAAATTTTGAAGAAATTTACAACTTACAATATTTTCACGCGGACGCAGTCACGGGCAGAAGCTATTAGTTTAAATACTCACATCCTTGATACATACTTAACTTTAAATAATGAAAATAACCCTGTATTTTGTCCATGTGTTAGTAGAAGTGCACGTAAAAGCGGCAGGGGTGGTGTACCCATAGCGGCGGAGTTCAGACAAGACGAGATATACCCGTTCGACATCGAGGGCCCGCCCAAGATGTTCACTGTCGAAGAGATTGATAACACGAGTATCGCGATATTTCCATGTAAGTATTATTATTTGTACCAAATATTGACTACATTTATGGAAATTGTAGGTACAATATATACATCGGATTAACGGGTATTACATTTTTAATTTACGTAAGAATAATATATTGAATAGTAACCCGGAGTTTTCCCTTGCCAACATACGGCATCCCCTCGCCCCCTATTGCATGGGACTAACATTGTTAATATTGTCACTAACAATCCATATCCATACTAATATTATAAATGTAAAAGTCTGGTATGGAGATATTTTGATACCCGAGTAAGGACATAGGCAATTTTTTACCCCGGGAAAATTACGCATTCCCATGGAAAAATTAAGGTGGCGGACGAAGTCGCGGGTAAATGTAGTAATATGTGATAGAAAGACAACTCAGATGCACTTCGAAACAGTTTTTCGAGTTAAGATTATTTTTTTCGAATTTATAAACTTTTTGTTTTTCAATTTTTAATAGCAAACAGCTCTAATGCGAATGAAAGGTATGTATTATTCCTTAGTGACAGAACCAACATACTCATAACATATAGCTGAATTCTCTCTCTTAGCTTATTCTTATTAGGCTCTAGGTATATTATATTTTTAATGGGTAGACCATTTATTAGCCATACTTGTAGCAAATCAAAAATTATCACTTTTAGCTTATTCATTTTTAAACTGTATTTGTAAATGATTAAATCGTTTACTATCTCAAAATGCGTATAAATATTATGTATGTATCTCAGAAGTTTATTTACAATGTTTCATATTTTTTTCAGTTAAGAACACTTTGGAGCTATACGAAAAAGCCTGCAACTCAAAGACAACCATCATTTACGCGGAAACCTTCAGATTCCACTCAGCCATGGGCCACAGCGGCATGGTGTACTATAAGGTAGTGTACGACTGCTGACCAAGAGGCCTTGGGTTTGATGCCCGATTTCCCGAAAAAAACTGTTTTTGAAAATACACTGATATCCCTACCTGAAAATACTTACTATTCATTTCAGGTATCGCTTTTCGACTTAGTCCTGAATAACTGCACGTGCATCCAAATTGTTGTAAGTATGAACATATTATGTCGGGGAAAAAGTCTTTTCGCATTATAGTATGTATGAACTTGTAATAAAATCTTTTCTCTACGTAAAAAATCCCAATATTTGGGTGCCTCACGAGCTCACTGAAAGAAACCTAATGAACCGTGTACTCATTTGTGATTCTTGAAGCCAAAGAGATTTTATTACAAGTTCATACATATTATAATGCGAAAAGACTTTTTCTCCAACCAATTAATTAGTTAGAAATAACTTCATCGGTATAGTAAAGGTTAATATTCTAACTCTTTTTCACAGACATCATGCCCCTACGATCCAAAAGCAACATTCGCATACAAAGAATACATAGACATCGAAACAGAAAAACTAGACCCACCAAAAACCCCCGAAGAAGTTCAAGATCGATACCCACCCCATGGCGCGAAGTACCAGCACCCAGGCTGGTCTCCCGACTACGGCTGGGAGAGGGAACAGCTACTGACTGAAGAAGCCGGAGTCCAATACCTTCTGGCATACGAACTGTACATCAAATTCCCTTTCACAATCACAGCTACTATGACGATACGAATGTATGGCAACAGAACTGAATATGAAGACGATGCTAGTGACGAAGTGACAGAAAGAATAAGAGATATGACTACCAGAACTCGTACTACAACTGTACGAAGACGCGGTCCTCAGACAGAATTCCCATACGAATATGTATACGACGATACGTTTGATGGTAAATATCCTAAATACGACACAGGTAACAGGACATACAACTCGCCTTTCAAAATAAGGTCTGGAATTGTGCCTCTAGGTTTACTACCAGATGCTGTCAAGAGAATGTTTCTCGCTGAAGGTGACGTGCCAAGCCTTGCGATGGTAGACATCGATGATGTAGTCACAGAGAATATAAAACTTAGTTCTACAAAATATCCTATCACTTTTAGGAAAGTGAAAAAGTTTCCTAGATTACCACCTAGGCCGAATAAGCCGCCACCTTTTCGTCCAAAGAATAAGAATTATAGAAAATTCTGGTATCCTGTAAATGATTCGACACCTAAATCTGTTGATGTAGCATTGAATTCAATATTAGCAAAACCGAGATCTAAAGGCTTAGCGTCTGAATTAAAATTAGAGAAAACGAGATATGCAGGTTTATTATCAGAATTAAAATCCAAAAGAATGAAATCCACAAGCCTTCTATCAGAATCAGGTAAAGCCAGATCTGCAAGACTAGCATCAAAACCAGACAGAACAAGATCTGTGGATTTAACACCAGAATTAAATTTTGCGAAAATGAGTTCTGTAGGTTTATCAAAATCAGAGAGGACACCTGACGAGGGATTAGCATCAAGACTAAAATCAAATAGAGCAAGATATGCAGGTTTAGTATCAGAATTAAAATCAAGAAGCTCTGTAAGATTAGAACCGGATCGAAAATCAGTGAGATCGAGATTTTTGGATTTAGCATCAGATTCAAAGTCTGTGGGATTAGTATCTGATTTAAAATCACCGCGAACAAGAACTACGGGTCTTAAATCAGAATTCAAATTAGATAGAACGGGATCCGAGGGTTTAGCATTTGATCCAAAATCAGCTAGAACAAGATCTGTTGGTTTAACATCAGAATCAAAATCGGAAAGATTTAAATCGGGTTTAGTGCCAGAATCAAAATCCACAAGAATGAGATCTGTGCTATTAGTACCGGAATCAAAAAGTGAGAGAATAAGATCTGAAGGTTTAGTACCAGAATCAAAAGAGAGAACGAAATCTGCGAAATTATCATCAGAATTCAAAACAAATAGAGCGAGATCTGCAAGTTTAGTATCAGCTTTAAAATCTGATAGAATGAGATATACGGGTTTAGTATCAGAATCGAAAATAAATAGTGCAAGACCTGGATTAGTGAATAACTTTATAAGTAAGGCTGAACCGTTAGTGATGTCTAAATTGTCTAATAGAGTGTGTGCCTTTGATTTTAATTTTGTCAGTTGTCTTGGAGTTATGGTTTGGTTATTAAATGTTTTGTGATAAATCGTATTAACTGAAGTTTTAATTTATTTAGATATCCCTTGATTTCTTTAACTTTAATACACATCTTCTAATAACCACAAAGAACAACCCAACCTAAAAATCGTGGATTACACAAATATTATAAAATTTGATTCTATGTAGAAATCGATTCAACGATCTTTTAACGTAGCGGTAGTAGCGAACATACTAGCAAATATTTGATTGATTAACCCCCGGTTTCTGGGGTAAATTTTGCGGTAGTTTATTAAATAGCTTTTAAACCCATTTATAAGAAACGCTATTGAATAGATAAACTACCGGTAAATGTTTTCAGAATCCGGGGGTAAGTGAATGAGTTTCAAAAGCTAGACAATACACAAAATATAACACAAATATAAATATAGCATGTAAGTATCGCAAATGGAATGTGAGGACGGATCGATAGCTGCAGTAAAGACGCGCCGCGGGCGATACATCTCATACGAGATGTTACATACAGGATTATTTACGTCAACGACGAAACATTGGACTCAAATAATTTAAGTTAAGATAGAAAATATTTGATTGCGTCTTGGACGATATTTGGCTACAATGGCGAGGTGTATTGAGACCAGTCTGAGCAAGACTTAGTCTTCTTCTTATTGCATGGTAACCTAGTGTCAAAGTTGTTCAAGCCGCCCGAAGGCCTTTGGCCTCTGGTCACCCATCTAATGACCGCGCCAAGGGATGCTTAACCCACAGATCATTTACCGACCGGTGAGTGCAATTGGCTTTATCCACGTGAGTATTATATTATATATTCTATTTTTTCACTCTCATAGCCCGATGGGAGGAATAACGACCAGTGAGAGTGCTGGCGCAAGACCAACGGCTTTACGTGCTATCCGAGGAACGGAGATCTACAACCTTAACTTTCTTATTCCGGGCAATCACTGAGAAATTCTTTATAGAAATTATTATTTGTCCCAGCCAGGATTCGAACCCGCGAAAATATTCGCTCTTCGTAAGAACAAATGCTTTAGCTACATACAAATTAAAAAGAAATGGTTCAAATTCGCCATCTTTACAGCGAATACCCTCAATCCACATGCAAATCATTATCGAAGCAACACTTTTTGTTCGTTTGCTGTTCACTGCGCAGGTGTTAATTACATTATGCGTCGGGACAGGTGTGGAGCAGCAATGTATGGCCGGCGGGCGTTGTTGACATGTTGATGAATCAATATTATGAGAAGTAGTTTATTGCCGATTACAAAGGTATTGGTATTTTAATTAGTTTTATCCATTGATGGTTAAAAGTATAATCGACATTGTATGAACTTTTGGAATTTAAACTTAAAACATCTAGTATTAATGGTTTCTTTATTAACTTTTATTCGATTTATACTGCACTAGCTGACCCGCGCAACTTCGCTTGCGTCACATAAGAGAGAATGGGTGAAAATTTTCCCCATTTTTGGAACATTTTTCGCTGGTACTCTGTTCAAATTGGTACTAGCGTGATGATATATAGCCTATAACCTTCCTCGATAAATGGACTATCTAACACTGAAAGAATTTTTCAGTGTTAGATAGTCCAAAATTATCTAGTTAAACATTTTTTTATTACATTGACAAAATTGGAGTGCATGATTCAGTTCCTATTTAATTAACAAATAATTAGATATCTGTTTACTTTTAACTGAAAAAAGTATTTTTTATATAGCTTTTTATGCTTGATCTATGAATATTATAAAGTAGATACCTATTATTAACCTAGTCATTTAAAGGAGGATAAGAAATACGATGGTTGTTTAAGGTAAGACCGTTCTAAATCTATACTAATATCTATACTAATATCTATACTAATATTATAAAGCTGAAGAGTTTGTTTGTTTGTTTGTTTGAACGCGCTAATCTCAGGAACTGCAGGTCCGATTTGAAAAAATATTTCAGCGTTAGATAGCCAATTTATCGAGAAGGGCTAAAGGCTATATATCATCACGCTACGACCAATAGGAGCAGAGTAAAACAAACAAACTCTTCAGCTTTATAATATTAGTATAGGTTACCAATCGGGGATTCTAATCACGGGCTTCCTGGTCAGCGTATTCTACAATCAAGACAACAAAAGCAGTCATTTACAATATAAATAGGCATAAAATCGAAAAACGCCAAGCATTGTATTCAATTTCACACTTATCCATAATCACCATAGCTTGTCCACTCATACAATATCATAACGAAAATAACAAAACCAAATTAAACTATACATACAGCTGATTTTCATCAAAAGCGACCTTGCACGTCCATCCAAAATTACATGATCTATCAACCAAAATACATTGACCTCTTTACCACGAACCATTGTTGCTAATTCCATACATTTTATTCTATGAATATAACCGAGAGAGGTCAAGTTAAACTGGCAATCAATGTTAGGAAAACAAGATAAGCTTATCAGATTATCTCGAGCGTTGTTTTAATCAAATTCATTGGATTTTCAACTGTTATGTTTTGAAAATAAGGTATATTTTAGTTTGTTGTGCCAAGAGGAAGATTACAAGTAGCCAAACGTTAGTATAAAAATGTATTTCAACTAGTTTTTCTTTTGACACAGAATATTATATTCTTAGAAGAAAATAGTAGTCATAGGAAGTAAATGCCGAAATCATAGACATAAAAAAATATAAGGCTTTTGTTCTAAATGCAATCTCTTCACGTCTATACAGAAAAGGAAATCTAATTTAAGCAATGGAAATTATTCATAATGTAGTTTTAACAATGATATGTTTTGAATATTAGAAAGAATTTTGAGTTTTCAAAATTGTGGTATAAAAAATCTTAAAAAAAAGTAAAACAATGCTCAAGTTCTGTTTGTTATTCGAGGTTTTTTATACGAGGATATTTTATTTAAATTTAAACCAATTACTTATAAGTGGGACATTTGGCAAATACGATAACATTCTAGTTTTCAATTAAACGAATGCCATTACACCAAAACGCAAAAAAAACAATTTCCAACACAATAGCGTATCCGCGAATTTCAACTTTGAAACACAGAACGCAGGCACACTACATTTCAATACGTTTTAAAACACAGTGTCTCATAATCTAACACAGTGTCAACATTATCAGTACTTCGAAACGCTCAGATGGAACACCCATCAGTATAATTCGAACTTCGAACGACTTATTCGAACGACATTTAAAAATTGAACTCTTTATTTTTAAGTCGCCATTTTGTGTTAAAAATGTTTTTGAACGAAAAAGAAATTGTTTTTTTGTTTTTCTTTGTGACGATATTATTTATGGTGTTTGTTTATTTGCAAATATGTGATATTATTATTGGGCGATATGTCTTCAGAGTTTTCAGTGAGTATTTGTATTGTTTTATATCTAGTTAGAACATAACCTAACTTGTAGGTATTTTATTACCTAACTTTGACCATGATCTCTTTAATTTATTATACAATTTAAGTCTTTTGTATATCTCGGTGCTGTTTGAATAATGTCTGAACTAGGCAGGCAAGCATGTAAAGTAGACCGAAGTGTCTATTGTCATCTTTATTTGCTACTACATGTTGTCTAGGGCTCATATAATAAATGTATTTAACCCATTAATGCCCCACTGCTGTGCAAGGGTTTACCATCGGAATCATGTAAGGGTTATTTTAGGTTAATTCAGTACCAGTCCTTGGCTAATATACTAGGTGAAATTTGGGGAAGCCCAGAGCAACAACCGTAATTAGAAAAAACCCTAATATCACAAAGAAGTGCGTCTTTGTTTGTTGCGGTTCTTTCAAACAATGGTATCAATTATCTAATGATATAATTATTACTAAGATTATCTGTTACGATTCTGAATAAAGTTGATAGTAATCTGTTTTACGGACAAACGGGAAATAACGGCAAATAACCACAAAAAATATATATTATAACGATACGTTTAGATTAGATTACTAAGTTACTTCGGTACACCTAAGTACTTTTAACAGACTTTAAACTGACGATCATTTTCAGTGTTTATTAAAACAACATCTTATTCGACCGATTTCGAACGTAGAAACTAGTGATTCGTATCAGACATTCTAAGATAAGACACCCTTTTATTAATTTTTCAATCACTGCGTCCTGCCGCGTTTGTTTGTCTGTCTTAAAATCTACTGAATGGATTTCGCAGGGTTTTCACTAAGATAGTGCTGCCTGAGAAGGCTTAAATGTGTAATTTGTTAAAGGTTAACGTAAGTTTAAGCCGACTGAAACTAAGGCAATAAGTTACTAAGGACTCTACGATTGTTAACAACTATTAATAATGCCACACAAGAACAAATCTCATCATCATAGGTCAAATCAAAATACCTACAAATTTCCAATCTCTTAAGAAAGCGATCATCGAATCCACACAACGCTATATCGCGTACTATAATCCCTATTAGGAGAGATTAACACGGCTCGATTTTGGCCATGCGGCTAGCAAATTCAGTAATCGCTTCCCCAACGTTTTAAGCAGTAACAACCAGTCAAATTGCCATCAACACTGTGGAATTTTGTCAAAAATCGTGCTGTTTTCGTCACCAATATTAGAATTGTCGAAAACACGTGCAATATCTATCAACTAATTAGCTACTATCAATTTGTATCGAGAGTTATCGCTCAGTCCATCCGTAACTCACGGCGAGGGATCACCGAATAGTTCCGACCAGTGCCGAGTTTGAAGTCTTCATCATGGACGCTACTTATACCACCTTGTTCATGCCGTTCTTTGTGTTAATCATTGTTTATACCGTCACGTGTGCCTGCTTGCATTGTTGTAGGATCTTTGGTAAGTCTTTTCTGATTACTTTTGTATTTAATACTAGTAATTGAGATTTGTGAGGGCTAATGTTTAAGTAAGTAGTGTTGAATGGATAGCGATGTTCCTTTGCATCCAGATTGGGCATAATCTGGATCTTATTTATTTATTTAGGAACAATTTTCAGTCTAAATATACATAACTACGTTAGGTACAGCGTAACAGTAAAAGTGATAAATTAACGGCTAACAAACATAATTATAATCGATATATCATTGTTCGAGGTTTAGTTAAAAGAGTTATTCCAGGAAATGAGTCTGGATTAAACAAATAAAAATTTATTCTATGTCTATGTAAATAATACATAGAATTCTTTTACATTCCCGTAAATCTTACCACTTTACGAAGTCGCTGATAGAAATTGTGAAACTAAATAATTTCGTTAAGTTGATATAAAGCAAATTGTTCTTCATTTACGTGTGCAAAATGCATGTAAATATAGCTAGTTAAAAGGTCAATAACGAAAGGGAAACGTTATCTGATCTGTTTCATACAATTTTATCGCACAGTGACGCACTAATCCGGTATTAAAAACACTAGGTACTGTTACTTTGCGAAAAACTCGTTATAATCCATCCAGTGAATCACTTATGTATAAAGATTAATAACGTATATATAGCTGTAGGCAATTATTTCAATATAAATCTATATATAAGCTATTGTAAAAACGATTGTAAATTTCGAACTATACTTACACAAACTAAATTTTATAAGCGCCTGACAAAAAAATCTTAGCAATGTATTTATTGGCGTATTGCTATTGTTATTTTGTCAGGAGAACCTTATAAACGGGTTGATATCATTATAGTTCCTGTGTTTTTGAAAAAGCAATTCGTATCTAAATGAGAATTGAAAAGAGTATTTTCAAGGCAGTTACTCATAATTTAGGTGGTAACATAATCATTTGGAATGTCAGTTGTCACGTACCTAGGTACCTATCTTTCGTTGATATTAATCACAATGATGGAAGTTATGTTTGTACTAAGTAATGATTCATCAAATAGGAATGAAAATGTACAGACAAATTAAAATTCTATCGTTTTTTTACATACTTAATCTGCCGTTTTATTCAAAACAAAATTTAAAAGCCTTTGTAGGGTTGTCTTTACACTTTTTTCGTTATTTGTTTCCATAACCTTTAGATAGTTTTGTTTAGGTATTCAATCAAAACACAAGACGTTTTAGCGACATCTAGTACTCAGTAGAGGAACTAAACGCATTTTGGTATGATTACAATTCCAAGTGGAGAATAGTATAACTACTGGTTCTTTATTTAAACCTAGATGGCGTTAGTATTATCGTTTACAATTTTAACCGCACTTGGTTTAAATGGTATGCTAATGTAAGAAATTTTACACTTCTGATTATTTTGTTCTACTGAAATAATAATTTAGGCTTTATTTTTAAAATATATTTCAAAAATGATAATTGAGTAAATCTGATTGTTTAAATTTTTATACACTTTTTACGAAGTCTGAAGGTTTATCAATAAACCATGTTTTGTAGTAGTGGTCAACAAATAGATATATTGGTTCTTCTTACTAGACAAGTATGAATGTGAATAGAAGCAAGGGATATTTGTAACCTAAGGGATCTTAACAAGTGGCGTCCTCTGGTCTCTACCTAGTCCTGTGGGGAAAAGTCGTGATTTTATGTATGTGTATGTCATCATCATCATCATCATCATTGGCCTATGTCCATCTATTGCAGATGATTCATGTGGTTGTAGGTTCTTACAAATAAAATCATAAATTTCTTACATCATTCAAAATACTTAATACTAATTAATAAGTTTTAATTAATTTCACGAGATCATATGCCTGTAGCTAGTATGAACCAATCAGTTATTTCTAAAAACTTTAATAAATAAAAAATACCCTTATAATCGCGTCATCATGACCTATTGCCCTACAAAAGTCAACTAACACAGAATGTAAATTGACATAGATTTGACCTTACTACACGTCGCATCGAGTAGTATGTCGTAACTCTTACTACTGCAGTTGCGTCATACTAAACGTCGCTGTTACGTTACCATCAATTTCCGAGTGGAAGTTAAAATTAAGATGATCGTGATTTGACACAGTTTTTTTTTGTAGAAATAGGAACAAGATACAAAAATTTGTTAGAATTATTCGTGTCTCGAAGTTCGAACCTCGAAAAAATCCCAGTAGACTTTCCAGTCGTTACCAATCTTCGGCAAAATCACAGCCTTTTTCTGCCTCAGCAGGCTATAGTGAAAATACAAGTATTCGATAAATTATATTTATTACCTTACGCCTTAAGATCTATCTTCCCTTCTTTAGGTAAAAAGTAACAGCCATTACTCGGCTTTAGTGGTTTCTTATTTCGTCTGTAACGAAATCCTGATGAAATAGATAGTATAAAAATAATCGAAAATCTGCATCATACCTTTTTAAACCTATATCAAAACAACTAAGATCAAATCTCAGAGTATTTTTCATATAGATTAGACTTTGTCACATTTTCTGTTCTCCATCTCCTCCTCTCATCCTATCTTATAAAGCTGAAGAGTTTGTTGGTTTGAACGCGATAATCTCAGGAACTTCTGGTGCGAATTGAACAATTATTTTACTGTTGGATAGCCTATTTATTGAGGAAGGCTTAAAGGTTATATAACATTACGCTACAAACATTAACAGAGGAGTAGTAATGAAAAATGTTTCAAAATCGTGGAAAATTATGACCCATTCTCTCTTATATGACGCAAGCGAAGTTGCGCTGGTTAGCTAGTCTCAAATGAACTTTGAATTTCACAGAGTTAATAAACAAATACCTAATCTTACAGATAAAAATATTTCTTATCATGAACTGGATCAAAGTTAATGTCACTACGTGTGGCTGACTACTTCTGATTTGTTTTCTCTTACCAATAGATAAGATCTTTGAGAGATTCTGCGTGCTTCCTGCGTGCAAATATATATGATTTTTAAGTGTGTCTAATACCAAACTCAAAGGTGACTGACTGACTGACAGTGATCTATCAACGCATAGCCCAAACCACTGGACGGATCCGGCTAAAATTTGTGGTAGACGTTATAGCGTAGGCACCCGCTAAGAAAGGATTTTTATCTATTCATCCCCCAAGGGGATAAAATAGGGGATGAAAATTTGTAGGAAAAATTTGTCCTAAGTCGCAAACCACGCGAACGAAGTCGCGGGCAAAAGCTAGTAATCTATAAAACAAAAGCGACACTTGACTGCTTCGTGCGTGCAAATATTTAAAGTTTAATAATAAATAATAAATTTAACCCACTACCGTCCCACTGCTGGGCAAGGGTCTCCTTCCGTAACCGTAACTGGCCAAGTGCGGGTTGGATTAAGGTTTAAATTGAAAACAAAAGCACTTGAGATAAAAATATCTCCACTTTTAGGCCAAATATTGAGACTTGCGTCAGCCTAAGTTGTCATATTGTATGAACAACTTAAAAAAAGTAGGCAATAAGAATGATTAAGACACTTAGGTACGATTCGCCAAAGTGATACTGTCAGGTAGTTATCAAGATTGTAGTTCTAGCTTGCAGTCAGCTCGCCAAAAGTGAAGTGTTTATATACTTTTTCGGATTCATAATCTATGTATATGTACCACTCTCAATTTAATTCAAATGACTACCTATACTCTCCCAAGTGTTCCGCTGTTCACACGGAATACTTTAGAGGCGATATTGTACTACACTATAATACACTACACAATTAATTTTACAGGATAAGGGTTATATAAACGAGTAGTTCTCATTCATATTGCACAATAATTTGAAATTTATAATGAAATGCAAAATTAGTGGCACCCACTAGAGGCGTGTTTTAAATTTCAATACAAAATTACTCGGAAGTTAGCCGGTTGTATCGGCACACTGATAGCCAAGTCAAGTTTGAACAACGCTATAAGACCACAGCCGATGTAAAGCCTTATTAATAATCTATACTAATATTATAAAGCTGACGAGTTTGTTTGTTTGTTTGTTTGAACGCGCTAATCTCAGGGGTCTCACTACGGGTCCGATTTGTAAAAATTCTTTCAGTGTTAGATAGCCCATTTATCGAGGAAGGTTATAGGCAATATATCATCACGCTACGACCAATAGGAGCAGAGTACCAGTAAAAAATGGTACAAAAACGGGAAAAAATTTTACCCATTCTCTCTTATGTGACGCAAGCGAAGTTGTGCGGGTCAGGTAGTATCCAGATATATCGAGTTACAACCTGAAACTAACAGCCATTCACTACATTACTCAATTTATTGTTAAACGAATGTTCTAATAAAATATACAGAAGCAGCCATCTGTCTTCAATTATACTCGATCATCATATATGATAGAATCACGCGCAACAGTTTACGCACTCAATTTGATCGAGTCTCGATCACGAGTGTTATAGTCACACGATAGAGACTTAGGTCGAGTTTAGGTCATTCCTTCATTGACGCTTTTGATTAATCTATACTAATATTATAAATGCGAAAGTAACTCTGTCTGTCTGTCTGTCTGTCTGTCTGTCTGTCTGTCTGTCTGTCTGTCTGCTACTCAATCACGCCTAAACTACTGAACCAATTTGCATGAAATTGGTATGGAGATAGTTTGATACCCGAGAAAGGACATAGGGTACTTTTTACCCCGGGAAAATGACGCATTTCCCGGGAAAATTCAGGTTTTGCCACCGAAGTCGCGAATAATCAATATTGTAATGACATTAAATTAACAAAATTCCGTTGTCATGGCAACTGTTTTAATGGCGGATATGCCTTAGCGCGACTTCGTTATATTAAGAGATATAAATAATTTTAAGAATATTTTTCGTGAAAAAAAAACATATTTTATATCATCACGCTACGACCAATAGGAGCAGAGTAACAGTAAAAAAGTTACAATAACGTGGAAAATTCTGACCCATTCTCTCTTATGTGACGCAAGCGAAGTTGCGCGGGTCAGCTAGTAGGAAATAAGGCTGTATGAATAAATAATAATAGAATTAAAAGCTTCCGACTTAATTGCAATTATTGCGGATTCAAAATCTACGTAGCATAAAACTGACTTTTCCATGTTATGTGTATACTAGAAATAACTTATCACTTTCTTAACTGTGAAGGAAACACCGCGAAACTTTGTATGCTCTAAAGATTTTGAACAGATTTTAAAGGAAAGCGTGTTGTATGTATTTTCTCATTCAGTATTTACTTGACCTGTGTGGCAAACTGAAAACTTTATCCCTCTCCAATTTCGGAAAGACACCCTCGCTAAGCAGTGTAATAGTAATGTGTTACATTCTGTCTTTCGTTCGGTCGTTTCATTTTGTCGACAAACTCATGTTGTACAACCATGTCACATTGATACTTATTGAAACCGCATCAACCACAGCTGAATACAATTACACTGATCTACTTTCATAGCTGTTATTGTCGCAACAAAGATATTAGTGGATATCGTGTAAATTTAAGTGCTACGTTTTAAAATATGTGTATATGTAACCACTCTAAATTATTAACTCCCGGTTTCTAAGTAGATTTAGAGGTAGTTTATCTATTCAATAGAGTTTTTTATATTAGTTTAATAAAAACGTTATTGAATAGATACACTACCGCTAAATGCACTTTACATTTACTTCTATTATTACTACTCAATATTTTAAGGGTCACTTAGGCGAGCCGCCTATTGTGCTAAAATATTAAACTTTTTTTCGGCATAGTTTAAAAAGGTTAATGAAGCTGGCGTTAGTCTGTTTAATACTTGATGCGTCTACTTTTTTGAAAATACACAGCAGCGTTAATTACTATCTAAACAATTCGTATATAGCAAAGCTCTCTATGAAGTTGTTGGACTATAGACTTCTAACCCCCGGTATCTGAGTACATTTACCGGTAGTTTATCAATTCAGTAGCGTTTTTTTATATGAGTTTTGACACTATTGATTACATAAACTACCGCTAACTGTACCTCAGAAACCGGGGGTAAGACAGATGGTCACGCAAAAAAGACTACTTCAGTCGAATTGTATAGCATGCTGTCTTCTTACTTTTTATTTTGACCCATCAAAAACAATAATAATTGAAAGGTACCCTGATATAACTTAAACATTCAAAACACATCCTTCAATGCTCTTTAGTTATTTCCTACGTCATGGCATTTGAACTTGGTTATTGTATAGATAGTATAGTTATATTCTTCAGTTGTTTATCAATCATTATCTGTCGTCGTACAGTCGTAGTTATTATCCCGGGGCGAGTGTGTTATAGCGAGGGTGTCTGGAGGCAGCACTTAATGGGCTCTTTGTAAGCAAAGATGTTAGGACGCTGTTATAATGACTACAATCCCAAATATTTCTAGCATTTTTTTAAAAGACAACTCCCGCACTAAGTATTGCTCTTCTGTCGCGGGGACTTTTACAAAATCAATTCCTAGTTAGTTCGGGTTTTACATGTACATATGTATATTTACAAAAGTAATGTAGTTATATAAAATACAAAATTCTAGGGAAAATAATCAGCGTCCGGTTTTTAACAGTTATTTTTATCTTCTTATTCTGTGGTTCACAGCCTCGAAAGACGTTATGATCCGTAGTTTGAACCGCATTGCAAGACTATTCATAGTCACATTTCGGACATTTTACATAAAACTTGCTATAATTGTTGAGTAAATCCTTTTCCTTATGTGTTGGTAAAAATCGCATAAAATCCTGTTCAATCGTTTCTACGTTTATTCCAAAGAGACAGAGTTATTACGGGTGACTTTGTTTAACAATATAATAGTGATATTTGTAATGAGATAATCAATCATATCAGTATCCAATTTCCCTTAAAATGTTCCCATTCTTACTAATCCACAATCACATAAAAATAAAATATAATGTTTGTATGTCATGTCGTCACCTACTACTTAGTTACTTAGTATCTGCTAATGATTGTGGACTCAATACCTGAATTTGCGAAGCTTTGATAAGAATACGATAACCACTTGGGTTTTTCTTTGTCTAATAGACTTAGTACGTAATCTAAAAGCTGATAGTTTGTGGCTAAGTTTTGTTTGTGACCCGGCTGTCATCTTGAATGCGTTGAGTAGTAAATAGATACTCCTTCCTCTCTCTTGTGTTGCGTTGCATGTTTTCACCTCAAAAACACGCTGTTAAAAAAACTTCTCCGCGTAATGTCAACATTTCATGGGAAGTTGAGTAGTAGGTACACCTGAAAAATAAATAATAAGATTTGATGATGTTATTTTTTATACATCTTTAGTAGTTTACTAATACGTTTTATTTTTTTCCTTGTTTACTTTATTCAGTTCGTTACTAAAATAAAATACAGTCACACAATATTGACTCACATACTATAGTAAAATAGTCCTATTTACTTATCAAACTTAATGACCTACATATAACATTTGAAATTGATAACACCAAACATAAAACAAACAACAAACAAGCAAACATTCAGCCACAAACTTTTCATGAACACGCAACTTTACTTAAGACTGCGTTAATATTTGTAAACAAACAACAAACAAGCAAACATTCAGCCACAAACTCTACGCCTCATGAACACGTCACTTTTATAAAATTGCGCTACAATTTGTTTACAAACACATCAAAGTGTTAATAAGATAGGAAATGGCCGAACAATGGCGTCAGTATATAATCGATTGTGTATAATATACACGGAACAAGGAGAATGGGTGTGTTGGTTGCCGCACTCACTGGTTGATGAAGGTTGGGCAACCGGTGACTGTAACCTTAGGGCGATAGACGCATGTACTTGTTGCTTGGTGACCTTTTCGTTCGTGTGTCAGAAGGACTACTGAATAACTATGCAGATTTTTTTAATCGACTTCAAAAAAACCCTCCTTTTTTTGAAGTCAGCCAAAAAATTCGTGAAAGAAAAAAATATTTTTTTGTATGAAAAATTGAAAGCATCCCTAGCGTATTAAATAAGATATTATTTTATTATTTTTTAAGTAATAATGTTAAATACTCATGAATACTAATAGTACCGATTGTTGGAAATCACGATACAGTTTTAAGTTAAATCAAATCCAAATGCTTTTTAAGACAGAAATATTTTAGTCACACCTTAAACTAAAAAATCTATATGTCGTAACGTTTCAATATTGTAGTAAATATAGAAAGAAATGATCAATGTCTCCGTCATAGTAGCTAGGTTTTTTATTCACACTTGATAAGTAAAAAATATTTATTTAAAGCAAATAACAAATATGACTTTTTTGACTTTCAGCCACTATTTGCGAAGATGACTATATTTTTCACTTTATTTACTTTATTGAAGACAAAGATTATTTTCACTAACATACTTAGAAAATTATATTCGTACGAAAATAGGTAGAGACTAGATTTAATTACAGTTTATTACAACAAAAATATTTTGACATAACATTTTACCTAATAACATAATTACAAATTAATAACAAAACAAGACAAGATAATGATCAGATACGAATTAATTACTCGATTTGATTAGCCTTTGACTGGCCTACATTTAACCGAAGCTTCCGTTCCGAACAACGCCTTACGATGTTTTATCAATCAACGAAGATAATATATTCATAGTACAGCTCCTCTCTAACACCGCCTGTTACTGCGAAACGCACACCAACGCGAGACAAACGTGCGCGCTGCAATAACAAAAACAAAAAAAATAACAAACCTATCTTATTTATTTAAAAAAATAACTATTAATTTCCAAAAAATGACAAATTAAAAAATAAAAACTGTGATTAAGTGTTCGAATTTTTATTAAAAAAAAAGTGTTCCAAATACAAAATGCAGCCGTGATTTTTCTGTGAATTAAAAATAAATGTGTCGGTAATTTTGACATTTATTTTTTGGAAAATTAAGTGCAGTTTTTTTGGATGATTAAGTGTGTAAAGTGACGTTTAAAGATGGATATCCAGAATTGCTCTGAGACGAAGGAAGAACAAATGTCATCTGCGTCTGACAGGAGACTGATCGGTCTACTGCCTATGTTCATATTAGTCCTTATTATTGTATTAAGGATATCATGGACATTGTACAAAAGTTTTGGTAAGTCACAAATGTATTGCAAAAATATCGTAATTTTTATTTAGCTATGTTTGAAAACGTTACTTGTCGAAGCAATGGTTTCTACATTTCTGATTTTAATTGTCGGTGAAGTAATTGATTGATGTTTAATTGTGATTATTTGTTAAGTAATGGCTATTAGCTCCAATCAAGTTTTGTAATTGTTTGACCTAAATATGAAACCGAATTAAGATAAAAGTTACAAAGACTAGGTAACGTGACTTTCGTGATATTTGAAATCGGTAAATAAAAATCTATAAATAGGTAACACATTACAATAAAAGAGATATTTAAAAGAATACATTTTTAAAAAATTATTTTCAGTAAACATCTTTCTTTTTCTGTAACACATAACCATTTTAAAAAAGGTCCCGAGAAACTAGATCTAAATCTTGTTAACTACAAAGATAGGATCAATAAATCTGATAGTTAATACATAATATTGTGTTTAATTGATAACTAGCTTTTACCCGCGACTTCGTCCGCCACCTAAATTTTCCCATGGGAATGAGTCATTTTCCCGGGGTAAAAAGTATCCTATATCCTTTCTCGGGTATCAAAATATCTCCATACCAAATTTCATGCAGATTGGTTCAGTAGTTTACGCGTGATTGACTAACAGACAGACAGGCGGAGTTACTTTCGCATTTATAATATTAGTATGGATGTTAATGTTACTTTGTAGACAGTTTAATAGCAGGGTTAAGGTACTAATAGATACAGTTAGTCGTCACAGTTAATGAGTTAATCGATTAATTTACTATTAATTTTCTCATGTTGTTATGTTATATAAACATCGCTGCGTGCTGGTTTTCTTCTACTTGCATTATTAAATATCAAAACTCAGGCTTTTAAGGCTTTAAATCTTACTCTTACACAGCTCTAGTTGCTGAAAATCTACAATATTAGGTAAGGGAAATAGTTTTTTCGCATTATAGTAGTATACTAGTAATAAAATCTTTTCTATACACAAAAAAGCTCGATATTTGGTTACCTCACGAGCTCACTGAAAGAAACCTAATTTAGAGATTTTATTACAAGTTTATACATACTATAACGCAAAGACTTTTTCCGCGGCTTAATAGTATTTACTAAAAATAGTTTCTTATATTCAAGTAACTTTAAAAAATCTAGATCTTTTTTAGTATTATCATGTTATTTATTTGATTGAAGTCTTTCGTTTTAAAACAGAACTTAGTTCATAGAGACACTTGAGTTAACCATGCGAAAAGAAAGAACATATTATTTTAATCTACTAGCGTATCCTTACTATATAAAGTAACTTAAATGCTAATCCGAGTTATAAACTATTCGTTTTGCAAATTTTACTCAAATATACTCCTCAAATATATTAATAAGTAGTTTTAGCGTTTATCCATCCAAATATCCAATCTATCGCATTTACAATATAAGTAAGATATTTAGAAAAAGCAAACAGTGTTTTATATTAAAACTAGCGGCCCCACAGGCGTTGTCCTGTCTATACAGACAGGACAACCGCCTGTGGGGCCGCCGGTCTTTAATTTGTAAAAAATAATTAAAAAGACATGGTCCAGCAGACAAAATTGTGAATCTAAACCATTCTTAGATCCCCTTGAACACACACAAAAAATTTCATCAAAATCGGTCCAGTCGTTTAAGAGAAGTTCAGTGACATACACACTTACAGAAGAATTATATGTATAAAGATGTAGGTATAAATAAAAAGTAGGTAATTTTGTATGTTTTGTTCAAGACCGAATCTTTTCAAGTGGCACATTTTATTCTAATCTTAAAACAAGGTTGACTAAGCAAAAGAATGATAAGATTCATTTTTCTCAGTAATTTTGTATGTTTGTGCAAATATTTGGGTACACGATGGCTCATTTTGTTTAAGTATATAATCTAGGCTTTAGAATAAGTAAGTTTTAATATAGCTATTTAAGTTTTTGAGATTCATTAAAATATTTAGGTGAAAGCCTGATTTTCTTTCACCTTTTCTTCAATTTGGTATTAAGTAGACTCCAAAGATTTATTTGGCAACACATTTCTTGATGGAATACATATTCCTTGCTTTTGACCGCACTTGGCCAGCGTGAGGGACTCAAGGCCTGACCCCTCCCTTATTTTGGATAAGACTATTGTCTAGCAATAGGACAGCATAAGTTTGAAAAAAAAAAGAGATCTATTCGACTGAGTTTGGCCATGGCAACCACTACTATTCCTAATCATGTAGGCAAGATGGCTGAGATGGCTTGCATAGCCAATTTTAGCAGGAAGAATATATAAATAGGGTTTTACATCACGTTTAATGACTCTTTATAACATATATTCATAATTACAAAATAACTTAGAAATATAAAGCAATTATTGCCTTCTTTAATAAATCATTTATATAATTGTCTCGTAAACATCACATTGATTGGCACATAATCTTGTTGTACATCATTCTTCTTATAAGTTATTGCAGGAGAACTTCCGCGTCACATAACTAGTGTTAACCGGTTGATAAATACTTTATATACCTAAATAACATCACGCCTGTTATAGCCGAAGGTGTGGGCAGTGTTCTTTCGTAGATCACACCCGCACATTAAGTTTTCATAACCAGACAATATACATACATAGCAGAGGTAGATGACATACACGTACCCTCTTTTCGCCATTAACAGTGTTAGTCCCATGTATTAGGTGTGCTAAACTGTTACTAGTGAGTGTATTCTAAAACAAATTAGAAAATACCATTATTTATAGAGCTGTGACAGTCGTGTACACGTTATGATGGGAGGAGATGCTTGCCCAGCAGTGGGACAGTTATAAGTTAAAAAAAATAGTACTTTGATCGACCCGGAAATCGAACCCGAGACATCTTGATCAGCAGTCATATAAACTACCGACCATACACTAGCTTAAACAGTAAAAAATATGTACAGTCGAATTATATGTAAAATCGAGAACCTCCTCCTTTTTTGTAATCTGTTAAAAATAAGTAAAAACGTGAATTAATTGATAAACTACACATAATTTCTTGGCCATCATTGTCCTCATAAGAGACTGCACTAGAACTTCCGTGACACATGACTGTAACTAGTGGTAGTCGGTTGATAAATGTTTTATACAATAGAATGAATGGCTATAATTCTTATAGTAACAGTTGCCAAGCTGATTTGTATGGTCACATACATACATACATACATACATACATCAAGTAGGTATTGTTTCCACGGTAAATATAGTGAAGAATAAAGAACGACACTTGCTGTAATTTGTACCTATGTACTTTGTTAGTCGAATCTTCGTATCTTCGTATAGTATAAAAAAGTGAATCGCCAAATGTGTTCCCGTGCGCTAAACTCAAGAAAGGTTGAACTAATCTGACTAATTCTTCTTATATC
Organism: Anticarsia gemmatalis; assembly: GCF_050436995.1. Classification (NCBI taxonomy): domain Eukaryota; kingdom Metazoa; phylum Arthropoda; class Insecta; order Lepidoptera; family Erebidae; genus Anticarsia; species Anticarsia gemmatalis. The sequence goes on along the minus strand of NC_134767.1, from coordinate 9,749,190 downwards.
TATACTAATATTATAAAGCTGAAGAGTTTGTTTGTTTGTTTGAACGCGCTAAACTCAGTAACTACGGGTCCGATTTGAAAAATTCTTTCGGTGTTAGGTAGTCCTTTTATCGAGGAAGGCTATATATCATCGCGCTACGACCAAAAGGAGCAGGGCACCAGTAAAAAATGTTACAAAAACGGGGAAAATTATGATCCATTCTCTTTTATGTGGCGGAAGCGAGGTTGCGCGGGTCAGCTATGTATAATATTTTTTGAAGTACGAGCATGATGAACGGCGAGAAAAATTAGAAAACCCTAAAATAATCATAAGTGTCAGAATTTAACCTAAACAAATGAATAGATACTTTGATATTGTGCCTGGACCATAGCCCGAGAGTACCTATACGATTGACTGTCTCATACATTTAGTAAACAAACTCAATAAATAAATAAATATTATGACAAATATTTCTAAGGTATTTGCCCTAAATGAGTAATATTATGGCTAGCAGGGAATTCACCTGAGGGCATTGATTGACTATTTCATAAAGTACCTACACTACCCCGATAGATGCAAAAACGGAGAAAACAATATTTTAATCTTCAGATCGGAGAGAGATCTAAATAGACTGCGTCCGTGGCGCAGTGGTTTAGGTCGCGGTGGAGTTCGTGGGTTCGATTCCCTCACGGGAAAAATATATTAAATATATTTTGTGCGATCCACAAATAAATGTTTCGTGTCAGGTTGTACTTTGTGTCCGTTGCTTGTATGTTTGTTAAAGCCGCCGCGATGCAAGAGCAATTCTTAGTGCGGGAGTTGTCTTTAAAAATAAGGAAAAAAAGGGTCACACAAAAGCGATTTATTTCGTTAAGATAAAATTAACATAGAAAACTATAAAACACATGGGCACTGGGCAGATGCGCCTTTTTATGCTGATCCGGGCAATATATTATTATACATATATAATACTCATCTTCGACAAAAATTAGTTAGATACGTATTTTCAACTATCGAGGCAGTACGTTTAGGCTATAGATACAGTCCAATGTATATATCGTTCAATGTATATGAAGCGTTTAACTCGTGACGTAATCGTTACGTGATCATAACGTCATGTGAAATCTTTGTACAAACTTACATTGTGATTGTGCGTTAGAAACTGTCTTGTATGTATGTTTAAATACATAAATACAGGATTTTCTTAAATAGCTATAAAAGATCTTTTTTTTTATTTTTTGGGTGCTTCGTGAGTCACTGTTATGGGTTAAATTCTATACTAACTAAAAAAAATGCCTAAATGAAATTGAGCCCTGAGAAGCAACAATTCCTAACGTATTTTAATAAAATCATTTATAATATTAAATGTAAAGTATATTCTCGAAATGAATGGGTATAAAAATTGTATGTATTAATAACTAGCTGACCCGCGCAACTTCGCTTGCGTCACATAAGAGAGAATGCGTCAAAATTCTCCCCGTTTCTGTAACATTTTTTACTCGTACTCAAATCGGACCAGTAGTTCCTGAGATTAGCGCGTTCAAACAAACAAACAAACTCTTCAGCTTTATAACATTAGTATAGATAGTGAGCGTGAATATTGTACTCTAGAAGTAAAATAGCTTTAAAGAAATCTGCTTTCTTTTTAATACCTATACTTGTTTTATGGTTAGTATTGTAACTAGACCGAAACTTTATAACACTGTTGCTCAAGTACGCTGCTATTGTACTACTAGTAAAACATTTGCTTTTTTCATATAAAACAAAAGAATAAATGCAAAAAAAATGCTTAAATTTTCAATTAAATTAACATTTAGAGTAATCCATGATATGCATGGACCGTTTTAGTGGCAAATAATCCTAATACAATATTGTCAAAACTGCAAAAAATACGCGATCTAATTATAAAGTTAAAATCTTTGTATAGCATACTCGAGAAAGAACATTGTTCGCTTAGATTTAAACTGTTGTCAAAAATGTAAATAAAATGACATACTATATTAGTTTCACTTTCACTCTCTATGTTACTTAATAATTAATCCATTGTTTTTGTATATCAATTTTATTTCCATTCACAAAATGACTGTAACATTCTCATGTCACTATTTCCCATCTCATACATACATACAAATAACTACAACTACCATCAACACATAGTAACAAAACTCGTGTGATTCTAAGGCTTTCTACTTTATCCTTGGCTCTAAGTACATACATTGTACTGAACCAACAGCATTTGTTCACTGAGACGCGAATGTTGCAATATGTAAGGTAACGTGTGAGCTTGGCTAACTGTTTGTCTAGACTGAGTCAAACAGAGGGTTTGGCTGTCTGTCTAGACTATTGTATAATAGATGTTTTAATTGCGTGTTTTGTTTGTTATTAAGAGATGAATATCAATGCGAAAACCCACTAATCATCGAGCGAACTTCTTGTTGTTTCTTGAAAATTAAAGTTTGTTTTGAACTTGAACTTTAATTGTTTAATTGTTGGGTAGTTCATCTGATCCTGTTATAGTTTAAGTTACAAATTAACTGTAAGGGGAAAAAATGGGAAATAATGTAAATTAAAGGGTTATGCCACTTAACTCCAAATCCATTGTTCTTAAAACTTTAACATCCCATACATTATTTCCACTTTGACTCCAAAGCAATAACAGAAATTAATTTACAGCTAGAAATATTTCCCTACATCAATTCCACTTAACTCCAAAAGAGTTTTTGTAGAGTCAGCAGCAAAAATTATATCTTGACGATATTTTGGTGTAAGCCCATATACCAAACGTCCTGGCAATTTTTCACAAAACAGTAATTTTGATTTAAGTTATTATAATTAGGTTAGTCAGCTCATCGTCCTCAAAAACGAACACCGTAGGATCAAAAGTACTATCCTGGTGAAAAGATTGAAAGTCGAGGACAGGTTTAAGCTGTTATATTAGAATGAAGTTCTAAATAAAAATTAAATTTCTTACTTAGCTAAGTTAATATAAAATAGTGCAGGTTTTAATGTATAAGATATAAGATTTTTAATATTCTTATATTAAATGTATTAACACAACTTCTATTCAGAATTTTTTACGTAGCTAAAGTAATATGAATCACGGGTTTTTATATTTCATATGTTTTTAAGTTATTCATGATCTCAATCAAATTCGAATTACCCGTTTATCGATCACTAATCAGCCCCTGATAGTTATTTAAAAATATATTTCATGTACAGAATTGACCTCTCTACAGATTTATTTTAAGTATAGATGGTCACGTCGTCTTGTCGGCTTTAAAATCTACGCTTTCAATAACTAAAGATGCGCTGCCGCCAAGAGATTTTTGAATACCTACTACTGTTACTGTGAATCAACAAAATATATGTATCTCGGAATTCGAGCCAGCGCTGACAGTCCTCCTTGAAGTAGGGCAAATTCATTTTAGGCAGACGAACGAAGTCGTGTTTGCAGCCAGATCGTCCATCGTCGTGGGAGACAGCATTCGCGAGCGCCGGCAAGGAAGAACGCACGGCGGCGAGGAATGCCCTCGCGCGCCCCACCTGCATCCATGTCGTCCGTATTATGGCTAAATATTTTAACTGTTGACTCTACTTCTGCTGATTTCTTGGAGTTAAAGTGGAATGAATTATATTTAAATAAAATATTTATTAAAACTGTTTTAGAGTTAAAGTGGAACATTTTTTTGGAGTTAAGTGGAATAACCCAAATTAAATAGCTCAGAGGCAGAATACCTAATGTTAAATCATTACTGATAAAAAAGGGACTTCAAGCTTTTAAAATCCTTATTTTCAAAAATGAACTCTCACCACTCAGCCGCAAACTCTCTGCCTTCTCTAAACTAAGTCTTACGCGTGAACAGTTACGCCAGCATTTGGTTAAAGATAATCTCGCACACCTGCGCGCCGCAACACCGATACACACGGTATTATTATCTTCAGATTGCTATGTTACGGTTATATACAAAATTTATGTGCTGTTGTTGTAACTATAGTAACAGGGAAGATTTAGTAAACTAAGGTTATTCTAATTGCTTAGTTTTAGAAGTTTTTTAAAGTTTTTTAGTCAACTTTTACTCTTACCGAAAAAAGTAGATAACTCTTGGTCGTATATATTTTCGGGAAATGGCTAAAGCAAAATTAGATTATAGATTCATAGAAATAGATTATAGTTCCATTCCACGGAATAAGTTTGGACTTAATAGTATTTATCCACAAATAACAGTTTTAAGTCCTTCTAGTAATTTGTACATGTTTTCCTATTTGTAAAATATTTTTTATTATAGATAGAGAAAGAGCGGTTTCCAAAAAATATGTTTTATTTATAGCCCATGTAATTTATTTACCAAAAACCTTGCTACTTTTAAGCCTGCTACTGTATTTGATTGACAGTCAGTTGTCAAAAATGGTGACTAATACCACTTGTTTCTGCAATACCTGTCAATTTGACACGCTTGTCAATTCTTTATATTTGAAGTAACATTGACAGAATGTCATCGGACCGAATGACTTGTTTAATATACTTTGCCATCTGTAGACATTTTAGAAATCTAAAAATTTCGGTCTGTAGTTTATGCGACTGCCGCTCAGGATTTCGCGGGTTGAAATTCCGAGTCAAGTCAAAAAGTCTTTTCTGAGTTTTCTGATAAGAATTCGTAATAAATAGCACGCCTGACGTCTCTTGATCGTGTCGGTTATGTGTCCCTTCAGCCTATGGGAGTAAATGAATAGAGAGTGTACCCGTGTATTGTGCACACACTTGGACACTAGAAACAAAGTCTTGCACCGATAGCTAGTTTCAATTTAACCGGCCGCCGTAGCCGAATATCGAACAGGAGAACATTATTAATAAAATAGTAGCCTTCTATAAAATAGAATCATAATAATGGTATGTGTACACAGAACAATAAATAACCGACTGTCACACAGAAGGTTATATTTAATTAACTTTCATTCGTCAAAGGAAATGGCAGCCTTCATTCCAAACTTGCCTTAACCTATTATAAAATATAGCACTTGCTCGCGACTCCGTCCACAGGCTCTAATAGTTATACGGCTTATTACCCTCAAAGTTCCCGTTCCTTTGGGGTTTCGGGATATAAACTATCTTCTGTCCTTTCTCGGGTTTCAAACTATCTTTCTACAAAATTTCATTTAAATTGGTTCAGTAATTTAGGCATGAGGCAGAGACAGATTTACTTTTGCATTAATAGCATTAGTAGAGATATGTATTGATTTATGTTTCACCTGTACTGATATTAAATGTTACTTGATACATTTAGTTTTTTAATTGAAGTGTGTTTCCGGTGGAAATAAAACTACTATATAATTAAGTCCTGTCAAAAAAACTTACAAATTATTACAAAATGTATAGAGCAATAATAAGATTTTAATGAAGCATGCGAAAACTATTAGAATATTGGATTTGGTTAGGGAAAATTTGAATAGTATATTTGCAAGTCTTAAACTCTTTAAATTTAGTTCGTCAATTTTTTACTATTTTACGTCTAAACCGATTAAGATAAATATGTCAAGTTCCCAATAAATTTCGTATACCTATCACAAAGGAGAAATTTTTCGTAGATAACTAATAATAAATACGGTTTCCTCTGCCTTTCCTTCCTCGTATGACTGCATTTCCAAATCATAATTCAATAAAAGGTATTACTATTATTTCATACGAATTTTACCTTATTTAAAAAAAAAGAGCAAAAATCGTTTGCGCAAAAGAAATGGCAAAGAACCAAACATTTACATTATTTATTCATTATGTAAATTATTCATGAAACCTGTTTACAGATGCACCACTCTAGACTTTATTAAAATAAACATTCAAACTATTAACATACAAAATACAATCTTAGTTAATGCATTATAATTTGGGAGTAGACTCTATAAATCATATTTTATAACTTTTACCGTGGTCTGGGTCAGAGGAACACGTGGCTTAGTTGTCGACAGCCACGCGGATCGATCTCTGAGGTTAAGCCATGCTTGCCGAGGTTGTACTGTGGATGGATGACCGTCTTACACATATCGATTTCCTCCGTGCTTCGGAAGGCACATTAAATTGTGATAGTGATAGATTTTTGACAATCGTTAACAGTAAGAAGCTTGAAAGTCTGACACGCAGTCTTACCGAAGGGTATCCTGTTATAATCCAAGTAAACTGGATTGAGGAGGTCCGATAGACAGTCACTCCATGTAAAACCCAGTGTTTTACATGGAGCGACAAGCGACATTCAGCTGCATCCGGTGAGACTGGAAGCCGACTCCAACATAGTTGGAAGAACTATTAAAATTAACATAAGATCATAATCAAATCTTAAGTGTCAATATTTGACCCAAATAAAAATGTGATTTGATTGACATTGACGTACGTGACATCATGATCAAAGATAATATTATGAATATTATTTTAATAGATATTTGCTGATAGAGTGGTTATCCTTGTGGTGGCAAATAGTTTGCTTTGGGAGTGATTTGCGATGAGCTGCTAATGCTTCTGACATTGTTCATGTCGGTCAGGGTTTTATTTGATATTATTTCTATAATAAAACACATCTAATTGACAATCAGGAATATTATGCCAAAGTAAGTAGTTAGAATAGTACAGTAAGAACTAGGGGCCGTAATAACCTAGAGAGTGTATAACTGAAAAAAAAAAATACAAAATAATCTGGATTTCCTATAATTGAACGGCGATACATTTCACTTTGTTTTACTGGCAATGTCATTTGAAATCTTAATTTAGGTCAAATATCGCTAATTCTATGAGTTAGAAGAAGCTGGAAACAACCGAATATTTGCCGTTTTGTTCTATCAGTCGGCAATGCTTTTGATCATAATGCTATTTATAATCTTACCTGCGTATTTATAGAATTTTGTTGACAGTGTTCAAATAATTAGCTGAGCCTAAGCATACGAGTGGTACAGAGTTTGGATTCATGGCAAAACATTAATGACTTTCCGAAGTTGTGTGTGCATTTAAAATTAATATTGCTTGTTCTAAGCGTGAAGAAACCTTAAATGCCTAAGAGCTTTTTAAAACAGTTCTTAGAGGAATGCAAATAGTCTCTAAGCCGCACATGCCTAGTGTGTTAGTGCCTAGATTTTCTAATAAATTATATTTTAGAGGTTACACTGAGTCTGTGGCTGAGTCGTATAGAGTAGGTAATAGTTAATTTTAAAGCTTGTATAAATACATGTGAAGATTTGAACGCAAATAGTTTTTATTGGCGTTCAAAGTTTCGCTCAAACATAAAAATTAATTAAAGATCAAAGATTATTTTCTCTTAAATTCTCATAAAAACAAAGACGGTTTTAGAAGCGGATCTTGTCATCGCTTTATATGAACACTTATGTATAAATCTCACATGTTTTACGTAAAATGTCAATATATGCATACAAATGTTAAATTCCCATATTTTAAATTCCAATGCAATTAAATAAAACTTAAAAACGGACCCGTTTTTAAGTTATGTGGTTTTGGAAGGAAAAGAACGAATGCCTAGAAGGATGTGGGTTTTTGTGAAATAGGTCATAATAATAATATCCCATCTCATATCTGGCTACGGCGGACAGTTTCATTGAAACTGGCTAACGTTGCAGGACTTTGTTTATAATGTCCAAGTGTGTGCACAATACACAGGTATACTCTCTATTCCTTTACTCTCATAGACCGGTGGGACAGATAACCGACACAACCAGTGAGATATCAGGTGCAGGACCCACCACTTTCCGTGCTTTTTTTACGTGTTATTGATTTTTAAATTGATTGGTAACGTGGCTGGTAAGTGGCAATTGGCTCGCCCCCTATTACATGAGACTAATATCGTTAATGGCAAAACACGAGTGAATTTTCATATTTACACCTCTCTCTACATCTTTCATTTATGTTTTCCTTGCTGTGTTTATAGTTTAAGAAAGAAAATACAGAAGGTAATATTTATCTACAAAAGTAAAAGTAACAATTTCCAAATGCATTATTTTCATACAACTATGTATTTCTATATGTTTCCTTACATTTTTTACAACATGCCAGTAGTAAAGTAATTACCGTGGAATATAAAACGTTTAGTTCAAGTCTGGAGGACACTTAGGACCGTCACGGTGAGTTCAGACTTATAAACAACTATGTTACTGTAATGAGTTGTTGCTACTGTTTTTGAAGTTATGAAGTGAAAATGTAGCTGTTGCAATAAAAGCGGGCATTTTGAGATCTGAAATAATTAAAGGAATTTTTAAAGGGCTGTCAAATGATGATGTTCTGATCACTTTGTCAACGCAAAAGACCCAAAAACCTTCTTTTACTTACTCCGTTTTGTAAGATATGTCAACTACGTACAACAATATGTGTAATGCCCAAAAGTCAATTAATGTGTAGAGGGTTCGTATCCGAGGCAATACACTAACGACTTTTCGAAGTTATGTGTGTGTTAGGTTGTCAAAGTTGAAACAAGTGATATGTACCTTACGTGTTCACTGAAAACACCTAATGAACCGTGTACTTATTTGTGATTCTTAAAGCCAAAGAGATTTTATTACAAGTTCATACATACTATAATGCGACTGCGGAAAGACTTTTTCCTAATATAATCACTTGTTTCAACTTTGAAGGAAAACATCGTGATGCATCCTTGCATATCTGAAAGTTCTTTAGAACGGTTCTTGAAGGCATGCGAAGTCCCCATCCGCATTTAGTCAGCGTGGTGGGACCTTTGGGATAGTAATGGGTTTAATTTATTTATTTAATTTGCATATTTAGATTAAAAAATGCGATCAGAATAACTTTTGTCAAGGCTATTTTAGTGTAAGTCTTTTCATCTTTTCACTAACTGTTTAATGAACTATTGCGCATGCAAGATTTCATCACGTTTTACTTCAGTTTTACAGCGAAAATAAAACTTATCTATTATGTAAAGTAAATAAGTAATAATTGTCGTGATGAGACAATAATTATGACAATACTAAACTACGACTGTAATAAGGAAAATATATTTGTTTCCTTAGTTTTGCAATTAATTCATAATATTATTTTGATATAAAGAATATTTAGAACCACCTAATAATCATGGGCGGTACCTGCATACTTATCAAATAGTAAAGCTAAAATTTTGTCTATTTGTAGTTTCATTTGACAACGGCGTATTTCAGCCCGGGACCAAACATAGGCTGCTTTGTTTTTAAATGATAATTTTTAACAGGCTTCATAAAAAGGAGAAGGTTATCAATTGGACTTTTTCATGTTCCCAATTTACATGCACCTAATACTTGACCATATAAGTATACAAAGATCAAAACTTTTCAAGTCTGTAAAAAAAAGAAATTTGACACCTTTCGAACAGTACAAGAATTATCAAAATAGCTCCAGCAATTCTCAAGTTATGAACAATCAAACAAAAGTACTTTATAATAGCGTTATAATTGCAAGGTCGAACAAATTACACAATTTGTTTGAACACAAACCACTTGTTATGTCATACACAAAGTCACTTAGCGAAAAAACTTGTTCACACATTGTTACAAGAAATAATCGTTAAGTGTAAGACGACCGCTCATGATGTTAGTTCCGTAGCGTATACTAGTTTTGTCCACGTTATATACATAAGTAGTAAGTAGTGGTTAGTTATGATTAGAGAGCTATAAAAACATTGTAAATGAATATACAAAACTAGTAGAAATTATATATTTTAGCATTATCTCATAAGCGTTGTTTCTTCTTATTTCATATGACGTATGTACTGTATGTAAGTGTCCCAACATCAACTGGCAAGTAAGGTAGTGTTTGTTTTATACAGTTACATTTGATTTTTCATTCTCTCCAAAAATATGCCATGTTAACCGAAATGGTTGATCTATCCTCATGATTTACGACACGATAACACATTTGGCAATTAATTCTTTTTTAAATAGATCATGTATTAAATTTAATAAAAAACCACGAACATGGATATAAAACGGTTCATTCACTATTTACCTTAGGAACCCTAATAGAAATTAGTGATGACAATCATAATTATCAATTGGTTAGATAAGCCTTACGTACAACTGTTACCGGATAAGTGATAGATAATTACAACTAATAGGTTCTCAATTATTTTACTTTGTATCTTAGCAATTTTATTTGTGAACTAGATTATGAGTACACTATAACACTTTGTAATCATGTAACATCTTAGAAAATAGCATTCCATTGTTTTTTAACTTAATAAGTAATTTTTGAGATTATGATTTCCAAACAAATAGACAATTAGCGTGACCAAAACGCATTTTTTGCGTAATTATTAAACTTGTAATGTCACTACATTCAAATAAAATTAATTATTTTGTACCGGTTTAGTTATAATTGTATCGATAATTCTTTTCTCATTAGACCGGAGTTTGATACGGTTAATATGCTCACCATCTATAACATTGGACTAACATTGTTAATGGCGAAACGTGGGTGAATTTCATACATATTTGCATACACTTTCGTATATAATATGTCGCAGTAAGATAGATAAAGCCGTAATATCCCAACTAGCACACAAGCTGCTTATACAGTCGTTATACAGCCTGATAGTTGCATAAGAGTCGTTCAAATGCTGTACAATTCTCTATAAGTTGTATACTTGCTATTTAAAAAACCCTTTAACAGCTAGGCGGGACAGTAGCCGTTTAGTAGGAAACTAATGACTTATAGTGATATATGAGCATGTAATTGCATCGCTAGACAGCCTAGGGAAGTAAAACTGAGTTAATGGAATCTTCTATAACACCGTAAACTGTATAAGGGGACTTTAGGAGATAAAGGAGTTTAAACGGAGTTATGCGTTGCGCTTATAGCGCTCAAGAGCGTAAATAAGCTTTTTGTAATGCCTTAGGTTCTATAACAGATTTTTTTAGGGCTAGTGTATTACTCATCTATAAAAGAGTTGCGTAGGTCTTTAATAGCGCCTTGAGCGTTATATCAGATATTTATATGGCTTCTGTACGGCAAATAGATGTATAAGGTATCATTGGAAACATTTTTACAGCCATGGGGATTACAGAATTATGTTAAGCACCTAAAGCGCTATAACCGAGTAATATACCTTTATACTAAAGCTTAAAAATATTATCATCTGGGGGCACGGAAGTGCCCCCGCAAGTCGAGCAAAAAAAAAGCGGCACGGCCGTAACATCCTTTTCTCGAAGCAATTCGAGCTATTTTTGACACCCCTATAATTTCGTAGTGGATAAAACAAGAAGCCTGGATTTTCAGCAACTAATCAGTCATTGTATAAACACGGTATATTTAAAATTTCAGTCAATTTGAACCAGTAGTTTAAGAATGACAACTTGTTAAAATTTTGAATTTTGTCACTCACTGATTCACTGACTCACTGACTCACCGATCATCAAAAGTCTAAGGTACTTCTAGCAGACTTAGAAGCTTCAAATTTAGAATACAAATAGGGTTTAGTGTCTTAATCATGGGAAAAATTTAATATTTTCTAATTTCGGTCAAGTTTTCTAAATACACTAACTGCAACAATAACTTTGTAATCCCATATAAATGTATAAGATTACAAGGTTACATTTGCAGTTAATGAATTAAATTATTATTTCTGTAGAAAATAAAATAAATAGGTGTAAATATGTATCTACTATATAAGACATAACGGGAGGGGGTATAGGGTGGGTAAGGGTGTTTAGCCCATGAAACTGAACAACATTCCCATAGGAAAATATGTTGAATTATGAAAAAAATACGGCTTTCCATACAAATTGGACTTATGTTTGCTCTATTCGCTCTACAAAAAGAAGTGAGATGCCATCAAAAACATTCTGTAAAAACCTCAAGTCTCGCCGTAAAAAGTTGTGAGATCTATATTATACCAAGTCGATTAATCTATTTAGTCTCTACTTAAAGGACCTTCTGTCTTAAGTTATTACGTATGTTATTATCATGCCAATTTAAAAAAAAACCTATAAAACAAATAGATCGACTTGGTCATCGCAAGAAAACACAAATTCGCCATTAACATTTCAGGAGCATTAACTTCTCGTCGTGCTGTGTCGATGACCAAGTCGATCTATTTGTTTTAAAGGTATTTTTTTTAATTGGCATGATAATAACATACGTAATAACTTCAGACAGAAGGTCATTTAAGTAGAGACTAAATAGATTAATCGACTTGGTATAATATAGATCTCACAACTTTTTACGGCGAGACTTGAGGTTTTTACAGAATGTTTTTGATGGCATAATATATTTACATAGGTGCAGTGGTGGTTCAGTCTGTCAACTGTTTTTAAAAAATAAAATAAAATAAAATAAAATAAAATAAAATAAAATAAAATAAAATAAAATAAAATAAAATAAAATAAAATAAAATAAAATAAAATAAAATAAAATAAAATAAAATAAAATAAAATAAAATAAAATAAAATAAAATAAAATAAAATAAAATAAAATAAAATAAAATAAAATAAAATAAAATAAAATAAAATAAAATAAAATAAAATAAAATAAAATAAAATAAAATAAAATAAAATAAAATAAAATAAAATAAAATAAAATAAAATAAAATAAAATAAAATAAAATAAAATAAAATAAAATAAAATAAAATAAAATAAAATAATAAAAGATTTTCAAACTATTTTAATATTCAACGACTGACCCCTAAAAGTACGAGTAAAATGCTGGTGTGCGACCAAAACAGTTATATTGAAGCACTCCTATGCCACAACTGCAAAACCTTGAGGTCTACAACAGCAAACACTAGAGCCTTTGTACAGCTTAAGGCGCTAGAGCAGATGTATCCAACTCTGAGAGCTGCTTGATCGAGACGCCATTATAGCATTTGGTAAACATATTTTTTTAGGTTATTACGATCTTTTGAAGATCATATAAATCTATAGCCTGGTAACGTTAACATAATTAAAATCATTTTTTATTACCTATAACCCTAATTAAATTATCTGTAACCCTCAAAGTCTTATTTATGTTCAAAATACAATTTCCAAATCCACATATCTATATAATTTTTGCACTTAAAACTGAATATTTTGAGGGCGCATGAAAATATTGACGATAATATACATATATATTGACAGCAAACTGGAACTCGCACTTTCATATCACGTACACAAAGAAATAAAAGCGATAGACTACTTGTTATTTTAATAATCCAATCCGTAAAAATAAAATGTCTCCTCATTTGTCACTGATGATTCATTTTAAAAAAATATATTTAGTTTACACCATAATAAACCGACTATATTACTAATTTAGAGCGTTAGCATTTATAACCGTTACACAGTAGCGCTAAAATAAGGTAAAGGTGGTATAATCGCGCTGCAAGAGCTTTTTCGAACGCTCGTGGCGCTAACCACCTCTGTACAACAGCTGGTAAGCGCCACGAAGCTGCGAAAAAGCTCTTGTAGCGCGATTATACCACCTTCATCTTATTTTAGCGCTCCTGTATTACTACTATACTACGTACTATTATAATTACTATTTACGACCACTGTAGATCCAATGTCGAGCTATAAGCTGGACAGTATGGGCCTATTTGACGCTACAAGAGATCTGTAGCCGCTTATAGAACCACTATACTTCTTACTAAGGAGCCTAAGGCATTATAAAAATCCTTTAACCGGCCATTGTGCAGCTTGTTATAGCGCTTGTGTGCTAGTTGGGATAGTTATATCCCTAGGGATATAATTATATACCGTAACATAGTTATACGAAAGCGATTCATTACTATCTCACTAGGAATATAGTTATAAAACGGTCGAAGTTTAGTGATATACTTATATTACTAGATTAAGTTTAGTGAAATAGCTTTATAGAAACACGCTTTTTTTCCATAGGGGTAGGCAGAGAGAAAGAAGAGCCACTTGGTACGATCCTAACAGCATCCTTTCAGCTTCCTTGCTTACACAGGTATAACAGGCATGATGTAATTTATGTATCTTGTGTTATTTCTCTAGACGATTCTCAAATAAACTAGTCCAATAAAAATCAAATTAATGACAAACTAGTTCCAAAATCACATTTTATTTATAACATTTTTAAAATGCACACTTTTATTTGTTTTTAACATCAAAAGATTTCCAAACGTTAGTTGGAACAGGTTATAATAATTGTGGTTTTTAAATAACTTTTGGCTTTAAAAACGTGGGCTTTTTATAAAAACTGCGATTAATGTTTGTGATTACAAAGTTCAATGGTCAACCTTGCTTTAGCTAGAAAATTTACTAAAATATTATTCTCTACATACGTAATAGCATGCCTGTCAACCCAATTACAAAGTCTTAAGTTATATTTACTAATAACTATATGTTATACTTAATATATATGTTAGTTTGTAAGGTATATATATCTTTGAGCCATTGTAGCTAGAAAATAAAATGATTTATTATTATTTATAATTATTATGTATAAAATAATCCCACATTTCGCTATTAACAAAGTAAATCCCACGTAATAAGGGTCTATTGCCATTAACCGGACACGTTACCAACCTATACTAATGAGGAACAGTTTAATATAATTTAACGTTGCTTTTTTAGTTCTAAGTTTAGAAATTATAAATTTATTAGTTATATGTCAATAAAAAGTACACACAAGTTAGAGTAAATAAATTACAAACAAATTTCTGAATTAAGAAGATTTCAAAGTTTGCAAGAACTTTGCTACATTTTTTCCTTATAAAAGAACAACAAACAGTGTTATCACGGTGTTTTCCTAATAGTCGCGTAATACAAGTAAGAAGTAGGTAATATAATTAAGTGCTAGATAAATATTAGACTTAAGACGGAAACTCCGCATTATCCACAAATATTATAAAACATGTAGGTTATCATAGAATTAGTACCTAGTTTTATGGCCTACTATATAATGTCCAACTAGGCCAGCGTTGTGGACTGAACTCCCTCGCTCCAAGAGCTTTGACTAACAGTGGAACAATAATGGATTATTTTATGATTTAGCTCGCTACTTTTGTCGATATTTTGACTAATTTCCCGAATACAATAAAATTTTATAGTATTTATCCTGAAAGAAAATAATTCTAAACTAAATTGAGAGATACAAGAGTTCGGAGCTTACCCTCTTACATCCAAGCTTTACCCATCTTTTCATAAAATAGTATAGATAAAGAAGTTGATCAGCCTTTTCCTATTATTTCACCGGAATTAAAAGTATTTCAATTACCTATATTATACTAGA
The DNA here is from genome assembly GCF_050436995.1 of Anticarsia gemmatalis. NCBI lineage: Eukaryota > Metazoa > Arthropoda > Insecta > Lepidoptera > Erebidae > Anticarsia > Anticarsia gemmatalis. Next base: position 9,734,005 of record NC_134767.1, on the reverse strand, counting down.
ATAACTAATAGATCATGGACCCCAACTTTATTCTATAATAGGATATTCCTAGATTCCTTTTTTTACAGACATCTCGTGGATCTTGTCGCGGAGACTTTTTCAAACATCATGCACAAAATAAAACTAACAACAATAACTTGACCTGAAAAAAGCTGCACAAACAAAACCTTTACGACCTGCACTTACATGCGTATATACAAAGTATGTCATCGTCCGATACGATTAACAATGAACAAGTGAGATTAATATGTTTTCAATCATATGTGTTATCTTAGTAGGTGTCCGCCGGTGACCAGAGAGATACAGATCGTCTGTGTTCAGACTAGCTAGAGGTCAAGGACCTAACATCTGCTCCGACAGACATATTTGTTTTTCTTGCAATCCTAATTTCAAGTTTACTGGCCGGTTAGCTGGCAGTCGGATACACTACTGACTGTCTCTTTGCCGTGTTCGAAATCTTTATTGTGTGATGAGCACGAGTATTTGTTCTGAGCCTGGATGTTAATGTATCTATATAAGTATGTATTTAGAAGTATATAAGTATGTTTATCAGTTATTTGGTTACCATAGTACAAGCTCTGCTTAGTTTGGAATCAAATGACCGTGTGTGAGTTGTCCATCATATTTATTTATTTATTTCAAGTCTACCTTTTATCTGACAACTTAAAAAAGAGCTTCGGAATGTGCAAAGCATCTAAGTTATAAGTAAGAATTCGATGTATGTTGGTTTAACAAAGTTCACCATGATATACCGAATATTATGAATTTAGAGGCATATGGCATATTATTCGGTTTATTCCCAGAGATATAAAGACAAATATAGAATCTCAATTCCTTCAAATTACCTCAACTTTTAATAACTTAATACATTCTTAAGTAATGGAGAATGTTACCTAATTTTAATTTTTAGCACTCCATATTCTCGTTTAAAAATAAAAAATACTGGTGAAAGAATTACTTCGATACGTCAATTAGTTTTCGATTTATAAGTAAAACAAGTTGTAACCGCACGACGCTAGCTCTCGGTGACGGTGTGACGTCACTCTACACTTGCTCAGTCTGGCTCACACAGTCCGCTTGAGGTCGCGCGCTCGGTGCGTTGAAATTATTCCTAAATACTTTTAAAAATGTTCAATTCAAATACTAGGAAATCATATGTTGTGCCTAAATGTAATTTAATATTATGTAAGTAAGTAAATAAGTAATAATAAATAACTTCATCTTATAATGAAACAATTTGTAACCGGATTGATCGCGAGTTTATTGAGGAAAAATGTAAAATCTATAAGTATACGATTATTTCGGTTAAAAACTGATTCATTATAATATGCAGTGATCGTAAATATTTATCTAACATTATTACTTATTATACCTACATATGTATAATATACTAGAAGCCGCCCACGACTTCGTCCGCGTGGAAACCCTTCCCGCGTAAATCCCGATCCTTCGAGAACTCGAGGATAAAAAGTAGTCTATGTGTTATTCTGGGTCTTCAGGTATATATCAAATTTCATCGTAATCGGTTCTGTCAAATTTGCGTGAAAGAGTAACAAACATCCATACATACTTACATACCTACATACTTACATACATACATACATACATACATACATACATACTTACATACCTACATACTTACATACATACATGCATACATACATACTTACATACCTACATACTTACATACATACATGCATACATACATACTTACATACCTACATACTTACATACATACATACATACATACATACTTACATACCTACATACTAACATACCTACATACTTACATACATACATGCATACATACATACTTACATACCTACATACTTACATACATACATGCATACATACATACTTACATACCTACATACTTACATACATACATACATACATACATACTTACATACCTACATACTTACATACATACATGCATACATACATACTTACATACCTACATACTTACATACATACATACATACATACATACTTACATACCTACATACTAACATACCTACATACTTACATACATACATGCATACATACATACTTACATACCTACATACTTACATACATACATACATACATACTTACATACCTACATACTTACATACATACATGCATACATACATACTTACATACCTACATACTTACATACATACATACATACATACATACTTACATACCTACATACTAACATACCTACATACTTACATACATACATGCATACATACATACTTACATACCTACATACTTACATACATACATGCATACATACATACTTACATACCTACATACTTACATACATACATACATACATACATACTTACATACCTACATACTTACATACATACATACATACTTACATACATACATACTTACATACCTACATACATACATGCATACATACATACTTACATACCTACATACTTACATACATACATGCATACATACATACTTACATACCTACATACTTACATACATACATACATACATACATACTTACATACCTACATACTTACATACATACATACATACATACATACATACATACATAATATCACGCTTGTTGTTCCCGAAGGTGTAGTTAAAGGTGCATATACAATACATATTATACAAACATACGTACATACATACATACATACATATACAAACATACGTACATACATACATACGTACGTACGTACACACATACATACGTACATACATACATACAATGACATGTGTATGTCATTGTATGTATTACTTATGTACTTATGTATCTACATGTATACATTCTCACAAACTTTCAAATTTATAATATTAAGTAGGATTTCGGAAGCAACAAAACCTCTATTTGTTTCACAAATAATTCGCAACCATTATTCCATTTATTTTAGGTACATTATCCGATTGCCCTTTTTAAAATCCTTAATCCATTTTATTAATCGAATAGTATTTACTATTATTATAAGTTATTTTATACATAAGCGGACGAAAACACAACAAAATACTACGCAAGCTATTACACCTACAACAACGATTGGCGACTTAATACTAAGCGGGACGCGGCCCGCGCGGCGCGGTAAAGTAGTATGACGTCACAGCCGCTCACGCGGCTGTTAGCGGGACTCGATATTTTTCAAAACTTTGAATGCTTATAAAATCAAAACTAGTTGGTATTTTTGACTAAAACAAAAACTAGTTTATATGTATACACACAGGCTATACTGTGTCAAAATTTCAAGCGATTTGGCATACCTAGTAACATTCTCCATTATTAAAACTAACAATTTTTAAAACGAAACTTCAAACAGTTAATTAAGACCATGATCAAAGGTTAAAACGAAACTATTTAGGAATACTTCTAAAATATGCATAAAAACTCAATTTTGCAAGTCACGATGTTGCCAAGGAAACTTTAGAATGCATGACGAATAATCACATGACTAAATCTATACATACATATATTGTTGTAATCTATCTACTATATAAAAATAAGTCGGGTTTTCCTTCCTGACGCTATAACTCCAGAACGCACGAACCGATTTCCACGGTTTTGGATTCGTTGGAAAGGTCTCGAGCTCCGCGAGGTTTATAGCAAAGAAAATTCAGGAAAAAATTCAACAGAAAGGCGAAAAAACAGAGAAAATCATTTTTCTCATACAGCGCCATCTCTGATACATAGCATGTACTACATACCAATATTTGTATCGTATTTCTTTTAATATTTTTATTTGACAGCTACTCATTGTAGATGGTGCCGGTGCGTGATATATTGTTTGACAGAGAATTTCATGTGAAAAAACGGTATTGTGTTCAAAAAAGTAAAAAATATAAGTTATTCGTTTCCTAACATTTTAATTGGAAACCAACAAATCAATTACGTGTATTGTGCAGATTTTTATTCGATTTCAACAGCAGGCATTTTGTCTTTAAGGTGGTAAGTTAAACTGTGTAAATTATGTGGATCGTGCATTTGAGGTTAAATTCACTACTCTGTCCATAGTCCAAAATGCCTAGAGGACGACGTGCGAACATCGGCCGCCGCACAAGACATGCAAGCCAGCAACAAGTGTATTCACAGAACTTAAGCGAAGTAAGACAAAATAATATAATAAGAGAAAATGCCCGATTAAGACAGCGCGTGAGCACACGAAGATCATTGGCATCATACAATCGCTTGGCATTCCAATATGATCCCACTGCGAACTACAGTAATGATGAAAATTTAGATATTGGACCAATGACGACTGTATGCCGATATTGTAATGCGTTAAAGTTTAAAAGAGAAACGGCTGGATTGTGTTGCGCAAGTGGAAAAGTCAAACTGGATCCATTACTTACACCACCACAGCCACTGAAACAATTGTTCGATGGAAGTGATCACGATTCCTACCATTTTCTTCAACACATCCTTGAATACAATAACTGCTTTCGCATGACTTCCTTTGGAGCTAATATCATTCGAGAAGGCGGCTTTATGCCGACTTGCAAGGTAAAAGATACAACACACAGAACCAATCACTCACACTAACAAAATGAATTGCAACAATAAAAACTACATATACACCAAACACTACACCATCACACGATCAGAAGTTACACCGTATTCTTCAACAAATGATTGTTTGCAATTACAGATACAAGGACAAATATATCATTTGCATGGTTCAATGGTGCCATCACCGGATGAGCCGCATCAATTTCTGCAAATATATTTTATTTCGTCGATGGTGGATCAGCTGAATGTGCGTTGCAATATACAGGGAACACAACAGTTAAAGAGACGAATTATAGAACAGTTGCAAGCATTTTTTCACGCTAATAACGCTGTGGTTAATATGTTCAAAACAGCATTGGAACAAATGCCATCGGATACGCACAAATTTGTCATAAGAGCGGATTGTACCCCAACAGGTGAACACGTGCGAAGATTCAATGCACCCACCGTTAATGATGTTGCTGCAATTATTGTTGGCGATCCAACTAAATCGCGAGACATTGTCGTTCAGCGAAGAAGCAATATCATGCATCGTGTAAACGAGACACATCGTTTGTACGATGCGTTACAATATCCAATCATTTATTGGCAAGGGCAAGACGGATACGACATCACGTTGAAGATGGTCGATCCAATTACAGGTAAAATATTCACACACTAATTATATTGCTATTATTGGTTTCTATTAACAATTCATTTAATTTTTCATTTTCAGGTGTATCAACGAATAAAAATCTAAGCGCAATGAATTACTATGCGTATCGTTTGATGATTCGTACACATGAGGAGAATGTCATTCTGAAGTGCCGTCGGCTATTCCAGCAATTCGCTGTCGACATGTATGTCAAAGTCGAGACCGAACGTTTAGCGTTCATCCGATACAATCAGGCAAAGCTACGATCTGAGGACTATATACACTTGCGTGATGCTATTCATTCAGATGGCGATGTTCAGAATGTTGGACGTCTGACGATTCTTCCATCATCATATATCGGAAGCCCACGCCACATGCACGAATACGCTCAAGACGCTATGACGTACGTGCGAAATTATGGAACTCCGGATTTGTTTATTACGTTCACTTGCAATCCGAAGTGGATGGAAATTGAACGTGAGATGGAACCGGGACAAAAACCGCAAGATCGCCATGACATAATCGCCAGAGTATTTCAGCAAAAACTCAAGGTTATGATGGATGTGCTTACTAAGTATCGAGTTTTTGGTGACACACGTTGTTATATGTACTCGGTGGAATGGCAGAAGCGTGGACTACCGCATGCTCATATCCTAATTTGGTTGCTGAACAAATTACATTCAAATGAAGTGGATGACATCATATCAGCTGAAATTCCTGATCCAGTCACTGATCCCCATCTACACGACATTGTGACGACGCAGATGGTGCATGGACCGTGCGGTGCTTTGAATCCATTATCGCCTTGCATGGCTGATGGAAAGTGCACAAAACGATATCCGCGACCGTTAGTTGCTGAAACAGTCACAGGGCACGATGGATATCCAGTTTATCGTCGGCGTTCAAAAGAAGATAATGGTCGAACTATTAAAGTCAAAGTTCAAAATCAAGAGATTGAGATCGGAAATGAATTCATTGTACCATATTGCCCGCTGCTATCACGAATTTTCGAAACACATGCAAACGTTGAGAGTTGTCATTCGGCCAAATCAATCAAATATTTGTGCAAGTACGTCACAAAAGGCAGCGACATGGCTGTGTTTGGTATTGCGTCGGAAAATGCGAATGACGAAATCAGCAACTTCCAAATGGGCAGATACGTCAGTACTAATGAAGCACTGTGGCGATTATTGTCATTTCAAATTCATGAAAGATATCCCACAGTTGTACATTTAGCAGTGCATTTGGAAAATGGCCAAAGAGTTTACTTCACTGAGGCTAATGCCGCACAACGAGCTGAGAGACCACCATCGACAACATTGACTAGCTTCTTTTCAATGTGTGAAACAGATCCATTCGCAGCGACGCTGATGTACGTTGAAATGCCCAAGTATTACACTTGGAATCAATCAACAAAGAAATTCCAACGTCGCAAACAAGGCACCCCAGTTCCAGATTGGCCACAGGTGTTTTCCTCTGATGCACTAGGTCGTATGTATACTGTTCATCCTAGAAATGATGAATGTTTTTATTTGCGACTGCTGTTGGTAAATGTACGTGGACCAAAATCATTTGCGCATTTGAAAACTGTGAATGGCCACCAATGCCAAACATATCGAGAAGCATGTCAACTATTGGGTTTGCTGGAGAACGATTCTCATTGGGATTTAACACTTGCCGATTCAGTTGTTTCATCAAATGCGTACCAAATACGAACGCTGTTCGCAATTATCATCACCACATGTTTTCCTTCACAGCCAATGCAGTTATGGAACAAATACAAAGACGACATATGTGAAGATATCTTGCATCGTTTGCGCATTCAAACGAATAATCCTGACATGCAAATAACCGATGAAATCTACAATGAAGGATTGATTCTGATTGAGGATCAATGCTTGACTATTGCAAACAAGCTACTGATTGAAGTAGGAATGATTGCGCCAAATCGATCGATGCACGATGCATTCAACCAAGAATTAAATCGAGAGCTGCAATACAATGTTGATACATTTCAGGAATTTGTTCAAAATAATGTGCCGTTACTGAATGAACAGCAAAAACAAGTATACGAAACATTAATACAAGCGGTGGACAATAATACTGGTGGTCTATTCTTCCTGGACGCACCTGGAGGGACAGGGAAAACATTTGTCATTTCATTGATTTTGGCCACTATTCGATCAAGATGTGACATAGCTTTGGCGTTAGCATCATCTGGAATTGCGGCGACTCTTCTAGATGGCGGTCGTACTGCACATTCTGCGCTTAAGTTGCCACTCAATTTAAACACAATTGATACTCCAACATGCAATATTTCCCGATCCAGTGCAATGGCAAAATTGTTGATGCAATGCAAGCTCATTGTTTGGGATGAGTGCACAATGGCACATAAGAAATCACTTGAAGCACTTAACTTGACACTGAAGGATCTTCGGCGAAATAACAACATCTTTGGCGGCTTGATGATATTGTTGGCAGGCGATTTCAGGCAGACTTTGCCAGTAATTCCCCGTGGAACGCCTGCAGATGAATTGAATGCTTTCCTGAAGGCATCACCTTTATGGAATAACGTAAAAACATTATCGCTAACCATTAATATGAGAGTTCAACTTCAAAATGATCAAAGTGCTGCACAATTTTCCAAACAATTGTTAGCTGTTGGAAATGGAAAAGTCCCAGTTGATGCGACATCTGGATTAATTACTCTTACCAACGACTTTTGTCGATTTGTAGACTCTCAATTAGCTCTTATTGAAAATGTTTTTCCAAACATTAGTGAGAATTATCAGAATTATGCTTGGTTAAGTGAACGAGCAATTCTTGCCGCAAAGAATAATGATGTACACGCACTGAATTTCACCATTCAATCAAAAATAGCAGGCGATTTGGTGACATACAAATCCGTTGATTCTATAACAAATCTCGATGAAGTAGTAAATTATCCGACGGAGTTTTTGAACTCTCTGGAGTTACCAGGATTTCCACCACATAACTTGCAACTCAAAGTTGGTACAGTTATTATGATATTGCGTAATTTGAATCCACCGCGACTTTGCAACGGTACTCGACTTGCGGTAAAAAGACTTATGTCGAATTTGATTGAGGCAACCATCATTAACGGAAAGTACGCAGGTGAAAATGTATGTATTCCTCGAATACCAATGATTCCGACCGATCTTCCGTTTGACTTCAAACGATTACAATTTCCAGTTCGCCTTGCGTTCGCAATGACAATTAACAAGTCGCAAGGCCAATCGCTTAGTGTTTGCGGGATAAATTTAGAGAATCATTATTTTTCACATGGACAGTTATACGTTGCGTGTTCACGAGTTGGTAAACCATCCGCTTTGTTTGTGTTAACGTCAGACCAAAAAACAAAAAATGTGGTTTACCAAAGAGCACTTCAATGAATCTTCGAATAATTTGCGGACACGTATAACGCTTCGATTCAGTATTTACTTTGGATTCACTTTCATATACTTAGAGAAGTTCAACTAAATGACACTTCATTTTTGTATTCAAAATGAATTCATTACTGTTGTGAAATGCAATATTTTTTTCCTTTTCAAATATAAAACATAAAAAAATGTTTCTTCATCTCTTAATCACAAAACGAAATGTTACATAAAACGAAGCCATTTGGTGGCGAAACGGAGTTCGCCGGGTTTGCTAGTCTATGTATAATAATCTATATATATAAAATTCAAAAGTGACTGACTGACTGACATAGTGATCTATCAACGCAAAGCCGAAACCACTGGACGGATCAGGCTGAAATTTGGCATGCAGGTAGATGTTATGGCATCCGCTAAGAAATTTTGCCTCCAAGAGGATAAAATAGGGAATAAAATTTTGTATAATAATTCTTTCCTATGTCACGAACCACGCGGACGAAGTCTAGGCAAAAGCTAGTCTTAGATAATCAAACATAAGATGTATTTAAATTATATTTGGAGATATATTTAAATATAGTCATTAGCCGGAAACAGGCTGATAGGAGGCTAATTAATGATGGACGATAAATTGGTGTATCTTTAAATCAGTGAAACGATTGAACTTTGAAACTGTTCTTTCTTTTGTTGGGAGTTATCTTAAAAACCACCGCATTGCAGCTTTGTCATTTTAAAAAACATTTTTATTCCTTCCCTGGACTTTTTAAATGCCTATCGTTCTTTGCCGACGTGGTCTTATATTCCGACTATTAGTTCAGAGCCACAGCGTACATGTATGGTTTATCTGGACAATAACTAGAAAAGTTTTGTCCCGGTTGTTGTCGATTATGATAACAGTCGTTAAGCCACGTCAAAGGCCTTCGGGCGGCTTGAACAACTTTGACACTAGGTTGACCACTAACCATACGATAAGAAGAAGAATAAGATTTGTAAATTGTGTAGAAATTTGTACACCTCCGCCAACCGTGATGTTTAAATCCAAGACTCTATTAAGTTTTTGGACTTATAGCTCCTCCCTCATTTCGGTTTTAGTGCATTGGGCAAGTCCAGGGTTACATTTATTTATTTATGCTATTACGTATATGGGAAAAATATCTCAAGCCAAGCGAATTTTTTGGGGGTATGCAAATTGGCATAGAATTGAACCCTGCAAAATATCAGATCCGACAGAGTAAGACACGTCTCCGTTGAACGCAGCCTTACTTCTAAAACCGTTCCAAAATATTAAACCCTTGTTGCAACAATTCTGATTGAGTACCGGTTCATTATTCACACTTTCACCGATACCCTGGATGCCGTGAAACTGACCGTAAGACAAAACAATCAACGCACAAACCAATATCTTTAACACGCACTTGAAACAACACTTCCTAAAGCGTTCACCATCAAAGAGCCGAACTCAAGAGCGATTACTCAAATTACAGATAAATACACATCTCTACATATCTCTCACATGATTGTACTTGAGTGCTATCTCATGATCATCTCAAAATTGAGTGCTATTTATATCATCAAGGTGCATGCGACGTTATCGTGGCGCTGATTTCAGGTCTTGTGATCAAATAGGTATTTTGTATGGATTAAGATAGTGTTGAATCGGCTTTGGGGGTTAAAAATAGTCTATTGTCAATGGTCATTATGAATTGTAAAAATAGACGTGAATTTAAGTATTTTTATGACAAATTGGTTCGGACAAATTTGGCTGAGTGATAGATTAGATTCTGGGAAAAAGCATTGACATTTTTTTCCGAGGTAGGATTGATCTACGAGCAAAAGATAATAGTATTAAGAATAATCTGGGTTGTATGCTTATTTAACGAAATACAGGAAAAAACATTGGCTACCTTAAAACAAGAATAATACGTAAACGCAATCGTCTTTAGTCCGATACTCTTTTACTATCGACTACGCCAACCAGCTAGCTGTCGAGAAATTTGGTATGAGAATTCGATCAGCGCCCCTAGCGGATGCCGTGGGAACTATTTTTGTAGTACAGTTTAAATGTCAAACTCTCGGTTGTACGAATAAAAAATAGTGAAAAGTTAAAAATAACTTGCTTTAGGCGAACTGCAAAACAACATGAACTGTCCATCACATATCATATTATTTTGATAGCAATCTTCTATTTTGAATAAATCTTATATATAAAGCTCTCAAGTATATAATATAATCTCGCTTTAGAATCAAAGCGGTGATGTTTTGATGCATCGCTTTGTGATAATACCGACAACTGTTTCCTATGAAACTGTCGTCAGACACAGATGTAGAAACACGTGTATCAGTAGCTATTATTGGTTGATGCCAATCTTTTCAAGGATTTTAGAAATAAAATCTCTTTATACCTACACTAGTTTTCCGCCCGCAGTTTAACCCGCAGGATAATTTCTAAAAGCCCTCTCTTACGCCCGCACCACAACGCACAGCCGAAATTATTCAGCGTAGAAAATTGAAATTTAGTATGAAAGATACCAATGTGGTGAGTAGCACAGCTCACCCCCGGTTTCTGTTTATCTATTCAATAGCGTTCAAACTTATACAAAAGAAAAACGCAATTGAATAGATATACTACCGCTAAATGTACTCAGAAACCGGGGGTGCAACACTCATTTGGATTTTAACCCTCGGGCACTCTAGTGGCAGACAAACGGCTAGCTTATAATTTAACAACATAAAAATGTTACACAAAGTTAACTTATTTATCTAGCCTTACAAACAAACTAGTAAACTATGAATCAGTTCCATTAGAATATTGTTCACTATAATGTTTATATTGTCATAGATAATGTATATTTGTTCGCACTATCTGATATTAGATAGTGCTCATCATGTTATAATCCGTTAATACTATTTGTATTATGTTTCCTGTGTTAGCGTCATTCTGCTTCCTAATTTGTTCATTATCATAGTAATTAAGCTATCATATTTGCTGATTATATTTTCTTTTGTTTAATTTTTTGTATAAATTAAAAAAACAGTTTTTCTATGATTTACTAACTGACCCACGAAGCTCCGGGTTTTAACTGCATCCATGCCAATTTCATCAAAATCAGTTTAGCTGTTTAGTTATAAAAGCGTGTCAGACAGAGCGGCAAATTGAGTTAATTTTTTATGATATTAGTAATACCATAGGGTTGTTAAGAGAAAGTAATTCGATTTTTTATGAAACAATATATATTTAAAGATGTCATTGTGTCTGATTCACTTCATAGGTACTTACAAGTAAACCTGTAAATAAATTGTTAGCAAGTAAAAAATACTTATTTCAAAATTATTGCCCACTAAATAAGATAATATTAAAAACGTATTATTAAAAACTTATGGTTTTAGGTAATTCAATGCTAGTTCTTATAAACATCAAACTATAAAATCTACACAATAATTTGCTATCATATCTAAATGCTCTCGACGACTAAATAAATCCTATTAAGTACCGATAAATAAATAAGAGTTATTTTACAGTCAGCTCAATGGTACAGTCACAGGCAGATGTGGCCATGGATATAGCGTGAACGACTAATGCCATACGTGACCAGACTCCGATAGTCTACTACAATATGACCGACACTCTAATGAGAGGTTGGCAAACATTGCAATACATACATATGTACAGGTAGGCAGTTGAGTAATTTAAGAGATGGGACGTGTGAAACTTATATACATATTGAGCTAAAATTTGTCATCTATACTAATATTATAAACCTGAAGAGTTTGTTTGTTTGTTTGTTTGAACGCGCTAATCTCGGGAACTACTGGTCCGATTTGAAAAATTATTTCAGTGTTAGGTAGCCCATTTATCGAGGAAGGCTATAGGCTATATATCATCACGCTACGGCCAATAGGAGCAGAGTACCAGTAAAAATGTTACAAAAACGGGGAAAATTATGATTCTCTTATGTGACGCAAGCGAAGTTGCGCGGGTCAGCTAGTTTGTCATAATGTTCTAAAAGGCTTAAAACACAAACACTAAATAAATTCCATTAAGTACCGATAAATAAATAAGGGTTATTTTACAGTTAGCTCAATAGTACAGTCACAAGTCGATGTGACCATGGCTAGCGTGAACGACTAATGCCATACGTGACCAGACTCCGATACTCTACTGCAATATGACCGACACTCTAATGAGAGGATTGCAAACATTGCTATATTGTTGAGTAATTCGAGAGAATGGACATGTTTAACTTAGTTTATAATAAGTATTTTATGTTTAAACATTCTTATCCAAATAAAATGTGTACATATCTATTATATTTATAACTAAAAGAATATTACAAAAATATAATATAACTTATAACGTTATTCCAACTTCGATTAAACTACTATAAAAGTAAGTCCATACATTCTGAACCTACATAAAAAAACAATTATTCCCTTATACCTAACCTTTTTTCATGTTGATAAAAATTAAGGCATTTCGCAATCCTGTATGAAAAGATGTATGGATCGTACCAAGTGGCGTTTCTGCCTGCCCATATTATATGGTAAAGGCGTGATTTTATATAGATGAATTTATACGCGATTTATTTTGAATTAATACGAGAAAATGATTAATTTATTTATTACTTTCAAGTTTTTGTCACAACACTAACCAATCTACTATAATATAATATTTAATGTACTTTTTTAATATTATAATAGTTACTGCTAACAAAAACCGTTCAAATAAGCCTTTCACTTCTGCGAAAAAGTTATTAGCAAAAAAGCACAACTTAAAAACCTGACCAGTTGTTTTTTGCTTAATGTATGATTTTTACTATTGACAGATATTATAAATGACTATTACAAGAAACCGGTAAGCGCAAATAAATCTTACAAAATAAATTTTCCTAAAATATTCAAATGCAAATTACAACAATTTGTCTCCACTATAATGACGTTCTGAAACTGAAAGTGACGAAATTACATAACAAATTTCACAAAACACAGACAAAGCAAGTGAAAATACATAGTTTCAGAGTAAACTCTCACAGATAATGAACGATAATGTTCAGATAACGCAATAATGGTTGTTTGTTATGTAAACTAGTCGCCGCAATAACTTAGTTAACCTCAGTTAAACCAGTTAAACCATTCACTAAAAAAAAAACAAAAAAACAATCGCGAGTTCTAAAAACAATTGAAAGTTACATTCAAACAATTAAGAGACAAACAAAAACAAAAAAAAACAATTCTATTTTCAAAAAAAGTGTTCGTAAAAATCTTTTCTTTTTTGTTTTCTACTTTTAAAAAGTGTTAGTAAAAATTTTTTTTTTTTACTTTTGTTAGTGTGGATTCAAAATGAATTCCCCAGAAAGGCGTCCCGATCAAGATGTGAAAACGGTTCAAGAGATTTGGTTTAAATTAGTGGTCGTACCTTTATTTATTTCTATGATTATTCTTATTTGTTTGATATACAACTGCTATCAGAAGAATATGGAGATGTGAGTATTTTTACTTTCTTCTTTATTATTAGATAGAATTTTAGATTCACAAAAAAATATATAAAAATAAAATCCTCGCGTCACAGTTTTCGTTGCCATCCTCCTCCGAAACGGCTTGACCGATTCTCATGAAATTTTGTGAGCATATTGAGTATCAATTTTTCTTACCCCTAAGTGACGTTTGCCGGGTCAGCTAGTTAAACTATAAAATAGCTTATTCGTAAGTAATAAAACTGACGTGTAATCTTGACTTCATTAGAACTTAATTTGTGAATAATATTACAACTGTTAAAGCTTACTATTATTATACAATTTTTACCTGGTTTTAATAACATATACAAATATTAAATACTTAAGTATAAACCGTATATATATATATATTATATCATCGTAATACCTTTAAACCTATTTCAATATTTTCTTCTAAAATCTTTATTGAGGTTTTGAGTTTCTTTGAAATGTTTATTTTTGTACATAATAATTAATAAGTAATCAATACTAACATGAGTTTGGATTCCGTTGAATTAATTTGATTATGATTTATTGATAGTTATTACAAACTTCTTTGCTATGATTGACTAGTTAAAACAGCTATTTTCTACTTTGGTTTTATTACAGGTAGTCGTTGCTCTGTATCCGTTGTTTGTATGCTTGTAAAAGTCCCCGCGACATAAGAGCAATTCTTAGTGCGGGAGTTGTCTTTTTTAATATTAATATAATGTGAACGTACGTACAGAATCTTCTCGAAGCTTCGAGTCCAATTTTCACAAGCATATCAATAGAATTGCCTTTTTTCCTCATATCGGTGAGTAACGCACATGATTCACGAACACTCTATGTTTGTTTATCCATCGGTTAACTATCAGCTAGTTATCTGTATGTTCCTGTCACAGTCTATTATTATAATACTATATTTGTGACACAATCTAATCTGGGATAGACTGTGACGATGTGACTAAATGGACGATAGTAGATGCGGTTAATAGCGTGGATGATGAAATTGACCCCCCTTTTAGGGCTATATTTTGTGTATAGATATAAGGTTTTATTTTTAGTCAGACGAGTCTTGAGGAGCTCGTGGCTTAGTTTACAACAGCCGCACGGATCGATCTCTGAGGTTAAGCTACGCTTGCCGAGGTTGTTCCGTGGATGGGTGACCATCTTATACATATCGAGTTCCTCCGTGTTTCGGAAGGCACGTTAAATTGTGGGTCCCGGCTGTCATTTTCGAAGATCTTTGACAGTCGTTAACAGTAGTCAGAAGCTTGAAAGTCTGACAACCAGTCTTACCGAAGGGTATCGTGTTAATACCCAAGTAATTGGGTTGTGGAGGTCAGATAGGCAGTCGCTCCATGTAAAACACTGGTATCCAGCTGCATCCGGTGAGACTGGAAGCCGACTCCAACATAGTTTGGAACAAAGGTTAAGCGAATATATATTTTAGTCAGACGAGGCGCTCATAGCCAGTTGTGCTTACCGGTCGGTAAAAGATCTATGGGCTCGTAAAAAGTCGGTCCCGGTTGTTGTCAATTAAGATATCAGTCGTTAAGCCACGTCAAAGGCCTTTCGGGCGGCTTGAACAACTTTGACACTAGGTTGACTACAGCTAACCATACGATGGAATAGAATAGTGTCAGATGTAGATCACACCAAAAAGATTCTGTAAAGAAATAGCCGAGTCTCGATGGCGCATACAGAATTTAGAATGTGAAACATCAGTGAACCGCAGACTTACGGAAGGTTCACATCTGACGGAACATACGTCGCGTATTATCGGTCGCGCAACGCCAGAACAGACCAATGTATAGAAAAACACTCGACCGTTCACACTCAACCGATGATGCGTCGGTGCGAAGCCCATACAAATTAAGTTACGCCGGACGCATCTTCCGTCAGATATGAATCTTCCCTTATGCGGCTGACGGTCACTCTTTGATACAACTGGATCTTTCTAGTCTCTCTCTTTTCTAATCCTGGAGGGAGGCCTTTGCCCAATCGTAAAACAGTCCTTAATATATTTAAATCTTTGTAATTTAAAAACTAAGTTTATTATGAAATTTTAAATTCAATGTGTTTGTCTAACGATCATTAGCTTTTTATCACCCAGTTTTTGTATCGTTATTTATATTTTATTATTTTCTAACTTAGTGTGTGTCATCATGTTTTTGTTGGACAATCGTGTACATTTTATTGTATTATAATGACAATGTCATTAGTACTGGGATTTTATTTGTATTTTCATTCTAAGGAACTTGAGTCATATGACATTATTTCAAATCATCATTTTGATAGAACGAGTAGTATTTGTTTACTAAATTTTGCAAAGACACATATTAGGACTATGTGTCTTTTCTAATGGGAGAATGTGTCTTTTTTCTTGTTATACACTTAATGCAGAGAAATCAGATCGTCATATTTGTGAAATTATAAGCAAACCTGGCAATTTTCCAAAAACCACAAATATCAAAGTTTAATGTCCAATAATGTTTCCAAATTTGTTTACAGGAAAAGCGCCAATTAGCGAAAACTAAACCGTTAAATGAAACCCTCGAAGATTAACGTTAGGTTACCTTTTTAAAACAACCCCATTCAGGTTAAAATTTATCCTCAATTTATTTGATTTTTCAAAAAATCTAATAAATTGAGTAGTTCGGTAGTTTCGGTATTGAGATTCGGTAGTTTATTTGCGTATAATATTACTTATTACCGATTTAAATTCCTTGTCACCTAACACACGTTTTCTTCAAAAGTAATCACAGGACTTCACTCGTGACAACATAAACTTATCTACTCATCATGACGTCAAACATTTGGGTAATTTCTTTTATTACAATAAGCCGCGAACTGTTTGCTAAGAATTTAACTTTATACTCAAATTAAGCTTTCTGAGAATGTAAGATTTCGTTTATTTGATGATATAACTAGGTGGGATAGTGATAAAGAAGATAAGTGTGTGATATAATATTGAAGTTATTTGCCTCCTATGTAGGTTTTACCCCCTCCTAATTCTTCTCTATCAAGAAAATATGTTTCCGAAAATCTACTTTGTAATTACGCACATAACTTCATGCCTGTTATACCCGAAAGTGTATGAAATACATATATTTATGTGTCACTATTAACAATGTTAGTCTCACGGGAGCGAGCCTATTTTTTTTTCTTTTGTTTTTTCTTCAAAAGACAACTCCCGCACTAAGAATTGCTCTTGTGTCGCGGGGACTTTTACAAACATACAAACAACGGACACAAAGCACCACCAGACCCGAAACAATTATTTGTGGATCACACAAATAATTGTCACGAGTGGGAATCGAACCCACGACCTCTCGACGCAGTGGTATCGGCGTGGCGACCTAAACCACTGCGCCACGGAGGCAGTCATATAAAGGCACGTTACAAAGCTACGGGCTACTTTTAAAACCTATTCTCATATAAATTAGAAAAGTCTTAAAGTCCTTTGTCAGACCGAAATTATTGAAACCAAGTCCTCATGCTTAACAATCGGATACACTACCGACCGAGGCTGTAATAAATCCATCAGTTACCTGGTTACTATAGCACAAGCTCTGCTGAGTTTGGAATCAGATCACCGTGTGTAAGTGGTCCAAAAATTATGATTAAATACCGATATATTTACTTCTAAACCAAGTGTCATATACAAATGTAATATTAATAGCTAAGATTTTAATTTAAAAATAAATTCATAGTTATTTCTAGACAAATAAAAGTGCGCTACATAATACCTATAATACTTTGTATCGTGGACATATTTAAACAATGGATGCATTCGTCTAGTTTTTGTTTCATTCGTGTGATGACCATCATTATCGCACTTACATCGTCTGGCAGATAATGACATTGTGTTCTGATTACTTTTGTCTTGAAAAGTCTTTTAGAAGTGTCGTTTTTTAATCATTCTTGTGCAAGGATCCATGACTTAGTTAAACTGCAAAAATAAAGCCACGACTTCCATATGAGAATATATTCATAATTTTCATATAAGAATAAAAAAGCTGAAAACCACAATTTAAAATTTACCTTTCGTATATTCTACAATCAGAACAACTTTGGAAATTGATATCAAATATTTTAAAGAACGATTGCATCTAATGGACTAACGGAAGTCATAGCTAGTAGACTACCCGAAATACTTAACCACAAAATTTTAGGTTTCAAATGCTGCTATATTTTAAGAGCTGCTATTATTTAACCTAAATGAATAAACTGTACGATTTTAATCACGTTTGTTTGTTTGTCGTATGGTTAGTGGTCAACCTAGTGTCAAAGTTGTTCAAGCCGCCCGAAAGGCCTTTGACATGGCTTAACGACTGTTATCTTAGTAGGCAACAGCCGGGACCGACTTTTTACGTGCCCTCCCAAGCACGGAGACACCCAGCTCAAACACCACTATGCGGTCACCCATCTATGGAATGACCGCGCCAAGGGTTGCGCTTAACCCACAGATCGTTTACCGACCGGTGAGCGCAACTGGCTATGGGCGCCTCAATTTTAATCCTAACTGGCTGATGTTCCCATAAATAAATATAAAAATCAAATACATAAATAATAACCTTCAATTCTAAATCACGAAGACGAACTTAGGTATATTTTCTAAAGCATTAATCATTGTACAGACTGGTACAAACAAATGAATAGGATTCGTTAATTCATCACTCGTCTGTGGTTGATGCAAAAACTTTTAGTTCTAAGATTAAATTTAAGTCTAGACTAACGGTTGTAGCACACATATCATATTGGAGACCAATTATCATCGCATCATTTTGAATAGTCCGCTACCCGCCTGCTCCAACAATGGTTGTAAATCTATACTAATATTATAAAGCTGAAGAGTTTGTTTGTTTGTTTGAACGCGCTAATCTCAGGAACTACTGGTCCGATTTGAAAAATTTTTTCAGTGTTAGATAGTCCATTTATCTAGGATATATCATTACGCTACGACAAATCGGAGCACTGTAGCAATAAAAAATGTTACAAAAACGGGTAAAATTTTGACCCATTATCTCTTATGTGACGCAAGCGAAGTTGCGCGGGTCAGCTAGTTATCGATATCGCCTCAGCCTGCCGTTCGCGTTGACCTCCGTCACTAGTTGCCAAGAAGCTACGTCTTGTTTCAGACTGTCACAAAACACAGGTAAATTAGATTGCATTCGTTGCAAAGCGTCACGACTGTCGTTTAGATAAGATCAACCAGTAGCCGAAAAGACATACGAGACTCCACATTTTTTAATATACTCAACGTACAGACACCAGTCAATACTGATTATTTTTTGCTACGTTAGGTTAACGCCAAATTATAAATCAATATGTCAATATGTGTGCTGCAACCTGTAGTTATACACAAAGGTTAATTTAAAGACTAGACTAGAGTCATGATTTTCTAAAGAAGGAGAAACAAAAACATTTTTAAGAATTGATGCTGCGTCAATCATGACATCCTCTTTTAAACCATGTTTTATCCTTAAGTTCTATTTGTATCATCTTATTTGTATGTATTTTAAGTTATTAAATAATCATTCTACAGTCACATTCTAAAGTCAATGTGTTCGAGTTGATTCCCGTATTATAAGTTTTTAACTTTAGCGTTGCATATTTATTATTCTAGCTTTTGCCCGCACTTCGCTTGCGTGGTTTGATTTAGGACAGAATTTTCAAACAAAACTTTCATCCCCAATTTTATCTCCTAGGGGTAGTATTGATCAAAATCCTCCCTTAGCGGATGCCTACGCCATAACATCTACCTGTATGCCAAATTTCAGTATGATCCGTCCAGTGGTTTGGGCTGTGCGTTGATGGATCGCTATTTCAGTCTGTCACCTTTGAGTTATATATTAGGTCATATATTAGGTCGGGGAAAGTCTTTTCGCATTATAGTATGTACGAACTTGTAATAAAATCTCTTTGGCTTCAACAATCACAAATGAGTACACGGTTCATTAGGTTTCTTTCAGTGAGCTCGTGAGGTAACCAAATATCGAGTTTTTTTGTGTAGAGAAAAGGTTTATTACAAGTTCATACATACTATAATGCGAAACGACTTTTTCCCCGACCTCAAATTTAGATTGAAACTCGGGACGGGGCGTGTTCGCTTTAATTTCCGTTTTCTGATATGCATCAAAACCTTTTTGACTGCTTCTGTTGAAGAACCTTTTGCCGCTATTGCATTGTCATCCTGACAAAGCGAAAACAACATAGTAGAAAAGCATGCATCAATCATATCGGTGATGTACTCATGTTCTTCAGACAGGTCAAGTGGTACTTGTAACGGGCAGACTTTGTTATGACTAAATTATTGATATGAAAGTGGATCATCTGCCTCTGACGCACCGGTAGTGAACGGCTGTCATGGTGTGGTGTTGGGTTCATATCCCATCTTAGGTTATAAGTAATTCCTGATTTTCCATCACGCAGGCTGAGTGCCTTTTGGAAACTTCTCATTTCTTATAAAAAGTTTCATTGAAATGTCATATAAATACATTAATCTAACTTACTATAACATAGTATAACGATTAATTGAAGAAGGTGTACAAATGGGTGATCGCATAGTGGTATTTGGAGTCGTCTCCGTGTATTAGAGAGCACGTAAAAAGTCGGTCCCGGTTATTGTCAATTAAAATGACAGTCGTTAAACCAAGTTAGAATACTTTGGAGCGACTTTAATGACTTTGACACTAGGTAGACAAATAACCATACGATATTTAAAAAAAAATGTAGTTCTTCATTCAGTCTATATATAAATAATCACAATATATACACAGTGCCGTCAGCCGTCACGTTAGTCGTATATACTTATGTACATTGTGTACAAACGGATCAATACACAGATAATTATCTACAGCAAACAAGTGGAGTGTTCCTCTTGAACAGTGCCAATGACTTTGCTCTCGTTATAATGTTATATGTAGTTAATTCTTACATTGAGTTAGTGGTCTACTTTCAGGGTTGTTAAAGCCCCTGAATACTTTTGACTTGTTTAAGTAATCCTTTATAGTCACCGCAAGTGTCCTATAGTCCATTCAACGGTTAAATTAAACATTATCTATGTATATGTTCGACTTTTTATTTCCAGAGCTTTAGAAGTGAAGGTCTAAAACATATAATTACTTTGAAGGAACTAACTCTAGGTCAACGTAGAGATCACATACCCCGGCATTTCTCCCCCAGGAAATTTGGGAATCCGAAGGGATTTTTGCCCCGTGAAAAATGTCAGTGTAGTGGTATGTTATAAATAGTATAAGGTATCATGTTCCGCATTAGTCTCTAATTTCAACGTTTACGATTGATCTTATAACTCCTAACCGAGTTTTTAATCCTTCAAGATGTAAAGCCCTGCAAAGGAACTGCTGCAGAAGTCAAAATGTTCTATTAACATTTAAACAGAACAGATTCTCTTCTATGTAGATTTGACCTCGGCCATCTAAACTCCATTACAAACCTCACGTGATAGACATTAACTGATTCAAAGTAACCTGCACGTGATCACACAGTTATAAGTAACAAACAAACACATTACCAGTCACATTTGACCTTAAGTTGAACCTGTTGCAAGGCGATTAAATTTCACGATCAACTTAACTGATAGAATTAACTGGGTCGATTTGTGAACAAGGATTGAGGAAGTTAGCACGCGTATATAATAGTGAGAATAGTGTATATATTTATGCATAAATACACATGGATTCATGGATATATATTATTTTTCGTTCTTTTTCATTCAAGCGGTAAATCATTCTCACGAATTAATCACATAATTTTAGTAGTACCACGAAACAAATCGTAACCCAATTTTTTTTTTTTATTTATTTGGTAAAACAATGTTTGCCCGGACTGCTGGCATCAATCTAAGAACAAATAGTTGAATCTGAATCAACTTACAAGAGACCCACCTTTTACGTAAAAATAGGCTCATCAAAATCGGTCCACTCAACAGAAGTTATGGGGTAACAAACATAAAATAAGGGAAATTGTCTCTATTTTCAAAGTCGATAAATAGTCATGTGATTTCTCATGCAACAGTCGCAAATTATTTGGATTGTTGAAGCTAAAGATCTCATAAAACATTTTCTAAATATCCTTCCATTCAATATGTTTGCTAATAACTTGTTAACAATTTGAAAAGTATTTTCGAAGCAATGTTATTTTTTTCTCTAATGTAAATAAGGATAGAATGAGTAAGACTCATATTTGCAAACACTTTTATAGTCAAATGTCGTGATCTGCCTTATTAGCAAAGTCAAGGTTTTGGTGACAAAAAACCAAGCGCGATGCTCTTCGAAAACATTTGGGCTGTCGATAACTTTGGATAGATTTTGAACTAAAAAGTAGTCGGTATTTTTCCCAACCATTGCAATAATTAGTAAAATTAAAGCCGTATAATCTACAAGTTGTATGTTTATGTTAATTTTCGATTAAACACGATTAGAATATTAAAGGTTACAATACATTATCTGTTTCCCGACGTTTGTTGTATGCTGTACTTATAAAATTTCGTTCGCATATGAAAAACCCCGTTATCTGTGCACTATTTAGACTAGGGTTAAAACAAAGCTAAGGCAGATTTAAATAAAGTATCAAAATCGGGCCAGTAGTTTCTATATAAACTTTTATACGATGTTGTCTTTTTTACAATTTTGAGTACCTAAATATGAAAAGACTATCACTAAACATATGTTCATAAAATACCGATATTCAGCTGCGTTCAGTGAGACTGGCAGCCGGCTCTAACATAGTTGCAAGAAAGGCTAGATTGATTATGAATTAAAATACCGCATGTTTGATATATTAATTTCGTCTGGGTGCGTGGTAGTGCGACGGCCAAGTTTAGTCAATTAGGTCTCTGTGAAGTTCAAGGACTATCTCCGTTTGTGTGGAAGGTAAATGGCCTGTTAGTTAATAGGCCTCCAAGTTAGTTGTCTAATGATGTTTGAAACTAGGTTATGATGTTATTATTTTAGTTAAATTGCTTCTTAATTTTGTATTATTTGGATCAATGGATATTGGTGTTTAATATCATTGTAGGATTGCGGCTTAAAGATTTTTTAATTTGACAGATGAATATAATGTTATTTTTTGACACTGACTTTTGTTGGCAACTTCGTTTGCGCGAATATATTTATAGAGTAAAAAGTACGCTATCAAATCCAAGTAATCGAATTTTTATTGTTCATTCTAAAAAAGTATCAACATACATACATCCTCAGAAACTTTAACATTTATCTTTTTAATTAATATAAAATTAACAAAATAAATAATCTTAACTGAGCGAAAAAAATAACAGCCAAAATCCAAAACACGTATTGCGCAATTGTATTTCTTATTTAGCAGTCAAAAACTCATTCTATCCAGACAATCTCCAGAAAAACACAAAATAACTAACAACACAAAATTGTATGTCCCAATAATCTATATCTATACTAATCTATACTAATATTATAATCTATACTACTATTATAAAGCTGAAGAGTTTGTTTGTTTGTTTGTTTGAACGCGCTAATCTCAGGAACTACTGGTCCGATCTGAAAAATTATTTCATTTTTAGATAGCTCATTTATCGAGGAAGGCTATAGGCAAATATATCATTACGCCACGACCAATGGGAGCAGAGTACCAATAAAAAATGTTACAAAAACGGGGAAAATTTTGACCCATTCTCTCTTATTTGACGCAAGCGAAGTTGCGCGGGTCAGCTAGTTTCTATAAAGCGACACTGACTCAAATAAATAAATATCATAATAAATATCATTGGACAACGCACACACGGTCATTTGATTCCAAACTAAGCAGAGCTTGTACTATGGTGACCAAATAACTGATAAACATACTTATATACTTCTAAATACATACTTATTTATAAAGATAAATTGACAACCAGGCTCAGAACAAATACTCGTGCTCATCACACAAAGATTTGTCCCGGGTAGGATTCGAACCCACCACACGCGGCGCTACGGTTGTTAACGGCGAGGTGACCGCTTAAACCACTGCGCCAAACGTGCAGCTTACTCTATCCAGACTAGAAAATTACTAAATAATTAACATCAATACAAAATTGCATGTCCCAATTATTTATTTAAAAGCGACACTGACTCAAATAACAATCATTTAGTAAACAGTAATAGAGATAAAACAATAGAACTTGGCTTGTTTACCTTGCGCCATTTAACTAATAACTAAATAAATAAGATAACAGTTCAATGAACTTTTGTTACGTGGACTGAAAATCTTTCGACAAATATGTATAGGCCTTTGTAATGGAAAAGTGTTGGGAAATTTTTGGTATTTGATGGTTTTTTGTGTGCTTAGTGATACTAATGTTATAGTTTTGGTAAAACATTGATAATAAAATAAAATCATATTACACGTGGAATATAATATAAAAGTTATAGGTTTTTTTGAATAAATGGTTGTTTGTAACTTTTTCACACAAAACTGTCGAATTAATTTTGCTGAAATTTGGTAAATAGATGGCACGGATTGGTACATAAATTAATACTACTTACGGATTATCTTCTGGAAGTGGGTGAAGTCGCATTCAAAAGCTATTTACTACTGAAATTGTAAAAACGTAACAGTTACGTAGATACTTTAACGACCAAAATCTTTGTTCCGCTATGAATGGAATTTTCCTTTATTTTACTAGAATACAACTCTAATTATTTCCTAGTAAATATTAATTATCAAATCTTCTCTTTCCTCGTATTTCCTTTTTCCTCAAACTTTTCCTTAGTGTTTTAAACACACAGTATACCTAAGAGCCGTGAACTATAATGTACTACAAATGCTTGTCGGTCAGTTTGTCTGTCGCAGTGCGGTTTGAAATCAATGAATTAATCAATTTAAGTGTAATGTTAACAACAAAAAAAAAAGAGTGGCCAGGAGTTTCTTGCCAGCTCTTCTCATTGGCCCTACCTTCCGAATTGGCGGTAAATTCACTCTTTGTATCATTGACTATCATAAGTGTCAGCATTTGACCTAAATGAATAAATGATTTGATTTTGATTTTGAAACACTTATGACAAAAAATGATCTCCTCTTTTTAATAGCCACAAGATTTACAAAGTGGTTAATACAATATTGATAATACGATGAGCTGCCTACAAGCGTTCTGTTATCGATTACTATACGAAACGCTTATATATCTGGGGTCAAAAAAGTTGACAGTATTTTTAGTCATCGTTTCAAACGTTCTAGCTCAAGATAAATTTCTATTGGGGAGTGATTACTTGTCTTCTTTCATATGACGGACTCACTGTAAGATAGTTCGTTGTAGGTATATGGACCAGGGATGGAGATTGTCCTTGATGATATTGGTTTACGTGATGTACAAGGCTACCTTAATTACTCGGGTATTTTTTGTTGCTGATTATTTAAGTAAGCACATACGACACTGAGACACAAAATGCTAAATAACAAGCAACAAAATATTTAGCTTAACTAATCTCGGGCCCGACAAACGCTTAAATTTAATTAACAAAACACCTAAAATAATTTTTATTTCAATTTTTTTTAACACAGACAAAGTCACGAACATAAGTTATACTACAATTAATAGTTAATACACTGAGTATACTGTGTACTTATCTCGTATGTGATATTACAGGTATTAACAGGTGAATGATAACACTTATCAACGTTATAAGATAGTTAAGATAACGTTACGTGCGAAAGATTCGTGTGGTTTTACGCTAACTTCCTTTATGTTTGACGTCAAAATACTATAATATAGTAACAGTAAGGATAAAATTTTGATGGCCTCACTGGTGTAGGTCATCGTTCGATTCCACTAGGAATAAGTGTATATTTTGTGCTACCCTAAAATCGTTGCTTCGGGTCTGGTTGTACTTTGTGTCCGTTGTTTTGTGTGTAAAAGCCTCAGCGATATTTGTTTTTATCTCCTACTAGCTGACCCGCGCAACTTTGCTTGCGTCACATAAGAGAGAATAAGGTCGAAATGTTCCCCGTTTTTGGAAAATTTTTACTGGTACTCTGCTCCTACTGATCGTAGCGTGATGATATATAGCCTATAACCTTCCTCGATAAATGGGCTATCTAACACTGAAAGAATTTTTCAAATCGGATCAGTAGTTTCTGATATTAGCGCGTTCAAACAAACAAACAAACAAACAAACAAACAAACAATCAAACAAACAAACAAACTCTTCAGCTTTATAATATTAGTATAGATAGGTACCTTGAGATTGACTCAACATTCATATGTCATAGTCATTTAAAGACTTGTAATGTTTTTTCTAACCCATTACTGTCCCGCTGCAAGGCAAGGGTCTTCTCCCAAAACGAGGGAGAAGGGGACCTCTCCCCTCACGTTTTGTTTCTTGGACTAGAATTATTAATGTATGCTATTCCGCAGAACGATTGATATCAATAACTAAATCAAAGGGATTACTAATTTCTAATGGTTAGATAAGGTATGACAATATTATGTAGGTCGTAGTAACATTTAGGCTATCGTTGGTATGTTTGTAAAGTCCCCTGCAACTTTGATAATATTGATAATTATTCATTTCAAGGCAAATGTTACACTTTTGATATATTTTTGAAAATTAATATGAGTCTACAACATTTTATACTAGAACTTTTTGATTTAGATGTTTTCATATTTCCTTGGTTAAGGCATGCGACTGTCAAGTCTTGGGTTCAATTTAATATAGGTTTTATTTTATGGAGTATTCTTAATAGTAGTCTCAAGTTTTAAAATACGTATGTGGCAAAAACATTTTTCTCACAACATTGGACCAATACTATGAACGGTGAAACATGTGTATATTCTATTTACCTTTGCCTACACCTTCGGGTTTAACAGAACTGACGTCACACAGCTGTTTCTTCCTATATTCGTAACTAGCTGACCCGCGCAACTTCGCTTGCGTCACATAAGAGAGAAAATGGGTCAAAATTTTCCCCGTTTTTGTAACATTTTTTACTGCTGCTCTGATCCTATTGGTCGTAGCGTGATGATATATAACCTTCCTCGATAAATGAGCTATCTAACACTGTAAGAATTTTTCTAATCGGACCCGTAGTTCCTGAGATTAGTGCGTTCAAACAAACAAACTCTTCAGCTTTATAATTAGTATAGATATAGATATAGATATCACTCATTTTACAGCGATATTTTTCAAGTTTTTAACAAAAGTCATAAATCTACAAAATGGCGATGCCACATAATACGTTTTTTAAAGAAAAACCTACCCAATACATCAATAGCTAAAACAAAACTAACGAAAAGTAGCCGCAATTTTTCAACGGCTGAAAAATGTTTTGTAGAAAAATGTCTTAACAAAGAAAATGAGCTAATTAACTATAGAGATAATAATACAACGACCTTCAACCGACATTGTGTTAAGATTTAAATTTTATGTACTTTTGGCAAAACATACAAGATATCAGTGCTATGTACTACACTCTTATGTCGCAGTCGCTAACATTATAACCACGAAAAACAACTCTAGAAAATTCAAACAATTCTTAATACAAAAAATTGTTTGATCAAATTGTTTGCGGCCAAGTTGTTTGTTGTTGAAATTGTTTGTTGTTTAAAATGTCTAACGATATGTTCGGTTTGATTTGTGTTATATTTCTTCCGATATTGTGTTATGCGATTTATTTGATTGTTTTGTTTATTCTTTATCATGTGTCGAGGTTCCGGTATTATCGTGAGTATACATTGGCATTATTTTTTCTATGACTAACAATTTATACAAAAGAGTTTTTTTTATTATTTGTACATTCATTTTATAAAATGACTGGGCAGAGTTTGATAGTCCTACCGTATAAAATTGAAGATCTATACTCCCATATTAGTAACAATAAGTACTGTACCTTCTTCTCTCCCAATACAGGCTTACGCTTAAAAGAAGGCTCCAATCACAAACATTTTGTACAATCCTTTAAGAACCAATAAATATTTTTTCAATTTAATTTCATTATAACAGCAAAATTAGCACATTACTTTAGTTTATCTGTTTAGGATAAGTATAGTTTGATAAAGAAGGCTCCGGCACGTTTTTCTATTCATGTGGCTATATGCTACGTACAAGACTATAATACATTACATGTGTATTTTAATTAACTCATGAAAATAAACTATAAACGTGTATTTAAACAAAAAACTCGTGACTGTCGTCGCTTTGTTTTCATTCGTCTCATTATAATGTTCGTTCATTGCTTACAAAATGTTTTAACTGCACGTTTGGCGAAGTGGTTAAAGTGGTCACCTCGCCGCACTAACCGTAGCGCCGCGTGTGGTGGGTTCGAATCCCACCCGGGACAAATATTTGTGCGATGAGCACGAGTATCTGTTCTGAGCCTGGATGTCAATTTATCTATATAAGTATGTATTTAGAAGTATATTAGTATGTTTATCAGTTATTTGATTACCATAGTACAAGCTTTGCTTAGTTTGGAATCAAATAACTGTGTGTGAGTTGTCCAGTGATATTTATTTGTTTATAAATGGGGTGTTTGAAGCCTTGAAGCAGATGAGGAAGAAACGCTTAGGATAAAATAATAGATATGTTTCGTACATATTAATAAGATTATTATCATAATTAATACAGTATTTTAGTATTACTATTGTGTACCGATCTCGTAATTTTATTAATTGATGATTCTGATTCATTGTTTAATTGTTTGTGGATTTAAAAGAATGAGACAATCATTTTCATAGTCTTGTATGTGTTAAATTTGACGTGTTCTATAGGAAATTGAGATCATGAATTAGAAATTATATGTATTTTTAACCGACTGCGCAAAAGAGAGTTATTTATTTATATTTTTGAAGGTGAGTTTAAGAGTCTAATGCACGCATTGTACACAATTGATATTGTATTAAAATCTGCTTGTAAATGTTTTTTTTTTATCGCCTATTGACTTTTTAACGTAATAATAGTTGTATTTAGATGTCATTAAATACTTTGAAATTATAATTCTTTATCCTACGCTGTAACTTATATAAATTTTCAACAAAAAACCCGTAACATAACGAAAGATAAACCTAAATGATAGAATATTATTTAATCCAAACTTCCGGCAAAACGCAGACAATGTTGATATTTTGACTTAAATAAATCGGAAGAAAAGTGGAAAATCCTATGTCTTTGTTTATATAAGTAACTAGCAACTCTTGATAAAACTAAATCTATTGTAAATGTATACTATCATGTGTTTATCACCTTAGCCGCTGGTTGAAGCCGGTATAAACTAAATACAACTGAAAAAAAAATTGCTGTCAATTTGTGAAAAAATTGCTGTGATTTAGGACAGTGGTTCCCAACCTTTTCTTAGTCTGGGATCACCTTTATATTATTCTTGTTAGCAGGGACCACTTTGTTAGTATATTAAAGATAAAGTATAATAATCATCCTGAAAATTTTAAATTTAAACTAATTCGCGGACCACATTTTGACTCCCGCGGTCCACCGGTTGGGAACCACTGATTTAGGAGGACTATTTATACATACACTATATTATTATTATAGTGTATGGGGAGCTTTTAGTTTATTCCAATAATTTTACGATTTTAATTATTATTGGTTCGATGGTTCACACGCAACTCTTTTTTATAAAGCTACTAGCTGACCCGGCAAACGTTGTTTGTAAAAAATCTTCTGTACCTAAGTGTGCATGTCACTGAACTTCTTTTAAACGACTGGACCGATTTTGATGAAATTTTTTGTGTGTGTTCAAGGGGATCTGAGAATGGTTTAGATTCACAATTTTGTCCGCTGGACAATGTTTTTTTAATTAATTCTTAATTTATTAGACAGGACAACGTCTGTCGGATTCGCTAGTTACCTTATAAAATTTTATTATTTACGCATTTGTTTTACAAGAGTACATAGTACCTGCATACAACATAGTTCCTACATCAACAGTCAATAAAACAGTCTTTATATCCGTAACCAAAAACGTGATAGTCCATTGTTAGCTACAATAAGGCTCGCTCGTCACTTTCATGCCTTAAACGGAGTGAGAACGTGACGCCATTGTGTTTGAAACATTAATGAAGTACTTGTAATTAATTATGTTTGTTTACTGTACATTGTAGGAAATGTTCCTGTTTTGTCTGGGCTGTAGTGTGTATGACTGTGGATCACAAAGTCTTAGATTCTATTTCAGATTTGACTTTTTATTTTGTGTATAATTTCAAGTGAGGCAAAAGTAGTATATGGTGTTAAAAAAGGTTTTAAACTATTTGTATACTATTACCAAATTTCATACAAATCGGTTCAGTAGTTTTGGTGTGATTAAGTAAAAACTATCTATGAAATTGTGAATTTTTCTTGGAATAAAATATTTATAATGTTAGTAAGATGACTATAAGTAGGGCTAGTCGTAACACTGAAAATGAAGTTTTAATTGAAAGAAAAGATTCGTAAATTTCAAATACACAAACAAATCCTTGTTCAAGGACTGCCATCGGAACTTTCACATTTTTGCGTAAATTACTTGATTAATTACTATCTTTTCATGCAAATATATAGAAGATATCAAGTATTATCACTTTGGTATGCCAGATTTAAAGTTTAGATTGCACCAGGTGGCCCTTGCCTTAAACGGTAAACAAACGAAAGTAATTACGACATCGATTACAAATACATTATCGTGATCATTTATTCTTTGTATGTGTAATCCATACTAATACATTTCATAATAGAAAGTCTGTCTGTCTGTCACGCTTTTATGGCTATAATGTTGAACTGATACTTTTACTACTAACTTTTCTTTAGAGACGGAACGCAAACGCGGCGCACGGCAGTTTCGCTTGCGTCACATAAGAGAGAATAGGTCATAATTTTCCCCGTTTTTGAAACATTTTTTATTGGTACTCTGCTCCTTTTAGTCGTAGCGTGATGATATAGCCTTATAGCCTTCTTCTATAAATGAGCTATTTAACACTGAAAGAATTTTTTCAATCGGACCAGTAATTCCTTCGCGTTCAAACAAACAAACAAACAAACTCTTCAGCTTTATAATATTAGTATAGATTAAATGTAACCCCTTATTGGTCCATTGCTGGGCAATGATCTCGTCCTGAGAAAGGGGCTAAACCTAGAGTCCAGCACGCTGGTCAAATGCGGGCACATGGCAGTTAGCATTCGTTCAAGAACTGTGAAGTAGTACTACTGCAAAATAAATGGGTCCTCTTTCGACCTTTACCGATATTACACAACTTTATTTTGTATGTAAACAAAACTACATTATGTAACCCATCGCCTTGAACAAAAGGCTAAGATGCGCTCCGAGTGCAAAACAAAACAAAACAGAGCTGAGGTCACACATTTGTATGTAAATCAGTTAAAATTCCGATATATTTAACATTTCAGATGATATTTGTTGATAATAGTAGAAAAAAACTGGTTATCAATATTAGATTGTGAAGATTCGGTATCAAACTTCCGTCTATCTGTTACCCTGATTTCCATGAAAATATATAAGAGGATAGATATGGTTATAAACTAAGATCTTGATTCATCCTCGCAAACATGCATTTTTTTTTGCACTATTTGGCCGGAATCTTCCCCAGATATTAAGGATTGTATGTAACTCCTATAATACTAAAATGCACCACAGGTCATATACGCGGTGAATATTTTAAGGTCGCGAAACCTTATTTACTGTCTGACATTTCGATGCATCGACCGTGGAGACGGGCTAACGGCCGAAGACGTGTTGTGCGTCTTAGTATTATGTGTACAAGCCGCGAAGTTTAAAAAAGTTACTTGTATTCCGTATAACCAAAAGAATTTGAATAAAATTATCGCAGCAACTTTTGATTGACGAATAATGATTTTAATAAAATTACAACTATAAACTATATAAGACCACTATTGACTTAAATTAAAATTGCTGAGACAGCAAAAAAAGAATTTACGCGAATGACTTTGCAGACAGATAGTACTTAATTGTAAAACTTTATCAATATAGGATTTCATAATCTCATAATACCAATGAATGGCGGTGGACTAATATTGCGAAATCCGTACAAATCTTTAACCCAGATAATACCTTATTAAAATGTACGATGAAAAGCGAAAAACTAGGTTTCCATTAATCTAATCAATTGAAGATAACTTGCATAAAATAATAAATAAATTTATTTACATGTACATTCCACTACACTAGTTAAATCAGTGTAAACGGTTGTTGCTCCAAATTGTTTGTTGTTTAAACAATTCACTAAAATGTTTGACGTTTCGAGCATGTGGTTTGTGATTCCTATTATTTTGTTTGCGGCTTTCATATTTTTTGCGGAATATACATTTTTGTTAAGTAAGTGTTATTTATATATATTTTAAGTTAATTGGAGACAAAATAAGGTATGAATAATATTTGTTATTAAAAGCTGTGATTTTCAAGAATGACATGCAGTTTGATAAAGTTTAGAGCAGTGATAACAAAGTAGCTTAACCACTAATCTACTGAACAAAAAGTCATTAGCCGCCGCATAATTTTTTGGCTCAATAACTGTTGTAGGTATCTTATGTGTTTTAATAATATACATTTTGCGTACTTGACAGTGATACATTTTCAAAAAAATTGCTACTCTTAATTCTATGTTAACTGTTATATGTATTGGTAAATGGCACTTGTATCGCACGCTATTGGGTCCTAACATAACGGGATAAGATATGCGGTAGACACACCTTCGCAATAGAAAACGATTACGTGTTAGTTACCACAAAACTTGATTACACCAAATAAAAAATATTATAAAAGTTCTCACTTAATTACTTGCTGAGATTATGATATATCTATCTTAGTTCTTAACAACTCACGGATATAATAATATGCACTTGAAATAAGGAAGGAACTGACAATCTGGTAAAGTGTTATGTTATTGAAGCACTTATGTAGATTATAACGATGTAACATTAAAGGTCAGTTTCACGGTTCATTTATAAGTGTTAGATAACCAATCTACAGCATAAAGAAAATGTATGAAAAGAACTGTCAAAATTAAATCCAACCTGATAGACATTTAAGAGAGGTTAAAGCGAGCCTAATACTTAGAAATCGCAATAATAAAAGAGCACGGCTAATAATCTCTGCAGTAATGACATGCAAATAAGTATCGACTGCCTCCGTGGCGGTCAGTGGTTTATGTCGCCACGCCAATACCATTGCGTCGGGAGGTCGTGGGTTCGATTCCCACACGTGACAATTATTTGCGATCCATAAATAATTGTTTCGGGTCTTGTCGTGCTTTGTGTTCGTTGTTTGTATGTTTGTAAAAGTCACAAGAGTAATACTTAATGCGTGAGTTGTCTTTTTAAAAATATATTAATAAAAAAATGATAGACAGCATCAATAAAACGTTGACCCAATGTAATCAAATGTAATCATAATAATACTCATGCAACAAAAGATCCGACAAACACCGAGAACAAACAAAATTAACCTCAATATTTTACAACAACGATAAATAAAATCAGGTTGTAGACAATCAATATCTAATCGACAACAAAAACTAGTACTTATAATCAAACAACAAAAGTACTTGTCATTATAATTAGAGGGTTCAAATTGTAACAACGGATTTGTTGTTGAAAATTGTTTGTTGTTTGAAAAACAATTCGAAAATTAAAAGTAAAAAATTGTTTGTTGTTTAAAATACAGTAAGAATATTAAGTTTGAAATTGTTTTAAACATAATTAAAATATTTGGACTTTATTTTGTAAATTGTTTTTGTTGTTGACTGTTGTTTAGTTTGTTTAATTGTGTTTAATTATGGATCAGTCATTAACAGTGTTGATGATCATAAGCATTATTATCATGTGCGGTGTCGCGATGTTTTTCTGTGAATATACTTTTTTACGTGGTGAGTACTTTCTTAAATATGATATAAACATTTCTCTTTTAATAGTAACTTAATGTTAGATCTTTTTCTGATTTATTTCAGTTTTTTATATTAACGTTTTTAAATTATTAACGCTTGTAAAATATACAAAAGTACACAACGGATCATATACGCGATAAAAATAATTATTTTTTTCTACGCGTTTAGATTTGTAGTGCTTTTAACTATAACTTTTCATATTAAAATTTATATCCTAAGAATATTGAAGTAACCAATTTTACCGAAGTGCCAAAAGCCTTCTAATTTTGTCCTTACAAATAGGCTTAAATTATATATTAAATAGATCTCCACTGTCATAATATTTTTTTAGAGGATTAGTGTTGTCATTCATCAATCAACATCATTAAAATTCTGTCTATTTTACAATAATAATATAATTGATTATGCAGACAGGTGCAACAATTAACTGATTAAATATTAGATTATATTATGACAAGATACTTACGATTTGTTTTTCAAACGTACCAAAACATAATCAGATTATACGTAGCTTTGTCATTTCTATTTCACTAAATAAATCTGTTAGTATGTTGGTTCACATGCATAAAATAATTATGTAAAGTTTTAAGCCAATATTTTATTTATGAAAGTTTTTTGGTTAATACTGTAACTAACTGGCTAGATGGCCTATCTACTGTCGCTTCTAAGGAAGGTTTTTTTCTGATAACGAGTCGATGTGGGTGCCATGGCCGAAATCGGTCGGAGAAAATATATAGAACTAATAGATCAATGAATTTACAAACGTTGTTTTTGACGTAACTTTAATTCAATAGCTCGAATTAAACTATATTATTGCATTCATTATGAAAAGTAGTCAAAAATAATATCAAATCTTTTACAGGCAAAGGTTAAAAAATATCTATTTCTTAAAGAGTTTTTAAATTTTTTTAATTGTACATATATAGTGTCTTTACGATTACTTGCCATGAAACATCGATGAAAAACTGAAACATATTGCATATCGTTGCGAAACGAACTAATGAAATTATTCAGACATTATCCGCATGTAGACTTTATATCTAATCAATATCAACCTTCCACTACTTATTGAAACAACAACATTAATTAGCACACTGTAATTTAAAAAATCAAATTGAATCAACGAATTTGTTGTTGAAAAATTTTACGTTGTAGAAAAAAAATTGTTGTTGAATATTTTGTTAGTATTCCGGATTTAAAAAGTGGACTTTGCACCTAGCGTTCTTTTTACGAATTGTTCTAGAAGAAACAATTGTTTTAGTTGTTGACTTTTGTTTTTAAAGTTGTTGAGTTTGTTCCAAAGTTGTTGAAGTTTGTTTTTAAATTAAAATGATGGAGCCAGTGCCGGTTTTAATGTTGATAGGAATAGTTATTTGGTTCGGTGCATTGCTGTTTTACGTTGAATATACTTGTTTACGGGGTAAGTTGTTAACCTTCAAAGAAATCTTACTTTTAGTTATAAATCTTACTCATGTCAAAACATTATCAGTCAAAACTATTTAATGATTAAATTAAACCATTAGTAAAAATAGTCTTTGGTATGTTGCTACTAAAATAAACGTGAGTTCAGTTGCTGTTCTTTCTTTATACTGAATTCATTTCCCAGTCTAAGACATTCAGAATTTCGTTTAGTTGCAAATACTTTTAACTAACAAATGAATAACATGTTAATTTTAAATGTAATTAGGATACCTTCATTACGTTAGCTTTTCTCCTTGGCCAATATTTTTTATCTAATCTTATCGCATTGTAAGTATTTTAGGGGGCGATACCTATACATGGGGGGCTACACCCATGTACAAAAAGAAAGTTTTTTTTAAGAAGAAAAGCTAAAAACGGTCATATTTTCTGGCTTGTTACGTGGGTGGTAGGCCATAAAATGCCAGGTACCTTTGCTTTAGGTGTGAATAACAGTGTTTAGTTCAATTAGTTTAATTAGAAGAGCTCTCTTCGCTTAGCATTTCTGGTAGGAACACTAATCATTATGATTCCTTGGCGCAGTGGTTTACCGCTACCATTGCGTCGGCCGGTCGTAGCTTCGATTCCCACATGGAACAATTATTATTTGTGCAATCCATAAATAATTATGTCGGATCTGGTTGTACTTTACGTTCCTTGTTAGTATGTTTGTAAAAGTCCCCACGATTCTTAGTGCGGGAGAAAAAAATACAAACCAAGATTAATTTTGTTTTTTTTATTGTGGGGGGTAATGAACGACCTCTCTGAAAATTTCAGTAATCATTATAATCATTTACCTAGAGATCTGATCTAAGATATTAAGATGTTTACTTGACGACTACCGATCCTATACGCATTCTTATCGGTCGTTGTGAAGAAATGTTATTAATAACTATATTTATCGGTCTTTTCCTCATTTTTATTATATATATCTTTGCATCCGATTATCATCTAAAATATTCGATATAATAGGAAGTATTAGCAATTAAAATCACGTAAACAGACCTCACACAAAATCGCAAAATAAATATTGAATACTCATTCTCAGCCAAATCTTTGCCTGCACTTCTTTACTTAACCCACGCCTACAATGCAGTCTAATATTGTTCAAACAAATCGTTTATTACCTCCTATCACCTTCTGTTTGCCTGGTACTCCTACCGTGTAACAATTGAGCAATAAATTAAACCTATCTTGTTTATTTGCTTATATAATTGTAATTATTTGCATTAAATATCTAACGTCTGATGTAAAATCAATATTCGCTGGTAAGATTTTAACTATCTTAGTATCTTTGCATCCATAATACTCAATATAAATGTAATTTCATTTTTTTCTTTCATATAATTCAGGTTAACGCAAGCTCTGCAATACTCTGCAATACTCTATCTCTATCGAACTAAACATATTTTATTCTTAATAGCAGCGCCATCTAGTGTGGAAAAGCAATACTTTTTCATCTTTCATGTCAATAAAGTCCCAATCTTAAGTGTCATACATAAGTTTCGGAGTATTGTAATAGAGGGCGTTATATTGAAAGTGTCGTAGATCTCTCAGTAGTCATCTAACTGTATTAAAGTTATTTATTTTAAACTTTTTACTGCCTCTTAGGTTTTTTTTATTCTATATTAGTACAGCTTTGTTAGTTCTTATTAATAAGTATTACAGAAAGTAACTTAACGTTTAATTAAACAATTATATCGCTTTCCATTTTATTAAAATTGAAATCCATGATTTTTAAAACAGCTGCTCTATTTATAATTATTTTGCCAATACGTCCTAATTTATTGATATTTATCTTAAACTATAAATAGGAAAGATATTATCAAATCTCATAACACTTAACACTTAAAATAATCCGTATCGTCGAGTGCTTTTATCACAAAGATTATAAACATCCGATTTTTCCATTTGTTACCCAAGGGTTAGATATTATCGTGCTTTTGACTTAACGACTGTTATTTAGATTTCAAAGGATCGTATCATAAAATAGTCAAATAATTAAATTTGAAACCAGTTTACATGAAAGTATGACTAATAACCACTTAAGACTTCTCATTGTATTTTGACTGACCTAACATGTCTTCTAAAGCATTACAATATTTTAAATGCAATATGAATGTATGCATAGGTACTTATTTGATGATCACTTAGGCACTAAGATTTTTTGGAATTTCTTGCAAAATACAACTAAACCTGAAACACCAGAAAATTTAGATAAAAGTGACATATCTTTCCACTTGGAAACGTTTCCCTCACCATATCTGATTCAGTGGAAATCCACGGCAGCCATCTTTATCCTATGCATAGGATGATTACGTAGAAAGTAATGTACCTATTCAAATTAACAAAAGCCCCACGTACATAAACATTTATAACATATTTTATCATACAGTACGTCTATGATGACGTCACACCCAAACATGACGTCATCATTATCATTTAATCAATTTCGCAATCTGTAGTGAAATTGTCACTATAGCAATATTCTTTATCAACTACTTATTGTAATAGTGCCTACGTAAAACAAAAGCGTATCACACGATCATGCGGAATGCTATGACTATTTTTGCAGGCGCTTTACTGTAAATATTGTTTAGGTATTTTTTTGAAAATTAATACTAAACAGAAACCAATTTAAAACTATTAAATAAAATTTAAAATGCTTGTTAGTATATTATTCTGTTTAACTCGATAAATAAATGAATATTATGACTATAGTTCCACTTATGTCCTCTCTCGGGATATAATAAAACTTTGACGTGAAATTACAGTCGAGTAATAAGCACAAGACGTCATATTCAATTATCAAAATATGTCATTTAAACCTTCAAACATTTCCCTTTTTGATTGTTCTTCAAATCTGGAAATACCACTTACTACTATCATGCACGTATTGCAGTCACGTACTTTCTTAGTTCACAATATGATCAAGTGTTACCGATACCATTCTACATAATTAACAACTTAAGATCCGACGTCACAGATTTAATTACTACGTCACTAATTACTTAGTCGTATCTTTAAGATCTATTTGAACAAAAGAAATTTGTTTTTGAAAGTTAATGAGTCATTTTGTTGGCAAGGGTTTGTCGTTGCTAATCGGATGTTTCTTTGAGCGTGATAGATGGCATGAGTGATCATGTGTGATTGTTTAGGTACGTCGTGAACACTTTGATATAGTATAGTAAAGTAGTACATAAATGGTTGAATTAGAAGCCCAAACAGTTATTTTATTTGTAACACAGTTCGTAGTTTTGAGTCTAGTTGTATCTATCTTAATTGAGATTTTGTTGTTTCCCCCAAACACGCACATGGTATGGTAGACTCAAGGCCTAACTCCTCCCTCATTAAGTGAGGAGACCCTTGCACAGCAGTGGGGTAGCTATGAGTTATTCTTATTTGTCTCCGAAGATATCTATGAGACAGTTTGATGGATAAGTCAGCCCTCACTAAAAGTTATATTTGACACTGAAAGTAATCTCAAACTATAAAGTTTAATCGACATATACGTCGCAGCATGTCACAATTTTTTGTCAACCAATAAACTTATTGTCTTAACTAATGTCTGCAAAAAGCGTTTTAAACATAATGCAGTATTGAAAAATTGCGCCAAAATAACCACCTACAAACTTCCATGAAACGGAAGCCTAAACTCAAAGTCATATAATATAACATCTATCTACCAATCAGCTGTTACAAACACGCTTTTACATAACAAACCACACATTACCGAATGCTAGACGACTAATCCTATCATTAAGACTTTGACATCATGTATTAACGCACGTAGTGACAGCATGTCTGGTGAAACAATCGATTATCAACAGTCTGTCTGAGTGCGTGATAACAGCAAATCATTATCAGTTGAGTTACGATCATAAATCATTAAATTTTGCTCACGGATTCACTCGTAATATAATAACGACATCTGTTGAACATTTGCGGTTGATTTTGATCAGATTTTGTAGGGAAATCCTTGGAAAAACTACTATTTAATACTGTAAAGTAAATAAATATATATAACTTAAAGGTGACTGACTGACTTAGTGATCTATCAACGCACAGCCCAAAACCCTGTACAGATCGGGCTGAAATTATGCATGCAGGTAAATTTTATGACACCGGCATCCGTTAGGATTTTGATAAATAATACCCCCAAGGAGATAAAATAAGTTTGTATAAAAATTCTGTCCTAAAGCACAAACCACGCGGACAAAGTGGCGGGCAAAACCTAGTACACTATAATAAGTAAAATATAATTTATCGGTACTAATGAGTTGATTTTTTTAAACACAGTTCTTGAAGGAATACTAAGTCCCTAACAAGTTGGCCAGCGTAGTGGACAGCCTAAAATTTTCCTCATACCGCAAGGAGACACATTGGTTTAATTAATTTCGATCATTTCATTAGTATTGTATCATTTGATGAAATAGAAATTTTTTTTGAGTCACTTTAAACGAATAATATTTCGAAATACATATAACTGATATAATCTAATACCATTAGCTTAATCCATCGATAGCAACAGTTATCACAACAGCTATAAATAATACAAAACGATATAGACTCGCAAACTATAGATTTTGGTATTTATTTGCAGATAAGATTGTAACTCACATTATCGAAGGTTTATTAATATTTGCGAACAGATATATATATCTCAAAGCAAAATTAGTCGTGATTGCTTTCACTAACATGTACATTAATTAATTAATTAAATTAAATTCGAATCTTTTTGCAGTATTAATTGTGATACTATTATATATTTTAAGTAAATATGGATCATATTCAAGTTTTCTTTGTGGCTGTACCTGGTTTTTTCGCGGTAGTCGTTTTTATTTGTGTAGTAGTTCGGTATTGGCAGATGAATATAAGCAGTAAGTACTATTTTTACTATATTTTTTACTAGCTGACCCGCGCAACTTCGCTTGCGTCCAATAAGAGAGAATGGGTGAATTTTTTCCCGTTTTTGTAACATTTAATACTGGTACTCTGCTCCTTTTGGTCGTAGCGTATGTCCTTTCTCGGGTATTAAAATATCTCCATACCAAATTTTATGCAAATTGGTTCAGTAGTTTAGGCGTGATTGAGTAGCAGACAGACAGACAGACAGAGTTACTTTCGCATTTATAATATTATAGTATATATTATAGTATGGATTGAGTCCATTCCCGTATTCTATGGCAATGCCAGTGTTTGTCCAATCTTTTACGTGTAGATTCAGTTGCATATTGGGTAGTAGTTATGTGATCAATCGTAATTTGGAAGTAGTAAGCTTTTGGGAAAATGCGTTACAACTGCTCTGTAAAGATTCTTTAAAGATCTATAAGTATTTTGCTCCGGCATGAGGAAAAAGCATTTCAAAATTTTTCTGGACATAATTCAGCGCATTTATTGTTGCTTTTCAAAATAGAAACAGAGTAAATGTTTATTTCTTCGTTTTCGTTAGGTCGTAGGTTCGATTCCCACACGGAACAATTTATTATTTGTGCGATCCACAAATAATTGTTTCGGGTCTGGTTGTGCTTTGTGTCCGTTGTCTGTATGTTTGTAAAAGTCCCCGCGACACAAGAGCAGTGCGGGACTTAGTGCGGGAGTTGTCATTTAAAAAAAAAAAAAAAACTGCAACTTCTAAATGTGATTAAAGTCGGGTGCAAAAGCTAATGCAACGTAGATTCCATTGATTGCATGTAGTTAGGTGAGTATTAACATTGCCGACAACGCGCTTGTTATTTAAATCATGATTGATGTAACCTTACAATAATCTACTGATACGAGTAAACACATTAAAGTCATAAATCAAAGTAGAAACAAAATGTCTGATTTGCCAAGTATTTTGGTAATATACGTCATCGATTGTTTCAGGTAGATCAGAAATAACATATTGTGTTTAAAAATAGCACAGCTTAGATTATGTCAGATGACATTATGAGGTGTATAAAAGCCTGATAACAGTCGTTGAGTGGTAAATAGTGTTTTATAAAATGGTAAGGCTATTTATGTTATGTCAAAGCATAGTTTACATACATACATATATGACTGCCTCCGTGGTGCAGTGGTTAAGGTCGCCACGCCGATACCATTGCGTCGGGAGGTCGTGGGTTCGATTCCCACTCGGAGCGATTATTTGTGCGATCCACAAATAATTGTACCGGGTCTGGTTGTGCTTTGTGTCCGTTGTTTGTATGTTTGTAAAAGTCCCCGCGACCCAAGAGCAATTCTTAGTGCGGGAGATGTCTTTAAAAAGAATACATAGATACATAATAAAGCCTATTTAACCTGAAGGTGTGAGACAGAGTTGTATGAAATACAACAAAATTTTGCGATCAAAAATATTAGCTGTTTGTTGCGTTTCATTAACCAAAAATGTACCTTAGCGACCGCTAGCTAGATGGCTTTGCTTAGAATGCACTTACAACAATATCAAGGAAATGAAATATATACCTGACTAACAAAATAAGGACTACATATTTGATAATAAATAAATTTAACCTGTGACTCTCCCACTGGGCAAGGGTCTTCGCCCATAATGAGGGAGGGGTTTAAGTCTTGATTCCACCACGTTGGCCAAGTGAGGGTTGGGGACTTTGTATACCTTCAAGAACATGCAAGGTTGCATCACGATGTTTTATATTATTATATTTCTGTAAAAGCTGTATCTTCTTCTTTAATCGATGCATATACTAAGGACATGTCATTTCGTCCTTCCATCAGTCCTATTTGTCAAGCATGATTGACGTGCGGCTGATAGCGTTTGCTTGATGTTTTATTTGATAATATTGTTATTTGATTTCTTCTTACTGATATTATAACATCAAAGGAGAATTATAAGAAATATAACGCTAATTATTATGACACAGCGTAATTAAATAATACTGATTATAGATTTTTACGATATTGCAACAAGAAAATTAGATTTTTCAGATAATGTTCTTTTATAGCCAGTTGCGCTCACCGCCTCACCGGTCGGTAAACGATCTGTGGGTTGAGCAACCATTGGCGCGGACATTCCATAGATGGGTGATCGCATATTTTTATTTAAACTGGGCATCTCCGTGCTTCGGAGGGCACGTTAAATGTCGGTTCCGGTTGTTGTCTACTAAAATAACAGTCGTTAAGCCACGTCAAAGGCCTCTCGGGCAGCTTGAACAACTTTGACACTAGGTTGACCACTAACCATACGACAAACAACAAACATAGCTTTAAGTAGCGCTACTGGTTTTGAGTCTGCAATGTACTGCATAGTGGCTTACAAGTTGACGTACACACACACAGTGTAGGTATGTGACTGACTTGGTCTCAGTTCAAATCTTGTAGTTAGAATTTCCTCATTCTCAATTTTAACTCCTCTCTAGTCTCTGCTTACATCTTCGGATATTTGTTATATCCGTGATGGTATATAAGTAAGACATTCTTTCTTTAATTAACTTTTAATTTTGGTTAAGAAGCTAAGGTTTCAGCTTTGGTATTTTTCAATTGATGTAGATTTATAGATTTATTCGTTTTATATGGTTTCCTTCCGGCACACCTGTAGGGTGTTTAAAGACATATCTACGTTTATAATTCCAGACACATACTGTTAACGGACATGAGGCTTAATCTATTATGTCAGGAATAACTTGAACTCAAAATGTTGGTCAAATAAATACTATAAAATGTATTGAATTGCCAAATTTATAACACTTATTTAATTTAGACAAAATAAATATCTAATAAGACAAAGTTACAACTGCTCTGTAGAGATTCTTTAAAGATATTTTAGTATTTTGCTCCAGCATAAGAAAAAAGCATTTCAATATTTTCCCTGACATAATTCAGCGCATTTATCGTTGCTTTTCAAAATAGAAACAGAGTAAATTTTTATTTTTTCGTTTAGAAAATTTATGAATAGTCAGTGCTGTAATAAACTTGAAAAGTCTTTGTCTATGACAAGTATATTTAGCAAGGTGTTCGTAAACTTATGAATAGTGAATGCTGTATAATAAAGACTACAATAAATAATAATAATAAATAAATATTTTCTGACAACTCACTCACGGTCACCTGTTTCCAAACTAAGCAGAGCTTGTACTATGGTAACCAGTCAACTGATAAATTAACATCCAGTCTCGGAACAAATACTCGTGCTCATCACACAAATATTTGTCCCGGGTTGGATTTGAACCCGCCACACGCGGCGCTATGGTTATTGTGGCGAGGTAACCACTTAAACCACTGCGCTAAGCGTGCAGTTAAACAGTTAACAATCAACTTCAACTTCTTAATGTGATTTAAGTCGGGT
Organism: Anticarsia gemmatalis; assembly: GCF_050436995.1. NCBI lineage: Eukaryota > Metazoa > Arthropoda > Insecta > Lepidoptera > Erebidae > Anticarsia > Anticarsia gemmatalis. The sequence goes on along the minus strand of NC_134767.1, from coordinate 9,690,395 downwards.
GCAAAAGCCAATGCAACATAAATTATATCTTTTAAACGATTTGGGCGAATTTTAGCATTGCATACAACGTGCTTGTTATTTAAATCATGATTGATGTAACTTTACAATAATCTACTGATACGAATAAACACATTAAAGTCATAAATCAAAGTGGAAACAAAATGTCTGATTTGCCAAGTATTTTGGTAATATACGTCATCGATTGTTTCAGGTAGATCAGAAATAACATATTGTGTTTAAAAATAGCACAGCTTAGATTATGTCAGATGACATTATGAGGTGTATAAAAGCCTGATAACAGTCGTTAAGTGGTAAATAGTGTTTTATAAAATGGCAAGGCTATTTATGTTATGTGAAAGCATAGTTTACATACATCTATACTAATATTATAAAGCTGAAGAGTTTGTTTGTTTGTTTGAACGCGCTAATCTCAGAAACTACTGGTCCGATTTGAAAAATTCTTTCACTATTAGATAGCCCATTTATCGAGGAAGGTTATAGGCTATATATCATCACGCTACAGCCATTAAGAGCGGGGTAGTAACGAAAAATGTTACAAAAACGGGGAAAATTATGACCCATTCTCTCTTACGTGACGCAAGCGAAGTTGCGCGGGTCAGCTAGTACATATATATGACTGCCTCCGTGGCGCAGTGGTTTAGGTCGCCACGCCGATACCATTGCGTCGGGAGGTCGTGGGTTCGATTCCCACTCGGAGCGATTATTTGTGCGATCCACAAATAATTGTTCCGGGTCTGGTTGTGCTTGTTTGTATGTTTGTAAAAGTCCCCGCGACCCAAGAGCAATTCTTAGTGCGGGAGATGTCTTTAAAAAGAATACATAGATACATAATAAAGCCTATTTAACCTGAAGGTGTGAGACAGAGTTGTATGAAATACAACAAAATTTTGCGATCAAAAATATTAGCTGTTCGTTGCGTTTCATTAACCAAAAATGTACCTTAGCGACCGCTAGCCAGATGGCTTTGCTTAGAATGCACTTACAACAATATCAAGGAAATGAAATATATACCTAACTAACAAAATAAGGACAACATATTTGATAATAAATAAATTTAACCTATGACACACTGGGCAAGGGTCTTCGCCCATAATGAGGGAGGGGTTTAAGTCTTGATTCCACCACGTTGGCCAAGTGTGGGTTGCGGACTTTGTATACCTTCAAGAACGTGCAAGGTTGCATCACGATGTTTTATATTATTATATTTCTGTAAAAGCTGTATCTTCTTCTTTAATTGATGCATATACTAAGGACATTTCATTTCGTCCCTCCATCAGTCCTATTTGTCAAGCATGATTGACGTGCGGCTGATAGCGTTTGCTTGATGTTTTATTCGATAATATTGTTATTTGATTTCTTCTTACTGATATTATAACATCAAAGGAGAATTATAAGAAATATAACGCTAATTATTATGACACAGCGTAATTAAATAATACTGATTATAGATTTTTACGATATTGCAACAAAAAAAATAGATTTTTCAGATAATGTTCTTTTATAGCCAGTTGCGCTCACCGCCTCACCGGTCGGTAAACGATCTGTGGGTTGAGCAACCATTGGCGCGGACATTCCATAGATGGGTGATCGCATATTTTTATTTGAACTGGGCATCTCCGTGCTTCGGAGGGCACGTTAAAAGTCGATCCCGGTTGTTGTCTACTAAGATAACAGTCGTTAAGCCATGTCAAGGGCCTGTCGGGCGTCTTGAACAACTTTGACACTAGGTTGACCACTAACCATACGACAAACAACAAACATAGCTTAAAGTAGCGCTACTGGTTTTGAGTCTGCAATGTACTGCATAGTGGCTTACAAGTTGACGTACACACACACAGTGTAAGTATGTGACTGATTAGGTCTCGAGTTCAAATCTTGTGGTTAGAATTTCCTCAGTTATCTCTGCTTACACCTTCGGATATTTGTTATAGGCGTGATGGTATAAATAAGACAATATTCCTTTTTTTACTTTTACTTAAATTTGATTTAAATTGGTTCAGAAGCTAAGGACTAACTTCAGTACTTTTAAATTGATGTAGATTTATAGATTTATTCATTTTGTATGGTTTCCTTCCGGCACACCTGTAGGGTGCTTAAGGACATATCTACGTTTATAATTCCAGACACATACTGTTAACGGGTAGCGAGGTATATACGAATAACTTGAACTCAAAATGTAGGTCAAAAAAATATTATAAAATATTTTTAATTGTAACAAAAAAATTAACACCTAAAAATGTATCATTGGCAAAAATGTACCACCTATTTGATTTTAACCGTTAGGTTAAAGAAATATCTAGTAACATAAAATCTCTTAAATAGAAATTAAAAACTGATAAAAACTTTGACACCAAATCGATTAGCTAGAAGCTGTTAGGGGACATTTTCACCTGAGAGAACAGTTATAAATCTATACTAATATTATAAAGCTGAAGAGTTTGTTTGTTTGTTTGAACGCGCTAATCTGAAAAATTCTTTCAGTGTTAGATAGCCCATTTATCGAGAAAGGCTTATAGGCTACATATCATCACGCTATGACCAATAGGAGCACGGTACCGGTAAAAATTGTTACAAAAACGGGGAAATTATGACCCATTCTCTCTTATGTGACGCAAGCGAAGTTGCGCGGGTCAGCAGGCTAGTCTATAATAACATTGCACAAACCGGGAATCAAATCCAACACAATTTCATATCCAGTCACTCCGTCTTTACTAAAATCAAGTTCGCAACAAAAACTACACTCCATCTCTATCCATTCCCCTACATATGAGAGAGAAGCCGTATATCGTAATTACTCGGTTTAACAAGTCATGGGTCAATTGAATAATTTGCTTCCTACTTCTATACGATGCAACTTGACATATAAAAGTTAAATAGGTATTAAATTTCATAGAAATTATTGTGTTCAAGAGTGGTAAAAACTGACCGGTAGAAAATCCAATTTTCCTAAGTCAAAATGTATTATATTGAAGTATTGTATCAATTTCCTTAATATTTAGAGACTTCTATCTATGATGAAAAAGGGTTGTAAATATACTATTATAACATATCTTTGTAATATAAAAGTGAATCGTGGTAATACTTAAAATCTTTCATAATTTTAGTCAAGATTTTAACCTACTCATACGAGTATTTTAAATGCAAAAGTTTATGAGGATTGATGAATCTTTGCTGCTTTAATAATGACTTTTGAACGTAGGTATTTAATTGTAGTTTAGCATGTTTATAACCTGGATTAACAAATAAGATACTTTGTACTCCGGGAAATCTTTCCAGTCGGACAAATATGCGGACAGAAGTTGGTTCATCCATATTTTCTTTTAAAGTGCAAGGTTTTCACACCGAGCTCTTATAGTCGTGAAATATAACACTTTTATAACTAAACCGTGAACAAGATAACATTAATATGAAGGAATGTAATAACTTATAACTATGATGCTTATCGCGAGGAGTCCAATTCTTTGTGTTGTTCTCCATTGGTTACCTTTAGGCGATTGTCGACACAAAATGTTTAGCTTTCACGTATCGCAGTTGACAACTATTTGAAAGCCACTATGTTGTACATTGTTTTCTCTCTTAGAAATGAAGAAGATGTCTTACTGTTGAACGTGCACTTAAGTTTGTAATTCAATTGATATAATTAAAACATACTACTTATATGATATACGATAATAATCTAGAAGTACTCAAAGCATTTCAGTTACAAAACAATTAGTTTGTCAAAAATCGCAGAAAATTTATATCCTCATAATTTAGTATTCAAAGTATAGTAATGTGCGTGTTAGAAATACCGACTTTGGAGGCAAAATTCTGTGATTACGTCTATTAATATAATCCCAAGAGGTTAGTAGGACAAACTCATAAACAAACGATTATTTCAATACTAATCATAATCAACAAGGTAACCAGATAAAGGTATAGGTATTATTTAATTCTAAACCAACTGAAAACCTTCGCCTTATTAGTATAGATAAAACATAGTTGTACTTGATAAATCATGATGATTTCCTGATAAGTGCAATGTACGAAGCACTTTAAAACCTTTTATCGTTGAAATCATAACAGCGGTGTACAGTGCTTGTTTATTACAATTTACATGAATATATTAACGTTTATAAAATATTGAGATAGTGCTAACAAATTTAGTGACAGTATTGACAAATTAAGTGACAGTTTTAAAAAATTAAGTGTTAATTTTGACAAGTTTTGTGACAGTTCTACATTCAAAGTGTCAAATTTCACAAACTGAGTGATTGTGGTAACGAATTTTGTGACGATTTCGTCAATATTTGTGACAGTCCCTACAAACTAAGACACATTTTGGTGACAGTTTTAACTAATAAAGTGACAGTTTTAACAAATTTAGTGACAATAACAATAAATCTAACTACAAAATTGTCAAATTTTGTGACAATAAACCGAATTAAGTGACAGTTTCAAAGTGGAAGCAGTCATGGATGGAGTTACATTATTGATATTAATATTTACAGTACCGGCAGTCGTCATATTTATATTCTTTGTGCTAATGATGACTCTTATATCCTTTATCATGTGGATACGTAAGTTATTGATTTGATTTTTTTCTTTACGTTGACAAATTACTGTTCTTTTGTTAGAGTAAGGTCTACTCTTGGTTCAACCACGCTTACTAACTTACTCTCTGAGGTACATTTTAGCGGTAGCTTATCTTTTCAATAGCAAATTCATATACAAAAGAAACGCTATTGAATACATAAACTACCGCTAAATGTACTCAGAAACCGGGGGTTAGTCCGGTTTTGGGACTTAACGTGTCTGAATGAACTGTTTAATAAACTGGCAACTTGGAAAAGTTATACATATATACCAGTTTTAGGTATAAGCTCTTGACTTGAGTAGAAAAATACTTTGAATTTAATATAAAAACATATGACACGGGGAAATACTATGATGCATCGTTTATAGTTGATTCGTTTACCTGCAAAACAAATATCTAATTTCTAAAAGGGCACATGTGTTATGTCTTTATGAACTAAGATGTGCCTTTTTAAAATTTGCCTACCGATTTGTATAGAGACATTTCCTTTATTTAAGAAGTTATTTTGTTATTTTAAAATGTAACAAAATCTGTGGTTTTACACTGTAATAACGTGATTCAGATAATTTCCTTGTAGCATCACGTTTAATGTAATCTGCTTAGATGAACAAGATGCACTTCAATGATTATTTCTATCGCATCTATCTTATTGGGATAGTCGTGTGAATGAGTGAGAGGGAATATTATCATAGTCTACCCACTTATGTTGTTGTGTGCAAAAGAGTGATTGCACTTGTTGCCAATATCATATGGGTTCGTTAAATGATTCTATGTTCTTATTAACCTTTGTTATTTTTGGGAAATCTTAATGACACCTAGCTTTAGATCTTTATTTTATTTGATTCATTTGAAAAAGTATTCTGTTACTAATTTTTCTATTGTAGTAAAGCTGAAGACTTTATTTCTTGAAACCCCCTAATCTGTAATCTCTTAAACGTAACTCATTTTAAGTCTTTCTGGGTTGTATAAATACTCAAAAACGCGAGTGAAGCCAAAGGGCATAGCTAGTACTAAACAAGGAATGTATTTATTTACTCAATATCACAATGATAATGTCAAAAATATGTTAAGACTCATATCCGATAAGAAACGAATACCTAATTATAACATTTTGATAAATCGATACATTGACAAGTAAAAGATCCAAAAAATAAATAGTTAATTTTCTAAATTTTATATTTATTTAGAAAACTACATTCGCGTAAAAGTCCAACAAATTATTTTAATTAAACATGCAAAATATTTTCTAACGTCACCAACAATTTTTCCTCAAATCGTAAACCACAGAAATTGATCATAATATTTTCCGACACGGCGGATCATTGGACAACCGCATAGTCACTCAATGGTCTTATTAGTGTCGTCCTGTCGTCCACACAGAACGACCGACAGTACTATAATGTAGACATATTTATCAACAATTTAAAAACCAAGATAAGATTAAGTTCTTATTTCAAGTCAGTGAGTGAGAGACCACAGAGTAAAAACAATGGATCTACTGAGTACCATTTTGATTAGTGTACTGCTATTTATGTGTGTGTATTTGTTTTGGCTGTGGTTCTGTTTTGGGAATTGTGTTAAAAGGAGTAAGTCTTTTTTAATTTATTTATCTTATATATTAAATATTTATTTATATTTAAATATTGTTTCCTGCCGGATACCTTTGTCTATCCAATGAATTAATTATATACACCTATTCTAATAAAACAAAGACGATTTTTATTTGTTTATTTGGTCATACTTATCTCTGAAATTACTAGTCCGATTTCAATTTTGGATAAGATAGCTCATCTTTTAAAATAGGCTATGATTTATTTATCATGACGCTATTATCTAAGGGAGAAGAGTAATGACCACAAAGGGAAGTGAAACTTGGACATAGGTATAGTAAATATTTTGTTACAAATTTATCTAAGCTGTTATCAGCTACTAAACTGATAATATTATCAGTAGCTTACAAATCGATTTATCAAAAACAAGTACATGTACCTACGCAGACGGCTCGTGTACCAAGTTCTAAGTTCGATTTCCGAGTCGGTTAAAGTAAAAAATAAACATTTTTCTTTGTAGTCCCGAACGAATTACAAACATACAACAACAAAAACAAAAAAAAATATCAAGATAAAAATGCGAATAAACGGAAGATATGGGGTTTGATTCCTATGCATCAGATTGAATTATAATAATTATTGTTACATTGATTTTATAAATCCCCTCGCATTGTCGAATTCTTTGTGCGAAAACTGCCCTCATAAAACAGAGGATAGAGACACAAAAACACACAGATACAGGCGGTGTCGTGGGTTATAACTAGTATACATTAAACGTGGAAGGAAGTGCTAGTTCTATTCTAGTTAGAACATCATCATAAATTAAATCACATCGGGAACTCCTACACAGATTTAAATTGAAAACAATGAAGACAGAACTTATGTCTCTACACCTTTGGCAATACCACCAGTGATAACATAAAATACTAGCTGACCCCCACAACTTCGCTTGCGTCACATAAGAATGGGTCATAATTTTCCCCGTTTTTGTAATATTTTTCATTTCCGCTCCTATGGCGTAGCGTGATGTTATATAGCCTAAAGTCTTCCTCGATAAATGATCTATGCAACACAAAAGTAATTTTTCAATTCGAACCAGTAGTTCCTGAGATTAGCACGTTCAAACAAACAAACTCTTCAGCTTTATAATATTAGTATAGATATAATATTAGTATAGATATATTCTAAATCCTGAATCTCTAACCCCCGGTTTCTGAGTACTTTTAACAGTAGTTTGTCTATTCAATAGCGTTTTTTTATATAAGTTTAAACGCTATTTTTAAATGATAGAATAGATGAGAGATAATGTACCTCAGAAACCGGGGGTAAATCTTCAAATCATTCTGTTCTCATGTAAAATCTAGCGAAAGCCTTTTGAAATCTGTTAAGCAGTTTATGAGCTTCTTATATCGTAAGAGTGTGATTGACAGACAAAGAGCTTGCCTAGCATTGATCAATTTTATAAGAATGTATAGATTGCATTCGAAATCACTGTTTCCATAATAATTTCAAACTTCCCTTAGTGACAGATATCCGGTTGTGACGTCATGATCATATTTTTAATTAAATCTAATACCGTCTCTTGATAAACAAAATTGATCGGTAATTTAATTTGCTTATTATCAGTATAATCTAGTTTATTTATCTATTAATATAGTGTTGAGCTAATAATATCGATGTATTTCTTCGTACTTAAATACATATCACGCCTTTTTCCTATAGGTGTAGACAGAGATCACACAACACCAATTACGATACTTACAAACTATCCTCATTCATATCCATATATCTTTGGCACCGCCAGTTATGAGTACTACGCGCCTGACCTTTTTGCAAGACATCACCAATGTGATTTGACCACGTATAATATACTAGCTTTCCCCCCATTTTGCCCCTTTCGCAAGTAAATTTCTAAGATACTTCTCTTGTGCCCGGTTTCTGAGGCACATTTAGCGGTAGTTTATCTATAATATTCAATAGCGTTTATGCTTAAACAAACATGACAGTTCACTTACCCCAGAAACCGGGGTTAGTGCTCCTCTACACTTCCTAAGTTATCTTCATACCTAATTTCAAGTTTCTACGCTCAGTAGTTTCGGCTGTCCGTTGTCCATTAGTCAGTCACTCAGAGTTTTATATGCATAGATATTTCGTGTGAGTTCAATGGTTCATTACTCATACTTATAATAGTTGCTATAAAAGCTGACAATCCCATTACATTTAGATAAACATTAATATCTTAAATATAGTTAATTTGTCACTATCATACAATAACCAGTGACTTTCAGAACTCGGCGGTACGCATTGACTTGACAATTAAAAACTGCTGAATAATTGTTATTGGCAATCATCGATATTTAGAACACAATACCGTTCAAACATAGTATTATTATAAATGTGGCAGTCTGTTTGTCTGTTTCGCTTTTGCGACTAAACAACTAAACCGATTTTATCGAAATTTTGCTTGGATATAGAGCTCAGAAATGGAACATTGTACTTAAAATCTATTAGTCAGATCACAGAGGTACACTACCTCTGTGATCTGACTAATAGAATACTCTACTTTTTCAAACAATGCTTTCAGTAGTGCAAGTCACCAGATTGTTTTTTTCAATACATAAATGATTTTCTACTATATAAGTAAGTCCGTACTTTATGTTACCTAGTCTAAAATTATATACACTCTATATCGGCAATTCAAAGTTGGCAACCATGGATACAGTTGAAGGCTTTGCATCTAACATAGGCAGTCGACTCTTAAGTAGCTGAAATTGTGGAACTTTTGAAAACGTGCAAAGTCGCACTGATTAACTAGTATATTAATAAAATTAGCACACCTCATTTATCAACACTTATCATTAGCACAATAAATACTTAATCAGATTTAGTACATCGTTCGAATAGTGTTGTACTCGGTAGTGTTTTATTGAAAAAAAAAATTTTAAAAATGTATTATCTCTCGACCATAGTTTGGAGTATTATCATCGTTGTATTCCTAGCAGCCGCTGTATATAGATACATAGGTATGTAAAAGCTTTCTCTGACGTCACTGTTTATCAAAATTATCATAATAAATACATTTACGGATTTCGTTTAAGCCTGTGACATTTTGTTATTGATGTATTTTTATAATCGTTTTAAGAGTTTTAATAGTACTTAAGGAGCTTTGAAAAAAATAGATCAATATTTCTTCAATAATTTTTGGTAAACAAATTAATATAAGACACTTAAGAAAGTCGATCTTAAAACCATAATAATTAAAAACAATAAAATGCTATGACCAATTAACATCCCCTTGGCACAGTTTTCGTCAAGATAATAGCTTACCTTCTGACATCGTCATAAAAAACTAAATTGAAATCACTGCATCCGTTCAGGCGATATGATGCCACAGACAGACAGACACACAGACAGACACGTCTAACTTATAACACCCCTCTTTTAGCGTCGGGGGTTGAAAACAAAAAATAAAAAACTTGCAATCTAATTTATCTGAGTGATTTTATTCGCAGTACATTTAGGTATATTTTGAACGTCATGTCTGTAATTAAAGCCTTATCGGAGATACAAGGTTTATCACGATCCCTATCAACCAGCCAATATATTTTTGCCCATTCCGTACATTTATATTAGAAGGAGTGCACACCTTTTTTTCAAAATTATCACCAAAATTTAGTTTGTTTTACAGTTTTTTCTCAGTGTCAAAAATGACGACCAATTTGACAGGTGCCCTTATATTTATGGTCATAAATGTGTTGATATTTTGGATGATATACGCTGTGCTTGTGAAATTCTTTGGTGAGTTCCTTATCTGTATATAAAGCTCTTTTGTTCTAAGCTTGATAACGAACGGCTTATGAAAGGATTGTTAATGTTTCTTATTGAAATGAGTGGAGATAAAAATATTTGATAAGTAGACATTTTGAAAATAAATGAATTTAATGCATTGTTCTAATGTTGGGTAAGGGTCTCCTCCCGGCTTGGGGAAGGGGTTAGGCATTAAGTCCACAACGCTGCCCGAGTGTATAGGTACAAAAAAATAAGGATTTATTTTTGTTTGCCAAAGGATATTTAAGCATTAACTTCGTGTAGAGCCAAATTTATTTTACGCTTTGCTCACAACTTTCATTTATCTAGGACTATACATTTATAGTGATCCCAAAGTTCCGTGTCGTTCTTTACTTAGTTAATAAATTGCTGTTCCATTTGCCTTTTGGCCAAGGATAAAATCCTTCCTTTGTGGCTAAGCTGCTAATTCATTCTTAAATTGTAGAAATACATAGTGGAAAGCCTGTTTTTGGCAATATTTGATTAAGTAGGTATTTGTCAAGGTGGTTTTAGTACAATTAAGTTATCTTTAATATTATCTAGAGATTGGGGGCAGCCATGATTGTTCCAAGTAGGACATTTATTTTCAATCCAATTAATACAATTTCTTAAAATGACTCTTATTTATTTGTTTACTTTGAATAATTTCCCTTTACGTTTAAGGAAAAGAAACAACACCGTGACGTAATCATGATCTAATAAATTACGTCAAGGTTTCTCTCTAAAGAATATTACTAATCAATAAATTATTATCAACTTAAGGAAACTGGGTATTTCAGTACACTCGCACTTAAAAACTTCACCAGTCGAACACTAGATGGCGCTATTATCAATATAAAAATAATTTCCAACGCCATCTATGTAAAACAACAGATACTAACGTTTTCAAGTCACGGCTGTCGATAAAATCTAATCAGACTTCGTGTTGTAAAGAACTATCTGTATTATTTAGTTCAGTGTTTTTTATTACTTTTTACAATGATTTTGGATTGTATTATCTGCGATGCACTGCTTATTTTCTGTGGTAAATAACTTTTTATCTCTAGTTTTACTGTCTGTATTGTATTTCTGTTTTCAACTTAATTGCCTTTAAGCTGTTTCATAATTGTTTACGATTGATTCAAGTGCAATTGATTTGTGACGCGATTTAGCCTACAAATATGACAATACATATAATTATGTATATGGCGGTCCTGTATGACAAGATGTATGGATGTGAATGATGCGAGGAAAGTAAGGATCGTTCCAAGTGGTGTTTTTTGGTCTCTGCCTACCTCAATGGGATAAAGGGGTGATATTATGTATGACAATGAGTAGTAATAAAAAAATCTTCGAATCGCTTGCTGTCGTGAAATTGATTAATTATTTTATTAGGTGTACTTAAAGCCAAAGAAAGTACGATTAAAAACGTTGTTACGCACTTAATAGATAAACAAAATATCCTTTAAAAACATAATTTGGAAAACAACTTATCTATGTAATCACCGCGTCAAATTCCTTGATATTGGAAATTGAAGATAACATACAGTAATCGAGTTGACTTATCTTAATAATTACTCTTTGAGTCTTGTACGTGTGAGTTGGTGCTTGTGTGTCATATATTTCTATATAATAATGAATTATTACAACCCCTCGTTTCTTTTCTGGGCTTCCTTCATCATTATATTGATGATAATCATCTCGTTTAAAAGGATGATGAGTAAGTTTTATATCTTTAACGTGTCCATATACTGTGTGTGAGTTTTTACAAGTTATTTTTATCTTTTCACCTGGTGACCGTCACAAAATAGGATTCCTAATGACACTGATGATGGCTATCGACCTAATATGGGTTGACCACGTCATGTTTCATATTTTCGCGAAAAAATATCCAATGTTGTTGTGTCTGTATTATGTAAGACGTACTCCAGACAGTAGATAAGAATGAAAGGTTACGAGAAGTTTCATTTGCAAAACTTTCTTTCTGCACTTTCTGCAATTGTTTTTTCAGTCTGGCATACCCTTGCAGCTGTCAAATTTGTAAGACGTTTGAGTTTCGTTTTTGATGCAATAGAGGCGCTGTTATGAAAATTTGATTTGAGAGTAATATTTGACAGATATGCATTTGTTATAGTAGTCATGATGACATGTATTCAGGCTTAACTTACAAACCATTATGATAAAGCCTTAAGTAAACGAGACTTAACATTTTTCACTGGATTTAGATACCTGATATTAACTTTTAATAATAATCCGTGCTTCGGAGGACACTTAACACGTTGGTTTGCATCATTGTCTGTTGAGGTAAAAGTTGTCAAGCTTTGTTAAAGGGCTTTCGGGCAGCTTGAACAACTTTGACACTAAGTTGACCACTAATCATACAATCATCTTCTTTATTCTTTATTATCCCACGTTAATTATGGTCGGTACAACATATTTTCGTTTCCAAAAACATGCTGTAAAAATATTTGGATAAGGTTATTGGACCTGCCTGACGTCAAGTCTCCTTAGAGATTCTACATTCAACAGGAAATGTTGAGAAAAATAGGGGACAGTGGTGGGCAATCATACGATAAAGTAAAGTAAAAAAAGCCTCTAGTACCAATATTAGGCTACAGTAATTCTTTTATAAAGTTCTAGAAATAATGATAATATAAAGATTACTTGAAGTAGATAGGTACCCGCCGTTACCTTATCTGTTAATAGTATGGGCAAAAGAGTTTATTATCAATATTGCATAAGTACACAAAAGTATATTATGTAAAACTAAATACATAACAATGCGGTAAATATTATCTATGCTCTTCGACCAAATCTAATTTACCTTCTAAGGTATTTTTAAGCAAACATGCTTTACAATATATTTACAAAATAAAAATATTTCCCAACTCATTACTTGTAAATTTATGAAACTTCAAGGTATTATTATAATTAAAGCTTAAAGCCTAAATAGTTAGCGTCCTGAAACACTGAAAATTAATTTCTTCTCTTCACTTTACTTTTGTATACAAAAATGGTTAGGTATTTACTAAATAGTTATTAAAAAAGCAAACACATTTTTATATTATTTAATTAAATACATTTAACACGAAATAATTATATTGAAAGGAAAGCTTCTATATACGCAGTCAACAAATAAACTACAAGTAGGGCCTTTACTCAATTTTCTTTAAGGCGCTTCTAAACGGGCCATATTTTCCTGCAATATGTGGCTGCAACATAGTGGCCGGACATATTGCGAGCAACTCCAGCCATACTACGCAATATTGCAGCAATGTCTCAGACATATAGCCACACATTTTTGATATTGCAGCGAATGGCCGATATTGTTTTGATAGGTTGCCGGACGATCGCTGAGCTACCGATTTTACTGCAATGTTGCCCGGCCAGCTTTATTGTTGTTTCAGTCGCTCACTCTTGTTATGATATAGTGCATCCTTTTCTACGCGATTTATATTTATTTTATCATTTATTATTCAATTTTTTATCAAGCATTAATTCTTGACATAAATTGTCTAATGTTTCACGCCTATTGGCGTAAGGTCGAATCCACTGTCTCTGCTTTTTCCTTTTTGATTTTTCCCGTAAAACGATATAGGCTGCTGCGACGAGTGTCGCAGAAGCCTATATACCTACATGGAAGATTTCGTCGCCTATTTAAGCAAGGTCGAATCCACTGTCTCTGCTTTTTCCTTTTTGATTTTTCTTGTAAAACAATATAGGCTGCTGCGACGAGTGTGATTTCGTCAGCCATTATTGCCGGTTTGTGTGGCCCGTTTAGGAGTCTGCATCATGCTCCATACTATTGACAGACATATTGCAACACATGGCTCGGCCATAGATTGCTCGGCCATCGTTGCAATAAAATATTTTTGTGATGGCCGAGCAATAAGTTGCCAATAGTGCAGCCACATATTGCAGGAAAATATGGCCCGTTTAGAAGCGCCTTTACTTATATTCAAAATCAAAACGATCACGCCTATTTTTATCCGTATGACTAAGAGTTTAATACTTTAAAAACTAGATGTCGCAATTCAAAAAGTGTCGCGATCAATAAAATGATTCACACCCTCGCATGAAAATAACTTGATAAGATAAAATACTAATTATGTATAAAATAAACATGTAATTCCCTTTTTAACTTAGTTCCTTTATCCGATATTATAGATAGGACGTAGAAAGTGCTACAATGAATGATGTCACCATTTGGGTTTTAATAGTTTCTTTATTCATATTTGTCATGTTGTGTAAGGTTATTGCTGAAGCAGGTGAGATTTCTTATGTATTTTTGTTGATGAAATTAATAACGATGAGGCTATTATTGACTGATGATGTTTTTGGTAAATGAATAAAAGCTATGTTCCGGACCTACTGTCTTTTGATAATGAGATAATTTTATAAGTAATTTCACTTTTATTATTACTTATTTTGTGTGTTTACAGCTGTTTTCTTGTAATTATCACCAAAACATGTCCATGGTCTAAAGTAACAGGGGTTAGTTGCCATTTATTTTATAAGCGTTTCGAAGGCGCTTTTTACAGACGACGATACATGATAATTTTGTTCTTTGAGCTTTGTATAAAAATAAGCTCATATCACAGTCTTTATATTATTTCACAATATTGATAGTATTGATAACCATTTACGGCGTCATGGCGACAACAAAATCCGATAACAAGCAAGTAGTTCTTTGTTTCACAACTAGATGGCGTTGTACGCAAAATAAAAACAAAACTTTTATTGTTTCGAGATTACCGTCAATTTATTTTTTACAATAGATTAAACAAACAGATAAGGAATCGATTTATCGAATATGAAGTATTATCTGGAAAAGTAATTACTTTGTCTTAGTATCGCACAGTCAGCCATTGTGATATAATATTTTATACAAAATGGATCCTTATACGTTTTGGGCGTTATGGGTGCTTTTCTTTGCTATTGTGATGGTGATTTGCAAACTGTGGACTGCTAGTAAGTGGCAACATTAAAGTATATTATTAATTAACACCGTAGAGTCTTAAAACGGAATTTTTAAAAGAAAATGTGACGTAAATAACGGTTAATCGTGCATGCTGACGTCATTAGATTAAAGTATAGTTGGTGACGTTCGAACAATAAATTCAGTAGCTTTTAATTATTTTAGTACGGCCTTTATTAATAATGTTTTTTAAATTCAATATGTTTTGTTTCCGGTCTATAGTTTGAAGGCCCTTTACTAAGGTTAATGATTGTCTGCTGTACTGATATGATATCAGTCAATGACGTATACATGTGGTATTTTGAAGCTTCCTGAAAACTTGAAAAAGTCCTTAGAATATCATCTATGCTGCTGGAATTCAATAGTATTTTTAATTAAAAAATATATTTGGACTACTCAAGTTAGATGCTTAAGTTTGAATTATAAGGAATAAATCTAACGGAATTGCTTTTTTCATACCTTATTTTCTGTTACAAATTCCATTAAACTTTCTCATGATTGAAATGTTTTGACAACTGACTGACTACCAATATTCTGACCACGTCAAAAACTGTTTACATTGTTGACTATTTACATAAATTGTAAATAGTTTTATTCGTGTCTACGTGTCCTTGTGTTATTTAATACTATCCAAATCAGACATATCGTTCACCATCAATCTGAAAATAACACCTATAAACCAAGATAATTCCTTTTGCGATAATAATTTTCAGTACTTAGCAAAATATATGACTCTTATTACAACCGACTACGGTTGAAAATTGCTTGTATGTTTGTTAAAAACACGTATCAATAAGTTTGTTGATAGCACCATCAGTCATCCGATTTGACATTTGAAAAGAAAAATACTATAGCGACAGTATTTTTTCGTAA
Source organism: Anticarsia gemmatalis (assembly GCF_050436995.1). Classification (NCBI taxonomy): domain Eukaryota; kingdom Metazoa; phylum Arthropoda; class Insecta; order Lepidoptera; family Erebidae; genus Anticarsia; species Anticarsia gemmatalis. The sequence continues at coordinate 9,674,590 of NC_134767.1, read as the reverse complement.
TCCAACGCAGAGAAATGTGATTTCGTGAAAATGTTGATCAAATTAAATAATATATCGAAACATTATAAATAATGTTGTGTTGATCAGATTACCATTATGTTTGTCATAAATATAAGTGTGTGATGAAAGTGATCAAAAGAAATAATTCGTGTTGTTTTCACTAACAATATTGTAATTTATCTTTTAAAATAATAAACGTGAAGTGTTTGAAAATTGAAAGAAAATTGTGTAATAATCTAAAGTGATTATAAATCAATTAAACGTGTAATCAAATACCAATAAGTAACGAGTGTCATCTTGATCCTTAATGGTGAAGATAAATAAATAATTTAACCAACCATTAACCATCAGATTAAACAAGAAACAATATACTTAATTTCAAATATCGTATTAAAAATACCACTGACAGTTGATCACCTGACACTGACAGCTGTCAAAAGTGACAGTTAATCAAAGATGGCGCCCGGTGTTGATGAGACGGAATCAGTGGCTGCAGACAGTGTGTCCATCCATGCGATTGTGTACATATCAGTATTGTTCACATTACTGGTCATGTCTTTTGTGCTTATGTGCATGAAGATGTCGTTTTTAGGTACATTTATTATTTATTTTTCATTTGTTTACCCGCAAATAGCTTAAATAAGCTGCTTAAAAATAGCAAATAGTTCAAATATTAGCAAGTGGCCCGGATTTAAAAACAACTGACAAAATTTCATTTTATAAATATTAGCAATATTTATAAAATGAAATTTTGTCAGTTGTTTTTAAACATTTGCTGTCACTTTATTTTGCAGAAAATGATCTGCCACTTTTATAACCTGTAAAATCTTTCTCATAACACAGGCTCTGGTTAATCACGTTAGAAGTTGAAAAATAAAATATTTTCTTGTAACGGTCTAGGTAAAAGCTTAAAATAAGCTTCTATTTATCAATAAGCTCAGAGTGTATTGTTAAAACCATTTGATAACCACTATAGAGTACATTGCGGTTTTCCTTAGAGGATGTAGATTAATACATTACGTCAAAGCAGCAATGTACTGCACAGTGACGTACTATAGATGTAAACTATCAATCAATCAACAATATCATGATTATAACAAGTGTATTTTATAAGCTGAATCATAATTAATACCTGAAACACAAAACTTCAAGTGCTGAAGGATTATTTCATAGGGACATTACATACTTAAATAAACATTATCATAGAACCATTTAATGTTATCAGATAGAAATAATACAATAGACACAAGGTATAAAATCGCTTGGCAAGATTGTAAAGGGCTATGATCTAAGTATCGATAAGATAAGTATAATAAGGAAATCCTTTGTACAAAGATATACTAGTAGACAAACAGTTTATTATAAAGAACCCTGTAATTGAAATATAAAACGATTTTAATGGTAATTTCTGGTAAGAAAATAATTTTTTACCATAGAAGACTAGAAGTTATATAAATTAAAGCGACAGAATATTCTTAATATGTCTATTTATTTGTGCACAAACTACTGTATTTTAACAGGAATTCATGTAAAATAAAAAAAGTCTATGTCATTTTGACAATTGTCGTGATAAAAATACTTTTCACCTATATCTGAATAAATTTTAAAGTCGTAAGGGCTTTATTAGTCAAGATTTGACCTAAATTAAATAATACCCTTTTAAATGACATGGAAGTAAAAAAAGAATAGGTGCTACGTAGTTTTTGTAGTTAAAATACAAAAGATTTTTCTCCAATGTATTGCCTAATCATATCGATAATGCTGTCATATCATTGATACCGATATCTACAGCTCTTGATCCAGTTAATGTACAACACCGTTGAAAAAACCATGTTTCTCACCCGAAAATGTGTTCGAAAATACTCAATTTTGTGAACAAGTGACTGTGTTTTAATCATCATTCCGATAATTTGTTGATTCAAATTAGTTGTGAGTGAATTTAGAGAAATCAAGTACTCGAAAAGTTTGTTTTAACAAACAGTTCAGAAGTTACTTGAAGTGGGAATATGATTCACAAAGTTTGATCAAAGAATTGAATAATTTAATTTTGATTATAAGTTGATCAAACTGATCAATAATGGCGCCGTACAATCCGAATTTCTTTGACGATTCTTACGAGACGACAGACTCGGAAGAAAAGATGGAAAACAATGATCCAGCAAGTTTGAGCGAAATGGCGTTCTGGTACATGATCGTGTTGATCGCGATGCTGCTCATCTGGTTACTTATGTACTTCTGTCTGAGGATCTTTGCTCTAAGTATTTAATTTGATTGATCAATTAGTTTTAGTAGTAATCAATTTGATCAAATTGTGAATCAATGTGATCAAATTTAGTGATAAATCAATTGTAATCAATGACCGAGTCGTGTGTTTTAGATTCAAAATTGGTACATTTATGTATTTTTTTACGTGGCTTCCAAGCTTTAATCTTTAAATTTTTTAAAGTACATACCACTAAGTGAGTGTGTCACGATAATCTGATAACAGGTTTATGTTATCTTAAAAACCGAACGCTATGTGATAAAGTTTTTATTGATAATCATAAATATACCGGGTATCTCGATTGAACGCATCCGTAGAAGGATAAGGATTTAACGTCATTATTTAAAAAATTGTGCCTCAACGGATATTTTGTATAAGACTAACGTATCATACTAAAAATCCCAGTAAATATTAGCAAGTTTAATTGTAAATCTGTCCGTTTGTCAGTTAAACTGTTACAGCAACTTAACCGAATCTCTAAACCAAACAGTCGAAAAAGTAGAGATAAACATATTCTTTATATTAATTAAAAAGCAAGTTTGACTTTCCCTTTACCAGACCATTTCATTTAATTAATAATATACCGTTTTCAAAAGATTTTCTATACGATTTCTCTCAGTGACGTCACAAATATTTCCTCGAATCAAATATTATCTGATGACAGAAAAACCCGCCATAATTTTTGTCATTTTATCTCGTACTGAGTAATAGCAACTTAATCCGTATTAATGGTATTGATGCTACGTCAGTATTAAACTCCTTATTTATTGTACATAATAAATATTTTGATAACTGTCATATCATCAAGTATTTTTGACATTTTAAATTGATCAATACTAGTTAAAAATTTGTTCACTATGATTTATGATGAAATACTGATCAGTCTGATCAACTATTTTATCGCTGCAACAAATGTAAAAATAGAAAAAAATAAACAAAGACTTATAAAAGACAACATACTGAACAATATTTTCACAAAAGATATAAATTTATCAATCAGTCACATGATCAACTTTTTATCATTGATAAAATATATACAGCTCTTTCTTGTAACTTATTAAGAATCTCGACTAAGTTAGAAACTACCCAATCAAATTGCATGTACAACTAGATGTATGTATGTGAATGTAGTAAATAAAGTCTCTAAGGATCGTACCAAGTGGCGTATTTTGGTCTCTGACAACGTCTATGGGAAAAAAACGTGATTTTATGTATATATTTACCTACCCATATAAATTTTTCTTTCAAAAACACTTTACTGTTTCTTACAAATAAGCCTAAAAGCAACAGATTAGTAGTGATTACTTATTTAAAACATTCAATGCTTATCGAAAAAAATAAAAGCATTTTATCCAACATTCGTAATTCGCAAGTCATTTTACTTTATATGTCTGAATGTAGCAACAAATGGCTACACAGAAGACAAACTACGCGCACGGATATACTTGCATTGGGGTATACGTATACCTCTATTAGGTAGTATTGTATTAAACTCAGATAAATTTTCTGTCGCCTCAGTTACTATTGGTCTCTATCTGCTCATAGTTGAATAATTCAACAATTGTATCCATTTGTTTGTTTTATTAGCATTTCATTATATTCCATTTGTATCTCAAGACTAATTAATTCCTAGAATAACATTATCTGACTGTGGAAAATTTGGATTTAAAAGTAATCTGTTACTCATGTTCATATAAAAATCCCATGTCTGTTAAGGCCAGATTAAAGTACCTGTACTTTAGCGTACAGGTAACATACATTTAAAACTATATTAGGGAAAATCTAGTACGACATGCCACAAATACGCAGCTGGGCTGACACCAACTGCGCACGTCAGTTCTAACTACTCTAGACTGCATCTACCTTTAATAGCTTACAATTAAATGTAAATCAGAAATCAATTAACGACACATGAGCAAACCTGTCATTTCATCATTTAGTTACATCACAGCTCTCGTACAAATACAACGTATAAAGATAAAAACAAACTAAGGGGTATATAAAATAATAAATTTGTCAAATTTAATCCAAGATTAAAGTATTTTGTGATAAAATTAAGAATCGAATTATTATCATTTGTTGATCCGTCGAATGGAAGCGTCTAGTGAATTCTGTGATCAATTTTTTAAAATGTGTTGATCGTTGATCAGTTTTTGATCAATAGTGATTTATTTACGATGGAATCTCATGATGTGTCCGTGTCGGGTTCTGAGGAGGTCACAGATACCTTAAGAGTGGTTTACGATAGTTCCTTCACTGATATTGTATGGTCAGCTCTTAGTATAACGACCATATTTGTTATTTTAATCTTCATAGTGACTTGTATCCGAGTGTTAATAGCAGGTAATTTTGTTTTTGACTTATATTCGTCATGTCGTATAGATTGATAAAAGTAAATTAAAGAAAAAATCCTAAGTATAACCAGGTATGGTACAAATCAAATGCTACTCAATAGATATAAATATATACCCATTAGTATATAAAAACTAAAAGGAGCTATTCTCAAAATCAGTTGTTAAACCAGTGATTTTGTTATTTAAATTGTCAAAGGGGTCTGTTAAATATTCCCCTTTCATAATTTATAGCAATATGGCACTTTTAGTTACCGATTTCGATAATTTTACTTATTTTGACAGTATTAATTTCTATTACTATCTTTAATTAGAGACATATTTTATATGCGCCAGAGCTGGGTTTCCCGGTATTCTATATTATCATTGGGTTTATTATACATATTTTAAAAGGCAAATAGTACTTTAGATTTTAGGTAAAATTCAATGAATAACCAATTTAAACAATTGTAAGTACGTATCAATAAGGAAATTTAATGAAATATCCTTGTTGCGTATATAAATATTTTATTAGATTTTCCTGTCTCACAGCTCCTATTAATTCCCAATGCGGGAATATTATATGATATTACTATAATGAACATATGTTCTAAAAATAAAACATACCCAAGCCACGACTGTGAGGGTACAGACGTACTTATAAATTAATTAATATCATAATTAAATACTGTAATAGTGTGTGGCTAATTATTATTCAAAGTGTTAATTTCTTGTTTATTTGTTGATCAGTGGCTTTTAAAAGACTTGATCAATTGATCAGTTGGTTCTTGTTGATCAAAGTGAACAATGTCCATGAGTCTGTATGATGGACCTTCTCTGGCGGATGATATTGGCCCAGTTAATCCAGATTCATCAATAAATCTACGAATAAAATATTTTATGATTGTACTCTTATTAGCCGCAATAACTTTTATACCAGTCTATTGTTTCTGTTGCAAGTTTTTTATTCAAGGTAACAATTTATAATCGTAATTTTTATAGCATTCAATTAATTATTTGTTTACAAAATAAAATTAACATGAAATACTTTTCTGTGTTGTACTGAAAGTTGACATAAACATGATTAATTATAAAATGTAGAATGGCCACGTATATTTTTCCTAACAGTATAAATTGCCTCAAAGGCACCATTTTAGTTATTTTTTTCTAACTATTTAGCGGTTGTATATGTTTTAGGAACTTTGTAACACCAAGTTACTTTCTATATTGATAGTGGTAGGCTACTTTGATTCTATAATATTTGTCTGAAACATGACATATTATTTTAACACATTGAAAGTAACGTGGCAGCTATTTAATCATTGCGTAACAATAACCTCTTTAGTTAAGTGTTTAATAATGTAATTTATAAAAATAAAATTAAGGTACCTATTCTCCAAAAGTGCTGATATCATGATTATTATTTTCATTTACCTGATTAAAATAATATCATTGATTGATTTCAATCTAATTATAATTAGTCTTAGTCATTCATTCTCTAAACAAGTTACGACATGTATAGATTCACGTGAAATTGACACAAATCCTTTCCAAACCTTATATTTTGTAACTAAAATACATTAAACTAACATTATTTTTTGTTTGTTTTCAGGACAAAAAACGCGGAATCCGCAGCAGAGACGAGTGTATGTGGGGTCCCGTGCCAGGCCGTCTCTGGGCCAGCACGAGCCAACTATCTACGCCAGCCCTTCCAACTTACCTCCACCACCCAAATATGGTGAGTCCAGACCTTTTGTATTATTAATAAATTAGCACATTTTAAGTTTAAGTTAACTAAGGTCAATTTGTCAATCAATTTCATTCTTTTCATATGAAACCAACACAATTGATAAAGGTTTATCTTAGTTTTGCAAACTTTCATCAATTGTGTTGGTTTCATATGAAAATAAAATCGAAACTAGTTCAAATTCCCACTGTCAATGTTACCCAAATGATTCAAAGTTACCCAGGTCGACTGTAGTCCGATCAGGCAATTGTTTATATATTGATAGCCCCGATACAGGCTGCGTCTAGTAGAGTTGTCATAGTTATAAGTCACATTTTGTAAAACTGGACTGGTAATTAACGTTTCTTTCTTTATTACCATTCAAATGGGCGCTTTAATAAGCGAAGTATAAGCTCTGATTAGTGTTTTGTATGTTGCCTTTTTAACTATTGATCAGTTTTAGACTTAACTGATAGTGATCATAACTTTTAAACTCTCGCGTTGCATGTTTAATGTATAATAGAATACGGGAATTAACGCGAACACGCATTTTACCTTAAAATGCCTAACGTTTCGGCGCAGGTTGCACTCGCCGTGGTCCCAGGCAGCAGTCTGCCTGGGACCACGGCGAGTGCAACCTGCGCCGAAACGTTAGGCATTTTAAGGTAAAATGCGTGTTCGCGTTAATTCCCGTATTCTATTATACATTAACTGATAGTGGTCAAATCTAACTGAAACTTCTTCGCCATTTCTATTAAAATTCAAAGTAATTTACACATTACTTTTTGGGGTCCTAATAATAATCGAAGAAAGAAAAAACAGCTGAAGTTACTTTTAAAACTTAAACCGAAAACTTAGAACTGCTGCTTAGCTTAGAACAAGAGAATACCAACACGCTCAAAAATCAAAATTTTTACTTACCTTTCTTTATTTCAATTCCAGAATGCATGGCACCGCCTAGCTACGAAGAAGTAGTGGGCATCCACTACCCGAACTATCCAGTCCAGCAGCCAATCACGCAGCCCATAGCCACCGCCCTAGCGCAGCAAATGCAGCCAAGCACAGCCGCAGCCAACGAGACCACCGTCAGAACTATTGACGAGACAGTCAGAAACGAAGAGCCTGTCAGTCAGTCAGTCAGTCAGACAGTCCCCGAGCGACCAACAGTCACAAGCACGTGATTGAACTTTCGTTGTAATGCTACAGTCTTCCAGTAGAACTGGCGGGTTAAGGCTATGCATTTAAAGATTGACTAGTCTGTTGTTTATCGTGATGTAGATCGGTTTTTCTGCTGTTTGTTACAGGCAAATTTGTCTGAAAGAGCAATTTTAAATTTGTTTTATATATTTGAGTAAGCATTTTGATTCTTAGTGATCAGTGGGGACGGTTTAAAATTCGTTTCAATTTTGAGCGAAAATCTATCTTTGTTTAATGTGTCAATTTATTTTTTCGCGGTTTGAAACGAATTTGTACTCTTCTTACTAAGATTCATAATGTCAATTAAATTAACATTGCTCTTTCAAATAATTTTGACAATAATGTTGTTACCAACCAACGATAAAGTATCAAAAATTGTAGATATATCCTAAGTTGTAAGTTAAAGCTACAAAGTACCAAGTATTGTAAGTCAAAGTACCACGGAACAACATAATACTGATCTCCAACTAGAAATAAAATATTATATTTATTTTTCAAATTTTATTTCTAGTTCAAGACAAAAATGTTTAATAAATTTTACCAAAATTATCCCGTCTTTATAGAGGACGTAAGACTGTGTATTTTGGTAAAAAAAAATCACGAAAATCGATGTTTTTAAAAGTCATTTTAGTAATTTTGAAATTGATCAAAATTACTGACCTGACCATGTTGATCAATGTGGTTGATCAATTTGATCAAATCGACAATGTGACTATTTGATCAACGATCAGAGTAATTTATGTATATATTTTTGATGTACCTATAAAGTTATATTTTATAATAAATTTAATTTAGCGTAAGAATCTGTTTGTTTTTTATTTTTAACCTTGGTGTTACAATAATGTAGATGATTTCAAGAAAATATTATAATCTTATGAAATTAATTGCGTTAGAAAAAAATACATATTTAGTAACATGAAAAGATACTTAAATAAATAAGGAATTGTAGTGTATTGAACATATTTTTACGTTTTCTTGAGAATATAATTTCATTGATCTCGTAATTAAATGCTATTATAAAAGCAGTAGGCGCTAGTACGCGTATCAAGACATCAGAATGACGTCATAGCCAGAGCCTTAAACATTAACAATAGCAACAAATCACATTAAATACAAATACTATTTGTTACAAAAATAAGAAGATTTTTTCTTATTAGGCAAAAACTGTGGTTTGATGGCTAATGAAAACGGAATAGTGTTTCTGTCCTTGTTGTAACAGCTTACTAGACATCAAAATATTATTAAATTTAAATAAAAATTTGCTTATTTGTGTATGGAAACTATAGAATGGTTGAATCAAACAAGTCAAGAGACACTATTTGGTTCCACACCGAGAAGTTCAAATGGCTACGTCTTACGTTTATCTTAAACTAGCTGACCCGCGCAACTTCGCTTGCGTCCAATAAGAGCAATGGGAGAAATTTTTCCCCGTTTTTGTAAACATTTTTTACTGGTGCTCTGCTCCTTTTCATCGTAGCGTGATGATATGTCTTTTTCGGATATCAAAATATCTCCATAAAAAATTTCATGCAAATTGGTTCAGTAGTTTAGGCGTGATTAAGTAGCAGACAGACAGACAGACAGAGTAACTTTCGCATTTATAATATTAGTATGGATATACTTTAAAGGATTTTTATTTTATTTTCATTAAGATGATCTTCAGACAAAAAGGTCAACTTTTTCATTCATTAGTTGATCAACTTTAATACATGTTGATCAACTAATCGTACAACAAGATACAATACACAATAAAATCACACATACTTGGATTAATTTTAACAAAAAATCCTATTGCTAATGTAGAGACACTCGTTCGTACTAATAAGTACCTTATATAGAACAAATAATTGAAGTAAAGGAAGTGTTAAAAGGATTTATTACATGAGTATGACCTTTTTTAAATTGCCTTTGGATTGAAAATAATGTTACAATCAGGTATCTTAAAATAGTATGATACAATACAGAGAGCTTGAAGATTTTTAAAATAGTTTTTAGGGATGCAAATTCACCATCTAATTCTTGGGCTATTTATTAACACATCCCTAATTTTTTGACTACATCCAACTTTAATGGGTGGGTTTATTTAAATAATTCTATTAGTAAAATATTTAAGGAGCTGTACCACATTTCAAATCAAATCGTAAAATATCAGTCTTGAAATCGAAGCGGCTAGCGCCTATAATTGTTTCAAGTTATTCAAGTTTCAATTTAAGTTTATTGTTAAAGTTAGATGGGTTATTAATCTCGTAAATATTGTGGCATATTCTGTATTTTTTCTTGGAGAGCAGCCCGGTTATGGTAATAATTTATGCAACCTTCGTAATAAATTTGAACTAGATATTACACTATAATTACAGCCTTATTTTTCGCCACCAGACCCTGGTCTATGCGTGTTTGCGAATATTTTCATAAAAATCGCGTTAAACCTATTTGAAGGTTTCTCTCATTGACATAACTATTTTACACCAATTATCTTTGATCGGATCAAATACATGATCAATACCAAATAAGCCATTCACTTTAAAAAAAATACTGTCTTTCTTATGCCGTAGACATTAAGGTTCAAAATTGCACTAAACTCTAGTATATTGTGTGTATCAGTAATGTTGTGTTTGGTGTTGAATAGAATGCTATTTGACGGTCGTTAGATTCTGATCTTATCAAAGAATTGACATCGTGGTGGAAATAGTTCACACATTTATGGATAGACGTTTATAAGGAAGATTGATGGTTTATAGAGCTGGCTGTAAGAGGAAAGAATATGATGGATGTAAAATCATTAGAAAAAATCAGGAATGTGATGCATAATACAATTGCTATAACGAAAATTTACGACTTATTAGATGAACGTGAAATCGGTTTTACAAAAATGATTTTGTCGTTTCCAAAATGCGCTTGCATGTATGCAATATGCAATACCACAGAATAATAAGTACTTACACATTAATTTGATGTTCTAAAGTATGCTATGTACTTATAGGTAAAAAATATTGTAAAACTACGTTAAGCTCTCGGAAATACGTCTTCAAGACATCTGTATAATATTTTAATAAATTTATATTTTAGGTGATATTTCAACCCCTTAATTTTATAGGAGAGTATTTCATATACCGCTGCTAACACTTTTGGGTATAACATGTATAAAAATACTAAAAATAATTGGTTATTGATTAATAAAATTAATAAATATACGAGCATAATAACTACTGTCACATGACATTAATATCTTAATCACTTAACTAGTTTACCTCTATCTTCAACAATCCATCTACAATCACACGTAGCTGTCCCAATAACATTTGCCGACGACGCACCCCTCCCCTCCGCCCGCCTTCGTCCCTCTAACATCCAATTATAATCCAATTATAACGTCATACGTCACCGGCAAACGTTGTTGACACTAGTGATGTTATATCGATATCGTAATGAAAAACATCGCTAAATCGAGATATCAGTTACAAAATATCTATAATCGTTTTTTTTTTAAATACTTAGTAATTGGTTTGAATGAATATGTAACCAAATATATTTTTTTTTACTTTTGAAACAACTCGGATGGTTAAGATCTATTAAAAAATGTCAAGTTAAGTTACCTTTGTCATGATAGTTTACCCCGTTTTATATACTTTAAAGCGTTGCTTACATCTAATACTCGTTACCAAAGACCATTGGCAAATTAGTTCAAAGTATTCAAAAGTACATTTTAAAATCTCAATAGCAGTTTCCGACCCGGGTATCGAAAGCGAGACCTCGTCATCAATATAATCGTACACACTAGCGCTTATAACATAATGGCCTTTTATTTATTTAGTACCTTAATATAAAAAATGATCAAAAAAATTATACTGCTGATATACTAATTTACATCATTATTTGATTCTAAAAAGCCATTTTTTGTCAAAAACATAAATGACGAAATGCGACGAAACGTTAGGCATTTTAAGGTAAAATGCGTGTTCGCGTTAATTCCCGTATTCTATTATACATTAAACATGCAACGCGAGAGTTTAAAAGTTATAAAAATATAAATGTTTGTATATTAAAAAAGGCAAAATGCTTTAAAAGATCGATATATCGTGTGCATCACTAACATACAAGTGATTGCTCTAGATAATCATGTAGGAAACGTCAGATTGCACCGAACACCTTCGCTTGTATTTAATCTTTATTGACAGTTGTCACCTTCGGTTAACGTGCTTCTAGTTTGTTGTGGTTAAAACGACAGTTTGGACGTTTGGTAAAATGGCTAGGAATATTCGTAAACTTTGTACTTGCTGAGGTTTTGATTAACGTACTGAATTTAACCTTCAGAATTTAGTACAGATACAGTCAAATATCAATGTATGACTGTATCGTTATTTAAGTAGTTCTTTCAATTATTAATAGAAAAATAACTTGTTCAAAATAATGGAAACTTTATCACACAGAGGCCATAAGAGAGTTTCATGAGGGTTGCATTTTGTTTAATAACAACTCAGCTCAAATTTACATAAATAAGCAAAAGTGAACGATGGATATAGAAACTTAAAATCGATGCAAAAATATTCAAATTTTTTTAGAAGAGTAAAAATAGTCTAGTTAGAATGAGTAATATCCAAAGTGTGACTTTACCATTAACACATGCACCAATTAACTGTCGAATCGTTATGTAACTCCGTCAAGTTACGAAGGACGCTCGCTCAAACACATCCGTCGACAAACGCAATCAACGTGTGTCTGTCGGGTTATAACTGATTTAATAAATAACATCGATAACATTTATTTTTATCTACTTTTTGTTAGGTCAGAGATATCTCTACCTATGAGTATTGCCGATGATAGAGTAAAGCCATTCAGGGCATGCGATCAAAACCTACCCGAGCCACAGCTGCAGCCTTCACGAACTCCTTCCTCAAAGCTGCAGTGTTCCAACGTCTCGTTCCTACCTATATACAAAATTATTTTTTGTCTGTCCTTATTCCATTTTATGTAGGTTCGGATGTATGGTATCGGTATGTATTCCTTATCAACAAAACATGCCGTCGAAGCATTGGCCTCATGTTTTTATAGCCAGTCGCCTGCCTGACTAAAAACTTCCCCAGGTAAACCTATATCCAAAATTTCTATACTAAAAACCCGAATTTCTACTGCTTGCTGTTGCAGAAACTCACAGCAGTTTCTTTTCATTTCATCTGATCAGCAACAGTTTTTCCGAAACGGTGATATATTAAAAATACTATGACGATTTCAAATACTTGTTTGACTGACTTTGACTTTACCCTTATTTCCCCTCAACATTTCAGGCAGGCATTCGGTTGTAAAGATCAACCAAGTTCCCTCCTACTTGTCAAAAAAAAAAGTTTTATTTCAGTAGCAAAACGTCACGGCTGTTATAACAAACGGCACCGTCTTAGAATCAGTGACAAATCAATTTGCTATATTTTTTGCCAAAATAATGTCTCGGTTAGTAGAGTGAACACTAATTTGGTTAAGAATTTTAATTGTCTCTTTGAATTATTATTTATTACTATACTTATTTGGCTAAAGTCAACAACAGCCGCGCGGATGGATCTCTGAGGTTAAGCTACGCTTGCTGAGGTTGTATCTTATACATAACGAGTTTCTCCGTGTTTTCGTGTTTGAGGCGCCCATAGCCAGTTGCGCTCACTGGTCGGTAAACGATCTGTGGGTTAAGCAACCATTGGCGCGGTCATTCCATAGATGGGTGACCGCATAGTGGTATTTGAACTGGGCGTCTCCGTGCTTCGGAGGGCACGTTAAATGTCGGTCCCGGTTGTTGTCAATTAAGATAACAGTCGTTAAGCCACGTCAAAGGCCTCTTGGGCGGCTTGAACGACTTTGACACTAGGTTGACCACTGACCATACGACAAATGAAAAAATCCGTGTTTTCGGAAGGCACGCAAAATTGTGGGTCCCGGCTGTTATTTTCAAACATCTTTGACGGTCGTTACCAGCAGTCAGAAACTTAAAAGTATGACAACCAGTCTTACCGAAGGATACTGATTGATTTTAACGTAGCATTTCCGTAGAAACTTTAAGATTTACTACAGTAGACAATCATTATCCTATAAAGAAATAAGTTTCACCTACAATTTGTGGTCACTCCTCAGTTTTTGTTCGATAACATTCAACGTTCAATGTGAATAGTTCACTCATGGCTCATTCGCAAACCGCGAAGGTTGAACATAATAGCGGAACGAATGATTGTCTTTGATGCTAAACAAGAAGTTATATTGTAGATATTAGAAATAAACACTTGTAAATGTTACTTTTAAATATACAGGGCCAGGCAGACACGTTAAAGCACTGACGAAAATTATCCAGATCCATATATTTTTAAACAGAAATCACTAATTCGTTCACTATGAAAATGGCCGAACTTAAACCATGTAACCTGTCAAGTACAGATAATTTCGATGGTAAAATAAAGTAGGTGAACTTAACGCCAGTTCGGAAGGTAGTGCCAATGAGAAGAGCTGGTAATGCCTGGCCAATCTTTTTGATCGCCTCGACGATTTTTCAACTACAATCCAATGATTATACTTACTATGTGCACTTACCCCTGGTTTCTAAGGTACATTTAGTTATTGGTAGTTTATCTATTCAATTGCGTTTAATATCGTATAAACACGGCAGTTTGAATAAATAAACTACCGCTATATTTGCCTCAGAACCTAGCCATAGTGGTAAGTGCTGGTCGAATCCACAACTATTAAAAATAAAGTTGATTTATATGCAAACAGAACCACGTGAATTCATAAGTTTAAATAATCAGGATGACCTGTCCTTACTACCATCAATATGGTTTTCAATACCTTACTTATGTACTCGCACTCTTGACATTTCACTCTCGAACCAATCTTTTAAGAGTACTCGTAAAATAGCAAACATATTGATTTGAACTTTATTAACTTGCTCCTTGAAGTATAAAAGGTTTTTAAAACATAAAAATAACGAGTTTTCATAATAAAGTATTGTAACGTATAATATGTATAAACTTAATGGAATCTTTTGCAAAGGTATGATCCATGTAAATCAGTTTATAGTACATACATACTCATCGGCTGTCATCGCCAAACGTGAAGGTAGAGCGATATGAAATACTATTAAACTTAAATTAAGTGATTAACGTGAACACACATTTTATAGCCGCAGTGATAGCCGAGTGGTATAAGTTGACACCTCCCACGCAAGTGGTCGCAGGTTCGAACCCGAGGCAACACACCAATGACTTTTCGAAGTTATGTGTGTATTAGAAATAATTATCACATGCTCTAACGGTGAAGGAAAACATCGCGAGGAAACCTTGCATGCCTAAATTTGTTTAATACATTTATTGAGGGCATGCAAAGTCCCCAACCCGCACTTGGCCAGCGTGGTGGACTCAAGGCCTAACCCCTTCCTCATTTCGGGAGGAGACCCTTGCCCAGCAGTGGGACAGTAATGGGTTAAATTTATTTTATTTATTTATGAAATATACCCACGATTCGCCGTTAACTAGTTAACAATGTTAGCCCTTTGTGATAGGGGGCGATTGCAGAGGAGATATCCTGATATTCAGTCTTATATACTTCCGTCCAGATCTATATATATATATATATATATATATATATATATATATACTTCCGTCCAGACCACAGAGAAAGTCAATTGAATAGTTAGTACCTATCACAATACAAACATTTTTTTTTAAATTTCCTTACATTATCACCAATGAAATACATTACCTATTCTATTTATTTCACCAAATGACTCAACCCAGATAGATATAGAACTTAGTTCTTTCAACAGTACCTATTGCAACTGTACCAAATAACCTATATTTATAACAATAATAATTAAATAACACAATATAACATTACGCTTAATTAAATAAGTGCTTCTCAGGAAAGTAACACACCGTGTTACGACAAAATGCTTTAGTAACCGTTCTGACGGCGCGCTATACGGACGACGAAATAAAATTACAAAAATTACTTAAAAGTATTGTTCGGAAAAAAATCGTGTCGAAAGTATTTTCGGAATAAAAAGTATTGTGTGTGTTAGTACAGGTTTTAAACTGTATGTGTGCCAAATTTTATCAAAATTTGTTGTGTAGTTTTTGTATGAGAGAGTAGCAAATATACATCCACCCTCAACTTTTTATTATTTTATGCCGATATATTATAACACTGAGTGAAAATACAATAAAAAAATATTTTACTATTTGAAAATAAACCAAATATTTTTGAAATTAAAACAAACAAGGAACAATTTCTTGTTATAAAGATTGGAGTGTTTTTTTTTGTTCCAGTGTTTACGACGACTAAAGAGAGATTATAATACTACTAGGTTCTATCCGCGATTTCGTTCACATGAAAAGATTTCCCGGCGAACAAAGTATTCTGTGTGATAATCCAGGATTCTCAGTGTAAGTGCATTTTTGAGTGATAAATTAGTATTGTTTGAAGTGATAAGCGCATTTTTTAAGTGATAAAATATGTAATTAAGTGATATTAACAACGAATCAGTGATAAGTTGTGATAATAACATGATACCTGAGGATTTGCGCGTGTTTACAATTTGAGGTAAATATTTATTTTATATTAAACGTTAAAACACCTGTTTATACTAATTATAACTTGTATTCGTACGTTAATTGCAATTTAGAGTAATTTGACATGATTCATATTTTTGGATTGTTTTGGTTTTCGAAGCCATGTGGTGTGTGTTATTCCCAATTAAAAGGTTTTTTATTTCAAGGGTTTTATTCTCGGGTTGCCATAAACCTTTTAGGCTTTTTACTAAAATATTAAATTGTACAAAGTTAAGTAATATGGCCATTTATTTAATTTAACACTTATAAAAACTGTTAGGCAGATGGTTGTCTGTCTGTATGTTTCGATTTTACGGCTTAACCACTTGATTGTTTTTCATGGAATTCAGGATTGAGATAGTTTAAGATGTGAACGCGAAAACAGACAAAACAAGATTTTATCAAAACATTTTTTTTATCTAAATTGTACGTGACTAGATTTGTATAGGTCATCTCGAAGTGCATTATAAATAGTGAAATGTGTCTATATACCTTTACTACCTTTTACCTTCAGATATAACATAGTAATAAAAATAAAATACCTTATTGGCTATCAAGTTGTCAATAAAACAGTAATTCCCTCGACATTTACAAGTGCTTGAGGATATTGGCTTCCTGTATCGTGGACACTTTCCAATGCAAATATATTGTTTTATTGTCATAAATAAGTTTATTGTTTTACACTTTGATTTGCTATACTTCGCTTAACAATAAACTTGAGTGAATTGAAGCCTGGTGTAACAAAAAAAATAGTTTAAGAAATAAATTTAGACTCTGGTCTCTATTGTCAAGAGAATAAGTTTTTAAGTATACCTAACCCTCGGTTTCTGTGGTACATTCAGCTGCAGTTTATCTATTGAACGCTATTAAATAGCGTTAAAACTCATACAAAAATACGGTATTGAATAGATAAACTACCGCTAAATGTACTTAGAGACCGGGGGTAAGTAATCCCCTTTCTTAATAATTCATTGATTCATCTCTCTCGACGCTCATGTCTAAATTTCTGGAATCGAATCTGAAACCTCACGTCAGATATCCAGTATGTAACTAAACATTTTAAACTTTTATTGATAGAAGTAAATATCCGAAAATAAACCGTAAAGCCCTTTAGCACGACTCGGGAATCCAATCTGAGTCCACATTATTGTCACTGCTCTATAATAGACATAGTCAAAAAAACGGTAACGACTGGACATCGAACCCATAGTCTGCACTATACTATTACTCAAGTGTACAATTTACTATGTTATTCAGTATCGATGCAGCCAATGTTTACTTTCTAATACTTTCACTTTAAGGTAAAAGGTTGGCAATATTAACTACGGCTTGTACTTAAATAACGATTTAAACCCCGGTTTCTGAGTGCATTTAGCGGTAGTTTATCTATTCAATAGCGTTTTTTATATGAGTTTTAACGCTATTGAATAGATAAACTACCGCTTAATGTACCTCAGAAACCGGGGGTAAGTAATGTACTTTAATATTAACTTATTTTTACATGCATACATAATATCACGACTGTGTTGTCCGTCTGTCTGTCTATCCGTATTTCATTACATAAAACCTTAATATGAAGGTGAAATTTGCACATAGGTTTTATGTATAAAAAATATTAAAAATCATATTTAGGGGGTTCCCCCCCATTGAAAAAAGGTTTTTTTTCTTATTTTTTTGATATTATGGAACCCTTCGTGCACGAGTTCGACTCACTTGGCTGGCTTTTTTCTATAGTTACTCGACTGTTGATGGTATTTGAAATGCGTTTCTCAGGTGTTAAGTAAATCCTACTATCCTACTAACATTATAAATGCGAAAGTTTGTGAGTATGTATGGATGTTTGTTATTCTTTCACGCAAATACTACTGAACCGAATGCAATTTGAGACCCAAAATAACACATAGGCTACTTTCCGGAATTCCCGAAGGATCGGGATTTACACTGGAAGGGTTTCCACGCGGACGAAGTCGCGGGCGGCCTCTTGTCTATAATATTCAGTTCACACAAACCCGAAGGCCGAGCCCTACGGAAGTGAGAGAACAAAGAAACGACCATTAATCGCCTGTTTCCTTCCTAACACTACTAACTACTAGTAATTCTACTAATAGCTAAATAGCTAAATAACAGCTTGTTTCCTGATACTTGTAATAGTTTCTTTTGTTGATGAAGAGAGAATTAAGTGAAATTATCGAATTTTTGATTGTTGTTTGTTTGTTTGTTTGTCGTATGGTTAGTGGTCAACCTAGTGTCAAAGTTGTTCAAGCCGCCCGGGATGCCTTTGACGTGGCTTAACGCC
Source organism: Anticarsia gemmatalis (assembly GCF_050436995.1). NCBI lineage: Eukaryota > Metazoa > Arthropoda > Insecta > Lepidoptera > Erebidae > Anticarsia > Anticarsia gemmatalis. Next base: position 9,656,202 of record NC_134767.1, on the reverse strand, counting down.
TGTTATCTTAGTAGACAACAACCGGGACCGACTTTTGACGTGCCCTCCGAAGCACGGAGACGCCCAGTTCGAATACCACTATGCGGTCACCCATCTATGGAATGACCGCGCCAATGGTTGCTTAACCCACAGATCGTTTACCGACCGGTGAGCCTCTTTTGATTGGGAAGAAGAATCTAGATCTTTTTAATTTTATACAGAATTGCACTGAGTAGTCTCTCAAATAGTAACAGATTTAGATTAGGTGCATAATAAAATTTGCATTTCATAAATTTTTGGAAAATTATGAAGAATTCGTTTATTCTTTAAATTTAAACGAATAAAATGGTTGAATGGTTAAAAAAAAAAAAAAAAAAAAAAAAAAGTAAATTTCGCGCATGTAGTGTCACAAAATTAACACTGAAGTTTTCGGTTAACCGTCGTTTACACCCTGTATAGCAGACAAAGATGCACTTAATTCAGCGAAGCATTATAGTAGGTATGTAACTTAATCTATCAGTACTTTCTTTTCCTATGTTAACAATTAATAGTATTTGCAAAACTGATTCAAATTCTGATGCTGAATTACAATAATTTCTTATAAACCTACGTATTTCAGTTTAAAATAGGTTCTAACGTATAATTGTAACACGGGAAACACATTCATAAAGATCACCCATCCAAGGACGAACCTCCCAAACAATCCTTAACCTTGACTTTTATGATAATGTACTACCAAATATCAAAACAAACCATACATACATACATACAAAAGAGTACATCGTCGTACATTGGCGAAATAATTTGTAACAAACGTTACGCTACGTTTGTTGAATGACAATGATGGGCAGATAGTCTGCCGCATACTAATTGTGTGTAATGAAGTAATAAGATTACATTGTGGACTAGATAGGATTGTTTCTTGCTTAATGAGTGTTCTGTTGAATTAAATATTTAGATGTAATGAGGAGCTCGAGTATTTAACAATAGCCGCGCGGATCTATCTCTGAGGTTAGGCTACGCTTGCCAAGTTTGTTCCGTGGATGGGTCATCTTATACAATAGCATAACGAGTTCCTCCGTGTTTCGGAAGGCACGTTAAATTGTAGGTCCTGGCTGTCGTTTTCGAAGACCTTGTTATAACCCAAGTAACTGGGTTGTGGAGGTCCGAAAGGCAGTCGCTCAATGTAAAACAATTCTGACTATTGGTAACGGCTATCAAAGATCTTTTACAATGACAGCCGGGACCCACAATTTAATGTGCCTTCCGCAACACGGAGGAACTCGATATGTATAAGATGGTCATCCAACCACAGAACAACCTGGGCAAGCGTAGCTTAACCTGAGAGATCGATACACTTAGCCACGAGCTCTTCGATTACACAAAAACAGTATTATCTTATACTTCTCAAATATATCTGTATGACAATAAGATATAGATATTATTTGACAGATAATTCTATGTTACATAAGTAAGTATATAATGTTATATATCATCGCATGTCACACTCAAGGTCGTGAGATTGATCTGTCTGTGACAATTACTGTCATGTGATGCTAATGTCAGCTGACTGGTTCATTAATTTGTTTCTTAATAGCTTGGGGATGCACGTGGCTTCGTTTGTAGGGAATTGCAATTGTCATGTAACTGAAATGATCATAACATGTATACAATTTATGAAAAAATACATCGAAATGAATGAGTTATGACTTTTGGTAACCAAGCAGTTAAATAACACGTAAATGAAATTAACTACTCAAAGCCAAGTTTTACTTGCTTTTACGTAAAATAATTTACTTAACATATCTATAGTTTACCACTTCATTTGATGACATATCGATTTGACATCTACCGTGGTGAAGGTATTGTTGAACCCAACTTCGTCAGCGTAGATAGCATAGTAATGTCTAACAAAATGTAAGGTCTAAAAAAGAAAATTCTCCGAATGTTGTAGGTTGTATAACCTAACAATTAGCCCCGCGGTGCCGCAGAGGTCACTTGCCCCATAAGGGTACCTACTACTAAGAGGTAATTCAAATTCAAATGAAAAATATCCTTTATTTCATAAACTTCTTACAAAATGTTTGAAATAGTCTTAAATATCGTATTGTTTGTAATGTAATAATTATAGTATGTCAGTTGAGCCAGTGGGAGACATTATGGCTCCGATAATACTGCGAATACCGAAATTTCATAGAGCTAGAAGCTATAATTCTCATCTAGTTGTATCCACGTGATCAGTCAGCTGACTATGACAGTATGATAGTAATAAAGGTGATTTATAGTGAACGAGCCGTATCGTTAGTAATTATTGCAATACGAGGCCTACGGTACTGATAGCCGTGAGATTATCTACTCATTGATAAGACCTTGGGGAACGATGGGAATTGAGATTTAGCTAATGTTGTTTCTATAATGTTTAGCTGATTTAAAACAAACGGGTCACAAATAAAAAAATCTGAATGCCTTTTTATTGTAAATAAAATATTTATTTATTTTACCTTTAACAGTAACAATAACATTTTATCGGGTATGTCGTTATGTTTTAAAAAGACTCCAACAATTCCGCAATAGAAGCAATAAATAATCAATGAATCTTTTGTAAAAACCCGATAAAATGTATTTTTTTATAATGAAAATGATTTAAAAAAAATGTTTTGTGGGCCTTTTGTTTTAAAACAACGATTTGTTAGTTAGATGTCATCAAATTCATAATCAAATCATGTGTACAGCGTTTCCTCGCCTCTGTTTTGAGAAAAGTAAAAAAGTAACGCTTAATCTTGTATAAATTTACTGCTAGATTGACCACCAACGTCTTCAAAATAATTTACCCAAAAATTATTGACCAATCGTAACTGTAGGCCTTTCCTTAATTATTTAATGCCCATCTTCACAATTTGTTTACCTTTTAAGAAATAAATGGCCGCTTCTTTTATAATTTAATAGTTATTAATTATTTGTAATTGTTGTTGCTATACAAAAATGGCTGCAATTAAAATATTTTTGTTGTTTTTGAAGCGATGGCGGCGGAAATATGATGTTATTTTTGACGCTGCGTGTGGCGAAATAGGTAAGTCGTATGCCACCAAGAATCATACAAAACTTCCTGTATTTAGCTGTGTGAAAACACCCACGTTTCGTCGTTTACAATGTTCTAAGATCCCATGTAAGTAATAAGAGACGACCTTTTCGCTATTTATCAGGCATGTCATTTAAATCCCGCTGCTATTAGAATTATTCTAATTTTAATTTGAAGTGCAATAAGTAGACAACAACCGCGGATTAGTATATCGTTATCAATTTCCGTAAGAATTTGTTTGTATCTGCATACTTCAGCTGTATTGACAAACTTGTAAATTATTTCGACATATGTATGAGATGATTTTCTTCTTCTTCATCGTATGGTTAGTGGTCAACCTAGTGTCAAAGTTGTTCAAGCCGCCCGAAGGCCTTTGACGTGGTTTAACGCTTGCTATCGTAGTAGATAACAACGGGGACCGACTTTTTACGGGCCTCCAAAACACGGAGAGGCTCAGTTCAAATACCACTATACGGTCACTGATCTATGGAATGACCGCGTCAAGGGTTGCTTAACCCACAGATCGTTTTACCAACTAGTGAGTGCAACGGGCTACAAGCGCCTACGACTCTGCATTTCTTCAAGAACTATTACTGAAGAATTTTCTTAAACAAATATTATCTAACTAAGAAATCAGGCATACAAGGTTTAGTGAGACCTAAGTCTAACCGCTGATTGAAATAGATTTCCATAACACGATACACTTTACTCTTATTATATTGTCTGTAAAGGCAAAACAAGCTGTGATTGGCAAAAAAACCTATAAATGATCAAGCGCATACAAACATACATACATGGACATAGCCTTATTGAAAACTAGAGCGTGGCCTATATGTGACAGCCTAGAGCCGTAATGCCTGCCGTCGATAATTAATAGATAGATTATACTTTACACTGATACTGATCGTATATTGTATAGGGGTCAAGCTTATATAAATGACAATGAATTGATTCTGCGATACCGTTGAAAGTTTTTCGAGTGAAAAAGTAGCAAGTAGCAAACATCTTCATGCATGCAAAATATTTTTTTTGTAATTGTACAATATCAGTCCCCTTGTCAGCTTATCTATACTAATATTATAAAGCTGAAGAGTTTGTTTGTTTGTTTGTTTGTTTGAACGCGCTAATCTCAGGAACTACTGGTCCGATTTGAAAAAATATTTCAGTGTTAGATAGTCCATTTATCGAGGAAGGTTATAGGCCAATATATATCATCACGCTACTACCAATAGGAGCAGAGTGAAAAATGTTACAAAAACGGGGACAATTTTGACCCATTCTCTCTTATGTGACGCAAGCGAAGTTGCGCGGGTCAGCTAGTTGTCATATACCAGGCGCGTTATCAAGCTCGTCTTACTATTTAGAAATGTTTTAATCTAATTTAGAAAAGATCTATAAAACTTTGCCTGATCCGAGAGTCGAACCAAAGACCTTTGTACCATAGTCGCATACGCAAGTTGCATTTATGTTTTTTCGCCAATACGTAGGAAATATACTTACATTTACATAATACATGAATAATTATACATTATTGGGTAAATTGGTAATCTCTTATTTATCAGCTGATCTTGAGGTCCTTGGTTCAATTTCCGGTTTTGGCACTGAATATTTACATCTACGTATATCTTTTGCCATTATTTTTTGCAGTATTATTTTATAACTGCCACCGGGCCACTTCGACTTCGCCCCGAGACAAAAATATACAACTATTTTTTACAATACCTAAATAAATTATACACTAAAACTTTACTCAAAAATTTTCATCTATAAACACTATCTATATGTAAAAACCGGAGGAAAATCTGATAAATTTTTGGTGAATCGCGAACAGGCAGTTATGGCAAGAAACATTTTTTTATAGCATAAAATAATTATTTAAACAAGCCACCATTTAAGCTTGATCTCTATACATAATTTTATAAATGGTTATTACACCTTATATCTTAGTAAAGTGATCTTATTAAGTCTAGACCATACTACAAACTCACATTATACAGTCGCAAACTGCCTTATAGCTATCCACATAAGGTACAAATTCGCTTGATACTAACAATTTAAACATTGATTATTGATTGTCAACATTACACAGTTAGTGCAGTTGGAATAACTTCTAGGGGTTTTGTAATAAGGTCTATTTTTCTTTAATTTGATGGTTTGTTTGGGTCTTGTTATACATAGTAACTAGCTAACTCCCGTGGCTCCAACTGAGAAATCTTTTTTGATTTTCGATTTAGATTTCAACCACTTCGGTCTTGATTTTTTTGTAACCAAGCTTATTTCTGAATCATGAAAACACTGCTAAATAATTTTCGAGTCGGCTCAGTTTTTTCACATGAAAGATGGACAAACAAACACAATTTCACATATCAAATATTTGGAAAAATTATATGCTATTCTAGTAGTTTTTATTGCATACAAAATAAGGTCGTATTTTCTTTGAAATAAAGCCTTTATGGACAAGTTTTGCTGTTTCGTTTGTCATAAAAGAGTTTCATGTAAGTCTATCATTATGTATGTATGTATGTATGTATGTATGTATGTATGTATGTATGTACGTATGTATGTATGTTTGTATAATAGTGCAGGTTACAGTGAATAAATCTACGTCGGATGTAGTTAGTTCAAAGTAATAAATGTGTTAATTTAACTGTCGTGTTTATTGTGAGGTTAGATTACTTAACGAAGGTTTTATCTAGAGTTTAGATAGAGTTTAATTTACATCGACTTTACATTTATATCAAACATGATTTTAATTAAAACGAATACAATTTTCATAAATACATAACATCACGTGTGTTTTAGTCGAAGGTACAGACAGATTAGCGAAATATAACCGCGTTTGCCATTAATAATATTATTCCACTTTATAGGGGGTGAAGATATTGGACACGCTTTAAATCAGAAAAAGCCTTATAGTTTACTTACATTCCCGTTCTGGGAATCAAACTTGTGACCAGTCAAATACACTTTAATATCATGTCATTGTGTTTAAATAATGCTTTCGGAAGTCCAACGTCTCTATTGAATGCGAGAGTCGTGGGTTCGATTTCTGTGTAGTGCAAACACTGATGATTTTTTTGTAAACGTTATTGTAAGTATTTCCGGAATATTCAATATTCCTTTTTAAGAACTACCACTATTATGTTCAAGCTCACCCATCAAGTACTAAGCCTTCTCACCGTTACTTAACCCCGGCAATCTATTTATACATCCTCAATCTGGCCTAGGCGCCACTATTACTAGTAAATCTAGTAAGAAAGTAAGAGAAAACTGCTATGAATCACCCAGGCGTTTACTAACAAAAGTTGTTATAGCTAGTGTAGGTATGATAACGTTTAATATAGTGGTAGAAAGGCGTAAGATTCATAGAGTGTGCAGTGACTTACGACTTTTTTATACTGGGAACTGATTTTACAAAACTCTCTAAAATTGGTTCTTGTAAATATGTGTAATTCATTATCTTAATAGTCTACTTACAAGAACTCTTCAAATATAATGCAATAGATTTGGTCGATATTGTTGAAGTAAGTAAACAAAAAAGGGCCGAAAAGACACCCCGTAAGGTTGTGTTGTTAGTTCTATGATAGGACTTATTGAAACTATTAACTACTAATATTGCGGATTGATTCCAAAATTATTGCCCGACCCGGGATTTGAACCCCAGGTTTTTTAATTAACAGTCGTTTACACTACAGTAGGGGCAGTCCTGTCATAAACATATATATTTGATACTTATACACTTTTAAATAAATATATAAGATACTAAACTAAGACTGCCAAATACATACTATGTCGTTTATATAATATATAACAATCTATACTAATATAATATACTATACTAATATAATAAAGCTGAAGAGTTTGTTTGTTTGTTTGTTTGTTTGTTTGTTTGTTTGTTTGTTTGTTTGAACGCGCTAATCTCAGGAACTACTGGTCCGATTTGAAAAATTCTTTCAGTCTTAGATAGCCCATTTATCGAGGAAGGCTATAGGCTATATATCATTACGCTACGACTTATAGGAGCAGAGTACCAGGAAAAAATGTTACAAAAACGGGGAAAAACTTCAACCATTCTCTCTTAAGTGACGCAAGCGAAGTTGCGCGGGTCAGCTAGTGCTATATAAAAACCCGGTATGTTATTGTTACGTTATATATTAGTAACTACAAAGTCAAGGTCACCGGCGAGGTCGTTACATAAATAGCATCGAATACATTTCAATGTTATATTTTGTTATATTGTTGTGATTTCAATGCAGTTTTGTTATATTTCGACAAAACATAGTTTTTTGAATGAAAAAGCCGGTTTATTGTAATCTTGGGTTTAACTCCCCGTGCGGCAAAGATAATTGACTTTTCTAATTTATAGGTAACTAGCTGACCCGACCAACGTTGTTTTGCCATATAAATAAAAATAAATGTGTCGCTTAGGGGTATGAAAAATAGATGTTGGCCGATTCTCATAGATACCGGATAAGCAAAAAAATTTTATCAACATCGGTCAAGCCGTTTCAGAGGAGTATGGCAACGAAAACTGTGACGCGAGAATTTTATATACATATTAGATTTTAAGGATATTTCTTAGTATTAGTCTGAAGTTAGGTGTCTATGGTTTGCCCCCTATTACATAGAACTCACATTTTAAATGGCAAAACAACACCTTTGATGATCTTTGCCTACATTTCCAGATATAAAAGAATGAAGATTTAAAATGCCCTATGTCTCTTATTCTAGATTACAGTTGTTTTACCGTGATAAGTAATATCAAACAAAGGACTATGGGCAAAAATGTATGGGCTCCGTCCCCACCTACCAACAAACATGGAACTGATACCAACGTGTTCATAAAGTGCCCCCTATTTAATTAAAATCCTTTGTTTTTGATAAATCAGTGGGAATATATATTTAAAAAAAAAACAATTTATACGTATTACGTATATTTTTATTTTACATTTGTAAGTTATTTTAACATTATTGTTATATTACAGTACTAACTCATATGTATAATAATGTCCTCCTAGCCGATATACGGCTACGGCGGTCAGTTTCATTGAAACTGGCCATCTGTGCCGGACTTTGTTTATAGTGTCCAAGTGTGTGCACAATACACAGGTACACTCTCTATTCCATCACTCTCATAGTTTGGTGGGACGGATAACCGACACGACCAGTGAGAGGTCAGGCGCAGGACCGACGGCTTTACGTGCTCTCCGAGACACGGAGGTCTTCGACCTCAACTTCCTAACTCCGGGCAATCTCTAGGAAATTCTTAACAGAAAATCTCAGAAAAGACTGTTTGGCCCGACCCAGGATTCGAACCCGAGACCTCTCGCACCGCAGTCGCATATACTACCGACCGCGCCACAGAGGCACTCATATGTATATACTTATATCATTTCCATTATATGGTTAATACATGTTATTGATTTCATATTTCAATAATTATTTTTACTCGTCAATTGGCCATAGTTAAACGGAAAGGATCCATCCCACACCATGGGTAAAATGAGTTATGTATACCAAAACACTCCTTGAAGTTAAAATTTTAATATCACGAAAACAATCCAAGTAAAATTCAAACCCACCATGAAGTTATAGTCCTGAGTTAGTCCCAAAGTTAAAGTGATCTGAACTTAAAAGTTAAATATCTCGAAACTACGTCTATGTGGGTTGGATCGTTTCCGTTTAACTATGGCCAATTATAATGCTGTCTAACAGATGCGCTGGCAGATTAAAATCTGATCAGATCTAAAATCGTGGGTTGGAGAGCGGGGGGAGGGGGTTATTTTGTACCCAGCTATCTTTATGTGCATGCGGCGTCCGCCGCTGTGCACTAATTAATAAATAAATGAGCAATAATTTCGAATTAGTCGTCAATAATACGTTAACGAGATATTTGTTTAAACGTAAGATACTATGAGAACCCCATGCATTTGGGCAATGTCGCCATAGTATAAAAATATCGTCTTGCCAAGATATATCAATTGAGCTACATTTCATTTTTGTTGATGGGTGGGGACGATTCCGCCCATAGTCCTTTGCATGCACAATAGCCCATGACTTTCCCACTACTGGACAAGGCTCTCCCCCCTAAAGAAGGACGGGTTAGGCCGTGAGTTCACCACGCTGGTCAAGTGCGGGTTGGGGACTTTGCATGCCCAAAGACTTAAACACTTAACTTTAACGGTGCTTTATTAAAACTGTCTTTATTATAAAATTACTAGCTTTTACCCGCGTCTTCGTCCGCCACCTGAATTTTCCCATGAAAATGCGTCAATTTTTCGGGGTAAAAAGTAGCATATGTCCTTTCTCGGGTATCAAAATATCTCCATACCAAATTTCAAGCAAATTGGTTCTGTACTTTAGGCGTGATTGAGTAACAGACAGACAGACAGAGTTACTTTCGCATTTATAATATTAGTATGGATAAAAAGACCTCATAGAATCAAACCTAACACCTCAAACCTAATTTCTTCACAGCTCCCCAAGCGTAGTAGACAATAGTTTCATCACTAGTCATTGCGATACAATCTCTATAGGACTTGCGTCACGTCGTACTTCATCAATGATTGCACACTGTCATGGTGCTTTATGGTACTGTTGCATGCTGTGAGCGGGGCAAGAATTAGTGGAATGAAGAAATAATTGTTGAAAAAGGTTTTTTGAAAACACCAGGTTTTATATTTCACTGGTATATCAATACTAATATTATAAAGCTGAAGAGTTTGTTAAAGTGTGTTTGTTTGAACGCACTAATCTCAGGTACTACTGGCCCGATTAGAAAAAATCCCTCAGTGTAAAATAGCCTATTTATCGAGGAAGGCTATATATTATCACGCTAAATGTTACAAAAACGGGGAAAATTATGACCCATTCTCTCTTATGTGACGCAAGTGAAGTTGCGCGGCTCAGCTAGTAAAAATATAAAAAGACTTCAGGGAATCAAACCTATCACCACCAACCTCATTTCTTCACAACTCCCCAAGCGCAGTAGACAATAGTTTCATCACTAGTCATTGCGATACAATCTCTATAGGACTTGCGTCACGTCGTACTTCATCAATGATTACATACTGTCCTGGTGCTTTATGGTACTGTTGCATGCTGTGAGCGGGCCAAGAATTAGTGGAATGAAGAAATAATTGTTGAAAAAGATTTTGTGAAAACATAAGGCAGGTGGCAACACGGAGTTTAAGTTGACGATGATAATTTTAATACAATTTTTATACGCTTTGCGATTTAGAAAAGAAATACCAGTGGCAAAAAGTATCTTTTAATAATTTATTTAGGTCATAAACTATTTACATACCGAATTTCATTAAATCTGTTCAATAGTTTTGGCGTATAAGAGTTACATATTTACATGCATCTGTATACACCAACTTTCGTATTAAGCAGATGGTAAGGAAAATCCAGTGACTAAAAATTAATTCAAAACTATATGAGTAGGTAATATGATTATTTCGGTGGTCTTAGGTTCGATGTCCGATGCGGACAAAGACTAATTGAGTTCTTAAGTTAAAAAATCATGTTTATAAATCTTTAAAGTTTTGATTCTATTATTAAATATTTACTAAAATGTATTATTAAAAATTAGCTCTTGTGTAGGTACATACCACATATAGTAGGAAAAAATATAAAAATGATCACTGTCATAACATTAAAACAAGTTTTTGTATAAATAATTTAATAATATACGCATTTTGGCAAACAGGAAACTCGTTAAGGTGTACTAAGATAATATCTTATTATTATAATCATAAGAAATAATGAGGATGAACTGTATTCAAAACCTGTTATTATTATTAAACTCTGGCTTATTATAAAACCTATCAGTTATATACTCTATACTTAAATAACAAAGTTTAAATTAATATTTGTTAACAACTAACTTATAATTTAAATTAATCGTAAGGTTAGTGGTCAACCTAGTGTCAAAGTTGTTCTAGCCGCCCGAAGGCTTTTGACGTGACTTAACAACTGTTATCTTAGTAGACAACAACGGGAACCGACTATTTACGTACCCTCCGAAGCACGGTTACGCCCAGTTCCAATACCACAATGCGTTTACCCATCTATGTTATGACCGCGCGAAGGTTTGCTTAACCCACAGATCGTTTCTTGACCGGTGAACGCAACTGGCTATGGGCACCTCGTAAGGTATTCTAACCTTCAATTTTCAATTGGTTTAAAGACCCGTTACATTATAATATTAGGCGTACAAGTAGCGAGATTTTAAAAGAAAGATATCTTATGTGGCCAGTGTGATGGACTCAAGATGGAATATCTCTCTTATTCCGGGAGGAGACCCTTGCCAAAAACAGAAATAGGTGTTTTTTTATAAGTTGAACAGTGAAATGTAATTTAAGCTTTATGTTAAGGTTTTAAAGTGGATATTTCTTTGGTTCAGTGGTTTTTGTGAGGTGAATCTTATTCTTTTTGTAGTTATCAGAGCGTGAAGTTCTAGAGTGTAAAGAAAATATAAAAAACAAGTACTTTTTTAACGGAATGAGGATGTTTGAGATTACTGTTACAGACTATTAAAATGAGAGACTCTTTTAAATGCTATTTAGAACACCTACATATTTTTTATGTATTTTTCAATAGTAATAGTGGCCAAATGTGTACCAAACACTCTCCATTACAGAACTCACATAACCCGGTTTGAGGAAATTCTGATACAACGGGTTCAAGGTTAGGCATAAGACTTTTGGCTCGGAAAAACGCTACTCTGGGCTTTTTGACACATACCGGCTATGTCGCCAAACTATAATACATATATCAGCTTAGCCTTTTTTCCAAATTATGTTGGAGTCGGCTTCCAGTCTCACCAGATGCAGCTGCCTATCGGACTTCCACAACCTGGAAACGTCGCCAACCTAAAATTTATTAATATTGCAATTTAAATTCAATAGAAAAGACAACTTGTAAACCTGGGAATCGAACCCGAAACGAGCATAGTTTAACCACAGAGACAGTCACAGTACCTATCTATTTCCAATCATAGCATATTTTATTCCTCAAATAAATCAGTCATTTTATTTCGAGGAGAATTATACGTTTTTGACAGATAATATTGTATAGTAAATATTTTTTCCTTTCGCCCAACAATGGTTCCATAAATGACCAATCAGGATAATCATAATTATTCATCCAATTAACCCAAACACTTCCTCACATTATTCTCTCAATTAATACACGAACTAGCAGGGAAACTTATCACTTAATTAATACACGAACGAACAGGGAAACTACTAACAATGGGAACACTTACATGATGGAGAAATGACGTAGATTGTGTGTTATGACGTCATTTGTTGCTCAACTAACTGTCAATCAAATACTGTAGCACTCTCTTCCTGGTTAACGCCCATAACCCCTTGCGCTTAGCGGTAAACGATCTGTGGGTTAAGCAAACCTGACGCGGTCATTCCATTGATGGGTGACATAGTGATATTCGAACTGGCTGTCTCCGTGATTGAGAAGGCACGTTATTGTGCATGAAAAGGTTCCCTACTTAGTTGTCAGACTAAAATATTTAAAATTTGAAAATACCAATATCACTTTGCTTGGCCGGGGAATTGAACCCGCGACCTGATAGTCAATAGCCGTACCTATACACCACCAGACCATAGAGGTAGCTTTATGTAACAAAGTAAAACAGTAATTATAGGTGGTTTCCCGTGTACCCAACAAAATAAATAAAATAAAGAAAGATAATGGGTTAAGATCATGATCAAATTAATTTAAATACCTATTTATAATAATGATTCTCTAAATTAACAGTTTAGAATTCCCAACTTTATAATTTAAAGATACGGAACTTGTTTTTATATAAAGTGTTTTGTAATTATGCGTAAAAGTTTATTGGGTTTTAGTATGAGTCATTCTATTCAAAATCGACCCAAAATTACGCGACATAAGTTGAAAATCTTAATAAAAAATACCCAGACTGATTGTTTATGGTTGAATTCACTATGATTCGAAAATCCCACTTATCTATACTAATATTATAAAGCTGAAGAGTTTGTTTGATTGTTCGTTTGTTTGTTTGAACGCGCTAATCTCGGGAACTACTGGTCCGATTTGAAAAATTCTTTCAGTGTTAGATAGCCCATTTATCGAGGAAGGCTATAGGCTATATATCATCACGCTTCGACTAATAGGAGCAGATTACCAGTGAAAAATGTTATAAAAACGGGGAAATTTACGATTCTCTTATGTGACGCAAGCGAAGTTGCGCGGGTCAGCTATAATACATAAATACGAAAGTTTGGGAGGATAGATGTTTGTTGCTATTTACAGTACAAACTACTGGATGGATTTTGGTTCATACCCCGAAATTTTGTTTTCACCAGTACGAAATCGCAAGTAGGAATATTTAAAATTGTAACTGAATTTTGAAAATGGTCACCCATCTAGTAACCATGCGTTGATTAACCTTCGTTGCCACAACATTACACCACTTTAAATCATGCGTCATAGGAGAAAATACCAGTTACTTGTCTGTATTAGTTCATAGGAATGAGATCTCCATCTCCCTATCAAATGTCATCAGTAGATGGGTGGCCGCCTAGTGGTATCTGAATTGGGCTTCTCCGTGCTTCGAACCACTTTGACACTAGGTTTTTCTTCTCGTCGTATGGTTAGTGGTCAACCTAGTGTCAAAGTTGTTCAAGCCGCCCGAAGGCCTTTGATGTGGTTTAACGATTGCTATCTTAATAGACAACAACCGGGACCGACTTTTTACGTGCCCTTCTCAGCGCGGAGACAGCCAGTTGGAATACCACAATGCGGTCACCCATCTATGGGATGACCGCACCAAGGTTTGCTTAACCCACAGATCGCTAACCGGCCAGTGAGCGCAACTGGCTTTAATCTAATCTTTTAATTGAACAAAATACAAGTGACTTGTTCCTATTTAGTCATGTCAAAGGCCTTTCGGGCGGCTCGAACATCTTTGACACTAGGTTGACCACTAACCATAGAATAAGAAGATTTAGTCGATAGAAATGGGATCTCCATCTTATACCGTAATGACCTCGATGACCTTTCATCGCGTGATAGTATCGTAGTAAACGTATCGACAAGTGCGTGAGTGACGTCATTAGAAACCGTCTGATCGAGTGCGTTACGTCACGAGCTCGTACAATTACGTCGAACGGTACAAGGTGTAAGCGGAAGCGGGTAGCGGAGCGATAGTAATGGGAAATTAGTTTAAGGTAATGGTTTTGTTTATTTTTTTCATTGTGTTAGATTATTTTATTTTATGATTTGTGTTGTCGTTTAAGAGTAGTACTGAGTTTCTTGCTAACTTATTCTCATAAGGTTCTACCCGTTTTCCGAGCTAGTGGTAGAAAAAACGACTTTTAATGATAGGTGTCAACATATTAGTGTCGACTTTGATTTTTATTTAGATTTTGATTTTAAGACATATGTTAGTAATTATAGCTTTCTGAGTTTCATACTATCCGGTTGATTTTCGGGAATGTTTTCGCCTAGAGGAGAAAAAAAAAACTCATTTTTTTCTATGATAAATATCTATTTTATATAATCATGAAATAATTCGTTAAAAAGTTGAATTAATTTAGTCAGTACTTGACAATGCAAGCAAATATTCGTTGATATGTGCATTATAAATAGTGGGAATATTTTTAAAAATAAAAAGCACTTACCATGCATGTAGATTATTATCTATAATATAAAAATGAATCGCAAAATGTGTTGGTAAGCGCATAACTCAACAACGCCTCGACCAATTTGGCCAAATCTTTTTTTAAAATGTTCGTTGAAGTTTAAGGATGGTTTTTACGGCGAGAAAAATTAGAATTATCGCTGGAAAAATCCTAAAAATAACCCTTTTCTTTTTCTCATACAAATGATTTGTAACTAAAACGTAGTCAATTTGAGCTTTATTGCTATGGTATAAAGTTCATATCAAAATTACATGCACTCACTGTTGTCTAAGCAATGTAGGTGTGTTCCTAAAGTCAAAGATCGTATCTGTCAAAACAATGTGCGTGTGTTCGTTGGAGCACAGAATACATAGTTGGAGGAGTTTAAATGTTGCGTTCCGAAACTCGCGTTTCTTTTGTATTAGTTTCGGCACGCGAGATAAAATGCATCAGTTTCCACGTCATTACATCAGTCAAACAAAAATCGCTTTACCAACAGTGTTTTATTATTTTTAATATCCAAATTTTACGTAAACAAAATAATTCGTACGGCTTAAAAGGATGTGACTTCAAGTCATATCAAATTTAAAAAAAAAAAAAATTGTCTGTGACCTAACCTATTGAGTTTGCTTTTGTCAACTAATACACGAAACAAATTCGTATATCGTGGTGACATTCAAAGCAATATTACAGCACATGAAAATGAAAAAGAGAAAATGGACAAAGAGTGTATTTTACAGCACAGAACGCAGTACAAAGAGCTGCTCAGCCACCATCTACTACATTAACCAGTTTTAGTTCAGGAGATTTTTTTTAAATACGTAGGCAAAAAAACATTTACAAATCTTTTTGACAGGACGAAGTCTGTCGGGTCAGCTAGAAAATGGACAAAGAGTGTATTTTACAGCACAGAACGCAGTACAAAGAGCTGCTCAGCCACCATCTACTACATTAACCAGTTTTTTTGAGACATGCCAAAACGATGATTTCGCACAAACATTGCTATATTCTGAAATGCCAAAATATTATACCTGGAATCAATCCTCAAGGAGATTTATACGACGGAAACAAGGAAAACCAGTTCCAGGATATACAGATGTATATTCCACCGATGCGATTGGCCGGATTTATTCAGTACATCCAAGCAATGATGAATGTTTTTATTTACGACTGCTATTAGTCAATGTACGTGGCCCAACATCATTCCAACAGTTACGAACTGTTGATGGTGAATTGTGCGGATCCTACAGAGAAGCCTGTCAACGTTTGCAATTGCTTGAAAATGACGCTCATTGGGATCAAACTCTCAATGATGCTGTAATATCATCACACGCTCATCAAATACGAACATTGTTTTCTATAATCATATCTACATGCTTCCCATCAAACCCAATTGATTTGTGGATCAAGTACAAAGATTATATGTGTGATGATATTTTGTATCAAATACGGAATAGAATGGGAAATCCAAATATACAAATCAGTGAAGAAATTTACAATGAAGCATTGATTTCAATTGAGGACATGTGCTTGATAATGTCAAACAAACTATTAATTCAATTAGGCCTGACCGCGCCCAATCGTCCAATGCATGATGCTTCTAACCAAGAGTTGCATCGAGAAAAACTGTATGATCTCAACGCTTTGAAAGAATTAATTCAAACAAATCTTCCACTGTTAAATGAACAACAGAAGTATGTATTTGAAACTCTTATGAAAGTAACAAATAATGAAACTGGAGGGATTTACTTCTTAGATGCACCTGGTGGTACAGGAAAAACTTTTTTGATTTCATTAATATTAGCAACAATTCGCTCACAAAATAAAATTGCACTTGCACTCGCTTCGTCGGGAATCGCAGCAACTTTGCTTGAAGGTGGTCGAACAGCCCATTCAGCACTGAAATTGCCATTAAATATGCAAAGCAATGAAACTCCAACCTGCAACGATTCGAAGAACTCTGCAATGGCAAAGGTTTTGCAGCAATGTAAATTGATTGTTTGGGATGAATGCACGATGGCACATAAAAAATCTTTGGAGGCTTTAGACAGAACCTTAAAAGATCTACGGAGCAATAATAACCGATTTGGTGGTGCAATGATTTTATTAGCAGGAGATTTTCGTCAAACATTGCCAGTGATTCCACGATCAACGCCAGCTGATGAACTCAATGCATGTCTAAAGTCCTCCAATTTGTGGAAACATGTTAAAGTACTACATTTAAGCAAGAATATGCGCGTCGAGTTGCAAAATGACCAATCTGGAAACATATTCTCTAAACAACTCATTGACATTGGTAATGGCAAATTTCCTATAGACATGTTGACTGGCTGCATTAACTTTCCTCAAAGTCTTTGTCAGTTAACTCAATCAAAAGATGAACTTATTCAAAAGGTGTTTCCAGATGTTTTTCAAAATTACAGAAACTATGATTGGTTGAGCGAACGAGCTATACTGGCTGCAAAAAACATAGATGTAAATGAATTAAATTTCAAAATTCAAGAACAAATTACAGGCGAATTGAGGATATATAAATCAGTTGATTCGGCTACTAATCAAGATGATGTAGTCAACTATCCACCGGAATTTTTAAACTCGCTGGATTTGCCAGGATTGCCACCTCACAATCTTCAATTAAAGGTTGGATCGGTGGTTATAATGTTGCGAAATATCAACCAACCGCGTCTTTGCAACGGTACACGGTTAGCGATAAAAAAATTACTAAACAATGTGATAGAAGCAACTATACTCAAAGGAAAGTATGAAGGAGAAGATGTTATCATACCGCGCATCCCAATGATTCCGACTGATGTGCCATTTGAGTTTAAACGACTACAGTTTCCAGTGCGGCTTGCTTTTGCTATGACTATAAACAAGTCCCAGGGGCAATCATTAAGTGTTTGTGGTATTAATCTAGAAAACCCATGTTTCTCACATGGTCAATTGTATGTTGCCTGTTCCCGTGTTGGAAAACCATCAGATTTGTTTATCTATGCGCCAGGTAATTAAACATAGAACATCGTATACCACAAAGCACTACAATGATAATAATAATAATTATGATTCACATGATTAACAATAAAGCGATTACTTACTTTTAAATCCTTATATATGTTGTATTTAATTATTTTTTATTCACAACGTCCTATCACCAGGGTGAAGGTACTGTTCAGGAGATTTTTTTTTAAATACGTAGGCAAAAAAACATTTACAAATCTTTTTGACAGGACGAAGTCTGTCGGGTCAGCTAGTTATTAATATAGTCACGGAACATTACAACGCATACACGGTCGGCTGCGAGTAATTACAAGCGTGGCCAATCTCATCAATGTTATAACAACACGCGTTTATTGTGATTGTACAACTGTGGAGAAGTGTATAATATGTAATTTGTGGATTTTTTTAAAGGTTATGCAGTAGAGAGGTTTTTTAATTGTTTTTTTTTACTGTGGTGATAAAAATTGCTCTTACTTTAGTGTTAGGATAATGTGGTTATAGTTGTTTATAAGGAATTTGCTATTTGTAAGGAAATCGAAATCGTCCAATTCATAGGTTTGTTTTCTATTAATTAATTCTGAGACCATCTGTAGAAAAATCTGAACTGACGTTTTTAAATAATTACTTCATGACATAATATCATAGGGGTAAGCCGAGATTAAAAAACGCTGCTTGATCCTTAAAAACTTTCCTTGATTCATTGATATCCATACATCTTGTCATAGAGGGCTACTTTCATATTTTCACTAAAAAACTAATCTTAATGTTAGTGAAAATTACTTTCACTATTTGTATCACACACTTACCATTTAACTGCTAACTAGCACAAGATGGAACTAATCAGAGTGACAGCTAAAACATATAAAAAACAACCATAAAATATACCTTTCGCAAACAAACCTTCCAATCAGAACCTCATCACATACATATATGTTCACATACCGTTGCCTCCAAGGCTACCAATTAACAGACACTTCACATCTCACTACAAATTGACACATTGTGATTTATTGAGCACATTCGACAAAGTTGCACTCAATTCGTTCAGCCTTCGGTATGACAAATGATTGTTGAAATGTACACGTGACTGAGTGATTGAGATGCTCTTAAAGACATGTGCAGTGGTTGATATGCAGTTTTATATGAATACAAAATAAATTAAATGACATTGAGAGGCCATTGTAGGACCACAGTTCAAGAACACTAAAAATATATTTAGGTAAAATGACTGTTGTTCTTAATGTATAGTAAATAAAAAGGGAAATTATTTAATGGTTAGTTAAGTACAATTTTTGCCTTTGCTTAGCAGTGGGACATAGAAACAGGCAAAGAAAAAAGTGCAATTTTGAGAATGAGTGTAACATTTCGACTGATCTTGAACAAAGTTTTTAATTTTATATTTATTACTAATAACCCATTACCCAGTCGATCGATGTTATTTTGTACTATGCTTAAATTAAATAAACCAAGTGAAAAACAAAATTCTTGCGTTAATAGTCGAACTATATACTTACATTCTTATTTCTTTATACCGTACTAGCTGACCCGCGCAACTTCGCTTGCGTCACTTAAGAGAATGAGTCAACATTTTCCCCGTTTTTGTTACATTTTTCGTTGCTACTCCCCTCCTAATGACTGTAACGTCGATAACTGGGCTATCTAACACTGAAAGAATTTTTTAAATCGGATCAGTAGTTCCTGAGATTAGCGCGTTCAAACAAACAAACAAACTTTTCAGCTTTATAATATTAGTATAGATTAGTATAGATAACGTATACAGAAAAAATAAATTATTCAATATTATTTACAACATTTTATTTTAGCACACAACACACAATATTTACCAAAAACGTCAAAGGATTCTCTAATAAAAATCTGCCAAAGAAAAAATCGGCCCTGTAGTAAATTCCAAAATCGCTATCTCCCCCGCTACCTCTCATGCCTTGCATCCGAATCACTGAATGAATCAGCGCCGCTACTCGGTAGTCGGCAGTTAGTTTCACTACCGCTCCGGGCCAACGCACTCGCGCACGCGGACAACCGATACAAAAACATTCGAAATACGAACGTACTGTGAAGTGAAGTGAAGTTACATGTGGAATTGTGATTCAGGAATTTTTGAATTTGGAATCGAATCGGTGAGTTTCAATTTGGAAGTTTCGAATCAGTAAGTTTGAATTTGAAAGTTCTGTTTGTTTTGTTTTTATTATTTTTTGAGGGTATCTCTCGTATGAACTATGGTTTTAAGATTGTGTTTAGGCGAAGATAATAATGTATCTGATTCTATTATCTTTTAACCCATTACTGTCCCACTGCTTGGTAAGGGTCCCCTCCCGAATTGATGGAGGGGCTAAGCCTTGACTAACCTTAAGTCCACCACGCTAATCAAGTGCGAATTGGGGACTTTGCATGCAAGAAAAGCGTATGATAGTAGCGAGTGCTATACAATTATGCCAGAAATTTAATTCCAATTTAGAAATAATTTTATATTCTACTTAATATATAAACAATAATATATTTTGCATTATTTACCTCGTTCTCTGCTTATCCAGGAAACCTCTTATTAGGTATTATGTTTCCTGAATAAAGCGTTATTAAACATAATTTATGTGTAATCGTGCTTGTACTTAACTTGCACCTGAATACTTAGGTTTTGATTCCCAATAGTAATAGTACTCATCGTATGGTGAGTGGTCAACCTAGTGTCAAAGTTGTTCAAGCCATTTGACCTTTCTGAACAACTGTTGCCTTAATTGACAACAACCGGGATAAATATCACAATATAGTCGCCTATTCATCGTATAGTTAGTGGTTAACCTAGTGTCAAGCCGCCCGAAAGGGCATGAACTTGGCTTAACGACTGCTATCTTAAATAACAACAACTGGGACTGACATTAACGTGCCTTCCAAAGCACGGAGACGCTCAGTTCAAATACCACTATGTAACCACCCATCTTTGAAATAACCGCACCAAGGGTTGCTTGTTACAATAAAATGGGCGTGAAGTGACATGTAAAAACTAAGGTCAAATTGAGAACCTCTTCCTTTTTTAAGTCGGTTAAAACGGTCAAATAAATAACAATAAAATCATCTTACTTTATTGAGATAAAATCGTTAGTCATCCAAAACCTGGCCGTGACAAAGGTCGCTTCACTTCAGTGCAAGTTCAGTCAATATGATGTAATTCACTTAACACTTAGTCATATTCATAGTAATAAGAATTTGTGCAATAATATTATTGTTTTGTATGAGTTCGGGACGTTAAGAGGACTTCCCATTTGTATGAGTGATTATGACGTCATTAATTTCTATATACTTTATATAAATTATTATTTACCTCACTCTAATTAAAGGAAAGATACGTGGAACGATTGTTTCTTATATTGTAAGATTCACAGTACTTTTTTATACAGTCTTTTTAAATTTTACTGAAAGATTACTAGCATTTTTATTGGTATAAGAATTAAGACCAGTAACCAGTGTAACCAGTAAAAATGTTTTTTGTTTTTTACTGGTACTCTGCTCCTATTAGTCGTAGCGTGATGATATAATATAGCCTTCCTCGATAAATGGGCTATCTAACACTGAATATAATGTATAATAATTTTTGAAATCAGACAAGTAATTCCTGAAATTAGCGCGTTCAAACACACAAACAAACAAACTCTTCAGATTAATAATATTAGTATAGATATACATAATAATAATAATATGATACAATATACTTAACAAAAAAATGTCACAAAAAATAATCAAGGTCATCCTATGGTGTACTACAATGATGAAATCACCGTGACATTTGAATGAAATCATACACAATAACATACCATACATACAAACATACACGGAAATATGTATGATATGTATGAAACATGCAGGTATTTAATTATGGGGTTATATACAGGGTGTCCCAAAACTCAACGATAATCCGAGACAGGATGAAAGGCCAAGTCATACCGGTTATAGGAAAAATAAAAAAAAAATTCCATATCACTTAGTTCAGCAATAATAGACACTTTTCAAAAAAGTTGAAATTCCACACCCTTGGTCGCATTTTCAAGTCCTGTGATCACCAATGTCACAATTTCGCTGTGTTTTTTTGACTTTCGTGATCTTAATTAAATATGCTATTAATCGTATAACAAATTAATGCACAAAACATTGTTAATTTAATAAAAAAAGTTAAGTTTTTGTGAGTCATCTTTCTCAAAAATATCGTTAGTCAACTTTGACGCTTCATACTGAAAGAAAAATGTACTACACTACCCTTGGCAAGTTATTTCAAAAGTTGGCGCATTTAATCAAGATTTCAAAATGGTATAACACTTGCCACTTTTCTTGCCATTAAAAATGTTATTTTTATTTGAACGAAGAGTATCCTCGCAAATGGATCGGACTCAGTGGTACAATTTTATGGCCTCCTCGTTCTCCCGATCTAAATCCAGTAGATATTTTTTACTGGGAATGCATAAAAGAAAAAGTATATTCGAAATCAATACAAAATCTATCAGAACTTCGCCAGAAATTTGACACAGCGTCAGAGGAAATAAATGCAATGAATTTTGATTGACTGGTGCAAAGGTCTTTTGTAAGGCGTTGCAGAGCCTGAATTCATGCTAGAGGAAAACAATTCAGAATTACTTTAGTTTAAGGAGAATAATTAAATAAGATCGATGGTTCGTTCATTGTTTTTTTTTTATTATTATAACCTATTATGTTTATTATATTAAATATTTGTTATGGACTGACTCAATTACCTCTTTACTAAAAATAATTGCTTTCCTCTGGCACGAATACAGGCTCTGCAACGGCGTACAAAAGATTTTTTCACCAGTCAAGCAAAATTCCTTGCATTTATTTCTTCTGACGCTGTGTCAATTTTCTGGCGAAGTTCTGATAGATTTTGTATTGATTTCGAATATACTTTTTCTTTTATGCATTCCCAGTAAAAAATATCTACTGGATTTAGATCGGGAGAACGAGGAGGCCATAAAATTGTACCACTGCGTCCGATCCATTTTGCGATACTCTTCGTTCAAATAAAAATAACATTTTTAATGGCAAGAAAAGTGGCAAGTGTTATACCATTTTGAAATCTTGATTAAATGCGCCAACTTTTGAAATAACTTGCCAAGGGTAGTGTAGTACATTTTTCTTTCAGTATGAAGCGTCAAAGTTGACTAACGATATTTTTGAGAAAGATAACTCACAAAAACTTAACTTTTTTTATTAAATTAACAATGTTTTGTGCATTAATTTGTTATACGATTAATAGCATATTTAATTAAGATCACGAAAGTCAAAAAAACACAGCGAAATTGTGACATTGGTGATCACAGGACTTGAAAATGCGACCAAGGGTGTGGAATTTCAACTTTTTTGAAAAGTGTCTATTATTGCTGAACTAAGTGATATGGATTTTTTTTTTATTTTTCCTATAACCGGTATGATTTGGCCTTTCATCCTGTCTCTGATTATCGTTGAGTTTTGGGACACCCTGTATAATTTATTATTTATATATCGTAGAGAACCCGGTATATGGTAATAGGCTCGCCCTCTATTACATGGGCCTAACATTGTAAATGTCGAAACGTGAGTGTATTTAATACACCTCTGCCTATACCTTCGGGTATAAAAGGCGTGATGTTATGTATGTACTTAGTATTCAGTTAAGTGTCAAATATAAATAATGTGAACAAAATTTCGCCCGATCCGGCATTCAAACCTGTGACATCTACGCGGTAGCAACACACACTACTGACTATATGAGCAAATCGTAGTATCCTATGCGAAAGTTTGTGAGAATGTATGTAGGTACGGATGTTTGATACTCCTTCACGCAAATATTACTAAACCGATAACGATGAAATTTGATGAAATTTGACAGCTGAAGACCAAGAATAACACATAGGCTTTTTATCCCTGAGTTCCCAAGGGATTGGGATTTACACGGGAAGGGTTTCCACGCGGACAAAGTCGCGGGCGGCCGCTAGTATTTTATACAATGATGTACCATAAAATATGAACGGAAGTTACATATTAAATGTATAAATATTGGATAGGTATTTTATTATAGAGTTATAAATATTGGATAGGTATTTAAGTACTGCAGTTAATGTATGTGACAATATTTTACATAAAACATGAATCAGACATACACAGATCAGATCGGTGATGTTCTTCAAAATAGTCCTGGATAAATGGATGTGAATGAAGCAATATAAGCTTGACGTACTTTGGTCTCTGCCTAGAAAAAGGCGTGATATTGGTACAGTCAGCTCCAAAAGTAGCTGATCATACTCAATCTTTTGATCATTGAAACCCTGTATACTGAAGTGTGCACATTGAAGTGATGAATTGATGATTGATGAATGATTGAAGTGAAGTAGTGAAGTGATGATTTGGTATGTAGGTAGCTGAAGACCCAGAATAACTCATAGGCTTCTTTTATCCTGGAGTTCCCGAGGCATCGGGATTTAAACGGGAAGGGTTTCCACACGCCTCTAGTATTATCATACGTCGTTGAAATTTAGGGTTATTATTATTACTTATTAATCCCTGCAGTGGGACAATATGGGCTGATAATAAATAATTATTACTTACATGAAAAACCATTTTATCTTTACATCCGGAGTATCATAACTCGAAAATCCTAGTTAACTCTGAGTCTGTAGTAGTCTACAATTTGATTGACAGATTACACCACATATATTGTGAGTAATTCCATGAATCAGTTAAGTGCTATTATCAGCTATCAATTCCTGTAAGGTATTTGATAAACATTCTGTGAATGTGATTCACTTGTACCTAAGTGCTTTCCTTTTATAACTACCTAACTCGCCTATATGGCCCTGTTTGTCGAGATCACCCGCACCACTACCCTTACTCCAATCTTCTCTTATTTGACCCTTCATTTCTACCCTTCGAACGGGTGCTCCAGATGGACTACCTCGGGTTTTTGACTATTTATGCTGATTTTTTTGGAAAATGTCTCAATGGTTTCGCGCTGATAGTGTAACAGACAGTCTGGCATACCGACTCTGACTTACGCATTAATTACTTCATGGTATAAAACAAAGTGGCTCACCGTTGTCTGACCCTATGTATACCTAGAACTTCAAACTACACAACAAAATATCCATGCGGTTCTTTTGATAGATATACTGACTCAAAAAGTAGGTTAAAGTTTATGAACCAGGTGAAGCTGGAGCGGTGCCGGTAAAAATCTAAAGAAATGATGTATTATATTATTACTGGTGATGTTAAATTGCTTATTTTTTTTGTAAATAAATGTGTCTATTATTCATAATAAAATATAACATGGTAGTTCTAAAATAAAATTTTATCAGACTTTTCTCAAAACACAGTTTGTCTAACAAAATGTGATTACTTTTCGATGTCTCACCCATAGCACTAAGTTACCTAAATCATGAGTATCTTTATCCTCAATCACATTCATCAGTCTTGCATAACATTACTATTATTTGCATAGTTTATAATTCTATAGCTTTGCATATGTATTCATTTCCTTTGGATTTCCCTGCTATAAACCAATATGAATTGTTCTAGAATTTTCCTAGTGCTATTTTCTTTTTCCCTTCTTCTTTATAACACAAGTGATAGCACAGTGGTTAAGGTATAAGACTTGTTATTGACAAGTCCTGGATTTGAAACCTTTCTATATTATTATTGAGGTGAACTCAATCTTATACATTTTGAGTTTAATGGAGCGATTAAAATGATTTGTGAACTCATATTTCTAAAATTTTAAATATAATATATTTAAATATCTAATCGGTTGTTTACGTCTAAAACACTGACCGGAGGGGATATCACGTATCTCAGTTGACAACTATTTGAGAGCCACTTTGCTGTTATACTGATTAACACGTTACGTCAAAGCAGCAATGCATTGAATAGTGACCATCAATTTGAAGTACACTAGTTGTCAACTGAGATACGTGATAAGCCCGCAAGATTAACACAAAATATGAGATCAAGACAGTTAAATAGTAAAAAGTTTTTTTTTCGCTAAAACGCCGAATCAATATTCATAAAATTGGACAGGGAGATAGTTAAAGACTTGGGTTCAAACACAGCTTCGTTTTAAAAAAATCTATGAATTTTTTCCTCTTTTTACCCGTGCATTGGGTGGGCTAGTAATAACATGTAACAGTAACAAACCGGTGTATGTTCCCGACCAAGTTGCAATTTGGGACCACAAAAAGTGGTTTCGTGTATCGGGAGTTTTTGTGACTGCGATTTGTGATGTACAATACAGTTTATTTGTCGTTAATAGGTTTTTTTGAAATACATACACATTCTTTTAAAATAATACACTAGTACATTTTTGAAATCTCCAACATAACTGTAAACTGTAGGCCTACGATAATAAATATAATCAATGAATACGAATATTCATTAAAATATTGTGTTAACTTCTTGTCCAATTTATATCCGTTATTATACACTAGCTGACCACATAAGATCCCATCAGAGAAGTCACATAAGAGAGAATGGGTCAAAATTTTCCTCGTTTTTGTAACATTTTTTACTGGTACTCTGCTCTTATTGTTACCTAGCCTATAACCTTCCTGAGATTAGCGCGTTCAAACAAACAAACAAACAAACTCTTCAGCTTTATAATATTAGTGTAGATAATGTCTAACCATACAAGAATAGAAGACACTACTTTCAGATACTGGCTGCTGTAAAATAATGTTTAAATTAGAACCAACAGTTCCTGAGATAAGCGTGTTCAAACAAACAAACTCTTCAGCTTTATATTATTACTAGCTTCAACGTAAAAAAACCTTGATTAAAAGTATCCTATGTATTAATCTAGGTTATAAACTATCGGTGTATCAAATTTCTTTAAAATCCGTCTAGTAGTTTTTACGTGACAGAGTAACAAACATACATCCATCCTCACAAATTAACAGTTATAAAATTAGTAGTATAGATAGACTATAATTACTTAGAATATAAACAGATGTAAGCTGAATTTCATAGGAAGAGCATATGCGAAGTTTAAACAATACATAATATATTATATACGGAACCCAGTAAAGCTCTGCAAATAAGACGGCAAGGTCGGTCGGTGACATTTTGTGTTCACCGGAGGAAGTGACACTTTAGGCTGACTACAACATTAAGACGTTCTGTTAATCTTTATTTCTTAAATGCCACGTGTAGTGGGTTCGAATCACATCTCAGACAAATATTTGAGTGATGAGCACGAGTGTTTGTTCTGAGTCTGATTGTTAATGCACCTATATAAGTATGTATATGAGTTATTTAGTTACTATGCTATGTACGGATATGTAATGTAATAGGGGGCAACCTTATTGCAATATAGTGAGCACGTTACGTTAAACTCCGGGCTACCATGAGGAATATTCAAACGTAAACTAAAAAGTCCAATGCTACTTTGTCCAACCCGGGAATTGCCCCAAGATCCTCGTTATTGGCAGTATTTTTATATATAATATGTAAACTAGCTGACCCGCGCAACTTCGCTCGCGTCACTTAAGAGTTGCGTCACTTTTCCACTCGGGATTAGAACCCGAGACCTCATGATCCACTACCGACCGCGCCACGCACGGAGTCAATTGGCGTAAACGTTAGAAATTCTTAATTTGCCAACACACATGTGCAGTACATTGTCATACCCCTCTATAATACAAATTATACGTGTTAGCAGACAATAGGACATTACGAGTGGCTGACAGAAATAACAAAACTACCATAATTATGTACTATCTAGCATTTATGACTGACGTCACAATCTTGAAATATGATCTTAATATAGTCCGACAACTTAGTAGACAGCCTTAGCCCGATCTAGAGCGTTATTAATAGTCCTGCATAATTTCAAAATAAAGTTATTGTTTCAACTAAGTCTCCGTCAGTTGCATAAGCCTGCTAATATTCTAAATTTTGTTTTTATTTTATCCCGCCACCAGCCGTAAACCTTACATACAAGGTTCTCTACTAATTGTTAAACTATAACTTCTGATTTTCTGGGATACATATATTATATAGTATTTGTCTATCTATCCATACACCATATCGCATAAAAGTTCAAAAGGTTTTTGAGAAACCGTAACATACATCCATACACATTTTTGCATGTATAGCATTATTAAGACTAAGCATTTACTATTGACGTCAAACAATCTAGGAATATGATTCTGCATAAATAATATGATTTTATTACAACTGCAATTAAAATAATTTGCAATTCATCATTTTAACGTTTGCAAGTTAAATGCTGATCACGTACATACTCGTAGGTGTTAACTAAATAATATACATATGTAGATTAAAATTCATTAAAGTAATTTGATTCCATTGTAAACCTTTTATGGATTAATGCGAAATGTAATTTGGTAATGAAATAATAATATGAAATTAAATCTATACTATCTATACTAATATTATAAAGCTGAAGAGTTTGTTTGTTTGTTTGAACGAGCTAATCACAGGAACTACGAGTCCGATTTGAAAAATTCTTTAGTTTCAGTGTTAGATAGTCCATTTATCGAGGAAGGCTACAGGCTATATTTCATCACGCTACTAACAATAGGAGCAGAATACCAGTAAAAAATGTTACAAAAACGGGGAACATTTTGACCCATTCTCTCTTATGTGTCAGCTAGTGAGTTATATTTATTTATTTATTGTACTCAACACAATCTAGTTTATATGTTTAAGTATATCGCAAAATATATTTTTTTATATAAAAGTCGTCCTCTTACAGCCGTCCTTACAAGTCACATGACGCGTTAATGCGTGAGAGCGTTGTTTCACCTTTGTACGAGCATGCTCGCTCAACAGCACTGAATTATAGCAGTATCGTATAATAACACAAATAACTTCACATTTACGTACATTTGTACACTGTGACTCAAATTAGGAAGGTTTGACAGAAATTGAGAGAGCGGGAAGCAGATCAATTTTATTTATTTTAAACTACATTCAATAAAGATGACAAGATATATTATGGATATGTATAAAGCAAGGGAAGTTTGTTATTATCGTTCTTTTTTGCTCTCTGCCTACCTAACCCTATGAGAACTAGAAAGAATTTAATGTATGCATGTGACAAAATCTTGTCAGCAAAGCCTATCCAAATTAATATTTAAAACCTCGCAGCGCCTTGCGGCTATATTCTGACATACAAAGTTACTCGGCGCTTGCTTACTTTCTTTTATTAAACAGAAAGGATTACGCCTGCCACTGCAGCACGGTCGATAGTGTATCCGACTGCGATCATGAACATCGCAGATCGCGTGTTCGATTCCTAGGTCAGCAAAGTGTTAGTAGTCTTTCGTAATTTATATTACATTCTTTCAATACTAGCCCGGAGTTTGGGAGGTAGTCCATCTAGAGCACCCGTTTGAATAGCACCTGCCAAATACATAATTATATTGATGGCCCTTCGTGGTCCAGGCTAGGTGCTTTTCGCGAAGGTGCTATTCGAACGGGTGCTCTAGATGAACGCCTTAGAGTTGGGCAATGGTCTCGTCCCCGTCCCCGTCCCCCCCCTTTTAGGAATTACACTGTTAATTCACAACATGGGTGTATTTCATACATCTTAGCCTAAACCTTTGGGTATAACAGGCGTGATATTATGCATGTACGAGTATACTCCATATATAATATGATTATCGCTACGTTTCGTATATAAAACCTTAGTCTTAAACTCATAAAGTATGACCGCATGAAGGAGTACAATTTATATTTAATATGTCGTGTGGATTGCGAATAATTTCCAATTAATTAGTACAATTAAACCGCGAATGCTGTGTTAAAGACGTATTTCTTGAGAAAATGTATAATTTTGGTACAATTTGGGTTGCTTGGGTCGTTTGGAGACAAATTAGTATGTACTTGTTGTGAATGAGGAATGGTAATTGTAGGAGTGGTATAAGAAAGTAGTTGTTTTTGTGAATATCAGTGTATTTAGTTTGAGTCCCGGTTGAGGTAAAATACGTAAAAAAACATTCATAGTTTCGAACTGTTCAATGCTATAAGGTATACCATTTTCTACGCCATTATCGCAACTGCAGGTGAACAGATTTTTCAAAAAACTCCATATAAAGCAAAATGATATACCATTTTCTACGCCATTATCGGAACTGCAGTTGAACAGATTTTTTTTAAAATCTATCCTTATAAAGCTAAATCATGGGTCAAACTTCGTACACGAGAAGATAGTAGCAATAGTTTTTATATGGAATCGAACTCAGGACCTCATGATCAGCAGATACTTCAAAGATTCTCTTTTTAACACGAATATAATAAACTAGCAGACCCGCGCAACTTCGCTTGCGTCACATAAGAGAGAATGGGTAAATTTTTTCCCCTTTTTTGTTACATCTTTTACTGGTACTCTGCTCCTATTGGTCGTAGCGTGATGATATATAGCCTATAACCTTCCTCGATAAATGAACTATCTAACACTGAAAGTTTTCAAATCGGACCAGAAGTTCCTGTGATTAGCGCGTTCAAACAAACAAACAAACTCTTCAGCTTTATAATATTAGTATAGATTAGTATAGACAACAATATGAATTTGTACTGGGGCTAATAATTTCTATTCTTAGCTTCATATAATTTACTCAACATTGACAAAGGTCCTTTCAACATGCTAATATGTAACTCAAACACAATAACTAGTCGGTCACACCTCAGGTTTTACCAAATACGTGTATTTTTACCGAATATAAAGGCGCCTGTAGCCAGTTGCGCTCACCGGTCGATAAACGTTCTGTGGGTTAAGCAAACTTTGGCGCGGTCATTCCATAGATGGGTGCCCGCATAGTAGTATTTGAACTGGGCGTCTCCGTGCTTCTGAGGGCACGTAAAAAGTCGGTCCCGGTTATTGTCAATTATGATAACAGTCGTTCAGCCAAATCAAAGGCTTGCGGGCGGCTTGAACAACTTTGATACTAGGTTGACCACTAACCATACGATAAGAAGAAGACCGAACATAGCTTTACCGGCGGATTTTACCGAATATGTCTTATTTTATTGTATCTTTTCTATGAAAGGATGGAAAGTAGTCTAGCATATGTGGAAGTTACACTTTCTAGACAGCGAATGACACTATTATAATCCGACAACTTGGTAGAGCCTTGCCATATCTCATGTTAAAATCATCAATTTTGGTTCATCAGTTTAACCGTGAAAGTGTTACAGACAGACAATCTTTCGCATTTATAATATTACAAGCGACCCGCTCGGGCAGCGCTCAAGTTACATCATTAACCTAAACAAATTATAATATACTTAAACCTTACTCTGAATCTATTTATAAAATCACATCTAAATCAGTTGCATAGTTATCTAAAAAAATCTCTAATCTAATCTTAGTTAAAAATCTAAGCATAATAATGTCCTCCTAGCCGATATACGGCTACGGCGGTCAGTTTCATTGAAACTGGCCAATCTAAGCATACTTACATATGGACAGACAGGGGAAAGCGACTTTGTTTTATATATTATTATAATATAGTGACTGTTGATATGAATTTTCTGGGAAAGTCTGAATCAAAGACATTTAATCTTGAAGCATGATTTAATCCATACATTAAGGACACAGGATACATTAGTGTATATATAAATATGTGTGCTTAAAATAAAGTGTCAGGAATTCAAGCTAATAATATAAAATCGAGAATGAGTCTCTCACGGTCGAATGAATCAAAGGGTTTTCTTTGAAATATTGGAATTGTGAGGACATTTAGATTCTTGAGTTCATTGGTTAAAGTCATCCTTTGAGGGTAGAATATTTTTGTTTGTAACACTCATATTGCACAATATTGCAAAATATTATTCTCCGTTAAGGGTTAATATTGTGCAATTTTGTGACAGCAGGTAAGGTTTCATTTTATTGAAGGCATTTATGGCGGCTTAAATATGGCTAAAATAATTTAGTTATTGTAATAAAGGTGTTTTTCTTTACTTTTGCATTGTAAGCTTGTGTATTAAAAAGTTTTTAAACCCGTAAATTGGAATGATTTTTCTTCGCAAAGAAAATCTTCATAATATTTTTATTTTACTTTAAATCTTAGTTTGCCCTCACCGATGTCTTCGATCCAATAAATCTGCAACTACTTTTCATAAACGGCTACCCATCCAAATCTTGATTTTAGTAAAATAACTAACCCCCGGTTTCTGAGTACATTTAGCGGTAGTTTATCTATTCAGTAGCGTCTTTTTTGTATGGGTTTTAGCGCTATTGAATAGATAAACTGCCGCTATATGTACCTCAGAAACCGGAGGTTAAACTCGCAAAGCTTATGTAGAATGTCGCAGTATACAAAATATAACTAACTATATACATAATAACACGTCCGTCCATGCATCACTTACTTGGCACGAGTCCTGTCACTCAAGGGCTTGAAGTCACTGCGCTTTAGTCATCGCCTCCAATAACTGACTTTTGTTTATACAAAGAGATTTATTGTTGTTATCGATTTATTGTCTTTGTTGTGGAGACATTATTATTTTCTAAGGAATTTATTTTTTTATAAATACTTCTTTTACCTTCAGCGGGCTTATCACGTATCTCAGTTGACAGCCAGTGCACGTCAAATTTATGGTCACTATTCAGTACATTGCTGCTTTGACGTAACGTGGTAATCACAATATTCTAAGAGAGAAAACAATGTACAGCATAATGGCCTTCAAATGTTTGACAACTCAGATACGTGATAGCCCCCCTGGTCTGCTTGCATTGGAATTTCACAAAAAAAAACAGTTTTAGTGTGTATTTTTTAACGAAATTTTAGCCATGCATTCATTGGAACAAATTTTATTCAGCTGTCAAAAAGAGTTCATACTTTTTGACGTTTACATTAATAGCTATGTAAGGAATACAGGCACAAAAGTTCATTTAAACTTTATTTTCTTAATTACTTAGCAGGTAGTTTTAAATCTATTACAAATCACCGCTATTGTAAAATTGTCCTTCAGCAGTAATCGACTATTACCAATTTTAGCGACATCTCTATAAGGAAAATATAAGGCCGATATCCAAAAAAATACTTTATTGCTAAATACTATTTTAGAAGGAGGAAACAAATTATTATTTACTTCCGCACTACAAAGTCTCTATTTTGTCTTTTTGATATATTTATTCCGCTAAAATGCCTAATATTGGACGACCGTATTAAATTGTTATGTATTGTCTTTTATCTTATGTCGAATCTATGCGTTGTTTTTTTATACATAAATGTCTTTTTATATTAAACGTATACATGTTTGTAACGAACAAAAACTCCTAGTTTAAAAACATTTATTACTTGTGAATATTGCAGGTTTTCTTTGCACCACAAATGCAGTCCAATTTGAAATACATATTGTTTTGTCTGAACATGAAACGCAAATATTTAAGTTCATTTTCACGACTGTTTTTTCCTTTTCATTTGGTACGGTTAGCAAAATGTAACTGGTCACAGATCGTTAAATAAATTTGTATTTATTTTGTGTACAGGTCTTTCCGATGTTTATGTGTTTTTAACTGCTTTTACAAATTTTGTATGGATATTAAATGTAGTTAAGAGGCGACCAAAAGGATCTTTTACTTCCTGTATTTATTTGTGATTACCTCTATAGCGCGGCCGATAGTGTATCCGACTGCTGATCATGAAGTCTCGTGTTCGATTCCTGGGTTTACAAAGATCTGTTAGTTTTTTCTAATTTATTTAAAAAAATCTTAATAGTGGCTTTGAGTTTGGTAATGTGTCAGGTATATGGCAAAAGGTTTGCTTCCTATTACATGGGACTAATGTAAGACGGCAAAACACTGGTGTATTTTCTACACCTTTAGAGCCCTGCCTCACTAGGACGCCATGGCGGCGACGATGGCTACGTATCCAAGCAGTTAATATTGAAATGAGACAACTAACTCACGTGGCGACGGTGTGGCAACGTGGCATTTTTCCAGGGACGCCGCCATGGCCTCCTAGTGAGGCATGGCTCTTAGGTACATTACACAATGAAATTTAAAAAAGCCTTTTTATTTATTAAAAAGCAATATAAGCTTACAGTTTGACACGAAGGCATGACATGCAATGCCATTTTAAGCTAAGTACATTTGTAACGTAGTTGCAGC
The DNA here is from genome assembly GCF_050436995.1 of Anticarsia gemmatalis. Classification (NCBI taxonomy): domain Eukaryota; kingdom Metazoa; phylum Arthropoda; class Insecta; order Lepidoptera; family Erebidae; genus Anticarsia; species Anticarsia gemmatalis. The sequence goes on along the minus strand of NC_134767.1, from coordinate 9,622,349 downwards.
TTCAATTCTAAACCAACTTTAATAAGATTTTAGCGATGTGATAGTTCTTAACACGGCGAAAAACATAACTTATTTTATTTGAAAATCCCCTCAAACGATACAATGGCAAAATGAATAAGTGCCTAAAATAAAATTACCTGGAATATTGTCTCATACAAAAGTTATTTCAAAATGAGACATTTTATTAAGGTTTAAGTGTGGTCTAACACCTTATAATTATCAAAGGCATTAAAAAACTTGACCACTATAGGTAACTAAAGGTTATAGCAAAGTTAAAGATGATTTAAAACATATGCAAATGAATATTATAAAATATGTTATTCTTATTAGTGTTTAACAACACAATAGAATTTAAATTGTAAAGGTGATCATAAAAGTATGTTATTATGGCGTTAGCAGAGTACCTACATAGTATATTGTTATATGTTATGTGTTGTCTTGCAAAAAGGTCGGGTGCGTAGTACTCGTAACCGGCGGTCCTGTAAAACAAAAAGTAGGAAAGTATGTGAATAAAGTTGGAAAAGTTTGTAAAGTTTTTACCAAGTGGCGGTCTAAGGTCCGCTCTGCCCATGAACAATTTGGGCAAAAGAAAAAGAAATGAATGAGTATTTTTTTAAAATTAATTTTTATCTATAGTACTAAACTCAATACAAAATGTTATCTTTACTTTTTGGTTTAGCAATTTAACCATATGAGTAAGAAGTAAGATGACTAACTGACTGTCCCCTGAAGCTGCAAAAACGAGTTTAATAACTAAAGGATTTGCCGCTAGGCGCTACCTACAAATATTCCTGCCTTTTAGGCCTGAGTGCATCCACTTGTCTTACGATAACACAATACAGATTAGATTTACCCACGTTAGCAACAAGAAGGTTATTTTCCACCGTCTTGACAGAGTTGACAGCTAACATGAGGTAATAGTGATTATCTGACAACATAGACTAAAATCTCTTGTTTAACTACAGATATGAAAAGTGGGTTAATCTTGTCTTAATAAGTAGCTGATTCATAGTTAACGATAGTGCAAAATAAGCCATTTTCGCATGCAAAAATCTGACTAAGTTTTTAAAGAACAAATCCCGCACTAAAAATGGCTCTTGTGTCGCGGGGACTTTTGCAAACATACAAACAACGGACACAAAGCACAAGCAGACCCGAAACAATTACTTGTGGATCGCACAAATAAATTTTGCGTGTGGGAATCGAACCCACGATCTCTCAACGCAATGGTTGCGGGGGACCTAAACCACTGCGCCACGAAGGCAGTCCACTATCAAACATACATTGCACGGAGTATTTTTTTAATTTTGTACTACCTTTTACCCGCGACTTCGTTCGCCACTTGTATTTTCCCACGGGTATGCGCCTTGTTCCGGGGGTAAAAAGTAGCCTATGTCTTATCTCGGGTATCAAAATATCTCCATACCAAATTTCATGCAAATTGGTTCAATAGTTTAGGCGTGACTGAGTAACAGACAGACAGAGTTACTTTCGCATTTATAATAATAGTATGGATCAAACATTCCTATTTGTAATAATTGCTAGTAAACTCGCCAAACTTAGGCAAGAAGCGAATAAATCGAAACATTATTTACAGGCGTAGGCTCTCGTTATGTTTTCTCTTGAAAGTCCAAACAAACAAAGTGCCTGAGCGCTGAGCTCATCTGATCTGTGTGAGTACAGATAACGGTATATTTAGCTTATCACTACTTATCAGTTATCAGTACTGTGTGCTGAAGGCTGACTACTTTATTACATGTAATCAATTTTATTGAAGGCGGGAAATTCGTATGTTTTTATTGTATTTGAAATAGATTTTAATGGACTTATTCCGTAGATGTACGGATGTGAATAAAGCAAGAGAAGTTTGTAAGGATCGCATTAAATGACATTCTCTGGTCTCTGCCTACCTTTAAGAAAAAAGCGTGATTTTATGTGTGTAGGTATCTATTTAATTATTTATGTATCTTTGAGTATCTATAGGGCCGTCATTAAACGGTGTATTATATTGCACAATATTATTATTCGTTTAGAGTTTATATTATGCTTTATTTTTGAGAGTTTTTAAATATGGTGACGTTAAATTTAACTTGTGAACTACCTTAAAATTTTAAATAACCGCCTCTTCTCTTAACTCTTTCATAATCAGTCCGGAGTTTGGTAACGTGCATACAACAGTAGACTCGGCCCTCGTACATCAGACTAATATTGTAAATAACAAAACATGGGTTTTATTTCATACACCTCTGCCTACATCTTTAGCCATAACAGACGCAAACAAAATATTGAGTTGGTTTATAGCATATAGTACAGTCAGCTCCATAAGTCGCTTTACACCTTAATGTTTTCAAAACCTCTTTATTACCAAATGTAATAAACACATTAACAAAATCAGGTAGAATTAGTTAGAATTAATCATTTCGATCACCGTCAAATGTTTTCTCGATGGAATAATATGCAATAACTACTACAAATATAGGGTTCGAAAGATTGAATAATATGTTCAGCGACTTTTGGAGCTGACTGTACCTACTAGTGAGTAAATCACAAATAATCCTACATCTCTTCCGAATTCTTTTCACGACAAACAATCTCAGAATCTTGTACACAGTACCTATTGCCCTTTAACACAATGTTGTTCTACTTATTCATATTGCACCCATTGTTACAGTCGGCCTCTATTTAGTGGCCTCAAATATGTCATTGTTAATATAACTGCTGAATCATTGTTCTAAGAAGATAGATTGTAGCCCAACTGTATGAAATTGGCGGGTAGTTTGATTGAAAAGAAATGTACATACATACATGCAAACATTCATACATACATCATGTCTGTTGAGTCGGGAGGTCGTGGGTTCGACTCCTACACGGGACAATTATTTGTGCGATCCACAACTGCATTTTTGTATTTTTTGTTTTTCTAAAAAAAAATTGCACCCATATTTACTCCTGGCTATAATTGAGTAATATTCTAATTCGAGCAGTTCTTGAAAGGATGCAAACTCCCCAAAAAGAATTGAATGAACGTGATGAACAAAGCGTAACCTCTCTCTTACTAGGGAAGGATAAAAGAAAATATTCTGTTCAGCTCATTGACCGAAATGATTATTGCCTAAACACTGTCGACCTCATAAGCGAATTGAGGATGGGTTTCTTGATTTTAGCTGTAATTAACTTAAAGAATTCGAATGTTTTACGTTTTAATTAGGGTAAACCCAATTCTAAACAATATTTTCTTTAAATTGTGAGACTTTAATGTTTATGACTGCTATTTATTGATAGGATAAATGTGTCGTATGCGCTACAATTGTAACCAATATTATGACCCTTTCAATGAAAATACCATTGCGTTGGGAGATCGTGGGTTCGATTTCCACATGGAACAATTATTTATGCGATCCACAAATAATTGTTTCGGGTCTGGTTGTAATTTGTGTCCGTTGTTTGTAAAAGTCCCCGCGACACACGAGCAATTCTTAGTGCGGGAGTTTCCTATTTAAAAAAAAACACATGTATCTGATGATAAAATTGGCAATAAAATTAATTAGGAAAGTACTGTAGAGCTTAACAGAAACTGTTTTTTAACTTTTTAAAGCAAGATTTATTTTAATAAATAAATAAATAAATAATAAATATCATTGGACAACTCACACACAGTCATTTGATTCCAAACTAAGCAGAGCTTGTACTGTGGTAGCCAAATAACTGATAAACATACTTATATACTTCTAAATACATACTTATATAGATAAATTGACATCCAGGCTCAGAACAAATACTCGTGCTCATCACACAAAGATTAAATTAATGTCCCTTATGTTTTTCCTTCAAGTTGTAAACACTCATATTATATCTCGAAGTAGGTAAAACCTAGACATTGCCGACATTATCTTCGTCGGCACGTCATTGAATTGTTTCAACTAGAACACGATTACAAGCACAATGTACAAATAGATAAAGATCTATGAGAATAACATTGTTATCACAAACTCAAGTAACTAAGTAACTATGTATCTTTGAAATGATAATATTTTATGCCCTAAGGAAGCAAGTGTGCATTTATATTCGTCAGTAAGAATGATGAAAAACTTATTTTATGGCGCGGTCGGTATCGAAACCGAATGCTGATCAAGAGTTCTAAGATTCGTTTCCCGAGTCGAGCAAAGTCTTTTGGTCTTTTCTAATTTATTAGAATACTAGCTGACCCGCGCAACTTCGCTTGCGTCCAATAAGAGAGAATGGGTGGAATTTTCCCCCGTTTTTGTAACATTTTTTACTGGTACTCTGCTCCTTTTGGTCGTAACGTGATGATATATAGCCTATGTCCTTTCTCGGGTATCAAAATATCTCCATTTCATGCAAATTGGTTCAGTAGTTTAGATGTGATTGAGTAGCAGACAGACAGACAGACAGAGTTACTTTCGCATTTATAATATAAAGTATGGAAGTATGGAAGTATGTAAGTATGGATTTCTCAATAGTAGTCTGGAGTTTGATAACGTGCTCGGAACATGGCAATGGGGTTGCTCCTATTATATGAGACTAACATTGTCAATAGCGTAACGTGGGAGTACTTCATACTGTTTTGCTTGCATGTTCGGGTACTAAGGCGAGATAATAAGTATGGAATATAAAGACTCATCGTGACCGCGAAAATCGTTGAAACGCAATAAATATTTATACGATTATGATTAATATTTTCTTAGAAGTATTACGGCTTACGTGCCGGCTGTCAGATCCTTCCTGTTTACTCTCGTTCACAAGCTAGACTACTGGACAGACTATTTACATCGCGTCTGTCTTTCCCTTCGCGGTTTACTCATAAACCGATGAAACAAATCTCATACGGTTTTCACAAGCACTTACTGACTACCAATCCCGTAATCATTACTTTTTAATAGCTTCTTCAGCTAAACTTATTCCTACTTGCTTTCCCTCTAAATCCGTCTGTTTTTAATCTTTGCGTTTAAATAAATAGGTTTCATTGCATATTCTGTACTGTGCTATGTTTCGTCAATCAGAAGTTTTGTTACAACTTTAATGTTCGATATCTATCATGCGTCTTAATAGAGTTTTGGTTTCGTACTTACGAGAATTACAAAAGGTTTGGAATATTCGAAATGAATGGAAAGAATCAATTGAAATTTTGTGCGAAGTTTTGTTTTTGTTAAATTGTAGTAGGCGCCCTGATATTAAGAGCGGAGTCAAATTCAACAATTTCATGTATGAGGCAGAAATTATGTAAATGCTACGATTTAGTTATTAGTGATATTTGAAACTCACATAATTAAATAGGTTTTAAAGAAATCATGACTTTTCCTATAGGCTTATATGCCAACAGTCCCTTACATTTCGCCCTTGTTATAAACATTATAATCTAGGTTAGTGATCGTATTAACATACAATGGTTTATTCAGATTGATCTGGTACACGATAACTGTGGGTAGAACCAGAGTAATAGAAAATAATAAGTCGGCTGGTCTGATTTCGTTTGTTTTGTGTACTAGCTGACCCGCGTGGCTCCGTTTACTTGTATTTTATATTTCTAATAAAAACTTACCCCTAAACTTTCCCCTTGCCTATAAATTATGACAAAAAGAATTGGCCCAATGGTCAAGACGTTCTCGAGTTTTGCGTTTAGTGATGTTTGCTACACATATTCGATTCGGCATGTTTTATGGAACAGCAAAACCGTCTCGATACAGTTATACTGCACTTGTTCAGCTTGTGCCGTTGATAGATAGTTGTTTTGTTTAGATAGTTGATCTTTCGTGTTCTATCGTCACAATTCGGTTTACACATTCAAGTGCGGCAATGCCGAGTATCATTTTTTCCCGAACATTCATCTACACATGTTCAGCTTTACCACCCGGCTTACCCCCGGTTTCTGAGGTACATTTAGCGGTAGTTTATCTATTCAATAGTGTCAAAAGTCATAGAAAAATATTTTATTTAAGGCTTAGGACCCTAAAATCCCTCCAAGAAATGGTGGTAAACACTACCTGGTCCTCGGTATTTTCACAGTAATATTATTTAGTTTTATATTATCTTTGGAATGTCTAAATAAGTATTGTACCTTTGTTTACTAAGGTCACAATAGTCCAGTACTATTTTGTTTAGACTGTTACCAATGTTTATTTTGATTGAGAGAGTAGACTGTCTAGTACGATGATTGTAAATGTTTTGTGAGGGACACATATTTTTGTTATGATAAACACTAAAGTTTGTGAGTTACTATTGAGCAAGAGCTGCTGATTAGATTTTGATAAAATTTGGCTAATGGATCTTCTGTAACCCTACTTTATTTACTTCTTGAGTGCCCAAACCGTATTTATCATAAAAATATATCCATAATAATACTTGCAAACTATGACTTTATTGAGTTTCAGATAAAAAATCTTATTCTCTGCCTACCCTTTGGGTAAAACGCATGATTGTTAGTATGTATGTAAATATATTTCCTTCAATTTATATAAACTAATTGTTACTGTACTTACTTTGTTTCAGGAGTTCCCTAGTAGTGTGAACACCAGTGTGTGGTGATCTTTGCTGATGTGGACGTTATACGGAACACCGTTACCATGCTGCTCAAGCTGTGCAAGTCTTGCCAGTAGTAAGTTACTTTATTTAATTTTACGAGATGCTAATGAATCCTGTGATAATGCCTGCGTAGTGTTAATAATTAAAACGTCGGTACCAAAGTTTGAAACTTTAAAATATACAAAAAAAATATAAGTCAACCTTTGAGCAAGAAGCTATATGCTAGAATCTGTCCTTTGAGAAATCGTTTTTATTTCAATGTCAACCGTTATATCGCTCAGCTGATTCTGCCCTTTGTAGCAATCGTAAACTGTAGACCGTATATTAACTATTCATAAAATTATCCAGGTTTCTTTACCAAAAATCAGAGTATTCCAAAGAAAGACATTATAGTTTTCAAACAAACAACAACCGAGAGTATCGTCATTTGACCACCCAACCAATGTTGATACCAGAAAAAAAATCCCTTAAGCCGTGGTCATAAAATCCTAGTACTATTACTTATTCCGTGCCTAGAATTAAAATAGCTATATAAATAAATAGCGTCACATACTAAAAAACGTATTTGTACAAATCGTCTCAGAGACTGCCGGAACTGTTTTTTGTTCGAATACCAATTTACGAAGATGATTAGCGCTATTATCGTATTGAAAGAATGTTGAGAGGAATAAAAAGTAAATTATAGAAGTAATAGATGCAACGTGTCTCTGCTTGTGTTCAAGGTTCCATTTCATTAAAGGAATTAAGGGTTAGATTTTTGAAGAAAAAGTCCCTTTTGCACACACTAATTGTCTAACGTGCTGAAAGTTATTTATCTGACCCAACGATCCAAATTAGTGATTTGAAAATAAGTTTAGCAGTTTAGCCATAAGAGCGCAACAGACAGACAAACAGCCAGACTACTGCTATCTGTATGGATGGATAATATTAACACTAGCTTGACATCAATAGTCACTTAGACAAACAACTTTGGTTTACCACAAGCCACCGAATATAAACCCTCTCCTCTTTGTTTTGCCGGCGGCAAGGCCGCGGGGGAAAAAAAGCCGGCGGCATGTATGTTGCCTTTAAACATAGGATAGTTACACATTGATAATTGACACGTAACAGGATTCTTTTCTTGCGGCATATCTTTTCAACTGAAGTATCGGGTAGAAACTAGTTTGAACAAAAGAATGTTCCTAAAACGTGTATAACTATGTACTGACATAAGTTTGTTTCCAAGATAATGTCATACTGTCAAGATAAACTGATGAAGAAGTGAGATACACCAGTGACTGCAATGTTGTTCAAGTGTTCAGTGGATAGAATATTGTGCAGTGAAATTATTATGTATTATAAATAATTGAAAAACGGATTGTGATTGAAATTGTTACGGGATTTATTGTATAGAGAGTGAATTTTCAATGTGATTTTAAATCGTTAAGTGAGGTAATAGTGCATTTTTGTGTAGTATTGTATAAAAGTGTGGATTATTTTATTTTAATGTACTTGTATTTTCAAGCAAAAGTTTTTTTTTGTAATAGAAAGCTCTCCACTTACAGTAATTACATGAAGAGAAACTTCAATACGGTAAACAAAAACTTACTAACCCGCACGATTTTTAACGCATTTTTTGTGGTGGGTTCGAATCCCGGGTGGGATTCGAACCCACCACACGCGGCGCTACGGTTATTGCGGCGAGGTGACCACTTTAACCACTGCGCCAAACGTGCAGTTAAAGTTGACACTTACTGCTTCTGCATTTATAAAATTAATAAACATTTTTAAAGGATTCACTGCTTTAAAGCGTACTGTAATTGTACATTAAACATAGCATTAGCCTACCTAGGTCACATCTAACAATAATTGAGCTAAAAGGATAACTGATTGTTTACCTAGAGCGTTACTGACGAAGTGCCGAGGTCCCACGACCTCAGTTGAGTGATAACTGATAAGTGATATCAAGGTGTCACGAGTAAAGGTGACAAGTTTATTATCAACTAGCTGACTCGCGCAACTTCGCTTGCGACACATAAGAGAATGGCTCAAAATTTCCCCGTTTTTGTAACATTTTTTACTGGTACTCTGCTCCTATTAGTCGTAGCGTGATGATATATAGCCTATAACCTTCCTCGATAAATGGGCTATCTAATAGTGAAAGAATTTTTCAACACCAAATCGGACCAGTAGTTCCTGAGATTAGCGCGTTCAAACAAACAAACAAACAAACAAACTCTTCAGCTTTACAATATTAGTATAGATATATTACCTTGGCTACGGTTTCGAAATTTTCTTATAGGTTTTTGACTTTGTACTTTGACTGCCTCTGTAGCGCAGTGGTTTAGGTCGCCACGCCGATACCATTGCGTCGGGAGGTCGTGGGCTCGATTCTCACACGGAGCAATTATTTGTGCGATTCACAAATAATTGTTTCTGGTCTTGTTGCACTTTGTGTCCGTTGATTGTATGTTTGTAAAAGTCCCCGCGGCACAAGAGTAATTCTTAGTGCGGGAGTTGTTAAAAAAAAATAAGTTGAGTCGGCACAATATGATTTTACCCAAAAACACGCTGTAAAGTTAATTTGGCTGACGTTTTTACAACTGGCTGCCTGACGAAAACCGTCTTTGGGGATTAATAGGGATCCTCCCTGGGAAAATGCGTGATATTATGTATGTTTGTACGTTTGCAGCTTTTAAAAAGTTATAGTAATACTAATGGGTAGTACGGATGCAAATTGCGTTGTGCACTTAACCTTCTATCTTCTATATCATAATATATTTGTCAATTTCAATTGAGGAATAATTTTGACGTCTCTACTAATTGTTGTTAAATAAAAATGTATAACTATGAGAAATGCCTTCAGTACCTCGATTCTGTACCACTATCGACTACCGACAACCGGCTAGCTATCGAAATTTTGACATTTAGAATGTACTGCCAAAATGTTTCCTACGACACCCGACAGAGGCGCTGATCAGATTTTCATACAAAATTTCTCGATGACAGGTCGGTTGTCGTAGTAATAGAGAATTGAGCTACTGTAGGATAATGATATCTTTTACATAGATTATTAGTAAGTTTACGCATCAGACGAATGATGTGAGTACACGGTGGCAATGGACATTTATTTCGTAAACATAGCAGTTATAGCTTGTTTTACGTTTATTATTATTTTATCGATATTGATGGTTTCCTGTGGTTTTCCTCTTCAGACGATATTAGGTCATAAATATTGAACTTACTGGTAGAATTACTAATTAAACGATATACTTACAAAATAATAATATTATGCATACATGTATACACATGTAAATATACATATTTAAGTAACGTTCTTTGGTCTCTACTTACCCCTATGAGAACATGCCGTGATATTATGTTTGTGACAAAGAACAGTTTTTTCATACAAACTTTCATCCCCTAATTTATTCCCATAGGGGTAGAATTGATCGAAATCCTTTCTTAACGAATGCCTACGTCATAAAATTTACCAGCATGCTAAATTTCAGCTCGATCCGTCCAGTGGCTGTGCGTTAATAGATCACTATGTCAGTCAGTCAGTTAGTCACCTTTAAGTTATATAAATATATTTAGATTGATTTACGGTTAAGAATGATTACAGGGTATTCATTATTCCAAAAAAATCAAACATCGCGGTCTTTTGACACGGTCTAGTTTTTCAAATCGTAACCTCGTTAAATCATATTGGCAAGCAATTAGTCAAAGCCTTCATTAAAACAAAGATAAATAACAGTACATACAGACGGACAGATATTTGCATATGTATGTTTGTTAGTTTAAACTCAGAGTTGAAGTGGACAGACGCTTCGGCTAACTAGAGTTTGAATATTGAAATTCAATTGTGTTTTTTTACTTGTGATTTGGTGAGCACAATTTGGTATACTTTCCCTTAATAATGTTGATATTTTACAATAAATTATTATAGAACTAGTTTGCCTGTATTGGACACTAACTTTCATTTCACTCACTTCGCAAGGGAATTTGCAAAAATTCTCTCATAGTACTCCCCTGCACTTCGTAAGAAATCTTCATACGTAGTTTCAAGTTTGTACGCTCAGTAGTTTCGGCTGTGCGTTGTCCATCAGTTAGTCACTTAGTAACGGAAGAGTTTTCTACATATAGATGAAAATATTAGTGGATAAAGTAAACTGAGTTAGTCTTAAATAATATAAGCTTCATTGGAGGTAGGACATATCTGTTGGTCTCAAATTATTGCTTTTGACAACATATAGACTGGCGGGCAATTTCATTGTAACCACCCACCCGTGCAGGTCTTTGTTTAAGTGTAAATGATTTCATAATGAAATGGTATTATATGTTGTATTTGTTATATTTTCAGTTGTCTGGAGACAATGTACTGGAACTGCTGCGAGGAGCGGTTCTGCTTCGACAAGAAGATAGCCACGTATAAGTAAGTACCACACAAAATTAAATCCCCAAATTTTCATTAATAACGATCTCTAAATCCTATGTCTATAGTGCATGAAACCAAACAGAGCTCAAAGATTTGAATCGGTAGGTAGGTAAAATTAGATCCTAAGATTTTCCGTAATATGAGGCGCCCATAGCCCGTTGCGCTCACCGGTCGGTGAACGATCTGTGGGTTAAGCAACCCTTTGCGCGGTCGTTCTAAAGATGGGTGACCGCATAGTAGTATTTGAGCTGAGCGTCTCCGTGCTCCGGTGGGCACGTAAAAAGTTGGTCCCGGCTGTTGTCTACTAAGATAACAGTCGGTGAGCCATGTCAAAGGCCTCTCGGGCGGCTTGAACAACTTTGACACTAGGTTGACCACTAACCATACGACCAACAAACAACAACGTAAATAAAGGAGAATGGGCAAAATAGTATGGAGCCTGGGCGATCCGCGGCCAAACTTGATTTTTTGTTTTTTTAATGTAGTTTAGTCCTATAATTACCGTGTAGAAGTTTTATTGCCGCGACGCACTTATATGACGAACAAAATACATTTTTGTTTTTGAGCACTTTTAATAGTATAAAAACATATTTTTGGCTTATATTCGGAGATTAAATAAAAAGTACTATTTATATTATTGCATACAAATGTAGACATTATTAATATTCGAACAATCATAACATGTAATTATATAAATATCGTAACAAATAAACATCTTGCTCTTCTATAATATATTCACTGAGACGACTTATCTGTCTTGAATGCTCAGCTTAAAAACGAGGCGTTCATAGCCAGTTGCGCTCACTGGTCGGTAAACAATCTGTTGGTTAAGCAACCGTTGGCGCGGTCATTCTATAGATGGGTGACCGCATTGTGGTATTTGAACTGAGCTTCTCCGTGCTTCCGAGGGCACGTAAAAAGTCGGTCCCGGTTGTTGTCAACTAAGATAACATTCGGGCGGCTTGAACAACTTTGAAACTGGGTGAACCATATGATAGATAGATACGAGTTACGATTATTGTTCATTTTGATGGCATTGCAATCGTTATAAGAAGATGTAACGTTATTACACAACATTAAATGCATTACAGACACGAAATAATTGTATTTGTTCTATGAAATTCCATTATATTTACATGTCAATATATTGTTTCCTGAAAGGATTGCAGCGAAACGTTCTTAGTAAAAGTTGTTCCTAGTTATCATTACTTTAATTTGACACTACTTTCATTAATGGCCGCCGACCGCCCAGGAGTGCCCATTCTTCTTTGTAGCGATTGCCTAAAATTAGGAAGTTGACGTCCTTAATACGTCTTCTTAGAGCAAAAGTAAAATCTGCCGCTGTCCTCTTGCCTTCTTCAAATTAAATTCCTTCCCATCGAGATAATATAAGAGTATTATGCACACATTTCGCTTCTTTAAACAAAGACCTGCACCGTTGGCTGGCTTCAATGAAATTGACCGTCATAGTCAATGACTAGTCGGTAGGAAATTATGTTTATTGCTTTCTTCTCTAAAATGATGTTGCAATAACTACATTTTTCTTTCGTGATTTACAATTTGATTGATTTATGTCAAATATTTGTGTGATACGTTACATGTATCAAATGCGTGTGCAGATGATAAAGTGATCTACACACATGTACGATGATTGTCATCTAATCGTTGTATCACGAGGTGATAACTACGTCACACTTTACACTTTCTATATAATGTATTATGTGAAAATAATAATAGCTTGTTATGTATCGAGATATCATTCGATAAAAACTAGTCTTTTAATATATTTCTTGAGGGTTGACTCCGGCAGACATTGGGTAGACAGATTTTCAATATTATTTAATAATGAAAGAAGAAAATCGACTGCTTCGTGGTGCAGTGGTTTACTTCGCCACGTGGGTCGTGGGTTCGATTCCCACAGGGAACAATTATTTGTGGATCGCACAAATAATTGTTTCGGGTCTGGTTGTACTTTGTGTCCGTTGTTTGTATGTTTGTAAAAGTCCGCGCGACACAAGAGCGTTTCTTTGAGCGATAAATGTATTTTAAAAAAATATATAAAGAATAAACGTCGTGGTGACGGTATTGATGCACGTCAAAGAGTTCTTATAAGTATTTTCTTGAGGACATAGAAACTTGCCAACCTAAACTTGGCCAGCGTGGTGGACTTAAGGCCAATCTCTCCCTCGTTCGGAAGGAGACCCTTGTCTGCCAGTAGGATAGACATAGGTTATATGAAACACTATACTTCCGTGTAAGAATTGGAATATGTACCTGCATGTCATGCTTTCATAGCTAAAACTGTAACAATTAGTTCAAATTTAGCACGGAGATGGCTTTCCTGAATCATACCTACACTAATCTAGCAGTGAATAAATCAAGCAACAAGTTGAATATTATAATTTTCTAAAACTAAATAGATAGGGTTTTTATATTAGTGTAAACAATTGCGCACGTTTTTATAATACTTGGGCAAACATACAGTAGTTCATAAAACAAGAAAAGTAACATTCATCATTAAATTACATTTTTTAATTAAATAATTACACAAAATTTTATCTTTGACAGTCGTCAACAGTAGTCAGTAGCTTAAAAGTCTGACAACCAGTCTCACCGAGGGGTATCGTGTTATAACCCAGGTAACTGTGTTGTGGAGTCCGATAGACAGTCGCTCCATGTAAAATACTGGTATTCAGCTGCATCCGGTGAGACTGGAAGCCGATTCTAACATAGTTGGAAGAATGGCTGAGTTGATATAAATCACATATTTACTTAAAGAAGTCAAAACAAACACAACTTTATAAAAAGATCAACGTACTTTTCAAAGTGTGTTTTTACTTTATAAAAACCTTAAATAAATACGACTTAAGACGTGTTTCTGAGATGTAATTAAACAAACAGACTGACAGATATAAGTTTAAAATAAATAAAGTGATATTAAAAAGGATGAACAAGGTTTTTCCCTGATTTATATACTTACTGAAAGTAAATAGACTGTTTCTGTGTAGTAGTATAAAAATATATGACAGCTGATTAAAATGTCCTGGGTTTGATTCTAGAATTTGGTAAAATGTTTTTTCTGATTTTTGTTGGAATAATTTAATTGGTCGTCTTTGTGGTCTGGGCGATAGTGTATGCGACTGTTGATCGTGAGGTCTCAGATTCGAATCCCTGGTCGGGCAAAGAGCTACTGTGTTTTTCTTATTTATCTTGGGATTTGGGATTCTCATTATTAGCCCGCGCGCCCGCGATGATTTTAAAATAGTGAAAAGTAAGTTTTTTTTATTAATCTGTCTCCACTCTGAAAACTAGAGTTCTTATTAAGAAGCATAATGTTTATATACAACCGTTATTTATAAGAAAGAAGAGAGTTGACTCAGTTCGTTAAACAACGATGTCACGGTCACACATAGATGGGTGAGCATAAACAAAATACAATTCTAGATAAATATTTTATACAAAAAAATACATACATATACAATCACGTATTTAATTGCACTCATGCGGATAAGCAAAAACTATAAATATTTTTTTGCCAACTTCCCTCAAGTTAAAAAAAACTGACCGGTTTCTTGACAGAATACTTTCTTTCTGGACCGAATTCATAATTTCACGACATTTTTTTTCACGCCTGATTTGATCTTCAGGACCCCTAACATCAGTTACAATCAATACTAAAATCACTTCAAATGATCAGAATGTTCCTAAACTTCGTACATTTGTATGTCTATATTATATTAAAACGTGTTGTCGTGGTTTTCCCTCAGCAAGTAATATTCCAGTGATATACAATGCATTTCTCAGTACAGCTATTGTTACTATTGGAAACTCATTTACGTATTAGACACTATTACGTCGTATTTCATGATACTGAAACATGATTTACACCTGTAGTTTACAAAAGGCTTAAGTGGATTTTGAATTTAAAACAAACACAATTTAATTTATTAACAAAAATCACTTATGATGTTTTCCAATAATTACTTTATTTATTGTAACGTCAAGTTGAGTATATTAGCAAAATTTTGCTTATTATTATTGAATCTAAGATAAAACTTTCTCGACCCAGGATTTGAACGTAGAACCTAAAGTTCCTTTTTTTGAAAGGTATTGAATCCCTTCATGAATAATTATATTCTCGACTCCTATTTGACCTCGCCTAGAAAGCCTTGTCAAGTACCAAACGTCTTTTTCGTTCTTTATTTACCTCCAGAATACCTTTTATTAATACCCTCCTTTTTTCTTCCAGACTAGAAGAAGATGCAACCCACACAAACGGGTACACGAACACCGGGGCCAGCCTGGACAGCGTGGTGACTGAGCAACCAGTGAACAACAACCACCTCCCCCCGCGGGCCATCTCCGGGAGAGAGGTCAACGAACTGCCGCTACATGCTGATAAACTTTATGAGGTACAGTATTTTACTTATAATGAGTTTATAATTATGTGAGCAGTGATAGCCGAGTGGTGTAAGGCAGCACTAAGGTTCGAACCCGAGGGAACACACCAATGACGTTTCGAAGTTATGTGTGTATTAAAAATAATTGTCACTTGCTCTAGCGGTGAAGGAAAACATCGTGATACAACCTTGCATACCTGAAATTTGTTTAATACATTTATTGAGGGCATGCAAAATCCCCAACCCGTACTTGACAAGCTATAAGACAGAAACGGGTTAAAAATAGCGTCATTTGCCCTGTAAGTATTTGAACAATGAGCTGTATGAATTCAAGTTACGACTGTATCTGAGAAATCTTATCTCTTAACGACCATTAATTGAAATAAACCTACTCGGAGATGCTAGATTTTTATCCGAAATGTGCTTGATGCGCACGCAACGGCTAGTGCAGGATTTGTTTTTTCGTTTATCAAAGCGTTTAATACACCTCATGCACAATAAAATAATAATAAACAATTAAAGTTCAATTTTATATAACAACATTATATTTAACATGTAGGGGTAAAAGTGTGCTTGGTAAATTGTCATCTTGTTCTTCTCAATTAACTGATCATCTATTTAAATCATCAATCAAACAGTGTTATAATGAATATTAATCAACAACTAAAACCTTACTCAAAATTATTTTCTAATTCCAGGTATTCTCTAAATCCCTGATATTCAGAGAAGACCACGAGCTGAAAGCTAAATCAACGACATCACTAGACGAATTGGAAACCAAATCGGAACCTGACTACCTTTACGACCGACCGAACAGAACCAAAGTTTACTTCGAAGACGAAGTGAACTCCCCTGTCACAGACTTTGAAATTATGTTCAAAGACGAGCTATTAGCTAACCACGACATGTTTAAGATAGACGAAGAAGAAGAAAGTGATAGAAGAAGCCAGGATACTGAAGAAGGATTAACTATGAACGTAGCTGTGAAAAAACAGGACGTTATCAAACCCAGTACAGTGACTATTAAAGATGAGACTAAAATTACTACTCCACATCCGATATATCAGTATGAACCTTTGACTGCTTTATCAGTCATGGCTATACCATCAACTCTCTCCTTACCAAGAGTAGAAAGCGTTAAAGGTATTCTAAGACTTAGAGAAGAATTACCTAGAAGTAACAGTGCTAAGACTCTGGAAAGAGTCGACAGTGGTAGTAGACTATCCAAACCTATGCTCAATAGAGTCGAAAGCCTTAAAAGTATCGATCCTAACAAACTAAACAGGGTCTTATCTAGAGTACCACATAGAAGCGCGTCTTTCCTAAATATTCCTGAACATCTAGCACCGGAAAAACCTCCGCTAGTTAAAAGTAAATCAATGGTTGGAGTCATGTTAGCTACCGATGAATTGAAGCTCAGTCAACTCCCTGATACTCCAATTATAAAGAGTACGAATTTACCAAGGTTTTTCGCCGAAGGACCTATGCCTGAGTATAAAGGAGATACCAGCTTGCAAAGTATTAGGCAGAAGTCTGCTTTAATGTATCAAGAAGATTACAGCATGCCTAGGTACTATGGTACTGTGAATAAAGCTGAACCGACACCAGTTCATGAGAGTAAATCGATGCCAGATTTGAGGAACGCGGCAACTAGTACGGCTTCCAATGGAAAGGTTAGCAAGAGATTGGTGAAATTGCGGAGTAGGTTAAAGCCTTTGGTGATTAAGAGAAATTCTAATGAGAGATTGTAAAACAGTATTTGTTAAGGTATAAAGACTAAAATAAGAAAAGTAAATTCGCTGATAGTAAAAATATTACAGGATAGTTTAAGCGTAAATCAGTGCAGGAAACTGGTCATGTTATTTCGTTTAAACTACAGAAAATATAATATTTTCTTTTAGTGATTTGGTCGTCATCAATGATGAATTTGCTTCTAAAGTCGTTGTTCTTATTGCCTTGTGATCAACCCAGTGTTGAAATTGTTTAAGCCGCGGAAAGGTTTAACTTAATTTCCAAGTGATTTTAAACTTATGTGATAGGGTGTAATTGTGCCTTGATAAACTTATTTTTCTATAAATATATTTGTTAGCACTTAAGTGAAATATTCTACCAGTGATGTTTAAAAAATCGTATTATTTTTGCGGTCGTTTACTTTGACATTGTATTGTATTATTATTTAAAAACGATTGTGTCTATATTAATAATAAGTTTTATGAAACTGGTTTCTAACCGGGTCGAACAAAAGTATTATTTGGATAATTTTAAGATTATTTTTAATTTTTCTGCTATTTTAAAGCTATTGCTCCCTGTTTTTAATTATTTTTGTTTCAGTAATTGCTATTCTTACTTTCTTCTTGGTTTTTTATGTACTTAACCCTATCTTTTCTAAACCAGTGTTTTTATCTAGTTATATTTATTTTATTTTCTAAGCGAATTACCAAAACATACCGTAACAATAATATTTGTTGCTCAGAACGAAATTTGTGATTTAAAATAATAATTGTATTATTATAGTTCTAAAATAATAATTATTAAAGTTCTAAAATGTGTATAGAAAATCCTACCTATTATTATTAAGTACTTAATATTATTGTCTAGTCATTGTACATCACATTATAATAAAAACATGTAATAATCGTAGTGTGGTATTTAAAGCTATTATTATGATAGGCACCAAGAAGTTTTTAGTTTTAGTTAGTTTTCTGGGTAGTGATTTCGTTCCATCCCATTTCTAGCAGATTTAATTTTCGCTATGATGTGTCATCCTGGCCGATTTCGGCTAGCGGTCAGTTTCATTAAGACCAGCCAACTGTGCAGGACTTTGTTTATAGTGGCCAAGTGTGTACACAATACACAGGTACACTCTCTGTTCCTTTACTCTCATAGTCTGGTGGGACAGCTAAACCGACACGACCAGTGAGAGGTCAGGCGCAAGACCGACGGTTTTATGTGCTCTCCGAGGCACGGAGGTCTAAGACCTCAACTTCCTAACTCCGGGCAATCTCTGAAAAGACTTGGGCCCGACCCAGGATTCGAACCTGAGACTTCTTGACATCTTGATAAAAAAGTGATTTATTCTTTCTCGAGTAAAATAGGATTTGGTCTAGATTCATTGATATATACTCAGGATGTGAGAATAATAAGTTCTATTAATAACCAAAGTTCATCCTAGGATTTTATGATTTCCAGGACTGTAAATGGGTGATAATTTAGAGAATGGGTTATTAATATGCCGCACTACGATTATTATACTTAACCTCTGTATACCTACCACTAACATCGTAATGTATTTCGAACAAATAGTATGTAACAGATCTGCATAATTTCATCGTTTATAATAGTGACTTATTTAAATGTGTACATAATTATTGTTAAGTTTCAATGTTCCCAAATAAACATTATTGAAGAAATATTTGTCCGATTATTTTTTTGTGTTACAAAAGGCATTTAATTATCTATATTAAAATATACCTATTACGCATGAATGCCATCTCTCTTATATACTTACAAGCTTTTGTCTGCATGTCTTACCTAAATTCCTGACTTTTATGCTGAAAATACATTATTACAATAATCATATGTCATACGTCAAAAAATACGTCACTTACCTGTGAACGATAAACTACAAATGTTAGCTTAATATTATTGAAATGATTTATAAAAATATGTAAATGAGTTCTTTTATGTATTATATTTCACTTGTGTATCGATATATCTCGGGTTAAAGCTAAAATAATAACACATGATATAAAAAAGCGCACAATTTAATTACAGTATCACTATTTCATACAATATACCAGTGTGTACATAGTAGATAAAACTCCAACGGTAAAACTTTTATAAGAAATACTTACTACTACAGATTCGCGCCAAATACGAGTTTTTCAAACTATTATTTAATATTTATTACTAGCTTTTATTATTACTAATTATTAAAATTATTTTAACAAGGCGAATCTTAGAAAATTCTAAATAAGTACGGAGAGAAATTAGTTACAGTTCTAACATTATAATTTACAATTGAAGGGTTAAATCTAAGTAAGATCACAAATTTCTACTTAAATACTAAAGTAATACTATATTTTTTTAGCATTACACTGTTTTTCATAACATAATTTAAGAATTTTTAAATCTGAAACATATTTTTCAGAAAATAATCCGAATGTTTTTCAAAACATAATTCATGTTTGAATAACAAAAAGTGTATTGTAATATAATTTATGTAAATTAAAAAAAGTATCCATGAAATCATTTTCACAAAAAATATGATCCTTAAAATCAGTATAATTGAAAAATTATCCGTAATAATTCGAGAATAATCCTTTGTTCTAAAAGGACATAAATCAATCAGTTTTTGTTCTATGTTATTACCTTATTGTTTTCAAAGAGTGGCACAGTTTTGTTACATCTCAATAAGCTATAGAATACTCACTATTTATACAGGATTTAGCTGAAATTGAGGCCGTATTCTACAAAAAATCTAAGAAAAAATCTCATTTATTACAACTAACAGTACATTTTCACTAAATATTTATTAAAAAGGGCAATGTCGCACACTTTTTTTTACAATTTACAATGATTTAGAATTATGCTACGCAATCCATCCATTATTTAAATGCATTATTTTAATTTTCTTTATTTTATAAAAGACGCGAATTCGCTTTTTTCTTATAATTTTTATTATAGCTATAGCAAAGTTCAAACGATTATTTATAAATATCTTTTTACATAGTTAGTTTCATTTGTAACACCGTCTCTAATAAGTAAAACATTTTTATGGAAACAAGAAACTTCTAATAACATTACACTCTCTGTTTACCCACTGAACGTATTATCAGCGTATTATATTTTTTATACGATCGTATATCTTTCTGTTTTCGATTTCAAGACAATTATTACCATTATTTCGATCTTTATTATGTTATCACCGTACTTCCCCCACTTTTAGATTCTCAACGAGCCTATGTCTATAGTTAAACACTCGCAGTGTCTTCATTTCATCCTCAAACTCCATTCTTAATTCATATCTAATCCCAACAGCAACCAAATATAATTTTATTTCAATAACAAAATTTTGTTTGACAAGAATATTTGACTTTAAAAAAATAGTAAAAAAACTTTCTATAATAATAGCAAAAAACATAATTTTAAAGAAAAATTGACTTTTTTCGAGTAACTCTTTACTTAGAAGCCTTTACTTTAAAGATCTCGTATTTTATAAATTTTAGACGGTGTACAAATTGACGTTAGCTAACACTTAAGTGATAGTTAACTAAGTGATTCACTAACTGGTACTTAAGTTACAGATAGGATCTAGCATCTAGCGACGTTGGTGGATAGAAGCCTAGTCTAAAAGGCAACCCATAGTACGACTAGATATCATGTGTACTTAAAAGTTACGAAGTGTACTTTTGTTCTATTTTATTGCAATTGCGGTACTAAAATTATTTTCAGTGGCACTTTTTAGTGCCAAATGAAATTGTACTTAAAATGTATTCATTTTACAGCTGACTAACTTGCTGTCTAAAAAATATTATCAAATAAAGTTTTTGCAATGAATAGTTAAAATAGTACCAATAATTGTTATAATGTTCTAAAACAATTGCATCAAAAATATCAAAAAAGTTACATTTAATAAAATATTCTAAATCTGCACTTTTCAAAATACTGTGTCTATCTAAGCTAAAACCCAGGGTTTATGTCGGCCTTAGAACATAATTTAAGCTAAACCTTTCAAATTATTTAAGAAATACTGAATATTACAGCAAATAATATAAGCTCTACTTTTTATTGAGGTAGGCACTACATTTCCTAAGTGTATTGACTAAAATTTTAATCTTGACTAATGATTTTTGTCAAATAATTAGTCATCGATTAATTGAGGTGGAGCAGCTACGACTGTTGACCACAAAATCCCTTGAAATGTATAGTACCTATGTATGTTAGTCATGATTATAATTTTAGTCAATTCACATAATGTTGCAAAAATTGCATCTAAAATTTTAATCATATTTTTTCAGAATAAGTGCTTACAGAAAAAAGTTACAAAAACGTTCAAATTACTTCATATCCAAAGAAGAATGACTAAAAGCTGCTATACAAAATATTCGAAAATATGTAGTGCCATTTATTTAACAATAATATAAAGTAAATTTTCACAGCTAGTAGCATTTTAATATATTTATTTTCAGTAATAGATGACAAAACTAATAATATGAGTGTAATAATCTTTTTATACTTTTTTATCACGAATTATTTTTTATTATAATCAGTTAAGTTATGTGGAGAATATTATTTGTATATGGTATAATAATAATAATAAAATCAGTTCATTCAATTTCATATTTTCTACAGTTACACGATTTACTGTATGATTGAAAGCGTATGTATGAATTATACATAATTATCGGTAAAGGCAAAAAAATACATAGCACTGTTTTTTTTAAACCCGTTTTTCCTTAAGTTGAATTATATATTTTAACAAAATTATAAATTGAAGAAAATTTTTGGCATTTAAAGAATAATATATTTAAATAAATATAATTAAAGTTGAGTATTATTAAACCATATACAGATAATAATGTGATTATTATTAGAGGTGAACAAAGTACGGTTACGACGTTAATTTTATTGTCTAATCACTTTCGACGCCCGATGAGTTCTACGGAATCACTATTATAATAATAATTATTATTATATTTGGCCTAAAGTTTATTATTTGTTTCAACATTGTCAAGTAAAATTCAGACTCTATTTGTTATACAAGTAAAAATAAAAATATATTATTTATGAATAATTATTATTTTTACGAAAAAATAAAATGTGATGCGGAAATGTTATTCCGCCTTTATAATAATATTTTATTATTATCTTCCCGTATTATTTATTCTCTATGGAAAAAAGCATGATTTTATTTATGTATTTATAGTGAGAGAATGACTTATAAATATTATGGCATTAGTCATTTCAAAAATATCACGTGACAATGTTGAAACAGATACTTATTTTAAATATAGTGACGCATTTGCAGAACAAATTAGATCATGATTAATTACTATTTAGGTAATTTAGGACAATTTCCACTCTTCATATTTTATCATTCTTCTAATAAAAATATTCTTCTAAATACATTCGAGGTTAAACGAGACATTTGTATCAATTTGCATCAATAAATAAGATTTTTTGTTCTGCAAAATTTCAGCAAAAAAAACCATAGTTTTGGTGTCACTTAAAACAACTAGTGCACTCTTTAAAAATAGTAAAACTGTAAATAAAACATGAGGCTATTTAAAACTAAATATTTACAATATATTTTTTCCATTCTCTTCAAACCATTCTTTGAAATTCGTTCTCCTATATTCCACATACACCTTGCAATGACGACATACACCTATGTGACTTTCGTACTCTCCAGTCCTTTGAAAAACCATTTTTTTCCATCTAAAACTTGGCACATTCCTTACACAAAACCACGATGCATTTGTTAAATCTCAAAAACGATTCGAATTGAAGATTACAGTACAATTTTCCATTGCAAATCATTTTGCTACCAAAGTAAAAAGTGACAATCAAGCAACGGATTCTTTGACTTACGATATGAACCGGAATACGCGATGAAAATCCTCAACTCTTTGTGTAACTATCAGATTCTCAGTTTTTGAAGACAAGCCCCTTTTATAAAGTCACTGTGTTGTTTTTACTCCTATCCAGGATTACACAGACGGACTGTTCAGAGCGACAAATGTAGTGATCTTTATCTAGCTTTTTCGCACGATCTATGCTGTTACATGCTATAGTCACTGTATATTTTCTTCGCGGGCGACAGATGAGCGCGGCGCGTGGTCTTTCCTTTCCCCTTACACGCGCTCTTTCACGCGCGATTGTTGTTTCATGCGCGATAGAGAGTGTGTGTAAAGGTGGCTAATGTCAACTATGCCTTCGTAGTTTTGAGTTCCAATACACATACTCTTAGAAACCGTCACGTGTCCTCATTCTTGCTGGAATCGTTTTAATCATCCATTTCTTAAGGAACTGTTTCAGAAAAATAACTAAACCATATTAGTGACACCAAAACCGTAACGAAACACTTTTACCTAACGCTCTTGAACCGTTTCACTTTGATGGTGGCCTTGTTGCTGCACAGCTTCAAGGCCGCTGCAGCCCCCATGAGGTCTGCCGTGGACACATCCTTGCCGTCCACTGCGATTAGGAAGTCGCCTTTTTGGATACGACCGTCTAGTTCTGCTGGAGAGCCTGGGAGCTGAAATAGGAAAAGAAGAAGTGATGATGGTTGTTGATCGATTTATATTATTATGATAGATACGAGTAATTGAAAAAAAAGCCCTGTTTTTATGGTATCTTTGTGCTAAATTCCGAGTAAAGAACATCAAAGTTAGTTTCGGTGGTCTTAGATATATCTAAATAAAGGTAAATCGGTCGTCATAGATATAGTAAAGATTAAGCTTACCAGTTCTCCAATATAAACTCCTGGAGCCTGCACGGGCGCCACACACGTAAGCCCTAGCGGCTTGCCTCCCTTGCGGGAGAGGTCCACCTCCACCTCTTCATACTTGATAGGGTCTGGACGATGGACCGTCATTTTTAGCTGGAATAAGGTAAAAAGTTGGTTATTAGACTGAAAAAAAAGGCTTTTTTATGTTATGGGGGTTCGAAGTGGAAGACCAATTTTAGCTCCACACGCTGCCCGGTTCCCTGTAAAGCTTAAGCCTTCTCCAGTTTACACAAAAAAAACCTATTTTATAACTTGCTTAGAACCTTTTCTTTTCTTATATATTTATTTAAAAAGACAACTGCCGGACGAAAAATTGCTCGTGTCCCGGGGACTTTTGCAAACATAAAAACAACGGACACAAAGTACAACTAGACTGGACACAATTATTTGTGGATCGCACAAATATTTGTCCCGAATGGGAATCGAACCCACCAACTCCCGACGCAACGGTAGCGGCGTGGCGATCGAAACCACTGCGCCACAGAGGCAGTTGTATTTCATGAACTTACATAACCATAGGTAACTTAATAATAGTAATTGCTAGATTATTAGACAAATATAATTAACACAATACGATCTTAATTAAGTGTCACTTTTCTGATAGCAAGCAGACTACTCGAAACGTATAAAATACTTACGTAAGT
This sequence comes from Anticarsia gemmatalis, assembly GCF_050436995.1. NCBI lineage: Eukaryota > Metazoa > Arthropoda > Insecta > Lepidoptera > Erebidae > Anticarsia > Anticarsia gemmatalis. The sequence goes on along the minus strand of NC_134767.1, from coordinate 9,597,836 downwards.
GGCAGACACAGTATGATTATAATTACGCATATATAACCTGATAACCAAAACGACAGCATAAACTTTTCAGTCTTAAGTAGCAATATATACTATAGCACCGCACTTGTCCCACCGCCAATGAAGAACGAGTAACGAGTAGAGCTAGAATTGGAAACGAGTTGGCGAGCCGCGGGGAGCGAGTGCGTAGTTGCGGTAGTTGTGTAGCTCTGCTACAACCGAGTGTGCGAGTGAGGCGAGCGATTACTCGCATCACTGTCATCATCGTAGAGAAATGACAGCTGGTTGCTCTCTCGACGTGTGTTCTAATCGCGCGGTTATCGCTGAGCGATTGTTATCTTTCATGGTTCTGGTCGCTTAACAACAGACTAGTGAAGAGAGTGCTCGTCGTCAGCGTGAACAGTCAGCGATCAACTATTTGTATATGTGTCTCTTTTGTTTACATGGAATACATATCTACTATACGTTTCTTGAACGAGAAAATAGCCGATAGTTTGTCGTTTTCTCGTCGGCGGTGGGACAAGTGCCTTAGGGTGGCATATTCCCTCTATAGGGTAAAACCGCCTCTCTCGTCTTTTTGTAATAATAATCTCTAGCTCGATTATAAAGAATATGCCACCTTGGTCTGACCAAAAATAAGACAAAATATCGATTTTGGCAAGAATAAAAACGTAATTCTCATGCATACTCTAAATCCCCCTTTTTCCCAAAGTGGTAGTGGTAGTGGCAGAACCCAAAGAAAATAATTTGGTTAATTAGGCATACCTTAGCAGTTTTCTGCTTGATGCTAAGACAGAGTCGTTCGTGCGCCATCTCCTTGGTGATGGTGACGCCATTACAGTCCAGGATCTGGTCTCCGACCTTCAGTCTACCGTCCTTAGCGATCACGCCGCTCGTGTATATGTCTAGGATTATTGCTGATGCTCCCTGAAAGTATATAAGTTATAATTTAATAATGAAAACGAGAAAAACAAGTAGTACTTCATCATAATAGATTTATGAATTGAAGACTCATTCTTCATCTTTGATTGCTGAAAGGAAATCAATTTAAATTTTAACTCTAACAAGGTAGACGTTTTAGGTTACAAGAACATTGATCAGTGAGGATACTTAAAAAGGAAATAAGTTTATAAGAAAGATTTGATAAATTATACATCCGTTTAATCCGAAAAAAGTAAAAAAAAAGTATTTATAAAAGTGACTCAAAATCAAATATTCACTGTCATAAAATCGAGTCTTATCTGCTTACTAAGATATAGGTCCTGAAATTCTTTATTCTCAAAAAAATTGCTTTTTTCTGAAAAATTTAGTTATAAATTTTACCTCGTTACGAAAGCACATCATGCCTTTACAACAAAACCCCAACAGACTGTTAGTACAACTCACATTGATAAGCGTATCACTGCCTCCGAGTAGCTTGACTCCTAACACCTCGTTGTTGGAGCTGATCTCTATCACCGTGTCTTTGTTCGGCTCCACCGGGGCCGTTGATGGGTCTGGAGGGGGTTCCGCTGGAAATAATAACAATTTTATAAACAAAACGATCACTTGCAGAAAACATCTGAGAGTGATTCTTTCGATTTTTTGTTAAAAAATACCCTTAAGGTTTTTTTATTAGTCCTTTATGTGTCCCAGTGCTGGGTAAAGGCCTCCCCTCTTTTCATAAGGATTAAAATTGTCAATTTTCAAATCAGTGAAGATCGACTTGGTAACGATCCGCCGCAACGAAGGCGATCGGCTTGTATCTATGGCCTGATTGGCACAAGCCAAATGGTGCCAAAAAAGTGCAGTGATTGCTTTGGGCCTGCTTTGTTGTTCGACAAATGAGACCGCCGATCTGAATAAAGCTGTAGCATCCATTGCAAAAGAACATATTCGTCAATCATCAAGAGATTCAATTTTTGTAACACCTCCTAGCCTTGTATGTCGGGTCTGAAGGTAGTACCTTTAACAGGTGAAGGTACAGGTCTGGGCGTCTGCGGTCGACTGGCGGCCAGTCCTGGTCCGTCCGCGTTCCTGCTTGCTGGACGAGATGCTCCTCCTGAAGGTGGCGCTCCTGAGGACACGAAGGTAACAGTTGTATAAGAATTAAATCATTTATTCATTTGGATAAATGCTGACACTTATGATAGTCTATAGTCTATAGATACAGGGAGTGAATTTATTACTAGGTCGGAAGGTAGGGCCAATGAGAAGAGCTGACAGCAAACTTCTGGCCACTCTTTATATGATTGATCATAACAAACTAAACACATTAATATTTTATTGACTTTGAGCTTTTCTATTCGCATCACATTAATTGAAAAAGTTTTTATCAAAATAATGGATGTGACTATTTCAAGCTTGAAAAATTGAATTCTAGGCCACCTATTGGTAAACCATCTAAGTTGATTATCAATCTTGATAATTTGTTTTTCTTGATAATAAGTTAGTAGCCAAATAAAAACGGTAACACAGGCTTAATTTCTCAAAAAATATATCCAACTAACTCAGGCTTACAGACAATTGACACTAGATCATTCAAGGAGTACATACCTGGTGTGCCGGGCGTGGTGGCGGTGGAGTCATCCTTGTCATCCTTCAAGTTGGGAGTACAAACTGTTAAGACTACTACTCCTTCTGTTTGTTTTAGTTTCGCTGCCGCCTGCAAATCGCAAAAAAGGTTCAATCATGATTGTAATTAAACGCATAAAGGCGTAAAGAACAACACGGGGTACTCTAAAATGAATGCTATGTTGTTGTGTTAGACTTTAGATTTCGGTAATCCTGTTAATTACTTACACAGCATGAGTATAAATGATTGAAGGTGGAAATAGTAAAATATACTTTTACGGTATCCACATAATGTTATTGTATTTCCTTTTCTTTAGTACACTATTTCTCAAACAGAGATTAATAAATTGAAATGAAACTTTATTAATTAAATGAGTTGGCAGTAGCCCAACAAATAAGGGATCGGGACATCGTGGGTTCATTTCCAGTCATGGTAATATCGTATATTTATTTTTTTATTACAATGTTGGATTAGGCATTGTCTTACATCTCACCTAATATAAATCTTTGAGTTAATCTAAGGCAATTAGAACTATAAGTATAGTGTATAATATATAACAATATGTAATAGGTGCCTACAAAGATAACACCTTTACCCGGTCAGTATCCAACGCTTGCTCAAATATTTCGCGACAAACTGACGGCTGACGTCCTCAGCGCTCAAATATTATTGTAAGCTTAACACGTACTAGTTAACATTAGGATTAACACTTCATAAATGTATGTTCTTTGCCTAAATTGTGGGTTTTTTCTGTTAACTTTGTAAAGAAAGTTCTGATAAAATATTTGTAGTTTTCGTCATAGAAGAATTTTAGCACTTAAAAACAAAAGTTGAAGATTCTAAGAAATTGGGCTCATAAGCGACATTCAAATATCATTGATTAATTTGGTGATTTTTCAAAATAGATAACTTTTATACAGAAATAATTTAAACGTTTTGACGGATGCCTCGAGCATAAAAATGTGTGAATAAAGCAAGGGAAGTAGGTAGGGCTGGTAACCCTATGAAATAAGGGCGTGATTTTAATAATGTGTGGAAGTAAGCCATGGTAATTTGAGAAAATAACGTGAAGTCATGGTAAGCAAGATATAGTGTATTCGATTCCTAGTAACAAGTGTGTGTTACGCAAAAATCTCTTAAACTATCTAATCACCGGATGTATCGGCATATGTTTTGATCGCGTTATTATTTATGTAACTGGCGTCAAAACTGTGTAACATTGCCCATCATATCTTATTTACAATCAGCATTATCTTATCACTCAGGAGTTGACAGATTCGCAGTCAAAACTAGTACAATTCAAAGGAATTGAAGCAATAAATGGACTTTGATCGACACTTAGACACTTTCTTACTACTTCGGATTAGTTATACAGTGTTTTGTCTTTTTCCCTCATAGGTAGCTTCGAACTTGATTGAAAGAGACAAAATAAAGTTAAACCAATAACTGCTTACACCACGTTCATTAGTAAAGCAGTAGTTTAGAACTAAACTATCAATTCACTTCCGAAGAAAATCTGGTTGTAATTACAACTGTATGATAAGATTAACAAATTTGGCAAAAAACTTGCAAATGTAAAAAAAAAATATTTACTGCATAAATTATTTTTTTCTTGCAATTCATACCTTTACTTTAAGTTTGAATGTCTATTAAGCATTTTTGGTGAATGTGAGAACAATGTTTATTATAATAAAAATACTTACTGCATCATAACTGCAATTAAGCAATGAATCTCTATTCACTGCTAACAGCATGTCACCTATTTGAAGACCACCCTGAAAGAAAACAGACATTATAAGTACACTATTACAAACATATAGAGCAGAATGACTGCCTTTGTGAAGTGGTAGACTGTTGTAGAGGTTTTGGGTTAGAATATTGGGCTAGAAAATAATTAACCGATTTTAAAAAAGGAGGAGGTTCTCAATTCGACTGTATGTGTTTTTCTTAATTTTTTTTGACAATTTTTTTATGTTTTGTTAGAAAGTTGAAGTCGGAGATCTCTGTGGCTCGGAGATCACGTAAAGTGATCAGTCCTGTATGCACGTATCTTAGTTGTTAACTAGTGTACGACAAATTGATGGTCACTATTCAGTAGTGATAAACACGTTACGTCAAAGCAGCAATGCTTTGACGTAACGTGTTTATCACTAAAATTTATGGAAGAAAGCAATGTACAGCATAGTTGCTTTGAAATAGTTGTCAACTGAGATGCATGATAGCCCGCCTGAGCTCTCTCGCTAGTCGTGTGGGTCTTATCTGGTTAAAATGAAACCATTTACCCTAAAACGAATTTGGCTAATTGTTACCTAAATGTACATAATTGTAAATTAAACGCAAATTTTATTACATCATACGATTTTATCCTTTTGTGACCAATATTTATGATTTGCGTGACACCTATATTGTATACATTATATGATTATAATGCCTAATTTCCCTAATTAGGTGCTCATGGGCAAACTTGCAAACGTGCTTACTGTATAAATCAGTGATTAAGTAACGTTCGCCAAACATCCATACTAATATTATAAATGCGAAAGTAACTCTGTCTGTCTGTCTGTCTGTCTGTCTGTCTGTCTGTCTGCTACTCAATCACGTCTAAACTACTGAACCAATTTGCATGAAATTTGGTATGGAGATATTTTGATACCCGAGAAAGGACATAGGCTACTTTTTACTCCGGGAAAATGACGCATTTCCCGGGAAAATTCAGAAAATTCAACGAAGTCGCGAAAAATCAATATTATAATGACATTGAATTAACAAAATTCCGTTGCCATGGCAACTGTTTTAATGGCGGATATGTCTTAGCGCGACTTCGTTATACTAAGAGATATAAATAATTTTGAGAATATTTTTCTTGAAAAAGAAAGCATATTTTATATCATCACGCTACGACCAATAGGAGCAGAGTAGGTAACAGTAAAAAGTGTTACAAAAACATGGAAAATTCTGACCCATTCTCTCTTATGTGACGCAAGCGAAGTTGCGCGGGTCAGCTAGTAATCTATAAATAACTTTTTAGTATACATTTTTTCTAGTTTTTCAGATCTCTTGGGAGAATGCAGTCTTTAGTTATATGTCTAAACTCGTCACTCACGACAAAAGGTCATTGTGTTATATTTATTTTGTGATTATTATTATAACTGACTAGTGGACCCGAGCGGCTTCGCTGGCATAAAAGTTCTATATCTAAAAATCACGAACTTCCTAACAAACTTTATCCAATATTTAAACACCTTAGGGGTGGATTATTCAGAAATCCTTTCTTACGGGGGTGTCTACATCATAAAAGGCACAAATGGTTCATATTTCTTGTTTCTAACTTGTATAATTTAGGCTGTGCGATGATTATCAGTCTGTCAATCAGTCAGTCAGGACAAGTGATTTTATATGCATGAATTGTTGGCCCATATGTTTAGCCACATTCGTAATAGCTAGGCTACAGTTAATTGTAATTGATAAAGTTCGTATCACCTGTTCAGCCGCACTGCCTTCCTGAAGGTCTGACACGAAGATGCCTCGGCCTGCCTCCGTGTGGCGACCCTCGATGATCATGATACCCAAGCCGGACGGACCCTGGAATATAGAAGACAGTTTGAGCAAAATAACATAATATATTGTAATAGTATTTATTATTGTCTTGTTTCTCAGATCAGAGATCTCTCTTCCATGCTATGAATCCCATATGGTAGTGGTGTCAGCCTTCCTGATCTTTTTCCTCTACTTCGCTCTGTCACATCGTCCTCGGAAACCTCACACTCACTCATATCTTTCTGCACTACAGTTTCCGATCTCGTTGATCAGAGATCGTCAACCGTAATTAGAGAGAAATCAATCAAATCAATACTTATTAAGATTTTGAATCCTTATTTTAAATCCATACGTCATACAGACATAAAATCACGCCTTCTTTCTATAGGGGTAGGCAGAGGTAGGCAGGGGTAGTGCTTGTACCAATGTAACATTACTTATCAAAGTAAAAAGTAAATTTACTATACATTTATAAACATCTTAATATCATTTCATATAACAACAATCATGGCTAAATAAAATTGAGCAAAAACACATACCTTTTTCACGGTGATATCTCGTACACCTTTGTACCCAGCGAACCGGTCTTCCGACGACTGTAACAATTGTTTTATTATATAAATACTTTATTGTTATATACATAATATGTTTATGAGAATAAGGACAAGAATTTAAAAGGTTATGTAGTTAACAAAATGATTATAAGAATTGCAAATATGTAAAAATAAAGAGTGTATAACAATTCAGTGAAATAAATTTGTGGAGGAATTGTTTAAATGCAGTCTTTGTTAAAGATTTTTCGGAAATTGGAACTTTGTAGTAATCATCATGCGCTTTTAACAATTAATTTTGAAAGTAAAGGTTTAGTGTAATAGAGATAGAATATTTTGTTTTAGAACATAACAATGAAAATAGTTATAAAGTAGATATGAAGAAAATAGAAATAAGAATAGATTGAGTTTAAGAAATGATTAATAGTATTATACATTGTGTTATATAGACAGAGAAGAGTAATAAATATTAAGTTAGAGACAATATTAAAATTAATTAACAGTTTATATAAATAATTATACAAGGCTGTACTGCTTTCAATAACCAATCTTCAGTTACGGCTATTAATAACTTAGTTACTTAGCAAGAACTGTATTTATATAAAATTATGAAACATAAAGATAAATATCAATTGAAAAAGCAGTTCTTGCTCATTGCCAAACTGTAAACCATAGTTAAATATAGATGGCCTATTACAGTTTTCACTTTTAGCTTTAAACCATAGTAAGGCTATCCGTTACTGAAGATAGGATATTGAAAACGGCGGTTAGTTAGAAAGTAAGCATAGAAGACAGAAGAGCGTCCATGCTTTAGAGCATGCTTATTGTCACAAAGATATTACCCTTCCGCGAACTTTCTGCTGGAAAAGATAAATAACTAGCGTAAGAATATGAAAAATATTCGTATGAAAATTAAATAGCATAGAATTTTACTGAAGAATAGTGTTTATCTTATAATTTATTTTTCCTAAGCAATAAGTCGAAATGTTACTACATAATGCAATTTTATATAGGCTATATTTTTTCTTATTTAATTATATTTTTGTACGCTATAATCAAAGCATTTCACATTTTAATTTTCAGCTCTGCTCCTATTAGTTATAACGTGATGTTATATAGCCTATTAATAGCCTTTTTTCAATAAATTGAGAACTGAAGTTGGCGCGTTCAACTAAAATATATATTCAGCTGACTTAAGCGGCGTCAGATAGAGGAACATCCTATTTCTATTTATTTTTTAAAACTACTCTCGCACAAAGAATTTATTGCTCTTGTGTCGCGGGCCTTTTACAAATTTTATAATATACAAACAACGGACACAAAGTACAACCAGACACGAAACAATTACTTGTGGATCGTACAAATAATTGTTTCCAGTGGGAATCGAACCCACTACCTCCCGACGCAAACGTAGTGGCGTGGCGACCTAAACCACTGTGCCACGGAGGCAGTCAATACCAGTGGCCTATACCAGTACTTAGTTTAATTAATACCCAAAAAAAGAAAATGTGTTACATTTTTGTTCTAAAACATTCTCGTTCAAAAAACTATAAAACATTCAGTTACTATGTGTCCCAAAATACGTTTGAAAATTAAAACTAATTTATATATCTTACAATAGTAGACAAACAGTACGTGCCAACGTTTGTACAGTTGTTATATACTTGTAAATAATGTATATATAGTGTGTATACGTTTACTTTATGTATAGACAATGATAGATCGTGTAAGGCGCTGGCTCCACGGGCGAGAGAATCGCGGCGATATTATCGTCGTGCCACGTATTTCTATACACTCTCTATGGAACCGTCTCCACACGGCGATAATATCGCCGCGATACGACGAGTGTCAACGAGCGCGCTGTCAAATGCAGCGTCATTTGTTTTCAATGTTGCCTCTTGTTTCGAGAAGCTTTTTAAACAAGGAAAACGCGGCGGAATTATCGCTCGTTCGTGGAGATTGTCCGACGATACAAGAGCGGACTCGTCGCGATTCTCTCGCCCGTGGAGACAGCGCCTTAGAGCCTTCTTTTTGTTATATTTAAAAGTGTAAAAGGAATTACGCTGTATTTTACGACATTTTTCTAAACTACGTCTGTCAGAACAGTATAAACCCAGGAATGACTGTCCCGTTTTTACTGTTTACTTTGTTTAAGTTGTGGAACATTAGAACAAAAGTGGTATAAGTTGGTAACTTCCATGCAAGTGGTTGCAGGTTCGAACCCGAGGCAACACACCAATGACTTTTTGAAGTTATGTGTGTGTTAGAAATAATTATCACTTGTTCCAACCGTGAAGGAAAAATCGTGATGCCTGATAGTTCTTTGAAACAGTTCTTGAAGGTATGCAAAGTCCCCAACCCGCAATTGGACGTCAGCGTGGTGGACTCAAGGCCTAATCTCTCCCTTATTACGAGAGGGTGTAGCCCATCCATATACTGGCCGCATCATCGCCTACTTAACCCACTGATCATAAACCGCACAATCTCATTGCTCCTATAATATATAAATAGGTACATAAAGTAGGTTATTTTCCGTGTCGTGTTAAGGATAAATCATTGTATGTACTAAAACACAAACGACAAATTTTATACACATAATGTTCTATGTATTACATATATATATTATATTGCTATATAGTTCTCACGTTTACATTGTTTTCATATATTTTTATATACATACATATTTTAACCTTAAGACTGTTACACTCTTAGGTGTAGACCAAGGTGTCTGAAATATGCGTTTTGGTATTAGGTAACAATGTTAGTCTCATGTAATTTGAGGCGCCCATAGCGAGTTGCACTCACCGGTCTGACAAAGATCTGTGGGTGAAGCGGCCGTTGGCGCGGTCATTCTATAGATGGGTGACCGTATAGTGGTATTTGAGCTGGGCGTCTCCGTGCTTCGGAGAGCACGTAAAAAGTCGGTCCCATTTGTTGTCTACTAAGATAAGAGTCGTTAAGCCATGTCAAAGGCCTTTCGGGCGGCTTGAACAACTTTGACACTAGGTTGACCACTAACCATACGATAAGAAGAAGAAGAAGTCCCATGTAATAGGGTGCGAGCCTATTGCTATATACTATATTCCGGGCACGTAATCAAACATTGGACTACTGCTCATCATCCGAAAAATCTTTACTTTTCAATTCAATTTAATCAAAATGATAAATATGTATGGATGTGTATGTATTTTTCCGGTCAAACGTGAACTGTCTAAAAATGGGAGAAAATGTAAAAGACATATTTCAAGCTTAACATCACATTAGGTCAAATTTCTGTGAAAAAAATGTTGTGAGATTTTTTATTATAATCTCATTGCAATTAATGACATGTAAAAAGTACATATTTAAGATTTATGTATATTTAAAAGTTGTAATGATAGCAGAGTGCTATAAGCATTCACCCACGCAAATCGGAGTCCAAAACCAGGTCAGCACACAAATGACTTTTCGAAGTTATGAGTGTATTAGAAATAATTAACGCTTGCTTTAACGGTAAAGGAAAACTTGTTGAGCAAACCTTGCATGCTTACAAGTTTTATAAACGATTCCTGAAGGAATGCCACGTCCCAACCCATACTTGGCAATGTAGAAGAAGCCTATTTTCATTCCGGGAACTAACTAGTGACTAGTGGTGACAGTAATTGGCTAAAATAAATTTAAATTGCATTTTTCTTACGATGAAAGAGATCGATATTTTTTTATAAATTGCTAGCGTACTGGACCGATTTTGTTCGGATACAGTACATCTTTATCTCGTTAATTTCACTCTCGTGGGAATTTCGATCCCATCGATCCCATGTAAAGTCGGATTTTATGAGTAAGATGACAGTAGTTAAGCCATGTCAAAGGGCTTACGGTCGGTTTGAACAACTTTGACCGCTGACCATACAATAAATAAATTAAAGTGCTATAGATTATAAGCCTTGCTACGCAGATTTTCAGTTCGAAATTATTCGGCTCGGCGCCGGGCGGCAAAACCGAATGCGAGTCGGTTTTGCTGTTCGATATTGCCGAACCGTAGGTATATGTATCCTAACCCTCGACTACTAAAGAACATTCGGCTATCAGCATCACTTAAAGTACCTAAAATCAATACATAATCAATAAGATACGATACATAAAAGGTCACTTAACATTTGATATAATAGTTCAAGGTTTTACATTCGCTGCGTTCATGATATACGTAGCCGTGGCCAGTGGCGCCGCGTCGTCTGTCACTGCGCATACAATTAGTCGATTTACGATAATGAATCATTAATTATAATCACTTAGTATTTTATTGGAAGTAGCACAATATATTGCTTTGCTGTTTAGGCTATTTAATTGAGGTTTCAATGCGGACGGTAAAAACTATGCGAAATTGATGATTTTTTCTCAGCTCTCGGTGAGTATACAGGGTTAAATTTAAAGCTTCAAAAATCTCGATGCACTAAACAGTAAACATAATAATTAACTTTTAAATTAACTTTTGTTCTTCAAGTTTTGACTTTAACTCTGTATAAATATGTCAGAAATACATGTATGACATAGACACGCAATCTTGGCGATCCGCGTAGGGATATGAACAGGTCAATCTTACGCTTTTTTGTATGATATTTTCATACAATAAAGCGTAACACACCTTGAAAATTATGACAACTTGTAGAACAAAACTTGTTAATTATGATGTTAAATATTTAATCTTGCGGTTTTAGGTGTTTTAAATTTAACCCTGTATATTTGTAGTGGCGTAGGTCAATTTACAAAATGAATAAATGATGAATATAAGTACATATTTCTGACGAAATAACATATCAATGTAATTGCAATAATTAATAACTGTGGTGAACGTACTTCAACTTTTTAACAAGCCGCACCAGGTCAATGACCTAAAATTTTTTAGTATATTGTTATCAATTTCCGTAAGTACTTGTCTTTACATTCTAGTTTATTTAAACAGCAGTTATATTGCGACACATTTAATTATATAAAAATAATTGTTGACCTATTAAAATAAGACAGCCTTTTATTAGAATAAATCAAACCCATAGTCTCCCACCCTTCCCCTGAAACGTTTTACATCACGTACAAAATTAAGGCAGTGTTAATATTATGTTTATCTTAATACATACATACATAGGAATAATTTGTGTACTTTTTAAAAATTAAAAATAATCTCCAATCCCCAAAATCACTCTTAAAACTCACCTTCCTCTTCTTGAATGATAACGAGGTCCTCCTCCATATTGTCCGGAGGAAGGAAGCCGGGTTACAATATTGTTCAGAAGCGGGGCGCCGGGAGCGCACCTCCGTCATTACAGTCATCACTCACTCAATTAACTGCATTTGTTTCACTTTACAACACTTTTGTAACGTCACTTTGTACACTTTTGTAAAGTCACTTTGCGATTGCACTTTTGTAAAGTGACTTTGTTTTTTTCACTTTGTCACACTGTTGTTAATTTTCTATCTGTAAAGTGACTATTTACCCAGCACTTGTAAGGTCACTGTTTTAATATGCACTTTAGGTGAAGTCACTTTACGATTGAAGAAAAGTGACTTTTTATGCACTTTTGTTTTGATTCCGCTTTAGAAATATTATCTGGGTATGTTAATGTTTTTGGTAAACTCACACCAAAATAGTTTTTATATTTTTTTCTCTCTGCGTCAAATTATTGTTAGAAGTTTTTCTTCAATCTGTTTTCAAAATAATATATTATAATAAAGTTTAAATTTCATGTATCAGTTCGGGTTTTGTGTAAATCAATATAAATAAATGAATGGAAATTATTTCACACGTAACGACTGTAAAATTTTAATTGTACTTAAGAAACTATTAATTAATTTGGGAATTGAAATGCAACGCTTAAAATAGAAGTGATACCTCAATTCTACTTTAGTATGCAATTTGTTCGCTAACAATGCAATATTATGAATAGTCAAACAATTAACAAAGTACGCATTATAATTCTTAAATAAGGAAAATTGAAACACTAGCTAAAAATAATTCAGATTAGTAATCCAATTAAATTAATTGTTTCGGATCCAATTTCATTATTAATGTGTAAGTACAGTCAGAAACAACAAGCTGGTAACATCTGAAGTCTCTTACTGTGTAATTAAATTGTTTTAAACCGAACTGCTAAGTAGGATTAGAAGATAGGATTCTAAGAGTCGCTTTTTGTGGAAGAAGAACGAAATGATAATATCTTGACCGGCGATCCATCAGGAAAATAGCAAAAAAAAATCGGCCTGAGATTCGAACTCAATGTCAATTAGATCCTTTACCGAAGAGTTTATATGACTGTTCTATTATTATAATAGACTAACGAATTTAAAGCTGCATATATTAAAACATACTCAAGGCTTAATCCCTTCCTCGTTCAGGAGAAGATATTTGTCTAGCAGCTGGACAGTTACGTGTTAAAAAGAACCATATCATTCAGGGTCACAGAACCATGATGATAATTAAGCTCGCCCCCTATAACATGGGGGTACTAACTACTACTAACTAACTTTGTTAATGGCGGCGCTAAATTGCATCTATCTCTGCCTACAGCTTCGAGTATAACAGGCGTGATATTTTGTATGTAAGTACAAAAGTAGAAATTAAATGGACATGCTTATTTGTTGCTAACTGTATTTTAAATCAGTAATGTCATTGTGACAGGCTAATAACTTGATAGCCGAATCAGCATTTCCGGTATTAAGTGTGTATATTTTTTAGCTGAATATGACAATTTTGGACATAATTGTATGGCTTTGTATGGACGTAAAGGTTTGTTTACATTGTATGCTTTGTTATTTTGTGACTCTGTTTTTTTTTTCGTGTGCAGAATTGCTAAAGCGTTTAATTGTATGTTATATAGGGTGGTGTGTTTTTGACTCTCAAATAAAATAATTATATTATACGCGAACGACTTATTGTTCGTATGTATTTCTTGATATTTATTGTATTAAATTAAATTTCTTATTAAAATTAAGAATAAGAATATTAAATTTAATTTTAAAATAACCTCAAAATGTACCTACTCCTTATTCATTGTATATATTCCGTATTCTATTAAAATGTTTCCTTCAATATCAATAGTGGTATTTACCAGTGACAATAAATTTTACCAATGACTGTCCCACTGCTGGTCAAAGTCCCTTTCCGGAAAAAGTGACATAATATACCACCAAATAGCCTAAAATGTCGTTCCACGGCACCTAAAATAACAGTACTTAAAAGCAGTGATTCCCAACCAGTGGCCCGTGGAAGTCAAAATATGGTCCGCGAATGAAGTTAAAATTAAACATTTTCAGGATGATTATCACACTTTTTTTAATATTCTTACATAGTGGTCCCTGTCAACAAAAATATTATAAAAGTGGTCCCTGACTAAGAAAAGATTAGGAACCCCTGGTGTAGAGAAACCATTTCGGACTAAAGGAGGCGCTCATAGACAATTCCGCTCATCGGTCAGTATACGATCTGTGGGTTAAGCAACCATTGGCGCGGTTGTTCCATAGATGGGTGACCGCATAGTGGTATTTGAGCGCCTCTGTGTTTCGGAGGGCACACTAAAAGTCGTACCCGGTTGTTGTCAATTTAGATAACAGTCGTTAAACCATGTCTAGAGACCTTTGGATGGCTTGAACAACTTTAAATCTAGGTTGACCACTAACCATAGGATAGAATAGACAGACAGAAAGTATTGTAAACATTAAGTACATATTTTAATGATCCTACTGGACAAAGCTTAAGGCTTTAATCACAGGATGCGATTATCTGTCATCCCACGCAGTCTGGCAGTGTGGATGAGGCCTGATAAGGCGGCTGATAACTCATGCAAATGACCTCAAAACTATACAAGTTGTTAGAAGGACGTAATAATGTGGGCATTTATTGTTGTTTATTATTATTTCCCCGTAGTGCAGATATAAAACTATTACTACGTTATTATATTGTAAACAACAGCCGCGCGGATTAATCTCTGAAGTTAAACGACGCTTGCCAGGTTAGTCTGTGGATGGGTGACCATTTTATTAATTCCGAGTTACACTGGTAAATACCCTTCCCCCCAACGTAGTTGGAAGCTATGCCGATAAATTTAAGTAGTTTAGTTTATTGGTAATTAGTAAGTTTAAATAATATAAATAGGTACAACAAACGAAAAACCTAATTAAGGTTCTGGAAATAAAACCCGGATCCTAATTAAAACGAAATGACCTACATATGAAATAATTGGCAATGTAAAAGTAAATATTATTATAAAGTATAGGTATTATTATAACACGGTGATAACAGTTGTTGCGATATCGGCTGTAGATAACGAGGTTTTATTTTGGTTATAACGGTTGAGTAACTATAAAATAGTAGTGTTTCAATACTTTAGAATAAGTAGTAAAAAATATCTCTTCCTTACTGGTATAAGCTATAAGTAGAGGAAGAATTTCTGGATGAAAATTTTTGAGTCTACTTTTTGTCTCGACCTGCTATTCAAACCAGAGACTTTAGTGTGGTAGTCTTATGTATTACCGATGCGTTAGATGCTATAGGGATAGTCAATAAGTATTGATTAAACAATTGTTTTGTTATTTCATAAATAATGATCTTCTATAAAGTCTGGTGAGTATATGTATCCGACGGTAATTTTTAAGACATTATGAATTTGTATGAAGCTAAAGAAGTTAGTAGGAATCGTAGCAAGTGGACTATTGAACAGAAACAACTATTAGTGGTTCGCACAGATAATTGATCCGTATAGGAATCGAACCCATAACCTCTTGACGCACTGGTAGTCACGTGGCGATCACCATAACCACTGCGCCACGAAGGCCGTTAAAATCAAATATGGTGATGAAGATTTTTAAATGCTCTTATTTCTGCAAGACAATATTGCAATATCTAACTCGTATATAAACCTAATCACAAAACATCACATGACTAACACCAAAAATGAATTACTTTCATTACTGAACTATTAAGACAGGTAATTTCGCATTAATTCTTGTTCTATCAGGTTTCACGAAATCGTTGAATAACCTTGCATTCAACATCTTGTTTTTATTTACATCGGAAATCCCTGTTGGTTTTATAACCTGTTTTAATGCAATAATCCAGTTAGAGTATGACTGCCGTAAATATATTTTAATGTGGGAATTTTGTATTTTAAGAGTATGGGCCCCAGTGTCGTGCCTTGGGGTATCCCCCATCGAAGGTAACAACATAATGTATTTTTAGAATTGCATATTTTAATGTTACCCAGATTAAAGGCCCTAGAGTGGACCTTGGGGTATCCCCATCAAAAATAAAAATGAACTATTTTTAGAAATATTTTCATTTTATCAACACTCAGTTGTTGGTGATGCGGAAAGGTAGTCGAAATTGATTTCTTTATTGAATAGTGATTAAATGATAAAATGATGAACATGGATTGATATTGTACTCGAACATAATATATTTATCTACAAAGGAAGTAACTAGAATCCATGATTATACTGTTCAATTCGGGAAGCTGATAGTCTATATTTTATGATGGGACATAATTAAAAGTTTATATTACTATTAAAGTAGTAATTTCCTCTGTACATCAGTCAAAATAAAGCTGAATGACTAGCAAGTAGATAAATACATTCATGGTTACGTGAAAAAGTAGGAAAATGATTTATTTGTTTATCCAAAAGCACTCACACAGTATTTTATTTTCAAAACATTTCTGATATGTAAGAGCAGTGATAGCCGAGTGGCATAAGTTGACACCTCCCACGTAAGTGGTCGCAGGTTCGAACCCGAGGCAACACACCAATGACTTTTCGAAGTTATGTGTGTATTAGAAATAATTATCACATGCTCCAACGGTGAAGTAAAACATCGTGAGGAAATCTTGCACGTCTAAAATTTGTTTTTAACATTTATTAAGGGCATGCAAAGTCCCTAACCCGCACTTGGCCAGCGTGGTGCACTCAAGGCCTAACCCCTCCCTCATTACGGGAGGAGACCCTTGCCCTGCAGCGGGATATTAATGGGTTAAATTTATTATTATTTATTCTGTTATATGTAACTAAATCAAACGCTTTAGTCAGATCCACACGATTTGCGGAAAATCAACAATAACTACAATAACACATAAGCTATTGTATTATATTATATCAATAATAGCTATATATTGTTGAACACGATTTATGAAATATGACACGTAAACTGATAATATTATATTACATATAATATAATAACACACGTTAAACTCGAGGGAGTAGGCAGATTTGTATGAAATACACCCGCGTTTCGACGTAATGAGGGGCTAGTCTAAGTTAACAAACTTTTTGCTACTATTGAGAAGATTTCAAATAATGGTCCAATAGCACTTTGTTCAATTCGGGGCTACGCACCACCCACTTTGAATCACTCAGAAAATTTTTGCATGGTGATGATGAAAATGATGCAACTGGATACCAGTGTTTAACATGGAGCGACTGCCTGTCTAACCTCCACAACCCAGTTACCTGGGATATAACACGATACCCTTCGGTAAGACTGGTTGTCAGACTTTCAAGCTTCTGACTACTGTTAACGACTGTCAAAGATCTTCGAAAACTCGCCTTCCGAAACACGGGGGAACTCGATATGTATAAGATTGTCACCCATACACAGATCAACCTCGGCAAGCGTTGCTTAACCTCAGAGATCGATCGGCGCGGCTATAGTTAACTAAGCCACGAGTAAAATATACGTTTATGTAAATGCTTGAACAAAATAACTTATGTCTGAGATCTCTTATTATTTATATTTTGATAATGCCATTTCCAAGACTCTGTTATGTAATTTAAAAGTATAATTCTTAAGAGTTTTTGTATGTTTGTTTTCGAATGTGTAGAGGTCAATCTAGTGTCGCTTGTGTCAAGGTTAAGATATATTCTAAATGCGATAGTTTAAAGGATATTAAGATATTTGTTGTTCAAAACAAAAACGAAAAGAGGACCACGGATTATATTATTATTTGAATACGATTTCGTACTAAGGTAGTTTATAACCCTAATTGGTTCACAGAATACTATTTGTTTAAGGGAAAATTTGTGTGTAAGCTAGACTTACGAGTACATCATAAATCTAAAAGAATTTCTGCCTTTTACACTTTTATGCCCAAATAATTGAACCAAACTTTGAACTCACAATTTTACTGAAATTTACATTATCTTGATAAAATTCAGCATAGAGATAGTCAGACTAAATGAACTTAAATCAGGAATCCACTAAGCGTCAAATGTATAAAACCATGCAAATCACTGTACATAAATAAAATCGCGCCTTCTACATTCGGTATACTTATGAAATTTTCGTAAATTTATGAAAATTAAAAGTAAAGACACTTAGCTTCTCCCTAGCAGCTCCCTGCATCATAGTATTATACATGTTAAAATGTAGTACATCTAGTTAATAATTTACAAAACTAGGTACACTATAAATGTATCCTAGCCTTTGCTTCAAGACCTGTATGTTTATTATTGTACCATCGTAAGTCACATCTGTGTTAGATATCAGACGCGTTTGACACATGTAACGGTTTATACGCCATCTTACAGTCAAACGGTACAATTCTGAACTAAATTATACTTAAGTACTTCAGATTTCATATTGAATTAGCTGACCCGCGCAACTTCGCTTGCGTCAAATAATACAGTCCTCCTCAGACACTCCTATTGGTCGTAGCGTGATGATATATAGCCTATAGCCTTCCTCGATAAATGAGCTATCTAACACTTAAAGAATTTTTCAAATCGGACCAATAGTTCCTGAGATTAGCGCGTTCAAACAAACAAACAAACAAACAAACTCTTCAGCTTTATAATATTAGTATAGATTTGGTATGGTTAGTGATAAATCTTTTTTCAAAGTCATTCAAATTATCCGAAGGTCTTTGACATTACTTATGCCTGGTTTCTGAGGTACATTTAGCGGTAGTTTATCTATTCAAACTGTATTTTTTATACTAGCCTAAACTCTATTGTCGCCTTGGCTGTAGTTTTAATTGACTACAACTGGGACCAAATTTTATCATTTCAAATTGCCCTTACCGGCTACCCATCTATGATCGTCTGTGGCAAAGGTTGCTTGCCTCATTGATCATTTATCAACCAATGAGAACAACTGGCTAAAAGTGTCTGATTTTAACGGTTCCTACAATTCGCAAAAAAACGTATATAAAACTTTATTTTTAACACTAGAATGTTGTCATAAGTGTATTCAATGAAATACACCCGCATCTTGCCATTAACAATATTAGTCCTATGTAGGGGCTACCGTGCACCCACCACGTTACCTAACTTGCGGGAACTATCGAAAATATTTTTATCAGAAATTAGCGTAAAGTAAATAATAGTACTTTACCCACTTCGAGAATTCATCCCGAAATTTCGTGGACAGTAAAAAACTACTTCAAAATCAAAGTTTAAAATGTATAAGCATTTGATAAAATTCGTATGTTTCCCATACATTTGTTTGCTATACACACATAGTGAGGTCGTTTCGAAGGTAACGATATAATCACTACGCTACACTTAGAAATCACATGTGAAGCGCACTAATGTTCCTAATTATGTATTTATATGTTACTACGAGGCGCCCATAGCCAGTTGTGCTCACCAGTCGGTAAATGATCTGTGGGTTAAGCAACCCTTGGCGAGGTCATTCTATAGATGGGTGACCGCATAGTGGTATTTGAACTGGGCGTATCCGTGCTTCGGAGGGCACGTAAAAAGTCGGTCTCGGTTGTTATCTACTAAGGTAACAGTCGTTAAGCCACGTCAAAGGCCTCCGGGCGGCTTGAACAACTTTGACACTAGGTTGACCACTAACCATACGACAAGAAAAAGACTACAGCCTTTCAAGGGGTACCATATTATATATATCGAGATCTTCCGTGTTTCGGAAGGCACGTTAAACTGTGGGCCCCGGCTGTCATTATAAAAGATCTTTGACAGGCTTTAAGAGTAGTCAGAAGCTTGAATTTGCTATCACTATGCTACATTTCATCAAAATCGATTCAGCCGTTTTCATATTATGAAACAGGGATAAATAAAAACATTTTCATATTTGTAATATTAACTATGGATTATTCTTTATCGATTTCGTTTAAGTTAACTTTGGATGTGTTAGTTTGATTCCTGAGTGTAGTAATTATTGTTTTACAAAGATTATGTTCTTTCTCAGTTATCTACCTAAGAACAAGTTATGAAAGACAAAACGTAGACAAATAACATCTAGACGTTAACAAATGATGTACAATAAATTATGCTCAGACTCGCAAAAAATGTATGTGATTCATAGTTTCATACAAATTACTGTCTCAGCCGGGAGTTGAATTGGTTACACGTCGCATAATCATTGCATTTCATATTCCAAGACACGAAAATAACTGATTATTGTGTCTACATTCCAAATTTCAAATAGCGAACAGAAAAATGTCTTTATTCCAAATAAAAAAACAAAAATATTTTAAACTAAGAAGAGAATAAAGTGTTCATTCCAATTAAAAAGTAAAAATTTCAAATAAAGAACACAATAATGGCCAGTACTTCTGGAATGGAGACACGAGACATTATTTCAGTGACAATAAGTATTATCTCCGAGTTTATTTATATTGATTTACACCACACCGGTCGCTTTACCGTTTACCTGCTAATTAAAATACTAATTTAACACAAATCCAGCACTTTTTTCCCACTATTTTCCACTTTGTACACGTCACTATATCACTGTCAAACACTTTACTATAAAAACTTACTAATTAATGTTTAGTATGACTAAAATATTTAGTATTTTTAGTACCCGGACGCAACGTTCTGCGTCTCCGAAACTATACTAACACTGTTTTCAATATGACACTGCTAAAATGCGAGATAATATGTTTAGTATACATCGAAGAACACACATCACAACTACTCTCGAAAATACAACCCAAATTGTGTCATATTTTTAAGGCGATAGAGTTGAAAATTCATTGACAATAAAGTGGCACTTACGTCATTCCACAACCGTTGCAAAAGATAAACACTGAAAAATGTAACGGGCAATCGATAATAAATTTTATTCGTAATATATTAAAGTTTAAATTTGTTCATCGGGAGGCACTTAGGAAAACGGTTCGAAAATCTCTCGCGCACTGTACTGGTAGGTGCGAGCGAGATGCAAGATGCCCACAAGGTCAGCTTATAACAAACATAATATACACTTTCAGAATTATTTCTCATATATTAAAGACTGGTTTTATATATTAATAAGTGTTTTAAATTACATTTGTATTTAAATTCTTGGTGAATTTTGTATGGATTTTTACATTGACATGTTGCAATTTTGTTAGGGGCTATGTTTGTTTACTTTTTACATCACATCTCGGGAATAGCTGCGATGGTTCTAAGCAACATAGTTTAGTAACATTTGATAAAGATTAACACTCGGTTTTTACCTCTGGATAACTATCACCTACTTAGCTGATAGTTAAATTTTGACCTATGTTTTCATACTTGCTGTTAATTTATCTAGTAGATAGATTATTTGTCCCTTATTACTAAATACTGAAACTGACCCAAAGCATTCATTAAAATGTCCTCAATCTAAAAATCAAAATTTTATATTGAGGAAACTAATGATTTTTCTAAGCATCAATTACCCGTAATATGTAACTTTTAACGCAAAAATATTGAAAGAATAAACAATATTTTTAATAAAATTTATACATACTATAATACTTTTTTCAATCAGTTACCTAACTTCGACAAGGTTCTATCTGCCTTAAAATTTCATACAAGCAAGTGGGAGTTGAGACCTTTGCACCGTACCCGTGCACAGCAAGTGATCATTACTCATCACACGGGGAACCTCTCGATAGTAAATACTATACGAACACGTTTTATTTCACGTGGCTACTAATATTAGATGTTATCTTTTGTTTGTTTTCTCAGAAACTGCTGGACCGATTGTGTTAATTCTTTCAGTAATAGAAAGTATTATGTCTCCTGAAGGATCGTCGTCAACTTATTGTCAAAAATGGTCAAGTCAATTGTTAAATAAATCAGTAGATAATAAAATCAGTAAATTTCTAACGTTCTCTTTAAAGCACGAAGACTAACGGAAGAGCAAAAAGGGTAAAATTATATTTATTATGGGGGTAATAGAAATTAATTCCTTTTTAAAGAACATAGTAAAATCATGGGATATTTCGGTTAATAGCAATAAAGCAGGAAACGGACGTATTATTATAATAACACTGACGTTTTTTTCTAGATCAGAATATCAAAAGGAACCTTTTTTAAATCTTGAGTATTGTTATGTCTAGCTTATGATCATAAAATACTTTGACATGAAATGCAAATGATATAATGTGTTACAAATAGCAATGATCTAGGATCCATCACAGTGTCAATTTAGCATGACATGCATTTATGTTTTATTGGTATCATCAAATCATCGTCAATATGAGAATAGATTGATGGTAATAAAGTAATATTGCAGATATCTTATACACAGATTATAACTTAATAAACCGTTTTATGTTAATCTGGAGTAAGAAGACCTTTCAATTAACTCCCAGCTTAATCAATTATATCAGACGTCTAGTAACAGTAACTAAAGGACTTCTTATACTTAATACAGTTGATACTGACCTTATTGGCTATTTACTAAAATCGAGATAGAAACGTATTTGTAAATTATATTAAAACGGAATTGCAAAAATAAGTTTTAAATTAATTTTGTAATTTACCAAGTACTTCACTATAAATTAAGGATTAAATAAACAGAAGCTAAAAAGTCATGGATATTTAATTGTTTAAAACTTTTTAATAAAAATATTAAAAATCCAAAAGCATTTTTCGCGATACGGGAATCGAAACCATAACCATCGTGATCAGCAGTAACACACTACTACCGCTGAGGCGCAATAATTTTTTATTCACCCCAAATTCTCGCAACTAAAAAAGTATAAATCGATACTATTTTAAGTAATTTATAGCAAACTCAAACTAAAAATCGATACCTTTCCTTAAAAATAGCAACAAATTTAAACTAAACATCAATATTTTTTCTAACATAAACATTATAAAAAAACCCTACCTTTAATTCTAAAACACCCAACAGAACAAAACTCCCCAACATAGATCATAGCCACGTGAGACATAAGCCGCTTTGCACTGAACCTCCACGCATCACTGGCTCCCGGATAAAGGTTGATTTCATTACTGACTGCTCAAGCCTGACCAGGCAACTTTTGTTTATTTATTACGTTGTATTGTTGATACAAATTGGATAGACTGGGTTTAATGACGACTAGGATTTTTGTGTATTTTTGTTTAAATATTAGGTAAAACATGTTACGGCTATCATTAGTTCGTTCATCAAAAGTAACAGTCAAAATACAAATTTTACTGTCATTTTATTTTACCCCTATGGTAAAGTAAAAGTGACAGTCAAATTTTGAATGTAATTGTTACTTTAGCTGCTACCTTTTATGAAACTGGCTTTAAGAGTAGATGAAGAATCAGCTTGCGACTACGGCCAGTATAATCTGCGCCGAAATGTCTGGAAAGCCTAGGTTAAATGCATGTTAGCATTGTATTCCGTATAGGACAAAATATTAAACAAGCACCGCGAAAGTTTAAGGTTATTATTTTGAGCTGAAAACTAGTGATGACACCAATATAGGTACTAGATCAAATTACTAACTCCGTCGGTGAACAAGACCAATGTAACTTGACCCAAGAGTTGGGTAAAAGAAAAGTTTTTCAAGACTCGAAAAAGATTTATAATTAAAGAATAATTATTATATATTTTACACGCTTAAAGCCCTGAAAATTGTTTAAGTATTTTAAGCTTAAAATAAACTCAAGTCTAAAAATAAACCGAGGTGTCGCACCCAGGTTGTAGTCCATCATAATTGCACTGAAACTTGTTAAAACTTAACCCTAGCGCTAGTATTCAATTAAAACTTAACAAACTTGCATTATGTAGTAACATTCGAGAACATAAATATTAACACAATTTTAATATACGTAGATTTTTAACTAAACTCGCTTAAAATGCTGTAGTATGACTTTTCAGAACCAAAATTCTTTAGTTTTATATAAAATTCTTCTTCCGTTCTCTATAACTCTTTATTATATAATTAGTCTGAAACTAACTAAAACTATCCATAATATCTTTTATCTCTTCTCCTATAGTTTATTTTGAACTAATTTGTATTTCAGTAGTTTTCAACAAATAATTTATCAAAAATCATAATGTTGAAAATGATGAAACTAAAAGATTTTGGTTCCAAATCATAAGTAGTCGTTATTTTCAATTTCATTTAACCTAAACAATATTAGCAAAATATTCTAGTTCAACTCGTTTCAAATCAGTTTGCCGATGACCTTATGACGTCACACCCCACTGTTCAATACAAAACAGACACGTGTGAGTTGTATTAGAGGTCGTTTCACCGGCAAACTCGCAATAAAGAAGAAAAGACTTACCTCTTCTTCTAGAGCGACAGGGAACTGTGCTGGAGTTAGTGGTTTCACTGCTACATCTTCTAAGGCTGCTTTCCTTCTGCAAAGAAGAGAAGAAATGTATGTTAGAAATAATTTTAATAAAACTTTATAAAGTCTTTTAAATATACTTTAGTTATGTAATTAATTGTTCTTGACTTTACATCTGCCCATATAACTTATTGAATTTGGAAATTAGTTCCTTTCATTTGTTTCAATGTCTATGCACTAAACAACCATGAAAAGGCTAAAAAACACGAATTATCTTCTGCATTTCTGAATAACCAAGCCACTGATAGTTTGATACTACCTTCACATTTATAAAAAGAGAACCTGTCGTGTCCTAAATTCGATTCCTGTATCAGACAATGTATAATCGTGTTTTTGTTGATGAAATTTCTTTTACTTGTCTTTTTCGAATGGTTATACATTTATAATATCCCATATTTATCTTCTTATAACAAATTACAGGTATCAAAACCCATCCTAAAACCATTCATCAGGTGAATCCCCTAACTTTAGTCCACCATCAGTCAATTGAACCGAAATGAGTCCAATCACCTCTGCAACGGCGGTCGAGTGAGCAAAAAATATAACACATACACGTTTTGTACACGTGACTGTATGAAGAAAGCTACATACAAAAATATGTAATTGATTTTTTATAATTATACTAGCGGCCCACCGCGACTTCGTCTGGGTTTATAAGTACGTAGTCCCATTCTGTGGGATTCTGGATCCCGCCGATCTTTTAAAAACTCTGTCTTGATAAAAAAATATATATATTCAATTTGGTGTAGTTGTTCTGAAGTTAAGCGTGTATGTATGCACACGCTTAACGGTCGGTCGGTGATTCATTTTCATTTATATTGATTATTTTTGTATCGGACCATGCTAGAGACTTAGATCAATTAATAATAGATTGTATTTTGTGCTTCTAAACGATTAATACATTTTTTAAGTAGGATTCGAATGCACTATAAGCGACGCGATGGTCCATATGGCGCGACTACTGCACCATCGTCGATTTTTTTTACTTAAAAATTGAGTATTTGTTTTACAGTTATACTCCATGACTCTTTGCAATCATAATTATTATGAAGCCTATGTGTATTTCTAGGATATGAGCTACTTCACTACCAAATTTTATCTTAATTTGTTTAGTATATTTAGCGTGACTGAATAACAAACAACTAGACTTTCGCACTAATATTATAAATGCGAAAGTTTGTGAGTATGTATGGATGTTTGTAACTCTTTCACGCAAATACTACTGAATTGATTACGATGAAATTTGGTATGAAGGTAGCTGAAGACCCAGAATAACGCATAGGCTGCTTTTTATCTCGGAATTCCAGAGGGATCGGGATTTACACGGAAGGGTTTCCACTGGACGAAGTTGCGGGCAGCCTCTAGTTATTAATATTTTAAGGTAGATTTATGAACCTTCCAATCTGACCGTTGCGCCGTCAAATAAAGAAAAACTAAAAGATCACGACCTCAATAAATAACAGTGACATGACTCATCCAGTCGTACGACTAATGATCATTCATTCACAGATAGATAAGCTACTAGAGTTAGGTGAACTACGATAGGTGTAGTTAAGGTCAGAGATAAAAGATGACCTTGCCTCGTGGACTCACACTCCCACCAGTACGAATAATTAAATAATAATTAATAAATAAAGCTATACTATATATTGGGTAATATTCTAGGCAAAGCGGAAATTTGAAAAGGTATCTTAAACATCGAGATTCATTATATTTTCATTTATCATAATATCTTTTATTCGAAAACGTGTTTCCACCAGTAGTAACTTTTGGTTGAAAAAAAGTTTTATTAGAAAGCACTTTTCATCAAATTATTTTCATTTCTATGGGTTCTATAGTCTGATAATTTAATGTAAGCTTCATGGCTGGCGCAGGTATACAAAATTATAAGTTTCAAACTATAGAGTAGTCGGATTATAAGGTTTCATTTAAATAAATATAATAGCCGACTAACTCACAAAAAATCTAAAGTTCCAACTAACAATTTACTTCTACGTTAATAAGTTCTTTAACTACAGTCACCACAAGAACAAATCAAATAATTTAAGGGAGAAACACCCTTAACTTAAACAGTGTCCAGTCCATTAACACACTACTCGTCTCACTAGGACTTGCTAGTATGAAGACAAATAGCGGTGAGAGACTTCAGATGGACTCGAGAAAGTCAACGTAATAGATACGAAGAGGTTGGGAAGTAGAAGAAACTTTGACTAGAAGTGGCAAATTTATTGTAAATTTTGGTGATGTTAGTAAGCTTTAAGGTCATTGAATAAATTAATTGAATAGGTACTACGTTGCTACCACTGCCCATAGGGGTTTGATTTCGACATAGAAAAGTACAAGTTAGTAAAAGCCACATAATAGTTATAAGTGCAAAAAAAGTTTTCAAATACGCAGCTATTTTTTAAATACATACAAACAACGGACACAAAGTACAATCAGATCCGAGACAATTATTTGTGGATCGCACAAATTATGGTTCCGTGTGGGAATTGAACCCACAACCTCCCGACGCAATGGAAGCGGCGTGGCGATCTAAAGCACTATGCTATGATTTTCATATCTGCAAAGTCTTCTTAAACTTCCTTAAAAATATTTTTGGCTCTTCTTTTCACCCTACATCTACAATGGCCAGTTAGAAAAAGCTTTCGTCCATTTAATATAGCAGTAGGGGATGGTTTATGAGGTGGCCGACACCCCACCGAACTCCAATTGATCGTTAAATGCGACAAATACTTCGTAACGTCTAAATAGTCAGAGAATTGGAAGGAAACGGGCAAGGAAATAGTTAAGATGGGAATCTGGTATCGGTTGTTTTGCCAATAAAATAGTAGGTGTAAGGAATATTTTAATTTCCAAGGTTTTAAGTCTTCTTCTTATCGTAGGTTAGTGGTCAATCTAGCGTCAAAGTGGTTTAAGGTGCCGGAATGGCGTTTGACATGGCTTAACGACTGTTATCTTAATTGACAACAACCGGGACCGACGTTTTTACGTGCCCTCCAAAGCATGGAGACCCCCAGTTCAAATACCACTAGGTGGTCAGATCGCTGCAAGGACTGGTTAACCCACAGATCGTTTACCGACCGGTGAGTGCAACCGGCTATGGGCGCCTCAATCCATACTAATATTATAAATGCGAAAGTAACTCTGTCTGTCTGTCTGTCTGTCTGCTACTCAATCACGCCTAAACTACTGAACCAATTTGCATGAAATTTGGTATGGAGATATTTTGATACACGAGAAAGGACATAGGCTACTTTTTACCCCGGGAAAATGACGCATTACCCGGGAAAATTGAGGTAGCGAACGAAGTCGCGAATAATCAAAATTATAATGTTATTGAATTAACAAAATTTCGTTGTCATGGCAACTATTTTAATGGCGGATATTCCTTAGCGCGACTTCGTTATATTATGAGATATAAATAATTTTGAGAATATTTTTCGTGAAAAAAAAGCATATGTTATATCATCACGCTACGACAAATTGCAGCAGAGTAACAGTAAAAAGTGTTACAAAGACTTGGAAAATTCTGACCCTTTCTCTCTTATGTGACGCAAGCGAAGTTGCGCGGGTCAGCTAGTTAAAAATAATTAGGTAGGTAGTTTTGATTCAAGAATTCAAAATATCTAAAAAATACATACCTGAGCAATATAATCTTGAACACAGGTCCCATGAGGCCCTTGATGATGGCAGAAGCGTTGAGATGACATCTTCCGTGTAAAACGATACCGTTCACCTGAAACAATTACATTTATATATCAATTATTAACAATTCACAGCTTTTCCAACCTATTACTACTATATAATATACTACCTACTTTCAAACACCAACTGTCCCTGAACTAATCTACTAACTAATTCAACTACGCGAATTTCTACACTTATATTATACTAGCTGCCCAGCAAACGTTGTTTTGCCATATAAATAAAAAAAATGGTCACTTAAGGACATGAAAAATAGATGTTGGCCGATTCTCAGACCTACTCAATATGCCCACAAAATTCCATGACAATCGGTCAAGCCGTTTCGGAGGAGTATGGCAACGAAAACTGTGACGCGAGAATTTTATATATTAGATTTGGATTTCATTTGATTTTCACTTAAAAATATAGTTCTCGCGAAATACGGTTCAATTATCTTATTAAAATTTATCGATAGGTCGTCATTTGTCGTCAGTTGATGATAAAAGAAATGCGTACCCTCAATTGTTTGACAAACGTCACTATGTCATCGAATGATTTTTACGTGTTTTCTAAAGCTGCGTTTACGCATATTGCTATTATATTTTATGTAGGCGCTTTAAATTTCTAATGATAATCGAGTGCCAAAAAAATAATTAAATCTACATATTACATACGTATAGATATGTACATAAATCAAGTCTTTTTTCTATAGTAGTAGGCAGTGACAAGAGAACGCCAGTTAAAGTACAATTCTTACAAACTTCCCTTGCTTCATTCACATCCATACATTTTGTCATACAAGAACGCCGGTTACGAGTACTACGCACCTGACCTTCTTGCAAGACAAGAATATGATCGGTGTATGTCTAATTTAATAAATACCCATATTAGCAATTAATTTACTGGTTACTACAGTCAATTTCTGGGAATCAAACCTAAACCCATATAAATCTAGTCATTTGAGTTAAACCAGAAACACAAAAGATTATTTACAAACAGTTTTAATTAACCCACAATGAGACTAACAATAGTTACACTACCGGGAATAAACCTATATAGCCGTTCTATTGAATGATCACCACAAATTACTGTAAATGTTTATTGTTTATACGAGCCGTGCCAATGTATCGTGGACTAGATTTCAAGTTATGTTACGATGTGTTTCTGAAGGGATAACTGGATATTTGTTGATACACAGCAAGCTTCAAGAACAATTGCTTCAGTGTCTTTTTTGGGTAGATGGGCAAGATAAAATCAGATGATCTATGTAGCTTTAAAATTTAAGCCATATTTCAGCAGCTGTGGAGTTGACTTTTAATAAAAGTGTGCTAATAAGTCACGTTTTCAAAATTTTATTTATTCAGTGTTTAAGTCGTAAAGTCGTAGAAAACTATACTCCGATTAATAATATTAGTACCGAGACCATGGATTTTGTTATTCGTTTAGTCACCATTAACACGAATGACAATTTATTATTGTCATAGTAAAATCAGGCACTTGGTTCCGCCTACGTCAACTTTTCTTGTCTATCTCATTCTATGTGGTAATTTTCTACGGTTTTATACAGCTGGCTTACGTTCCTTTCTTCCATCAGCAATTAATTATAATCCAGTAATAATACGTTGTTTACTACAACAAAGAACCTTAAAACAACTTCACGAAGAGACACATGCAAAGAAACATTTCAAGTTACATTCCTCCTCAAAATTGGTCACCCAATTGACTTCCTACCTATTTAACCTTAGGTCAAATAAATCGAAGATCAACCACGAGATCATTGACCCCTACATTCATTCTCTGTGACGTGACATTTTGGCAACTGTACGAGCTATCAATCTCAATCTATCTTACTTTTAGCGGCTTAACAGTTGCACACACTGGTCGGTAAACGATTTGGTAATCTTTGATGTGAGGGTAAGTAGTTTTGGAATTTCTTTCAGTTCAGTTTTCTTATGACGTATAATAGTAGTATTGAAATAATTAGTCAAAAAATATTTTTATTTTAATAGCAATGTTATAACGCAATAAAAAGATCATCATCATTCAGAAGCAAAACTATGTTCACATTGACACATTCTTAATAGCATTTTACTAACGAAAACAGTAAAATCACTGATGTTTATTGCGTAAAAATCATTTAGGAATACTCTGTATTAGGTAAGGAAAGAAATAATTTAATTGTTATTATTATACCATACATACGATTGCAAATATGACAGTGTACACATTTTTTTGCTCCCGACTCTACATAAGTCTTAAAGGAGCATAAAATTCAAACGTTTTTATTTCAAAAGAGAGAATTTCTGGCCATATTATTGACAGCTAAACCTAGGATCCAAACGTTTATTAAATAACAGAATAGTATAAAAAAACTCCAAATTTCAGGCAAATTCCTAACCATGATTCAAAATCTGGACAAAATACAATAATACATACATTCCGGTATTATACAATGTATAAGAGATCTGTGGTACAAACTGTACAAGTGAGTACTGGCTCAGTGCCAGAGATACGCGCCGTGATGGACTGCAACGGGTTTGAGTATCGGGTAGGTTTACATCACTTTCAGTCGTTTTTGAAGCTCTGTCTAACCAATGATTACTAACTAAAGGTTATCTGCTTATCATGTTATCGTTAATTACGCTTTCAAAATTATAGTCAGATCTTAGATTATTACGTTTAAATGAACTACCATTAACTGATTCTGGTTTGTATTGATTTATAGAAAATATACAATTACAACTAAATTAACAACGATGACTATAACGCTATAGTAAGTAAATAGTGAATAGGTAGATAATTGAAATTGGTCCATGTAAGATTTCTTTAAATATTTAATTGGGAATGTAAATAAATTAAAATTTCACGCATTTTTTCACTTTGTTTTCGCAATTTTTGTGAAATACTAGTGGCCGTCCGCAGCTTAGTCCGATTATTTAACGAACGAAATTTCAACATTTTTCTCTCAAGTCAGTTACGCTTACGGAAGAGTTTTATGTTGATGACAGTATTTTATTAGAGGGTGAAAATTAATTAATAAAAATAGTTTAGTTTATTTCATTTAAATGTCGAAACCAACAGGGCAATGCGGATTTATCAACACTTATAAAAATGAATTATTTAATTCTTCCCATACGATATGTTCGCTCCCGCTCCTCTCATGACTAAGTCCTCATCCCAGCATCCGAATCTTGGCTCGAACTATTCAAACGTAAAGTTTGTTATGAACACAAATAAAATGCAAATATATTCGTCTTTCTAATATAATTATTATATCTTGTATAAATGTTGAATACGATGTTATTAAGTAAATCATCAGCGAAGATTCTGAAGTAAATGTTATATAATTGAGTTATCTTAGTATGTGATAGTAGTTACGCTTGTTTTACTCAATTAACTAGCTTACTAGCTCATCCACATGACTCAACTCGCACATAATCCTCTGGTATTTTTTTTTTCCTTTGAGGGTTCATTAAAAAAAATACAAAAATTTCACTACATCCATGCGAAATTTCATTAAAATCGGTTAAATGGTTAACGCGTGAAAGCCTTAAGCACAGAACGATACATAAGAATCCATTTATAAAACTAAAGTGTTATGCGCGTTTAAAGTATTACAAATGTAATACTAGAAAAAATACATTTACTAAAGAAGCATTGTATATAGCTTTTATAAAATGGGTTATTTTTCATTTGATTATGTCATTCAATTTAAAAAAATATATATAAAACGGTCACCCATCCAAAACCCACACCACCAAAACTTCACTTTACCTAAACCTTAAATAATGTTATAACAAAACTCATATTATATCCAGTAACAAGATATTCGTAACATGTATATTTGGCGCACTTCCAAACAACTCTTAGTGATTTGTTTCATTTCATGTATTACATAGGTGAGTGACGTCACATTGTTGTGGAATTTTCGTTGAAGTAGAATGCAATAATGCATGAGGTGAATATATTATAAGAAAATATTATTATCTAAAATTAGCCAGTTTTTGCCCGCGACTTCACCTGAGCTGATTTTTGTTTGACTTACTGAGGAACTGTTCTGAGGTCAAGCTACGCTTGCTGAGGTTGTTCAGTGGATGGGCGACCATTTTATACATATCAAGTTCCACTGTGTTTTGGAAGGTACGTTAAAATATGGTATTGATCTTTGACAGTCGTTACCATTGGCTAGAACCACTGGCAACGACTGTCAAGCTTCTAAGCTTGAAAGTCTGACAACCTGGTAACTGGGTTATGAACGTCCGATAGGCTCCATGTAATTTACTTATCGAAATTCAACTGCTTCAGAGATTTACGCTTAATAATAAATTTAGCGATTCTTTTTTTATATTATAGTCATTCTAATATAAATTAATGGCCTAATAGTACTTTGACTGGCGGCCATGCCGGCGGCTCCTTTGTGTGGCAAAGCCAGCGGCAGTGAATGCCTGTCAATGGCACTGTGTGTAGGAGCTGCTACCAACACTATCGAACACATTTTGGTCATAACATTTGAAAAGAACCAGTTAAAAATACTTAACTCAAAATTGAACTCAAATAAATCCATCGATATTACAACGTGACTCAAATTGTGAGCGTCGTCTCACAACGCAGATATGTAAAGTCGGTGCTATTATCTCCTCTCGAGGTGAAACGCTAATCTTTATTCATTCAACTGCTTTACAAGTCTGATTCTGTTGTTTTAAACGAGTACTCTTGAACGAGGTTTCGTTGTGTTTTATTACAAAATAGCTGCTTTTGAAGGGTGAGAACTTAGTCTTGTGATGATCGCGGTGCAATGTGATACGACGTAGGTATTGTATCAAATTCATTCAAATATTGAGGCGCCCATGGCCAGTTGCGCTCACCGGTCGGTAAACGATCTGTGGGTTAAGCAACCCTTGGCGCGGTTATTCCATAGATGGGTGACCGCATAGTGGTATTTGAACTGGGCGTCTCCGTGTTTCGGAGGGCACGTAAAAAGTCGGTCCCGGCTGTTGTCTACTAAGATAACAGTCGTTAAGCCATGTCAAAGGCCCCTTGACCGGCTTGAACAACTTTGACACTAGGTTGACCACTAACGATACAATAAACAAACAAACATACAAATATTATAAATTTAAAATTATGTCTGCTTTTGTGCTGCTGTTTGTTTCGTTACCAGCCGTTTTCAATGTTTCGTCAAAGATTACAGATATATTGGTATCTAAACACGCGGCAACGTGTCAAGTCAAGCAAAGGATCTGACTAGCTAGCGCCGAGTATAATAGTACACAGATCATAATAAACTTAAAAAATCGAAAAATCCTTTCGTTTCTGTCCCTTATTCGTTGGTATCCAGTTTGAATTCTAAACTCTCTTGCGGAATTTCAAATACCGAAAGTAGAGTTCATTTCTAAAAGGCAAACGTGTCTATCTATGTAATCGTTCTAATCATTGGAATATTGGTCCAATTTTAAATTGCTTGACTCGAATTTTTTGAAAAACACGAAAAAATATCGGGTCGGCGGCGGTCGCTCGGTTTTTAAGAACTGTTAGGTGCAACGCGTAGTTAACTCCACCCTCATTCCATAAAGAGACCGCTAGCTTAGCATAGGTAGGACAGAAGTAGGTAAAATTTTCTGAAAAATTTATACTAATATTATAACGCTGAAGAATTTGTTTGTTTGTTTGAACGCGCTCGTCTCAGGAACTACTGGGCCGATTTGAAAAATTATTTCAGTGTTAGATAGCCCATTTATCGAGAAAGGCTATAGGATATACATCATCACGCTACGACCAAAATGAGCAGAATACCAGTAAAAATGTTACAAAAACGGGGACAATTTTCATTCTCTTATGTGACGCAAGCGAAGTTGCGCGGGTCAGCTAGTGTAATAATAAGAGCAAAGTTTCTTCAAACTACATAGTTTGTACATAAAACTGTATTTTCAGCTACATCACAATACATATGGCACTAACAATATCATACAATTGTATATAGAACCGTAATGTATTTAAAAGGAATGACCTTTTCATACGCCAGTGTCAGTCTGCCGGCTCATTTACTGAAGTTGAATGCATTTTGTATGGCAACTGACCTACATAACATAAGTAGTTAGTTTTGAAACTTTAAGAACACGTAATAGTTTGAAAAGTAAAGAAAAATTGGTCACCCATTTTCGATTTTGATTAAGGCAATTTTTCCTTAACTAAATCGTACTAGGGAGTATTAATACTTATTCGAATAGTATCTGCACCTCCCACGTAAGTAGTCGACGGTTCGAACGCGAGGCAATACTCTAATGACTTTTCGAAGTTATGTGTGCATTAAAAGTAATTACTACTTGCTCAAATATTTTAACAGAAAAGGCAAAACTCCCAAAAGCCTTTTGGCGACCCCAGAATCGAACCTAAGACGTGATGTGTAATTACATTGTACTTAACTACGAAACCAGTTTATTATTAATGTAAAACAGGTAAAGTCAGAGGTAAAGTTATGTATAAAATTGTAACATATTGTTTATGATTTAATTAGACGACGTATCCTTATAATTACAAGCCTGCTACAAATATTTTAAACTTTTCTTGTCTGCTGTAGGGTTGTCGAACAACTTGAATTTTAAATATGATTTTTACGTAAATAATATCAAGTATTTAATATCGAGTAGCAGATTTGTGTTTTACGTGTTAAGCTATCTTATGTCGCACAATTTTATTAAAATCGGCTAAGCGGTTTAGCCACGAAACGCTAAAAGATAGTCAGACTTACGATTTCATCAAAATTGATTCAGCAGTTTAGTCGTGAAAGACTAACAGACATACAGACATTCTAATTGAATATGTTTACATGGATAAACAAGACAAATACACGGTATTTTTAAAATGTAAAGTGAATCCCACTATAAGTTAGTTTAAATGACAAAATACATAAATATGTAGGAACTATGTAAATGTAACAGGATCTCCTGTATATAAACACGTCTATGAGAACTGTATGTAATTATGTTAATATAAAACAATGACAATAAAATCAAGACGCTACGAATAATGCTACTCTTGTTCTTGGGAATAAATTCTCGGGGATTTTAAAGAAAATATTGGCATTTTGCTTTTACAGTTTACAGTAGTGACTCTGTAGTCTGCGTGGTAATGTAAACGACTGCTGATCGCGAAGTCTTGGGTTCGATTTAGGTAGTGCAAATAGCCAGTACTGTTTTTTTAATTTATATTAGGTAGACTATTTTTTATAATAGCAGTCCGGAGTTTTGTAACGTTCCCGGTAAATTGCAAAAAGCTTGTTCCCTATTTCATGTAAGTAATATTGGGTAGTGTGTATATTTCATACACTTCTGCTTACAATTACAACAGGCTTGATATTTAAACAAGAAAAAATTGGAGAATAAAAAACTCAAAATAATTCTCTTCAGAAATTTACAATTACATTTTTGCCGAGCGTCAACCCTACTGACGAGGCAAGTTCGTCAGCTAAGTATGCGCTAAGTTAAATTACTTACGAGCCTACTTGTATCTACCTCAGACTTCAGGCAGGTATTTTTACATTACACGAAAAGTAACGACGAGTTAGAAATGTTGACAACATTAAATATGAGTATTTTGGAAGTTTCTTCTTACCTACTTTCTTTCTTTATTCATTGTATTCGCTGACTCACTTAGAGGGAAAAATAATGCTAACCAGTAGAAAATTTACAAAGAGTGGAAGAATTTGAAGCAAGTTGTTTATGAAATAGTGTGAAATTGAGGGTATTGAAAAAAAGAGATCTTCAAACAAACGTAACTATACGAAACAAAAACCACTTGATATAAATCTGTAGCTAGACGAAGCCACCACACCAAGAACTCCCTCTATATTATTTTCTACTATTAACAGGGTATGTTATATTAGCTTGAGCACCTTTAGCGAATTCTAAAAGAGCTTACTGAAATTAATCTTAAGAAGAATAAACTGACAATATTCAATACGATATTACACACTGTAAAATATCGTACTAGTTCATTAATAACTCATCTAAACTTGTTTGTTTGTTTGAGCGCGCTAATCTCAGGAACTACTGGTCCGATTTGAAAAATTCTTTCAATGTTACATAGCCCATTTATCTAGGAAGGCTATAGGCCATATATCATCACGCTACGACTAATAGGAACAGAGTACCAGTAAAAAATATTAACGAAACTAAACGTTGTTACAAAAACGGGGAAAATGTTGACCCATTCTCTCTTATGTGGCGCAAGCGAATCCATCACCATTAAAGACCAACTCACCTCAAGTATTTCATCTCCAACTTTAACCGGTGGACTGGCCTTAGCCGCCGCTCCAGCCGGGTGCAGGCCACAGACGAAGACGGCCATCTTGCTGCGGTCCCTGTGGCCTGCGAGGGAGAGCCCCAGCCCGGCGCGAGGAGACCGCTCCAGGCGGATAGAGAGCACGCTGTCGCCGAGCCCTGCGTACTTCTTACGGATTTTATCTGGAAAAAAAAGGCAGGTTTAAATGGGTTGTTGTTTCTGGTGCGATGCTTGTTTTACTTCTGTTTCAAAACGGGTTTGAGCGCATCGTGACTGCCTCTTGTGGGAAATTGTTTTAGTAAGGAATTAAAAAACTAACGTAGTTTTAGGAATGAAGAAATTTATTTCAGTTATTGACACGTTTTTTTTTAAGAATGGAAAAAATATCTCAGTTGTTTACCAAATGCTACACACGTTATTCCAGCCTGTTAAGCCACGTGTTAAACGATAAAATAAGCCACTAAAGACACTGTTCATAAAATGGTATTCAAAGAATAAAATCCATTCGAAAGTTTGTCTCATAAAAGAAAAACAATAAATCTATCCAAACATTATTTGTGCCCCAGAATAATGGTTAAAAGATCAGAATAAAACCCGAATTGCAATCTACTGTACAATCTCAACGTCTTTCAAATATAAAAAAACGGGAAAATCAATCCAGACAGAAACAAACAGAAAATTTCAATCTCAATTCAATGGTTAGGTTATCTTCAATCATCAGTAAGCAAACGTAGTTTATATATAAACTATCTCCCACGCTAGGTAGCAGTCAGTCTGTGGCCTAATTACTAGACCTAGATCTGTTTGAGAGATTAAAATTCATTGTGCGGAAGTTATAACTGTGTGGATGAAAAGTTAATTATTTTTGTGGTTGTTCATTAAAATAAAAACTCAAATATATTTTGACTTATTTGTTGTACTACGAGGATGATTTGATTTCAAGTAATTGTAGAATAGTCCAAGTAGCTATCTGCCTACTCCTGGTAATGATTCAGCCGCAAAGACGGCTCTACCAGCTTTCCACGAAAACCTCAACTTCTTAACTCTGGGGATTCATTGAGCATTTCTTAACAGAAAAACTATTGGCCCGACCCGGGCAAACCCGAAATCATCGCTTGGCAGTCGCGTACTATAATATAGTTAATTAATCTATTAACACTTCCTGCAAATACTTTGTATAAGGTGAACTTAATGCGTTGGCATTCCAGCCAACCTTTGGGCGAAGAAGATATTTTCTAAGCCTCCTAAACATAAACTAAAAAGTGCGAGAGTTAAGAGAAAAATATATTTTATTTGATTTCGGTAATATCCGTATAATATGCCAGAAACACATCAAAAATAGTCCCAAATATGACATAATAAAAACCAAATAAAACTATACCGTATTAGCAGAAATACTTACAAAGAAGTCTTTGCGAAACTTTTACAAACAAACAAACATCGTGAGATATAAAAGTTATGAGAGATCAGAACTATTGCTCGGATCAATATAAATTGTGTTAGGGTCGCCAAGCGTTTTATTGGACAATGAATTCTGTTATCCCTTGAGATGAGGTCTGTGACCTTTATGAAAAATATACCACTTTATTACGTGAACTTTGATTTTGAAAGATATGTATGTTTCCTGGTTCTGGAAATATGGACAGTTCCCGATCTGTGGACAAAAACCTTTCGTGATTCCGCGAAGACGCTCGTGAACCGTAGTGAGACAGTTATTTTATTTATTTATTTAATTAGTTTGATAGCCGAGTGGTTTAAGTTGGCACCTCCCACGCTAGTGGTCGCAGGTTCGAATCCGAGGCAACACACCAATGAGTTTTCGAAGTTATGTGTGTATAAGATCTAAATTAGAAATAATTATCACATGCTCCAACGGTGATGGAAAACATCGTGAGGAAACCTTGCATGCCTAAAAAATTTGTTTAATACATTTATTGAGGGCATGCAAAGTCCCCAACCCGCACTTGGCCAGCGTGGTGGACTCAAGGCCTAACCCCTCCCTCATTACGGGAGGAGACCCTTGCCCAGCAGTGGGACAGTAATGGGTTAAATTTATAAATTTATTATAATTAGTTTATTTGATCTTAAATTCTGTTTACACTCGTTTAAAAATCTGTTGCTCTAACCAAGGCTTTTGGGTGCTTTTGTGATCTGAGCGGTAATGTATATACGACTGCTGATCATCGAAGTTATAATTTGGAGTTGAATCCGTCGATTTTGCAACGTGCCATTAGTGTATTCTAATACAAATTGGATTATTCTCAACATAGTAACCCGGAGATTGTACTATGACCTTGAATACGTGCGACAAACATTGTTAATATTTCACAAAACTCTGCCTACACCTTCGGATAACAAGCATAACGTAATTTTGGCTCGTAATATAATAGTTCTATTCAATCCAGTGTGTACTGACCTCACAAAAGTCAATGCTCGCATTAAGAGGTTCGCGATAAAAGGGAAAAAATAACACAATTGGGTCAACCGAGCCTTCCTGCTATTAATCAAATCTTATGGCTAAGATGAAACTCATTAATATCATGAGATGGAGATACAAATGTCTCTGTGTTAGAAAGAGATGGAATGATATTTTTATCTGTCAAAAGTTTGCATAGTCATTCTTTGAGGTATGGCCTTTTATATTATTGTTTTCTTGCTGATGGAGGTTGCGATAAGTGCCAAATTTGGACAATACGTGGCACAAATTACATTGGTCTTTTATATACATATTTTTTTGTTTATGGCTGTCCCAAATCTGGGCAATAGTCTTCTCCCAAAGGGATGTAGGGTAAGGCCTTGAGTCCACCACGCTGGGGAAGTGTGGGTTAGGGACTTTGCAGGCCCTCAGGAAATGCGTTAAACTATTTAGGGTTGCAAGGTTTCATCACGATGTTTTCCTTCACCATTGGAGCCAGTGATAATTATGGCTAATTTCTTTGCATAAATTCACGCCTTTTTTCCATATGGGTAGGTAGAGGCTAGAGAACGCCATTTGGAACGATCCTTACAAATTTTCTTTGCTGCGTTCACATCCGTACATCTTGACATACAGTTAAACATGAATAACTTCGAAAAGTCATTGGTGTGTTGCTTCTGGTTCGAACAGTCGAACACTTGCATGGGACCAGCTTATACCACTCGGCTATCACTGCTGGAAAATGTCAGTCATTCAAGGAAAAGTAAATTATGAAGGCATGAACGCATCAGTAACTCTGACTTAAAGTCTTCACGTCGAAATATGAACCAAATTATAAGAAAGTACTCCTGTCATCTCACGACATTTATGATTGATACTCGAAGCCAAGTTAAGTAAGGTTTCACATCCTCAATTGTCACGTAATATGAAATTACTCTTCAATTCATAGGATTATGGTTCTGACAGTACCTTTCTTAAGATTTAGAGAATGTCACAGACTTAAAGCGTTCATAAAAACCTTTTAAATTGACGAACAATAACAATTTGCGAACATTTTTAACTTTACTGGTACCTATATATGTATTTATGTCATTTATTTTAGTTACAGTAAAATGTTAACTGGCATGTGTCAAAATTCTGTTACATATTTCTTGAGTGCATTCAAAGTTAACCTGTATTTGACCAGCGCGGTGGACTCAATGCTTAATCCGTTAGTTTGGTAGGAGACCCTTGAACAAAAGTAGGACGGAAATGGATTAAAAAAATATGCAACATAATTTTATAGAAATGCAGAATTATTTAAGATCTAACAAAGGACTAAATAACTTGAAACATTTTCATCTTTAATCTAATATCGACTTTCACGTGAACAAACCCTATAGTATAGTATATGTAACAAATTGAGTTAAGATCCGATAATGCTCCGATGTCGGTCACTGCGAGAACAGGGTTATTCTATTCACTCTATCGGAATATTGTTTTAAAGTTTGTAAGTCAAGCACTTCTTTATTTTTCACCATTCTTCATTCATCATTCACCATTTTTCATTCGTCGTTCGTCGTTCATCATTCGTCATTCGTCTTTCATCATTCATTATTCGTACCATAGTATTTGAACTCCGGAATATATACAATATCATCAAACGATGTTACAAGCAAAATCTAGTTTTTCATAATTATTTATAACAAAAAGGGGTAAGTTGGCTGAAAAAGTTAAAGAGTAGTATTTAAAAAAAGACAGTTTTAGAGTTTTATGAAAATGTACTAGTATTTTATAGGTTAGAATATCCAAAATCTATGTGAAAGTAAACAAAATGTGTTCCCACATAGTAACTGGCACATACAAGTATGAAAACTGCGGAAGTCTGTACGAAACGTCAGAATTATACTAATTGTGACTGCTTTTGATTGCCGGTAAAGGAGCTTCGGATGTGTTTGTGATAATTTTATAGGAAAAGGACTGCTTTTGTTGCTATAAAGCAGGATTTGACTAGAGTTTACAAAATACTAACTTTGCTAGGTAAAAAAAATATTTTTAAGTTAAAAGTAGCGGCTTTAGATTGCAGTATAGGCACTAAGGCAGCAAATGGTTAATGGTAAATATATTTATGTATTTGGTATGTTTAAAGCAAAATTTGTAGCTTATTATATAAAAATGTACTACAAAAATAGCCAGTCGGTTGTGAATAGACGAATAGTCAATAGTAGTAAAGAATCACGTCTTTGAAGAGCGATTCTTACTACTATCAACTATCGACAACCGGCTATCAACAAATTATCAGCGCCTCTAGCGGGCGCCTCACGAACAAATTTTTAAGTACATTTTAAATGTCAAACTTTCGATACTAGACAATACAGACTGTAGAAAATAGCGCTCCAGTATTTTATTCCTCAAGTCTTTCCTCCTTTCGCTGCAGTTCTCCTACTTGCTTTAAAGCAAGAGCCGTCAAATTTAACTAACCACACACTCTTGAACTATCGATCGTGGAACTGTAAGGACACTGGTGCACTGCTGCGGTTACGACAGTCGTATACTCGTACGTGAATACTAACTAATAGCCATTTTAATTAACTGACTGTCAAGTGTATAAGACATTAAGCTGACCATAAAATGGAGGCACACGGTGAGGTTAAACCTCCTCCTTTTTTTGAAGTCGGTTGAAAAGGCAGTTAGTCATTTTAATACGTATAATAATATTACGACGTATCTAGGTAACAAAAAGGCTTTTGTTTATTTGTCAACTTTAAGAAAAGACAATTCCTACAATAATTAAAACTACATTAAATTCTATAATCATAATAAAAACGAACACTAAGTTTACAACTAGACTAAAACCAATGTCTTTAAATTTCTGTAGAACACAAAATTATATAGCTGGGAATCAAACCTTCTAACTGCATGCAGTGTCGAGAATGGATACTATATCAACCAATGCGTCATTAATATCAGACACCAGTAGGTTAGAATTTTGATTGGGCATCAAAGCCAAGACTCTCAGTTTTATACAAATCGCAAGACATTATGTCACCTTATTGTAATAATGTCATATTTTCTTATCTTTTTCTCTCATGGTCACAGTGAATCAATGTCCAAAGCTTTTAAGCATATAGCTATTATCATAGCTCTTCAGATCTAGGGCGATGACACTGTACAAGTACAGGTAGAAGTATAAGTTTGATGTGTCTTTGTTAATATTGTTAGACGGTAGTTGTGCGATTAAATTGATTTGGTAGATTGATTTTGTTATTGCGAATATTAGAATTTAATTTATGTACTTTCATTTTACATAGGATTTCTGGTGTTGCGATAATTTTCTTGTCGTTTTGTTTTGAAATTGTTTATGACTTTAGCATTCAGATGCTAGCAGTGAGTAGTAGGTATGTGCAAAGAAAATTGTACTTGTATAATAATATGTCTACCCCTATTATAAACAAATTATAATCTATACTAATATTATAAAGCTGAAGAGTTTGTTTGTTTGATTGTTTGTTTGTTTGTTTGTTTGAACGCGCTAATCTCAGGAACTACTGGTCCGATTTGAAAAATTCTTTCAGTGTTAGATAGCCCATTTATCGAGGAAGGCTATAGGCTATATAACATCACGCTACGGTCATTAGGAGCGGAGTAGCAACGAAAAATGTTACAAAAACGGGGAAAATTTTGATACATTCTCTTAGGTGACGCAAGCGAAGTTGCGCGGGTCAGCTAGTTATTAATATAAAACGGTATTCTCACTTAATTAAAATCGACTATTTGAGTCATAGTACTTCAATTTCGATACAGAAAAAACATAATTTATAAAATTGATAGAGCTACTAATAGGTAAATTGTGGGAGTAAAAACTAATTTTATAAGAAAACAGGTGTGGTACCGTAACTGTAACACTCGTAGGAGTTTATCGTGAAATTAGTTTCCAATAAGTGTTTAAAACACCCACGTTAACTGTTCGTATTTTGTTCATAATTTGAGGAAAAGGATCTTGGCCATCAATTGACCATAATAGCCTTTGTTTTAATAAATAATCAGTATATTCTTAATAGTAAGTAGTAACCCGAATCGTATCGAATCGAAAGTACTTCGTGTCCATTGTTTGTATGTTCGTAAAAGTTCCCGCGACACAAGAGCAATTTTTAGTGCGGGAGTTGTCTTTTTTAAACTAAAGAAAGAATCAGGAATTACACCTCGTCACACTATTACTCTCGCAGTAAAGAAAGTCCACTTATACTTCTGTTTCAGGTTTACATTGTCAGAATAAGGGCAGGCACACACTTGACCCGGCCATTGTCAACTAACAAAGCTCCATCGCGCCGAACATTGAGCACCGGCCTTATTATTCCATCGTTGGGAATATTCCACGTTATTGTGTACAAGGACGAAGGTTTCAAGGGATTCGTGGCATAATTATAAAAGATAATTGTTTTTAAAAGGGTTAAGTCTTAGGTGACCGTTTTAGAGGTGAAGTGGTGTTCGTGTTATGTTGTTTACTGGTAGGTTAAGCTGTGTTGACAAGGTTTGGATTATGATGGGTGACCGGACCAAGGATTCGCAATGAGTGCGAGTGATAGTAAAGTTGAGAAATGCGTTTGTTACTATAAATAATATTGACAAATTATAAAAAAAATGGATGGTTAGGTTAGATTGTCAGCCAGCCGTAGAGATCAAGATAGTCTCCTAGTCAGTAACACTAAGCTGGTTACGGGTAGAATTTTCACGTTTAATATGATACATACATACATAATGCCACGCCTTTTTCCTATAGGAGCAATAATAATAATAAATGTGTGAAAATATAATATCTTTATTCCATAGTTTGTAATTTCAGAATTACTTAAGTTTTAACGAAAAAATATTAACACTTATTAGTGCAAGTAAGCATATTATATACTTTTTCTTTTTAATTATAAAAAAAACATCTTAAAAAAATTCTTCATCTGAAAATACATTTTTTCTTCATATTTTCGTGTATAGAGTCTCATTGAGGGTGAGTGTGTCAAGAGTGCTTCAACACAATATGTTCAGCGAGGGCGCTGGACTGAGATTGAGATACGACATGCATGCTCTGACATTTAAACTGAACAGGGCAGGAGAGATAATTAATATAATTCGTAAAAGAATGTAGTGATGTTTGTGAAAGAGCTCGTGGCTTAGTTCATAGTAGCCGCGTAGATTGATCTCTGAGGTTAGGCTACGCTTGCCGAGGTTGTTCTGTGCATGGGTGACCATCTTATACATATCGAGTTCCTCCGTCTATCGGAACGCACGTTAAATTGTGGGTCCCGGCAGTCATCTTCGAAGATCTTTGACAGTCGTTATCAGTAGTCAGAAGTTAGAAATTCTGATAGCCAGTGTCATCGAAGGGTATCGTGTTATAACCTAGAGAACTGGGTTGTGGAGTTCAGATAGGCAGTCGCTCTATTTCCATCCAGAAGAAAGGCTAGCCATTTTGCTTAGTAATCATCTGGAAAATCAGTTTAGTTTGAATTTTCTCCCATCAACCTAAATTCTCGATTATAAATCACAAACTAGATAGTGCAGTGTAAACACTTAGGTCGTACTGTGACGTCACGGCGCGTACATAATTGGTTTTTAATGAAACTCTTGTGGCTCTCGCCTCGGCCAGTGATTGCAATTTATGAGTGACGGCCGACAGAGAATCTAGTGCTTTTATGTAAAATATCTGGAACGAAATTGTATGGGAAATAAATTGCACAGTTTTTTATAATGTATGCTCAAACTTTGATAAGCTGATTTGATGAGTTTGGATGATTTTCAAAAGTAATTTCTTTCATTTGACACCTCCCGCGCAAGTGGTCGCAGGTTCGAACCCGAAGCAACACACCAATGACTTTTCGAAGTTATGTGTATTAGAAATAATTATAACTTGCTCTAACGGTTTAGGATAACATCGTGAGGAAACCTTGCATGCCTACAATTTGTTTAAAACATTTATTGAGGGCATGGGTGCT
This sequence comes from Anticarsia gemmatalis, assembly GCF_050436995.1. Taxonomy (NCBI): domain Eukaryota; kingdom Metazoa; phylum Arthropoda; class Insecta; order Lepidoptera; family Erebidae; genus Anticarsia; species Anticarsia gemmatalis. The sequence continues at coordinate 9,553,313 of NC_134767.1, read as the reverse complement.
CACCCCTCCCTCATAAGGGGGGCAGACCCTTGCCCAGCAGTGGGACATTAATGGGATAAATTTATTTATTATTATTAGATTATATATTTATTTAAATGTTTGTAAATTACTTGGGGACTGTCTTCGAAGCGCGGTCGGTAGAATTTCAGACTGCGGTCCCGGAGGTCTTCGGGTCGATTTCCGGGTCAGGCAAAGTCCTACTTGTCTTTTCTAATTTATATTATAATATTTCTCAATAGAAGTCCGGAGTGTAGTAACATGCCCGGAACCTATATTGTAATAGGCCTATATTGCATGGAGCTAAGATTGTGAACAGCGGAATAGGTGTTTGCCTCTGCCTGCCCCTCCGAGTTTAATGTGCGTGATATTATGTGTGTGTGTTTTACAAAAGTCATTTTTTATAACTTATTTTTCTTCATGACTGAAGCTGTTCCGCAAGTTATTTACAGATTCTGATATTTTTACTCTTGTTATTTCACGCGATTTGTCAGTAAGCATTCAAAAATAAGAGTCGATTGGTTTTCCATGTTATTCGCAAATTGAACTTTGTTATTCGAAGAACTCTCGCATAAACACTGTGTTATTATTCCGACGATTTGTCAATAACGTTATAGCTTTTATTGTTGACTAGCGGCCCGCCCCGGCTTCGCACGGTTTAAACCATTAGTTTAGCGTAGTTTTTGAAGACATACATACATACTGACAGATTTTTTTTATTAGGTTTTCTAACTGGTTTATATTATCATTGGTGCACTGTTTCAGCTGTGAAAACGTTACATTCAGACCCTAATTCATATTAGAGTGATAAGCATCCTTATTAAGGAAATAGATACCAAGAGTTTTTAATATTTCGTAAATGACAATTACAGCTAGCTAAAATGTCCTTTATTACCGCAACAGTTCAATTCAATTTAAAATCTTTAAATACATTTTCTTACATTACAATGACTTTCTCTTACTTTTTTATGGCGTTACAAAAATCAATGGGGCCCCAACCCCCTGAGGCTGCAGAGTAACTCTACACCGCACTTAAAGGCACCCTATTTGAACATTTTTCTTAAATTTGCATGGTTTTATACTTTTATCTGTTTTAGTAGGACATTAAACGTCCTTAAGACGAAACCAGGCGATAACTTTAATGGGCAGTTAAAAGGATATAGTCGGGGCCCCAAATCGCCCCAAGATTTGGGGCCCCGTGTTCTAAGGGTAGATTTAAGTTGGTTTTCACAAGTAGTTAGTAAGTTTTTGATCTGTTTAAAGAAGTTGGAAGTACTGAATATGTGGATTTATTAGTGTATCAATAAATTAGGAATTGCCGCAATGTTTTTATGCGTAAAAAGTGGACAGTTGAAATCAAAATCGAAATCAAATCATTTATTCCGTTAGGTCAAACGGTGACACTTATGATAGTCAATGATACAGAGAGTGAATTTACCTATGAATTTTAAGTTTGAAATATCGATGTTGTGTTTAATATCCTCCATAGTAGTTCACAGTTTCGTAACGTGTCTTGTTTGACAATAGGTTCACCTATTACCCGGAGTTTACGCTATAAATCATAAAAAGTGGATTATATCATACACCTTTGCCTACACCTTTGGTATACCCAAAGGTGTTAAATTTCTTCCGGAATTACCCAACGTCAAAATCAAATGTTATAGTATATAAAATATGATTAAGTCTAACTGTATGTTTGTTACTCAATCGCCAAACTGCTGAACAGATTTTGATAAAACTTGACTCTACTTGACAGTGTCTTAGCTTATTTACGAGAATAACACATAGACTTATGCAATACTAGCTTTTGTAATTAGTTTAAGCCATATAACTATATTTCATTGACATTGTTATTAATTTGGAAATATTGACATTTAAAAAGAGCAAGCCGTGAGTTTCTTGCCGTTTCTTCTCACGAGCAACAGCTTTTCCGAAACGGTGGTAGATAAAAAATATTTTGACGATTTCAAATACTTGTTAAAGTTTATGAAATAAAGAATATTTGACTTTGACTTTGACTTCACGCAAACAAAGTCGCGGGAAGAGTTACTAAATAACTAAAAATAAACACGTACAATGAATCTGTATCACTAGAACACATTCCACGGCAACAGTTTGCAAACAACACATCGTCAGAGAGATTGTATTTCAATCAAACGATATAAATATTTATCGCGCCGCTAAAATGCTACCAGCAGCTGGAAAACAATTATAAAGTATTCATTCCAGTATATGAGAAATATTGTGAAGCTATTATTTAATAACAACACTTTCTTTTTTATCATGCTAGGTTTCTTTTCGACCGATTTTGGCCAACGCGACCATTTCAGGCCCTAATCAGATTGACGCTAATGCTTGTTCTTTTTTAAATAATTATATTAAGGTGTCGAACCTGGAATCAAAAAGGCCCAGATCCAGGTTCCCTAAATAGAGATACTTTATGTAAAAAAATGTTATGAAACATTTTTTGGTTTGGATGTAAAAAGTAACTCGATTAGGCCTACGAATAAAATATCCGTAAAAAACATATTATTGATTTTTCTTAACTTTTGATATTAATAATATAATTAAAAGTGATATTTGTACATTGTTGTTTAATGTATTAAAGTTTTCCCTTTGTAACATTTGAACAAAACTTCTCTATACTCACTCACGCAAGGGTTGCGTTGTTTCAGTCAAGCAACAATTGCCTTCAGGCGGTCTCAAATGGATTCCAAGTAACATTTGTGAAAATATTTACTCTAATATGAAAAAATCTGTCCGTTTGTTACGCTTAAAATGGTGAACCGCCAAATTAGATTTTTGGTGAAATTTTGCATTAAGACAGAAAGAAGACCAAACCATTCAATGTTTGCATTATAATAGACATCATGTTTTTTTTTTTCAAAAATCTAAATCTAGAAGCTTAATTGTAGCTGAAATTGAAACTTTGAATGCGAGTAGAACTATCAAGTTAACTAGTGTTAAACAAGTAAGAGAAATAAGGCCTAATATCACATACAACGCATATTGCGATATAAAATATTTTCATGTATATTCTGAAATTTGCAAGGCCTAACCCATCCCTTATTCTGAGATGAGACCCGTCCCCAAGAATGGGTTCAATGTGATATAATTTTATATTCTGCAATATTATAGCGTGTAGTATGACTCATACCTAATCCGAAGATTTCCGCTCGTAGCCGGACGCGAGTAAAACTTTTATTATTATATTTGCGCATAATTCCGTCACTTTTACGGATTTTACGGGTTTTAGGGGTCTCTCTGTGTTTTTAGGATCCCACGACCCTTGTTAGAATGCCGTGTCTTTTTACCATTTGTTATTGGGCTCCAGTTTTTATGTTAAGTCGTTGAGGTCCGAAAATTACATTATGTGATGCGGAAAACTCTACCATGCTGGTTTTTTAGATTAAATTTTTGGTTTCGGTGTAAAGTTAGACATTTTTGATATGTTTTTTTTACAAGAGTATTTTTGTTATTAGGCCTTTGTCCAGCAGTGGACGATTCCCGGCTGAGATGATGATGATGATTTTTGTTATTAGAAGTGTTAATATTTACGTCTTAGTATAAAATACACGAACTATGGTAGTACATACCAGTGTAATCGTAGTATTTGATTGCAATGATTGCCAAAAACAAAAAACAACCCATATTTTAGCAAGTCTTTTTAGTGTTTTCTGTATTTTTCTAAATTATTTTAGTAATTCTCAATATCAATCTGGGGTATAGTAATATGCTTGTTATATAGGGACAGACTCACCCTCTATAACATGGGATTAAGACTGTAAACGGTGAAACGCGGATGAATCTTCTATACACATCTGAAATTACCCTTGGTATATAAGAAGCGTGATATTATGTATCTATGTATGTAACACCACTGCCTCAAAAACAACAATTTTGTAGATAAATATGTTAGATATACCTACGAATTCCCTTGAAAGTTTTCATTGAAGCACATATAACAAAAGGATCACCCAAGTACAAGAGATTACAGCGGTCTCGTCTAAATCCTCAAGTTGGAAGGAATATGGCAGTTGGCAACACTAATTCTGTTTAATTTAATAAACGCGACAACACAACGTGAGATACTAGTGTTGCCATGGTTGCCACAAAACTGATTATTTGTAAAATGAAAAAAAATATAGTGATAAAGAGAGTAGATGTTATCAGCATCGTAGTATGCATGATACAATTTCTTGGGGTATAAATATAGTTTGTGTTAGTCCAGATCATAAACTATCTGTGTACCAATATTAAAATTCGTTCATTGGTTTAAGCGTGTCCAAAAAATAAATATTTGATTGCAAGTTCATACATACCATAATGCGAAAAGACTTTTTCCCCGACATAATATAATATTGAGTATAAATGCTAATGGTACGCCTTTTTATATTTACATTTCTTTTAACAAAATTTGACTTACTATAACGTACAAACAACACAATAATGTTGTTATACAATAAACATTGATATACAATTAGCATTTTAGTTTAGAAATTAGAATGAACTTTCTTCGACTCGAGATACAGTATCACAGAGTTAAACATTGTTTAAATTTTATTATAATTTTTGAAGAAAGGTTTTAATAAAAATTAAATAAAAAATATTACGACGATAAAAAAAATACTTCTTAAACAAAAATTAACACCACACAACACAGTATCAAATTCTCAATTATCGCCAGCCCTAGAGAAGCGTCTGTACCCTCATTACAAAGTTTTAATGGTTTTATCAAACGTAGTCCCACGCCCACGGCCACGGCCACTGCTGAACAATATTTACCCCACACTCTGTGGTCAAAAGAAACCTTTTCATCTGATTAACTTCGTTGTTGCGAATACTGGAAACTTTTGCGGTCGTATTGTGGTTTACTGTTTGTTAGAGAAAAACAATTTATTTGTTGATAGTGAAAAAGTGTGTTTGTATACGTGGCGCAGTAGTTAAGGTGGTCATTACATGGTATTACTACGTATAAGTGTCATAGATTTGATTCTGATGTTGAAGTTTTTAAGTGACAATCGATTCTATTAGTGTCTTTCGCTTTTTTATCGTATAGTTAGTGATCAATCTAGTGTCAAAGTGGTTCAAGCTGCTCGAAAGGCATTTGACATAGCTTAACGACTGTTATCTTAGTAGACAACAACCGTGACCGACGTTTTACGTGCTCTCTGAAGCACAAAGATATCCAGTTTAAATACCACTAACGGTCACCCATCTGTGGAGTGTCCAAGCCAAGGGTTGCATATCCTGGCTTAACCTTGGCTATTTCGCTGTATAAAAAATACTATATCATGATTGATTGATTTTAATGATTGTAATGTTTGTTTAATTGTAACTTTAATATTTAAATATAAGAACTTTATTAATTTCTTCTATTTTTAAACATAATTCATGCATACATGTACATAATAACATAATGTAAACGAGCGTATCTCGCCAACAAGCTGTGTAGCTTGGCGAGGAGAATACATGTAAAACATTATTTTGTACTATTATATGAATAAATGATTTAAAAAAAAAATGCTAAAGTCTTTGGTCGGATTGAACTTTATATCATCAACTTATAAATAAATATTTAGGTACTTAATTTCCAGTGAAAGATTATTTGGATGAGTTTGGAGATAAAAACTATTTATTATGTTTCTCTTGGGAAATTAAGCACTGTCGTGACTTATTTGGAGATGAGAAAAGAATCATTTCTTAGTCTTAACACTAATGTTTTTAATTAGATTATTCACCAAATTTATTTTAAAATTTGGACTTTGAATTTTATATTATTAATTACTTTTATCCTTTACCTAAGCCAGTAATCGAAGGTTTCAGTTTCAGGTGCAGTTCAGGTGCAAGTGGTTAGTTTGATGTTCGGTTATACACATATATCTTTCACCTTTTTAATTACTCATATTTTTTTAACTTTTCTTTTCAGTAAATCAGTATCCAAAACAAAATAAATTTTGCAGACATTTCAACCAGATAAACAATAAAAATATACACAAATAAATAACTCTATAATTTTGTGAAGACAAACTTCAGGAGTACTTTAAAGAAGTCGCATAAACTCTACTTCATAAATACAGCTGAAAACATGAAACAATAACTGTTTATTCCAAACTTTTCATTTTGAAAGAGACTGCCTTGTTAGTAAGTTGTTGATGAAACTACTTATAGTAAATATAACGTTGGCTATTCTATTTATGCTATTATAGCTACCTGTGTGGTGCGATCGGTAGCTCGATTCTCTACTACTATCGACTACCAAAAACCAGCTAGCTATCGAGAAATTTTATACACGAAAATCTGTTTAGCGCCTCTACCGGGCTACGTAAGAACTATTTTGGCAGTACATTTTAAATGTCAAACTCTCGATACTCGAGAGAATACACAATTGCACTACAGCAGTGTACCTATGCGACTGCAGGCAGCGCATGGCTAGGGTTGATAGATTATTATAACATTGCATACTATTAAAGAGGGGAGTTTCATAATTTATCAACGGAAATTCATCTCTGTCTTATTCTTCAGGGAAATAAAAGCATAATGGTATGTATATTTTTAAAATTTTTATTTGCCTACATTAGTAATGATCAACATTAATTTGTAAAGTTATTAAGTCTACTGATATTAAAAACAAAAAAAAATGGTAATATATTTTTGTTGTTACTTTTTCACGTAAAAAATTACTACAACCCATTTTCATATAACTACATACTACATACAGTAATATAAATAGATCAATTTGATAAATAGTTTTATTTCCATACAATTTCATACTAAGTCTATAATATTAGTATGTTGGTTACAAGAGCACTTAGGTGTCTGAGTGTTCAATCAGAGCAGACAGTTCGCCACATACTAATTGTCTTAACTACATGTAACCGAAGCACATTATTACATTGAGGTCTGTACATACTGAATACAAAATGTTACAACCCAGAACTAAACTATAACTGGGACTCACCATTGTCTACATGATTTCTCAGGCAAATGACTGGACAACTTTTGAAAATATTTTGTAAAGGATACCATTTAGAAACATATGAACATTACGCTTTTCTGGTTTGGGCGTGTCTTCTACTGACCACGAGGTCTCAGGTTCGATACCCGAGTCGGTGAAAGAGCTCTTACCTTCGGTTTCTGAGTACATTTAGCGGTAGTTTATCTATTCAGGTGTTAATTTTTTTTATTGAAATTAGATTTTTCAATTCTTAACCGAAGAATGAAAACTTGCCTAGTGTATGCCGATAGGCTCGCTATTACATGGGACTTAAGTTTTGGAATCGAACACACGTGATGCGGTTGGTGGTTGTTGTGGCAAGGCGAACACTGTAACTACTGCACCAAAAAAAGCAGTAGAATTTGCTTATCTAGGAACTAAGGAGATATAAGTAACTGGCTATAACAAGAGCCCAATAAAAGCGTAACCTAACGTTATGAAGTTAATAATAAAAATAGCGCACATTCCAACATTTCACACATTTGTCATCACTGTGTCTTCGGCCTACGTTCAGTCAATATCATGCAGGCATGCGTTTAATCACTATATTAGCACGTTATAGGCCATTGTATGATGGCTTGTTGCTATGGGGTAGGCAGATGTGGGCAATCTTTATCTATTAAATGGAGTATGCTGTCAAGTAAGTATAATTTTTAGTTTTGTTGTTGATATTTGTTATTTTATTTTAATTCACTGATTATTGTTTGTTTAGTTATTTAAGTATGTCATGTCAGTCAGTAAAAGCGCAATCTCGCCGTTAAACTAATAAGTTTGGCGGGTGTAAACTAGTTAATAGATTAAGGTAAATTGTAAAAGTATAATAAATAAATTAAATAAAATAAAAAAAAGTAATCTTTACGTTTCTCAACGATTTATTTTAGGTCTTAAGCTAGCCCCTCTTTAATTTCTATGAAAGATTATAGTTTCGCTTCAATTCGTTCCAATTCTAAAATCATTAAACATTTGATTCGTCAAACACACAACACATTTATTTATGTTTTGATATATTAGCTCGAAGCTCGATATTTGGCTACCGCACGAGCTCACTGAAAGATTCTTGAAGCAAAAGAGATTTTATTACAAGTTCATACATATGTAGATACTATAATGCGAAAAGACTTTTACCCCAACCTAATCTATTAACTATATTGTGGTGACCCCACCCTAATTAGTAACAACGTGATGGCAAAAAACAAAATGATTAGAGCCGAACTCTACTTGAATAGTCAACTTTCCGAACAATAATATAATACACAGGTTTTTATATTTGGCAAAAAGACAAAAACCCAACAATTCAGAACAAAATAAACGAATTCGCAAACAATAAATCTATCAGAAGAACCTCAGAGTGTTTCAATCTGTGCACAAATTCGTTCAGGACTTTATAATTGAACGACACAGGTTGATTTATTCATCGAAATCCTACCATTTTGGTAATATACTGTATTTGTACGACTTTTGCTTTTATTTTATTATTTTATACAACTGTTTATGGCTGTAGAAGTAGGCTACTACTACAAATCGTATGGTTAGTGGTCAACCTAGTGTCAAAGTTGTTCAAGCCGCCTGAAAGGCCTTTGCCGACTGTTATCTTAGTTGACAACAACGGGGACTGACTTTTTACGTGCCCTCCGAAGCACGGAGACGCCCAGTATAATACCACTATGCGGTCATCCATCTTTGAAATGACTGCGCCAAGGTTTGCTTAACCCACAGATCGTTTACCGACCGGTAAACGCAACTGGCTATGAGCTTCCTAGTAAGACTTATCTTTAAACCACTATCATGATGGATTACAAAACCTACCACTTTTTATAACTAGGGTTAAATATCATTGGTAAATAAGTAGTGGTATCATTTACGTCGGCCGGCGATGGATTACGAGCTGATCGATTAATAGTTCATGACAACATTGATGGATCACTGTTTATTTCCTATTAGTGGCTTGTGGCTAGACTTGTAGATTAAATAATAAATGGTTGTTGAAATTGTAGGACCTTTCTACAGAAAATCTAAGAATTACGAGTATATTTGGTAGAATTCCTACTGTGGTGTTTGCTGTTTTGGGCCCAGTTTCGATATGAAACGTATGTTTAGAAATATAAGTAAATGCTGTGTTTTTTTTTAAGTCCTTGCCGTTTTTATTTATTGTAGCTACATTTGTGATGACGTGTTAATCATTTACTGAAAAAATACTGAACTTATCTTATAGTTTATAATTAGTTAGACTCGGCTGAGAGACTAGAACTAGTACTAAACGCTTTTATTTGACTCTAGAAACACAGATATTAGAAATCTAGAGATTTTGATTTTGAAATTTACTATACTGCTTCACTGTTCCTAGAGTCAAGCAGTGGTTACTTCAATGACATAGGAGGTAGTCTAATCATGGTTCAAATTCCACGACTATTGAACGGAATTATGTGAACTTTCGAGTTTGTTAACATTATATATTTTTTAAATACCAAACTTTGACTTACTTTACCTTACCTTACCAAACTATTTTACACTTGGACTTACTAAAAGTCCAAATGATACTCCTCAACCCGCGCTTGGTCAATGTTATAGACTCAAGGCCAAACCTCTCCTTCGTTCTGAAGAAGACCCTTAGGTACTTAACAATAACGGCTCTTAAAAAAAACTATTTTCAGGCTTTAACTATAGTAATATTACTACTAACGTATACTAGACAAAGGACTCTCCCCTTTTAATACGAGAGTTAATATATCCAGTAATATGTTTCAGTTCATACACCTCACTTCAACGAAATATGAACAACGTCACGTTTTATTGTCCCGCCGTATTGTTTACAACTTTCATGTTAAATATATTCACGTTATTGTTTTTTTATTGTATAGTGAAAATGTTTTATTTTGGAGTAGTTTTTTGTAGTATTTGAATGGAATATTGACCGTATAGAAAGTGTATCGTTGTTAGGTATTGATAAATTACCTGTTAATTGTCCTACTGCTAGGCATTGCATTGAAATTGATTGGACAACGACTTTGTCTACGTGTAAAGATTTTCTGGTGTACAATCAATCGTTATTTTACGTGTTGAATCATATGATATGGTAATCTATTTGTGTTTTATATCAGAATCTGATCAGTAGTTTTCGCGTTTTAATATTAGCGAGGAATTAATCGGCCTTGCCGTTCGGCAAAACCGAATTTGTGTAAATGTTTATGAGAATGTTCGGGAACAATGCCGCTCGACATGGCCATGCCTAAATGTTCAAAACTGGTCGGACTCGAAGGAACTCAATCGGCACAAGCCGAACAAGTACAGAACAAATATTGCCGAACCGAATATGTGTGTAACAAGCCTAAGCAACACACATACAAAAATTCTCACAAACTTTCGCTTGTACATATATAATCTATAATATAAAAATGAATCGCAAAATGTGTTGGTAAGCGCATAACTCAACAACGCCTCGACCAATTTGGCCAAATCTTTTTTTAAAATGTTCGTTGAAGTTTAAGGATGGTTTTTACGGCGAGAAAAATTAGAATTATCGCTGGAAAAATCCTAAAAATAACCCTTTTCTTTTTCTCATACAAATGATTTGTAACTCAAACGTAGTCAATTTGAGCTTTATTGCTATGGTATAAAGTTCATATCAAAATTACATGCACTCACTGTTGTCTAAGCAATGTAGGTGTGTTCCTAAAGTCAAAGATCGTATCTGTCAAAACAATGTGCGTGTGTTCGTTGGAGCACAGAATACATAGTTGGAGGAGTTTAAATGTCGCGTTCCGAAACTCGCGTTTCTTTTGTATTAGTTTCGGCACGCGAGATAAAATGCATCAGTTTCCACGTCATTACATCAGTCAAACAAAAATCGCTTTACCAACAGTGTTTTATTATTTTTAATATCCAAATTTTACGTAAACAAAATAATTCGTACGGCTTAAAAGGATTTGACTTCAAGTCATATCAAATTAAAAAAAAAAAAATTGTCTGTGACCTAACCTATTGAGTTTGCTTTTGTCAACTAATACACGAAACAAATTCGTATATCGTGGTGACATTCAAAGCAATATTACAGCACATGAAAATGAAAAAGAGAAAATGGACAAAGAGTGTATTTTACAGCACAGAACGCAGTACAAAGAGCTGCTCAGCCACCATCTACTACATTAACCAGTTTTAGTTCAGGAGATTTTTTTTAAATACGTAGGCAAAAAAACATTTACAAATCTTTTTGACAGGACGAAGTCTGTCGGGTCAGCTAGAAAATGGACAAAGAGTGTATTTTACAGCACAGAACGCAGTACAAAGAGCTGCTTAGCCACCATCTACTACATTAACCAGTTTTTTTGAGACATGCCAAAACGATGATTTCGCACAAACATTGCTATATTCTGAAATGCCAAAATATTATACCTGGAATCAATCCTCAAGGAGATTTATACGACGGAAACAAGGAAAACCAGTTCCAGGATATACAGATTTATATTCCACCGATGCGATTGGCCGGATTTATTCAGTACATCCAAGCAATGATGAATGTTTTTATTTACGACTGCTATTAGTCAATGTACGTGGCCCAACATCATTCCAACAGTTACGAACTGTTGATGGTGAATTGTGCGGATCCTACAGAGAAGCCTGTCAACGTTTGCAATTGCTTGAAAATGACGCTCATTGGGATCAAACTCTCAATGATGCTGTAATATCATCACACGCTCATCAAATACGAACATTGTTTTCTATAATCATATCTACATGCTTCCCATCAAACCCAATTGATTTGTGGATCAAGTACAAAGATTATATGTGTGATGATATTTTGTATCAAATACGGAATAGAATGGGAAATCCAAATATACAAATCAGTGAAGAAATTTACAATGAAGCATTGATTTCAATTGAGGACATGTGCTTGATAATGTCAAACAAACTATTAATTCAATTAGGCCTGACCGCGCCCAATCGTCCAATGCATGATGCTTTTAACCAAGAGTTGCATCGAGAAAAACTGTATGATCTCAACGCTTTGAAAGAATTAATTCAAACAAATCTTCCACTGTTAAATGAACAACAGAAGTATGTATTTGAAACTCTTATGAAAGTAACAAATAATGAAACTGGAGGGATTTACTTCTTAGATGCACCTGGTGGTACAGGAAAAACTTTTTTGATTTCATTAATATTAGCAACAATTCGCTCACAAAATAAAATTGCACTTGCACTCGCTTCGTCGGGAATCGCAGCAACTTTGCTTGAAGGTGGTCGAACAGCCCATTCAGCACTGAAATTGCCATTAAATATGCAAAGCAATGAAACTCCAACCTGCAACGATTCGAAGAACTCTGCAATGGCAAAGGTTTTGCAGCAATGTAAATTGATTGTTTGGGATGAATGCACGATGGCACATAAAAAATCTTTGGAGGCTTTAGACAGAACCTTAAAAGATCTACGGAGCAATAATAACCGATTTGGTGGTGCAATGATTTTATTAGCAGGAGATTTTCGTCAAACATTGCCAGTGATTCCACGATCAACGCCAGCTGATGAACTCAATGCATGTCTAAAGTCCTCCAATTTGTGGAAACATGTTAAAGTACTACATTTAAGCAAGAATATGCGCGTCGAGTTGCAAAATGCCCAATCTGGAAACATATTCTCTAAACAACTCATTGACATTGGTAATGGCAAATTTCCTATAGACATGTTGACTGGCTGCATTAACTTTCCTCAAAGTTTTTGTCAGTTAACTCAATCAAAAGATGAACTTATTCAAAAGGTGTTTCCAGATGTTTCTCAAAATTACAGAAACTATGATTGGTTGAGCGAACGAGCTATACTGGCTGCAAAAAACATAGATGTAAATGAATTAAATTTCAAAATTCAAGAACAAATTACAGGCGAATTGAGGATATATAAATCAGTTGATTCGGCTACTATTCAAGATGATGTAGTCAACTATCCACCGGAATTTTTAAACTCGCTGGATTTGCCAGGATTGCCACCTCACAATCTTCAATTAAAGGTTGGATCGGTGGTTATAATGTTGCGAAATATCAACCAACCGCGTCTTTGCAACGGTACACGGTTAGCTATAAAAAAATTACTAAACAATGTGATAGAAGCAACTATACTCAAAGGAAAGTATGAAGGAGAAGATGTTCTCATACCGCGCATCCCAATGATTCCGACTGATGTGCCATTTGAGTTTAAACGACTACAGTTTCCAGTGCGGCTTGCTTTTGCTATGACTATAAACAAGTCCCAGGGGCAATCATTAAGTGTTTGTGGTATTAATCTAGAAAACCCATGTTTCTCACATGGTCAATTGTATGTTGCCTGTTCCCGTGTTGGAAAACCATCAGATTTGTTTATCTATGCGCCTGGTAATTAAACAAAAAACATCGTATACCACAAAGCACTACAATGATAATAATAATAATTATGATTCACATGATTAACAATAAAGCGATTACTTACTTTTAAATCCTTATATATGTTGTATTTAATTATTTTTTATTCACAACGTCCTATCACCAGGGTGAAGGTTCTGTTCAGGAGATTTTTTTTAAATACGTAGGCAAAAAAACATTTACAAATCTTTTTGACAGGACGAAGTCTGTCGGGTCAGCTAGTATTACTGATATTTTTGTACAGGAATATATGCCATTCATTTGTCTTATGAAGACAAACAACAAGAAATATCGCGTAGCCATCTTTGTGTTGTGTTCCTTTGTATCTAACGTACGTTGAGAATTAATTGATGAAGCATTTCAATTGGTAATTAGTGAGAACTGATTCATAGTACTAGTGTACTTGTGAATAAATGAATGTTAATTGAGTATAGACATCGTGGTTTATTCTGGCTTTTTCTATGAATGGGATAAAAATTCCAATACAAATAGTGTGCCTATGTGGTTTGAGAATTTGTGTATTGTACTGGTAAGGGGTTACTCGTACAATTTCCGGCTGAAAAGGAAAAATACTGCCTTTTTAAATATTTATTTGTAATATTCTTATTGGCAAATGGGACTAACATTGTAAATGACAAAACGTGGGTGTATTCTATACACCAGCTCTGCTTGTACAGGGCGGGTTTATCAGGCGTGATATTATAAAAAAAATTTAAAAGCATTTTATAACTATTTTTTTTGAATACAGCAAAATTAATGATTATGGTCAGTCTATACCTTAAATTGTAAAAAATACAATTTTATAAAAATATTAATGCAAGGAAAAGGGATTGTCAAAAGGAGATTTTGTTTGAAGACAAGGGTAAACAACCATTAATAATAATGTCTTAGTTCTCGCTGAAATGAAAAACAGACGATATTTGGGTAAAAAGTATTTATACTTCATCAGGTTTTGACTGCTACCTTTAATAATAAAAAGTAATCGTATTGGGTGGAAAAATAAATGTAGCCATGGAAGGAATCTACTTTTGTTTCAAAATAATCATAAAAACTGCATTCAATTATATCTAGAAAAACCCACATGAACGGAATATAGAAAATATATATTTTTTTTGTTAGCCCGTACTGTCCCACTGCTGGGCAAAGGCCTCCCCCATTTTCTTCCAGTCCCCTCTATCTCCTGCTATTCGTGTCCAATTAATATTAAAGGCATCTAGATCGTCACGCCAGCGCTTCTTGGGTCTGCCCCGACGGCGACGTCCCTCTGTAGGCACCCATTGCGTGCTGATCCGTGCCCATCTTTCTGGGTGCATGCGGCTGACGTGACCCGCCCACTCCCATTTAAGCTTTGCTGTTTCTGTGCCCACATCAGTAATGCCAGTCCGTGAACGTATGTCCGAGTTTCGGATTTTATCTATTAGTTTTATTCCAAGAACAATGCGTTCTATTGCTCTTATTGAAAATATATTATATAAAAAATATCTGTAAGTAAATACAGTAACTATTTTCAGCACCCATTTTTTTTACGCCCTATATTTCTATACAAACATTATTAATGTTTGGATGGATGTTTGTCAATTATGCCAAAACTACTAAACGGAATTTAATGAAACTTTGCATACCAGTAAATTATAGTCCCGGTTGACAAATGAAATACTTTTTGCCTCTGAAAACTCTTTTCACGTATCCAAAATCACGGGCAAAAGCATTCACAAAATGGCTGAAAGAATCCTACACATATTCGTACAACAGCAAAGGTATGTAATTTGCTTGTACGACGTCGAATTTGGCCAAGTATGTGCGAAGTATCTATAAATAGCGTCTGATCGTACACCTGCTGCACAGAAATAACATGTTAACGTTATTAACGAGTGGATTTCGCGAACAGAACGGAAGCTACTGGACTTAGGAAGACTTGTTGCAAGATTTGAGTTTTTGATGAAGAAATCAAAACGTACGATCACTAGTTTTATGACTACTACACTTGTGACTGGGTAATTCTGTGTCGAAGTCGGCTTTGTGCCTGGAATTTTAGCTTTTTTAAAACAGAGAAAGGTATTTTTAGCTCTTTAATATCGAATCTTCTGATTACAATTTAGCTAAGGTTAGAGCGAAGACACAAATACATAATAGGAAACAAATCTCTATCAACTAATCATACAAATACGGAAGTAATTTTGTGTGTCATTTCTTCGTGCCTAAATCACATAGGTAATTATGAAATGAATTTTGTACAATCATACTTTAGAACCCGAGAAAAGGACATAAGATAATTTTTATACCGGAAATTTGACGTGTAAGGGAACTATGTATAATGGGAATAAGTTACATAATTTTATTCCACGCGGATTGAATGGCAGGCCATAAATATACCGGTTTGAAGAAAATGATAGGCCATGGATTTTTCTTTTCAGTAAATTAAGACATATTCAATATTTAGAGTAGTTTCCCTCCAGGGCCCATAATATTTTCTCAGCCTGCATATAATTGATATTTTTTATTTTTTTGATATATTTGTTTTTTTTGTCAATGTGTATATATAGTGTTAATTTTAATAATCTAAATGTAAATCTAAATGTAAATACATATATAGTTGTTTTAAAAGGTTACATACCCTTGAAAGACCCTAGTCTTTTCAAGTGGCCTATGCTGCGACTTTTCCAATTACAGTAGCAGGCATACCTACTTTAATAAACCACTACGAACACCATCAAAAGTTACACAAACTTTTCAAAAAGTACTAGAACAGAAATACCCTTGAAAGTACCTCCTTTACTAAACCTAACTGTAGCCACGTGAGGCCCACCACGTGATAAAAAGGGCTCACAACACGTGCCTAAGAGAACAGCCAGTAATTACCGTGGTCAGCATTTTGGGAGGTTAAGCACGATTGATGGGGTTGTTCTAAGGGAGTCTGCTTGCTTATTTGTAACTGAGAGGTGGTATATTGCTAATGAGATGTGTATTTGTTTAAACATATATGTTTAGAAGCAAATAATGTTTATTCTACTACAGATATCATAATATCCACACGGTAAAAATATGTATGTAGTGATGTTGCCTTAACCACTACGCCATACAATTTTCAATGAATTATTTACTTCGCTTCGTTTATTACATATTATTATGTGATTTCATTAATATGTACTTAATATAATCGAGTTCACTATTTTTAAATATCAGCCAGGGACCGAAGAATTCAAGGCGAATCTTGGTTATTCTGATGATGGGCCTGCTCCCTATCTCTAAATCCCATCAAGATAAGTACGAGAACATGTTTAAAAAGGTCGTAAATGGACTTCGGAAATATAAGCTGCTCCTTCATAGCTGCAGTTAATAAGGTACCTGGGTCAAATATGCCCAGCTAAAAAATATGGCCACATACCTACCAATATTCCAGATAAACTGAAGTAAATTTATATGGGACTCAATGGCAGTTATTCCGCATCTAACAACATAAGAAGCATGTAAATCGGTAGAGAATTCACGGCATTTTTATACATAAAAAACCAAACATAAAAGTCTCCTCCTTTTAAGAGTTGCTTTAGAAAAG
The DNA here is from genome assembly GCF_050436995.1 of Anticarsia gemmatalis. Lineage (NCBI taxonomy): Eukaryota > Metazoa > Arthropoda > Insecta > Lepidoptera > Erebidae > Anticarsia > Anticarsia gemmatalis. The sequence goes on along the minus strand of NC_134767.1, from coordinate 9,536,380 downwards.
GGATCAACATACCAAGCTCCAATTCAGCTTCAGCATCTTCGGATATAGTCTCCATGACACGGTCAGCGCATGGCTCGAGGTCGCGCGCGAGGGTGGTGCGCGCGCGACCTGCCCGCCGCGCGCACTCGAAGCACGCGGCGTGGACCAACGTGCCGGCTGTGTGCGTGCGTCACAAACTAACACATCACTAGCTATGAGCTTTTTGAATGTTTAAAAAGTTTTTCGTTTGCACATCACTAGGGTTTTTTGTTTGTCACTTGTTTTTAGATTGGTTAGGTTAGCGGGTTTGATGTTTTGTTTATTTTTTTTTATTAGTTAAAGCCTGTGTGAGATGACTTGTTTGTATGGTTTGTTGAGGTAATACACAGTGCTACAAAGTAATAATTATAAGGCAGGTGAGATAGGTAAAAACATAATATTTTATTGAATAATGATAATTGCCGAAGCGTTAGTGATCAAAAAAAATACTGGTTTTGTCAAGTTTTTGGTCAACTGGACCCACGTAAAGTAGAACCGCTTCATCAGTGGACCATTTTTTCTGGTAATTACATGCCTAAAATTGTGCCGTTTTCCCATAGAGATAAGCAGGAAGAGCAAGGAACCACTTGGTGCAATTCTTGCAAGCATCACTCACTCATTACTTTTCAAATCAATTGATTTATTGAATGCTTTAAAAATTTATGTCTACTTCACTGACTTGATTTCTCAATAACGTTTTTCCTACAGACCCTAACCCTACCCCAGACAGATACCTAAATAAAAAGAGCGATAATTGGCTATTAAAGACAATTTTCATTAATTTCAGGCATATTTGTTTGTTCTGGAAACCCATTAAAACCCTTTGAAACTGTAGAGTTTGTAAATGTCACGATAAACGACCGATTGTTCAAGTATTTAGTGAACTGAATAGTTAATATCAATTGTGAAACTAATCAATCATCCTTAGGTATTTCGGGTATATAACTAGTTTGTTTTAGAATAAATCCATACTAATATTATAAATGCGAAAGTAACTCTGTCTGTCTGTCTGTTACTCAATCACGCCTAAACGACTGAACCAATTTGCATGAAATTTGGTAAGGAGATATTTTGGTACCCGAGACCTTTCTCGGGTACCAAAATATCTCCATTTACCCGGAGTAAAAAGTAGCCTATGTCCTTACATAGGCTACTTTTTACCCCGGTTAAATTAAGGTATCGGACGAAGTCGCGGGTAAAAGCTAGTTAAATATAATATAGCAGTAAATAAGGACATAAATACATACAATAAAGAGCAGTGATAGCCGAGTGGTATAAGTTGGTACCTTCCACGCAAGTGGTCGAGGGTTCAAACCCGAGGTGAAATACAAACAATCCAATGACTTTTCGAAGTTATGTGTGTATTAGAAATAATTGGAATAAATGGAAAAGGAAAACATCGTGATGCAACCTTGCATGCCTAATATTTGTTAATACATTTATTGAGGGCATGCAAAGTCCCCAACCCGCACTTGGCCAGCGTGGTGGACTCAAGGGCTGAGCCCCTCCCTCATACGGGCCCCTTACCCAGCAGTGGGACATTAATGGGTCAAATTCATTTATTTATTTTTGATAAAAAACTGTCAACGTATTTTATAAACAAACGTATTTCAACAATATTGAAATGCAGAAAAGCAATCCTTATTTTAATTCTTGTTCAATACACTATAATTACTTCGATTCTGCATTCAATAGTTATGTTAATCTAAGCATTTATAAGACTGTATTATAAATCAGGCTGTATTTATCGAAGCCTCTCTGCATATTCATGAGTGTGAACAACACCCATTAGTTACTTCATACAAGGTACTGCTGTGGAATCTGCAAGTAATTGATTCCTTTATCCATATTGTTAATGCTAAATTAATTTTATTTGCACGTCTGTACGCAATTTAACTGGTGATCCAATGTTGATGTAATTAGCATGTTATTAATAGTATATTACTATCAAAGTACCTACCATTATACTGACCCATTGAGATTTGATTTTATAGCAAAGGCTTGTTTCTTTTTCTTCTTGTCGTGTTAGTGATCAACCTAGTTTCAAAGTTGTCCAAGCCGCCCGAAGGCCTTTGACGTGGCTTAACGACTGTTATCTTAATTGACAACGACCGACTTATTACGAGCTCTCCGAAGTACGGACACGCTCTGTTCAAATACCTCTATGCGGTTACCCATCTATAGAGTGACCGCGCCAAGATTTGCTAAACCCACAGATCGATTACTGACCGGTGAACGCACCTCAAATGACACTTATGATAGTCAATTTATACAGAGAATGAATTTTGAAACTTAGCTTGATTTTTTTTACCTAGACCCTCAAATCACATGCAAGCGAAACCGCGCGGCTAAGCAAGTAAAAAATCCTAAAAAATGTATCTACATTAATATAAAAAGGGCTACGTATTTAATTTGAAAGAAAACCGTCTTGAAAGTTAGAGCAACGGTTCGGAAGAATTGTCTGCTCAAATAATATAAAAGTAGTTATGTTCACTACGTTGAACGGAGATTGTCTCCGGGGATAACAGAACTAATTGGACAAGTTAACTTTGTGATATATTAAGGTTTGAGTAAGTAAAAATATGGATTTTCTGTCTTGATGGTTATTTTTGTAAAGATTCGTCGTTATGATCGATGGTATTTTATTGCTAGTGATTCTTTTTCATAATTTGAATTAAAAAATATTCTAATTAACATAATATATATTAGGTAAATTTTGAATAATTTTCGATTTTTTTGTATATTCAATAATAAAAAGTTTGTTTGAACACGCTAATGCAACTACCGGTACGAATGAAACAAAAATGTATTGCACAGATATAGGATTTGATTCAATGTCAATTAACTGAGAAGGGACATAGGCTATATAGCGTCACGCTATGACTAAATGGTGGGGAGCAGCAAGAAGAGCTCGGAAAGGGGGTAGAGCCTTATGAGAAGAGCTAGCAAGAAACTCACGGCCACTCTTTTCAATCGCCAAAAGATTTAATATGTGGTTGTATAATAGTAATTGATCAGTGTGCGAGGAGCTCCCAACAATCAGCGATATAGACTAAACATCAATTATGTGGTAAGCAGAAAGAAAACTACCAAACTACCTTTGTTAAATTAAAAATGTTTCTGCGGTGTACTTGTTTAAAGTTAAAAGAAATGCAACTTCCTTAATATTATTAGTTAATAAGAATTTCAAGAAAATCCTTGTCCACTATTCAGTATATAAGTTTCACATATTGTACCTAAAGAGCACTCCACTGCCATTATCACATAGAACGTGAGGTCCTCTGAGGACGGCGTGAGGCGGCAGTAAGCGGGCAAGTCATTCAATTAACTAATAAATTAACATTCAAGGTTCATCGATACTGGCCAACTCCCTCAAGGGTTAGACTTACATAGAGGAAATAGTTTATCGGTGAAGAGAAAATCTTTCCTTAGATATAATGGTATATTTTTTTATTGAAAAGACAACTACCCCAGTTAAGCGTTGCTCTTGTATCACGGTATTTTTGACAAAAACACAAACTAAATTTGTGCAATCCACAAATAATTGTTTCGGGTCTAGTTGTACTTTGTGTCCGTTGTTTGTATGTTTGTTAAAGTCCCTTCGACACAAGAACAATTCTTAGTGCGGATGTTGTAAAAAAAAAAACAAATCACATACAGGAAGCACAACCAAAGGGGCTAACTCGTATCTTAGTTGACAACTATTTGAAATCCACTATGCTGTACATTGTTTTCTCCCTTAGATTATAGTGATTAACACGTTACGGTAATGCAGCAATGTACTGAACAGTGCAGCAACTATTTGTGGATCGCTCAAATAAGTAATTAATAATTGTTCCGTGTTAGAATCGAACGCACGGCTTCTCGACACAATGGTAGCGGTGTGGCAACCTTAACCACTGCGCCATGGAGGCAGTCAAATTGTAGTTTATTGTAAGTACATAACACTGACATAGTTTGCACATAATATGAGTCATAACACAACATTGGCAGCAAGTGTCGAAGTGTGAAAGATAAAAGTGATTAGTCTCAACTCGTAAACGAACACTAAAATGTATTAACGTCTTTGTTCAAGATGTTTGGCAGCAATGCGGTTAAAACACGATAAAAAGCTATGGCTACTGGTCAGTACCTCGATTCTCTACCACTATCTACTACCGACAACCGGCTAACTATCGACGTTTTGACATTTGGAATGTACTGACAAAAAGTTATCTACGACGCCCGTCAGAGGCGTTGATCAGATTTTCATACAAAATTTCTCGATGACAGGTCGTTTGTCGGTAGTCGATAGTAATAGAGAATTGAGCTACAGTTGGGCTGTTACAAAATATGGTAGACAATTTTACTTTTGGCAATAGTTATTTTTAAAAGATCCCATTTGCTTGCCTGTCTGTCTTTATCAATATCTATTTGGAGCGCGATTCTGTTCAATCGGTACCGTCGAGTATCGAAAGTTTGACATTTAGAATGTATTGGCCAAAATAGTTCCTACGACGCCCGTCAGTGGCGCTGATCAGATTTTCATGCAAAAATTCTCGATGACGAGCCGGTTATCAGTAGTCGATAGTAGTAGAGAATCTAGCTACTGGTCACCTCGCCCCCATTACCTACGCCGCATGTGGTGGGTTCGAATCCCACCCGGAACAATTTTTTGTGTGATGAGCACGAGTATTTGTTCTGAGCCTCGTTGTTAATGTATCTATATAATTATGTATTTAGAAGTATATAAGTAAGTTTATCAGTTATTTGGTTATCATACAAGTTCTGCTTAGTTTGGAATCAAATGACCGTGTGTAAATTGTAAAAAAAAAACTTGTAGGCTGGTAAAATCTTCTATTTTTATTTTTATTCACAATGGAAGAAGATAATTATTAGATAAACCTAGATAGTTAATTTAACGCCTTAATAAAGTCACATAGCACCAATGTGAAAATTCCCTTAAATATTCTCCGAAGTCATAAAAAATTATGACCAAACTATAAAATTATGAGGTTAATTGAAAATATTGTAAAGTTTAACGGCTCATCAAAACAGTTGTAAACCGTTGGTTTTGATGACGCGAGTTAATTTTAACTGCTTGTGGTTTCCGGGGCTAGTGGAAAATATCTCAATTTCTTGATGCATGTGTCATGGACTGAGTCAATAGTTATTTGGATATATCCACTATGACTGACTGATGCCCGGTTTCTGAGCTACATTTAGCGGTAGTTTATCTATTCAACAGCGTTTTTATATGAGTTTTAACGCTATTCAATAGATAAACTACCGCTAAGTGTATCTCAGAAACCGGGAGTGACGCGCTCATAGCCAGTTGCGTTCGCCGATCTGTAAACCATCTGTGAGTTAAGCAACAGTAGGTGCGGTCATTTCAAAGATGGGTGGCCGGTCCGTGCTTCAAAGGGGACGTTAAAAAGCCAAACCTGGTTGTTGTCAGTCAAGACAGTCGTTAAACCATAACAAAAACCGGGTGGCTTCGGCTTCGGGTGGACAACTTTCACACTTGGTAATAACTTAAATTAAGGTTTGGTTCCTAATATCTGACTATTGACTAATCTACGAGTATATATATCCATACTAATATTATAAATGCGAAAGTAACTCTGTCTGTCTGTCTGTCTGTCTGTCTGTCTGTCTGTCTGTCTGCTACTCAATCACGCCTAAACTACTGAACCAATTTGCTTGAAATTTGGTATGGAGATATTTTGATACTCGAGAAAGGACATAGGCTACTTTTTCCCCGGGAAAATGACGCATTTCCCGGGAAAATTCAGGTGGCGAACAAAGTCGCGAATAATCAATATTATAATGACATTCAATTAACAAAATTCCGTTGTCATGGCAACTGTTTTAATGGCGGATATGCCTTAGCGCGACTTCGTTATACTAAGAGACATAAATAATTTTGAGAATATTTTTCGTGAAAAAAAAGTATATTTTATATCATCACACTACGACCAATAGGAGCAGAGTAACAGTAAAAAGTGTTACAAAAACGTGCAAAATTCTGACCCATTCTCTCTTATGTGACGCAAGCAAAGTTGCGCGGGTCAGCTAGTACTATATAAATGAAACCCGTTTTCCTTGGTCACGGCATCACGCGTGAATGGCTGGACCGATTTTACTAATTATTTTTGTGTTGTATTTATTATTATTAGGAGAAGGTTCTTACGGAAGAAAATATTAAGAAAATCTCTCAGAAATATCGAAAAAAAAATTGCATATTTTAGGCGATACGAAGTTCAGCTAGTAAATTATAAATGTATATAGGTAATATAGTTACGGAATGCTTACTTTAACCTAGTAGTTAAAATTCTTTGTTAACACACTTCACCTTGAAACTCTTCCTGTTATAATTCACTCTACACCGTTACATAACTAAATAGCTAACTGAAACTATGTATATTATAAACAAACAAAATAAACTGTAGCTCGATTCTCTACCACTATCGACTACCGACAACCGGCTAGCTATCGAAATTTTGACATTTAGAATGTACTGCCAAAATGTTTCCTACGACACCCGCCAGAGGCGCTGATCAGATTTTCATACAAAATTTATCAATGGCAGTTCGGTTGTCGTTAGTCGATAGTAGTAGAGAGTCGAAGTACTGAACACTGAAGTTAAACTATCGGTTTAGTTTTGTAATGAGCTTGGTTAGCTGTGGTTAGCTAATCGTGAGACTTGGGTCTGGTATCCAGATTAATGGAAGCCGTCAGTAAAAAAAATACCAGCTGATAAGCTATCTGCTAGTTATCTAGAAGTGTTTAAGCCGCGTATGGCTCATTTTGTAATAATAATCTAAATATAGCAAGATAAGGCATTAGTTTCATGAATATTACGTACATATTATATTCTGTTACTGACTGACTGCCGAACTGACTGACTGACTGATAGATTGAAGGATGGACTGACGGACTGGCAGAGGGCTAACGCACAGCCGATACTAATGAGCATGGACAGATGAAATTGGGTATGAAGATTCCTTGGGAAGTGTAGAGGAGCACTAAGAGAGGATCTATGGAACCCCACATGAGTAAAAAAGGAAAAAAAACTTTCTATAAAAGATCAGCAATAAACAACGTGGTAAAAACGGGAAAATTATACAGGTACTTTTTAAAATCTTAAAAGGCCTAACTGACAGTAAAAATGCTTAACATTTTAGAATCAAAAAGTCATAAGTCTACACAAATGTAAAACAACACAAGCCGTTGTGGAAGCCGGTTAGCTCACGTCTGGAAATATTCCTACACATAACACTGAGGAATGCTATCGATAAAGTTATAATTGTAATGCAGTGTTGTATGCAACCGACGGAATTGGCTCGCTTCAATACTGTAAAGAGCTTTGTATGAGAATGTAAGAGAAAATTGGAAGGTTTCTAGAAAAAGTAAGTTGGTTGCACCGTTTGAAATAAATCGTTTATTGTCAGCTCTATCTTTAAAACTATTTTCAAAATTATAAAATGTGTTGGCGATTTTTTGTTTTTTTTTCTGGGTATTATTTGTGCGGTCCTCAAATAATTATTTCGGGTCTAGTTGTGCTTTGAGTCCGTTGTTTGTATGTTGGTAAAAGTCACAGACAGAAGAGCAATTCTTAGTGCGAGAGTTGTCTTAAAAGAAAGAAGCAGAAAAGCTTGCAATATTACATGAATTCAATAACTATTCATGCAAATCTCTTTTTCTCTATCTCTCACTGCAACGCCTGCCAAAACGAAAATGTTTTTTTTGTCGAATCTATAGTCGAAATTTTAAAAAATGCATGTTTGTTTTGAGTGATCTTAACAAAATGTAAAAGAAAGAAGAATATATACAAAATATTACTCAAGTTACGGGTTTTCTCCGACTCAAAAACCCAAAGGAAGCACACAATTTCGCGTCCAATATAAATCAGAATGAAAGAGTTGCTCGGTGCTAATAAGTTCATACATAAGTTAATGAACAAATGCTAATGAACTTGGTGAAACTGTGACAAAGACATTATATTGTGGCCGGAGAGAAACTTTACTTTGTGCTGGAACTTTGCATATTTAAATACCGTTTTTGTGGTCCATGTGACTACCGAGCGTAAAGTCTTCGGTTTGATTCCAGTGTCTGGTTTACTGTCAAATGAGGCACTAATATGTCATAAGGATATAAGCGATTCGTCCAGGCTTTGCCCCCGTTACATCGGATTAAACTTAACAAGTTATACATTGAAACCTTTCACTCACACGTGGCTTGTTCTACTCATCGGTTGGTAAACGATCAGTGGATCAGCAACCTTAGCGCAGACATTCCATAGATGGGTAGCCGCGTGGTAGTATTTGAACTGAGGGCACGTAAAAATTCGGTCACGTTTGTTGTCAATTAGGATATCAATCGTTAAGTCACATCAAAGGCCTTCGGGCGGCTTGAACAACTTTGTCACTAGGATGATCACTAACCATACCTCAACTATACGACGAACTAATGGCTCTATACAAAAAAAATCTGTTCAGCACATTTTCAGTTTATTGCGAACAGACAGACGTGTCGAGCAGATACTGAACTTGTTTTAGAATACGTAGTGATTGTACTTTTTTATTTGATTGTTAGTTTAGTTTATAGAATAAAATCATCATGTCAATTCTCCAAAGCAGAATATGCCATTGGCCTACATCTCATCTTTATGACAGAAGACACATAGCCAATTGACCTCAATTAAATGAATACCACTAATCGTTTACGACTTGCACGAGATAGATTATATTAACTATCTGTCGCTTTATTGATAAGTTTTATTAAGTTATTCTGAAATTCTATTCTTTTTTAGGTTACTTCAAAAAAAGGTATATGTTCATAATTTATTTTATTTCATACTACCGGCCGCCCGCGACATCATCTGCGTCAAATTTAGTTTTCCCGTTTTTATATCATTTCTATTGCTGATCTTCCATACAAAAGTATTCCTCCCTTTTTATTCCGAAAATTTTGTCTTAGTGCTAAAGAATCGGCATACAAAATTTAAGTTCTTTTATGAAAAGTTAATGAACAGATTGATGTTTTTCTTAAATTTCACGAAGTTTTTGAAATGTCCTCAAAAGTGTATAACTTTTAGCTAAAGTTACACATTTTTCAGAGCATTTGCTCTACATGATATGGTAATATTTATTTAAATTTGTAACTCTACAATACTAAATCCGTTTTACAAATCAAGCCTAAGTACATCCTTCCCTTATTTAAAAGTCTATAATTAGTATTATTCTAGAAGAATCAAATGCTACGTCACGTATGTAACATGTACGTACAGTGACAGAAATGATAAAATAATTGTATACATACACACGTTACATCGTACTATTATTACATAGATACTATGTAATTTTATATACTGCAGTTTATTACTAATGTCTATATACGCTGTTTACTTTAGAATTACATAACGAATATTTATGTACCTATAGCCTATAGCCGGTTGCGCTCACCGGTCAGCAAACGATCAGTGAGTTAAGCAAACCTTGGCGCGGTCATTCCATAGATGGGTGACCACATAGTGGTATTTGAACTGCCCGTCTCCGTAAAAAGTTGGTGAGTATGTATGGATATAGTAATATGTTACTCTTTCACGAAAAAAACTGCAAGACAGATTTTAATGACATTTGGTACACAGATAGTTTATAATCTGGATTAACACATAAGCCTCTTTACCCTTCCACGCAGACGAAATCACGGGCAAAAGCTAGTGTATTATTCGAGGAATCGCGCCTGACAGACCAAGTACACTGAAGGGGAATCAAACCTACGATCTTTCGTTAGAAATCCTACTAATATTATAAATGCGAAAGTTTGTGAGAATGTATTCATGTATGTGTGGTTACTCTTTCACGCAAATACTACATAACCGATTACGATGAAATTTGGTTTATAGGTAGCTGAAGACCCAGGATAACACATAGGCTACCTTTCATCGCGGAGTTTAGGGATAGGGATTTACACGGGAAGGGTTTTCACGCGGACGAAATCGCGGGCGGCCTCTAGTAGCAAATAACGACTTATAACAGACATTACTACGTAAATTTCTTGCCGTTTCTTCTCACGAGCAACAGCTTTTCCGAAACGGTGGTACATAAAAAGTATTTTGACGATTTCAAATACTTGTTAAAGTTTATAAAATAAAGAATATTTGACTTTGACTTTACTAACACAAACCTAATTTATTTTCATGTAGGTTTTCCCCTACAAAACTTCGATGGGGAGCACTGTAGAAATCAATATGATATTGGTTATTCCTTACTGGTTAATTATTTATAGGAAAAGGCTAACGTTAGGTACCTTTAAACTGTTTTTCTTGAATAGGTATTTTATTAATGTTGTTTAAACTGCTTCTGTGGTTTGAGTACTGTATACGATTGTTAATTACGAGGTCTCGGGTTCGATTCCTAAGTCTGATAAAGTTGTATTGGGTTTTACTTATTTTGTATTAGAAGATTAATTCAGATCAAAATTCAAGGTAAGGAGGACAAAGAAGGTTTACAAAACTTAAGATATTCAAAAATGTATAATTTAATTCGTGCGGTCTAGACCACTAACGCTCAAAATTGAAATTTAAAGGTTAGGATGCCTTGTTTGATTACCCGAAGTTTCGATCGAATCACATCGACTGTGCAGTTAGTCCGTCACTACCTTTTATTTTCAATTGCGTTTAAGACCCGTTATAAATAAACAAATAAATATTATTGGACAACTCACATACGGTCATTTGATTCTAAACTAAGCAGAGCTTGTACTATGGTAACCAAATAACTGATGAACATACTTATCTAAATGTATACTTATATAGATAAATTGAAAACCAGGCTCAAAACAAATACAAGTCCTCATTACACAAAGATTTGTCCCGGGTGGGATTCGAACCCACCACACGCGGCGCTACGGTTGTTGCGGCGAGGTGACCGCTTAAACCACTGCGCCAAACGTGCAGTTACATAATAATATTATAGAAATATATTTCTACTAAGTCCCTAAATGACACAGGCCTCAAAATGTATTCAAAGACTAATTAGCACTGTCTTTCCTATTGTTTTCAAGTAATTTTAAGGTTTATCTCAGCAACATCTAAGCTCAAAAGCCTGAAATATGTCTAACACAAGGCATTTTTATCACTCTCTTTATGTACTCATAACAAACTGTGAGATTACAGTAATTGCTATTTATTGTCCAGTAAATGTATAAAGCGGTATAATCTTTGAATGGCATAGGTTAAGCAAGGTGAGTCAGGTCGGGATTGTGATGGGTCACCTTTTGTGAATGTCACAAGGCCGAAAAGCGTCATGATAAGAAAAAAATATATGTGTTTTTTAGAATGTCTGCATTAACAAAATATGAGATGTATATTGTATAGGTATTATAAGTAGATATCGTTAACACAAAAAAATACAGGTGTGTACTAGTAACCGGCGGTCTTGTATGACAAGATGTATGGATGTGAATGAAGCAAGGAGAGTTTGTAAAAATCGCTCCAAGTGGTGTTTTTTGGTCTAGCACTACCCCTATGGGAAAAGTGGGTGATATTTAGATATAGTTAACTTTTCAATTATTAAAATATTTTTAGTATAACATTAAAAATTATCACCAGAATTTACTCAAAAAGTTGCCTACACGTAAACGTCACAAAACACTATGCATGGAAATAGATTCAAATGAACCGCGTCAAAATTATTCAAATTTAATTCAATAAATCGCACACACTGTGTATCACCTCAACGAAAACCGTAAAACCGTACTCCTTTACCGTAAATCCGTAAAATATCACAATTCCTTTTTATTTGTTTAACAACACCAATTTGGACACAAGCACTTAATTTTCGCAAATAATTAATCACTTGTACGCAAAACAATTTATTGCGAAAAATAAAATTGAAAGAAAACTCCGCGGGAAAGGAAAAACGCGCGAAAATCGTCGCTAGAGACGACTGACCTCGTTCATAGCTGACGCGGCACTGAAGAAAAACTAAACACGTGGTTTCATACCAAACAACCCACAACGAAAATTAAACCTTATATATGAGACATAAAACTCAAATTCCAAACTCATTCTACTACATACTAACTGGAGAAAATGGAAGGTCGAACAAGGCTTTTCAAGCGAAATAACACTTTATTTCACAACAAATAGGGCTCATTATAAAATGACAAATGCTACTCAAGTACATTTCAAATATGGAAAAGTTGACAACTCGTGAAAATTCGTCACCGGTCGGAAGTTTTCGTTCGTTAGCCAGAGCTTTTTAATGCGGCTGGTTATTTGTATTACATGACTGCGAAACTTTATTATGTAGGTCGTAAAGTTGAAATTAGATTGGCAAATTTTGAAGTCAAATTTTTGAACAGCAAATGTAAATTTGTAATACGATCCGACGTTATTTAGGTAATGATCTATGAAAATATGCATGGTACGGAGAAATTGTACGTACAAATAATTATTTCTTAAAGAACTCAAAGAAAAATATTAAAGGATTGCAAAGATATGTCCGGATTGAGTTGTAAAGGGATCCATTCATAGTCTCCCGGGTGAATGACCGATTGAGATCGTTTTAAATTGAATCCTGTATGAAGCTAATTGAAATTGAATGTATGAATGAATCAGAATAAGCCGTAATTGGATCGCTTATGATCGTAATATGAATGGCATATCAGTAATGTCATAAGAAAAGAGGTTAATGCAATCTTTTATAGGGCTTTTACAAAGAGACATTCTGAATCATATCAATTTATTAATCAAAGGTTTTTTGAAGTTATCTGTCCTTATATTATAAATGCGATAGTTTGTATGTTTGTCACAGAATAACACGAAAACTACTCATCGAATTTTAATGAATCATTGCAGTGTTGTAACTTATGTACCAGAATAACACATAAGCTGTAGAAATAATAGCTTTTCCTTGAAATAACCTAAGCTACATACCAAAGAGAACTAGTTGCAGATATAAATCCGGTGGTCAATCGAGCGTCAACGTCTATATTTCTAACTTGCTAAGGCGTTTGACCACATCGTCTAAGACTTGATTGCTAATTATGTTCAAAACTTTAAATGGACTCTGAATCACGGAGATGCTCAGCTCAAGTACAGCTTAATGGCTAAGCATCTACAGAGCTAACTTGTCAAAGATAGTTTAACTTACTGATCGTTTACTGACCAATGATTGCTATAAAGGCAGATTTTAGTATTAATTGTAAGTATTCGTTTTTTTTTTCATTTTCTGACGTCTTGCTTCTTACGCATACGAAATTTCGCGTTTTTGTATCTGCAAGGATATTAAATGATTCTTCAAACTTAGTTTTATAAACAGCAAAAGTCTGTGTGTTAGTCTGTAAACCACTCTTTCACAGTTTACTCACTGAAATGATATGGATGTTGTGTATGGATATAGTGGAAGACATAGAATCAAGTGTATACTACTATTTTTCTTTTTCATAAATCACTTCAATAAAAAATCCAAGTAAGTACCTAAAACACGGAAAGAAACATGTTTTCAGTAAATCGCGGTTTAGCATTTCTTTTATTACTAGCTAACCCGCGCAACTTCGCTTGCGTCACATAAGAGAGAATGGGTCATACTTTCCCCCGTTTTTGTAACATTTTTCACCGGTACTCTGTTCTTGTTGGTCATGGCGTAATGTTATATAGTCTGTAGCCTTCCTCAATAAATAGGCTATCCAACAGTTAAAAAAATTCTTCAATTTGCACCAGTAGTTCCTGAGATTAGCGCATTCAAACAAACAAACTCTTCAGCTTTATAATATTAGTATAGTACGTACTTTATAATATAAGGCTTTTTACGAACCTCCTAACACAATAACATACATTCAATAATAATTGTAAAAATGAAAATATTCTATAGACCTTCAAGCCTACTGATATAAAATAAAATCAAATGTAACGCGGTACATAAATTGGTGAACGTTTCAGTTCCTCTTGAATGCATTCAGGTGGTTCAGTGGAGCGCGTGACACACTGCTTGCTTGAATGGCGAGCTTGTTCGGTGGGTTTGTAGGTCATGTCTTTAAGAGGTAGATGGATGGGTGTTGTGTTTGAAATGTTTTGTGCTGATTGTTCAAGAACTATATTGGTAGGACAGGAATATGTTGCTAGGGTATTTTTTTAATTTTTGCAGTTTATACCAGGAGTAGTAAATGTTTTGTTGATATGTAATGTCTTTGAAGTCTACTAAAATGAATAAGATTTATTCTAGAAAAGTTAGTTTTTAATTAAACCTGCAGCCATTTCAGTACTTTCCTGACCAGTTTATTGGCAGAATTAAGAATCTGTTCTTGTGTTAGGCATAAATCCATTCTCATACAGAAAACTATTTATTTCATTTAAAGAAAAGATTTATACCTAACAATAGTTAAATATAATAATTTGTTACTCTAATACTTATAAACACAAATACCACGAAAACCTAACGCCATTTTACCCCAAATTATTACTAACCAGCTAACCAATACACATCAAGTAACTTCCAAAACTATGAAACAGAGAATTTCACAAAAATTGGATACATTGCTCTTGAAGCAAACGACCCATAGCTCATGTAACATAAATAGAAGCCCATTGAAACACATGTAGTTACATTTTTACAGCATCGTAAAATATGTTGTTCAAACACTGAGTCAATGTAATACACTGTATGACGGATTCATTTATTATAGTTAATTTTGTATGTCTGTTTGTGTGTTTGGTGTGAACTGCTAGATCAATTTTAGAGGATTTTTAGGCTAACTTTAGCAGACTGGTTTAATTTTAAAGTTTCGTATAGGAAAGGCCTGAATAGCAGGTTTAACAATCTAGTTGCAATCAGAGAAAAAGTGCAGAGCATTTAAAATGGTTTTATATAATTAAAGTCTATGGTGGTCTATAGGACAGCTGATTGTCAAAATCACAATTATGTTGATAAAATAATAGAATATTATTAAAAAGATTTATAACTCCGGAAAGTTCAGTTGTAGTGTACTAAAACTACAAATTGAAAAATGTTAAGTTCAGGCTTGTATTTTGTTTTTCTATTCAAATATTAAATACTTTGCAAATTGCTATATATTCAGTACAAATATTTTAGACTAACTTTCTAAAAGACAAATTTCCATACTTAACAAAAAAATAACACACTGAATTTAAAAAAACCTATGAAATAGCCACTGAATTTCACGCAGGCGATACCTGGAGGCGTAGCTAGTACATAAATATGATGTTTCATTTCAATCTCAGTACTTTGATGTGCCAACTTCCGGTCGCCATGTTGTTATGTAAATAGAAATATTTGTGTTTATGTTATAATTTGTCAGAATTTCTGGCACTTGTGTCCGATGTTGAATCACTAATACGTGAGGTGTTACGGTAAGTGACGCGTTGAGAGATATGTTTTTGGATTGGTGATCATTTTTGTATTGGTACTAAACTATCAGACCTTTTCCATTGTGAGCTTCAGTCTTCTGGAAGCATGATAAATTAATAAATTTAATCTATTACTGTCCCACTGCTGGGCAAGGGTCTCCTCCCTAACGAGAAAGGGGTCAGGCCTTGAGTCCACCACGCTGGCCAAGTGCGGGTTGGGGACTTTGCATGCCTTCAATAAATGTATTAAACAAATTTTTAGGCATGTCAGGTTTCATCACGATGTTTTCCTTCACCGTTAGAGCAAGTGATAATTATTTCTAATACACACATAAGTTCGAAAAGTCATTGCTGTGTTGTCTCGGGTTCGAACTTGCGACCACTTGTGTGGGAAGTGCCAACTTAAGCCTAACGCTATCACCTATCTATAATAACGTAAAATAAGGTCTAAATATTTGCCCTAGATTTCCAGTTCATCTATAACTAAACATAAAAACGAAAACCCAGCTTATGAAACTAGATCAATCTATTGTCAATCTTTGACAACGATTCAAAACTTTCCACTAGATATCGTGATGAATCCGTTTACAAACAGACAGACAAACAAACATGATATAAATGGAACTTTCAGCGTTGAAAAATGAAATAGCGAATACTATAGACCGACAACTTAGTAGAGAGCCTTCACATGCAAGATTAATCTAGATTGAAAAATAATATAGCTCTGTATTTCCAAAATAAAACAGATAATATATATCAGTCAGGCCACCGTCAGTGGATCAGGTGGTTGCTACGCCACTACCATGGCTTCGGTCGTGGGTTCGATTCCCAGACGAAACAAATACTTATGCGATCCACAAATTTAGTTGTTCCGCGTTTGATTGTACTTTGGTTCTGTTCTTTGTGTAATATGTTTGTAAAAGCCTCCGCGACACAAGAGCAAGTGCTAGGGTGGGGTTTTTTTTAAAGAAGAGAAAAATATTATGCAGCTTTTTGTATGCTACCAAAAGCTGCGAACCTTGCATACAAGGCTTTTTATAAAGTTGTCGGCCTATATAAACTGGGGAAAGCTTTTATATAAAGTTTTGTAAAATATTCATGGAAATACTTCAGAGTTTTATTTGAATAAAAGGTTTGTGATGTAGTTATTTTAGTTACTGTTACTGTGGGATTATGTTTGAACTATGTTTGCTTCAAAAGCTAGATGAAGCTCCATTTTTTTAATAAAAACGACAATTTAACCGCGGATTAGTACATTACTAACTGACCTACGCTTTTGTAAAAACTTTTATTTCCTTTTAGATCTCGTCTAAGATTATTAAAAAGAATCTTTTATGTTTGATCCCAGGGTTTAAACTACAAACATGCAAAATTTTAGTCATGAAACCCTATAGATATAGCCGAATTAATTTGCGTATGAGGAAGTTCTTAGTATCACACATTGGCATCTTATTTGCAAAAATCATCCCTTATAGAAGCTGAAATAAGGTACAAAACTTCGATGATTAGTGGAGCCGCGCGAAAAATTACTATTGTATACAAAACAATCGTTAAAAACAAACCCTACCTAAATAAAGCAGCTTATTAATAACCTGAAACATTCCGAATTAACCCGAAACATCGAAAACATGAAACTTTCATATTCAATGTAATCGAAGCACACACACACACTCACATGTGTTCATACACAGTTGTATATGTGTGTGAGTCTATTTTTGACGCGCGAAGGCCATTTTCAATAAACAATAAGCTAACAGGTGTGAATTGTATGGAACATTTGCGCCATATGTCGAGTGAGAGGTCCGAGTTTTTGAAGGGAATAGAAAGAGATGCAGTATACAGGTGTGTTTACTTCGAACTAATTGTAACTCAATTATAGATGAAAGGTAAGGATGTTTGATGCAGTCTGTTTTTCAGATTGATGTACATTTTTGTGTCAATTAGCCTAGCCTTTACCTATTATTGCCTAATATCGCCTTTAACTATTATTTATACGGCTTCCAGTCTCACCGGATGCAGCTGAATACCAGTATTTTACATGGAGAGACTGTCTATCGGGCCTCCACAACACAGTTACATGCGTTTATATCACGAAACCCCTCGATGAGACTGGTTGTCAGACTTTCAAGCTTCTGACTACTGTTAACGACTGTCAAAGATCTTTGGTAAAAAGACAACCGGGACCCACAATTTAACATGCCGAAGACAGTCGAACTATTTTGACAGTACATTTTAACTGTCAAACTTTCAGTAATTGACAGTATCGACTGTAGAGTAGTGTAGAGAATCGAGCTACGATCTAAAACAGACGTTACATTACTACTCTTAATTCATTTAATATGAAATTCCATGAACACGTTTAATGGTTTAATGGAAATAAATTCACGAAACTTTAATGAGAGCATCGCGCTTGCTGTTCCAGGAAAACAGGCAGAGATGTATCACACACCCACAATC
Organism: Anticarsia gemmatalis; assembly: GCF_050436995.1. Lineage (NCBI taxonomy): Eukaryota > Metazoa > Arthropoda > Insecta > Lepidoptera > Erebidae > Anticarsia > Anticarsia gemmatalis. The sequence goes on along the minus strand of NC_134767.1, from coordinate 9,518,550 downwards.
ACATAGAATTACTAATAATGTTAAAAGCTACGGAAGTGAGAACTTCATCAAATTTATCTCGGTTTATTGCGAACTAGTTTTTTGCCGCGACTTCGTCTGCGTAGTTTGCGACATATTTAATTTTATTCCCTTGGGGGTAGAATTTATCAAAATACTTTCATAGCGGATGCCTACGTCATAACATCTACCTGCATACCATTTCAGCCTTATCCGTCCAGTGGTTTGCGCTGTGCGTAGATAGATCAGTATGTCAGTCACCTTTGAGTTGTATATATTTAGATTTAAAATCTAATATATGTGAAGAATCTATTACAATCTGCGCACCCATCAAAGGACAGGCCGTCAAAGCAAATGCTTGCTACATAACAATATGCAATATAGCTACAAAATTCGTTGCTATACTATATATACTATATAGCAATAACTAAAAGTTTCCACTACAATATCGATTATTGGCACGACTCACTATCTGATAACGTTATCTGCATCGCGTTCTAATTGATAGACGCCAGGAGCTTTTATCTATAGTTATTGCGACGTCTCTAATGGTATATCCAAATTATCCTAAAAAAGACAACTCCCTCATTAAGAATTGCTCTTGTGTCGCGGGGACTTTTACAAACATATAAACAACGGACACAAAGATCGAACAAATAATATTATATTAATTTATTTTCCGTTCCTCCGCTAGTTTGCGTTAGGCTTTAGAGAGTGCACGAGAGCAATCAGGAGAACTAAAAAGATTTTCCAAAATTCATGGAGAAAAGAGATTTTCATAACTACTTTTTCACAGTTTCTCATCAGGCAGGCATTTACTTGAATGAAGCAGCGGGCAAAAGCTAGTAGCACATAAAAAATAAGGAAAGGCACTAATAAATGCAATGAAAATCAAATAATTGTAAAAAATATATTTTTTATAGCACTAAATTCTATTTACAGTAAAAAAGCATAATATTAGGTGCTTAAATAATTATGTGTTACAAGCAGGTGAAAAGATACATTATAATGTTAAAATTAAATTAATTAATCTACAAACTACTGCGATTAAAAATAATATAAATGTAGGTTATAAAAAAGCGAAAAATATAGGTTGGTTATTATTAATTTTAAAAAATCTGTATGTATTGTGTTTGGAAAACTAAAAACAATGGTTTAAAACCAGCCAAGTGCGAGACGGACTCGATCTCAAAGGGTTGCGTACCAAAAGAATACGAAAAGACACGTCAATTGCATGGGACCCTATATTTTTTTTATATTTTAGTATTGGTGTGATAGCGACAACGTAAATACATCATTTGTGAAAATTTCAGCTTTCTTGCTATTAGGGTTTATGAGATACAACCTTGAAACAGACAGACAGCGGAGGCTTAGCAAATAGGGTTCCGTTTTTAACCTTAGAGTACGGAACTCTAAAAAGCAACCAGTGACTGTTGACTTTATAAAACACATATCATATTAAATAACGAAGGTTTTATAAATATATAGCCTCCACCTGTAACTTCATATGAAAACCCAGTCAAACCCACGACCTTACGACACACTGGTAGTGGCGTGGCGACCACCTTAACCACTACACCATGGAGGCCGCCATAATGTCAAGAAATCACTACAAAAAGTCACACAATGAACTTGTTCTCAGCCTTCCATACAAAATTCCCTAACACACACTTGTTCACATAACCATTATTTACGTAATAACAAGCGGTTTATTCAACACCCCGCGGTTTACGATCAGCTGGCACACTATGAATAGATCACCTGCTTCCTGTTTCGACTGCACTATGAATATCGTGATTAATCATGTACTAACTTCTATAGACGAATATTGAAATACTGCTTAGTTTTGCATCTAAGCGTCATTGGCATACGCGTATGACGTATTGTAAAATTCGCCTTACGAATTCGCATCTAAATCATGGTCTTAGGTAATACGTGATGAGGGTAGTCCCACCTCTAGCGAATTTGACGTGTGTTAAGGGAACCCAGGCCGCCCTTTTTAACCACTTTCGGTGTAAAAATTGCTAGTATAAAAGTATTTAAAATCGTTGTAATATGCTAGCATATAACTACCAGGATCTTTTTTTTAGACAACTCCCGCACTAAGAAGTGCTCTTGTGTCGCGGAAACTTATATATACCAACATACAAGCAACGGACACAAATTTCGTGTGGGTATCAACCCACGACCTTCCGACGCAATAGCAGCGTGGCGACTGTGCCACGGAGGCAGTCAATTAAATGTGGATACTTTTGTAAGTATTTCCGTGAGCCTTAATATACTACCAAAAGAGAAAAGTAGGTAATACGTGTATTGTTTCGAACACACAATTTCAATTTAGCTCACTAATCACTTTAGCTTTAGGTGAAATTGGAAATTTTTCCATCAAATTTCGATGGACTAAATTGAAACTCATTTACCTTTCATGAAAATGAAAATGTTTCTGCGATGACTAATATTTTAAGATATCAATATACCGCATAAGGGTTACGTAAATTGTGATACCGTACGTATGTTGTGTATTCCGAAAATAAAATAATAAATAAAGAAAAAGAATATATTAGGTGCTTAATAAATATAGTATGTTTGCAATACCAGTGTTTCACATACTCGTTACCAAACGAATTAATGAGTCAACGAACATGTTTGACGTTATAGACCCCATAACTCGAAGAAAACTTTACCCATGATCCCAGACTAACACAGAAACCCATACATTTACATCCCTTTGCTTAAAATCAAAAAAATAATAAAAATTTCTTCACATTAAGAAAAATTTTATAATAAATGATACAGGTATTCTTGTCATCCAGAAGATTAAAGCCACAATTTTTTGGGTACATTTCTTTATGAGTCCTTTTAAATTCTAGCAATATTTATATTTTTTCTTGCGACAACAAAATGGTCACAATTTTTCAGCAGAGACAGACACGCTCAAATAATTTCCTAAGGGTTATGTTCTATTAAACACGCATAAAAGTACACATGTACTAAGTATATAGAGAAGTTGAACATAGTAAATAATGTATCTTTCCACTCACTTGTTGTGTAGCCGAAGTCGTCTTCTTCTTCTGGGTCGGCTTCCTTCTCTTCTTTGGTGCGTTTCACTGCGGCTGCTGAGGCACGGTCGATCTGAAGTAAGATAGAGGAGTCATAAAATGGTCATAAGTATCTTAAAATTGATTATTTATGATGTTTTTTCTGCTTTTTTCGTGTTAAAATTATTATTATTAATTGAAGTACTAATTTATATATTTTTTTTATATTTATATTATACAGTAACGCTATTTTCATTGTCAAATGGAACAATTTGGGTCACAAAAAATTACTTTGTTAGCGAAAGTTATATTTATGAATTTTCTGGAAATACGTATTTAATAATCAATTATTGTCAAAAATTACGGTATTCATCAATTAAGGAGTTCTAATTGTAATTAAATTTGAGCTTCTGCGACGTTGGATAAAGTGAATAAATTCATGGCAGTTAGACCAAACCGGTTGCTTCTAAAAAATTACAAATGTGTTCGCTTTTAGGGTTCCGTACCGTGGCAGCTAGACAGTCGAATTGTTCACATAAGATGAATTCTGTTACTGCCATTAAAACAAAAGTGGGGCTCTCATGATACAACAAACGCAATTTAAACACCTTTATGAAGAGCAACATGCATTCGACCGGTTTTAAAAAATAAATTGTGTGTAGTAGTCGAAGAACAAGTTCTTATCTATCAATAGCCTTATATATCTTACCTCAACTCCTTTATCAGAACAAGTCCGTCCCTGCAGTTCCCTCTCATCTTCTTCATCACTGCTCTCCGAGTCGGAGTACACCGGCTTGGGTTCAGCCGGCGTTTCTTTCTCGTCTTGCTTCTCGCTCGCACTCTCGGCTTCCTTTTCTACGTCTGTTTCTGATGTTACTGTTATCTGGTGAGAGAAAGAGATGGTAAGATACGGCTTACTGGTAGATATTATGTGGGCTAAGCAAGTAGACTCTTTTTTGGCCTGTTGCTGGCACCTAGGCAAGAATTCGTCCCTGTGATAATATTTTTTGAAAAGTTAATTGACATCACTTATGTGCCATAAGTCGGTTATTTAGTTGCCTTGCAAAACTTGCGTAAAATACTTCTACAATAAATATTTTATCGTCAAAAAGAAAATATACATATTTGATGCAAAAGTTTGTGATACTGCCCTCAAATAAATCTTAATTCTCAAAACACTCCCACAAATCCACCAAATGGTTATATTAGCAGGTTTTAAAATAATTTTACAATTCCAAATGAAGTGAAACAGAATATAACAGACTGAATGTTTGTAGAAGAATATAATATATCCACTACAAAGGAACAAAAACCTACAAAAGATTATATACTAAAAATACACAACGACTAACACAAACTGATTGATATACAAGTGTGGAAGACATGAAGTCATTAATTTTATATATTTGTACGTGTTGACTGGTGTTTGACTGAACGCCATGATTTATATCAATAACAAATTATGAATGTACATATTTTACGAGGGAACTAATGATTTAACGCACTTTTTGCTGGTATTTGGCAAGTGGAATAGCATTTTGATGAATAGACTCCGTTATAGTTAGAAGGAGTCATAAGAAAGACTTTGAATTATAAAAAATATTGCTGAATATAATATTCAAGTTGACATTGTAAAAGTTGATGGATTTGTATAATTTTCTTCTTCTTATTTTATTCGAAAAACTCTATCTAAAAAAAATATGCTGCAAACAAACGTATTCTGGATCTGGCACTAAAGCTGTGACCAAAGACCCCTGGGGGAATTAATCCTACTATAAATGCCAAAGTTTGTGAGCGTGTATGTATTTATGAAAGTGTGTTACTCTTTCACGCAAATACTACTGAATCCATTTCGATGAATTTTAGTATATAGGTAGCTGAAGAGTTAAAATAACACATAGGCTACTTTTCACCCAGGAGTTCCCGAGGAATAGGGTTTCCATGCGGACGAAGTCGCGGGCGGCTTATTGTCTTTTATAATTTTGAACCCACCAGAGAGCCTGCAACTACGGCTAGTGTAAACGTTAGGCGAGTACATTTTAGTATTTCTGTTCCCGTAAATGTTTTCTATACCAGAAGTATCAAATTGTCAAAATACCTTGATCTCATGCTGAGGAGTCTTCTGTGGTGGTGGTGGAGCTGGTGACTTCCTCGCCGAGGGTGTGGGAGACGCCGGAGGTGATGTCGCTTCCACGTCCGAAGAGTCTGTGTTCTGAGAGACAATGGAACTGTTTATTATGATGTTCAGAGAAATTTAAGAGAGTAATTACTGTTTTAATAATTTATGGACGTCCAAAAGTATTTAAACTTACAGATAAAAATATCATTGGACAACTCACACATGGTCTTCTCATTCCAAACTAAACAAAGCTTGTACTATGGTTACCAGGCAACTGATAAACATATTGATATACTTCTAAATACGTACTAGATAAATTAACATCCAGGCTCAGAACAAATACTCGTGCTCATCACACAAATATTTGTTCCGGGTGAAATTCGAACCCGCCACACGCGGCGCTTTGGTTATTGCGGCGAGGTGACCACTTTAAACACTGCGCCAATTTAGTGACAACTTTTTTTATCTCAGTTAGTGTCCGAAGTTTTGGTTTTGTTTAGAAAGTGTTTTTCTACTTAAAGTATTCGGTTAGTCCCGTACCGTCTACTAAATGCAGTTAATTTTGGGATTAATCGTCAGTATTTGGGAGAATTGGTCTTAAATTTGTCAATAAACCACGAATAAACGGTAAAGCTGTCTCATAAAACCTCGTGAATGTGTTATTAGAATTTTAGTACGCTGGTTTATCGCAAACGTATCGACAATTCAGGCAGAGAATGGAAACATCTCAATGAACCAATATTGTCGAGAGCTTAAGTAATCATTAAATAATTATTAATTAACAATCAAATTATTTAATTTAGCTTAATAAGGCCAAACGCAAAATTGCTGTACAGATAGGCAATCTTCACAAAAGAGCAACCATCGAGAAAGTTTTTTAAAACAGAGTAGCGCCCCTAGCGTATTTTGAAAGAATTCCTTTTTTAAATAACTTTAAATGTCTACCCGTGGCCATTCCACAATAGCGAGGACGAAGAGGAGGAAGGCAGTTGCGTTACAGATTTTTGAAGAGCTAGTGAAAGGCTGAAAATAGCACACCTACACCTTTTTACCTTGCAAGAAACACATAGGCTATTAAAATTGTTTCAACGAATTCACACTATGTCCTTGATCAGTTGTCAAGAAGTGTAGTGTAATCAATACAAACCCATGCAAGTAGACTCTGAACAGTGAGTGTAACTGTGTCTCCAGCTGCCTTGATGAGCTGCACCGCTCTCTCGTGCTGTGCAGATCTCACGCACGCGCCATCAACCTCCAAGATTCTGTCTCCTGTCTGAAGTAGAAATACAAATGTAAGGCTTCTAGGTTTAAGTCCAGAGGAGTTAGATCCACAACGAAGTTATAGAATGTCGAAAATGGCTTGAACTATTAAGAAAAAAGATACAGCTGTGCCGCAGCCTGTAACTATTTGAACTTGATGGTGATTGTGGTGATGATAATGATTTTGATTACGTTTATAACTATGATTACGATTATGATTACAATTATGATTAAGATTTAAATTTTCATGGTTGATGTCAAAGAGTTGTAAAGAGGTTTTTATTAGTTAAGACTACTTTCTCTTACTCCATAATATATCTCACTACGTTGGCAAAACATCATAAATCGTAATGAACTTACTTGCAGCTGTCCACTGTTGCCAGCAGGACTGTCTGGTACCACATTTTTGATGAAGATTCCAAATATCGCCTTCTCTTCGCCATCTTCTCCTTCACGATTGGAGATTATATCGACCTGATAGAAAAAAATACATTTCATGAAATATCCACATTCAGAAAAATCTGATCTCTTGACTGCTTTTCTCTTCTCTTACTGCAAAATGTTTCGAATTTGCGAATGCTTTAAATGTTCCTTGTAACCACGTCATTATCCAATTTTGAAAATGGATAAAATTTTAATAATTTGAATCGTGTTTTGAATTTATACTGACGATTAATCACGTCGTAATAAATGTACATTCCATTTACAGCTGCTCTAAAATCAAACGCAAAGTGAGCTCATTCTCAGTAGTCTTTCTCAACTTAACTTTCATAGTAACCTTTGTATATTTCTTCAATATATCCTTGATGGCCGTAAAAAAGGTCTCAAACGCGTTTAAGAACGACACAAAGACAATGTTTGTTTACCTTTCCTCCAACAATGCTGACACCCAGCGGTGCTCCGGGACACCTCTTGAGGGTGACCTGCCGCGGGGAGCCCCAGCGCTGAGCCACCAGCGTCTCCGAGCGCCGTTCTGATGATACCGTCACTGTCATCGTGGATGGTGGTGCGAAACTGTATAAAAAAATACATTACTGTAAAAACACGTCTTTTACCGAAAATATTAGACACAGCCCTACTTGCGATCAAATGCAAACTCTACCAACTTTATTCGAATACAATACGTGGTCGTCTACCGCGAGAGTAAAGTGCTACTAGATTTGACATTCTTTCTCGTTTAAATAGCTGTCCAGCTTTGTTTGGTGTGCTACGAATTTTTATCCCGAAACTTTGCTATCTAGGATAACAATACAATCACTTCTTTTAGCTTGAATTATTATAACAAAGTATAAACTAAGTTTAGTACTTTGTCTTATCGTTAGAAACCTGCACTTTCAAACACGTTTAGTAAAATATATAGTGTTACTTTAAATAATACCTGTATGAGTGTAGATAGAGTTAAACAACAGTCATCTTGCCGCTGTATCAATCCTTCGTGTGGAGCGATAAATAACGACAATTGAATAAGTGGCACGTCTATATTGCGAACTGCACGGACACACGTCCTGCATTATAGCAAGAGATGGGTTAGTCTTTTAGCAGTATTGTTGAGGGAACTATACGATTTACTTTATTTGAGAACTACATAAATATTTACTAAACATTTTAAGAGTAAGAGTCATAATTAGAGGCTCGAATTAATTAAATACAATCTTTCTTCACCAACCCAATCCTAATGCGAAAGTATATGTATGATATGTATGTCTGTTACGCTTTCGTAGCTAAACTACTGTACCGACTGTCATGAAGTTTATTGAGGTATCAATATAGTTGAAAACTCATTATCAAAACAAGTTACTATTATTTAAAAATCATACCCGTAACGACTGAATTACGCGATGAAACTTTGAATGTGTGCAAAACATAATTTTTCTCGTTTTTTTAGGAAAAATCATTCATATTTTATAATTAGTGACCTAAAACCCCCACTTTTTCAAACTGGGGTGTTTGAAATTGTATTGCAGTAAACAAACCCAGTGAGAACAAAAGCCGGCTCAGAGCAATCGAGCGTGATATTAAAAGTGCACCGTCGTGTCACACGTAACAGAGTGGAATCATCACCTGAGTGTCTGACACTGTTTACTAAATACTGTTGTACACAAAAGTAACACTAATAAATCCATACTAATAATATAAATCTGAAGAATTTGTTTGCTTGCTTATTCGTTTACTTGTTTGTTTGTTTTGGACACGCTTTTCTCGGGAACTACAAGTTCGAATTGAAAAAATCCTTGTGTTGTATTGACTCTTTTTTTAAGAAGGATATAAGGTACTAGCTGACCCGCGCAACTTCGCTTGCGTCACATAAGAGAGAATGCGTCATAATTCTCCCCGTTTTTGTAACATTTCTCGTTGCTACTCCAATCCTATTAGTCGTAGCGTAATAATATATAGCCTATAGCCTTCCTCGATAAATGGACTATCTAACACTGAAAGAATTTTTCAAATCGGACCAGTAGTTACTGAGATTAGCGCGTTCAAACAAACAAACAAACAAACAATCAAACAAACAAACAAACTCTTCAGCTTTATAATATTAGTATAGATATAACATCACGAGCAGTGATAGCCGAGTGGTATAAGTTGACACCTCCCACGCCAGTGGTCGCAGGTTCGAATCCGAGGCAACACACCAATGACTTTTCGAAGTTATGTGTGTATTAGAAATAATTATCACATGCTCCAACGGTGAAGGAAAACATCGTGAGGAAACCTTGCATGCCTAAAATTTGTTTAATACATTTATTGAGGGCATGCAAAGTCCCCAACCCGCACTTGGCCAGCGTGGTGGACTCAAGGCCTAACCCCTCCCTCATTACGGGAGGAGACCCTTGCCCTGCAGTGGGACAGTAATGGGTTACATTTATTTTATTTATTTATATAACATCACGCTTTGACTAATACGAGTGTAGTAGCTATTAAAAAATATTCCTCTCATTATAAGTGACCTAAAACCCCAGTTTTACAATCAAACACTCCAGTATAGTAGTAAACAAACCCAGTGAGAACAAAAGCCGGCTCGGCGCGATCGAGCGTGATATTAAAAGTGCACCGTCGTGTCACATGTAATAGAGTGGAATCATCACCTGAGTGTCTGACACTTTTTACTAAATACTGTTGTACACAAAAGTGGAACTAATCGTACCAATATTATAAATGCGAAAGTTTGTGAGGATGTATGCTGTTTGTTGCTCTTTGATGCTAAAACGATGGGCTAATTTTGATGAAAAATAGCTCACAGCTCGCCTTGGTTTTAGGCCTCGTATTGATAACATTTTGAAAAGAATGACGCTTATTTTAACCCACAGCTCTTCAACTACAACGTTACATTGCAGCAAAATCTGTTCAGCGGTTGAATCGTAAAAGCTTAACAAAAGGAGAAATTTTGAATACTAATACGGATAATATGTATTTAATAAATAAACAAAACAATAAATTCAATAGACTATTGTATAACTAATGACATACAAAATGCATTTGTATTCAGGTTAATATCATAACGATAACCTGTGTTTTCACCTAATTTATATAAATAACTATGACTGTAATGCGTTTGTACGCGACAGTACAAGGTGCATGAAAAATCAATCATAGAGAGGTGCGGTCTCACTGTTGACTGTCGATATGTAGCTGATACTATATATCGACAGTTATATGAAATAATAACAACCGTAAAACATTTTGTTCGTAGTTTTGCATTACTTGAGTGAGATATTTCTGTAATCGTCGTGTATTTATATTTATACCCTTAGTACTAAATATTGGAATTATTTTTATTAAACACTAGCTGACCCGCGCAACTTCGCTTGCGTCACATAATTTTCCCCGTTTTTGTAACATTTTTCACTGGTACTCTGCTCCTATTGGTCGTAGCTTGATGATATATAGCCTATAGCCTTCCTCAATAAATGGGCTGTCTAACACTGAAATAATTTTTCAAATCGGACCAGTGGTTCCCTAGATTAGCGCGTTCAAACAAACAAACAAACAAACTCTTCAGCTTTATAATATTAGTATAGATATTCGGAAATTCATAGGCGTGTTGCCTTGGTTTCGAACCCGCGACGCCTAGCGTGAAAGGCAAATGTTTAGACCACACGGCTATCACTGCTTTACTTTTTATGAAAGGAAATACCCACTAGATTTTCACATCCTTTTGATGAAAAAGATCTTAAATATTTAGTTTCTAAAATGAAAATTTAGTCACCGATAAAAAATTAAAAATTCTCTCCTTGCCACATCGAGCATCTAATCATAATGACAATTCAACAGAATCATTGCATCAATTGTTCAGATATCACTATGTAATTAACTACTAAATGACAGAACAATCACAATGTATAGGAAATTACTTCCATGAATAAACGCAAGAGACATCGATGAAAAACTGATGACACGTGATAAAACATGTGCTCTGAGAAATTGTATTGATGGGAATGATTTGATTTGAAGTTAAAAGAGTAATTACGGCGCTGTTCTACGGAGTTCGCGGGTTTGATTATTTTGTCAAGAAAACTTTCAAAGTGGTAATAAAAGATACCTACTTCGGTTTATTTTGTTTATTAAAATTAAAAGTCAACCTGCAAATCTGCTACTAAAGATTTTACATATTCAAAATACGGCACAAAGTAATATACTTTTTTGACAGAGTAGATTACAAATACGAGGGGACCCGTAAAAGTATTTTTAATGCGAAGATCTATCAGTTGGTCTATAACGATTTTGAGGCTAGACCCTTGAGTCCAAACATTCATCCAATTCTAACACTTTCTACCCCTTTTTATGCAATCAAAAGTAGCCTATATTTTTTCTTAAGGTCAGATCTTTCTTTGCACCAAATTTTATAAAAATCGGTTCTGTAGACGTGAAAGCGTAACAGACAAACTGACAAACAAAATTACTTTCACATTTATAATATCACAAGTAGGGGTTTAGCCAAATTTTACGACAACAGAATCATATGGCTAGTCAGTTGTAATTTAACTGATATAAAGCCTATTGAAACATAAAAGTGTTTACATAACATCCCAATATAAATGTGGTCCACTTTGATGTTAATTGTTCAGTAGTTTTCTGCTTAGTCTAGCGTGTCATCTCGTTAGTATGGATGCTGCAGTTTTGATAGCTATGAGGTGAAATAGGGTATAATGTTTAGTAGAAGTTTTAGTGACAAATGTTGTTTAGATTTAAAAACGCTGATATTATTGATGCAATAGCTTTAAAACAGCATTCTAGTTTCAATGTAAGTGCATAAAAATATTGATCGTATTGCAATATTAATAATAGTATAATTGGTTACTAAAAAGTTGGCGCGTCATATGTTAATAGATACTAAAAGTAGCTTATATTTCCCAGAAAGTAAAGCAAACAGCATAGCTATAAGAATTATATAAGTATGTTTATCAGTTATCTGGTTACCATAATACAAGCTCTGCTTAGTTTGGAATAAGATGACCGTGTGTGAGTTGTCCAAAATAAAACATTATTTGTTGTCCAAAGTGGCTCTGGTTGTCGATTGCGCATTAATCCTTTAAGAAATTTTGTATGAAGACCCAATCAGCGCCCCTGGCGGGCTTTGTAGGAACTAAGTTTGAAGTATAATTTAAACGTCAAACTCTCGATACTCGACAAAACATAAATGCGCTATGGAATTATTTATGGGTTACAAAGTACTTGTAAATATAAATAGTAATAGTAGAGGTATATTTACAAAGTACATGTTAAAAGAACGCCAAACAACTCAGAGCTGTTTACGAGTGTAGTTTATAAACACATCGCAACACATCGACTTGAAAGAGATCATCTATTTTAACGACACCGTTAAACTAAGTGTTTTCAAATATTTGTAAGCATGTAACTGAACAGTACATTATTAACTAAATAGCCATGAGTCAAGATGAAGGATTTTTTGCTATATTCAAAGTGTATATAAGGAAAACATGATAGTATTGCGAAAAGTCGAATACTTCAAATGATAATAAAATTTTCAGTTTTTCCATAAGAGTATAACAAAAGATACGGTCAAAAATAGTTTCTTTCACATTTTTGTATATTTTATTCAACTCTGTACTAAGCCAGCGAGTAGGTCGAGGTTGTTCTTCCTTAATTCGAGGAGATAATCAGGCCTTGAGTCCCCCCTTTTCTAGTACTGTTACAGAAAATCCCTTATCTTTTTGGTTAGTGGTCAACCTAGCGTCAAAGTTGTACCTACAAGCCGCCCGATAGGCCTTTGACATAGCTTTGACAACCACCGGAATTTACTATTTACGTGCTCTCCGAAACACAGAGACTCTCATTTCAAATACCACTATACGCTCACCCATCTACAGATTGACCGCGCCACGGTTTGCTTAACCGCCTGATCATTTACGTGAGCGCAACTGGCAACTGGCACTGACAACATAACAATTACGTACAATTTAGTACAAACAAACAAACAAACAGTCACGCATGTAAAGACTGATCACTCGTAGCGTTTGCGTGTTCATAACTGATGCAAACTACCAGCTATTGTTTAAGTGTATTGCGTTTAAGTAAATACTACGCGTATCCGGTATGACGTTGTGTTTGGATAGGTAGAGATGTAGGTGTCTGTTATTTTTACAAACATACAAACAGACATACAAAAATACATACATACGTACATACTTAATACCATGCCTTTTCCCATAGGGGTAGGCAGAGACCACCGTACCAAAGTACCGCTATTTTAACTAACTAACTAACTGTATTATTTTTAGTCAATGAAATTGCAATTGTAATAAAAGGTGTAGACAGAGTGATTAAATATATTAGTGACTCATCGATACTCCATTACCCGTGGAAATATAAAATTCTACAAAAAATAGTACTTTGTCCGACCCGGGAATTGAATTTGTAACTCGGAGTGTGTTATATGGATAGTGTACTATCGACGGCATCACACAGCATTACTGTAAAATGCTCTGATAAATAAGTCAAGTAAAATATTTGTAAAGTTTTAATTAAACTATCATATCTATAAATTCTTGTTTCCATTTTCTTATTCACTTTCAATGAATGACATATAAAAGTATTCGAACAGAAAAGAAGCCCCTGTCTTGGAAGTCCTTGATTTTACACTAACCTAATTTGTATTATCTTATTTCAAATAGTGTTCAGTTTTTCAAATAAATTGCTAATGATTATCATTTTCTGCTATTCTACATCTTAACTGAAGTGTTTTGCATTAAAGTACACCAAAAATATGAACTTACCGATAAACTCAAACAGCACAGTAGCCAACACTACATATCCAGATCCCAAGTCTATCAGAACGATTGGAAGCCGAAAGCCGTAAGCCGTAAGCCGAAAGTCGAAAATACCCAAGCCGAAAGTGTATGTAAAAGGAACGTTAGTCGTTGTCCGGCGAACTACCTACAATGGAGCAATGAGGTCGCCTCTGCCTAACTCAATTACGGGTATTAACAATTTTCTAATAGGGACGGGACTTGTCGATGTTTTTGTCGATAGAATTTTTAAGTGGAGCAGAGATAGAGTAATGTTTTTTGTTTTAAGATCGATTTGTAGGAGTTATTCAAATGATAATTGAAATTAAGCTGTAATATGTGATACATAAATAGATTAGTTATTTTATTTAAATGTTATTATGTTATGTTCTGTTTTGTGGTTATAAGCATAGATTTTTGAGGGACAAGAATGATAGGTAATTTATAAGTAACGGGTACCATGCAACTCAAACGTTATCTCTTATTCCACGTGTATTGTCAGCAAATGATGTTTCATTTGTTCATTCTCAAAACCATGGTGTAAAGATTTTTGGCAGATTGAGTATGACTTAATAAACAAAGTGAATAATTGTATTTCTGTGTTGACATGTGATTGTTTCTTTTTATCAATAATAACCAAAAAATAATTATTAGAATCTTCTTGAAATTTCAAATTAACAAAATGACTAGAATATAGCAAATAGTTCAAAAATCTAACCTACAAAAACAAGTTTTATAGACATGAAGTCATTTACTAAACATCAGCATTCTCATTAATTTCCCACCGACTGTATTGCAAGATGTAAACACACTGCCAACGAATTGATGTGCTCTCATTAGTATATTTATTTAAGTAACAGTTTTACTTATGTGCCTGCTAACATGAGTTATGTAGTTAATGATTTGTTGCAGTTTTATATAGGGTAATGACCTTTGAAGGATTTTTGCTATTTCTGTGTTATTATGACGTGTGTTTGATGATGTTTAAAGTTATTTTGCACTAATTATATTAATTAATATATGAAGTTATATTTTTGACCACTACAAGTACCTATTAGCCTGTTTTTACTCTGTAATTACATGTAGTGCAAAAGTCAAGTAGATTGGATCAGATGATATGGATTTGATTTCTTTAGATAAATCAAATACACAATACATAATACATATGAAAATTAGTTTGCTGTCTTTCAGCTTTTTAAAATATTCCACTTTTAGATATCTTTGTAAAACAAAAGGATTTTGGAAACTAAAGAATAATTATGTTATAGTCCAAATATAGCTTTGATTATATTATTTCAATTGTAAAAATAAACAAATAGTTGTAAAATAAAGAATACACTCACACATTAAACTTAGAGTTCTATCACACGTCAATTTGTCTTCAAAGACAGTGAAATATCATAAAAAATAATGTGTTAATGTTTCGAAAACCAGTTGTGTGTTACAATAATCCTTCAAAAACATCGACAACATCGATAATGACACACATAAACACAATAAGTCGCAACACTACTGTTTTCTTTAATCCCTTATAAGCCTCGGCCAGGATTTTATTTTATATTAATTTTCTATACAGACTACTTCATATTACTTTATTATAAACTAGATAAACGATCACGCGATTTTTATTGCCGTATTAACTAGGTTTCGACCGTGACTTTGCCTCGCAATTTTAGTAAAATATTTATTTATTTTTGTCAAATGTTGAAGGGCTAGATAAAAGGTCCATTTTCTGTAGCGTCCAATATAAAAGGGCTTATATCCAGCAGTGGTCTGTTTTAGGCTTATTATGATTATAAAGGAAAACTTACTACTACTTGTTTCGTAAGGTGACTCATTATTTCATGACACAATTCGCATATTAACTGCTCTACTAACACATATTTTTCTTTATTCCATAAGTCCATAATAAAATAATGTAGCTTTTGAATCCTTCAAGGGAATCAGCCTGTAGTAATACGCCAACAAAAGATTATTTAGATTTTAAGGCTTTTTAAAATCTCTTTAATGAAGAATTAAACACCAAAGCATTGCTGAATATTTATTATGTTCAGCAGTTTAATACCTAAGGCTTAAATACAAGCAAAGCAAAGCAAAACTTTCACATATTATTTTAAATTAATCGCATAATACGATTGTCAAAATTACAGACTATGAACTTACCGCGAGTTCAGAAGGTAGAACCAGTAAGAAAGCCCAGAAACCCTTGCATTCAAAACTTACGTTGAAAAGTCAGCTAATAAACAAATTCCATGCTTCATATCTATAAAAATATTCCAATATTCCTTACTTGTGAACTAACAAAATGAATTTAAACCACCTTCCCTACAACAGTATGTTAATAGAACGATAAACTTTCACTCCCCACAGGTACAGTCATTACATTAGAACTCCCTCGAGTGGGATACACTTAGCCAAATTAATGCGACGTAATTCTATCTCAGTTGTCCTTTTTTATTCGCTTAGCTAGCTTTTGTTGGTGAGTTTGCTTGTGTTTTTTGCTATTTATTGTTGATACTAAAGATTTCGATGTTCAGAAAATAGTAATTTGTATACTCTTTAATTGTGGTGTTTCTGTTCCTTATGTAGCTGCTTTTTTTATAAAATAGATATTGGGGGAAAATTGCTCACTATAGGAAATTGTTGAAGGAAAAGCGGAGGCTTTTGCCCAACAGTGGGACAAAGAGGTCTGGAAATAAGATGGAAGAATATCAAATTAATCATTTAAAAATGAGGAACACTAATACTAATGGACTAATACCTACAGGCTTATTGTATATCGGAGATAGCTGAAATAAAGACTCTTTCACAGAAAATTAACTACACTACCTGTTTCGGGATCCAAATCTGTAGTCCTCATTGTCAAGACTTCAAAAATGCTATTGAGGCAATTTAATTTATTTACAAACGTGATTTTGAAAACAATGTTTTCCTTTATATTATCCAATATTAACACATACGTCATACTTTTGAGTATTCTTACCATTCAAAGACCCTTATTCCTTTACATATAAGGTTTAAAATACAACACTCACCCAGAAATAAGAGAAACAATATCAATAGTCCCTGAGATCACGTGAATCGAATGACTTAGACAACTTGAACTTGAAGTTCGTATAAACACATTTATAAGAACAACCTTCCCAAATATTCACAAAGAAAAATGAACCTTACACCCCACAAAATACGACACATATCCATTTTTCATAAACTAGAACTAAAATCGCCAAAGCAAATTTAACTTTATTCTAATAAAAATAAGGTCGATAATAGTTTATCATCAGATGTTAATGTCACATCACTAAGGACGGTTATGTTTAAATAAAAATGAACTTTATTCTTTTTGAGATATGGTTGTGTTTTGTATATAAACGGTATAGTTTAAAGAGATAGACATAAGCCTGCTGAAGTAAGGTTTCATCGCATTAGTGTCACGTGCTCCTGAAAACTATGACGAGTGCAATGCGTGCTTGTTTTATATGTTTTGTAAATAATGTAATGAGATAATAATAGTCTTGTTAGTATATAAAGATTTCATGAAGTGTCTTTCATCTTAAAATGTATGTGTGTGTGGAAAACTTACTCTTAACTACATAATAATATAATTTGGAGGACTAAATATTAAAAATAAAATCGATTGGTATCAAAAACGTTTAACTGTTTTGACAATACGGTATGTGAAAAAAGATCAAAATGGAGTTAAGTTTTTGGGAAATCAGCAATCTATTTTTCTATTATGCTAATTTAACAAAGTTTGAAGTAAAACAGAAATGTTGCTATTGTTTCCTTTAATCAATTTAAATATCTTGCACTGCAACCTAATTACTCCTAATACATTCTTAAATAAAGAAACTTTGTCTCGATAATGAAGTGATGAAACGATTGCTTAATCACTAGGCTTTGAGTTTACATACTGCTTTTATGGCCCCTAATACAAAATAAACAATTACACTAAAGATCACTAACCTCGGTCGTCTGGAAGACATAGGAAATTTCAGCGGCCCAGCAGACTTCCTCCTGTCCTTCACCACGGGCACCATCAACAGATCCTCGTCATCAGTCTCCGAACACCCACTGTCCAAGTTCACCAGCGCGGGAGCCGAACCCCGTCTACTCGCGTTCTTCGGCACTTCCAACATCTCTCTAATCACTTCACAATATTTACACGCATTCGCCTCTGCCATATACGCTTGAGTTATAGCGTAAGCATAGTTCTCCAAAAAGCACTTGTGACAACTCGGGTCGTAGTTCGTTTCAGCATCAGTCGAGTCCTCACTTGCCTGCTGTTTCAATTTCACTTTCTGCACTTTCTTCTCCATCGTCGCCAAATTAATCTGTAAAATCTTTTTCTGTTCCTCTTTGTGTTTCTTCTCTTCTTCCTCGAGCTTCTTCTGTCGTATCTCCTTCAAGCATTCCGCTTGATCGTTGTAATATTCCACGCACTGAATCCTCGGACTCTCATGCTTGGACGGTTTCGTTGGACTGCGTTTTTTCTTCTTCGTACAAATATTTATGTTCAACGGCTCTATTCGGAGTGATTTCATCTGTTTTATAATGTGTTCCTGCACGTACGGGTGGCCGTACGACTCGTCATCGCCACCCGTATGTTCAGGAGATTCCACGCTCACTATTTTGGCACTTACATCGTTGTCTTTGTTTTTAAAAGCTATTTTTTCTTGTTTACTAATCTCTTTGATCTCAGTATCCCCGTTCATTTTACGATCGCTTTTTAAATTACACTTTTGTGATGACGAATCTTCGTCCAGACATGTTTCGTAGCCGTCGATCTCGTGATCTATGTACAGTAGTGAGTTGTTTTCTTCTTGGACAGAGATCCTTGTAGTAGCGTCGTAGAAACTGACTGTATCATCTATAGGGGAGTTGAGACATTCTTTCCAGCTCTCATCACTTTTGACTTTTTCTAATTGACTGTCTATTTTGACATCGTTGTCTTTCCAGTACTTATCGAAGCTGATTCTTTCTAGTCCTGTTGGAGTGACAGCGAAGACCATTTCGTCAGAGGTTGATATTTCCTTGCTCTGTTGTTTAGATAGACACTTGTCTCCGTCCCCGTCTTTCCTATCAGCTGATTTACTTCTAGTGTCAGGTAGTTCTCTCGGGGCTACAAGAATATCATCCTCAGTGATTGTCATGTCATCATCATGATCATCTAAAGAGTCATCAGACTTTGAAGACTTCATTTCCGTGACTCCATTGACTTTGATTTCTTTAGGGTCTTCGATGATGATTTCTTTCTTTATTCTCTTGTAGTCATCAAAACTAAGGTCTCCGAGAGCTGATAGTTCTTCATCTTTGATGGAGGCTTCTTCAGGTTCGAGGCATATTTGTACTACTTCTAGACCTTCGCCGTATTCCTGAAGACATTCGTGGAAGGAATCCATACCGGTGTGGTCGTCTGAGGCGAGTGAGTTTATGCATTCCTGTGAAAAATATACATATTGTAAAGGATCGCAGAATAATAAAAGGGTTTCATCCAAAGTTTGACAAAACGTTATTTCTATAATTATTTAATTTTGTTTATTCAAAAATAATTACTATGAAATTGTTCTGCTTTAGTTAGCTAGTTTAATGAACTTAAATTAATATTTTAAATTCGAAAAAGTAAACTGTTAAGCAAAATCAAAATGCCAAATTTTAACCCACTAGCACGACAATTCATCAAATTTGTTTTATTTTCAATCAAATACGCACAATATTTTCAAAACTAGGCATTTTACGAATAGTCTGATTTCTATTAACCACTACAACACAGCTATAAATCATGGAATGGAACATCCCACACCCCACGCGATCTATTTGAGGTTGTTTAAATAAAACACACAATAATGTGCAATATTCTTATATTTAGCTGACACAAAGCGTACATTTAACACGGACGTAAGCAACGCACATTAACTATAAACAATAATATGGAGATTTGAAGTTTTTTGTGATTATGAGAAGTTATTATAAACTAGAGGCCGCCCGCAACTTCGTCCGCGTGGAAACCCTTCCCGTATAAATCCCGATCCCTCGAAAATTCCACAATAAAAAGTAACCTATGTGTTATTCTGGGTTTTCAGCTACCTACATACTAAATTTCATCGTAATCGGATGAGTAGTATTTGCGTGAAAGAGTAACAAACATCCATACATACATATTCACAAATATTTGGATTTATAATATTAGTAGAATGTCTATGAAAAATCTTTTTGTCACATTTTTGTAACCCGTTTCTGTCCCACTGTTGGGCAAGGCTCTCCTCCCAAACGAGGGGTTAGGCCTTAAGTTCGCCACGCTGGCCAAGTGCGAGTTGGGATCTTTGAATGCCCTCAATAAGTGTATTAAACAAATTATGTATTTAATAAGTGTAAAAATATAGGTAATTGTTGGCTTTGCAGTCATTGCTTGTAGTAATTGAACCCACGACCTCTTACATCAACAGAGGAACAAAAAAAAATACCTACACAAAAAATTTTTACTCGCAGCCTAAATAATAGGTTTCTATTTATAAATAGTCGTTTGTGTTTGAAATAAGATCAAAGCATTTATGATCAAAAGATGAATCAATCGTTATAATAACTTCTCATTATGATCACAACATACAAATACATTTAACCTCATTTATAACAAAAATATACACATTCAAATAATCCTACAAAGTAGCAGACAATAACACGAAACTCGACATTTAAAAAAACGTCTAAAATCCGAAAAAATATCCGAAAAATTAAAATAAAACACTATACAGTCTTTTTTGTTTTAAATTATAATAAATTTATATATTTTTATTAAAATACACTTATATTTACATAAATTAATTTGCGATTCTTATAACTATGATATGTTATAAATTACCTGTAGGTAAATGACTTAAGTTACAGTCAAAGCAAAGCAGATAGTTTAAATTCCTTGAAAATTGACTGTTTAATTGCATATTTTACATCGAGATTTTGTTTGATATTTCTTATAAAGAAAGCAAAGATATGATTTACAAGAGCCATTACATTTTTTCCCGTTTATAGCCAGATACTTTAGGTCAAGGTTTTTAAATAGGGGTTGACGCTAGGCAGGGCGGTAGTTGTAAAAAACATCAGCCAAATCTCTTTCCGTGAGTTTATTGCTGTTCCTTCTCACGAACAATAGCGAGTTTTTGAGTTTCTTTTAGTGACCTTATCCCACGTAGTGGGGTCCGCACAACATGTTTTTTCTCAAAAACATGCGTTGAAAGAAGATGCTTTGAAGATTTCAAATACTTGTTGATAGTTTATAAAACATTTAAAAATATGGGGGAGCAAAATTTAAAAAAATATCTTGTTCAAGAGCAAATTTTCCTTAGAATTGTTTGAATATTTCCTGATAATTGTAATTTATAATATATATTTTGTCATTTGTTTTTTGTTTCTTGTTAATATTTTTTCTAATTTGTCAATAATCTCTTATAATTTCTTTTACTTTTCATATTACCTATGGACGAAATTTCAAATGATTATGCAATGACTTGTAATAATATGAAACAGTGACTAGATCTATACTATCACATATCCGAATTGACAGCTAACACATATATAACTATATAATATACTATATTTCGCAACTACACAACCATTATGTAAATAGACATCAATATCTATGATCACAATATTTTTTTGGGCTCAAAATAATTTGGAATATTGAGCTTGTCGCACCCTTAATAATATAGAGGCATAATACGATAAAGTTTTTGGGCAATGGCGTTTAAAGATTCTAAATTCTGACTTATTGCTGGAATAAAATGCATGCTTTTTGAATTATAAATATGAAATTTTACAAGATTTGATCTTTGATGGAATAAATGTATACGCGCGGGTCGAGGGAAAGAGGCAAATACATTTTCTGAGTCATTATTATTGTTTCTCTCTCTGTCTACGCAAACCGATAGATAATAATAGAAATATAATTTTGATAGTTTCCATATTTTCATATCAAAATTTTCAGAAATGTTGACTTAGGCCTGAATATTTTTAAGGGTGCGATGTATTTTTCAAAATTTGGGGCATAAATTAAACTAAATTGTATCACAAGTAGGATAAAATAGACTAGAAAATTCTTTGGCATTCTAAGGCTAAGACATTAAAAACACATAAATTTCTACACATTTAAAATTGGGGCATAAAATTCTCTACTGGCAACATTATAGTAATGAGATCCTACTTTATATAACGTTTTTATACTATTTACTTATTGTGTTTAGTTCTTTCGCATTTATTTTATGACTAATATTTTATATCTAACATTTCAAGCGTCAATTCAAGCAAGAAAGAAGAAATTTAAAATTTGAGGATAAACTGCCTATGTAAAAACATACATAATATATATAACATCACGTATTTTTCCCAAAGGGGTAGGCAGAGATCAAAGAAAAATCTCAAAACATATTTTTAATTATCTCCGCCTTGATCAAAATTCAACTAAAATTCTATCAAAATTCGGTTTTGTAGGATTGAAATGAAGTGTTTTTGAATACAGCACTTACTCAATAAAATTTCGACAAAGCAGGTAAATTATTATAAGCTCATCAATATTCAAAAAGTGGACGTCTCTTTTAAGCATTACCTTAATTTTATTTTCAAAGCTTTTAGTGATATTTTTTTCATTACAATTTGTGTACTCGTAAAATTTTATTCAATAAATAATATTATTTTATACCTTCTCAAATACAATCATATAAATCCAATAGCCATACTTCTAAGATTTTTAAACCCATTTCTATCCCACGGCTGGGCAAGTGTCTTTTCCCAAACTGAGGGGTTAGGCTTTGAGTCCACCACGATGGCCAAGTGTGGGCCTTTCGCCCTCAAGAAATATATTCCTACTTTTTAATAATTTGCACGACTCGACAATGAGCGTATCACTTGACAATTTTATCCAAAAAAGCACATCAAAAAGCTATTATCATTCATCATAAATAGAGCTTTACTCATCAAAAGTTTTACAACATTGCTTTCCATTGCGAGTTAAAATTTAGTTACATTTTTTAAAATTTCATACATCCATTATGTATACATACATTGTATTTTATAAGTGAGTCACTTTTAACATAGTTAAAGAATTCCGTTACTATGAAACAAAACCTTTATAAAAATTAAACGACGTTGAGTGATTTTGCAAGTAAAAGCCAGGCTATTGTTTTTTCAAAATTTCGGATTCGAAATATTTTTTTTTTAAATATACTGTTCAATTGAAGACCGCTTGCTTTCCCGACTATTACGTTTTTACGCTTGCCACATGTATGTAAGTGATATCTCCTCATTTCTAATATTTTCTTACTCAATTTTGCATATCAGAATTCCCATCACAATTTCTTAATAAAATATTAGTCTCCTCTTGATATTTTCCATCCCACACCTTCACCTATATCCCTCTCTTTCTCTCTCATCGTAAACTCGGCTCTACATTCGGACGTACTCTGAAGGGTACGTGAGTGACGTCTTGACGACAATGCACTTGTAATTCCATAATGTCCCGGTGTAAATGTGTTATTAGACGAAGGATTTTGGTGAAGTATTCCAATTTCTGAAAAGAAAATATTGGTATTTTAGTTTTTGGTTGTGTTGCGGTAAAATAATGAAATAGGTATATCTGAATTTTGGCTAAGTGAATAATAATACAAAATAAATAATAAAAAATGAATATAAAGTGAATATAAAAATTAATTTAATGAAGAATGTTGCGGTTAAAGCGATAAATAAGTATTGTTTTTAAATGACTAGGTGAAGTAAAACAAACATGATTTTGCTTGTATTTTTTTTTGGTGGATTTTTAATATGACTATATGAAAATGTTAGCATTGTGATTTAAAGAACTACTGAATTATCAACGTTCTTATACTAATAGCTACATTTTAAAGTAAAGCATGCAAAAAAAATATTGTACACTAAAGGGAAATATTCGATTTTGAACCAAATTTCCAAGTCTAAAGCTAAAATAACTAGATAATCTTAGAGCGGTCTTAATTCCCTTTATTGTACAAGTAAATATTGGAAATATAACAAACTGTGAATGCATGCTTAAGACAGGTACTGCTCTAAGCGCAACAAGCTTTAATATATAAATCAAACTTACTGTTTATTTCCCTCAGTGTACAATATCACAGCACTTCTAACCACTAAATATAGTTTTTTCGCTTTTTTTACAAAGAAAGAGTAAAAAAAAACTGTAATTTATTCAATTTTATAATTATTTTGTATAAATTGGCATTTCGACCAAAATACAAAAGTATATTTTTATTTTCTATTTATTATATTTTATATACTTTGAGTAATTAAAGTTATATTTAATGATAAATATTTTTTAAAAATCCTTGTGACTCCTTTTTAAGTAATTATCCTTCTATATTATTTTTATTTAAAAAAACGAGCAATTACGTTTAGAAATTTTCACTCAATATGTTACTATTTTTTTTTTCATATATTTTTATAAACTTCGTTAATTAATCTAATGTAAAATAAAAAAATGAGGGATCAAAAAACATATTGTTCTTTAATAAAAACGAAGTCACAAGGCGACCCTTACTTCTACAAATATTAATTAATAACTTATATCTATGCTATAATAAATATCTAGTAATTACCTGACTACTCTGCATGCTGGGTCCGTTGGCCCTCTCTCCGCCGACCACGGTACTACAGGGGAGAGGCTTCGCTATTCCGATCGTTACTATGCCTGGAACAAGGAAAATATATTACTAAATACATGAAACTCGAAAAATATTGTTTTGTTGTTGATTAACTGATAGTGTATTTAGATAATATAATATAATATTTCGTACATATAAAATTATTCTTTAATGTATTAATTTAATGTAAAGTTTGAATTATTATTGTTTAAAATTTATGGAATAAAGAGTCTGTAATCAACAAAAAAAAATTAGATAATAATGGTTTAGTTTAGAATTGTTTAGAAAATAAAAGGCTTTAAATTCTAATACAATTGTGTGCTATTTTCCACTAGTAGATCAAAAATATAAGTTTTGAATATAGGCCCATTTAACAATTTAAGCAGTAATACAGAAAATTAATTTAAGTGACCAGTCGAATCAAATATTCTCTTCCCATTTTTCGATTTTTTGCTACAAACCTTCGCTATGACAATAATCCTTTGATTATTCACAACACTTTGTTTGCCACAATAACACAACACTATACTGTACCCTCTATTCTCTACCGTCTGCTACTATACTATGACATAAGTTTGTGTGTGTGTGTGTGTGTGTGTGTGTGTGAAAGTAAAGCCAGCATTAAAACATGTTAAAAAAATATAATTATATATTATATATAATAGTTTTTAACTGACGACCGTAAAGGCGGAGGTACGACAAAAGACCGCGACCGACAGACTGCGGCCCCTTCTTTGCTTTAGGTAATGCCTGCGAAATTGTTCAAAAAGAAGCGTAATAGATAACGCCACGGTCTTATGTCTCAGTTCTCTGTGTATGTCGTGGCGCGAGCTGCCGCCTGTGCTTCGATTCTCTTCTACTATCTACTACCGACAACCGAACTGTCATCGAGAAATTTTATATGAAAATCTGATCAGCGCCTCTGGCGGGTGTCGTAGGAAACATTTTGGCAGTACATTCTAAATGTCAAAATTCGATAGCTAGCCGGTTGTCGATAGTGGTAGAGAATCGAGGTACTGAACGGAGAAGTTAAGGTTGCTACGTCGCTACATTTGCGCGCAAAAGAAGTGGGTTTGAGTTCCGAGTGATTCAAATAGTTGTTTAATTGTACTTCATGTCCGTTGTTTGTATGTTTCTGAAAGTTGCGAGAGACTTTTCTTAAAGAAATAGTGGAACTTTAATGTCTTGGGACTATCACCTAGCTTTTTATGTACTTAAGGCAACACAGTTAAAAAAATATTTTCTTCCATTTCACTTTTAAGGCACATGGGGTTATTATGCTGACTGTACTAAATTATAATGTATGTTTTTTGAAGTGATGTATGTAATGTATGTTGTCATTAACGTACTATCTACTGATAGTACTGTTTACCTTTGACGTTACAAGTGTTCAACAAAGAGTGACTAGAGGGATATTTTATAAAATTGACTTAAAGAATTGACCAATGACTAAGATAAAATAAAATCAAAACATGGAATGTCGGAGATTATTCCCCTTTACACACACACTCTATCGCGAGCGAAGACCGCGCTGCTTTGCAGTACGGTCCTAAGAGCATGCGATAGAGTGTGTTTGTGTGTGTGTGTGAAGAAGGCTATTGACCTATTTTGTTATTTCAAAAGCCTTTAAAGATACAGACTTTACGACCAAATACTTCCGACAAAAAATCGAGAAATGATTACTTCAAAAGTATTTTTATCTTTATCTAAACGTAATTATTTGCTTCCACAATCAGATACGAACTTAAAATCTCAGTGGAACATGTAACACTTTATTTGTCGCACAATAATAAATTACTATGATAACATAACTGATAATTAAACATCAAATATTATGTTATCTTTGATGTTGTATATCTACTTTTTATTGTAAACGGTTTTGACACGTGTTTATAACTGTGGACTGTGCGATTTGAAGTTATGACGTCATAACTTTTTAGCGGGTGTAATAGTAATATAAGGTTAAATTTAATATTGCGATTTAGGTCCTATCATTTATTGGATAATTTAGTTGTACGTTAGTGGTGGCGCTATACTATTTTAACAATATATTATTTAATTTGTGAGACTAAACGTATCTGCCAGCGCGTACACAATACATTGTATTCGTTCTCAACACATTGATTCAAGTCAATAAACAATCATTACCACACGGTTACTCCTGTTACAGAAATATATTCATGTATTCGTTTAGTTCTGCACAGTCATGTAAGCGACTACCAAACATGAAAATTACACTACCACAAAATTCATCATCATCACTGAAAAAAGCTGAAGACTGTTGGAAAAATACTTACCTCAGAAGCAAAAATACATAAAAACATAATTGGAATAGACTGCAGTGTCATACCTTTAGGCGCAGTCTTGATGGCGCCGACAGCCCGCGCGAGCGGCGCGCGCGCCACGTCGACGCCGTTGACGGACACGAGGCGGTCGCCGGGCGACAGGCGCCCGTCCGCCGCCGCCGCGCCGCCCACCACCACCGAGCGGACCACTATGACGGAGCTACCTGGCTCGGACGGGTCCTGGGGGAGAGAAGAGATATGATATGAGTAATACATTTATAGAAACTATTATTAATTGAACTTTTATCTGACTGCTCGACAAAAATCTACTAACAGAATCAGGACAGAATAATAATTGGACATGGAAGCTAAAATGGAAAAATACGATCGGGATAATATAGAATCAAAAATGTCTCTGTATATTGAGCTTTCACGGCTTAGCTACTGAGTTGATTTCAAAGACGTCAGTATTTCAAAAAAGATATAGGCTGCTTTTTATAAAGAAGCCAATCCTACTACTGCTATAAATTTACGCAAATACTACTGAACCATTACAATGAAATTTGGTATGTAGGTAGCTGAAGACACAGAATACACATAGACACATACTTTTTATCCCGGAATTCGTGAAGGATCGAGATTTACACGGGAATGGTTTCTACACGTATCGTACACTATACATCATTTATGACTATCAGCTCTCTAAAGTCAAAATTAGTAGCTCCACTAGACATTGATGAGAAAACTCACCAAATAATCCAGTATGGAGAAGCCCAGCCCCCTGTCTTCCTTCAGCAACTGTATGTACTCCACGTGATCACTCCACATCGCGAGTCCACTGAGCGGCTCCAAGGACCTTGATCGAACGCGCTCTAGGTCTTCTGTACAGAATTCTGAAAAGAACATGAAAATTAAAAGATTTAAAATGCTGCTAAACTTTGTGAGTTTCTAGTCCCTAATAATTATTGGGTATCTTACGCCATTTGGAAAACAAAGTAAATTACCATGCGTCATTTGAGTTTGACGATTTTTAATTTGGCCGAGGGTTTACCTTTTAGAGTTGAAGTCAGCTTCCAGTCTCACTACTGTACTCGAATACTTGTATTTTACATGGAGCGTTATTTTACAGTTATCACACGACACCCTTCGGTAACACTGATTGTCGGACTTTCAAGCTTTTGACATCTGATAACGACTGTCAAAGATCTTTGATAAAGATAGCCGGGACCCACAATTTAACTCGAACTCGATATGTATAAGATGGTCATCCATCCACAGACCAACCTCGACAAGCGTAGCTTAACCTCAGAGATCGGTCCGCGCGGCTGTTGTTAACCACCTTTTCAAGCTTCTGACTTTTGATAATCTGATCTGATTCAAAAACAAATTGCAGACAACAAATTGCAAATTGTCTACAGTTGTGTAAATCTCGTAATGAAACCCTTACCATCATGATCATGTCCAGCTGACATCACAGTGGTAGCACTACAGAGTGACGCGACAGAACTCTCGGACTTCGCCTTGATGAGTCGCTGTGGAGGACTCAGCAGGTCTTGTAGACTACCGCCCAGGATGTTGCTCTGTAAGTTATAACTTGGAGTTATTGGAAGATCTTCTTGGTAACTGGTTTTGACGGCCTTTAGTAGAAATTGGTTATAGACAGTCTCTTTTATCTTTTTTCAGTGGTATTTCAGCAACTGAAGTTTGACAGCCTGCTTTAACCGATTCAAGCGTTATGAAGGTTCAAGTAGTATAAACCACTTTTTGATTAAAAGTAAAATGTAAAAAATAAACTACTTCAATACATTGATGGAAATAATCCTTAAAACTAGCTTAAGTTCATTTATAACTACTCTCTCACCCACCACAACGTGCCTGCTTCATTCATAGCTTACAAAAAAAAACAATATAACGATTACTTAGAGTATGTACTATTTTGACTAACAAGAGTATACATATTATAAAGATACTATATAAGCAATTTGAAAGAGAAAAGTTCTTGCAAAATCCGCTAGGGGCGCTGACCAGTTTCCACACTTATTTTGCCGGTAGTTGATACCAGTAGGAAATCAAAGGCTACAGTAGTAATTAGTATGTACCTTGTACCCTAAATCCTTACCCTAGCAAACCCACTGTCAGACATTCGATCGCTGCCAATCAGCTGGTCTCTCTTCCTCACCACCACGAGTGACACGGGCGACGTGACCGCTCGCAGTCGGGTCACTACTTCAACATGATGGGCTCCTAGTACTCGCCAACCGTTCACCTGGGAAATTTAAACTCATGTATAGCCTAACTCTCTTATAAACACACACTATAAACCTATTTTAGTTAAAACACTACTATAATATGTTTTCTCTTTTTCATTTCGCTAAGGAGTGAAATAAACAAAACTCTTAGAGGAGGAGTAAGAGTAGAGGGTAAGTATTTATACTGTTTCATGAAGCTTCTGCTTAAAAACCGTTTGTTTTGCAGGTTACGATGAAAGTTATATTTAAGTATTTTGAAATAGGTATGTTAAATTAAATTAACTGTAAACTTTGATATGTAATAGGATACGGGAATTAACGCGAACACACATTTTACCTTAAAATGACCTAACGTTTCTGCGTTTCCAACGGCCGAAACGTTAGGCATTTTAATGAAATAAAAAAGGCGTGTTAGCGTTAATTAGTTTCAAAGTTACGAACTCTAAACTTTATCTTGCCATTAAAAAGGTGTTTTTTTTAAGGGAAGTAGCTTCTTCCCTTATTTACTATACATATACATATATATACGGTTATACCACATCACAGTCAGTTTTAATTGGCCTTGAATTTCATCTGAATAGTTAATAAATACCATCAAAGTTTTACTCAATACTAAAATCACCAATAAATGTTTACCACAAAAAAGGGTAATTTTAAAGGTTTCATAATTACACAAAATTGTCTTACCTCAAGTAACTCATCTCCGACTCGATACATGCCCAGCCTGGCCACAGGTCCATTAGGCGCGATGGCTCTGATGTAATGCCTCGCTTGTACTTCCTTGCCTCCCACCACACGGACCGTACCTTCCAGAGAGATGCCTAGACCACTGTCTCGTTCTTTTATTATTGTGCCGCACTGGGGGAGAAAAAGAGCACATATTTATATATTTATTCTTAAAAAGAAATACAATTCAATTCAATTTCAATTCGGATTAATAATATATAAAGAAGAATAAATAAATAAAGAAGCTATCCTGTCCATCACCACCTACTATCAATTTCTACATGTATGTATGTACATAGCTAAACGACTGTTATTTTAATTTATAATAACCGAGATCTAATTTCTACGTACGTTCCGAAGCACGGAGACACTCAATTCAAACACCACAAAATATTCACCCATCTATAGAATGAACGCGACATGAGCGCCTATGAGCGTCTTAAACTAAACTAAACTTAATAAAAAAGATTAAACTTTTCTGCGTAAAAGTCTCTATCGTAAACAGCCCAATGCTCAGTACAGGACTCTATTTGTCTACGACTAGCCTGAGCCTATACCTTCAAGACTAATTTCAACAGTGGTAGATACAAAATATTTTGACGATTTCAAATACTTGTTAAAGTTAATGAAAAAAAGAATATTTGACTTTGACTTTGAATACCACTTACCACAATATCATACTGGTACTGGTGTCCAGGCCAGTCGGGCTCGTTCCTCAGTATGTCCCGCCACTTGTCCTGGATGCGGCGCGCCTCCCGCTCCGACACCTCGTCGTCCCTCCCTATCACTATCTCCGCTTCCTCAGACGGTGATGTTGGCGATGGCAAGTGTGGGAGGATCTCGGATTCCGGTTCCACTTCTATTACTGTTGATTCGTCGTACTGGGGAGAGAAAAAGTTTAAAATGCTGAAGATAGACTTTTAGAAGGCTATACTTGACAGTGTCCTTGATGGAGTTAAGGTTGCCAATTTTTTTGGCTTTTCTACAAAAGGCTTTCTTTGCAGGCTATTCTACAAAAAGCAAATAGGTATTTGTTTTACCCATAAATATCTCCCGCACGTATGATTGCTCTTGTGTCGCGGGGACTTTTACAAACGTACAAACAACGGACACAAAGTACAACCCCACCCGAAACAATTATTAGTGGATCGCATAAATTATTGTCCCGTGTGACAATCAAACCCACCACCACGAAGTCCCGATGTTATGGTAGCGATGTGGTGACCTAAACCACTGCGGCATGGAGGCAGTCAAGTATATGTTTTTGGATCTAATTAATCTAAGTATCTCTAGTTTGGGTACTCGTGTAGTCGCTTGTATATGAAAATAATTGAGGCAGAAAATATTATTTAGTGCAGAACTAATGTTTTTATCTACTACTTTTTTCCCAATCAAGTTACTTCAAACAAAACCAGACACACTTACAAGCAAGTTAACTAACTTACTTTTAGGATTCGAAAACGTTAGAACAGTATCAGTTATTATATTTCTATATCAATCGTCCTATAAACTTCTTCTTTACCTTTAACATACTGCTCAACTAATTAGCATACTAATTACATACCACACTAAAGCTATATTTAGCGAGCGAGGTGACGGAGGGACTGGGCGGTGCAATCGGTGATCGTCTCCCGTCTTGCGCTGCTAACGCCTTCTGTAGCTTCTCAAACCCCGCGCCACGCAGATACCTGCAAAAATAGAAGTAGACGAAATCAATTAGTTTGTTTGTTTGTTTGTCTTATGGTTAGTGGTCAACCTAGTGTCAAAGTTGTTCAAGCCGCCCGAGAGGCCTTTGACATGGCTTAACGACTGTTATCTTAGTAGACAACAACGGGGATCGACTTTTAACGTGCCCTCCGAAGCACGGAGACACCACGCTCAAATACCACTATGCGGTCACCCATCTATGGAATGATCGCGCTAATGGTTGCTTCAAATCAATGAGTTTGTTGTTGTATGTTATTAACCTGGGTTTCCCTGATCATGAGGACTTGGAGTTAAATCCCGGGACAGTCAAAGTCCTGTTGGGATTATCCAATTTGCATACAAAATATCACGCCTTTGTCCCATAGGGGAAAGTAGAGATCAAAGCACGACATTTGGTACGATCCTTACAAACTTCTTTTGCCTCACTCAAATCCATATATCTTGTCATTTTATACTAGAATATTGACATTGGTTTAGTTTGGTAACTTGCACGGTATAAAGCAATATATAGCAGTATATAGAATCGCCCCCTATTACATAGAACTATAGAGAGATATTCGGAAGCAACAATATTCTGTATGATTTCTAAATTCCGAGGAGGAGTCTTTGCTCATACAAACTAAATTCGAATAAGAAATATTTCTTTTGCCGCTTACCTCAAAGCCTTAAGCCGTACAACAGGACCTTTTGCATCTCTCAGTAAAGCGACCGCACGATGATTCGTCACCCCGTGTAGTGATACACCATCCACCTGAAATTTTAATATTACCGTTTTAACACCAGTCTTATGCAAAATGTAAAGTGAACTGGTTCATAAAATATGATGAAACGCACTAAGAAAATAAATGTCTAGTTCTTTAGTTGGCGCTGGAAGGGAGTTCAGTAGTCAAATGTCAAACTCCAAATTTTGAAGAACAGGTGCAAATGTTAAATTTGGAAGTATTTTCTACAGAAAAACTAAAAAAAACATTTAAAACAGAGTTTTGCGTTAGTTGAAAAAAAATATGTGAGGTTATATTTATATGAATTCAAGATAAATTACAAAACACTATACCTACTTCTGAAAAATACGTAAAATCTAAAGCACAAAGGACGATTCTTCGAAAAAAGTTTGCTTATTTTTTCCATTCTATGTGTCCATCCCCAAAGCAATTACAATAACAGAAATAGATCTAATTATATTCTATGGTCGTTTTTATTGCGTATAGTAAGCGATCGCGTTAATTAGCCGATGTCAATTAATACGGACCAATTACGAAGAGTATTAGCAATTAACTTAATGAGAACCTGCAAGAAATGGAATGATCAAACAACATTAATTTTTGGGTGACAATTTTTTTACTAGCATTTGCGCACGACTTTGTCTGTTTTTGAGTATTTCCTCCTAGTTTGAGAATATTCATCGGTTCTGACTTTTCTTCATATTTTTGCCTGTATCGTTTTCCAAAACGAAAAGGTTTTTCGAAACTGGATCAGTAGTTTCGGTTCCCCTTAATACGAGTAAAAAGACGTGGTAGATTAATAGGAACAAAAAATGTAATATAAAGACAGAAACGGTATAAAGGTTTATCACAAGTTATAATGCCTAGGTTGCAACAAAAAAATATGTTTCAGATTCGATTACACAACCACAAATCACGAAAGTTTTTTCTACTATTTTTTTTTTACATTTTGATATCAATAATTTCTTAGTCAAAGAGCTATCTAACTAAATTGAGATCATTGAAAAATATTATTTTGAAATTGTAATTTTTAAAAACTAAAATATTTTGTGAGTTACAAATTTTAATGTAAACATGATTTTCTCACCGATTTCCATTGAAATGTTTAAAACCTTACTTGTATTATGTTTTATAGAACCTTGTGAATTTGCATGAGGTTATCGTGTTATTCAGCTATACTTATCTACTTTCCTGTTACCTTTGTGCCGAGGTATGAACTGAATGTTAATGTGATTGAGATGTGATTCGAATTATCGAAAACATTTCTAACTTCAATGTTTTAAGATACACAAGTTAAGAATGCTAGTCGAAACTGCTTTTTTATTGTCTAGTTTAGCGCAAAAAAGCTTGTAAAAAAGTGAGTAGGAGTCAAACTCAGTTCTTAAAATTCTGTTGAGTTTTTTTTCTTTATTTATGAAGGTACACAAAGAATATCCTAAGACTATATGTAGGATCGGCGGACTAAAGAACATAAGTCAAAAAATTTGTTTTTTTTTTATTAGGTAAATTACTTTAAATAATTCAATACGCCATCTGGCTAAAGCACTTAAGTCGCTCCGTCCTTATCAGTCTCGCACAATTTGGAAATTCCAAGACGGAATAAAAAAAAAATATTGTTCCTGTAAAGTTCGACATTTTGACTTAAGTGCGTTGGTCTGCCGACCGTATGAATATACGTAACATTCATACAATTCGGTTTACAAACTTAACTAGGTTCCTTAACATTTTATTGTGTCACAATTAGCAAGGAATAAGAATGTTAAAGCTGTGGAATAGTGTGGAACCTATCTTTGTAATTTTTGGGTTTACAAAGCGATTTAGAGGTATTTTAATATATAGGTATAAAAACCAAGAATATTAAAAAAATATAAATTAAAAAAATGAATGACTTCACGCCTTTTGTTTTTGTAGTGTTTGAAAAAATAATGTCACTATACAAAAATAATGTATCTAATATTCTAATCCAAATAGTTATATCAAAGAAAAAAACATCCGAACAATCTTTAATAAAAAAAGCAATTAATAAAACATAAAACAACTGTCACTGACACACACACAGTACAACACACTCCTAAATACCCCTAATTCCCTATCAGATCTAATTCGCCATTACCTCATTAGCCAGCACAATACAAGGAGGAAAGACATCCAGGCTACATTAATTCTGTATTAATATTCCGAGCAGTACGCGAACAACTCGGTCAAGGACATTTTCTCTTGAATCCTAATAAAGATCGCTTGTAAAACGTTATAGGCGAGGAGACAGATACTTTGATAATTTAGCCAAGTATTTTTAACTCTTTTTTTTTAATTCTAACGGGAGTGCGTTTGGTTTTAAATATTTAGGTTTACCGTCACGTATTTTTGCATTTTTATCAGTATTAATAATTTGATCAGGATTTATAGGTGTAAACGTCGTTTATGTTTAACTAAATAACAATCCCTTGAAAAAATCTTGCTTACTGACTAAACCATTTTTTATATCGGCTCTCACCTTTCTCAGCTCGATTAAGTTTAATTATTTACATAAACAGCGCACTATCTCTATTAATACTGCGAAAACAAATTCTTCTCTGTCTTTTGGTCTGTTCTTCACAATTAAACAACCGAACCGATTTGTATGAATTTTAAAAACACAATCTGAGGCTCAAGATGAGACATAGGGTAGTTTTTATCTCGGATTTCTCATGTTTATAAACCTTATAACTCCATCCCATGCAGATGAAGTTGCGGGCAAGAGCTAAATAATAAGTAAATTAAGAGCAACTTAAACAAAATACTGTAGTGAAAATATTTATCACAGTATTTTAAAACCTCGCTATAATAAAGATAGGTTTGTCCGAGCGTCCGTCGCCGAGGGTGCTCCAGTTGTATCAGAGACTCTTCACTCTGAGAGGTAACGAAGCCTCGCTGCAGTGGGGCTATTACTACATTATATTAGGTATAGTGGGAGCTTTGTAGAAGAAGTAGAAAATAATGGTTTTGGATAATGAGAATCTGTTTCTAAGATCAGTTTTTATTGAAAGATATTTTTTTGTGAATAATTGAAATAAAAAAAATGTGATAAAAATAGAAATGATTGCTTTGTGACGACATTTTTTGCCATTCTTTATGTTAGTAATGCAATGAAAAAGTTGTTATTAATTCAACTGTAGTTGGTTTTGAAAAAGTAAAATAGGGTTTTCTTAAATTGTTTTTACCGATTATCAGTACCGGCTAGTACAGAACAATATAATGGCAACAGATACACAAAAATCTGAGAAACAATTACAGAAATATTCGTATTCATTACACTTTCATTACTCATTGGAAATAAGCCTCATGAAAACGAAAACCCAAAAACAATACCTAACCTCAAAATCAGTAGAACTCAAACAATAAAGTCTTAAGAAAGAACAAGGCATTTTGAAAATATATCTCGACGTACATTCTCTATTCAATGTTATTGGAGCGCACTGTAATTTCCACTAGTAGGGGAATTAAAACAAAAACAACTGGTTATAGTCTAAGAGCTGGATTTTCATACATGTATGAAAGATTGTATGAATACTAAAAATGTGTATGAATGTTTATGAAAGGTTAACAAAAGATGTGGAAAAATGTGCATTGAATGGCATGTAAACAAAAAAAATTGTAGCTAGAAAAATATTTTACTTTTGTAATGACGTCATGAGGATGGTAAGAAAATAATATTGCGAAAAACCTGTTTCTTCGTGGGGTTTTATCTGCTAACATCGTTTTATTAGTTTTTTTTTTGTCGTATGGATAGTGGTCAACCTAGTGTCAAAGATCTTTAAACCGCTCGAAGGCTTTTGGCTTAACGAATGCTATCTTAATTGATAATTTGACCGACATTTTACATACCCTCCAAAGTACGGAGACGCTCAATTCAAATACTACTAATCGACCACCCATCCATGGCATGATCGCGCCAAGGGAAGTTAAAAAATAAGTTGAAGTTAATATTAAATGACGTAACATAGAACCTGCTTTTTGTCATTTATAATTAATTGTATTATTCATTTTCGCTCTGCAAACATTTCATAACGAATCGTATATAAAATGAAATGACTTCTTAATTGTGTGTTAATATTTAATTACTGTCGTACCTATTTAGCAATTCGTAACATTTTATATTCACCCTTTTAATGTATCCATAATAAATGTTGTCATATTAAGATGAATCCAGATATCTATTTTTCTTTTTTAAAGACAAGTACCGCACTAAGAATTGCTCTTGTGTCACGGGGACAAACATAGAAACAACAACGGACACAAAGTATAACCAGTCCCGTAACAATTATTTATGGATCACACGAATAATTGTTCCATGTGGGTATCGAACTCACGACCTCCCGACGCAATGGTAGCGGCGTGGTGATCTAATCAACTCCGCCACGGAAGCATTTGCTCGATCCCTATGCGTATCGCCGATGCGTATCATAATTGCCTTTTGGACGTGTAGTGAAAGCAGCGTATAGAGACCGCGTAACATGATTGCATATAAAGCATTCTGCTAATATTGTATCAATGTGATAGTTTGTGAATATTTAGGTTTGTTACTCTTTTACGTAAAAATACAAATTGTTTATAACCTAGACAATGCATGTTAGTGCAAGGGTCTCCTTTTGAACTAATGCATTGACCCCCGGTTTGAGGTACATTTAACGGTAGTCTATCTATTCAATAGCGTTATACTTCGTATAAAAAAAAACGCTATTGAATAGATAAACTACCGCTAAATGTGTCCAGAAACCGGGGGTGAGTCGAATTCTCGGGCTAAGGGTGCTTTTTACCGTGGGTTTTTTTTCGTAGAGACGATATTAACGATATTCCGTTTATTTTCTAAACAAAAGCTTACTTCCTTTAACTGAATATAGAGTAAGTTTGATATTTAAAACAGTTTCCTGCATAGCCCTTTTTCCACTCTGTACATCTGGACCCGTCTTTAATGCTTAGGAATTTGTAATAAAGTATGATACTACTGAATAATTAATTGTAAAGGATATTAGAAGGGGATGAAGGTTTAATAGAAATCTTTTAGAAAATGTGTTGTTGGATATTACAGGGGATACTAAGTATTATGTTGCAGTGACCTATTTCTTGATACGATTGAAATGTAAGATGGCGACTTTAATTTTATATTGCTTTTAATACGTTTGAACCAATAAATATTTATTATTGTTTTGTGGCTTTCTATTTATTCTAGTAGCTATGTTTATAGATCTATACTAATATTATAAAGCTGAAGAGTTTGTTTGTTTGATTGTTTGTTTGTTTGTTTGTTTGTTTGAACGCGCTAATCTCAGGAACTACTGGTCCGATTTGAAAAATTCTTTCAGTGTTAGATAGACCATTTATCGAGGAAGGCTTTAGGCTATATAACATCACGCTACGGCCATTAGGAGCGGAGTAGCAACGAAAAATGTTACAAAAACGGGGAAAATTTTTCTCATGTGACGCAAGCGAAGTTGCGCGCGTCAGCTAGTAATTAATATTTGTTTAGGGTATAGATTGATATTATTTTACAATATTTTTATAATGTATTTTATAAATATATCTTAGCTTATGTTAGGAATAAGTACGTTTTTGTCGGTGGTGTAATCAAAAGTTAGAAATCAAAACCACCACCTTTCAGTTGTGAATCCGATGATTGATTGCAAATAAAAATTGATCAACTAAACAGCAATCTATACTAATATTATAAAGCTGAAGAGTTTGTTTGTTTGATTGTTTGTTTGTTTGTTTGAACGCGCTAATCTCAGGAACTACTGGTCCGATTTGAAAAATTCTTTCAGTGTTAGATAGCCCATTTATCGAGGAAGGCTTTAGGCTACATATCATCACGCTACAACCAATAGAAGCAGAGCAGCAGTTAACAATGTTACAAAACCGGGTAAAATGTTGACCCATTCCCTTTTATGAGACGAAAGCGAAGTTGCGCGGGTCAGCTAGTCGATTATAAATCCAATTTTAAACAGCTGATAACTATGTTTCAGGTAGCAACTGTGACAATTTGTATTGAATTTATTTAAACATCACAAAAAATAAAGATCTGAAAACAAAAATAACTGATGCCCACGCAAGAAGCAAAAAAGCCTTTCCAACGAGGACTCAAAAGTACTCACAAACTCATTTAAAATTCAAAACATTTTACCTTCAAAAAAGCCACAAAAATGAGCAAATTAGATAATTGAAAGGGCGTCAGGACCGTCAAGTCGACCCACTCACAACTTGGAGACACGGGGTATTTCACCGACTCTTAGTAATGAAATGAACTCAGAGGTAAAATATATGGAAGAGCTTATTAATAATGTTGAGTTCTAAGAGAAGAAACATGTCTGAAAGAACAGTAGGATTTGAAAATAAAATGCGTTGACAGTGCACTGAGTTGATAAAACTTTGTTTAAATGTTGTTTATACAGCCTAGATAGGCAGCTATTAGTATAAAAAATAACCTTTATAGAGGTTATATACAGCTTGTGACGCAACTTGGATAATGTCATAATTTCTAAAATGAATATATTATTATATAATATGTTTTTGTTATAATTTTTAATATTTAATCTAGAATCAAACCGACTACAGTAAGTTGCACCGGAACATCATGAAATCCAAGGTAAAATGCATGTTATTTTATATTCCTTATTGTTATATAAAGGATTTTTGTACACAGGCGGACCCAATGAATTATTTATTGACTTGTTAACGCTCAAGTGTAACATATTAAAATCAACTCGCTATGCTGTTACACACAAAAGTTCTCATGTGTCTACACCTTTACTTACACTTATTTGGTGGCACAACTTTTTATGCTGAAAGTTATTCTGATTACAAAACTTCACTCGTTTTGAGTTCAAATATGTGAGTTTTTGAAATTCTATGCATTTTGATACTAACTTTGCTGCCTGGTTCACAAAGTTTCGAGTTTTGCGTGGAAATGCGACAAAAATGCGGTAACCCTGAGTTATGAAGAATTTGTTTAATGTTAAAACTTCCTGAAAAAATATTTTTAAATAGAATATTCTTCGAAATGAACAGCTTGTGGCTTAGTTAACAACAGCCACGTGGATCGATCTCTGAGGTTAAGCTACGCTTGCCGAGGCTGTTCCGTGGATAGGTGACCATCTTATACATATGGAGTTCCTCCATGTTTCACAAGGCACGTTAAATTGTGAGTCCCGGCTGTCATTATCAAAGATCTTTGACAGTCGTTAACAGTAGTCTGAAACTTGAAAATCTGACAACCAGTCTTACCAAAGGGTATCGAGTTATAACCCAGGTAACTGTGTTGTGGACGTCCGATATGCAGTCGCGCCATGTAAAACACATTCAGCTGCATCTGGTGAGACTGGAAGCCGACTCCAACATAGTTGGAAGAAAGGCTAGGCTAATAAATACTTATTGGTTTAATATTGATAAACTGTAAACAAAATAACTTTTAATCCAAACCACTGATTCCAGTATTTGTCCCTCTATCTAATTGTTGTTTGTTTTTCGTATGGTTAGTGGTCAACCTAGTGTCCAAGTTGTTCAAGCCGCCCGAGAGGCCTTTGACGTGGCTTAACGACTGTTATCTTGGTAGACAACAACCGGGACCGACTTTTAACGTGCCCTCCGAAGCACGGAGACGCCCAGTTCAAATACCACTATGCGGTCACCCATCTATGGAATGACCGCGCCAATGGTTGCTTAACCCACAAATCGTTTACCGACCGGTGAGCGCAACTGGCTAAGGGCGCCTCAATCTAATTAACAAATCTAGTTCAACAATTCTGCTCTAACATGTAACAACTAGAATGGAACTATAAAATAACAGTAAAAGTTTACAGCGCGATCAGTTGTATCGCATCGGAAACAATATCGACGATCTATTTGTCACCTCACTGCTACTGCTCGAGTTTTGCTCGAGTTTGCTCTACCATTTTATTGCAAGCTCATTTGAGAACGTATTTTGATGATATAAAAGTGAATTTAAGTTAAATAGTAGAGGATTAAGAGCGACTTTAAAGTAGAAAGGTTATTTTTTTAACCTCTTATTGTCCCTTCTTCGTCTTATCGTATGGTCAGTGGTTAACCTAGTGTCAAAGTTGTTCACGCCCAGAGGCCTTTGACGTGGCTTAACGACGGTCATCTTAATTGAAAACAACCGGGACCGACTTTTAACGTGCCCTCCAAAGCACGGAGACGCTCAGTTCAAATATCACCATACGGTCACCTATGTATGGATTGACCGCGCCAATGGTTGCTTAGCTCACAGACCGTTTACCGGCCGGTGAGCTGAACTGGCTATGATCGCCTTTATCAATGCTTACAAAATTATATTTAATCAACATAAAGTACGTGTAAATCAAATCAAATCAAAAACACACAAAATAAACACCAAAAGGTCATAAGCGCCACAAAAACAGTACCACTTATTATCTTTTAGTTCTAAACATCACCAACTTTAAGCAAAGCTTGGATAAACTTGGAACTAAAAATAAATGCCAAGTTATTTCGTGAGAAAGCTTTCAAAGTAACCAGGTGTAATAATAAACTGGTTTTAGGGATGGGGGGTGAAACTGGGGGGTGGATTATTCTTGGTTTTTATTATATTTCAGCAATGGGATTGAATTATCCGCTGAAAATATTTGTGGCTTATGAGACAGTGCTTTAATTTCGGAATTGGTTAAGAATTCCTGTGTTCGGTTCTCGGGTTAGTTATTTTGTTAATTGTTTCACTGCATTTAAGTCCATAATATTTTCATCAATCCATATAAGAATAAATATAATTGATAATAATGAATTATTACTCTAGCACCAAGATACGTAAATCTATCAATAGCCGAACACCCATCCTTCTACCAAGCGCAGCAACAGCTACTTAACCCCGTACCTAATAAACAAATGACTTCCCATTCAGGCTGATTACTAAACATAATCATACTAAATGAACTCTTATGGAAAACTAACCTGATAAGAAAAAATATTATCATAAAAATAACAACCGGCCAAGTGCGAGTCGGACTCGCGCTCGAAGGGTTCCGTCCTAAAAAATACGACAAATAACGTTTATTGTATGGGGACCGCCCTTAACATTTTTTTTTTAATTTTTGCTATTTGTTGTTATAGCGGCAACAAATATACATAATTTGTGAAAATTTCAGCTTTCTAGTTATAACGAATTATGAACTGTGTCTCGTTGCCTGGAGACAGACAGACAGACAGACAGCGGAGGCTTAATAATAGGGTCCTGTTTTACCCTTTGGGTACAGAACCCTAAAAAGCAATCTTCCATCTCACTCTATTACGGTACGGATGTATATTTCTGTCTCGCTCACTCGCAGCTATGTATAGGAGCTATGTGTGTATTGAAACGAAGTAGGTACAGTCAGCAAAAAGTTGAGCTACAAATTGAATTTGTCAAACATAATGACATTTTGTTTCGGTACATGGTGAATTTGTGTGTTGCAGTTTGTAGGCTTTCGTGTTTCGTAAATAAGGCTGTTTTTAATTGAAATGGAGGAGGTTCTCAAATTGTGTTTTTTTGTTTTTGTTATAATCAGGCTATTTTTCAAAGGTTACTTA
Source organism: Anticarsia gemmatalis (assembly GCF_050436995.1). Taxonomy (NCBI): domain Eukaryota; kingdom Metazoa; phylum Arthropoda; class Insecta; order Lepidoptera; family Erebidae; genus Anticarsia; species Anticarsia gemmatalis. The sequence goes on along the minus strand of NC_134767.1, from coordinate 9,476,972 downwards.
GGACTATATTTAAGGTTTAAATACTGTCCTATTAGAAAAACAAAATTAAACTCAAAATTATCAAAATTGATACAGCAGTTTAGTCGCGAAAGTGTAACAAACAGATAAACAACTGTTTATAAATTAATATAAGGTGGGTAACTCTAATAAGGCATATGTCTCATAAGGCCTATGCCCTAATAACACTTCTACATATATTGGCGGCCATTCGAAACTGAGAAGCGGGAAATTTTTGACTGCCTCCGTGGCGCAGTGGTTTAAGTCACCACGCCGCTACCATTGCGTCGGGAGGTCGTGGGTTCGATCCCACACGGGACAACTATTTGTGTAATCCACAAATAATTGTTTCGGGTCTGGTTGTACTTTGTGTCCGTTGTTTGTATGTTTGTAAAAGTCCCCGCGACACAAGAGCAATTCTTAGTGCGGGAGTTGTCTTAAGAAAAAAATAAAATAAAATCTATACTAATATTATAAAGCTGAAGAGTTTGTTTGTTTGTTTGTTTGAACGCGCTAATCTCAGGAACTACTGGTCCGATTTCAAAAATTCGTTCAGTGTTAGATAGCCCATTTATCGAGGAAGGCTATAGGCTATATATCATCACGCTACGACTAATAGGAGCAGAGTACCAGTGAGAAATGTTACAAAAACGGGGAAAATTATGACTCTTATGTGACGCAAGCGAAGATGCGCGGGTCAGCTAGTAAGAAATAAACCTTAATAGTAGAAGGCCTTATTTTGGTTACCCACCTTACTGTTACTTAAAAATAGAAAAAGTAAAACAGACAAATAAGTAAGAAAAATAATTTATACCGTAAGAAGCAAGTTAATTTTAGAAATTTGATGCCTAAAGGCTCCCAAAATAGCACAAAACACTGATAATATTTGTCCCCAAATAGAGTTTTCCTTGCTACCAGTACATAGACGTAACTAGGAAAGTAATGTAGTAACGTAATTTGTACGTAGTCTCCAACAAATTGGACGGTGATAAGATTGTGGTTGGCAAACATGTTGCTGATACTGTTGGTACGTTGGACGGGATGATATTTTAGTTAGTTTAGCTTTACATAAGATGTTAAAAATTTCGTAGTCTTGTTTAAACGTTAAAATTTTGACTGCTTCCGTGGCGCAATGTTTAAGGTCGCCACGCCTCTGCCATTGCGTCGGGAGGTCGTGGGTTCATTTTCATGGGTGTACATTGTGTCCGTTGTTCGTAAAAGCCCCCTCGACACTAGAGCAATTCTAAATGTGGAATGTAAAAATATTTACTAGTAAAATTGAAAATGGCACTATACATGTAACATCGGTAAAACTTTGTATATTTGGACTGTCGTGAAATCTTCACTTATATAAAAATTACAAAGTGAAGCACAAATTACAAGTAATCATCTGATTAGACTTATTGGAATCAAACTGACTACACCTGATGTCATTACAATACCTAACTGATACAAAAAACCTATCGCTTGGGTTTTTTTGTAACGTTAGAACCTTAGAATTACATTAATTTTCTTCTGATAATTTAATCAGAGACAGAGAACTCAACCTCAAATTATACTGTACATACTATGTAAGTCCAAAAACACGTTATAAATAAAGAAACACATATATTTTTAACACATATCCAAAGACATCGATCTCTACACGTAACCCCAAACATCTGAAACCTTTTTACATAAGACTTCTTACATAGAACAAAGTTGCCGCTGCTGAATAAATGATAGATCGAGGCACACTCTGGTACTCTACACTTACATTCTTTAATACCAAATGGTTTGATACAGATAATTCAGGTGTGTAGTAAGACTTAAAATTTCCTTAAATGCTAATTTGACTATATTTTCATGACAGATGTTGTTGGCTTATTGTGAAAACAGAACGATAAGGAATAGGAACTTGAATATTTTTTTCTGCATAAGCTAGTTCACTACGCTCACTACATGTGCTTTACAATAAGTTACTTATTGAAGTAGTATTTTAGCGTTTAGCAATATATACTAATATTATAAAGCTGAAGAGTTTGTTTGTTTGACTGTTTGTTTGTTTGTTTGAACGCGCTAATCTCGGGAACTGCTGTGTCATTTGTGTGGAAATTCTTTCAGTGTTAGATAGTCTATTTATCGAGGAAGGCTATAGGCTATATAACATCACGCTACGGCCATTGGAAGCGGAGTAGCAACGAAAAATGTTACAAAAACGGGCATAATTATGACCCATTCTCTCTAATGTGACGCAAGCGATGTTGCGCGGGTCAGCTAGTCTGATTATATTTTCATGACAGATGTTGTTGGCTAATTGTAAAAACGAAAAGATAAGGAAAAGGTACTTGAATATTTTTTGTGCATAAGCTAGTTTACTGCGCTCACTACATATGCTATTAATACCCTTTACAATTAGTTTAAGTAACCTTCGAAGTAGTATGATATATGTTAATAAATAAACAACTAAGTTACCAAATAATACTCGTTTTGCAGCCGAATGTTTCGCATTATTCAATACTTATCTATCCATTATAGTAAATAAATAATAAATTTAACCCATTAATGTCCCACTGCTGGGCAAGGGTGTCCTCCCGTACCTAATGAGGTAGGGGTTAGGCCTTGAGTCCACCACGCTGGCCAAGTGCGGGTTGGGGACTTTGCATGCCCTCAATAAATGTTTTAAACAAATTTTTAGGCATGCAAGGTTTCCTCACGATGTTTTCCTTCACCGTTGGAGCATGTGATAATTATTTCTAATACACACATAACTTCCAAAAGTCATTGATGTGTTGCCTCGGGTTCGAACCTGCGACCACTTGCGTGGGAGGTGTCAACTTATACCACTCGGCTATCCATTATAGTATTAATCGTAAACTCAGAGATAAGTTTAAATTAGTACCACTAATCCGCTACACCCTTAAAAGTAGAAAAACCAACTATCACTCAATGCTCCCGCAACTTTATAATTGTGTTTGCTAACCACCGGTATAAGTTTAACGTAACAATAGTCAATAACCCGATGAAATCCTTTGTAATTGATCTGAAGTTCACACCGCAACGGCTTACAATAAGCCGATAACTGCATCGAGAGAATTGGGTCGAAAGTTGAGGCAGTTTGAATTAAAGGCTTTTGTTAACTATCTTTCCCTTTTTCTTCATTTTGGATGTGATACTTATTCTAAAATCAGCGTCATTATGACTCAAAGACTTCAAACAACTTAGCCGTAAGACTAGCATCACTGAACGACTGATATCTAAATAGACAATAACCGAGACTTTTGACATGCTCACCATTGCACAAAAACACTCCATAGTCACCCATCTCTGGTTTGTCAGGGCTGAGGCTGCTTAACTTACTTATTGTGTAAATTAAAAATATTATAAGTGTTCAAAAGTATTTTCTTAGTCCTTTGTTCATGTCAAAACAGCAAAACCAATTATACTAAATATTTTGTCGGCTGATGGGTTTAAATTATCTCGTATCTTTTCATATGGTAGTTGTTACATACCTCTACAATCCGGTCGTTGACCTGTATCTTGCCGCAGAGATCTGCCGAACTACCCTCACTGATGCTCTTCACGAATATACCGCTTAGCTCCTCTGTGGACAAAAATAACACATCAGTATGATTTATTATTTATTTTATAGTTCGTACTTAATTAATATTTTAAATGTGTAAATACATTTATTCTTCTTTCACGACTAAACGGCTAATACGATTTGAATCTAACTTTGCACGAAGATAGATTATATCCATAGATAGAAGATAGATAGAAGAATAAGAAGAAGATATCCATAGGAAAAGCAATCCCGGCACGTACATGCGCTAGTGTATTGCGACAAATGACTCTAAATATAGAGAGATTTATAAATAATAGCATATAACATGAAAACAACAATAACTATAAAAATAAAATAAATATGTCATTGCGGTTACAGATACAATGATTACCACAATAACATGAAATATACCAATAAATAACATTACCATTAATGGAAAACTATATTTTCTTTCCTTCTTTTGTATGAAAAGGGCTCAACTTATTTGGATACAATTTTGCATCGTAATAAAATAGATATTCCCTACGCACGCTCCTTTAAAACTGCTTTAAAAAAATGTAAGAGAGTTCAAATTCGCGAGCACGATCTGGATTCAATACAAAAATTATGCAGCTGAACAAATTCCTTTTAAAATCCATTTTTTAACACAACAATGTGTCCTAAAAACCATTGCCCTACAAAAGTAGGTACAAATCTATCCCTACATAGAAAACCACCCTAAACGAAAGGTACTTACTCAAACATATACCTATCAGTATCTAAAGATAGTAAAACGAGCCTATTTAGATAGTCAGACGTATTTTTGTAGCTATTTCAAGTCCAGTCACAATTCGTATAGATTTGTAGTTAGTATATCGATCTTATTTGTTTCAAAGACTAGTTAACAGCTGAAAGGGCTAAGATGGATTAGTTGACTTCTAAATTATAATTATTGTGTGTCAGTTCGTTATTTTTTCTTGTAATGGATTTTGAAGAACTGATAATATAAATATTACTAGTTGTAACACATAGTAAACGTATCGCCCTGAATATTCCATGCGGAAGATATGATTACTTACGCAATAATAAAGCTATAGTAGTTAATATCGTTAAAATCCGTATAAATAAAAGTGAAACATTGAAATATTTGTACACGGATAACTTTAAAATAATATTTGTAAAACAAATTGTATGGGATCAACGGAATCCAAATTCCCATGGGACTGGCCTCGTGAGAATTCAGATCCCGTTGCAAAAAAAATGACTACATACCCGGACGAATAAGTGTCGCTAGTTAAACACCAAAATCGAAATAGTGACATCACCAATATCTTACTAACAAATCATCTCACTAAAGCAATCACCGGACATCGAACCCTCTCAACAAAGTTAAACGTCTTGACAGTTTGATTACAGGGTAACATGAACCCAAACCACTAACAAAATCATTTAAAACCCCGCAGGGGTTCTAGTTAACCCACAACAAACCCCTAGATTAGACCACCCTTATAACTTACCCTTCATATATCAGATAGATAAGGGTTAACCTTTCAGTTGGACTGATAAGTCGGCCTGATTTGTTGGATGATTTGATTGTTCAGTAAGTACACGTATTAATCTCAAATAATGAATTGATCAATGTCATGTATGTCAGTTGACAACTATTTGAAAGCCATTATGCGGTACATTGTTTTTGCCCTTAGATTATAGTGATTAACACGTTACACTAAAGCAGCAATGCACTGAATAGTGGCTATCAATTTGACGTACATTAGTTATCAACTGGGATACGTGACACGCATACAGAAAATGGAAATATATTACTAGTTTTCATTAAATTAAAGGGACACTTAGTTATTTATCGTTTCTTTACCAAATTACAGGATAGGACTATTACTGTTTTTCTTGACTGTTTAAAAATCAAAATTACAACACTATTAAACCTACCCTGGAAATTATCATATCGGTTTCTAAAAACAGTAAATTTACAAAAATATGGTTCCTGCATATTTACCTACCAATCTAAATTAACTACTCTAAAACCTCCAATCATTATTTGTAAAAGATACACTATTTTTCTGCATAAGTCGTACAGAAAGCACATAGAATATTTTTAATCATAGCCATAACAAAATCCAGACTAGGTCAGCCAACAAATCGTGGCAACTTATCGGCAGACCCACTGTACCGAAGGCTTCATATTAGAAAAGTTTCATACGACGTAACTACCACTGTACCCGCCTGTACTGTTTATTACCACTTGTGTACACTCGCGTACAAAATGTTTATATTACTTATACTTGAAACTTTTGGAGGTTATCGTAAATGATTATGATTTTTGAAGGAGATGAACGTTTTTGGAGTGAAACAAGTTTGTTGAAGATTCTAGAAAGTGCTGTTAGCTATCTATTAGCTACCTATATCCTATGTCTATGGATATAGGTTGTATTTTTGAGGTTTTTAAGAATAAATTAGTTACTAATAAATAATTGATTTGATGGTGTTTGCTTGAATTTCTGCACTATAAATTGATCTTGTGTCGCAAGGACATTTTCGTCGGTCCAAAAAGTATTTGGAGTCCTCACAAATATTCAATTCAAGTGGACATTGAACCTAACCTAAGGCCTCCCAACGCGAAAGAAAAGAGAAGACAATCTTTAGCTATACCTCAAAAACTATTGTTAATGTATAATTAACTATCTCAAAAAGAAATCTCACATAACAAAAATAATTGCATAATATTATAACCAAAATATTTCACAACTGGGATTCAAATCCATTCCACTCCGCCATCATTCAGTTACACTTTATTTAGGTAACTTCATCATGTCTCCTGTGCCTAAATCGTAATAAGAAAAGAGTAACTTAAGTGAAAAGCCCCCGGGCGGCTTGAACACTCGTCAACGAAGTCGCCAAACGAGAGCGAATTCTCTTAAATTATAATTTTGCTTGAAGCAAGATGTTTTTGAGATATTTTTACCCGACTTTCAAACAGTTTTAAAGTACGGCAAAGTTAATTTGTTTTACTGTGACTTTTAAACTTAATAATATTATGTACGAGTAATATAAAATTGAAATCGTTTTTATGTTTGTGCGCGCTAGTATCATAAATTACTGTTGCGATTTGGAGTACGATTCACCAATGGAGTTTCATTGTTATAACGAGCTATTTTATGCTCTTTTCTCTAGTAAAGGCAGACAAATTTTAAATGTTCTTTTTATATCTAAGTTCTAGAATTTGTACATGTAAATGTGGCATGGTGTATCACCATAGTGACTCTTTTCTTTCAAAAGTTATACGCTTCTAACATTACGCTAAGATCTATCCAGTAATCATTATTAACGCAAGTAAAACTGTGCAAAACAGTCCATACCAAAAACATTATACTAAATGTGAAAATGTACTTATTTTCATATGCAAACAACTGAACCGACTCTTATAAATTTCGCCAGGATGATAGATAATATCGTAGGAAAGGACATAGGCTAATTATTTCATGATAAACCAGACGGTAGGCATAGTAACAACCAATAATATAGATTTAAACCGTCTTAGACTATATACTTTAGTTCTCCCTTTGTCCGCTAGAGGTCCCTCGGAGCGGAAAATCAATCTTATTAGAATTTCAATCAGAAAGCTCTATTCAAAGAATATGATTTCACTTTGAGCTTTTGTTAACAATACCTTTTATAATGATTACTTTTCTGTTAGTGATTGATCTCGGGTCGATTCTCGTGTAAGGCAAAATTTTATATAATTATATTACGCTTGTTATGCCCGAGGGTGAAGGCACAGGTGTATGAGATACACCCACTTTTAGCCATTCATCAGTCTAGCCTTTCTTCCAACTATGTTGGAGTCAGCTTCCAGTCTCAAAGAATACAGCTGAATACCAGTATTTTACATGGAGCGGCTACCAATCTGACCTCCACAACCCAGTTATGTGTTATAACACGATACTCTTCAGTAAGACTGGTTGTCAAACTTTCAAGCTTCTGACGCGCAATTTCACGCGCTTTCCGAAACACAGAGGAACTCGATATGAATGAAATAGTCGCCCATCCACAGAACAACCTCGGCAAGCGTAGGTTAATCTCAGAGATCTATCTGCGCGGCTGTTGTTATCTAAGCCACGGGCTCTTCTAACAATAACTCAACATAATCTGCAGTAAATAACATTGCAGCAGCACTTTATCATGTAATACATAAAAGTGTTACATATATCATTGAAATGGCCGGCAACTTTCAAAACTTAGTCCTGATAAAATATGTAAGTTTTTTTGAAAAGTAATTCTTTTTATAAGTATTTTAGAAACTTGTTTTCTATGTAGGGTTTTAACGAAAGATATTTTAGTTAAAATTGATAGAATTTATACCATAAATAAGAGTAATATCTCAAAACATATTCGGAATAACGATATTTTTCACGCCCAAACCGGATCAGACTTTTTCACCATTCTTTAGTAAATAGACAACAAATTTACTACATATTTGGTCTCCACATATTTATTTTGTGCTTTTTATCATTCACTCTTTGTCATTTTATATCACAAAAGCAAAAGCATTACGAACCCATTGGCATATTCGTACAGTCCCCACTTAGCGAGTCATATCCAAAAAAACGCTGATTAAATATCCCGCTCTAATCCTTTTCCAGTCTCAGCAATCTACAAGAAAGCACCTAAACGTCCCAAGTTCCAGTTCCAGGTGGGTCTAATTAAAAACTGGCAAAGTTGGCAAATTGTTAAATGTTGGAATAATGTTAGCCAGTTTATCGGCAGGAGAGCTGAGTTCAGGCGCACCTGTTTCAATATTGATGTACGTTGCTCCGACGGTATCTACTGATGCTCAAATTTGAAATTTTAATGAACAATGTTTATTGAGCTTTTAAGCTTGTTTTCGGATTTGTAAAGAGAAATGCTTGAGCTTTTTGCTGACTCAAAATAATAAGTTAACGTTTGGTTTTAAAAGTTCAATTTGTAATGATAATATTCAAATCATTATCATCCAAAATGTTGTAAGTTGGACAGCGTTTAAATGACCGAGCTTAAATAAGGTCATATTTTAATATTTTCTGGAATATATATTTCACTAGCGGACAGGCCCGAGCAAGGCAGACTTCGTCTAAGTATAGTACAGCTCTTTCCCGTTGATTCCATTCCTGTTCGAATTTTGAATCCATCAATCCCCTACAAACATTGTCCTGACAGTTACAAAAATATTTAAAGAATAATTATTTAAGTTAGTCTAATTGTTGAAAAGTTATGCGCGTACATATATTTCGGTGATTCTTTTTTTTCTTTTTTTTTCTTTTAAAAAGACAACTCCCGCACTAAGAATTGCTCTTGTGTCGCGGGGACTTTTACAAACATACAAACAACGGACACAAAGCACAACCAGACCCGAAACAATTATTTGTGGATCACACAAATAATTGTTCCGTGTGGGAATCGAACCCACGACCTCCCGACGCAACGGTATCGGCGTGGCTACCTAGACCACTGCGCCACAGAGGCAGTCGTTTCGTTCATTCATTTTTATTTATCTAGATAAATTAGTGGATAAAGTCAATTTCAATTTTTAAGCTAACTACGCTTCAATTTTTATAGTTATTAACATCAGAACACGTAATAAAATCACGCCTTTTTCCCTTAGGCAAAAACCAATGATTGCCACTTGGTAAGATCTTTACAAATTTCCCTTGCTTCATACGCATCCATACATCTTGTCACACAGGACCGGTTAGGAATATAACATCAGTAAATTCCAAGAAAATTCTGAATATCTTAATAATTTACTTGAAGTTTTTAAAGAAAAAATGTCTAAAGCATATTTTCATAGGACTTCTAAAAAAATATCTCATTTTTACCTCAACTTTTCCTCAACGTGTCTTTACAAAAAATATGACAAAAAACTCAACCATTTTTGTAGCAAAAGGCATTTTTTATCAAACACAGTGTCATCATCATACTTATGTTTTCTCAAAAAATGTTGCCAGAGGTGTAATACATTTGCTAGTCAGTGTTTCATCAGAACAAAATATAAAAAAGCTGTATTGTGGAGACGATTTCAACGTAACTTTGAGAAATTTGAGAAATTGCGGTAGAATTTATCATATCATATCATATCCAACGATGACGGCACTAGGCGTCAGAATAGAGCCACTCTTCGCAACTAGTATCATTAGGATTTATATAATAGATAAGAGAACATTGAACTAAGTGAAGATATTCCAACAGAAACTAGAAAAAAACCAATAGCCTGACCCGATTTTGAACCAAAGACCTCGAGATTAGCAGTCGCGTTTACTAGGTGCTGATTACACCAGAGAGGCAGTCAAACCTATCCATATTTTCTAATAGTTAGCAAAAGATTTTTATTTTTCAGAATAAGACGTTGAAATGGTAGGTGCTGAAAAAATGGTGATGAAAGAGGATTAGAAATACCATTAATTGGTTGAGACCTATGGAATGTCTAACCAGTAAGTGTACCTGTTTATGAGGACCAATAACGTAACGTCCCTCAAAAGTATAAACCAAAGTAACCATTGTAACCAAATATAGGCAGACAATTCACAAAAATATCCCCTTAGAACTACCCTGCTACAAGTTTAACTGGGTCGTTGGAAATATCTCCACATCACGTATTCAGGAGGTTGTCTGGCTTTATATAGTGGCGCCCCCTACACTCGTGAAACATTCAGCTTGGACGCTTTTAGAACAAATAACGTCTGGTGTATTAATAAAGTAGGTTCTGGAAATGGAGCAGGTGGTCTTTGTATTTGGTTTTAATTTTCTTAAAGTAGTTTTAATTATCCAGATTCATTTTCAAATACTTTAGTTCTGCGGAAACTCTTTTATTTTCTCCCTATTTCAGTAAGAGTGTACAATATTCTGCTTTTCTTAAGGCTTTTCATGATGAGTTTCTGAAGCCAAAATTGCTCACATGGAAGTTTAATATGGACTCGGATAGAAAATTACGTCCTACTCTTTAAACCAGTTCTAAGCACAATACGAGCGCAGTTACTTTGGAGAACAATATAAAAATCGATAAACAGAATTCCTTTCTCTCCGGAATCTCGCGGATCTCCGTTAAATACTTTTTTGTGTCATAATATACTAAAACTAGCTGACCCGGCAAACGTTGCTTTGCCATATAAAAAAAATGTGTCACTTAGGTGCATGAAAAATAGATGTTGGCCGATTCTCAGACCTAGTCAATATGCTCACAAAATTTCATGAGAATCGGTCAAGCCGTTTCGGAGGAGTATGGTAACGAAAACTGTGACGCGAGAATTTTACATATTAGATTGTTCTTCTATAATGTAAAGATTTGAGCAAATACCACGACAGTGCTTTAAATCCCTAAAAACATGATTACTCCGTTCTCCTATTTTCTTCTTCTCAACAAAAGTTCTCAAGACATTCACCAAATAATCTACAAACAGACTATTAATTCAGATCGCGAAGTATCGTCTGAATAATGAATGGTACTCGGACGTCGATAAAAAGGCTCGTTTCAGCCCCTTATTTATGTATGCTCGTTTTGGGATCTCCTGGAGCGAAGTGAATTTTAATGAAACTTTCTGTGCGAGATTCAAGATGTTTCTTTAATCTGTAGTGCTGTTTGTTTGATGACTTATTTACTTCTTGATAGATATTGTTATTCCTTTCGCTTACAATTGAATGCAAAAATCACTGTTATGAGAAAATTTATTTCGTCGAGGATTTGTACGACATAATTTATTACTAAGCTTTTTATATATTTTAATTTTGTCAAAATTAATAACGATTATTAAGCACAATACAAACCTCAAAAAACTTTAATTGGAACCATTCGATATTTTTTTAATTTTTACTTATTAGCGGAATACTAATATATAAATATGGTCTAAAACCTTATACAAAAAAGAACGACACAATCGCCTCAAAAATAGGGCAGAACGGAACCATCTGGTAGTATAGACATGTTTTTGTGAAACCTTTGATATCTCAAAAGTCGTATTTGCTGTGTGGTTTCTTTTTGTATAAATACGGACAATACAAAATGTCGTTAAAAATTCTTTACAAAGTTTTCTATAACATAAAATCGTAAGATTCAAAACTTTCAGCGTGTTAGAAATGCAGTAACTTTCAAAAATAAATTCTAATCTATTACAAATTCTTACAATTTCTTTGTATGTTTACCATTTTCTTTAATATATTAATCATCTTACCTTGTTCACAAACATATCCAGCAACCGTGATGCCGAGTCCCAGCGCGGAGTCTTTGTTCAGCTGAACATCGTAGCTCAGTGTTTCTGGCTCTCCTGTACCACGCACTGCCATATCCAGAGGTAGCCTGAATGTAGGAAGACAAGTATTGAAGAATATAAGTAATTTCATGTTCGTGATACCTGTATAATAAATTATTTTTACTCTCACTTCAGTTCTGTATTACTCTAATCATAGCGACCGTCATATTCTACAGCGAATACTGAAAACATACCCAACGGCCGCTTCGGTTGATCAGAATATTCAAACCAGGCAATTGATTTTATTTTCATTTCAAGATTTTTAAGATCAGACCAAGCAGATAAGATGTGACGCCTCTAAAACATATGACTACAATATGCCTTAGAATGGTGAGTACGAATTTTGGTCTTTTTGTATTAGTTCTAGTAACTACATTGGTCGTAACAAAAAACACAGGTTTCTGAGATAAGTACTAAGTAGTACTAAGTAGTAAGTAACTACAAAAATACAATATAGTGTATTCGAAATATACGACTATAGAGACTCAGTAAAAAATAGACAAAGTAAAGCAGTACTCTTTAGTTTCCTTCCAATTTGCATCTCTTTGACAAAGGGTTATGTACAAATATCTACATCTTCGTCTTAATATTTCATTAGAAAAGACAGAACAACATTTATCTCTCCGGCAAATTCTCGAACGCTCTCAAAGTTAATTAACGGTTAAAAACCAGTGAAATATGACTGTTGAGTTAAAGATTATGATTGCTAAACTTTAATAAGAGTTAGCGAAGTTCGCAAGAAATCTCGATTACTTATTACTGATTAGTTGCTTCAAGTTTGAAACGTTGAGTTTTAAGAGTGTATTTTAAAGTAATGTAATATGAGATAATTTGATTGGAGCTTAGATACTTGTATACGTCATGCATTTAAAATCCAAAGATCAGCAACTTTTAAAAAGCTTACGTATCTGTGCTGTGTTTCAAAATGCATTACCTACTGATCGACTATTAGCTATAAATCGCTTAGGTACAAAGAAAAAAAAATGTTTACTTAGTAAATGATGATCACACGACTATTTAAAGAAATAAGCAAATTATGATCACAACACTTAAACGTTAGTCTACTTTAAACTATCCTAAAGTAGACCATTTTTCTAAAAGTTTACTTACTAGTGCTTTGAATTCTTCGCTAATGATGAAATCATTTAAATTAATAGTATTATTTTTGATAGTATACCTGACAGGTTGAGGTTGCGGCTGCGGCGGTGGAACCACTAGCGCTGGCGGACGAGGTGAAGGTGCCAGCGCTCCCCGAGGAACTACTGCTACCATTGATGCCACCGGCTGTACACAGAGAACACTTATTTATTTATTTATTCATTTTTACACATAATAAATTGAACAGTATGTATTGTGAGATTTAACTAAGTGTACGTAAGATTTCCAATAGCTTATATTACACACATATGAGATTGTTGTAAGTCAAACTTTTTTTTTATATCTGGTTGCGATGCATGCCAGTGATTTTTATACGTTTGTGGAAGTCTCTGCCAGGCAAGAGTGTGGATATATAATTTTGAATAGACCTGAAATGACTAAAAAGAGCATGTTAGGTTCCTTGCAAATTGACATAACCTTGGAATATTATTTTAAAATACAATTTTACACTCACACAAACAGACTGTAAAAAATCATGCCACGAATCTTTATGTCCCAACTTATCCAATAGCCGATAGTTTGAAAGACTTCTTTAAAAAGACGGGGTCTACTCACCCTATGATGTAGCCTCTCCTCAATAATAGTGGGTGGTGGTGAGGGCGGGGAGGTGTCCTCGCACAGCGCGCCGAAGCCATCGTGGCCAGCCTCTGACAGTCTTCGCTCCAGCTCTATCGGGTCTGCCAGGAGACGGGACGGGATTATCGGAGCTGGTGATGCACCTAGCGGCTGTGGAAGAAAACTTAGATTTAGCAAGGATATTTGGAGACTAGTCAATTTGAAGATGGGCTAGTGACTGCGTTTTGAGACGTGTATTTTTGGTCTGTAAAACTGATAATGTTTTAAAAATTAGTGTGGTGTTTATGAGACATACACACCACACTAATTTGGCTAGCCAGAGTAAGGCATGGAGAAACTATGCGTGGTCGCGGTATTGGGAATAAAAAAAACAAATTATTTTGACTGACTCTGTGGCGCGATGAGGTCCGACTCCGGGCTCGGTAAAGTACAAAGGACTTTTTCTTTTTTATTTATGAATATTTCTTTATACTTTTACCCCGGAGTTTGGAAACGCCTGGGACTAAAATTGCAAATCAAATAACGAAACGAATGTATATTCCATACACCTCTGCCTACGCCTTCAGGTATAAAAGGTGTAATGTTACCTTTAATTTTAAATATTCCAAAATTTTTCACAGGGAAAAAACGCGAGCAAAACTTATAAAGTAATTTACCTAAACACTTTCAAAAGTACATAATTCACGTAAAAAACTCTCGAATGAAACTGAAACCGAAACTGAAACTCATTTTATAAACTTGGAGGCTTCTCATCAAAAGCGGCCGGAACTTGCCGAAGCCTATGAAATCTGTCTGGCGTAATTACGTCACATCCGGCGGCCACCGGAAGTGGCGTCGCAACGGTGATGAGACGGCGTGTTGGTAATGGTCCTTGACTCGTCAATTACTAAGGGGACTGTATGTTAGCGCTTCCTTTATTCTTAAGACTGCGAAAATGGTTTTAGCTCTTGGCTTATTCTTTCGTGATAGAGTGACTGTAAATCATTTTTGTTCATTTAGAAATGAGTATGACGGTATAATAAATTTAAAGCCAATACGATACGATTCAAAGGTTACGGTAATGCTACGCATTAGAATATTTTAAAACTGTTAGCTGGTCAACTATTATTTATTTATTATGGATCTTCAACAAGAAATACACTTTACGAAAACAGAATTACAACAGAATTAAATCACCCCATTTTCTTATAGGGGTAAGCAGAGACCAAATAAAACTTACCTACAATCTATATCAACTTTCCTTGCTTCACTCACATCCATGACAGTTACGATTTCGACACAAATATAATTTAAGTTTGTGTCAACTATTATAACGCCATAATTAACGAGATTATGCCGCATTTTTACCATTTAATAACGCCCTTATCCATTAAATATAAGTTACTGTTAATATTCACCAGAAAAAAGAGCATCTCTCAAATACCCACTTATTCATTTACAATAAATTCAGAATGTTAAAAATGCCGTAAAATGTTCCAATGTGTAATTCCCTTTAACCTGTTCCCAAAACTGATTTAAGCAACATGTTTAGATGGAGTTTCCGTCAAAGATACCTGATGCAGACAGCTTGAAGCTTACTGATATTCATTTAGGATACGCTCAATTAATTTATACTTTTGATAGCCGTTTGAAGTTTAACTTTATTTAAATTAACAAATTATTGAGCAAGGCGAAACGGATTTTACTGTACGTTTTCCTGACTAAAAATAAGGTGATTTTCGACAGAAAGTTATATAGTTTTACAATTATGTTTAGTAACATAGCGCGCGTTTCTTTTTGTGCAATCTGTAACCTGTGGACTCCATGATATTTATAACCCATGACTGCCCCACTGCTGAGTAAAGGTCTATTTCTGAACAAAGGAGTGGTCAGGACTTAAGTAAGGCTGGCCAAGTGTGGGTTGAAGAATTTGCATGCCTTCAAGAAAGATGTTGAGTACAGTAATGGAACACAACCCCCCAGTTTCGGTAGTTTATCTATTCAATAGCGTTTAAACTCATATAAAGAAACGCTATTGAATAGATAAACTACCGCTAAATTTACCTCAGAAACCTGGGGTTACACAGCTACGGAAAAGGTAACCCAAGTATTTATTATAAACAGATAAGTTGCCACTGCAAAATTAACTTTGTCCAACTCAGGATGTAACTCCAAAATCAGACAAAATGCGTACAAACGTTATTAGACTCAAATCTACGTATAGTTTATTCCAGAACAAAATCTATTTTCAAAATCTTTATTTTCCAAAGCGAAACTATTTCAAAAAAACATTTCCACCAAAAATCCCATACAAAAACAATCTAACATAAACGGTTTGACAAGCCATGATTGATATGTTTTAGAATATTTCATACAAATATCTCATACATTTTCAAACAAACAATTTGTGGAAGATAAAAAGCAAATGTATGACTTTATTATTTATATTTTACGAGCCGTTGAAGTAAACATGAATCATGGGAGAAATTATTAGTTGGAGAATAATAAAACGTGTTTTGGATGATTTTATTATCATAACCGCGAGGATTTCCCGGGTTTAAATATCTTACGTGTGAATCTAGGTCGGTATATAATATTTAGTATTATCTATAATCTTGGCCAGCGTGGTGGACTCAAGGCCTAAATCCTCTCTCGTTTAGGAGAGACCATTGCCCAGCAGCGGGATATAATGAAGGTTATAAACAATCTAGATATAACAACAATCTTGCAAAAGGGTCAGGTGCGTAGTACTCGTAACGTGCGGTCCTTTAAGAATAGATGACGTATGGATTTGAATGAGGCAAGGGCAGTTTCTAAGGATTGTACCAAATGGTGTTCTTTGGTATCCTACTCGGTACTCTTATGGGAAACAGGTGTGATCGTCCATTCAGTAACTTTTGTCTAAAAATTTAAATAAATATTTTGCTTACTTGTTTTAATGGAAATATATGTCATGGAAAATCTTTCGATGCAGGCAAAGTCACGACATCAAAACAAGTGTTAAAACAGTTCAAACTGCGGTCTGTATTTAATAAAACTCTATAAACGAATGAACAAATAAATAATATTTTTAATGGAGCAGTAACAATTTATAAATAAAACGTTTTCGTTTCAAACATCCACCGTTCACGAGCGAAACCAAACTATTTCTACAATTTCACAGCGGTTTATATTACTTTGAACATTTTCCAAATATCTAAACAATTTTGTTCACAGAAAATGTTTTTAAAGCATTTCAAACGTAAAATAAACCTCTAGGAATTCAAAATACTAAATATTTGCAGCGAAAATAAACGGTTATCTGAATTCGAAATATGAAATAAAATAAACTGGCAAACTGTTCAAATTTTAAAACGTAAATATTGACGAATTCGAAAATGAAAATAGTAAAAATAAAAACATTGGAACATACATTATATAATAATATATAATAAAAACAAAATAGATTTCCAAAATCAAGTCAATACCAACTAAAAGTTTCGTACCCTACATTCGAATTATTTAGAACTGAATAAATTACAACAAAAAAAGTCCCTAACGATGGAAACATAAAAAAAAACATTATACTATCTGTCTGCTAAAAAAGGCTAAACTACTGAACTTAATTTGATGTGACATAGAAATAGCATAGACTATAAATCCAAAAAAACATCTATAATATAGGTATTAATAATATATGTCTGCCTGCTTACGCGTCTAAACGGCAAAATCAAATTTGATGTGGATAGTGATTTCTCAAGATAGTTATAAACTTAGACCCAAGGTTTAACGAAAGCTACATTTAGAAATATCAACTCCTAAAGGGTAGAAATAGGGTTCACACACGAGCAATACCACCCCAATCAGCTAGTCTGAAACTCCCCAAATATCTACAAAGACAATTTCCCCAAAAACAGGGAAAAAGTATCTCTCACGAATTTCCAATATACCTAACAGAAAGGAGCATTCTGTTATATTTGAAGATACCTTTTGATGTAATGTTAAGATGTCTCTCTGTACTGTATTGATATATTAGATAACCAATCTATTTACATGTATGTATATACTCAATTTCCTTCAAAAGATCGTGTTTTATTTGATTTCGTGTGTGAACGAGTGAATTTATCTTGTTGTTAGCTTTTTGTGTTGACTTGTACCTACATGTATTTTTTGGCTTTTTTGTGCGATGACATACAAATATGGTAATTAATAAGTGACTAAGAAATTACAACTAAGAAACAAACTTTTATGACTTAACATAAACTAATTGTATTACTACTACTCTACTAGTTTTTACTATTTGAATTAAAATTTACATTAAATTTTTATAATCCTAATCAGCCATTGGTCAGTTTGGTGGATTCGTTTTCTGGGGGCAAGTTTAGTTCAGTTCTTTCAAATATCCACACCCTCAAGTACCATAGCATTATATAATAAAGTATATTCGCCGCGTCTGTTTAACTATTCGCGATAAACTCAAAATCTACTTAACAGAATTTTATGCGGTTTTCACCAATGACTAGAACCATTCATAAGGAAAGATTAAATGTTATTTTAAAGTTTTTGTTTAAGAGTAGCTTTTAAAACCAAGCAAAGCCGGGCGGATCACTAGTACACAAATAAATAACACCTTGACCCTTAAACAATAAAAGTCAATCTCAAGTGAGCATCACACAGGCTAGTTCGTGATCAATCAGTCAGTTACGTTCCGTTTCGCTCGCACTCGATCCCTCACCGACCGAGCCGGACCGAGCGCTCTATCAAAACAGAATTGCATTATTCCGATCGATATGACCATTTTGATTGTAGTGGAGTTTGAGTTACGTTTGTATTGTGGCTAAATTCGAGTGTGCTACTGGGATAAAGCGTAAATATTGATGTGAGTAAGCTATGTGATTGAGGTCTAGATATAGATTGGTTACCGTAAAAAAATATCTCAATTCAGTAATTTGGAGAGCAGTCCAAATATTAAATGCAAATACTTAAACAACAAGTTAAAACAAAAAGCTTTTCCTTCTATCTAAGTCTGATTATGTAAGACTACCATAAGACAACATTCCAACCCGTCAAAGAAGGACTAAAATGTAGGAAAATGCATTTTATTCCTTGAATCAATAAAGCTCAAATTAAATAATTCCTATGATTAAACCAATATCACCAATTTATAACTGGTGAGAAAAATCATGTAAATAAGATATCATTTTGTAATTTGGAAATTGGTATTACAGCCAATAGACACTAAATTCCACCCACACATAAGATTCCCCACAAAAAACCCCAGTTTCAACCCTAAAAAGCGTCCGTGATATCACGCAAATAACGCTAATTGGACAGCACAAAGGGCTAAGAAAGTACTGCTCCAATTTAGCAACGAGGTCGTGTGCTAAGTGTCGTTTATAATAGGCGCCTGTAGAAACTGCACTGTGAGTGAAACGCTGCGAAACGGTAGGCTTTAACTTGGTTAAGCTTTTGAAAAGATTCTGAGGGGTTGAACTAGATTTTTGTTTATGAGCGTGAATTTTTTTTGTGTGTTTACAGATGTACTTGCTAATGTGTGTGTAAATTGCATACGGAATATTAAAATTTACGTCAATTTTTTATCTATTTGCTATTCCTTCTGACGTTTAAAACGATTGTATAGCCAGTCATATCGAACATCACCAACTTGTATTGTTTCCTTAGATAGCATAAATTAAAAAATAATCAACATTTTAATATTTAAATTAAATTTTCGCGCTTACAGGATTTTTCAGAAACGCGTAATCTTATAGGTTATTCTGAGCCTAGTTGTTGATTTATTTATGTAAGTATGTATTTATAAGTAAATAAGTTTGTTTATCAGTTATCTGTTTACAAGCTCTGGTTAGTTTGGAATCAGGCAACCGTGTGTGAAATGTCCCCAAATATTGATACCTATATTTATTCCACGTACCTGTAAGGAGGCATCAGGCGCACTAGACGCGGGTCTAGCGACGAGCAGCCGGACGCAGGCGCCGCACTGTCGCAGCACGGCCGCCGCCTGCCGCGCGCACATCCCCACCACCGACACCGCGCCGATGCGCAGCAGCATGTCGCCGCTGCGGAGACGACCATCCTGGAAGAAAAGGGAAGGTTAGAAGACTGTATTATTGCAATAGCCTCCTGCAGCCCATTGTTCGTACGTAAAAACATAATATGAAAGCGATTAAAGCCCAATTATAAATAGTGTCTACAACCGTTGAAGACCCAGTGTCCTTAGATGAGTACTAAATGTACTCATCTAAGGACACTGGGTCTAAAGCTTTATCTATATTTTAAATTTTGTTCTTCCACGAGAACAATATTCTTTGAGATGGTTGATTAAAATTGCTGTTGGGCGGCAGGAGGATATGAATAAACTACGATAGAACTCCATACATTGTAATCAGCAGCTTCATAAGTAGACAGATGCAAAGACTGACAAGATAGATTCACATTTTTTTTCACCCTATTAGGCTAAGTTCATATGATCGCGCGGAGCCGCGCGGGACTTTCGACCGCGCGGTAAGATCGGCGTAAACAGCTAGTATTGTCTACATCCAATGTAGACAATACTAGCTGTTAATGTCCCACTACTGGGCTAGGATCTGCACCCGTAATGAGGAAGGGGCTAGGCCTTTAGTCCACCACGCTGGCCAAGTGCAGGTTGGGGATTGAGACTGCACGCCCTTTATAAATGAACTAAACAAATTTTAGGCATGCAAGGTTTTATCACGATGTTTTCCTTCACCGTTGTAACAAGTGATATTTTTTTCAGCAACACACATAACTTGGAAAAGTCATTGGTGTATTACCACGGGCTCGAATATGAAGGTGCCAAAACCACTCGGCTATCACTGCTATCACACATCTTACGAAAAAGGTACTACAAGATTATTAGCTTAAATTTTTCTTCAAATGAGAAGTGTGTCAACAATTTGCTGCAACAAATACAATCCCCCGCATTAACACCAGCCACAGGAAACTAATTAATCTCGTCAGTTCAATCGCATAATACAGCGGGAATGTTTTCTCTCGCACAATACACCGAGACGCCGTAGTAGCCAATTAGTTGATACAACACAGTAATATGGCATTGTCGATGTGCATTCTTGTGTTAAATGCCGTAATTGTCTCTTTTGTAGCCTGATTTTTGTATTGTTATTATTAAGCTTGCAAATAGTGTGAATATTCTTGTATTTTTTCTTAAAATAAGCTTATTTGGTGATAAACTTAAATAAAACCAGTCGTCACGCCTCACCGCTACCATTGAGTCGGGAGGTAGTGGGTTCAATTCCCAGACGGGACAATTATTTGTGCCATACACAAATTGTTGTTTTGGGTCTGGTTGTGCTTCGTGTCCGTTGTTTATATGTTTGTAAAAGTCCCTGCGACACAAGAGCAATTTTTGGTGCGGGAGTTGTCTTTTAAAAAACAAAAGAAAATTGTTCCGTGTGGGAATCGTAACTACGACCTCCTAACGCAATGGCAACAGCGTGGCGACCACTAAACCACTGCGCCACGGAGGCAGTCAATCGCGGAGATATCTCCCCTTACCGTGGTTCGTTGAGATTCAACGCACGCCAGCCAATTACTCGATCCACACAATGTACTATGTATTGAACGCAAGTAATTGTCGTAATTTACAAGCACACGATCTATGGCGCAATACACGTAAGTGACTATAGAACAATACATTTTCTTGGTAACCGTAGCTGTTATAAATTGTATAACAATACATGATTTTATTTAGTTACCGTAATGGTTAATTTGAACGTTGACGTACACAATTCACATTGATATAGCCTGTGACTGTCCTATCTGGTAAAATATCTTTCACATTGTTTTTTTTTTTATAAACTACTACATAATAACTAAAATTGTTTATTCCAAACATACAAACACAAACTCATAAAATTACTCCTCTCTTTTTGAAATGATTTTAGTTAGTAATATAATGATGAAGTAGGAAAGATTTCGATTTCGAACCGCCTCTTTTTTTTAAACGGCTAAAAAGGGAAGAGTAGTTCGTCTGTCAAGCTGATACAATAAAACGGTTAAGCCGATTTAATTCATTTACCAGTCTGATAGACATTCTAAGTAGAGAAACCAATTAGCTTTTATTAAAAAACACACTACAATGCAAATTACATGTAAAAGCTAGTTTTATATACTAGCCAAGAAAGGCTTTTCTTTCATCTTTGTTGGACTCAGCTTCCAGTCTCACCGGATGCAGCTGAATACCAATATTTTACATGAAGCGACTGCCTATTGGACCTCCACAACACAACCCAGTTACCTGGGATATAGGTAACACAATACTCTTCCTTACTGGTTATCAGACTTTCAAGCTTAAGACTACTGTTAACGACTGTCAAAGATCTTTGAAAATCACAGCCGGGGTCTACAATGTAACGTGCCTTCTGAAACACGGAGGAACTTGGAACATATAACATGGTTCACCCATCCATAGAACAACCTCGGCTGTTTTTAACTAAGCCACGAACTCGAGTAGTTTTATATACATACATAGTATAATGTCAGTATTGAATCGTTGGCAAGTCAGTTTCCATCAGCGCTCGGCGCAGAGAGGAATATGTCCAGGGTTCATGACAGTTTGATTGATTGATAGTTTCCGCGCTGTCCTATATTCCTTTACGTTCACGCTGATGTGTGAATGTAGGCTGTTTTGAATCGTGCTGCTGATGGAATCGCTTTATTTTGGTTTGATAACTATTTATTCCTTATTATACAAGAATATTGTTTTCTTTTTTAAGGGCTATTACCGTATTAAGCCATCCACGCAAGTGTTGCAAAATAGAAACGTAAATACCTCATGAATGACTTTTCTAAGCTGGACATGTATTAGAAATACTTGTATTAATTTTCAATCGCATTTAAGACCCGTTGCATTATAATATTATAAGAAACAGCTTTTGCTAGAATGCGACCTTAAAAGGAAATCTCTATCTACAATATACTGTAGAAGTTGCACAAGTTATTGAAATATACTTTTTTTACTTTTAAATTTGGGATAGACTCAAGTCTCATTCTTCTCACGTTATGGGAACCCGCAAACCTGCTCCAAAACAGTAACAATAACTAAAATATATGAATATGTCATAAAAATGCCCGCTTCAAAATCTAGGTCCACTGTATAAAAACACAACAATATTTTTCCAGTCTACTTAAATCCACATACTTGTACATTTCACCGAAAAAATAGACTTCCATAATGCCAAAATATAGCCCACCTTTGCCCGTCAGAGATTACAAGCTTTACATTTAATTAACGTCGGTGCGACGCAAATTAAACCCGACCTTATCTGATGGAGATACGTTGTATGAGGGTTTGCGAACTTGTTGGGTTATTGACGTGGGTATACAGACTGAGTGAAGAACAAGTTCGGAATAAGAAAGAACTTTATGAATTTGATTCTGGGTTCACTTATGTTTTTAACAAAAATATTTTTGGGATTAAATATAAAAGCACGTTTCTTTTAGTTAGTTAAGTAATCTTTCATATTTTATGTCAAGTTGCATATTCTATTCTATTCAGTGTTTGAAGATATAATCGGGACTTGATGCTACGAAGGGTCTACGAATGTTGCTACGAAAAGTGGCTACGGTAGATTCATGAACACACGATGATATAAAAAAGTATGTATGAAAAAAACAAAAGACTGCCTTAATAAATGAAACATCAATTTATAAAGAGAAATGCTAGTAAAAGAAGTATGTAAAGATATTTGATAAAAGATCCAAATAACATTCCTTATAACCTATCCTACACACACAAAGAAGCGAAAATCCACCCATCGTTTACGTCATCAATCTCGCATTTTACTTACCATCTTAAAAACGAAAGAGACAGCAAATAAAGTAAGAAAGAGAGAACAGACATTCACAAACATCATTAAACCGGCAAGTGCTCGTTAATTTTAGTTTTTATTTCTTCAGATGAGAATAAAATTCAGAATTTAGATGCTGTAAACATTTTATCAAAGAAGGGAGAGGTACGGTTTTTGTTGACTAGAATAAGGATTAGTCCAGCCTGTACTAATCTGTTATTCTACATGACATAAAATACATCATAACTTTTAAACTCTCGCGTTGCATGTTTAATGTATAATAGAATACAGGAATTAACGCGAACACGCATTTTACCTAAAAATGCCTAAGATTTCAGCGCAGGTTGCACTCGCCGTGGTCGCAGGCTGACTGAAACGTTAGGCATTTCATGGTAAAATGCGTGTTCGCGTTAATTTCCGTATCCTATTATACATATTATTATAAATACATTTTGATGAATTTGTTTTAAGTCAATTTAAATACAAATAATGATTGCATGCAATTTACAAATAGTCCTCAATCAACTTTTCTATATTGTACGGGGGACTTCAACATATAATATGTAGGTAGCGGAGTGGAATCTTAACGACAGTGCCACTTTTATCAACATCTATTTGCTTTTTACATACAGCATGAATATTCGTATTTCATAAAGAATTTTCTTTTCAACTTCACACTGCCAGGTCATTATAAATAAAAAAATATCTATTCTATCAGTCCATCACAACCAAGTCTTGATTAGTAATACGACTTTCATCAATATTCCTACACATCTTAATTAAGATAATAACAAGAAATATCTTAACGAGACAAGATTCTGTAGGTCTAAGCAAAATTATCGCGCACGACGTCCCTTCTCCGAAATACCTAGCTGAAAGAAATGCCGTGTCATGAAAACGTGAGGAGAAATTCTTGGCTTATTTGGATGATGTTATAATGTTATCAGATTATAATAGATGTCGTTAGTTATAATTATGTTTTGTTTTGATGTTGTTGGCCAGTATGTTAATAACTATTACGATTTAGAGAGTAGAACTGAAAAAAATAAATGCTTTTTCTCCTAAGTATTGCCTGTACCTACTCGGAAATTGCTGATTATAGTATAGATATATATAAAGCAATTTTTTTATTTTAAAAATGATCTAAATATTTTTTTCTTCACTTTACGTAACAAAACTATATTTTGTATAAGAGCTCGATAGCTGGATTGACAGGCAGACACATAGTTCGTTATAGCCTCTTATTTTTTTCCAAAATAATTTTAATTCAGATTACTTATTTACACAACTTTACTAGTTTACTTAATTTAAGTGTTCAATAGAATTGAACTATCTGCTTCAAAATTATTATGGGAAGTCCAATCCAACTCTATTGTTACAATATACATTGTGTTCATTGCTAAAAGTAGATTACGTCGTATTTATCTAAACGCAATCTTAACTTTACGAAGTTTGGCACTGGACAGACCGGTTTGGAAAAAAAATAGGGAGGTCTTTGTTAATCACTGGGACATATAAAGGACTAATAAAAAATGTTAAAAATCTTTACTTAAAATAATATCAACTCAATAGTCACTATCACAAAAGGCCCGATTTTCTTACTTCAAAAAAATGATAGGTTAGTTTATCACTTTATCTATGCAATAGGTTATTCTATTGCTTTTGAATAGATAAACTACCGCTAAATGTACCTCAGAAACCGGGGGTAAACTGGTTGTTAATAATCCATTCCTTAATGTTACCCCTACTTCAGTCTAATTTCCAACCTTCCCCGAAACTTCGTCATTGAAACGTTCAGTGTATACAAACTTGAATGTTTCAGTACAAATAAGTTAGCGGTCAATTACAAGATTGTTATCGAAACTGTTCCACTAGTTGTTGGAAAATCTATGTACAAGTTATGTTAAGATGAGAGACACATAACGTATCAATATTCTAACCATAAAAAAACGCAATTTCGATAGCTTTAGTTAGATATTGATTAGATTTTTATCAGACTTGATGTTAGTTGATTAAAAAGGTTGTAAATCTAATAAAAAATGTAAATAAATGTAACCCATTAATGTCCCACTGCTGGGCAAGTGTCTCCTCCCGTAATGAGGGAGGGGTTAAGTCTTAAGTCCACCACGCTGGCCAAGTGCGGGTTGGGGACTTTGCATGCCCTCAAAAAATGTATTAAACAAATTTTAGGCATGCAAGGTTTCCTCACGATGTTTTCCTTCACCGTTGGAGCATGTGATATTTTATTTCTACTACACACATTACTTCGAAAAGTCGTTCGAAACTGCGACGGAGGTGTCAACTTATACCCCTCGGCTATCACTGCTATTAATAAAAAATCGTAAGTTAAATATAAATGGTACGTCTCTTTGTGTTAATCAAAGTAGTTATTTTTCAGTCTCAGTTATTTCTCTCCCTCTAACCTCATGATTTTAAAGAAAAGTGAAAAAACCTCATATAACTGTACATAATGAGGCTAGACCGCAACATCATATTGTATCAATATATTCTCTAACAGTATCAATTACTTGTAAGTAAGTAATGTGTATACAGTTTAGATCAAACTTTGAATTGAACTTGTCAATCAGGAGACCTTTAAGTTTGTCATCATCCGATGTTTGATCCTGATTAGTTGTATTAAAAGCTTGTTCGATCACTCGTGATGTTTAAGTGGTGTGTGTCTCCGCTGTATTGAGTTTCTAAGTTATTTGCTGTCAGAAACTGTTCATCTTATTATTATATTGAAACGTCACTCAAAGTGACGCTCAAACAAGTTATCCTAAATGTGATTTAAGTTTCGAAAAAATCTTATGTTTTTACTATATTATCTGGCTTATTACTTGTACACTATTGAGTACGGCTTAAAATTGAGACAAGTATTCAACGTCATAACCATAACATTATTTTAATTATCACGTTACTAATTTTTTTCAGGGACCATAAAAAAAAACTAAGATGATAAAATTAATAAAAACACATTTCTGTCCCACTGTTGGGCAAGGATCTCCCGAATGAGGAAGGAGTTAGGTACTAAGTTCACCACTTGGGAATCTTTCTTACAATGACGAAGTTTGTCACCCATATAAATGTAATTTAAATAGTACATACTTCTTACAATATCAAACACAAAATCCATGCCAAAACTGAACATCATCAGTTTTCCATTTTCACATAAAACCATTAATACTCCATAATGTATTCCAGTGGAATATTCTGCAGTGATATTGGAATGGTTCCAAATAAACAAGTTCGCTATAGCGGGGAGTATTTCAAGGTCATTATGTCACCATCCCTGTCACGTTAGAAGGTCAAATGTAGAAAAGATATTAAACTACAGTTTTATTATCAAGCAAAAATTTATCTAAAATATTTTTTTTTTTCAAATAGCTGACTCGAGCGAGTGCCCGCACAAACTCATTGTCTTTTTTGCATCTTATAGGTAGATTTCTGAAGAAAAAGCTTATGCTAGTTTATAAATTTTTTCACATTTAATCAAAATGAATTCAACGGTGCAGTAAAAACTAAACATTAATATTTTGTCAAAAGATAAAAACTAAAACAGCCCTCGGTAGAAACGATTTCTTTTCATTTCTTATTAGCAGTTCTGGAGATTAAACCTCTTATCCATAACACACTATAAATAAACACTATTAAAATATGTTTTCTCTTTTTTATTTCGCTAAGGAGTGAAAGAAACAAAACACTTTATAAGCCTTTCATCTAATATATAAAATTCTCGAGTCACAGTTTTCGTTGCCATACTCCTCCGAAACGGCTTGACCGATTCTCATGAAATTTTGTGAGCATATTGAGTAGGTCTTACAATCGGCAAACATCTATTTTTCATATCCCTAGTTGACACTTTATTTATTTAGGTATATGGCATAACTTCAGCTAGTAACTTCATATATTTTTATGAATAAGAGGGTAACGCTTTAAATCAAACAGGATACTTCTTTATTATTCTTAGACTTTCCGATCTTATAATAATAATTATATTATAACAAATTCTACCCATTACATAATTTCAATTAGGTACTCTATTATTATTTGTGCGATCCACAAATAATTGTTTCGGGTCTGGTTGTGCTTTGTGCCCGTTGTTTGTATGTTTGTAAAAGTCCCCGCGACACAAGAGCAATTCTTAGTGCGGGAGTTGTCTTTTTAATAAAAATAAAAAATACCCTGTAGGTATAAATGAAACAGCGAATTGTATAAAACAATCTCTGAGTGCATAAAACTGTGTAAAACATACATCTGCATAACTAACATATCATATTAATCAACTGAACAAACTTTGTTGCAACTCTTGAGATTTTTACACTCGTTCTGTGCAGCGAATGTACGGAGAAAATTGTAGAATTTCCAGTGTTAAGTTTAATATGGAACTAAAGTACGAAATCTGCTAAGAATAATTCATGAAATATGTGCAACAAGGTTTTCTTCTGCATAGTGCTTCTTTCTATAAGCTCTTGTGTAGGACTTTTACAAACATACAAAAAACGGACACAAAGTATAACCAGACCCGACACATTTATTTATGGATAGTACAAACATTTGTTTCGCGTGGGAATCGAACCCACGACTTCCCAACGCACTGGTATGACATGACAACCACCTTAACCACTGCGCCACGGAGGCAGTCAAATTTAGAAACGACAGTTTTTAGTACTATTTTTTTCGATGGTCGAATTTCTTATGAAAATGTTCCAAATATCATTTTTGTTTAATTTCAACGTCAGTACAATATTCTCATTAGCATTTTGAACGTATTTAAAACTCATTATGGTTAATAGTAATTTTTCAAGGAGAATACTTAGTCGAAATGGCCGTCAAGCCATTCATCAAATCAAAAACAGTAAAATCGGCGTAACGTGGCAGTTTTCCAAATTTTGAAAGTTCAGAAATTAAATATTGCTAATCAATATCTTAGCAAAGAAATTATATGTAAAAAAAATCAAGAGCTATATCACTACGGTCCAAACTTCTTTAACATTACATTTTGGAGTAAGAAGTGGTTGACCTTTGACCTTGAACATTTAGTTTGCAGACGTTGGATCGATATTCAGTTGATTTCATTTAAGTGTAACTTTAACAACGACTGATTTAATAATCCAGTGTTACTAAGAGCCAAAAGTTATCAAATAAGTTCTAACTTATTCGACTTTGAGTAAAGTTCTCTAATATGTAGAAAAATACTAGCATATATTATAATAGAGTCATTATTCTTATAAAGGTAAGTAAACAATTATGTATTGACTTTTATAATTTTTTTCTGGGAAATATTCGTATTGAATACTCCTTTTTCTTAGGGTACAAAAATATACGGTTATGTGATGTGTCCACCAAGTGAGTTCCATATGGTACTCTTATGCAGGAGCATTTACAGTCTAACAAATAATCCTATCAAAAGTTCTAATGACGACTTATTTAATGCTCCTTAGCGATTCCATCTTGGGCATAGATTAGTCAATAAATTAGCTGCCAAGTCCTTGAACCAGGTTAAAGGTGTTTAAACCAGTGCCAAAGCCTCGGAAGGCTTGACTTCCACGTGGAATAATTATTTCCATTCATAAATAGTAGTTTGGGGTTAGTTTGCGATTTATTTCTTTGATTGTAAGTTGCACAAATATATTCAGAAATTGGCTTTAAAAACTCACCCGATCAGCGACTCCTCCCGGCAGCACACTCTTGACCACGACGCCGGAGGACCTCCCCCCCACGATGCCGAACGCCAGGCCGGAGCCATCGTTCACCAGCTCCACCACCTCCACCTGAGCCCACTCGCCGAACACCTGCTGCGAGGACACACTTGCAGTTAGATATATTACAACTTTTACATGCCTAGAAAAGTTTATATATGTAATTAATGATTTTAAACTTTCACGACTAGTTCACGTAATATTATAATGTAACGAGACTTAAGCGCGACTGAAAATTAAAGGTTTGAGCTTATTGGGTTACCCAACGTTTTTAAATAATAAATCATTTTCAGATACGATTTACCGATAAAATTAACATCGATAAGTAATCTAGCAATGTAAAATCGGCTCCAAAAATAAAAAATGTAAAATAACTGACTGACGTGACTCTACCTACTCTCGACTCTAAATAGTAAATAGGTCAAACTTTAAGGCTTAATCCTCAATGGTTTATTTAAAGTTTTGCGTAAGTATATAAGAATAGAAACAATTCTAAAATGTACGCCTGAAAGTTTAAAAACAATCGAAGGATAAACAAGTCCTAAACTCATGTTCTAGCCAGCGCGGTATGATTAGGATCTAATATTTCCATTCCTAGAGAAACACACTCATATCCAACAGTGAGAAAGTAATTGACTAATCACTTTTTTATATATCCGCATACTCAATATCGGAAACTGTTTCGTTATTCCCAATCGCTCTTTTCACCAATCGACTGACCAATTCAATTTCAAACGTATGTATTATTCAACCAAATTGTTTCTAAACAACTAAGCTATGCTTATGACATATTAATTAATTCCTTATTAATTAATCAATGTACCGGTAATGTATTGTGTAGTATCTAAGCCTCGTACATTAATGTAACGTTTGAGAGATCTCAGGCTTTACTGGGGATTGAATGAATGTCCTCCTAGCCGATATACGGCTACGGCGGTCAGTTTCACTGAAACTGGCCATCTGTGCAGGACTTTGTTTATAGTGTCCAAGTGTGTGCACAATACACAGGTACACTCTCTATTCCATCACTCTCATATTTTGGTGGGACGGATAACCGACACGACCAGTGAGAGGTCAGGCGCAGGACCGACGGCTTTACGTGCTCTCCGAGGCACGGAGGTCTTCGACCTCAACTTCCTAACTCCGGGCAATCTCTAAGAAATTCTTAACAGAAAATCTCAGAAAAGACTTTTTGGCCCGACCCAGGATTCGAACCCGAGAACTCTCGCACCGCAGTCGCATATACTACCGACCGCGCCACAGAGGCAGTTGAACTACTACTGGGGATTACAGACGTATTGTATATGATTGCTTTGTTTCATCTATAGATAAACCACAATACGTTACTGTGGATAGTTTTAATACAGCCTCTACAGTGCGGTTGGTAGTGTATGCAACTACCGTGTAAAGCTCTCGGGTTCGAATCCCGTGTCGGGTCAAAAAAGTTGTATGAGTTTTTCTGTTACATTTCTCAGTGATTGAAGTCTCAAATTCTTCAAGAGCGCATTCTTTAAAATCGCCTGACTAGTCTCTTTTTCAACAGACCTGACGACACGTCTGTTGAAAAAGTAATGTGTAATGTAATGTCATCGTATATTTTGAATTCTTTTAAATATTATAGAATTACATACAGACATACATACATCAATCTTCCTGCTTATAGGGGTAAGCAGAGAATACTAGAACTAGAACTACAGACAAAAAAAATACTATGAGCAAAACTGCAAATAGCTAATGAACTCTAAGCATTTAAAAAATACATTCTAAGGCTCTAAAGGCCAGCAGAGAGTCCCCAAAACAAAAGCACTTAAAAAACTCAGCAAAGTACCTAATTACACTAACAATCTGAATGCACCTTCCAATTATTTTTACAAACTTGTTTAAACAAAACAAAGACAGAAACAAAACAATGCTAGAGCTATATAAAAGTCAAAGGGCAAACAAAACAAAGTAACAATTACAATTAAGAAAGGTTGTCATAATATTTCGTCGGGTCAAATAACAGGACCCTCGGTAAGAGTAATGGCTTCAACCGGTTGGAAACAACCCTAAGGCTTTGACTTCACTAGCGACATGGGATACTATGGCATTCCTATTGTGACGTTTTGTATGTGCGGATGTCTTGGCATGCCGTGACAACCTGAAGAATTTTATTCATTACAAAATATCGGGTAATAAAAAGGTATATGCATCTAAATTGCCACTGACTATGTGCCACAAAATAGTTGGGGGCGACAAGGAAGGCCTAAAGAAAAACGGGATGACCTGGATGTTTTCCCAGAGATGGCTAGACGTAACATATGATCAAGGGGGCTAGAAATCAAGAGACCTTAGTTCAGAAAAACCTTTTCAATATTTAGTGCACTTAAGACTCGATTACCAAGTTGCGCCAGTCAAACAATGTTATACCTCGAAGTCGCAAAAGACAGAATTACTTCAGTGTGACAAGACTTGTATAAGTGGACTACAATAGTGCAATAACTGAACTTTTTCTTTTATTTACTGTATGTACTATCTGACATATTTATATGTAAACCCTTATTTGCCATATAAATGATCTTTATCTTTAAGAGCATTATTATTGTATCAATTCCAACTTATTATTAACAAATTATATTTTTATTCGTCACCCAACTATCCCTAGGCATGTCATTCCACCAGTGGGTACTACGCTTTAGGGTAAAAGCACATCCGATACATATAACGCGGACGTTTTTGCGGCTGCATCCAATCTTCTCGAGAATCTATTCATGTGGTATCATGTGGTCGGGACGTGAGCTCAGCCGTGTAATTACTTTGTTTGATCACGACAGTTAACCGTTTACTTTCAAATATGAAATAGTATTTTTATTTGCATTGCTGTCTGAGCTTGCAAAAAGAAATGCGAAAAACAATAAAAAGAAACCCATTTCTGTTAAATTGCTGAAAACGGATTTATTCCAGGAATGAGTGATGGGGTTAGGCTTTGGATTCATCACATTGTCCAAGTATAGGTTGAAGACCGTGCGTTTCTTTAAAAGCTGTTTTAAGAACCACTAGGCTGCCCCAGGATTTTAACTATGTTTTCTCACACGGTTTAAGGTAATAGTTATTTCAATAGGTAACAAATATCGAGAAGTTTGGAAAACTCAACCATTTGCAAAGGAGGCGATTTCTTATACCACACAACAATTATTACTGGTTCTATCGTTTTCTAGAAATGAACTAAAAAAGTAACAGTTGTCTTATGTACCTCACTAGCTGACACGCGCAACTTCGCTTGTGTCACATAAGAGAGAATGGGTCATAATTTCCCCCGTTTTTGTAAAAAAATTTACTGGTACTCTGCCATTATTGGTCGTAGCGTAATATATAGCCGATAACTTTCCTCGATAAATGGACTATCTAACACTGAAATATTTTTTCAAATCGGGCCAGTAGTTCCTGAGATTAGCGGGTTCAAACAAACAAACTCTTCAGCTTTATAATATTAGTATAGATGTACTTTCACCCTAACACCCCCACAGCGATTCGTCCTCAATATAACAAATTAATTACATTATTTATCTCACCATGATACGCTTATATCGCCTCTTGCTGCGAGGCGGGCGCGGGCGACTCTCCGATCAGCTAACCTTTTCCGCCATCCTGCAATCTCATTGACAGCTCTCACGGAAACAACCGAACGATTCCGAACTCACTTCGGGTACTGCGAAGCGCACTGTTGTGTTGCACATTATTAATAGTTAGTTTGTGGACTTTTTTGAGTTTATTCGTTGTATGAAGGACGCTGGAACAAAAAGAAGATATTTATTAGTTATGTACAAGATATTAAGATAAGTAAATGTCTGTTGGGAACATGAAAACCAAAAGAATTTTGACAGAAAGTCTCTGAATTTTCGAGGTTTATAAATATTTGAATTCTGTAAACGTAAGATACACGATTAGTAAGTTAAGCAACCTTAGCGTGGTTAGTCTACCGATGGATGGCCGTTAAGTTCTGAAAAAATATTCTTGACAAGATTTTTTTTCGCTCGCTTAATTTCGAAAAAGACTCGAAATCAATTCAATCGCCCAGTAGTTGATGCATGAAAGCCTCACAAACATACTGACAGAATTACTTTATAATATAATAAAGTATTAATTACTCAATTTATTTATTTATTTATTTATTAGATTCACCAACGGTTTAAAACAATAATACAAACAATATGAACTTAGCCTAGGGAACTTATCTAATTGCTTAACCAATTACAGGTGAATACAACATGCACATCATATAAGTATTATACATAATAACGAAAACAAAAATATTATAAAATCTGTTGGAAAACTATTTAAATCTTTTAAAAGTGTACGATAATATTAGATTACATAAAATAAGATAACAATATTGAATTAAAAACAAATCAATTAACATCACCAATAAAACCGTTAATAAGTAAAAAGTATTATAATTAAAAGAGACATTTTAAAATGGCCGTAAATTGTATGAAAAGAGCAGAAATGTGTTAAAACGAGTTAATTGATGGCTGGTCGAACATCGTTAGTGTAATGACTGCGTTTAATGAAATATTTCATACAATTTAAAAATGCTGTCTCTTAAAATTGTAAAATGTTTATATTCCACGTTGAAATTAAAAGAAGAGAATAATGAAAAGTAATTCATGTAAAAGGTGTAAAGGTTAAGTAGTTTTATAAAGGGTGAAGACTTTTGGTTTGTAGCCTGATAGGGGACTTTTAGTGAATCAGGGACTTTAGCGATTGGAGGACTTATGTGTTGGGGACTTTAGTGGTTAGGGGGATTTGTCCGGGACTTAGTGTATTGTAAACTTTATTATTTTGGGGTCTATAGTGCAACGGGGATTTCTTTTTTAATGTTCTTTAGCAGAAGCACGATTCTCTACAATTAGAACTATGAAGTGTCGAGTGTTTGACATTTAAAATGTACTACCAAAATAATTTCTACGACGCCCGCTGATTGTCATGCAACATTTTCCGATAGCTAGCCAGTTGTCAGTAGTCGATAGTGGTAGAAAATTGCGGTACAGGTCTGAGACTTTATGAAACACAAAACTCTTTTTTTTCTTTTCTTTTTCTCGAAATAGGTTTGTGCAAAGCCACAAAAAGCAGGTTTGCACAAAACCCAAGATAACACTAGATTTTGTTCTCGAAAAAACCCAAGAACAAAATCTAGTGTAATCTTTTAAATTCGTGTTTCAACAATTTTCAAAATCTCTAGGATCAATATCACAGAGTAAGATCTTTGCTAGATTTCCTCGGTGTTTGGAACATTGCCAGGTCAATAGCATTAGTATGTTATTGTATTACATACATTACATTCAAGCTACTGTTTCTATGGAGATAGACCGTTCATTTTGTTCAAGATGCTGAGTTGCTAGTTTTATTCCAACGTAGGAATGAGTTATGGAGTTAAAGCTTTACCTCTCTCTTTCATTAAAAGAGACCCTTACCCAGGTTTTTTTGTTTATTATTTTTGCAGTGATAACCAAGAGGTTATACATTCTTCTGCTATGTAAGAAAGAAAGAAAAGAGAAAGTAAGCGGCTGGAAATTAGAATATATAAGGCAATATTGACTTTTCGAAGTTTTGTGTGCATTAGATAGAATGAAATGAATATCTTGAATATTTTATATGAATATTTAATATTTAATAAACAGTTTTTCAGGGAATGTAAAGTCCATAAATCCTAACCTATACTTGACCAGCTTTGTGGACTCAAAGAGTAGCTTCTCTCGTTTCGGGAAGAAACCCGTGACTAGTGGTGGGTTAATTATAAAAAGAAGACCCATTACTGTCCAATAATAGGTAACAATTGACTTCCTATGAACGATAAGACAAAGCAAGAACGCTAAAAAAAAAATAGTACTCAAATTAGAAACTGACACTCAGTAACCTAAAATTGCATCCTATTTTTACCCACCAAATCAATATCTACTCCAAAACAAAGCTTACAGTTTCCGAAACCCTAAAATCGTGGTGTAAACAATAAACAAGGAACTACGCCACGTGTTAAACTAGTGCACGGTAAACAGCGACCGTTTGTAAACTACGCTCGAAATACTGAACACCAAGCACCTGAAGTTCAGTCAATAGATATGTATAAGGTATATGTTTGGTGTGATATAGTGCTAGGTTGTGGAAAATGGAAAAGGAATTTCGTAATAAATGGGCTGCTTTTTTCCTCGATTTGTTTTCAAAATTGGTTACCACCTGTGCACAATTTCTTGCCGATAAACAACCGAATAGCCATCGAGAAATGGTGTATGAAAATGTGACTAAAATATGCGTATTGAAAAAGTTCTTGTACATCTGCTTTGTCATCTATTTTAAACATGATTCAGGGTTCAATTTGGTTGCACTTTATATTTGTTGAGCTTAGACTGTAATATTTACAAATGTATAATAGTATTTAAACTTAAACGCGGTTTTCAGATATATTTTTTAAAGTTCCGTACCCAAAGGTTAAAACAGGAAATCTATTACTATAACTTCGCTGTCTGTTTGTCATTGTGTATTTTATTTAGCTTGATACCGTGTTCCAGTGAAAAAGCGTTACACGTAGATTCCCAGGCCCCGCGGTGGTCCCTTCTTGCTATTTATTTGGATTTTATCGAGATATATGTATTTACCTCTGTTTTTTAATTTCTTAGTCACTATAAAAAAAATCCTAACTTTATTTCGATAAAGCTGCGCTTTGATGTAGTATAGACCTTAAGGATTTGTTACTTTGTAATCTATACTAATATAATAAAGCTGAAGAGTTTGTTTGTTTGTTTGTTTGTTTGTTTGTTTGATTGTTTGTTTGTTTGTTTGAACGCGCTAATCTCAGGAACTACTGGTCCGATTTGAAAAATTCTTTCAGTGTTAGATAGCCCATTTATCGAGGAAGGCTATAGGCTATATAACATCACGCTACCGTCATTAGGAGCGGAGTAGCAACGAAAAATGTTACAAAAACGGGGAAAATTTTGACCCAATTCTTAGGTGACGCAAGCGAAGTTGCGCGGGTCAGCTAGTAATTTATATGTCGCCAAATTCCGAAAAGCTTTATACTGCGTAATTTTAATTATCTACCCCACTTCCCACCCTCGTAAGTTCAGTAGATCATGAACGCAGCTAATGATACACGATGCAGTATCTAGCGACGCCTATGTGACACAGCATAGACCAAAGGTCGGGGAGCGCCGCCGGCGACGGACTGACCCCGTTCGCTTTTATATAGAGAGCCAGCGCGAATAAAAATATAGCGAGGCTTTCCAAGAGCAAGTATTGAAATGATTGCTACGGTTACGGTCTTTGGAAGTCTTCTACTAGTTCGCCGAGAAAGATGGTTAATAAGGTTCTAAAACTATGGCGACTGGTATACGTAATACTAAATAGATAAAAGTAAGGAAATAAGTTAGGTTATGGAACCTTACTAATTTCCCGACGTTTCAACCAAGTCACTACAAATCAAATCAAATGTTTATTTGTCCAAGTAGGTACACCTAACGCCTTGGACAAATAAATCTTATCGCGTTTAAGATCCATTCAGCAACTTTGTATTAATTTAACTGTTTATTACGTAAATCAATGCTCCGAAATATTTTTTGAGCATATTTAATAATATCGATTAGATATTGGATGCCGTCTTCATTCTCCGTCGTTGTTGCCAGTGAGATGATCTGATCCCTCTGTTGCCGTTCTTTGTACTTTTGTAAGAGTCCTCATGACGTTATATAATTTCGTATTTAGTACAAAAAAACACTTTCTTGCAATTCCTTAAAATTAATTAAAGCCTTGCATGAATTGTATTTCATGATGTAGAAAACTACAAGCAAACATTTATACGTAGAATATTCTCATACATTAAAAGATAACCCACAAATAATTTACTTATACAACTTTAACCTCCAAGGAAAAATCCCATAACACAACACAAACATAAACTACAAACAATTTACGTCAAACAAAACAATGTGAACAAAACAATTGTTGAAACAAAACAAAACAATTTGTTTGAATCGCTTCTCTTGTTGTATTTCATGGGAACTCCCGCGGCTATCATTAATTTTCATTTTGTTGAAGTTTCTACACTTTTTCATGATGGAATATGGAAATTAATACTTTTTCAACTTTGCTATGTGTATTTGTTAAACCAATGCACTTTTGTACTTGACATAAAATGGATCTTTTAAACAAACTTTGTTTTCCATACTATCTCTATTTTATTTTAAAGGGAAAGACTATCGTGGCTTTGACAAAATAACTTTTATTTAAATATGTCAGTGACTTAACAAAGTTATGGAGGTCAGCTAGTAAAATAGCATCCCTCGAGACTGGAAGCCGACTTTAACATAGTTGGAAGAAGGCTAGGCTGATAAAGATGATTAAAAATCGAAGTTTTTCTTCGCACATTAAATCATGGAACAAAATAAGTCAAATTTTCTGAAATAGGCGAACGGCTGGGGCGCGGCGTAAGTCCAAATAACTTATAGTAAAAGATTCCAATAAAAAAATTGACTATATGACTCGATTATACTTATATTATATTCTGCTATAGTACTCAAAAAACATTCCTTAAAGCAGGCTATATAGAAAACCTACCCTTACAGTTCATAAAAAAAATTACTTCAACTAACCCAAGATCACTAAAAATCATACTCGACTTACCCACTAAAAATACAAAAAAAAAAGTTTCCCATCACCTTCCACTTTTAACTCCTCACGT
This sequence comes from Anticarsia gemmatalis, assembly GCF_050436995.1. NCBI lineage: Eukaryota > Metazoa > Arthropoda > Insecta > Lepidoptera > Erebidae > Anticarsia > Anticarsia gemmatalis. The sequence goes on along the minus strand of NC_134767.1, from coordinate 9,439,203 downwards.
ATTAACCTCATCTGTACCATCTCATACTATTACCCCTATCGCTCACGTAACATCAAATAACCCGGAACAAAGCGGTCACATCTTCATGACGTCATCACTATTACGTCACTCAGACTACCGACCTCGTCATGTGTTGTTCGGATAGATCTTGCGATGAAGTATTATTGATAAAAGCTACCGAGATGGGGGTAGTTGAAAAAATTTCTGCTTCGACTGATAATTTTTATTTGGTTTTTGATGTTTTGGACAATGTGGCAGTAAAGTTTAAGGTTTAATTTAACTCTCAGGTAAACTGTCACGCCACTCTTTTCGGTTCGTATTAATAGCAACATTTGTGTTAGTAACTAACGAATTTATTATCAAAGATTTTTAATAATCGAATCGTAGTTGTAGTCGTTAGATAGAACTGTATTTATTAACTACTGAATCCACAGTTTTTAGTTCCATTTTCTTTTTTCATAATTAATTAAATAGTTATTTGGAACTAAGTTACTTCCCCGGTACGTACCGAAAAGCCACACTTGGGTTATGCTCTTGCTTGTCTGCGTCTTTTTGGGATAAGACATAGACCTGCAGTTCACCCCAAAAACAGTTAAATATACTGAGGCTTTCTCTAGTCACTACCCAAATCAACCTTCAAATAATCGCAAAGTTATTCAGTAAAAGTATTCTATATAATGGCTAAATATATTTATAACCCACCCTTAAACAACAACATCGCTAACATGGCATCAGCAATTAAATTAGAAGCAAGTATCGCGCCCCCACTCCCTTGACAATCGAATCAATTCTACTAATAGAAACTTATTGACTCACTTACTTGATACTCATTACGGTAATTACAAAGTAAATATACCGTAAGTGATCGCAATTAATATATTTATAGGTAATACGGTTTTATTGGTTAATTAGACAGTGGTTAGCGACCTCTATCGGAAATAAATGTTATATCTTTATCGTATGGTTAGTAGTCAACCTAGTGTCAAAGTTGTTCAAGCCGCCCGAAGGCCTTTGACATGGCTTGACTACTGTTATCGTAGTAGATAACAACCAGGACCGACTTTTAACGTGCCCTCCGAAGCACGGAGACGCCCAGTTCAAATACCACTATGCGGTCACTCATCTATGGACTGACCGCGCCAAGCGTTGCTTATCCCACAGATCGATTACCGACCGGTGAACGCAACTGGCTATGAGCGTAAGATTTTACAAATAAATGTCATATTAATATCTTTCTAGTCGATATCCGGCGGTCAGTTTCATTGAAACTGGCCAACGGCGCAGGATGTTGTTATAGTGTCCAAATGTGTGCACAATACACAGGTACACTCTCTTCTTCGGTCACAACCCGGTGGGATGTACGACACGACTAGTGAGAGATCAGGTGCAGGACCAACGGCTTTAAGTGCTCTCCAAGACACGGAGGTCTTCGACCTCAACTGCGTAACTTCCAGCATTCACAGAAATATTTCCTTATAAGAAACATCAGAATCATTTGTGTGGCACGACTCAAGATTCGAACCCGAAGGCTCTGCGCGGCAACTCTTAAAAGCAATGTAAAAGTGTTGTTTTTTTTTCAACTAACTGACTAGGTTTTCCGCTCATATATTACGCCTTATACCGTATTTTGGCATCAGGTATTGATTTTTGAAAAAAATCAAGTGTTCAATGCGTATCTATATTTACGATTTTCCAAATCGCGAGTGTACAGAGAGAAAAAAAGATATGCAAACACAAAAAACAATTCAAGCACTGATGATCATCTTGAAAAAAAGCCAATACTTTACAACACAATTATTCACATTCTTACACATTACACAATATACGAAACAAATCACACCCTTCGCAAAATTTCATAACAGAAATTCATAAAAGAAACAGCTCACGTAAATCCGGACCCTTTTCATCAACTCAAATACTCGTACTAAAACAAAATCCATCAAACCTAACACTTCAAATCTCAGTAATACTACTGACAATTGAAACTTCCTCTCACTCACACTTGCACAAAACCATCGGACCTCTCGCTCGCACGCAGTACAATTCCGCAACTTTTACATCGTGAACTTTTTCTTTATCAGCTGTACAGCAGAGTAATTGCAGAATAAAGCTCGCTAAGACATTTTCTTTTTCCTTTTGAGTTAAGGTTTAATAACTTTGGCCGGGGAGGGGCTAAAGTCCCGGGTTTTATTCAGGGTAGTTCTTTTTTTCTTTGTTCTGACTTTCTTTCGTGCGGTCAAGCTTATAGGAAAGTTGGTTGAGTTGATTTGGAAGGTGTGTTGCTTAAAGTACTGCTACTCAATGATTATGAACTACATATTTTTGAGCTTACAGTCAATGTGTAAGAATCTAGCCGCAATTTTTACTAATTAAAGTAACTGACACTGACAACTTGACAGACTGTATATCTAGAGATTTAACTAGAATAAACGATTATTTATTAACTACATGTTATTTTGTGTTTTTGTCATAATTATACGTACCTACTGAAAGTTAAAAAAACAATGCTACTAAATGAAGCAACTTGCACTTATTAAAATTAACCTATATGATTTACAATAACTTAGTTACCCGGTTTTAAATATTATAAAAAAATTTAAAGGGTACTACATACAAACAGACTTTTATTCCACATTATTGAGTAAGTACGTAGTATGTACCGACAGATAACACAAAAATACTAAAACCAATACCGTCCAGTACAAACACAGTACATTAGGCAGATTAATGAGAAACCGCAAATAACTGGTGGCCCCATATCACTCGGCCGCGTCGTCCGTCAACACTAACTACATATACATACATACAGACATACATACATGTAAACTATATAGATAGGTATACAACAGTTCACTAAAAGACTCTACGGTTTAGGAATTGTGGTCACACTGCCCTGTAAATTTCTCAGACGTAGACATTTTCAAACTAATTTAATATTAGTATTTCAATAAAAAATATTTGAAAAAGAACATCGGTCAATCTTTTGTTATTCCTATAGTGATGATTAATGGGACATACAATAATAAAATTACGCCTTTTTCTTAAAGCAGTAGACAGAGACCAAGAAACCTCACTTGCGATGACCCCAACACACTCCTTTAGCTTCATTCACATCCATACATCTTGTCTGATAACAAGTCTGCCTGTAAAGCTTTCATGACTAAACCTTGCCTTCAAAAATAAGAGAAGTTGAAAAAATATTTTCTGGAAAAACTTAGTTTACAATAATTCCTCGAAGGCGGCGCCGCGGGCATCAAATACGACAGGTCGGTAAAGAAACAATTTATTTTAGTAAGAATAATAATAGTTAGTTAATAGTTGACTAATGGATTGAACTGTCAACATGTTAATATGCATACACCATTGCATTACCAAGAAAATACACCTTAAAGTTACAAGAAAAATGGTAGAAAACAATTTCCAGAAAAGTCTATTCTATTTCTGTTTTCCCAAACTATACATTGTTGTTAACCGGCCCGAGCGTATTGACTCACCCACAATAGTGTATATGTTACTGTAAAAGCCCGAACTGTGGTAAATCCTAAGATTTTCCGGTAAAACCTAAGATTTACCAACTCTCAATGGTAAAAGTCCGAACAAGCCAGAGTTTAAAAAATATGTTACGATATATAAAAAAATCCTCCTTCATAACTATGTTTATAACTATTTCACGGTATAACTATATACTGTGACATAGTTATAAAGAAGGAGTTTTGGGCATAGCGACATGGGTAGGTTAGGATAGAAGGCTAAGGTGGGAGCGAGTGAAGCGAAGCTCCCACCTTAGCCTTCGTGGTTAATTTTTTTTAACCACCCAGAAGGAGGAGCCCCGCGAAGCGGGGCTCCGGCGACATCTCGACATCATCAAGTGAATATAGGTAAAAGTTCGAAATAAAAGAATAGTTCGGACTTTTACCATTGCGAGTTGGTAAATCTTAGGTTATACCGGAAAATCTTAGGATTTACCACCGTTCGGGCTTTTACAGTAACATATATACGCTGAAACAACGCCCACGTGACCCGGGTATCCGGACGAAATAAAACGGATAATATCCTTCCATTGTCCGCGTCGATAAACTGTGTTGTTGTCGAATTCTTCGCCCGGGTATCGCCTGGGTATTACCCGGGTGTTACCCGGGTATGTGAGGGTTTATTGTTGTAGTTTATTGTGTATAGTGTGGCCGAGGTTTTATTATGGTATTGAAATATTAATTGTTTTTTTACAAGCTTTTTTATATACTGTAATGTGACATTTTGTCTATATAAGATCTTATTTATTGTGTGGGATAGACTAAGCATTTCTTTTATTTATTATAATTTGAACTGTCACCTATAACACACTTTTTAGTAGTTGAATTTAAGAAATGTTGACATCTCCACATTATTAAACGAAAATGAATATGAAAAAAACATTTTTTTGACGTGACCTTTAACTTTTGACGTTGGCAAATAACTTACATTCATTAGTCTAGCCTTTCTTCCAAACTATGTTGGAGTCGGCTTCTAGTCTCATCGGATGCAGCTGAATTCCTGAATAGCTAGGAAACTGAAATAATTATCCGTTGCCGCTATAATAACAATGACTAAATGTAGAAAAATATATAATAAGAGATCCCAAACCTTGTGATCAGTAGTAGTCGTATACTCTACCACCCAGAGCACACTAGCAGACAATTCCACAATGCATTTTGCATGTAATTACCAATCAGTAACACAATGTGTACCGAACATGTGCTAATTCGCTTAGTATTGGTTCATTAATACAACTCGTATTACAAACAGAATGACGGTATTAATTTTAACGCATGAGTAGTTTATTACTATTTCTATTTATGCTAAAATGTCCAGCAGCGTTATTCTCTACTACTATGAACTATAGACAACCGGTTAGCTATTGAGGAGTTTTAAACGAAAATATGATCAGCGCCTCTGACGGGTGCAATCTATACTAATGTATACTAATATTATAAAGCTGAAGAGTTTGTTTGTTTGATTGTTTGTTTGTTTGAACGCGCTAATCTCAGGAACTACTGGTCCGATTTGAAAAATTCTTTCAGCGTTAGATAGTCCATTTATCGAGAAAGGTTATAGGCTATATCATCACGCTACGACCAATAGGAGCAGAGTACCATTGAAAAATGTCACAAAAACGGGTAAAATTATGACCCATTCACTCTTATGTGACGCAAGCGAAGTTGCGCGGGTCAGCTAGTTGGAATTATATTTGTAGTACATTTTAAATGTCAAACACCCGATATTCGGTAGTAACGATTGTAGAGAATCGAGAGTTTGGACTGTAGTGTATACGACTGTTGATTACGAGATATCGAGTTTTATTGTTAGGTAGGGCGAGTGTAGACCCCAGTTCAGCGACCGTAGAGTAATAAATTAATTTATTTTACTTATTATAAAATAAATATAAGTAGGCAGCAAATAGTTATATTTCACGCTCTTTGGAATAACTTTGATTGAAAAAGAATATACTTATTATGAATTATTATGGTTTTAAACTATCTTCTATAATATAAAAATGAATCGCAAAATGTGTTGGTAAGCGCATAACTCAACAACGCCTCGACCAATTTCGCCAAATCTTTTTTTAAAATGTTCGTTGAAGTTTAAGGATGGTTTTTACGGCGAGAAAAATTAGAATTATCGCTGGAAAAATACTAAAAATAACCCTTTTCTTTTTCTCATACAAATGATTTGTAACTAAAACGTAGTCAATTTGAGCTTTATTGCTATGGTATAAAGTTCATATCAAAATTACATGCACTCACTGTTGTCTAAGCAATGTAGGTGTGTTCCTAAAGTCAAAGATCGTATCTGTCAAAACAATGTGCGTGTGTTCGTTGGAGCACAGAATACATAGTTGGAGGAGTTTAAATGTCGCGTTCCGAAACTCGCGTTTCTTTTGTATTAGTTTCGGCACGCGAGATAAAATGCATCAGTTTCCACGTCATTACATCAGTCAAACAAAAATCGCGTTACCAACAGTGTTTTATTATTTTTAATATCCAAATTTTACGTAAACAAAATAATTCGTACGGCTTAAAAGGATTTGACTTCAAGTCATATCAAATTAAAAAAAAAAAAGTTGTCTGTGACCTAACCTATTGAGTTTGCTTTTGTCAACTAATACACGAAACAAATTCGTATATCGTGATGACATTCATTTCAAATGATTCAAAGCAATATTACAGCACATGAAAATGAAAAAGAGAAAATGGACAAAGAGTGTATTTTACAGCACAGAACGCAGTACAAAGAGCTGCTCAGCCACCATCTACTACATTAACCAGTTTTAGTTCAGGAGATTTTTTTTAAATACGTAGGCAAAAAAACATTTGCAAATCTTTTTGACAGGACGAAGTCTGTCGGGTCAGCTAGAAAATGGACAAAGAGTGTATTTTACAGCACAGAACGCAGTACAAAGAGCTGCTCAGCCACATTAACCAGTTTTTTTGAGACATGCCAAAACGATGATTTCGCACAAACATTGCTATATTCTGAAATGCCAAAATATTATACCTGGAATCAATCCTCAAGGAGATTTATACGACGGAAACAAGGAAAACCAGTTCCAGGATATACAGATGTATATTCCACCGATGCGATTGGCCGGATTTATTCAGTACATCCAAGCAATGATGAATGTTTTTATTTACGACTGCTATTAGTCAATGTACGTGGCCCAACATCATTCCAACAGTTACGAACTGTTGATGGTGAATTGTGCGGATCCTACAGAGAAGCCTGTCAACGTTTGCAATTGCTTGAAAATGACGCTCATTGGGATCAAACTCTCAATGATGCTGTAATATCATCACACGCTCATCAAATACGAACATTGTTTTCTATAATCATATCTACATGCTTCCCATCAAACCCAATTGATTTGTGGATCAAGTACAAAGATTATATGTGTGATGATATTTTGTATCAAATACGGAATAGAATGGGAAATCCAAATATACAAATCAGTGAAGAAATTTACAATGAAGCATTGATTTCAATTGAGGACATGTGCTTGATAATGTCAAACAAACTATTAATTCAATTAGGCCTGACCGCGCCCAATCGTCCAATGCATGATGCTTTTAACCAAGAGTTGCATCGAGAAAAACTGTATGATCTCAACGCTTTGAAAGAATTAATTCAAACAAATCTTCCACTGTTAAATGAACAACAGAAGTATGTATTTGAAACTCTTATGAAAGTAACAAATAATGAAACTGGAGGGATTTACTTCTTAGATGCACCTGGTGGTACAGGAAAAACTTTTTTGATTTCATTAATATTAGCAACAATTCGCTCACAAAATAAAATTGCACTTGCACTCGCTTCGTCGGGAATCGCAGCAACTTTGCTTGAAGGTGGTCGAACAGCCCATTCAGCACTGAAATTGCCATTAAATATGCAAAGCAATGAAACTCCAACCTGCAACGTTTCGAAGAACTCTGCAATGGCAAAGGTTTTGCAGCAATGTAAATTGATTGTTTGGGATGAATGCACGATGGCACATAAAAAATCTTTGGAGGCTTTAGACAGAACCTTAAAAGATCTACGGAGCAATAATAACCGATTTGGTGGTGCAATGATTTTATTAGCAGGAGATTTTCGTCAAACATTGCCAGTGATTCCACGATCAACGCCAGCTGATGAACTCAATGCATGTCTAAAGTCCTCCAATTTGTGGAAACATGTTAAAGTACTACATTTAAGCAAGAATATGCGCGTCGAGTTGCAAAATGACCAATCTGGAAACATATTCTCTAAACAACTCATTGACATTGGTAATGGCAAATTTCCTATAGACATGTTGACTGGCTGCATTAACTTTCCTCAAAGTTTTTGTCAGTTAACTCAATCAAAAGATGAACTTATTCAAAAGGTGTTTCCAGATGTTTCTCAAAATTACAGAAACTATGATTGGTTGAGCGAACGAGCTATACTGGCTGCAAAAAACATAGATGTAAATGAATTAAATTTCAAAATTCAAAAACAAATTACAGGCGAATTGAGGATATATAAATCAGTTGATTCGGCTACTAATCAAGATGATGTAGTCAACTATCCACCGGAATTTTTAAACTCGCTGGATTTGCCAGGATTGCCACCTCACAATCTTCAATTAAAGGTTGGATCGGTGGTTATAATGTTGCGAAATATCAACCAACCGCGTCTTTGCAACGGTACACGGTTAGCGATAAAAAAATTACTAAACAATGTGATAGAAGCAACTATACTCAAAGGAAAGTATGAAGGAGAAGATGTTCTCATACCGCGCATCCCAATGATTCCGACTGATGTGCCATTTGAGTTTAAACGACTACAGTTTCCAGTGCGGCTTGCTTTTGCTATGACTATAAACAAGTCCCAGGGGCAATCATTAAGTGTTTGTGGTATTAATCTAGAAAACCCATGTTTCTCACATGGTCAATTGTATGTTGCCTGTTCCCGTGTTGGAAAACCATCAGATTTGTTTATCTATGCGCCAGGTAATCAAACAAAAAACATCGTATACCACAAAGCACTACAATGATAATAATAATAATTATGATTCACATGATTAACAATAAAGCGATTACTTACTTTAAAATCCTTATATATGTTGTATTTAATTATTTTTTATTCACAACGTCCTATCACCAGGGTGAAGGTTCTGTTCAGGAGATTTTTTTTAAATACGTAGGCAAAAAAACATTTACAAATCTTTTTGACAGGACGAAGTCTGTCGGGTCAGCTAGTATTTAATATATTTTTTCTTAATAGATCTAGGAAACGCTACAGAAAGACAGACCTCGCATTTCTAATATAAGTACGAAAGTTTGGAAACAATTACAAATATTCAAGTTAACAAAAAAATAATTGAAAAATAAACCAATATTCTACATTTTGCTACAGGACCGAGTCTGGAACACGATCTACACTCAAATACCCTTTACCAGCAGTAATTCAACTCAGTCGAGCATGAAATTAATAAATTATGAGGATGATCAAAAGCGTTTTTTTCCTTTGATGGTATCATATATCTACGGAAGCCTTACATTCAGTTATTTGTATATTATGTATGACATGTCTTACGTTTTAAGAAAGTTTTGTATTCAGAACTAGCTGACCCTACAAACCTCGTGTCGCCTAACAGACGATTCTTAATTGATGAATAAATAATTCATAAATCTTTTTTTCTACATAAGAACCATCCCCGTACTTTAAGGAATTTAATGAAAAAAGAATTAGTGAAATCGGTCCAGCCGTTCAGCCGTGATGTGTGACTAAGGGAAATAGGGATTCATTTGTATATATAGATCGATTTTGGATCGCTTAGACTTTTACAAAGCTGTAAATGAATGACACAAAAAGCAAATGGATTTGTTACGACTACTACATGAATCTCTGGAACATTTTTTTGGAATTTTGGGAATCAAACTTATGGCCTCATAGCATTTGGTCGCAATTTTAAACACTACGCCACGGGAAAACAATTATTGCGATTAACACCAATATAATAAATGCTAATAACCCTAATTAATATTTTACACGCATACGTGTTTTAATTCATAGCGTTGCAATCAAATTTCGCATGCTAATACATATTATTACAATTTTTAAAAGATAATCACCTACACAGACAGAAATAAGTAAGTAGCAAACAAACATACAAAATTATCAATAAACTCAACAATACAATAAAGTTAATTACCAATACAACATTTCAGAAAACCCATGCGAAATATCACACAAATTACATTCAATACATGTACATACATACATACATACATTCAAACACCAGGGAACGTCGCAGTTTTAATATCGTTCTATCGCCCTATATACATGTAAATTTTGCTGGAATTACCCCGGGGACATCGGCACTCAAAGGATAAAGTTAACCCTGGATGGGTAACAATTATGTCATGTTATGTTTAAGCTTGGCAAAATAAAGGGTAGTGTTATATCAATATTATTTTGGTCAAATGTTTAGTACCTTTTTTAAGTAGGTAAATTAAATTCAACGCTATGATTTCACTGTAATTGATTGTTTAATTTGTCTCTGCGTGATCATATGGAAAGAGAACGTTATTTTAATGTATGCATGTTATTTATTATTACTATAGTTCGTCCATGTAAAAATACACATTTTCCTGTGTAGTTTAGTGTAGCAATCAAAAATTGTTTTTATTTACGTAAAATTATAACAAACATGCATTCAACGTCACAAACTTTCGGATTTACTGTATAGAAGCCTGTCTATGATCCTTCCATGGCTAACCAATTTTCAATAAAAAATTGATATTTAAAGCCAAATTTGGTACCTTCATTTCAAATTTGGTATCTTCATTTGGGTACCTTCATTTGAATAAAGATTTATAAAGCACAGGTTGAAATAATGTAAAATATCCGTGCTTTATGAAACTTTTCGTCGATCTTTCGCCTTTAACTTTACAGCTTTGGAAAATTGTGATGGCACCCATAAAACAAAAATTTCCCCATTTCAATCTGTAGTCGGATAGCAAAGGGAAACTTCCAGTGATTAGGTAACACAAAACTGCGAGAATTACGTGATAATTGCACGATTGTCGCTAATTACAGGCCACGGATTAAAGAACTTGGTTTGATCAAGATAAACTAATTAAATTAACTTTGTTAACTCGGCGATTCAAAAGAATAAAGGCCAGATAACCAATCTACTAAGTAATATGTACAACTGTGAAAATTCCATCAACTATCCAAAAGATATCCAGGTATTCGTGAAACCAGTTCTATAGCTACGAGTTTTAGCTTCATATATAAAAATTGCTATCGTACTGTGCTCGGTTGTGCGTGGGTCTTTTCTTAAAATGAGAGAGAATAGACTTTGGGACTACCACGCTGACGAAATGCAGTTTAGGGATTTTGCATTTACAAGAACTGCTTTAATAACAACTTACAGGTAGAGAGTTTCCCCTTCAATATTTTATTGATATTGTAAAAACAAAAATGTATGCCTAAATTGATTCCGGTCTTATTGTGCTTTTTGTCCGTCATTTAATGTTTTTCAAAATCCTATCAACCCGTATGAAAAAATAAGGAACTTGCCTGAAAAATATTAAAAAAATATCAAGTCAATATCCAAACGCGCTATGTGTATGTAGAAATTTCACGACTTATCTTTCCATCCCTTTCTAACCAAACAAACCAAGTGAAACAGAAATAATAATATACGACAGATACAGGATAATCCTTCAAAACAACATTATATACAGAACACTCTGTCTGAGGGGAAGTGATAACAAAAATGTAAATATATTTATGTACTTATATACTTTTATATACAAAACCGCAAAAGAGGAAATATGTTAATCGTATACCGAATTAATGTGTTATGTCATAATATGTGTTACTGGAGCATCATTTTAAAATATAAATCGGAATCTTTACTAATTACTAATATTATAAAGCTGAAGAGTTTGTTTGTTTAATTGTTTGTTTGTTTGTCTGTTTGTTTGAACGCGCTAATCTCAGAAACTACTGGTCCGATTTGAAAAATTATTTTAGTGTTAGATAGCACATCTATACTAATATTATAAAGCTGAAGAGTTTGTTTGTTTGATTGTTTGTTTGAACGCGCTAATCTCAGGAACTACTGGTCCGATTTGAAAAATTATTTTAGTGTTAGATAGCACATTTGTCGAGGAAGGCTATAGGCTATAAATCATCACGCTACGACCAATAGGAGCAGAGTAGTAATAGACAATGTTACTAAAACGGGGTAAAATTTGACCCATTCTCTCTTATGTGACGCAAGCGAAGTTGCGCGGGTCACCTAGTAATATTATAAAGCTGATGAGTTTGTTTGTTTGTTTGTTTGAACGCGCTAATCTCAGGAACTACTGGTCCGATTTGAAAAAATATTTTAGTGTTAGATAGCACATTTATCGAGGAAGGCTATAGGCTATAAATCATCACGGTACCACCAGGGGCAGAGAAGCAATACACAATGTTACAAAAACGGGGTAAAATTTGACCCATTATCTCTTATGTGACGCAAGCGAAGTTGCGCGGGTCAGCTAGTGTTATATAATTTAAAATTTATTTGTTTTGCAGGAATAATCTTCGAAACTGCTGAATGGATTTTTAATATCTGTTGATCTTATAGGTATTGGCTACGCTGGCTACATATTCTATATCAGATTGTCGTTTGATATGACAGCGATAGCCAATGATATTTAATACAAAATTGAAGCACCTTTATTGAAAACTCTTTCTAGACTGTATTACATTCTATAAAAGCAAAATTCTAACGTATAATATTAATAACCTTTGTATTCTGTGCCGATGTTATTTGTAAAAGCATAAAATAGGGTTTTCTATAGGTTTTATGGCGTTACTGGCTAAGAAAACGAAACTTTTGGGAAAATGAATACATATCATGTACATGTAACTAACAAGATCTACATAAAATCTTCTGAATGATAATCTTTTTAGAAGTAAAAATTAATTTTTGAACAACTAGACTAAGTTGAATAATTCTTTTTTTTAGTATGTTTGTTACTGTCGGGATCGATGGGATCAAAATTCCTACGGGAATGGAATCAACGGGAAGAAATTAACCGTACTATGTACCCGGACAAAGTCGGGCCAGTCCGCTAGTTTACAATTAATTTTCACCAATAGATAGAATTAATCTCGAAGAAGGCTTATATTTTTTTAAAACTAACCCGGGATATGTCGCAGCAGACCGCTAGTATGACTGTAATATCCAAACTACAAGCGACAACCAAACATTTAATTTCTCTGTCTACCCTCAGTCAAAGTTCGTCAAAACGGCGCACGTTCAAAGTTGTCACCATAATGAATAATTCATTAAGTCAAGAGATTTGCTCAGTTGAAGCATTACTGCACACGCATACGAACCTTATTCAAATCTACTATTAAATTTTCAAGTAACGCGTATTTCGGAATGAAATGTGACTTTATGGGTGATATAAACTGAGTTATATTAGGTGAAAATCTTGCGTAGAGATACATTTTGATATTGAAGATAATGCTACTAAAAAAATTCGCCGATCCGCCGACATAATATATGTTGCCGAATTTAAGTAGGGAAGTTAATTCAAGGGCTACTGTTAGAAGTCACCGACAGATTGCTTTTAAATTACAATAAAGATCCGTAGTCGATTCTCTACTAGTATCGACTACCAGCAACCGACCTGTCATCGAGCAATTTTGTATGAAAATCTGATCAGCGCCTATGGCGGGTGTCGTAGGAAATATTTTAGCAGTACATTCAAAATGTCGGAATTTCGATACTTGACAGTACCGACTGTATGAATCGCGCTACCGTTGCTTGTTTTTAAGAATGAAATGTGACTTTTTAGATTTTAACTGAGTACATTAGGCGTAAATCATGCAAAGATACATTTAAATATTGAAGGTGATACAAAAGTCGGCATACGTCGGCAACGTTATTTTATAGGCAGAGTACTTACAAGTTAGACAGTAAAATACGCCAACATTCAATCGTCGACCGTTTTGTCGGCGGCAACCTTATTTCAAAGGTAGTGTTCAAGTTACATAAAAGCAAGTGACATGATATTTCAAAATTAAAATAAGAAGGTGAAAGTTTATTTATTAAAACCAGCACAGAGACACACAAGAAAGGTACATAATATAACACTGTATAAAATGGTTAAGGATGAAATAAAGAACCGCCAACATTAAGTCGTCGACATAATATCGGCAGGTTGGCGATTTTTCGTGTGTAGACTGCTTAAAACGCGTCTTATGTTAGTAAAAATAAAAAGCTCTTTCTGAAAAATGCACAGTAAGAATTTTTTTTTTTTTTTAATCTGTGTTTAATTTGGGGTTTTTTATCAATTTGGATACGTCAACCCCATCATGCCTTATGCTAACTACATACAATACCAGGAGAACAGTCTTAATTATCTTAAAAGGAAATCTTAATCAAGGAAGTAAATTACGTACAATATAAATTATATGTAGTTAAATTGTATATTACAATTTATATGTAGGCATATTTTGTACGTAATTAAGTTATATTATACGCTGGCACACTGCCAGGCGTGGTCGTCGCAGCGCCGTCAATTGACCGGGGTAGTCGGGAGCGACCTCTCGCTCTCGGCCGTGGTTCTGTCCATGGTCGGGAGCGAGGCAGCGTGGTCGGCCGTCGCCTCGTTCTGCGAGGAAGTTATATCCGCAAAAGAGGCGGCGGAACGGGAGCGGGAAATCAACGCTCCCCTCCCTTCCCGCGCAAGACGCACTGGGCGTCGTAGGCGCCGGGATGATCTCCGGCCCCCGTGACGCGGACCTGTGGGCGGCGGAGGCGGAACGCTCCGTCGCCTGGACAGGGAACAGGTCCGAGAGGTGGGGAGTGCGCTGTGTGTTCCTGGCGCACCCCCTTGAAGTGGAGAGCTAGGGGGGGCAATCCTCGTGCCTGCCCCCGCTCGAAGTAGGGCCCGCATACAAAGCGGGCCGTCACCGACTGGGACGCGGAGTATCCGATCGGAGGTACCGCGTCCTGGCCGCGTTATGGTGACCGCAGAAGGAACACCGTCAGGTTTTTAGTCGGTATGCCCAAGTTAGCCGGAACGCCTTGCCGGCGGGAGAGCCCGACAGACCCCCGCTTTCCTCCCTGGGGCGGGACATGCAGTAATGCATTTTCCTGACGAAAAAAAAAAAAAAAAAAAAAAAAAAAAAAAAGGGTTCAAACCTGCGACCACTTGCGTGGGAGGTGCCAACTTGAACCACTCGGCTATCACTGCTCCTCTTACTAGCTTAGCTAGTTGATATGTGAGAAGTAGACGAATTAAAATTCTTTAAAATGCTGTTCCTCGGACTGGACGACACTGACACATTAAGTTTTAAAACACTTGGCAAAGATCTTGCTGTTTTACTAATGAAATTCGTATAAGCTCTGATTGATACAAGTACCAACTAATTTGAAAAATGAAAAAATGAAAATAATTTTATTGTTGGCAATAAACAAAAATTTACAATATGTGAATGAGTTAATGCATTGTTCAATTAATTAGAGATTCCACGGCATTTATAAGTAAGATTGTAATAATATAACTTTTAATCAGGAAAACACAATGCTCGGCAAGTTGGAGCACTCGTCTCAGTTCCATACGTTTTATGTCCCCACTAAATCTGTTTACTTGCCGCAGAGCTATAAACTGAGGACTTGATGACATTGAACACACTAATATTTTATACGGTACTGTTTGTTCGTTTCTTTCTTTTGGTTTGTGAAACTACGTATTAGTAGTTTCTCCTACGCACAATAGTGCAAAAGTCTTCTTGCATAACAATATCATAACAATAGTTACCATATTGGTAACTTCCCTTGTTCCCATAGCCAGTTGCGAAGGTGCCTATAGCCAGTGTCGGAGGCGGTAATCGATATGTGGGTTAAGCAACCCTTAGCGCGGTCATTCCATTGAAGGGTGACCGCATAGTGGTATTTTTGAGTCACCATATTGGCAACTAGTATTATGAAAAAGACTTCGTGATAGGCTTAAACTTTTAAGGTTACGCGATTTCGAAAATAGCTAATAAGAAAGTAGATTCTTCATAGTATACTTGCTTTGAAAGTCTAGAAAATATCGTGTTAAGCCCTTGCATGTACTAGAGATTTTACAAAAACCTTTTATAGAAATATAAAGTCCTCAACCCGCACTTACCTAACGTGGACTCGAGGTATATTTAACTCAAATTTAAAAGCCTTTAACGTGAGATTTGACATTAAGCTAAACACCCATCGCCAGCAAAAATAAGTTAGTTTAGCTTAGCTTGCCATATTTTTAATACATGAGAGTTCACCACAAACTAAGACAGCTTAGCTAACTAAGCCCAAACGAGCTCAATCATGCTAGCCAAAATAGCAAGTCTAAAGCTAACAAATCAATCACCCATCGACTTCCAGTCCGCATTAAAGCTTGCTTCCTTACCTCCTTCTTCTTCTTATCGTATTGTGGTCAACCTGGTGTCAAAGTTGTTCAAGCCGCTCGGGGAGGCATTTGACGCTTAACGACTGTTATCTTAGTAGACCCGAAACTTTTAACGTGCCCTTCGAAGCACGGATACGCCCAGCTCAAGTACCACTATGCCGTCACCCATCTATGGAATGACCGCGCCAACGGTTGTTTAACCAACAGATCGTTTACCGAACGATGAGCGTAACTGGACCAGAAATGCCGTAACCAACAAATCAATCACCCATCGAATTCCACTCCGCATTAAAGCTTGCTTTCCTTTCTATTTGTTTACGAAGTCACGCATGTTTCAATCGACAAGTCATACTGCGGCATATAATAATATATTGAGTGATACACTGACTCAGCAGTCTTAGTTGTACTGTATAAATATAATGGATTGTTACAATGTTTGCGATTGTAAGAAACTTTGTGTTTTAGAGCGGAAATAAATGAGATTTGATTTTGGGTATGTTAATATTGGTGTAGTTTTCTGTAGTTATTTACTGGTTTAGTGAATATTTTTTTCAGTAGAATAAAAATTTTTGACAACTTGATACAAAATTGTATTTATTGTTGGATAATGGGAATATGTAATGTCAAATATTTTTTTATACATACTATATAACATCACGCCACGACGAATAGGAACAGTGTACTAGTAAAAAATGTTACAAAAACGTAGAAAATTCTCTGTTATGTGACACAAGCGAAGCGCTGGTCAGGTAGTTGTTTTATATGCGGGGCAGTCAGTTGATTAATATTATGATTGTTATCTATAAAAATATTATACTATCAAAAAAGCGTCTCAGATAATGAACAATTTTAATCATTGACCTCCGTTGCGGTTTTGTGGTATATTCATAAAAACTTATATTGATTTAAAGTCTTTGTTATGCAATAACATTTAATTTTCTAGACCCGGAACTAAACATGAGACTTTTAAACATCTGGGACTTTTTGTTTATGTGCTGAAGATTTAAAATCAGACTGTAGAACATTGTTAATAACAAAATGTGGGTGTATTTTATACTCTTCTAATTACAACTTAGGGTATATCAAACGTAGTGTTATGTATGTTTGTTATTACTAAGAAATAATCTCTTATTATAGAATACCTCTGAACCTCACTATGGTTTAAGTAATGACAAACTTAGGGTTCAGAAAAACTAATATTGAATCGTAAAAAAAAATATTTTGTACAAATACAAACAAAACTACTTTCGTCAGTCTCTGCCTACGCCAGTGAGAATAATGATGGTGATTCAAGGCATGATTATGTTATGTATGTATGTATAAAAAAAAAACAAAATTAAAGTGAAAAATATTTATTCATATATTTTAGCGTTTTGTTCCAACAATGGATGGTTGTGATCAGACTTCTATTGAGCAAAGTATGTATGTATGTACCTACTACAAAAAAAAATTCTCGAAACAGCCTTCAAGTTTCAGAATCACAATATGAAACGTTCGTCCTAATCCAATTTCTGGGTGAAAACATGAGTGAGAGACATCTTCAGAACAATCTTGTTTATTTGGGTCAACGATCTAATTACTTCCGCGTCGCGGGACTGAACCCATTGAGACTGTCGACCTATTCGTAAGATCTGACTGGGGTGGACGTTTGTATGTCTCTTTATATAAGTCAATTATTAAGAACTGCAATTTCTTTTTATAGTGTGATAGCATTCATTCTTTGGATCGATATTTCTTAAGTATGAAATGTAGGAATTTGGTAAATGTATAACTTCACCTCATTGAGGCTCTACGCGGATAAATGTACGAATATTTCCTATACTTTTCAAGGCAATTCATCCCGGTAAATATATACTAACTGAATAGC
Organism: Anticarsia gemmatalis; assembly: GCF_050436995.1. Classification (NCBI taxonomy): domain Eukaryota; kingdom Metazoa; phylum Arthropoda; class Insecta; order Lepidoptera; family Erebidae; genus Anticarsia; species Anticarsia gemmatalis. The sequence goes on along the minus strand of NC_134767.1, from coordinate 9,421,383 downwards.
TCATAGAACCTAATCCAACCGAAAAGATTTTACCCCTTTCTGTTACACAGCTGGCTAAGACTTTCCGTGATAAGGGAAGAATTGGGCTGGAGAAGTTCTCATTGAAGACTTTGCATCCCTTCAAGGACTGTTTTAAAGAGCATTCAATAGTCAGCTCCTAACTTTCATCTTTATATCAAGTAACATTTATTGCCAATACATACATACATTACTTAAAAAAATAATTGGATTTAAACCTTCGATTATTTACGTGGGAGGCAAATGCATATATCACTTGGCTATTACTAATATCCAAGTATATAATAAAAAAAAATAGATACAAAAGTATTTTCATAACTAAAATAAATAAACCTTAATGCACCACATATTATATAACTATGTCAGTAAACATAACAAACATACAAAGTACACGAGAAACTCGAACTAGCCGCACGTGTGTGTGTGTGTGTGTGTGTGTCAAATATTTGTACAGCGTGTGAATCAACGTCACGCTCCCGAGTGCAATGGCTAAATAATACAGCCTTCTGTAATTTACATACTATTACATACTAATATTATATATGTGTGTTTGTCTTTTAAGAAGTAGTAGAACTAAGTAAGTATGTAAGCTCTGCTTAGTTTGGAATTATGTGAACGTGTGTGAGTTGTCCAATGATATTTATTTACTTTTATTTAAATATACGAAATCGATTCGAATAAAATTTGTTAAAATAATAGAGTATACTAGTTTTTGCCCGCGTGTCTTTGGACATTCCAGGTGTTAAGCTATCTTTTTATATTATGTCGTGAAAATTTGTTCGGAGATTTTACAAAACAGACAGAGTTTTGTATATATGATATTAATATGGGTGCAGATAACAAGGAATTTATAGAAAACGTTTTCCAAAAAGAAGCAATACCATACGTTTAACTTGGTTATCAATATGGATAAAAGATATAATAACAAAAGGCAGAAAACGATGGTGCGGCAGTTTCCGAGAAATATTGAATGAAGGAGGATTGACAAAAGGGATTAATAACGCGGAAGTAAATGGTATTGTGAAGAGAAAAGCCTCCGTGAGGGGATAACCCTATAGCTTTGAGCCGCGGATCTGCCCGCATAGATATTCCTTAGATAGAGGTATAATTATGGACTTACCATCCTAATTATCGACTCTGTTCCTAACTAATCTGGTTACTGCCAAATGTAATGTTACCAATGTCATATTGGTGTATTTTGCATAGTTCAGTGACAGGTATTCATAAATTTAAAAATATTTTTAATGGATGATAGATTTAGTAGAAGATACTTTAATAACGTGAAAGTATTATTGAGTTTAATTTTCGTGGTTTCAGAAACATACAGTATAAATATTTATCATAATGTTACAATGATAATTTTAGCTAACACTATCACTAATAAGGATTTTAATTTTTTTTAATAACTTAATAATTGCACTTGAGTACAACTATCAATTCATAGAACCGTATTTTGAATATCAAATATTCGATTTCGACAAAATAAATCCCAATTTTATTCAACCTCATTTTCAAACAGTCAAAGTTTTATAAAGACACATGAAATAGTTTTAACAAGTCTTAATAAACAAACGGTATAATTTTATAACCGTGAAGAACTAAAACCAGACCTATTACAGAATATCAAGCAAAAATATACTCTATTTCAATACCATTTAGGTGCAAAATCGAGCACCCGTGCTTACATAAGCAAAATTTTATATTCGTGCCTACGACAATCCCTTTATCGTAGAGCCCTCTACGCCGTAGCGCTACGAGGCCCTAAAAGACTATCTTTAGAATTTAATTTTAGCTTTTCGTTCTCAAGATTGTGATAAAATATATTTCTTTGGCTACGAAAAAATTGTATTGCTATAAAACTATATTTTACCCAGGGATATAAGCATAGGTGTATAAAATATATCATCATCATCAGTGTCATGCAATTAGGGGCGAGCCTGTTCCCATATACCATTTACATTACTCCAATAGATCTAATTATCCCATTATTCCAACCAATAACAAAAACCATATTATAACATTTTGCCCGACTTGAGAATCGATTCGAAGACCTCTCGTTCAGCAGTCAGTCTCACTACCACTAGTGTTTTTGTATTAAAACTAGTTGTGCTTAAAGCTTTAAGCTGCATTTGCTTCGTTCGTTTTTGTTGTTAAAAGCTGCATAAAAGCTTTTGAAAACTTTTTATACTTATTTGTTTTTGTACGACAGTTTTATGTACACTATTACTGAACATTACGCTTAAAAGTCCATGCACATATTTGCAGTCTTTTTCTCTTTGTGCAATGAAATTATATTAGCTTTATTGGGTATAGGTTGTTTTTGTCTGAAGAAAAGACTATTTTACTTTGTACCTAGATAATGGTAGTTTAGTTTGTATTTGTACATTGAAGATGGAATTTAGGCTAAAAAAATCTAGCGCAACTTGAATTTCTATCAATCCATCTATAGATTGACCGCGTGGTAGGTTGCTTTACAAGTTTATAAAATCTGATAATTTCTCAGTATCCGTTGGTAAACGACTAGTCAGTGCGGACCGATTACCGATGGGTGGCCGCTTTGTCACCTTTGTTTCAAGCTCATTCATGCGAAAAATTGCACGTGCAAATACGATCTTAGTTGAGTAAAGAGAATCAAAGACAATTCTTCAACAATTTAAAAATTCTCTAGGAGCTTAAAAAGGATTACCCCATCCATACGTCAACCGCAATAAAGATTGCTTAACCACAGCAAAACGTACACTAATAAATCCACCATATAAATCAATCAGCGGGCCTCACACTTAAAAATAGCTTCATCACTCCATTGTTAAATAATAATGTAAGTACGATGCAAAACAAATAGCTCATTGTGACTTTGACAAACAGACAAACAGAACAGAGAATTAAACCGTAAAATGTATGAAAATTCACACAATTATATTCTCTTTTAACTGAAAAATAACAATGAATTTCTCCAAAATAAAGTCAAATATGAACGATTGTTTTCCATAAGAGTTTGTTCGAAATGACAAGGAAAAGTGCAGCAGTAATTTGTAAGGTAAAATATACCATGAGGAAAAATCTATTATCAATTGTAATTCGAGTGGAATTTGACGCAAATATATGAGAGTGTTCTAATGTGACATGGGATTTGCCCGATAAGCATGTTTGACGATAGTAGCGCAAAATGAAAAGACACCAATTTTCTTTTACTATTAAGGGTTGTGCAACAATACGTCTCTGTCAAAAGAAAAATTGCAAAACTTATTGACATTTACAGAAAAATATGAGAGGAACCTCTCAAAAATATTACGTTCATTGTACACAATTTATATTCCCGAATATATTGATTTGTAATAAGTGGAAATCTTACCGAAAACAATGCGAGTTTGATCCACGAACGTCTTGCAGGTGGTTGCGGATCAAATTTTGGTAAAACCACGTGAAAATCAATGGTATCACTGTCAAATTTGAGTTATGATCACAGTTTTTTTATTTCATTTTCTGAGTCGCGGGGGCGCGGGACGGTTCGCGTGCGGTCAGCGTGGATGGCAGCGCGGCACTGACGATATGGCGGGAACTCACACATGCGCATAGAGAAATCGATGCCGAATTTCGTGTGTAATCTGTGGTCAGCGCCATATTTGAAAATTTTTCGTGTGTTCAGCAGTTTTTTGGATCTTTTTGTCGCACTGTTTGAATAAAGGATTACGTTTTGCACACCGAGCCCGGATTGAATTAAGCGTGGGGAAAAACGTATGCACGATGTGGAAATTCGTTTCGTGTTGAAACTTCTTTTATTTTTTGCACAGTGGATGATTTTTATTTTATTTATAAGAGTAAAGTCTCGTATGTGGGACAAAAAATAGGTCACATGCTTGTGATTATTTAAACAATGACGTACTTACATTTTGGACGTTCGTAAAAATCTTTTAATTATTCGTACGGTCGTAATAAAGAGGTTTAATAAAACGTTTGTTGTGCGATTGCTTTCAGGGAATTTTAACTGAAAATAATGATTTTACTCGTACAAAATCTTACGTCAATTATTTCGCTATAAAAACGTGGTATGCTGGAACCTTTGGTGCAGACAGTTCTAAGCTGAAAAGTGGTAAAAAATACTTCAAATAGAGAGTATACTGATAGCAGGTCGGATCTCTGAGTGATACTGTGCAAGCAAGAAGCAACGTAAGGCCGGTAGCAAGATTGAGTTTGTTGGGAAGGCCTGGTCACAGTAGTTGTTAATTATCAAAAACTCAATAATATTTTTCTTAAATCCAAAGATCTATATAACTTGAACAACTTTGACATAATTTTAGCCTCCAATCACAAAAAAGATTTATTTACGATCGAGTTCAGAGCACCCTGTATATTAGATGTTTCTCGATTTATAGAAATAACTTCTGATCGATGATACATCAATCATAAGTCAGTTGCGAGCTCTAACAGAATATCTCACTAAAATGTTTATAATATACAATGATTCAAGGATAAATATAGATTATTGATGCATATTTTATTTCGTATAAACGCATTATAGAAGCAATGGATTTTGCATGTAGGTTATAGGCTACGAACTTACACATTGCGCTGTTAGATTTTAAATTCTGGTTTTGGATGAGAAATTAACTGCGTTTTTCGAAGCCCTGGAGCCTGGCTCCATCGTTTCACCATCACTTCGTAAGCGCGGTCGTTCGAGGCTAATAATTATAATTATAATTTAGTCATACGAATTATTCTCGACTCATTTTACTTAGACCCACCATAATGCCTCTATAGTGTCATTACTGAGGGAAAGTTTTTTCCCTTTCGAATCAAGTTCTGACACAATCTTTCTACAGTAGTCCTACATAAACGGCAAAGATCAAAAATGTATTTATTTATAGGAATTAGCTATAAGTAACCCGAATGAAGCTGGAACGACGAACTGGCCGCTAGTGTAAATCTTTAGAACAAAACTACAAAATGATTATTGCTTTCGCTTACCTGACTTTGTTGCAAACACAATCTTCTAGACAATCGTTTTCAGATATTCTCGATTTCCTCGTCGTAGTTTTAACTTCAACTCTAAAACTTCTTTAAATGTTTGTGATCCTGAGAAAACGAGCAGACTAAATAATAATGTAAACTTAACGAATCATAAATAAAATTATAACCTACCCGCAATTTGATGTTAGTGGGTTGTGTGATATGTCAAAAAAGCAATGTGTCATATAATTTTACGAAGTAAGTGATAGATGGCGTTGCGAAACTTTTGTAACTATTGTTTAGCACGCGCTATTTAACTTTCTGCGTCTGAAAATAGCAACAAGGCGTTACAAGAAAGCCAAAAATAAAAAACAAGTCAGTTAAGAATAAGCTTGTCAATTTTTTTCACCTCAGGTATTTTTTTAGTAGGTATCTACTAAAAACAACCTTAGAATCGTAGTAGTTTATTTTGTTTTTAGCTAGATGGCGTTGATCTTACCTCAAATAATATCGCCGTTAGATCTGCAATAATTTGTACAATTAAATAAAATTGAACGTAACCTTGTGTTTTTCAACGTCCTCAACATGCAATTGACTCTCAAGTTCCAACCTCTCCTCTATTCTGGGAGGGAACCCTTGCTCAGCAGCGGGACAACGATAAATTAAATTTTACTGCACAATTTTAATCCTAAGCAGTCAATAACTTCTATTAGTGGTCTAGGAATTAAAACAAATCTACAAAAGCCGGTTGAAATAAAACGCATATAATTGAAATTCATATTGTATTTATTTATTGTTTAATACGCATATTCAGCTCACAGCGACTACATGTCTAATGGAAGATATAACGTAGTACATATTGATCGTCTGCCCTGCACTTGACATACTAATAACAACTATAAACAAATTAACGAGATGATTTTTCAAAAACAATTTGTTTTTGGTAAGGACTCATATAGGTACCTTTTCTCATTTTATAAGTTAGGACTTAAAAAACAAATGTGAAGCAATTGTTTTTTAGTAGCCATAACTTATTTTTCATTGATTAAAAAGCTGAATAATACTAATAAAGAAAAAAAAATATAATCTTTATCCAATGTTTCAATAATAATTATTAAAATGTGTTTGGTATGTCTTACAAAAGACCGCAACGTCTTTGACTAAAATTAAACGACGAATTTCGACGAAGTCTTCGCAACTTCATTTTATAACTCGTTATAGTTGTCAACCAAAAAATCTTCCCAAAGAAAGAAAATATCAAAGAAACCTTTCAAAAAGTTACGATAAATAACTTCGAAAGCCAACAAGTCGTTCATTTTACAAATTAATATCGATATAATAGTAAAATCCATGTAGATCATATAGAAAAAAAAAAGTTCCTCGCTTCAGTGACGTCACACAAGAACCAAGTGCAAAGCAGACTCCATCGTTTTCTTGTATCGAATAAATTACAATTAAAAACTATTTTTTTTGCGATTACAATACATCAGATGACCAAACATCAACCCAACTAACATAAAACAAAGCAATTCAATGTACACGTACTGGCAAAAAAATTGGCACACCATCCGTGTATTCGGTGGGCAGTACACATCGGGCCGAAAGAATTGGTCACCATGAAAAATTTAAAGTTTTCTTCAAAATAATCTCACCTAAACGCTGCTATGACATAGAACTATATTCTTTACTATAATGTTACATTATAATGTACCCACACTTAACATCGGTTTTACAAATTATAGTCGGAAATAACACTTAAACTATCTATTTTCTATATTACATTTGTTCAAACATTCAACAGATCAAATGGTACCTACTCGTTACTATGTATATTGCGATAAACATATAGATGTACAAATAAATATATTGTGTTCTATAAAACATTATTTACTATAACTATTAATTAATTTAACTATAAAACAAAAATTGTTCATGTTTTATATACTAAAAAGAATGGTAATTAGAAAGTTTAAGAGTATACAATATAGTTAAAACTAGGTTTGTGACGTCATAGTTTGACATCTAAGATGGCGTTAGATTTTGACGTAAATTGTCGTCATTGTTTTTGAAAACAACAGAAGTATAAACTACGGAAAGACTGTACTTGTTGTAGATAGTAAAAATCGAATAACAACGTTTCCTAGTCAAAATTCACACAACAGTAAACCAAAGTTACCCTGTTTAAGAAGACATTGTATATCTTTAAAATTGTGTCCTCAGCCTTTTTCAATGATATCATTTTGTTTTCAATTTTTTTTTCAAGTTTTTTTTTGACAGGTAATACTTATCCGCTGTTATTAAATAATAAATACGAGAAAATCAACATTCGATTAAACTTAAATTTATTTAAAGCTTATTTCTTTTAAATTAAATATAATAACTTATATAAATATTAAATAATAGTTGTTAAATCGCCGATATTATTATCTGTCAAAGTGTAACGACTAATTTGCTAAGGGATCTATGTAATACAGGGTTTTGAAACGAATATAAAACTTATTGTAATGGAAATAAAGTTGAAATTACTACCTGAACATTTCGGGAGTAAGTAGACGGATATTCGGTGATTTTATTCATTGTTTTTATATATATATAAATGTGGACGTGAAAAACTATTTTGTTGGTAAAAAGAAAACATTCCCCAAACACATTTTTTTGCAAAAAACTTCATTATCGAAGAAGATTTACTGATTTTTACAAATATTATAAAATAAAACAGTCCTATCAAACCAAAATACACAGAAAAATCTTCTTTTTTATTCGACCAAATAACAAAATAATTGATCACGTCGTCCTACGCTTATATTCTAAGGAGTAATATTTAATTAAAAATCATCGAGATTGGAATCTTTACGTTATAGTATAGTAATTATCATTATAATAGAATACACCTACACAGTAGGAAAGTTAAACGGAAATATGTACGTTAATCTAATAATATACGATAGGAATTATTTTTTTGTATTAATTATCCTTAATAAAGACCGCACTACGAACAAAATAAAGCAACATCAATCCATTAATAACCATTACTTGCTTTATACAAAAGAATCATCGCAATAACCTATAGAAATATCTCATAATAGGTCTTGAAAACTTGTTTTAACGCAAAAAAACTGCTATAAAATGCTTCGATAGTGATCAATTTCACCAATTACCGTAATACATAAGTATTGAGTTCACCTTGCGTTCTCATTAAGCAACGCATCGGCAACAGTGGTCAGTCCTTAACCCTTTGACGCTATATTCATGTCGACATTTGCCGACCGAGGCGGTCAACGGGTTAAACTAGCCACTAAACATAAGAAGAGTCCTGTTTAAACTTAGGTATCAATATTGCAATAACGTAATAAAGAATTAAAATGGAATGTCTTCATTTTCAAATAAATGCTTTTTCAAATAAAAACATTTAGTCTACAAATTCATAGTATGATCTTTATTAAGAACAGAAGAATAATAAACCTTAACAATATCATTAGAGAGGATAGAATATTCGAGACAAAACAAATGCATAGGACCAATAAAAAAATCGCGACGTTTCTCCATCTCTTTTACTCATATACCTTTCCTATTACTCTCTCACTCTAACGCCCGGTAACATATCAAACGATTGCAGTAAAACAAGTGTTTTAAAATAAAAAATAACTAGATTTTTTTCTTGCTTCTATAGATAGATAAAATACACTTATTCTATGCGATACTTTAAATTTTACGCTTTCCAAAAAATTTAAATTTCAAGCTTTTATTATTTATTTAAAATCCCGTTTGTCTACACTTTATTTCGGCCTCAAGTGTATGACAAAGGGACTGTCGTATGTCGTGTTAGCCGATTATTTTAAGGTATATTTTTAATATATTAATTATTTAAGGAATATTTCAATATACACACATATTACTCTAAGACATGGCACAGCCCGTCAACTATATAGTTAATAATCAGGCGAATATCGAAACAAATACATTACAATACATATTTTTTAAATATTTTTGTTAATTCGGTATTTCACCGTGCAGCCAGTTTTTTTCTTACGAATAATATAATATTAAAAATCTACGTTTTGTTTAAAATATACATTAATTGTTTAATAAAATTAGTTTTTTTTTTCATTATTTTTTGGCATTGGATCGTGGGGTTACACGATAACGTATTTACATGAGAGATAAGGGTGGGTCCACACTGACTCGAATTGACTCGAAACTATCAATTAATTATACGTAAAACGCGTTAAATAACGTTTCGTTTAAATTCTAAAGATGAATGGCCACGATAAATAATGTCGAAATAGGTATACATCATAATGATTAGAAAATTTGTTCAGTTTTTTATACTGACAATATTTTTTACAATAGCAGAACGATTTATTATAGAATTCATGAAGATTTATAACCTTGTTGTCGTAGATCTTGTTGTCATATTATTTTATTTACATACGTAAGGCGGTAAGTCGTTTTATAGTATTTTTCGTTGTCATGACCGCATCGAGTCTGTTCAAACGGTTGAAAACCTCTTTGATATTTCACTTATCTTGCTTTTAACACTCGTAAGAGCGTATTAGTATTATTTCACTGGTCTTGATTTCGGAAATATCAGTCCGGAATAGCTACGAACTGTATTTATGAGAGTTTAAGCACGAAATCTGTCCTGTCGAATCTGTAAAATGAGCTAGATTTCTCAGATCCGGAACGAATTCAATTCCGGATTATTGTTTGTTAATTCCGTGATAGTTTCAAATTGAATGCATTTTATAAACGTTTAATTGGACATTGAAGACATAAATTATGTATTCAGTATCTTTATATTCGCTTTGTAATGTGATTTTATTTCACAAAAGATTTTTTGTATTAGATAATCCAGTTTTATAAGAATAATAATGACATGTCAATATTTGGCGACCGATGTCAGTAAGATTGGCCGTTTTGGCAGTGACAGTATTAAGACTAGGCAAAAGTAAAGATGAATTTAATATTTACTTGAAAAACTCAAAGCTTTTTCTTTCTTCATGAGTAATATACATTTTAGCAATCGTTTTATGAAGAAAGAACGACCTACCTCGGCAAGTAAACAATCAATTTTAAATGGTGGTTCATTTTAGATATCTCATATAGGTGGTATTACTTCTGTGATTGATCTTTTAAAATGTGTGTAGAAATTCATTAGCCACACATTTTTTTTATTGTATTAATATTTATCCTTTTTCATGAAGTTGACGTTCGAGACGACCATAATAGGTATCATATCTTATTTCTTGTTTAAATTTAATAAAATATGTATTTATGAATCGAATGAATTCATGAACAATGTCACTATGCATTACGAGTATTATGTTACTTTATAACCGTTGGAAACTGTCGCTGTTGCCATAGCAACGCGTACATTAGCGATAAATATCGCTATTGTTCGAATATCATAGTACGGGTGAAATATGAAGAAGTTTTTACAAAATTATATTTCGAAAACTGTTTTCTCTCTTTCACACTAAGATATATTGATATTAGTGTGAAAGAGACAGAACATTGTTAAAAACTGATTTATTTTTCATCTCTCATTGGATAAATAGACTGCAAGATGTAATTTTTTGTATGAAACACTGATGTACCCTTATAATAAGTTATTAAATTAAACAAACCCGCGGGTGTCGGTTCTATACATCAGATAAAGCAATTTAATTGCTTTAGTGTCATGTACCATATTTATACAGTATGATGCTCTAATATGGTATATAACATCTTGCAACCTTTCATGAGTTGTTTAAAGTTATATAACCTAACAAATGATGTTATACCATGTCACAGAAGATTAAATAACATGTCGTGTAACAAGTTATAACATTTTAGGATTGCTATACACATAATTCGATTGTGGAGGTCTAATAGGTAGTCGCTATATTTAAAATACTGGTATTCAGCTGCATCCGTTGAGACTGGAAGCCGACTCCAACATAGTTGGAAGTAAGGCTAAGCTGATGATGGTTGTCATTTTGACAGCATTAGCCTAAGGACTAAGCCGATTCGAAACAATTACAACACTTTCTGGCTTCCTTCGGCTTGGATAGGTCCGTCTGGCCCGCGTTAGAACACACGTACGAACGATAAAAGCCGATAGACATAAGCCAGTAAGTTGGTAAACCGAGTAATTCAATCATTAAAGCCGACGTAAGCCGTATGATTCCTGAACATTTACTAACGATTTGATGTTACACGGCCCGATTATTTGTTTAGCAATCCTTATATAACATTTTACTACATCAGTTGCCACAATTTCCATCACATAACATTATATTACAATGTTATATAACATCTTTAGAGCTCCACATTTTTCGTATATAGAAAAGTGCCTTACAATTTGACATATGTCAAAGCCCACCCACTCACTCTTATTGCACAAAGTTGATGAATCTTATAATATGATACAAAAAACCCAAACGATATAAAGCCCAATCGTACTAAAACAATAATATTATATGTATAGATATGTTATACGCATAACTGTTGTAGTCGTTACATTACAAACGTGCGAACTACGTGATCGTTTTATCGGACCTCTCACTCGTACTTACTGATTTATAACATTCATGTGTCGACATGACGTAATTCGCGCTTTTGTAATGACTCTTGTGTTTAAAAACGTGTATTTTTTTATTTCGATTAAGAGAAACTATAGTGCAAGTCAGTTAACTTTGTGTGTGTGAATGTAGCAAGCCACTTATTGACAGTAATTTTTTACTTTATTCGTACTCTCATAACTAAATAGCTTAATACTCCTGTCTAAATACGGGTTTATAAATCTGAAGTTATCTTATTAGCAAGAGCTGTAAAGCATTAGATTGCATTTTGGTTTAAAAAAGAAAAATACAGGATAAAACGAATGCCTTTGCAGATGTACGCTATACTTGAGACACTACAAACGTGAGAACTACGTCATGATTAAAAGAATCATTGGAATGTGACAATGTGTAAGTGCGAGCGAGAGAGCGCTACAAAATAACATGACGTAGTTCGCACGTTTGTAATGGCCCAGTTATAGTAATTATGTTACTAAACAAAACTGTTACTAGTGATTATTACGATAATACAATATCTATCGACAATGTCCAAATATGAGAGTAGAACATGAATCTACCATAGCTTGTCATAGTTAAAACACATGGCGATCAGTGTAACCTGCGCGGAAAAGTCAACGAAACTTAACAAATATTACATTATCAAATCTCGTATATGAGACATTTGACACGTTTTTAAGTGTTTTAATTAAGAGCGCATTAACATATCTATACATACAACAATATAGTACTAAAAAACAAAAAAAATTAAACAACCGACCGTACCCCGTTTAAAAAAACTCGTGCACCTTGCGAAATACCGACAGCACTCTTCATTTCTTCGCTTTGAGCGTCACGTAGGTCGGCTCATGTTGATCGTGGTGATGTCCGGGGTGACTGGGGTGACCGGGGTGGCTGGGGTGGCCGGGATGCGTGGGGTGGCCGGGGTGAGTGGGGTGCGGGGTGTGACGTAGCAGCAGGGGGCGATGTTTTTGTACCGCCGCGTAGATCGCCGGCGGCGGGGGAGCCGCGTCTCATGTTTGCAGTGCGGTGTTTATCTCGCGGTGGATGGTGGTCTGCAAATCAGAAAACATGATGGTTAATCGCACGATAGTATTAGTCAAAAGAAATAAAAGGATGATTCATTCTAAAATAGTTATAGGGATAGTTAAATGACTATAATGAGCAACTGAGCAACGCCATCTAGCGGCACACTACAAAACTAACAAGCAACGCCATTAGAATCCTGAACCCTGACGAAGCTTTTCAGTATATTGTTGTAAGTCTTCAAAACCAAGATGAGAATAATTGTTATTGCATATCTCAGTACTCAGTACAATAACTAGTATAGATCAATTTTATAGCCAAGTATGCAGTACATTGCTGCTTTCACATAACGTAGAATTCATCGTCATTAAAGTAAAAAATCAATGTACAGCAAAGTGGCTATCAAAAACTTGTCAATTGAGATACGCAATAGCTGGTCTGTAGCCACAAGTACCTGCGATGTGAGCGCAACTGGCTCTGAGGCGCTCATAGTCAGTTGCGCTCAAAGGTCTGTATACGATCCGTGAGTTGAGAAACCCTTGGCGCGGTCATTCTATAGATGGGTGACCGCATAGTGGTATTTGAACTAAGCGTCTCCGTGCTTCGGAAGGCACGTAAAAAGTAGGTCCTGGTTGTTGTCAATTAAATAACACTTGTTAAGCCACGTCAAAGACCTTCGGGCGGCTTGAACAACTTCGACACTCGGTTGACCACTAACCATACTGGACCAAGATCCCAGAGCTGCCAGACCTACGTCATTTTAGCAAAGCTGAAACTTTGAGGATTGTTAGTATAAAGGGTCTGTTAAGAGGTATGCACATCCACTACCTTGAAAGCGGGGCCGTTTCTGAGGTAGCGCGGAGTGAAGGTGCGTAAAAAACGACCCAACCCACGTTATAGTAGCAAAGTTGGTTTTCAGATACGTTATTAATGATATTATGTAGAATTAAAATTGACTATTGCCAGACCGTTTCCCGGGGCCATTACTTCTGCCAGACGCCTTAAATGTTATAAAAAAATGAGGTCAACTACGTCATAGTAGCAAGCCTAAATTTTATATATGTTATTAAAGGTACAATTTTAAGACCCCCTGTATGCGGACAGACCATTCCGCAGGGCCCTTCGTCCCTAGACGCCATTAAACTTTCCCTATGAGTGCGAGAGTAAGAGCATTATTCATACGCATAAATGAAAAACAATTGAATTAAAAAAATAAAAATTGAAAAATTATTGAATACATTTAAGGCGTCTGGCAGAAGTAATGGCCCCGGGTAACGGTCTGGCAATAATCAATTTTAATTCTACATAATATCATTAATAACATATCTGAAAACCAACTTTGCTACTATAACGTGGGTTGGGTCGTTTTTTACGCACCTTCACTCCGCGCTACCTCAGAAACGGCCCCGCTTTCAAGGTAGTGGATGTGCATACCTCTTAACAGACCCTTTATACTAACAATCCTCAAAGTTTCAGCTTTGCTAAAATGACGTAGGTCTGGCAGCTCTGGGATCTTACTCTATACGATAAGATAAGATAAGAAGAGAAGTGGTTAGGAATTAAGTAAAAGTGTATCTCACCAGCTCGTCAAGTTGCCTCGCCAGTTGGTCGTTGAGAGCCTGTATCACTTGTCGCTGGCCGTCCTGCGCGGCGAGCGCCAACTCCAACTGGCTTTGCGCTAATTTTGCCTCTGCGTCCTGAAACGTCAAGATAAAAGCAAGTTAGCACTTTATTGAGGAAAGTATATAATAGAACAAATTTAGAAATAGGGGGGAGAATACATTTTTTAAGGTTTTTTCTGAATTTCGAAATGAGCATGAAAATCGATTTGGAGAGGCTTCATTAAAAAGTAATAATTAAATTAACTATCATTTGACAAAAGTCAGTAACGAAACGTCACGATTTTTATATTTCCTTTTTTGTGGTCATTTGCCCTTAATGGTCATCATAGTAAAAAAGACCCACCCATTAATGGATTAGCCACGCCAAAGCTTGGTCACTTTTCTAATATTTACTATTGACCGCAATTGAATCGTAGACTCTAAACTTTATTTATTTACTTGTCAATGCCCTTCCGCGAGTTAAAAGACTCACCGGATAAAAAGTACCCAGATTATAACTATCTGTATACCAAATTTCATCAAAAGTTCAGTAATTCTGGCGTTAATTGAGTAACAAACATTCATTAAAGTAAGGTGTAGTATCTATGTAAGATCTATGTTATATAATGTATCGAATTTGTATAAGAAATTAGTATTAAATGGTACTCGATCGGGAACGGTTGTTTTACTAATACATACTCCCTTCAAAAGCATCCTAACCTCCAAACTTTCACAATAACAAAACATTTGTTTGATACCTGTTCACTCTTCTTAGACTTGGTGATCTGTGCCAGCTCCTCGTTCTTCTGAGCGAGTTCAGCCTCGAGCTGCGCGACGCGCTGCCGCAGTTGCTCTACTTCATTGGCTTCGGCACCTGGAACACAACAGATATCGCTTAGCAAAGAATATAGAAGAAATATTTTTGGAATTCTTAACTGTCGCATTAATTCTCAACTGTAGTGAATATAAGGCCTTATATAACGACCTTTTCTTACCAAATATCCTCTGACATCAGCAAATTAGTTTTATACTTGCAGTAGTACGCGGATAATAACATTTCGATTCTATGATACGCCTAAGTTCTTTCTTTTTTTCTGGTTCCAAAAAGGCTCTTCCTTATAAATAACAAAACCTTGCATTATTCACTCAAGATTCCTGTAAACCATTTTATTATTTCCCAAACAGAACGATTATTTGTGCGATCCACAAATAGTTGTAACGGGTCTGGTTGTACTTTATGTCCGTTGTTTGTATGCTCATAAAAATCGTCGCGACATAAGAGTAAATCATAGTAGTCTTTTTGAAAAGCAAACTGCTTAAGATGGATGTTCTTTTCTGAATAGGACTAAAGCATATAAGTTTAGTTTTTGTTACCTTTGCCAGCGTAATGGCGGGCCCTGGCCACCTCCTCTCTGTACTGGTGCAGCTGGCGCTTCCACTCGTCCACGTTGGCCGTGCTCTCCTGCAGGGCGGCCGTCAGTCGCAGGTTGTTGCTCTTCAGGGTGGCCAGCTCCACCTCCCATTTCTTGGCGTTTGCCGAGCTGGAGAACAAGAGAATAGTTCGTTATATACACTGTATGAGTGGTATTCATTCGTAATGTTGCTTGAAGTTTTGTACTTGACTGCTGTGAAACTTAACCGTTTCGATATTGTTTGTCAGTACCACGAGACCATGTTTTTTTTTTCAAGGAAAACCTAAAGTTTGCGAGTTTGACTGCTGGGGTATTATTGAATCGTGAAGTTCTGTCAATAAATAAAAAATGTGAAAATGTCGTCACGACGAGTCTTCTGAATTAAGAATACATTAATAAAGCATTTGAACATTCCCTTAATAACGACATTATTCAAAGCTATAACGTAACAGTTATCAAACATCATATAACAGAATAAACGAACAGCAACAACTAATAAGGTTAATGAAAATACTGCCGTATCATCGTACTTTCTCATACACGACAGATAACTGCTGACTGGCAGATTGATTGTGCTATGTTTGTGGTTGATATTAGAAAATAATGAGAGTAAAACTGTCGTGTGCGTAGAGAGGCTGTGATATAATAGGTACTTGTAGACAGATTATTGATTAAGTTCCGGTTGCTTTTGTTGAAGTTACGTTTTAAATTGGGTTTTTAGAAACATTTTTGAAATGTTTTCAATGGCTGCCTTTGAGCTTTCGCTTTGCGTCTTTATCAGCAAATGTTAAAGGGGAATTAACGCGAATACGTAATGCATTATTCAATTAGCGACAACGCCTAGTGTAACCCAACGCGCCGAAACGTCAAGCAAACTGAAGTAAAATGCTTGTTTGCGTTGATTCTCTTAAAATTCGATAGCCCTTAGATTACATTATAGTTTGGTTGCGTGAATTTAACAATATCTTGTAATACATTAAACCAACTTTTTGAACGACAAAGAGTAGATGAAAATTTCTATACACCTACCTCTTCGCATATAACAGACTGTAAAAAATATAATATCGTATATTAAATACATATATAATCTAGTTTATATTCAGGAGACATTGTTGAAAGCGTATTACACTGTTGCTATGAATATCTAGCAAACAATCCGAGGTGCCAATGACACTAGCACAATAAAAAACTTATTAACTTATGCTAATTCTAATGAATCGTGAACCACACTCGGAGTTAAGGTAGTCACTCACTGACATAGCGAACGTGTAACATATTAAACAGTTTAGATTGTAACATTACTCAGGAATATTGTGCGGACATGTGGCATATGTATAATGATGCAATTTATAATATTTATTGTAGTTTTAGTACACATATAAACTGAAAGTTATTCTCAATACAGTTCATAGAGAATTTCCTCAAGGTTCTAGCAGTAACAACAGGTAACCTACTTTAGGATCCCACCTACTTAGGGTTCATCTATTGCAGTATTATTAAACACATTGGCAATTAATTTATGAAAAACCACAACTATGAATGGTTGGGAGCTTGAAGCCGAAGATTGGAGTGGCTTATAACACAGAAAACACGAAAATGTTGCGTTGTTTCTATAATTTTGTCGTGTATCGTGCGACAAATATAAAAGGTAAGCCAGACGGAAAGGTATCGTGTTCTACTAATTTTAATTACTACAAAGTCATTTACAGATTATTATGTACTCTGTGTTTATATATTCTAAATAAATAAATTTAATCCATTACTGTCCCACTGCTGGGCAAGGGTCTCCTCCCGTAATGAGGGAGGGGTTAGGCCTTGAGTCCACCACGCTGGCCAAGTGCGGGTTGGGGACTTTGCATGCCCTCAATAAATGTATTAAACAAATTTTAGGCATGCAAGGTTTCCTCACGATGTTTTCCTTCACCGTTGGAGCATGTGACAATTATTTCTAATACACACATAACTTCGAAAAGTCATTGGTGTGTTGCCTTGGGTTCGAACCTGTGACTACTTGCGTGGGAGGTGTCAACTTATACCACTCGGCTATCACTGCTTTCAATATAAATTCTAAGATCAATATAAATGTTTAAGCAGTTTATCTATTCAATAGCGTTTTTATATAAGTTTAAACGCTATTGAATAGACAATTTACAGCTAAATGTGCCTCAGAAACCGAATAAACTTTACTGTTCGACACATTGCACACAAACGGTTTGGTGGACGACCGTCTTAAAAAGTGTATCATAACAAAATAGTATGCAAAGTTATGTAAATGACGTGCATCTGGAATCTAACTCGATTATATGACGCGCGCCTCGAGGGTATCGATTTATTTTAATCTCTTTACTATACATTGAACGGAAAGCGCGATTTTATTTTGCATAGCGTGGGATGTGATGCGATTTAGTTTCTTATTACATTAAAATTACTATATTAATGTCACGCTTTGTAAGTATTTTATTTATTTAGCGCAGTATCACTCGCATTTGTAGTTTCATCTACAATTTTAACCGCTTAGAGGATCAATTTAAAAAAAACTGCTTGTATTTCATCTAAGATTTTTTACTATCTTCGTACCTACCAAATTTTGCGGATACTTATAGGTTTAGTGGTTTAGCCGTGAAAGCGTAATAGTCAGACAGACATACAAGCTGACTTTTTTTTTCATAATACAAACATAGAAGGTATCAATTGTCTTAACATCGACATTACGATCACAGCCGTAGCCTGTGCCGAAATGTCAAAAAATCCAAAGTAAAATGCATGCTATAATTAATCCCCGCATACCTTGTATAATATTAGATAACAGTCACACTGCCAAACAAACGCAATGTACTCGTTCAAACATCAACAGAACATACATACATACAACCATACGTGAAATTCGCACCACTTTCTGATCGCAAACCGCAAGTTATGACACAAGTGACGTGCGATTACATCACTAATCCAAAAACATCATAATATTGTTAATTTAATTTTAATGGGTGATTTATTTAATTAATACCATAATAAATTGTAAGATTAATTCATTGATTAAATTGGTGGTCTAGCACTTTCTTGCTACTACAGATCATTACTACGGATACTACTGATATTTTATATTGAAAGAAAATATGGAGTTGGCCATATATTTTGAAATTAAATAAATGATGCATTAGCAACGCTTGCTTTAATTCTCTTCATTTTAAATATGTTCCCAGCCGCGCCTGGGAACATATTAAAACATTCCCATGAAGTCTTTGACCAGAAAGTAATGAATGCAGGACCAATTATAGTTGCATTGCTTTTTAGATATATAATAATAAAAATCGATACAACTGTAATCAGAGTTTGGGTACAACATTTTTTCCGGCTCCAGTAATTCATCATTTGAAACACCAAGATAAAATTGTGCAACACGATTAATGATCACCCATCCGTTCCCTATCCGCAACTTCACCCAATTAATCAGCGAGCTTACCATTCCGTCATAATGTAATCATAACGAGTGCATCTAACTCAACTAACTAGAACTACATAACTACACACAACTTTCAGATAGCCCACTAAGATCTGTACAGGATTATATCATGCCTTTTAAAATAATAACTTTAGTTGTAGACGGGCCGCAATATTAACTAAACAATATACTTCATTAAATTGCTGTCTCTACGTCTATACAAGAGGATTTTCTACTATGGTGAAGCAAAGTGCACCACGCTAGACAAGTGCAAGGCCGTTGCTTTCCTACTAGATCTGTTTAAAGAATAAAGACTAATTCGACTGTGAGCTAGACTCACAATATTTTCTTTCTGCGTTCACATTAATGATATTATCTATAACTAGCTGACCCGCGCAACTTCGCTTGCGTAACATAAGAGAATCATAATTTTCCCCGTTTTTGTATCATTTTTCACTGGTACACTGCTCCTATTGGTCGTAGCGTGATGATATATAGCCTATAGCCTTCCTCGATAAATGGGCTATCTAACACTGAAATAATTTTTCAAATCAGACTACTGGTCTGATTTGAAAAATTCCCGAGATTAGCACGTTCAAACAAACAAACAAACATATTAGTATAGATTTTAATCTTTGCAAGGCTTTTTAGGCCAGATTGGCAACCTAAAGAAGATTCAAGATTCGCCTATCTCTCAACCCGTGACGTTTTAGCCTGGCAATAAGGGATTAAATTACATATTGTCCTAATTTATTCAGTATTTAGCTTGCAGTGTCATTTTAATGGAAAACTAAAGTAAGATCAGAAGCTCTCTCAACAAAGTCAGGTCAATTTGATAAACTTGATTGCAGTTTTCCGCAGCCCGTCTGCAAAGACCTAAGTAGTGTATAAGTATAAATTGCATTCCCTGATAGAATATGTGTCAATAATAATAAATCCTATACGTTGACGCAACCCCGCGGCGTGCACATAACAAGATCATAATATAATTGCCGCTATTTATTTGTTGCTTCACTTTGTTACTTATAGATGTGGAAGCAAGCAAGTGAAAAACAGAAGTATAGATACGTGGAGAAAATCGCTTGAAAATCAGAGTAGAACCCTCTACCCCCTGATTTTCAAGCTATTTTATATATTACTAATTATTTGTTGCTTTACTTTGGTACTTGTGGACGTGGCAGTACGCAGCTTGAAGACAGAAGTATAGATATGGTACGCGGAGAAAAGAGCTCTAAAATCAGAGAAGAATCAGTAGTTATACGTGGATGTGAGAATAAGCAAGTGAAAAACAGAAGTATAGATATGGTACACTGAAAACAAGCTTGAAAATTAAGTACGATGGGAAAGGGGTTGCAAGCTACGTCTGTTAATGTATTTGCATCCTTGTAATGTCATAAATGGATTTGTGGATAAATTCATTGCCCTTTTGTCATTAAACGATTGATTACAATTTGATTTTATTTGATAAAATTCTACAGTTTTTAGTGTTTTCTAGAATACCACATTACTAGTTAGTGGAAATGAAGGAGTTTAAGACTAATTTGAGATAGCGATATCGTGCGATTTAGGTACTACTAGCTGACCCGCGCAACTTCGCTTGCGTCACATAAGAGAATCATAATTTTCCCCGTTTTTGTAACATTTTTCACTGGTACTCTGCTCCTATTGGTCGTAGCGTGATGATATATAGCCTATAGCCTTCCTCGATAAATGGGCTATCTAACACTGAAAGAATTTTTCAAATCGGATCAGTAGTTCCCGAGATTAGCGCGTTCAAACAAACAAACAAACAAACAAACAAACTCTTCAGCTTTATAATATTAGTATAGATGACTAAATAAAAATCATACTTATCAGAATAAAAAAAACACTAGTGGTTTACTTAGCTCAGTTTCAGTTTGTTCCAGCCAGGAAAAGTATACTGCGATTTTATAACACTGCTAACATATTGTTGCTTAGAATTGGTACAGCAAAGATTTGCTAACATACATCTACGAAAATTAACAGTAGACTAACATTGGTAGATATTGTATGCCCTTTCAAAATAAACCTTCTGCTTTTCACTTGCCACATAATCCCCCACAGAGATACACCCGATCAAATTATCCTTGCATATATTTAATGAGCGCAAAGATGACAAGATTACAGCCGCGTTACGTGAACAAACGATCTACGATTGATATTGTGCGTTTTATTACTGTAACGCTTACTTAATGAATAGAAACATTTGTACACGCATTCCTTGTTTTATTATTATGTTGCTTGAACATATTACGTGTTGAAATTGGATGCGAAAATTTCAGCTTTCTAGCTATCACGGTTTATGAGATACTGCCTGGAGACAGACAGACAGACTGACAGATAGACAGATAGACAGATAGATAGATAGATAGATAGATAGACAGATAGATAGACAGATAGATAGACAAACAGACAGACAGACAAGCAGACAGACAGACATTGGTAGATATTTTACGTCTTTTCAGAATAAACCTTCTGCCTTCCCTTGCCATATAATCCCCCACAACGATACACCCGATCAAATTATCCTTGCATACATTTAATGAGCGCAAAGATGACAAGATTACAGCCGCGTTACGTGAACAAACGATCTACGATTGATATTGTGCGTTTTATTACTGTAACGCTTACTTAATGAATAGAACCATTTGTACACGCATTCTTTGTTTTATTGTGATGTTGCTTTAACATGTTGCGTGTTGCAATTAGATGCGTTTAGAGCGGCAACAAAAATATATAATTTGTGAAAATTTCAGCTTTCTAACTATCACGGTTTATGATATACAGCCTGGAGACAGACACACAGACAGATATACAAACAGACAGACAGACAGACAGACAGGCAGGCAGGCAGCCAAACAGACAAATAGACAGACATACATTGGCAAATATTGAACGTCTTTTCAGATTAAACCTTCTGCTTTCCACTTGCCATATAATCCCCCTCCGATACACTCGATCAAATTATCCTTGCATATATTTAATGAGCGCAAAGATGACAAGATTACAGCCGCGTTACGTGAACAAACGATCTACGATTGATATTGTGCGTTTTATTACTGGAACGCTTACTTAATGAATAGAAACATTTGTACACGCATTCTTTGTTTTATGATGATGTTACTTGAACATGTTACGTGTTGCAATTAGATGCGAAAATTTCAGCTTTCCAGCTTTCACGGTTTATGAGATACAGCCTGAAGACAGACAGACAGACAGACAGACAGACAGATAGATAGACAGATAGACAGATAGATAGATAGATAGACAGATAGATAGATAGACAGATAGATAGATAGACAGATAGACAAACAGACATACAGACAGGCAGACAGATAGACAGACGGACGTTGGCATATATTTTCCGTATTTTCAAAATGAACCTTCTGCTATCCCTTGCCATATAATCCCCACAACGATACACTCGATCAAATTATCCTTGCATACATTTAATGAGCGCAAAGATGACAAGATTACAGCCGCGTTACGTGAACAAACGATCTACGATTGATATTGTGCGTTTTATTACTGTAACGCTCACTTAATGAATACAACCGTTTGTACACGCATTCTTTGTTTTATTATGATGTTGCTTGAAGATCTAACGTGTTGCAATTGAAAATAAAGAGTTTGAAGCAAAGAAAATATGTACAGTAGAAACTCGATAACTTGCACGGTATTGCTGGGGCACATAATTTACCTTTCAAAAATAACGTATGAATGAGGAGACTAATTTTATAAAATCGAAAAAGTAGGCAGACTTTCACACCTGTAATACAAGTGTAGATTGTCATTTTGGTAGATTTATAGATATAGCTTAGAATAAGAAACCAATTTAGGCGGTGTCATGTAATATCGCCCATAGTCATAGAGTTGTATAGTTGCCGTTTTCGTGAAATTTCCGGAGTTAAACTCATCCGAACATAAATGCTTTGTACAAAATTTCATCTAAATTAATTCAGTAGTTAAGCGATGAACAGATAGTCAAACATAATTTCTTTCCCATTATAATATATGTAGGTATTTCCACCAATCCTTATCACAGAATAAAGCCATAATGAAATAACACTCATTCCTAATACGCCAAAATGACTTTGCCTTTCGTGAAAAAAAGCCCGCTTACGCAGCAATACCCGGGTTCCGACAGTCCCGGATATATCCGGACATGCCCGGAGATACCCGGATTAATTACAAGTGAGGCTTAGTGATGTTAAATGAATAATTTGTAACAAATTGGAATGATTCCAAGTATTAAAAGGCTTTATTAAGTTATTGTTTGAAAGTTAAGCGGTTTATATAGAGCGTGTATTTAGTGGTATTTTTTGTTTGGATCCTTTTAGTTTTAAATATGGTTTTAGTTTCGTGTCGGCAATGGAATAAGTTTTTGTTAATGAAGAGCTATTAAATTGAATAATTAAATTTTGTTGTAAAATTTAGTCAAATATTTTTGAACTTGTTAAGTTAATGGTTCATTTTCGAGGTAGGAGTAACAATATAGTAAGTGTAGTTTAAAATTCGAAACGCTGCTTTTTGATAAAAAAAAAGTTTTTGGCAGTGAAATTAATAATCCACATAATAAACTCCACATAACTTTCGGATCCATCAATTACGGAATTTCACAATCGATTTACTGATTACCCAATAACTTATTACTAAACAAGCAATCAAAGAATATAATCGGAAAATCCCAACAAAATTGAAACTTGAACATACCATTTATAAAGTATTTAAAGTTTGTTTGTTTGTCGTATGGTTAGTGGTCAACCTAGTGTCAAAGTTGTTCAAGCCGCCCGAGAGGCCTTTGACGTGGCTTAACGACTATTATCTTAGTAGACAACAACCGGGACCGACTGTTAACGTGCCCTCCGAAGCACGGAGACGCCCAGTTCAAATACCACTATGCGGTCACCCATCCATAGAATGACCGCGCCAACGGTTGCTTAACCCACAGCTCGTTTACCGACCGGTGAGCGCAACTGGCTATGGACGCCTCAAGTATTTAATGAACGTATAGATAAGTAAGCAAAGTACATAACATGGCAACAAAAAGTATAAAACACTTGCAATTGAAGCGGCTAAGCGTAACACGTAATAATGTGCGATATAAACGACGGAAGTCACTAGCGCGGTGATCGAAACATACGGGACTGAAACACGAGCGGGCACGGAGCGTTTTTGTACTGTCAATGTTACTGAGTACGAGAGACAGTCACTGTTTATAATGATAGTGACAGTTAATTGATTGGGATTTACGATTTTTTAAGGGTAAATTGATATGTGTTATTCGTGATACGCCAAAACAAGTCGGTATAAATTTTATTTTTACATATTTCTTGACGGCATGCAAATTCGCCAAACCGCACTTGGCCAACGTGGTGAACTCAAAGCCTAAACCCCTCCTCATTCATTGAGACATTATAGGATGAAATCTATCTTTTATTTATAAAGACAACTCCCGTACCATGAATCGCTCTTCTATCGCGGGAGTTTGACAAACATACAAACAACGGACACATAGCACAACCAGACCCGAAAAAACTATTTGTGGATCACACAATTAATTGTTCTGTGTGGGAATCGAGCACACGTCTTCCCGATGCAATGGCTTGGCGACCACCTTAACCACAGCGCCACGGAGGTCATCTATCTATACGATAATCTATACTAATATTATGAAACTGAAGAGTTTGTTTGTTTGTTTGAACGCGCTGATCTCAGGAACTACTGGTCCGATTTGAAAAATTATTTCAGTGTTAGTTAGCCCATTTATCGAGGAAGGCTTGTAGAGTACCAATAGGAGCAGATTGCCAGTAAAAAATATAAAAAAATCGAGGAAAATTTTGACCCATTCTCTCTTATGTGACGCAAGCGAAGTTGCGCGATTCAGCTAGTTTATTTATAAACTGCATAAATCACTCAACATAGCACTAAGCTCAGCGTCCCCGCCTCACTTTTCTCCCAGTACATTTTCAGGCAATACTCGTCAACGCAGAAGTAGCTCGTTCAGTTTCCGGCACGCTAATAAAATGAAGTGATTATCATCAATCTTGCGATACACGCGCGTACCGTACGCGTTACAGTATAGACAAACTAATGAACGAGTTGCTATGAGTTTGATAGATTCACTATTAGTATGACTTGATAGATAGAACAGTTTAGTAATTAAACGTATTTTTTTTCCCAGTAAATTACATTGGATTTGCTGAGAAAAACGTCTCCCTCAGCAAGACTAAAGTAGGGTAAAAATATTGAAAAAAGTAATAGTATTCTTAACTATTTATAAAATTAATTAAATAGTTAAAACTATTTATGAAATTACTGTCACTATTTTCTAGTGATAGTAAACTATCACTATTTTAAAATTGTCTCAGTTTGCGTCAATCTATCACTCAAAATACTGAACAGGGGGCCTATCACGTATCTCAGTTGACAGCCATTTGAAAGCCACTATGCTGTCCATTGTTTTCTCCCTTAGATTATAGTGATTAGTACGTTACGTCAAAGCAGCAATGTACTGAATAGTGACCATAGATTTGACGTATACTAGCTGTCAGCTGAGATACGTGATAAGCCCGCTGATTTTCATACACTTTTCACAATTCTACACTTTCAAATTGGCTGAATTATGAATGACAAAAAAGTCGTGAACGCTGAAAAATTACTGCCAGATATGCCAGTAAATACATAATATGATTTTAACGCGAGTGTTATGTGCAGAAAGAGGTATTAATTTCTCATAAATTAATTGTTGCACTAAGGTGCTAATTAGACAGACGATTACATCATTATCTATTCTAGTCAAAACTTTTCTTATTCAAGTTATTTTATCGTATAATTCACCACTATTATCATAAACAGACACGTCGTCTCAATGTATTATCATTATATATCATACAAAACATTCCAGACACACATTGAGACCTAAAAAAAGTCTATTTCTTGCTGAATATTTTTACCGCAGAAACCTAACACAGACCGCCCTTAGAACATTAATCAAACGCACAATTCAGTACCATTTAATGTTTTTAGGGTTCCTTACCCAAAAGGAAATACGGACAGACAGTAAAGTAAGTAAGCAAAACTTTACTGTTTGTGCGTCTGTCGCCATTATCTCATGAACCGTGATAGTGAGATATTTGAAATTTTCACAGCAGATGTATTTTTAATTAATACTAATAGAATAAAAATTTAAAGAGGCTACCATACAAGAGTCATGTTATTTTTGCTGCTTTTTAAGTTTCTGCCCGCGAGTTCGCTCGAATGAAAAGATTTCCCCGGTTCAAAGTTTCCTTATGTATTAATACAAGTTATTAACTAACTGTGTAGGTACTACATACCATCCAAATCTATCCAATAGTTTTTACATCAGAGTAATAAACTAAAAATAATTCATCCTCACAAACTTTCGCATTTATAATATTAATCGGAAAGTAGAATGGTACGGAACCTTTCATGCACTACCAACTCGCACTTGTTAAGTTTTTCCTTGTCAAGAAAACGTTGGTATTTGTACTAAAACGGTACAGATAAGGTTGATAAGTCTTCATTGTGTATAACGATCAACGAGCATTGTTTGTTAGATAACAGATAATACGAACGTTGTTATGACAGGTGGTATTAAAAAAGGGGTGGAATGTGGACGTATGGGGATTTGAGGTTAATACTATAATCGCTGGCTTTGGAGTTTGACAGAATTGGTGGAATGTAAATAAAACAGTGGTAGACAGGTGGAGTGGAGCAGTAACTATCATACCAATGTGAATATGAACAGGTGCTTAATTTTAGGATCACGATACCTTTTGAATTTCCCAACAACCAGCCTTGGACTCAGTGCGACATATGGACCCATTCTTTTCACAAGTTATTAAAATTCGCGGAAGAACAGAATTCAAAGATTTTATTAAGAACAATAAAATAATGGAGATCACAAATAAAGACTTTGCACATCAGTGGTATAACGGATACTCCCGATAGAAAGTTACTAACGAAAGCTATATTAATTATTTTAACCTGAGGCTTATTATTTTACATCCTGCAAAATAACTATACCACGAGAAAACAGTAACAAAGTCGCGGACAATATCTTTATCACAACTCATAATACAGAATAACAATATAGAAATATTCTTTGTCTCATAACGGATGATCCTTAGGGACCCTGGCTGGATGCCAATCAAGAAACCATACAATGTTACTATGGACTTGCTATGTCTATATACTAAAGTTTTCTATTGATATAAATGGAATGATACTTTCAACTGGAACTGGAAGAGTGGATTAGATTCAGCAGTGTTTTGAAAACAAAAAAATATTCTGTAGGAAAGATCAGCAATTCTAGATAAGCTTTTAGTTAGTCTAATGATTGGATTGAGTTTTCGAAGTTATGTGTGTATTAGAAATAATTATCATCATCGTTGCTCTGACGGTGTAGGAAAACATCGTGATAAAACGTTGCATGCCTAAAATTTGGTAAATACATTTATTGAGGGCATGCAAAGTTCCCAACCCGCACTTGGCCAGCGTGGTAGACTCGAGGCCTGATTCCTTCCTCATTTGAGATGAGTCAATTGCCCAGCAGTGGGACAGAAATGAGTTTAAAAAATGGTAGTTCAAAAGATCAATGCCATCGACGAATTCGAAAGACCTTATCCAACACTAGACTAAAATTTACTTAAAACGTATGAGTCAAAACAGCAGTAAACATCGTCATACAAAATCGCCCGACGGCCATCATTTAAACAGTAGCTCAGTTCACCACAAAGGCTTACATACATTATTTACCCGGAGGTGGACCCCGCGTTGTTGGCTACCATTGTTTTAACACAAACGAACGAGCCGTCAAGAGCGCTCGTATATCAAACACTAATATTTATATACAGTAAAACATTGCCATTTATTGTTATAGAGATATATTAATATGACTCTTGATCTTCAAGCTGATTTAAGCCGAAATTGTAAGCGGACGTAAACAATATCATCTTTAACTATTCTTTAAATCTTCTTGTAGCCCTAGGTGGTAAGCAATCAGCATATACGATATTCTACGATGTTTAAAAGTTACCTCACAAAATAGCCAGTAGCGTACAGAGGTAAAAAAGAATCTATAAGTTTAAGTAAGCCTTTGCGCGGACATCTTATAGTTCAGTGGCCACTTGGTGACACGGTCCTAAGCATATCCATCGTAGAAGGGCTCGGTCAGCCGGGCTCAGTTATTGACAATCATGATAACAGCTGATAAACCATTTCAAAAGCCTTAAGTGACTAAGATACCAGATTACCCACTAACATAAATAAATTCGCGTATTACTCGCAACTTCTTGCTTTCAGAGTCATAAGTGCCAACTCTTTATGTAATACTAAATTTCACATAACTAGGTGTAAAATACATTGAATGATATATCATTACAGACATATTCATCAAACATAGCACTTAGTTTCCATAGTTGACACCAATTGCGTCACGTAATGAGCCGGCACACAAACTGTTCTTCCCTGATTACGAATTATTGGATATTTTCTACGTCTGCTAAAGAAAATTGTAATATTTTTTGTTATTTAACAATAGCATGAGAAAAAGCGAGTTAATTGCATGGGCTAAGAAACAATAAGTTTTAGATTGTGTTCTATAAAAATAATAGAGTAGACAGTCGAACAAAAACATTAAGAGATGGCTAGAAAATTTCAGTTTTCCGGTGACGTGACAGTCCCGTAGTCGCATTTTTATTTATTTAACCCATTACTGTCCTATAGTTACAGTAGTCAGAAGCTTAAGTCTGACAACCAGTTTCGAGACTGGAAGCCGACTTCAGCATAGTTGGAAGAAAAGGTTTCTCCCAAACCAGAGATGGGGTAAGGCTTCGAGTCCACCAAACTAGCCAGATACGGGTTGGGGATTTTGCCTCTGACTTTATTATGCACAGATATTACTTAAAAATACATACATATAATATTGTTCGATGTGAGAAAGAGAACAGAGGTCTCATGATCTATAGCAGACACTCGAAAAAGTAATTTCTACAATCGAATCCAAAACAAATATATCCTACTAGAGGCCGCCCGCGACTTCGTCTGCGTGGAAACTCCGGGATAAAAAGCCAATAAAGAGCCTATGTGTTATTCTGGGTCTTCAACTACCTACATACCAAATTTCATCGTAATCGATTTAAGTAGTATTTGCTTGAAAGGGTAACAAACATCCATACATACATACTCACAAATTTTCGCATTTTTAATATTAGTAGGATTAACAGTTTTTCAGACCACAATTTGTAAAAGGCTAAATGTACGATACTCTACACATAACATTGGTATAACAAAAACGCTTCATGATTTACTAAAACAATGATATTATTACATCAAGTGCACACCTGTTTGCGAGTGACAAACTCTCTTCATTTGACCCTTGTCAAGCATTTTGATATTTTTGTTTGCAATGATGTAACATTTTCGTTATTTCATTACTCCATATTTTTGTCATACAAGCTTGATAAATAAAATACATGATTTGAAGTATATAATATTATATTAAAATTATTATTTACATAAGAATATTCACAAATTACTATTATGTATACAAAATCTAAAACGAAAATTTGAAAAATACATCATTTGGATGATTAATGTCGAGAAACCACCAGAGATGTTTTAAAGCAGTTCTTGATAGAATGCTAAATTAACCAATTTGACTCAAGACATAACCGAAACATCTTGGTAATAGACTTCTACGGTTAAAACACCAGCTTCTCATATCTATACTAATATTATAAAGCTGAAGAGTTTGTTTGTTTGTTTGTTTGTTTGAACGCGCTAATCTCAGGAACTACTGGTCCGATTTGAAAAATTTTTCACTGTTAGATAGCCCATTTATCGAGGAAGGCTATAGGCTATATAATCTATATATCATTACGCTACGACCAATAGGAGCAGAGTACCAGTAAAAAATGTTACAAAAACGGGGAAAATTATAACGCAAGCGAAGTTGCGCGGGTCAGCTAGTTAAAACATATTTGCGAATAGAACCACACAATATCGTACTTAACCAACTAACTAAACCATAAAAATTACCGTATCAGTAAAGCTTTCGCGATTTACTCTTTTCAAACGCCTGAAACCGCGTACCCATCAGCTCAATCTTTAAGAATACTGCGACGTTCGAACGCACGATTAAATCCCTTCGATCAAAAGCCTATACAGTTTCAGTATCTATCACCTATGCAAATATGTTATGTTATTCTCCCTTTCCGAGCTTGTAGCAGATTCAGAAATAAATAAATAATTTAGTTTTCATGCTAATGTATAAAAGGCATCAAAAGTGCTGAAAAGACATTAAAATATCAATTTTACTTATATTTATATGTAACAATCACGCACACTTGCGTGCGGATGTTATTTGATTCTTTCATTAAATTAAGGTCTTCCTGACTCGACAATATTTTATATTATATTGTATACTAACTATCGCCCACAGCTTCACTTGTATCGCTCTGCCTGTCTGTTACACTTCAAAACTAAAATGCTGAACCGATTCTGATAAGAATTTGCAAGAAAATAGCTCAAATTTCTAAAATCCTTTCTTAGTGCTTCACTACACTTCCTAAGGAATATTCATGCCAAATTTCATTTTTCCACGCTCAGTAGTTTCGGCTGTGCATTATTCATCACTTACTCAGTATCGAAAGAGTATTGTATATGTGTATAAAATTAGTTTGCTTGAAAAATCAATATTTTAAAAGCGCTTTTTATCAAAAAATCGAATATCTTATTCTCTGCATAATACTGCAGTACCACTTTACAACACTGCGAAGACAATATTCAATGCTTTTAGCTAATTAGCCGTTAATTCTCACAAAGAACTTTCAGCGACTAATGCGCTAAATGCTTTTTACTGAAAATACTATAAATCTAGACTTGAAAAGCATGACCTACATTTAAGTATGCTGACTTTTGTCTTGTTTCAAAATGAATCAATTCTTTGTGCATATTATTATTAATAACAACCAGAAACAAATGCTCGTGCTCATAATACAAATAATTGTCCCGGATGGGACTAGAACCCACCAGACGCGGTCCTATGGTTATTGCGGCGAGTTGACTACTCTAACCAGTGCGTCAATCATGCAGTTAAGTTTACTATATTTGTCACAGAATGTCTAAATTTACCCGACTTCACATAACAATTAATCTTTCCCCATCCGCAATAAATAACTAAATTCTACCGTCAAATTCTAACCCTTACACATCTGCCATCAACTGAGCATCGAACCCGCATCGATTAATAAACGTGGCAGTTGAAACACCGCAACCAACGTATCGCAACGATTTAATTAAATGCATGTCACTCGCGGGATACAAAACAAATCACTATTTTAAACAAATTATTGTTATGAATGTACAAGTACAAAATTTTGGAATACTAGTTTTATAAGCGCGTTTAATTAATGTTACAAAAAAAGAAGCTCGTGACTTAGTTAACAACAGCCGCGCGGATCGATCTCTGAGGTTAAGCTATGCTTGCCGAGGTTGTCCTATGGATGGGTAACCATATTATACACATCAAATTCCACTGTTTTAGAAATCACGTTAAATTGTGTAAACCCTGCCATCTATCATCTATATATGCTAATATCTGCCATCAGCTGAGCATCGAACCCGCATCAATTAATAAACGTGGCAGTTCAAACGCCGCAGTCAACCATCAAACGTATTGCAACGATTTAATTAAACGCATGTCAGTCGCGGGATACAAATCGAACTACTATTTTAGATACTAACAAATAAATTTAATAAAATATATACATATGTACAAAATGTTAGCATTTTAGTTTGATAAATGCATTTTATTTCATTTTTGTTTCAATGTTATTTCTGTCCTGTGCAGGGGAACACGAGCCCGCTGATTTGATTCTCGGGTCGGTAAATGCTGCAATTAGTATTGCCAGAGAGCGTAATAATTCTAAAACTAAAGTTAAAAATACACAGATTCACAAAAAAAACCCTTTTTTAAATTTTTTGTGACATTACGCCTGAAAAATCCAAAGTATTTCGCCATCTATGTTTTAGTACCATGCTATAGAAGGCAAGTCCTGTAGCCATACACCTATACCCTGTACGTAACTAAACTCCGGGCTATTATTATTATTATGGTTATTCATACACCCAAATCCAAAAAAAAGACCCTAAGATTCTATTTGGCTTTATAATGGCTTTCCTAAACTAGTATTGATACTTGCAGATTTTTTCATTTTTGAATGCCGTAAAACTGGCCCTAAACATCTCTTATAGAATCTTCATCTTCAATTTAACCTCCAATCAAACAATCTTACAATCAAAAACCCAAACACTCACAATCCCCTACTCCGATCCATCCAAGTGGGGTGCAACTCGACAGATATAAGTGAGAGCGGCCACCACCGCCTCTTACATTGACTTGAGTGATACAACAAGACACATAGATATGGATTACAAAATTGTGAGTACGGTGATGGGTTTCTAGTGAGTTACGATCGAAAACATGTGGTGATGACTTTTCGTGAGTTATTTTGAAAGGATATTATGGTATTTTGTTGCGTATATTTTCGGTATTTTAAAATCGAGTTTTGTATTTTTTTATAAATTCAATCATTTTGATAAATTATCGTGCTGTGTTCATGGAAATAGTATTGGTTTCATTCATTTGTTGAAGCAAATATAAGATTCGTGTATATATTTTTTTTCAAGTGAATTATTTAATTTTAATTGACTATTTTACGTGAATTTATATTTTTTTGTTAATTACGTTATAATTAATATTACTTTAACAACCATTTTTTACATCACCAATTAACATTATCCGAATAACGTGTTCGTAGTATACATCGTGATAGTCCAGACAAATAAAATACATAATTATTATGAAAAATCTAAATTAACAACAATATTAATCACATTTTACATGTGTATTAGAAATCTTTTAAATGCTGCAAATCAAGTAAAACCTAAATACATTTCTTTACATAAAAAAGTAATTAAAACGATAATTTCATTTCATCAATGCATTCTAAAATCCATTTATACATAAACGACTTATGATATAACGTGTTCAATAATACATATTACAGATAAAAAAACTTCTTTTAGTTCAATATTCATAGAAAAAATGATTCTAATTCATATAATCTATTGTACAGAGTAATATCCATAACTCAATGTCCAGACATGACAAGATAAAATATTGTTTTCTAATCTTCTTTATTATTAATATTATAAACTAGCCGCCCGCCTTGGCTTCGCCCAGTTTAAAAACCTTTATATTTCCACATATAAACCCCTATACTAAATTTACAAATGTTATCACTCTGTCTATAAAAAAACGACTTAAAAAAATATGTTGCGTAGTTTTAAAGATACAAACATACAGACATAGGGACAGACGCGGAAAGCGACTTTGCTTTATACTATGTAGTGATGCGAAAGATTGTAAAAATAGGTATACCTACCTATGTTTGTTACTCTTTTACGCAAAAACTACTGAACGAATTTGGATTTAATTTGGCATATCGATAGTTTATAGCCTGAATTAACATCGTGGACGAATTCGCGGACAGAAGTTAGTGCTATACTGTTTTAATGATAAAATTTTCGCTACTGTAATTAAGCTGATAGGGATAAGAATTTTCCTTCCACGCAAGTGAGTGATAGTTTAAAATGTATGCATCACAATGCACACAGTTTTTTACTTATAGAGTTAAATATAAAAGCTAAAACTAATCGGTATTTGAAGCAATAATAATACGCAAATAACTGCCACAGTGGTGCGGTCAGTAGTATATCCGACTGGCGACCATGAGGTCTTGGATTTTATTGCCAGGTCGACAAAGAGCTTAGTCTTTTTGTAATTTAAATTAAATTAAGGTGGCAATAGGCTTGTCCAATATAGAATTAACATTATTATTGGCAAAACGTGGATGTATTTTTCCCACCTCCGCCTACACCTTCGGGGTATAACGGGCTTGATATAATGTTTGTAATAATACGCCATACACAAAACAATCTCAGCCGTTTATTATTGTACGTTTTCACCAAATAATTACGCACCACATTGTACCGTTGATGGAGTAATTAAAATTATGTATTGGAATTATGAAACGACTTGATAATTATATACGAAACTCTACGTGTCTATAGAATCGTGAAATTACTATGAGTCTTGCTCGGTTACATTCGGTTGGTTGATTTAAGAATCGGTAGGAAATTGTACGTTGGTTTTATAATTTAGAGTAAATTAAATTTCACCAATTACTGTCTCACTGCTAGACTTCTTTGTTACGTATGCTATATTTTTTCAATATTAGTTAGTTCCCAAGTTATATCATAACTGAATAGGTTCTACTTTTTGTATAGCCAGTTATTATTTGTTCTTGCCAGCTCTTCTCATTGGCCCTACCTTCCGAACTGGCGGAAAAATTCACTCTGTGTATCATTGACCAACATAAGTGTCAGCATTTGACCAAAATGAATCAATGATTTGATTTTGTATGATACCAATTAGCACTTAGCGTAGTCTAGTTTAGTTAGCAGCTAGTAGTAGTCTCATACTTTGAAAAATCCTTTAGTTTCTCTTTTTTTTCAAACATACATATTTGGTCTCTTATTAGTTAAATTCTTTTCAATTTATAGGTCTTTCTAGCTTTTTTTTTCAACCAATCTTTATTTACAACTAAAGCTGACTTAAAACTTTCGAACTTACTATTTCCGACTATTTTATTTCTTAACGTCAATAGTTTTCTGTTGCTGTCACACGTTTAAATACATTAAGTTTTAACGCCACTGCATCATCGGGTCACGTCTTAAATCAATTATCACTTATAGTCCAACAACTTAGTAGAGAGCCTGCAAGGCTCGCGGGTGGAGCACAAAATTTAGAATTGAGCATGTCAGCGACTTGCAGGCCTACGCAAAAGACGGTTGCCTGTTTGATGCAGTACCTACAGATATTTTATTTTTGGAAATACACGATTTTAATATACAGAGTGGAAAAAAATAGTGATTAGGAAACCTTAATTATATTGAAGATATCATAATTCTCTAAAAATAAAGGAAACATACTACTATTTTGTTAAGTAATGACGCACTCTAAAGCTCTCTCTACTCAGTTGTAGGACTATAAAATGACTTCAGCCTAAAGCCATTGTTTACTTACTTCCATCGTAAAACATAATTTCTAATCTAATAGGAAAACAGTAATACGAGTCACCATAAATCACAATTTCACTTACAAACACTGTCAGCATCGTACCTAGGACTTCCTCACACCGTTTCCTCAATATTAGCATAATAATAGCGTTGAATTTTTCACTATAATTGCTAATTAGTACTGCGATGTGTATCTTCCTTGTAAAATGTATCTAACAATGAAATAAAAGTATGCGTGGATTTGTATCTGAGGATTTTCATCGCTACGAGTATGTGTAATCAGTATGTCATAACTTTACGCATATGCTTTTACAATCGGAATAAAACGTTTTAAAGATATTGGTTTTATTATCATACTGTTTCTTTAAAAGAAAACGTGAACTGACTACTGTCGGATTATTTTATGCCAGTTTAAAGTAACTGTGACCCTAACAAAATGATATGCACTTTATCATTACTGACATTGGCAGACATTATATGTCTTGTTACAAACTTCCGAAAGGCATGAATGCTTTTCTTCAAGCATATTTTTGTTTTATTATTTTGTCAATTTAATTCTAACTGCAGGATTATCGACCGTTCTTACACACAACATACTATTACATCTTTCTTCAATACATTAATAGCAATAACTTAACTCATTGTAAGCACTAATAACCAATAACCAATTCCCAATCTAATCGGCTCTAACTCAAAATACACACTCAAAGAAAGCTCGGCAACAAGAATGTTCCCACAATTATAACCAAGTATCAATTACAATCACATTTCATACACCCACATAACAGCAAGTAATACTTATAATGTACGTGAAAAGTAAAAGGATGCAAATCTCTCGTCCATTTAGTGGCAAGTGAAAATATCGCGTGCGTTAGACTTCGTTAGTGTCACGCTATGAGCACGTGATGTGAACGCGTTCCGTATCTTGGACATTGATCCTCTTATTTACATGACAATGAAAAAATCTATCATTTATTTCAAGAATAAAGATTCGAAAAATCTGCTTGTCTATCCCTTGCGCTAAACCACTAAAACTGCTGAACCGATTTTCATTAAACTTTCCGTTGGAGGCTATTATATATTTTCAAAGCGAAGCAAGTGATGCCGCGTGCATCAGCTAGTCTTAAATTAATCTGTTAAACATTCGCGGATAC
Source organism: Anticarsia gemmatalis (assembly GCF_050436995.1). Lineage (NCBI taxonomy): Eukaryota > Metazoa > Arthropoda > Insecta > Lepidoptera > Erebidae > Anticarsia > Anticarsia gemmatalis. Next base: position 9,385,032 of record NC_134767.1, on the reverse strand, counting down.
ACTGGTTTAAGATGAAAATCAATGAGATAGCTCGATAGCTTATAATCTAAGATTACTCTGAGAGAGACAAGCCTTTACAAAAACATTAAGTATATTTTCTATCATGTTTAAGGATTGTTAGAACAAAAAAACAAAGTAACATTAAATGAATTTTAGTATTACTGTCTACTGCTTAAATAAAATATCAAAACTATCACAGAACAACTCACACTCGGTCATTTGATTTCTAACTAAGCAGAGCTTTTTCTATGGAAACCATATAACTGACAAACTTAACTAAACTAATATGTTTATACTTCTAAATTCATACTTATGTATATACAGAAACAATCAAGCTCGATTCTCTACCAAAATCGACTACCGACAACCAGCTAGCTATTGAAAAAAAATGTATGAAAAGATTTTCATAAATTTTTTTTCAATACGACATTTACGACGCCGGTTAGAGGCGCTGATCAGATGATCAGCGTCTCTAACCGGCGTCGTAGGAACTAGCAGTACATATTAAATATCAAATTTTCGATACTCGACAGTACCGACTGTAGAGAATCGCGCTACAGAACAGATACTCGTGGTCATCACACAAATATATATCCCGGGTGGCATTCGAACCCACCACACGCGACGGTTATTGTGGCAAGGTGACAGTCACAGACAGACTTTCCTGTATTATAATAGTGTCTATTTCTTCTACATTGTCCATAGTAAAAACAGCAAAGGAAACGATATTAATACAAGGAAGTACGCTAGCGTGGCAGTCGGTAATTGTGACAGTCTGACATCCGCGTGTTGCGTGCCGCGATTGATATATATCCAATTATTGACTATTAGCATGCAGATCTAGACGAAACTTAGGCATTCAAAAGTGGGACATGATAAGCTTTATATAACGGAAGAGGAAATGTGCATGTTTGAGCTCTATTCGCTATGTTATGACAGCGCCACCTAGCAGCCGAACTAGCTCGAAGAGTTTCCTATTTTTGTTAGATCGCGCGATTCAATCAATTTGTCAATTTTGTGCCCGACATAGAAAGATACAAAAAGCATCTTTCGAGGAGAAACTGGCTCGAAAGATGCTTTTTGTAAAGCATCTTTCGAGCCAGTTTCTCCTGTGACAAGAACTGTCGATGTCCAGCTCTGGACTTCTAGCCTTTATGCAGAAATGCCATGCATGCTCTGCTAAAATTGGAAATAAAAAACAACACTTAAACATCAATGGCACAAACCAATAATGACTGGTACAAACAGAAGGAAACTTGTGCCTCTGCAGCTGATAGAAAAAGTAAAGAATAATAATGTTTATATCTGAGGTGCCGCGAAGATCTGAAGAAAATCGAATATCTAAGAGACGCAAAATACAATCATGTGGGAAACAGATCATTCTTGAGTTGACTGACTATCAATTTAAGATTCACTTTATAATCACTTATAACCTAGAAACGAATAGTTCATATCTAGTAAACATACAATCCTATCATTTCAACAATATAAACATACCCTACACTCCTTCCAGAAGCGTAGTAAACAGAAAATTAACTCTCCAGTCAAGAACGGCTTATAGCAAACAACATCATAATAAGCTATCGCTAAATAGTGCAAACTTGCTTGTGATAATCCTTAAAATTGTATGCGAAACACGCACAGATTGCCTCGTGGAATATTAGTGATTAATTTTAGATACGACAGTTCAATCAGGGACGTAAACAATACAGTATAGTTGCTTATGAGAATTTCTCATTGGTTTATGAGTTGAACTGGTGGTTTTTTAGCCTTTGCGAGAAGAATTAAGGAAGATGTATGTTTTATGCCACAATGGGAGACTATTTTGATCATCTGTTACCAAAGATTTTAACAAAAATGTTGATTTTAAAGATAAATAGTGTTAAAAGCTGACCCACGCAACCCCATCCCGATGACGTGTTAATTGGTTTCTGAGGGACCATGAGTCGGGACTGCGTCTTGAAGTATATACTAGCAAAATTTCATTCAAATTGGTTCTGCTGTTTAAACGTGAAAGTGAAACAAACGAACAGACAGTTATCGCAATTTATAATATTCGTAGATACTGACTATAACCGATAACTTCAACAACTAAGTCTTCCAATATCACTCACGTAGTGTATCTCACTTAAGATCATCTTCAAACAAAATCTCAACAAATATTTTCATCTAACCACAAGCCCCACTAACACCACTCGGACAAACAACTCGAGTAGCACACAACGAACATCAAGTAAAAGAAAGCGTCTCAAATATTGACAATTACGCGCAATGACTCGCCGGTCACATTAGTCCGATATTAATGTGACTTACGACTTTCCGGTTCTGATGTAATGTGTGAAGATTTCACTTGAATTTGTTTGTTAGTTGAATTAGTGAATCAGCTGTTTTGGTAAGTTTGATAGGCTATCAACAATTTAAAAATTTACGAATAATCTCCATAACAATCTTGGCAGTTATCTCATACAGCTCCATTAACTTTTCGAGCTAGTGGTAAATTCATAAAGTTATCTTTATTGGTCACTTAGACTTCTTACTTTTCTTCTACCTTGCGTTTATTCACATCATTAAACTATATTTAGTAGTTTCCGGATCTCAGACTCATAAGTAATTTAAACAGTTTCGTGATAACAAAAGTTTAGTAAAAAAGAGTAGGTTTACAATTCATCTTCTTTTATCTTTGGTAGCATTCCCCATATTTTGTTTTCGTTCCAGAAGCTCAATTGGTACAAAAACCTCTCTTCTCTACCTTCAGATCAAGTTACGAAAGCTATCCAGATCGATAGTGAAAACTAAACGCCGTACAAAATTGCGAACACTTTACTCCGGGACCAGGAAAATAAAATAAATAACACGCAACATCTAATATTTCCTCAAAGATACAAATTGACGTAATACCAAGCAGTCCATACATAATTTGTTATACATCGGCCCACATCCGAGCTTTAACTCAGTGTACCGTTCAAAATCCTACTTGTATTATAAATGCGAAAGTTTATGGAGATGATGTTTAATATTCTTTTAAGCAAAATTACTTTATAGATTTTCACGATAACACTTATTTTTGAAAATATACAAAATATTATGTCTGTTACACTCGAAGGTATAGAAAATACACTCACGTTTTTCCATAAAAAAATGCCAGTCCTATGTATAAAGGGTGAGCCCATTGCTGATTTCCACATTGTGCATGGGCCAACAGACTAAAGTCTGGATAATCATAAAGCAAAGGTCCTGAACCTGACTAGTGTGGTTAACTCCAAGGCCTAACCCCTCCCTCATTCCGGGAGAAGACCTTTTGCCGTGCAGTGGGACATTAAAGGATTTAACAAACACACGCTTTTTTCACATAGGGGTCGACAGAGACCAAAAACGCCACTTGGTACGATTCTTACAAACTTTTCTTGCCTTATTCACATCCATACATCTTGTCATACAGGATAGTCGGTTACGAGTACTACACACCTGATCCTTTCAAGACATCGTCCGGATAAATTTATTTCAACATTATTAAATCTTGTCATGCGAACGAAGTAGCAGGCAGAACCTAGTCATCCATAACACGATCCCTTCGATATCGTCGCTTCGATCAAATCCGACAAATATTTGTGCTTCACATTTAAATGTTTTTGTTCCAAAAAGGTTCTTGTTTGTGTATGTAGATTTCTCTTATTTGTTGATGCACATGTGTAGAGTTCTGTTTTGGTAAAAATAGTAGGACTTCGGGTTGATAGAGATATGGACAGTTTTCTGTTGTTTGTCAAAGTTACTTCAGTTATACTTAAAGATAACTTTTATTTAGTTTTCTCGGTGGAATTGGTTCCCATGTCTGATGATGGGTATCCTTATACATATAGAACTATTCGTCACTCGTTAATATTCAATGGTATTATTTTATTGGTATATGAGCACCAATCGAAAAACGTAACTTTGAATCCAATATTTTTTTATTCACGCCATACGTGGCAACTATTTTAACCACTGCATTACGGAGGTATTCTGGATATTTTGGAAGGAATTTGTGGGACCTAAATTTGAAATGTCATTGTAGCTTGATCGCTTCAAGGACAAAAAAAACTGACTGATACATTAAACAGTGGGTGTCAGTGTACCCATAAACAAAAATTTGAAGAATCTCTCGTCCTTTCTATTCTGAACCAGCCAGTAGAGCTCACCCTTTAGGCGTAGTGTTTCACAGTAATTGACTTTTTGTCGTTACCCAGAAAATTCCGAGTGGGATTATATTACAGTACCTACCCGGACCTTAATTGATTTTGAGAAAGCGTAGCAATTTGCTGCGGATAAGTTTCCTGAGGTCCGGACATTGGCTCAAAGAAAAACATTGTGAAGTTAATTTACTTGTAGAAAAAGCTCTTCAGGAAATGATAAATTAATTTTGACGTTAAAAAAATTGGCTATTATAAAAGCCTTTGTAGCTGCACTTGGAGAATTTATATTGCTTTAATAAATGAGACAAGTAATACGGAATAGGCTAGAAAAACGAAAACTAGTAGGTACTCTGCAATATATGCAGTTGAGAAACTGCACCAGAATTGGGTAGTTTTCAGTATATTACTTGTTGCAATCTACCCTATCAGCAGAACTAATCTCATCAAGCCATTCTCATCTACTCATACGAGACTTAAAGGAGATGAAATTATTATATGTAAGCGAGGCCTCGATTGTGAGGTGATGCAAACGAGAATACACCTTGTTCCAGAGGCCATGGGTTTGATCGCCACACGGAACAAATATTTATGCGATCCACAGATAGTTATTTCGGGTCTGGTTGTACGTTGTTGCGTGTTTGTAAAAGACCACGCGTTACGAGAGCAATTATTAGTAGGGTGGAGTCTTTAAAAAAAAAGCCATAATAATAACTCAACTCAACAGCCAAAATAATAACATAATAAAAACTAAATAAGAGAGTACCACATTCGCATTCTCATAATATACTATTTAATCAAAATAACATACGTACAGCAAACATCAAACGCATCTAAGTCAATTCGCTCTGGCAACACGTTAGCGTCAGGATTACCGCCTCATATCGAGTTACGAACATTGACGCGACGTGTTCGTGTAATATTATCTATGTTACACTTACTACTGCAGTCAAAGGGATATTGGATGATGAGCTTTGACGAATCCTACTATAGTCCAACAATTTTTTATGTAACCCATTACTGTCCTACTGCTAGGCCAGGGTCTTTTCCCAAACGAGGGAAGGGGTTAGTCCTAAAGTAAAACCTGCTGGTTTCAGTTGCCAGTTGGGGACTTAGCATGCCCTTAATAAATGTATTCAACTTTAAGCATGCAAGGTTTCATCACGATATTTTCCTGCACCGGTAGAGCAAGTGATAATTATTTCCTCCGAAACACGGAGGAAGCCAGCGGACATAATATGGTCACCCATCCAATGATCAACCTCGACAAGCGTAGATTAACCTCTTATAACCAAAATAAATAAAAATAAATCGTGCATAAGGCTCTCTACAAAGTTGTCGTACTATAGTAGTGCAATGAAAGGGATATTGAATGAGCTTTGACGGTCGTGCTAATACTATTTAGGATTTAGCGCGGCTCTCTGTAAGGTAAAGTTAATAGGTATTGAAGCTTCATCCGTATTGATAAATTGATTTTGTAAAATCTTTTTGTGGAAGCCGTTGCATCTGTTAACATTTTTTGTAGGAGTATAGGTACTTGTTAAGGTGTATTGAAGTCAGTCATGTTTAACCAAATCTATGTACATACAGAGTAAGTGTATAAGGCAGGGGATAATTGCCAGGAAATGGCCAAGGGCGACTCTATTATCATTTTTTTTTATTTACCTACGCGATTATATTGTTAGACAAAGATCTCACTCAAAAGAAATATAAAACCGTCTTCGCACAGAATAAGACAAGAGAAAAGTAAGAGAGATGCTTAGTTGAATCCACAATCATATTACAAAATTACAGAGATATTATTATTATTATTCTAAAGTATTACCTTCTCCAATTCCTACAACTTATACAGTTCACTTATAACAACAAGAACTTATTGAAAACCTAACTTTATAACAATAAAACTTCAAATACTAATCGAAAATAGACTCTATTTGAAAGGAATAAGGTACATTTTCCTTAGAAAAGTGTTTAAGTTCTTCGTTTTAATTCGCCCTTGCATTTTTATTGGAACCGGGATTGCCTGGAGACGTATTGATTGAATGTTCCACAGATAATATTATGATTGAAGGAAATTGTAATAGTTTCTTCTTGGAAGGTTAAAGTGGAACGAGATGTAGTGGAAAAATTGTTTAAGCTTGGGTCATGATATTTGAGATTAGGGATTTTGTAAATCTAATACGAAATGGCAAGCACTTTTAAGTATTTGTTGAAAATATAGAACTTAATGTAGCTTCATCCTCTTCTTCAAGCTTCGAAATGAAAGAGAATACTGTACTTATAATTATATTTTAAACAGACCTTGGGACTATCTCTTCGGAGGATCCTCTTGTATTTATTGAAAATAAGACCTAACGTAAGAAAATTTCTTGTTTTGGTCTTGGAAAATGGTTCAAGAACGGGATTTAAGCAAAGTATTTAAAAAATCAAGAGTAAATCTATATCCATTAGCCAATCAAAGAAAACTTCAATTGTAAATGCAAGTCAACGCGCTTCAAACATTTTTTACACTACTAATTAGTGAGTCAGGACATTGTCGAAAATTTAAAAATAATAGAGGAGTTTCGGGAAGGCATTGTCCAACAATGGGAAAGTAAAAAAAAAACTATTGACCAGAAGAATAAAACAAAAGATTACTTTTCTATCTAATATAGCGTAATATTTCCAATAAATGTACCACAAGAATAGCTACAGTTGTTGGGGTTATCGGACAAGACCGATAAATTAATTAAACTGCCTCACAGAACGCCACTCGTGGCGGACAGTTGGACAACTGATATAGGTACCATGTTTCATTTTACAAAATCACTTTACATTTTGTTTACTAATCAGTGGAAATTTTGACCAAATAATATGATGATTATGGAAAATATTGACCACATTTTAACTTTATTAAAATATACGACTTATTTCCTGCATCTGTAGCGCATGAAGTGCATCTAACTGCTAAACACGCGTACCCGGGTATTTTCCCGGGTAAAATGACTTATTAGAATTTAATTTAGATTAAGGTTAATTATAACGTTTAATCTGATCTGATGACTAATCATATTTTATACGGAAATATACATTTTGTAATAATTTGCGTATTTGTATGTATTTTGATTAAACTAAACACCTTTGCGGTTCATGTTTAGTGTGATGTCTATTTAAAGAGATTAACTTATCATTCTATACTTAACGCTGTTATGAGTGGGATTTGAAACCCTTTGATGTGAGAAAATAACATCCAACTGTACACATTTTAAAATTTTTACTAAACAAAATATTGAAATGTCAGTCAATTTGTTCTTTTAGTTTTTACTAAAACTCGTTGGGAGCTAGTAGATAGTAGTGTCTATCTTTTGTCTGAAAAACTGTTGAAAATATTGAACAACCAAACGAACGAATAGTTTTGTTTTGAACTGAAAAGTTGTGATAAAAAAGCTGTACCGTTTCACCTACAATTTCTACCTACTACAGATGTACGAGTATGTCCCGTGTATTGTTTACGCAAATGTTAAAACAAATTTGTAGAATGTGTTTCGTTTCTATAGATTTGTATTTAAAAGATGAAGATAGTTACTCACAAAAAATATCCAACGAGTTTTCTGGATGCATCTGGTCGGTCGAGGAATAAGGAAAAGGGTGACTTTACTCCCTAATTAAATTTTATTAGCTTAAGTGTTCTTAACCCTACTAAAGTAAAATAAGTAAACCAGATTGTATGTTTGTTACTAAATCACTCAAATCAGCAGACCGGAGTGAAATAACACAAAGTCATTTTTAATAGGTAGGACACTTTATCCCGCGCTTTCACCAACATCGTCCGCGAGGAAAATCTATCTACACCAACTCGTGATAACCAGTATTTATAAAACTCATAAACTAATCTCCACAATTCCAGTTATACGTTCAATCATATTTTCTATGATAATGTTAGATTTCTAACTGGCCTGTTAGTCAGACGAGGCTAAGTGTCTAGTCCCTCAAGTCGTGATGACGGGTACTTTCGCAAACGTTTTCACTGCGCCAGCGCACGTTGAAACGTTTTGTTAAACACGATATAAACGTCAAATCTATTATGGTTTTTGTACTAAAATTGACAGACAAATAGACAATGAAAGACGACATAAAGTATAATGTATTTGACAGCAGAATTGTTCCACTAAATGGCAATTAGCTGTGACATATCTTAAAAAGTTACATCGATTGAGTAGGCACGATACTTTACTATTTTTTCCCTGTCAAATGTTGATAAGTAAAACAAATAACTCACGAAAAGGTTAAAAACAACCACTCATTAGTTTAGCTTTTTCCACTTAGTTGTATTTTTCTTCTGGAAAGCATGTCAATATCCCTATTTCGTGTAGTAAACTTTAGTCATACACAAAAGGCTATCCTCTAACGGGCACAGTCAAGTTTCACAATATGTTTTCTTTACAAAAGTTAATTGTCCCGTTCCGTTCATTATTCGCCGCAACCATTGCGTCGGCAGGTCGTAGGTTCGATTCCCACACGGAACAGTTATTTGTGCGTTCCACTAATAATTGTTTCGAGTCTGGTTGTACTTTGTGTCGGTTTTTTGTATGTTCGTAAAAGTCCCCGCGACACAAGAGTTAATCTTAATGCGGGAGTTGTCTTAAAAAAGAATTAAAATATTAATCGTCTTAGCAGCATTACACCTAGTCTAAGACCCTCTCTCTAATTTCCAGAGTGCCGTCTCCCTCCTACTGGTCGCGTGCGTGGCGGCCCAGTTCGACGACTTCGGCGGTGGCTACGAGGGCTACCACAAGTCGCCGGTGCACCTTCATCAGCAGCAGAACCTGGACGATGGCCACGAAGGACATGGAGAGGACTTTGACTTGGATTACCATGTGAGTAACGAAGAAATATACACTAATCCTACCTATGTAAGGTCTACCTTACTCATCAGAAATGGATGAATATAAACCAGTAATAATAAATAGAAAAATTATAGACGAGAATTTATTAGCAGAAAATGCTCGAAATTGAAAAGTTAGGTTCTGGCTATATCTAGGGATAATTTTTCCTTCATGCTTTTTCTACAAAACATATCTCTATTTGGCTGCTGTGGTTTACTTATAGATGCAAAAGTAGTCAGGTGAAAGGTTCCAAAATTTTATTTTCGTTGGAGTCATACTCTCTTGTATAATAATGGGATCTGCCTTTACAAGCTTATAATACTAATGCTTATGCAAAAAACCGAGCAAAAAGCATATATATTTCTAACAATTTTCGATTAAATAACAACCCTCAGTCAGCTAAAGTTACTTAAACGAGAGGCTATTTCAATAAGGCACCATTTAGACCCGGATATGGTTTCGATATCTCACAATACAGCCGCAGAACTTCAAACGTTTTTAATACTCATATCTCAAAGCTATTCACCAAACTGTCGATAAAACGAAATATTTTCAATATCGAACTAAAACTGCGGCTTTGTGGAGCCCTGAAACTGCCAGCTTACATTTTTCACGTTCACGCTGAAAATTTCAAGAGTGCGCTCGTGCCGGCCGCTGTATTAAAAACTTGGTCATGTCTGAAATTTAGGACAGCAAATTCGTAGCATGTTTTTAACAAGCTTTTATGTGTGTTCAAATTATTCTTGTACAGATGCCAAGCTTTTTCAGCATAGGAGTAGGTAGGCATTAAATAACATCTAAAATCTTCGATATCTATTCATTTGTACTGTAACAATAGAGGCTATTTGAAATGTTACTTAAGGTCGGAGGTCAACCCCACAAACATGAACTTAAGGTTCAACTGAAATCTAATACCGTATAGTACAGCATACCGCATTTTTTTTAAACAAATTACTAGAATCCATTTCTTTCTCAGCTCTTTTTACATACCGGTATAATTATAATCCATTCCAATGGTAAATTTCAGGCGCATCCCAAGTACTCGTTCGACTACTCCGTGAAAGACCCTCACACCGGTGACCAGAAGGAACATTGGGAGACCAGGGACGGAGACAAAGTTAAAGGTAAGAAGAAAGAAAATAACAACTAAATCTATACTCTCGCTATCATGTTATTTTTGGACATCTGACTACAGGTACACCGTTAATTAATGATAAATATATAGAAAAATAATCCATTAAGGACTGCAAACAGTCGTTTAAAAAATATTTCGAGGTGGATGGGATTTTGTAATTTTCTACCAAACTTGGGCTACTTCTGTACTACGATATGAACAACGTATCTTCAAAAGACTACTTTCAAGTTTCGTTTTCTTGAAAAAAAATTTTTTAAAAATTTATGCAATTTAATTAGAATTCTTCTCTTTCAAAGTTACAGTCAAACAGTACCATTACTGTACGTAAATCTTATATTATCATTCACAATGTTGTTTTATTCGTTCACCCTGGCCGCCTGTTGTCTCAGACGCTGTGTAATAAATCACTCAAATCCTGTGGTCTTTCTCTTGCGTAACATATTACTATGTTGTGTTAGCTACAAACTTTTGTATGATATACGGTATTTTATTGCCTTGAGATATATTGTGGTTTATTAAGGCATGATAGCTAATTTAAGACATATCATATGAATATCAACAAAAAAATACTACAATTGTTGGAATACTGTAAAGTTTTTTATACAGAGCAAATATTGAAATGAGATAAATATCATAACTTTTAAACTCTCGCGTTGCATGTTTAATGTATAATAGAATACGGGAATTAACGCGAAGAGCCTGGGACCACGGCGAGTGCAACCTGCGCCGAAACGTTAGGCATTTTAAGGTAAAATGCGTGTTCGCGTTAATTCCCGTATTCTATTATACATGAGATAAATAGTCAGGAAAAGAGAAAGAGCGAGAGCAGCCATTTAAAGAGGAGTAACGCAAGTTGATCAAAAACAAGTACTTTAAACTATTGTGAATCTTCAAATTAATGAATTTGAAGATTCACAATAGTTTAAACTTGCAAGAAACTCTAAGCCAATCATTTTAAACGCAAAGTACAATTTATACACGGATATAACAATTTATTGCTATCTAGTCAATAGCTGGAAGCCGATAGTCGGTAGCCGGTAGTCGATAGCCGGTAGCCGGTAGCTGATAGTGGTAGGAAATAGACCTTGCGGTTCCAATTCCAAGAAGTATATTACATGAAATTTATAACTATCTGTATAAATGATATTCCATCAATAAATTCAGAGAGAATATTGTACGTAAAATTCATATTGAAGGGAGTGCAGCAAAATTAATTCCCGTTGAATATGTGTACGAACAAAACGGAGCAGAATTCGCAGAATGCAGCCTTTGAGAGTAAAATCAATAACATTTCGTTGAATACTGTTGAAAGTGTATCATATATTATTGGAAATATTACTAGAGGGAAGCGAACGGTACGTCGATGTCTTGTAGCGCTCGCCGGTCGGTAAACGATGAGCCGGTTAGGCAATTGTAACGCGTCATTCTATAGATGGGTAGCCGCAGATTAGTAATTGAAACCTTATTTCGAAGGGCACGTAAAAAGTCCCGATTGATGTCAACTAAAACTTACACTAGTTTGCACTAACACTGCGATAAATAAAGAGTGATGTTTAAACCAAATATCACCAATTTTAACTGTATATATATGTGATATCAATGTCTCTATTTATTTCTAAACAACGTTCTAGGATCCATATTTTGGAAAAAAAACAGCGGGTGACGTGACGGTCCTTCAAGTCATGAAAATCCTTTGCTTTTAGATACATTCGTCGTTTTTTAACGATGTTTACTAACATTAATGTATCAAAATATCAATATTCCTCATTGCTGTTTGCACATCTCTAAATATTACATGAAAGTTGTGTATTTGAGAGGCTTTCACGTGTGTTTCAGTTCTGGGAAAGTATTGATTGAAGTTCCAGTTAAAACCGCATCTAGTTGGAACACTGGCTTTTGTGGCTAGTGGATGCGGTATATTTTGATTGCATTTATTTTACGTGTAGTTTCAGTATTAATAAAAATGGTATCATATTTGTTTTTTTTTTGGAAAACTTTGTTTAAAAAAGAATTTGTGTGATACATAAAACGGTTTAAATACTGCTTGTCCTTTCTTTTCGCTGTTAGGAAGAAGGTTTAAAATTAAAATGGTCGAGTATTGAATATTTTCTGTGTGTCCGAAGGGACTACAAATCAGGCAATATAACCCTAGATTTTAGGACGGGAGTTGTCTTAGAATATAATTATATGAAAAATATGAATCACTATTTTAATTTACTCACGTCAAATTGGTGAAACAATAATTTCGAGCTAGGTGACTGAATTGAACTATCTCGAAAAGGGGGGTTTCCTCACATAGAAACGCCTTTTTATTGTTTGTGCTAATTTAACTACTCACTGCATGTGCACTCAATCGATGCCTCATCGATCAGCTAAACAAACTCAATTGTTTAACCCCTATTTGAATGGCAATATAACACCTACACCGTTTTGGCCCTTTTATGTTGCATTCATAAAAGAATATTCGCAGAGGAGTTTGATAACATGACTGATATGTAACTATAAACTCATCCCTTGTGTCATGAAACTAAATATTGTAAATGGAAAAACGCATACGCTTTGGCTTTCGCCTTCCGATATAATAGGTATGATGTACGTAGCAATGCTTTTTTCGAATTAAACTAATAACACACTATCCATTGCCGCAGGTACCTACACCCTAATAGAAACAGACGGAACAAAACGCGTAGTGGAATACGAAGCGGACGACAAGAACGGCTTCAACGCGGTAGTCCACAAAATTGGTACACCGAAACATGAAGAATATGAGCCTAAGTACGAAGCTAAGTATGAACCTAAGTTTGAAGCTAAGTTTGAAGCTAAGCCTGCCCATGAGCCGGTACATTATCAACAGGACTATGGGTTCGACGATGGTTTTGTGCCTATCGCTGGGGGATTTGAACATTAGTGGCTTTGAGTAGAATGGATATAGTACGGGCTTATGTTGTTACGTTTTCTATAACTTATCGTCAGTAACGGTTAGGCTTGCAGAAGTTAAGTAGGTAGGTTTATTTGTTATTGAAGATATGATATTGAAACGGCTGGATGTTTTCTTGTCTACATAATATTGGGGACAGTTGAATAGCTTAAAACAGTTACTAATTACTTAGTTTACGGAACGTACAAAATTTGCTCGAAATCAATGAAAAAATGGGTAATAAAAAGCGCTATTTTATGTCCAATTATAAAATATCTCTTATAAATCCATTACATTTCTGAATAAATATCTTCCACTGATGTTTAAAATCTCCGAAACATTTAAATTGGATTTAAAATATTAAAAATAATACTGACTACATTTTTTATAATAATCCAAATAAACTTATTAAAATTTAACAAAGGCTTTCACATCAAATAAAAACAATGTTTTTATAACATACAACATAGCCCGTTTATTCGAATCCATTCACTTAAAAAACTTTAAAATATTTAAAATATTACACTGAATTTAGCCTAAATATTTCTGTTACAAACGGCCAGTTAACTGTTCATTCATTCATTCACTCATCCCGTTATGTTCACTCATTCGTTCATTGAATGAAAAGATACGCTTGCGATTTAAAGACCGGCTTTTTTTCATAAACTCTTGTAGTTTTATGTTTTGTTTCGTTTTTAAAGGCATTAATAGGGAGTGAGAAAGAGAGCGATGTATTTGCTATGAGATTTTTGTATACAAGGTTTTATAATTCTGATTGCTTTAAACCTGTTATTTCGTTTATTAAGACTATTTCATAATTTACATCATCCATTTTAAATTTGTTAAAAATATTACTATTATAATAAAACATAGTGCATTTTGCAGTGATGAGTTGCGTAAAATTCGCGTAATTTTCCGCAACTTGTCACGTATGAAAGAATAATTGAATATTGATTGGTTAACAAGTAAATACACATCACGTAATATTTATCGCGTAAAATAAGTCCTACGAATGCATCAATTATATTGTAAATCGTAATAAATTACGTAATATTAACACAGATTGCTTATTCACAAATAAATTTGAATATTTTGCTAGAAATTACGCGCTGCTATAAATTACGGGGCTTCTTTTACGCGAAAATTTTACGCATGCGTAAAAATGTGTGATTTTCGTAGGTTGCTCATTAAGAATATAGATAATTTATTAAGATGTTGTAATGAGTAGCACACGAACTTATTTATTAATTGTGTGAAATACACGATTCGTATTATTTAGTTAAGATCCTTGACTGTATTGTTTCTGTTTTAGTTTATAAGTGTTTGTACAAAAACTTCTTGCGATTGAATAAACTTTTTTATTGTTATTGGTGTTTTATTAATCTTCATCAACATATGTATTCAAAGATGTCAAAGTAAAACTCAATGGCTTTTGCACAACTCTGTGTCTTTAGTATATTAGACTTGTACCCTCAATAGTTTTGACGAAGTCAACCACGCAATTTTTCGCACATTCAGTCGAGCAAAATAACAGCTTAAAGCTATTACGCTTTTAGTAACGCAATTGAGAAGTCTACCTGTGTTAAAAAATCACTAGTAACACACTTTCGCTATCAATTACGCGTCTCCACCAACTCTTACAAATAATCTTCTCACATCGCGTAAAAAACCGCATTATTAAAATACACTAACACATGGTAAACCAATTGTCTGCTCCATTTTTCTGCTAAATTGAAGGTAACATACGACTATGGTTAGCTCAAACAGAGAAGTGAACATCTTGAAATCCAGTTATATCGCCATGATAAATTCCTGTAATTTTAAACTTACCTCTGCGCCAAGGCCAGTTTGAGTCTATCGTTCTCGTAACGCAGCTGTTGTTCAGTGGACTCGGCCGGTGGAGGCTCGACCGGAGCGCCGGCTGAGGCGAGCGGCCCGCGGGGGGCTCGGCTTACTGTGCCGTAGCCACTCTGCACGAAAAATGGTAGAGTGAGAAAAGAGCTTGATGTAAATTGTAAAAATGCTTAGCAAAATGCTGAAACGTGGAGAAAAAATATTGGACATTTGCAACTGTAGCAGTTGTGACAAAACGTAAGTTCTGCGATAGAACTTACGTTTTGTCACAAAAGTTCATTTAGCAACAGTCGAGAAAATTAAATATTTAAAGCTTGTAGTCCTGTCAAAATGCAGTCTGTGTATTTTTGGTACTTTCAGAGATAATCTCTTCAGTAAAAAAAAAATTGGTACTGAGAGCTTTCTATTGGCAATCATTGACAAAAAAACAGTTTCTGCAAAGCCAAACAGCAGTAAGATATAGTTGTTATCTTACAGTTACCTGAAGACTCGATGAGACTGAATGGGCTCTCTGATGTACCGCCATCTCCTCCGGTTCTGGCACCTTTGGCTGCAAACAAAAAGCTTAGATGAATACTCAATTATTGAACGAACTCACTAGATGTCTGAAAATAATTTAGACCCTAAGGATATATTTACATGGACATTTTTAAAATCTTGTATAAAATGTTCCGTAATTAAGAATTCTACGCTATTATACTTTGTCAATCGTCACCAATATGACCTGAGATTTCCTTTAGATCCTCTAACCTTACTTCAGGTTCAAATTCACTTTCTGATTGTCTTCTCTACTTAGGTTTAATTCATCCCAGTTTCGGGTAAAATCGCTCAGAATTTCATATTCCTAATCAATCTCAATGCTTCGTCCTGAAAACCACGATCAATCTACTAACCATTACCTGTGCAGGCGACACGGCGGCGACGGGCGGCGGCTCCTCGGCGCCAGTAGCGCGGCCAGCTAGCAGCGGGCTGGCCGTGGCGCTGGCGACCGGTGTGGCCGCACCACTGTTCCCGTTTGTCACGCTTTTACCACCGCCCCCGCCGCACTGTTGGGCTTGAATCGCTTCTTTTACTTCTTGGAACTTTTCTATGAACTGTGAATAAAAGAATTGCATTAGAAAGCTCCAAGCTGACAGGTAAAATGGCGGCCCCTTTCAAAGCCCCTGAAATCTTTTACTACCTGTGACAAAACAAGAGTTCTTGGATGCGTATTCCACCCATTGCGATACTAATGTGAACCTACCCCTATCATAAGCTTTCGAGCTTAGCTGAAGGTGTTAACAGGCTTTTAAATATTGTATAACCCACACTAGTAGTTTAAGTTTGGAAAAGGTAAGTGAATGGCACTCACGAGTCTTTCTGTCGATAGAATACGCTTCATTCAATTCCTGCTTAATGTTAATATAATTAGCACGGTATTCAATTGACGGCTAGAACAATTTTCAATAAACCTTACATAATTGCATAGTATATAACTCACGTTCAGCTCCACCGTATCACTCAACACGCGACCACTGATTCAATTAAAACGTTGATGGAAAACCTCGATAGCGAAAACAATTTATATACGCGTATGTAAAATGGGTTAAAAGCTTATCACTATGAAAGTATAGCGATATGTCTGTACAACTTATTGACATGGATTATTACAAAGAATTACACAATTTCCTTTCAGTTTAAGGCCTGCTCTCGCTATCGTAAGGGAAAACAGGGAGCTCCTATATCATGTGCCATTAAATATATATCAAGCCAAATCAAGTCTCAGACCCTTTGCAATACAAGTCAAACTCTTGACTCACGGCAACCGAAATATCGGTTCCCCTTCGTTTAACTCTCAAAAATCTGAATTTCTGGATCACCTTCGTCATATTAAGGGGCCCTTATGCTGATAGCTAAAGCTATGTAATGGCTTTGTGTAAGCATGTGAAGATGTAAGAACTTGTTTTTTTAATGGGTGGTTGCAATTGTTATTACAAATGTACCTAATCATGTGACCTGTTAACTAAAAATACGTAAGTGTTTTGGTGAATTGGGCTTAAAACCTTCAAACACCCATAGATTCTAAACCAAATATTTTTTGTAAGACAAATTCTACTATGGTAGTAATTAAACCATATATTGTGATCCCAATTTCCGATGTAATTAATATCTAGGATAATTCAAATTCTCAGCATTAGTTCATAGGCCTATGGGATTAATTAGCCTCTTGATTAATATCTTGGAATTATGACCAGCCAATTAATTGTTATGCATAGTAGTGAGCCTAGAATACCTTAGAGCATACTTAAGTTAAAATAAACTAAGACGATCGTTAATTTAGTCCAATAAGAAGCACGTAAAGCCGTCGGTCCTGCACCTGACCTCTCACCCAAGGTGTCGGTTTAACCGTCCCACTGGGCTATGAAAGTATAGGAATAGAGAGTGTACTTGTATATGTGCACACACTCGGACACTAAAACATAGTTTTTTAGTATATATTAGTAGTTGGCTGGTTTAATGAAACTGGTCGCTGTAGCCAAATACCGGCCAGGAGGACATTATTTAATAATAAGTTACAGTAGGTACGTAACAGTTTCCAAGATCAAGATTTTCATTCTACTTTACTACAATAGTTTTTTTCTGTCGAAAACGTCGACTTATTCCTTAAATAAATGTCATCGGACGGAATAAATTAGTTCTTAGATATATCACAAGTAGGCGACCGGTGACAAAAATGCAGCATCTCACCAAAATTGGTCCAGGGTGGCTTAAATTGCAGCTATCGCCTTTGATCATTTGAGGCAAACAAAAAAGGCATCCCTCCAGCCATCCTCCTCTTTGTAGAGATCACGATACAAACGATAGTCTCATGGTATAAACATTGACATAGGAAAAACAGCGACCAAAAATGATGTTACCTTCCCCAACTCCGGTTCAGAAGCGAACCCTAACCCGTAGACCGTGTTGGCTCTGACGTCGCTCCACTGTCCAAACTTCTGCGAGGTCTTCGTGAACGTCATGTTCGCTGTTATCGTGCTGTTTATCACCGCCTGAGAACAAACATAGCAATTAACTCAACAAGTTAGTACATACATAAAATCACACATTTTCCTATGGGCAGAGACCAAGCACTTATTACGATAACAACAAACTTTCTACTACATCTTACACGAAGCCGCGGGAACCAACTAGTACTTTCATAAAATCAGGCCCTTTTTACAAGGTATAGGCGAAAAATAAAGAACTACTCTTGATAGGTGCCACAATCTCTATCTGCTTAACTTCACTTGTAACTCTCCTACAGTCCTACAAGCCGGTTGCATGTACATAGGTATTACGCACTGCACTAACTAGGGTCTCCTCCCGTAGGTTAGGGTTAGGCCTTGAGTCCACCACGCTGGCCAATCACCGGTTGGGGATTTTATTCTCCTAAAATTGTTATTCTTTTCCCCCTAGATTAGTAAATTGAGAAAGTTTATGCTTCGTAGGGCACGTTAATAGTCGGTCCAGGTTGTTGTCAGTTAGCAAAACAGTCGTTAAGCCATGTCAGAGGCCCTCCGGGCTGCTTGAACATCTTTGACACTAGGTTAACTACTAACCATACGAGATAGAAAAAAGCAGAGAAAGTTCAAAGCAGACTGAAAACTGTATAACTTATTAGGGGACATCATAACTAGGAGGCATTCATGACTTTCCACTATTTTCCATCAGCCGGTGTCTCATTTAATCCCCAGCTTGCTGATTCATTTGGGTAGTAATTATTAAAATGACGTCAGCATTATTATCGACTGTAACATTCATACGCGGGTCAGCAAACAATGACTTATTAATTACAAACGACATTTACACTAAATTGTTTAATCATGGATATTATAATCAAATGTGTTATTTAATTAGGATTTAGTTTAGTTTATATGGATTTTCAGTCGGTGAAAGCAGTGAAACATCCATGAATTTCTCGACTATTTTCAGGATAAAAGTATCTTCCGTTGCTCAAGGATTCATTACTTATCTATTAGTCAAAAATATTGTACATTAGGTTTAATATTTTTAAGACATTTTGTCTAACAACATAATGCTTAATTAATTTGTAATTATAAAAGCTAATTAATTACCAAAAGAGACCTAAATTGTATCAGAATCCATTGTTAGACATAACAAACATATAAGCAGACAAAGTTTAGAAATTTATACATATTGAAACGAAAATTGTATAACATAATAAAATATTTCAACAAAAATGTTCTTTACAAAATTTATTGAAATAATTCAGCAATATACTTCAAAATTGAAAGCACCATACGCGAACAGAATTTCAATATAAGATCAAAACGTTGGTAAATATTGTAAATTTTCTAGCCGTGCAATATAAATAGTTGGCGTTTCAAAGGAACTTTTAGTTTTGAAACACAAATTGGAAACGTATAACCACGTGTCGGAGTTCGATTAGAAAACTTTTAGCTTTCACGTGCATGTGTTCTGGTTTAATGAGATTGGTTCGGTTAAATATTTCTTAGGGAGGAAGTAGAAAACTGGAATCAATAATAAAAATCGAAAATTATGAGT
This sequence comes from Anticarsia gemmatalis, assembly GCF_050436995.1. Lineage (NCBI taxonomy): Eukaryota > Metazoa > Arthropoda > Insecta > Lepidoptera > Erebidae > Anticarsia > Anticarsia gemmatalis. The sequence continues at coordinate 9,365,550 of NC_134767.1, read as the reverse complement.
TAAGAGAAAGTCGCTACCAAAAAGATATAGCACATTAATAAAGTTAATGACGCGGTCAATTCCTTTTAGTCAACACAACAATCTCTCAAACGAAAATCTTAAAATCCTTAAATTGACTTTTAAACATATCTATTTGATTCAATTTATGCAGTCACTCCTGTTTTAAATGCAAACTTGACTCGATTATACCATAATCAATCTATCAATCAGTCTAGAACTAGAGAGCTGTAGTCTCAGGTCTGGAAAAAAAATATGTGACCTTCACAGGTCAAGAAAAAGTGGCAGCATTCCCTGCTATCACCTTATTCTAAAGCTGAAATCTATCCCAACGATAAAATAAGTAGTATAGCTGTCAGTAAAAGAAAAGTGAGACAGAAAAAGACAAATACAACAGTAAGTAGAGTAAGAGTGCATGGTGATAAAGCCTACCTTAAAACAATAACCTAGAATCATAACACTACTATAACAGCACGCAAAAGAAAAATCCCTAATAAGCAAATAAGACTTCTTATTCCAATGATAACTTATACGAATATATCGACGCCCCCAAGGAATAAACCGGTATTATACTATTACCGACTTTTTATTGTTATTACATTTTCGGTATCTATGGGTGTGAATACACCTATACAATTTTTTTCAGATTTTTTCTCCCAAAATTTTCAATGATTTCCGTTATGACATGTTTGTTCCATGGATTCTTTTTTATTTTTATTTACGTGAAAAATACCGCTATACCTTATTACAAATTAAATTATATGCCCAAATTTCGGTAAAGAAATATTACTGTAAAATATTCCCTAAAATCTTCTGGCTAACGCGATTACGGGTTTATTCTCGTAAATTTTTAGGCCGACATTTTCGGTAATACTCTATTACAGTAATCATTTGAGACCTTAAGATATGTATTGGCGTTAACTGGCCCGCGCTCGACGAATCAAGAACATGTCGCTACATGTAATGCACATTACTCACACCGAGACAAATACAGGGCGTACGCGATGCTCAGTGCATCTCTTTCTAAACACGAAAAATAACAGAGACAGGTGATTGCGCACGTGCCGATTGTTTGTTTACATAAATCACGAAAGTTAGTTGTATTTGTTGCTTTAAAGTGACATCACGTCAATCAATGTAAAAGCTATTATGTGTTATTTTTAATTGTAATGTTTAGTATTTTACACGGTGTTGATTATTTTAATAAGTTAGTCAAGTATTCAATATTTATTTAAGTGATAAGTATGTCATCGAAACAAGTTCACCCTTTGAAAAACCCTCGAGTAAGAAGAATGTTGTTGATGGTTGATAATACTGACGATCATGTTGCAACAAGTAAGTATCAAGATAAATATAAGTGATTTATTTATATACAATCTATTATCTCACATTGCAAAACAATAATGTAAATTCGTTAGATCTAACAGCCAATACACACTATATTTTTATGAATATAATCATTTTAGCATAGTGGAGTGATGCGTGTAGCTAGCAATGTTAAATTCTATGCGTTAGAGGTCTCGAGTTCTATTATCGGGTCGGGTAAAACGATCTTATCTGTTTATATACATTACGTCTTGAATATCGTGATGCGGACGTAGTTTTTACTTTGGCGTTAGGTGTAATCGCATTTTGAGAAGGACCATGTTTATAAAATATTTTAACAATTACTCCGTGAACTTTCAATCTAAGAACTCATAATGTGTTTACAGGTTCTGGAGCTTCTTCAAAAAGGAGCTGTGCTAATATCGTACAAGAAAGTAAAGTTGTAGAATCACTGTGCATCAAAGGAATAACTAATTATAATTTACGAGGTATGTACTAATATCTAAACGTATCTAAAATACTTTGTCTATTGTTGTAGTAATACTTAATATATATTTTATTTTATTTATGCATACATTTATTTATTCATGTACTTAAATATTTTATATAGATTATTTCAGAGATTTATAATGTATATAACTAAATTTTAAATTTTATAAAATATAAGTATTTAAATTAATATATTTAATGTTAAAATTTTACATATTTATTAAATAAAAAAAATATTATTTTGCTTTCAGATCGACCAAAGCCAAATTACGCTGATAATGTTAAAGAAGTGAGTGATGCTGATTTTTCTCCGGATTGTTCAGAATATCTTCCAAGTCCAGAAAGGATTGCAGCCAATCGTTCAAGGCCATCAAGTACGTTTTCTGGTCATAGTGGAGATTCCCAATGCATAGATAACATTTTGAACACATCAAAGGTTATTGATACTCCCTCTACTATTTCTAATTTATCATTATTCTTAGGAAACAGCGATTTTATCGCATCCTCTAACACCATATATAAAAATCAACACAATTCTACAATAATTGATGGTGTCCAGTATAACGACGAAAATGAATTTCATGATACGAATTTCATAAATTTAAGCTTAGTGCCTAGTTATGCCTTAACTGATAATTTGCCAAGTAGTGATTTCGAGGAAACATTGCAACCGGAAAGTGTATCTGAAATTAATGAAAGTGATATCACACTGACCGATATTTGTCAAAATGAACAACCCGGTATTAGAACTGAATTAACACAGCATTCAATAGATTTCGAACCAAGTAATTTGGAAGAGCCTTCCACTTCACAAAATGAAAAAACTTATTCTAGAAAACGTAAAGTTAATGAAGATCAATGGTGTAGCAAAAAAAATAAATTACTTAAAAATTCTGGTCAGGCTTACGAAGGTTGTCATACTAAAAAAAGGTATCCAAAAAAGACTATGGGTCCCGTATGTACGTGTAAAATGAACTGTGGCAGCAAATTTACCTCCTCCGAAAGGCAAGATTTATTTGATAAATTTTATAAACTATCTGATCGAGAACATCAATGGATGTATATTATTAAGCATACTACAACAGAAAATATCAAAAGAATGACTCTGGAAAGGAAAAATAATCGCACTCAGACTATTAAATATTTTTTTTCTTTAAATCAGGTACAGGTCTTTGTTTGTAAGATATTTTTTCTAAACACTTTAAGCATTAATGAACAAATGGTATATACAGCATTAGAAAAATTTAAAACAGAGGAAAGTATTACAGATTTCAGAGGTAAGCACAATAATAGACCACGAAAAATGAGCTCCGCCACTGAATCTAGTATTGAAAAGCACATTTCATTATTTCCTAAAGTAGAGTCTCATTATACAAGAAAAAGCTCAACTCGAGAATATTTATCACAGGACCTCAATATATCGAAAATGTATCGGTTGTACACAGGTTGGTTTCCACAGCAAAATTTTGTTGATGCTAAGATGGCGACTAAACGTCAATATGAAACCACATTTAATACGAAATACAACTACTCCTTTTTTAAGCCAAAAAAAGATTATTGTTCCACATGTTTTGTATATGAGCAGTCCAGTCCATCAGAGAAACAAGCTCTTGAAGAAAGCTATAGACAGCATTTGCATAGAAAAGAGACAATTCGGCAGATTAAAAATGAGGAAAAAATTACAATTGACAAAAATGATAGCACAATTGCTATCTTTGACCTACAAAAGGTGCTAAGTATTCCCCAATCTACTGTGGGAATTTTTCATTATAAACGCAAGTACCCTGTTTACAATTTTACAATTTTTGATGCTCTGCGTAGAAAAGGCTATTGTTATGTGTGGCATTACCAAATTGCCAAACGAGGCTGCATAGAAATTGGCAGTTGTTTGTTGCAATTCTTTAAGAATGAACAGGAACGTGGTATTAGCAAAATATACCTTTATTCAGATGGTTGCTATGGCCAAAATAAAAACAGATACATTTTCGCCTTGTATGCGTATGCAGCAAAATGTTTAAACGTATCTATAACTCACAGATTTTTTGAGACTGCTCATAGCCAGAATGAGGGAGACTCTATGCATGCCTGCATTGAAAGAAACATGAAAAATAAGTTTATTTACACACCTGACCAAATATATAACATAATTCAAAATTCTAAAGTCTCTGGAGAAAAGTATTCTATAAAAGAAATGGAGCAAGCAGATATTTTAGACATAAAAAAATTAGTAAATCCTTCAAATTGGCGTCGCGATAAAGATGGGAATACGATACGTTGGTCGGACGTAATGGAAGTACATGTATCATCATCTCAAAAAGACAAAGTTTTTTTTAAATATGATTTTGATGAGGCATATTCAGAATTGGATATAGTGAATTCATTCCAAATGAAAAGGCGTGGGCGAAAACCCAAGACAGATGCGTTGGTTGAGGCTGAAATTTTATTGGAACGTGCTTATCATCAACCTCTTCCTATAAGCAAGGCGTTACATTCTGATTTACTGTCTTTATGCGGCAGTGGAGCAATTCCACGATATTACCACACATTTTATGAATCCCTAATTTCTGTAGAAAATATTGAACAAGAAGATGACGATGATACCAATGATAATACAGATTAACGATGATACCAATGATAATACAGATTAATTCCTGTTTTTATTATTTTTATTAGGCTATATTTTTCGTATAGTGCCTTATTATAATTATCTGTGATCTCTTTAATGACTTTGTTCCTAATAAAAACAATAATTTCAAATAATTTTTTTTGTTTTATTAATTATTCCCTTTACTATACTGATAAAATATTTATAATACATAATCGGTTTCCAACTATTACAATCAATATGACTCCCAGAAATTTCCTACAATATAACTGTTACAATTATTTACACTTCTATGGTTATTAATTTTTCACCGTAATAAGTCGGTAACTGAATATTACAATCACCCTCTGTAATGTAAAAACACGTTCGATAATTCAGTAAACTTATATTATGTCTATGATTTTTAAGAAATTCACAAGAATAACTCGGTAAGTAAACATTGCTGGAATAATATTAATAAGTGAAGATCCTAATATATCATTACCTTTAAAAGTGTTTGAAACCATTTTCGGTATTATGTATTTTGGCGATTTACTAATCCTGTGTATATACAATAATTTCACAGGTTATGTTTAACTATTAGAAAAAAAATTAGCTTTCCCTCCATATGACAATGTTGTCATAATTACCTTTTATAGAAAAGTTATACCTGAAAAACACTAAAACATTTCTCCTGTAAAATTAGATTTTTGCGATTACCGGTTTATTCCTTGGGGGCGTCGATATGTATTTGAACAATCAAAAGTTGTGAACACAAGTTAGCAGAACATCCTCACACGCTACATGTATTTCTCAGAACATCTGAGGTCAAAGCTAACTGGAATTAATTTAGGTCGCCTGTGTCTGCGTGTGACCTAAAATGACTGGCACATTGATTAGTCGCTTTCGGTGACATACGGGTCGCATCAGATACGGCTAAATTGGCTACATTTCGTCTTCAACTATATATTTATACTAGCTGTTGCCGTTTCGTTCGCTTGGTTTGTGACTTAGGACAGAATTTTTATACAAACTTTCATTCCCTATTTTATCCCCTTGGGGTAGAATTGACGAAAACCCATTCTTAGTGGATAGTTTGGGCTGTGCGTTGATAGATCACTGTGTCAGTAAGTCAATCACTTTTGAGTTACATAAAATCAAAAAATCAAATCATTTATTCATTTAGGTCAAATATTGACACTTATGATAGTCGTTACAATTACTGAATCTACCACTAGCTCGGAAAGGGGGTAGAGCCTTATGAGAAGAGCTAGCGAGAAACTCACGGCCACTCTTTTCAATCGCCAAAAGTTTTACAATGTGGTTGATACAATAATTGATCATGCGAGGAGCTGCCAACAATCAGCGATATAGACTAAACGTCAATTAAGTTAAATTAATATAGCTAGGTTATTTATTAGTCTCTGATCATACCGTATGTTGGGAGCACCTACTAGCATGTGATAATAAGAATATGGGCAGCAAGTGAGCACACTGGTTGTGAACATTATAAAAGAAAAAAAATTACAGTTTTATGAATAACATCAAATTGTACGTAACATCACCTATTTGCATCATTAATTGCCCATATTTTACAATATTAGACCTACTGCTACTGAGTTTATACAATTTATAGCAAAGTTCCCTAATTTCAAAGAATCCTAATCAAGCGAGCGACTAATCCCAAGAGCTATTGTCGTTTAGATACTCATCAATTCTGTAATAAGCTTTCCTAACGAGATGTTCCTTAACAGCAACTTTGAATTTCGGCAGGGGTAAATCCATGATGTGCTTGGGAAGCTTGTTGAAGAAACGAATGCCGAGACCTACAAACGAATTGTGCACCTTGTGTAAACGATGATGGGGACCTACTAATTTGTGTCTGTTTCTAGTGTTATAATTGTGTCTATCGCTATTTGTTGCGAAAGTCCCTAAATTTTGTTTTATATACAACAAGTTTGCAAGCACATACTGTGATGACACCGTCAGTATCCCTATCTGCCCAAAAAGCTCTCTCAAGGAGTCTCGCGCTCCTAAACTATAAATTGCACGGATAGCTCTTTTTTGAAGGACAAAAATAACATCTATATCAGCAGCCTTACCCCACAGTAATATACCGTAAGACATGACGCTGTGAAAATAACTAAAGTAAACCAGTCTTGCCGCATCCACACCAGCAAACTGTCTTACTTTTCTGATTGCGTACGCGGCGGAGCTGAGTCTCCCCGAGAGATGCGCTATCTGAGTGCCCCATTGGAGCTTGCTATCCAGACTGATACCTAAAAAAGTTGCCGAATCTACCAAATCGATAGTTTGCCCATTTACGACTATGTTAGTACCTAAATTCCTCGCGTTGGGCATAGTGAACCTAATGCACTTAGTTTTGTTAGAATTTAATAACAGATTATTACAAGTGAACCAGTTGTGGACCTGTTCAAGAATACTATTGATATCAATAAAACAAGACTTCGAACGATCTACTTTAAAAATGAGTGAAGTGTCATCTGCAAATAATATAATATCACATAAGTCCTGCACCTGAAAGGGGAGATCGTTTATATATACGAGAAAAAGAAACGGACCGAGTATCGAACCCTGAGGCACGCCGAGAGAAACAGTTGAACCTGAAGACCTTACACCATTGATATCTACTCGTTGAATCCTATTACTCAAATATGACGCAAGTAAATCTAGCGCTGTATCCCTAATTCCATAGTGGTTTAGTTTCCTAAGGAGCGTATTATGTTGGACACAGTCAAATGCTTTGGAGAGATCGCAGAACACCCCAATGGCGTCATGGGATGTCTCCCAAGCATCATAGATATGCTTGACGAGCGAAATACCTGCATCGATTGTTGACATATCATATTTAGATTAATAAATGCACATGTACTGTCAATACAGTACAGACTTACGAGAGCTACGTTATATTTTCATATATGAAATTATTTTGAGCAATAATTTCCTTAATTTTGAAGACATAAATTTTGTTATGAGTTGGAAGTTTTCATCATTGAAACGACTTTCGAAAAAAAATCTAACTACTATAATACGTTTTCTTGTTATTGCCCTCTACGACGACTATAAAGTTATCAGTCACGTTATATTCCATGTAAAATTGGAGATCAAAAAGCTACAATATATGTCATGTACTTGGTATGACGCAAAGATAGCGAGACTTCAATCTGAAAGACTGAAAAAAATTACGTATTTTGAAAAGTGTTAGCTTTATTCTTTAAAATTAATTTTACATTAAACCGATAAAAAAGCTTTAAATGCAAATTAAATGTATACATTTTAATGCATATAAAATACTTGTGAAACTGGAATCGATTCTTCGAGGGCCGCAAGTGGATCCCCAAATTGGAAATTCAAATTGGTTAAAAAAAGGCTTTTTTCAGTAAAAAAATAACGTAATTCGTTCTGGCGTTAGGTGAACCTGTGGGTGTGGCTGGGGACTAGACGCCGACGGGTCAATGAACTATACAACTGGGTATTTGAAGGTATTCTGACCCGCCTTTGTGCTAGACATCACTTGTAATGTTAGAAGGTCATTGAAATTGTTATTAGGTTTTCTTTTGTTTTTTATATTGAGTTTAAAATGCCATTTACGACAATAAGTCTTAGTTTACTGTCATTCTCGTTTAGATTTAAAATAGACAATGCTTTTTACAGAGGACTTTAAGAACCTTGTTGGAAGGTCGAAAAACTCTATTCGCAACGACCGAATTTATTTTTGGATGCTAGCATTTCAACTTCAAACTATTTTTAAACCCACTACTATACCACTGCTGGGCAAGGGTCTCCTCCCGAACGAGGAAGGGGTGAGGCCTCTTAGTCCACTTATACTTAGCTTTCAAAATTAAGATTGTAAAAATATTAATTTCCATATGCCAAACAAAGTGCCAACTATATTAAAATATATGACCACGTAAACTTTGTAAAATAAAATGATATAACCACAGTATTTGTCCCAAAAGTCATTAATATGGGTATTATAATATCGCAGATGATTCATTGGACAATATATACAAATACTACACATGTATCTATCATGATACGTTTCAATTAACACCATATATCACCCACAAGATAATGATAGCAGCAATCCGATACGGTGTGGACGCAAGACGGAAACCCGACACCAATGCACTGAGCACCGGAGGTGTGTAAATATGTGGCGCAAACATCTACCCAATGTAACGACTGTAGCGACTGTCGACCACACCTTTGATAGAACCAACTTACCAAGCTAACGGTAGGAAGGATACAAGGAATTTTCTATATGTTATTTGAGCAGACATTTCTTTTAATGTATAATAGAATACGGGATTGCCTAAGCTTTCGGCGCAGGTTGCGACCACGGCGAGTGCAACCTGCGCCAAAACTTTAGGCATTTTAAGGTAAAATGCGTGTTCGCGTTAATTCCCGTATTCTATTATACATTAAACATGCAACGCGAAACTTTAAAAGTAAAGACATTTATTTTGTAGGAATGGAGTAGAAATTATTGATATGTATCTTGGTCTTTGTCAATTTTAGTAGTTAGATCACGACCGAAAAACATTGCTGCCTAACTATAGGACATCCTTTTATCAGAGGGAAAAAGAAAAGAAGCTTGATAATTTGAAAAGGGCCAGGTTAATTTCAATTCCCACACGAAACAAATAGACATGCTTCACAAATGATTATTTCGGCTCTGAATGTACTTTATGTTCCCTGTTCTGTTTTAGCATCACCTTTAATTTCTATAAGTATGGAGTTTTTAGTCACTTATCACTTATCAACACTTAGCAATTCGGCTGATTTCGGATTTAAAACCTGATTTCGGCTTAAAAACCACACATTTATGGGTTTGGGACGATTCGGCAGAATTTTCAACAATTTCAGCTTAAGAAAATAATGCACGATCGCATCGTCTTACATATTAAATATGCAACGCGCAAGTTAAGAAGCCGCTTTAAGTTTGCTACATCTGATTCGTTTACAAATAAAATAACAACAACAGTATCTCAAAATAGATGTTGCAAAAAGTAAGGAATAACGGTAATATCCGGCTCGCGTCTGATCTGACAATGCGTGTAATCGGTTTTCGATAACAGAAAATAAGATACCTCATACACAATATACATTCTATCTGCAAAATTAAGCTTAGTATGACGCATTGTGGACATATCCAATTAAAACAATACGACGGTTAAAATTGACACGTTGTCTTTTAAAGCAATGTACCTGAAAATCAAATAAAGCACCTGTAATTTTGCAAAAAAGGAACAAGGAGATTGAGGAGCCCGTGGCTTAGTTAACAACAGCCGCACGGATCGATCTCTGAGGTTAAGCTACGCTTGCCAAAGTAGTTCTGTGGATGGGTGACCATCTTATACATTTCGAGTTTTTAAATAAGGATTTATGTGTAAAAGTTGAAAGATACGACTTTACTATTTCATCGAATTTGTAAATCTTCACTCGTATTTCAATTAAAACGCCTTCATATTATAGAAAAAGGACCCTTTAAGGACTGTGTTAAGGTATTTTAAGCATGCAAAGGGATTATATTTATATTTTTTTCAGTAAACGAATACACACAAAATTCAATTGCAAAGAACCAAAAAAAAAATATCATCCATACCTTAGTCCCTTCAACACTGATGATCCTGTACAGGTTCCTCGAGGAGTCGTAGAAGAAGGAGACGCTGACCGCGGCCGAGCTGGCCGACATCCATGACCGCTTCGTCTTCGGATCTATGTGGAACACGTGGGCCTTGCACGTGAATATTGGCTGTTCACTGCAACAAACGAAATGAAGGTTAAATAGTGCAATTTACAAATCATTTAAGATACTCAAACCACTGTGAACAGTACTCAAAAGTAACTAATCGTTTTAACGGGGATATTTTATTCAGGATTTTAGAGCCTGGTTTTTTATCACCAGATAGATTAGATATATAATAGAATACCGAAATTAACGCAAATACGCATGCGATTTAGATTTTCGCATCAGTAGTATGTCGATACTATCGAGGAACGACAGTTTGACATTTAAAATGTACTGCAAAAACAGTTCTAACGACCCACGCTTAACGCGCTGATCAAATTTTTATACAAAATTTCTCGCTAGCTGACGATAGTCGACAATGGTATAATATCGCGCTATAATAAGCAAAGATCGGCAATCGGCCTTTCACGGAAGATGGCAGTACTATTACTAATTATACAGCATGATGATATAAACCCGAAATCCATTTAATTCATTTTTTGGATATAATTCTAAACTGATTCTATTTAGACGCCTTTGATATTAATTGGGCACACATAGCAGGAGATAGGGAGGACTGAAAGCAAATGGGGGAGACCTTTGCCCAGCAGTAGGACAATACAGGCTAACAAAAAAAAATTCAAAACTGATAAAAAAACAGACTGAATTTATTCCTTTAACTGAAAATCCTAAGTACATACGTAACAGCGCATTCACGTCAAACGTAGCAGAATTTTAGTGAGCTTTTGAAACTTACAATAACATTATACGAAAATTATGAAGCAGCTTAGTTCTGGAGCACGTCCAAACATGACCGGCACTGCATATTAATTTAAACCCAACAACTCGTATGAATGAAGTAGACTTAATGCTTCAAGCATCATTCTGTACATAAAGTCTACTAATTTTATGCAAAGGAGAAAACCTATTTATTCTTTATTTTAAGGAATTAGAGCACAAGAAGAGGTAAATTAGCAAAGCATGTAGCCGCAAGTTTTTTAGTGTAATTGTGAGTTCTAGCTTAAAAAAACAGTAATAAAATATCGCTTGACATGATCAATAGCATGCTATATTTCAGGTCATACGAAATTTTATACCGAAAGCTGAAGAGAGAATCCTAAAGACCTTCCATCTATAATAATACCGCGCCAACAGTAACTTTACTTAGAATTAAAATTCATCAAAGTTTGGACCGCAGCGCAGTTACCGATTTTATTACCGATAGATAGAGAAAGAATTAGGCTAACCATCTATGAATTGAGTGCGCCAATAATGGCTAAAACAATCAATTAAAATATATACAGTCTAGACAATTAATTTTATTGGTTAATAGTTAAAATCTTACTACAAGTAGCTCAATAAAACTGACTGCATAATCCTTTTCTTACTAAATACATAACCTCTTCTTCATAAAAATATATGAAGTTATGAAAGGCTTATAAAGAGTTTTGTTTCTTTCACTCCTTAGCGAAATGAGAAGAGAAAACATATTATAGTAGTTCTTTAACATTTACTAAAATAGGTTTATAGTGTGTTTATGAATAAGAGGGATAGACATTATAATCTGTATATATTTAAGTAGTCTAAGTGCTCCACACAACATCAAATAGATCATCTCTTTCCGGCGGAATGGCGCGGCATTTCTGAATGGTACACTCACAATGGAGATGTGCAATCATTTGTACGAAACACGACACAATGGTCCACTTACAAGAGTTTCGCTGAGGTCCTTCTATAAATACGTATGATATGTGGCCTTCGCAATAAAGACTTGATATCTAAATGTAAGAATTTAATATTAACAACTGTGGTCTGAAAAGAAAAGTTTACGAATCTTAATCATAAAGTCCAATAACTACTCGAGTCCAGAAAGAACTCCTGACTTTTAAATGGATTTTTTTAAAAGCATTTTCCAGTACAGACTTTTGTTAAGTGGATAACTTGAGAATAACATTTTAAAGACGAGGTGAAGGATACAACAAAAAGCGTTTTATAAAAAAAATGGACAAGTGACCAGTTTAAATCGACTAGATACTGAGATTACAAAGGCTCTAGCGAAATGTGGCGTTTAACTTCAGATTTTCTACAAACTAGTCGAAAATTTCACTAAATTTGCTCAATCTCTATCAAAACCATGGGACAAGATGACTAAACCTGGTTTTAATCTTCGTTAATCACTACATAATGCAAGAAAACATAGGTAAGTAAGTACTCCTAACCCCGTTTCAACTGCGCTACAAGTTTGTATCGTACTACTTTCCCGACGTTTCAATCTCCAAGTAAGAAATACATTAATCCAGTTGCCTGTGATTCAATTGTTGAGGATTTCATTCAGATGTAATGCTTTTGTTGATAGCACTTGGATAAAATAGACCAAGAGGTTTTCTCCTAGGACATAATTCTTTAGAATTGTATAGTTTTCCACCTTATAAGAGGTTTAGGGCCAGTTTTACGACCTACGGAAGTCTGTGATAGCAAAGGTATCTAATAGAAAAAGTAAGTAAAAGTTCTGAGAGTCAAACAGCCAATAGTGTTGTCTATAGATAATTCGCAAGTTTTGAGGGAACTTCAGTTCATTTTTTTTAAGACAGGTATGAGATGAGCAAAATGGAGATAATGAAATTTATCTTCAGTGGTAAAGAGATATAATCACATATTACGATTATTTGTGTATTTTTATCATCCTTGTTTATAGGCAATCTAACAGAAATTACACGAAAAAAGAACTCCTCCTATCTCTACATCACTCATTTAATCTCTGCTTCAAAATATGAACACATGAAATCCCATACTTAACAAAATTGGCTCCCAAAAAATCACGTCGAAAAAAGGCTAACAAGTCACAACTTAGTGCAGATAATACCCCTCTTCATTCTGTTACAAGATTATCCCGGCTGTCGTCGTTTACCTAATAAAGGGTATCTTGTGCTATTAAATGCTTCCTAAAATAAATAATAAAGATCTATGTTGGCTAAAACTTTATCTATCCTTAGCTCCATATAATTGTGGAAATATCACCCACAAAAAAACACTCTTATCTCTACATCACTCATTTTTTTACTCTGCTCCAAAATATGAACACATGAAATCCCATACTTAACAAAATTGGCTCCAAAAAAATCACGTCAAATTTGAAAAAAGGCCAACAACTCACAACTTAGTGCAGATAATACCCCTCTTCATTCTGTTACAAGATTATCCCGGCTGTCGTCGTTTACCTAATTTGTTCGCCGCCCGTAAAAATGGGTCAGCCCGACTAAATCTGTGTCGCAGGTGTATTGTCGCACCGTTGGTACACTCGTTTAGAATTACACTGTGACATATTTTGGTAAGTGGAGTGCTTGATGAGTTTTTGAGTTGGCCGTTAATGCTGTAAAAGACGTATGTAATGAGATGAAATTAGCCCTTTGTTGTGGTGGCTGATTCCCAACAGGATTGAATTCGAATGTAATTGCGAGTCAAATCTTACTTTTATACATAAACTAGCGCATAATTGAATGCTAAAACCAAGTAAAATTATTATTTACTAGCTTTTACCCGCAACTTCGTCCGCAACCTGAATTTTCCCATGGAAATGCGTCATTTTCCCGGAGTAAAAAGTAGCCTATGTCTTTTCTCGGGTATCAAAATATCTCCATAGAAAATTTCATGCAAATTGGTTCAATAGTTTAGGCGTGATTGAGTAACAGACAGACAGACAGGCAGAGTTACTTTCGCATTTATAATATTAATTATAACTAGTACTTATGGATTATTAGAACACGCACTAGTTTGTGAGTTAAGAGCACGATTTGTCATTAGCCCAAACTCGATTGCATTTGAATTCAATCCCGTCGGGAGTAAACCACCTGTTTTGTGGTCAGGCAGGTGATTTGAATTTGTTAGCAATATTAAAAGGTTATTCGGTATCTGAGCAACCGTTGCATAGACGATAATATAGCCATTTTGGGTTAAGAGGACTACTGCCAAGTTTTCAGCAGATTCATCATTCATTTGCTCTCGTGTTGCTCACGTAGCCAACCTTATTTTTAACCTATTAGCTAAATAGTATTTTTAATTATAATTTTATTAATAATAAAATTAAATTCCTATGGCCGTTTAAAAGGGGTTTAACGAAGTCAAAATATACAGCATTTTTTACTAAGCTTCCGAAATTTCCTAATTTTCCAATCTCAAGAGATTTTCTCGGAATTGTCTTAAGCTTAATCAAATCAATTATTCATTTACATCGAATATAGACAGTTAAGATTGTCAAAGTTGTACTTAAGTTAAAATCAGCTGCAAAACAAAATCTTGATAAATTATTTCCAATTGCTAAAGGTCAGAACTGAGAGCAATTAACGTTGACTTTTCTAATGCTTGAACCAGTTCCACCCTGCAGGTTTTTTCAGAAACAGTTTAGGTTTAGGTGTATCGTGGGTTTAATTACGAAATGTTAAATAATTATGAGCGCCATTCTAGAATAATATTCACTAGATTAGGTATTCTTTTCGAACTACTAAATCACGTTTCAATAGATTCAGAGCGTTTAGGAGCATAAAGTCAAAAGCGCGAAATGACAAATGATCGCAAATGGTCAAAAGCGCAGAATGTCAAAGGCGCAGAATGTCAAAGGCGCAGAATGTCAAAAGCGCAGAATGTCAAAAGCGCAGAATGTCAAAGGCGCAGAATGTCAAAAGCGTACATAGTCAAAAGCGCGTAATGTCAAAGGCGCACAATGTCAAAAATCATGGGGAGTCAGACTCGCGTTACTTTATGGGCCATGAAATAAAAACATATATTCAAATCAACAAAAAAATATTTATTTTTAATCTAAACGAAATATACACACATTTATTATTCCCTTATGTCTCATTAATATAAATTTATCATCAAATTCAAAGTCAGCTTCTATCTTCTAGTTAGTGACACAGTGGCAACTAACAAATGTAAACATTCTTTAATAATCATAATAATTAGAAGGGGAAAATAATTGTGTTTTTACTTTTTCAAGATAAGTTGTAAAAATATAATTTTTTTTAGAAATTCTGGAATTGTAATTAATTTTTGATCAAATTTTTTTAAGTAACGTCTGTATCTTCTATCAAAATCAATATCACATCGTTTTCTTTTATTTTTTGGAGGAGAGTTGAATAGTGAATATGTTATTCTTCTATCCCAATATTTTGCTTCTCGCCGAAGTTTATGTATAAATAAATAAAAGTTAGGCTTTTTTGGGATTCTTTTGTTAACACGGTGGTGTCAGCCCTCAAGAGCATTCGTAGTTCTATGTCGTTGTTCAGCTACGCTTAATGTACTTGCTGATTGTTTAGGATACCAGGTATTTTCAAAATAAACTCGGAACTTTCTCATTTCTCGTGAGTCTGGTGCAGTATGTAGTATATGTTGCCATGTTTCGTGTATCCGGTTTGCAGGTAAAAGAGGAAGTATGGCGCACATCCTGGTTGTAGTTCTGCCTTCTTTCGATTTATTTAGCTTTAATTTTTTTGACATCCTCCACACAGCATCACTGTAATGGTGATAGCAGCCGGAAATTTGTACCGAAGGAAAAACATTTGATGCAGCGTTTAGAATACCTGTTTCATAATCGGATTTAAAAGTTACCATTTTAACACTTAGTTTATTTTTAAGGATATTAAACAATCGTTCATATATTGCCTGAGTTTTATTAATTAAAAGAGCATATGCAACTGGAACAATATTGGTATGAACCTCACTGGAGCCAATATCATAGTGGATTGTAAACAGTTGATAGTAAGGTTTCGGAGTACATTTGAAGGTACCATCTGCATAATATTTTCCAGGTTTCTTCATAATTTTCTTTGATATAGCTGTAGCAAACAGTAATATTTCGTGGTCCTGATGTATCAAGAATTCACTTCTTAAAGCTTCAGGTATAGTAATGGATTCTGGATTTTTGTGACTTAATGTATCTGTACATAAATACTTTTTGCGAGCACGACGCAAAGAATCTTTAAAAGATTTGTAAGTAATACCAAGGTCTTGACCGCTCTTTTCCATTATATCATGATTTGTATTTTCAACAATTTTTTGAATAGGTCCAAGATTTGTACATACAGCTTTTTTTAAAATCAGTTTCTGATTCAGCACTTCATTATCTAATTGGTCCGGTTGACATGTATGAAGAATAGATTCTCTCAATAGTTTTTTACTGTTATTTTCCGTAGTAACTGGAGCATTACATACATTTCGTCGCACACATCTCCATAAAATGGTTCCACTCTTGTTCGTTACATTTTTCGTATACCTATAACCACCACGTAGTAGTGCCAAGTTACCCTTCTGATTTGTAACTATCTCAAATTCTTGATCATCCATCACAAACTGCGAATATATGTGTAGCAGTAATGTTTTATACTAGTTTACAATAACGATTCACTATATATTATTTGTAATATATAACTGTAATCTTTATACTTTCTCACGTAATACAACACACCTCCTAAACAAAAAACTTGTCTCATTTGACAAGTCACAAACTTTTTTGAAACTACCCTCTAATAGTATAATTTATAATGAAATAACAGATTACGTTCCATTCTATCAAAACGATGTATTTTATTATGCTAATATTATGAAATACCAGGAAAATATTGAAGATGAGATAGTAATGAGGAAAAGTCAGCAATTATTAATTACGAGTACAATTAACATAATTTATTTAAACATACCTATAGTTTGGTATCTTTGAATAAGGGAAAGTAGTTAATTACCTATATTAACCACTATTTTCATATATAACATATTAATCTCGTTTGTCTCACTAATGCATAATAAAAATTTGTGTATATTTCGTTTAGATTAAAAATAAATATTTTTTTGTTGATTTGAATATATGTTTTTATTTCATGGCCCATAAAGTAACGCGAGTCTGACTCCCCATGATTTTTGACATTGTGCGCCTTTGACATTACGCGCTTTTGACTATGTACGCTTTTGACATTCTGCGCCTTTGACATTCTGCGCTTTTGACATTCTGCGCTTTTGACATTCTGCGCCTTTGACATTCTGCGCCTTTGACATTCTGCGCTTTTGACCATTTGCGATCATTTGTCATTTCGCGCTTTTGACTTTATGCTCCTAAACGGATTCAGAGCAGTAGTAAATGTATGTAATTTAAATAAAAACCCACAATCCCTTAATCGTTTAATTTTGTCAGTTACTGTTACTTTAACAGATCGCTTATGATCTACGTAAGAATTAACAATGGGATGTTTGAGAATTCAAGAATGCTTGAGGATTTTGAGGTTTGCGAATTTACCAAAGTGAGTATCTAATCACTTAGGCAAACATAGCACCATCAGGTGCAATGTGCACTTGACTTCTCTGACACATTGCATGAAACATTAACCACTTAATTAAATGTAGTCATAACAAGATCATCAAAAACTATATTCTCTTCAACATATTACTAGGGTACAGTGCGAACTACACAAACAAAGGCATACGTCACCAGATTGCCGTATACAAAAGGATTCCACGCGTAGGGGTGGGGGGTGGGGGGTGAAACATGCCTGTGCAACGAGTATCGAGATTATTGTTCAACGTGCTATTGACTGAGTTTGATATTGTTTTGTCATATGGAACTTGCCGTGTTAATGATAGTCCCATGGGATTTTGTTTGCAAAAAATGAGGGTATAATGGTCATTGGTCAAGTTAGTTTGGCGGCAGTAAGATGGTTTTAAAAGTACCTAAATGACATTACATTTGTTATTTGTATAACTCGTGGGAAAAACATACATGGTCAAGTAAAAATTATACATTTACGGTGACTCATCATAACACAAATCGAAAAAAACAGCTGTATTGGAAGAATTGAATATTGTAAACGTCAAACAAATTGAAGTCATTATACACATAGGAATGACTAAAAACTAAGTAATATAGGGTAAAAAAATGGTATTTCGTAATCCACTGACTACTTATTAACTAAAAGTTACTCATATGCTAACTGTATCGTGTGAAAATTGCCAAATCATTACAACAGGTAACGAAATATACTTCAAAACTTCACACCAAAGATAAACTCCCTCAATAAAGACAAAAACGTGTCAAAAACTCACTTTTCTTCGATAACAACATCAGGTATATCCATAATATCCATCTCAAACACAGTTTCAACGATAAAACCATCAAATGAATCCATTTTGAACACTCCACGTAAGAGAATAACAGTACTGAGCAGAACGGTTGAACTGCAGCCACATTTCAAAAGGGGACAACGGTATTTTGGACTTTATTTGACTATATATAGCGTCGAAATTCATAAAATAAGTTGTGTAGGTGATAAATCGATGGTATCTGGTAAAGATTATAACATTACGTTTGATAAGATAGAGGGAGGGAGTGTCCAAGTCGTGAACAGTTTAATACTAAGTGAGATTTGGGAGTAATCGGAAAAGTTTATGGAGTTTCGCGTTGGATTATGTTGGCTTTTTGGTAAATAGGTGTACCATTGATGTGGTTTTCAAATAAAGCACGGATGTAAGTACGAAGGTTAAGATTTAATACAAGAGTGGTACAAAACAGGTGCAGATTAAACACAAATTATTGATAAAAACGATAAACAGTTTTTCGTGTGAATCACAAAAACGTAAACGAATTATTTTACAAGTTTGTTTTTACTCAATTTTTTCTAACAAAAGACTAATTGAATTGTTAGTTTTTTTCTACTATTAACCTTCACGCTCAAATATGACAAAATAGATGTTGACTGACTCTCAACTTACAAAAGAATGCAAATTAATTTTTAACACTCTTTATAGGAAACGCAATGTTTAAAAATTCTTTAAATCTTTGCCTCCCCATTCCACCCTCAAAGTCCAACATTTGCAACTATAAACTAAACAAACAATTTACAACATGAAACCTGAAATCCTCGAACTGAAACCTAACACGAAACCTGGAACACAATTACACCCTCTATTCCAGGAAATAGGACCATATTATTACGTTCAACACAATTATACGTTACCTAAGTTCTACGTAAACTTGATACATGCGGTATGTTTGTCAATTAGCACGTGGCAGGCCCAATTCATCACGTAATCTGTCCCCAGGGAGATTACCTACCTTGTTGCGGATTACTCGAACCAATCAGTCGATCTGAACCGGCTTCGAGACACGTGTACGATGTTATTTGCATTTGACATACGAGAATCACCTTGACATTTTGAATCTCTACTATACCCTACATATTGTACAACCTCGGTTTTTCTATGGGGTTAGGCAGAGAACAAAGACCACTACTTATTACGATCTTAGGGGACTTCTTTTGCTTTGTTCATGTTCGTACATCTTGTCATCATCATCAAGGACACGCACCTGGTCTTTGGAATTTATTGTATAACATTTGGCAGGATATTTCGTAGAAAAAAAAGGGTATTTAATTCAAAAACGAAATGAGTCAAAGCAGCGAGAATGAGTAAACTTCAAATAAAATATGCTTTGTCAAAATAGTGACTTACTCCCGGTTTCTTAGGTACATTTAGCGGTAGTTTATCTATTCAGTAGCGTTTAAACTCGTATAAAAAAACGCTATTGAATAGATAAACTACCGTTAAATGTGCTCAGAAACCGGTTAGTGACACAGTGCAAAACTCACACTGTAACATAAATTTTCAATCTAAAACACAATACGTACAATTTATTCGTAGCAGGAAACTCTACAACAGTCATGTCACTCTGAAATAGGTCAGTAACAACTAGGCGTATGTTTGTGAGTCGAAAGTTTTACTCTGTGTGACAATCGAACCCCGACGAACGACTTTGTAACTGCAAACTCGTATTCGAGTGGGTAAGGTATTATGATATAATGTTCGAAATACCATGGTCGCATGTAATAAGAAGCAATGCCTGACTTATACCGGACATGTTACGGAAATAACAAGGATGTTTTTTAAGAATTTCTACGCAAATATAACCATCATCATCATCATCTCAGCCATGGAACGTCGACTACTGAAAATAGACCTCCCCCATAGATTTCCAGTGACCGATTTTATGCGGCCTGTATCCACCGGCTCCCTGCGATCCTACTCAGACTAGACCTAAACTACTTTAACTACTCTTCGAAACATATTTGTTATAAGCCAATTTTCACAAAACCACAATAAACTTTACATGAAACTCTAATCACGAATCACTTCCTATCAGTCACAATCGCATGATTATCGGTTGAGTAATTTTTGAGTTCATGGAGAACTAACTACACGGCAGAGAAAGGATTTTGATCAATTCTTCCCCCAAGGAGATAAAATAGGGGATCACACCATATATGAAAATTCTGTCCTAAGACACACATTACGCGGACGAAGTCGCGGGCAAAAGCTAGTTTACACTATAACAATAATAGAAAAAATAGCTTCAACCAAACATATCTTCTTTAGCTTCAGAAACACGTTCAAAAAACCTCCACCTACCCGGTAACGTTTAAATTGTAGTGCGAGACATGTCACCGGCATTCCGCACCCTTCACAATGAAAGGAGCGCGCTAGTTCGACAGTTCACAAACACGTTCCCGTATTGTTGCTTGTGGTAACTGCTAATGGAAAGCTAAAGGGTGACCTGGTGTTAAATTGTAGGTATTTGAAGATCTTTCGATGGTGAAGACTATATCAGCCTAGCGTTACTTCCAACTATGTTGGAGTCGGCTTCCAGTCTCACAGGATGCAGCTGGATACCAGTATTTTACATGGAGCGACTGCCTATCAGACCTCCACAACCCAGTTACCTGGGTAATAATACGATACCCTGCAGTAAGACTGGATGTCAGACTGTCAAGCTTCTGACAACTGTTAACGACTGTAAAAGATCTTCGAAAACGACAACCGGGACCAACAATTTATCGTGCCTTCCGAAAGACGTGGGAACTCGACACGTATAAAATGGTCACCCATCCACAAAACAACCTCAGCAAGCGTAGCTTGACCTCTGAGATCGATCCGCGGCTATTGTTAACTAAGCCACGAGCTACTTAAATAAAAAACCAAACTATCAGCTACGCAGAAGGTCAGTAATGTGACCAAAAGTCACCGTGAGTTGACTATCAAATTAGCAAAGTACCGACACACCCATACGCCAGATCCCCGTACAGTTCACACCCATATAACATGGGGACCTTGTCAAGGTCGGTATACACATAAAGCTGTCAATCTGAATCGCTGTTCGCATAAAATTGACTACGGGAAAGGTAGTATGGAAGATTTTTAAACTAGTAACATTCCAACGTTTCAAATGGAGTTTTGCCAGCATTGGAGTTTTTTCCAAATGTGAAGAGATGGATTTATAATTCTTGGGTGTTTTTGTGGAATTTTCATAAGTTAATTGTGTATAATTCTCACATTTTTACGTGTGTATTTTTTTTAAAGGTAATATGTATTCTATTACACATTAATATGCAATAGTTTTAAGTGTAGAAAGATCGCAAAATCGCTGAAATATCAAAGATATTTTGAAGTATGCAATCTCAGAAAAAGCTAACCTATTTCGGTAACCTCTTACACATACTTATAATGTTCCAAAGGACATTAAAATCAAAAATTTACATCCCAAGCAGACCACGAATGTCGTCAGGTACACGATCATAACAGAGACCTTCCCAAGGTCGGTATCCCCATAAATCTATCAATCTGGTCTACCATACGATTCGTCGCATTGATAAACGACCACTCCCCAGACGTGCAAGTGCTAAACTAAGACTGATTGTTGAATCCAACTTGGGAGTTTAAATAAAGGATGACGAAATGTAAAATCGAAAAAGGAGTTTTAGCGTTTGTATGTTTTTAGTGAAGACGCCAACAGCCAGTTGAACTCACCGATCTAAGGGGTTAAGCAACCCGTGGCGCGGTCATTCCATAGATGGGTGACCGCATAATGGTATTTGAACTTGGCGTCTCCTTGCTTCGGAGGGTACGTAAAAATTCGGTTCCGGTTAATTTCAATTAAGACAACAGTCACGTCGAAGGCCTTCGGGCGGCTTGAACAACTTTGATACTAGGTTGACATGCTGAAAACGCTGCTCTATGAAACACACATAGCGACTTGTGTTTGTCAGTATGATAAAAGTAAAATTTGCTATGTCTAATACCTAAATATCGTATAATATTATTGCTCAGCGTCTTTGATGCAAGTAAAATTTGCTATATCTAGCACATGTACATTGTGTACTATTTAAGTTAAGCGTTATGTAAAGACACATGACCCAAATTCAGATTCACAATAATGAAGGCACCAGTCCTAAGTTATGAAGAAGACATAGTAATTTAATTACCTAACCGTTTTTAAAACTAGTTTAAAAGAGAGTAAATTGGTTTCAAGAAGTGTTTTGAGGAGATAACACATTATGACAATACGAAATAAGATGGACTTAATAACACCACCAACAAAAGAAGGATTTTAAAACAAATTCAATGTTCAAACCAGATAAATATCCCACCAAATCAATTTATAACTCGACCCTAATACTCGATCATACAAGCACATTTATTATTTACCACACAGGGCATCCGGTCGCCAACTTTACTTTGAGATCAAATAATAATCCTCTATACGATACATATAGTTTGACAACTTAGTAAAGAGCAAGCACGAAATATTTTCTTTAACAACTCACACATGGTCATTTGATTCCAAACTAAGCAGAGCCTGTACATGATAAGAAAATAACTGATAAACGTACTTATAAACTTCCAAATACATACTTATATAGATACACTAACAACCAGGCTCAGAACAGACACTCGTGCTCATCACACAAATATTCGAAACCGTCACACGCGGAGCTACGGTTATTGCGGCGTGGTGACCACGTGAACCTTCAACCAGTCGCGCTCACCGGTCGGTAAACGATCTATGGCTTAAACAAACCTCAGTGCGGTCATTCCATAGATGGGTAACCGCATAGTAGTATTTGAACTGGGCGTCTCCGTGCTTCGGAGGGCACGTAAAAAGTCGGTTCCGGTTGTTGTCAATTAAGACAACACCCGTTAAGCCATGTCAAAGGCCTTCGGGCGGCTTGAACAACTTTGACATTAGGTTGACTACTAACCATACGATAAGAAGAAGACTTGTTTCAAATTCTGAATTTTGTATCCCTCCGCCAGCCACGAACCTTTCACACAACGTTCTCTACTAAGCTGTTACACTATAGTTTCAGTCCTGTATCCCCTCAAAGGATTACTCGCATACAATGTTGTTCTAGCCCCTTTAAGGCTGACCTAAGCAAACATATTGTTCTACAAGTAGTATTTACTAACAATATTTTAAGCTTTGGATTATAATACTGATTTTTTAGACAAACAAAACAGATTAGACCCGAATTGGGTTTTGTAACTGCTAGTTTGAAAAGTAATTTCAGTTGAGTAATTATTTTATCATAAAGTAGATAAATGCTGTAAAATACATATACAAATACGAAATATCTACGTTCGTTAAGCTTTCAACGCTAAATCGCCGATCTGATTTTTGATGAAATTTAGCATAACGATAGCTGAAAATCTGAAATGTATTTAAAACCTGGAAATCTCTTCTTATTTTACTCAAATTTAACCCGCGCAGTGTCCTGTGAGTCAGCTAGTTTCTTAATAAAACTGTGTAGTAAATTAGTGTATACTTGAGATGAAATTTAGCTAGGCGATAGATTATATTCTGCGGCAAAACATACTTTTCTCACAGATCTACATGGGCCATAGCCAATATACATAGTAAACGTCTATAACGAACCTAAAACCAAATAAACTAAGTTTCCCCCGAAACTCCCGCACCCTCAGGAAGGCCCTCTGACAGTCGCCTCCACCCCGGAAACGAGACAGACGTAATAAAAGTGATTTGCGATAAATAAACTCAACTAACTGAATGTATTGACCGACCAACGATTTGGACCGTGTTGCGAAATCTAAAATGAATGTAACGGCAATTTTTTGGGAGAGAAAATCTATACTAATCTATACTAATATTATAAAGCTGAAGAGTTTGTTTGTTTGTTTGAACGCGCTAATCTCAGGAACTACGGGTCCGATTCGAATTTTTTTTCACTGTTAGATAGCCCATTTATCGAGGAAGGCTATAGGCTATATATCATCACGCTACGACTAATAGGAGCAGAATACCTGTACAAAATGTTACAAAAACGGGATTTTTTTTTACCAATTCTCTTATGTGATGCAAGCGAAGTTGCGCGGGTCAGCTAGTAATTTATAAGCCACGATTGTAATTTGACAAAGAACAAGCTTAGAATGATCACAAGCTTGATAGTCATTAGTTCGAAAAACACTAGAAGAAGCATGGTAATAGAATAGTACCTACATTTTATGTTACGTAGAAAATACTTATTTAAAAATACGTTTCATAGGCTACGGGATATCAGAAAGAAACGTGCCATGGTGAGCTACATTTCATTTGACCATGACCGTGTAGTCAAGAGCCCTAAGCATATTCAGAGCCGGCATACTCAAAGCTAATTGCCCCGTAAGATTTTGGTGATCGCATAGTGGTATTTGAACTGGGCGTCTCCGTGCTAGGATACGTAAAAAGTCGGTCCCGGTTGTCGTCAATTAAGATAACAGTCGTAAAGCCATGTCAAAGGCTTTCGGCCGGCTTGTACAACTTTGACACTAGGTTGACCACTAACCATACGATAAGAAGAAGACGCACATAGTAAAGCTAAAAGAAAAAAGTTAATCCTCAAATCAGTTATTCCAATGTAAAGCTTAAAATTAAAGTCTACCTATTATTTGATTCCCGAACAACCTCGTAACAAAATCAGCAAATCGTTTCAAAGAAAAAGGTCCACAACCGTTTAAAAGGTAACACAAATTATTTAAATACAAGAAAAGGCAGGTCACTAACTTCTATAAAGAAAGTAATTGTTTTCCTGGAATAGGAATCGATACTAAAATGTTACAGAATCGAGTTTCAAGAAACAGTCTGGAAAAATATTCATGTCTAACTTCGGACCGCTACTTCGCCCGCATAAAAGAGATTTTCCGGGGTAAAAAGTATCCTATGTTTACCTAGATAATAAACTATCAGTGGACCAAATTACATTAAAATCCATTTATCCGTTCAAGATATGAGTGAGAGTGAGGTTTCCGAAGACGATGTCCAGCACAGAGCGAAGTGAAGGAGAAAGATCAGAAGGGTGACCCCACTACTATATGAGATTCATAGCATGGAAGAAAGAGAGAGAGAGAGAAATAGAGTCTTTTTGTGAAAGAGTAACAAACAAACAAGCTTTCGCATTTACAATATTCATGATTTAATAAGCGCCTGTGCAATAATACATAGCAATAATGCATAGAAGAGAATATTGCTGTAAACATTTTGACAGGCGCTTCGCTTTGTTGAGGTTTCGAGTTCGGTTTGAAAATTGATTATAGTACTCGTATTTCAATGAGTTATTTCATTTCGTTTGTTTTGTACTGCGCAGTTGATGAAATTGTATGGTTTATGAATACAAGAAAACGGTAAATGTGAAAAGGCTCGACCGTGTTACATGTAACTAACATTGTTCATGGCGAAACATGGGTGTATTATACTTCTGCTTATACCTCGACGTATAATAAATGTAATATTATATATGTATTTAAAACGGTATATTAAGGAGACCATAAGTTAGAGATCAGACACTATTAAGTCTAGAAATCCCTCTAAAAATGATTTTACCAAAAAATTCTCGCTTCAGGCGTTTTCAAGATATTTTATAAAATACTTTATTGAAGCCGTAAACCCTTTTACATCACACACAACCTAAATAAAGAAACAAACAATAAATCTCTTCTAAACAAACGCTAAAAATAACCCTTTTCATATTTACTTGCCCTTTTCAAAAAGTACAAGTAAGTACAATCCCGTAATCCGTAGTTTTGCTCGCAGTAACACTACATATGTTAATAAGAGCTCTTCATAACACCTACGAATCCAGAACTACACAAAACTCCTCTACGTTTCGGCACAAATTAGGATATTCACGTTATTCTGTGCACGCCCTATTTTCTGTACAATACACGTCTTACATTGTGACGGAGTTGAGCTGTGTACACATTAGCGTAGACTGTTTTGAATACTCGACGAAAAAGGGGGATGAAATTTGACCCCTAGATGTGACAGTACAGCACCTAGACGATGGGTATATTCCCAGTTGCCCCCTCTAACACTGTCCCCCGGGGTGACAACTGGGAATAAATGACAAGTAGGAAGAAACCGATTTGGATGCTGTTCTTTTTCGAAAGCATATTTCTAGATAGTTAAAATATCGCTGGACTAACATATGTATTTCAATTTCATAATCATAGCAATTGATAACTTATGCCGTCAGAATGATTGTAAACTAGACAATAGGTACAATATTTAGTTCACATGGAACAATATTTAGTATAGCCTTGTGAAAAGCGAATCTACAATGTTCGAAATCTCCTTAGCCTACTTTAAACAGGCTCCAGTAATTTGAATTTATCGTCACTCAAAAGACAACAGAGAAAAATATACATCTGATCTATGTATAATTCTATAGAAATATATAGAAACTATATTCTATCAGATAACGAGCAAATAAAACGTACAGTCTGTTTTCATTCGTAACACAACGAAGAAAAATTTACTCTGCTAGAACATAACGAACAGTGTTAAGATTTCGCTTGAAATCCTCGAGCTAGAAACTTGCAAAAGGCTCCAATTTGTACTGACCTTAACACACCCAAATATTGTTTGAAACGCCCATGTAATATGAAGGGAGCGAGGATTTTAACGATACTATAAACTCGGCTCGCTCACACCGACTTCATTTTGTTAAGTAATTTTTAAAACGGGATTCTGTAATCTCTGCAATGGGGGTTGTGTAAAACATGATAACAGGTAAAATGTTGGATATAAACGTTATAATCTTGTGTGATAAGAGAGTTAGGGTTATTTGAGGAGAGACGATCTGCAGGTGGATTTTACGATTACTGTCGTGATGATAGATATGTAGAAAATATTTTTTATTTATGTTTGGAGAACTCACACACGGTCATCTGATTCCAAACTAAGCAGAGCTTGTAACCAGACAACTGATAAACATACTTATATACTTCTAAATACATACTTCCATATGTTACTGTAAAAGCCCGCACTGTGGTAAATCCTAAGATATTCCGGTAAAACCTAAGATTTACCAACTCTCAATGGTAAAAGACCGAACCATTTTTTTATTTCAAACTGACAGAACAAATACTCGTGCTCATCACACAAATATTTGTCCCGGGTGGGATTCGAACCCGCCACACGCGGCGCTACAGTTATTGCGGTGAGGTGACCACTTAAACCACTGCGCCAAACGTGCAGTTAAAATGATTATAACGTGTTTTTCGAAGTACGAAGACCGACGAAGGCGTAAAATTCACATCAGAATAAGGCATTCAGATACTGCCTCAAGCAAGATTCAATTCCCTTCAAGGCTCCAGGTTCGGTTTGTTCTCATATTATTACATTCGCAAAATATTATACTCGCATAATATAATATTCTCGAATTATTATATTCTCAAAATATTACACAAAATACAATCACAGCGATAAATGTTTTTAACTTGAGGGAAACAATAATAAATATTAGACATCATAACATGCTAGTGCTTGCCACTGCCCTGATAAAAAAAGATCTTTAAAATACATTGAAAATGATAGAAAAAATAATTGCATTATCACAGACTGTTTATCTAACAAAATTCAATCTATAGAATGCTTAACCATGTTGTCGGCATTGAATAAGCTCCCATTAAATTATATACCAATCGTCGTGCTTGTAAACAAATTATATTTAATTAATGATAAATGCAAATAATTTTGCAATGCTGTATGACACTGCAATTAATTTTTATTTTAATATTGTATTACGTTCGAATGTGTCTCCATGGTGCCTAGGTATTAGAATACAGAGATTTTGATTTAAATAAATTCATTTCTATTTATAACTGTGTTTGATTGTACTTCTAATATTTTGAGAATATAATAATTCGAGAATATAATATTATGCGAGTATAATATTTTGCGAATGTAATAATATGAGAACAAACCATGTTTTCTACCAAAAAAATATCCTTATTATTGCTATTAGGTATGGAAGGTGGAGTCGTAGAAATCCAAGCTTGTAGTGCACGTAAAGCTGTCGGCGCCTGACCTCTCACTAGTCAGAAATCCGTCTTACCGGGTTACGAAGTGAGAGAACAGTGTTCCTATACAAACACCAACTTATGTACGTACATACATTCATAATATCACGCCTGTTATACCCGAAGGCAGAGGTGTATGAAATACACCCATGTTAGAGCCATGTAATAGAGGACGAGTTTATCGCCATACGCAGGACACGTTACCAAACTCCGGACTGCTATTGAGAATATAATCTAATATCAATTAGAAAAGACCAATAGCGCTACCTCCAACCCGGGAGTAGAACCTGGGACTCGTGGTCAGCAGTCGGATACACTACCGAGGAAGTCAAACACCAAAGTTTTGAACTAACCGTCACCGTCGTTTATAGACCTATCTCTTCTATAAAACAAAACCATACCATTGGCTACAATTCGCTGGTTTAATCGTTCTTGCCTACGTTCGTAGCCTAGAATAAGTACTCATCCATCTACAAATTTATAGGCAAAAACATGCGCTAATTTCATTCACCGACAAGTGTAACTGTCTATAACCACCGTATATTATAACCCAGTCACGGAACAAACACATATAGGTAATAGACTGAGAGACCGTGAACGTCAGACCATCGTTCTTTCGTTCGTTCATCGACCACACGCGACCCGAGCACAAATTAGTGGTGAACTTAAAAGCCTGGAACAAGCGCGTTAAAAGAAATGTGCTCACTCGTGCTCGTCTCCTCTAGCGTACCTTAAATTTATAGAAGCTGGACATTGTCGGGACATCTCCATGTTTTGGCATCATTCCCAAAACAGGTAGACAGTCATGAAAGGATAGCTGCCAAGGCCACGATGACCCAATCATTATAATCATCATTGTTGCTTCTATTGATAACCGGCACCGCCAAACTTTTAGCCTTTATAAAATAACTATCAGCCTTTCCCACGGTGTACCGCGGCTTCATGCGAATTACACCAGGTTAACCAGGTTTAAAAATTATAAATTGAAATCATCCTCAAGATGTATATGAAGGAAAACCTCCTGAAAATTCGTGAAGTAGAAATTAAATTTATCGCCTTCCCGTTTAACAAATATTAGATAAATGAATTGATGATACAGAAAGACGAAGGTTTGACGTTCACGGACTCTCGGTCTACAAACACCTATATACAGTAAGTGTTACATACAGCTAAACATCTGTTAAAGTCTCGCGAATACTTTGTACAAATAAGTAAATGAGGTTTCACGTGCTACCAGACGCAGGTGTGGCCTTTGGATGTACTTACTTCTTTTTGTATGCGAATCGTCTTAACATTCTACAGTTAACTTAAAAGTGTTATAGATTTGGATATAAATGAAGCGTTTCTTTGTGAAGTCTATGTACTAATGTTGGGAGCATAAATAAGGAACAAACTCAGTTAAACTAGTTTTTTTGTCGTATAGTTTGTGGTCAACCTAGTGTCTAAGTTGTTCAAGCCCGAAAGGCCTTTGAAATAACTTGCTAAACTAGTCAAACTAATGTTCATTGAAATTGGCAATAGGGTAGCTTTTTATTCCGAAAAAAACATACAGCGTCTACATTTTGTAACGGAGCAGTGGTCAAAAATCTTGTTATACAAACAGCTATAACATTTGTACAAATTCCGAACGAAGACATTAAAATGTTTTTTAACTTTTCATCGGGAATCGCAACTTTTAGACAGTCATAAAAAACAATGCAATAATGAGAGATGTATAAAGTTGTTTCATACTTTCAAGTGAAGTACAAAGAGTCAAACTAAATAACATTTTTACCGACTAAGGTGTAGAATCCTAAACCTGACAGTCGTATTCTCTGCTCGCACCATAAAGTCAATACACCAGCCTGCAAATAACTTCAGATAAAGGCAAGATCATGAATTATCTTCAACAACGTAATATTATCTTATGAATAATGTTGCAATACTTTTTCATAACGTTATCTGGTTTCTTTCAATGGTGAGATAAACAGACATTTATGTCGATAATGTTTATAGAATATCCACTACAAAATATATTATAGTGCCTTCATTTTCTTAGAAACTTTGTGGGCAAAATTACGGGAAATGTTTACATTTAACTTATTTGCAATTATAAGTAAGGCAATAGTTTAGCGATATATTTAATACTAGATGGCCCGCGCAACTTCGCTTGCGTCCAATAAGAGAGAATGGGTGAAATTTTTCCCCGTTTTTGTAACATTTTTTACTTTTACTCTGCTTCTTTTGGTCGTAGCATGATGATATATAGCCTATGTCCTTTGTCGGATATCAAAATATCTCCATACAAAATTTCATGCAAATTGGTTCAGTAGTTTAAGCGTGATTGAGTAGCAGACAGACAGACAGACAAAGTTACTTTCGCATTTATAATATTAAGTATGGAGTATGGAAGTATGGATTCCGGCAAATACAAAGTTAGAAGTCTTATTACATTGTTATTACCAGTATTAGTTAAAGATTATTTAAAGAAACTATGATCTTTGATGATTTTAATAACAAACTAACAGGATCAGTGAGAGGTCTGGACTGATGGCTTTACGTGCTCAAGTACGAAGCTGAATATCCGAAAAAATCTTAATGCTAGAAAAACTCAGAAAAGATTTTTAGGCGCAACCTAGGATTCGAACCCGAGACGTCTGCGCGGCATTCTCGTACACTACCACGGAGGCAGTCACATGTCTGTGTTCTATGTGTGTGTATAAATATGTATGTATATGAGTGTGTCTGTACATGTATGAGTTTGTATGAGTCACAGATAGTGTTCTAATTAGAAACAGATAACCACATGGCAATTAACATAGTTACATAAAGGTCACAGATAATGTTGTTTGATAACAAACATTACTTTGTTTTGTTTATGTTTCAAATTATATGCCATACGGGTTTGTTTAGCTACTTTTTAGGGTACTTACGTTAGTTTGGACGGGAATGTAGCACCTGACCTTTAATTGCAAAGAGTATTCGGCTCAAAATTTGAAACGGTCAACTATTTAGTTAGTTTTTGCTTGGATGTACATAATTTGTATTGAATAGAAACCCTCCTTATATTTGTTCTGGATGCTTGTCACCTACAGCACCTATACTAACAAAACTGGCTATATGCATTAAACCTACATATTCACTACATATTATAAAACAAAGTCCCTAGTGCTGCTTCTGTCCATCTGTTACCAATAAACTCAAAATCTACAGAATGGCTTCGCATTCAGTTGTCACCCATAGAAAGAGCGATTCAAGAGAAAGGCGTTATTGTATCGTAAGTAAAACATTAACTCAGCGTATAACGGGCCAAGATGGGTTAGGCCATTCTGTTAGTCTACCTTAAGGCAGCGATAAACTTAGGTAAGAACAAGAATATTATTGAGAGTTAAGTCTCTTTAACAGGCTGACAGTATAACTTAGTAGAAAGCAGGTGTATGCAATTTATCTAGATTAAAATGAATAATTCCTTGCAATTTCCAAAACAAATTAGCTGTATCGAAAAGGCCACCGTCATCTGCAAAGTCTGTGGAGTCACTGTTGTTCAAAATTCTGAATTTCCTATTACCTTTTAAACAGTAAAAACTTGCATGCAAGGCTTTCTGTTATATTGTTGGACTATAATACTAAACTGTCTATGCTATTCTGCATGTAAGTATACTTTGGCAAATTGTAAGTGTAGCTACATTTTCAAGGAAAAAAAACTGTACATAATATTGTCATACTCATGAGTAATTAATTGTAATACCTAGTATATTATGCCTATGACCTTCATTTAGATCTGAACATCCTGTCACAATAATTGTTAGTAATACCTTTATGTTATGATCTTATCAAGGGTGTTATGTACATAATATGTACTAATGTTGAAGCATTGTCTTTTTGTTGACTGTCCTTGTATGGTCAAATAAATTAATATAGGTAACTAGTAGAAGTATATCAAATTTGAAAAGGATATTACGTCACTACATAACCATTCAATTACTCTTTGTTCTGAAGTTAATGATATATGGTAGTAGTTTCATTTATAATGTTGGGAATAGTGTTGAAAATATTGCAAATAGAATAAGTTTTAATCAGCTACCGACTCAATTATGGATTCATACTAATAATTCATTCAAAATACACATCTGTAATCTAAGAGGTTGGGTGGCTGATGAGATGTACGCATGCAGCGACTACCATGAGAGGAAGACCATCATAGGAGTCAAAATGTAAGATGATTCCAATCATTTATTTAACAAAATATTGACACAAGTTACAATAAAACACACCAGCATTCCTCTCAATGTGATAATAGAAGCAGTGTGATGAAATCTGTGATAACAGCTGATAAACTCCATCTTATCATCGTACAATCACATGAGAAACAAGATTCTTATCAGATCTTGTTAAGCAACATCACAATGGTGTTATGAGTTATAAAATTACGTGTTATGGCCATAAAAAATGTAAAAGAACAATAACAAACATTTGTAAGTACAAAATGAATGGAATTACAGTTTGTAGTCTATGGGAAACTCTCATGCTATGAACAATGTAGAGTAAATTTTACAATTGCAACATGGTGTGTACAGGGAAAGTATTATTCACTTACTTGGCCGCCACAAATTGATGAATTGTATTCTGAGCTGACATTTTGCAGTTAAATACTATTATTTAACATAAATTACGAAGAAATAGCGCGTTATAAGATCGTTAGTAACACACCAAATTATTTTTTTTTATGAAATAAACACAAATGAAAAAGTAATTGTTAGTACGAAAAAATGTTAGCACTGAAAAATGGTTCAGATTTAATTTTTATGGTGATATTTTTCATTCAAAATTTAGCTGAAAACACAAATTACACGTTACAGATAACGGTAAGAAAAATTGCTCGTACAAAAAGCATTATATTCTCATGTAAATCAGGCACTTCGCCACAGCGACGACTGATTTACCTACACGAGTCGGGCGCAATGTAAACCCTAAAGCGTTCATTCAACTATGAAATATGCTCGCTGTATAAATAGGCTAAGACCGTACGACCTTAACGCCGAGGTAAAAGCACTCTATCGTATGCAATCGATGTGCAATTGCCTGTTAAACCGTAAATGGTGTACGACACCTCCGATATTTCATTTAGCTCGCATAATTTACACGTAGCGGTGGTATTTATGTGTTAATTTATGCGTTTTTACCGCCAAAAAATACGTTTCAAAGTAAAAGCTCGCGGTTCTCGGGGTGAAAACCTAAAATATCCCTTCGCATTGGCAAAATGCATCCCCTCCCTAAAAATAATAAGGTGCCCGTGAATCTGGATTTTCTCAATTTCGCACGCGTGTCCGTGACACAAATGTATTAAAATTAATGCTATACAATATGTGGAATTAAACTTACCCCATGGTTTCTTTTCCTGCTGTCATTTAAACACAATAATTATAGAAAATATTTTACTTCATAATTTTCAGTTTTTCACTCGCGAACTGTCACAAGCGGCGATATATCATAAACTAAAGACTATAATCAGTGTTACCAGTCACAAGTCTTGATAAGCAAACTATGTGTATTCTTTGTCTATGTTACTTTACAACAGCAAAATATGATAGCGTTTTTACACTCTATATTTTTAGATACAAAACTCACTTTTCCATCAAAGGTCTTTTTACTACAATGGATACAAGATAAAAGAGTCTATTAATAGATTTCTGATTAATAACCCGATAGCAACGACATCTAACAATTTTACCAGCTTTTGGCTACTCAACGCTAGATGGCGCTTACGCAAAAGTACAAGGCTAATGTCAATAGATGGCAGCAAAATATTTCGGAGCCTCGACCTTTGCTGCAAATGTTATCTATTCCTATCTCTTTCATTTTCCCGATATAACATTCGACGTTCCTTTTCGCGTACTTTCTAGAACTGACACTAGTATATAAAATCAGCTAAACAAAATAAATTGCATATGATACAAACCGTAATATTAAATGTGGGTAGGTAGGTACCTACTTTCCTAAAAGTTATTCTCAGCGAAAGCACGATTGATTAGACATTGCATTGTCACGCTAAACATTTACAATGCTGCCATAAATAATTACATCAAATTAGCATTCGTAATAATTCAACTAATATTTATTGAATAACATTTAGCATAATCCTTTGAAATTCACCAATATTTTCTGTCAATAAAACATGAATTATGGATTTATGGAAATATTTTTTTGCATTTTTATACCTGACAAGTCAAATCCATAATTAAATGCACACCAATTAAGTGTAACATATTGCATTTCTTATAAAAAAAAATATTTACTTTCATGAATATTAATAATATTTTATTGTTTTTACAAACAATTCCGATGAAAAACGCTGCAAAGTTGATTTGTATTAAGACATAAATATTATATCTTTTATCCAACTCAGATCGTAAATTAAAAAAAAAGCAACAATTGACAGTTCTTTTTTATTGTAAAAAATAAAATATAAGCATAGTTTGTGATAGAAATAGATTTATTTTGAAGAAGTAATAAATAAAAAAAGTTTTTACGTTATTATCGAAAAAATATTTACAGTTAACTACTTACATATTGTTTACAACATTGATCTCTAATATAAAAATGCCAAAATAAGTTAATAATAATAACTAATACATCAAAATGAAGGTAGAAAAAGAAAACGCAAGCCGCCAGTTAGATACTAACATTACTAACGAACAACACTTTCTTTCGCGTGGTCAGTGTTCAACCTAGTATTAAAGTTATTCTAGACTCGCGAATGCACTAGACAATGTTTTAATTGCAGACATACATCATTTTATTTACAGCTCAAATTGCTTTATAGTTAAGTGATATT
Source organism: Anticarsia gemmatalis (assembly GCF_050436995.1). Taxonomy (NCBI): domain Eukaryota; kingdom Metazoa; phylum Arthropoda; class Insecta; order Lepidoptera; family Erebidae; genus Anticarsia; species Anticarsia gemmatalis. Next base: position 9,330,420 of record NC_134767.1, on the reverse strand, counting down.
TTTGGAATGCAAAACGTTTTATAAACATACAAATGACTGTCAAAATTATTGTAAAGTAACTTTTATCAACAAGAATTATGTTTGTGAATTTAACAAGTGTATAATCTGAAAATGACGGTTGTCCATTGGTTTAAGAGAACCGCCGGAGGTGAGTTCAAATTCTTGACTTTGAACTATCTACTCTAACATCGTCTCTCATACATAAAATCATGTCTTTTATACTTTGAGTAGGCAAAGACGAGAGAATGCCACGTGGCAATCCTTACAAACTTCCCTTGCCTCGTTTAGGAAATAAATAGATCGAAACATTTTATCGCAGAGCTAAGGTAGACAGAAAGTTAAAGTAGGCAGAAGTTAGTTTTGTAGTTTATCTCCAATTCATACTTACTATTATAAATCCGAAAGGTTGTTTGTCTTTTAAACTTTCACAGTTAAACCGCTAATTTCAATGACAGCATAGTAGTTGTTGAAGACCCTAGATCGGACATAGCCTATTTGTTTGTCGAAAAATTGCGCCTTTTAAAAAATAACCTATTTCTGTATACCTACCACTATTAGCAAAGGCCTCTTCCTTGGATTTCCCCTCGGTCGATAGTACCAAGTCAAAAATAGCCCCTAAAAAGTCTAATTAGAGAATAAAAGTTTGTACACAAACCGAGCCGCGCGAGTTAACTAGTTACATCTAAATACGTCTTACCTCTCCGTCTATCCTAAGATTTCTCAAAATGACAAATGGCGGAGGCCTAGTTTTTATTATAGAACTTTTTATTTACAGTCATTTGCGGTCAGCGGTGAAATTGTAACGTTTTATTTTAGTTACACTTCTCTCTTTGTAGTGGCGAAAGCTGAGCTTGGGGCTATTACATTGTAACATAACTTCCTTACCAATGTTATGTTATGCTCTCTTTATTATCCCACTGCTGGGCATGGGTTTCCGTATAGAGGTTAAGTTTAGAATGTTAGCCAAGTGCGGAAGACTTTGCATCTTTTCAAGAACTGTTTAACAATTCTCATATAAGTTTTTAATTCATATTGGGGATATACCTTTTGTTTATTTTAAAGTTTAAATAAGTACTCATGCCTGGTGTTGATAATGATGAATTACGAGAATCGATTTGTAGAGATCAAGCTTAGTGTGTTTGAGGTTATCTACCAGCAAGTCTTATATACTTACTTGCCGAGAGTTTGGTTAATATAGCTAGAGCATAGTCTATAGTCCTTTTACATAGGACTGAATGATTTTACAAAATGTATTAGGATTCCTCTGGTCACAAGGTCGCTTGAGATTTCATAAATATAATAACGACGAGTTTAACTTAATCTACACATGTATGAAGGATATAGCATGTATAGTTATAAAAAAATATTATACCCTTCAATTGTAGCAGCGAAATCTCAGTTCCGAATCAATTTGCAAACACAATTAAGTTTCCGCAAATCGTTTTTAGATGACTATAAATAATGACTATTACGTAACTCGGCCATTAAACCGTTCATTTGATTTGTTCGTTACTCTAAATTAGTTTTGTAGCAAAAATCTAGGTATTAGTTAATTACATAAATGATATATTACATAATGTTTTCTGAAATTGGATTGTTGAGAGATTTGTACACTTTTTTGGTTTGATGTAGTTAAAGATTTAGTTCGTATTAGTATCGACAGTTATGGTCTGCCTGTAGATAACAAGATCTCGGATTCTATTTACAGTTTGGGCAAAGTGCCATTGATCTTTTCTTTATTTTTTATTTTTTTTTATTTATTTATTTATGGTTCGCCTACAATTGTTACACTTTTCTTACATAGGTAAACATACACAGGAAAAATAGGATATATGTGTACAATATTAATCGGCAAACACAACATGCATAGAAGACAGATTACAAACTATCAATGATCCAGTACTTTCAATAAAAAATTTATATTAGATATAAAGTGACCCAATTGTTAAAATCTAATTCAAATCGAATGTTAATCTTAATAGTAGGCCAGAGTTTGTTGCAGAGCCTGCTACATTTAAAAACTTAATAAGTTACATGGGACAAACACACCAAACTACAAAACGTAGAACGTTGGAATTATCAAAAATCTATTCGTAAGTACAAGAAAGGAAATCAACGAATTAAACTTTTCTTTATAAATTACCAGTCGTTTACAAATCGTAGTTTTCCTACAATAATTGATCGTGTTAGGAACTAAAAGCAATTATAACTGCAAGTCATTATAACCTGATAACTCATAAACATTATTCATTTATTACATACTTCTTTTCAAAGTTCTACTTAAACTTCTTTTTAAACTCCTTACTGTCCCACAGTTGGGCACGGGTCTTCTCCCGTTATCAGACTGAATTTCTTCTAAAACTGTTTGAAATATCTTTAAGACATGCACGGTTTTATCCCAGTGTTTTTCTTCGCCGTTAGAACATAATAATTATTTCTCCCTACATAAAACATATACAAGCCTACTGTACGCCAAGATGTAAGCAGAAATGTAGGAAATACCACCAACGATTTTTGATTTACAATGTAAGTCCCATGTAATGTATTTTTTTTTATTCGTTTTTTTGTTTGTTGTTGTTATTTACCGGACCCGTTACCAAACTCCGGATTACTATACAATTGAGAAATATTCTAGCATAAATTACCAAAAACCAATAGACCTTGCCTTACCCGGGATATCGTGACCAGCAGTCGGAGACACTCCCGACTGCGCCACAGAGACAGTCACACATATAACTGCCAAAACTGCCTTTATTGTTTTAAGTAATGTACCGTCGACCACATGCGTGGAAGGCAAACGATTACATCTTACATCACTCAGTAATTACTCGTCTCTCCCAATTTTTTTAAGCGTTAATTAATAAAAATCAAGTCATGAATATAAAAATAACGGGTTGGGAATCAAACCTGTAATATAAGTATTCAATTATTCAGAACACCAATGAGCATGACAGACAGTAATGACCTGGCGCTTTCCACTGCACTGCACAGGCATCGAAGCGATGACTGTCGGCACCAAAATGTCATATCGCGCTTATATGTTAATGATAGTCAAGTGTCATACAATGTCTATAAATATTGATTGGTACTTGCAGCGTAGTGGTCAAATTAAGGTAAAATGACCGATTGATACTATTGTATTGGTTTCTTTACAAAAAATAAGGATTTTATGGTCTTTATTTGATTTGTGACTCAACCAGAATTTTATAAGTGTTGTTGACTATTGAGAAGATCTCAGAAATCGTAGTCTTATACCTATCTCAATATAAATAGAAAAAAGTAATTTTATTGTCATATTATAACATTGTAATGGTGGAGGAAAACGTACAGAACTTTTGGTGTTTGAAAGTTTTAAATTGTTGTTAAAAAATATTATAACCAAACTTGACCAGCTTAATGTATAAGTTATGTTATTTAATTGTTATTCAATATATATGTTACTGTAAAAGCCCGACCTGTGGTAAATCCTAAGATTTTCCGGTAAAACCTAAGATTTTCCGGTAAAACCTAAGATTTACCAACTCTCAATGGTAAAAGTCCGAACTATTCTTTTATTTCGAACTTTTACCTCTATTCACTTGATGATGTCGAGATGCCGCCGGAGCCCGGGCTCCTCCAACACAGTTCGGGCTTTTACAGTAACATATACATTTAAATACTGCAATTTGTAATTACCACGTTGTCTGTATAACACGTCTCTAAATATGAAGACTTTTGTATGAAAGTACAATAATGCCTAACGCCCCTCATTGTCAAAAGGTAAGGCACAATATCAAACTAAACATAATCACATAATTCTCTTAATTAAACACTCTATTAAAAATCTTAACTACAACAACTCAATATTGCACAATAGATATAAAATTATCTAAAATATGATCGCCAAGTCCCTTTTGTTCGCTGGCCAGTGAAAGTGTGTTATATAAAAATGTAAGGCAGTCTTATACAGTCATTAAGGCTATGCGGCGTAAGAAAGTAAATGTGGCTGAAAATTTGATGAATTGTTGGCAAAAATGTTGCGAATTTTCTTATGTGTTAGTTGGCCCTTTGTCATAGCATTTTTTGATGAGTGTCGATTTATGGTCAAACTAACTTTTAGTTTATAAAATGTCCACGTTTTTGAAAGCCAAAATGGTCTAGTCATCAGAAACGATGAATGGAAATGTTGGGATGAATATGTTTTCGGTGTAGCTATTTAATAGTTACATATAATTTTATAGCAGTAACTATAAAATAAACAACTGTTAAAAATACGTCCGAAAACCGGTAATTGGTATTGTAATTCCGTAGCGAACTTTCTTCCAAATCAAGAAATCCCAGTGTCAATTCTGGCTTGACATTCTGTTATATAATAGGTAACTAAGTTACTTTACAAAAAAATATCTAACCCTACTTAAAAATAAGAACCACGTTTTACAATGAACATTCGTATTAATTCTATCTAAATCACATTTAAACAAACCCCATGCCTTACAGTCTACGCCTTAACATAAACAATCAATACAAAAATAAAACAATCAAGTTATAATAAAGCCCGCGGTTCCGTCTGCCGGTTCACTGCACCGTGACGTAATACAGACATACATAATAATATATAATTAACACTTACATACTAGCGAGTAAGTCTGTGTAGAGAGATAGACTATTATCAATTACTTTCTAGACTTCTAGTATCGTTATAAGTACTAGTTTTCATTTATTTCGTTTATATCTATGTCCCACTGCTGGGCTTGCTGTCTGGTCATCTTTTCAAGAACACATGCAGTCATGCCAGTCATTACATCGTCTTCGTAACTTATTATTTGGTTTTCTAATCACGGTTAGGAGTTTCATTCTACTGCAAAATAGTAATTAGATCTCGAGTATCTTTCTACATTAAAAGAGTAATTACTTTTAAACTCTCGCGTTGCATGTTTAATGTATAATAGAATACGGGAATTAACGCGAACACGCATTTTACCTTAAAATGCCTAACGTCGCAGGCTGACTGGAGCAGCGATGACAGGACTTCGTGTATATGAGGCGGACGAATGGCCATTCACCCTCATATTTTGATTTTTCCAACCGCCATCACACACTACACTAACCGTGTCCCTATTCTGTGAGCTAACCGATTGCGAAACATAGCGAGGTTTTGTAACAGTAATCACTTATTCTATCATACATTAATTACTTTGAGTTTGTAATGGAGATGCCGCATCCCTTCAAGACCAGTTTTATAACAAAATATTCCTATACCGTTATAAGTAATTATCATCATCAGTCTAAACTTTCTTCCAACTATGTTATGACAGTTTCACCGGATGAAGCTGAATTCTAGTATTTCACATGGAGCGACTGCCCATTGGACCTCCATAACCCAGTTACCTGGGTTATAACTCGATACTTGCAAGTATAACTTTTAAAAGTCATTTTTAATTAACACTTAGACACTTGCTAGTTTGCCTGTGCATGCAGACAGACTGTTTTCTAGTCAATGACTTTCTAGTTCTATTCTAGGTAAGACGTTATTGTGACTACTTGGAAGAGAAATGTAACTATTTATAAAACCTATAATTATTTAGTTTATGCTTTTTATACAAAAGTTTTTTAAGGAGTAATCAATATGTTTAAAACTCTTCGGTTACTGAGTGAGTGAGTAACTGACTGATGGACAACGCACAGCTGAAAATACTGGGCGTAAAAAGTAGAAATTTGGTGTGAAGATTCCTTAGGAAGAGTAAAGGAGCACTAAGAGAGGATTTTAGAAGCATTAGGAGAAAAACCTATAAGTCAACGTGTACACACATAATATATCTTTTCAATTCGCTAAATTTTATTTCTAAAACTTAAAAAGAAAATTCATTTAGATAGACAACCACTAAACGACCGTCTAAACAGATAATTGAAATCTAGCTCACTCTTATCTAATTAAGTGCTAAGTCTAGTTCTTTAATGCTTAAGCGAGTTAGAATCTCTGGATAAAAAGAGTGGCCAGGAGTTTGTTGCCAGCTCTTCTCATTGGCCCTACCTTCCGAACTGGCGGTAAATTCACTTTCTGTATCATTGACTATCATAAGTGTCAGCACTTGACCTAAATGAATAAATGATTTGATTTGATTTGTTTTATACGAAATTTTAAGAAACAGTCTTAATCTAGGAAACCAATCTGTAATGTACAACCAACAACAATTTCAATAGCAATATTAACATTTTTCTAGATTGCTCATTTGCAATACTAAATTTCAAATATCACCAAATGAGATCATGGCTTAGCCTTTCTTCTAAACTATGTTGGAGTCGGCTTCCAGTCTCACCGGATGCAGCTGAATACCAGTGTTTTACATGGAGCCACTGCCTATCTGACCTCCACAAACCAGTTACCTGGGTTATAAAACCCTTCGGTAAGACTGGTTGTCAGACTTTCAAACTTCTGACTACTGTTAACGACTGTCAAAGATCTTCGAAATTGCCAGCCGGGGCCCACAATTTACCGTGCCTTCCGAAACACGAAATATCACCATATGCAATAATTAAAGAGTAAAGCCTAATAAAGGCTTGTATGATCAACCTTGCCTTCAGTCCTCAGTCGTCTGTTCACCGTGTAAGGCTTCATCACTGCAATGCATATGTATTTATAACTACACCGCATTCAGTATTTATAGACGATGTTATGAGATGTCTTATGTGTTGGCCCGTTGTATAAGGTATTGAATAAAGACCTATTTAAGTAAGTACTGCCATCATCATCAGTTTAGCCTTTTTTCAAACTATTTTAGAGTCGACTTCCAGTCTCACCGGATGCAGCTTAGTACCAGTGTTTTTTACATGGAACTACTGAATGTCGGACCTCCACATAGCTCCACTTACTTCACGAACTGAAAAAGAATAATAAAAATTCAGTTCACAATCAAGAATTGGGAAAGTGATAGATTTTGTTTTAGAAAAAGTAAATTACAAAATAATTTCTATAATTCTAAATTCTAGAAAATCACAAATAAAACGTTGAGCCCATTAAAGAGATGCAAGATAAAGAGTCAAACCACATTTTGAAATCTTTATGCACAAATCTCGATAATAATTATTTATAAATCGAACAAAATATTTTCTTGACCGGAAACAGAAAAACGTAACTTTAACTCACAAAAAAAATACAAAATTAATAAATATCAATTTCCAATATCTTAACCAGTGAATAAACTTCGTAATTCACAATTACACGGTACTCATTGTATTGGGAGTGTTTCACAAAGTTTCCTCAGAGGTGACCTCGAGGTGACCTTGACCCCTCTCACCTTGACCTCTCGCTGACGTTCTATCAACTTTATAAGTGCAGTCGCCAAATAGACGTGGAAAGTAGGACATTTATTGTTAAAGAGTTAGAAGTATTTTTTTATATTTGGTGAGATGTTTTTTTTTTGGTGAAAAAACACAGACCTACCCCCTTCCTTGTAATTCGATTTACATGCTATTCCTGTTGAGTGACCTGTAAATAAATAAGTAAAAATTTATACTTTCGAATTAAATAAAGCATTATCCCTTTGAATTTAATGATGCAGATAACTTTAAAAACAATATTTTTAAAGAGGTTTACAAATACAAAACCTGTAAAATTTTTGCGCATCAATTGATGACAATTTCGACCCTAATGTACGCTAGTCGCCTAGATTAATAAAGTTTGATAATAAATACTAAAACCAACAAAAAACATTAAAAAACCCAAGACAAATTTCCTCGAGCAAACTTGGATGTGACTTATAAAAAAATTAAATGAGTAAATTGCAAAATATCGGTGTAGTCCGTACACTCTTACACTTTTGGGTATAACAGACTATGTATTGATTTCACATAAATATGTCCTCAAATATCCTAAAATATAGCCATATTAATATCCACAATACGCCTAATGAACCGCCAAACACATGAAGCGAAAATATTTTTATCACATCACGAAGGTCAGTAATTAACATTGTAGGAAGTTCATATAAATGGTAGCTAATTGCTTCATGTATAAACGGTTTTTTGTCTCTTTTTGCTAATGAGATTGGAGTGGGATGGGGTACTGAAATGTCAGCGTTTGTAGGTGATTTTGTTTACGTTTTTAAGGGACTACGAAGAGGTTTCATGTTTGAATCCCGGATCGGGGTAGAAGGCTGATCCTGAGTTTTTCTATCATCTCATCGGTTAGAGAGAAGGAATGGAGAGTACTTCTAAGCAAGTAAGTGCAAATATCGACACTTAATTTTATAATTTTGTAAATGCGAAATTCTGCAAGCTGTTCGTTCACGTGTCTCTCGGCCAATCCACTGAAAGGATTTGGATGAAATTGAGCACGGAGATAGTCGATAATCACGGGTCCAAAGATACGAAATTTTTCATTCAAAAAATCAAGATGTATTTCTTATACCATCCAAATTACATGCGAATAAAATCTAGTGAAAGGGTGATCTATACTCGGGCCGTTTCGTGCGAACTATTTTGAGTCATGTCATTTTATCGGAGTCTCTCGCTTATCACTTGCGCATTGTCACATTCCTATGACATTTTTTATTCTGACGTAGTTTTCACGTTCGTAACGGTCTGAGTATTATGTTGAGTGGTCAATATAAGCAAGCACTTTCGTTAGGCTCTCATCATTTAAAACAGATCGCGGTCCGGATGAATGAGTGAGTTATCACTGATTGTTTATTTCATAAACACAACAAAACATCTGTCTGAGTCACAAAGGATAATCTGTATTTCCACACGTGCGAAGGTCTAGAGTTGCAATAGGAAAACATCACGACTTGGCCGTCAGAGGGCTGGCAGGAAGTGCTATTAGTATGACTGTTACGTACATACTCGCTTGTGTATGCTGGCGAAGGATCAGGGAAATCGGCTTAATATGTCTTTTCTTAGAAGTATATTTGCAGGGTTTTTTATAGCGTAACTAGTTAATTCGCGTGACTCCACTCGCATGATTACGTCCCCCTTTTTAAACTATAAACATTTTGCTGAAAGAATAGGTAGAAATAACAAGCGACTGAGGCATTTCGAAGTGTACAGAAGAAGTCTTTACTACTCTTTACCCAGCAGTGGGACTACATATAACGTTGAAATCATAGGAATTTTAATCGTGATCAAACCAAGCATGTTCGAGGAACAAATTCTTCAACCTCACTAGGCCACCGAAGGGGACTCCAAATTTCTGAGCCAGATGTCTGATATTCGGCCAAACGGTTATTTAATGTACGCAAAAGCCTTCTTCCTTACCTCTCATTCATTCCGATGGGAAGCGACCCTTGTCCAGCAATGGGACGGTAATAGATTTAATTATTTATGCCCAGTTTCTGAGTACATTTAGCGTTAGTTTATCTATTCAATAACGTTTTTTTTTGTATGAATTTAATCGCTATTGAATAGATAAACTACCGCTAAATGTACCTCAGAAACCGGGGGTTAGTCATGCCCCAATACTTACTTTATCCTCCTAATTGTCATATATTCAATGAAACCTGTTACTAAGCCAACAATGAGTGATCACGTAATTAAAACGCAAATGAAACTATAAATAAAGAACAATACGGTACATTAGACACGCTTCATCACGCTGCCAATGAGCCAAGTATTTCATAATGTTATCCGGTCTTCATTATACTTTCAAATCTAGGTAGATTAATTTTCAGGCTAAGTATGAATATGACTGCCTCTTTGGTCTGGGCGTTAGTGTAAACGATTGTTGATCACGAGGTCTCGGGTACGATTCCCGAGTCAGCCAATGTGCTATTGGTACTTATGTCAATTCGTTCTTCTAAATTCCAAACTAGACCTGGATAGAAAGCTTTATATTTTTTTATAATTATTCTTATAGTGGCAACGGTAATACATCATTTATGAAAATTTCAGCTTTCTAGCTATCACGGTCTATGAGATACAGCTTGGAGACAGGCAGACAGACAGCGGAGGCTTAGTGATAGGGTCCCGTTCTATCCTTTGGGTCCGGAACCCTAAAAATTAATATTGTTTACATGCATACATAAATAACGTCTTTTTGCCTTAGCGGTAGGCAGAGACCAAAGAACGCCTCTTGGTACGATACTTACAAAATTTCCTTTGCGTCATTCATATCCATTTATCTTGTCATACAGGATTATAATTTTACAATTTTGAAACGTAACATGTAATTTGCCTGAATTTGAACCACCACTCGCATAGCAAACGAATATTTACCATCCAACACAGTAACGAACTATAAAAATCATTCTAAATCTATTAAACTGATTTATAATCGAACACGAACGTCTCATGAATGTATAAAGAAACTGAAATACTTCATTAAATGATAGTTATTTACGAAGATAAACGAATGCAGCACGATCTGACTGATCGCTATTAAAACTGGACAGAGCTTACTACTGACACTCGAATTCATATTCGATCGAGTCATAACTTTTAAACTCTCGCGTTGAATATTTAATATATAATAGGATACGATTTAATAGATTACCGTAAAATGCGTGTTCGCGTTAATCCATGAGATGAGGTAATCCACTCTTTCATCGTATGGTTAGTGGTCAACTTAGTGTCAAAGTTGTTCAAGTCGCCAAAGGTATTCAACATTGCTTAAAGACTTGTTAACTTATTTTTTTGTTTTACTTTGTCTTATGTTAGTTAGGGCTGATCCCTTTTGATGACCTACGGATGGGCCCTATTTAAGCCGTTTTAAGTCGCCTGAAACCTTTTGACATGACTTTACGGTTATCTTAATTAACAACTACCGGGGTTTTTGACATAGAGACTGTTACCTTAATTTACAGCAACCAAGCCCGTCTTCATACTAGTCCTCCGGAACGCGTAGATGCTCAGCTGAAATGCTACTAAACAGCTAATAAAACTATAGAATGTCCTCGCAAAAGTTGCTTAACCCACTGATCGTTCACCGACCGGCGAACACAACAAGCTATGTGCCATATAATCTTTATACTATCATAAGTTACATTTAGCATCTAAAAGTACAGTATTTGACATTACCTCGAATTCGACTCGATCGAATTCGAATTCGAGTAGTAAGCCTAATTCGAGTTCAAATTCGAGTGTCTATAGTAAGTCATTATTATTTGCGTCAATGAGCGAAGTCTACATACATAATAAATCACACCTAGTTCTCAAGGGGGTAGGTAGACCTTTGTTATGATTGTGGTTTAAACAATTCTAGGAAACTTGTTGACCCTTAGAAGGTATCTTAAAATTTTAACCGGTGACTTTCAGTTGAAAATCATTTACAATAAGCATATTTTATGTTCTGGTGACTAAAGCTTTGACGAAGCTTAATTAAAAATGCTATTAAAATGCTCAATTATGTGATGAGATGATAAGATCATTGGTTAAATATTAAAATTATCGACAACTGTGACAACAGTGGTTATAGTAGCTGCCTCACGACCATTACACAAAGTGTCACTCGTTCATATTCAATAAGAAACAAATTTTCGCGTGCCCCCACATTTTAATCTTTATTTATTGTACATTTGTTAAGTTTTCCATGACCCGTGATCCATTAAAACTAACAAACATACAAACAAAGAACATAATAATATATGTATTCAATTAGTTCGTTGTCAACTCTCTGTCAATTTGTTCCGTGTGAGTATCGAACTCACTACCTCCCAACGCTATAGTACTGTCGTGGGGACTACCTTAACCACTGCACTACGAAAGCCTTCAAAATAAAAATGTCTAAACGTTTATAATTTTTTATTTATGGAAACAACCAAATTAAATACCAAAAATAATGATACAACGTAACAAAAATTTCTAATATCATTAATTACAATTGGCAACACTGCAATAGGCTGTATAAGTGTAGTCAGAGTCCATTAGCGCTATAACAATGTATTTATGTAAAACTTACTTATGTAACATGTTGTAACTTTGTTATGTGCGTATTATAAGAAATATTGCAGTGAGTTTAGGGTTGGCGAAAGTTGTTTAGTAAAACTTTTTTCAGATTATAATTTGCAAATTCAGGGATTATTTTAACGTTTTTCAACAGTTTCTCCAAACCTTATTAAATGTCAAATATCTAGAACCCAATCTAATGCTAAATGTTAAAGACGAAAACCGATTTTCCGGGTTGATGTTTGGTGCAATGAAATCCTAACACTCACCGTTCCGAAGAACGGTGTAGGATTAGTGTAGGATTACTTAGATCGAAAAAAAAGGGGTTTTTTTTCGGAATTTGCATATAAAATCAAAATTAAAAAAACATTATAATTAGTAGGCTCTATTGCTTTAAGTAAGAAAATTAGAAGTACCCAGTTTATAGAATAATGTGAAACTATTGTGACAATTGTAACTAGTTTTTCTATTAACAGACTACATGGAACTTAAACTTATGCCTAAGTGCTAACACAATACGGGTGTGAATCCACAAAGTTAACAAAATATTGTAAACAAGTGAACCGAGGCAAGAATCCGGTTCATTGTGACTATTATTATGTTTTGATATGACTCATCTTGTTTGTTTTGATGTTTGATATTGGTTTTAGTTATTATAGGATCATTCGTAAACAAATTTAATAGTGTAACCCTCTTATTCATTAACACACTATAAACCTAATTTAGTTAAAAAACTACTATTCCCTTTTTCATTTCGCTTAGGAGTGGAAGAGACAAAACATTATATAAGCCTTATAACTTCATATATTTTTCTGAATATGAGGGTTAGTGTAGGTATATCTTACTAATATTATAAATGCGAAAGTCAGTAGGTGTAGATGGATGTATGTATTTTATGTACGTAATTTTGGTACACAGAAATACAGAAGATTTAAAGTCTAGTTTAACACACAGGATTCAAAGGTAACAACTGTTAAAAATTTTAGAAAATGACAGCTGCGACCCACAAATCTAGTCTCTCTGTTATCGAAGGCCGAGTCTGATTTCTGTTATGGGAGGCACATTGCCTTACATAACTGGACACCCATCCACGGAACAAGCTAAAAATCGAACCGCGCGTTTGTTGTTGCCTCCCCACAAGCTGCTTCGTTAAATACATTGGTGTGACAGCCCTAGAGTCCATCATTCGCACAATTTTGTTCACAAGCCATAAATAAATTAACCTTGTCCATGTTTTGTTTATCTAATTTAATTTTATTACATAAACATGCGTTATATACTCTAATAACTGAGTAGTTCCGGGTAAAAATATAAATATAAAGACGGAACTTTTAACTGCCATTACAGCTGTTTTTATTGCAATTTGATTATCTTTAACGAGTGTTCCACTTTATTTTATGTTTATTAAACTAAGTTTTCCGGACAGCTCCACTTGTGTACTGAGTTTTTTCTCCTATTTTATAATTTCAGGGTTGATATGAATTAAAATTCAAAATATCCTTTGTATCGTAAAAGTACAAAGAATTTGAAATAGACATATCTGGTCTCAGGTGTTCAACTATCTCTGAGTGTAATGTAATCAAGTTCGATTTAGTTATTTGGCTGTGATAGTATACCAGACAGCCAGGCAGACTTCCTTTTAAAATATTATTATGAGTTACTAGCCACCTTCACTCGCACTTTTCCAGAAGTATTTTCAAATAGATAGACACATAAAAATAAGGAAATCCAATCGGTTACATATGCCAATTTTCGTCCTTTTAAACACTTCACTAATAACTTATCACTAAATTGTTTCTTAATTAACGCTGTCATGTAACCAAAGAGAGAAAGAAGCCTTTGCAATACAAAACACAATTTTTTCTATAAATTAACACTATACACTTCACCACGGCATATTCTCGGCATATATGACTTATACTTCATTTACTCTCGGATCCCATACCTATTTAGACTTTCAGGATCTAAAGGTCGCCAAAGTTCAAACCCCAATCGAGGTATATAGAACCGTTCACCGTTCAATCATCATTACTTTCAACCTACTTAGTGTTAATGAGTTAGGCCTAAGGCCTGCTCTGCTTACACCCTGGTGAGCTAGATTGATGGTGGTATATTCAGCTCCCACGTGGTGTATTATGTGAAACAGTGTCATTGTGTAGGTGACTAGTGCGGATTGTACGCGGAGTGCAAGGTTCTGTACGTTTTAGCTAGTAGTGTGAACAAAAATATGGTCTAGATGTCTAGGACTGAGTTATCCAGGCAACTGTTGGAAAAAAGATTGTTCGTTGAAAGCATTTGAAATGAAGCTTTGAATAGTTTTTCAAAAAAATGTTTTTTTTAGATAATCTTTCTGGTAAAAGAATGAACTATAACATTCAATGATAATACTTTCTAAATGAATTAGGGACATTCTACTTTACCTATTGTTTCACAGAAAGCGCATTTCTATAAGGAAATGCGAATTCAAACAATAAGTGAAATGGTTAGTCCAGAAAACGTTATATGAGGTACTATTCAAATAACTTTAGAAAATCCCAACTCTGATATAGTACCTTCCATTTTATAAAACCCAATACTAACCTTCAATTGACACAAGAAACTAAACAAAAACAATTCCATTTCCTACCACTCACCTAAAACTGACCTACATACATCGAACGTCTCAAATCAGAACTAGTCCATGTTTCCATACATTTGTTTCACTGAACTCTAACAGCTGTTCCCAATAACACAATAGCTCGGTAACTAGTTATCCAACTAACATAACGGTTATAGCATAACTGCTTTGAACAAAAACTTGTTGCTATGTGCTCTATAGGTCATGAAATGTACTGAATATTGATGGTGTAGAGGTAGGTCGAAGCTGAGGAGCTCGTGGCTTAGTTAACAACAGCCGCGCGGATCGATCTCTGAGGTTAAGCTATGCTTGCTGAGGTGGTTCTGTGGATGGGTGACCATCTCATACATATCGACTTCATCCGTGTTTCGGAAGGCACGTTAAATTGTGGGTCCCGGCTGTCATTTTCAAAGATCTTTGACAGTCGATGACAGTAGTCAGAAGCTTGAAAGTCTGACAACCAGTCTTACCGGCGGGTATCGTGTAATAATCCAGGTAACTGGGTTGTGGAGGTCAGATGGGCAGTCGCTCCATGTTATTATGAATGGTTTATGAAATACACCCAATTTTCGAAATTATCAATTTTAGCCCCATGTTATAGGGCGAGCCTATCGCCAATTATACTTCTTTTTATCCGTAATTTATATTTCCAAAAATGTTCATTTTGCTTCCGTGCAAGGGTTTGATTCCTACATGTAAAAATATGTGCGTGATCTATAAACAGATTTTCGGGTCTGGTATATTTTGTTTGTTGTTTGTACGTTTGTGAAAGTCTCCGCTATACACGATTACTACCTAGTACAGGAAATGGCAAATCTTTTGCAAAAGAAAGCAAGAAAGTATACATCTTACAGCGAATCATGTACAATAGTTATAATAGTTGCAATACCTCCACTTCAGAATCATCAGGTCTCAATATTTGTTCAAACTTGAAGTGCATTGGTAAAATCCTGATGAGAAAATCTTCGGGTGATCCATCGAAAAATGTAATTCTTCTTATAGGCTTTCGATTTGCACGTTTGTAAGAAGCCTAAGACAGAAAATACACCTAATCACGAAGATATTAGTACGTAGTAGTAATAATTTAATGTTTCTAATAAACTAATATTTAAAAAATTGAGGTAGTCATTACGGAACAAATTGTTTACTATATATTTTGTAATATAAATCAACTAATTGAAGATGTTTTCTACCAAGTCTCCTTGGGGAAAACCTGTATTATTATGTTTTCAACAAAAAACTGGATTAACTCTTAGTAAATAGGAAATACAACGAACTTTGTTGTCTATTATCATTAAATGTAGGTGTTGTTATAAAAAGTGGTAATTGAGGAAGCGCGTTGATGTCTTTTTATTCAAATTTATTTGTGAACATTTTTATTTTAGGTATTTTTGTTTAATCATTGTAAACGATGTTTCTTGTTAGATTATGTTGAAGTACTTATATTTGTTATTCTATAGTATAGTATAGCACGGTAGATGTGAAATAAAATTACCGTCAAGAATAAAATATGTAGTTTTATTATCAAAACTGTGACTTGGTTATATCTGATTTATTTATTTTCTGCTAAGTATTGGTTACTTACTTGATATCAGCTACTTTAGCAGACACATACTATGCCTAATCATAGTGGCTCAACTTCTCTAACATAAGAAAACATTGCCTGAAAATTGAAATTGCCTAAAATGCCCCTTTTTATCAGTATAACAACATGTATGGTTAAGCGGCAACATTAATAATTTAGACCAAAACCTTAATCCAATCTGTATGTAGAAAATAAAGATTTTCTACAGTCAATTAGAACTTTTCGGTATCCTTAATCATAACGATATATTATAATATATTTCAATTCCAAAAACTTAAAAAACAATGTCTCAAACATAACTTTAATCTGCATTTATACATAAAATACTTCTCTCTAAACAACTCCTCTACCTATAACAACTTAGTATCACTTAATATTCAAATAATCATCTCAATACATACATTACGTACATAAATCATGTACAATATGTACATAAGGTACATATACTGGTACGTAATGTCGTAATTACTATGTAATGTTTAATTTAACCAAGTAATTGTTTTACGTAAGGCTACTATTTGAAAGTGAATGCAATCCTTTTGTTTCTACATTTATTATGAAAATTTCATTATTTTATGAAATTAATCCTTATTAAAATACTAATTTCAAAAAAACAATTAAGAAATAATTTTGAAGTTGATACGTTTCTAATTTCTGGTGAAATATTTTGAGTTGTAGTTAAGATTTTAGTAATAGATTAAATTAACTCCTTAACACATACAATATACCAAATCGTGCTGGGCTCCAGACGCATTTTCATTTATAATTCTAAGTAAATACCTGTTTATTAATACAAACCTAGGAGTCATATTTTTCAGCTCCTTTGGGTTGATTTCTGAAAATAAAAGTAGGCTTCATTTAGCAACGGGTCCTTTATCTTCTGTCAGACTGCTCGACAAGGGTGTCGTCCCCTAAATAGAAAGGGCTTTAGTCCACCACGCTGGCTAAGTGTGGGCTGATACAACACATATTTGTTTATGTGTTTATTGACATATATACAAAAAGCATACAAACGTACTCATTGTTTGAAACATTCTCTTATACCTATATAACTATATATCCATACATAAAATGACCCCTTTCATAGGGGAAGGCAGAGAACTTCACTTGGTACGATCCTTACAAACTCCCTTAGCTTCATTCACACCCATACATCTTGTCACTTAATTTTCACATTATTTATGTATGAATAAACTCCATAATTTATGCTCCAAACCTACCTCAAGATTATGAGTCAAAAGTCAAATAATTATTTAAATTAATTCAAGAAATAAATCCTTAAATATTGACAAACAAACATAGGAAGTTAATTGTAATAATATACATAAACCAACTCGATTAGCAACTGTAGAAATCTTCTTCTTATCGTATGGTTAGTGGTCAACCTAGTGTCAAAGTTGTTCAAGCCGCTCGAAGGCCTTTGACGTAGCTTAACGACTGTTATCTTGATCGACAACAACCGGGACCGACATTTTACGCGCCCTCCGAAGCACAGAGACGCCCAGCTCAAATACCACTATGCGGTCACCCATCTATAGGATGACCGCGCCAACGGTTTGCTTCACCCACAGATCGTTGTTAGACCGGTGAGCGCAACTGGCTATGGGCGCCTCATATATTATAAACTGTTGATTAAATTAACATAAATTGTAAATATCCTTATGTCTTGTGAAATGTTCCTTCTTTAGTTTGATGTTGTTTATTTACCAATAGTATATAAATAATTAAATAAAAAATATTCCTGTCGTAACTCATTTACTTTATTAATATTACTAGCTTTTTCCCGCGAATTCGTCCGCGTGGTTTGTGACTTAGGACAGTATCTTCATACAAGCTTCCATCCCCTATTCTATCCCCTTGGGGGTAGAATTAACTAAACCCCTAAAAGTGATAAACTTCCTCTGGAATAGTATGTCTCATTAATGACAACTTAGAAAAATTTCAGCTGAATCTGCTCTTACTTTTGTGACCTATTATAGCAGTATTCTTTTTCAAAAGCCTTTGTTTGAGTAACTTAGACTCTAAATAGATCCTCCGTCTGCATATGATAGGGATTCCTCAGATACACTGTGTGTTTTGTTTTACGTCTGGAATGGCGATACTTTATAGATTGGAGGAAGTAAAATGTATGATTTTACATATTTCATCTACTAATATTTAATTTTAGACTACTTTTAATAGGTTTTCGACATTTCTTACCTAGAATTCTTGCTTATAAACGTAAGTTAAAAACTTAATGTTTAAAAGAACTATTCATAAAAAGTATCCTGTTTCCTCTGCAAGCAAAAAAGAACAGCAACAAAGCGAGTTTATCAACCTTTTTGCTCGCACATCCCAGCAAAACCTCTTCAATACAGCCTGTCTTAATCATTAGTATTCTTACTGCGGAATCTTCAAGGACTTGTAAACATTTTCTATTTATAACTGGTCGGTAGATAACTACATTAATAGCATTTATACCGATATTCTCGTACAGTTAGGTAACCTGTCAAACCGTGAGATCAATCAGTCAAGGTGACCGCTAACTTTCCATCTCGAAGGTCAATCAAACAACTGTTTATCCAAAAAATCTTATAATTACATTTAAAAATAAAATCATCTCAACTTTAATTAAAATACACAGAGGACATCTGACGCAGCCGATGAAATAACCCGCCGAATACAACATATAACAAGCTATATAACATCTATCTATCAGATATTCAGAAAGCTATTTCTTCAGCCAGTCACCATGCTACTTATTATAAAAAAGCGAAATAATTGTGCCGTTACAAGCTTATGGCGTAACGCTCCTCTGCTCAGTAAAAATAAATAAAATAAAAAAAACGTAAAAGAGATTGGGTTGCGCAACCCGTACGCTATCTACATTATCATCACATGGACCTTACAATAGAACTTATCGAGAGTTAACATGAATGGCGCGACTGACTTAAGTTAAAAAATGACTTAATTATACAAAAAAAATACGTGAAAAAGTTAGCCATAGCGCGTCGCGGTGTGAGCGGAGTGTTAGCGGTTACTTTTACAGGAAACCAGCGCTCGCGCACACTTACAATGTGTGCTATTACTTACGCAATACATTCTACAACTGTCTGTTTTCGCTCTGTTACTCCGCTCAGAGGCGGCGGCACACTGCATGCGATGCGATCTCTATCTCGAGCTTGTCTCTCATCTAACTTTACATTCACTCTCGCAAATCGCTCGCTTTCGAGACAAGAATTGATGTTATTGAGATAGACATCGCGTCGCTCGGCCGCTGTGCCGCCGGCCTCACATGTGATCTGAACATGTAACGCGCCCACAGAGTCTACAATCGCATTAAATGTCGATTTTGCGTGATCGTTTTGTGCTCACAACTCTGACATAACTCGAAATGAAAACTCGACCGCGACGCGCGCGCTCGACGCAATAAATACGCGATATAAATATAATGTACTAATAAATTACAAATCGTGATTACGAAACTAAACACAGCGTTCCGCGACTTACGAACTAGACGAGCTTATGATCACATTTACAGAAGGTAACTCAGTTTGTGACGAGGAGAGCTCGCCGAGCGGAACACACGCGATCGAGCCGCTTCCTCGTGCGAAGTAGATTAAAAAACCAGCGGGCAGAACGTGAAAGGCGGTTATCCAACGTGATTAGAAAGGTGTCACGGTTGGCGGCCGCTTTCTAGCGCGAGTACAGCGCGAGGTCGGAGATGCGGCGCTGGCGCGCGGCGGCGTGGAAGCCGCGCGTGCCGTCCGGCACCAGCGGCGCCCGCGGCTCCCAGCGCGGCGCCCCGCCCGAGCACGACACCCGCCGCCCGCACTCCGCGCCCGCCACCGAGCACCCGGACAGGCGCCGCGCCAGCCAACCATCGGCGCTGCCGCCGCTGGCCGCGCTGCCTGTGCTGGCAGCTGAAGCACGCCGCGATCCGCAGTACCACGACACGCCTGAGTCTGAGCTGTGGCTGCACGTGGACACGCGCCGCGGCACCCACGTCTGGATGTCCTGCGCGCGCGGCGCGAACACACCGCTGGAGCTCCGCCGGTAGAAGGGCGCGCCGTACCGGTACTCGTACTCCGGCTCGGAGCCGCTGCAGCACGACGAGTACTCGCACTCGTGGCGCCGCGGCACCGCCCGCCGCACCGGCGCCTTCCTCTTGGGCTCTCTGGGAACTCCGTTCAACTCGTACACACGCATCCCTTCCTCCTCAGAGCTCTGAAGGCGGAGCGCCTCCCTCGCCGCCTCGGACTCGGTGAACTCTACTAACGCACACACACAATTAACCAAACTGGGGTTCTTGTTGAGGAACTGGCGCACGTCCGCGGGCACGGGGTTGCCCGGACGCAGCACCCTCACTAACGCAATCTCCCCGCAGCTCGCGAACAACCTCGACACGTTCTCGACAGTGGGCCTGTCGATGGGCATCCTCACTGCCACCACGGTCCGTGAGGGAGTCGTCTCGTCGTACGCCGGCAGCGGATCTATCCTACGCAACTTGGTTCCCAGATCGTTGATCTCCAATTTCGTGGATCGTTTGAGCGCCTCGGCGACCACCCTCCAGTCCTTGGTCAAGTGCTTGACTCGCTTGAAGCTGGAGATAAGCTTGAGCGACACGTACCCCTCCTTGTTCCTCCGCACGTGCTTGAGGAGGAAGGCATCTTTCGTGATGTTGGCGTCGGAGAAGTAGAACTCGACTTGTGCGACGATGCGGTGGGCGAGCTCGTCGTCGGGCGGGCTGTAGGGCGGCTCCTGCGCCTCGGCGGCGACTTCGCAGCCGGAGTCCTTGCCTCCGCCCGAGCCCGCCTCGGAGGCGGTGTCGGACAAGTCGGCGTGGTCGTCGGTGGACGGGCGGCGGTCGGTGGCGATGCCCTCGTCGGGCTCGGGCAAGGCCTGGCTGGGAGGGGTCCCCTCCATGTTGCGATACGGACACTACACTATTGCATAACACGCGTGCGACTCGCTCGGTAGCGCGGGACGGACTGCGGGCGCGCGGCGCGCACACGCCTCTTTTATAATATCGGGGGGATGTGCGAGTAAAAGGCGAAGGCATTCGGAAATGATACGAGATGACATTGCAGCGGTGCACACTTGCGTCGATACAATTAGCATGTGGACTGATAATGAGCCGTAATGTATGGAACGAGGTTATTCTTGTGGACTAATATTGGGCAGAATATCACGCAAGTTGAGGCGAGCGAAGGCGCGTCGCACGCAACGTATACACGCACCGTACACCGCTATGTATGTGTGCATTCCTATTTGGTATTATGATGATAATTGTTGCAATTATTGCTCGATATTTATGAGTTGAACATTCGATAATGGTGCACACTTGTGTAGTGGAAATCGCGATGTTTTGATGTTCGATTGTGTTGTGTGAGTGTGTGTGTGCAAGGTCTGGGTGAATCGATGTTTTGTTAATATAATATCACGAATCTGACGTGGTTTACGTAACGTTGTTATCTCGGCTCTAAATGGCAATAACATGTAGAAACAACATAGTAATTAGTACAATTCAGTTAGTATAGTATAGATAAACACATATTTGCACTTTCTGTCCTATTGTTAGTCGGCCTCTGTCTATTTTCAGTTGTCTGCAGTCTGCATGTTGTCAAGATCATCTGGAACTATTTTGTTGATAATTTTCATTAACAATTTGGCTTAAAACTTCTTAATGTTTTTAAACTCTCGCGACTAGTACACATAATATTATAATGCAACGGGTCTTATACGCGATTGAAAATTTTTAAAGGTTAGGATACCTTATTTGCTGCCCGACGTTTCGATCGCATTACAACGACCGTGGTCACGAGCTGACTCTCAAATTTTCAATCGCGTATAAGACCCGTTGCATTATAATATTAAAACTTCTTGTTTGGATTTTTTTTTTGATATCAGATTTGAGAAAGCATTATGTGGAGCTATAAAAGCCTTAAAAATATATTGGTTTCGTTTCCCGCACAAATATTTGTTCTAACCAAAAAAAGTTATTTCATGTCTCGTTATACTAATTGTCCGTTGTTTGTATGTTTGTAAAAGTCCATGAGACACAACAGTAATTCTTAACGTGGGTCGTGTTTAAAAACATGATATCTTTCATTTTAACTGAAACAGTTGAATCTAAACTTAGCGAAAGAAAGCAGTTTTAAAATAAATTGTGCATAACAAGTATTCTGGAAAAACCACAGCTTTGTTTTTTTTAAGTTTACGTTAAAATATCAGTAGCTTATCAACTAACCTAAAAAAAGATATTCTCGATTTAATCTGTAGATATGTATGTATGTTATATTAATATAACGCAGTAACAAGATCACGCAATCACCTTATTTAATTCATTACTATGTGCAGAATAATTTGAAGGCTTCCCTCATCAATTAAATATAACGTACAGCAATAAAAACTATAATTATTACTAGTCTCAAAGTCTACGTTCGTGGGGTTTTCCGACCGCAAACATGAACGTATCAATCACGAAACTTGAAATAAACTTTAGTCATGATTTTCTTGTTGTTCATCCACATCAAAGTTCTTTCAGGAACACTATGATATCTATACTAATATTATAAAGCTGAAGAGTTTGCTTGTTTGTTTGTATGAACGCGCTAATCTCAGGAATTACTTGTCCGATTTGAAAAAATCTTTCAGTGTTAGATAGTCCATTTATCGAGGAAGGCTTTAGGCTATATATCATCACGCTACGACCAAAAGGAGCAGAGTACCAGTGAAAAATGTTACAAAAACGGGGAAAATTTTGACCCATTCTCTCTTATGTGACGCAAGCGAAGTTGCGCGGGTCAGCTAGTACTATGATATTTTGTTTACTTTTGCTCCGTAAATAGCAATAGGATCATTTCCTATTGCATGAGATTAACTTCTAATAACGAAACACGGGTGTGTTTCAAACATTTTAGAGTATAACAGGCGTACTATAAACTATCGACAAATTTTGTACAAAATCTGATCAACTCCAGAACAATTATTGTTATGCAGACTCAAGGCCTCACCCCTTCCTCATTAGTAAGGGGACCTTTGTCCAGCAGTGGGACAGTTGGGCGGCTACAAAAAAACGTTTTAAATGTCAAACTCTGGATACTTATTAGTTGCGACTGTAAATAATCGCGCTACTGAACCCACAGTAACTTTTGGTAATGGCATAGAGACTGTCATATTTTCCTTCGACGTAATATTTTTATGAAATGTTTCAAAGCATTTATCAACAGAATAATTGAATATTAATAAAATCTTAACAATCTGATAAAATTGGTTTCATAATTTAATCAATATCTATAATTAGATTATTTCATTCTATGGTGTCCCCAATAAAGTTACAAAATACTTATTGTTTTGTCTATTTGTTGGGTGTGATCTCGAAAACTACTGGACCGTAAGTGATCGCTCTTTCACTATTATGAAGCGTTGCGCTTGCGTCACCACTCTTTGTTTTATTGGCGGTGTTACAATCATTACTTTGTTTCTTTATGTTTTGCGTAAAAGCGGATCTGTTGAGATTCGAGAAATTGAATTGTGGTGTGAATTCAGAGTTACTTGACCAATTTTGAAATGAAAATATAGATTTTGTGTGTTAAAGTTTCGTTTAGTAAACCTAGAAATCGTTAATGGGGCTTTGTTTATTAGCTTTGACAGTTATAGGCACCTGAAAGTCTGACAACCAATCTGGAGGAGGAAGAGTAATAAGTTATTCGGCTGCATCCGGTGAGACTGAAGCCGACTCCATCATAGTTGAGAAAAGGCTAGGCTGATACAGTACATTGACGCTAGGCACGGTTGTCTTTTTTGATGCTATATGATTTATCCCCAAGTTTATCTGGTTGGTTAATTAATTGTTATTCGAGTAGATTCCTAGATTAGCCTTAGGATGTCTGTGCTTTGGATGACATAAAATAACAAGTCCGAGTAGTTTTAATCAAATCTAAATCATCTTGTACTAAACAATAAAAGTCCCTTTACTTTCGATACAGATCTTTTCATATCATGCTTCAAACAATATAATTGCATTGCTATATGTATATCATAAAAAAAAACACTGATGTCTGCCTAAATATGTATTTTCAGTTACTTAGTACGACACGACAATCCGTCCGAGTGGATTCCACCGGTAATACTTATTGCCTATTGGCCATATTTTTGGGCTAAAACCTGTTAGCTGATAGAAAAAAACCTCAAAAAGAAGAACCCACCATTCTAGAAGTACACACTCCCACATTTCAGTACTGTAATTCGTAACGCGATTACCGGCGGCCGGTCACCCCACGTTGTGTAACTAATTGACTTAGTCAGGATTATGATCCAAGCTGTTTTCGTACAATCGGTACAGTGTTGTGCAACCCTATATAATTTCATGTTAAGTGGATGGCAGCGTAATTACTGAAAAACTGAAGATGCTATCGTGAACTAGAACTAATGATCTAAGTGAAATGCCAGTTTGAGGCCTGAAACAACTAGTAAATATTAATTACATGTCCCACGTCGAACTCAATTTACGTGTATGTAATTTATCTGTATTTTTTGTTTCGCTTTAAAAACAAAAGTATGGGTGATTTGTCTAAAATAAACTATTATTTAATTTAACAAATAATTCTCGTTTCTGTGTTTATTAATTAAAAATTAGATTATAGAACTTACTAGAGTAGATAGGTAGACTACTTGAAAATTATAGATTTTATTATAATCTTCTTTCTTCAGCATACTCAGATAGAAATAACTGCAAATTCCGCCTTGATATAATTTTTGGCTTGGAAATGGATCTCTCAACAACCCATGCACCCATAATAACGACGATCAATTATGAGAGACATGCACAAACCAAATTCAAATTCAAATTATTTATTGCTTACTAAGTTATATATGTATACAAAAGGATCTTATATTAGGGTAGTGACAAACTTAGTAGCCTTTTTCAGGCATTGCAATTTTTACAGGGTAGAGTAAGGTAAGTTATTTAAATTTTAACATTATGTCTAGTTTCTAGCTTCTATATAATATACACATTATTCTAAATTTATATTGCTTAAATATTATAAATGCAATTTTCATATTTTCTTATTCCTATTTCAAATTCAAATTATTTACTTAGTTATATATACAAAATGATCTTATATTAGGGTAGTGACAAACTTAGTAGCCTTTTTTAGGCATTGCAATTTTTACAAGGCATGGTAAGGTAAGTTATTTTATTATTATGTCTTAATTTTAGCTTTTATATAGCATACACATTATTCTAAATTTATTCTTAAGTAATATAAATGCAATTTTTATATTATCTTATATCTATATACTTATTAGAAGTTTGTGACTAGCTTAAAACTCTAGGTTTACATTTATGTTGCTTGCAATATTATATACTGCATTATACTACAGTAGGTAACTATACATTTTTTCTTATGACTATTATATTTTTGTATCAATACTATAGTAACCTTCACTGGTTATAGCATTGAAAGTTCTGTCACACTGAATAATTTCTCCCCTGTAATTCTTTCAAATGCAGCTATTCTTATCACCCTTCAATAATATACCTACTTACTACTAAATAAAATATCATCTAAGAATTTAAAATAGTCGCTCCATGTAAAATACGTGTATCCAGCTGCATCCGGTGAGACTGGTAACCGATCAAATATAAAATCAAATCATTTGTTCATTTAGGTCAAATGCTGACACTTATGATAGTCAATGATACAGAGAGTGAATTTACCGCCAGTTCGGAAGGTAGGGCCAATGAGAAGAGCTGGCAAGAAACTCCTGGCCACTCTTTTTAATCGCCAAAGGTTTTAACAATATTTGGAAGAAAGGCTAGGCTGGTAATTTAAAAGAATCTTTGTACGTTCCGCCATGACACAATTACGTGTCCAAATAACTAGGTTACGTCACGTAAGGCTTCATATTGATTTATTGACGGCGGGATTATAACACGCTTCCGTGAACCGGGATTGTGGGTAGCGGTTTTTCAGGCAATTATGTCATTACGTAATACATAGGTGTAGATAGAAATACGTAAGTTGTTGAAACTAGTTTTTTTCTCTTTATAAAGACTTAAATGCATGAACAAATAATTGCGTACTGTTATTAAAGATACTAATTTCACATTTCGAAAAAGCGCCACCTAGTGGCTCTTTTGCGCATAATTACGGTTAAAGATAATAAAAGTACCTATTTAAAGCAGCAAATAATATTCTTTAATTTCTGCCTTTTCCCATGGAAATAAAGTTCTTTATTGTTTTGATCCATCCAATAATGTATTTAATTTTAATAAATCTATAAACTAATACAGTTTAAATCAAGCCTACCTTGGTAAATAATAGGTAGTTAGTGGAACCTAATAGATGGATAGAGATACCAATAACCAGTTGCGCTCACCGGTCGGTAAACAATTTGTGGGTTAAGCATACCATGGCGCGGTCATTCCATAGATGGTTGACCGCATAGTGGTATTTGAACAGGGCGTCTTCGCCCTTCGGAGGGCACGTAAAATGTCGGTTCCGGTTGTTGTCTATTAAGATAACAGTCGTTAAGCCACGTCAAAGGCCTTCGAGCGGTTTGACAATCTTTGACTCTAGGTTGACCACTAACCATACGATAAGAAGAAGACTTTATAGATTATCTCTAGCCAAGTTCAAGTTTAAAATAGACCTCTATCAACAATTTCCATACATTTTCCTGTAAACAAGAAATAAACAAGGAACTGCATTATTATTCAGCACAACACAACGACGCGACGCCGCGCTAAGGTCATGTGCCAAGATCTCGGCCGCAGTTTCGCGCCATTTCGACCACCAT
The DNA here is from genome assembly GCF_050436995.1 of Anticarsia gemmatalis. Taxonomy (NCBI): domain Eukaryota; kingdom Metazoa; phylum Arthropoda; class Insecta; order Lepidoptera; family Erebidae; genus Anticarsia; species Anticarsia gemmatalis. The sequence goes on along the minus strand of NC_134767.1, from coordinate 9,303,574 downwards.
CTTTGTTTACCTGTCAGTTTTGAATATGGAAAAGTTTTGTTCGGAAACTGTTTCGAGAAAATTCTTTTTTTTTTGTAGTATGTAGGTATGTATTAAAAGTGTTGGTTATTTTTTTTATTATAATAATTTCTTCTTATCTAATACTTTTTTGTCCTTAATATGCGACGGATACAGAAGCAAGGACGTTTCATAATAAAAATAAGAATTTTCTGTATCGTGGAATTACCTTATGTCTGAGCTACGTCCCCTCGGCGGTTAGGTTAGAGGTTCGATGCCCGGCTAGTCAAAGTGTTATTGATTTTCTCTAAGACAATTGACAGAAATAAAGGAAATTTAATAAAATGCCCAATAAACCGCTTTAATCAAAGCCAACTCAAGTAAGTGACGCTTTTTTGGTCTCTGCCTACTCGAAAAAAGGTAAGAAGGCTTGATTTTACGTATCGTCATCATTATTCTTTTAACAATGAGCCCTTAACAACAAACAAACATGAAACATATATACAAAATGATCATTTCCCTTACTAATAACACACTCAATAACTACCTACTATACTCGTTAGATATCGTAGTTAATCGTAGTTCGTTGACAGCCAACCTTGAGCACTTCCTCTATTCTATACGATGCGTCGTTTAATTCATTTACCTTATAAGGTATTTGCGTGTAGGAAAGTGAACAGTATTCTATAAATATTTATTTTATAGAAGTAGGCTGACCTGGATGCGTTCCTGCATGGATGGCCAGACGCAACAATCGACCGAGGGGACTGGAAACTCAGGGGAGAGGCCTTTGCTCAGCAGTGGGACATAGAAACAGGCTAAATAAAAAAAAAAAAAAAAAAAAAAAAAAGAAGTAGGCAGTTTTGTCAGGTTAAGGAACCTTTGATGCGGACGTTACATAGATGGGTAGCCGTCTGTCTGAAAGTTGTTCGTAAGAAGGTAATAGAAAGAATATTATAAGTTTTGGTTTCCTAGTATATCGCAGTACAAATTAATATCGTCGGGTTAAGCACCCTTGGTGCAGACACCTTCTGGATGGATGGTCGTCTGTGTCATTCAGAAGGCACGTTAAATATTGGTCCCGATTGCTATCGAAATGAATCAAACTGTTTCAAAAGTCTTGTATACTTTTAGTAAAAACTACAGAAAAATAAATATTTTGTCGAAAATGTAACTAGAACAACGTAAAAATGCGGCAAATTGAACCAAAAACAAGTGTTATATTCGTAGTGATAGGAAAAGAATACACAAAAAGATATTGCCCCGGGTGAGGATCGAACTCACGACCTTAAGATTATGAGACTTACGCGCTGCCTACTGCGCTACCGAGGCTGTTGACGTGGCAGGCAAAATACTAGATTACAATCAAACATGACGTACAGAACATAAACAAAAAATTAGTTGTTTTTATTTTTTTGTGATGTTTTTTGTCAAGGCCATAGACTATAACAAATAGGTATAATAATAACTTTATAGTGATTTGATTCCTGTTTTTTGTGGCGTTATAGTTTTTATGTATAAATTGAAAAAACAATATTAAAACAAACAATTAGCGTGGCGCAGTTAACAAAGTGATCGTCGGTCTTTAAGGTACCTAGTAAGTTCGATTTCCACGCGGAATAACTATTTGTATTTATGCAGAGGTTTATGAGTAAAAATGTTTATAATACGACTGCCTCTGTGGCGCGGTCGGTATTATATCCGACTGCCGATCAGGTTACATTCTCAGATCGAGCAAAATGGTACTGGTCTTTTCTTATTCGTATTTGAATACATTTCAATAGTAGTCCGGACTTTAGTCATATGCCTGATAAATGGCAATAGGATCTCCTCATACTTACACGGGCGAAACATGGGTGTATGTAAACACCTCTGCCTAAACTTTATAATTTTAACACACATACATAAAATAAAACCTGTTATGGGCTTAATTTTAAGTATGAACGTTAAAATTAAAAATTCGTCCTATACCTCCTATCTAGGTATCAGTATCTATGGCCTAGTTAAATATGTTATCTTCACAATCAAAGCCAGAAACAGGAACTAGTTACCAAAAGTACTTATCAAAGAAAATTCCTTTCAAGTATTAAACAACATAATTTTATAATACACCGTCTGATAACAATCTTATAACAACAAAAGCTCACAAAGTTAATAATAGCAACTTATTACATCGTTACTTAAGACCATTATCTTTATTATAAAATCATTACTTAATAACTATACGAATTTATCTTTAAATATATCTTTTTTAAACCATCCATTTAATAACAATAGGAAAAGATAGTAATAATCTTTTATCTTGTAAGACTGCTTCCTGAAATATGATTATTTAGCGTTATATAAACGTCTGGTAAGCACTTATTTATTAGATAATTTAGTTGTATTGAAATATGTACTTAAAAAACCTTATACTTACTATTCTAAAAGACATATTAAATTTATATTATTGAATAAAAATATAAATTTATTCATTACTATTGCCCAACAAACAATACACAATGTTTGTAAAATTACTTTAAAATTAATTATACTTAACTTAACTAATAATAGAAATTTCACAATTTCAATAATAAAATTGCTTTTGAAAATGAGACAACGTAATTTCTTTTCACTGGCCGATAAACTAACAAAACAAAAAGACTTAAACATTTAAGAACATCAATCTTTTTGTAAAATACAGATCAATATCAACCAAACAATTCGACATTACGACCATTTAAAGCTATCATATTTTCAAATCATTAATAATATGTTTAAAAATTGCATTCAATATGGCCTTGACATTAGCACTAGTAAACTCGTGACCGCACGTGACCTTTAACTTTCAGCCTATGAAAACTGACAGATATACTATCTAATAGCTAATAAATCGTTTGGATAAACTATTGTTATTAAATATGCATTATTTTGAGTTGTTGTTTTAATCTTAATTTATGGAAGTACAGTTATTAGCGTAAATATGTTTACATCCATATTTATATGGGCATGTTTTAAATGAATAGAAACAATCAAATTGTATTGTCTTCTGTTTCATCGCATAGATAGAATGCTATAGAAGTCATTTAAACACTTTCATACCATTTTTATGACACTCGAAACTTTGCCAAGAAAATGCCCTATGCGAAGTATCTAATACATGCATTTTTTGTTAGCTTGTACTGTCCCACTGCTGGGCGTGTCCAATTACTATCGAAAGCATCTTAATCGTCACTCCAGCGTTTTTTGGAGCAGCAAAGACAGCGCGGCGACGTACTTTTAAGTTTGTATGCACGGATTGAGTATCTAATATACCTAGTATTAAACCGAAAAGCTCCCAACCCCGAAGTCTCAGGTTTGATTCTCGGATAAGACAAAGAGTTATTGAATCTTACAAAAAAGGACATTTAATTACAGTATTCAATCATTTTTCTGCCTAGACTATTAAGTATAACTAGCGTGATGCTGCAAAAAATCTAAATGCGATAATAATAGTTGGTTAGTTAAACAATCATAGTACATTTATTTAATGCTCTGTTATTATTTGTACAGCATTTATTGAAACACGCAACTAAACACAAATAATTACTTGCTGGTTACTTTAAATGGGATAATAATAGTATTTTACTTATTAGCTTCTATTACTTAAAGAGTCTACCACGTGAACTTGTATTTAAGCTTTACAAGATTATTGTTAAAAAGTTTGATAAAGAAAATGTCCCAGAAACAAATTAACTTTTTGCTTAATAAATTGAAACAAAGTATTCGCATAGACGTAAGCAGAGACCAAAAAACGCCACTTGTGACGACGTGACTTGTGACGTGATCTATTCATATTTATTTTAATCTATAATATGATACATTTAATTTGCTTATTTTTTTCTTTTCTTTTCAAAAATAAGCACGTAGAAGAACAGTGGTTAACGTGGTCAGATCGCGGTAATAACCGTAGCGCCGCGTGTGGAGGTTTCAAATCCCACACAAGACAAATGTTTGTGTTTTTCTGTTCTTAGCCTGGTTTTGGAAGTATATAATAGTATATACTTAAGTATGTTTATCTATTGTATAGTACAAGTTCAGCTGAGTTTGTAATTTGATGACCGTGTGTGAGTTGCCGAAATTGTTTTATTTAGAAATACTTTTTTATCCATACAAAACATACAATATAGCTTTATACACTTTAATACAATATTAAATCGACTACAAAACAATGTAACAATATTACATAACACTGGTACGATATCTGATAGTGTGTAGGTGTAAAATTGGTAATCCTCCCGCAAAGGTTTCTTGTAATCGGATGATTGCGTAACAGTTGCTATCGCTGTACTTGCACCTTTAGGGACCGGTGGTAGAGCAGAAAACAGGAGTCGGAGAAGATGGCAACTAATTTTCCGTGCAACCATTAAGATATTTTTTTCTATTAGATCGCTTTTGCCTGCTTTATCGTAAACTGTAGATTCCCGATTCTCCTAAGCATTTATAAAAACAAATTAATTGTTGTCTTTATTGCTAAAAAATATAATACTTATTTGTTCTTGAAGTAAGGTACTGATATTTCTAGTTTCATCTTCAATTTATTAAAAAAATTCATCTTCAATATTTCAAGTCGTTTCCCTTCATGCCCCGATTTTTTTTTAATCCTGTATGTGGCGATAATCTCGCCAGTCGTATATTGTTGTTATTGGCGACTAATGTGTGAAACGTTTTTCGTGAAATCGGTATTTTTTATACAAAAAACTGATGGTAGTAAGCATATTTAAAATCCCTACTACACAAGAAACATTCAAGTATTATAGACATACTTATTAAAAATATAAACCAAAACTACATCAACCACAACCTTACCAAGAACATTATCTTCTCACAAAATCATCTCATCTTTATTCATAAAAGTACAACAGGTAAACTCAAAATTTCGGCTGACAGTTCGCGAAATATTCCACGCGTATTATTCGCGTACATTTTCCGCAAACAGTTTGCCGTCATACATATACATGTGGCGGTCTGACCTAGACCTACAGGGGGCTCAGGAAACATTGTTATCTACGTGCCTATAAACTTATGTACAGGGTGTTGTTTGTTTTGTGTTATTGTTTTTTGTACTTAATGTGATTAATGCTAAAATGTATGTGTTTTATTATACCTATACTTTAACATTTTTTTTGGAAGTCGTAAGTTCGATTCCTACATGGATCACTACTTGTGTGATTTTATTTGCGTACTTTTGTCGCAAAATATTTTCATCTCTTTAGATGCTAAGACAAAAATATAATATTTACACATTATCTAAAAGGCCGCTTAGTGTAGTCATAAGGTCTATTTCGAAAGGAAAATCTAAATAGATGTCCACACACTTTTCATTACTTCCAAAATTGCCATCGAATCTTTAGTGTAATTTTAAGAATAAGAAATTCCCAAAAATACAATATCACTATTTCTATACGAAAAAATCGAATCCACATCCTTAAAAGCTAAATACCAGCCATGTTAAATTAAAAACACATACTTACTAATATAATAATATAATTTAATATCAAACATAATCATACACTTGTTATTGTCAATCAAAGTCTCGAACAATCATGTAGATATCATATCAGTGATCTATAATATTAAGTTGTATGTTATAGTAATTATTACATAATTATAAGTGCAATATGCCTTTTAACTCATGTCTAAGATTACAGTGTTACTAGGCAGAGACCAAATTACGCCACTTGGTACGATCCTTACAAACTTCCCTTGCTCCATTCACATCTATACATTTTGTTTTACAGCAGTTTATTTAAGTTATGTGTGTATAAGATATAATTTGTTATCACTTGTACTAACGATGCAGGGAAGAATCTAGAAAATCTTTAGGCTTCATAGTTCTTTAAATAGCTCTTGAAGGAACCTGAAGTCCCAAACTGGTGTTGGTCAGCGTGGTGAACTGAATTCCTATCACTCCCTCATTACACAGGGAGACTCTTTTCCAGCTGTAGGTCAGTAATTATTATTAATTTACTATAAATAAAAAGAAATAAAGCAGTCCCCAACCTGCAATTGAACAACGTGGTGGTCTCAAAGCCCCCTTCCTCATTATAGGAGGAGACCCTTGCCCAGCGGTGGAACATCAATGTTGATTTTTTTCTATAAAATTAAATGTTTATGCTAATATTATTGTAAAACTGATTCCTTCCTTAATTTCGGCCATGACCAAATAACACCTGGCACAGAACAAAACCAAAAAAACACCAATACATTATCTAGATCAAATCAAACGAAGGCTATACAACGCCGCGGGCGAAACATAGTCTATTAATAATATTAACTCTACTAAATTCCTTATTACTTTACTATTTTACAACCCACTTGACAGTAGTGTATACCACTACTGACTACGAGGTCTTGGGTTTGATTAGCCAAAGTACTATTGGTATTTACTATTTATATGAAAATACTTTCTACTTATATTATAAATGCGAAAGTTTGTGAGAATATAAATATGTATGGATGTTTTTTACTCTTTCACGCAAATACTACTGAACCGATTACAATGAAATTTGGTATGTACAGTATGTAGGTAGCTGAAAACCCAGAATAACACATAGGCTAATTTTTATCTCGGAGTTCCCGAGGGATCGGGATTTACACGGTAGGGTTTCCACGCGGACGAAGTCGCGGGAGGTCTCTAGTTTTAGATTTTTTCTCAGTAGCCCGGAGTTTGGTAACGTGCCAATATAGCAATAGGCTCGTCCCCTGTTACATGGGACTAACATTTGTATTTTATGCACCATTGCTTAGTTTAAGCACCCTACTAATATAATAAATGCGAAAGTTTGAATGAATGGATGTTTGTAACTCTTCTACAAAAGAACTACTGGACGAACTTTAATGAAATTGGTACACAACTACACACTTTTTATACACGCGGACCAAGTCACTTGCCGTAGGCTAGTGTACCTATATATTACGCTGCTGTGGAAAAAAAAGACCAATAGCACTTTGCTCCACCGGGGAATCGAACCCGAGACCTTCTGAGCAGTAGACGGATGTACTACCCACCGCGCCACAGAAACATAATAATTTTAAAAACTTTACAAGCCAATTAATTGTGACATAAATGCAAACATCCTGTATAAACTTGATACGGAAAGTCTTATATCGACAAAGTTAAACATTCCCTTTCAACAACACACACTGAAAAATATAAACCTTATTCTTACTGCACTAAAGTTCAAATTAGCTTGACACATACATACAACAAATGTCAAAATTTATCAACTCTATTTCTATAGCCATAAGGTTTAATTTAATTCAGCAAAATTTGTTCAACAGTATTTTTTTCTTGGTTATTCTCCGCATTGCCATTTACGATGGCCACGACATCGGAAGGAAGTAAGGTTAAAGTGTTGCTATGTTTTTGTGCATGGTGTACATTGCCCGGGCAATGTCGTGTAATCAAGGTGAACTGGGTATTATGGAGATTATTTGCCCTAGATTGCCCTTTAGTGTACTTTTATGGTATGTCATGAATTTTTATGGTTAGAGTTGATTGGTTAAAGAGAATTACTTTATGTTAGTATTAAATATAGGTTTCGCCAAGAAAACTTATCTTTCCCGGGTATCTATTACCCGGAAAATTTTTGTTCAAATAAGTAAAACTATTTTTCTCTGATTATTAAACTAATGGTATTATTTAATAACTTAGCTAATATAAGCGTGAAATAATTTAACTTTAATAAGTAAGGAGTATTAATATGTTTTGTCTACTGGTAGCAATAGTTTGCATAAGTTACATTATTGTACTGATAATAAAATGTATTTTTCCTTTTAGTATTTTGTAGTAAGACGGCTTCCGTGGCGCAGTGGTTAAGTTGGTCGCCACGCTACTACCAGTGTATCGGGAGGTCGTGGGTTCGATTCCCACACTGTGCGATTCACAATTAAATGTTTAGGGTCTGGTTGTACTTCGTGTCGTGTCGTTGTTGTATGTTTGTAATATCCTCGCGATCCAAGAGCAATCCTTAGTGCGAGAGTTGCTCTAAAAAAAAATAAAACTTTGCCATACGAAACTTTTTTAACCAAGAAAATCTTTTGACGTGAACAAAGTCGCGTGTTTATACTAGTATTAGATAAACAGGGTCATCAAAGCAGTGGGAAGATCGGAAGAGACCATATCATCGCGCTATTATCCGCAGGATGAGCAGGAAACGAGATAACATCATGTGATTATGTTATAAGAGGAAGGAAACGGTTTTGTTACTGATCTAGTGTAAATGGCTGGTTTTATTTATAGCTTGTGTAGGTAGTTTGAAGGAGTTACTATAATTTTGAGTAAAAAAGGAACTAATATATTTTTAGGGCGATTTTTTTACTAGGGAAAGTGTCATGCCAATAGCAACAGGATTGACATACACCGTGACAATGTGGCCAGCAATTTGGACACGTTACTGGTCGACAGGGAATTTCGGAAAAGAAATTATATTTTTTTCTTTAACTTGTTACTGTCCAACTGCTGAGAAAGAGTCCTTTCTTGAACGAGGGAAGGGTTAGGCCTTAAGTCCACCACGCTAGCCAAGTGTGGGTTGGGGATTTTGCATGCCCTCAACAACTTTTAAGCATGTGTGTTTTCATCACAATGTTTTCCTTCACCGCTGGAGTACCAACATGATAATTATTTCTAATACACACGTAACTTTAGAAAAGTCATTCGAGTGTTGCCTCGTGTTGGAACCGTCGCGTCGCGTCGCCCACTTGCGAGTGAGGGACCAATTTATACCGCTCGGCTATCACTGCTTTTACATTACTTTTTTTTAAACATTTCTATAAGTTATTAGCATTTATTTTTTGTCAACGGCTAAATGCAGAATCGAGACTTTGCATTGCTAAAAGAAAGACTTTTAAGTATGTAAGTAAAGTTTGACACCGATGTTTTCGTTTAAATTCAATTACTATTTAAATTATAACAAGCGCTTAAAAATTAGGTTATAACTCGTAAATCACCTTTTCCAGTGACATATTCGTACAAACAAATCGAATGTTACCACAAGTTTGACTGTCAACACAAATGCATCAAATTCTCAGAAATAAGGGTATTCCCCAATACCTAAATACTTTGAAATATTCGCGTTATTTAGGTTTATTGGTGTTACATACGTGACTTTGTCAATGTAGCCTGCGCTTCATAAATTACTAGCTGACCCGCGCAACTTCGCTTGCGTCACATGAGAGAGAATAGGACACAATTTTCCCCGTCTTTGTAACATTTTTCACTGGTACTCTGCTTCTATTGGCCGTAGCGTGATGATATATAGCCGTTAAGCCTTCCTCGATAACTGTTCTATCTAACACTGAAAGAATTTTTCAAATCGGACCAGTAGTTCCTGCGATTAGCGCGTTCAAACAAACAAACAAACAAACTCTTCAGCTTTATAATATTAGTATAGATAAATGCGTTAATAAGATGCTAACGGTCTTTCCCTTTAAATACCTTCCGAACTGGCGGTGAATTCACTCTCTGTATCATTGACTATCATAAGTGTCAGCATTTGACCTAATTGAATAAATGATTTGATTTTGATTTTGAATAAATAGAAAAAAGTCTAAAAAAATTGCTATAGGTACAAATTATCTAATTGAGAGGTTTTTAGCTGCGTGATCGTGCTTAGCGTTTCAGGGATCTCAATAAAATGATTGATAAATATTAATCTGCACCTATTATTACCACTGCATACAAGTTTTGTAGTAGTTTTTGAACGAGTGGCGAAAACAAATCGCATATTCTTACTTGACTACTTAATTCAAAACATAATAATTAATTAGAGTTTATTAGAAACAACTTACAGACTAAATAATAAATTAAATAAGCTTCAAAAATCTTTAGAGCTTTTGTCATACAAGTACAAGTGATTAGGCAATTATTTCGCAACCCAAACACTTCAATAACATAGAGTTTTATTAGCTCTCAAACTGAGACACACTCAACCACGAATTGATAGAAGTGTTTAATAAACAAATTGATATAAAAAGTGAGAGTGTTTATTACTATTTAATAACTCATAACATACTTCTATGGATGGCAGTGTTGATCCGAGGTCTTAGGTTCGCTTCCCATTTGTCAATAGACTCTGTTGTCCCAATGGTATACCATTGCTGATCATGAGGTGCCATGTTCGTTTCTTGAGTCCGGCAAAATAGTAAGATAATAAATAGGCTTTCCTTATTTATCCCGGAGTTCCCGAGGGGTTTGGATTTACACGGGAAGGGTTTGCGGACGAAGTCACGGGCGGCCTATAGTAGTTTTATAAACACATAATTATGACTTTTCCGAGATTTTTATCAACGCAGACGAAGTAGCGAGGAGAAGTTATTACTTAAACACCATTTGTCCATCAGAAGTAGAGCTACAGTCAACTTGGGTAACTTTGAATCATTTGGGTAACATTGAATGTAGGAATTTGAACTAGTTTCGATTATTTTTTCATATGAAACCAACACAATTGATAAAAGTCTGCAAAACTAAAATGAATCTTTATCAATTGTGTTGGTTTCATATGAAAAAATTATCGAAACTAGTTCAAATTCCCACGTTTAATGTTACCCAAATGATTCAAAGTTACCCTAGTTGACTGTAGTATAACCATCAGGTCTGACAAGAGAGTCTAAAGTGACCTGTCATGTCAAACTGTCACACTGTCACAGTAACACACGGCACTTTCAATGTCGAAACATAATAGGGTCAAGAACTCGTCGTGTGCACTTATGAGCTTATGTTAAAGGATTGGTGAATGGTGTGAGTGATAACATGTAGCGAGGTTCATGCGAAAGTAAATATGCGATTTGTAATTAAAAATTAGCCCAACACTGTCCTACTGCTCGGAAAAGGTTTACTCACGGAATAAGGAAGTTGCTGACTCAGCTGTGGTCAAATGTGGGATGATTTGATTGATTTTTGGGATGATTTTTTATTATACGAAACATGATAAATAATACTGCATGTTTGGCGCAGTGGTTTAAGCGGTCACCTCGCCGCAATAACCGTAGCGCCGCGTGTGGTGAGTTCGAATCCCACCCGGGACAAATATTTGTGTGATGAGCACGAGTATTTGTTCTGAGCCTGGATGTTAATTTATCTATATAAGTATGTTTTTAGAAGTATATAAGTATGTTTATCAGTTGTCTGGTTACCATAGTACAAGCTCTGCTTAGTTTGGAATCAGATGACCGTGTGTGAGTTCCCCAAAAAATATTTATAAAAAAAAAATAACGTAAGTTCTCATGGCAGAAACTTTTCAAGTATTATTACTCAGATCATTCGCCGAATTCTTAGCATTCGTCAAATGCAACATTTATAAGTCTACGTCAATCAATAGCTAGTCTTTTCCACGCAAATCGATCGTTGGTCGACGTCCGAGAAAATAGTTAGCTTAGATAATTCTGGAGAAGTTCTCTCATATATTTTAGAGTCAAAGGGCATTTAATACTTTACCGAATATATAATTTACATGAACAATATAAAGTAGAAAAAACCTAACTACAACTTTGGTTTATACATTCACTAGCTGACCCGCGCAACTTCGTTTGCGTTACATAAGTTTTTTACTGGTACTCTGCTCCTATTGGTCGTAGCGTGATGATATATAGCCTATAGCCTTTTTTCAAATCGGACTCGTAGTTCTTGAGATTAGCGCGTTCAAACAAACAAACAAACAAACAAACTCTTCAGCTTTATAATATTAGTATATAATATTAGTATATTAGTATAGTATAGATAAATGCACTAAAACGCTTTCGCCTTTAACTTGGTAGCAATAGTCAAATTCCCCGTATTTCGGCTCAAGCTCGACTGATCGTTGATCGTTGTTCGTCTCACAGCCTGCACAAGGTTGAGTTGATACTGTACAAGTGTTCAGACCTGTTAACTCGATGTTTTCTTATTATTTCACACTTGCCATCAAGGATTTTATTAAATATCCTGTTAATAGAAGGCTACAGTTTCGTGAATTTGTTGTTCTTTTTGATTTACTTCAAAAAAGAGAAGTTTCTCAATTCGTCAGCAATTTTCTTTTTTTTTAAGTATATTCAATGGTTAAGGTGACGGCTTATTCTTACCCTTTCTGGAAATAATCATAATTATTTATACCATCCATATTATAATGGTATGAGTACTTTTTCACTAGCATAGTTAGTAAAGTTTTTAACATGCATCTTTTCTCACACAAACCTCTTTTTCTGCAGCCGCCAAACGTGTTATTTTTTAAAGCTTTAAGTAAAGAAATAATAAAATAGTCAGTTGAACTATGAAGCCTGAACCAACTGTGTGTAAACAAATACATACTCCATTCAACTATCACAACTAAAAATACCTAAAAATTATGCAGGGAAAAATTTACGTGTCAAACGTGTTATCTTTTCTGTTGATGTAAGATTATCCTGAAAAAATACACACTTATATACTTTTAAATATAATAAAGGATGACGCCACATTTCACTGAAAGTTTGAATAATTTATATGTTCAATAATAAGAAATATTTTAAAATAATAATATAATTAAACATTTACACGAATGGTGCGGAAAAACCAGTTGGCAATAAACGATTGACATACATACATTATATCAAGGTGTAACCTTCGCCTTAAGATTCTATGTATGAATGTACATATGTATGTATGTATGTATGAAACTATGCCCGCGGCTGTAGCGAGAAAAAAATATCTGCAAACTGACTACGACCTAGTATTTTCGATTAAATATAGCTCACATATTTTTGTGCTTACAGCAATATCAAGAATAATTGATTATAACTTTATATGGAACAATAGCCAGTGCTCAGCGTAAAATATGGGCAGGTTGGTTGGTTTTATTGGTTTGGTGGTTGGTAATAATACAGTCGTCATGCTTTGGTCTCGACAAGCAAGCAAGTACTATTCTAAACATTGACAACGGGGAGACTCTCAGTTGTATTTAAGCTGACCATCTCCGTGCTTCGGAAGGCACGTAAAAAGTCGGTCCTGTTGTTTAAGAAGATGACAAACTGTCGTTGGGCTACGTCAAAGGCCTTTCGAGTGGCTTGAACAACACTAGGTTGACAACTAACCATACGATTAAATAAGAAAAAAAAATCCAGTGCTCTTTTAAACAAACATCAATATAATTTGAACACCTATTTATTAAATAGAAGTATCAATAGGTTAATAAATCAATAAGGAAAATCATCTATAGTTACTAAATGTAAGGAAAATATTGATAGATGATAGATCAATGACCAGCAAACGAGCTGTAGTTCCAAGAAACAGGATGTGGTCTGTAATTATATGGACACTGTACTCAAAATATTTTGTAACCACTTACGTAATATATTTTGTCAATAACTAATGAGCTCTAAGCTCTCATAGAATTGTGTCGTTGTTAGTGTATAAAAGCCTCCTCCATCTTCCAAGAATCAAAAAAAAAAAAAAAAAAAAAAAAAAAAAAAAAAAAAAAAAAAAAAAAAATAGTGTATAAAAAGACATCTTACAATCGAACTTAATCACTTGTTTCAACGGTAAAGGAAAACATCGTAGTGCTAGCTTGCATGCCTGAGAGTTTTTTTCCGAACACACAATTGGCCAGCGTTTTGGACTTTAGGCCTAACCCCTCCCTCATTCCGGGAGGAGGCCCTTGCCCCGCAGTGGGATATTAATGGGTTTTCTTTATTGTAATTAAAAATTTTCCACCTACCAATGGTTACTACCAAATTCTATCACAATCGGTTCGATAGTTCTGACGTCATCCAATAACAAATATCAATCTAAATCACCAAACTAGCGCACTTATATAATTTTTAAAGACAACTCCCGCACCAAGAATTGCTCTTGTATCGCGGGGACTTTTACAAACATATAAACTACGGACACAAAGTACAACCAGCCCTGAAACATTTATTTGTAGATCGCACAAGTAATTGTTCCGTGAGGGAATCGAACCCAAGACCTCCCGAAGCATTGGTAGCGGCGTGGCGACCCAAACTATTGCGCCACGGAGATAGTCATATTAGTAAGATAATTCTATTTTTTAGAAAAAAAGGGAGCGTATTTTCCCAGTCTATTAGCAAAACAAACAAACGTAAAACTACGGAACAGATTTATAAATACACAAGATGATACACAGCTGGCAAGGCTTTGACCTACCACAATGTACTAATGTATCTAACACTCACGGTTCCGCAGAAATATGGAAATAGTTTTGATAACGTCATACTAATGAATCTCTAAGCCTCTAAGGTCGACTTTTAATGTCATCTTTGAGAGTAGGTTAAGGAAAATATTATAAGAGAACTATCTTTGAAAGATGTCTAGATAATTCTTAGCCTTACCGCATTCGCGTGAAAGGTATTTTTTAGCGACTTTAAAGAAGAAGAAGAAAGAGGTTCTTAATTTGTTTGGATTTTTTTTAATGAAATGAACTGAGTGACTTGGTGCTTGAGAGTGTACGTAATCAAACGATGTTGGCTATAATAATTCTTCAAAATCTTTGATCAATTGACAGTAGATACCTATAGCAAATTTAATATAACACAAGTTTTTCGCAGTTTACTTAAATACCATTGAATAGAATGACAGAGATGCTTTTGAAATACACCCACATTTTGACACACAGAATGCAAGTCTCTTGTCATTTACCGAGCCCGGCTCTGGCTACTATCGAGACATATTCGATACCAAAATGAGAAATCCTTTCTTATTAATATTTAACACTAAAATTACTGGTTGTACTTAGCGTCCGTTCTTTGTATGTTTACAAAAAGTCCCCGCGAGGCAAAAGCAATTTTTAGTTAGGAGTTGTCTTTTCAAGAAAAATCAAAGAATATTTCTATACTTTTCAAAGAGAACTGAAGCCATTTCCACAGTACCCTAAGCAAGGATCACGATAATCATGGTAGATATAGGAAACGTAACGCGGAAGGCCTCACAAGGTCTTCAAACGACATGCACTCGCGCTGCACACTACATGCATACGATGGCTATTAGCATGGGAGACTATTTATATACTAGCTACTTGTATGTCCGGATTAGGTATTAAGCTTTGTATAGGAAGTTGGAGATAATTATTTTCTTAGTACAATCCTATATGGTAGTAAGTTTTCCCAGAAACGCAAACGATTTTGTGACATATTGTAATACTCTGTTTAGTGCCTCTATCGTAGAGATTTTTATTGTTTCTATTGTTGTATAAGTGGCGTTTAGTACGCTGCTAGAAGTCTTGGGTACAAAGCCACGGTCCGGTCCAAAAGGTGTTATTAATATCTTTAAGAAAAATCCATTTCAGCGAATTGCCAAAGCTAAGAAGTTGAAGTAATTTAGTATTTCGGAGAGCACGTGTAAATGTCGCACCTTTATCTAACCGCTCACTGGTCCTCTCATTTCACCGTGGTAGACTTTCAATAATTGCCGTGATCGAATATCACGAAAGATTACACCTTTAAGCATTAGTTTTATAAATAACTATGACTTCGATGGCGTGGACATTAGTTTTCCCGTTTTCACAAGTTATAAATTGTTGAACAAAATACATATAGCTGCTCCACTCCATTTAGAAATGGAAATAGTCTTTTTAACACAAAAATATTTCCAATCACTTTTTTAAACAGCTTTCAAACAAACGAACTCCTTAACTTTATATTATTAGTACAAACCAAAGCTCCTTCAAAAAGCCTTTCACGGAACTAAATATGAAAACAAATTCGTGTTTGTTTAGTCCATGTCATGTAATCAGTTAATCTTAATTAGTTGCAGTAATCATGTAATGTATATCTGATAGTATTATGTTCATTGTTCGCTACTTGTTCTGATTCGTTTGATTGGAGATAATTGTGTCGTGTTTGGGCTACGAGGTCTTGTAAGTGGTGTATGGCCATTGCCCATAATATGAGGGACAAGGTTTAATGTAGAACTAATAAATAAATAGGAATCCATGAATTCAGAAAATTTTGAACGCAATATCATACAGTTTTTTTTTGTTCAATAAAATTGTCCATAAGTGAGGTTCTAGGGTATAGTTCTTGAAAGTCAATTGTTTGAAATACGACTATTTCTTTACAATTTCACAGTAAACATCTGCTCTATATTCTATATAACTCCTCTATAATTGTACCCAGAAACCGGCAAAGCTACGTTGGTCCTTTATATATAAATAGACCTGATTAAGGTGTAGCATGTACAGACAAGTCCCCAATCTCCTCCCTCAATTGAGGAGGAGACCGACTAATACCGACCAATTAAGTGTCGATATAAAAAGGTTTTCATCTTTCGTGCAATATTTGTCATTCAATATTAATAAGGCAGTCCGAAATTAGCAAAAAACGTAAAAATCTTTAACTACAACATCAAAATATCAATTTCACAAAACACTCAACAAACTATCAAATTCTGCAAATGAAAACATTATTTATCCCACGTATTATGGTAATACATACGTACAAATAACACAAAGCAAAACACACCTTACTTTAATACACATAAGATTCAAAATCATTCAACAGCCATACGTTATCATTTACATATGTGTACTGTAGTTAGTTCAAGCGAATTTAAACCTTATTACGTTTAATATAAGGTGTTTGTTAAGTGTATGTGTTTGTGTTGTTATGTGAAAGGTGCAATGTCGCTATTGTCGCAGTGACATTGGGGAAGGTCGGTGTTATGCGGGCTGTAGCGTTAGCAACGAATGAGGAAAATATATTTATATTAAATTTAAACCCTCTTATTCATAAACACACTATAAACCTATTTTAGTTAAAAAGCTGCTATAATATGTTTTCTCTTTTTTATTTAGATAAGGAGTGAAAGAAACAAAACACTTTATAAGCCTTTCATAACTTCATATATTTTTATGAATAAGAAACTGTTTCTTGAGTTTGATTCCCGTGTCAGTGAAAATTTAAAACACGTTGGTTAATATTTCGAAGTAGAAATAATGATTTGAGGGTACAGATCATACTGGCCGTAATAAAGTCAACCTAAAATCCCAATAGATACTATAAAACATTTATTATACGCTTATGTAATTTATTTAATATAAGTACTCGAGTTCTCTCTCTCTGCTTGTACACTTTTGCATATAAGTGACTTAATGTTTAAAAAAGTGTCTTTCTCCTTCGTCTTTTCTCTCCGAAAAGATTCATAAATAAAGCTTTTTACTGAAGAAACAACTTTTCAATTCGGTGGTTTCATAAATTACCTACATAAAAAGACCTATTTTTTTTAACGATTTTATTTTTAGACACGTCGTCGCGTCGCGTCGCGTCTAAAGAGTACATAACTATGAGAAACATATTACTCGAATTCTTGCAGCAAAAATAAGCTCTAAAAACACACAAATTCTCCCAACGCTACATAATCTTTCACCGGTAGTGAGAGAGGTCGCGCGGCGCACTGTGTCAATGACGCGGCTTATCTCTGACACAAACTCCTTGCTCTATAACTCTATACTCTATGCTACATCTGGTAATCTATGGTACAACTGTCACTTGTAATTGGATCTGTCATGATTGTTTTGTGATAATATTGTTACTTAATTGTTGTTATCTCATTAGGGTTTAAAGGACATTGGTAGAAATAAATAAACAAGTTAATTTTATTCTAACTTTCCACTGACTGCTTTGCCCGCGTGGAATTCACCTCTTTGAAGAAGGGAGTTTTCAAAAATCCTCCCTTAGTGCTTCTCTGCACTTCCTAAGGAATCTTCATATCAAAATTCAAGTTTCTACGCTCAGTAGTTTCGTCTGTATATATCTATATATTAATTGATTGTGATATTGCTTTTACTACTAATTGATATCCCACTGCTGAACAAAGGTTTTCATTGTACTTTCGAGATATTTTCCTCTCCTTTATTAGAGTGCTTCTCAATTACGTAGTAGCAATTTCAGTTGGTAAAGTCATACCTGGAACAATTACTACACGAGAGAAAAGATCATCCATCTCTTACTAAATTAACACTTAATCAATCGATTAAGAAAACAACAACACATTATCCTGCTCCCATACAAAGTAATAACAATAACAAACATAAACTACAGTTTATCTCTAACTACAGTCAATAGTCTTCACCTTTAGTTAACTTCCTGTTAGCTGCACTTTCGTAACGCGCATGTTATCTTACTTCCTGCGTGATCACGGCCGAGTATTTATAGTCATTTCTTATTTATGCACTTGTGGATCGTGGGTGTCATCAGAAGATTATTTATTGACTATTATCATATTATTATAAGCATATATCTACCTATAGGTCAATCTGATCATAGAATACATTTGGGCACCGGGAAATATAAATATAACATTTGGGCACCAGGAAATTTCATAAAAAATGTTGATGCTACATGTATCCGATAAGTACCTACATACATACATAAAATGACGCCGTTTTCCCATTAGGATAGGCATGGACTACAGAATACCACTTGGTACGATCCTAAAAATCTTCCCTTGCTTCATTCACATCAATACAATATGTTGTCATACAGGTTACGAGTAGGTACTACACATATATATATGTTCTATATCTGACCATTTTATAAGACACTAGCTGACCCGCGCAACTTCGCTTGCGTCACCTAAGAGAATGGGTCAAAATTTTCCCCGTTTTTGTAACATTTTTCGTTGCTACTCCGCTCCTCATGACCGTAGCGTGATGTTATATAGCCTATAACCTTCCTCAATAAATGGGCTATCTGACACTGAAAGAATTTTTCAAATCGGACTAGTAGTTCCCGAGATAAGCGCGTTCAAACAAACAAACAAACAAACAATCTAACAAACAAACTCCTCAGCTTTATAATATTAGTATAGATACACTTGCATAGTATATACTATGCATAGTAAGTACCTACTGTTCACTGTGCAGGGTCAAACATATTAGTAGATGTACAGAGATTATTGCAAACGTTTTATTTTAATAGCTGTTTGTTTTGCTATAAATAACTTACATATACGTAAATAGAAAATTACTAGTCTTTATTAGTAATCGCAGTAAATTTAATGATTGCTTGTTAGTTAGTATTATCTGAAATTACTCAACCATTTAAAACCAATACGATTATATTTTTTGACCTTATTGCGATTTTCACTCTTTAATTGTCTAAGTTACAAATTCTACTTATCCTACTAATATTATAAATAAAATGCGAAAGTTTGTGAGTATGTATGGATGTATGTATGTTTGCTGTTTGAAATTTGGTACATAGGTAGCCGAAGACCCAGAATAACACATAGGCTACTTTTTATCCCGGAGTTCCCGAGGATCGGGATTTACACGGGAAGGGTTCCACGCGGACGAAGTCGCGGGCTCTAGTGTGAAACACTTTTCAAAATAAGTTATGTGTTTGCAAATTTTTGACCAAAAACATCTTCTTGTAGCAAATATCTCACACATAGTTGTATCCCGGGATAAGAAATACCACAACTGATCACGATCACTTCGCAACAATCAAAGCCATCACATCCCAAAATCTACATCAACACAATCAGACAATATCTTTGTCACGATGCTATTAAGAACAAAGTATTGCACAACAGATTGTCACAACTTCACACAACACATACATACATACAAACATGCATACATACAAACTAAATGATATAGGTAACATAATGCACGCATGACTTTCAGTTAAGATTATATTAGACTAGCTGTTGCGTGTGACTGTTGTCGCTTTTTGTTTTATGGATTGTCCTACTATTATTATTAGAGTCTGGAGGTACACCTCCAGACTCTAATTAGACTCTAGTTATGACTCTAGTTATTAGGTTCTAAGTTGATGAAAGCGAAGTTATGTAATGGTTAAGGCATATAATGCGTGAGTTCGAATCCCACCTTAGCTGGATTAAAACTTTCTAAAAATACATAGTTAAATGCTTTTTAACTGACTTAAATAGAAAATTTTCATATCTAAGGATTGCTGGTTGAAAATCTTGGATTACAAAACATATTTAATATTAATTAAGTTTAGAAACTTGTACTTTTTTAAATAATATGATATTTTTCAAATGCTCTATCAAAAGAAAGCCCTACGAATTCAAATTCTTGACCCTATTTAATCTTCCACGGTCATCTCGTCCACTCAATCAAGTAACAAACAAACAAATCTATTCATACTAGATACTCACAATAGGTGACAAATAGTCTCTTGTCTATGGGCACTAGACTTTTAAGCACAAGGTCACACCTCTCCGATGTTTTTTTGATTGACTAATTGGTTAATTGATGAGAGCGATTTTAAAAGATCAATGTACTCAAATGTTTAGTCGGTAAACGATCGGTGGGTTAAGCAACCTTTGGCACAGTTATTCCATAGATGGGTGACCGCTAGTATTTAAATAGAGCGTCTCCGTGTCTGAAAGAGCACGTAGAATGTCGGTCGGTTGTTTTCAATTAAGATAAAAGTTGTTTAAGCAATCTGAGCGGCTTAAACTACTTTGACACTAGGTTGACCACTTACAATTTGATAAAATATTGTCCAATGAATCAAATTACAAACAAACAAATTAATCTATTCATACTAGATACTAACAATAGGTGACAAATAGTATCAGGTCTGAACACAAGACTTTTGAGTACAAGGTCACACCGCTCTGATGTGATTGACTAATTGGTTAATTGATGAGAGCGATTTAGTTTACATTATGATCAATGAACTGTAATAAGTTTGATAACGAACGTTTTAAAAATTGACCAGATCGGGGTTTAAAAAAATTGACTCTTCACGGTTGTTATACCAGAGGATGAAGGCAGAAGTAAGTATTAGGTCGGGGAAAAAGTCTTTTCGCATTACAGTATGTATGAACTTGTAATAAAATCTCTTTGGCTTCAAGAATCACAAAAGAGTACCTACACGGTTCATTAGGTTTCTTTAAGTGAGCTCGTGAGGTACCCAAATATCGAGCTTTTTTGTGTACAGAAAAGATTTTATTACAAGTTCATACATACTATAATATGAAAATACTTTTTTCCCGACCTAATATAACGGGCACGTATCCAAACTTCGAGTTACTTTTGAGTAAATTGCAAAATCCAATTGAAAAATTACGGCTCGAGAATTGACCCCGAGACCTCTAGGTTAGTAGGTAGGTTAGTAGGTTAGTGGTAGACATTATTGCTGATAGGAATCTGTTCAATATATCGTTATAGGCCATTTAGATCTTCTTAAAGTAAATTGTTAATCAGTTATTTAATCCATTTAAAGTATCGGAATCAAACCCAAAACATCAATATCCGAAGTCACATAACACCATTATTAAAAATAATACAACATTACCATAACAAGTAAAGCAGGCAGTAAACAGTAGGAAATAACAAATTATCTAAATCCACTGGAGTTTGACCACTTAACTAATACAATAAAATACAGTTATCTATTAATAATATAATTAAATACAACTTCCGAATTTTAATCAGCCTGTATAAACAACAATTATTATTAAATTTTAATGGTTTATACAGGATGTTATCTATTTGTATAATATAGCTAGCGGCCTGCCCCGGATTCGCCCGGTTTAAAAAGTTATTTTACCATAAAACCTTTACAGCTTCTACACGTTAAACCTTCCTCTTAAATCACCCTTTCTTTTAGCAAACCGCACCAAAATCTGTTGCGTAGTTTTATAGATCTAAGCATACATACAGACAGACATTGAGACAAACGTGGGAAGTGACTTTGCTTTATACTATGTAGTGATTAAGTAAAACTTTTTAATTTGAACCAGCCTGTATAAACAACAATAATAATTATATTTTAATGGTTTATACAGGGTGTTTAATTCGTAACGCAACTAAATAATCATATTTGTGAACGCACTATTGTATGGTAATGAGCCGCTGTAGTTTCTAGGGCTGTGCTAAACTAAAAACGTTTTTGAATATTTTCTTTCTACTTATCTTTTACTAAAAAAAGCTTAATTTTCTACTATGAGACAAAACAAACAACAAAATACAATACTGTGGTAAACGAATTGATCCAATGTGATATTAGAAAAATATTCGATCAATAAAAATATCTGGGCAAAACTTTTAGGTTCTTTTTTGTCACCTTCTTCTGCTTCTAAAAGTGCCTCTCAAACTAGTGAAGGTTGGCAATCAGCTCTGCATATTTCATGTTATTCTTTGCCAGACGAAAGAGTTCAGCAGCACTCCCTATTTTTTGTCACCAGTTAAGTTATTTGTTACTGCTCAATCGTAAACCATAAACTATGTTCATCTTTCATTAAAAAAGGCTATCTCTAGCAATCAAATCTACAACCTATTTGATTCAACTGTGTTATAGTGGCAACCCTAATTTAATACGTTCCAAATACATTAAGGCGAGTACACACGTGCACATTACTGTTATTACGTAACTTGTATCACGATATGTAGTGTATAGAATATACATACTATATACCTACTGTATATAATACACAGTATATACACATATCTAGCTCAAAACCGGTGCGCTTGTGAAATATACTAACTACATTGTAGACGAATTCTTAGAAGTTTATATGTTGTGATATTTGTCCTTAAGAAACTAGTCAATCCTTTAATTGATTTCGTGTGTTTTGTTTGCAACAATTGTTTTTGATAACTGGTATTATTTATAGCAACAAACGCGTGAATTTGTAACTTTGGAAAACTTACTTATAAATTGTATTTTGCGAGGACCTGTGTGACTTTTAGTTCAGAATATTTTTACACTTTTTTTAGGGATTCATGACTAAGTGGTATAAGTTGGCACCTCCTACGCAAGTGGTCGACGGTTCAAATCCGAGGCAACACACCAATGACTAATCGAAGTTATGTGTGTATTAGAAATAATTATCACTCTCTCTAACGGTGAAGGAAAACAACGTGATTAAACATGACATACCTAAAAATTGTTTTATACATTTCTTGAGAACATACTAAGTCCCTAACCTGCACTTGGCCAGAGTGGTGTACTCACGGCCTTACTCTTCCTCCGTTTCTGAGGAGACCCTAGCCCAGTAGTGGGACCGCAATAATGTTTTTTCAATGTTCTTTTTCACGCTAATAACAATCTTCTTAAGAGACTTTTACAAGCATACAAATCTGTACTGTCAGAAGTTATTAGCATCACACACAGCTTGCATCAAAGATCGTGCCTCGTTGAGATGAGCTGTCACCACGATCGACAATTTGTCAATACATTGTGTCGTATTGTGTGCAGACAATGTGCTGATGAAACGTTACAATTGATGGATGTTGCTTCACTGTGGGCTGTTGGGTTCGATTACCATTATACAATTTTTTTTTAAAGTATTTTTATCGGTTTCTATGTATCTAGTCAGCCCGTTTCCACCCACTGTTGAGTATAGACCTCCCGCTCAGTACGCCACTTTATACGGTCCTGCGCCATTCTCATCCATCGCAGCCATACACATTTAATGATGTCCTCCATCTTCCATCTTTTCGTCTAGCCAAGTGTCCTGCCCACTGCCACCTAAGTTTGGTTATCCGCGTACCCACATCTACAGCGAATTTCGACGTTGGGTACTCGGTTTCGGTTCCCTAAAAAGTACATTTTTTCCTGTGAGATAAGATCAATTCATAACACGGGAGATCTCTCTAATAAATTTAAAAAAAACCGGTCAAGTGCGAGTTATACCCGTGCGCGAAGCGTTTCGACTGTTCTGACCCTTAAATGTTAGTTAAATGGCAACAGAAATACATAATCTGTGAAAATTTCAACTGTCTAACTATCAAGGTTCATGAGATACAGCCTTGTGACAGACAGATAGATAGACAGTGTAGTTTTTTTTACCCTTCGGGTACGGAACCCTAAAGGTACCCCCACACAGCAGTTATAAAACGTTAGAAGCTAATTTATAACATTTGTTTTTAAGCAAATTTGTTTTAATTTTCTTTTTATTGTTTTGTTAACAATTATATAACTGCTGTGTGGGAGCACCTTAAAAGGTTTGGATAACACAACTGAAAATGTTGTTGAAAAACTTTTCACACATGAAAAACATTCAGTTCACATACTAAATTACTGGCAAAACCTTCTATAACAAATATAAACTGAACAAATCCTTGTACAATGATTAGAGTAAAACAATCATAATCAAAACACACTGATTACCTGACGCGACGGTACATCAACATCATTGTGTATTCATATAAAATATATAAAAACTACGGAAGACAACTATGTCCGCGTCAATATTTTTATTATAGCAATAAATTTTCATGACAAACAAACAGATATTTGTACTGTTCCTCTATAGTTTAACTGTAGCAGTAGTAGTAATTAGGCAACTGGTCATGTCTCAAGTTCGATTTTATTCTCACAGTAGAGAACGAAGCCCAAGTGCATTGTTTAACTGCTCGCAGTGTATAAATGTCCATTCATCTCGTTATAAAAAGAAGCGCTCATAGCCAGTTGTGCTCACCGGTCGGTAAACGATTTGTGGATTAGGCAACCATTGGCGCGGTCATTCTATAGATGGGTAACCGCATTGTGATATTTGAACTGAGCATCTCCGTGCTTCGGAGGGCACGTAAAAAGTCGGTCCCGGCTGTTTACAATTAAGATAACAATCGTTAAGCCATGTCAAAGGCCTTTCGGGCGGCTTGAACAACTTTGACGCTAGGTTGACCACTAACCATACGATAGATATGTAGAATAATGTTGATAGATCTCGTCATACAGATTTGGTTCCTTTCACTAAGTAATAGATATACTCCTTATAGTTTGCAGGGAGCGGTGTTTTTCGATTCCTGATGGTATTCTCGCAATAGTAGCTCGGAGTTTGGTAAGGTGCCTGGTGTAGGGCAAAATTCTCGCCCCCTATAACATGGACTAACATTGTTAATAACGCAACGTGGATGTATTAGGTCGGGAAAAAAGTCTTTTCGCATTATAGTACGTATGAACTTGTAATAAAATCTCTTTGGCTTCAAGAATCACAAATGAGTACACGGTTCATTAGGTTTCTTTCAGTGAGCTCATGAGGTACCCACATATCGAGCTTCTTTGTGTAGAGAAAAGATTTTATTACAAGTTCATACATACTATAATGCGAAAAGACTTTTTCCCCGACCTAATATTTTATACACCGCTGCCTATACGTTCAGGTATATAAATAAATATGATAACTAAGGAAGTGATCTAATATTACATAGTAAGTAATAAATTGTTTGACAAACAAACATAAGTTTGATAGTTAGTTGTAGCGTTATTACCTGTCGTAAATATAACGCTACCGGATTTATATAGTGTATGTTATACAGTTTGATTCGTAGTAATTAAAAGTGTTTTGATTCAAATAAAATAGTGATATCTTAGCAAGTACCATAGAAGACAGATTTTCGTACCTGCTAAGTAATTGTTGATTGCAAACGCGACTTTGGAAATTATTAGTTTTTAGATTTGGAAAAAGGGTTGTGTTTAGTCATTTTAATAATAAACTTAATATTTTAAAGACATAT
The DNA here is from genome assembly GCF_050436995.1 of Anticarsia gemmatalis. Lineage (NCBI taxonomy): Eukaryota > Metazoa > Arthropoda > Insecta > Lepidoptera > Erebidae > Anticarsia > Anticarsia gemmatalis. Next base: position 9,278,147 of record NC_134767.1, on the reverse strand, counting down.
TTTGCATAAACATTTTGAACAAAGACACAACGGGTACAAAGTTTGGCTAGATCTAAAACCGTTTTTTACTGAAATCAGATCACTCAAATCAGTCATCCCCGGTTTCTGAGATACATTTAGCGGTAGTTTATCTATTCAATAGCGTTTAAACTCATATAAAAAATGCTATTGAATAGATAACCGCTAAATGTACTCAGAAACCGGGCAGTAGTAGGATAGATTAGCAATCAATTAAAAGCTTATTTTAGCAGCGTAGTAGCATAAGCTCAATATATTTCAATTAAATTCACATACGGATCCTTTTATAGAAAAATAAAATAATTAAATTTTCACATAAAAGTTCAAGTAGATCCGTTTTCCGTAGTCATTGACTTTGAAATTTGATTTATATGTGTTACATAATTAATATGTTATGTAAAGTTGTCCATTTGTTCCGTGAGTTTATACATAGTTCAATAGTTTAATTAGATAAAGTTCAGTTCCTTTGACCTATTTACTTTTTATTTACTGGCTTGAAATGTTTCAGTTTTAAAATACATTTTTATTATAAAATAGAAGTGCTGATCGCGAAGTTTCGCGTTTGATTCCAGGGTCGGGCAATGTACTATTATTTTTTAATTACTAAAAATAAATAAATAAATTTAACCCATTAATGTCCCACTTCTGGGCAGGGGTCTCCTCCCGTAATGTGGGAGGGGTTAGGCCTTGAGTCCACCACGCTGGCCAAGTGCGGGTTGGGGTTTAAATTAATATTAGAATATTTAACAATAGTAGCCCGGAGTTTGATAACGTACCCAGTATATATATACCAATTGCCTAGCCTACTATTATATGTCAGTAATATTGTAAATGACGAAACTGTATAGAGAGTAAATGTAAGTTTATCATAAAAAGCTTTTTTTCAAACACTTTTGCAAATACTTGACTTTGACTGCTCCGTGGCGCAGTAGTTTGGGTCACCACGCCAACAGCGCTGCGGCGGGAGGTCGTGGGTTCGATTCCCACACCCACAAATAATTGTATCAGGTCTGGTTGTGCTTTGTGTCCGTTGTTTGTATGTTTGTAAAAGTCCCTGCGACACAAGAGCAATTATTAGTGCAGGAGTTGTCTTGGTTCCTTATATTATTTCAACTTGTACAAATCAGAGAGGGGGGGGGGTCAAATTCAACCCAATAAAGTGATTAAGCACGGCTCGCACTTGGCAGGCTGTATAAAAATCAGTTGGCGGCCTTGACCGCGATGCCGTGCGTTGTCACTATCACACATGTGATCAGGGTTGCCACACAATGATTAAATTTATGTTTAATGTAACGGTAAATAAAAGAGTGCAGTTATAACAAAAATATAAATATATCAAATAAGTAAATAACATTATAATGCCTCCGTAGAACTGACCTTGTGGAATTGTATAAGGCTATTGGGTTCGATTCTCGTGTCAACCTGTTTTATATGGACATTTTTTAATTTGTGGAACGTCCAATTTAAATTCTGACTTGGCATAATATTGCAAATGCCTTTTATTACATGGGACCACAACACACGAAATTTCAAAATATGTGAAATTATACATTCGTCATTGTATAATTACTCTGTATAATCCCTTTAGTAAAACAAACTGTAATAGCTTAAAGTAAGTATTTAAAATATTTAACAAATAAAATCATAATAATTACAATCAACGAGCCATAGACTCAAGTGTCAGCCCTACTCCTAAATTACACATGTGGATAAAAGCTTTGTATTTACATTAACATATTGACAAGTTGCACCCAATGTTTGTTATGTGACAGCAGTATAAGAGTAATAAACACACATACAAACAAACAAACATACATAAAATATCACGACCTTTAACAATTTGATTGGGTGATAGATTTGGTCAGTAATAGGGTTGGCAATAAAACAAAAACTTTTAAAATTTCACGGCTGTTATACTCAAAGCTGCTTCCGTGGCGCTTTGGTTTAGGTGACCACGCCGCTACCATTGCGTCGGTCGTGGGTTCGATTCCCACACGGGACAATTATTTGTGCGATCCACAAACAATTGTTTCGGGTCTAGTTGTACTTTGTGTCCGTTGTTTGTAAAAGTCTCCGCGACACAAGAGCAATCCTTAGTGCGGGAGTAGTCTTAAAAAAACTAATAAACTAAACTAACTAATAAAACTAAAAGGTGTAGGCAAAAATGTTTACTATACTTACACACTTGTTTCTCCTACACATGCTTACTGAACAACTCATCAAACTTACGCTAATTTAAAGTTCAATCTTCTAACTTCATCTAATCGGGTAGCTCTAATAACCGGATAATAAAAGTTTTAAACTCTCTTATATTATCTTCTTATCTTAATGCCAGTTAATGCCTGGCTGACACTTCGACCATTCCTGATCCTTTGTGTCACCCCCTCCTTCACTACTACGTTGGGGGACAGGGCAAAACCAAACAGGTTTGCTATGCACCCCATCGGAAGCAGCCTGTAGTCTTCTGGTTTAAGGTAACCGCATCCTAGAAGATCCATTCTTTTCCTTCCTAAAGCATCACACTCGCACAGTATGTGTTTCATGGTTTCTGCTTCTTCCTTGCAGTGCCTGCATTTAGGGTCATCTATGGCTCCTATATAGATTAAAGTTTTAATTAACTCTTGAAACGTACGCTAATTAAAACTTCAATCTATTAGCACGTCGTCACATAGTAAATATATGCAGAAATGTCCACAAATATTGTTTTCTCACATAAATCACAATATACATAATATACTAATGATTATGTCATTAGTGTCTGATGTCACGGCAAGTCATGGACGATATCAATGTGTTACTTTGTTTAGAAATAAAAAGATATTACGTGTTTCTTTCCTTGTGTTAGTCTAGAAATTTCTAGAAGTTCATTCATTTTTCTTCTTTGAAACTCTTGCATTTAGAATTGCTCTTGTGTCGCGGGAACTTATACAAACAACGGACACAAAGCTCAACGAGACCCGAAACAATTATTTGGGATCGCGCAAATATTTGTTCCTTGTGGGAATCGAACCCACGACCTCCCGACGCAAAGTGACCTTAACCACTCCGCCACGGAGGCAGTCATTGTTTCTAGGCTTTGGTTTACGACAAATGTTGACACTTATGGTAGTCGTTGCAATGACTTAATCTATCACTAGGTCGGAAATAATTGTAAAGCCTTATTAAAAGAAGAAAGTTCACTGTTTCACCTGTTAAAGCGCAATTTTACAGATGTTATAGTCGGTACTATTTTCGATGTTATTGTAATTTTACTATTTACTTTTTATTGTTACTTTGACATGGCTAAACTGACTTTTTACGTACTCTCCGAAGCAGTTCAAATAGCACTATGCGGTCACCCACTGATCGTGAACTGTCGGCAACCTGCTCTATCATATGGCATAACAACATGATTTAACGGTAGTCAATTAAATCTATTTAAATAAATAATTAATGACAATAATATTAGGTTAGTTTCCCACAGTATAATTTGACCAGTTATGTTATAATTAATTCAATATATTTGACATTGATCTTTGGCGAGTGTCCACGCCTACAAAAAACATTTATTTTTAAAGGCCCATACATTATTTAAATTCGTACGTGTATGTACATAAACACCTTAAATTACTATAACCAGTTTAAACAAGGCCTAGTGAGTAAATTGGGCAGAGAAAAATTTACATGCCAAATGGACTAGATACATTATTTTCATTATCATATTCTGAAAGTATTATTTCAATTTCTCCAATTTATCTAAAATTAATTAATTTAATTGCATCTCAAAAAAGCGAAACTCCTCTGAAAATTTCCTAAGATGTAATTTCTCACAAAAATACTTTATGAACGACCAAATCGTATATAGTCCTGAACAGGGGATAGTTTACGGTGGCCATTGAAGATTAGAAATGTCCCAAATTAGTTTTCCAACGAAAATTCATTTTTATTCGATAGGTAAAAACATAACTTGTAGTTGTAAGACAATTATAATGTTTATAAAGTTGAAGTTAGTGGCGTGCTGAGGGGGAGGCCTATACTCAACAGTAGGTGGAAACGGGCTGATTAGATAGATAGATAGATAAAGTTGAAATTATTTTCTCTTCACATGTGTCATACATACTATTAATATAAAATGCTTTTCTAAAGATATTACTAGTCATGTATTACTCATTACCTTACACACGCATAGTAAATAGCAGTATAAATAAATCAGTAGCACATAATCCGCGGGGCTTCTTCCTGGTGACCTCTCGCTAATCTTGTTGAATGCACACATGCACATATGCACATGTGCATTGTGCACGTGTGTTTGTACTACAATGTTAGATTTACACATTCCGTGGATTTTACTGTTTCTGTGGTGAGAGTGTGATTCACGGTTACGAAGGGCTTTCAGGTTTTTTAACTTTCGTTAAAATATTTTGAAATTCGCAACACTTGCCTAGAATTAAGGACAATAGGCTTGTCTCCTGTACTTCGATTCTCTACTACTATCGACTACCGACAACCGACCTGTCATCGAGAATTTTTTTATGAAAATCTGATCAGCGCCTCTGACGGGCGTCGTTGAAACTTTTTTGGCAGTACATTCTAAATGTCAAAATTTCGATAGCTAGCCGGTTGTCGGTAGTCGATAGTGTTAGAGAATCGAGGTACTGACCAGGCCATCGAAAAATTGGAAAAAAACAAAAACGACAAAAACGTGGATGTATATATACAGCTCTGACCAAAACTCGCCTCGAAATATAACAAATGTGACATTTGAAAAACCTAATAATCATCCCTGACTAGTTGAAAATTAATATTGTTGTTTCATTCTCCACAAAATCGTATTACGTGAGTATAAACAAAATATTCCATTCAATAAAGTATTTCTGACACTATCGACTGCCGATTTTTTACAACTAGTTATCGACAAAAGCGCGGATAACTGTAGCGTGATTCTCTACTACTATCGACTAACGACAACGGCTAACTTTTGAAAAAATATTCAACTATTTTTGCAGTAAGCATATTTTAAATGTCAAATTCTCGATACTCGATTGGCCGTAGAGAAGCAGCGGCACTAACGTATCCTAAAAGAACTATATTTTCAAGTAATTTTAAATATCCAACTCTACTCAATAGTACTGAGTGAAAGAATTTGCTACAGTCACTTGTAGTAGGTATAACCCTGGGTATATTTATAGATGGGTACTGAACAAGTATTAATAACTCGAGGCTAACAATAGACATGGTGGCTTCACGTGGGCGAATGCACTAAAATAGCAGATAGGTACTTTTACAAACACGAATATGTAGATTTTGACTTATTTTAAACACGGTGTAAATTTATTTTTTGGTTATAATATATTTTATTTTCAACGCATCTCCATGCGTGTTATCTAGATAGTTAACAACCTTTTTTTTTCTTATGTTTGACCTATGGTCAACAATTGCTTCAAATCTCAATTTCATCAAAATCTGTCTAGCAGTTTAGTCGTAAAGATTAATCTATACATGAAGACTTTGGCATTTAAAATTTGAGTTTGTATATTAGATTGTCCGAGGATAAAAGAAAACTATGCTTTTTACATAATTTATTTATTTAAATTTCTTTCAACTTTAACTAAAGCCACCGTTTCACAATTCACCGTTCACTGAAAGACCGAACAAAGATTTTAAAGCCACACATTTTCTTTTTAACCTGTCAAAAAATAATTTATCATAGTAGTATCCTTATAAATCTACAATTACTATATCACATAAGCAAAAATAAGCGTCCATATACATACATGTAATATGCGAGTATATATGTAAATATATATAATGTGTGTCAATTAGGTTAATATATGCAGTACGGTCGGCAAAACAGCTATCTGACAATCAATGAGAAAATTATCTTGAATTTGATATATTGTTATTGTTATTGAAATGTACTGGTTGCAGAATATATTGTAGTGTTTTTTGGGAAAAATTTGCTCATGAATACAGTATATAAATATGCAATTTTATTTAAAGACATACTGATAAATTTACGATTTCGTTCCTTTTCCATATCGTATAACCTCTTAATCAATCAGATTCCATAATTTGTTTGAGAACAAAGGGCAATAATTTTAAAAAGAAGTAATAATCACCTTAATGATAAGGATGATTTTAAATTAGCCAAAAATTCAGACGAAACTCTATTTTAACACCAACAAAACATCAAAATCTTATGTTTCTTTCCTAAATTCCTATAGAATCCGCTCATTACCGCATAACATTTATTAAGCTCACTAAACATAATTATATTAATTACAACTCTATAATTACTACTTAGTAGTATATTTTGTTGTCTGTACGTGGACATGTCGCACATATGCGCCTGCGCAAGGCGATCAACCGCGCCCAATACACACGATCAGGTTAGTAGTCATGTCACACTGTAAAATATATCGATAGATTTAATTAGCGTAAAACTAGCTGTCCAATCTGTACGAGAAACGGCTGCAAAAATTTACCGGAATGTAATCTCACTTTGACTTTTTTTCGTGATTTTATTGGTTAAAAGTGAGGAAGCTTAATCTTTGCTCATTGTTATTGTTACCATACAGAATTCTTAAAAGTGTCTTATTTTTGACAAATGACACACGGTATTTTTTTACGGACAGCAATTTGCTAACGCTAAGGTTTATTCTTATGCCATGTGAAGCTTTTGAACGTTGCAATAATTGGGAACAGAGTTCAACCACTGCAAATCTACACGGGTCTTTTTTTACACATACCTACATGAAACATTCCAAAAATATCTCTATAAAATTTATTTTGAAGTTATAAAAGTAAGATGAAATATCGATAACTGAGTACATCACTATTTCTTAACATGTCCTACGGCACTACATTGTGCAACGCCAGTGAATAAGTCACTCCTTAATGCTGTACACCTTGTCATAAAGTTTACTAAAATATTATTATTATATATTATATACAATGCCTTAAGCAAAAGAAACCAACTGATAAATTAATACGTTTGTATGAAAATTTATTTTATTAATAATCCGCTTTTATATATTTTTTAATCAGATAGCCTGTATATCATTTTTGTCAGTGTTATTTTTAATAGCTGACCCGCGTAACTTGCGTCACATAAAAGAGAATGGGTCAAAATTGTGCCCGTTTTCGTAACATTTCTTATTGCTACTCCGCTCCTTTTGGTCGTAGCGTGATAATATATAGCCTATAGCCTTCTTCGTTAAATAGGCTATCTAACACTGAAATATTTTTTTGAATCGGACCAGTAGTTCCTGAGATTAACGCTTTTAAACAAACAAACTCTTCAGCTTTATAATTAGTATAGATTTTGCACTGCTTGTACTTTTCTATCATCATCATCATCATCTCAGCCGGGAATCGTCCACTGCTGGACAAAGGCCTCCCCCATCGAGCGCCAATAGGACCGGTCCTGGGCCGCCCTCATCCATCGGACTCCGGCAACCCTTACCAGGTCGTCGGTCCATCTTGTGGGGGGCCTGCCAACACTACGTTTCCCGGTTCGTGGTCGCCACTCAAGAACCTTTCTGCCCCAACGGCCGTCGGTTCTGCGAGCTATGTGCCCTGCCCACTGCCACTTGAGGTTCGCAACTCTTAGGGCTATATCGGTTACTTTGGTTCTCCTGCGGATCTCCTCATTTCTGATTCGATCTCGCAGGGAAACTCCGAGCATAGCCCTCTCCATTGCCCTCTGGGTGACTTTGAGCCTTCTGATAAGGCCCATAGGGAGCGACCACGTTTCACCGCCATAGGTCATCACTGGCAACACACACTGGTCAAAGACTTTCGTCTTGAGACACTGCGGTAATTCGGACGAGAAGATGTGTCGGAGCCTCCCGAACGCTGCCCAGCCGAGTTGGATTCGACGAGTGACCTCTTTCTCGAAGTTGGACCTACCTAACTGGACAGTTTGTCCTAGGTAGACGTAATCGTCAACAACTTCGAGTGTAGCGTCGCCGATCTTGACAGGGGTGGGTCTGACATGGTGGTTCGACATGATTTTTGTCTTGTCCATGTTCATTTTGAGACCCACTTGTTGGGATACGCTACTGAGGTCATCGAGCATTGCGCCTAGGTCTTCCATGGTCTCAGCCATGACTACGATATCGTCGGCAAATCGAAGGTGAGTCAAATACTCGCCATTGACGTTGATGCCGAGTCCTCTCCAATCCAGAAGCTTGAAGACGTCTTCCAGTGCAGCGGTGAACAGTTTCGGAGATATTACATCTCCCTGTCTCACGCCACGCCGCAGCTGGATAGGTTTCGAGTTCTGGTCTTGAAGGCGGACTGACATGGTGGCGTTTTCGCATAAGCACTTCAACACTTCGATGTACCGATAGTCAATTTGGCACCTCTGGAGAGACTGTAGCACTGCCCAGGTCTCGATCGAATCGAAGGCTTTCTCATAGTCCACAAACGCTAAACATAGGGGCCGGTTATACTCCTCGGACTTCTGTATAACCTGCCGCAGCGTATGTATGTGGTCTATGGTACTAAAGCCTTTTCGGAAACCGGCTTGTTCGTGAGGCTGGAAGTCATCGAACCTGTTAGCGAGACGATTCGTAATAACTCTCGAGAACAGCTTGTAGACGTGACTCAGGAGCGAGATGGGCCTATAGTTCTTCAAAAGAGCTTTATCGCCCTTTTTAAAGAACAGCACCACCACGCTCCTGTGCCATGCCTTAGGCGTGGTACCCTCGTGGATGACAGAATTAAACAGTTTTCGGAGAGCTTCTAATATCGGCTGTCCGCCCGCTTTTAGAAGCTCTGCTGTTATTCCGTCATCACCTGGAGCCTTGTTGTTCTTGAGCTGTCTGAGAGCCATACTAATCTCGCGCAGGTCGATGTCCGGGATATCTTCGGTATAGTGTCGGGTTAGTGCGGCTCTTGGATCTGTTGCCGCACTGCAAACAGGTGATCGTGTGGACGTGTATAACTGTCCGTAGAACTTCTCTACCTCACCCATGAGCTCAGCTCCGGAAGATATGATCCTGCCGTCCTCGGTCTTCAGTTTGGTCAGCCGGCTTTGCCCAATGGACAGATCCCTGGTAAACACCTTAGAGCCCCTGTTTCGCTCAATAGCCTCTTCTACACATTTGGTGTTGAATTGGCGTATATCGCGTTTCAGGGACTTTGAGATCTGTCGGTTGAGCCGCCGGCAGACTGTCACGTCACCGGAGGACTGCAGAACCATCCTACGTCGTTCTTCCATGAGCTGTAGGGTAGGGTCTGAGAGTTTTTTAGTTCTTTTTGGATGCTGGGTCTTAAAGAACTTGGACCCAGTCATCTGGACAGTTTCCACGAGCCTGTTGCTATAATCATCCACATCTACGCACTCACCTAAGCACTCGAAGCGGTTACGTAGTTCGAGTTGAAAGCTCTCGGGGTTTTGAATATGAGCAGGTGCCGGTCGGAGCGTGGACTTCATCAGTCGTGACCGTTCGAGCGCTATGTTTAGATTCAATGTGCCTCTTACCATTCGGTGATCGCTCCCGGTTTTCACCGCATTGATCACAGAGACATCATTGAATATGCGCCGTTTGGTCGACATGATGAAGTCGATCTCATTTTTGGTCGCACCATCGGGACCCACCCAGGTCCACTTGCGGTGATTCCGCTTCCTGAAGAAGGAGTTCATCATAAAGAGTCCTTCCCTCTCCATGAAGTCGGCCAGCAGTTGACCCCGCGCGTTTCGTTGCCCATACCCAAATTGCCCCACTTTCAACTCACTACCGCAACGTTTGCCCAGTTTCGCGTTGAAGTCTCCCATGACAACGGTGAAGTAGGTCTGGGAGCTATGTATAGCCCGGGATATATCCTCGTACATAGCCTCCACCTCATCGTCGGAATGTGCCGAAGTCGGGGCGTAGACCTGGATGACCTTCAACGAATACCTTTTGGTAATTCTGAGTATCAGGTACGCCACCCTTGTCGACACACTCTCGATCTTCACCACGTTGTTCACGAGGGACTTGTGGATGATAAACCCGACACCACCCTGGGACTGCTGGTCGCCCTCCCGGAAATAGAGCAGGTTACCTGACTTAAGGATTATTGAGTCCTCCCCCTGTCTTCGGACTTCAGATAACCCTACAATTTCCCATCGTATCCTGCTCAATTCTTCCTCCAGTTCGACTAACTTCTCGTCGGTCCGCAGTGTGCGCGTGTTATATGTTGCCAGGGCCAGTTGTCGTCGGTTGTGGTAGCCTGATCGCTGCCGGGGATTCTTAGCACCCCTTGCCCCGCCGTTACCATGACCGCTACCATAGTCAGGAATAGCGGGGCCGCCGGGGACTAGGGGCCGATCTTTTTGTGCCATCATTTTGGGGGGGTTTTGCCATAATCGCCACGCTTGGCAGGCGGGTTGGCGATCGCAGTAGCGGAAGGCTCATCACAAGACGCTGCTGCCCGTCTTGTGTCTCGCTATTTCCTTCCGCCGTGTTAGAATGGTTTGACCGCCATTAGTCGGTTGACTGTTTGCACTAGTGCTACGAAGTACCTCTAGTGGGCGGTGGGGTCGTCACGTCCCGACGCCATCATCGACTTTTCTATACAACCATTTATTATATCGACACATGTATTTACTTTTTCTTGCAAAATGAAGATCTTAGGTTTGGCGTTATTATTCAGAAACTAGCGGCGCGCGTCTGCATCTATCGATCTATTTGTTAGCTCTCTTATAAAGCTGTATCTGCTTTTAACTAACCTTCTGTATTTATGCTATATCTGTTGTCAGAAATTAGACGAATAGGCCGTCTTTTATTCCCGCTTTTTGTATTTCTATTGCATAGTGTACAATTAAACAGTAAGGTATACCCTTTTAATTCATAACATTAGTAAATGTTGACAAAATATAATTTTTAGTGACGGTGCCAGTCAACACACATCATCATCTATCGATAGTCGTAAGGGCAGCACTAGACAGTTGACAGTCAGTTGCACAAGCTCGCGCAGGTGTCGCAAGCCCACACACTACATGCTACACGCGTGATACTAACACACCCTGTACACTCCAGAGTACTACAGTAGATAATTTAGTAATTAGAATTAATTTACAAAAGAAAAAGCGAAAGAATCATAAATCTTGTCTAAAATACTTCTGAAAATCGATTTTTTTAGCTCTCTTATAAAGCTGTATCTGCTTTTAGCTAGTCTTCTTCATTTTAGCTATATCCATAATAGGCAATTAGCCGAAAAGGCCGCCCTTTTTCACCCTTGTTTGTATTTTTAATTCTGCTTCATTTTCTTTTTTATCTTTCTATTGCATAGAGTACAAGTTAAGAGCAATTTCATATAAAAACTTTTGTAAATTTCGACCAAAAGTAGTAGTAATTGTTACTGTTACTACTGACAGTTCCAGTCAATACACATCATCATCTATCGATAGCCCTAAGGGCAGCACTAGACCGTTGACAGTCAGTTGCACAAGCTCGCGCAGGTGTCGCAAGCGGCGCGCCCCACACACCACACACTACACGTGATACTAACACACCCTGTATGTTCCAGACTACTACTGTGAGTTAGTAGATAAATCTCTTATGAAAGGAAAGAGGAAATAAGTACATACATAATTAAAACGCCTGGCTATTCCCGCCAGTTGCGCTCATCGGTCGGTAAACGATCTGTGGGTTAAGCAACCTGTGGCACGGTCATTCCATAGATGGGTGACCGCATAGTGGTATTTAAACTAAGCGTCTCCGTGCTTCGGAGGGCACGTAAAATGTCGGTCCCGGTTGTTATCAATAAGATAACAGTCGATAAACCACGTCAAAGGCCTTCGGGCGGCTTGAACAACTTTGACACTAGGTTGACCACTAACCATACGACAAGAAGAAGACTCGCAGGAAATATACCCGCTTTTCAGAATTTACAATGTTAGTTCCATGTAATAGGCGATCTTAATGGTAGTATCAATACTTCTCTTTTATTACTCAGATACACATACCTTTACTTAAAGAAGCACAAGGGTGTGTAGGAGTTTTCCATTGTAGAAAGATCTGTAAGATCTAGTCGCTAAAGGCTAAGCTTTCTTTAAAGCGGAAAATTGCTTAGGTCACAGGATTTGCCTTAAGCCAAACTCATTTACTCGTTTCTTCGATTCGAAGATGCTGGCATTATATAGGCACGAAGCTAAAAGCAATTCAACATTAAATAAAGCTTACGTTTTTAGTACTAGAATGAGACTCCTTCATAACTAGGTTAGAGATATTAGGTCGGGGAAAAAGTATTTTCGCATTATAGTATGTATAAACTTGTAATAAAATCTCTTTGACTTCAAGAATCACAAATGAGTACACGGTTCATTAGGTTTCTTTCAGTGAGCTCTTGAAGTACCCAAATATCGAGCTTTTTTGTGTAGAGAAAAGATTTTATTACAAGTTCATACATACTATAGTGCGAAAAAACTTTTTCCCCGACCTAATATTTTCTTAGAAAATGTAATCATGTCCAGCTGTGAGACAGTAACAATCAAACACTTTCCTCCACAGGCTTTTTCCAAAATATCTACATTCGAAACATCAAACGAACCTAACAAAAGGCTAATTATAAAACTAAACATATCTCTTCATATAAGTCCACATACCTGCACAAGTACTATCCATCCTTATAAGCCACGGAAGCGGTCCAAGAAGGCGCAGATAAAAGGTCACCATATGTGTCATGGTGAACGAGCTCAGAAAAACTGCACACACCTCGCCTTGCGTGTGACCCTTGTTGCAGCGGGGAAAAGGACATTGTGGAAATTATTATTAATATCGCTTTATGAAATGTACGTATCCTGGCAGATTTTGTTTAAGAAATAGCAAAGACTAAGGAAGGTAATATTACTTATATAAAATACTAGCGGACCCGACAGACGTTGTCCTGTCTAATTACTTAAAAAATTATAAAAAAAAACATTGTCCAGTGGACAAAATTGTGAATCTAAACCATTCGCAAATCCCCTTGAACACACACAAAAAAATTCATCAAAATCGGTCCAGCCGTTTAAGAGAAGTTCAGTGACATACACACTTACAGAAGAATTAATATAAAGATAAGTAATATCTGACGGAACATGCGTCGCGTATTATTGGTCGCACAACGCCAGAACAGACAAATGTATAGAAAAACACTCGACCGTTCACACTCAACCGATGATACGTCGTTACGAATCCCATTCTATTTAGGCTCTTGTGTCGCGGGGACTTTTACAAACATACAAATAACGGACACAGAGTACAACCAGACTTAAAACATCTATTAGTAGATCGCACAAATAATTGTGTGGTAATCGAACCCACGAACTCCCGACGCAGTGGAAGTGAGGTGGCTTACTAACTTATAGTTAATTAATTAATTCAACAATATAAAAGGGGTTGCTTCAAGCATAATATAAGTCCGTTCAGCATCATCTTGCATTATCTCAGAACATTATTATCATACGATTATGGATTCATGCTGAGAGGACGACCGGTCCTTATTTCTTTATATGTTGGACTATATGATACATATGCACTACATTCCATTGGCCTGTTCTATAAAGAAGATGATATGCTATTTAATTTGTGTGTTTTATCTATTTCGTTATTCTATGTCTTCTTTTTCAGCGAAAGAGACTTGGTTTCAAACAGAAAGCGGTCTGTTCTTATGCTTAAATCTTTTAAACTATGCAACAGATTTTGAGGTTTTTTAATAGATAGATTGATTCTTGACGAAGGTTTATGTGTAAAAATTGCAAAGGTTCTTTTGTGAAATAATTGTTTAAACCGCTAGTTTAAAATAAACGAGGATATCGCTACAGCAACCAAGTACTGTAACAATGAAGAAACACACAAGTGCTGTCAAGAATTTTGACATAAAAACACTGACACATAAATAGTATATTTCGCATAAATTATACGACAGCCACTCTTCATTAATATCCATTCAATTTAACAAAACATTGACCTTCTTGTACACAAAAGAATAAACAGTTAGCTAGCTTACATTTGCGACTTCGTCTGCTTGGTACCTACCGCAAAAAAACATTATTTTCGTCAGGCTGTTCTGTTCCACTGCTGGGCAAAGGCCTACCCATTTTTTCCAACCATCCCCTCCTGATATGCGGGTCTACCTGTACTATCAAAGGCTTCTAGATCGTCAATCGTACAATTTCATACACACACTAATATGTACTGAAAACTGGGTCCAGATCTTGGGTATCGGTCTCGAGTTCGATTTCCGAGTCGGACATTTCTTATCCTCAACTAACATGCTTTTTAACTTTTAAACTCTCGCGTTGCATGTTTAATGTATAATAGAATACGGGAATTAACGCGAACACGGCCACCACGACCACGGCGAGTGCAACCTGCGCCGAAACGTTAGGCATTTTAAGGTAAAATGCGTGTTCGCGTTAATTCCCGTAACCTATTACACATTTAACATGATTTTTAGTAACTTTTTCCTCCTTTTGTTAAGAAAAAACAAAATACACATTTCAGCTTAAAACATTTTTAGTGTGTGTTTAATCATTCTTATGTAAGAAAATGACATCAAAATCTCTACAGCTTTATAAACCGAAGCGTGACAGACAAACAGATCGCGTCATATAAAAGACTTAAACATTAATACAAATCTTTCTTTCGGTGCATACATCATTATGTTCATTGATGGTCGACCGTGAATCGTTGACTCATCTTGTGCCTTATTAGGAAACAGATGAACATATATTAAAATGTATTCTTTATTTATTAACTATTATTCTGTCGTTTATGGCTTGTATGTTAATTATAATATATTGTTTTTAAATACAATACATATTTACATCAAATTTGAATTAAAAAAAAAAAAAAAATCAAGCCCTTTTTTCCCATAGGGGTAGGAAAAAGCAAGAGAACACCACTTGGTACGATTCTTACAAACTTTCCTTGCTTTATTCAGATCCATGGCAATATGTCATACAGGGCAATAATACAATATTAATTTTGAAAAAAAAATACTTTGGGAAAGTCTCTCAGAGTCTTTTAAGACAATATTTTATCCCAACTTTCTTATAGCTAAAAAGTTGTTAAACAATATATAAAAGGCATTTTGGCCCGGCTTTTGCTTGACGTTACGGCACACGGTTCCTTGGCCGTCGTAAAATGCTGACTGTGAAGCAATATTGCTTTTCGTGTAATGTGTAGATTCTGTAGACAAAAATCTCTCTCAGGGGTTGCAATTTTAAAACATTAGTAAGTGCTCATTTACTGCGTAGTTATATGATATCTCCATGCAAAATTTAAAGTCTGTCTATATGGTCGTACATTTATATATTATGACCTACCTTATACTAAGTTACAATAATATCTGTATTTAGGCTTGATGATGACATTATGTTATCCATTTGCGTCTTTTGATAAATAACTTTATTTTGTTGTCGATATGAAAGTTTGTGTTCAATAAAGGTAATGTGTTATTTGAACTTGGAGTGAAAGTTTAGATGAAGTATACTTACATAGTGTTCCGTATTTGGTCCTTTATACGAGTGGTGGGTTCGACTCCCGCCAGTGACAAATATTTTTGTAATGAGCACGTGTATCTTGAGGATGAGAATCGCAGGGATGTATGTAGATAAATGTATTTTTATTAGGATGATGTATAATGAACAAAGAGGCAAGGGAAGTTTATAAGGATCGTACCAAGTGGCGTTCTATAGTCTCTGCCCCCTATACCTACCACTATGGGAAAAGGATTTTATGTATGTAGTATGTATTTAAAATTATATGTATATTTGACTTCCTCCGTGGCGCAGTGGTTAAGGTCACCACGTCGCTACTATTGCGTCGGGAGGTCGTGGGTTCGATTCCCTCACGGTACAATTATTTGTGCGATCTACAAATAATTGTTTCGGGTCTGGTTGTGCTTTGCGTCCGTTGTTTGTATGTTTGTTAAAGTCCCCGCGACGCAAGAGCAATCTTAGTGCGGGATTGTCAAAAAGTTTGAATGGATTGTCAGTGTGTTTCAGTTAGTCAATTTGTTATAAAAAACATGATTTAGCAACTCATATTCGGTGTCCAGAGTATCACAGTCATCAAGATAATCAACTGGAAGCTATTTTAGTATAAACAACATTATTATAAACAGAATTATAATAACAAAGTTAGATGGCGCTTCGCCAACCGTGTCATGGCGAGATGACTGAATATAGTGAACACTTTATATTTGTGTAAACATCCGGATGAGGTGCCATGAAGAGAGCTACAGCTGATTTATAAAGCTGCGTCTACACTAGAGGTGCTGAGCACGAGCCGAGCACAAATTTGTGCAGTACACAGCGCACAAACATAGTGCAGACCAGCTTAAGAGCCTCGAACGAGCGCGTTTTTACAAGAAATTTCTGCTCGGCTCGTGCTCGGCTCTCTTAGTGTAGATACAGCTTTAGGATGATACGAATTTTTGAATAACTTTTAAGTTTTCCTTTAAATGCTTTTTTGATGTATCACAAGATGTAGCAATGTGAATAGCATAAAAGATCGTAGCAAGTAGCGTTCTGAGGTCTGTGCCTACTCTCATGGGAAAAAGGGTGGGATGTTGTTAATGAAGGGGGTGAACAGGGGCGGTTGGTTTGATTCCGCCATCGGACAATTTAAAATGTGTGATCACCAAAGAGTAGTTTATTTCTATGTATTACTGTAAAAACCCGACCTGTGGTAAATCCTAAGATTTTCCGGTAAAACCTAGGATTTACCAACTCTCAATGGTAAAAGTCCGAACAAGCCGGAGTTTAAAAACTATGTTACGTTCTTACGGTACCTATATAAAAAACTCCTTCTTCATACCTATGTTACCGTATAATTATACACCGTAACATAGTTATAAAGAGGAGTTTTGGGCAAAGCGACATGGGTAGGTTAGGTTAAAAGGCTGACGTGGTTATTTTTTTTTAACCACCCAGATGGAGGAGCCCCGCGAAGTGGGGCTCCGGCGACATCTCGACATCATCAAGTGAATAGAGGTAAAAATTCGAAATAAAATAATTATTCGGACTTTTACCATTGAGAGTTGGTAAATCTTAGGTTTTGCCGGAAAATCTTAGGATTCACCACAGTTCGGGCTTTTACAGTAACATATGTATGCAAAAGATTAATTTTCACTGTAATTTGACGTGATACAAGTGAATTTCTGGAAATATACCTTTTATAGATAACTATGTTATAACTTCTATTACTCATATAAACGAAGACTATTGTTAAATAGAGCCGTCATCGAGTACCAGAATTGGATATAAAATAACTCTTTTCAAGTTCTCTCACCATAGCATCCTTAGGGAACTCAATATTATTAGCTTACTATGCAAATATTGCTCTCTGATCTTTTAGCAACAATATTTACTAAAACTGCACATATAAACTTTAACAGAAACGAAGACAAGAACTACGGACATAATCATTTACCCTCAATTTTAAGGAGACTCAAATTGCTTCCCATAATTATTTCGAGTAACACTGGTTTAAATAGCTGTGATGTTGCGACCACCTAAACCACTAAACTGTCTTGCCTATTTTTCGGACCACAGATATTGAGGAGCTCGTGGCTTTGTTAACAACAACCGCGCGGATCGATCTCTAAAGATAAGCTTCGCTTGCCAAAGTTGTTTTGTGGATGGGTGACCTACATATCGAGGTCTTCCGTGCTTCGGAAGGCACTTTAACATAAAATCACGCTTTCTTCCCATAGGGGTAGGCGGAGACCAGATAAAACCACTTTGCACATTCCTTGCAAACTTCCTTTGCTTTTATCACTGTTTAATTTTATGACTTAAGGACTGATATTCTAATTGCCAACTACCGGTACCGTCTTTTACACGCACAAGGCGCGAAGCAGCTATCCATCAATTTAACATCCGTGCAAAAAGTAGCTTAACCTACTGATCGATTACCACGCGCCACTGGTTACAAATACATTATTAAAACGATAATCGTCTGCTTATTTTAAGTATATGCCTGATATACGTAGGTGTATAATCTCACAAAGCACTTGCGTGATATTATAACTAGTTGTTTTGCATACATACATACATACAAACATAGGTAATGTAGGCGTGTGTCCAGTAGGTAGGGTCAGCACATGCGGATCTCACACGCAATGCCGCGCCCATTCCAATGGCACACATTCGGTAAAGTACCGATAGCAAGAAAATGTTTTTCTATCAAAGTTTTTCCTGAAATAATGGTTAATATTTAAGAATTTTGGACCGTTATAGACATCTAGAAATAATCTTGTGTCGCAAAGGGACATTAGAAACATAGAATTACGCAACAATTAACGATCAGAGAGCAAAATCAGACCCAAAACTAACTACTTTTTAATTACCACATTACAACGGGAGACGAACCCACAGCACCCGCCTTGGTAAGGACACACTTTAACCACGATACTACATACACCGGCACCGAAAATACAAAAAATACATCCACTTTCAGCTATGTGCGCTACACATAACATAACTACGAAAATCCAAAAAAAAATTATCCCAATAAAAAACGCTAGAAATGCGAGCAATACCTAAAAATCATTGGATTTAACCACAGCGATGAATATTTTTAACCGTTATGATATAAAAATACATAGTTACGTGCATTATGTAAGCACTCATAACAAGTTGCACTGATCGTTAATCGATGAACAAGGTTACATTCACGTCCACAGGCGCCTCTCGGTCTAAACGTAACTGTGCTTTACTAACAATAATCATTCTATAATCAGAAAATTACGATCCGATCAAGAATCAAAGGTCCAGTCAGAAAATCCCTAAAGGAGAGAGAGGATGGGTCAAAATTTTCACCGTTTTTGTAACATTTTTCACTGGTTCTCTGCTCCTATTGGTAGTAGCGTGATAATATATAGCCTATTACCTTCCTTGATAAATGGACTATCTAACACTGAAAGAATTTTTCAAATCGGGCCTGTAGTTCCTGAGATTAGCGCGTTCAAACAAACAAACAAACAAACAAACAATCAAACAAACAAACTCTTCAGCTTTATAATATTAGTATAGATATAGTATATATAGTATATAATATAGATGAGGCTATCTACAAAACTACCCAAAACCGTTTACACGACACTCACCCCATACTACATCGCATCTGAAACACGTTATATACATTTTTACAAGCAATATATAAGTTCTATACCATTGTCCCACGCTAGGTGGGGTCGGCACAACATGTTTTCTTCTTCCACTCATCCCTTTCAGCCGTCAACTCTGTATTCACCCCTTTCTTGTTCATATCCTCTTTCACACAATCCATCCATCTCTTTTTTGGTCTTCTTCTACTTACATGTACGCCTACATTTATATTCATCACCCGTCTCGTAACTTGGCTATCTAAGAAATAAATCATAAATCACTGAATTTTCAAATCCATAAATGAAAAAGTGACAGATAATTTTACTCGCCAAGCTTTCAAGCTTGTTGGCGATAATACGCTCTTAACATATATATAAAACTAAAAATTAATACCTACCTACAAAAAAAACATAATAAAGTATCTAAAATGTAATTATTATAATGCTACTACACGTAGAAGCATGGCCTATCGTACCAATTTGTTGATGCCATAAGCATTTTTTTTTAACCACCTTTGCTATATAAAGAAGGAGCTCATGGCTTAGTTAACAACAGCCGCGCAGATCGATCTCTGAGGTTAAGCTATGCTTGCCGTGGTTGTTCTGTGGATGGGTGACCATCTTATACATATCGAGTTCCTCCGTGTTTCGGAAGGCACGTTAAATTGTGGGTCCCGGCATCTATTTTCGAAGATCTTTGACAGTCGTTAACAGTAGTCAGAAGCTTGAAAGTCTGACAACCAGTCTTACCGAAGGTATCGTGTTATAACCCAGATATTGGGTTGTGGAGGTCAGATAGGCAGTCGCTCCATGTAAAACAATGGTATCCAGCTGCATCCGGTGAGACTGGAAGCCGACTCCAACATAGTTTGGAACAAAGGCTAAGCCAATAATATATTTGTTGTATAAAGTTGTTAAGATAACAGTGTTATCCTGACGGTACTGATTGCTAAATAGCGTAGATTGATATCTCAGATACAGTACAGTGGACATGCGAGCCGCACTGCTTGAATATTCGGCGTGGTATGCAACCGGGGACCTTGTTGTGCCGCTCTATGTGACAAAATTGTGCAAAACTTATATTGTGATTGAAGTATCGTTATACTTTATCGATTATACCTCCTTACACAGTTAGTGTAACATATTAAATGGAAAGGAAGAAATTTAATTATAAACAAGCTTTGTCTAGAGCTTATTAAAAGTAATTAGTTGTCTATTCTATCCACTGGTGAATACATGGAAAATTTAAACTATGTCGGTTAAAAACTTTGAAGCAACAACGGACTTAAAGGATTAAAAAGATTTGGCATTTTTTATTGTTTTATAGATAAAGTTAACATAATAGCTTAGAAGCTAAAGATTTAACTGATTGGTGTAGGAACCGAAACATAAATAAATAAGTATCGGTAAACAAAAGGATATACACATAAATAAAATCACGGCTTTTTCCATAGGCACATAACTAAATATCAACTTGCAAGATTTGCTCTAAAACCAAATTATCCACGAAGACCACGAATTAACTTGCCAGTTCAATTTGAATCAATAAATAATATAAATATCTATGCATAAATAAGTTCAGAAGCTTTTAAATATAGGTACATATGTAGGTACCTTACGTAGGAAAACATAATATAATAAATAAAACTTACTTTATTACATAAAAACCACAACATTTTAACCTAAATACTGTAAACAAACATAGTAGTCTTGTTATTACGTTTGTGTATCACCGTTTAGTATTGTTCCACTTGAGTGGCCGTCACGGATGACTGGTAACTATACTACTATCAATATTGTAAACGATTATACCCAAGTTATCGGTTTTTATTGATTTCGTGCGTGAATTATTCAGGTTGTTTACTCAATAAAGCAGTTTGTTTTAGTTTTACTTGAAGTCTATACACCTATTATAAGCTTGTATTAAGTTAAACAAGAAGCACGTGGATCTATCTATGATATGATATGTGGAGGGGTGACTACATTACACATTCCAAGTTCCTCCGTATTTCGGAAGGCACTTTCAATTTATGGCTGTCATATTCATTCATTTTCCGTTCTTCGGAGCACATCCCAAGAATGTACTTTAAAATAATTGTCAATAACAATTACAATTTTGATTATAACAAGTCTTAGTTACAGTAGTCCGTACGTTTCTCGCTAGATCTTCACATAAAGCTCTACCCCCTTTCCGAGCTAGCGGTAGATTCAGTAATTGTAGCGACTATCATAAGTGTCAACATTTTACCTAAATCATTAAATTGTTTGATTAGGTGTGATATTTCAGCCTAGCCTTTCTTCCAACTATATTGGAGTCGGCTTCCAGTCTCACCGTATGCAGCTAGATACCAGTATTCTACAGAGCGATAAATAAATACCAAAATATTACTTCTGGAACCTCATTTTAACACAAAAAGGTCTTCCCCATGGCCTTACATACCCAAAACGTAACCCTGAGTATTACTTAACGTAAGAATAAGCTATAGACACAACATATGTTACGGCCACCTGTCACGAAGGCGAGCGAAGTCATGACGCGGCGACTGTTTCGGACACATCTCGATGACCTTATTAGTTCGACTAATCGTTGCTATGGTATAGTTTGAGATGCTGATTTTTATGGTGATGAAGTTTTTTGATGGGGTTTAATTATGTGTTGGCTTTCAGAGCTAGTAAGATTGTCTTGAAATAAGTTTGATAAATCTACTACCTGAAAGTACTTTTATTTAGTTTAGTGTTTAACTCTACTTAGTTCTTGAGGCATATTTCGATATGAAATCTATTGGATAGTTTGTAAGCTTTATTGTAAAACACTGCATTGCCCTGTAGTAATCAATCGCTTCAGTTCAATTCGCTCAAAATTTGATAAACTATAATCTAAATAAGGATCTTTGTTTAGTTTAATCTAGGATAAGAACTTATAAGGATAAGATAGGATAAGATAAGATAGGATAAGAATCCTTATTTTCCAGAAGACATATAAGTTTATTTTTATTTTTTCGCATTACTTAATAAAGCTCGCCTGTTTCAACAACAGCTAGAATCTTAAGTTAACTTTTAAGTCTTCAATGTTTCCCGGATCTCACCATCAAAGAAACCCAAAAAAAAAACAATTTCACAAAAACAATTACATCATTCAAAATCACGTTCGTTCCTGTCGAAGGTCACAAGTAACCCCGCGGGGCACACTAGTGCATGTATCAATAGCAGAAAGTGTGATCATATGTGTGTCAAGTGCGACCTGTGGGTAAGGCTGTGTGCACACTGTACTGACCTTATGGTACACCAAAATGGCAGTGATTTACCGCTACATATATGTACTTAGTTGCTTGATGAATCACACTTACGAAAATAATTTAAAATTTAACTGTAAACCAGTTTGGAGCGGTTTTTTCAAAGGCCTCTGAATTATGTATCAAAGGCACTCTAAAGACTTTTAAGACACGATTAAGGCACCATTTTCCTTTTTTTTTCTGTAGCTTTCTATAGGATTCCTATTGATCAACATTGTCACTTTTCGCCCTTTTTTTTCGAAATTTCCCGGTCCTAATAAAAATCTGTCAGGTTACACAATCATTTGACCCTTGTGAAAAATTACTCCTGGTGTAATATAATTTTAAGCACCAATTAGTGTTCTTGTATACCACCTTCTCACTTTACTCATTGCTACAAAATCCTTAAAGCTGATATCTACCACAGTCCACATCAGCTTAAAGCAGAAACAACAAGTAAGTACAAAAGAATTAGTCACAATTTTAACCTTAGAATTACTTATACTTAGATGTCCTGATACCACATATCCTATCAATTAATATAATTATATACTTATGATTCTTCTAGCAACGTTTGTGTGCATCAAGTTCTGAGATTTTATCTCAAGAATTTTACCTGAGAAAAAAGTTTATCCCAACAAATTTAATCCTTAAATTATTTCTTTAAAATCTATAAACTGTATTAAACCATGCATAAATCGTATCCTTGCCAAACAATGACAAAAAAAAGAAAACCTCGCCTTTTAGGTACATTAAAGTCTAGTATTTATTTAGCTCGTTTAAATGCTAACTATTAAACTTAAATTCAAGGTAAGTCAGTGATAAATCACCAAAATCTATTATTACGCATATTAAATCATTACAATAACGTACAATTAACGCCGAAGTACACAAGTATCTATTAACTATTACTAAATAACTAACTATCAGTTTTACATACATAATACGTACCTTTAAGCTTCGGGTATCACGAAGAGCCTATCTCTAAACTTGGTATTTTAATTTGATGTAAATGTCTATAAATGATTTTTTGACAATCTTTATTTTTTTGTCGTATTTTGAAGCGGATCTAATTTTAAGGTCGCTAGGAAACATTCTTCCTTTCATGTCATCCAGGCATTTTACGATACAAAAATTCATTCAATAGTTTTAGCTTGTTAGAATTGCAAATACCATCCTAAGAATTTGATCCGTTTATAATAGTTATTTAGTTTATATTTAGTGTTATATGTTATTATATATACATAATTTATGTACCGACCACCACCACCACCATAATTGAGATATATGTATATATCTCAATTATGGTGAATATTTCTTAAATTTAAATGTAATTATGGTTTTATTAAAGAAAGATGTTTGAGTGCTTTGTGATTTTTTCCTACCATTTAAGCGTTATAAACTTGCGTATTTAATCGTATTGTTTGCAGGAAAGTCATTTCAACAATTATCTTTAACGAAATTTGCCAAAAAAACAATAAAAAAAATTCAGAAATTCTATCGAAAATAAACTGCATAAAATAACTAATCAAAAATAACAATAACCATCTTAAGCCGTGGTAAATCGATGCCAATTTTACTGAAAATACGGAAATCTAAATAATTGACAATTAAATAGTGTTGAAATAATAAAGTTATAGCCACGTTATAGACTAGGGCTATTAGGATAGCTGACATAGAGGTCAGCGGGCAGCTGCGAGCTATATAAAAAGGTAAACGATTGGGTCATTGCTTAAGGCACAGATTTTTATAAATGGCAATACTGTTTTCAATGACTCATAATGTCTGTAGCGAATTTAATATATTGAAGAGCCATAATGATTATGGTTCAACTTGTCCGTTTTAGGCGCCAGGGAGGGTAGAATTGTTTTTTTTTAACTAAATAAGGTTTACTTTTGAATAGTTCAGTTTTATGAAGCAAGTGTTTAAATGTTCTAATAATGGTAACAGATTTATCGCAAATTTTATAGTAAACTAGCTGACCCACGCAACTTCGCTTGCGTCCAATAAGAGAGAATGGGTGAAATATTTCCCCGTTTTTGTAACATTAATTACTGGTACTCTGCTCCTTTTGGTCGTAGCGTGATGATATATAGCCTATGTCCTTTCTCGGGTATCAAAATATCTCCATACCAAATTTCATGCAAATTGGTTCAGTAGTTTAGGCGTGATTGAGTAGCAGACAGACAGACAGAGTTACTTTCGCATTTATAATATTAGTATGGATAAGACGATAGTAAATAGTTTACATTAAGTGGCAGTATATAACTGATAGCTACCCTAATAGGGCCGGATTCACTATCTTATCAAGTGAAATTTTGACATATTTTTGTACAGTTGCCGCTATTTTATCAAAAGACAATCCCAAACTACTCATGCAATGATCTTTTAAAAAAATTAAGCAACATAAACATTGAACTTCATATTTGAAACTTGGCCTTAACATGTCAGTAAAAAACTCCGGATAACATAATAAATTGACATTTAGTATATAACATACCTCGGGTTCACCTCAGCATTTACGCCAAGTCGCGGAGGTTAGACACATACGGATGACCTCTCAGATAACTTACATTACTTTACTCATTGGCTTATAATTATAAATGTATTTATAAATTGTTGGTCGGAAAATATTTGGCAATATTTTAGTAGTATGTAATTTATGCTAGCAAGAACAAGAATGTTTTGAATTCTATGGCCTTTTAAATTATCTTGCGTATCTGGGAAATTTTAAAGCCTTAAAAGATTTTTAACTGTATCGTACCTACCTAGAAAATTTGTTACCAGGGCAAAAAGTATTTTAAACCTTTAATATATTTTGAGCTTTCGTAGCTGTTGTCCTACAAATCTTTTTGTTTTCCTTGCCGCTTATCATAACCGGCAAATTCTAGTCATCTTTCCGTACCCGAGAATCAAGTTTCGATAACTAAAAGTATCAAAACGTATCGATATGACATTGATCAGCGCCTTCGTAGTCTTAAACACTATAAGACTATCGACTTGACAATAGTTTAACCTATAAACTACTTATTAGTTAACTTGTACAACTTTTGTTGCTCATATTTTTAAAAAGATTTTGTCTGCAATTTTCTGACCCGCTCAACTTTTAACCTATACTCAATATTACTAAAATTACCACACCTTTCCATCAATAGACTGTCAGCCAACACATGACGCATGACATCCGTTATAATATCACAATATTAATGTCGTAATTCCCAAAATTCCGCCAGGCTGCCACCCAAACGTGATAAATTCAAGTTCATCGAGTACCGAGGTGGCTGGTCATGAATTGTCCGTATTTATGCAAAAAGGAACCATACAGCAAATACGTACTTTGAGATATCAAAGGTATTACAAAAACACGTCTATACTATCGGGCTTATCACGCATCTCAGTTGACTAGTGTAGGTACGTCAAATTGATGGTCACTATTCAGTACTTACATTGCTGCTTTGACGTAACGTGATAATCACTGTAATCAAAGAGAAAACAAGGTATAGCAGTGGCTTTCAAATAGTTGTCAACTGAAATACGTGATAGCTCCTCAGTTGCGGTTGGTTCTGATCTGCGTTTTGTACACCCTATTTCTGAGGCGAAAGTCGTGTCGTTCTTTTTTGTATATAAGGCTTAAAACCTAACCCTATGTGTTAATGGGTCTGATTAAGTGTTATCTATACCTAAGTTCCTAATTACTCATAATCTATGTTTATAATGTATAACTTATTACTTCTGTAAGTGTGGCTGTGAACGAATTTGTTTTTATTACTTTACCGTTTTTTTTTTCTTTTTTTGTAATACTAAAATAACTGTCTTTGTCTTATGTTTATATGTGGAGAATGTAGTTGGTAGCATACTCGTGTTTATTTGATTTATAGTTTCATTTCTTTGTAAAACACAATGTGTTACAGTTTGTTTTTCCAAATAAACAAAAAAAAAACAATTTTATATAAGTAGGTATTCCGCAAAAAAGTTAAAATGGAAAAATTGTCTTATGGTTCCTTTTTGCATATACACTGACAATTTATCTTAATTCATATGAAAGCGGACGTCCTCGTTCAATATTGCGCATTAAAACATACATTAAACGTATGACGATTCGTATATTATTGGTATTCATTTACGATAAAATCTTTGATGCCGAAAATGGTTTTGGTATATTGATAAAACAGGCTTCCTAGGAGATTGTGTCTGATTCTGATTGCAATTACTATAATTTGCTCATTTTTGCTGTTTTAAATTAATGGTAAAAAAGAAATGGTAAAAATTCTACTTATTTTATTTTAGGGACTTCCTTATCAAGCAAATAAAATTGTAATTTTACAGACTCTATGCAAAATCATTTTTATTTAAGAGTATGGGTAGATACTACAGAAGATTATTCCAATTTGGCAATTATTTATACTATTTTATACCTATAGAAATATTCTTAAAACCATTTACGATTAAAAAGTTTCTTGCCAGCTCTTCTCATTGGCCCTACTGAACTAGCGGTAAATTCATATAATATAAATAAATAAAATTCACTCTATATCATTGACTATCATAAGTGTCAGCATTTGACCTAAATAAATAAATGATTTGATTTTGATTTGAGGTACCTAATACCGGGAAACTAATTTTGTCCACAAAGTTCTTCACTATTGGAAATATGAGCCTAAGCTAGTATAACATAAAAATTACTAAACTGAATGACTATTTCTAATAGTTCTATAAGCAATTAACGCAACATTGTTCGTGTTCGCCGGAACATGTTATTGAAGTCTTCCTGCCGATTCATTTCTTTTACTGTTTCCGATACACCATACATGGACGCTAACTTTCTACTCATTTAATTCCTGTTTGCGATTTTATTTAAAACTATGGTTTTTTAAAAACTTGTAGAAATAAATAATTGTGTAATTGGTCTTTAATAACTAAGCTCATTGCTAAATAACAACATCGGCACGGATCGATCTCTCAAGCTACGCTTGCCGAGGTTGGTATGTGGATGGGTGGGATATTCCTCGAAGCGCACCATTTCGAGGCCCACAAATTGAAGCACACCTTTATTATTCCTCGGAGCGCACCTTTTTGTTGCGCTTCGGGTAACAATTAAAAATATTAAAATTTTATTCAGGGACGGAAAGCTCCAGTACCTGGTTTATTGTTTACGTTACAAACTACAATTGCTTTTCCAAAATTACTGACTTTTTAGTACGTACTAAATAGCACGCAGAATCTAGATCACCACTTAAAACCTACGCAATACCAATAAGTGTAAAAAACTCGTAAAACACTGACAAATAACTCAAAGGGTTTGGTATTCAGTTATCAGCTAGTCTACCTTCAATTAATTGTTAGCCCAATTACTTTTGTAGCCCTGAAAACAAAATGTTAACAAAACGAGTTCCGTTGTCAAGTGTCATAAAAATAAAGAGACATTTTTTGTGTTAAGCGTTTATTATTGTAATAAAATTATGTTGATTATATTTGCTTTCATATTTTTTAATTTATGAACGTACGTATGATAAGATGTATTGATATGAATGAAGCAAGGGAAGTTTGTAAAGATCGTAGCAACTGACGTTCCCTGCTCTGCCTACACTTATAGGGGGAAAAGGGGTGATTTTATGAATGTATATTTTCAAACTCCTGTGGCGCAGGAAATTGTATTATCAAAGCCTGAAAACGCCTTGTAAGGCTTGAAACTGGTGATTGGTTAATTCGTCCACATTAGTACTTGCTAGTTACGACCAAAAGGAGAAGAGTAGGTACCTATTCCGGATAAACGTCTTTTCATATTATTAATCTTATAATTAGAGTGATCTACGAAATTCGTGGCTTATTATTAGTCAAAATTAAATCGATGTAAAAACCGTATTTTGGTAGCTGTAGTTCTTGAGGCGCTGATTTAAATTATGAGTTAAAGATCTCCCTTTACAGCCCTGTAAACAGCGAAAAAAACTTGCATATAGTGCAGCCCGAGGCCACCCTGCCACCTACCGATATTACAGCACTTACGTCAGCACATTTTGACGGTCAACAACCGAGTGTCGCGGTCAACGTGCCCGTTTTCATTGCGTTTTGTCCAACTTTCACTTTTACGCAGATACCCGGTGTACACTAACGCCATCTTGTAGCTAGTAGACGAACTAGGGAGGCAAACAAGTTGTTCCTAAAGGTTTATTTAAGCGTAGAATACATTTTTTGTATGTATTTGCAAGGGATTCTTAAGTTTTGTTCATATTAATCTAACAGAAAACGTTTCTAAAGTGTATTATTTGCGTTCTAAGACTCATAAAGCACGCAGCATCCAAGTGGTTTATCTACTCGCCACCAGAGATCTAATTTTATTCATTTTAAATTCATTCAAAATGTAGTAATTTAACCCAAAAACAAAAAGTTAAGGTATTGAAAAAATCTGTGATAATATCTACTATTTAATTACCTACATAAAGTTGGAGTAACATCGCTGTGAACGCAACATCAGCAATATTTTATCGAAACCAATTTAAGGACGTCCGAACCTGCATAGCACCTGACCTAGATAAAAACCACCCCTATCAATCATTGTAATATCAAAACGCACTAAGTAAACTTTTATCACAGCGAAAATTTTCTATTAAAACAAATAATATACACGTTAAGTTCCCTCCAAAATTTGACGGATAGGAAGCACAGATTAAAAAAGAAACAAACTAAGAACAAAGATCCAAGTTTCGAACCCGAGCATAAAGGCGGAATGCGGAGGTGTATTTTGAATGTTTCAGAGGGGTGCGGATAATGCTGTAGCGCCATGATGCGTTGAAGGTTCGGGTGGGTTACTACCGTGGTGTGGAGCCTGACGAGGTATCCACATTACTATGGACAGGAGTGACTTCGATCGCCTGACATGTGATGGCCTGACGAGGCCTGTTAAGGGGCTGTTTGACGAAACAGATCCCGACCCGAACACGGTGGCCGCCTTTGAGCCCGATTCGACATGTAATGGGGGACTTTTCAAAGCTTGAGACTTTGTTTCTAGCTCTTAGCTGTCTAAGTCTCTCTACAGCATTATCCTACATCCCTTTTTTAATGGTTTATAAATTATGGTTTTATGAAATTTGTGTTAATGATTTTATTCTATCGCGACTTGTAAACATAATTCTACTGTAAACGATTTATTTGAACACCACATTACAGTACAAGTATCAGAGTTCTTAACAGAAACAGATTTTTTAAAATATATTAGATCTCTTGCAGATTACCTTCCACTTTTAATTAAAAAAAAAAATAAGTTATGACGTTTCAGCAAAGTTTTTTTTCTTAATTTGTATTTTTCTTACAATAGTATAGCGTCCAATTAAATAAGAAATGGCTGTACATTATTAGTTAAATACGACATCGGTTACCAAAATAGCCCTATCCATATTTACAAGAAAAAGTAGGTGGGTATCATGAGATAATGTAATTTATCAATTTCACAAATTTAAACACTACTCGAACTTTATTTATCTTGTTATCTATTTAGAAAGATCGCTATGACACTTCGTCCCCATTGTAGATTAAAGCGTATTAAAATAATTAAGTTTAATTTGCCAAGTTTAGTACAACTAAAACGGTCATATAAAACGAATTGTAATTTCAAGACTATTGTACAAGTCAGGATGGCCGAGCGGTCTAAGGCGCTGCGTTCAGGTCGCAGTCCACTTCTGTGGGCGTGGGTTCGAATCCCACTTCTGACAAATATTTTTGTTCTGAAAAATAAACAACACATATTTTTAACAGGCATTTGTTTAGAATTCTAATACTTGTATACATAATACAACCTTCTTTTATATTATTTCTAAAATATATGTATCAAAAACGTTTTTCGTTCAATTTTGTTTCGAAAGTTCACAATAATAATATTTATTTGAAGCATGTATAATGGTTTAAATACTTACTTACTTTGTACTAACTGCTGAAAATAAATCATTAGGTTAGTGTTAAACTTATTTTTTATATTAATTAGATCGCCATCTCCGGAAATTATGGCACAACTAAATCTATTTTACATCGATAGGTACCTAGTAGGTACTAGTTAGCAAGGGATTTACGGTAATCAAATATAATATAACATGACATCTATGAATTACTGTAGATTTTATCGGCATTAATAAAATACCATGACTAATAATTACTGATAAAAATAATATTTTGTTTAAAACATTTTGAGTGACCGATGACGATGATTTGCGTTCCGAAACAGCGTTCAGTATTCATTCGCAAATTAATCAAAAGAAACGATTAAAGATTAGTTTACGTTTAAAAACAGTGATAAAAACAAATTAGTTCACTTTTTATTAATTGTTTAAGTATTGAGGCATTGTCACATATTTTTGAAATAAAATTTAATTTTTTTAAATAAAATGGTGTTATCAAATCTTAGGTTGTTGCGCGTCTGGAACGCGCGCACATAACCTCAAACAAATTCTATTTGACAATTCACAAGTTCCTATCCCGGAAAGTGGGAAGAAAACAAATACTTTTCTTTTTAATTAAAACGCCAAAATTGATTACTTAAAAATGACGACAATAAAAGTGAGTGACGAACAGGAACTAATTGGTAAATTAGCATCGTATATAGAAAAAATATCGAACGACTCAATTTACAACCGTGGAAAGTTTTACATAGGTCTTTCCGGTAAGTTTATTTTCAAAGGTCATTTGATGTAATGTTATGTATTCAAGTACTTCAAGTTATATTAAAACTATTGCGTAATATGTAATTAAAATGCGAGCTATATTTACAGCGATATGTTTACAAAATTAACGATCATTTATGACATAGTCATATGTTTACATATGAATGATCTTGAAACCGGCGTTTTCTTTTCAGGTTTTTTGATAAAACTGTTAAAATACAAGCAGAACTTTAGATTCTAGCAGTACAATCGAGAAATGCTTTGAAAGCATTTTTATTCTAGATTCATTTTCACTGTTCAAGACTTTAGTCTACTTGACTTAACATGACCATCTGGAAACAATCTAAAAACAAAAAAAAACTGGAAGTTAACTAATAATTAATTAATGCGCTTGCTCCTAGCCATAAATTCAAATTAACTTTTTATATTTTTACTTGTCATAGATCTAAAGCAAATAGGTTTGCATATTATAGTACCACATTTTTTTATTTTATATTGTGAAATCACTTGTGTAGGTACCTACTTTCTAAACAGATAAAATAATTATCATTTATATCAGATTCTATCTGACACTTTTATCTTTGCAGTTTAATTTCTTGTGAAACAAAACAGCAATGACTTTATTGCACTGTCATTCACCAAAATAACTATGACCAAGCATTGTTTGTGAAGTAACCATATTACGTACCTACATTAACTACATACCTAAAATATAGTCCGACAACTTATTATAGAGCCATAGCTTTCAGATTTACATGAATATATTCTACATTCTCAATTTTGTATACCTCCGCTGGCTGGGAACCTTGCATACCATGCTCTTTACTAAATCGTTGGACTATAATCTACCTATTTATATATTGAAATAAATTAATCAACATTGTTCATTACAACACTTATTCAGCACATTTTTTGTAATCGACACCTTACTTGGTTCTGTACTTGAAGGTTTTGCTTGAATTTGACTTTTTGCTATTAAGTTTCGAGTTACATCAATAATGTTAACGTCTGCAACATTATGATAATTTTAATAAATACTTCAGTTCTCTTTCTCTGAAGATCCCATAGAATAAAATTTTGTTAAATAACATACACACTTTTATACATTACCCTCAGCCAATTATTTATCAATACAGTATTTAACCAATTTTTTGAAGAATTATGCATTTAAGTACTTAAGCTGAAAACAGCCATCCCTGTTAAGCTGGATCATACAAGATAAATCTAATTAATAAATTTTTAATGTTCCAGGAGGCTCAGTAGTAAAATACCTTTGTGAGAGTCTACCTCGAGTGGACACAGAGTGGTCAGAATGGGTGCTGGCTTTCTGTGATGAGCGTGTGGTGCCTGAAGACAGTGAAGACTCCACCTTTGGCACTTATAAGAGGGAGCTGGTGCCTAAGACTCCCTTGAAGGAAAGCCAGTTTGTAGTTATTAAGCAGGGAGTATCAGGTAAAGATTTCACACTAAGGTTATTATTATCTGAATTGCAATGAACGTGGATTAAAAAATAACGTCACGCAAAATATTATACATAGTTTTAAAAAAACTTACATTTGTAATCAAACCCACAACCAAATAGTAGATTTGCGACCTTCCATTTCTAAACTATTGTGCCATATTAACATTTATTAAGTCTTAGGCAGAGGTGTCTGAAATACACTGACGTTTTAATAATGAATATTATACATATTAATATAATGTCAGTCCTATGTATTAGGATTTAGGAGGCAAACCTATTGCCATTTTGCCGGGCACTTTACCAAACTCCAGTCATCCATTGAGAAATATTCCATTAACAAGTATAACAAATATTGTACTCCTTTATCCACTTTTCAAGAAATTCTCACCCGTTAGCAAACTACCTACGTATAACCCTGTTTTTAACTCGTATTTTTATTTTCAGCACAAGAAGCCGCAGTCGACTACACAGAGAAACTAACGAAAGCTTTCAAAAGCGATGACTTCAAATTCGACCTGCTTTTACTAGGCATGGGTCCGGACGGCCACACATGTTCCTTGTTCCCTGGTCATCCATTACTCGAGGAGACCAGCTTGAAGGTGGCTGCCATCACTGACTCCCCCAAACCACCCCCGGAGAGGGTGACGTTGACTTACCCGACGATTAATAATGCAAGGAATTGTATTTTCGCTATCAGTGGCGCGGGAAAGGCTGACATGGTTAAGGTATGTATTCCTAAAATCAATATTTGACTAAAATACACATAAAATTTTAATTGCCATGATCCTGCATAATAACAGCTATAGCAAATCTGTACCAGCTGTTAGGAAATTTGCTGATGAAAATGTTGCGAATGATTTTCAAACTTCTATAGGAAATCCCAGGATTTAGGTTAGGCTTGCAAGGCACTGACATCTAAATTCAATATTAATATATGATTGACTATCCTAGTTAAGTTGAAAAACAGTTATATGGCTTAGATTCAAGGAGCTGGGCTTGGCCATGTTAGCTGTATCGATTTGTATCACATGAGCCCTTTGTGATTTTTATAAACACGTTTCCAACATGCAAAGACATTCTTAAAATTTCCTAAGAAAGATTCTGCCATTTTCCTTCTAGGCTATTCTACTTCTACTTGTTTTCAGCGTATCCTAAAAGACAAGGAGGATTTGCCCGCGAACCGCGTGCGGCCCGGCTCGTTGTACTGGATCGTGGACGACGCCGCCGCGCTGCATCTTTGACAATAGCTCAAATGTGTTCGTGCTCAAACGCAATAAGCACTTGTGAATGTCTCGCTATACACACCGTTTCAATTACCGCCTAAATTATCTGTCTGCTAATAAACGCGAAAACTTGAATATAACGGATCGGATCGATATCGGCCGGATACCTTCAAAAAGGCGTGCATAAGGCTGCGTTTCCACCAGAGATGTGCGAGGATGCGTAGCGAGGGATGTGTTTGTAAAGAACCAATAGAATCGCTTCATTTACCTCGCCTCGGTCAGCACAGCTCTGGTGGAAACGGCTCAGCGGAGCTAGATTTTTGCGCATACAAAACAAGCGAGGAATGTGTGCGAGGGATGTGTACGAGGGATGTGTGCGAGGGATGTGTTGAGAAGGATGTGTTGCGAGGTTTGCGCATACTGTACCAGCCAGTCCATAGACGGAGTTTGTTGGAAGTAGAAGTGCGTAAAATAGATATGGATAATTGGAAAAAGAAGATACTTTTATATTTAACAATTTGCGATGAAGAAATGGAAGCAGAAGATACGGAGCTACTTTTTAACGGAATCAATTAATTTTTCGTCCATTATGCCACGCAACCGTACGACATGCGTACGACTACAAGCGCTAACGACAGCAAAGTGAGACGTGAGCGGCAGGCAGGCGTTCGCGTTACTCCGCTCCCACTACACCGCACCCCCGTCGATACATTTCACAGCTTCGCAACGCATCCTCGCACCACACATAATGCGCATTTTCACAGCTCCGCTACACATCCTCGTAGACACATTTTCATCGCACAGCTTTGGTGGAAACACCCACACATTTTCACAGCACAGCTAGACATCCTCGCACGACACATTTCCATCGCACATCTCTGGTGGAAACGCAGCCTTACAGTCCATACAGCATGATTGCATATTTCAGAAAAAATCTAATGGAGAAATTAGAAGCAATCCGAGGTGGGTTGGTATTTTTTGTCTTTTTTACTTGATAGAAAGTGAGAAATTCAGCTAATCCATGTTTATATCGCATTTATTAGCAAGACAGATTATGATAATACAGTAAAACTTGGCAACTTACTTTGATAAGTAAGTAGTACGTGCCAAAAACTCGCGGATATAGGGCTTATTTAAAAAACCGATCTTTTGTTAGTGGGGCTAGGTGGCAGTCTATGTAGGTTGGTAACTATTATTTTTTTAAATAATAACTAAAATATCTAAGTTACTGGACTTAAAAAACCTAATCAACTTATTTTTGTTGAAAAATACCTAAAAAGGGTTGGACATTTTCTGTGTCATTTCGATGCTAAAAATGAGTAGTCAGAAAGCGTAGTTGCCATGTTTCTACTGTACAATTTTTTATCTAATACTTTTACAACTAATTACATTATACAAGATACCCACTAGATATAATATCAAAATTAAATGAAAGTTTAGTATTCTCATCGTGTTGTATTACAGTAGTATTTTAAATACAATTTCGTCTATTTATGCATGATAGCTTTAAGTAACAGTTTTTACATGTAACGAGTAGAATTTTGCTGTCTATCTACGGGATAGAGTTATCTGTAAGTATAAACTCATAATACATAAGGATCAAGAATTTTGTCATTTTCTCGAAAGTTCGGTGCAAGTTCTACTGACTATGACGGCACTGACTGAGTAAGATTTGACAGTCAGACTTTTAATAAAAAGTATGGTACGTGTTTAAAACTAGCTATCTATGTGAAAACCTAAGGTTGCGTTTCCATTGAAATAGAACTGTCACGGTTCGAAATTTCCACTTCGCCGCGTTAGTGGAAAATTGAATTTTCATTGATTTAAAATTTCGCACCTTTCCCCTACCGTGGTTACGGGAGAACCGTGCCGTATTTACTTTCTGAAAGTAGTGAAACTATTATAGTGTTTTCAGTCACTTTTCTTCACAAGTGTCTATTGCGTGTATCTAAAGTACATTTATGGATTAATTTTGCTTTAGATATTTAATTAAATAGAAAGCAAGCATTTTGTTTTACGTTGATTCCATTTTACTAGGTGTGTACCATTTACCAATCATAATAAGTGTAATAATAAGAGGAATGTTAGAATTTTGATATTGTTTAGTTTGGGAGAAGCGTTCACTAGAGACGGGGAATATGTAGCTAGCTAACTTTAACTATTTTTGTAAACAAAAATGTTTTAAGGAATGCGATTTGATGAACTAACCGAAAGTATGTTTTTCGAAAATTATAAGTTATCGTAATACGTCCTGTTTGGTCCAAGATGCAAAATATTGTCATGAGGATGATTCCCGGGACAGGTAATAATATTTTATTTGGAAAGTTTGGAGTTTGACTTGTAGTTTAGGATTAGTGTGACAAAATTTGCTCATTATGAGGAAAAAAAACCTAAATTAATATGATTAATAACTTAAGTCTCCAGTGAATGACGCTAAAGGGTGAAATTACAGGGTGCATAACATCCTAGGATTGTATTAAACTAAGAGTTTGTGTATACGACTAGAAAGGGATGCAAGAGCTGTGTTATTTTGTTTTATAAACTTTGTGCTATAACTAAAAACTTGAAGTTTTGTTTCGTATTAAGGAAAAATTATAATGTTGCTATTTTTTATATTTTTTACATTTCTGTTACATTGATTGTAATTCGTAATAAATGTTTGACAAGGGATGTGTTGTTTTATTTTACCTCCTGTAGCAAATATTCTACCAATATCACATCTTTAAGCAAAATTTTAAAAAAATTAACATCTTAAGGAAAATATATTATGTTACCCATAAAGGGAACACAAAGGGTTAGGTACTACAAAATATATCATAAAATTTTATATAAATAAATAAGTTGCAGTCAAAACACACTTCTAGCTATGATCTACTTATCTGTATATTTTTACTTAAAGGACCTAAGGGAGCTTACCTATTGTCCTGAAGTTGTTTTCATACTGATGTGTTTACGAACACCAGTATATGGCACTAGTGCACTCGAATTGTACACCGGATCAGTCGTGACTTGGTCCGACTTTACACCCACCTGTTGTGATGTTATTTCAATAGCTCAACAGTGTAACAAAATAAAAGTCATGTATCAAGTTCCAATATGTGTAATCCCTCATACTCTCAAATGCCCGCGAGATCATCACAATTGCATTCTTCCACATATAAAAGAGCTCGACTATACTCGTTTACATTAAGATTAACGTCCTATGACATCTCTTTAATCATTTTTAATAATAGTGTTAATTACAAAAAGTATGTCAACTAAATAAAAAAAATTCGGCGCGCATAGCGTACCAAATGCTTACATACATATACATACTTTATTAGATACACATAGCAACTACAATTTTTAAACAATTCGAACCTATGATAGCGGACTTAACGAAATGAGAGTGCGAACACGCCGGCTCATAATATACTCATACCGATACATAATCATATTGCATCATTCAAACTAACCGTAGTCTCTCAACGATTTAGTGTTACAAAAAATAATATATGACAAAAAATACATTGTCGCGCCGCGCGTGTCCGCTTACACTATGAATTTATAAAATTAATATTAACATAGTTTTGTTTTGTGTGTAATTTCGTATATTTTACAAGGGTGTGTTGTTGAATGTATACGTTAGCTATACTATAACTATCGGGTGTCGGCGCAATTGACTGATGTGAGGGGCTCGCGCCATCGCTATGTACATGTGTCACGCGACCAACCACAACTGGGGACTGCCTGCAACATTACAAACACACAACTTAATACACAATGCACAATGGTCGTACAAGAAAACTAAATCCGTAACATTTCGAAGGATTAGTAAATAACTGTTTGAAATAATTTGGACAAACGTTTCCCGCCAGCAACGCAACTTAGTTTCAAGAGTAATTTACTTTTTATACTTCATAGACTTAGGATTAATTTATCAATCAATCTATTCAACTTGAAATTAATTATTTTGATAACTACAAAAACTACTAAGCAGTGATAGCCGAGTGGTTTAAGTTGGTACCTCACACGCAAGTGGTCGCAGGTTCGAATCCGAGGCAACACACCAATGACTTTTCGAAGTTATGTGTGTATTAGAAATAATTATCACTTGCTCTAACGGTGAAGGAAAACATCGTGAGGAAACCTTGCATGCCTAAAAATTTGTATAATACATTTATTGAGGGTATGCAAAGTCCCCAACCCGCACTTGGCCAGCGTGGTGGACTCAAGGCCTAACCCCTCCCCCTCGTTTGCGAGGAGACCCTTGCCCTGCAGTGGGACAGTAATGGGTTATAAAAAAAAAAAACTACAAAAACTAAAACTTAGGTCTCCTAACTTATTTTCTCGGTATTTGTAAAAGTTACTAAATTATATCACTAGATTGAACATTCTTCTTCTTATCGTATGGTTAGTGGTGAACCCAGTGTCAAAGTTGTTCAAGCCGCCCGAAGGCCTTTGACGGGGCTTATGTCTTTGATTGAACATTGTGGATAAATGTGCTAGTAGATGTTACCTGTCGCGGCGGGTTAGTTGGGCGCCCAGTAGGACTGCGAGTAGCTGGGCTTGCTCGCCGCCGGCTTGCTGGCCGCCGCGCGCCCGCCCCCGGCTCCGCTCTCCTGCAACACCACACAGATCAATAACAATGCACTACTACATGCAATACAACATCTTGTAGTAAAAGGAAGGTGACAGATTTTAATAAAAAATAACTAATAGACATTTCCACTATCTCCTGATTAGTATAAGCTAGCTTAACAAGTGTCATTCTGACGATATTTCTTAGTCTCTGGCATCTTAATTTGCTGGCAGTTTATCCATAAGTGTTGAAAATTACACGTTTCACAACTTACGGTACAGTTTCTGATAGCACATATAAAGATAAAATGACAATTAAACCTTGTCAAATCTGCTAAGATTCCACTTGTTGAGCTAACCAATACGTGTTCGGAATGAAGCCGGTTTTATTACTAAAAATTACTATTAAGGAAAGAAAGGTAGTATAGTAATTTATTAAAATCTGACAACTGAAACACTAGAGTCATTATTATATTTTGCAAAATCATAATTAGGCACGAATGCATAACTTGTTTATAAAAAAAGCGTCTCGGAGTTCTTTGTAACCGTTTTGTGTAAATAATAATGCAAATAAGAGTACGTAAGCAAAACATTCATATTATAATATATTTTATACATACATGCACTTATGTGGAAAGGCGGGTAATACATGATACTAAACTAATAGGGTAGTTGCATAAAAGTACATAAATATATTTGTAAAAAACAATATTTTATCATATTATCTTATATCCCAATCAATAACTGCCTAATTGGTAAATTAGATGGACTCGAATAAAGTTCTCAGAATTAAACCATATTTTTTTATTTAATTCTAAAAGGCTTTATATGTCTTATTTTGATAGGAGACGTAATATGTGCAGTGGGATAGTATTAAGTCAAATACTTAAGTCAATCAATACGTAAATATTAGGGCCTGCTTTCATATTCAACCCTTTTTCAATAGTTCAAGCAAGTATTTTGAATCAATTCTAGAAATATAAATGATGTCCAACTACCCTATTGTGATACAGATAATATTATATAAATAGATATACAGCGATGTGCATAGTTAACATTTTGAGTGGCGCTGATAAATAACTAGTAAATATTTGACAAACTGACTAAGTAGATAAAATAATCCTCTGTGTTGCATAGTTGGGTAATTAAAGAGAATGACCATATATTTATGGTCTATAAATCAATTATGCCTGTCTTCTTGTATCAAGAACAGATAGGCGAAACCAGTCAAAGCCACATCATTCTCCTATGTATGTAACTATGTAAACTGGACAATATATTTTGACTAAAAATATTTGACGTTTTTGTCAATTTGCGAATAGAAGTAAAGTAGTCTTTATCAAATCTATAAAAATAAGTTTCTCTCAAGTATTTTTGCTGACAAATGCTTCTCATAAGCGACTTTTGAATTGCAAATGCTTACTGAGACTGTACGTTTATCTGAAGGATTTTCTTAAATCTGCCTTTATAGAAGCAAGATGTTTTGTTGTATGTGTCCATTCAAAATGTTAACACATAGTGCATATACACAATACACATATATAGTTGTGTGCGTTAATAGATATTTATGTATATATTACTTACCCGCCTATTATGACTACTGTTCACCCGTACATCCATCTACAAACGAAAGTAAACTCTAAGAAATATAATAACAAACTTAATACAACTAAGAATGCATGCATATCAACAAAACTTTTAATGTGTTCGTTTTGCTTTTATTTTTTGAATGTGGACACTGGCTTTAGCAAAGAGTATTTAATTTAAAATAATGTCTTAAATAATAGAATATGACTATAATTTTGCCTATCCTATTGATAACACTATTTAACTCTATCTCTGTATGCTTTCTTGTTAAACATCTTTGAAACTACTAGACAAATCTAATTTGAAAACCTGGCTTAGTTACGTGGAATGTAAGGCTACACTTTGCATTTGTCCAACATTAGTGGACTCAAGTCGAACTCTTCTTTGATAACGAAAGGAAACTCGTGCTCTGTAAGCAGGACATGATGTTTCTTTTTGCTACCCAACACAGATTTACTACATTACATAATTAAGTTATGGAACATCCTACTAGGTACGACAAAAGCCGTTAAGAAACTTGTAATTACATTAATGAACTAATGATAACTGACTGAAACTATGTAAAATGTGAATAAAAGGATAAATTTAACCGACTTCAAAATAGAAGGAGGTTCTCAATTCAACTGTATGTTTTTTCTGTTTGTTACCTCATAACTTTAAACTGGATGGATCAATTTTAATGTATTTTATTTAGAATACATAAGCGATATCAAATGAACAGGCAATGTTATCAATAATTTTAATTTGTCAAGTAATAGACCAGTGTCCACACTCGTGGAATGCAATAAATCACTATAGTTGTATGTCGTGATCGGCATGACATGCTACACTCTCGTGTCTCACACTGGCTCACTGCTATATCATCACATCAATACATTCGTATCGTGTCGTGTCATTGTACAGTTAGTTTTGTGTTAGATGATACATAATGTCGGAAAAAATGGGGTTAGGTATTTGTAGAGTAGGTATCCGAGGCAAACGGCATTATTAAATAATTTAGTAAACAATGTAAAATTCATAACTATTTATATAACAATGGTCACTATTATCTTTTGAATTCGTGAAACCATCAACAACAACACATTTTTTGTAATTAATTATTAACAAATAAATAATTGAGAATAAATGTTCTTAAATAATAAGATCCATAATTTAAATATAGGAAGAAATATTTTCACTATGTATTTGGAGTTTCTCAAAAAAACGTGAGTTAAATAAAATTTATTATTATTTAGGGGTTTGTGTCTACAGTCGGATCTAGGTTTAGGAGTTATATTCGCGCAGCTGTGTGTCAGTAGAGTGTGTGTATGTGTGGTGGTGAGTGGTGGGACCAGTACCTGGTGCTGCTGCGGCGCGTGGTGGTGCGGGTGGTGGTGCGGCGGCGCGGGGATGTACAGGTGCGACGCGCCGCCGAACGGCGGAGGCGTGCCGCTGTGGAACGTCGCCTTCTCGTAGCTCTGCGGGACACAAGAACAATATGGATCTAACTACAAGTACTCATCGTTACAATCTCCCACATTACCTGACACTACCACCCCGAAGGACACCCCTCACAATATTCTCATTATTACACAGTGCGGCCACAATCTACGCAGCATACGCACGCTACAAACTCGGCCAACACATTCATGAACACCATTATAAAAGATTACTATTGTTCAAAATGTCATCTATGACAAGCCATTTCAATACCTTACATATCTGAACTTTAAACCAGCCCAAATTAAGTATTGCGAAAGCCTGGAACCTACAATCTCTAAGTCTCGAAAGAAAATGTCTAAATCAAAAAGGATAGAATAATATTTTTATTGATAAATAGACATATACAAAGAAGGCGGGACGACTTGAATACGTTCCTTGTCGGTTGGTCGGAAGCAGCAAGCGACCAAGGGGGCTGGAAGTCTAGGAGAGAGGCCTTTGCTCAGCAGTTGGACACAGATACAGGTTAGATAAAAAAAAACTTAGTAATAATATAGCGGTACTCACATTGACCTTGTTGAGCGCGACATGCGTCTTGGCGTACATGGCGTTGGTGAGATCTGCCGACGCGCCGCCCCCCGACTTGCTCGCGTTGCCCGTGTACGGACCGCCTGCAATATACACAATATGTCACGAACAGACTACCTTGTACGTATTCATTTTATCACGTTTACTGTTACGAGTTTAAACAGAGAGCCAAGATACGGTGAAGGTTCTACCGAGTTAATTAAGTAATGGAACAAAACTTTTATTGTGATGTTATTTATCATGTACACCGCCAATCGTTTGCTGACATGACATGACATGAGGTTCATGACAAACAATCCATTATGGGTCGAGCTTCATTTTCGCACTATTATCTCGTGCGGTACATGTCTACCATCCGCTTCTTAGAGCGATGCAGCTGCTCGCAATCACGCGTTGGATCATTTGGTAATGGAGGGAAGTACTGGTTTGATTACAAAACCTGCCTAAATATTGTTTAACTCTATCTTGAGGGCATGCAAAGTCCCCAACACGCACTTGGCCAGCGTGGTGGACTCAAGGGCTGTACCCCTCCCTCGTTCGGGAGAATACCCTTGCCCAGCAGTGGTACGGTAATGGGCCAAAGAAAAAGAGTAACTGACGCTACATCACATACCAGGCTTGTAGGAGTCCTGCGCGTCGTAGGGCGGCTGTTGCTGCTGCGCGTACGTGTTGACCTTGCCGCCGCCCGACACGCCGCCCACGCCTCCCACGCCGCCCACGCCTCCTACGCCACCCACGTTCGAGCCTCCGCCGTACTATGCACACAAACAAATTACAAAATTAGTTAAACATATTCACGTCTGACGTTTAGTAGACCAACAAAAGCAAGCTGAAAGGAGACTCTTGTTGTGCAAACAATTCTCTTTCATCCCTGTTGAGGTCCAACGCAAGCGTAGAATCTATTTAAAGACTGGACATAGCATTGATAGCTTGGCTATCCAATCATGTACTGACCAATGAAAACTTTGTATGCAAAGTTTAAATACCTCTCTTGAACGATTTCAAGATTATTCATTTAGTATTTCCCCACATTTATCGACGCGGAATCGGCTTCAGCCAAATGGGTATCACCACACTACTTGGCTTATCACCGATCAGCCGATGCGACGCGTCGTCCGAGCCGAGCCGATGCGAATGGTATTAATAATACCCTTATTTCGCGGACATAAAGGCTTCTATAACCGGCGTTAGCCGATTCTGCGTTGATAAATGTGGGGAGTTACAACATGTTACTTGAGATAATGTGTGTGATGTAACTTACCGTGGAGTAGACTCCGTACTGTGTGTATGTGGTTGGAGGTGGTTGATACGCGAAGTAGGCATAGCCTGGAGGTAGTGCGGCCGCTGGCACCTGTGACGACACAAAA
Source organism: Anticarsia gemmatalis (assembly GCF_050436995.1). Classification (NCBI taxonomy): domain Eukaryota; kingdom Metazoa; phylum Arthropoda; class Insecta; order Lepidoptera; family Erebidae; genus Anticarsia; species Anticarsia gemmatalis. Next base: position 9,234,932 of record NC_134767.1, on the reverse strand, counting down.
TTCATTAATTGTAGTGAACAATCAAGAGGATGAATCAAGGGGAAATAATAAATCCTCTCAGAGAAGTTGTTTTTCTTCAAGGAGACCATAAATTCTGAGATGAAATAATACATGAGGAGGATATATGAAGCTATCTACGACATACATTTTCATGTCGCGTCTGTACTATGTATAAAACAAAACGAGTTGTTTAATTTGTTGCTAAGCGTAAATCTCGAGAGCAGCTGAACCGATTTCGCTAATTCTTTTTTATGATATTCCTTGAAGCATGAAGACAGTTCCTACGGAGAGAAAAAAACAAAAATAAAAAAATCTGTTCTTTTGATTGAAGCTATAATTTTCCAACCACAATCTTCTAATTTTATATTAATAAGCTAGTGTAATGGCAGTGTATGTGTACCTGTTGTGGTGACGCAGCATCAGTCCTGCCGAACCTCTCTCCAGCGCTCAGTCCGAACGCGGCCTCCCGACCGCCGTACCCTACTTCGTAGTATCCGCCCTGAGAACATACACATATTATGTCAATTAACGATCACTCTTGTCGAGAAGATACTAATTGGAATCACTAAATACCGTCAAGTAAGTAAAATTATATTTGTCAAATGTTGGTTGGGAATGGGAAATATTTATCTACAACGCGAGATCACTGGTAGTCTGTAATTTTTGTTTTAATAGTGCAAACTAAAGGTGTAGGGTAAGGAAATCTCTTAAAATTCTGAGTAAGCGATTAGTGTGTAAGTTTCCGAACTGCATTTAGACCAGATTGATAAAGTCTAGGCTCTAAAGTTTTGTTATTTCATGAGGAAAGTATTGTCAATCAGTGAGCCAGTAATGGGTTAAGTGCGTAATCCTACACAGTGTACGTACCATGTGGTGCGGCAGCGTGGGCCGCATGATCTGGTCGTCGTAGGGAGCGTAGGGCGTGGCTCCCGCCCCGTACAGCGCACCGCCCGCATAGGCACCGCCGCCTGAGTGGCTGGAGCCGTGACCCGCCACTGCACATACACAATATAATATACCTTCTGGATGTTTCTATGACTAAATAACTGCATTTAGAGAATAACTTTGACATTTTAATGCATGGACCATCCATCGTCAAAAACCACAGAGGAATAAATTTTACGGATTTAATATTATTGCAGATAAATAGTTCTGCTCTGAATTTAAGTTATATAATGCTAGTATACACTGTGTTAACTTAGAAATTTCGAATGAAAGTTGTGAACTTTACAATCATGAATTACGGAGAACCAAAAAGATCTCTGCAATATTGAAAAAAAAAACAAGCATATCAAAACCGAATCGCTCGCGGTATGTCATTTTTAATAAATAAACAATTAAATATAATTTGTTTTTAACAATACTCACCAGTCGTGGTCGCAACTTTGGCGGTTGACGTCTGTGTCGTCGTTGTGCTTGATAAACTATTGTTGCTCGACGCTACTGAACTGTCATACTGTACGCACAAAACACACATAAATATAACATGAGATTAACTTTACTTCACTTAATGAATAAAAATGTCGTATTTGTATACGACATTTTGATTCATTAAGTGAGCACAGCATTCTTACGAACACAAGTCTAAAATGTTGTACCCTTTGATGTCTAATAGTTAATCCAGCATCTGAGTTAATTGTTTCAGATGTTTTTAGAAAATGCTACCGCTGCTAAGTATTAAGACAATAATATAGAGGGATACGTTATTTCGTAGACATCATTATGTAAGTGATGTAGTATATACCTGCTGCGTGTCCTTGGGCTGTCCCTTGGGCTGCGCGGCGGGCTGGTAGGGCGTGTAGGGCGCCGCCGTGTACAGAGCACTACCGCCGTACACCCCGCCCGATGACGACGTCTGCTGCTGCGGGGACGGGCATAACCACTTAGTATATATATACTTACGTTGTTATGCGCCTATAACTTACAAATCACTATCCCAAAGGAATTGAAGTTCCTTTGTTCAAAAAGTTGGCCTCATACCAACTCGTTCCCTAGAACCGCTTGTGGTTTGTTGAAACGGTCAAAATGTTTGATGACAGATTTATTAAATATATTACTCAATAAAACGAATGCTGTAACTAATGGCAAACGATCTAACCTTTGAAGCTACTCAGTAATAAAATCTTTCCCCAAAACTAGACTAAAGTAAGGCCAACCTAACGAGATAAAAAACGTAAACAAACGGACCATTACTAAGTTTCATTGCGATAACGGGCGATTATTATCTCTGTCCTTATCACTCGTACGCGCAGTAATGGCAAAGGCAGATGTCGTTGTGTGTTTCGTGGTGCAGGAAAGCAGTCAGTACCGTAGTTGTCAACATTTGGTCCGCCATTTTGCGATCAAGTTCATTCCTGTTTGAATTCGAAGTGACACATATTTTTTCGTCTTCGTCTTTACTTGATTTTTTGTTGAATTCGACCTTGACATCAGCTTAGCTTTTCTTCCAAGCTATGTTGGAGTCGGCTTCCAGTCTCACCGGGTGCAGCTGAATACCAGTGTTTTTCATGGAGCGACTGCCTATCTGACTTCCATAACCCAGTTACCTGGGATAACACGATACCCTTCGGTAAGACTGGTTGTCAGACTTTCAAGCTTCTGACTAAAATTCGACCTTTATAATAATTTATTCAAATAGAAATGTTTTGAGCCCCTGAAACTTTGTTAACAGTCTTTATCTCGTCTGATTGGGCTTACTTTAGCTCTTGTAAATTAACCCACAGATAACAATCCCACTGAAACTACAAAAGTAAAGCCCAGTTTCCACCGCAAGCAGAACGAACCCATTATTAACTTACGATTTTCACCAACAAATAGTCGTACGAAATGAACCAAACGTGTAAAAAGAATATAAATAATCTTTCGGTTTTAAAGTGGAAATGGAACGACCATCACTTTATTGATGAATACATAAACCTATTTACTATAAAAATAATGCGTTTTGCTTAACAATTTCCCGCTCATTACCCTTTCGATGTGGAAACCGAGTTTTACACATAAAATACACAATAAGTGCACACACACACATCAAATAAGTGCACACACAGTCCAAAAGACTAAAATAAAAGACAAACTTTGTATGGCTAGAATAAGTATATTATTATTATTATATAAATTAGTGTCGGCAGTATTAGGTAGTTAATATATTATGTATCAGGTGGTACCTGGTAGGAGTTGATGATGGGCTGGTACTGCGTGAGCGTGACGCTGGACGGGTAGGCGCTGGCCGCCATGGAGGCGCTCAGCGACGCGTTGCTGGAGTTCACCTGCAAGCGGCAGCCCGTCAGCTTCACTCACTCTACCACGACCTCCTAGCTCCCACTGCCTAGCGGCTAGCCTACTAACTCCTTACTAATAGTGACGCGGTAAAACTTCGAAATCTTTATTTTTGCTTATCGCTCCTACAAGATAAATTTGATTCGAATCGATGAAAGTTAGATCTTACTTTTCACCTAAGTCTGACTGATTCATACTAATAATATATTTGAGGCGTTACTTAAGTTCGTCTGCATTACCACACCCCCACTTTCTAAAGTATATTTAGCAGTAGTTTATCTATTCAATAGCGATTAATATAAACATGACAGTTTGAATAGATAAACTACCGCTAAATGTGCCTCAGAAACCGGGCGTCAGATAGCCAACTACTATTTGCTCCTAAGTACACCTAGCTCGCGCTCTAAACCTACTAACCCCCGGTTTCTGAGATACATTTAGCGGTAGTTTATCTATTCAATAGCGTCAAAGCTCATACAAAAAATACGCTATTGAACAGATAAACTACCGTTAAATTTGCTCAGATACCGGGGGTAAGTCCTTACTAATAGTGACGCGGTATAATCGGGAACCTTTCTTTTTGGATTTAACTTTAAATTTGACAAGACGAGAAAATCAGATCTTTTACGACTACGTGTAACAGATTCATACAATATGTACGAGTAATGCAATCGTTTGAAGCGCTACTTTAGTGTAAACTACATCACCACACAGAGACGTCGTAGTCGAAGAATGCGCTAATCTAATTCTTTGCAAATCTATTATAGTAAAAGTTCTTATAGTCACCGGTAAGGGAGTTATTGTCAACGATATTTTTTGCGCCCTGCATAAGCCTTTTGTACACAAGGTAACGCAAATCTCCGATACTCAAAGATTTTAGATTCTTCAAGCAGCAACTACCGCCATACAAATCCTATACAAATCGCGTCGTCGACGTTCTGGATTGTATAACATTAGTCGCTGAAGACTAAAATCGTTGAGTATAGAAGACTTACTTGTCTACGTAAAACCTAATACATATAAATCAATTTTTGAATAACATTCGCAGCTAATAAAAATATGTTTATCCAATGCTTGAAACTTATATCGTCTGATTTCATCACTTAGTTTAGAAACAAACCCGAAACTGTCGAAATATCTTAATGATCAGGACATTAGGGTTTATATTCTAAACTAAGGCCGATAATAAGCCAATTTCAAAATTAAAAACATTATTAAAGAATTTTCCTAAACACAACGTGAATAACCCTAAAACAGGATAAAAATAGGACCATAAACTTAATATTACTCCTACAATTCCCTAGACCAAAATCTAATATGGGAATAACTAACGCAAGGGAAAAAAACTACCTTTTCATATCCCCTAACAAATCAACTACAAACGCAATTAGTTGCGCGTTCATTATCAAGCCAAAAACATTAGTTAATAGTGAGTAAAAGTTATTGTTAGTCTCAACTTCTTATAATAAGTTAGTACGTTTGTTAGTTTGTATGTTTGAACACACCTGTGGAGCGTATACATTGGCCCCGTAGACGGGAGGATGGTGTGTCACCGCGTGATGTGCGGCGTATACATTCTGTTGTCCTACGGTCTGCAACAGACAATCACTTTACTTTCTACTTCATAAAATGATAATAGCTCTAGTTTTAGTATGATTTGTCCCATTATCTAACTGCTGGGTTAGTTGTTTATGCTCTTAGGAAGACAAGAAGGTTCTAGAAACCCTGTCTGCTTTGAAACGCTCAGCATTTAATCCAACATACTACTAGTTATTGCCATATGCCGTAGCGGTAGTGAATGCCACTGCACATTAGTGCATATCACGGAGTTACATTAATTTTGACTTCAGCAGTTTATATCAAAATGTTCTCAATAGCCATTTAGTTTGGCTGAAGGGCCTATTTTTTGCCCCCTATTACATGGAACACAATGATGCAAATTAACGGCAAAACATGTACCGTGCCTTCATCTGTAGGTATAAAACGACAAAAGGACGAAAGGCCTCTAAATATCTAGGAACTCTGCTTGCTTTGGCGATTAAAGCTTATGGGATTAAAGGAAAACGCTCAGCATAATATCCCATTAATACATTGTATCGCTTTATTCACTGATCGTTTACCGACCGGTGAGCGCAACTGGCTTTACCCTTCCTCGAAATAGAGACAAAACATACCACAACTGATACAGCTATTACGTATCTATGAAACTTTTTTTACTTTCGATCAATCTAAGCTAAAATGAGAGGTCAATAGTGCAATGGGTATCTCTTTGCTACCTTAACCATTGGGCTATCGCCGATAGTGAATGAGTTTCAAAAACCTATCGATAGATTTTGTTTTGATGGACATGGCGATGTGAATGAACAATATATTGTGAAGCTAACCTATCGTTTTTGTAAACCACCACCAAATTGGGAAGACTAAACCCTGTGTGAATTCTTTTGAAATGTTGACCGCTTCTTACATCGATTTTTTTATAGTATATCTTAATGCTATTTTAATGTGATATATTGATGAAAATGAGTGATGATGTGCGATTTGGTTGATGAAAGTTTTGTGATAAGAGGTACTCACCTCAAGTGAAACGAAAAGAAAGAAAAATTAAAATAGAAAGGTGTGGTCATATATAAGAATTTTTCTACTACAAATTGCTGCAGAGATTATATTTTGATGTTTTTAGAGAAGACACTAATACAAAAACACTGTCAAGATGTTTACTTGTTGTGAATTGTGAACACTTTAACTAAAATTACCTTGACCGATCTAAAAAATAGCTTTGTTTTTGATACCTACATTCGAGTAACGTATTTAGTATCTAGAAAGTACGTTATTATCGAGAAGACGAGTAATGTCGCGGGGTTCAACTAACTAACAAATAAAGAATTTATATTCCTTTTTTAGTTTATCTTGTACAATATACGAATTACTTTATTTTGTTTTCTAAACAGAAAAATCTAAGATGAAATCATAATAATAAAAAAAACATGAAAATTTAAACTGAACCTATTATGACTAGAAATATGACTTTACTCTTTATGAATAAACAGTGACATAAAAAAATGTACAGTCAGCTAAAGATAAAGGTATACTTATAATATTACGCCCGTAGATAATGGCTTAAAAAATAAAGATTTATTGCCATGTGGACAAAATTGTAGTAACCTGTTTTTGAGGAACTCCAAAAACATTTTTTAACGTATTAGCAATAGATTTTTTTGTAAATTCATAACACTCAAAGTGACTAAAGATTCAATAACTAATTGTATATTTAACAATGACGGCAGTACTTTGACTTAAAAATAAGTAATTTTCATTATTATTTAGCCGACTGTACGTTGAAGTAAATGAGTATGTGCATGAGTGAGTATGAATGTGGTGCACGTGGTGGTGAGGGGTGGGGTGGTGGTGTACCTTGGGTCGGTGGTGCGCGGCGAGTTGCGCGGCGGGCGCGTGCGCGTCCACCGCGCCCGACACGCCGCTCACGCCCGACACGCCCGACACTGACAGCTGCTTCATCGACGCCGACAGCTGCACCTCTAATGACGCTGGAATATGTACGCAGAACATCAGTATTGCTTTGATAATATAATGATACACATAACAATTACACACAATTTTATTATTTTCCAATAATTTCTGTAAAATGTCAACTTTGTACAGTTGACTTAAAAAAGGAGGTTCAAACGTCGATAACTTTATTTGTTATCAGCTCAAAGGTATTCTTCGAGCATTATTAAGCAGTTCTCAAAAACAAAATTAAACGTTTTTAACAAATCAAATTAAACGTAAATCACCAAATTCAAACCCCATACCAAGCACATAATACAATAAGTCCACACACAGATGGTTTTAAATCTCACCATTTTTATTGCTATAACCATCAAAACTTAAAAAAGTTTTAATTGTCTTTTTTTCTTTTTGCTCTTCATAAAAATTCCAAACCTTTACCACAACTGGGAAACTCTCCTCCTCGAATAAAGGTAAAATTAAAAAAAGCGCATCATATTTAGAGTAAGATAAAACCCATGATGCTTTTATGTTATAATATCTTAAAATGTATTGTTTTTTTTTATTAAATAAAATAGAACAAATGTAAGGTCCACACAGTATCCAGTGTCCCACAAGCAACATTGGACGCACACAGTATAAAGCTGAGTAATGTCGCACAAACTTTACACCGACACCGACATGTACGACGGTACGCTCTAGCGTTGTGCATACAAACATACAAACAACACACTGTCATATATGAGTGAATATCATACATAACAAAAGCAATACAGGACTTTAATCCTTAAAAAGTCTGTATAACCATTCAAGATATAAATCTTTTGCTATTATTAAAGGCTATACAATACTGGCCATTAGTACAACCAAACACGAAACAAATTCTTCTGAATAACAGAAATGTGTACGTTTCTTGTAAATCTAGCCTACGGCCTTCCAATGGTTGTCGTGAGGCGTAATGTAAAATCTTTACCATTGCGCTATGGACGTCGGCAAAAATTGTATTTAATTTAGACATATTCCTATGTTTTATTAGTGTTCATTTAGTCAATTTATATGAACATACAGTAAGCGGTTACTTACAGTCTAGCCGACCCAAGATCAAAAGTGAAGTAAGGCCAATTTAATTCCAAGCAAAATTTTCTCAATATTTATCAAGAGAATATAGTGTTTCACACATTTGAAAAGCCAAACAAGCCCAAGTAAAAACGCATAATCGAGTAAATTCACAATCACGCAACACGAAGGTTTAAGAAGAAGGAAGTGTAAGAAATATTAGTTAATTTAGAGATAGATATTCACTCATATATAAAAGCGGTAAAACAACAAAGCAATATAATACATAAGTAAACTTACATGTGGTGTTAGTGACGGTGGGCTCTGTGGTCGTGGGTGGCTGGCTCGCAGGCGTCGTGTCCACTGCCGATAGACTCTCACTCAACTGGAATTATAACACAAATTATATATTTACTTGAATAGTCTAGTACATAAAATCACGCTTATTTCTAATGGGAATTTCCTATAGAAGTAGGTAGAAATCAAGGCACTGTAAAATATGTTTTGAAAAATAAAATGTTACCCAATTATTATACCACTGCTGGGCAATGGTCTGCTTCCGTAATGAGTAACGGAAGGTCTTTAGTCCACTATGCTAGCTAATTTTATTGTGGGTTGGGGATTTTGCTATTTCAATATTCGAGATTGATCAGTAGTTTTATATTGTAATAAAATTTTAGCATTTTTGAGCAATTTAATGATATTGAAAGAAAGTATATGTTCGCATTGAGAGACGCGGTCGTTTTTTAGGTTATTGAGTCATTTACTTCAAGTGGATCTTGTTTTAGAATGATCTCAATCGGCCACAAAACAACGATTCTTTCGGTGTGTAAGTGCTTTTTCTTAGGAGACATAACGTATGCGTGTACTTACATTAGTGACCATACTATTGGTATTGTTAGGATACGCATTAGTGGTGGGCGGCGGAGTCGCGGCCGGCTCGTGGACCGGAGCGGGCGCGGGCGCGGGCTCGGGCGGTGACGTCACGGGCGCAGGCGCCGCAGCGGGCTTGCTGCCTGAGTGCTGTTGCTGCAGGTGTGGCGTGTGTTGCACATGTTGCGTGTGTTGCGTGTGCTGCGTGTGTGGCGTGTGCTGCGTGTGCGGCGTGTGCGGCGTGTGCGGGTGCGGCTCGGCGAGGTGGTCGGGCTCGAGCGCGCCGAACTGCACGTCCAGGAACATGCCGGCGCCGCTCTCCGCGCCGCCCGGCATCTCCACCGCCGACGACGGGATCTGCACACAACATACAGGTCAATATACTATACATTCCTGTCTTAAACATCGTCAATTCCTGTACAATGATACACTGGTTAGTTAACAATGTCTTTCAACTAACTTTTCATCTTTCACCTTACATTTCATCAACGTAAGAAGCGTCCATAGTCAGTTGCACTCACCAGATGGTAAACAATCATGAATTAAACAACCGTTGGACAAGATTATTCTATAAATAAATGGGTAACCGATTAGTGGTATTTGAGCTGAGCCCTGACAACGCATATGTTAAGAACGACGAAGACTGAAAACATCTAGTTATAATATCTTACCTTGGAAGGCGGTGGCACCCTGGCTCTCTGCGGTTTCCGCTGACTCGTTATATCTGACGAGCCGTACACACCGTAATTTGACGTGTACACGCCTGGAAACATAACATTATACATTATTGAACTGTTGTTGTACAGTTTTTTTTAATAACTTTAAGCTAAATCAATGACATTGCGCTTCGATCGCCTGATTAACAGAACAGTCAACCAAAAGTCCGCATTGGGTCTACTTTCAGTTTGTTTTCTAAAACACCTACTTGTAATCAAGTTCTTTGGCGACACCTATACAATTCTAAAGAATACATTTCTAAAGTCATACGAACATGGAATAATAGACCGAATATCATTGTAATAATAAAGAACATAATACTCACTATTATCGTGCCTCTGCGACTGTTGCGTGAGCTGCGATAGGTACTGCGACTGCGCCGCCGTCAAACTGCCCGACATGCCCATAGGTTGCTGATATACAAACGACATGAGTTAATATTTAGCTCCAAATTCAAAATTAAGTTATTTTTACAAATTTATTTAGGAGCTAAAATGGATATATTATACAATTTTATGTTTAGCTACTAGGTCACCACACACATATTCGATTCGGCATTATATGGTCTAGCCAAACGGCAAAAATGAATATGTGAAGATGAATCTGATTCGTGCAAGCCAAAAGAAGTGAGTCGAATGGGTTTTAGTTTGGAAGCCTAATATAGGGCTTTCTACAGTTTTAATTAAGTTATTTATTTTCTCAAGTGGAAAGATAAAAATCGCCCAAATAAGTAGAACAATAATCCTAGGAGGCATTCTAACTAACACCAAATTTAGTCAAACGGCTCTCTGGCTAACAATAATTTGAAAAAGGCTGCACTTTACAGGCAGTAGGTATATGCAGGGGCCGAAACAAGTTCCGAGGTCGAAAATACTGATTTTACTGACCAAAAATTCAAAAATACTGACCAACTACTGACCATTTCTAAACCGTTTTTCAGGTGAATGGTGTGAAATAACAAAAAATACAGTCGAATTGAGTAGTCAAAATCCTTTTTTTAAGACTGTTAAAAAGCTTATTTTCGGTTATTGGTCTCCACCATCCCCGTAGTCAACCAGCATCGCCTTTTTAGTGTGTTAAAAAGCTTTGTTAATAAAGTTTACAATCAGGTCTTACGAATTTTCAATCAGGTCTTACGAATTTTCAATCAGGTCTTACGAATTTTCAATCAGGTCTTACGAATTTTCAATCAGGTCTTACGAGTTTTCAATCAGGTCTTACGAGTTTACAATCAGGTCTTAAGAATTTTCAATCAGGTCTTACGAATTTTCAATCAGGTCTTACGAATTTTCAATCAGGTCTTACGAAATTTCAATCAGGTCTTACGAAGTTTCAATCAGGTCTTACGAAATTTCAATCAGGTCTTACGAAGTTTCGCAAAAGTGCGCAACGGCGCTAAAGAATTTTCACTTCAAAAATATTGATTTCAAAAAAATAGTAAATTTTAATTTGCTGTTCTATTGAAGTCATGTGATGCTTCAATACAGTCATGTATATGTTACCAGGGGCCGAAACAAGTTCCGAGGTCGAAAATACTGATTTTACTGACCAAAAATTCAAAAATACTGACCAACTACTGACCATTTCTAAACCGTTTTTCAGGTGAATGGTGTGAAATAACAAAAAATACAGTCGAATTGAGTAGTCAAAATCCTTTTTTTAAGACTGTTAAAAAGCTTATTTTCGGTTATTGGTCTCCACCATCCCCGTAGTCAACCAGCATCGCCTTTTTAGTGTGTTAAAAAGCTTTGTTAATAAAGTTTACAATCAGGTCTTACGAATTTTCAATCAGGTCTTACGAATTTTCAATCAGGTCTTACGAATTTTCAATCAGGTCTTACGAATTTTCAATCAGGTCTTACGAGTTTTCAATCAGGTCTTACGAGTTTACAATCAGGTCTTAAGAATTTTCAATCAGGTCTTACGAATTTTCAATCAGGTCTTACGAATTTTCAATCAGGTCTTACGAAATTTCAATCAGGTCTTACGAAGTTTCAATCAGGTCTTACGAAATTTCAATCAGGTCTTACGAAGTTTCGCAAAAGTGCGCAACGGCGCTAAAGAATTTTCACTTCAAAAATATTGATTTCAAAAAAATAGTAAATTTTAATTTGCTGTTCTATTGAAGTCATGTGATGCTTCAATACAGTCATGTATATGTTACTGTAAAAGCCCGAACTGTGGTAAATCCTAAGATTTTCCGGTATAACCTAAGATTTGCCAACTCTCAATGGTAAAAGTCCGAACAATTCTTTTATTTCGAACTTTTACCTATATTCACTTGATGATGTCGAGATGTCGCCGGAGCCCCGCTTCGCGGGGTGCTTTCCTGCATTGCATTGCATTCCTGCTGGGTGGTTTAAAAAAAAATAACGACAAAGGCTAAGGTGGGAGCGAGCGAAGCGAAGCTCCCACCTCAGCCTTCTAACCTAACTTACCCATGTCGCTTTGCCCAAAACTCCTTCTTTATAACTATGTTACGGTATATAATTATACCGTTACATAGTTATGAAGCAGGAGTTTTGTAAATACTGTACATGTTACAGTTTTTAAACTCCGGCTTGTTCGGACTTTTACCATTGAGAGTTGGTAAATCTTAGGTTTTACCTTAAAATCTTAGGATTTACCACTATTCGGGCTTTTACAGTAGCATATATATTACGCAGATCATCAACATAATATCGAGCATCCAAAGCAGCCCTCTGATATGATTACTGGGCAAATCGAGAATGTAAGATTGGCCAACAGCAAAGGAAAACCAAAAAAAAACGTGTGTGAGTTTGGAAAAATACTGACAATACTGACCGATTTTCTAAAATACTGACTTTTACTGACCAGGTCCAAAAATACTGACTATTACTGACTTTACTGACCTGTTTCGGCCCCTGTATATGCTACTCCGTTTCAATACCGGCGGTAGGTGTAGCTTACCTGGTGATGGTGCTGGTGGTGGAAGGAGTCCTGCGGCGCAGCGGGCTGAGGTTCGGCGGGCGCCGGTCCTGCGGCCACGCCCGCCACGCCCGCCACGCCCGCGCTCACCGGCGACTGCCGACTGCCCGGGTTCATTTGCTGTACACATACACATTTTTTAAAACGATCATACAACATCCGAACTATATGACCTGAGATGTAGGCACAGGTGCGCAAATGTTTATTTTTTAATACAAACCGATATGAGGATTAAATGATTAATCAACCACGTAAAAAGGATGACGACATCGAAAAAATACGTGTTTGATATTTTTTTACGCCCTACCAGACGGACAAATTTTTTTTAAATAGTCGTCATCCCTGTTACGAGCAACAATCCTACTTCGAGACTAGCTGATTAAACAAGAATGTATACTACAACCATAGTAGGACTTAGGCGTATATCGACGCCTTGTGTACCGAAAAGCCTAACTTTGGACATACTTGAACACTTGTTTTCAACGCTTGTTTTATCTTCTGGACAAAAGTGTACACATAACAATATCTAAATTGTTTTGTTTCCTTTAATATATGTATGTATGTATGTTTGTAACTCACGTCAATGAGCGACTGGTGGTGCGGATGCGCGGGTATGTGCGCGGAGTTGTGGTACGTGTACGTCGGGATGTGAGCCTCCGACGGACCGTTCGCCTCCGTGCCCTCCCACTCCTGGACATACGTGGCGTTACAGTTAACAACAAGTATAACAATTGAGTTGAACAAAGCCAAAACAAATCATGCCCGGTTTCTGAGTACATATAGCGGTAGTTTATCTTTACAATAGCATTTTTATGAGTTTAAACGCTATTTAATAGATAAACTACCGCTAAATGTACCTCAGAAACCGGGGGTCAGACCACACTAACAATTCACCGAGATAAAGATAAAAGGGGCAAGGACAGGATACAATTTCAAACTAAGAGGGTACTTTAACAAACAGAAGTTTTCCAAGTACCCTCTAGGTTTTTTATTTAGAAAACTGAGCATTCCAGTTCAACTTTTGAATAATGGGTATGAAATTAAATAAATTTTATTGACTTTTGACTGCCATTTATGGCACATATTTGAAGAGATTTAAACTTTCTTTACTATTTATCACTATGTCTGGAGGGATAGGGAATTTTGTTTACTATCCACATTTCTCGAACCAACATATCAAACCAGTCAATAATACGACACGACAACAAAACAAAACTTAAAAACCAAAAACACGCGGTGACGCGACAATACAAACTTACAGCGGTACTATTCTGCGGTTGGTCGCCGTCGGCCGGCCCGCTCTGCGCATTGGCACTTGGCGTGAATACCTGCAACACACAGTCATTTATTCCACAATCACGTACACACAACATCACACATTCATTCCAACCGTATCGTGAAGCTCCCGTCTAACTTCTACAGCATTTAAAATATATATTCTGTATATATATTTACAGGTGTATTGTCAATCCTTGGGATGGTCAACATCTACAACAAAATTTCATACGGTTTGTTACTCTGGATTTTATTGGATGAGATTTTTACTTGGCGATTGTAACGAGGCGAAGGACTTTTGCAGCTACCATTCTCACTGATAAAAAAAATCTATTAAAATATTAAGTAATGTACTTCATTTTAAAAAACTGTAAGTGAAGTTAATAATATTATCTGAACGGCCACACCAATCATTAGACAAATTTTAACTCAAAAATCACTCGAAGGTGGCAAACAAAAGCTTAAGGTGATTAAAACCTTTTGTTACTTAAAAGATTTTTGTCAAGTTACATAAGCAGTTATTTTTATTTTTTATACCAAATTAGTTTCATAAGTTCTGTTAAAAATTTGACTTTATAAATATCATAGTATCTTTAATTATTAGCTGTTGCACTAAGCCTCGTTACAATAGCCAAGTTAATAACAAAAATGCAAGTACATTGTATCAAAGCGATGTATACCTTGGTGTCTGAGAGAGATCCAGACCACTCCTCGTTGTCCCAATCCTCTGTCGCAGGGAATGGTTCCACGATGTTGCCAGCTGTATAACAAACACGCTCCATTAAAACAAGGTATGCAAGTTTCAGCTAAGTAGTGGAGAAAAGCAATGCTGTTAAGTTGTTAAACAAAGTTTGAAAACTAATTTTATGGCAACTATACACTCTGAGGTCTACCGTATTGGATTACTTGTGCAGGTAATCTATAGGTGTAGGTAACCTAAAGCATGTAAGGGAATAGGTGCCTTTATAGATGGCGCGCTGCGCTCATCTGTCCGCGCCCGCGAAGAAAACGTGAGCGAAGAGCGCGCCGTCTGACAGTTGAGAGCGACGCGCGCTCTTTTGTTGTTTCACGCGCGAAAGAGCGTGTGTGTAAAGGCACCTATTCCCTCGCACGCTTTAGATTACCTGTGAGAGCGTGTGTGTAACCTAATAGATATGGCAAAGGCGTACTATAATCAATGAAAAATGAAGGTTATACACGTATGTTTCGCCGGTTACAATGTTGGGACAATGTAGGAGGGGGGTGAGTCTGTCTACATAACTAAAGCTGCTTCTTAGGATCAGTAGTGTGCGTATACTCACAGTGCGGCGGCGGGTCCTGCCAGCCCTGCGTGTTGTCGCGGCTGGCCCGCGCGCGGCGCGAGGCGCCCCCCCGGCCGCCGCGCGCTCCCCCGCGGCCCCGCGCCGCGCCGCGCCCGCGCCACCCGCCCTCGCCGCGCTCGCCTCGCTCACCCTCGCCGCGACCTGCACCACACATAACACCAGTATAACACAACATGTCTCTCATACACCTTAGAACCAGTAACAATAGTAAACACGCACGTGGTCGGGGGCCGGAGCGACTGCGCGGATCGCGAGGTGGATCCAGCTCGCCGTTGCCGGCCGGAGCCGGCGGCTTCTTTTTCTTTTTCTCGCTGGTTTGCCACTCGCCCTGATGACAAAATAATATCAATTTAGTTTACTATAACATTTATAAAGGTAAGAAAACAAAACCAAATACCACATAACAATTGATGCTCAGACGAGATGAACATATAGTTATATTAACACATTTTAACATTATTATAAGCTTCTATAAAGTCCTGTAGCTCACGGCAAAATCGAGTCTAAAGCTGCGTCTACTAGAAGAACGGAGCAGGAACAAAGCACAAAATTCTTCTTAACACACATGTTCGAGGCTCTTAAGACAGTCCACACTACACAAATTTGTGTTCGGCTCGTGCTCAGCTCCTTTAGCGTAGACGAAGCTTTATAGCATCATCACGATTTGAATGTCTATTTTGTTCAGATAGGACACTCGCAGCACAGGAACTACTCATCTACGTTATTCTATCGGGGAGGGTATTGTATGTACCTGTATCCGCTGGCTCTCCTCAAGCAGCAGGTTGCAGGCGGCCACCATGTCGTTGTCCGAGTCGTGCAGCGCCGAGCACACCTCCTCCTCGGTGCGGCACGTCATCTCCATTAGCTCCAGCACCTACGCACACAGAATAATCCTTAATACCAGTTACAAACTAGTCAATGATACAACAAGTGAATTTACCGACAGTTCGAAATGTAATGCCAATGAGAAGAGCTGGCAAGAAACTCCCAGAAACTTTTTTAATTGCTTATCCTATACCGTGTGAAACTTGTTATCACATTTTCAATGGCATTATATTTGCCACAACAAGCTTACATTTTATATTTGACGTCATCAGTTATAAAAATCACGAGAAATAAATGATGCCCAGATCAGTTCAATCACTATTGCCTAAACTAGTACTAACTATAGACAAAGGTTCGTTCAACCTCAAAACTTTTACGATTATAAAATAAGTAGGGCATTCTTGAAGCAAAATTTAGAAATGATTGTAAATCCTATTATTTTGAGTACTTCCCAGTCGATGTAGTAAACAGAAACATTTCCGCCGCAGACGGGCGGATATTGCGAGGAAATACCTGACTACCCCGCAAGGTTGTTCGCGAATAGTATTTAAAATAACTTTAAACTTTCACGTAGTATCTATTTGTTTCGAAATTATATTTAGTGTAGAGTACAACAATAATATTAACTTATTCTAATAGCTAACGCAACCGAATGAGATAATATCCAACGGTTTACCTCGGTTTATACAGAAATGGATAAGTACTAAGATAACCATGTATTTAAATTCAATGAAAACATACATAATAGTCGTTGACAGTTTAGTTTGTCGAATATAACTTGACAAGATTGACAGGTGTAAAGAAAGTAAAAAGTTGTGAATGATGATAATCATTAACTATACGATTAAAATTTTAGTCTAAGGTAATATATATATATAAATATATAGTATAAACAAATTGTTTCTACTTATTTTCCACTATTGGGCAAGATTTTTACTTGAAAATTTCAATGTCATTCTAAAACCCTCAGCCTCTTTTTAAACCCCAGACAAACGAAAGTCTCGTATCACAAAAAGATCAAGGATTCATAGATTGAACTTGAAATCAATAAAACAATTTTCCTGCTAACATGTATGACATCATGTTATTACTTTACCTACCCTGCCTTGCAACTATGTAATTGAAACACCTGATAGTTATATAGTCTATGGTCTATAATAAGCAGTTGTAAAGGTGTAATCCTGTCTGACTGCGAAGTAATATTATTGGTTATTAGTTCGGTTGTAATATGGACTTGCTTTTGGCCATAATATGTGTACTGGAAACTTATCTGGACTGCCTTTTTGGCGTGGTCGATAGTATATACGACTGTTGATCATGAGGTCTTGAGGACGAAACTTGAGTGTATTTTATATACCTCTGCCCACACCTTCGAATAGCACAGGGGCTAGTCGGTACAAAGGCAAATAAAAAAAAAACAAAAAGATATCATTTTTTATGTACAGCACGAGATTTTTGTAACGAAGGTGGGATTTTATAAAAGATTTTCGACTAAGATTATATAATCTTTATTGAACTTATCAACGTTTCTAGTCTATAATACTCAATGTTTCTAATCTATATTACAAGATTTCAAGAACTACTAAACAAATATCGCCAAAATTAGTCACACAGATAGATTATGAACTCATCATCTTGCGGCCGAAACCACAAGCAGAAAGTACATAATAAATGTATCATAGTAACACCCATAGTACAGTTACTAGGTGAAACTTACACCGCTATAGTTTCCCACGGTACGATACAAACCGACACGCCACCTGACGCTACTCGATTCTACTTCTATAGGTCGTAGTCTCACTTCAATATACAATAACAAACTATATATTATTTTAGTAAACTATTTAAAATCCTACTATTTAAATATACTTTTAGTAAACTATTTAGTATCACAGTCAATGAAGAGTGACAAAGTATTGTTGTCAAAATTGATTGATGTTGATTCAAATTGAGAATTGGACTAGTTGTGGTTGTAGTTGAACTTCTTTAGTAGTCCAAACTGATATTTATATTGCTGTCTCGCTCTAGCCAAGCAATCTAGATGAAAGTTTTAATATTCGTGCTATTCCACAGTTTGTGATGTATGTCTGCCACTCTTTTTAGCAAAAACTACTGAATAGGTTGTGACAAAAATAAGCTTAGTTTGTACAACTACGATACATACATACATACGGACAAAGTCAAAGGTAAGCATTTTTCATCAGAAGCAAAAGTTTGTTTGTCTATTACGTTTTAAGGCCAATACACTAAACCGATTTCGGCCGAATTTTGCATTGCGATAGTAAGAATATCTAGGATCAAACATTGATAAATAACAATTGGCACATAAAAATGTTATAGAGCTCGAGCTTGTATTAACCAAGTCTGTCGGTGCCCTTACAATGTGAAATTGTACCGCGATAGTATTGTACTACACTTGTTATGATATCTGATTCGTACGCGTTTTTCTAATAGTTACAGATATGGGAATTTGTATGAGCATTGTTGATTTATGCGTGTAAAGGTATATTTACCGTAAACTTACTGTACAAGGTTTAATTAAAGTTTAAATGGGTCTTTTCTCACATTTATATCAGAAATTAGCCGTTACCTTTGGCTTTGCTTGCAAAGTAGCAACTTTACGAGCCATAAAATATCCTATAGATATGAAACTTCAGCCCTTTCACATTTATAAACATGAATAGTGGACTAATTGAGCTCATATGAATATGAGGAAATAATAGAGTGACTGACATAAAGTCATTGCTACATCACTAGGAGAAAATCTTATGTCTTTTGTATGTGTGTAAAACTTTTACAAACACACAAACAAGGAACGTAGAAAAAAAAGAAAAAAGAACCTTTTAACACGATGAAAAACAATAACTAGATAGCGATCTAGATGGATATGAATGAAGCAAGGGAAGTACTTTGGTTTTTATCTACCCCTAAGGAAAAAGGCAAGATTTTACGTATGTATGTATGTACAGGGCATATTTATTGTGTGAGAATGTGGGAACCAAAGGTACCATTATTTGGTATAGCATAGCAACAGTAAACATTTTCAAAAAAAAGCGGGGTACTCCCTAACTTCGTCGAACACTTACTAATCATAACAATAGTGATAAAACTAATGATAAACAATAATTATCTGTTATCAACCGTGAGTAATGTATTACTGCGCATTATCTAACCTCAGTGTCCTTCTACCTGTATACACGTGTTTATTAAGTAGCTGTACATTTTCAATGACGATGGTCGGGGTTCGATGTCTGGGATGACAAAACGTCGTATTGTTTCGAGAGCATTAGAAGATTTACCTCCGGTTTCTGAGGTACATTTAGCAGTAGTTTACCTATTCAATAGCGTTTAAACTCATATAAAAAAAGCTATTGAATAGAAAGACTGCCGCTAAATGTACTCAGAAACCGGGGGTTAGACATTTAATGCAAAAATATATAAACGTATCGATGTAAAACAAGACTTCCTAAAGAGGTACCTTCCCCAGTGGGTGGGTAGCGGTAGTGGGTCCAAAAACATATAAGAAATAAAATTGATATAACTCTTATAAAAACCGGGGCACTGGATATCTTATTTCCCTTGTAAAGTGTGGGTGATCCACAATGTACAACACAAAAATTGCCCCATTTAAGTCGAAGTATATAAGATCACATACGCAACAGCCACTAATAAAATAATTAAACTACATAATAATATGTCAAAGTTAAAAAGAAATAAACAGATTAATTTTTATATAATCTGTTTATTTTATTATTGTTGTCCCTTGAGTGTCTTTTGGTCTAGAAGGTCTTGAAATACATTTACCTGTAACCGTCTATAAAACGCCGCAGACACTTGAATTGCAAAGTAAACCGGGCGCAAATAACGACAAACAAAAATGACTGGCACTACACGACGCCGGCCTTTGACCATCACTGGTATAAAACCAAACTCCACTCGACCAACGATACGAATAAGCAACCACATCTCGCAAGATTGAAAAACAACTGAACCTTCGTCATTCCTCTTTACAGGGGAAATGAAACCATACAAAATACTATAAAAAACAGAAAAGTTTCGAAAGACATTGTTTTGTGGAAACGTAAACATTTAGGAGATTTTCGCAATTTTTTTCAAAGGGCTGAAATGTAGGGTGGTTTTTTGCGTAACCGTATTTTGAAATACCTGTTATAAGTCTTCAATATTTTGTAAGAGTTTGTTGGTAATGCCCTAGTAATGTCTTTGACGTAGATTAACAAATATTGCTTATAAAGATAATAGAGCTATGTTTACATATTTCTGTCGAGAAAGGATTTATTCAGATCATTCCAGAAGTAATCCAGAAGGAGTTTAAAACCCTTGCATGGAGCCACAGTAAAATATTGTCACCAGCGCTATAACAAAATAAAGACATAATATATGGTCTCCAAATTGTAAAGCACGGAGACATTCCGCTAAAGTCTCCTATCAGCCAGGTATAAAACTGTCCATGCCGAAGTTTTCCTCATCAATTGTTGAACAACCAGCTATCGCAAATACTTCCATACACCCCTGCAATATACGACCAGTGTTTTGCACGTTTCGTAGGTAGAATGGACACCAGTAAAAGGAGGTAAAATGGCGAGTTAGTTTTTGTACTTACCATTCTTCGAACGTCAGACGCGTCTTCGCTTTTACGATCGATCATGTGTGCCATACGGAGCTGTTCTGTTGTTGCCTGCAAACAAACAAATACTTGTATCAGGAAACATAACTAAATATTCAATTTGGTTAAATATAAGCTACTTTTCTAATCAACTCCTAAATCTCTTTCGTAGTTTTATGCTGGAGAGGGATATGAATTTATTATATTACAATCTTCATATTACAAGTGCTACTTTTTCACTCTGTAAACGAAATCCAAAACCTAAACCAAAGTATAACGTAGGATATTTTCATAGTTTAGCGTATACTACTAGCCGTGCAGGGACGTGTTTACAAACATGTTATATACGTATAACAAATAAATAATGAGAGCACGTCAAAACAGTCCCCTGTTGCGTCGGACATGTGTCGTCGACAATACGTGTTGGGACACAACATTATAGTGATTTGAACTTTTTCTCGTTTCATCCCCTCTTTTAGCCGCTTGTTCCCTGTTTCAGGGGCTTATAAGGCGATTCCAGAAAAAGTAAATAGCCTAGCTACAAACTTTCATCACTTATTATTTTTTTTTTAGAAAAAACTAATATTCAAGCTACTAAGTTCCATCCCTTATTTCGCCCGCTTGTAAGCTGTTCCTTAAGAGAAAAAAAACCTAGTTACAAACTTACATCCCCCATTTTAGTCCCAGTTTTTTTTTGACAATATTAAGTTATTTATTTTTAGAAAAAGAAACTAGCCATGTTTGATCTCAAAACTGCTTCAAGTTTCTTAAAACCGATTTGGCGGTTCGACCGCGAAGGCATAACATGTACACAGACAGAGATGCATTCGGCGGATAGGCTCTCATTCTGTCAATACCAAGTTAGGCTGTAATGAGTTTATTATTCACGAACACTTCCTACGTAACTTAAATAATTATAAACCGATATTTTTGATTAAATATGAACACAGGTGCCGTAACATTCAGTTCTCGACAACGACCTGGGAGCTACCATGTATCTCAGTTGACAACTATTAAAAGGCCACTATGTGATACACTGTTTTCTCTCTTAGATTATAGTGATTAACACGGTACGTCAAAGCAGCAATGTACTGAATAATGACCATAATAATATTACTAATTGTCAACTGAAATTATATATGTATATTTTCCAATATATCAATCATGCAACGTGAAAGTTTAAATCATGTTGTTTACGTCAAAAACCTGTCACAACAACACCTGTGTTCCCATTCAATAGTAACCGGTTAACCATAATTTGACCAACCTGTTACAACAGGGTTACATACAAAAGCATCCCTTACAAATCTCATACAAAAGCCATTGAATGTACGAATGGAGATAACCTCAAAACGGCTTGGACTTTTGGAGGTTATGTCACGGTGTCAATGACACCGGCGGTCGCAAGGTCAACCGGTGTTTATGATCGCTAGTGTAGAAATAAAATGGCGTTTATGTGAAATTATGGTGTGTTTTGGAAAGATAAGGCGTTTGGAGGCTTGGACAAATGAATCTTTCGAATGATAGTGCTTTGAGCACAAATTAAGTTGCCTTTAAGAAAATAAATTTGATTTATGATCCATCTTTCCAATTCGTCTAGGGAAGGCCTAGTGTATATTCCTAGTAATCTATTTACAGTATAGGTTGTAATTAATATAGTGAATATCTTGCATAGATTCGGAATTACTTCTCGTCTCACAGTCACACTGTCAAAATAATCCATTTACTAATCCATATGCGAGAGAAACTCTGTCTAAAGCCCTTCTCCCATTACGATACGCCCGCGCGACTCTAGTCTCGGAGACTAGTCGCCACGAAGTATCTCACATACATTTGTATAGAGACTACCAGTATCGTAATGTGAGAGTCTCCATACAAATGTATGTGAGATACTTCGTGGCGACTAGTCTCCGAGACTAGAGTCGCGCGGGCGTATCGTAATGGGAGAAGGGCTTAACTTGACATTTTACGGGCAAAATACTAAAGTGACGTAAACGAAATTTGACAAGTGAGATTTCTTCACTACAAACAAATAACGCGTATAAAAACATAGGACTATTTCACAATTACTTTTTTTTATTCTATGGTATGGTTAGTGATCAAACTAGTGTAAAAATGTTCAAGCCGCCCGAAAAGGCTTTAACATGGCTTAACGACTACCATCTTTATAGACAACAACCAGAACCGACTTTTTACGTGTCCTCCAAAGCTCGGAGAAGCTCAGTATTTCACACTAAACCCGCAAACTCAAAGGTTCTAAATAAATAGGAAGTATTCAAGCTACAACCTCCTCAACATAATAATTTCATTCTGGCATACAGCCAACAATCTCGCATAAAACCTCACTATCATATCAGAGTCATTTGTATGACAATAAAGAAATATTGAGCCTCTACTATGGATATTACACGAGCTGTATTATTCACCATAAGTTAGTAGCGCGAATGTTTGAGGAAAAAGTATTTTTTATAAGTACTGAACTAGGGATTGTGCATACAAAACGTTTTTATACAGATGGAATTAGAACACGTAGCAAGGATCAACATAGCACTATCTAATATATAAAATTCTCGCGTCACAGTTTTCGTTGCCATACTCCTCCGAAACGGCTTGACCGATTCTCATGAGATTTTGTGAGCATATTGACTAGGTCTGAGAATCGGCCAACATCTATTTTTCATACACCTAAGTAACACATTTTTTTATATGGCAAAGCAATGTTTGCCGGGTAAGCTAGTAATTTTCAAAATTAGATTGACGTAAACAACAGAGAACGAAAATTTTCTAATCATTAAATAGCTGTAACGCGTTGATGTTACTTATGCGCAGAACTTAAAAAAAAATATCTATCAGTGAGTTACGATAAGATCTATCTAGGTGTTTCGGAGATGAACATAGGAAATTGACCTATTCCATAAAAGGCACATGCTGTCACAATACGCTAAAAGTAGCCGGTTATGTGTAGGTAAACTGGCATTAAGCCGCCTTTATACAGCCCTGTATATAAAGTTTGAAATAAATAAACAACAAAATATTTTCGCCTGAGTTTGTGTTCATTTTACATTACAACAGACTACTACAGATCCAGTTTTACAGGCCTCAATTTAACAATTCTTCTCGTAGCTACAAGTAGCAATATAAAACTAGCACATACGCTGTTCCCAGTGCAACATGCAACAATGTGTCTCGATTTATCAGTACGAATCTAACGGGCCGAGGTTATTATCAATTCACTCAAGTGGGATGCAAGCGCTCCACGACAATTGCATGAGTGTCAAGAATAAAAAGTTTAACTGCTTTGATTGTGCCGCAGAGGAAATTGGAATTGACCTTCGCAATAAATAAGGATATCGACACTTTGTGAGAATTACTATTTGTTTTGTATTGCTATCAGCAAGAATGATGAGTCTCCGCTGTGTCTGCTTGTCTGGTATTTACAAACTTCAGAACTACTTAACCTATTTTGGTCTGATTTTCATTTACATACTCAGTGATTCATGATACGAGGGTTCACATTTTTTGTAAAATGTCTAAAGTAAGATGATGATGATAAGAAAAATACAGCCTGTAGAAGAATACTTCATTAGTCATTAAAGCTTTCGCATTGCATGTTTAATATCTAATAGCCTTTGTGGGATTAGCACAACCGTGCCACTTATAAAAACAGATCTAATCAACTGTAGCTAAGAAACTAAATAAGCAATAATTTAATAACTACCAATTTGTTTAACTCAAATTTTCATATGATAGCATTTTTGACACCTAATATTTCTGCGTGGAAAATCCAGCCCAGCAGCTAGACAGTAATTAGTAAAATTAACAATTTCTCACCTGTGGTTTCACCTTCTCCTTGGTCTGAGTTTTGTCTGTGGTCTTCCTGGCATCCTGTGCATGCTTGCCGTCTTTGGCGCCGCCCTTCGCACCACCCTTGGTGGCGCGCGCACCCAAACTCATCTTTAATCTATATACGTTATATTTACAGCCTCTATTTACAAGCAGCTGAAACAAACATTGAAAAACATTAACCCACTTATTCGAAAAAATACGCAGTTTTGAAACTTTTGTTTCTTTCACTCTCGAGTGAAATTAAAGAAAGAAAACATAGTTTAGTAGTCTTTAAACTGAGATAGGTATAATTTGCGTTTATAAATAAGGTGGCTGCCGTGATGCCTATCCGTCAACTTTTGTTTCTTTCACTCTCAAGTGAAATAAAAGATAGAAAACATTCTTGAGCAGAGTTTAAAACTTTTAACTAAAATAGTTGTTGTAATTTTCGTTTTAAAATTATAAGGGGGTTGCCATGATGCCTTGACGACAACCAAACACGTAATGAATGTGCATCATCAGGTGCTTTTCGACCGTTAGTTGACGACTAGCCGTCAACAAGTGCTTGCTGAGGCCATTTAAAGTAAACTTGCATCAGAAATTGGTAGAGCTTTAAAACCCTGCTCAACCCGGGAGTCGTATTCATTACCGAGGTAAAGAGGCAGTATTTAAATAAAGAATTTTGAGTACTCATAAGTTATGACTCATAAACTAAAGCAGTAAAACTGAGGACTTGAAACCGTCGGCTCGTAAACTTTGGGTTAAAAACCTCTTTAAAATTATGTGCAAATTAAGATATTAAGTTTATCATTTGCTATAACGATGGTAAAAATCTGGCTTAAAATTAAGTGAAGAAGAATTATGATAGATTTTAAACTTTTAGTAACTAAGTATGCCATGATTACTGTTAAGTATTTTTTCTTCAAATCATTCATTTTTATTTTAAACCGACTCAAAAAAAAAGAGGAGTTTCTCAATTGGACTGTTTGTTGTTTTCTTTTTCATTAAATGTATTACAGGGCGTATTTTTTGATAAAGCTCGTACTCCTAGAATTCCGGGGGTGAAAACGGGGCTAAATACAAGAGTAGTTACGCTTGTAAAGGATATGTATATGCCTTTACAAGCTAGGCTATAGATAACTCAAGAGATATGAGTGAATATTAATGTATTCAAGCTTATAGGCTCGTACGAGATTGGCATACGTCACTTGGGAGACATACGAGCGAACAAAAATTATACTTTCGCTCAGAAAGCGCCTGGTAAAATATTACGAATCACAATACTGTTGGAAAATTAGTTAGCTAGAGTGTTATAAATTAATATTATAGATTATGCAAATGAGGTGTGTTATTTGCAATTAGTCAATCAGATACTGTTAAAAGGTGCTTCAAGAAAAGTAAGATTTAATCAAGTCACAGTGCCTAACGAAGGTCTTCTAAAAACCAAACAATAGGAACCATATTTATACCCAAGGTACACTAACTAAATGCAAAGCTTATTACAGGCTTACTCCCGACAGTATCGAGTCAAATTAAAAAAAAAAAAAAACTAGCGCATGATTAAACGAAATTTGGCAAGGAAAAGACGCATAAATCGAAAGGAAGGACATTGGCTACTTTTCTTCCAGAAAACCTTCTATGCAAGCAGAGCTACTGGTAGGAGCTCTATCTCCCCATAACAACACAATAAACAATGCACAATTAGTAAATAATCCATGGTTATTACAGCAACATCAAATACATTATGTTCGCAATAGGAGGAAAACGACGTATATTCCCAAATGACTGTATTGATCGTCATAATCTGGAGAATACTGTTTCTATGGAACGATTGACGAGAATAAAATTATTGGAATAATAGACGTTTTGTATTTACATGCCTCAATAAAACCCTGCTTCATTTAACTTGCCTAAAAAGCCATAAGACTAAGTGGCAATATGATAACGCCTTTCTCCCATGGGGGGTTGACAAGGATGTACATTGCTACGCTCCCTCTATAGTTATTTAGCATCATACACACTAGTCGATCTAAATGCTATCTTCTGAGAAGACAACTAGTAACGTTGTCTTATAAGACTTTTATAAAGCAGGGTGTAACAATAATATCAAATCTCTATTGATCAGAGAAAAGCCAGAAGACAAACAAACAAAACAGACCGTGCTTCTCTACATAGTACATACTAGCAAGAAAACGGAGTTAAGTAAATGATATTTGAACAGTTTCTGAACAATATGGCATGGATTAAGTGTATGAGCATAAGAACGCTGACTTGGCATAAACAAATGAATAGCAGTTGATTCACTCATTTTCTTTGGACCGTGAAGAATAATTATGCAAAAATAATAAATTCTACGTTTCTGCATCTCCGTTTAATTCTCTAAAATTTGGTCTAAAAAGAGAAATGTTACGACTACTGCGATTAAGAATATTTTTAGCAAAACAAGGAAAGATGAACGTCTTAGAAAAGCATTTACTTCAAATATCTAAAAGCGAAACTGTATCAAATTACAAAAATTAGGTGAAAGTTAGTGTTTAATTTGATTAACGTGAATCATAGTTATGTTTGTGGAACCAAACAGACAAACTAGAAACTCAATTTGTAGTTTGCAGCTGTGACTTAAAAGTTATAATTATTTTGAAAACCGTGAATTTACAAAACCCTGTAACAATGTGAATGTTTTATACAAATTTCTAGACTGTCTCAAAATTAAAAGTTAAATTCGGGCAGTCGTCCCTGTTATCTATACGTTACAATGTCGTCCTTTTTTACAAAAAGGAAGGTAGTTTCACAAAATATGGGTCATTAACAATAGATTATTGTAGCATTATCTCGAATCTCATAGAATGAAGTAACTGCTTCTTGCAAAAATACGCGTTTCGTTAATGAAAACATGTAACTCATACGAAAAAAAAATGGATTAGCGATTTACACGATTAAAATTTAAATTCTATCCCGAAATACTTGCTATTATTATGTGTATTATATTATTTTATACGATTTAACCGCTAAATCCATGTAATCCGATACATCGAGTGGTCAAAACCAACATTCAATATACCACACATATTAACACGAGTTAATGAAAACGCAACTAACCGCACAAATCGATAGAAACCGCATCAGAATTATTGCTTAATCATATTTGTTTACATATCTAACTAGTGTAGTAAGTCACTCGTGTAAGCAATGATAGTTATTGGGCAATATCTAATATATAAAATTCTCGCGTCAAAGTTTTCGTTACCGTACTCCTCCGAAACGGCTTGACCGATTCTCATGAAACTTTATGAGCATATTGAGTAGGTCTGAGAATCGGCCAACATCTATTTTTCATGCCCCTAAGTGACACTTTTTTTTTATTTTTATGGCAAAAAAAACGTTTGCCGGGTCAGCTAGTTATTTATAAATTATTGAGTCATGTTGTAAACCGCAAAACACTCTTTGGGAACCAACAAAAAAGGACTGTTAAAAATTGTGTATTACAAAATTTCTAGACATTTCTTGTATTTTACGAAGACCGACAGTTTGCATGTTTCGCGCTTATTACATGCATGATATTGTAGGCAGTAAATTGTGACGAGTAAAAGAGATCAGGGAGAGAGACAAAGTAATTTCTAGCGACCACAGCAATCTGACTTAGGCCGAAACATCAAGCAATCCAAGGTAAATAAATGCATTAGATAATAAAGAAGCAATGCAAGTTTCTAAGTTTATACAATTATATGCTAGTATTCATCTCGACAAACATACTAATTGTATTAAGATACTCATTCATTATAAAACAGTGTGTCGTAAATTCACGCCTAAAAAGCCTATCTCCAGTACTTTTACTATCAATATTTTACGTAGGCATTACACCGCTATCTGTAGATATCTGAATTATTATTAGACAGGCCATTGACCCCAATGTTTAGTACGATAAAATGAAATGTCTGGATTTAGTAGATAAGGTTAATCGACGTATGGATATGGATAAGTATCCTTTGCTAGTCACCACGGTCGAAAGAAATATAGGACCAGAGGGGAATACCTCCAAATTATCTAAATAGACATCTTTCAGAGAAATTAGTAACATTCCTATATTTTTCTATATTATAAAATTAGACCTACAAAACCTGACACTAGACAATGATGAGCACTGTAGCCATCGCGTCGCCCGCACGTACGACTTACATATTTTTTAAAGAACGATTATACTATCCATACTAATATTATAAATGCGAAAGTAACTCTGTCTGTCTGTCTGTTACTCAATCACGCCTAAACTACTGAAGCAATATGCATGAAATTTGGTATGGAGATATTATGATACCCGAGAAAGGACATAGACTACTTTTTACCCCGGAAAATGACGCATAATAGGAAAATTAAGGTGGCGGACGAAGTCGCGGGTAAAAGCTAGTATTAAATACAGAAATTTATGTTGAAAATAAATGTAAAGTATGTAGGGAGTATAACAAATAAGGGCTTTCGTGTACGCACAAAATTACTCATAACTAGAAACAAGCTCAAAAATATTATGTTAGAGATAACAATGTTATAAGGATAAAAGTGAACTTGTGTAGGGTCAAGCTGTGTTCATTTCAACACTTTGAAGATAAACTTATTCATTGCGACATTTACATTTTGTTTATATTTTATCTGTTGTTCTTAATTGTTGACTAAGGTGGCTGAACTGTTAAAGAATCATTGCATTTACAGTTTCATTAAAAAAAAATTATAAATGTCATTTTGGAAAAGTTTTGTATTCCATTCCAGTTAGATTTAGATGAAGTTACTTAAGCCTAATAATTATTTGTTTTCTATGCTCAGCAGTGGGCATGAAATATAGGTAAATAAAAAACCCGTTTAGTAATACTAACAAAACACAGGGTTAACTAGATAACACGAAAGAAAATGTCTCAAGGAAACTTAGCCATGAATTTTGCAATAGCACCTTTGCAAAATTTATTTACCTGTTAGTTCCAATTTAAAAGGTGGATAAAATGCAAACTTTTCACTTAACTTTTGTTTTGAAACTAGTTCATTAAAGTAAGAATTAAACCTTTATCAATTTTAATATGCTTAATATGACTCATTGTGCATCTTAGCATTATATTTATAAAAATAAAAAAATAACAAGATTACAGCAAGTAATTTTAACCTTATTTTCTTAGTAACATCAAAGAATAACAAACATAGTAGGAAGTAACTGATAAGGATTGCACTATGCCAAATTTGGCTCAAACATTTGTTCATTTATTTATCACACAATTGATACAGTGCCAATAAGAGTTAGCTATTAAAACATTTGATATTAAGCTTGTTGAGTGCTCTATTAATAAACTACCTGTCTATCAAATAACATACATACATACATACAAAAAAAAATCTCCCTCTACACCTAGTAAGGCAGGGACCAGGGAACACCACTTGGTCCGATCCTTATCAAACTTCCTTTGCTTCATTCACATCCATACATCTTGTCATACAGGCTAGATCGAGTTATATCAAATAACCCTTAGTAATAAGTAATGTACTACCCACACATGTCTATTGTAAGTTAAGATCAGCCATTGTTGTTCAAAAGAATAAAGACTTTGATGTCAGCTAATGTATTGATGGAATAATATCAGGTTACTAAAATAGACTTGTTGATTGAAAGGGTTTTGTAGTTATTTATAAAGTATGTTTGATCTAAGGAATTACTGGTTTTCATTTAAAAAATATTTTCTTTATAGGAACTTAACTTATTGTACTAGGTTTCAGGTACCTGAAGCCACTTTGGTCAACTATAGATTGGTAAAGCTTGAAAAAACTATCTTAATATCTGACTAACTTTGTTCCTGTGAGAATTAGCAGACTAAACAATGATGATACTTATGATAATTAATAGTTTACTGATGATTGAATAAGATTGAATAAGTAACACAATGGTATTAGGTATGATCCACAACTGTTTCTAATAACCCCATAAATACTTTCTAAGCCAAATAAGGAACTAAGTTGTGTGATAAAGCAACAAAATGTTTGCAAAAATAACTTAGTATAGAAGTAGTGTCTCTGTATTATGAATATAAACAACACTTTGTTTTTGTAAAGAGTACTGTTAAAGCCTTTAGATCTAAGGGCAAATATTGATAAGTTTTCTTCAGAGAGTTTAGAACAGTTGATAGTGTTTTTATTTGCAACTAGCGGTCGCCCGCGGCTCCGCCCGCGTGGAGGTCGGTGAAATTTTCCCTGAATTTTGTTTGCTACAAACCTCACGGAGCCCGAGACCTTTCCAACGAATGCAAAACCGTGGCAATCGGTTCGTGCGTTCTGGAGTTATAGCGTCAGGAAGGAAAACCCGACTTATTTTTATATTATAGATAACAGAAAAGGTGGCTGTTAGCCTACTTCTAAAGTAGAAAATTTGTTTGATAATAAGTAAATACCAACATTTCAAGAAACTGTATTAAAAAAGTAAATCTCTGAAGTTACTGTAAATAAAAAATATTTTAGAAAAAATCAATAAGATTTTATAAATAGTAGGAGAAACATAATTCTTCCAAATATAGTAAATTGTGTTAAATTAAATAGGTACTAAGGAAAGTTTTTTTCTCAAGTTATGAACATTATCACTTCTGAATGAATAACAAAATGGCTCTACTTTGTAAACTTATTTAGAGGTCAATGGCCTTGACATTGCTCTGAGTTTTGCAAAGTTTTTAGTCTATTTGGAAATTATGACAGATATTATTAATTTTAGGTGCGATTTATATTATTTTTAATAGTTATTTACAGTGTAAAATAAATAGTTTTGTGGAAAATGATAAAATATACAAGGAAAACTAATAATTTATAACTTTGGCAAGTTTTTCGATACAAAAGCATTATTACCTAATTTTCCGTATCACGATGAAGTAATGCAACGTTTCGTTACCGGAATCGCGTAACCAACGTTTCCTAAACGCTTGTTTTGCTAATCACAGCCACAATAAATACAACTACCGGCGTTACTGACTCGGAACACTAACTTACTGATATAAATCAACAATCTACACCCCATTCACAATAACACCTACAAAG
Source organism: Anticarsia gemmatalis (assembly GCF_050436995.1). NCBI lineage: Eukaryota > Metazoa > Arthropoda > Insecta > Lepidoptera > Erebidae > Anticarsia > Anticarsia gemmatalis. The sequence continues at coordinate 9,203,630 of NC_134767.1, read as the reverse complement.
AAAACATAGATAGCGAAGATAATATTATAGAAATGACCGTTCCCAACTGACGGGTAAGCGGTAAATTGGTAAACAAAACAACTGGGCGGATCGCGCTAAAATACACTATTTTCCTAACAAAACACACAAATAAACTAACTAGAACGCACAATGCAACTAGCGTCACGTCCTAACCGACATATCACAACGAATTTTTAAGTATTTTTTCGCGAAAATGAGAACAATGAATCATTTAGTGAGGCAGCGCAAGGGCACCGAACCACTGATGCATTTTATGACAATTTCTACCGGAACACCGATGGAAATCACACGTATCAGTTTTTCCACGCCGTTTCAACAGCTCACGTCATCAGATTCAAACACCGCCAAGACGAAACTCAATAGGCAGGCGGCACATGTGGGGGACGCCATTCTTGAAGCACCTTTCTTGGTATCAAAATGACAGTCTTTGTTGACGAAATAACCGTGCACAGCACCAATTAACACCTCATTTGCACGCACATCAACACACAACAACAGCGATGCGTTAATTTTTACCTTATTTCTATAATAATATCCAAAATACAACTAAATTTCTAATAAAATTTACTAATTTCCATACCTGTTAGTGCGCTCAAACGCAAGCTGGTCACGTGACTTCCTAGGGTTGGGACGTAAAATTTCGGAACCGGTTAAAGATTGGCCAGTTCTACTACTAACTAAATGAGAACTGAAAAAGATGGTTACTTTAGCCATGTCATTTTACGCGTATTTTGTTAGATTTTTAAGTGCTATTACTATGCTGAATATAAAACCAAACCAGAAAATATTTAAATACACCATGGCTTTCGAGTTCTGCTTATGCCAGAAGTCTATGTTTAGACTGTTAGATCTGCGTTTCCTTTCCAATGTTTAAGATACAAATTTTACTAATCAATAGTCATCTGCTTGATGATCGGCACAACTGAGAACCAGTCAGTTTCCGCATAACATCAAGGTACCTACCTACTGATGTTTTTTTGCTCAATCCCTTATTTTTCGATAGTAACTTCTCGACTGAGGATTCAATTACCAACCAGTCAACTTCAACTTTGTCAAACTCAAAGTTGTATAAATTTTATATTGAACATGGTTTTGAGTGCGAGGGAAATGTTAACCTAATTATTCTGTTAAAAAATAAGGTTGTTTGAATTTTCTCAATAAATAACCGTAACCAGTTTATAAACGGATACCTACACATCAATTTGTTACGGTTTTTATTGTATAGCTTCGTTCGGTAATAGGTTAACAGGACTTTAACCTAAAATGTTATAAAATATAAGAAATAATTCGGTTAAAAGTTCTTCACAATATTTAGTTCAGTTTATGTAATAACATATTAGCAGATAATTGGTGATTTAAGTGCGCTTGCTTATCGAAAAAAAAAAAATCAGCTTCAACGCGGCTGTTTGCCAATGATCAAGATTCTGAACGAAAAAATATTTCCCGCTAAATTCAACGTCAAAATAATTCCTGTTTTGTTTTCATGAAATAATTAGTGAAAATGTCCCTTCTCGAGGATATATTTCTTGAAGATGAGGCAAATGAAGCTCAAGAACTAGAAAGAGTGATCGAAGGTGATGAATATGACGAGCGGCCGCGGTCTCGCGAGGATTCTGATAACGATAGTGTTAAAGGTGACGATGAAGCAGGTTAGTATTCATAAATAAATTATTCCCAATTATATTTTATCTTTGGACATTTTTATTTCTTAACATTATAATAAATTCCCAAAGTCTTTGCTATGCTTAACCTGCAGCCTGAATGGAATATTATGGACATATGGATAATAACACTTATCAAACTTAAATGACAAAGGACAAAGGGTGTAAAAAGCTATAATTACAATATTATATTATTATATTCCTCTGCAACGATTTTGGATAGAAGTGTTAGCGTGATGTTACCTGAGTAAATACTGAAAAGTACTAAAGCCAGTAGAAAAGTAGCAGTCAAATCATACATTTAATAAATAAGCAAATATTTCACTTACTATTGTACTATTCACTTGTTATATTTTTACAGAGGAAGAGAAAAGACGAGTTGATCCTACATCAACTAAAACCAAGAAAGTGACAAAGAACCCTAGGTTTATACTGAATCCAGCTCGACTTACTGGTCCTAGAGGCATTCAAGTCATACCTGAACATTTCAAGGATTTTAAATTTAAGGGTGAGATATTTTTTTATATTTCTTTTAGTTAATAATGTTACAAGTTCAGTACATACTTGCTACTTACTTTAAACACATGTGGTTATATATTCGCCCCATATGCAGGAATCTTGGATTGGTTTTTGTTATATTTTATTATTTTTCTTTATAATTTGTAATCATCACTTACTTGAACTTTGATATATTTTAAACACATTCAAACCATCATAAAATCTACTATTGCTGTTTACAAATATATTCAAAATATTAGTGTAATTATGTTCAGGTAAAGGCCACGAGAAAGAGGACTTAGACTTGGTTCTAAAGAAGCTAGAACACTGGGCTTACAGGTTGTACCCCAAGTTTCAGTTTGAGGACTGTTTGAAGAAGATTGAAACCCTTGGCAAGAAGAGACCAGTAATGGTAAGTTTCTGGTTCAAGAACTTATTATATAGTACAGGAAATTAATTAAGTTTTATTGATGTGTAGCATAACTGCATATAGTCTATCCCCTTACTAATATTACAACTACAAAAGTTAGTCTGTACTCACATAAATATAGGTGAAAGGTCAAACATAACATAAATATTTAAAAAAAACAGTTTTCACAAATTACATGTTACCATGGGTCAGTTAGTCTCATCCAATGAGAGAATTAGCATAATCAAATATTTGCTAACTTTAGATTTATTCTACCAGAAAAATTTCCTAGCCCAAAGTGAAATTAAGAACTTTCCTTACCCACCATTCACCTCTAGAACATAAAATGAAACTTACTCCAAGTCTTATATGTTTAACAGGTCCATCTCCACAAGATCCGCACAGACCAATTCATATCAGAAGAGACAGTAGTACAAAAAGACTCCAGTGATGAAGAAACAGCTCCACCACAGGAAGAAGATGAGTTTGACAAGCTTCTGCAACAACAGATAGAACTGGCGAGGGCTACTCCTGCACCAGGGTCTGTGAAGAAAGTGGTGGATAGGAGTGACCAGTGGGAAAGGGTTATGGAGACTCCTAAACAGGATAAGTAAGTTACTGGTAGTGTTATAATTATTGCTTACTGTTAACATTAGTGCAGGGCGTCATAAAAAAGGGCCCAGAAAACCTTTACAAATTCTAGTTTTGCTTTTTGTATGAATCTTCTATCTGCTGAAGTCTCCTTTGACTATCCCTTGAGTACACTTTGAATTGCCAAGTGTGTATTGGGGTTTTTGAATGTGAACTTTTTAATCATTAATACTTAAAACTTTTGAGAAAATAACTACCAAATGTGTTGTACTAGGTTTGCCAGCTAGTTTTAAAAAAATTTGAAGTCAAAATAAGCAAGTAACATAACCACTAGTTTTTGTAATCTAGCTAACTTGACAAATATCGTTGTTACAGGTCCCTAATGATGCCAAAAGCAACATCCTCCCCCTCAATAAGCGACGAACAGAAAGAAAGAATGATAAGAAACCGCAAACTAGCCGAAGAACGGCGCTTAGCGAGGCTCAAACAAACAACAATTGACAATCCACCGAAACAACTGGAAATCATTGACGAAAGCAACAAAAGTATGGACATTGAAACAATTGAAATTGATGAAACACATACAAAAAACACCAATGAAATTATTGAAGTGAATGATAGATTTACAACGGCGAAGAACAATAGTTCTAATGTTATAAACAGTTCGGATTCAGAAGATGATTGTAATGTGACGGCTGTAAACGAATCTGTAACAGTTGATGTACATAATGCGAGTAAAGAAGTAAATAAAGAAATAGAAGGAACTAAAGATGTAGAAATGAGTGATAATGAAATTACAAATAATGCACAAATTGATGAAATACAAGAAAATAGTGATATACAAAATGATATTATTGAAACTATTGATACTAATGTTTTAAATGGTAATATTAAAGCAGGAGAACTTATAGAAATTGAAAAGCCTGGTGATAATAGCAAAGAAATTGTTAGCACAGATATTGGTATGGAATTAAATAGTATTAATAATGTTGAAAATAGTGCTACAGTTGAAATAAACAACGAAAATCAAAGTATTTCACAAGAAGTTACAGAAATTGTTGACAATTCTGAAGCAAAAGAGGGTAGTCCTAAAAATGATAGTATAAAAGAAGTATTGACTGAAGATATTATGGATGTGGATTTCAGTGATGATTTTTAATTTGTATTATTCTTTTAATATATGTTATTTATGTAATTGATTTTGATTTTATTATGTACTTACACTGGACGACATACCAATAACTTTTAGAAATTAGATACATATTTGACTAAGAATGGTGAAACATGGGTGGAACAGATATGATAATATGTATCATGTATATTATACATGTTTATGATTACTAAGAATTGTCCCCAGCTCTGCCCATTATTACACAAACGAAGATTAGATATTATAGGGCATGTCATTTTCTAGTATACAAGACATTGCTCACGCAATTTCATCTAAATCGATACAATAATTTAGCTTCAACTAAAACAACTTATTGTTTGAGATTGTTTGACATTTACCTACTTCTAGTTACATAGAGATATAGATAACGAAATCTAGTTATCTGTTGCCCTTTAGTTAATCAGATAGTTATATATTACGAAATAAAACTCGATAATACACATTTTAGATTTAATTCACGATAGAATACCAACAAAACAAAACTTATCACAGTATTAACAAAAGTAGTACATATCTAGTTCATTGCCTTACAGTACAAATGCTTATCTTTGTCTATTGGGAAAAAGAATAAAGTTGTGTCTATGTCTATGTTTTTAAATACCCTAAATCTATGATATAGAGGCGTAAAAAATATTTTTTGTTGTCTATGGGTGTTTGTCAAGTTTTTTGTCTCTTAAAATTATTTTACTGTTTTTTACAGAATAGACTAAAGGCCAGCTTAATGGATAATTGTTGGATACCTTAACCGATAGACAGCCAGCTACAGTATCAAAATGACTGTCAATTTCTCACCATACTTTTTCAGAGATGGTGACACTGGCCATAAATATTCCGTTACTCTTAGTAGCAGCATGAAGTTATATGACTCGTCCGGTAAAGCAAAGCATGTGTTTCATACACCTCTGCTTATATAATCTGGCATATAGAACCACAACTTAGTAGAGAGCATTGTATGCAAAGATCTGGCTGTGGTTTGCAAATTTTAGAATCTAGAACATCAGTGACTTGGCAGCATGCATGCATGCATCATGCAGCTGATGGTGGCCTGCTTGACACAATTCATTTTATTATGGAAAAACACATCGTCCATGTCAAGACTCTATTAAGTTGTCGTACTATAATTATTATAAAATACAGTGCACATTTTTATAATTTTAAACCATATTTAAATTCTTAGATGATATTTAACTACTTACTAGCCTCTGTTAATAATATTATGAATGTATGTAGGTTAATCTATTTTCCCAATCCGCACTTGGCCAGCGTGGTGGACTCAAGGTCTAACCCCTCCCTCATTTCAAGAGGAGACCATGGCCCGGCAGTGGGACATTAATAGGTTTAGTTTAATTTATACTATTTTCAAAAATGTATGCTTTTCTAGCGAGAATTGAAAACTTTATAAAGTACATAATAATATATTATGTTATGGCCATAAGCCAAAGGGGTTTTCAGACGACTTACGGCAAGATAAATTAGAAATCATTATCCATTCAACTTTAAAAGCCAGTTTTACAATTTCTAGATAAGTGACGGTTAACATGTACACAGTACAAGTTACAGTTACACAAGTTAAAGTGGTACTTAGTACTTACTAGTGGTACTTAGTACGTACTACTTACTAGTGGTAGTAGCTTCTACTCCATTTGACAAGCTAACCAATGCCTTTTTATCCAGAAATGGTAAAACCGGCAGTAAGGCTTTACTTCTACTTAGTGACTAAACACTATGTCGAAAGTACGTGACCAAATTTTGACATAAATACGCTTGCAATATTATTTACATTCCTGATTTTATAGTATAAAGGTTTCTTCGGTTCAGCGGCAACTTTTCCAGTAGTAGAGAATACAACATGCACACATGTAAGTTCGGCATATGGTGTGTTATGACTTATGGTGTGTCATATGAGCCAAATATATCAGAACATAAAATCTGCCGCGAAACTTCGGTCGCGTACCTTCGACATAGTGTGTATAGACACTTGTTTTTACAGCTGATTAGGTAAATATCAACTCTCGCTAGGTTTAAGCAATTCTTACTTTTATACTAATATATCAAATACACAGAAATTTAGCCAGAATTATTTATTATAAATCACAGATACAAGCCTTTATATCAACTACACAACTTTATTCTATCACGCGACTTACAATTTATATGATAACGCAAACTATATGGAAATGCAAGGTAATTCACAAAGCTTAAAAACACGATGAAAAAATACATTTTTATAGTTTCTAAATATTCTACCAAATATATGTGATCAAACTTCAGGGCAAACGATCCCTACAAACTTCATTAAATACATACATAGTTAATTTTTATTTTCGAAGTAGGTATGTGTGTATAATTTTCACATACTTATTGGTGTATGAACATAGTGACAAAATTTTGCATGCCTGAGTTCTTAAAAACAACTCTTGAAAGATGCAAAGACCCTAACCAACACTTGTCCATTGTGGTAGACCCTAGGACTAAGTAACCTCCTAAGGGAGGAGACCCGTGCCCAGTCAGGTGAGCAAAAACGCCATTTAACACTTAGTTAGCTAATAATTTGATCACATAACTTTGGTAGAATAACTAAATCGATTTCTACATCTGTATGAAAGACACTTCACACTTAGTATTTTTATACTTCTATACAATTTAGTGAATGACGTCGTCACTACAATATTATCTTAACAACAACCAATAATCTAATTTGAATATTTTTTTCCGCAAAATTTGAACTTACAGTTCATTTTCAATTCCAATTTTTAGATTCAAATAAAGTAAAAGGTACTTTTTGACTTGAAAAATGATTTAGAGCCAAAATAGGAGTTGTTTTTAAGAATGCATGATCTCTCTTGACATAGAACTATCAGAGCTAGGTTCATGACCTATAGTTAAGTGTCTAATAGCTTATTTGATAGATAAAGTGATTATCCGATAGTGAAAAAAGCCGTTGCTTTTGTTATATCACTAACCCCCGGTTTCTAAGGTTCATTTAGCGATAATTTATCTATTCAATAGCGTTTAAACTCATATAAAAAAACAGGTTTGAATAGATAAACTACAGTTTAATGTGCCTCAGAAAGCGGGCATAAAAGTGACTTATATAAAAACGTATGACGCATTTTACAATATTTTATGCAATAAACAAAAATTCAGCAACTGAAATTTTTAACTCCAATTTTGACTCAAAACTAAACAGTAAATTTAATCCATGAATTTCACAATAGATTTGCATAAGTATCTATATAAATACATTTAATAATATAACTAAATGGGACTAAAACTAGGCAGAGTATATACAAGTATTTGGTTTCATGTCAGTACACCCAAAACATTATTTAAAACTATCCTTCACTGTATGGATTTAGCATTTTGGCTGCTAAATCTTTTGAACATTATTTATATACTGGCAATTTTGTTTAGTATGACCAAGTTAAGTCTGACAAACAGACTTACAAACGTGGGTACTTAAACAATTTGATTTGTAACACATTTGTCGTTTAAGTTCTATCACCACGTAAGCCATTTTTAAAAACTTTTCAGGAGAGGCATATTATTTCAATTTCGTCTTTCGATTCTCTAGCCATTGGCCGCCTTTACACACACACTCTATCGCACGTTCTCAGGAGCGTACAGGATTACGTGCGGGAAAGCACCGCGCTCTTCGCGGGCGCGGACAGATGAGCGCGGCGCCTGCTCTTTCCTTTCTCGTTACACGCGCGATTTTTATTTCATGCGCGATAGAGTGTGTTTGTAAAGGGGGCTAATGACATCGAATCGTCAAAACTGACAAAATTTACTTACGTGTACTTTACGATAAGGCTTAAATTACAATTTGCCTTATTTTTTTAAATTTGTTATACAAAATTCATTTACGTAATTAAAGTCAATTTTTATCTTACAATTTGCATATAATTTAACAGTATTATTAACACTCGATTTGAACAGCCAAAAATAGCTTTTATCTTTGAATTAAAATTACTGCGCACATTCTTGGCAGATATTTACATTAAATTGTTTTAATGTTTTCTAAATACTTTAAGAATATAGCCCTATTTATATAGTCACTATATCACGCGTTTTAACTTCATCCAAGGCGCCTATAGCTGCGCTCACTGGTCGGTAAACAATCTGTGGGTTAAGTAACCATTTTCACAGCCATTCCATAGATGGGTGACCGTTTGGTATTACGATTGGGCGTCTCCGTGTCTCGAAGAGAACGTAAAACGTCTATCCCGGTTGTTATTTACTAAAATGCCTAACCATGTCAAAGGCCTTTTGGGCGGCTTAAACAACTTTGACAATAGGTTGACCACTAACCATACGATAAAATTAAAATCTCTATGCGACGACTGTATTTAAAGACAAGTTTACTATTTCGCGCACAATATAGTGACTGTATGTATAAAGTTAGCTTGTTTAAGTATCCCTCTTTTCTCCCTTATTTATATCTGTATGTGACCCTTTCTTTCCTCAGATGATAGGTTATTTTATTATGTTGGCTATAAATGATCACGTTTATTGTCGCGTCTCTACTTGTAGTGTTCAGTAAATGTGACTCTCATGACTTCCAGTATACATGACAAGTAGGTTGCCCAGTGAAATTGCTCAGTAAAATGTGCACAGTAACAACAAAAACCTTAAAAACAAAATTAAATATCTCACTAATGTTTATAAATAACTTACTAACTATTAATTTAGAATATTATTCACAATATCCGATTACAATTACATTTAATTTTTTTTAATTTCAATTTATTGAAACACCCGAATTAAAAAAAAATTGTAGAAATTGGGTCTGTCAATAAATTGTTTTGTTGTTATTGGGGATGTTTTTAAATAAGTTTATTTAAAAGAAAATTTACGAAAGTCCCAAATGTAAGGTATTAACGCGAATATACATTTTTACCTATGTTTTGCTGGACGTTTCGGCACTATCAGATTCCTTTAGTAATAATGCATTATCACGTAGATTTTATAGGATATTTTTACACTGGGTTATTTGTATCGTTTACTAAAAATACACATTTAAATCTCTTCAAGATTTTTAGAATTTTCTTCAAGATTTGTGTCTTTGAATTTTAATTTATTTTTTTATGGGTTTAGATGTAAGCACCAGTTTCTTAGTAAGTTAAAGTAAGCTTAACCTCGAAATAGTCGGTTCCGTCAGTAAAATTCCCTTTTTCATTGATACTAAACTCATCAATTTTAAGAATCCGTACTTTGTATTAAAACATCAATGTAGCATTAACATTATGTCAGTAATTACTTTTAAGAGTTTTTACACTAGCGTTTAAAAGGGGTTTGATAAACGTATAAGCAGCAAGTACCAAAACAACTACTTTATTAAGTTTGAAATAAATAAATAAAGATACACATTTTTTTAAACTTATGCTAGTATGTTTGTTAGCTGGTATCAAACTATCTTCAAAATTACTGAACAATAGAAACATTACATAGATTATGCAACGTTAGCCAATTTTCTATACTTTAAAATATGTTTATTTAAATAGCACATTTCATAGGTAATCTGCGCATACATATATCAAACACCTTTCAAACCATAGTGTAAATTAAACCGTAGATCAACGATTTGAAACTCTCGCAACTTGTACACATAATATTATAATGTATCGGGTCTTAAACGCGATTGAAAATTAAAGGTTAGGATACCTTATTTGTTCACCCGACATTTCGATCGAATTACAACGACTGGGTAAAAACGTCGGCTAAAAAAATAAGGCATTCTAACCTTAATTTTTTAAACCATAGATTATCTTACTTTACTCTTTTCTTCGAACCCATAGACTAAAAAACATTTTTTACGCTTCTATTTTAGAACTACCCGCTAATTTGTATCCGGTATAAGTGAGGCGAAGAATGATGTAAAAATCATTGTAGCGAAGGCTAACAGTGATTGTTGATTGTCATTGTTGGTTGGTGGAGGAACCGTCTCTTCGGCTGGTTGGTTGCGGTTGTCGCCGGCTGGTTGCTGTGGTTGCTCGCGGCGGTTCGCGTGGTCATGTTGATGGTTTACGTGTAAATCTCGGAAGAAACCGATCTGGTGGCTGGAAATTATAATTTAGTTTGTTAGGATGTTGTTTAAGTTATTAAATGTAAATTGCAGGTTGTTGTTTTTGTTCTGAAGTTAGATATGATGTATTATTGTTTGTATGATTGGGCATTTAATTAGCCAGTCGATAAACTATTGGCAGATTTCAGAGAGGTATGTTTTACAAATATAGGTACTAATGGTAACTTTGTAACACATGCATTTTTTTTTATTACATAGTTTGCACATAGCAACAGACCAGTACTCTCTATCTCTCTCTCTTTCACACGTAGGTACGTGCAGAAACGCATACTCAAACTCGAAACTCGACCCTTCATTTCTGACTATATTTTCTCCTAAAAAAACTAATAATAATCAAAATAATAAAGTTATACTCACAGATAACCCGCAGCGGCTAATAAAATAACCAGCAACAATCTCGCAGGGCTCGCGTACAAGTACACAAGAGAGAACAGTATGGCGATCCGTGATGCTGCGTACAAGTGATCTAGCCAGTCTCTCGCTAGGGCTTCGTCTTGCTCCTCTACGGCGGCCGCGGGAGCTTCGGCAGCGGCGGGGGGCTCCGGGGCGGGCGCTGCTGGGGCTCCGCCGGCTGCTTGCCACCTGAGAAGTGAGTTAAAGGTTAGAATTTTGAATTTAAGAGGGTAACTTAACTTTAAGATAAGAGGGCCAGTGTAATATGGACCGAAACGTCAAGAAAACCGAGTTAAATGGACGGATTAATTCATGTATATGTATTTCATAGTTAAGGAACGCGAAAATTGTAAGAATTAAGTCAATTACATCGTTTGATATAAAGGTTTAACTACCTACTAATTAGTGAATGCAATCCCGATCTCGCGGGATCCCGATCTCGCGAGATCCCGTGTATTTTTTCGGGATCAATCCCGAAGCATAATATGACGAGATCCCGTTCGGGATTGTCGGAGAGGGCATTTTCAGCAGCTGGCTACATTGCAATAGACTTAAGATGCCGATTAGAAGCTCATACTATTGATACACTTTGTTTATTAAGAGGCTACTTTCAAAATGCCATGTGATTACTTTTTATTTTGATCTCCTGGAGCTACACCTACTTTTTTGATTATGTTCATGTTAGTACACCTGTTAATTATGTTACGTTGTTAGTAATATTCAAAAATAAAGGCTTTTATTTTCTTTCAAATAATAATTTATTGCATTCACCACACTATCACACGCATATTACATTAAACAAGCCGTTCGAATTGTATTATTTTTACTAACTAGACGGGATCCCGAAAATCTCGGGATCCCGCGGGATTGATATTTCTGATCGCGAGGGATCTCGAGTTGACGATCTTGAGTCGGGATTGCATTCCCTACTACTAATGTATACGTGAATACGTATACGTACACGTGCACCGATCAGTGTATTATTGGGTTATTGTGAAAGAAAACATGTTGCAGAAGTTCCATGATGGGATAAAATTGGGTACAAAATCCTCTCTTAAAGATAATAATAATTACGAAGTAAGCAAACAAAAATTTCGCAGTAAAAAATCCGTTAAAAGTGGTACACTATACATTTAAAGAAAGCTAACAAAATTGACGATAAAATCGGCGTTTTATTTGAAAAGGAATCTGTTTAGTTTGATTTAAAGAATGGAATATTTTCACAACGTCAGTAAATAGCGGGAGAGTTGCCAACAATCCACTATTTTGTTTACTACTAGTTTTTATGTTCATTACAATAGACTGTCTATAAATATGTCTGCCACACCTCCGGGATAAATTTCGTAGTTTATGGGAAACGAATGAGGGAGACTTATTTATAAATTAGCGAACAGAATCCAGCTGGATATGAAATAGAATTTTGCCTACTTTGTAAATTACTAGCAAATACCTAACACTAAATATAATTACAAAAAGGCTCCTTGGCAGAAGTGGCAGAAATTGGGCTTTGAAGTATTCGAACTTAATTATGGTCATAACGTCATCCCTAAATTAACTTACGGCCATTTTCAATGCCCTATCTATTCATTGTTTACTTCGATTTTAACAACTCATTTCAGTATAGCAAAACCTGTCAGCAATAGATCATTTTGTCGTTATATCCTGAGAGAGTCATCTGTAATTGTTGATGGAACATAGAAAACGGCCGTAAGAGTAATAACATAAAAATATTAACATAAAATATCGTCGAGCAGGAAACAATTAAATTCTAAATATAGTAACGCGATTAATTCAGCGACATATCACAATTATGGCTTCAAGGTTTGTTAATATCTACGATATTACTTGCCAAATGACATCACTACCAAAAGTATTACGGTTACTGAAGTATGTCAAAAACTAACTTGCGTCAGTGATCCATTTGCGAATTGCGGTTTCGATTCTGAAGATTTTTAATTAATTACTGTTATGTAAACATATCTGATAGGTATCTTATTAGATATCAGTGCTTATAGCTGCTAGCGAACGTCGCGCGTCGGTCGGCAAACGATCAGTACGTTAAGCAATGTTAGCGCGGCCATCCCATAGATGGTAGGCCATATTATTATGGAGTAGTATTTGAACTTAGCGTCCACAAAGTACGGCGAGCATTTGGTACCAACATTTTTGTGTTTTGACACCTGGGTACCAAAGCATGGCAAATAAATGCTTTTTCGTAACAAAAATTGTTTAAAAAGTTACAAATATTTGTGCAAAGAAACCTAATAAATTAAGTGCATAATTCAACTCATTGTAGATAGTATTTATTCAAGTGTGACCGTAACAATGGTAGCGGACGTACTTACCTAATACAACAAAAAACTGTATCAATTACTTCGATAACTTATTTTATTGTTTCGTAATTGGTTAACGCAAACGCTGACGTGGTCTTGTGTGTAGTTGGAATATTTTTCATTGGCATTTCATTGCGTATTGACAAATATAGGATAGTTTGTGGATTTTAGGGAAAAAAGGAGATGAATATAAGATGACTAGCTGACTCGCGCAATTTCGCTTGCGTCACATAAGAGAGAAAGGGTCATACTTTTCCCCGTTTTTGTAACATTTTTTACTGGTACTCGGCTCCTGTTGGTCGTAGCGTGATGTTATATAGCCATAGCCTTCCTCAATAAATAGGCTATCCAACAGTAAAATGATTTTTCAATTCGCACCAGTAGTTCCTAAGATTAGCGTGTTCAAACAATTGAACAAACAAACTCTTTAGCTTTATAATATTAGTATAGATTAGCATTTGATTGCGTTGTGACGAATATAGAATAGTTTGTGGGTTTCAGGGAATAAAGAAGAAGAATATAAGATGGTTGGGACGCCGAAGGGTTGAAAATGTGTGGGGCTTTATTCGATGTTTATTGTGTAGAAATGAAAATGATGTTTTTTTTTTGTTGTTTCCTAGCCTTGGCACTCTGGATTCGTTTTATTTTACAGGGTTTACAGAGAAGTACCTAGTGCGGTCTGGAGGTAGTTGCACATACATAAGACTTTTGCGTATGACTAGAATCCACAGACAATGACTTTCAAAGAGTCTATACTGTACAGAAAAGACAGTCTTGGTCTGTTCTGTTATGTGTCTACCACCTCTTTGTAGATGATGAATGGTGTATTTATTGGTACATAATGGGTCTTTATAGTAATGGGAGAAAACCATATTTTACGCGCTCTGAAGCACGAAGAGGCTCAACTAAACTACTATAAAGTGGCCGATTATGTTAACTTTTCCTTTAAATATAGCAGTAAAAACTATATTAACATCAAAACAATGTATTTTCACGTTTATCCTCATACCAACAACATAATTTATAGAATTTCGATCGATATATCAATAGACATACAATGGATTGCTATACCTAACTAATTACAAAACTGTACTATAATTTAGGTGTATCCTTTAAAATGAAAGTAATTGTTTTTTTTTCTGATTTTGAGTCTCAGTTACGCTTTAACAGGTCAACTAAATCGAATTAAATTTGACCGGCCGATAGTCTCCTAAAGAAAAAGATATACTTCTAAAAGATATAAGCTTCTTTTCAATCCACGCAAATTTTGTAAAAAGTATTTATATAGAAAAGCGTAGGTACTTACATATTAGCATACTGCTGCATATACTGCAAATAAGCTTGCTGCATCATCATCATATGATTGGCCAACTGCGCTGGATCATTCGGCACCGGGAGATATCCCTCCCCGAAATTATAATTAGGATAAGGTGGGACTCTCCCATAATTATTGACGAAAGAGCTTAGATAATTCTGCATCTCCACATTGTGATTCTGGTCGTTCTGTCTCGTCTCCGGCCGCGGAGGTTCGGCCGGAGTTTCAGTCTGTGGTGTTTCAACATTTCGTCGTCTTATTCCCTCTGTGTTCACCACTGGAGGAGGAGGTTCCACCCTCCGACTCGGAGTGCAGACTAGGTGCATTGTGTGAGCGATCTGACTCTCGTATGTTCGAAGAACGTCTTTCAATATCGTGTTGTCGTCTAATAACTGGCCGGAGTATATTATTTTCTGTTCCTCTGTTCTCTGTAAAGAAGGAAACAAGAAAGTTTAAGTTAAAGGATAAAAGTATATGGATTATTTTGTAAATTGTATGCAAGATCGTAAAGGCATTAAAAGAGCTTTAGGTATCGGAACTCTGTTTCATCGTAATTTCTAAAAGAAGGCAAACGTTGCTTTAGTATGTCTTTTTGGAAAATAAAGATCAAATAGAATGTTTGTTGTTTCATCGAATACTTTTTACATAGAATTAGAGTAGAGTACAGAAGCTCATAAAGTAATTAATGAATAAATGCGACATTGAATTGATTACTACACGCACAAACTATGAAACATATTCATTACAAAGGTCTAGTACTTAGCAACATCAGTTAATTAGATGTAGAACAGGCACGAACGCATATGAAGCAAAACAAGCAAGCATCGAGGCAAAAATAACTATGTCTGAATATCGTAACATAATGGCTGAATACAAGGTATAATTTTCTCTTATTTTGTGTACACAAATCCTACAATCAGAAGCTGAAATTATAATAAGTATGAATCTTAAGTGTTGTTGCGTAGTCAGTGATAACACTGACATTCCTAGTTATCATGTCTTGTTATCATCAATTTGTTATCATTAGAGTTTCTGACTCTTAGTATCTGAGGAAACTCTTGTGTGGTCAGGATTATGTGGAAAATTATATTGCCTAATGATGTCTAAGATAATGTTTAGAAATTGTCTAATTGAGAATGGTTACAGGTTTTTAGATCCTGATGGCTTGTGTGTCACCACAGACTACAGAGGTCGAGTTTCTCCTATCCGGATAAGTGCTCTACTGTCAGTTTCTTTAATTAACTGTCACTTTAGTATCCTATACTTATCTAGAAATTGTGAAACTGGCCTTTCAAGTAGTTTTTGATGCAGGTAGAAGAATAAACGTCCCTGGCATATCGGCGTTGTAGAATTTATTGCGGTTACGCTTTTTTCTAAAAAGTTTTGTTTGTGGCTACCATTGCGACGGGACTTGAGAGATCGTGGGTTCGATTCTCACTGGTCTCTAGATGTACACCGTAAACAAATCCACATTATTTTTATGTACTAAAGTAACTATTGGTGCTAGTCAGTTCTTTTTTTAAGTTTTTTGTTATAAAATAAGAGAAAATAATTCCTAACTTTTGAAGCAATCTTTTCACGGTATTCGAATTCTTGATTAAGTACAACGAAATAACTAGAATCGTCTTAGTTTTCGCACTTGTTAGATTTCTCGTATCACGGCATTTATTCCCCAAGGTTGAAGTTAATCGCCTTATTGTACACAGTCACGAGACAGTTTTTGTTTAAAACTAATTATTTTGAACGTAAACAAACTTTAATCTGTTTATTAGAAATCTGGTGTAAGCTTGAGAGATTAATTTTGTAGGTAGCCCTTTTGGGCCATTTTTGCAACTTGTGATGAGTCAAATCATAGACTAACTAACACTACCCGTATAAACTTTAATTTTAATACAAATAGAAAAGTATGTTTAAAGAAGAAAAGTCTTGATTTTACGAGTAGGTACGTATGTAGAAAAGTGATGTACCTAGCCTCTTCCTATCCCTATGGGAAAAAGGTGCAATTGAAATGTATAGAAAATAAATAGCTCTCGTTATGTTTAATGTGAAATTTTAACCTGAATATAACTGTAGCTATGTTAAAAAGTGCCGTAAAGCTTATCTAAGCTATTAACACAGTAGTGAAAGAATTTAGCTAGCATTGTTTATGTTTTCCGTTATCGTTGCTACGTTCCTGGAATTCAGGCCAGAGGTAGGTGACAATGATAAGGGGAACTGTAAAACTAATATTATATTATTATTCTATGGTCGCCTCTGTGGTCTAGCCGGTAGAATACTACTACTGAGTATCAAGTGTCAAGTTAGATAGACAAAGTGCTATCAAGCTTTTCTTATTTCAATGATGTTTGTATATCGATTTCTTTTGAAAATCACAGTAGGCAATCTGCTCATACTCATCATAATCACTAATTATAAATGCTAATTATTAATCAGCCACTCCAGGTGCTGTAAAAGTGAAGGAAAGGACCTTTTGCTTGTATTGGTATATCGACTTTTCGTTACATTGGTTTTTTCTTCAAGATGTTTTTATTTATCGACGTTTTTCATACCGATTTATGCATCATTACATGCCGAACCAAAGTCAACTTTATTCAGATAATATACGAGTAAGTTGTCATTATATTATGTCGTATCTTATTCAAATAAACTTACGCAATGATATTTGTAGTAATGACATGCAAATTAATTCTGCTTGTGTGAAAATTACTTGCTGTTTTTACTTTTACAATATAAATTGAGGATAAATGATAATAAGTCGAATTCAATGAAAGTAGTAATGTGAAGATCTTTTCATTGTTTTAGCAACTGGACTCAGCTGGTATGTGCTACATAAATGTTATTGAATGTCACGAATTATGTTTATCAATAACGCTACTTTAGAATTACTTGAATACTAGAGAAGTTTTATAGCATAAGACCACGTTAGCAATAGAAAGTCGCTAACAAAAGTAGGTAGGTACCTATAGGCCATTTTTTAATTGCCTTTTAAACCTAATATTATGAACAAGTTCGGATACACGTCTGTTACTAAACCGCGCCGAAAATACTGAACCGATTTTAACGGAACTTGACTATGATACATAGGCTAATGTCAAAAAAGAAATACTACTAGCTTTTATTCACGATTTTGTCTGTAACATAAGATATTAAACTATAATAACTTAGTCCACCTCAACGGAGCTACAGTGAAGAGTCAGTTTTTAATAAATAACACACACAGGTAGTAGAATTTTCAAATATACCAAGCATGTTATCTGTAACTAGCTGACACGCGCAACTTCGCTTGCGTTACATAAGCGTTAAAAATTTTCCCCGTTTTTGTAACATTTTTCACTGGTACTCTGCTCCTATTGGTAGTAGCGCGATGATATATAGCCTATAACCTTCCTCGATAAATGGACTATCTAACACTGAAAGAATTTTTCAAATCGGACCAGTAGTTCCTGAGATTAGCGCGTTCAAACAAACAAACAAACAAACAAACTCTTCAGCTTTATAATATTAGTATAGATGAACATTTTTATGCAGAATATGGTTCCAGACTAGTCATATTTATGTTTAAAACACAAATGACAAATGGAATGTCATTAATATGAATATGAATAGGTTGTTATCAAACAAACATATTTGTGCAAATAAACTGCAGTTTTTTTCAATAAACACCTGGCTATGATAACACAAGCTTTGTTGCTATGAGTCTTGGGTTATGAATCAGGTGGATGATCATTAAGTACCTGATCCCTATCATCAAGACTTTACTGTCAATTTAAATAAATAAATTTCTGTATAGGTATGTGAGCACTTAAAAGAAATACATTTAAAAAAACCTGATCCAAATTTCAGATGTATATGGATTATAGTAATATGGCTTATGACCTTGCTTAGTTTCCATGGGATTTTCGAAATAAAAGCTATCATATGGCTTTTCCATGTCTCAAACTATCTTTGTGCAGAGGATCATCTAAAGTGGTTCAGTGGTTTAGAGACAAAAGAGACAAGAAACAAAAAAGTTAGTATTAAATATACAATATTCATAATACAATTTCAACAAAACAAGTAGCTATTTCATCTGAAGTATTTTTCATTTAACATGTATATTTTTGCAACACACGCAACCAGTAAGGAAGTTCGACGTATATTTTGATTGGTACAATGTTATCAAGAAAACAATCCTATCAAGCACATTGTGGCTTGAGTTGATAACAGTTTGTACCTAACATGGTTGACTGACGATATAATTAAAATTGGCAATTATTTTTCAAAATAACAACTGTGAATACTATTTTATGTATTCTATTACATAACTTAATGGTTATTTTTAACACCTTGTTTTATAGCTTATAATCTTTTATAATAACACACATAATAGGTTTCATAACACCATCAAAACTTATATTATTTGTTGTATGGCATCCCCCTACCCTAGATATTTATTTTATTGTTTTCTTGTATGAGTTGTTATAAAGAAAACTTGTAAAAATTTCAACTGCCTAACTATCATAGTTCATGAGATACAACCTGGTAACAACCACATATGTTAAGTACGGAACTCAAAAAAAAGAGTTGTTTCATTTTGAGTTACTTAACATAGCATTAGACATAATGTAACAGCAAAGATAATATTGACTGTGAATTTTGTCTATTAAATACCATTTTGTATATTAAAATTCAAATACTATGTTTCTTTGAGGATGGAATAAAAGTATTTACTAAAGGATGTAATTTTCTGGGCCATAGCCAATTGAATGGGGTTTTTTAAAATAAACATTATTCAGAAATTCCAAATAATGATAATATTTATTTATAGATTATTGCCATCTGTCAGGGTTAAGTATTAGGTAATCAATGTTAATTACTTTACTCTGATTAGATTTTTGATAAAATATACACAGTTAGGTACCTACTTATTTTCACATTGCCAGTGTTTGCAAATTATGACCCTACATTTTTTTTAGTTAGGTATACCTATTTATTTTTACTACGGTATAGTTTGGTTCTAGAAGTAATTTAATACGGTATGAACATTTGGATAGTGATTACTGATTAATACTTTGGTTTATGTTCTGACTAGAAACTAAACAATATTTTAGATTTTTTTTTTTGCAAATACCACCAGTTTTTATAAGTTTATTTTTATAACAATGTAGTTTGGTTTTAGACATAGGTAATTTAAATTGTATGTATATTTTTGGCCTGAAACTGATGAACAGTCAGGTTTATTTAAAATATTATCTCAAATTCTACTGGACTTCTTCCAATTCTTATAGGGAGCCTCTTCTTGGTAGTTATTATTAGTTGTTTCAGTAAATATAAATGGAAATTTAACTCAATGCAGATAATTACTAAATTATTCATAATAATGTATGTTATTCGGCCATAAATGTTGTTAAAATAGTTTATAAATAATCACACTGTAACTACAAATTCTAGACTTCATTATATTGATAAGCCTGGAGGTCTATGATAAGAGTAAACATGCATTAAAATAGATAAGCAGTTAAATTCCAGAACTATCATGAACACAAATAAATTATGATTTATGAACATTGTATTTTTTTATATACAAAAAAATACACTCAAGACCAGAGGTCACGCATAGACTATTATTAGATTTTTTTTATGCGCATTTAAGGTATGTTTTGAATGCTTAGATCGTTTAGGAATGGTACTCACAGGTTTACTCGGATACACTTCGGCTAAATGGCCCTTCAGTTGCCGCACAGTCCATGACGATTGACATTCTATGTTTTGATCCTCAATCTGCTGGTTCGGCGCCTTTACAATCAATACCACGTTATCTGGTATCATTTTCAAACATTCAACAGTTCTTCGCTATTATTAGATAACACTTTGTAAACCGTGATTTTTAAAACACGCAGTTTCAACAGGAAACAAGTTTTATACGCACTTCAGTAATAAACACTAGAATTTATCGCTGACGCAATATACTATGAAAGATTTTCTATATCACAAGCGTCTCGTCCAAATAGGTAGTGACCAAATAAATTGGTTTTGATGTAAATAAATACTTAGCTAAATGGGGCTCGGCACTTGTCAATTTGCCCATGAAATTATCTGTCGTTATGCCATTGGTCCAGCGTTGAATAATGACGTCAAATTATTGTTACCGATTACAATTTCCGAAATGACACATAGGTCATTTTTTATTTGTTTTAGAATACCTTCGTTCTATTGGTCAATAAATAAATCTGGATAGGATAGACCAATCCTAGCCAGAATAATCTTTTTCGTTTTCTTACACTTTTGCAGTGTTGCCACTTTGTTTTGTTACTGAACGAATTCACAGAATGAAAACAATTTAGAAACTTTAATAATGGTATATTCTAAGATTTCAAATTTTCAGCATTCATGAGGGAATTATTTTATTGCGCTGCAATTAACACTTGACTGCGATTTTATAGTGAGGCAAAATAATAATCAATAAACGGATTTCTAAACCACTGCTCGACTGATTCTGAACGTTAAATGCAAATGCCAATACCGTTGTCAAACTAAATAACCTCAAAACTGTTTGTTTTGGAATAGTATTATATTATTCTTTAAATCAAATAATTGCAAAAAACTATTTATTAAGCAGTCAAAGAAGTATGAATGATTAAAACATTAACGAACAAGGACATACGTTGAGATTCAGTTCTGAAAAAAGTTTGTTTACAAAACAATCAACAATCATGGGTGTCACAGTGTAAGTGGATTTTTTCATTTAATTATACATTAGTTAGACTTAAGTTGGTCCCAAATTATGATTTCCGCCTTTATATTTCTTACAATTGCCTGATTTGTTACAAAAACATAGTATATTCCGCCGAGGTTTGAGTGATAACCGACCCGGCCAACCTGTGACGGCCTACCCTAGCGGACGCCGTATCATGTTCACTATTAATAGGTTTTTAAATAATATGTACGCGTAGTTGTTAATACTGTTGTTATAGATAAACATATAATAAGAAACGGGAATTACCGCAAACACGCATTTTACCTTAAAATGCCTAACGTTTCGGCGCAGGTTGCGCAGGTTTCCTGTTATATATTAAACATGCAACACGAGAGTTTAAAAGTTATGATAGGTATTAACAGTTATTAACATCTCTGGTTGTAATTCGATGTGGGTTGATGTTGGTTAAAATTACTTTATTTCTATGTTTTTTACAGTTTACAGCAATACCCAGTACCGGAGAACAAAACAGGCACTTATGTGATAGAGCTGCTGACTAAACGTATTCTAGCACTAGGTGCATCTCAACAAGGACAGTTCTTGGTTGACTGTGAGAGTTATTTGTCACATCCACAGATGGGTAAGTGTTACTTATTGGCTAGTTATTAAGTTTGAAAAAAGGGGTTTGAATGTAATGTCTGTTTTGTAGATTTCAAGTATGTACAAATTGAAAATATCTAGATTAAAGTATAGATTGACAAAACCTATATTCAAACATGTTACTCCACAAGGCCTTTTTTGAAAACCTTTAAATTATACCTTCAACCTTAGATTTGAAATAGAGGTAAGAAAAATGACAATCCAAAATGATGTAAAATGCTAAAAGAATAGACACTCATAAAGTTCAAAGTTTTTTAACTCTATGTTTCAAACAAAATGTTCTAAGGTTTTGATTCTTCTGCTTATTTTCTTGTTTTGTTTTATTTCCAAATAAGAAATTTGAACATGCAAAATAATGTTTAAATCTTAATTAATCACATTGCAGGAACAACAAAAACAGTTCACATACTCCACAACTCTGAACAACCAGCATCTGTCTTCTCCATCCTAGAAAGTGGTTCAAAGAACATCCATGTCATAGCAGACGGTCTCTTCGACCTGCTAATGATGAAACTCTCACAACACTATACTTCTAAGAAACAAACTAAGATAGAGAGTAAAGGACCGAGGTTTGAACTTGGCGATTTCTGTGTAAAACTTGGATCGGTCACTATGAATCAGAATTTTAAAGGGATTCTTGTGGAGGTAAGTTAATGAATATTTTGTTTTTATAACTCTTTATATACTAGCCAATCCATACTATAACTTATGTTTTATATGAGTGGAAGTTTGCTCTGTTACCCTATAATGTTTAGAGCTGAATCAATTTATGAAAAACATTAGAGTAGAAATAGTTGACCTTGGGTGGAACATGAGCTATCTATTTTTTCAAAAACCACCTCCTAATGACATCTACACTTAAATATTTATTTTGAAATTGGGTTTTGAGATATATTTATTTTGTTAACAAAATTTTAATAATCCTAAACATTTATCAATAATTTTCAGGTGGAATACCGCCCCTGTGTAACAGCAAACGCAGTATGGGGTCTACTCCGGGAGTTCCTTCAAGGGCTCCTCGGTCCAGCAGTACCAGTCCAGCCTCCACAACATCTACTAAGTCGAATGAACGAGATATACACACCAATGGACACAATATACCAGTATTTAGAACATTTCAGTGCGTACAGAAAGATTACCGGAATGAGGAGTGCATAGTACTAAGTTTAGTTTATTTTAACTTTCTGTCTGCAAGATAGTGTTCTAGGATAAGTATTTGTAATAAATATTTCTTTATAAATGTGTAGTTTTGTTTATTAGTTCGTTCAAACAGACCTCTTACTGTGGACTATGTTATATGTATAGTGCTTCTTAATTTATATTCGTCAAGTACTTTACAGTTCGTGAATGCCTCTGTGGCGCGGTCGGTAGTGCATGCGACGGCCGCACAATTTAAACAACAAATTATCAGATTAGAATAATATTAGGTCTTGTTTGTCTTTGGATTCAGCTGTGTTTTTTCCGTAAAAGCATTTCCTAAACATTCACACATCACATATACTTTTACTCAGATAAAGTGTTACTCAATATTTATATTTACTCATATTGAATAACAATCACTAGATTATAAAACAATAACAATAAATAGCAGTGATACTTCTCGTTTAGTTATTATACAAGTTTATAGTGAAGTGCAGTGTATTGGAAAATCTAAGAGATATATTGAGATGATTTTTATTGTGATAGTATTGTTGAAAGATAAGTATTTCTTTAATTTAAATATATTATCTTGTTCCTCTTCCGGGGTATGAATTTATGTATAATTTTTGTTAAGTTAATAAATAAATTTAACCCATTAATGTCCCACTGCTGGGCAAGGGTCTCCTCCCGTAATGAGGGAGGGGTTAGGCCTTGAGTCCACCACGCTGGCCAAGTGCGGGTTGGGGACTTTGCATGCCTTCAATTAATGTAGTAAACAAATTTTAGGCATGCAAGGTTTCCTCACGATGTTTTCCTTCACCGTTGGAGCATGTGATAATTATTTCTAATACACACATAACTTCGAAAAGTCATTGGTGTGTTGCCTCGGGTTCGAACCTGCGACCACTTGCGTGGGAGGTGTCAACTTATACCACTTGGCTATCACTGCTCTTTTTGTTAAGTTAGGTATATAGTTTTTTTTATGTTAATACAGACCTATTTATAGACATCTTACATAACAATTAAACAACAGCATTTTGTACAACAATAGGCACAATAAACGACAAACACGTTTTTGTTTGAAGTTTTGGTACATATTACATTGATTGTGGTCGTGTGACGCCAAGCAAAAGTCGAGGGGAAATACGCTTGATCGCTGTAATCCCTTTAAATCTTATAATATGGATCAAATTAAAATACCTACTTCTCTATAATATTCAGTGCGTACAATATCATCGGTGAAGTTGGACTTAGTAGACTGTGGCGTGGATCATTCGCCGCAAGTGATTGAAGGAGACGTCAAGATAACCCAGTATCCCTGGCTTGGAATACTATTTTACCCATACTGTAAGTACCTACATAATATTATCATGTTTTATCTAGTTTCGACCACTAATGGAAAATATCGTCTAGTCTGACAATATTTAAAGTTCTTCAAGAAATTTTGCTGAAGTTGCTTCAAGTTTTGAAGTTTTATTGCTTTAAATTAAACCTAGAGGTCGAAAAGTGTTTGGAGGCTTAAACATTTACTTTGGCGACTTTTTCATCCGAAGTAGAACAAGAATGACTAAGTACTTCCACTTATAGTTCTGATTTCTATCGCTAGGGGGCGAGAGTGGTAACATGCGGTCTGTAACATCAGTCGTTCTCATTCACAAGGAGTTCGTTATTGGTTCCGCATCTGAAATTGCAGCAATGCCTAGCGGTAACTTCAGGTGAGGGATTCATTTTAAAAATAGGTTCTTAAATTTATTGCAACTCCAAAGACGTAACGTTGACTCGAGTAAATGTAGTTTTTATGTCCACTGATTAAAAACAAAAATCAAGTAGAGAAATTACGCAAACCACGGAGACAGTTAAAGACACCATCAAAAGAATGTCAAAAAACAGGGTCAAAATCTTCATATCGTACTCCGTCAGCTGCATATAAAAGATTTTTTGACGAAATAAATATGACGCTTATTCATATATTGATACTAGATGAGTTGTGAACAAAATATAACATCGTGAATCAGGCAAAGGAAAGTTTGTAAAGATCCTGTGTGAAAAAGGCGTGATATTACACATATATGTATGTATAATAAATAATAATAAATATTAATAAATTATTATTATTATTTTTATGTATGTATCATAAATTAATGTTTGTGAGTCCATAAGTATATTTTCAGGAAAAAATCCCGCGTATTACTCGCCGAGGGCTGGGAACGTCCCGGGCGGCGAGTACGTAGCTACATGCTACACCCAGAATACGGCGATGTTTTCAACACGCTCGCTTTGATCCAGTTGAAAGATGTCGTTAAAGATGGTAAGAATTCAACACCTTGCCTACATTGCTTGCTCTTCAATGAACAAGAAATGAAATGAATGAAGAGGAAACTTCACTTTGGATCCCACGATAAACATTTGTTGCGAAAAAAAAGTATTTTATTTTTACTAAAGATGTGAGGTAAGGGGAAGTCATCTCTCGTACCAAGCATGCGGGCACTATAACAACCGATAGCCGGGTCCTGACTGAGCGAGCAGCCTCACAAGGCAATAGGCCTCGGTCCCGCTCATTTTGATCTGAAAGAAAAGAGACCTAGATATTTCCTCCCGAGGCTGCTCGCTCAGTCAGGGCCTGGCTAATGAAAACGGTTGCCAATGCATGCGGGCTCTATGGCATGCGTTTATAAAATCTCCTGCAGCCCGTTTTTGTTTATAATATGGCTATGAATAAGTTTAAAGTAACTTGAAATTTATATTTTACAGCATCTATTAAACCAGTGTGTCCGCCTCCAGACTCCTTTCTAAAGAGTCCCATATTCTACGTCGTTAAAATGAAAGATGGTGAGTTTTCCCATTTAGATCTATGATGGTTTAAACTTATTGACAAAAAATACCATATGCGTGGTAAAGTTTTAGCACAACTTTGGACTATATGACTATTTGAAATACTTTGTACGAAGTTTACGAAACAAAAGATATTTTTAATTAGAATTTGAATTGAACTTGGGTAAAACTTTTGTTATTAGCTGCATCACGGAAGATTTCTTTACAGATTTCCATTCGTTGGATAAGGAGGTGATCAGGGTGATGCATATACCGGGGAAATTGTGCAAGGATTTTTATGTAGCAGCTAATGTAAGTAAGATCAAGTAACAAGTTACTGCACCTATATTTCAGGTATAGAAAGTATTTGTAATAAATTAACCCATTATTGTCCCGCCGCTGGACAAGGGTGCATCATTAGCCGAATGGTATCCGTATAAGCGTTCGCTTTCCATGCAAGTGGTCGAGGAAGTTAAGACCATAAAGTGCATTAGGCCAGCGTGGTGTAAGGCCTAACCCCTCCCTCGTTTCGGGTGGAGACCGTCTTGTCCAGTAGTGGGACATTAATGGATGAAATTACTTCCAGCTATACAGCAAAAGACTACGACCTCCTCACGTGGCGTGCGCGGTGTCATTAAATCCGAGTGGCGTGTGTGTGTGGAATGAAGGAGCTGCTCTCGTCATCCGAGATATTTGGGGGAGATGGCAACTGGTGAGTAACAAGGTCTATTGGTATAAATGTTTGCTGTAAATACGGACAAATGGCCATAAAAAATCTTCTCATATTTTTTTATGGCGATTTATTTCACTACCGACTGAGAAACCACGATCAACACATGTGCGAATTGTTGACTAACTGGTGAAGGCATAGGCTACATTCTAGCAAAAAAGTGGACGGATCTGAAGGCATTATTTAATCCTATTTCATAAAGAATAATGCCTGGTTTCGGAGTACATTTAGCGGTAGTTTATCTATTCAATAGCTTTTTTTATGTGAGTGTACACACTATTAAATAGATAAACTACCGCTAAATGTACCTCAGAAACCGGGGGTTAGTCCAGTAATATCATTCGAAGTTTATAGCAATTCTTTCACTTATCTACTTTAAATTATTCCTTCAGCTAGGTTTAGGTGTCCGTGGTCCGGGTTGCGGCGCACCCTCACGTTTTTTAGACATGATGAGCTACATGCCCTGGCTGCAACATACCTTGGATCAGTTCAACAGAGTCACTATATCCAGGATTAATCAACGACAATTTGTTTTGAGATGTAAGTTTTTTCCATAAATATTGTGGTTCTTGGGAACGGAAACGAAGAAAATATCTCAACGGCACACAGGCGAAATACCTACTTAATCATTAGCGAAAGCAGATCGAGGGTTTAATTTTTACCCACTACCGATTAAAATGGTGAAGTAAGAAGATTTTCGCTGCGACTCGTAGTCAAAAATCTGGTGATGAGCTTAGTATATGTTATTTAATTATTTTAGAACTGTTTTTTTAAAGTAAGATTATTTGCTACTTATTTCATAAACAGCGAGACATGAAACGGCTGACTCATATGCGTTCATAAATGTTAATAACTATAGGAGTTATAGATTGTCGTTGTATATTTCCAGCTGGTTCCACAACGCAGAAGTTTGGCGACTGCGACGAGGAAGACATGGTGAACTTGATCTACAGAGACCAGATACAACTGAGTTCTGATAACGTGCAGTTCAAGAGATTGACTTACACGGTAACCTATATTTTAAACCTCTCTGTCAGCTATGTACCTACTAAGAATATATATTATTTGTTTAGTATGAAAGTATATATGTATAAGGTCGGGGAAAAAGTCTTTTCGCATTATAGTATGTAGGAACTTGTAATAAAATCTCTTTGGCATCAAGAATCACAAATGAGTACAAGTTCATTAGATTTCTTTCAGTGAGCTCGTGAGGTACCCAAATATCGAGCTTTTTTTGTGTAGAGAAAAGATTTTATTACAAGTTCATACATACTATACTGCGAAAAGATTTTTTCCCGACCTAAGATAAAGAAGATGAATTAGCTATGAGGAAGATGTTTGCCCAGTAATTATGTCACAGAAACACCTAGGACACGAAATGGGAATGGGATAAGACCGTAACTTACAGGGGGTCACGTGTGTAGGATAAGTATAGAAGTTACTTATATGTATACTTAATATCCGTAGGTTTGTGTTATCCAGAAGTCGTCCTATATGGATAGTATGACATTGAGATAACAGCGTGTTTCTTCTTTGTTTCTAGTTAACGATATACCAGAACGTAGAGTACAGTTGTTTGATTCTACGGATGTTAAACGCGGCGGGAACAGCTGAGATGAACGTACGACACATGTGTCCTAGAGCTGCTAACAAACAACCTTGTTATGAGCATCGAAGTAAGTTTATTTAACATATTATTATATTATGTCAGAAAAATTGAACGCGCCTGTTATTATACATATAGGATTTAATTGCATCGTCGAGACGTTATGTGATAACGAACAATAATATCGTGAATGCGTTCTTAATGAGCTCAGCTGAACGGCTAAAAAAGAATTGATAGCAGTATAAGAGCAGTGTAACTCCACAAAGGTAAGTACCTTATTTGTACTTAAAAGGCAAGTTTAAAATAAAAAGTAGCTACCTTCATTCTGTTTCTCACGGAGCGATCTGTCGTCAAATATTTGAACAAAATAAAAACAACAATAAAATAAAACATCTTACACCATTTTTAATAACTATAAGTACTAGTATATTTTTTCTGAAGGAAGAACCAATAATTTTAAAATTATCTCAATAATGTCATTAAGGTTTATTAAGACCACTGTAGACGCTTAAAATTGCACCCTACTTTACAGTTTTCGCAAAAAACAATAACTAGAACGTATTCACTTTCTTTTCAGCAACATCTTTCAACATATCAATCGACTTATTCTTCTCTGATTCCTGTACCTTCGACCTCAAAGCATACGGCAAGGAAAAAAGTATGAGGCTTTTAAACATTCATACAGCAAGATCAGACGAAGGTTTAGACTATGAAGACTTCAAAATGGGTCCGGTCGAGTATAGAGGACCCGTTGACATGAACGAAGCGGGTTATGAACCCCTAGACCTGAACATGTGGGTCCCTGAGTATGATATTTGGACTAGTACTGAGTTTGATAATCGCAGTACGCCGACGACGCCGCCTATGTATTGTAAGTATGTTATACTTATTGTTAAATAATAACTAGATAATAATCGTAAAAAAAATACAACTCCCGCACTAAGAAGTGCTCTTGTGTCGCGGGGACTTTTACAAACATACAAACAACGGAGACAAACTACACTTATAACCAGACCCGAAACATTGTGGATCGCACAAATAATTGTTTCGTGTGGGATTCGCAACCACGACCGTGCGTCGGGACGCAATGGTAGCGGCGTGAGGACCTAAACCACTGCGCCTCTGTATACGATGCTGATCACGAGGTCTCGGGCTCGATTCCTAGGCAAACTGCTGTTGGGCATTTCTAATATAATTTATATTCTTAATGCCAGGTAAATGGCAAAAGACTCGAAAGATAGGGCTGCACAATGGTCCCGTTGCACTAAAATGCTGAAAGCAGGAATTTCGATGAAAGAGTCCGAAGTGTAAATTATTTAATTAATTTGTGATTGTTATGCTTTACTATTATTTTCTAATATTATTATTACTTACTACTTTCTGAAGCTAAGAGTGAGAATTTATTCTTCAGTATTCTGACTAACTAACGCCATCTACCGTATAATTTCAGTACCAGACAACGAAAGGCGCAGGACTACGACCACTACAACTATTAGTACTACTACATCAACGCAACGTACAAAGAAAAAACCTAAAATGAAAAATACTAACTACTACTAACTAAATCGTAATGGATGATAATCGTATTAGTAATAATTTTAAGCAAGGCTTTTATACTTTTATGTTGTTGATATTTGACTGTTTTGGTTCTTAAAAAAATACTGTAAGTGTAAAGTCTAAAGAGATTTGGCTGATATTTTTATGACGCCTCCTTGGGAAGAAGTATAAAAGTAAAAAACATTTATTTATTTGTATATTTATTATATCAAACTCTCAAATAGTCGAGTCGCAGTAAATAATGGTAGCTAAGCTTATTTAAAGGATAAATTTAATAAAAAATAAATTGATTTATTTGAGACAAAATAATTCGAAAATTTAAATTTAAACAAAGCACTTAAAGCTAAAATTGTACTAAATTAAATCCAAAATATGAATACATACATACTTACTAACAAACTATTACTGGTGTATAATCTGCCTAATAAATAAATAGAAATTTAAAAAATCTGTTTATCTTTTTCACATTTTTGGTCCCTTAACGAGAATGAAATCAATTGATCAAGCCCTTTCTGAGTTTGAGTTTAACAAAACTTTTGACGAAGCAATTTCTAGAATGAAAACAAACAAATATTAATACTCTTTAAAAATTATGTACATAAATAATATCAAAAATACAAAATTATATATCTTTATTTATGTACATACTAAAGACATAGGATACGGCTAACTCATTATAATATTTAATTATCTGTTTCAGGCCAAAAGCATTGTTCAGCCGCCCTGGGGCTAATTTTGATTTCTTAGATAAAAAGCAATAAACTAATACTGTCATGTATAAATTGGAAACAATATAATATAAAATACTTGTCTTAAATTAATACTAATTAAATAATTAATTATTGCGATATATTGCGAAGTTTTAAGATTAAATACAAATATAATATTAGTTAATTCTACTTAATATATAAAAAGATACTTAATTATTAGAAATATATTTAAACTTCACTCAATTTTATGTTGTGCTTCAAGGTGTCACTATAGATAGAGTGTATTGTAGCCACAGAAATGTTTTTCAGCAACGCTTATGCAAACATCATTGTGCGTACACATACAATCACCCTAAGGTACCACCACAAGTAAAAATATGTATATTTATCACATCCTTATTAAAGTAATAGTATAATTTCACTCTAAGATTATGTGGACAGTGGACTTTAAATTTATATTGCTATTATAATAGTAGATTCAGTAAGTCTAAATATCTATTTACGACTACCATAAGAGTCAATACTTGAAAAAATAAATGATTTTATTTTGAATACATAGGAAGCATGATATAGGTATATATTTTTGCTATAATATTTAGTTTATATGTAACCTCTATCAACGCAGTGTTTCACGTTGTTCGCTTCTCTCAGCCTACCCTCCTTAGTCTTGAAGTTACCGATCTGCCATACATCGTCGATGTTTAAGTGTTCGTCACCCTGGAATAGAGCAAAGAATAGTAAGCATAAGGTTTTAATTAGTTAGTAGTTAAATGTGACGTAAAAAAAAACAAGTTTTTCTAATAAAATATTATGAGATGGGAAATCTATTGTAGCCCAAACAAATTTAACCGTAGTTAAATTTGACACAGGTATTGGCTAGTAGTGCAATAATAGCCGAATTAAATTAATCGAACTTATTATTGTCCCATTGCTGGACAGAGGTCTCCCGAAATGAGAACGGTTAAGCCTTAAAACTAGTGGGATAGATTTAGTCTATTTCTAAATGATATTTTATTAACTGAACAGCTCAGCATCTTACCTCCATCTCCATATTGACAGCATCTTCAGGGTCCAGCACAATAAACGGCGTCGACTCAAAACTGAACGCTAGACCGAAATACGAATACTTTTTAATTTCCTCCATAAACAGCTCCCATGGATACACCTTATTAGGATCACTGCCCATCTCCCTTATTTGTTTAGACAAAACATCATGGTAGTACTTCAACCAATCGTCATAATATTTCTCTCTCAAATCGTGACTGGTACAAGCGTATATCATAAAAGCCAAATCAAGCACCGGCGTCGCACATCTAGTTAACTGAAAATCTATAATTTTCGTATCAACAGGCCTCCCATCTTCGTATTTATACAAAAAGTTGTTAGTCCAAGAATCTCCATGAGAAATAACTCCAGTTTTCGTGGTTTTTGTCGCAGCATTGATCATGTCTTGATACCTTTCTGGTACGCAGAATTGTTTAATTTTTTCCACGTAAATAGAATTAGGGTACTCTTCTTCGACAGCGTTTATAGCAATTCCAGAAATCCTTTTCCAGAAGCGAATATACCAGTCCCAAAGTCTTTCGTCGTAGTATACTTCGAAAATTGCGTTCTTTAACTTTTCAAACTTTTCTGGTTGCTGGTCTTTCATAGCGAAGGATATAGCATGGAATTGTGCGAAGACTTTTAAGGTCATTTTGCAATGATCATTGTCGATCCCTGTTTGGCGAACTGCGCTGCCAAAATTGTGGATGGATTGGTCTTCTAAACAAACTACATCATTACACCCATCGGAGTATGCAAAAACAAGTTTCGCGTATTTATTGAAGGGATCCGAGAGTGTCTTCGTAGATTGAAATTCGAGTAGCCCTGGTAGAACTACTTGGTAGAAATTGATCTCATTTTTGAAAAACTCGTGACTTCTAAATGTAAGTCTTCGGGAGACGCTTTTAGGAATGTTTTTGAGTATCACTTGGACGTAGTTCTTGTCACCTTTCTTGTTGACGCCGTGGATTCTGATGCGAATTAGTTCGCTGAGGTACGAGTCGCCTTTGCCTGTTTCGCTGACATACTGGAATTAAAAAAAACCTTTATTAAAGCAAAAAGTGATTTATACTGTCGCTGGGTAAAGACTCTTTTGCCGGTATATAAGAGGGGATAGAAGATCGAATCTAATACGTGGGCCAAATACGGGTTAGAGACTTAGCAACCTTTTAAATACTGTTTGAAAGAAATCATTAGTTCTGCAAGTAGATATTACGATGTTTTCCTTTACCGTATTAACAAGTGATAATTACTCCAAATAAACAAAAACTTCAAAAAATCATTGCTGATTGCCTTCAGGTCAAACCGGCGGCGAAACGGCCTAGACTTGGCTATCACTGCTTGTAAATAAATAACGTTAATTTCTCACCTCCCAATGAGTGAAAGTATAATCCTCTTTGAACCAGTCGGTGAGAGCTTCGTTGAGACGCTCATTCGTCACCAGCTTGGACACGTGGCTCAATGTGCTGTAGTCTTCTGAATCAGCCATTGTTAAAGCAGGTACCTGGAACTAAATACATAAGTTAGTTTTATAATTAATAATATTATTGTAAATTACTAGACTAAGTATTATAAATAATTATGTATCTGTGGCATAACTACCGCATTGGGTGGTACACCTGTAATGGTAGTTGTAAGCTGTAAGAAATAAATAAATAAATAAATAAAGTCCATTTAGTATCGTTAGAAAGAAGAAATAGTTAATTTTCTCTGCGTGCGTTAATTGTTATAGGACCTGCAACTGAAAGCAAGGTCCATTGAGTATCGTTGGAAGAAAATAAAGTTACTTTTCTTTGCGTGTGTATGGTGGTTAATTCCTAAGCCTAAAATGTTTTTTAATCTGGTTTTATTATTGAGTTTACTGAAACGTAGAAGTTTTAAAATTAAGTAGTGTGTCACATAGTTTGGATAAACAGAAAGTTTAGAATCAAATTTTCTATCCGCTTCGGAGTTGCGATGACACAGACATACTTTTAACAAAATATTATAATGTAGATTTTATAGACTGTTGATATTTCAGTATCACAACAAAAGTAAAATCGCCAACTTAAAAAAATAACTATCGTAATCATAAAATTTCAGACTTGTTTGCATTTTTTTTTTATCTAGCCTATTTCTGTGTCCCACTGCTGAGCAAAGGCCTCTCCCCTAGACTTCCAGTCCCCTCGGTCACTTGCTTCTTCCGGCCAATCTTCCAGGAATAATCTTAGTTTGCATTATAACTTATAAAATGATGTGTAAAAAAATACGATAGTTAAAAATCGTAACCAAAAACTCAAGCTAAAACTTACATGAACCGCTTCGAATCTCTTCACACAATCGTATGTGAAAAAACTGTAGCGTAACGTTATTAAGCGATCAAACTCATTAGTTGTCCTAATATTTACTAAACGTTTTATTGTAAAAATGTAGGGGACGTCCTAGAAAGACATACTTTATCATAAGTAGTCACCCAGTTTGCCTATAGATTAATTCGATAAAGAATACAGGGTGTTGCGACTTTGACAAATAACGTTTGAAGAAGGTTTATTTTGTGTAGTTTTTACTACGCTTTTCAGAGTTTTAATCCTGTTTTCCTCCGAACTGTATGCGTATCACGCATCTCAGTTGACAACTAATGTACGTGAAATAGATTGCATCAGTACTTACATAGGTGCTTTTTTTTTGTTTGTCGTTTGGTTAGTGACCAACCTAGTGTCTTTGTTCGCCCGAAAGGCCTTTGACATGGCTTAACGACTGTTATCTTAGTAGACAGCAGCCGGGACCGACTTTTTACGTGCACTCCGAAGCCGGAGACGCCTAGCTCAAATACCACTAGGCGGTTACCCATCTATGGAATGACCGCGCCAACGGTTGCTTAACCCACAGATCGGTTACCGACCGATGAGCGCAACTGGATATGGGCGTCTCCTCGGTGCTTTAACGTAACGTATTAATGACTATAATCTAACAATCAATAACAACAAAGTGGCTTCAAATAGCTGTCAACTGAGATATGTGATAGCCTCTCTAGATTGGCAAATACACAGTTGAATTTAGTAATAATGTGCAATACTGCTCAACTAAAAGGCACGATTGTGATATCTTATCAGACGACAGACAATTCGAATTTCTAAACGAAACGAAAAATCACGAAAAACTCGTAATGAAAGTATTGAAACACCCTGTATAATCTCAACAGTTCTGATTTGTTTATTTCCATGTATTCATATGTCATACATTATGATGATTGTGGAACTAACATTCTATTCAAAATACTGATAACATTGTTTATATCGACTTGTAATTACTATTTACTATCTACATACATACTTAGATACTACATACATATAGTCTGACAAGTCAGTAGAGAGCCTTGGCATGCGCAATTTATTTAGATTATAATTAACAACTGCACCTTTAGCGCAATGATTAACGTGGTGGGTTCGAATCCCACCCGGGTCAATTATTTGTTAATTTTTCAATATAAGTATGTATTTAGAAGTACATTTATTTATAAGTATGTCTAATACTTATTTGATTAGCACAAGCTCTACTTAGTTTGGAATCAAATGACCGTGTGTGAGTTGTCCAATGATATTAATTATTATTAATAGCTGACCCGCTCAACTTCGCTTGCGTCACATAAAAGAGAATGGATCAAAATTATCCCCGTTTTTGTAACATTTTTTACTGGTACTCTGCTCCTATTGGTCGTAGCCTGATGATATATAGCCTATAGCCTTTCTCGATAAATGGGCTACCTAACACTGAAATAATTTTTCAAATCGGACCAGTACTTCCTGAGATTAGCGCATTCAAACAAACAAACAAACTCTTCAGCTTTATAATATTAGTATAGAAGTATAGATTGTTATTTTTAGCATTTCCATAATAAAGTAGCTGTATTAAACCACCGTTATCTGAAACGAGTGTTGACGGGGCTCCAACGTCTGCGAAGTGTCAACGTCGCGCCAATCGTTAGTAGGTTAGAGGCCCAATCCTGCGGTTCACTTTTGTTCTGAATTTGCATACTTCTGATAGCCGTGATAGCGTGAACCTTGCCTACAAGGCTTTCTACTAAGTTGTTGGACTATAAAATCATGCCTTTTATTTACTATCTAATTATCATTTATTGTGGTAATGTAAATAGTATTCCGTCATTGTTATATTGTCGTTAAAAATCGTTTTATATGTTTGCTTGTATAAAGAAGTACATAAGTAACCTCCTTAAAACATAGCATTTTTTAAAAAGTAGTTTTCGGTTAATGTTTATTATAGGTATAATTTCTCGACACATTTATAATTTCGATTAACACTGATATACCTATAATAGCTCTTTAGATTTATACACGGGAATAAGCGCTCGCATATATTTCTACTTTCTTTATTTTCTGTTTAACTATAATGACTACCTCTGCCGACTTCTATTTAAATGATCATCGTGTGTTAGTTGAATAAAGCTTTCACTTTCTCTAAATGTTGGCCCGTGTAATAGGGGGCAAGTATATTGCAAAAACTCGGCGACTAAATTCTGAGCTAATAATAAGCATATTCCAACAGTATTTGAAAAGTGTCGATAGCATTTTGTCGGAGTCTAGAATTGAATTCGAAACCTCGAGAACTGCACTCGCTTTCACTTCTACTCAGTTCAAAATCGTTACGAAATATTTCATTGATATAACAAAAAGATCATTGATGGCAACTGATCACTATCATTGATGATTGTCTTAACACAGCTATCATAACACATAAAGAACATCATATGTATTCGTTATATATTTGCACACGACATAGGTGCCTATGTACTATACAATAAAGGAAAAATACAAATAATCTAGCTAGCTAATGACTACCTACTATGTTCATGGTCCGTTGCATTGCCTGATAGGTATAATCAACATCTGTTGAAAATTTAGTGCAGTGTATTACACTATGTCATGTGATTTCCTAACTTTTAAACTCTCGCGTTGCATGATTAATGTAGGTATAATAGAATACGGGAACTAACGCGAACACGCATTCTACCTTCAAATACCTAACGTTTCGGCGCAGGTTGCACTCGCCGTGGTCGCAGGCTGACTTGAGCAGTCACGGCTAGTGCAACCAACAAGGTATTTTAAGGTAAAATGCGTGTTCGCGTTAATTCTCGTATTCTATTATAGGTACATGTGATTTCCTGTTGGATGTTGCTAAGAAAATAACTGGTCAAGTGAGAATTAGACCTGCACAGAAAGGGTTTACTATTGCATGTTTCTTTGGGCTCCTATTTTTGCCCTTTAGGTATGGAACCCTAAAAAGAATAAGCAAGTAGATTTTATGTGCAAATATTGATTAAATAGGGAACCTATTTGACTATTCATTTTAGCAGTTCTTTTCTTTTAAAAAAGAATAAAAATTACAAATGGTTCTTTTTGCCTTGCTATCAATAAATTTTGCCATAGGTAAGATATATTGATTGCAAGGCAATATAATATACAAGATCTATAATTTAATTTACCTATGGCATAATTTGAATGAATACTCTTTCCGGTAAAACTGTATAAATACTTTGAAATATAAAATACTATTTGATTATAAACAAATACAGACATAAATTATAATGATTAAGTATCATGTTATTGTGTAGTGTATTACAAATAATACACTAGACACAATAATGATCTATAAAATATATGTGTGTGCAATACACACATGATTTATATAGTGTATGTGTAAGTGTGTGTTGAAGTCAATTGTACTGCCCACACAATCATGTTATGATTGAGATAGGCTAATAGCTCACGTACCATTGAATTGTGTACTCAGTAAAAATAGGTCACAAGTGGACAAATAGTGACTTTATCTTAAGTCCTTTTTCCATTAAACAAGCGTACAAGTTCAAGTGAAGATAATTTCACACAGTCTATTTCTTATTGGATAGAATATCATTTTAAAATTAAAATTGTGCTGAATGGATTAGCTTTTAATTAAAAAATTAAGATGCATAGTTCAAGATCGGTTGCTTTTTTATAGTATGTATCCCATAAGAAATAAGCAGCAGTGTTCCAAATTTATCCACTAGGTTTCTTAAACTAGATTTTTATTTTATGTAGCGAGTCTATTGCTGTTGGTCATCAATGGTGACTTATTAAAATTATTTTAAGTAGTATAAACATATTTATATTGTATTTTTATATTCAAACTATAAAGAACATTAAAAAAATTGTATTGAATAAAAAAAAGTAAGTTTAAAAAACTCATAAAAGTTGTTAGTGGTAATAGTGTTTCTAGTTTACTGCCACGTTACTATGTTTCTATGTCAAGAAAGGCTATTTCTAAGAATAATATGACTAAACTTATATAATATTTTTTGAAGCAAATATAATATCTACGATGTCGAAATTTACTCAAATGTAAACGAAATTTAATTAAAAGTCAATCTCTTTAATTAAAATTGCAATAAAACTACTCTTTTATTAGAAAATAAAGAAGTTAAATTGCTTATTAAAACTTCTACCGAACAAATGTCAGTTTTTCCGAAGTTTTTACGCTTACTTTAGTCGGTAAATGATAGTTATGCGTAAGAAATGTATGGATTTATTTACCTTGCGTATGAATTACGCGCCACTGTAAGTTATTTCGAGTAAACTTCAATAAAAGAGATAACAGAATATAATATTGACAAATAGCACAGTAGCAGCAACACGAATGAACACAATAACACAACTGATTTTGGTCAACAAAACATTTCAATGATTCGATAGGGTTATAGAGTATTTCGCATTTGGTCGTATAATCATTTGACAGAATTGCAGTGACGTATGGCAAAGTGACGGGGAAGGCAGCATTCTCGTTACGTTCAACGATTTTGAATGCATTTCAATTTAAAGGTGAGTTTGTCGGTTTGTTGTAGTATACTTTTTTTTTTATAAATATTCATTCCTTACTTGCTTAATGGCTTATGTGCGTGAGTTATAATCGTTTCTCTCTATAAATAGACTCAATTTCATTTTTCTTCAGATGGGATTTGTCCATTAGGTATTAAGTGATTTTATCAATAAACAATTAAGTACCTACTTAGATGATGTGTAATGAATCCGAATAAAAATTGACAGTTTAATGATCTATTTTACGGGATAAGTATTACGTTTTTTTTTGTGATAAAGTAAGCAGGTATTTTTCCTGTACCGATATCAACATTGGACATTTAATTTTGCAAACTATATTTTCATTTGATTCATTTGTTTTAAAATAGGGTTTATATTATATGTACTATAGGCAAGTTTTTCAATATAGGTTGACGAAAGCAATGCCTAAACGAACGTAGGTAGCTGGTTTGAATTCTGTTTGTGGTTCAGAAATTATATGTAAAGTCGGTATGTCAAGTCTTGTTTGAAAGGTCGTGGGTTCGAATTCTGCTTTCTCGATTCTCTACCGATGTTAAACTACTGACGACATAAGCCTTACTGAAGAGGTTGATAGGATTTTAAGTAGATTAACAAATGGTTTGTGCCTTATTTTTGTGTTTGTATTTTCTTTGATACAAAGCAATATGACTATGTATGATAAGATGTATGGATGTGAATGAGGCAAGGAAAGTTTGTAAGTATCGTACCAAGTAGCGTTATTTGGCCTCTGCCTAGTGCCTACCCCTATCGGAAAAAGGCTCGATATAATGTATGTAAATATAACTATAAACAGAAATTATCTGATTTGACATAAAATCAAATTGCTGCTGCAATAATTAATACGGCCATATTGTGACATTATTGGACGAAGGTAATCATCCAAACAGCCTAAAACAATAACGCATATTCTCATCAAACGTCACTTGCCGAAACACTAATAACATATCACAAGTAACCCGACAGTATCGAACAGGGAATTGAAATTCGGATATCCTGTTCAAAATATGGCCGTCTCACTCGCGCTAGTGTTGATAGTGTGTGCCTGTCTCTCTCTTTAATTAACCCCTTGTCAGT
The DNA here is from genome assembly GCF_050436995.1 of Anticarsia gemmatalis. Classification (NCBI taxonomy): domain Eukaryota; kingdom Metazoa; phylum Arthropoda; class Insecta; order Lepidoptera; family Erebidae; genus Anticarsia; species Anticarsia gemmatalis. The sequence goes on along the minus strand of NC_134767.1, from coordinate 9,164,276 downwards.
TTAGATGGAAAGACACTTGACGCGGCCGCAGTGACTCTGCCAATTTGACGGTAAACTTGTGAAGAGCTTGTGGTGCTCATTACGTAGTTTATTGGCGAACAATGTCTATTGTTATTTTGGTATTACGTGTTTTGTGAATATTTGCAAATTCCGCTGTATTATTGTAGAGTCCTTCAATCTTTGAGCCCCAATTATTACTCCCACTAAATTAATTGTCGTTTTGTTTAAAGCTTTATTTTAAAGAAAGGCCTTATAATTTTCGAATTGACAATTAGGTTTAGATTGCAATTTTTCTTTCTAAGTGACCCTTCGAGAGTGTTTAACCTCCTAGAAAATCCAGTCATAGGTACCTACAGTAGTGAGTATAAACCTATCCTATCCTATTAGATCTACAAGGAATGTCACTCCTCAGACCGTCCGTCCCAAAAGGATTAGGCAGGCAGATCAAAGATGTCAGCTAAGCCCCTTAAACTTAAGTCAAGGATAGGGCTTCACTTGGACATCTTTAGAGTAGACGGCTTTTACACTCATAGCCTCACCAGTCACCACATCTTAATCAAAATAAACCATTATGGAAGCTTAAATTTGCCTAATATTAATAACTAGCTTAGACCCGCGCAACTTCGCTTGCGTCATATAAGAGAGAATGGGTTAAATTTTTCCCCGTTTTTGTAACATTTTTTATTGCTACTCTGCTCCTATGGGTCGTAGCGTGATGATATATAGCCTATAGCCTTCCTCGATAAATGGACTATGTAACACTGAAAGAATTTTTCAAATCGTACCAGTAGTTCCTGAGATTAGCGCTTTCAAACAAACAAACAAACTCTTCAGCTTTATAATATTAGTATAAGTATATTAGTATAGATTAATAGCCTGAAAAAGAATCTCAGGAATGAAAATTTACTAGAACAAAAAAAAGCCTTGTAAAAAGAGATTGATTGATAGCAATTGCTTTCAATTTCAATACGTAATAACTGCAAAGCTTTGGAACTTACTTGTGCAGTTTCAGGCAGTGCCTAGGCGTGGGTTCGTACTCGTAGTACATCATTATGTTGCGCAAACATTGCCTTCTCCATACATTATTAGGTTGCCGGTCGCTTTAGGCAACTGCTAAATATTTGAGACTAGTTTATTAAAAAAGTAGGTTACCTAACTATGCTAGGCTGTTTGGAAGTTCCTTTCCTTCTAAATAAGATCTACGTGAGTTAGAAAAGGAAGAGAAATTAGAGTTTAATAAAAAAAAAACGTACATTCGAATTGACAACCTCCTCCTTTTTTGAAGTCGGTTAAAAATACGTTATTCTAATTAAGTAGTAAATAGTGCTATTTTTTTAATTAAAATCTGACACATAGGTATACTCAAAGGTACCTATATAGGTAGAGGTACCTATAATATAAACCAAGTTTCGCTCTTAACATTGTTGGTGATATGTAAGTAATGATAATACCCCTGTGGTGCAGTCTGTAGTGTATCCGACTGCATGATGAGGTCTCGGGTTCGATTCCCGAGTCGGGCAAAGTACTAAAAGCAGCAGTAGCAAAGGTCTGTTCTAATTTGTAAAAGAGTATTGCTGAATTGCCCGGATTATTATAACGTGAAACTTTCTAGTATTGTATATTATATAGGTAGTTTAAAGTATTGTCATTGGACATTAAACTTTGTTAGTTGTCGTAAAAGAATCACAAAAACTACTGGATTTGAACCTGCAGCCTTTACACAACCTCCTACACTCCCAATACGCTTTAAAAGCAATTAAAAAGGTCCAAAAACCAATACCTACATGTTATTTTCAGCTAAAAACCGTAGTTTATTGTAAAAGAACGTTGACGGTCGACGACGCAGGCTCCGTTGTCGCGCCACATTGCTGACAGCGCTTTATTTATCGCTAAACCAACACCTATTTTTAGTTTTGCAACATGCTATTCTTTGTGTTTGTGTTATTTGTTCTAAAGTATGCTCATTTTTCATGGCTTATGTAGCTTAATGTTATAGCGATATATTTTATCACTACTATATTTTATCACCTATTATTACTAATACTTATTATAAATGTGAAATCTTGTGAGGACGTGGTATGTTTGTTACCCTTTCAAGAAAAATTACTAAATTTTAATGTAAGCAACTACTTAATTTGATACAAAGATTGTTTATAACCTTTTTACTACGGGAATGATTTTTATGTGGATGTAGTCGCGGGCCGAAGTAAGTTATTAATATATTTCCAGGTTGTATCTTTAATCATTTAATTTTGTAGGACAAAATATAGTTTTGAATTTTTTAACAACCATCCTATGTCGGCAAATTAAATATAAGTACATGTAGCCAAGCACGACATAGTATTTGTAACGCAATTTCCTACACCCGATACTACCGCAAAATTAATTAAGATTTAACTATTCAATTACTTATTAAAATTAGTTCTTTCAAAATACAGCAGGGGGCGCTGATCAGTTTTCCCAAAAAAACCTCGTTTGCTCGCTCAATAGCGTCATTACCATTTAATTTCGTCACACACTGCACAAAGGACCACCTCAGGCCACTATAAAATAGACTACTTTATAAACCAACTATTTGAAAACACAAAGTTACACAGGAAATGTAAAACGCTGCAGTTGTAAACAGCTAGAGAAGTTTCCCCGCAAAATGGAGCAAATGAAACGTTCCAATATTTATTTGATAAATACAAGAGCCGGCGGCAATCAGACGACGGAGACGACAACACGGAGACAGCGACCAATAGATGTGACATATTATATTTATACGACAAAGAATATGAGGACATTTTTGAAAAAGTGTTTTGAAATTATAAGCAAAAACCGTTCTAGTTATAATAATAATATGAAAGTGCTTTATTGGTTCAATATTGGCCATTCCGAAGATTTTGCCAGAGATAGTCCACATATTTAGTCTGTGTTGTTTTGTTTCGTCAATCGCGCTTCTTGCCTGTTTATGAATGTTTCGTTTTCTGAGTAAGTATCTTGTGGCTATATTCAGACGAAAGGTACCTACGTTCTTGGAGTAAAAAAAGTTTTAGTACGATATACCAACTACTGCATTGCATCCATTGATGTAATGTGTAGAAGTGAAATTATTTCATTTATTGATCATCGACCTTCATTACCATTTTGTGGACCTAATTTTCTTTCGAAAACATAAAAATTTCTAGAACGCACTTTAATTTCGAAGATAACAAATCCAGGAGAGCTTTGTTTTACTTCTTATCTAGATTTCCAGTGTTTCTTCCAGTCTCCTTTTATCATCGTGTTGAAGACGGGGCTAGTCAAATTAGCTGAACGGAACGCCTTGCCAAATCAACCGTGCAATAGTCCCAGAGTCTCGCAAGAGGACTCAACCTTTGACGCTCCACGTTTTATTTGAAATTTATTTCACTTGATACACTCGAACGCTCATAAGCAATTTGTACAATATTTTGATATGATTTGAAACGTTTTGAGGAAGTGTGAGTTTATTGGGACGTGAAAAGCTTTAATTTGTTAGATAACATTTATTTTTTTACTAGCCTACTCGCGCAACTTCGCTTGCGTTACATAAGAGAGAATAGGTCATAATCTTTCCCGTTTTTGAAACATTTTTTACTGGTGTTCAGCTCCCATTGGTGGTCTCGTGGTGTTGTCTAGCCTTCCTTTATAAATAGGCTATCCAACAGTAAAAGATTTTTCAATTCGCAAATAGCTCGGTCAAACAAACAAACAAACAAACTCTACAATTTTATAATATTAAGTACCTATACATCTGTTGTATCACGCCTTTAATACCAGTAGGCGTAGCCTGTTGAAAATACACCCACGTTTTGCTAATGTATATCCGTAAGTGATGGTAAATTGGCAACAGGATAAAAGTATTCATATGATGTCTTTGTTAAATTATCAACGTTGTTATTTCTAGGTAAGAAGAGGTGAGCTATCTATCTATCTATCTATCGTATGGTTAGTGGTCAACCTAGTGTCTAAGTTGTTCAAGCCAACCCGAGGGGCCTTTGACGTAGCTTAACGACTGTTATCTTAATTGACAACAACCGGGACAGACTTTTTACGTGCCCTCCAAAGCACGGAGACGCTCAGTTCTAATACCACTAAGCGGTCACCTATAGAATGACCGCGCCAAACGGCGGTCATTTATATTAGGGTACCTACTGGTTTTGAGATCATATACAGCCTCCGCAATCTGTATCAATCCTGTGCTTGAACTTCACAAATTCGGCACAGTCGGCCTAGTAGTTAGAGGGATAGAATTTAGAATGTATTGGAATATTGCACACACATTTGCGCTCTATAAATAAACTCCTCCCGTAGACATTATTACTGCTCAATTCAAAGCACTTTTAAATTATAAATGGTGCAAGAATAAATTATTTATTTTTATTACATATTATTTTTATTTTATTATTTTAAAAAAGACTACTCCCGCATTAAGAATTGCTTTTGTGTCGCGGGGATTTTTACAAACATACAAACGACGGACACGAAGTATCCGAAACAATTATTTGTGGATCGCACAAATAACTGTCCCGCGTGGGAATCGAACCCACGACCCGAGATGGTAGCGGCGTGGTGACCTAAACCACTGCGCCAGTTAAAAAATGATAATTTCTTGCAAAGATGTGCTACAAACTAGAGCTTTAAGCCATACCTCAGCTTTCAAAAGTCCTCTTTAAGGAGAGAAGAATCTCCTTACATACTCACAACTTTATATCCCACTACAAAACTAAACCAAAACAAACTCTAGCAACAAAATCTTAAAACACAGCTCCAAAATGTCAAATGTAAGTTTAAAGATACGTCAGAAATATTCAAGCCAAAGTGGTGAAAGGTAAGAGGTCTTCCAGCCGCGTGAGCAAGCGTTGTAGAATAAAACTGACGAATATGTGCACGAGAAATTTTTACCAATTTGTTATGAGGGCTTTTCGGAGTGTAGGCGAAGAGCTGACGGCTTGAAATATTTTGCTTGTTTGTTTGTTAAAAGTATGTATTTTAGCGGACTTTGGATGGCAAATTGTGTGATATCATGCTCCGGGATTCTGCGATATCGCACGTAGCAGTGGTAATATGCCCCACGTTGGGCGCCAATCAGATGTTTTAGGTATCCCGGGTGTACCAGCTCAATTTTTATGGCTTACTGATTTTGGGTGACGTGATAGGCTAAGGATAAAATTAAAGTTTTTAAATCGCGCTTTAAGATTCATTCTAAGTAATTACGTTTGGCTCGATATGTCTATGACTTACGTACTGATTTTGGGTGACGTGATAGGCTAAGGATAAAAATTAATTGTAAATGTCGCAAATTGCGCTATAAGATTCATTCTAAGTCCGTTTGGAATTATCGTTTTTTTCGGAAGACAGAAAAAGGCAGCAATATTTGGACATATAATCATCTTTTAAAAGGATAAGTTCAATAACACGAATGATGCGAAAAATCAATAAACGTAGACTAACTCCTAGTATTTACATAGAAATAGATATATCAAGTGTAAAATATATAGGTTTCATACATTCCAGAAACATCATATTGAGGCTTTTAGATCTAGTTAGTGGGATCATCAAATAAAAACAGCAACAAAACCAAAAAACAACCATTTTATTCCATCTATATTTGTAAAATGTCTATTATTTTATCAATAAAATTGGCTCTGCTAGTCAATTATAACATAGACTCTGAGAATCCAATTACCAATATTCGAAATCATAGAATAGTATTATTATAGAAGATATCCAGTCATATCTGGGTCAGTCTGGGTTATAAACCACTATTTGATTTCATAACAAATGAAGGATCAAATGTATTTTATATTGTGAAATAACATCTTACAACCCGTTACTGTCCCGCTGCTGGGCTAAGGTCTCCTCCCGAACGAGGGAGGGATTAGGCCTTGAGTCCACCACGCTGGCCAATCGCGAGTTGGGGACTTTACCTGCCCTTAAGAAATATATTAAACAAATTTTTAGGCATCTAACATTTAATCACGATGTTTTCCTTCACCGTAAGAGCACGTGATAATTATTTCTAATACACACATAACTTGGAAAAGTCATTGGTGTATTGCCTCGGATTTGAATCGTCGTCTGTTTACGTGTGTGGTGCTATCTTATACCATCGGCAAACTCTGTGTCTTAACAGTTCAAATGTATAAAAGAAAATGTTTATTAATGTGGATTTTACAACATAAGACAGTAATTTCACGCTTATTAGAATTCGATTTAACAGTCGTCTTAGTAAAATCAATTTCTTACATGACTTAAATGATCGGCCATGCATGCAATTTTGCCAGTTCTTCTCACTAAGCTCTGCCAGCCTTTCCGCATTGATGGTATATTAACAATTTTATTATATTCATAGTCATAAAGGTCACTAAGATTAATATAAATAATTTAAAAATTACTTGAGACACAAAAACTCTCCTGCAGAAATCGGCAACAGAAATTCAATATTTTTCCTTCTTCCGCTTCGTATTCCTTCGCGTGTAAATCCCGAAATAAGTACCTTATGTGTTCTTCTGGGTCTACAGCTACATACCAAATATCATCGTAATCGGTTCAGTAGTATTTGCGTGAAAGAGTAACAAACATCCATACTCCAAAACTTTCGCATTTATAATATCAGCAAGATTTTATGTTACAGCAAAGTTTAATCATTCATTTCGTTCACATTTCTATAATTCTAAACTGTCTATCTCTCGGCCTACACCTGCACATTCCCTCGAGTCAAGCTTATACTTTTGCAATGTTCTTGACAAATGTACCGGCGCTTCGCCACATTTCTCAAACATCGTACAAGCCGCACATTTGCTAAACTTCGCTTATATTTCATTTTATTCCCCCTGTTATGTTCTGTCGATGTTTTATTGACGATGCCTTGAAAAATTACAGCCCCAACGATATGTTTATTGCTGCGATGAACGTAAATGGTTACGGGGATATATTGTTTGTGTACTGTTTTTGTATTTACTTGTGTTGTTGTGCAGTTCTTTGTATTTTCTAAACAGTGTTAAGAAGCACAGGGCTAGGGAATGGTTTTAAACTAGCTAAAACAAATGTCACTGGTCAATGGTCTGATAGAAAGATTGCAAAAACTGTTTTGTACGACATAAGAAGGTCTTGTAGAACTTAGTTTTGCAGCCGGAGTGCTAATTTTTATAACCTTTCTTGTATTTTCAACACCGAAAATGTTAGTCAATCTTTCCAATAGGTCATACTTTTTTATTTCATGGGATTAGTAAATCTACATTACCCTTTGTACCTTGGAAATTGAATTGAAATTTTGTAAATCACATTAATTACATTAATCGAATGTGCCACACAATTTCCATTCTATTCCATAGTACGTATATCACGGCCAAATGAAAACGTCCATCTAATTACGATATCTACGGGGAAACAAAGTGGCTTCGGCAATTAGCCGGGTATTATTAGAGTGTGGTGGTCACGTTACTCGCACAAAGTTTGAACGGACTCGGCCATGTTTTGCATAAACTACTAGCGGAATATTGATGGTCGCCGCGAGGAGTAATCTGGAGGACGATAATGAAACGTTATTGAAAATGTATAATTGTAGTTAAAACATACAGAATTACAGACCTTAATAGGTTGTTTATTTGAAGAGAATCGTCTTGCGACTTTGTTCATCGTGAGTTTGGTGTATACTGCATAGACTTCTTAAAGATATTTGCGATTTGAATTCTGTCTGAAAATACCTCACTCATGCTTTCTTAAATTATAAAGTTACCCTTCCTTGCTGTGGTGGTCTAGCTGTGAGAAGGTAATGTCGGTTTGGTGACGTAATCGATGAAGCTTTGTATTTCGCACTTACGGTCATATTTTCGTACACCTCAAGAGCGCTATTTTCTTTTTAATTAAGTCGTTATTAAAAGTAATAATTGTTGTCGTTACAGTTATTGGCTATTGATTACATAAACCGAATAAACGACGAGAATATGTGAAAGTGTAGCAAAACTTTTATATTCTAATTCATAACTTTATTCTGTTTCTTTCTAACCATGCTATCATAACAAACGAAATGAACAAGTTATCGATAAAAGTAGACGTTTTAAATAGGAAAAAAATGTCACTATTCGGTCCAAAACGTTGCCATATCGTTCTGAAAATAACCCCAAAAACCAAATTCGTAGCACTATTGAATTTTAACTGTATACATTTTGTTGTTGTTATGCTGTGTCCGTAGACATGTAATTGTTTGCACAGGCCCCGCCAAGATGTTTACATTATTCACAGTTTCGGGTCGCCATTTTAACTTGTTGACAGCTAAGATGGCGGACCGTTCGTATTTGGAGCGAAAATATTTGTGTTAAGAAAATTATATGGATGTTTAGAACTATTTTGTAAAATATTGACATATTCGTAGTTCCGCTGTGCTCCAAAGGTTGTAAAACTTCTTGAAGATAATTTTAATTCATAATTTTATTACAAACATACATACATAGAGGGTATCCACCTGGGTTATAACACGATACCCATTGGTAAGACTGGTTGTCAGACTTTCAAGCTTTTGACTACTGTTAACGACTGTCAAAGTTCTTCGAAAATTACAGCCGGGACCCACAATTTAACGTGCCTTCCGAAACACGTACGAACGCGATATGTACAAGATGATCATCCATCCACAGAACAACCTCGGTAAGCGTAACTTAACCTCAGAGACTGATACGCGCGGCTGTTGTTAACTAATCCACGAGCTCCTCCCTTCGATGCGTATGTATGTATGCGATGGTCACCGATACATATCGAGTTCTTAGTTAACTGTCCTTCACTGTCCAAGGGCGATTTTCAATGAGTTCTAAATATAGCATTTTGTTTATAAGTCAAGGGACGGATGAAAGGGATTCATTACGCTAATTGGTTTGTTTTCTCGTTAATTGAATTATTTCATTAAACAGTTCGGAAATGTCCGTTTAAACAAGATTTTAGAAAGGTCACATTGAGATTGTTTTATATTCTCTTAGATTTAAATCGATACTCTTACTTAAGTCGGGCTGTTTTTCAAAGAAAATGGTTTTCTTTTTATTATAACAAACTGTGTCTTATTGTTTCGCCTGTAGTTATTTATTTCAAGCTTTATACACAGAGCTGTAAGGCGCACTTATGCTTTCACTTGGCTTTCGGAGATCTACAATAAATTTAGATATTTTTCCAATAGTGACCGATTCGCGTTGCACAGATAAATTCATAAATCTGTAAATACAGTTGTTTATGAGTCTACAAAAGATAATATTTTGTCTCCATGTGTAATTATTGGCCCTGTCTCGTCCGGTATACAGTTACTTACAGTTACATGGGGTACTTTTATTTTAATTTCAAAGTAAATAACAATTTTTTGACTTCTTTATTATCATCTTTGACTGCCTCCGTGGCGCAGTGGTTTAGGTCGCCACGCCGATACCACTGCAACGGGAGGTCGTGGGTTCGATTCCCACACGGGACAATTATTTGTGCGATCCACAAATAATTGTTTCGGGTCTGGTTGTGCTTTGTGTCCGTTGTTTGTATGTTTGTAAAAGTCCCCGCGACACAAGAGCAATTCTTAGTGCGGGAGTTGTCTTAAAAAAAAAATAAAAAAATAAAAAAAATCATCGTTACATCATTTTCATTTAAGGCTTCCGTGGCGCAGTGATTAAGGTGGTCGCCACGCCACTACAGGTACGACGGACGGAGGGAGGTCCCGGTTACGGTTTCCACGCCGCACAAATATTAATGTGATCCAGAAATTGTTATTCCGGGTTTGACTGTATTTTATGTCCCAGTCTCAAAAAAAATTACTTCTTTGTATTACTATTTATTTCCTACTATCTTATATATCATCTATATACAAAGTCGTTATGATATTAGTACACAGAATAGCAACAAATCACGTCCTCCAGCCATCACTCAGTCACCCGATCGTCAGCGCGTCATAAATCAGCTTGACTGTCGAGCGGCTCAATCCGGCGCGCACCGGCCCGATCCGGCGCGATCCGGTACGATCCGGTGCGAACCGGCGACGTTAGTAACACGAACTAAACTGATGATCGTTCGACGCCCGTGTCCAGAATAATCTAGATATATCTGGCTTAGGTACGGTTGTACACAAAAGTGGAAGCTTGAGTATCCTACTAGTCGTACTTAATATTATAAACGCGAAAGTTTGTACGGATTGAATATGTACGGATGTTTGTAACTCGTTCAAGCAAATATAAGCCGATTATGATGAAATTTGTCATGATTAACTGACTACGTAGTGATATCAATATCAATGCACAGCTCAAACCATTAGACCAATCGGGCTAAAATTTGGCATGCAGGTAGATGTTATGATGTTAACATCCGCTAAGAAAGTTTTTTGAAACATTCTACCCCCAAGAGAATCAAATAGGGGGTGAAAGTTTGAATGAAAATTCTGTCCTAAGTTCAAAACCACGTGGACGAAGTCGCGGGCAAAAGCTAGTATTGTGTAATTTACCGGACCTTCAAGAAATACTTCAATAACACAGCAATCTTACAAAGCTTCTGTTGTCAACTGTACTGTTCAGGTGTGACGTATTGAGTATATCGAGGGGCGCAGCATGACAAAGTTATAGTTTGGCGGCAACTAACTAATACCATTGATTCATGTGTACCTATAACTTGTGTAGACTGTAGCTTGAAACGTGACCATTATTGTGTTCGTGGATAGTGTACGTGCTATGTAGGGCACGTAAAATTTATTTTAAGAGAGAATTCACGAACACTGGTTTTGAGACATGCTAGCTGTTACTCATGACTTCGGCCACTGGGAAAGATTGGCGTAAAATGTTATGTGTCATGGATTGACTAGGTATTATATTGACAATGACATGATCACATAAAATTGTACCCCAGGAAATCCCAGGAAATCAGGTTTATTAACTCTTCAAGTCAATACCTACTTTTTTCGTGAAAGAGTAACCAACGTACATCTATCCTCACTAACTTTCGCATTTATAATGTTATATGTAAATGCTACTTAAAAATAAATGAAAAACGCCATATTTTTTAATAAAAAAACTTCGTGAAAAATTGGTAAAAAAATATATTTGTTACTTTATTTACAAAAGAAATATAATGACCCTTTTCGAGTAAACCCGTGTTTCAACTTACAATTTCCATCGTCTATTTGATGATTCTTTTTAACCGATTTCGCCGTGACGTCACTTCGACCCATAATTAAATTGGTGCTCAGAGCTAAAGCCGGGTCCAGAATTGTGTAGTTGTCGTGAGTCCAAAAATATTCATTAATTACTTACTAGCTGACCCGCTGAACTTCGCTTGCGTCACATAAGAGAGAATGGGTCATCATTGCCTATTTCTGTAACATTTTTTACTGGTACTCTGCTCCTGTTGGTCGTAGCGTGATGATAGATGATGTTACATAGCCTATAGCCTTCCTCAATAAATAGGCTATCCAACAGTAAAAGAATTTTCAATTCGCACCAGAAGTTCCTGAGATTAGCGCTTTCAAACAAACAAGCTCTTCAGCTTTATAATATTAGTATAGATTACTTATCTATCCTTGCCACCAGTCGTATTCTCCAAAGTCTCTGTAGTGGTTGAAATGCCACCACTTGTTCCACCACTGAGTGGTGAGGCGTGTGGTCGGGGGGGTAGGTGATGTCTTCGGCCCCCCATAATATGGTGTTGTGGCCTTCTTATAAGTCCCTCGGACACGAGGAGGGTTTCGTGTGCTCGTTGGATAATCGCCAGGCACTCTTTCCATTAAATGGAATGGCGGTTCCTCTGAAACAGACAAAATTTTTCGTAACTTTTAAACTCTCGCGTTGCATGTTTAATGTATAATAGAATACGGGAATTAACGCGAACACGCATTTTTAGTCAACCTGCGACCACGGCGAGTGCAACCTGCGCCGAAACGTTAGGCATTTTAAAGTAAAATGCGTGTTCGCGTTAATTCTCATATTCTACTAAATATAAGTCAAAATGTTTATCTTCTTCTTATCGTATGGTAAGTTGGCAATCTATTGTCAGAGATGTACAAGCCCGAAGGCCTTTGACGCGGCTAACGATTGTTATCTTAATAGAAAATAACCAGGACCGACTTTTTACGTGCCCTTTGAAGCACGGAGCCACCCAGTTCTAATACCACACCCCTCTATGGCATGACCGCGCCAAGGGTTGCTTAACTCTGAGATCGTTTACTGACTTGAGTGCAACTGGCTATGGGAAATAATAAAAAAACCGTCGTTAAAAGTTAATGAATTTTGTTCAAGGATTTCTCGTAAACTACTAGCCAAATTGGGATCAAATGCAAAAAATATTGTATGAAGCTTTCAAATAAAATTAAATTCACTCAGTAAAGAGTTTACTAACTTTCCGAGACACAGTGGCTTACTCACTTTTGTCTAACTTTTTGTATCGACCAGGGTTTCGAACCTGAGTGCTACTTGCCTGTACCACCAAGGCAGCCATCAAGACTTTAAACATCGAAATCCTTGTTCACTGAAAATAATTTTTTTCAGAGCAAAAAGCATAAAATACGCACCTGTTGTAGTTGTAGTAGGAATCTTGGCCGGTGAAATAGTCCTATTACCATAAAAATACACTTCAATTATGGCTCTTTCAACAAATTCGAATCGGAACATTAATTGTGTAATCTCTGTTTTCGTCACTTCAGGGTAATAATGCCACCAGTAATCTTTTAAATGAGATACGTGAGGTTTCGTCTTCAGAGGTACGGTCTTAATCCACATTTTTAAAGGGTGACCCTGTTCAAATGTTCTTGTATACCACAGTTTGGGTGTCGATATTTTATCGCACTGCGCGAATACCATTATGCAGGTGTAGAACTTCAAATTGAAAAGTAGATCGTAGATTGAAAGCTGTAATTACAAAGTGTCTATTAGCTATAGTTACTAATATTAAGTATAATATTATAGAGTTTATTTGTATGTTTCTTTGTTTGAACGCGCTAATCTCGGAAACAACTAGTGCAAATTGAAGATTTTTTCTACTGCTAGATAGCTTATTTATTGAGGAAGGCTATAGGCTATATATCATCACGCTACGACCAATAGGAGCAGAGTACCAGTAAAAAATGTTAGAAAATCGAGGAAAATCATGACCCATTCTTTTTATGTGATGTAAGCGAAGTTGCGCGTGTCAGCTAGTGTTATATCCATACTAATATTATAAATGTGAAAGTAACTCTGTCTGTCTGTCTGTCTGTCTGTCTGCTACTCAATCACGCCTAAACTACTGAACCAATTTGCGTGAAATTTGGTATGGAGATACTTTGATATCCGAGAAAGGACATAGGCTACTTCTTACTCCGGGAAAATATCTCATTCCCACGGAAAACAGCGACAATCGGAAGAAACCGCTCCACCGCTTTGCGGTTGCACTGGCGCTTTCAATAGATGGCGCTACTGGCAATATTAAATCGCACTATCATTACGTTTATGTCTTAGCTGGGTAAGCCTACGCTTTGGAGATTTTTAACCGAAATTTGATTATTATGCTACTTACGTTATTCTAATCAGTTGAGGTTATACTCTTTCGAATTGATATTAGTTTGAAATAGTTTCCACTAAATATTTCGTGTTAGTTATAATAAATTTGTTTGTATATTCTTTTAAGTAGTTTTAATTACATTATTTTCGTGTTTAATGTTAATATTATACCCATTTAGTGGTGTTTGGTAGAATTTCGTGTTAGTTTAATTGTATATTCTTTTAAATAGTTATGAGTATTATATTATAGTATACCCATCCACGGAACAACCTCGGCAAGCGTAGTTTAACCTTAGAGTTGGATGCACGCGGTTGTTACTTAGCACAAAAATATTTTTCAATTCGAGCCAGTAGTTCCTGAGATTAGCGCGTTCAAACAAACTCAGCTTTATAATATTTGTATAGATAAGAGAACCTCTACGAGGTTTAATTAATATTTTTGTGTTGACCATTTACCGAGGAAAGCTATAATAATAAGCTATATAACATCACGCTTCGGCCAATAGGAGCGGATTAGCTACGAAAATTGTTACAAAAACGGGGAAAATTATGACCCATTCTCTCTCATGTGACGCAAGCGAAGCTGCGCGGGTCAGCTAGTATGTATATAAAAGAAGTTGTCACTTGAGTCACTCTATTTATAAGTCAAGATTGGCTAAACCTAAAAACCAGGAGTGGGAGTAGATAGGACACTTTTATTCGGTTCGACTGCGTTTGTACCTGGTGGAAGAATAAGAATACATATGTAGTCATGATCTCCTAGTATTGAATTTCAGACACGGGAAGGGTTTGATGGAGAGAAAAGAAGCTGAAAAGGCGTGATCGGAGCTGCGTGGGCGCAAATATTAATAAATAAATGAAAAATAAATTTGTGCTTTCGCTTTAACACTTTTTTGAAGATTATTTATTTCTTTTCTACGTATGCGTGTTTTCAACTATTGAGGGCAGTATGTGTACTTACACCGTATACTGCAGTGGCACGAGTATCTTTCCCTTGAATTCTAAATCTCATTTTATCTTTGTACATCATTTGACCATCTTGCACGTCTCCTTCCTTGCATGAACCCTTATCTGCAAAAATATTGTTAGATATTATACCATTGGCTGTTTAGTAATAAATAATAAATTGTGATTCATCACAATGTTATTGCTGGTACAAGTAATTCATAATAACATTTTCATAAAAAAATTTAAGAACGTGGTACTATGATAGCAAAGAAAATAAGGTGAATATTTTCCGTAAAACCTAACGAAAACTCCTAGCGGTAAAAACAAAATAATTACTACGATTTTCATGCGGTTTGCTTGTATTATAGATATTTACCGAAGAAGGCTTTTTAAGGTGAACTCGCTGCAAACTGGACAAAGTTTGGTCGAATCGCTACTTAGAGATATATCATACCTGTGACAATTAAAGTCCTTGGATCCTTTGCTACGTTTCTATATTGGTGACCCCTGGTTTTGTCCGCTGAAATGTTTATACAAATTAATAAAGGCACGCATAATATTAAGAATAACATTTGACAGAATATGAGACTGGACTGGTTTGAATGAAAAAACTTGTACTCGTAGGGTTAAATATATAACAGGATACGGCAATTAACATGATCATGTATTTTTTCTTGGAATGCCTAACGTTTCGGCGTAGGCTGCACTGGCCTTGGTCGCAGGTTGACCACGACCAGTGCATTCCAAGTAGCGTAGCGCCATTCTATACAGCCGGTGCTGTCGAGTATCAAAAGTTTCACTTTAAAAATGTACTGCCGAAATAGTTCCTACAACGCCCGTTCGAGGCGCTGATCAGAATTTCATACAACATTTTGCTAGCTGGTTGTCGATAGTCGATAGTGGTAGAGAGTAGAGCTACTGCACGCTGCTATTTTATCGTATGGTTAACGGTCACCCTAGTGTCAAAGTTGTTGAAACCGTGCGAGAAGCATTTGATATGCTTTGCGACTGTTATCTTAATTGGTATTCGACAGATCGAGCGCTTACAGCCAGTTGCGCTCACTGGTCGGTAAACGATCAGTAGGTTAAGGAACCCTTGGCGCGATCATTCCATAGATGGGTGACTGTATAGTGGTATTTGAACTGAACGTCTCCGTGCTTCGGAGGTACATACGTAAAAGTCGGTCCCGGGTGTTTTCAATTAAGATAACATACGTTTAAGCCAAGTTTATATCAAAGGCCTTGCGGGCGGCTTGAACAACTTTGACACTAGATTGACCACTAACCATAAAATAAAATAAAAAATTAACTGATAACAACTGCCACCGTCTCCTGCAAGAGCTTTGCGGGTCACTGTTATTCTAAATTTTGTATGCGTCCACCAGCTATGAACCTTGCATGCAAGGTTATAAAGTTGTTGGTCAATAAAAACGTAAAATAGAGTGACTTTATAAAGACTACGTCAGCCACAAAGAAACTATTAAGGTTCCCTTCGAAGCACGGAGCCGCTCAGCAGATACAAAAGCCACATATTCTCTTTGGAATCTGTATCCGACGGTTGTTTAATCGACTGCTCGTGAACCAATCGGCGAATAATAATCTACGTTATTAGCCGGGTCCCGACTGAGCGAGCAGCCTCGCGAGGCAATATCTAGGTCTCCTTTCTTTCAGATCGAAATGAGCGGGACCGAGATTTTGCCTCGCGAGGCTGCTCGCTCAGTCAGGACCCGGCTATTGGTTTAGTAATTCATTCGTGTTAATAAAGCATTTTGATTGCATCTTTGCCGTAGATGTTAGTATGGTATTTGTGTGATGAGTATCTGTTCTGAGTTGAGATGTTAATTTATCTGTAGTATGTTTAAAATGTATATGATTTTCTTCCTAGAAATAAAAGTCTTTGTTTTTTTTTATTGATTTTTATTTATATAAGTACGTTTGTCAGTTGTATATTACAAGCTCTACTTAGTTTGTGATCAGGAGTTGCGTTATTTACCTGGCCTCAAAGCAATAGAGCTGTCGTTGATTCGTTCAAGCATCCATGTATCCAGGTCTTCGGACTTCGTAGACACTGAGGGGAAGAATATCCTGCCAGCTTTCCTCGTGGGACCTGTTCTCTCAACTATCCACGGTATAAAATACTCGAAGTCTACGAAACGCGCCGGCAGAACACACCCTGGTCCCCACGTACTCATACCTAACTGTGAATTATTTATTAATTTGATATTTTAAATACAAAAAATCATTATTGAAAAATCTACCGTTTCTTTTAAACGACTGTCTCCCTGCTAGGCTAGGCTCCTCTCCCGAAGGAGTTGGAGGTTAGGCCTTGAGTCCATTACATGGTTGAGGACTTTACATGCATCAGGAAATATGTTATATATGTTAAAATAAATAAATAAAATAAACAAAAAAGCTTTTTTTTGCGAGCAAGATTTTGTTGAAACACGTGATAATTATTTCTAATACACACATAACTTAAAAGTCATTGGTATGTTGCTTTGGGTTCAAACAATCGACCATTTGCGTGTGGGTGCAAGTGTTAGTGTTCAGAGTTAAGACCACTTGGCTCTTCCAACTGATTATGTATCTACTAGATGGTATACTGACCAGGGTCCATCTTCGTCCCACTTTCCGCACGAGTGCCATCCCGGCGTCGAACACGCAAGTCTCTTTACTAAACCTAACGTTGTAACAATGGAACTTTTTTGGACGCATCCAGTCTGAATCCAGCTAGAAAATTAAATATTATAATAATATATTCTTTATAATAAACATCATATACATGCCGCGTTTAGAGGAGGTCGTGGCTCAGTAACAACAGCCGGATCGATTTCTCAGGTTAAGCTTCGCTTGCCGAGGTTAGTCAGTGGATGGGTGACCATATTATACATATCGAGTTCCTACGTGTTTTGAAAGGCACGTTAAATCGTGGGTCCCGGCTGTCATTTTCAAAGATCTTTGACCTATACTTGTAATAACATAAATATTTACCTCCTCAGCTTCATAAAAATTGCGGCAATCTTCTTCATTGATGTAACCCATTTTATAAACTACTTGCTCCAGAATTTTATTGCCTGAAAATATAAAGATTATGATATTTATTGACTATGATATAATTAAACGTTTTCAACACAATTTATACACAATGGAAAAAAAAAATTAAAGTACTAGTAGGTAAGTACTAGTAGTTACAAATATTAAGTATATTTTCTTACGGTCACTGAATCCCACGGTGTATATATCTTGGCTCGCAAAAGAGTTGTTAGTGACAACATTAGGCCACGATAGAATTGGTTCTGAAAAGAAGAGGGGTTTTGTAAACAATCGCAGGCAAAACTGTCGTCCAGTGATCGAGTGATCAGTTGGTAATTTACCGGCTGCTCATCATCTGGTCTCTTGGGTTTGATTCTTGAGTCTGGCAAAGTAACCGAGTCATTTATCCTACTAATATCATAAATGCGAAAGCTTGTGAGTATGTATGTATGTTTGGATGTTTGTTACTCTTTCATGCAAATACTACTGAATCGATTACGATGAAATTTGGTATATCGGTAGCAGAGGACCCAGAATAACACATTGGCTACTTTTTATCCCGGAAGGGTTTCCACGCGGACGAAGTCGCGGGCGGCCTCTAGTATAAGAATATTTCTCAATAGTAACCCAGACCCTCTTCCAACTATGTTGTAGTCAGCTTTTAGTCTCGCTGGATGCAGCTGAATACAAGTATTTTACATGGAACAACTGTCCATCCGACCACCACAACCATGCAACCCGGGTTATAACACGATACCCCTCGGTAAGTCTGGTTGTCAGACTTTCAAACTTATAACTACTAGTAACGACTAAAAAGGACAAATGAAAAACAATAGGTGCCTTTAAGCTCTTTCGCGCGTGAAACAACAAAGGAAAGAGCGCGCGCATCTGTCAAGCCCGCGAAGAAAATGTGAGTGAAGAACGCGCCGTCTGACAGAAGAGCGTGTGTGTAAAGGCACCTAATGATAAATCAAACCTTCTAAGTGTGATCAATTACCTTTTTTAAACCTAACATCAGGCTCCAATTCCAACAGAGCTATGGAAGCCAGCGTAGTTCTATCAAATTCAGGATGCAGGGTGAAATTGACAAGCGTCGTGTACCACGGTGTGTTACTTGCGTCCAGAAACATTACGTTTGTTCTGTTTCTATAAACATAAATAATATGATGAGTACCAAAGTCCAAAAAAAATAGTATTCAAATCCATATTTTCAAATAACAGTGTCGAAAATACACAGAATGGGTAATTAAACCTTTTTTCTACTAAGTTATTGGACTGAAACGACATAAAAGGAACAGTTTGATTCCACCATACTGATCAAGTGAAAACTGGGATTTTACATTCGTCGAAGAGCTGTTTGTTTTTTAAAGTACTCTCAGATTTGCAAGCACGCATTAAACAAGCTATAACTTTATGAATTCTAAGATACTAGATATAATTGAAAAGCCATGTGTGTGTATTTTGAACTATTTGCGCAGAAGGCGGATACTAGCCGTAATGTCTGTTTTCAATTGAGACCAGTCACGTATAACAGGTACGATATTTGCAGTTACCCTATAAACCACTCGTATTTGTTGAGTACAGCCATGTCTCTTGCGTTAGCGATCGCCCATTTGTCTCTAACCATTATCACACTGGCTGCAGCTGGAGGCTTCTCCAGTATACCTGTAGTATAAAATAAATATGTCAGTAAAGTTCCATTAAAATTTTATTCTATCTTTATCTATCGTATAGTTAGTGGTCAACCTAGTGTCAAAGTTATTCAAGCCGCCCGAAAGGCCTTTGACATGGCTTTACGACTGTCATCTTAATTGACAACAACCGGGACCGACATTTTACGTGCCCTCCGTAGCACGGAGATGCTCAGCTCAAATACCAATTTGCTGTCACGCGTTGTGAAGGATTATGCGCGGAAAAGCAGCGCGGTCTTCGCTTGCAATTTTCTTTACGAGTTTGAAAGATCTCTAAGTGCTCCCTTTACACACACACACTATCGCGCATGAAACAACAAACGCGCGTGAAAGAGCGCGATTGTTGTAGATTAGAATGTAGATTGAAGGGTGTGCAAGAGGCAAGGAAAGACAACGCGTCGTGCTCATCTGTCAAGCCCGCGAGAAGAAAACCGCGAGCGAAGAGCGCGCTGCTTTTCCTTTGCTTTTTGCTGTACGCTCCTAAGAACGTGCGATAGTGTGTGTGTGTATAGGCGGTTATTGACTTATATTGAAAGTACTTCTCTAAATACTTACGTTCATCGTACAACAGTACACCGAGCCAAGGTACAGGAGCCAGGAACAGTGGTCTCGGTGATGTGTTAGTTCTGTTTTGTTCAGTCTGAGGTAATACCGCATCTGGAATAAATACTGTTAGTCGCGCAATGTCTTGGAAACTACTCGATCAATTATGAAGATTTTCGTAAGTTGTTACTATGTGCATTGTGCATGCTTAAATAAACTGTATTACGCCAGGTGCAGCGGGTTCGATTCTCCGATAAAGTTAAATATTTTTTGACCTCGGTTCGACACAACCGCGTCTCTATACTTAAAAATCTGTAAAAAACATCAAATAAATGATACTAGTCAATCATTCTGTAGCGCGATTCTCTACTATCGACTATCGACAACTGAATAATTAAAAAATATTGTACCGACTCTATTAATATCTACAGCCTGTTGAATCAAGTATCGAAAGTTTGACATTTAAAATGTGCTACAAAAATAGTTTCTAAGGCGCCCGCTGGGGGCGCTCATCAGACTTTCATACAAAATCTCTCGATAGCTAGCTTGTCGATAGAGAATAGAAGAATCACGTTACAGATTTGAAACTTAAAATACTTTTACTTACCCACAAATATAAACACAATCACAATAACAACGATACTAAGCACTGTTCTTTTCACACATAGCATTATTTTATCAAATCTAGTCAACTATCTTTCGTACACTGGACATGAAGCAACTAACTCAGTACCATGAGATAGGACAATAGAGCATTATTTTCGTTCAAGAATGTAAATATGTATAGTTCAATTGTGTAGGTAGTAAACAAAAGGTTAGATTAGTCATCGTGCGTGAATTTCTTATCGAGAATTTTTATTGCACAAATGTGCCGTAAAATTAACTGTTTTTGCGACCGTGCGATGTAAAGAAGGTTTAACAATCAGGTAAATCTTAACACTATGATAGACGGGACTTTTACGCGATTAAAACTCGACGTTTCGACCGATTCAGTCTTGTTGACGGCCAGACCTAGTACTCGGTCAAGCTTTTGAGATGATTCCAACAAAAAATTGTAAAACCTAATAGAATTTTATTCGACTTTAGTTAACACGTAAGGTGAAGTACATATGTATGTGTTCACTTCATTTTATTTTATATTTTTGGGTCTAAAGATTAAAAGAGACACAAACATTTAATCCAGAAATTATTTTACTATGCATATAAGTTCGTGTTTAGCATTACTGCAATTATCCTCTCCACCAATCATAATGTCCAAGATCCTGATCATAATGGTACCTCCACCATCTGTTCCACCAGTTAGTAGTCCTCACCCAGGGTCTCTTGGTGGTAGTGACAGTGACCTGGGCTCGCTTCGTGGTGGGAGGGGGAGGGGTTACTTTACGAGTGAACCTCGGAGTGTTGCGAGTGCTTGTCGGGTAGGTGTATACTGGCTCTCTCGTTACGTGTGCCCAGTTTGGTGTGGCTGAAAAAGAAGATATTGTTGAAGTGTAATAATAATGTCCTCCTAACCGCCTAACTACTGCAGCCATTTTAATTGAAACTGGCCAACAGTGCAGGACTTTGTTTCTAGGCTTAGTGTGTGCACAATACACAGAAACATTCTCTATTACCTTACTCTTATTGTCCGGTGGGACACGATCAGTGTCATGTCAGGTGCAGGATCGACAGCTTTACGTGCTCTGAGACTAGAAGGTCTACGACATCGACTTCCTAACTCCGGATAAACTCTAAGAAAACTCCGTACAGACATTTGGCCCAAACTGGGATTCGAACCCGAGTCCTCTTAGCAACAGTCGTGTACACTACTACTTATTTAATAATTTATTTTTTACTAACTTCGAATTGCACAACATTACAGAACAAATACTTAGATCATAAGCAGTCTACCTTTTAAAATCGCATTTCCTTACCTGTAGTTTTAGGTTTCACAGTAGCATACCCCCGGGTTTTATTCCCATAAAAATAAACTTCTATAGTCGCCTTCTGAACATACTCGAAGCGAAAAAGCAAATGAGTGATATCGCTATTAATTTTATCAAAATTGTAATTGAACCAATAGTCCTTTAATCGGTAGATATAAGGCTTTTTCTTGTCTGAAGGGAGAGGTATTGTGTAGATGTTTGGTTCCATCACGTGGCCTTGTTGAAAGCCTTTTGTGTACCAAAGCTTGGAGTCTGATTTCTGGTCGCAGTCTGCGTATACCATGATGCAGGTGTATCTTGTTTTGTTGTAGCGTAAGTCGTAGAGTGATAACTGAAATATATTTTTTTTATATATTTTTGTATATTTTTTTGGTTCTTTTGGTATATAACAGTTTGAAAAAGAAGATCCTTACGGCCCGGCTTTCAATCGTACGTACATAACATCAGTCCTATAGTTATACGTGAAGGTATTAAAGGGTGTATTAAATACACCCGAGTTTAGCTCATTCTAATAAGGGAATCGAACCCAAGACTATGAGATCAGCAGTTGTATGCACTACTGACTGCACCACAGATGTCATGTGGAGTATTCAGTAGCCTATGTCCTTCATCAGTAAATAATAAATTAGGTCGGGGAATAATATATTACAATATGTATGAACTTGTAATAAAATCTTTTTTCTACACAAAAAATCTCGATATTTGGGTACCTCACGAGCTCACTGAAAGAAACTTAATGAACCGTGTACTCATGTGTGATTCTTGAAGCCAAAGAGATTTTATTACAACAATATTCATTCACTTACCCCATATACAGCGGTGCCTTTAGTGAGGTTTGATACTGAGCCGAACTTATTAATGTCCCTATATATGAGGTGACCGTCAGCTCTCTCACCCTTGCGACAAGTTCCGTGCACTACCTCCGTTCTTGGGTCTGTTTCTATATCTTTGACTCGTTTCTTTGGTTTTGTTACTGAAAATGTAAGCAGAATTAATTTAATTTATTGGAATAAAACATAATTTTGCTGATTTTGTGGTGAAAATAAGAAAAACGCTTCTAGGTTACAGGATCTTGTTTTTTAATCTGTGTAATTGGATGTAAAAAGAGAAATAATAAGTAAATCCATCTGGTCTTTAAGTTAGGTAATAAAAAAATACTAGCCTACTATTTTCCTTCGTATATAAATAATAGGAATAATGAAATAATACGCTAAATGAGCCAATTTTACTTCCTTTCTATAAGAATAATAGGTGAATCAGTTTTAGTAAAATGACTTTAGGAAGTGTAAAATCCGTCACGTTGTGGCGTCATGTAGCTTTTTAAATTTAATTGATAAGGTAAATACCTATATAATACAGGTCCGATGTTTTATATTTCTAATCTATACTAATATTATAAAGCTGAAGAGTTTGTTTGTTTGATTGTTTGTTTGTTTGAACGCGCTAATCTCAGGAACTACTGGTCCGATTTGAAAAATTCTTTCAGAGTAAGATAGCCCATTTATCGAGGAAGGCTATAGGCTATATATCATCACGCTACGACCAATAGGAGCAGAGTACCAGTAAAAAATATTGCAAAAACGGGGAAAAATTTTTGCCCATTCACTTATGTGACGCAAGCGAGGGTCGACTAGTAAGTGATACAGCCAAAAGTAGTCTTCAAAATTTTCACAAAATTAAGGCAGTAAAAAAATCATAATAAATAAAACTACTTTCCATACTTGGTCTTAAAACCATAGTAGTATCATTAAGCCGCTGCAGCATCCATGCGTCCAGGTCTTCATTCTTCATAGAAGGTTCTGCCGGCCAGAACTGCTTCCAGGACCTTCTGGTAGCTGTCCTCGTGGTTATCCAGGGCATGTAGTACTCAAAGTCTATGAACCGAGCTGGGAGCGCGCAACCAGGACTCCATGTACTCATACCTAACTGAAATGGTATAAAGACTGGAGTTCTTATAATAATGTGATATCTGAACATAAGGGATATAGAAGTATTGAAAATATGTATGTACTTTAAAACATTTTTAATGTATAGACAGATTCCGAACAAAGATTTTTGCAGAGCGATATGTTAAGTTTTTTTATTTTATTTTATCATAATAATGTGGTTAATGGTCAACCTACTATCTCAGCCGCCCGAAAGGCAAATTACATGGCTTTTCGACTGTTATCTTAATTGACAACAACCGCCTAGCATGGAGACGTTTAATTCAAATATCACCCATCTATAGATTGACCGCGCCAAGGGTTCCTTAACCCACAGTTCGTTTACCGACCGGTGAGCGCAACTGGCTATAAGCATCTCATCTGGCTACATTTAAGTTAAAGTATACAATTCCCAGTCTACATTAGTTATATTAGATACTAACCAGTGTCCACTGGTTGTCTATAAACTTGACAAGAGCCATTCCTGCGTCAAACACACAAGCCTCCTTGTTGTACCTTACACTGTAACAATGATAGTGTTTCGGTCTCATCCATACTGAGTCCAGCTGAAACATATACATAAAACTCTTCAGTTACTGAATGATCGATAACGCATAGCAAAAACTATAATATTCATAAAGCCTATTGCTGATGTATTAGCGCGTACGCTTAGCTTGAGCTGTTGTCTTAAGCAAGGAATGAACCGACCAACATCCTTCATGAGTTCATTAGAGAGAGATGGAATGATAGAGACGAGTGTACCTTTGGCTTTTGCACATAACTAGTTAGCCACAATAAAGAGCTCCTACTGACGGTTAGTTTCATGAAATCCTGAAAATTTCACTCACCTCCTCTCTTGAATAAAAATCAAGACAATCGCTCAAACTGACATGATCCATCCTGTAGGCTATTTGCTCGAATATTTCATTTCCTGAAAATACAAAATTACCTAGTTTTGTATCAGTGGTTTAAGCGACTCTCTAGCCAGCAATGCGCTTCAAATTTTTTATGAATATTTATTTACCAACTTAAAGACAGGGAGGACGCAGGGACACAGGAGACAGGGAGGTAAAAGTTTATTTTAGTTTTGCAAACTTTTATCAATTGTGTTCGTTTCATATAAAAAAATAAAAGATACCAGTTCATATCCCCACTGTCAATGTGACCCAAATAATTCAAAGTTACCCAGATTGACTGTATATAAAATAATGTGTTTATTTTCAAAAATATAAGTATTTTATACTCACGGTCAGTATACCCAACAGCGAAGACCTCATCATCTTGATAAGAATAATCGTCTATATCATGTGGCCATGCTATCATTTCTCCTGAAATAAAAGGTCATAAAAGACCATGGGAAGTATTTACTAGTAGTTATGGCTAGTACTTTGAAGTAATGACATGGTTTGCATATATTTCCTAAATTAATCCGTTTAAATTTGTAATCATTTACATTATAGATCTTCTATCTAACCTGGATTTAAATTATGTGAAGTACCTTGAAATTTCTTTTCATCATATTCCAAATGCAGCAGTGCTATGGTTGTCAAAGTGGTTCGATCAAACTCAGGATGTATCGTATAATCTGCTATTTCTGCGTACCAAGCCTTCTTCAATGCTGAGAAGAACATCACATCTGTTACAGCACTGAAAGAAAATAGTAGATTTAATACCTACATCATACTTGTAGCTCGATTCTTTGTCACTATAGACTGATGTGACAAAGGCGCCCATAGCCAGTTGCGCTCACCGGTCGGTAAACGATCTGTGGGTTAAGCAACCCTTGGCGCGGTCAATCCATAGATGGGTGACCGCATAGTGGTATTTCAACTGGGCGTCTTCGTGCTTCGGAGGGCACGTTGAAAAGTCGGTCCCGGTTGTTATCTGTTACGATAGTCTTTAAGCCATGTCAAAGGCCTTCGGGCGGCTTGAACAACTTTGAAACTAGGTTGACTACGTTGATAAGAAGAAGAAGACAATAAAGTAACGACAACCGGCTAGCTATCGATAAATTTTGTATGAAAATCAAATCAGCGCCTCTAGCGGGCGTCGCAGGAACTAGTTTGGCAGTAGATTTTAAATGTCAAACTTTCTATAGTACCGACTGTACTTATTTTTGTGCATATTACCTGAGTCTTAACTTGAAATTGTTAAGTATGGAGATATCTCTCGCGTTCCCGATGGCATACTTGTTTTTGACTAGTATCACTCCCGCCGCTGCTTCAGTTGGCTTTTCAGCTAAATGGAACAAATATAACATTGATTAAGCTTAATTTAAGGACTTAATTTTAAGTATAATACTTAAAATTAATCCATACATACATAAAATTACGCATTGTAAAGAAGAGAGGAGATAGAGACTAAATAGCATCATTTGATTTTGGAAATTAATTAATGTTTCGGTAGACATGGCCTGTGCCTTATGCAAGTCCGATCAGGATTACATGATTTTTTATGTTCGAATTTCAGACACATTAAACTCGGGAACAATTTACATCTGATACAGGATTCGAAACTGAGACCTTTGCACAGCATTTGAACACAGAACCTTATTTATAAACAGATCATAGAATGTATAATATTGCTCAGTGTCTAAAGGTTCCTAATTTTGTAAGATTATCAAACAATTTTGTTGCCACTTACGATGTTTTAACAGTAGGACACCGACCCACGGCAAAGGAGTTAACGTTATTGAACTAACATCTGAAAAAGTAATAACATATACTTAATACGTTTTACATAGTTTTTGATGAGAGCCAATGTCTTCAGGCCTAGCTTTCGAATTACGGGAGCAAGCCGTTTACCTAGCAATAGGACAGTAATGAAATGAATAAATTTATTTATTTGACAAATATTCACCCTAATTTGAATGCATATTAACAAAAAATGTATATGTTTTATCTAGACCTCACCTATCTCTATGCCAAAATTTTATCGAATTAAAAACAGCGGTTTGGCAGCGAAAGCGTAACATACAGACAGACATTCTTATTTATAATATTAGTATAGTAATTGATAAGATATGATTAATAAATTATAAATATTACCTGACAATAGAACAGCAAGTAGAACAGTAACACTAAACACAATATATCTTATACACATATAACATATCATTTGTAAAGCGATAACACATCGAGCGAAACATTACTCAACACTGAACACTAACAGCGACAAACAGACAATATTACGCATATTTTTATATTTATACGGGTTTTGAGGTGTGTACATGTTTGCGTGTTTGACTATAATGAATTTGAGGCGCCCATAGCCAGTTGCGCTCACCGGTCGGTAAACGATCTGTGGGTTAAGCAACCCTTGGCGCGGTCATTCCATAGATGGGTGACCGCATAGTGGTATTTGAACTGGGCGTCTCCGTGCTTCGGAGGGCACGTTAAAAGTCGGTCCCGGTTGTTATCTACTACGATAACAGTCGTTAAGCCATGTCAAAGGCCTTCGGGCGGCTTGAACAACTTTGACACTAGGTTGACCACTAACCATACGACAAGAAGAAGACTATAATGCAACATTCAACGGTAAGTTTGGTTAATGCTCGTGGGAATGAGTGTCGAAGTATAAGGGTTATTCGACGACTACAAAAAAGCATAGAGGGTTTTTTAACTCTTTATTGATTTACAAAGGGTTCTACTTATTACAAATAAAAAAGGGTGGTTGTGATTTTTACTGCTCCGTATGTACGTTTATATGTTCCCTCGGAACATTGTCGAGAACGTCATATCATCCGTAAGTTATAAGTTATGTGACATGTTCGTGTGTATTCACATCGAGTGTTTCAGCCTAACTGTCTTACTAATAAACGTCTTTGCTCTTATTGGGAAGTGATACGTCAAATTTTAATCAATTTTCAAATGTATGAATAAAGAAGACAAAACACTGTATAAGTAATCAGAGTTTACACGACGTTTATTTTTGGAGATTTTTAGTCTAATTGAGGCATTCAAGTTTTTATTTTCGTCTGGTCACTAAATTGACGCTACCCCTAGTTGACGAAATGCGTCTTGCAAATGTTCGGATTATGTATCAATGTTCATATTTGTATGCACCTTTACATTTTACTTATAATAAACAGTTTACATTTTGAGGGCTATTAGATATGTTATTGTAATTAGAAACGAAAGGGACGTTCATAAATACTTTTATGTTTACTCAACTGTAAAAAATAACAATTTAGATTAGTCTATAACAATATACAGGGTGTAAATGACAGCTAACCGAAAACTTTACTGGTAAGTTTGTGACACTGTATGCGCGAAATTTACTCCAACGATATTTCTCGGAAATGATTGGTTCCCGAGTTAGTCATTTTTGAGCGTTCAATGTATAGTGAACAACGCGATGTATCTCCGCGCATGCCTACGAGATTTCTGGCGGCGGCGGCGCGCTGAGCGACGACATGTCGCGACGCGTCGTAGGTACATACGCGTACCACCACGTCTATGCGCTCACTAGTATGCAACGCTATCATTAGATAACAATCTTATGTATCGTTTATGGTATCGTAAGTAGGCCCGTATGTTACAATAGCTCATAGTAAAATTGTAAGTAGGTAGGTACCTACTTGGCTTACGTGAAATCAAACAATAATAGCAAAACGTAACCAATAATAAGGAAGTGCTAAAACAAATTGTTATCAATGTCTATCAACACGCAAATACCTGGTGTATGGCGAGAGTTTGAGTACCTTTGGATCCGGACGTACAGGTGCAGAGCACGCCGTGCACTTCCACGTGCTTCACCATACATAACACATCAACATTTCTTCCTATTTACGAACACAACTGCACTTTGAAAACAATAACAACAAAAATAATAACAATAAAAACACTAACAACTCAAAACCGGAACAATAACAAGTAATAATAAACAGCAGTTCACACACGACACGACGAATAGGACATAACGAACGACACCGGTGAAGAGCTTCCGTCTTCCGCGAGCGAATTGCTCGAACTATCGATCAAAGAGAGCCGCCGGCGCGGGCGCCTCTCCGCTCACTCGCACCGCCCCTCGCCCGCGCCACCCGCTCCCTCCGCGCCGTCCGCGCGCGCGCCGCCGATTTGGTGACGAGCGACGAGTTAGGATCCCAGCGAGAGATTAGATTCAATAAAATATTGATGTGGCATTACTATTTTTACTTGTCACAGTTGTTACTGGTTGCATTGTAGTTTTATTCAAATACCAAATAACATTACAAACATTATTGATGTAAGTTTAAAATACTTTGATATTTATAACATAAAATCAGCTTAAAGTAAATAAAATAAACACGAAACGTTTATTTAATTAAACCATAAAAAATGTAGGTACATAACAATGATAACAATCAATATCCATTAATATTCTTATCAGAGAAACTAACTTATCATAATTCATAATCCCCGGAGAATTACTTAGCATCCATTTTGTCGCATCCCATCTATGTAACATCCACGCGCGGTCGCGGCGTCACGCGTCACTACGGCCATCTACTTTTCGAGTCGCACCGCGCTTGTAAAGTAATGAAGTATGAATGAGCGTGTAAATATCGAATAGAATTTTGCAAGAACAAATGGAACAGAGCGACAATACATGTTAAATTGTTTATTAGAGATTTTTATAGCGCTAAAGAATATCAATTGGATTTTTTGTTGTTCTGTATGTATTTGTACGTGTAATAATAAGATATCACACATTTTAAATCTTATGAATTTACCTTTTATCGGAGAGCGGGATAACTATGTAATTTTCATTTTTAACATAGAACAAATACTAAGTAACGCTGCATACTAGTGAGTGTGAGGTTGACAGCTGTGTGCGTAATCGTGTCTGTGTGGCGCGCGTAGGTAAGCGGCGTGACGTCGACCGTCGCGGCCGGCCGCCGCCGGCGCGGTGTCGTTGGCCGCGCACAGCTGATAGCGAATTTATACGTTGTTTTAATCCATTGCTGTTTTTTGTGAAAAACAGTAATATGACGGATTTTTTTTTCATATTCATGTTGCATTGTGTAGTATTAACGAAATAATACCAGAAAAAATAAAAAAAAACGCATAAGAAATCGGAAAAATAAAGAAAAAACCGATGAAAATTTTCAACGCCATAAGCACCAGAATCGTGTCTAAAGTCATTTTTTTTCGTTTTCGGTAGGCTGTCGTTTACACCCTGTATACTTTGTTATTGAAGTAGTGATAGCCTAAGTATGCGTGTCTCAAGTAAGTGGTCAAAGGTTCAAAACCGAGGTAACACACTAATGATATTTCGAAGTTATATATATGTGTATCAGAAAAACACTATTTATAACTCGAAATTAAACGGCTGGACCGATTTGGCTGAATATTGGTGAAGAGACAGCTTATAACCAGGAGACGGATAAAGGACTTTTTATCCCATTCGAGCGCGTCTGTACCCGGTTGAAGAAAAGACCTGACTAGACCAGAATTGTTTAAGACACGGGAAAATTATTAAAATTTATAATTTTGATTGTTATTTTTCAAAAACAACTCCCGCACTAAGAATTGCTCTTGTGTCACGGGGACATTTACAAACATACAAACAACGGACACAAAGTACAAATAGATCCGAAACAATTATTTGTGGATCGCACAAATAATTGCTCCGTGTGGGGATCGAACCCACGACCTTTTGACGCACTGTTGGCGTGGTGACCTAAACCACTGTATTTGCATAATTTATGAAGAAAGTGAAAAATCGTGATCAGCGTTCCGCGGGTCAGCTAGTTTATAATAATATAGATTAATTGTAATAGTAGTAGTGTGTGTGGGCTCGTTTCAATTAAACTCGACCACATAATACGGTGACTATGGCGTGCTTCAGCGGTCGCCGTCAGCGGTTTCACTTGATTATTTGACAAATTCACACCCCTGTTAATAAAAGCAATGTTAACTGATTTTGGTTTAAAATCTGCGTTGCATTTAATTTATATAATGTTGCGTAAATTAACTTTACCAATGTGATGTGTTTCCACATAGTTATATAGGTTTTAATAATTTACAAACCTAAAACTTTTAATCTAGCCGTAGTGGCACAGTGGTTAAGGGGATCACCGGACTACGCACTGTCTGTCTACTGCAAGTATTCTACTATGCGAACATGTATCATTGATAGGTTATAGATAGGTTTTTCGGTTTTGATAGTGTATATTTTTCATTGTAAGTGTGTTTGCAAAAGACTCAGCGATTTATGAGACAAACCTTCTCTACAATACTTTTTTAAATGACAAAAGGTCACTAACCAAAGATGGGAACTGCTGTTGTTGAATATAGCCCTTAATCAATAATGTATTTAAAAAGGCTCTTAGTTTTATCTTCGATAAAAATAACTAGTATTTATATACACAAATAGAAGTAAAACAAGTCCAACAAAAAATGGTTTCTTCACGATACTATTCAGACATTTTGTTCACATTTCTCTTCATATTTTCTGCTATAACGATAAAAAAATATTCAGGCATTCTTGTTCGAACGCAGCAAGGGGAAATATTTTGTAATAATTCAAGTATCTGAGAGAAAAAAAATAACTTAATGACATCAGCTATTTCTTATCTTGAATACCACCTTTGTCGATACGAAAAAATACTCGTTCATTCCAAGATATAGACTGGAATTCGTTTCTTGATATTGTTGAAACAATTCGTAATTTCTTTTTGATGTTTTCGACCCTTATTAAGTTTTTTTTTTGAGTTTTGTAGGTTGAAGATGCTACTTATAACATCGTGGTATCGTGGCAAGAGCAAAGGTTAATATGATTAATGTAGATAATAATTAAGTTAGATATGATTTGAAACAGTCTTGGTAAGTCCAAAATAGTCAGGAACCAACTAATTTGTATTTAAACTCTTGCACTATTGCTTCTTATGGTTAGCGCTTAACCTGGTGTCAAATTTGTTCAAGCCGCTCGAAGGTCTTTGACATGATGTATTCAGAACCTGCCACAACGGTCAATGTAATCTGTGCCTAAAATCAAAATCATTTTTTTAGTTTTTTGTGGAAATGAATGAATGAAATTAATTTGATAAATTTTACAGTTAATGACCACTTAAAAGGTGTGGGGATAACCTCTTTCGAGAGCTTTGCACGAGTTTTGATCTCTTCTTTCGTTTCCACAAAAAAACTAAATGACTTTCCGAAAAACTTAGGTAATATCATGTTTTTAATCTAGTTCAACGCTATAAAGACAGTTTTCTAAGACAAAAATCTTATCCAGGTGACATAGTAACGGAGGATCGACACGTCGCACTTGACCCGGTTGTACGCGCGTCGGAATAATGAGCTCTTGCGTCACCGCCGCGGTCGACACCCACCTTTATTGTTCCCTACCTTTACTTTTCTCTTTGACAATGCTATTGTCATGTGTAGTGGGTAATTGTGAATTTTTCAGGATAGTTGTCATGTTTTTTTAGTAATCAGTGTTTGGAATATGTAGTGGTTATTAGGTAGTTGTATTTACCGATTTGTGAGTTAAATATCTTGCGATAAGTTATATAGGTGTGGCCTTTCTAGAGATGGGCAGTAACTGATCGTATAGTGGTATTTGAGCATCTGCGTGCTGGTCCGAAATGCTGTTATTTATAATAAGTTGTTATGCTGTGTTAAAAACCTTTAGGGTGGCTTAATCAACTTTGATGCTAAATTGGCCGTTAACGATACAATAAGAAATCGAATGAGGGCTAATATGGATAAAGTGAAAACAAAAAGAATGAAGAGTACTATACTACATTCGCACTTAAAAAAATGGATTTGAATTGCACAGAAGAAAGAAATAAATAATAAAACTACATAATTATTTAAGCAAAGGCACTTATCTTTCGAGCTTCTGTTATTTAGATCTTTGGTTTCCGGGAGAAAGTTACAAGCCAAAGACATGTGCCACGTTTATTTTTTAAAATTGCGAAACGAATACCTAAAAAGCGTAAAATAGATAACAAAATATAGCCCTTATAAATCATCACCCTTTGATTCATTTCCATTTTCGTATCGGGCTCATCACTCATTTTAGGAAAAAAAAGCCTGAGTGGTTAACTCAAATTAAAATAAAGAACCTACATTCTACTTAACAATAATCTCATCAACTCACTAAAATAATTCCATCTCACTATACAAAATAAATATAAAATATAGTTTTTCTATTTTCTCCAAGCGTCGCTTCATCAATAGAACATGGTGAGAAACAGTGCGAAAGCAATTTTCTTGCTAAATAGAATAATAAAAGTTACATAAAGCGTGTCGACGCCGTGCCTCAGGCAAACACCCTGTACGTTGATTTTACGAAGAAATAGGGCCGCTACTTTATTATGATGTTGAGTTGTTTTTTCTAGAATATTTTACGGTATACAGGGTGCGTTTATAAGGATGTTGTGGGTAGGTAGGTGTTCTAGTGAATTTGCTCGTATTTTTAGCTGCTTGAAGTATTTCTTTTGGAAATAGAAAGAAGTTGTCTTTAACGCAAAGAGGCATAAAAAATAGTTTTCTAGTCTTCAAAAGTACCTCTATGTTTTGAATTATGTTTAGTAGTACGCTAAAGTTTGGACTAGTTCATAAAAATTAACAACAGGAGAAAATTCCAACTAGTTTAAAAAAATGTAATTATCAATCATCAATTAAACTTTAGACCGTTCGACCGATACGCTAACATTATCATTAAGATGATAAAAGCAATCAACTAAATTATATTGACACAAATATAATCAGCCAAAAGAATCCAAATAAAATAAAATTTCACTACCCGTGCCTCGAATAATCCTACTAAGAATAAGCCATATAATTTTCACATACATCACTCGTAGTCTTGATTGAGAGGAAATATATACAAATTGATTGGAGATTCAATTGATAAGATGCTGTAACAAGATTGTGCTCGATGAACTCTGACAAATACTCATCTCTTATTACATTTGCCCTTTAATAAAGATGTTTGTTGTATCGTGAGTCTTTCTCGGAAAGGATTAGACTCTATGCTAAATGTCTTTTGTGATTTACGAAAGATTTTGATTTGTTTAGTTTATTTATTTGAGGAAAGAGAAAACGTAAAAATGTTAGTGAAGTAAAACAATATTCGTAGCAAAAACGAAGAAACATTCTTGTTTAAACGCAATACTATTGTACGTCTACGATTTTTTTTCTGTAAGTGAAATTAGCTGTAGTATATAAATGTGAAAGGCTGTCTGTCTTATGCTTATAATGTTAAAATGCTGTACAAAAACCATTTTAACTGCATGATTCTGCAAAAATCTTTATTTTACCTAAAATTTAATTACTAATATAAAAGTCTGCCTGTCTGTTAATAAAAAACAGGTCCATACCAAAACCAATCTTGATGAAATTTTGCTAAAGGTAGTTGAAGACCAAGGTCTGAAAGTGACGCCCGTAGCCAGTTGCGCTCACCGGTGGGTAAACGATCAGTGGGTTAACCAAATCTTGGCGCTGTCATTCTATAGATGGGTGACCGCATAGTGGTATTTGAACAGAGCGTCTCCGTGCTTCGAAGAGCACGTAAAAAGTCGGCCCCGGTTGTTGTCAATTAAGATAACAGTCGTTAAGCCACGTCAAAGGCCTTCGGGTCAAGGTCAAGAAGAAGGTCAGAAAAAGAGTTATGTATACCAAAATGTCCAGAAAGAATGCTCGGAAAATGAATGAGAAATCGATTGGTGAAAACAGATATTGTTTATATTTGAGAACGAGGAACTTAGCCATGTGCAAAAGGGGCTAACTTGCACTAAAACAATTGCAACAGTGGGATATGAGTGCACTCTAAATTCTTAACTATTTTGCGTATGAATCAGACTTATACCCTTTTTCACTAGAGGTACTATATACCATAACTTCTAAATGAATAAATCTAGTTAAGAAGTAGCTATGTACAGTCGTGTGCCATACATTTAAACGATCACGCAACTCGCAGTGGACGGTGGACATAAGAGAGATCTCATTCGCGATGCACGACGAACACAGTACTGACCACAAAATAAATAGTATTTAAAGCTTTTTGTATTACTTTTGTATGAACTGATAGGTATTAGAAGAAACAAATGAATAGCATTTTTGATTTTCAACACTGGGATTTTCGTTACATAAAATTTTTAAATGTAGTTCCGTGTATTTACTATTATCCCATTAAAAAGTTACGACCCTTGTTTCCAAGATGGCGGACGGGAGACTAGGTTAGCCCCCGCAAATTAGAAGTAAAGTTCCTACTGATTTTCCTGCAAAATAAAAAAATACTTTGCATCCTCTGAAGAACGCAAGCTCAGGCCTAAAAAATGGACTGTATTGCCACAGCTAATTTTTAGTAACTTCTTAAGGCAGATTAACCTTGTCGGCAAATTGATATAAAACACATGTATGGGAATCGTTGGGGATTGTAGCAGAATGTATGTGCTGCAAATAATACTTGTGTTTCTGTACTTTGGGACCATTTGGGACCACCTTTGTTAGAGTTATTGCCATACAAAATCAATTCTCAGTTTGTAGTGTTTTATTTTATCAAACAACATATAATTTTAGTGGCCAGCGACATATATATACTCGCGAGCGTCATCTGAATGCGATATTTAGAAAATAATATAAAAAGTTATAAAACTAATTCTGTTACATACGTGTTTTGTTACAAAACTATTGTCAAACTTTAAAACCCAATTTAGGAAAGTCTAAAATAAAATGTTATCTATATAGTACAATACAAATTGAGTATTACGTCACTGCCAAATTCTAAAAACTGCGAGTACAATCCCACAGTATCTCAATGTACAAATATTTGTAACAATATATTTTGTTGACGGTACAAAGACAACAAGAGTCCATGGCGCAGAGATAGTGGCCCTCTCAATAAGCGCAGTCGAGTAAAATCATAATACGGGGCGAACGGAGCCGGGGCGTGGACTAGTTTATGAGAGATAGCGATTTGAAAAAGAATTAAAAAAATAAAATTTACTACCCATAAGACACCTAACCCCTATATGGTACAATCGGCTGCTGATAACGAAGTCCCTCGTTCGGTTTCCGGGTCGGGAAAGTACTATTGGTCTTTTCTAATTCATAGATCTCTGTCTAATCTATTTTTAGGTGTAACAGGCATGATACTATATATGTATTAGATTAAATAAGATTAAATTAAAAAATGTTTTTTCACTAACGCGCTCGTGCGCGAAAATATTACAATAAACTATTTAACTTTCCAGGGTAATAACATGTTTCGTTAAAGAAAAAATCACCTCTAATTTGGATTGGTAGGTTTTGAAATCACACGTACAAACTACTAGTACCATACTATAGAGCAGACTTATATGAATCAAATACAGAACCTTTATAATGAAGTCGGTTATGTTAACCGCTATTGCTGAAAACGTACAACAAATCTACAGTAATTAAAATGATCGTATTAATTCTTGTTTAATTTAATGAAACTACAGCAACGAAGTCATCTAAAAGATATGTAATTATCCTTTTATTGGATACTAGCGGACTGGCCCGACTTAGTCCGGGAATAGTTCAATTTTACTTCGTTTATTCCATTCCCGGAGGAATTTTGATCTAATCAATCCACAAAAGCCATGTCCCAGCAGTTACAAACATTTCATTCATTAGTTAAGTTGTCCAAAAGTTATGACCGTACATACAATTCGGTAATTTATTTTTCTTTATATAGATATGCTTGCGTTCCTTAAAAAAGTGACGTAAAAACCAATAGGCTAATATAATTAACAACTGAAATCGCTGCTTCCTACAACTTAATAACCACCTAAAATATGAGGGTTTCCCGAGTGGACTGCGCACTCCACGCCAGTGAGTTCAATGATCGAATAGCTTTATTTATACCCTCGAACCCGTACCCTTACGATTGGGAGCTTTACATTCAGTCACGTGACGGTTTAGGATTCAGAGATATGGGACTGGAGTTTGAATACGATTAAGGTGAAAAGATTGGTCGCGTATGGAAATTTGAGTTTATATAGAGGAAAGATTTATTTAAAATATCATGTTTATATAAATATGTAATTGATTTTAGGGTATAATAACAGACTGCCTTCGTGGCGCAGTGGTTTAGGTCGCCACGCCGATACCACTGCAACGGGAGGTCGTAGGTTTGACTCCCACACGGAGCAATAATTTGTGCGATCCACAAATCATTGTTTCGGGTCTGGTTGTGCTTTGTGTCCGTTGTTTGTATGTTTGTAAAAGTCTCCGCGATACAAGAGCAATTCTTAGTGCGGGAGTCTTTTAAAAAAGAAAAAACAATAAAAAAGTAAACTCAAAAACTGTATGCGCTGACGACGTCCGCTCCGCTCGACGCTAGAACGCTCCCTGAAAGCAGCTATCAGCGCTGACCACTGTGCGCGCTGATAGCTACGCGTCATTTAAAAACGCTTCCTAGAAGGTCATATATCTCGGCTATAAGCGCTGACGGTGCGCGTGACGTCGGCGTAAGACTATTCAGTAGTACACACCTTCCTCTTTTTACGCTACCCGTAAACCCAAATTGTAATTACTTATGTGTACCTAAATATAGTGACGTTAAAAAAAGGCAAAAAAGGTAAGACAGATAATTAATTACTTACCTCATAAAATCCAAGGAAAATATTTATCAATATTTAAAACCTTGCGATGGATGTCTTAACTGACGTATTTGCATACTGTAAGTTGTAAAGTAAACATTGTAGAATATTTTATTAAATAATAAACATTTTATTATCTTGTTCACACATTGACTGTTATGTTACAAGATGTTATGTTACAAAGTGTTTTAGTAACATGTTTTTGTTTCATGCGGTAGTAGAACACAATACACAACAATTCCGCCGACCTATGTAGGCAACTTTTTGTCGGCGGGTGAGTTAGCTAACTGAGTGGTTGTGTACGTAGGCCGCCAAAATGACGCCAGCTTTTGTCGGCGACTTCGGTGGGTATTTCAATAAGAAGTGACCTCTTGTTACGAGGTTCTGAATCGTAATACTGATTGAGCAAAAATTTTAGATTTTTCGGAAACATTTTTTCAACTGAAACTCACAATCGGTAACTTGCCATAGGGTCTCTATATTGTTGGTTACGATTCAAAAACATATTTGGCATAACTCGATTCTATATATGTAAGTATATAGCCACAAATATTATCGACATGGCGTCAAAGACAGGGTAAAGTTAAAAAGGAATGGCGGGAAGGCTAACTGCCTCTTAAGAAGATATTAATGCTAAGAAGAAGAATTGTAATAAAAACAAATCACTTTTCTAAACCTGACGCTAGAAAAAGGGTTCCTAAGCCTAAATATACAAGTCTAAATAATTAGCACTAACACATACTACATTACTATTCAGCTCAATAAAATACAAATCGATTGCCACGTGACGCTACGACCGCTACGAGCAGTCTACGAGCCGCTACGAAGTGCTACGTCTTACTACGAAACACTTACTACGTAATCATTTATTCAGTTTCATACATACCTGTGCAACTAACCCCCCCTCCTTCACCCCTCCGACCTCACGCCTCTCCCCTCAGTCGTCTGTGGAATACTAATTTCTGTCAGCTGTTGGTTTATTTTGAAATTAATCGTAGAACGTGACTTGTTAACTGAATATGATTATGTTACTTGGTTTAATAAAGAAAAGTTACTATTATTGAATTGGGGGGTTTATGTGATACTATTGTAAAGTAAGAAATCTAGAATATGACCCAAGTATATGGTCATTTTTTTCTACCGACTTAAGAAAAAAGAAGAGGTTCTCAATTCAACGCGAATTCGATTTTATGCAGCAATTATTGCAAAAATAATTGGAAAGAAATGAAACCAGTGAAAGAACAAACTTATATTGTTCATCCGCTGCTAAATTGCTCTCATTTTATTGGACCTAATAGCTTGTTTAATATTACTAAAGGTAAGTACATAAATAATCAATTAAAGGATACTCAACCAACGCTAATACAAAAGAACTTCAGTCTCAATAAATGGTTTCAAATAGTTCAGTTCAAGATTCAAACCAATCAATCCTTGCAACGCCTTTCAAAATATCTGAAATAATTCCATAGACATTAGGTACAACAGGCCGCCCGCGACTTCGTCCGCGTGAAAACCCTTCCCGTGTAAATCCCGATCATTCGGTAACTTCTTGATAAAAAGTAGCCTATGTGATATTCTAGGTTTTCAGCTACCTATGTACCAAGAACTACCTATATACCGTGAAAGAGTAACAAACATCCATACAAACATCTATACATACTCACAATCTTTCGCATTTATAATATTAGTAGGATGGTATATAAATTTAAATTAAGATTCAAACCAACCACTTTTTACAACGCCTTTCAAAATGTCTGAAATAATTCCATACACTTTAGATATAGGTACGTAGATAGTAGATAGAACTAGGTAGCTACATTTTCTATGTTAGAATACATTTTTCCTTCCACTTCAAACATTGTAGGGAAAGTTTTAAGCTGTCCTACGGAATCTTAAAACACAGTTTGTCTTACTTTTGTTACACCGGACTGTAATATGATTTATTTTATAACATTTTTATATTCGATCTAGCCCAGCAGTAGTACCTATCAAATTGATTAGTTTCCTTACTTATGTGATAGATTGTTGAAAAACTCAGAACAATTGCATGACCACTGTATCTACTACTTTTTACTAGTTGCCACATAATTCCGTGAAAATGAATGATATTGGGTAACTGCACTTTTGGCACAGTTAATGTTAATGTAGTCACCACGTCGCAATTATCGCCATCTGTGGTGGGTTCGAATCCCACCCAGGACAAATATTTGTGTGACGAGCATGAGTATCTGTTCTAAGCCTGGGTTTTAAATTATTATCTATACAATCAATTCAATATTATATTCACTTACTTCAAATTTATTGATTAATCAAAAGCATATTTATATAGTATTGTAGACTCAACCCCTAATCTTCGTTATTCTGGGAGATCCGAGACCTCTGCGCGGCGTCGTATACACCACCAAATGCGCCACAGTGTCTTCAACTTTAAACAACTCTCTTATATCATCCTCTCTTTTCACTTTATTCTACATCATTGCGATAGAAATACTCTAGAGCATCATAAATTGAATTAGGTTGTTACATTCAGTTGTTTGTCTCACATTACGCAACGGTGTGAGTGTCGGCAGTACTTATACAACTGTATGGACGAACACAACTTGTTTGCATATCGCCGAACACTGGCTCCGCTCTGAGTGACGTATGTATAAGTGTGATGACGTCATGCGTATTGATAACTACAATTATTTTATAAAGGAAATTTTTAGGAAAATGTTCGGGCACAATAGCTTGCTTTTAGGCTTTTAGTTTTTGTAAAATTTATGGGAACGGGGCTCTTTTTAAAATGTACTGTGATGTGTGTCTGCAACGCTTTTATTGCTAAATTGCTTAACCGATTTTAACGTTAAGCGTAGAGGCAGTAAAATACAGGATCAAAAATAGGAACTTTTTTCAAAAAATTCCCCCTTAAGTCGTGATGCGACTTCCGATACGTGAGAATTCTTGAAGAACTCAAAGCCCTGCACTAGACCGGCGTGGTGGACTCAAGGCCTAACCGCCAAATCCTTCTCCCATTTGTGGGTGACCCTTGCCCAGCAATCGAACCGTCATGGGTTAAAAAACATCTTTAAAGTCCCCTGACAATATTTAATAAATAGTAATAAATAATAAACAATTTCGGGTGGTAGCCTCAATGTACCGGCAATATCGAACATCGAAACATCGTTAAAGAGAAAACGTAAACTATCGACAGGAAGCTTTCAAGTCGCTAATGATTTGTGCTTAGGGTTGTTTCTGATCAGAAAATAGCGACCGCGTTTGTAAAGTACATAAAAGACTCAAATCTCTGGATTCTATATACTTTTTAGGCATATTTTCCATAAACTTAACGATTTTAAACTCTCGTGACACATAATATTATAATGTAACGGGTCTTAAACGTAATTAAAAATTAAAGGTTGCTTATTTGTTTACCCGACGTTTCGATCGAATTGTATCGACTGTGGTCACGGGCTGATTTTTGTAGCTGTATTACCACAATTGTACCAAAAATTACGTTACAAATAATTTAATTTAATTTGCACTTTAGGGATGATCTCTTCTCTCAAGATCTAAATGGAAGATATTTTATTTTTGCTTTTGTGTTGTAGACGTACAGTTATGTTTTTAGCATTTGTCAGACTTAAATTAATACCTAATATTTAGCAAATCTTAACTCTTTATATGTAAAGTTTTCAACGTCCACGCGAACGTGACTTTTAAGTTTTTAACTGCACTTCAGCTTATACCTAGGCATTTTTCAGGAATAAACTTCAAAAATAGTATCAGTGATGTCACAAAAATGGTGTCCTAAAAATACTCGTGCCAACCCTGTACATAGTTGGCTTCGTTTTAAGCATCGCGACAGTTTCGACACAGCTCACAGGTGTGTGAGGGGTGAGGTACAGATAGTGAGGGGAAGAGGGGGGGGGGAGACACTTCCGCAGTATTGCTTTAGTATACGAAATAGTTTAGGCTCAATAAAATAAAAGTATGGAAGGTATGTAGCATAAGAACTTGAACACAAACTCTTCCGTTTTAAGTTTACCTCTATCTTGAAAACTAGAATCTGAACGTAGCACTATAAATATATTTTTGATATATTCAACTATCTTATAACTTATTTCATTAGTTACTAGCAGACCGGCTCGACTCCGTCTGGGTATAGTTATCACTCGTTTCAACTGTTTAGAGATTTGACTACAGAAAATCGAATTGCGAACCTCCTCCTTTTTGCAAGTCGGTTAAAAACAATCTTTATTGTATACCTTCATGTCTTCAACTATCTTTACGCTATATTTCATCAAAAAAACTTTCACAATTTATCCGTAAAACTATTTACTAACTATTTTCTTGGAAAATTTTCAACAAAAAATTCCGTGATCTTAAATCCCTCTTTTTAATCTCCGCTCTACTAAACTATACACAGTGATATAGAGGTAGAGTACATTATCTTTGTCTCGCGTCGTACAAGTACTCTCCACTCGGCAGGGATTACCATATTCTTTACTAGCTAACGTTCACGGGTTCGCTTGCATTTTAAATTCTGAATGCTATTTGGTAGAGACAATTGAGCTTTGCTATTACGTTTGTAATGCGAAAGTTTGTATAAATTATTTTGAAGATTATAAGATTTGAAACTTGAACTGATTTATTGTAACTGTTATTTATTTTTTAAGGCTTTCATAAAATGTATGAATGCGGACTAACTGCTAATGGTATTTTCTACTAATCAACTTTTGCGTAGTGCAGAGATAAATAATAATATACGTATGAATTACAAACAAATGAAAGACTACCTGCTAATTTTGCATCTCTGATTTACTCGGAACTGAAATAGAAAAAAGGTATTTTTCTATCATTTTAGTTATATTTCAACGCATATAACGCAATTAATCAACCTATAACCATTTAACAGGAAATGAAGAACAGACCC
This sequence comes from Anticarsia gemmatalis, assembly GCF_050436995.1. Taxonomy (NCBI): domain Eukaryota; kingdom Metazoa; phylum Arthropoda; class Insecta; order Lepidoptera; family Erebidae; genus Anticarsia; species Anticarsia gemmatalis. The sequence continues at coordinate 9,122,239 of NC_134767.1, read as the reverse complement.
CTCAATCAAATTCATCTAAAAATAACTTTTTTTCGCCGAGAATGAACCCCAGTCCCTCCCTGTACACGGCACGTACGTTTATCGTAGGAGGAAGTCAAGAGACCCTCCAGGATTATCGTTTCTTTAACACAAAAGATTTATGATAAAACGCTGAGGTGAGGAGAGGTGAGGTGAGGAAATTGAAGGTAAAACTCTACATGAATTAGATTTTGTTACTTCTTTTGGACCCCTCCCTCATTACGGGAGGAGACCCTTGCCCAGCAGTGGGACATTAATGGGTTAAATTTTTTTTTTTTTTTTTTTACTTCTTTTGGATGTTATAAATAGAATTTGTGTACAATTTTAGCAATTAAAATGGAATGGGCTTTGTATAGACCTTTTTTTTTCACAAAAGAAATATTTATTAATAAGTAGGTATGTGACTAAGAAATCTTTGTCCTATTTTAATCACACTGTAAGCTAAGAAGATTTAAAATTGAAGTTCATATAAAAAATTGTACAGATTGATAAAAAATGAATAGAAGGTTTAGTTAAAGTTTGACTTTCTGCCGTGAAGATAATAGTTTAACCAGTTAATAATTACCTTATCAGTTTCATATCTGGCACAATAGCGCGACATAGGTAATGTGTTTTTGCTATAAATCTTTACCTAATTGTAGGACAGACTTCACAGTCCGGTTTGTTATTTAACTAGACAAAAGCAAAGCAATTTGCCATCAAACAAAGCGGTTAGTAGTGTAATTACAAAGATTATTAAAAATACTTTTATTTTTCAAGTTGAAACTGAACAAATAACCCATCGCAATTTTCATTTTTAATCCACCAACCACAACTAGCGGAACACGATTGAACTAATCCCAACCCTATGACAATTCGAATAGAGTTGGTTTTGGAATGGCAAGTGTGCGGTGTTAAGTCATTTTGAAATTGAAAGAGTAAATAATTGAGTGGTTTCAGTTTATAAAGTTTTTCGCTATTAACTTTTGAACGTTTAATTTGGAATCTTGGAAATAAAGGGATGGGAAATGTTGCCATCTCACAAATTGTTGCAGCTGCGATCTTTGTACTGACGACTACGTTTTATTTGTTAGTTTAAATTGCGTCGTTTTAAAGTAATTTTATGAGACAAAACAGTGCATATTATTCAGAGATTTGATGTATAACATAGTTTGCAATCTGGTTCATACTTTTGAAGAAAGCAACTTTACCTAAAGATATTCTAATGTGACGGCTACTTAAAACATACAAATAAGGCTCAGTAACAAAATGTTTGTTGGATATGAGTCGAACCTACGATTTTGTCTACTTTTGAATGAATATTAACATCAAATTATGATTTTACAAATTAATAGAGGAAGACAGACCCAAATATGTTTGGGTCAAAACTTTGGTCATATCATTTGTACATAAATATGTTTTCCGTTAAGGGATCAAACTCATTTCGTGCAGAGCAATAATACAATCAACTAGTTTCGATTATTTTTTCATATGAAACCAACACAATTGATAAAGATTCATTTTAGTTTTGCAAACTCCCACTCAAATTCTAACGTTCAATTTTACCCAAATGATTCAAAGTTACCCAAGTTGACTGTAAATCAAAGTAACTACATCTATACTAATATTATAAAGCTGAAGAGTTTGTTTGTTTGTTTGTTTGTTTGAACGCGCTAATCTCAAGAACTACTGGTCCGATTTGAAAAATTCTTTCAGAGTTAGATAGCCCATTTATCGAGGAAGGCTATAGGCTATATAACATCACGCTATAGTCATTGGGAGCGGAGTAGCAACGAAAAATGTTACAAAAACGGGGAAAATTTTTGACTTATTCTCTTAAGTGACGCAAGCGAAGTTGCGCGGGTCAGCTAGTTATATTTATATCTTAACTTACCTTCCAAAAAAACACCTACTGCCTATAATAAAATCCGTACACAATCTTGATAAGACATAATATTCGTGGACGAGTCATAATCAGTGATCGGAACGTGCCGATCGGCGGCTTAGCGATCAGATAGCACTTGAGATGAAGGGGCTCTAAGAGACGTCTGACTAAGTTTGTTCACACTGTACAGGGGCGATACATGGTACATAAATATATGGGATTTTCCCTCACCTTTTGTCTTAGATAACAAATATAAATATGACTGGACAACTCACAACGGTCATTTGATTCCAAACTAAGTTAGCTTGTACTATGGTTACCGAATAACTGATAAACATACTTAATACTTATATAGATTTAATAAATTAACAACCAAGCTCAGAACGGATGCTCGTGCTCATCACACAAATATGTGGGATTCGAACCCACCACACGAGGCGCTACGGTTATTACGGCGAGGCGACCACGTTAACCACTGCGCCAAACGTGCAGTTTCATTGAAAACTAGCCTACCCGCGAATTTTCCCCGTTTCTGTAACATTTTTCGTTGCTACTCCGCTCCTAATTACCGTAGCGTGATGTTATATAGCCTATAACCTTCCTCGATAAATGGGCTATCTAACACTGAATATAATTTTTCAAATCGGACCCGTAGTTACTGAGACTAGCGCGTTCAAACAAACAAACGAACTCTTCAGCTTTATAATATTAGTATAGATGTTATATGTTTTTTTTAGTTTCTTCAAATACCGCTAGATACGGATCCTGTGATGCAGAGGAAGTCCAAGAAGAGATATCTAGTGATCTCACTCGTTGAAAGTTGTGTTGAGAAAATTATTTTTATGATCAATCTCGGATCGCAACCTCATATTAACAACTAAGTTATTTTTATCTATTAACTCACCGTTTCTACGAAACAGAAATCACTGGATACAACTTTAGTCAAATAGGTGTAACAGTTTTCGAGATTCGTCACGCACATATCTACAGAAATATTTCTTTACTCTTATGAATGTTGTTTTTAACTGAGAATCAGATGTCATTTATTTACATAAAATATGATCTTAAATCAAGAGAAATGTAAACAATTTTATCCATACTTCCATACTAATATTATAAATGCGAAAGTAACTCTGTCTGTCTGTCTGTCTGTCTGTCTGTCTGTCTGTCTGTCTGCTACTCAATCACGCCTAAACTACTGAACCAATTTGCAGAAAATTTGGTATGGAGATATTTTGATACCCGAGAAAGGACATAGGCTACTTTTTACCCCGGAAAAATCACGAATTTTCCGGGAAAACTCAGGTGGCGAACGAAGTCGCGAATATTCAATACTAGCTGACCCGCGCAACTTCGCTTGCGTCACATAAGAGAGAATGGGTCAGAATTTTCCACGTTTTTGTAACACTTTTTACTGTTACTCTGCTCCTATTGATCGTAGCGTGATGATATAAAATATGCTCTTTTTTTCACGAAAAATATTCTCAAAATTATTTATATCTCTAAATATAACAAAGTCGCGCTAAGGCATATCCGCCATTAAAACAGTTGCCATGACAACGGAATTTTGTTATTTCAATGTCATTTTAATATTGATTATTCGCAACTTCGTTCGTCACTTGAATTTTCCCGGGAAATGCGTCATTTTCCCGGGGTAAAAAGTAGCCTATGTCCTTTCTCGGGTATCAAAATATCTCCATGCCAAATTTCATGCAAATTGGTTCAGTAGTTTAGGCGTGATTGAGTAGCAGACAGACAGACAGACAGACAGACAGAGTTACTTTCGCATTTATAATATTAGTATGGATTATAATGACACTGTATTAACAAAATCCGTTGTCATGGCAACTGTTTTAATGGCGGATATGCCTTTGCACAATTTCGTGATATTAAGAGACATAAATAATTTTGAGAATATTTTTCGTGAAAAAAAAAGCATATTTTATATCATCACGCTACGACCAATAGGAGCAGAGTAACAGTAAAAAGTGTTACAAAAACGTGGAAAATTCTGACCCATTCTCTCTTATGTGACGCAAGCGAAGTTGCGCGGGTCAGCTAGTATGATATAATTGCGATGTGGAGTCGGTGTGTTTGTTGAAGAGAATCTCTTAAACTATATTTTTCACTCTTGTTTTTTAGGTAAGAGTCTACTCCCAGTTTGAGGGACGGTTTAGGTTATGATTGAATCACACTGTTCAAGTGCTTTACATGCCCTCAAGAAATGCGTTAAACTATTTTAAGGTTTGCAAGGTTTCATCGCGATGTTTCTTATGATATGATCTTTCACCGTTGGAGCAAGTGCCACTGCTGGGTAAGGGTCTCCTCCAGTAATGAGGGACGGGTTAGGCCTTGAGTCCACCACGCTGGAAATAAGTTATTTTATTTTATATCTGAGCAAGCAGAGTCACGGGGGTGTAAGCTAGTATTTTATATTTACATCGTATCCTAAAGTAAAATAATAATATTTGTGTATTACACAGTATTTCGTGTCATATGTCATGTTGATGAACGTACGATTCAATTCATCTTTGACATTGAGTTCAAGTGCCATTCTGTGTGCATGTAGTGTTTGTATAGATTTTAAATAGTCATGTAAAAAGTTTTTCGTAATTATCTAACTTTATATAAAAAAATAAATACAATTTCAATATTTTCAGTGTGGGCCAATTCTTGTATTTTTTGTCATTTAAAATTTACAGTAAACGGAAAGGAGATGCGTATAACATTTTTACATTTCTGATCTTTTTGAGATTAAAATCAGATCGATTTTAGATTGGAATTGTCTTTTAAACGTTTTTAAATACGATTATTGGCGGTTAGGTTATAACAATCGGCTATGAAAATAAACTTTGTTTGGCGTTTCGGCCAAATTGTGTTGACCGAAACTTCAAGCTATCTACATTTGTAAATATTTGGTAAAATTTGGTAGTTATTCATATTTATAGTTCGGTGACCATATTATTAAAATAGTAGTTCACAAATGAAAGTTTATATTGTGATGATCATTATTTTTATTAGTGTCAATAAAATTGGTAAGTATTTAATTTAATTTTAACAGATAATAATTATAATATTAATAATGTTCTCATTTATCATTAACGTCCCTCCCTGGCACAGTGGTTTAGGTCGCCTCGCCGCTACTATTGCGTCGGGAGGTCGTGGGTTCGAATCCCACACGGGGCAATTATTTGTGCGATCCACAAATAATTGTTTCGGGGTGTGATTTGTGTCCGTTGTTTGTATGATTGTAAAAGTCCTCGCGACACAAGAGCAGTTTAGTTCGAGAGTTGTGAAAAAAAAGGTCACTAAACTCCAGGCTACGATTGAATGTATAAATCGAATAAATTGAATGATCTAATTCACCATCAACTTTCTTCATAGATGGTACAGTAAACGTGTTTGGTTATTGTGGTATTGATAAATCAAATGCATCAGAAGTGAACGAAGGAAGCGCCGATATAGAAACATATCCATGGATGGGACTACTTATATATCCGTTTGGTAAGTTACAGCACTATTTATTAAAGAACTAGTTAGCGTTAATCTTGAAAAAATTATATGTTTTTCCTTTGGTCTTTAGACAAGAAATTGAGCGTTTTAAAGATGAAATGTCTAAATGATATATAGCTCTGCATAAAGATATTGTTTTTGATATTTTAATGACCTGAAATATTTTCTTCTAGCAAAACTCAGAGTGCGTTTGCAATGTAAAAAAATGTTTCCCTCTTTATCAATCATTTTTAATGGGTTAAAAAAATCTTTCAGTTTCTTCTTTCTTCAACTTCTTTTTTGAAGTTTTAAAATTATCGAGAACATTCAGACAATAAAATTATTGGGGTCTTATTCCATGTATTTTTTTTCTTTCAGGTGTCGAAATTGAACAGATAGAGTCAACGACCATAGTAATACTGATCACAAAAAGCGTAGTGATAACCACGGCTTTGGAAATTGATAAATATGCTAAACTTACCGATTTCAAGTGAGTATTCTATACTCACTAGAAATAATCTGGGAACGTTTGTTTTGAAGCAAAATGATACGGTGAAAGCAGAGTTGATTTCGTAGTCCTGTGATGGCAAAAGGTCTACTGGCAACAAACTGGCATTTGTCCTGCCAGGACAAATGCCAGTTTGTTGCCAGTATAGGGTAGTTGACTACTACTCAAATTACCTACTCTTTACGAACTGTCAAAAACACATTAAAGTATAGAAATACGACATAGTGACGTCACTATCGGTTCTCCCAACAAAAGGGAAATGAAGAAACTAACACAAAAAAATATCAGACAAATTCAGGAACTTTTTAAAAATCGGTTTAAAAAAGCAGATAACTTACACTTAAACTTAGGTAATATGTACTAAGTCACCTGTATATCATTGAGTTATAACAAAGATATGTATAATAGAATACAGGAATTAACGCGAACATGCATTTTACCTTAAACCGCGCCGAAACGTTTGGCATTTTAAGGTAAAATGCGTGTTCGCGTTAATTCCCGTATTCTATTATACATTAGGCGCTGTCTCCACGAGCGAGAGAATCGCGGCGATATTATCGTCGCGATACGACGAGTGTCAACGAGCGTGCGAAACGTCAATACATCGTCGCTAGTCGGCCGCGACAAGCAGCGAGTCCGCCGCGCGATCGCGACGAGCGCGCAGCGAGCGCTCTGTCAAATGCAGCGTCATTTATTTTCAATGTTGCCTCTTGTTTCGAGAAGCTTTTTAAACAAGGAAAACGCGGGAATACCGTTACGAGTCGCCGCGGAATCTCTGCGATTCCGTTACGACTCGCGACGATACGCGGCGGAATTATCGCTCGTTCGTGGAGATTGTCCGACGATACAAGGGCGGACTCGTCGCGATTCTCTCGCCCGTGGAGACAGCGCCTTAAACATGCAACGCGAGAGTTTAAAAGATATGATAACAAAGATATGTTTCCATTATCCAAGGTTTTCCATTCCAGGTCGAACTCCCGCGTGGTATTAGGTCACAACTGTACCGGTCCATACATACGTATCAAGGAGTACATCTTACATCCAGACTTCGGCATGAATTACTACAGCTCACTCGCTTTATTGCAGATTGATACTAAACCTGTTCAAGGTAAGTTTGCTTAACCATAATAGCGTAATAGGCCAGTTGCGCTGACCGGTCGGTAAACAATTTGTGGGTTAAGACACGCTTGGCGCAGTTATTTCGTAGATGGGTGACCGCATAGTGGTATTTGGACTGGGCGATTTCACCAACAATCAACTGACGATTGAAAATAGCACTTATCAGACTTGAATATCGAACCACGATAGTAAGTCTACAATACCACTTTGACCACTGAGGCAATTAAGCTAAACTTGACTATAAATTTATGAATCCATTAATATTTTTTTTTTTGCAGAATTCGTACCCATTTGTGCGCCATTAACGAGTTTTGCACAAAAAGGACTTTTTGCCATGACGATGACAAAAGGTAAGAAAACCAAAGGAATATATATGTACAGGCTTTTTATTATACATACATACATATAAATATACATAAAATCATGCCAGTTATATCTGAAAGCGTAGACAGAGGTGTATAAAAATTCAGTCACATTTTCGCTATTAACAATGTAAGTCGCACGGTATAGGGGGCGAGCTTATTGTCATTTACCAGGTACTTTAACAATCTATGGAATACTATTCAGAAATAATCTTATACAAATTAGAAAACACCAGTAGCACCTTGTCCGAACGGATAATCGGACCCAGGACCTCGTGATTATCAGTCGGTACACTAGCAACTGCGCCACAGAAGCAGTCATAATAAAATATTGGTTATTATCTGCAGATTGCAGTACTCCAATGATACGAATACTCAAGATGAAATATGTCGACTTGGATGAGTGCAAGCTTTATTACAAAGACAATGACGTGAGTATTCCTAAAGTTATTCCTCAATAAGTAAAATTAAAGTATCATGCTATGTTTTACACTTTGTTATACATTTTAGCGTCAGAAATACCCTTGCATATAATATGCTCTTAGCAGTACTAAAAATTGAATGACACTTCTCCGTCTCCGATTTATCCGTGAAATAAATACATAATTAATTTAAACTCTGCAACTCACACACGGTCATCTGATTCTACTGGCACTAGACCACAATACAACTAAGTACACACTTATATCAATACATTTACAACCAGGCACCAGAATTTGAGAATATTTTTTTTTTTATAAAAATATAAATATTTTATAAATATTTTTGGACAACTCACACGCGGTCATCTGATTCCAAACTAAGCAGAGCTTGTACTATGGTAACCAAATAACTGATAAACATACTTATATACTTCTAAATACATACTTATATAGATACATTAACATCCAGGCTCAGAACAAATACTTGTGCTCATCACACAAAGATTTGTCCCGGGTGGGATTCGAACCCACCACACGCGGCGCTCCGGTTGTTGCGGCGAGGTGACCGCTTAAACCACTGCGCCAATATATACGAAAAGTATAATAAAAACTATCTATTTTGATCCATGTTTGTAATTTTTTCGGCACAGATAGATATAGACAGCATGTGGCCTAAACACCCGGCGTGTGCACAAGGTCTGAGGGAGGGCAACTGTTTGTTCAGAAGTGGAACCGTACTTGTTACTAAACAGCATGGACAATGGCGCCTGGTGAGCTTGAGCAGTTTTATTTTATTCAAGTTGCTTTTAGGTCCAGGTTGCTGGAGATCAAAAGAAATTGTAATCCTTTATTAGTCCACTGTAATTGGTTTTGCGAGCATACGTGTACAGGAGCTAATGGTTTATATGATGAGTTTTATAGTCAGTTTTGAAGATAGAAAGATCAAAGATGTGACATTTAGGTTTAATTTTTTTTCCGATTACTAAAGTAATTCAAATCTCAATACTCCATGAAACTATTTTTTTAGGATTGTATACGAAATTAAACACTCGCGACTTGTACACATAATATTATATGCAACGGGTCTTAAACGCCCAAATTGCATCTCCCGTGGTCACGGGCTGACTCAGTAATTTCAAGCCAATTCTATCCTAACCTTTGATTTTCAATCGCGTTAAAGACCCGCTGCATTATAATGTATATGTACTTTCCATGGACTCTGTTTCTGTATTTCCACGAGAACAAATAAACAGTATCTTCCTTCAGTATAAATTTTAATGTGTTTATTAATGGTACAGTTTGGAATCGGAGTGTACGGTCCAGGGTGCGAGGCTCCGGCGAGGTTCTTAGACTACAGCAAATATTACGACTGGGTGCAAGACTCCATCGCCAAGATCGGCAAGGCCGCAATGAGGAAGACATCAGAAGACCTCACATTTTTACGAAGTGGTATATACTTTTTATCATTATAAATGTAACCTGTTACCGTTGTAGCTGCACTTTCAAGTGTCGAGAGTTTGAGTATTATTTAAAATGGACGTGGTAATTATTTCTTACTTCACCAGCTAGAGGCGCTAATCAGATTTTCATACAAAATTGGTCGAATTACTAGAAATTCCTCCCATTCTTTAATATAATATTTTTTATATGAAAGGACAGTAATAAAATGTGAAAACCGGAAATCTAAAGTCCACGCGGACGACGTCTACGTTGGCGGTTCTAGTATTATGCATTAAAAATGAATGGCCAAATGTTTATAAGAGCAAACCTTAAGAACAGCTCAACCAATTCGACTTATTAATTTGTAAAATGGTCTTTAAGACACGAGGAAAATTTTTATGGAGAGATTAAATTCGTGAATGGAGCGGCGTGGGTCAGCTAGTTATAGATTGAAAAAAAAAACCTTAACGCTTCCTTAAGTTGTGCAGTCGAATAATAAGGAAAGACCCTCTCTAAGATTTGACTTGTCCTCAGATGAACGTCGTGTGAGTACTTACTGCGGTATCGACAACACGAGTGCTACGATCGTGTATGAGGGATATGCTGATATAGAAACATATCCTTGGATGGGACTACTTATATATCCGTTTGGTAAGATTTTACGACGATTTATGTTAAGTAGTATTGTTAGACTGTAAGGTCAAAAGTGTAACTTAATTAATATGGTTAGTGTCCTACTGCTAGGAAAAGATACTCCGCTGAAAAAAGTGAGGAGTTTCATATCCAGCTCTATCCAGATATTACGTTTTCTTTATGTGGTTTCCTTAATGTCAAGCAACAATATTTTTTAGATCACACGTAACTAAGGTAAGTTATTGGTGTGGTGAATTATGCTAATACCACTAGGCTATCACTGCTTTTTTTCTGGACCGTAATATTTCAAAATAAAGGCGTAGTGCTCTAGATATGGCTTTATTTGACTTATAAATTAATATGCCATTATATAATTGTAGCCATTAATTAAAATCTTATCGTAAGCTCTTTATTTTAGGTGAGAATGTTGAAAAAATAGTGCCTTCGACTACTACGGTGGTGCTGATCACCATAAAAATAGCTCTAGCAACTGCCTTGGAGATTGATAGATATCCTAAATATGACTTCAGGTTAGTACCTTTTACTTTCAGACCATTTCTAGAATACTAGCATACTTTTGTCTGGTTTTGAGATGATAACTTGATAAATTGGTATCTTCCTTTCCATAGAAATAGACGAAGACAAAGATATCCGAGAAGATAATTTATACAATTTCTCTATACTATTTTGCTACACATTCCTCGTTTATATAGTTATACTAGACAGTAGATACTAAAAACGTACGAATATATGTCCACTGTTCATACATGTCTGTCTCATAAGGTTTTCTCCAAGCAAAGTCAAGCTTGTAATAATTCGTTTGATATAATTTTTGTAAGGTTTGAAAAACCGTGCTTCTGTGTTAACAACCACTTTAATGATGCAGGCCTAAGAAATAAGATCACAAAAACAAATCCTTAAATGGGGCGCTAAAATGTTTACAAGTTATCTAGCAAGATATGACTTGAAGAAGAAGACCCGACCTTTGTCAATCCAATTTTTTTTACATTTTATCCTTCAGTTTCTCTTCCAGGTCGAATTCCCGCGTGGTATTAGGTCACAACTGCAACGGTCCGTACATACGCATCAAGGAGTACGTCTTACATCCAGACTTTGGCATGAACTACTATAGCTCATTGGCTCTTATACAGTTAGATACTAGACCAGTACAAGGTAAAAATATTGATTATTATTAATTACTCCGACAATTTCAATATAGTTTTAATTTTATTTTGAACTAGTTTTCGATCGCGTGGTTTGAGACTTTAGAAATAATTTGAATACAAACTTTCATCTCTTATTTTATCCCCTTGGGGGTAGAATTTATCAAAATCCTTTCTTAGCGGATGCCTACGTCATAACATCTACCTATGTGCCAAATTTTATCCCGATCCGTCCAGTGGTTTGGGCTGTGAGTTGTAGATCACTATATCAGTCAGTCAGTCACCTTTGAGTAATGTATATTTAGATAAGAGATAGGACTTTAACAATTAAAATCCATACATTATTTAACTTTTTAATAAATACTGCAATTGAATGTATGTACCAGAGATAGCTACTATAAATAAAAGCGATCAAAAGTAAGGTTAAAAACATCCGTGAGCTGTTGTTGACGCTTTGACATCAGGATCTCGTCGGTGATTGACGCTTGGACGTCAGCAAGGCGTATATCAATAAAGCCTTCGCGTCAGCAAGGCATTTGTAGTAGACGTTAGACTTCAACACGCCATCTGCTGTTGATGTCAAGATGTCAGTGATTAACACCTAAACGTCATATTTAATTGTCACAAACAATATTATTTCGGCTTTATTTTTTTTGCGTCAGGGTTAAATCGTATTAATTAGTTGAAAAGTTGGTTCATTAATTAGTTTCCATCCCACTAGTCCCATAATTGAGTCTATTTCGTCTCAGTTGTCCTTTAATAGGCTAACTGGTGCCAAAAGCTGTGTTCCATTACATCATAGACCGTTGTAACATATTAAATATTTTCGTTTCAGATTACGTACCTATCTGTCCACCGCCAAACAGTTTAGCGCAAAGCGAAATTTATGCCATGACTTTAACACACGGTAAGTCAAATAATTTTTTTTTTTTAGTAGCCCATACTGTCCCACTGCTGGGCAAAGGCCTCCCTCATTTTCTTCCAGTCCTCTCTATCTCCTGCTATTCGTGTCCAATTAATATTAAAGGCATCTAGATCGTCACGCCAGCGCTTCTTGGGTCTGCCCCGACGGCGACGTCCCTCTGCAGGCACCCATTGCGTACTGATCCGTGCCCATCTTTCTGGGTGCATGCGGCTGACATGACCCGCCCACTCCCATTTAAGTTTTGCTGTTTTTGTGCCCACATCAGTAATGCCAGTCCGAGAACGAGACTTAAAAATTATACTACTTTTTTTTTCTTCAACTTTTTATGGCTTACGTTTTCAAACCATTACTGTCCTATTGCTGATCAAGGGTTAGATAAGTTCTTAGATCCACGACGCTGGCCACGAGTGGGGACTTTGCATGCCCTCAAGAAATGTGTTAAAGAATTTTTACGTACGCAAGGTTTCATCACTGTGGTTTCCTTCGACTTTTTCAAAATTTTATACTGTAACTAGCTGACCCGCGCAACTTCGCTTGCGTCACCTAAGAGAATGGGTCTACATTTTCCCCGTTTTTGTAACATTTTTCGTTGCTACTCCGCTCCTAATGACCGTAGCGTGATGTTATATAGCCTATAGCCTTCCTCGATAAATGGGCTATCTAACACTGAAAGAATTTTTCAAATCGGACCAGTAGTTCCTGAGATTAGCGCGTTCAAACAAACAAACAAACAAACAAACAAACAAACAAACAATCAAACAAACAAACAAACAAACTCTTCAGCTTTATTATATTAGTATAGATATCGTCGATGCATTTTTCAGTACGTAAACGATCGATGAGTTAAGCAACACTTGGTTCAGACCTTTTTTAGACGGATGACCGTTTAACTAGACCGCTTATGTTTTTCAGCTGACCCTTTGCATGAAAATTGGTCGATTTATCAATTAAGATGTTATATCATTATTTGCAGATTGCAGTACACCAATGTTACGAATATACAGAATGGAATTTGTCGATTTCAATGAGTGCAAAGATTATTATAGACGAAACGATGTAAGTAATGTTCTCAAGATTGTATTTCTGTAATATACGACAAGCACAAGACAACTGGGCAAGTATTTGTCATGTATATTCGATATTATAGTATTACAACTCGGGTCAAAAATCTACCATTCCCAAAAAAACATCGGCATCGATTCAAAATTCTGTATTCTACAAGTACAAAACGTTTTGTAATGAAAAAATTCCCTTTCCTATAATTTTCAATAAAAAAAAATAGTATGACTCCATTTTTGTATGTTTGTAGAAGTCTACAAACATACAAAAATCGAGTCATACTATTTCTTGTACAAATATTTGTTTCTTGTGAAAACAAATCTACTACCTCCACTAGTACAAACTTATACTCTCCTTCGCCAAGGTTATCATTTACAACTGAACTTATCATTATTGTATATTTTCTTGGTACAGATAGATGTTGAGAGCATGTGGCCTAAACACACGGCGTGTGCACAGGGTGTGACAGAGGAGCGCTGCTTGTGGCGCAGTGGCACCGTGCTTGTTACTAAAAAGAATGGACAATGGCGTCTTGTGAGTGACGGACTTTTATCTTCAGTTTTATTTATCTATACTAATATTATAAAGCTGAAGAGTTTGTTTGTTTGTTTGAACGCGCTAATCTCAGGAACTGCTGGTCCGATTTGAAAAATTCTTTCACTGTTAGATAGCCCATTTATCGAGGAAGGCTAAAGGCTATATATCATCACGCTACGACCATTAGGAACGGAGTAGTAACGAGAAATGTTACAAAAACGGGGAAAATTCCTGTTCTGTGTTCAATCCTGAATCGGGCAAAGTGATGTTATATATTTAATTCCATAAGATAGTTGCACGTTTGGCGCAGTAGTTATTGTAGTCACCTCGTCGCGATAACCGTAATGCCGCGTGCGGTGGGTTCGAATCCCAAATCTCAATAGGAATCTAAAGTTTTGTAAGACGCCCTGGCAATAGGCTCTTTTTATAACATGAGCCTAAAATTCTAAATGGTGAAACATGTGCTTATTTCACTGACTTCTACTAGTCCCCATTTTTTACCCTGAATTTCTGAAGTATGAAATAATTTCATAGCTCGGGGTTGGAGTATACGGTCCTGGGTGCCAGGCTCCGGCCAGGTTCTTAGACTACGACAGATATCACGACTGGGTGGAAAGCTCCATCGCCAGGATCGGCAGGGTGGCTGTCACGAGGATGGGTCCAGATCATCTCATATTGAGACGCGGTGAGATCCTGACTGAATGAGGCTTTGAATCTACAACCTTCTTTTGTGGGGAAATGCGTTACACGTACCCTGCGCCCTGGGTCCAGCGTTATGAGGTACTCACCCGCCAGAAGGGTGAGCAGGGTAAATAAAAATCTTTAATGAACCAAAAAAAAAGGTTTTAAAAAAAATTGTCGTTTTTTTTCTGATCTTCTTGATGACGAGGTTCAAAATGCCTCGTACTAACATAATGTTTTTTCGTACCGGGTTTAAAACGCCTCCTTCGACAGTTATGAAAAGTATAGCAAAAGTTCAACGTGTTAGACAATGTTAAATTTTCGTTTCAGCAACAACGACCCTTCAAAGGTATGGACCATGTGACCCTGAGGAGAAGCAAGAGCAGATCTTCTCAGATTTCACTCAAGTCGTGCCCAGCGATTCGTTGAGAGGACAGGCAACTGGAACAGCTATGTACAATGTAAGTATATCAAGGTTTTTCAGCAGAAAATGATCTGAACTTATTAATTTTTGGCGATTGAAAAGAGTGACCGTGAGTTTCTCGCTAGCTCTTCTAGCCCCTTTCCGAGCTAGTGGTAGATTCAGTCATTGTAACGGCTATCATAAGTGTCAATATTTGACCTAAATTAATAAATATTTGATTTTGATTTAATAGACAGCCTCAGTGGCGTAGTAGATAAGGTCGTTGCCAAGCCAGTACCAGTGCATTTTAAGGTCGTGGGTTTGATTCCCACACGCTTAAATTTGAGTGATCCACAAATAGTTGTTTCGGGTCTGGTTGTACTTTGCATCCGTTGTTTTGTATATTTGTAGAAGTCTGTGGAAAAGTAAATCTTCGTTTCGGTCTTTATTATTTTGGGATTTTGTTGTACTAGTTGTTTTATTTTATTTCCAGTTAACTTTATTCTCTCAAATGGAGTACTCCTGCGTGATACTTCGAGTTGAAAGCGGTGGAATTAACGATAACTCAACTGAAGAGACTCATACAATGGATAGAGCAATACTCAGATTGAAAAAATGGTGTACTGCGGCCACTCCCCTCTGTAGCCAAGATAGCCGTGTAACTATCTTCCTTTACGTAGAAATAACATTTAAATATGAAGTGACATATAAAATAAGTGCCTACGGGATGGAATATAAGTCTATTAGTCCGAAAATTTTGTTGAAACATGCCAATTCTTTGCGGAGTAGACCGAAGATGAGTTGGCCATGGCCGTGGCATAATGAATGGATAGATATACCTTAATGTAAGGCCAGTTTTGTTGTAAAAATAGCGTCCTCCTGGCTGAAATTCGGCCACGGCCAGTTTTAATTAAACCTGCCATTTGTGTAGGACCTTGTTTATAGTGTCCAAGTGTGTGCACAATACACAGGTACACTCTCTATTTCCTCACTCTCTTAGCCCTGTGGGACGGCTGACCCGATACGACCAGTGAAAGGTCAGGCGCAGTACCGACGGCTTTACGTGCTTTGCAAAGCACGGAAGTGTACCTATTGTTTGCTAAACGGTGAGCGCAACTGCAAAGCGAGACTTAGTGAAATTTTTTTTGTTAAATACAAATTGCAAAGATATGTTTTTTTAATGTTTTATTGATATACCTGATTGTTTATTTTGAACCTCTGGAAAAAACAACAGCCGCGCGGATAGAATTCTAAGCTACGCTTGCTGGGACTGTTCTGTAGATGAGTTACCATATTATTTACAGAATTAGTCAGTCATTTAGTCAGTCAATCAGTCAATCAATCGGTTAATCAGTCAATCTGTCAGTTAATCAGTCAATCAATCAGTCCATAAGTTATTTATTCAGTCAGTCAATCAGTCAGTCAGATACAAGTAATATAAATGAGAAAATAATGAAACACTTCATATGCGTAAACGTTTATTTGACTTACTTAAAAATTAATTATATCTTACAATAAGAGATAATAATGATATTTTATTATTCTAATGTTCAGGTAAAATTCTACTTGTATTATAAAATTGCATTGTTTATTTTTAATTCACAATATCACGTCTATTATACGCAAAAAGCGTAGGCAGAGGTCTATGTAATACACCTATGTTTTGCTATTAACAATGTGTCCTATGTAATAGGGGACGAGTCTATTGACATTTATCGGGCAAGTTGCAAATCTCCGGACTACTATTGAAAAATATAACTAACATACATAAAATTATAAATGTTAGTTATTTTATTTATTACATTAAATGTTTAAGTAAATTTCTTCTTGTATCATATTATAATTGCATTGCTTACTTTTAATTATACCTGTGTCCTACAATTTAAGACTGTTATACAAATAATTATTTCATATTGTAATATTATAACAAATTAGAATCCCTTCAACGCATCTGTTAGTCTGGTTGCGGCAGCCTTAAAATCTACCAAAGTGTTTTTCTAGCCCTGTTTAGTATTAATCCCTTTTTAAAAATTATTCTTGAAGAAGATTTTCTCTCTCTTGATGGTTCTTGAGATATTATTTGTTGAGATAAACCACCCACTCAAGCACGAACAACACGTTGATAGCTTTCGAATTTTACATTATCGTATGTCAAATTATAAGGTCGTACTGCCGATTTACAAGTTTTGGTTCTGTTTCAGGAGCCCTATTACTTTTCTCAGTTGACAATTATTGAAAACCCTATGAGGCTATGCTGTACATTGTTTTCTCCCTTAGGTTATATTGATTAATAAGTTACGTCAAAGCAGCAATGTACTGAATAGTGACTATCAATTTGACGTGCACTAGTCAACTGAGATACGTGATACGCATACCGGTAAATAAATAAATGCAATGAAACTGTAGAACGATTCTCTACCACTATCGACTACCGACAACCGGCTTGTCATCGAGAAATTTTGTATGAAATTCTGATCAGCGCCTCTGACGGGCGTCGCATGAACTATTTTGGCAGTACATTCTAAATGTCATACTTTCGATACTCGACCAGTACCAGTATCTGTACTGGTACTGGTCGAGTATCGCGCTACTGATGTTTGTTGAAATGTTGCAGCTGTTTTATTTAACCGTTTGAACTATTTGGACGAGAAGGTTTCGGTTTAGTTGTTGTGCTAGTGGTAGAAGTCGTGATTGGCGTGTCCACCCAATAGTCCTGCCACGGGATTGGCCACGGCATATGCGGCCGACCGGGACTATAAACCACATTATTGTAATACAACAATTTCTTCGCCGATATATACCTCAGTTCCCTTCCATAAGCATTAATGTGGTATGTCAAATCACTGTCAAATTTGATTTCGACGAAGAAGTGCACTGTGATAAAGGAATCTGTCGTACATAGAGGTGTCTTCGCTCTACACCATCGTTTTAGTCGAAGAGTTGCGTTATTCGCGATAGTCGCGTTGTTTTTCGGCCATATCCGTAAGACTATACACGAATAATCCAATTTCGAGTACAGTGTTAACTGAAAGATAAAGAATTTGTGTATGAAAATCTGTTTCGTAGAAAATATATAGTGTTATAGCAGAAGGAGTAAGCAGAGGTGTTTGAAATACCAACAAATTTATAATGTTAGTCCTATGTAATAGGAGGCGAGTCTATTGCAGTAAGGCTTGCTATATACATATACGGTTCGACATTAATCGGCCTAACCGGGGTGGCAAAACCAAACACGTGTAGACAAACCCGATCGGCACAAGCCGAACAAATGAGTCGAGTCGCTCTTGTTGTTCGATTAATTTTATTTTATTTATTTATTTAGGAACAATTGCCAATCATAATAATATGTTACAGTGGTACATAAAGTCATAAAATTAATAATTTTGCCGAATCCAACGTGCCGAACCGAATATGAGTGTAGCAAGCCTAACAAGAAAAAAAAAACAACAAGAAAATTATGAAAATATACAGTATTTAACTAACGTTGTATCTCGCAACTCCCTTCGTGTGTAGTGGAGGAACCTTTTGAGCAATTACTTTGGTCTGATCAGTGAATATTTCCATTTGTGTTTCCTCTGGATCACAGGGACCGTATCTTTGCAGGTGTGAGGAGGCTAAAAGAAAAATTCAGTTTTTAGTACATAATAAATTAAACCCATTAATGCCCCACTGCTGGGCAAGGCTCCTTCCGTAATGAGGGAGGGGTTAGGCCTTGAGTCCACCACGCTGGCCAAGTGCGGGTTGGGGACTTTGCATGCCCTCAATAAATGTATTTAACAAATTTTAGGCATACAAGGTTTCCTCACGATGTTTACCTTCACCGTTGGAACATGTGATAATTATTTTTAATACACACATAACTTCGAAAAGTCATTGGTGTGTTGCCTCGGGTTCGAACCTGCGACCACTTGAGTGGGAGGTGTCAACTTATACCATTAGTACATACGACATTCAAAGACTCTCATGTTAGTATCAGACCGACCGATTACTTTCTGAAGTTATGAATGAAGTAAAACATCGTGATGAAGCCTTACATGCGTAAGAGTTCTTTCAGTTCTAAAAGGCGTGCAAAGTCCTTAAATTGCACTTGGCCAGCTTGTCGAGGTATACGTATACCATATCCTTGCTCAGCAGTATATTTTTTTTGTACACCATCAAGAACTGTTTTGAAGAACTTTTTAGTATAAAAAGGTATGGTATGAAAACTTAACATATTAGGTCGGGGAAAAAGTCTTTTCACATTATAGTATGTATGAACTTGTAATAAAATCTTTTCTCTACACAAAAAAGTTCGATATTTGGGTACCTCACGAGCTCACTGAAAGAAACCTAATGAACCGTGTTTGTTTGTGATTCTTGAAGCCAAAGAGATATTATTACAAGTTCATACATACTATAATGCGAAAAGACTTTTCCCCCGACCTAATACTTACATCTTCTTATTATAAGATGATCTGGACCCATCCTAGTGACTGCAACTTTGCCAATTCGGCCTATAGTGGTCTGTATCCAATCGTAGTACTTGTCATAGTCCAGAAATCGTGCTGGAGCCCCACATCCTGGACCGTAGACTCCAACTCCGAGCTTAAATTACAAACATTATATTATATCAAGCTGATGGACGACAAACGAAAATGAGAGGAAATTCAATGGAAAATTCTTTCTAAATAAAATTCTCGGTTAATGAAGCAGACAGCTTAATAATATTATAATTTTTACATTAAGTAGAGTCGGAACAGCATATTTTTTTCTTCCATTGAACTCTGTCTTTACCTTTTTCATATTCATTTCCTTTTTCCGACTTGCTACACACATATTCGAATCGGCAATTTCTATCGAACAACAATCTGCAATTACTGCACTTGCAAAACAATTACTACTGTTGTTCGGCTTGTGCCGTTCAGGTAGTTTTTTCGGTTTCGATCGTCACAATTCGCTTGAAACATTCAAGTGCAGCGATGCCGAGCGGCACATTTCCCGAGCACTCACCTATACATATTCGGCTTTTCCGCCCGGCTAACCGGATCTCTGGATCTACAAAAAAACTGGATATACTTACAAGACTCCATTTGCCATTTTGTTTGGTGACCAGCACGGTTCCACTTCTCCATAAGCATTTGTCTTCGTCAAGACTACGGGCGCACGACGTGTGCCTCGGCCACAAGCTCTCTACGTCCAACTAAACAGAAAATAATTACTAGTTGACTGCCTCCGTCGGACAGTGGTTAAAGTCGCCACGCCGCTGTCTTTGCGTCGGGAGGTCGTGGGTTAGTCACGGAACAATTATTTGTTCGACCTACAAATTGTTGTTTCGGGTCTGGTTGTACTTTGCATCTGTTGTTTGTATGATTGTAAAAGTCCCCGCGACACAAGAACAATTCATAGTGAAAAAAAGTTCAGACTACAAAGTCAGTGCCCGTTTTTGTCATATTTGAGTTGAGCTTCTCCGGGCTTAGGAGGGCAGTTTAAAAGTTGGACGCAATTAAGATAATAAGATAACAATTGTTATTTATAGGCCTTTGGGCGGCTTGAACAACTTTGACGCTTGTTAGACCCGTTAGAGACAAAAATTATCAGTAACACTTACATCGTTTCTTCTGTAATATTCTTTACATTCATTTATGCTGACATATTCCATTCTGTACATCCTAAGCATGGGTGTTTCGCAATCTGAAAAAAAAAAAACAAAAATTCTAATAAAATCCATTTGCCATTTACCTTTCATCTGATTTTTCATTTATGCATTGAAGTATGTGCCAGGCAGGTCGTGTTTGGGTGCTGGGAACATACCAATCATTTTAAAAATATCAGGCAAGTACTAGAATGGGCCCAGTTTATCCAATACGGCCATCCATACCCATCTTCTTCAACCGGGACCGACATTTTACGTGCCCTCCGAAGCACGGAGACGCCTAGTTCTAATACCACTATGCGGTCACCCATTTATGGAATAACCGCGCCAAGGAATGCTTAACCTACAGATCGTTTACCGACCGGTGAGCGCAACTGGCTATGGTCTGCTATCCATAAGCATAAAAAAAACATTTTAAAATTAATTTATTTTTCTTTATTACCGTCTGTCATCGAGATCGCATAGATTTCTGGCTCTTCGAAATCAGAAGGGGGCGGGCAGATAGGAAGATAATCTGTAATAAATATTATGTAATAAGAACGTAAAGTTACCAATTATCACGTACTACAAGTCCACAAGGGTGTAAGTGCCGCCGAAAAATTTTAAGCTAAACTTGGAAGTGTTAAATGGCGATTTTCGCCTAGCGACAAACGGCTAACTATCAATTTTTTTCAAGTTCATTGACGGCACAAATTAAAAAAAAAAACATTATGATGGTAACCTTGTATTCGAAGCGTGTGCAGTTGTAGAATCGCCAGGGTACTGTAGTAGTTGGCTCCAAAGTCCGGATGAAAGGCATACTCCTTTACTCTTAGATATGGGCCTTCGCAGCCATGACCTATGACTACCCGGGATCTCAATCTGAAAATAAATGTAAGCCAAAATAATAGTGTCCTGGCCGATTTCGGCTAGGCCAGTTTCAATGAAACCCGCCAACTGTACAGGACTTTGTTTATAGTGGCCAAGTGTGTGTACAATACACAGGTACTCTCTTTATTCCTTTACTCTTATAGTCAGGTGGGACGGATAAACCGACACGACCAGGGAGAGGTCAGGCGCAGGACCGACGACCTCAACTTCCTAATTCCGGGTAATTTCCGAGATTTTTTTCAACTAAAAACTCAGATTAGTCTTTTTTGTTTGGCCCGGAATACGAATCAGACAGCTCTTGCCCGGCAGTCATATACACCACCGACCGCGCTACAGAGGCAGTTTTATCCCATAGGATATAATATGTAGACAACTCATAGACATCAACTTAATTGCTGTAACATTCAACGTGCGATCACAACTAGTAAATTAATATCATTGGACAGCTCACACACGGTCATTTGATTCCAAACTAAGCAGAGCTTGTACTATGGGAACCATATTTATATGGTTCTAAATATTATAAGTGCATTGAAACCTGCGTCAAATCGTCATGTCCAAGGTAAAAGCGTGTTAGTATTAATTCTCGTATTATATTACCTGAAGTCTGTCTTAGGATATTTGTCGACCTCCAAAGCCATAGCCAGCGCTAAAATGGTGGTGATCAGCACCACTGTTGTCGTCTTCGGCTGTTCCTCATCCGGTGCTGGATCTGATAAAAAGAATTTAAGTGAAAAGCAACGAATTGACATCCAGGCTCAGAACAGATACTCGTGTTTACCACATTTTTATATTACGTGAATCTCAAACTAGTGTAGAATTTTTTTTTTTAAAAAGACAACTCCCGCACTAAGAATTGCTCTTGTGTCGCGGGGACTTTTACAAACATACAAAGAACGGACACAAAGCACAACCAGACCCGAAACAATTATTTGTGGGTTGCACAAATAATTGCTCCGTGTGGGAATCGAACCCACGACCTCCCGCTGCAGTGGTGTCGGCGTGGTGACCTAAACCACTGCGCCACGGAAGCAGTCAAACTTCATTCAAATTGGTTCAGTGGTTCAGGCATGAAGAAGTGACCAACAGACAATTACTTTCATTTAGAATTGGCTCGACTTCGTCCGGGTAAAGTACAATTTTATTCCATTGATTCCTTTCCCGTGGGAGTGTTGATCCCATTAGTCCCATATACTTAAACCATGTCCCGATAGTTAAACATATTAAAAAAAATATTATATAATTTAGTTCAGTAGTTCAAAAGTTATCCGCGTATTTTGGTGATTAATTTTTATTTACATAGATAATTATGCATAGTGTAACAATCTTACCAAACGGATACACAAGTATTCCCATCCATGGATATGTTTCTATATCAGCACTTCCTTCATAAACTTTTGAAGCATTCGACTTGTCTTTACCGCACCAGTCACCCAAAATTTGTGTACCTACAAACATACTACGCTTATAGCACAACCTCTGCTATACACGAAGATGTGTGGCCGGGTCCCAACAAACGCTCCATCTTACAACGGCAATCTATCCGCGATCCATGACCGTGGATAGGTCGCGCTTTTCTTCCCTCATTTGGAGATACAATATAAAAATAAACAAAAGACATACTCACATTCGTACACGTTAGCGCGGAGAAAAATATTTATCAGAATAAAAACTTTCATTTTTACACAATTTTAAAATAGCGTCATCGAAAAAAGGGTCGAATATTCTTCCCCAAAGTATTTTCTTCTCACTGTGCCAAATTTTATGCAAATTACTTGAGTAGTTTTTACGTAATATGTGGATAAACAAATACACATTTATTTTTAAGTACGGCTTTTGCAGACACTGATTTTCTACCACTATCGACTACCAACAACTGGCTAGCTATCGAGAAATGTATGAAAATCTGATCAGCGCCTCTAGCGGGCGTCGTAGAAACTATTTTGGCAGTACATTTAAATGTCAAACTCTCGATACATGAAAGTACCGACTGTACAGAATCGTGGTCAATTGTTACTGCTCAGATGAGTGGTTTAAAAGTATAAGAAAGAAATGTATGAATACAAGTTAAATTCGCCGATTGTTTTCTTCACAATGTGTTTTATTCCGTTTACTTGAATAACTGTTTTGTCAACAATATAAAATCTTTTGTCTCTTTATCCATTATTTCTCGCGAATTTGTTTACATGAAAATATTTTACTGGTAAAAGTATCGTTTTTGATAATCCAGCATCTTATATGCTGCACGTTTGGCGCAGTGGTTAACGTGGTCACCTCGCCACAATAACCGTAGTGCCGCATGTGGTGGGTTCGAATCCCACCCGGGACAAATATTTGTGTGATGAGCACGACTTTTTGTTCTGAGTCTGGTTGTGAATTATCTGTGTAAGTATGTATTTAAAGGTATATAAGTATGTTGATTAATTATTTGGTTATCATAGTACAAGTTCTGTTTAGTTTGGAATCAAAGGACCGTGTGTGAGTTGACCAATGATATTAATCAAAACCAGCTAAGTAGTTTTTGAGTGAATCTCACAAAATGACACATTTAGAAAACTGTCTTACTATTTGGTTACCATAGTACAAACTCTACTTAATTTAGAATCAAATAACTGTGCTTGAGTTGCCCAATGATATAAAATGTTGACCGTTTATATTAAACAAATTACTTACTATACCAATATAACCCCAGCTAAACCATTTACCAAACCGTAACATTCCTGAATCCTAAAATCGCATAAAATGTATGAAATATAATATTTTTCACGTATGTTATTTTAATGCATGTATAAATAATAAAATCAAATCCGGTCCCAACTGAATACCGAATAGGATACCAACAGGAATTCTGTATTCGATGTCGGACGAGTTGAAAATGTATGGATAGGTTCGTAAACTAGAGACTTAGGCACAAATTGGTTGTTACATTACACTATACTTTTAGGACTACTATTAGGACTTTAGACATAATCTGTCTTCAAGTTATCAAGCTAATATAATTATATTATAAGACAACTTTTATAATATAATTATATTAGCTTGAGTGAGTTGTCACACACGATCATTTGATTCTGGACTGAGCAGAGCTTGTACTATGGTAATCAAGTAACTGATAAACATACTTATGTACTTCTAAGATACATACTTATATTGCCATCATATCCTCAAGAAATGTGTTAAACAAGTTCAGTCATACAAGGTTTTGTCACGATCTTTTCCTTCACCGTTGGAACAAGGGATAATTATTTGTAATACATGTATTACTTCTAAAAGTCATTGGTGTGTTGCCTCAGGTACGAACCGTCGACCATTTGCATTGGAGGTGCCAAGTTATACCACCCGTCTATCTTTGCTCTTTACATTTAGTAACAAACAAAACTGATTTTTTTTTATTAACCTGTACTGACCCATTGTCGGGCAAAGGTGTCCTCCAAAATCTTCCATCGGTTTTTGTCATTGGCTACCTCACGCAAATCTTCCAGAGAGGTGTCCAAGTCATCGCACCAACGTTAATAGTTCAATTCGTCGTGGCCACTAATTGGACTCTCAATATTAAACCAAAAATATTAATTAAAAATCTTAAGAGCAGTGATAGCCGAGTGGTATAAATTGATACCTCCCACGCAAGTGGTCGCAGGTTCGAATCCAAGGCAACACACCAATGACTTTTCGAAGTTATTTGTGTATTAGAAATAATTATCACATGCTCCAACGGTGAAGGAAAACATCGTGAGGAAACTAATAACTAAATAAAATTTGTTTAATACATTTATTGAAGGCATGCAAAGTCCCCAACCCGCACTTGGCCAGCGTGGTGGACTCAAGGTCTAACCCCTCCCTTATTGCGGGAGGAGACTTTTGCCCAGCAGTGGGACATTAATGAGTTACATTTATTTATTTATAAAAAATCTTAAAGTAGCTAATCTTTAACCTAATTCTACTCTAACATAATTGGCAACATGTGACCAAGTTCGAAGCTTTCATGAAATTCGTTTCGCTGTCGATACCAGGTGTAAACTTTCACCCGGCGCCGGGGCGGTGAAGCCTCCGCCGGGATGTCCCGGCTTCCAAGCCCTCACATACAGAATTTGATATCCGCCTACGAAATTTTAGAACGCTCAGTGCTTTTACTGTTATTGTATTTAGATGACGTTTTCGTGCATTTAATGGTTAAATGCATAAAGGTTTATTTAAAAATAACCTATTATAAATACTGAACGAATTCTAGGTCCGTAGGCGAGAAATAATAAAACGCTATACTTATTTGATATTACCAAAATAAGCAATACAATAAAAAAAATGCAAATTAGAGATAAATGTATTATCTCTGATGTGTTGTATTAATAAAACAATGCTCCGATTTGAATGTAATTCGACAGAAAGATAGATTATTATATATTGTTCAGGGAAAATAATTATTTTTGGTAAAAAAAACCGTAGCTTCCTCTAATAGTAGTTTAATGTTGGTGTCCTGAAATACAAGCCTCGAGCTTAGCTCAAGCACCAGTCTCATACTATATAATTATGTAATTCTGATTTTTGTTATCATAATACGCTGTGCACCATTATATGTATTGCGGTGAGATAAATAAATAAAAAATAATCCTCTATAGGCCTCAAATATTACAAATGTATATAAATTTCACATTTACAACCCTAATTCTACGAGAATATTAAGATCTAGTTATCTATACTCATAGTTTCATTAATTTCAGTAGCACTAAGTCATTTAATATTTACTTAACAGAGTAAGAGTCAATTTAAAATAGATTTAATCATATTAATTATATTGAAATATCACTTATTGTTGGAACTAACTTCTTAGAACGTACTAATTAAGTTTAGAATCTATTTTAATTACTACATCTGCTAGCAGATTTTAAGCATTACTGTACACAAAATAAGGTTGTATTTTCAATGCAGGAATGTGAGGTTAGACAGTGAGTGAGTGTCCAATCAGTGGCCACGACGAATTGAACTATTAATTCATTCAAATTGTATTAGAAAATGTAATTGTTTGGTGGCTATTGTTGCGACAGGCTATAAGAGTCGTTTCTCTCTCTCTTTCCCATTGTAATAGGCATTTGCTATCTCTTTTTATTGTTAGTGTTTTTAAAGGGTAAGTTTCTTTGGGCATAATGTAAAAAATATTATCAACTAGCTGACCGCGCAACTTCGCTTGCGTCACATAAAAGAGAACAGGTGATTTTTTTTCTCGTTTTTGTAACATTTTTTACCGCTGCTCTGCTCCTATTGGTCGTAGCTTGATGATATATAGCCTAAAGCCTTCGATACATAGGCTCTCTAACACTGAAATAATTTTTCAAATCGGACCCGTAGTTCTTGAGATTAGCGCGTTCAAACAAATAAACAAACAAACTCTTCAGCTTTATAATATTAGTATAGATATATATTATATATATTGTATAGTATAGAGTTCTTTGCTTGTTTAGTTTGTAATGAAATTCGATGCACAGATAGTTCGTAACCTATATTAACGCATACGATACGTTCTACCTCAAACGAATTCACGGGGCGGAAGTCATTCATAACATTTTAACATTTTTCAGGACTCTTTCTTATAAACACAGCTCGCCAGGTATAATATATACAAGTAAAATTACTTGTCCGGACTGACTGATTGACTGACTGTCACTGATTGATAATCTTCGCACAGCCTAAACTATGGAAATTGGAAACATTAAATTTGGCCAATGCGTGCCTTTTATGATGTAGACATCCTTTAAGACAGTTAGTAATTCACCCCTAAGGAGCTAAAATAGGGTATGAAAGTTTGTATGGAAGTTCGTAATTTTTGGATTTAGAGGCATGAAACTTCATGTATTATTTGGGATTTTCAACTGGAATAAATAAACACGTGTTTCATTATTTTTGGGAAATCATAAGGGGTTAAAATAGGGGAAAAAAGTCAATTTCTATCCTTCCTAACTTTTACGCGAGCAGAGTCGTGCGGGTTTACAAGTAAACAAATAAAATACCTAATACAACAGCAACATACTAACATAAATAAATGCACAAAAAAATCAACAATCCGCTTTTTGGAACGCACCTTACAAGTACAGTACAAAGGAACTCGGTCCTCACGGGCTTTCCTTTTGCCACAATCAGTCTTTTGTACAAGACTACCAACTTAAGAAACACAATCGACTTTTCCAACACTACACCTTAAGACAACTACATAAGGTTAAAGATCCTTTGACAATTTGTTTTGGAGTTTCGCCGTTATGTTTGTGCAAGCTAGTGTACGTCATATCGCCCGAAGGCTCGAATCAAGAATTTTGCGCGTCGTTTCGCGCTAAAACAAAAGGTCTGCCATCTTGCGGAGTTGTTCAAAGCAAAGGATTTTTTTTAGTTAACACTTGTGAATTGGAAATGCATGTCTTTTTCATGTTTGATATAGTTTTATTCGTAAACTGTTTGGTTATAGCAATTTTAGGTGTTTTTCACAAAATTCGAGTAACAATAGACATGCGTTTCCAACTCCCGGGTAAGCAATGCTTGCCGAGGTTGGTCAGTGGATGGGTGACCATATTATACATAACGAGTTCTTCCGTGTTTTAGAAGGCATCTTATTGTGGGTCCCGGCATTTTCAAAAATCTTTGACAGTCGTTACCAGTAGTCAAAAGCTGGAAAGTCAACCAGTCTTACCAGGAGGTTTTGGAGGTTCGATAGTTGATCCATGTAAAATACTGATATTCATCTACAGCTGGTGAAACTAAGTTTCCAACATAGTTGATGGACAGGCTCGGCTGATGATGATATGTATTTCTTAAAAGATTTTTTTAGAATATCCGTTTATATTATATCGTCTATAAAAGAACAACTAAACAAAACTTTTGATTAAAATAACAAAACAAATAAAAACAGTCACAATCTCAGGAACTAGTGAAGAATTTTAACCACACGACTGACAAGTTTTTCGCTACCAGAGTTAGGCAAGTTAGATTACTAAGTTACTAGCTGTCTTAACTTAGATAATTAGCGGAGGTAATTGCCTAACTCCGGTCCTAATAAGCTAGCTGGTTAGACATGATTTTAACATGTGATTTGACATGCTTGATTAAGTAGGTTTTTAGAAAATGTAACAGAATTAATTTATATAAATAAATCTGGATCATTGAAATGTATGAACGTGAAAAAATTTTGAACGAGTAAACCAAATTCGTTTTTTTTTTAATAATTGTTTGTAACTGTCTAGACAAGATTTTTACGCCACAAAAATTCCGATGGGAAAAGAATTTAAATAAAATTGTGGATCTTATACTTCAACATGGCATACTACAAAAAAAAAAGAATCAAACCTAGCACACACGATGCACTGCTAGGTATACTGTACCTTTCAACTACTGCACCCTTGCAATGTTACAACAAAAAAAATTATACAGTGCGATATTTTTTCATTATTTTACGTTCATCAAATTAAACATATTATTATTTCGTCTAATCAGACAATAGAATGAGAAATCTTTATGCATTATCATACAAAATAACGAAACACCAATCGTCTCAAACCACTTAACATTTTATTTCGTCTAAAAGGCGTCATTTTTCTCACAATTTCCATAGGTGTGCCGTTGACACGTTCGCCGCCATTCATTATTCAGGAACCCACTCACAACCCATTCAAACCCCCGGGGCTACACGTCTATAATACTGCTAAATTGTAAATGACCATTTCGACTTTGACTGAACTTCGAAATTCGGTGTTTTAAATTATTCATCTTAGGGGCCGTACGTTAATCACGTGAGCTTCAAAAAGGGGGGAAAGGCGTCTATATCACGAAATATCGCACGGGGAGTTTGTAGGAATATATCCTGTGTATTACGCGTATTATTTTGTCGGAATGCTTACACGAAAAGCGGCATTACGTGTACAAGACACTTTTTCACTTAAACAACATTTTATACCAAGAATAAAATAAGTTCGTATTTTGGCCACACGCTTATTTATATCAATAATAAAATTAGATTATACCTGTATTTCAAAAAAATTCCAAAATGTTTGTAGCTACAAAAAATGCACGGAAGATGGTGTTTAGTCTTAAACCTTACCATGTCTCACCAAAGGGGGTTTAAAAAAAGCAGAAAAAACATCACGTGGTTAATGGACGGCCCCTTAAATAGGCTGTGTAGTGTCAGAGTGTGTGGCTGTGTATGAATTATTTATCGCTATGAAGCGTTGAGAGTTCGGCTGCGTTTAATTTGATTGCCCTTCTGATTTCGTGGTTAGAAAGTATTATTTTTATCTTTTAAGATCATTTACGTACATAAAAACACGCCTTTTTACGGTAGGCAGAGACCAAGGTACGCCACTTGGTACGAATTTCTCTTGGAGCTAATGATACTATTTATAAAACATACAGCAACATTATAAGCATAAAATGCTCACTTTTACCCGCGGCTCTGCCTACTGCTATTTCAACTGAAAATAGAATAGGTATGATCCAAGGTCACAGCTTTTACCTCCATGCGTTATTTATCATTGAAAGTGTAACATACAGATAGACATTCACATTTACACACATACATATATACATAAAATCTGTCCTTTTAGAGAAGGCAGAAACCAAAGAACGCCACTTGGTACGTTCCTCACAAACCTTCTTGCCTCATTCACATCCATACATCTTGTCATACAGTCACATTTATAGCATTTATATAAATTCATAACAAACATTAACTATATTTTGAAAGCTATATTATTCTACCATCAAATTTTCAGCGTTTCATCGTACAATATTCCAAGTAAATCAACTGAAACTAAGTAAATTAATTCTAGGCACTAAACCAACGTAATG
Organism: Anticarsia gemmatalis; assembly: GCF_050436995.1. Classification (NCBI taxonomy): domain Eukaryota; kingdom Metazoa; phylum Arthropoda; class Insecta; order Lepidoptera; family Erebidae; genus Anticarsia; species Anticarsia gemmatalis. The sequence continues at coordinate 9,092,291 of NC_134767.1, read as the reverse complement.
TCTAGATCAAAATCAATAATCAGTTTAAATCTTAAACTAGATACAGCATTCAGAGTCTGCGATGCTGTAATTATTTAACGCAATTGTCTAGAATTTCAGCCAGACTGAAATTTCAGTCAGAACTGAAATTGTGGGTGGACCGATGTAGTTCTGAGATTAAATTTGATTGTTGATTATTTGGTATAAATAAATAAATATTGTTGGACAACTCATACACGGTCATCTGATTCCAAACTAAGCAGAAATTATACTATAGTAGCCAGATTAACATGCTAATTTACTTCTACATGCATACTTATATACATAGATACATTAGCAACCAGGCTCAATATAGCGATTCTGTGTAACTAACGAGTGCCGACAACCGGCTAGCTATCAAGAAATTATGCAGGAAAATCTGATCAGCACCTCTGACGGGCGTCGCAAGAACTATTTTGGCACTACATTTTAAATGTCAAACTTTCGATACTCGATAATGCCGATTGTAGAGAATCGCGGTACTGAATTGACACTTGAGCCCATCACACAAACACACACTAAAGGTATTTATTTGACATGGCTTAACGAATGTCATGATAATTGACAACAACCGTGCCTCGATTCTCTTCTACTATCGACTACCGACAACCGAACTGACATCGAGAAATTTTGTATGAAAATCTGATTAGCGCCTCTGACGGGTGTCGTAGGAAACATTTTGGCAGTACATTCTAATGTCAAAATTCGATAGCTTCCCGGTTGTCGGTAGTCGATAGTGGTAGAGAATCGAGGTACCGGGACTGACATTTTACGTGTCCTCCGAAATACGATGCACGATCACCCATCTGCGGAATGACTGTGCCGACGGTTGCTTAAACCACAGATCATTTAGCTACCGGTGACTATGACCGCCTCGTTTTTTTAATAAACATTACTTTTATATACCAAAGTGGAACAAAAGAAATTCATAGTTAAATCGTTCCGCAGTCGTTCGGAAATGTGAATTGGTTCGAACATTGGAGGCCATTCAACAAACGCTTTTAACACTAAGTGGTCGTTTCATACTCCGTTGACTTCCTCTGTGAGCCTGTATTACTGATGTTTGGGTGTGACGTCATAGCTCAGGGGTAGCATAGGGGTCTAGGAGTTATGCAATGACTATTATTTATCATAAAACATAATTTTATCAAAATAATTATCACTTTTCCAACGGTGAAGGATAACATATAGTTCTTTAGAACACTTTTTGAAGGTACACAAGTGCCCCAACTCGCTATTGGCCAGCGTGGTGGACTCAAGGCCTAACCTCTGCCTCATTCTGGAAGACCCTAGCACAGCAATTGGATATTTTTGAGTATAATTTATGTTATTCAGTAATGTGCTGGCTGTAAATGTTATTCTCTAAAGATCGACTAGTTAGGCGACTGCCAACAAGAGGTCCTTATTGGGTTATTAGGGGTTTCCATTTCAGATGTTTTTTTTTTAGTCTTCACTTTTTGGTGTATGTATATTAGAACTGGAATTCACAAAAATACTCACTGAATTATCCAACTTATAGTACGAAAAGGAAGCCAAAATAAAAAAAAAAACATATTATAAGCGCATACAGTCAAACTGCAGCAAAGACCTCCCTTCCCACATTCCATCTATCTTGTGTACTTACACTTAAAAACAAATACAACTTTTGAAATAATACACTATTTTTAAGTCTATAAATCTTCAAATACCCTATAATAATATTTCTAAGGTAAGACAACGATTTCACCGCCACTTCTCAACAGCAAATTATGCAAATGTGAATCAAACTCACGACGAACTTCGGAACTACTTCGGCTTCAAGTTTCATCGGTTTTGCTGAAAAAATGGTTAAAACGACCCAACCTGAACAATGTTTGAAGAAAAATAAGTTTTCGGACGATAACCGGACCGAAATTACGGTTTCAGGAAACTAGACGAGCGCGTGGATCCGCCCATCTGAAAAGAAAAATTATGGGATGTATTTTCGAAAAAAAATATTTCTAGCTTTGTGTATACCATAGGTATATAAAGTTTATGTGAAGATAGAGGATAAAAATAAGAAAAGAAATGGGAGGGGAGAACCTCTTGACTAGGTAACAAAATCCGCGCGGTTAAGTTTCTGAGGTTAAGTTACGCTTGCCGAGGTTGTTATGTGGATGGGTGACAAACTTATACATATCAAGGCCCACCGCTTTCCAGCTAGATAGAATCCTTAATTTAACATGCCTTACTAATAAAACTACAGAACTATATCAAGCATAAAAAGTACGCATTTTCACGAGCTCCAATAATAATTTTAAATTGTAATTAACACGTCATAAGATACTGTCTTTTTAACCAGGGGAATCATTCTTTGAACAAAAAGTCGCAGACAGTAACTCGATTCTCTACTACTATCGACTGACAAACCGACCTGTCATCGAGAAATTTTGTATGAAAATCTGATCAGCGCCTCTGACGGGTGTCGTAAGAGTTATTTTGGCAGTACATTCTAAATGTCAAAAGTTCGATACTCGATAGTACCGACTGTACAGAATCGCGCTACTGAAGCTAGTAATTACATAATTATGAAAATATTGTTGACTTAACACAAGATTACGATGATTGAGATAATAATGTTGTCTAAACATAGTGAGAAAATGTTGTTATATTAGTATTGAGTTTATATGAGCTGTTTTTATACACTAGCAAATACGCGCGACTTTGTTCACGTGAAATTGAAGTAACAAAATAACTTACATTTGATTCCAGGTTGGTGATTACCTATCAATCACGATCAGGCCATCATTTCTTCAAACTATGTTGGAGTCGGCTTCCAGTCTCACCAGATGCAGCTGGATACCAGCATTTTACATGGGGCAACTGCTTATCGGACCTCCACAACCCAGTTACCTGGGTTATAAAATGATTACCTTCCAATATCAATTATTGATAAAGCTATCGACAAATTTTAAATGAAAACTTTAGCACGATGCCCTACAGTCGGTATTATCAAGTAACGAGAGGTAGATATTTAAAATGTACTGCAAAATAAGTTTCTATGGCGCTGTGAGACGCTTATCAGATTTTCATACCATTTTAACCGGTTGTCGATAGTGGTGAAGAATAGCGCTACAGTTACGTACAAACAAACAACACGATTCTCGCTTCTGTTAGTACAGATGTCTTACTAATATTCTTTCCGATAAAAGTAAACGTTTCTTAGTCGGTAAGTCAGTCAAAGATGCTCTTGAAAGCAATATAGTGTGATTTGCTTGTTTAATATAAAATATTATTTATTATTATACTAGTTTCTGCTCGTGACTTAGTCCAAGTACAAAGAATTATCGGGTCTAAAAGTATTTGGAGTTAGTCAACGCTATAAACTACTTGTGTGTTGAAATTCATCAAATTCTGTTTAATAGTTTTCGCGTTAAAGAGTACTAAACATAGATACATCGTTACGTTTTAGCATGATGATTTATTTGTAAAAATGAAATGTTATTTAGACTTGTGTATTTTTCTTTGGGCTTATTTATGTGTTGGTAAGTATTTTAAATTATATTTAACCTTTCCTTTGCTTGACTTTTGCCCAGCTGTAGTATAGAATGCGTTAAACTTACCTAGACTTTTTTTAAAATCTGTGAGTCCTGTCGCTCTTTTAAGCAAGGGTTTACTCCAAAACTAGGGAGGGGTAAGACTTTAAGGGTGAAATAAAGTGAATATATTAATGTTATTGTTAACAGGTATACGAAATGTGGGTGGATGGTGCGGGAAAGACAAATCGAATGCTACAGTTGTACACGAGGGATACGCTGATGTAGAAACATATCCATGGACGGGACTACTTATATACCCGATTGGTAAGCAATGACAATAACGAGATGTGTAGATGTGAATGAAACAAGGGGACTAAGAAGAGGAACCGACCGTATCCTTTATTATAACTACCAAACCATACTTTTTCTTATAACAATCGCGTGTACCCCTTTTACGTGTAATAGTCACGATAGTTAATCGTTAATTTATTAAATACTAGAGGCCGTCCGCGACTCCGTCCGCATGGATACCCTTCCCTTGTAAATCCGGAACTCCGGGATGAAAAGTAGTCTATGTGTTATTCTGGGTCTTCAGCTACCTATATACCAAATTTCATCGTTATCGGTTTAGTAGTATTTGCGTGAAAGAGTAACATATTATATTAGTAGGATATAAAGTTTTCATAACAATTACGAGTATTCTTCTCAAAAAACCATGTTCTTTTTTAGATCCCGAATTATCGACCGAAAAGCCCAAACTGACTACAGTAGTGATGATCACTTCAATTCTTGCGCTGACTACGGCTTTGGAGGTCGATAAATATCCGAAACTAGACTTCAGGTAATATTCAGAAGAACTGCTCTTTTTAAAGTATTTTCTTCTACTGGAGGTTCACTAGGATATTTCAAATTAATAGAAAATGAATGGTGATCTATAGTACGAAAATTAGTAGAAAGCCTGCACGATTTGTTATAATTAAGAATTCATAATAGATTTGCAAAGTAGCTACACCAGACAGGCCACCGTAAGCTGCATAAGTCTGCACCAGACCTCATAAGCAAGGCTTTCTACTATAGTTAGAAGAGTACTGAATGGGCCACTAACGCATATCATTACTTTTTAACTACTCAGCACCTAGACTGTTTAGAAACCTTCGTATTATTTATTTCAGGCGCAGATCCCGCGTGGTCCTAGGACATAACTGCGAAGGTCCATTCATCAGAGTGAAGGAATATGCCTTCCATCCAGACTTTGGAGTGAACTACTACAGTTCTCTGGCAATTGTTCAGCTTCATACTCTTCGAACACATGGTAAGACTTGCTACACACATATTCAGTACGACACGTTGAGTTCGGCAGTACTTATAGAATATTAAAAAGAACTCGACTCACTTGTTTGTTCGGCTTGTGTCCATCGGATTCATCTACACATATTCGGTTTTGTTGACGGATAGTCCGATTATTGAAGAATATGTGTTATAAATCTAACTAACGCATCTATCGTGAAAAAATTATGCCTAGACTTTTTCCTTTACAAATATGTATGTAAAAGACGTCGTTTTTGTGTGTGTGTACATACAGACAAAGATCGAACGATCACTACAAACTTCTCTTGCCTGATTCACATCCATACATCTTGTCATACAGAACCACCGGCTACGAGTACTACGGAAATAATGTGACCTAAATGTATGATAAGAAACGTAAAGGAGGTGGGGGTCAAAGATTTAAATACTCCAGAACATTTAAAGACTTTTATTTGTCGTTTTTCTTATTATTATATTTTTTTTACAGAATATATTCCAATCTGTCCACCACCGAATGATTTTGATGATCCGGATATATTCGCTATGACAATGACTCATGGTAAATCCTACTTATATTATAAATGTGAAAGTTTGTTAGAATGCATGTATGTATGTTTGTTACCCTTTCACGAAAAAACTACTTTACAGATTTTAATGAAATTTGGTACACTGATAGTTTATAACGTAGTTTAACAGATAGGAAACTTTTTACCTTAGGTAATCATTTCACGCGGACGAAGTTGCGGGTAGAAGCTAGTTATTTAATACTAGCATTTCTTTATCCTTTCTATAGATAGTGATTAACCTAGTGTCAAAAGTATTCAAGTCATCTTTGACATGGCTTAACGATTGTTATATTAATTGTCAAAACTGGGACCGACTTTTTGCATACTCTCCGAATCAGCTCAAATACCACTACTCGGTCACCTATCTACAGAATGTACGCGCTAAACTTGCTTAACACACTGATCGTTAATCGGCCGGTGAGCGCTATAAACTAAAGGCGCCTGATTATTTATAAAATATGATTCTTGATGATAATTGCTGTTGCTTTTTTAGGTTGAAATTATTTTTTATTTGCAGACTGTTCAACCCCTATGATAAGGATATATAAAATGAAATATATAAATATGGCTGAATGCAAAGAATATTACAGAAGAAACGATGTAAGTTCAGCGTTTATAACAACAATATACAATAATATTACGCCTGTTATTTCCAAAGGTGTAGTTGAAGGTGTAAAAAAATCACCTACACCAGTATTTCGCCATTAACAATGTTAGGCCCATGTTATAAATGGGCGAGCCTATTGCCATATACCGGGCACTTTACCAAACTCCTGGCTGCTATTTGTTTTTTAAAAGTCAACTCCAGCACTAAGAACTGCTCTTGCGTCGCGGTGACTTTTAGAATGATACAAACAACGGACTCAAAGTACAACCAGACCCGAAACTATTTGTGGATAGCACACATAATTGTTTCGTGTGGGAATCGAACCCACGATCTCCCTACGCAATGGTAGCGGCGTGGCGACCTAAACCACTGCGCACAGGCGTAGAAAAAAGCCAGTCAGAGTAGCGCAATTCTGTGCAGTCGGTACTGAATTGAGCATTGAAAGTTTGACATTTAGAATGTACTGCCACAATAGTTACTACGACGCCCGTAAGAGGCGCTGATCAGATTTTCATACAAAATTTTTCGATGACACGTCGGTTGGCGGTAGTCGTTTTTTTTTCTTTTTAATGACAACTCCTGCACTAAGAATTGCTCTTGTGTCGCGGGGACTTTTACCCGAAACAATTGTTTGTGGATCGCACAAATAATTTGAGATTTGAGAATCGAACCCACGACCTCCCTACGCAGTGGTGTTGGCGTGGGGACCTAAACCACTGCGCCACAGAGGCAGTCTAAAGCCTTTTAGAAGTCGATAGAAGTAGAGGATCGAGCTACAGGGCGCCTACTATCATGTGGCCAAATCGATTTATGTTTCGTGAATTGATTGTTTTACAGTTGGATGTTGAAAGTATGTGGCCGAGGCACACGTCCTGTGCTCAAAGTCTGTACGGAACTAAGTGCTTGTGGAGAAGTGGAACCGTTCTGGTCACCAGACAACATGGCAGTTGGAGTCTTGTAAGTTATACCACTATTTAAAAAAATAACTATTTTGAAAAATATAAAAAAATAACAACAGTTGTCAACGGTGCGGTACTTTGTTTATAGTGTTCAAGTGTATGCACAATACACAGGTATAGTCTCTCTATTCCTTCACTCTTATAACCTGGTGGGACGATGAACTGACACGACCAGAGAGAAGTCTGGCGCTATTCCGGAGGTTCTAAGTGCTTCCGGAGGTGCGCGGAGGTGCACGGAGGTCTACATATCAACTTCCTAACTCCAGGCAATCATTGAGAAATTCTTAACAGAAAAATCTTTTTCACCCGACTCAGGATTTTAACCAGAGACCTATTATTAATTCTATCGGGCTACCTACTCTATTTAGCCCTCTTCGACCCATTTAGTCGTCTCTTTTTAAAATTGCAGTCGCGTTCTGTTCACGTGTAACAGATATATATTTATTTTTGCCTGATGATAGCGGCATGGCAGTGACAATTTTGAAAATAATAATAAGCTGTTTTTTTTTTCAGCTTGGTGTTGGGGTCTATGGTCCAGGATGTGGAGCTCCAGCTAGATTTTTAGACTACGATAGATACCACAGTTGGGTCCAGAAGACGGTTAACAGTATTGGCACAGTTTCTGTCACCAGAATGGGGCCAGCACATCTTATATTAAGAAGAAGTAAGTACCTATTCAGGTGTAATCGATGTAATTCTCCAATGTCCTACTGCTGCGTTAGGGTCTACTACGGGAAAAGTTAGGAGCTAAGCATAAAACATGCTGAAAAAGTGCTGTTAAGCCTTTGCAATCCTTCAAGACCTGTGTTAAAGAACACTCAATATTTACTAATATAGATAAATTTACAAACAGGCTAAGAACAAATGCTCGTGCCCATAACTCAAATATTTGTCCCGGGTGTAATTCGAACCCGCCTAACGCTGCGGTTATTACGGCAAGACTACTTCGTTAACCACTGCAACAAGGGTGCAGTCAAATTAAAAATAATATTTACTTGTTACAGTTTCTTCTAACATCGCTAGATACGGACCCTGTGATGCAGAGGAAGCCCAAGAAGAAATATTTAGTGATCTCACGCAAATAAGCTCTGGTATCAATTTTATTGTAAAAAGAAGAGGAAGAGCAAGATATAACGTAAGTATCCTCCGGAGCAAGATTCGGAACAGATGACGGCCTCCGTGGCGCAGTGGTGGTGGTCTTTAAACCGCTATCAGTGCGCCGGGAGGTCGGGGGTTTGATTCCCACACAGAACAAATATAGTTGTAATTTAATTCCATTGTTTGTTTGTTTGTAAAAGTCCCAGTGACACTAGAATGATTCTTAGTGCGGGAGTTGTCGTTTTCAATCGCCCGATGCTCTGGTTGTGGTTTACCTTAAGAACTGTGCCACGAAGGCCGATATATGTATGTATTCTTTATATTTCAGTTAACACTATACTCGCAGATGGATTATTCGTGTCTCGTCTTACGGCTTTGGTCGAGGAACAGGACAGCTCACGACGCATCTCTTCGACTAAAACGATGGTGCAAAGCCAGAACACCACTCTGTGCGACCGATGCTTACGTCACTATATTCTTCTTCGTCGAAATCACCTTCTGGAACGACATAACATATCGTATTAGAGCTTACGGTACTGAGTTTAAGTATATCAGTGCGAAAAGATTGTTGTTTTATAATAATAAGTCGAATCAGGTTATTTCACCGCCTATGCCGTGGCCAGTTCCGTGGCAGGAGTCTGATGAGTGGATAGACACGCCTGTGAAGGATTAAATACGTGCTTCAAGTGGGTGATACAGCGGGCTGATCACGTGTCTCAGTTGACAACTAGTCAAATTGATAGCCACTACTATATGATACTGCAATGCATTGTATCTTTGATGAAACGTGTAAATCACTATAATCTAAGAAAGATAACAATGGTGGTTTTCAAATAGTTATCAACTGAGATACGTGATAGCCTCTCAGGATACTTGTCGTTAGGCAGGTTTCGAATTTGACGTTACCGTATGTCAAATCAAAGGGTCGTTGGCAACGTGCAAGTACTAATTCGGATTTTTTAGAACTATTTTTGGGAATACAGCATGATTAATTTGTAGACAATAATGTAGAAACTAAGCACAAACAATGCAATTACAATATATTTTTTTGAAATAAATCAATTTATTAATTGTTGTATAATTTTTCCACCCCTTGTCACAATTATGATAAGTCGGTGTTTTCTTCATAATTGTCAGGTACTCTGCGGTCCTGTATCACAACATGTATAGATGCGAAGCTCTGATGATGTTTCTCAGTTGACAACCGTTTGATAGCCACTATTCTGTTCATTGTTTCTTTTCTAAAATGACCAGCGGCCCGCCCCTGTTTCCTCCGGTTTAAATAGTAATTTTAGAAAGAAAGCTTTACAAGTTTAACGCAAAAACCTTCCTCTTGAATTATCCTATCTATACAATAGATACAATAGTAGGTCGGGGAAAAAGTATGAACTTGTAATAAAATCTTTCCGGCTTCAAGAATCAAAAATGAGCACACGGTTCATTAGGTTCTTTTCAGTGAGCTCGTGAGGTACCCAAATATCGAGCTTTTTTGTGTAAAGACGTTTTTAATACAAGTTCATACATACTATAATGCGAAAAGACTTTTCCCCGACCTAATATTATAAAAGCACTAAAATCCATTGCGTAGTTTCAAATAGAGACAGACGCGGAAAGCGACTTTGCTTTTTACAAATTGACGTACACTAGCTGTCAACTGAGATAGACAAGAATCTAGAAGACGATTAGGCATCGTAGCTAGTAGCGTTCTTTGGCCTACCCCCATTGGCTCTAGGCCCTGATTATTTGACTGCAGGAATGCGTCACAGTTTATACGGTCCAGTTCAGCGGGTCTCGTGACCCTGACCCGTTAATATTGGCCGCATGCCATCCCACGGAGCACTGTGCTACAATCAGGTTGCTGCGTTAATCGCTGCGGTTGAGGGAAAAAAAAAAATTTATCGTATGGTTAGTGGTTAAACTAGTGTTTAAGTTTTTCAAGCCGCTCAAATAACAGGCCGGCTTTGGACTTGACTGTTATCTAATCTTTCTTTATGACAGACAACTCCCGCATAAGAGTTGCTCTTGTGTCGCGGGGACTTTTACGAACATACAAACAACGTACACAAAGTACAACTAGGCTCGAAAAAATTGTTTGTGGATCGTACAAATAATTGTTCCGTGTGGGAATCTAACCCACGACCTCCCGTCGCAATGGTAGCGGCGTGGCGACCTAAGACCTAAACCACTGCGTTACGAAGGCAGTCTTAATAGATAACAACCGCGACTGACTTCTTAGGTGCCCTCAAAATAGCTAAACCGATTTGGTAAAAAATTGGTCAATCTTCTTTGATATAAAAATGAATCACAAAATGTATTGCTAAGCGCATAACCCAAAAACGGCTAGACTGATTCGATATATTGTTTTCGTAAAATTGTATTAAACGGGAAAGGTTATTCGGAAGCGAAGCTGCGCGTGTTTGCTAGTTTTCAATTAAAAATAACAACACAGATCTGCGTCCACTAATTAGTAATTATATAATTATGATTAAGACAGTATTACGAGTATTGTGATAATAACGTTGACTAAACGCAACGACTAACGCGCTTTAACAAAACAATAAATATAATGAGTTATATATTTATACACTAGTAAGAACTCACGGTTCCGCTTGCGTGTAATTGTAGTAAACGTAGCCTATATTTGACTACCGCTAAAGCATATTTTATGAAAATCGATATAGTAGTTTTGTTGTAAAAGTGCGATGAATTGAAAATGGTATGATGTATACTTTGTGTCAAAGTTGTTCAAGCCACCCGAAAGGCCTTTGACGTGGCTTAAAGAGTTTTATTTTAATTGACAACAACCGGCACGGACTTTTCACGTGCCCTCCGAAGCACGGATATACTCAGTTCAAATACAACTATGCGGTCACCCATCTGCAGAATGATCGCACCAAGGGCTCCTTAACCGAATCGTTTCCCAACCGGTGAGCACAACTGGCTATAAGTGTCTAATTAGTATCTACAAATAGATTTTCTCAAGACTTGATCTTTTAAATCCTACTTTCAGTTTGATAAATCAACGCGTACGAACAAACAGACAGCGAAATGTTCTTCGTCATAATTATATATTATTAGTATAGACGTATTACTAATACACTTCCGATATAAGTGAACGAATTGTACACAATCAGTCAGTCAAAGATTCTGTTTAAGACTGCGCAGTGTATTTTGAGATTTTAACAAAAAATATAAGGTCTTTTAAAAAAAAACTTTTTTTTATAACTAATTTACTGTCCCACGGCTGGGCAAGGGTCTCCTCCCAATTGAGAGAGGGGCTGAAAAAAAAAACTGTTTCAATATTTTAGGTTTTGAAATATGTGTCTTATTAATATTAAAGTGATTTTTGTGTTATATGTTTTTATTTGTACTTATGGATGTGTGGGTGAGTGTGTTCCCGAATTCTATTTAACCTATTACTGTCCCACTGCTGGGCTTATCCTGTGGACTTCAAGTTTTACATAGATATACATAAATTATGTACTTATGGGTTAACAAAACCAGAATTTTAATTTGTTCGTTAGTTCCGTACCTAAAGGGTAAAGGATAACCCTATTGTTAAGACTTCGCTGTCTGTCTGTCACCAGGCTGTAGGTAGTGAACTTTCATGAAACGTGAAAGTTAGGCAGTTAAAATTTTCACAGACGATGTACTTTAGTTTGATGTTATAACAAAAAATCCAAAAAAAATTGAAAAAAAAATTTGGGGCCTTCCATACAAGAAACGTGATTTTATTGCTGTTTTTTGTAAATAATGGTACGGAATCCTTTATGCACAAGCACACACACTTGTTATTATATATTTTCATAACCTAGTAGCCAAAGGTCTGTTTTTATTTCATTCCTGTTACATAAGACTTTTCCCACTAGTGGGACAGTACAATACATTTTGTTTGTTTAAAATCAAAGCTAGTGCTATTTTCTAATAATTATTGTTTACAGGTTTAGAAAGTGAGAGTGGATGGTGCGGGAAAGACAAATCAAATGCTACAGTAGTACACGAGGGATATGCTGATGTAGAAACGTACCCTTGGATGGGACTACTTATATACCCGATTGGTAAGTCTTGAAGATCATTTTAACATCTTAACAGTCCTAACTGCACGTTTGGCGCAGTGGTTAACACCTAGTCACCACCAGTGGTCACCTAGTTCCAATAATCGTAGCGCCGCGTGTGGTGGATTCGAATCCCACCCGGGACAAATATTTGTGTGATGAGCACGAGTATTTGATCTTTCGCTCAATTCTCTATTACTATCCACTACCGACAACCGACCTGCTTGCTAAAAATGTTGTATGAAAATCTGATCAGTGCATCTGACGGGCGTCGTAGAAACTTTTTTGGCAGTACATTTTAAATGTCAAAATAATCGATAGTGGTAAAGAATCTAGGTAATGAGCCTGGTTGTAAATGTAACTATTTAAGGATGTATTTAGAAGTGTATAAGTATATTTATCAGTTATTTAGTTACCATAGTACAAACTCTAATATACTTCGTTATTTCAGATTACGAGCATTCAGGAGAGAAGCCAATGATGGCAACAGTGGTGATGATCACTTCAATTCTTGCGCTGACTACAGCTTTGGAAGTTGATAAATATCCGAAGCTGGATTTCAGGTAATACTGAATATTTGAGACGCTTCTCTATTGTCGATACTGATGATTAAAAAAATTAATTTGGCATTGAAAATGTACTAAACATTGAAATTAGTTCCTACGGCAGCCTTTTTTTCGATCGTTAGCCGGTTATAGATAGGCGATAGTACTAGGGATTGGTTGGAAATCGCTCTTTTGGGCTTTTATGATGATTTACTTCGATGTTAGTTTGTGTTCTGAACGAAAGTGTATACGACTGCTAATCATTCTTGATTCAGTCCAGGATTCGATTCCTGGGTCTGCTATTGGTCTTTCCTAATAATTATATTAGAATATTCTCATTAGTACCTCGGAATATAATACACGTGGCTGGTATATTTGAAAAGACTTATCCCACATTACATGGGACTAACATTGTTAATGGCGAAACGTGGGTGTATATTCCTCACGTTTGGGCCTTTACTTTCGGATTAAATATTGTTAAACCTATTTGGCGATAAAAAAGAGTGGCCAGGTTTCTTGCCAGGTCTTCTCATTGGCCCTACCTTCCAAACTGGTGGTAAATTCACTCTCTGTATCATTGACTATCATAAGTGTCAGCATTTGACCTATATGAATAAATGATTTGATTTTGATTTTGGGTATAACAGGCGTAATTATGTATTGTGTTTCAGGCGCAGATCCCGAGTGGTCCTAGGTCATGGCTGCGAAGGCCCATACATCAGAGTGAAGGAATATGCCTTCCATCCGGACTTTGGTTCAAACTACTACAGCTCCCTGGCGATTGTTCAACTACAAACTCTTCGAACGCATGGTAACCGATCATTTTGAAAAGGTTTTATAATTTCCACTAACCTTATGGCTTATTCTTTCCAACGCTCACTGCGGAAGCGAACGTATTAGGTCGGGGATGTGGAGAAACGAGGTGATCATGTTCCTCCAACACAAAGGGAGGATCCTCCGACCAGGCGAGGTGATCATGCCTGGTGGGCCTAGGCTGCCCGACTGTTCTAGTCGGGAACTTGTATATATAATCAATTGCAGTGCAGTGTCAGTCACACTGCGCGTGGTGGTTGGTTGTGCGCTGGTCCCAGTAGATGTCGCTGTATGTAGCGATCCGCTACAGGGAAAAAGTCTTTTCTCATTATAGTATGTATGAGCTTGTAATAAAATCTTTTCTATACACAAAAAAAGCTCGATATTTGGGTACCTCACGAGCTCACTGAAAGAAACCTAATGAACCGTGTGCTCATTTGTGATTATTGAAGCCAAAGAGATTTTATTACAAGTACATACTATAGTGCGAAAAGGCTTTTTCCCCGACCTAATATATTGATTCGAACATCACACTTATACCTTTTGACAGAATTAACATAATTTTTGTATTTAATATTTGTTGTTACAGAATATGTTCCGATCTGTCCACCACCAAGTGATTTTGACGAACCAGAAATATATGCTATGACAATGACTCATGGTAAAATTATTAAAATTTAAAAATAATATGTTGATTAATCACTGTAAAATGTGTCATTTTGTTAACATTAATGATGGTCATGTTTCTTGACTGTATTGCTTGAAGACAGTTTTTTTATAAGAAATATGTACATCGATGTTATTTTTTAATTCCAGACTGCTCAACTCCTATGATAAGGATATATAAAATGGAATATATAAGTATGGATGAATGTAAAGAATATTACAGAAGAAATGATGTAAGTGTTTATTGTATATAGAATGAAAATTAATATAGTCTAAGACCTGAGAAATCTTTCTTTGTATATGACAAAGAAGTAGAGACTAGTAACGCAATTTCTACAGTCGAAACCATCGAGTATCGAAAGTTTGACATTTAAAATGTACTGCTATAATAGTTTCTACGACGTCCGCTAGAGGCGCTGATCAGATTCCTTGTCATATAAATTTTTCGATAGCTAGCCGGTTGTCAATAGCAAATATTGTTAGATAATCGCGCTACTGCTATCACGTGTAGGAATTTACGCTATCTTGAGCCTGAAGATTACGGTGATATTTTTTTTTAGTTGGATGTTGAAAGTATGTGGCCGAGGCACACGTCCTGTGCTCAAAGTCTGTACGGAACTAAGTGTTTGTGGAGAAGTGGAACCGTTCTGGTCACCAGACAACATGGGAGATGGAGTCTTGTAAGTATCTGTGGCACTAAGTTTAATCTACCTTTGTTATATGAAATTCTTTTCTTATCATCAGCCTAGCTTTTCTTACAACTATGTTGGAGTCGGCCTCCAGTCTCACCGGATGCAGCTGAATAACAGTATTTTACCAAGAGCTGTAGCGCTGGGTTGTGGAGGTCCAACAGACTACTGTCTGACGGACAACCCAGTTATTTGGGCTAAAACCCTTCAGTAAGATTGAGTGTCAGACTTTCAAATTTCATCGATCATTGATCGATCGATCGATTGAAAATGACAAACGGGGTCCACAATTACACGTGCCTTCTGAAAATAATAAAGTATAAGCATTCAGTATTTCCACAGCCGCTTATAAACAAGTCTTTAGGAACAACTTAATATTGTTAATATAGATATTTATCTATCTCATATCTCACTTGTTTTCCTTATAGCTCGGAGTGGGGGTCTATGGGCCGGGATGTAAAGCTCCAGCCAGATTCCTGGACTATGACAGATACCACAGCTGGGTGCAAAAGACTATCAACAGTATTGGCACGGTCGCTGTCACCAGGATGGGGCCAGGACATCTTATATTGAGAAGATGTGAGTGAAAAAAACTATATTTGAAGGCTTAATTTTTTATGATAACTTGTTTGTTAAAAAGTAAACATAAAATATATTTTTATTTAATACTTTTAATTATATTAAAGTTAGCGTCCGGGCTTTGCCCGGGTAACACTGGTGTGTAATTTTTTTCTGAATATATTTTCTTAAACTTTCTTCTATTCACTGAAATAGTGTATAAATTCAATTTAAGTCCTCACCTAATATATTTTTGCGTCTCTCCAAACACCTCAAATCTCATCTCAATCATGATCTGCAGTCAGTCATTATTCTTGTTTCAGCATCTTCTAATATAGCAAGATACGGTCCGTGCGATGGAGAGGAAGTCCGAGAAGAATTATTTAGTGATCTTACCGTCATAGATATGGGCGTCAGTCTTGTTAAACGAAAACCTGGACTAGTGAAATACAATGTAAGTTAAATATACTTAACACACTCAAAAGTTTATTAGAGTTTGTGGGAGTCGTAGAGGTATTTTCAACTCCACAACCCGCAGCTTCGTCTTACGAACTTTTATAAAACCGTGTCTTAAAGACAATTTTACAAAAACAATAAGTCGATTTGGATGACCCGTTCTTGAGTTTAGCGCTTAGCAACACATTTGGCTATTCATTTTTATATACGTATATCATGATCATCGGTCTGGCCCATCGGTCGTTCGGATATAGTGCAATTTTACCTTTCACTTTATCACTCGTGACAATCTTGATCACATTCTTCGTCCTGATACTTAAAAACATATAAAAAAAATGTCCAATTCAGTTCATTTGTTTAAAAGTTATGCGCGTACATACATTTCGGTGATTTATTCTCTTTTATATAATTTTTTTTATCTTACAGTTAACACTGTTCTCAACAATGGATTATTCGTGTTTGACTTTAAAAATACACCCAATGATCAGGAAACCTCAAAACGCAACTCTTCGCCTCAAACGATGGTGTAAAGCAACCACACCACTCTGCGCGACTGATGCTTACGTCACGATCTTCTTCTACGTCGAAATCACTTTTAGAAGTCTAGTAACATACCATATAAGGGCTTATGGGAAAGAACTTAAGTATATATCTGCGAAGTTCATGTTGTTGACGAGTAATCGATTGAATCAGTATCGTCGGCCGGCTATGCCGTGGCCAGTGCCTTGGCAGAAGAAGGATGAATGGATTGACACGCCCATAACTACTCCGAAAGCGTAAAAAGTAAAGGTCGCAACGCCGAAAATATTGTGTCGGGCGGTCGTGGGTTCGGTTCCCGCACGGAGCAATTATTTGTGCTATCCACAAATAATTGTTTCGGGTCTGGTTGTGCTTTGTGTCCGTTGTTTGTATGTTTGTAAAAGACGCGACACAAGAGCAATTCTTAGTGCGGCAGTTGTCTTTTTTTTTAACAAAGATATTGTCTGTCATGTAGCTCGATTCTCTACTACTATCGACTCCCGACAACCGGCTAGCTATCGAAAAATTCTGTATGATGCGAGCGCCTCTAGCGAGCGTCGTAGAAACAATTTTGGTAGTACATTTTAAATGTCAAACTCTCGATGCTCGATGGTTCCAATTGTAGAGAATCATGCTACTGACCGCTTTAAGGTTAATTTTCGTTTGGAAACGAATCATCGTAGTCAACCTAATGACGAAGTTGTTCAAGCCAGAAGGTTTTTAGAGATGGCTTAACAAGTGTTATAATTTAGAACTACCGGGGCATAAAGAACTATTAAGCGTTCACCCGTCCTTAATTTCTACAAGAAATAAAGATTATTGTAGATTTAGTTCACAGCGTAAGTCAACAGTTCTATCAATAGATGACGCTATAATAAAAGTACAATTTATCTACTAGTTTAGCATTCACTTAAACTGTCAATATTTTTTAAAGAAGTTAATCTCATGGTTAAATAATATTATTTATATATAATAATATATATACTATTTAACTATAAGTATTTAACCCATTATTGTCCCACTGCGGGGTCAAGGGCCTCCTCTCGGAATGAAAGAGAAGTCAGTTCTTGAGTCCACCACGCTGGCCATGTGCGTGTTGAAAAATTAATATTTTAAGTTATTAAAAGGATATGATTTGCTATAAATCGACAAAATTCAAGCACTTTCATTCTGATTTCATCTATATTGGTTTAGTTAGTTTAGCAAACGGACAGTTATTATTAATTAAACTGTTCTTTTTTATTTCAATGTTGTAGATGTAATCCTGTTAAAGTCGAAAATTTGATTCAATGTATAATATTAGTTGTTTATATAGTACCTAATAATAAAGTAGATTAAACTAGGTAAGCATAAACTGTCTAATTATTAATTTAAACAAATAAATAAACAAATCAATTCCAGCATCTTTATTTATTCCTCGCCATTACCTTAAACAAAGTTATTATGTGACGTCTTTCTGGCTGATAATAATAGACTACAGAAGCAAAGTTACACTAAACTAAAGGCTATGTAGCCTAGTGGTACTCAATGGTCGATTTTCGTAGTCTTTTTTTGTTACATTTGTAATTTGTGGGAGATTTGGAGTCTAAACTAAGCCATGACCTGTATTTCAGACCTCCAGGCCCCCCATTAAATGAAAGGAAATATGAGAAGGCTAAGAGTTTTTTGCTAGGTCTTGTGGGAATCGTACCGACGATCTCCCGTGGTCTCCCTATGTACGGCGTGGCGACCTAAGTCACTACGCCACGGAGGCAGTCAATGCTCTTGTCTGATACCTGGCGAGTAACCGACCCAAGATTACTAACTGTTTCTAATTGCTAAATATAACTTGAGTTCCGCACCAACGTGTCCATAATCCAGGAACTCGGCATCACAAAGCGTCTATCCATCGTAGTACAGACGCGCATACTGCAGTACTTTGGCCATGTCTCTAGACGTAATAACAATTCAATTGAACGGCTGGTCGTGCAAGGAAAAGTAGAGGGAACCAGATCGCGCGGCAGATCACCCATGTGCTGGACTGATCAAGTGAAATCAGCAGTGGGAAACCGTGTGTCAGACTGCGCCAGACAGTCTGCAAATAAAGAGAGATGGCGGGAGATCGTGAAGAAAGCTGTGTCCGCCTCTAACAGTAACGTGGACGCATCAACGTGATCACGGCCGCTCTGCCAAGAGTGAAACGACAGAGGAGAAGAATCTTACATTTAGCGATTAAAAACAGGGGCCAGGAGTTTCTTACCAGCTCTTCTCATTGGCATTTCCTTCCGAACTGGCAGCAAATTCACTCTGCATCACTGAATATCGAAAGTGTAGCCTTTGACCTAAATGAATAAACTTTTTGATTTTGAATACTTTACTCCGTAATCGGACCCGAAGCTATGAACTGCATTCACATACTATCACTCGGTTCACAGAGGCAATCAGTTACAAATGCTATAAGTATAGGGTGTTTCAATAAGAGTCATCAGCCTAGCCGTTCTTACAACTACGTTGGAGTCATCTTCCAGTATCACCGGATGAATACCAGTATTTACATGTAACCTTCTGAACTCCACAATTTAATTACCTAGGTGTCAGTCTTTCAAGCTTCTGAGTTCTGTTAATTACTGTCAAAGATCTTTGAAAATTACAGCCGGGACCCACAATTTAACCCGCCTTTCGAAACACGAAGGAAATTAGTATGCATACTACGGTCACCGTCACCCATCCAAGGAATAATCTAGGCAAGCGTAGGTTAACCTAAAAAAAAACTCACACACAGTCATTATTTTGATTATAAACTAAGCGGAGCTTGTACTATGGTAACCAAGTAATTGATAAACATACTTATATACTTCTTAATGTATATTCATATCGATAAATTGACAACCAGACTCAGAACAAATGCTCGTGCTTATCACACAAGTATCTGTCCTGGGTGGGATTCGAACCCACCACGCGGCGCTACAGTTATTGCGGCGAGGTTACCACGTTAACCACTGCACCAAACGTTATAATAAAATAATTTATAATTGGTACACCCTGTGAAGGTAAAAGATTTGACTGTTGACTAAACACAAAACAACTAGCCAAAACGCAGCCCATTGTGATGACAAACAATCAAATTTGATTTGTATTCATACATATTTTAGTTGTAATATTTAAAAGTGATTCATCTCATAGTATCAGTTAGTCACAGTCTGACCTTCAAGACAATACAGTGTCTGTGTTATGTCTGTTTATTTGTTTGTCCTTTATTGAAAACTGCTGTACCGATTTTAATAAACATGGTGATAGAAATCTTGAGGATGGAGATAGGTTACTTTAACCGTCATTGCAACCGTTGCTAGATTTTTTAAAGTTGTTTGCTACAAAAAGTGTTTGTGTAAAGATGAAAGGTTTCATTGTGGTCTTTTTATGGTTTAAAGTGTATGAATGTAAGTATGATTTTATTTACTGTAATAGTGTAGTGTATCTGTTTTCCTCTGATTTTTTGAAGTTATGTGTGTATTAAAAGTAACATTATCATCACTTGCTCTAACAGTGAAGGAAAACATCGCGCTGGAATCTTGTTAGACTGGTTTCAAACATTAATGGGTTTAAGTTATTTATTTATTTTACTGTCCCACTGCTAGGCAAGGGTCTCTTCTCGTAATGAAGGAGGAATTAAGCCATGAGTCCACCACGCTGGCCAAGTGCGGGTTCGCGTGATTTTATGTATTAGGTCGGGGAAAAAGTCTTTTCGCATTATAGTATGTATGAACTTGTAATAAAATCGCTTTGGCTTCAAGAATCACAAATGAGTACACGGTTCTTTAGGTTTCTTTCAGTGAGCTCGTGAGGTACCCAAATATCGAGCTTTTTGTGTAGAGAAAAGATTTTATTACAAGTTCATAGATACTATAAAGCGAAAAGACTTTTTCCCCGACCTGATATGTATGTTTGTTTTAATGTTTTGTAGGTACAGAAATTACGGGTGACTGGTGCGGTAAAGACAAGTCGAATGCTACGCAAGTTTACGAAGGATTTGCTCATATAGAAACATATCCATGGATGGGATTACTGATATATCCACACGGTAAGATCTTACATTTGATAACATTTATATTTCGAAACTTGCAGATCTATATTAAGTATAGAGCTATCTTCTAAATACTTGAAGCAAATAGTTTTCTTAGTTGGAAATTATGTTTGTATGCATGTAGTAGCCCGAAGTGTGCTTAGTTTTAGTTTGTCGTATGGTTAGTGGTCAACCTAGTGTCAAAGTTGTTCAAGCTGCCCGAGAGGCCTTTGACATGGTTTGACGACTGCTATCTTTGTAGACAACAGCCGGGACCGACTTTTTACGCGCCTTCCGATGCACGGAGACGCCCAGCTCAAATACCACAATGCGGTCACCCATCTATGCAATGACCGCGTCAAGGGTTGCCTAACCCACAGACGGATACCGATCGGTGACCGCAACTGGCTATGGGCGTGCTAACGTGCCGGGTATTTGGCAATAAGCTCACCTCATAACATGTGACTATGAATGTGAATAACGCAACGTGGGTGTATTTCATACACTCTGCCTACCATTCTCACTCAGCCTGCCTCCGTGGCGCAGTGGTTTAGGTCAACACGCCACTACCATTGCGTCGGGAGGTCGTGGGCTCGATTCCCACACGGTACAAATCTTTGTGTGATGAGCACGACTACTTTTTCTGAGCTTGGTTGTCAATTTATCTATATAAGTATGTATTTAGATAATATATAAATATGTTTATCAAAGATTTGGTTACCATAGTACAAGCTCTGCTCAGGAGCTCGTGGCTTAGTTTACAACAGCCGCACGGATCGATCTCTGAGGTTAAGCTACGCTTGCCGAGGTTGTTCCGTGGATGGGTGACCATCTTATACATATCGAGTTCCTCCGTGTTTCGGAAGGCACGTTAAATTGTGGGTCCCGGCTGTCATTTTCGAAGATCTTTGAACAAAGGCTAAGCCAAAGAAGCCAAAGAAGAAGAGTACAAGCTCTGCTCACTTTGAAATCAAAAACCGTGTGTGAGTTGAACAATGATATTTATTTATTTATTTAATGATTTCATCAGATGCTGACTTAGCCACTGAAAAGCAGATGTCGACGACAGTGGTACTGATCACCACAATTCTAGCGCTGGCTATGGCTTTGGAGGTCGACAAATATCCTAAGACAGACTTCAGGTAATATTAAATTTATATTAGAAATCTATACTAATATTAAAAAGCTGAAGAGTTTGTTCGTTTGAATGCGCTAATCTCATGCGCTACTGATCTGATTTGAAAAATTATTTCGGCGTTAGATAGTCCATTTATTGAGGAAGGCTATATATCACGCTACCAATAGGTCAAAATGTTACAAAAATGGGGATAATTTTGAATCATTCTCTCTTATGTGACGCAAGCGAAGTTGCGCGTGTCAGCTAGTTTATAATAAACTAGCTGACCCAGAGAACTTCATACTCTCACAGTCAATGCATTATTTTTACAGTTTTAAAATATTTCTGTCCGTAAGAAACATTCTCGTACTTTAAGGAATATTATAAAAAAGAATTAGTGAAATCTCTGCTGGGCAAAGGTCTCCTTCCAAAATGAGTGATGGGTTATGCCTTGAGTCTACCACGCTGGCCAAGTGTGGATTGGGGACTTTGCATGCCGTCAATAAATCTATAGTTTAATATTATTTATTTATAGCCGAGTGGTATAAGTTGACACCTCCCACGCAAGTGGTCGCAGGTTCGAATCCAAAACAACACACCAATGAGTTTTCGAAGTTATGTGTGTATTAGAAATAATTATCACATGCTCCAACGGTGAAAGAAACCATCGTGAGGAAACCTTGCATGCCTAAAAATTTGTTAAAAATATTTATTGAGGGCATTCTAAGTCCCCAACCCGCATTTGGCCAGCGTGATGGACTAAAGGCCTAACCCCTCCCTCATTACGGGAGGAGACCCTTGCCCAGCAGTGGGACATTAATTGAGTTAAATTTATTTATTATTAGACGCAGGTCGAGAGTGATCCTGGGCCATAACTGCAGTGGGCCATTTCTCAAGATAAAGGAATATATCTTCCATCCAGACTTTGGGATGAACTACTACAGCTCCTTGGCGATTGTTCAACTCCACACTATTCGAATTCAAGGTCTTTATTTATTTTATTTTAATGTCGATCTTGGCTTAAACGAATTCCGATAAATATGTACATAGTAAAAATGTTAACTAAAAGTAAGTTTTCTTATCGTATGATTCGCGGTCAATCCAGTTTCAATGTTGTTCAAGCCGCCCGAAGGCCTTTGACATGGCTTAACCGTTGTTATCTGTATAGACAAAACCTGCGACCGACTTTTAACGTGTCTGCCGAAGCACAGAGACGCTCAGTTTAAATACCACTAGGCGATCAACCAACTATAGAATGACCGTGCCAACGGTTGCTTAACCCACTGTTCGTTTACCGACCGGTATTCGCAACTGGCTTGAGCACCTTATTTATTAGTTTTTTATTTAATTATCCTGCTATGCAAAAACTTTATTTTTTTTAAAGGTAGGTCTTCTCTATCGGCTTTCAACAAATGACCAGTTATCGTCTAGCCTTTGCCTTTAGCTAGTGCCTCTTTAAAGATTTCTTCAATCTTAATGTCACACTCTTGATAATTTTTTGTATCGACTGTAAAAAATCGCGTTGCTGATCAGATTTCCATACAAAATTGGTCGATAGCTAGCCAGTTGGCGATGGTAAGAAATTACTCTACAGATACCAGTAGCTCGATTCTCTACTACTATCGACTACCGACAACCGACCTGTCATTGAGAAATTTTGTATGAAAATCTGATCAGCGCCTCTGGCGGGTGTCATAGGAAACATTTTGGCAGTACATTCTAAATGTCAAATGTCGATAGCTAGCCGGTTGTCGGTTGTCGATAGTGGTAGAGAATCGAGGTACAGGAACCGTTTCATTCGAAGTATTCTAACTGCATGTTCTTATTATAAAATAACTGTTACAGACTACATTCCGATTTGTCCACCTCCAAATGACTTTGTCGAAGCAGAAATATACGCAATCACTATGACGCATGGTAAGAAATAATATTTAAAATTAACTGTTCTATGCAGCTCTGCCCTTTGCTTTGTAAATTTGCATTAAGTTTTGCTGCTGAAATCGGGTAGGAAAACATAATAAATGTCGTCCTAGCTGATTTCGGCTTCGGCGGCCAGTTTAATTGAAACTAGCCAGCTGTGCAGGACTTTCGTATATAGTGTCTGTGTGCTCAATACACAGGTATACTCTCTATTCCTTTACTCTCATAGTTCGGTAGGACAGTTAATCCGACACCATCAGAGACAGGATAGGCGCAGGACCGACGGCTTTACGTAATCTCCGGGCAATTAAATTGTTTTTTAACAGAAGATTTAGAAAAGACTTTTCGTCCGACAGAAGAAATTTAATTCCTTTCGAACTCAGAACCTCCTTAATGCGAGAGAAGGGATTATGATGAGTTGTTATTTATTTCCAGAATGCGAACCACCAATGCTAAGGATATGGAGAATGGAATATGTCACCATGGATGAATGCAGAGATTATTATCGAAGAAATGATGTACGTGTAATTTTCCTTTTTAGGGCTCCGTACCCAAGGGGTAAAAACGGAACCCCATTACTAAGTATCCGCTGTCTGTTCGTCTGTCCGTCTGTCAACAGGCTGTATCTCATAAAGCGTAATAGCTAGGAAGCTAAAATTATTACATATTATGTATTTCCGTTGCCGTTATAACAACAAATATAAAAGATTAAAAAAATATATTAGTTCGGAGAAAAATAATCTTTTCGCATTATAGTATGTATGAACTTGTAATTAAATCTTTTTGGCTTCAAGAATCACAAATGAGTATACGGTTCATTAGGTTTCTTTAAGTGAGTTCGTGAGGTACCCAAATATCGAGCTTTTTTGTGTAGAGAAAAGATTTTATTACAAGATACAACATACTATAATGCGAAAAAACTTTTTCTCCGACCTAATATAATAAGCGGGGATTTTTTTGTATTTTTTTGGTTTCGTAACGCTTTGAGTCTTGAAGTCCAAATTGCACTTGGCCGGTTATTTGTGTACTGTCCAGATGAAAAAAAAAACTTGCAAATGCTGCATCTCTTTCTATGAACAAAGTTTCACGCGTGTCTCCGCTAAAGTTGATGATTGTCTGTTCAGTTGGACATAGCAAGTCTGTGGCCAAGGCATACGTCGTGTGCTCGCAGCCTTTACGGAGACGAATGCTTATGGAGAAGTGGAACTGTGCTGGTCACCAAACAAAATGGCAGATGGAGTCTTGTAAGTATGTTTGTAATACTTTTTACAAATATTTGGTTGGAGAAAAAGTGTTCTCGCATTATAGTATGTATGAACTTGTAATAAAATCTCTCCGCGCGGCTGTTGTTAACTTAGCCACGAGCTCCTCTTACGAAACCAACTAAACTATGACTAATTAACGAAAAGAAATTATTTATAATTATTAAAAAAATACAGAAAAAAATCTTTTCTTTTTTTTTTTTTTTCAAATTCAAATGATGCCACTGGGCGTAGCATTCCTCCGCATCGCTGCAGTAGTATGGTTATAGTAGAAGTTTTAGCATATTTATACAATTAGATAGAAAAAAAGCGTATAAATTGTGGTCGGTAGTAGCCCAAACTTTTATTATACTAGCTAACCCGCGCAACTTTGCTTGCGTCACGTAAGAGAAAATGGGTAAATATCCCCGTTTTTTTAAACATTTTTCGTTACTACTTCGCTACTAATGGTCGTAACGTAATGATATATTAGCCTTCCTCGATAAATGGGCTATCTAACAGTGAAATAATTTTTCAAATCGGACCAGTAGTTCCTGAGATTAGCGCGATCAAACAAACCCTTCAGCTTTATAATATTAGTAAAGATTAAGAAGGTTGGTCACCGGCAAATATGTTTTAATAATAGCTCGGAGTTGGGGTCTACGGTCCCGGGTGTGGAGCTCCAGCAAGATTTTTGGACTATGATAATTACTACAACTGGATACAGAACACTGTGGATAGAATTGGCAAGGTTTCTGTCACCAGAATGAGTCCAGGACATCTCATATTGAGAAGATGTAAGTGTTAAGCAGTTCATTTAGAAATAAATAAATATCATTGGACAACTCACACACTGTTATTTGATTTCAAACAAAGCAGAGCTTGTACTATCGTAACCAAATAACAGATAAACATACTTATATAATTCTAAATATGTAATAGATAAAATAACAACCAGGCTCAGAGCAGATGCTTCATCACACAGATATTTGTCACGAGTGGGTTTCGAACCCACCACACACGGCACTACGGTTTTAGCGGCGAGGTGACCACTTTAACCACGTGCAATGAAATATATAAATCAAAAATATCGTTCTATCGTCATAGTGGGGTCGTTATATGTTCTTTAACCATAATTTTGTTTTAGCGACTTCACATCTCCAAAGATACGGTCCCTGCGATCCTGAGGAAGTGCAACAAGAGTTGTTCAGTGATCACACCGAAGTAGTGTCCAAGAAGGACACAGAAGGAGTCGCAGTATACAATGTAATTAATACAAACTAAATAATTATTGCTTGCTCTAACGGTGAAGGAAAACATCGTGATGAAAGCTTGCATGCCTAAAAATTTATTAACAAATTTCTTGAGAGCATGCAAAGTCCTGCACTTGGCCAGCGTGGTGGAGTGCAAATCTTATCCCTCCCTCATTCGGGAGGAGACCCTTGCCCAGCAGTAGCACATTAATGGGTTAAAAAAAAAGATTATTTTTACGATTTATACTTGTTATTTACGAACCCAATGTTTATTCATAAAATGTTGTACGTTTCAGTTAACGCTGTACGCGAAAATGGATTACTCTTGTCTGAGCTTACGGCTATGGCCTATGAACAATGACACTTCGCACAACGCAACTCTTCGACTGAAGCGGTGGTGTAGGGCAAAAACGCCACTCTGTACGACTGACTCTTTTATCACGATTTTCCTTTACGTCGAAATTAAGTTTAAGACTTCGGTAATATACCGCGTTAGAGCATATGGCACAGAGCTCAAATACATTTCTCCGAAAAAATTACTTTATTACAATAATGTACATCATAGTCCTCAGAGACCAAAATTGGGCTGGCCACCGTGGCCAGAATGGCTGTTTGAAAAAATGCGTTCTACTACTACTACTACTACACCCAAATCTCCTATGTCTCCACCAGACGAACCACCATACAATGGATATGGTTAAATCGAAATCAGATTCAAGATTTCAAGTGTCTAAATGTAAACCATTACTGTATGAAACACAATGTTACCAAGCATGTAGTAACTGACACAAGAGGAAAAAGCAGTTATTCAAATTCAAAATATCCTTTATTTCGTAAACTTCTGACAAAGCCGAAATTTTAAAAACTATGATAATAATATGATAATAAACTTATGCTAAAGATAAATTTTACTTTTATATCAATCGGGTGGTCGCTCATCCGCTGGTAAAGGATTATCCATTATTTACGCCGCACCCTGTATAATATAGGTACATATAATTGTTATATTAATGTATGGGACTTAACATTTCGTTAGTCAAATAAGATTAATGTTAAAAATTACACTTAGTAGTGTACTTGTACTTGTGTACTTGTTAAGTATAGCCATAGTAAAATTATTTATTTTATTGTTAATTTAGGTTAAGTTACATTTATAGATATGCCGCACTGTCGCATTGGTACAAACCTGTAAAGATAGTTGTAAGGAAGATAAATAAATAAATGTAATAAGGTAAGCAATGCAAATATGAATAATAAATACGGTTGGACAACTGAAACCAGGTATTTTTTTTCAAATTAAGCAGATATTGTGCTATGGTAACTAAACAACTGATAAACATTATAAAATCAAAACCAAATCTTTTATTCAATTAGGTCAGATGCTGACACTTATGATAGTCAATGATACAGAGAGTGAATTTACCGCCAGTTCGTAAGGTAGGGCCAATGAGAAGAGCTGGCAAGAAACTCCTGGCCACTCTTTTTAGTCGCCAAAATGTTTTAACAATATTTCTATTAGGTATAAATCATTGACGATGTGAGCTGCTATCAACACTACCGAACACACATGGGTCATTAATAAATTAAATCAATATATTAAGGTGCTAGTAAACAAGATATCAAGTGAAGAAGCATGATGGGAGCATCTTCTTACATAAGGTTAGTATTGATATCATAAGAAGTATTTCAAGAGCATACTGTCGTGCAGGAAATACAGTTAGCGAAACATAATTTAGAATTTTGGCAGTCACCACACCCCGGACGACCAGTCACCCCAAGTAGCACCCGTTCACGAGTATGACACATGGACCAGCCATCACCCCCTTCGCACATATTAGAGGGAAGGGGGTGACCCGGCACACGACGCCGCCGCAAGCAATGACATTTTAGTGTGCATGACGAACCTTGGCATGGGAGCCCACTATTTCAATTAATAAAAGATAGCGAATACCAGTGAGGCTCATGCATGCATTTCTAAATACATACTGATATAGAAAAATAAGGCTCAACAACCAGGCTCCGAACAGTTTACTCGTGTTGATCACACAAGTATTTGTCCCGGGTGGTATTCGACGCACCACGCGGCGCTACGGTTAATTGCGGCGAGGTGACCTCGGTAACCACCGTGCCAAACGTGCAGTTGAATTGTACCTACTGAAACATATCTATGTACTTATTATTCTACTACTACTAGTCCCGGCACAAGCAGCTCAAATTCTGCCAAAACAAGTTTTGTGGCATCAGCATTGTTAGTGGCTTAGTACCAAAACTCCTCTCTTAGCGGATGCCTACGTCATAACATCTACCTGCATGCAAAATTTCAGCTTGATTTGTCCAGAGGTTTGAGCTGCACGTTGATAGATCATTATGTCAGTCAGTCTCTTTGGAGTTATGTATATTGGGAAGATAGAAGGAAATGTGGATACACAGGTAGGTGCTATAGCGTTACAAACACAAATAACTTCCGATTTACCCGAAACATCGTCACACGATGACGTCTTAACATAGATGCTACCCACGACTTAGTACAAAGAATAGTTATTGTAGAAGTGACAATCCTTACATATGCGTTAAGAGTTGTTATGAAAATATCTACGACCCGATCCGAGTAAATTTCCTCTCCTTCCCTCACTTTCTCTCCCTAGAACTTTTTAACGGCTCAACTGATTTTCATCAAACATATCTAAGAACATTCGCACATAAGTAACCTTTTATACAAAAAAAACTAAATTGAAATCAATGTATCCGTTCGGGAGTTATGATGCCAAAGACAGACAGACAGACACACACACAGACACATCATACTTATAACACCCCGGAGTTAATAATAGGCATAAAACAAATTCCATCTCAAGCCAGCTTCCGAAATTTCGTAGTCTATAAACGGGGCCTTAGTTTGCGAGTATAATGATGAATCGTTCTTAACAGGACAAGTTGGAACATGTTGCTCAAAGCAAGTTGTAACAGGCTTGGGCATTATACCGTCCAAGTTACTTAACGCCTACATAAGTTAAGCTACGGTAGGTATACTTGTATTGTTTGAAGGAGCGAAGATTTGTGATAGAAGGAGATGTTGCTTATTATTTGTAATGTAAGTATATTGAAACTACATCAAACGCACATAGCCGATGGAAAAAAACCGCTAGGCTAAAGTGGGATTGGGCCGGACATGTTCACCAATTGCACACGGAAAGATCGGCTAACATTGCCACGAAGTGGATGCCACAAAATGGCCAGCGGCGAAGAGGAATGCCAAAACGGAGATGTCGGGATGACCTAGATGCGTTCCTGGATGGATGGCCAGGCGCAACAGTAGACCGAGGGGACTGGAAACTCAGGGGAGAGGCCTAAGCTCAGCAGTGGGACATAGAAACAGGCTAATAAAAAAATTTAAACTCAAAAAAATAATTTTTAAATAGAAACACAACATAATTAGCCTAGCCTTTCTTTTAAGCAATGTTGGAGTCGGCTTCCAATCTCACCGGATGCAGCTGCATATCAGTATTTTACATGGAGCGACTGTCCGTCTTACCTCCATAATCCATTTGCCTGGGTCAAACAGAAACACATGATTTAATAAAATTTAAGTATAGGTAATACTTTCATTTACAATTTAGACAAAAAAAGAAAACACATAATATATGTGTCTTTGAGTAGTGACTGCTGAGTATTTAAGTTGGTACCTCCCACGCAAGTGGTCGACGGTTCAAACCCGAGGTAACACGCCAACGACTTTTTGAAGTTATGTATGCATTACAAATAAATACCACTTGTTCTAACGGTGAAGCAAAACATCGTGATGCAACCTAGTATGCCTGAGAGTTCTTTAAAACATTTTTTGAAAGTATACAAAGTCCCCAACGTGACTAGAGTGGTGGACTTTGTGGACTCGAGATTTAAAATACTCCTCGATTAGTGAGAGACCTTTGCACAGCAGTAAGAAAAATATAGATTAAGCAAATAAGAACGTGTTATGAAAATTAGTCCATATGGAAAGAGTAACAAACATCCTTCTAAACACATAACTGCACGTTAGGCGCAGTGGTTTCAGCGGTCACCTCGCCGCAACAACCGTAGCGCCGCGTGTGGTGGGTTCGAACCCCACCCGGGACAAATCTTTGTGTGATGAGCACGAGTATTTGTTCTGAGCCTGATTGTCAACTTATCTATATAAGTATATATTTAGCAGTATATAAGTAACATACTTATATACTGCTAAATATATATTATATATGAGTTATTTGTCCCACCTGGGACAAATTTTTGTGTGATGAGCACGAGTATTTGGTCTGAGCCTGGTTGTCAATTTATCTTTATAAGTATAGATTTAGAAGTATATAAGTATGTTTATCAGTTATTTGGTTACCATAGCACAAGCTCTGCTTAGTTTGGAATCAAATGACCGTGTGTGAGTTGTCCAATAATATTTATTAAAAAAATCGCAATATAATTTGACTGCCTTCGTGGCGCAGTGGTTTAGGTCACCACGCCAACACTACTGCGTCGGGAGGTCGTGGGTTCGATTCCCACACGGAACAATTATTTGTGCGATCCCCAAATAATTGTTTCGGGTCTGGTTGTGCTTTGTTTCCGTTGTTTGTATGTTTGTAAAAGTCCCCGCGACACAATAGCAATTCTTAGTGCGGGAGTTGTCTTTTTAAAAGAAAGAAAGAATTAATAATATAAACACAATTCGCTACATTACCATTTTTGATACATTTTAATAACAATATCATATACCAACGAAATCTTATTTACGTTACAATAACAAGCTGACACAGATCAATGAAATACCCCTAATATACCTATAGAAACCTAATATGTTTGAGGCAAATACGT
Source organism: Anticarsia gemmatalis (assembly GCF_050436995.1). Classification (NCBI taxonomy): domain Eukaryota; kingdom Metazoa; phylum Arthropoda; class Insecta; order Lepidoptera; family Erebidae; genus Anticarsia; species Anticarsia gemmatalis. Next base: position 9,061,528 of record NC_134767.1, on the reverse strand, counting down.
ATTATTAACACACCCTCGTATCTTGTCTCAGGTTCGATTAATTTCAACCATGCAGTAGTTTACTTACTAAACACTGGCGGACTGTATGTTGCAGTCAAAATGTTATTTCAGGAGTTTTGTATAATGACGAATATGTACAGATTTTGACTGTAGTCTCTTATAAACCGCTTTCATATAATAATATATAAAGGGTATTCTCTAATACTTAGTGATATTTTGTCTCTTTTTTTATCTTTTCTTGTCCCAAATGAGGGAGGGCTTAAGCCGTGATTCCGCCACGCTGACTAAGTGCGGGTTGGGGACCTTGCCCACCTTCAATAAATAGATATATTAGACAGATTTTAGGAGTAGTAAGTGACAATTATTTCTGATTAACAAAAATTACTTATCAATAATATAATTTGTTCTATTAAAATGCGCCTGGGGCACTGAGTATTTCGTCAGCTACTTAATTACGCTAAATAGTAGTCTTAAAATGAGAATGTATGTTTTCTTGACAAATAAAAATATGCCAACATATTCTTATCCCTGGATTTGAACCTTTGTAATAACAGTATTGACAACCAATTGGGTATAAAGATTCCTTAGGAGGTGTAGAGGAGCACTAAAAGAAGAATTTTGGGAAATGCTCTCCTGAAGGGTTTAAAGGGGGAAAAATGTTTGTGAAAAATAATTATGTTTGATAGATAAATAGAAATAGAATAGAAGGAGCAGCAATAAAAAAGTTTTGAGGTAGCGGTCCATTATTCCACGCGGTCGAAGCCACGGGCGACTGTTAGTAATTAATAAAATACATTTTAGGCAGTTTCTCCGAGTGTCGTATTCCGTGATCTGCCTACGACATATGCATGGTACTGAACTGATAACCTTTTGAATAATATTGGCGTCTTAATTAATTGCTTCCTTGGGGCTCCGAGTTTAGATGCATTTGTAAGGGAATCGTGCCTTATTCCAGTGTTGAATAAAGATCTAAGACATATATATTGTCACACTTTTGCCAGTTGCGTTCACCGATCGGTAAACGATCTGTGGGTTAAGCAAACCCTGGCGCGATCATTCGATAGATGAGTGACTGCATAGTGGTATTTGAACTGGGTGTCTCCGTGCTTCGGAGGGTACGTAAAAGGTCGATCCCGGTTGTTGTCAATTAAGATAACAGTCGTTAAGCCAAAGGTCTTCGGGCGGCTTGAATAACTTTGACACTAGGTCTATAAAGAAAATAAAACAGCTCTAGGTAACGCGGTGATAATCGTTTTATAAATTAGCTTAGTCTTTGTTCCAAACTATGTCGGAGACGGCTTCCAGTCTCACCGGATGCAGCTGGATACCAGTGTTTTACATGGAGCGACTGCCTGTCTGACCTCCACAACCCAGTTACCTGGGTTATAACGCGATACCCTTCGGTAAGACTGGTTGTCAGACTTTCAAGCTTCTGACTACTGTAAACGACTGTCAAAGATCTTCGAAAATGACAGCCGAGACCCACAATTTAACGTGCCTTCCGATACACGGAGGAACTCGATATGTATAAGATGGTCACCCATCCACAGCGCAACCTCGGCAAGGGTTGCTTAACCTCAGAGATCGATCCGCGCGTCTGTTGTCAACTAAACGTTTTATAAGTAGAAATGTATACTGGCGTTCCTAAGAACTTTGGACTTGATAGTTGGAATAAGTTTAAATGGAATAATGGTGGTGAAATGCTGTGGTTTTAATTTCCGCTTGAATAACTGCAATTGGAGATAAATAATGGACTTTGATATTCATGAAGATGCACTTTGCTGAGAGCAGTGTTTGAGTGATTCTTGAGTCGAGATTGTGAGACGCTTTTCAAGTGTCATTTTGATATACAAAGTACTGTTAAGCTTTGAGTTTTAAAATAGGTTGCCTTATCATGTGAGGTGTATTTGAACCTTATATGATTGTATTATATAATGAATATCTTTAAACTACATCAAAGTCAAATATCTCATGTTTTATTTCATAAACTTTTGACAAATATTTGAAATCGTCATAGTATTTTAAATCTATCGCCTTAATCATTAACTAGTCAAATCAAACACCTCTTCCCAGTCCAAAAAAAATCTCCACCCAAAATTGCTGGAACAAAAAAAGCGAAATCCTTATTACGCAGCAGGTTATGTAAAAGGTATTTCCCCTTCATTTGTACAGTAATGAGTTGGCTTTGATTAGTGATAGATTAGGGACAGCTAAGCAGAAATAACATGTGTCCACGACAAGGCGTAATGACTCCCCAACTAATAGGCAATCTTTGAAAGATTAGTAGGGATGTTTAGTACTCACGATGTTTTCTGTTTTATTTTATTTTTTTTAACTGTCTTACTCACTCTCACTCTCACTCACTGTCTGTCCGAACAAGCCGGAGTTTAAAAACTATGTTACGGTCTTATGGTATTTATATAAAAAAACCCCTTCTTCATACCTATGTTACGGTATAATTATATACCGTAACATAGTTATAAAGAGGAGTTTTGGGCAAAGCGACATGGGTAGGTTAGGTTAGAAGGCTGAGGTGGGAGCGAGCGAAGCGAAGCTCCCACCTTAGTCTTCGTGGTTATTTTTTTTTATACCACCCAGAAGGAGAAGCCCCGTGAAGCGGGGCTCCGGCGACATCTCGACATCATCAAGTGAATAGAGGTAAAAGTTCGAAATAAAAGAATTATTCGGACTTTTACCATTGAGAGTTGGAAAATTTTAGGTTTTGCCGGAAAATCTTAGGATTTACCACAGTTCGGGCTTTTACAGTAACATATACATACATATGTAATATCTCACCCACATAGGGGTAGGTAGAGGCCAAAGAACGCAACTTGTCACTTGTGCTTTTTATAAGCAGAAGTTACCAAAAATATCTTATATTTTAGTATAATATTTATTTAAAAAAGCTTCCCGCCCGCGGCTTAGCCCTCGTGAAATCTAATTTCCTTCGGGAAAGAAGTGTTAGTGCTCCCCTACACTTCCTAAGGAATCTCAATAATAAATGTCAACTTTAAGCGCTTAGTCGTTCCGGCTGTGCGAGAGTTTTATATATATCGATGAGTAAAATCACTTAAGAACAGTTTAATCCCAATAGTCCATTCGTTGTTGATTGCTATGGATATCCTGAAATAAGTTGCAATTAAACACGTCATCCGTTACTTAAGAGAGCATATGTAAAGGCATAATTTAAAGTGCAGTGTAATTTTGAAAATATTCATAGAAACTTCTAACCCTAACCCAATAGACCACACTTTGATATACAGAAGTAAATCAAGCCTCACAAAACACAAAGTCTCTATTTAATTGATCCACTTCAGTAAAACATCACAACAGGCAGCTTTCACATTTATTTCACAATCCGTCAATGAATACGAACCAATCATTTATGCAACAGGTGCAACAATATTCAAAATATCTTTGGGGAAAAGTTATTTCGAGAAGAGAATCGTTAATAGTGATTTTGAGGTATTTTTTCTTACTTTAGAGACTGGTTGCCAGTTTCTATAGACCTAAGAGTCATCTAAAATCCCCTATTTTATATTTTATATATGAAAAACAATCCTAATTATTCTTCTTATCTCATGTTAAGTGGTCAAACTAGAGTCAAAGTTGTTCAAGCCGCCCGGAAGGCCCTTGACATGGCTTAACGACTGTTATCTTAGTAAACAACAACTGGGACCGACTTTTTACGTGCCCTCCGAAGCACGGAGACGCCCAGCTCAAATACCACTATGCTGTCACCCATCTATAGAATGACCGCGCCAACGGTTGCTTCACCCACAGATCGTTGTCAGACCGATGATCACAACTGGTTATGGGCGCCTTAGATAATCCTACTAATACTAGTCCGTGCCCATGGTCGATAGAATTCGATCGAAACGTCAAAAACGAAAATATAAGGTATCGTAAATACTCGTAAATCTTAAAACTCTCATTTCGTTTGAAACCCGTTAGCAATTTTGTATTATGTAAAACTAGCCTCAACAAAATGGTATCAGATATTTAATTGTGAGAAAACCTATCAATCAGCCGAGCCTTTCTTCCAACCATGTTGGAATCAACTTCCAGTCTCACCAGATGCAGATGAATACCAGTGTTTTACATGGAACAAATGCCTGCGGTGGTCAGATCTCCACAACCCCGCTACCTGGGTTATAACCCAACCAGTTTTCCAAGGGGCATCGTGCTATAACACGATACCCCTAGATAAGACTTGTTGTCGGACTGTCAAGCATCTGACCATTAACGACTGTCAAAGATCTTTGAAGTGAACGTGCCTTCTGAAACATGGACGAACTCGGTAATTATAGTATGGTCACCCATCCATAGGACAACCTCGACAAGCGTTGCTTGCCCTGAGAGATCGATCCGTGCGGCTATTGATACTTAGCCACGAGCTCCTCCATATAGCTACAAACCACGAATAAAATAATATTATATAACTAGCTGACCCGCGCAACTTCGCTTGCGTCACATAAGAGAGTCATAATTTTCCCCATTTTTGTAACATTTTTCACTGGTACTCTGCTCCTATTGGTCGTAGCGTGATGATATATAGCCTATAGCCTTCCTCGATAAATTGACTATCTAACACTGAAAGATTTTTTCAAATCGGACCAGTAGTTCTTGAGATTAGCAAGAAATAAACTCTTCAGCTTTATATTAGTATAGATAAAATAATAGTTTAACACAAGAATCGTGTCGTCTCCGTGTGTTATAAAGACTGATAGTAATCCACGATTGATAGATGACTGGCAGATAAATGTTTTTCATTACTCACTAATTAGTGGTTGGCGTAGCACCTACAATATTGACGAATGAAACGTTTTTAGTTCCAGCTTTTTATTGCTACGCTTTGAAGGTGATAGGTCCGCAATTTGTTACATGTTTAATTGGTATGTGGCCAATTTGAGGTTATTTTTACCTGGAAATTTGTCCTTCAAAATCAAAGTCTAATCATTTGTGTGTTTAGGTCAAGTAAAGAGATTTATGATGGTTAAATACAGAAGGTGAATTTACCGCCAGTTCGAAAGGTAGGGCTAATAAGAAGTAGCTGGCAAGAAACTCCTGGCCAATCTTTTAATCGCCGAATTCATATAACTATTTCAAAAAGTTTCTTTTTTATTTCAAATACTTTGTACGATAATGAATTGAATTTTTAATTTTTATTTTAAAAATTAAGGATATTCAATAAATGAATGGCAACACTGACAATGTTGTTGTCAAAAAATATTTTTAGGTTTCACCTACATGCACTGATTGTCGTGTTCTTGAGTTCGTTAGTTTTAAATAGTTCTTGTTTTATCGATTGTAAGATAGTGTTACGTTGCGATGAGCCTTGCGTTCCTCCGTACAACCGAAAATATTTGACAAAGTGACGCGTGTACAGTTCGACAACTTACTTTGCTTTCGTACACAGATTTTATCTACATTATCATAAGTAATACTGTGTTTTCCAAAAGTATTTAACGGTATCAGATCTTTTCATCGTATGGTTAGTGGTCAAACTAGTGTCAATACTGTTCAAGTCCGAAGGCAGTATCAAATAGTTTACCATCATTTGTAAAAGTTTGCGGGTCACTGATGTTTAAATCTGACTTTTGTTTACTTTTAACATCCGTAAAGATCGCATACAAGGTTTTCTGCTTGTTGCCCTCTTAATCTTAAGCACACTATAAACCTATTTTAGATAAAAAAAACTACTATACTTAATACGTTTTCTCTATTTCATTTCGCTAAGGAGTGAAAGAAACAAAATTCTTTATAAGCCTTTCATAGCTTCATATATATTATTTTTATGAATAAGAGGGTTAGACTATAGTGCATTTGTGATTGTGAACAAAACTTGTGTGACAATGTACATACGTTGTTCGTGTATTAATTCGATATGTGACACACCAGCGCCGATTAGGAATATAGGTAAGTACAGCATACTTTTGTATATTAAAGTTTTATTTACCCTTTATTTATTTAAAAAAACAATGTAATGAATCGGTAGAAGTACATACTCGTCAAAAAAAAAAAAATGTGGGTGCATAAAATAACTCGGGAAACGGTTGTTTATCAATAGGGTTTGCATGGTAACTAGGACATATTATAAACACAAGAATCAGCAACAATTTACGACTTAGATTTTTGATTTTGTTTATGACCTCCTTGTTTGGGAGGAAATCTTTGCGCAGCATCGGGATAGTTAGTAATCACTTAAAAAAACCTATTTTTTACATAATTTTCGTATTGCCGCACTTCTTTTCGTGTTATTAGATATCTTAAAAAAAGGTCAGGTGCGTAGTTCTCGTAACCGGCAGTCCTGTATGACAAGATGTATGGATGTGAATGAAGCAAAGGACGTTTGTAAGGAACGTACCAAGTGGCGTTCTTTAGTCTCCGCTATGGAGAAAAGACGTGATAAAGTTACGTTTCAATGTGTTTTTATGTATGTATATAATGTAAAAAAGGACATTGAAATCTTCTAAGCTTCTAGTATGAGATATATTTGCTTACCCTCTCGTGACATAACCACACAACAGCCAAAAATCATGGCCACCATCATATATCACTGAAAACGTGAACGCATTATGCCTAACTGACTTACCATTACAAATACTATCCCAATTTCTCATATTATCATGCGAAAATACACCTTATGTGGTTCTCGTTAGAGTTGGTTTTGTGTAAACAGGTGCGTAGTTACATATGGCAATAAATTTTATACAAAATAGCGCATAATATTGCGAGGCGCGGGACAAAGATTAGGAAATGTTGCAGAAGGTTTTGTGAGTGTTTCGGTTAGAGTATTATGCCTACTACTTTCAAAATCGATATTATATTGGTCAAGATCTGATATAAGTAAGAAGTTTTGAAGGCGATACGAATTATTAAAAATATATTTTCTACAAATACAATTTGGCAAATAATGTGTTGCATATACAATTTACAAGTATATTAATTTTTCAGTACGAATTTCACTCGTTCACACCAAGACCATAACAATAGATTTTATTACAAATAAGTTTAATTACAATACAGATGAGTGCTATATTTAATTCACCTAGTAATTTAAATTTAAATAAATTTGTAACTTACTTAATCATTGCAAATAAAGAGTTCTTGTTAATTAAAGTTAAAGCTATAGTAATAAACATATTACAGTCATTGTTTTCTAATTACAGTTTGTTTAAACGTTACTAAGCGTGAATATTCTATTTCAAAAGATATAACTTACTTTATTCTTGTATCAAGATATCAAGATTAAAGTAATTAACTAGAATACGAATTATTCAGTATAAAGTTTATAAACGTTTTCGGTACACATTATTGCAAAAAAAGTGTACATATATAATACAATTTTTCTCAATAGTAGTCCGGAGTTTAGTAACGTGACCGGTAAATGTCATTAGGCTTGCCCCCTATTACATAATACTCACATTGGTAATGGCTAAACGTGAGTGTATTTCTTAAACCTCTGCCAACACTTTCGGCTATAACAGGCGTGATATTATGTCCATATATACAAAAAATAACATCGGTCTAGTTCTCGTGAAAAAAATAAATTTACGACCCGTTTGTCTTACTCAAAATAAATTCAATCCACTAGACTGGATATATTCAACTGTGAGTAGAAGTGGGCTGAATAGATAGATAGATATAATGTAATTGATATAAAAATTACTCAACAACTATAAAATACATACTGAACCTACATGAGGACGAACAATAATAGGCATAAAACTTTCTAAACACAAATTTTGTCTCTTCTGTTTTATATAACTAGTGTTTGAATCCCCGGCGCCGCTCGGGCGGCACTCCGTCGCGAATAGGAAACAACATCAGCCCCCAATTCGCGGTTTTTAATGGATAACCTTTCTGGGGAATAAATGTATGCTTGCAACGTCGACGTCGCTACAAGATTGTACATGCTACTTGTTGTAACATGTATGTTTAATATAATAATAATTAACCCATTAATATCCCACTGCTGGGCAAGGTTTCCCCCCGTATTGTGGGAGGGGTTAGGCCTTGAGTCCACCACGCTGGCCAAGTGCGGGTTGGGGACTTTGCATGCCTTCAATAAATGTATTAAACAAATTTTAGGCATGCAAGGTTTCCTCACGATGTTTTCCTTCACCGTTGGAGCATGCGATAATTATTTCTAATACACACATAACTTTGAAAAGTCATTGGTGTGTTGCTTCGGATTCGAACCTGCGACCACTTGCGTGGGAGGTGTCAACTTATAACACTCGGCTACCACTGCTCCTTATGTTTAAGGTACTATGTAAAATTTAAATACATTATATCTATTCAGTGATAGCCGAGTGATATAAGTTCGCCTGCCTCCTTGGTGCAGTGGTTTAAGTCACCACGCCAATACCACTGCGCCACGGAGGCAGTCAATATTCTTTACAGACACATCAAAGTAAGTTAAAAGAATATGTCTATTGCGTAATGGTAGTTCTTGAAGGCAAACAGGCTTGACCCCATTACTTGGCATCTAACATTGCATTCTAATACCTATTAAACCCATTGTAAGTATAGTAAGAGATGCTTACTTTGTTCAACTATAATTACAGTCTGAATAATTCTTATTATTTATTCGCAAATTGATCATACGGTTGTAAAAAAAGTATGTTAATACTCCCGAGTGCCAAACTATCATTCACTATAGACTTGTCGTATAAAACAGTAATTACATGCTAAATCCCCCCATATTAGATCAATTTGGCAAACCAAAAGCTTATCTAACACTCAAAAGAGACTACCTATAGTACCGAACAAAAAGATCAGCAAAAGAATATTCCATCCACCAAAATTGTACATAAGTCTCGGATTCTTGGTTGCACGACGAAATACTAAGAATTTCTAGGCGACATGTTTCGTCAGCACAAAGAATCTACGTTACTCTCGTAATGCGATAGAACATTGCGGAAAACTTTCAAGTGCTGCTTTTTGGATGGCTTATATGTATTTTGTATTGTAGTGGGTGTTTCTGTATTGTATTTGCGGGTAAAATAGCTAAAATAGTGGCTGGTTGTCGCGTGGACGATAGTAAAGAGTGCAGGTATGTTTGGGTGATATTAGCATATTATAAGCGTGGTATGCCTTTTACAACATTTTTTGACTGAAACTCTCAGTGTTAAACAGTTCAGAATGTAAAGTCCTTAAAGTAATGTATAATGTTCTCATCCCGTTCTTCTTAATTGCCCGCTAGTGCGTAAACGAAAATAGACAATGGTCTGTTTATTTTACGTAGCTGGCACTACAGCAAATTTTGCACTTATAATAAATATTATAATAATAATAAATAGTCTAGGGGAGAGGCCTTTGCTCAGCAGTGGAACACAGAAATAGGCTAGATAAAAAAATAAAAATAAATAAATAAGGTAACTCATTACTGTCCCACTGCTGGGCAAAGGTCTCCTTCCGTAATGAGGTAGGAGATACCAACCTTTACATCTGCCAAAAATCCTCTAACCCGTATAAATTGTTTCAAGGCTAAAAAGCTGAATTAAAATAAAATATAATAGCCAGATAGGTAATCTCCTGAGAAAAGACAGAGGATCGGATATTCTATCAAAAAAATGTTCATGCAGGCAAAACTGCATGCTAATACTAGTTAAATATAAACATTCAAACTCGTATTATTACAAATAACATCAAACAAGCATCGAACATGTTATCTCCAATTAGGTGTGCAGTTGCTAACAAGCGCGATAGTGTAGAAGCCTTCGCCCGGGGCTCTGAACAAGTTTACATTCAACTTAGTTTCATGTTGTGTTACAGTTTTTGAACATTTTCATGTGTTTTTACTAAAAATATATTGAACTAGCTTTTACCCGCGATTTCGTCCGCCATTTTCCTATGGGAATGTGTCATTTTTCCGGAGTAAAAAGTAGCCTATGTCTTTTCTCGGGTGTCAAAATATCTCCATACCAAATTTCATGCAAATTGGTTCAGTAGTTCAGGCGTGAATAACAGACAGACAGAGCTACTTTCGCATTTATAATGTTAGTATGGATAGTATGGATTAATGATTTTCAACTCTCGCAGCTTGTACACATAATATTATAATGTAACGGGTCATTAACGGGAGACCTTATTTACGGGAGGTACAGCCCGTGACCATGGTCGATGCAATTCGATAAACGTCGGTTAAACAAATAAGATATCCTAACTTTTAACTTCCACTCACGTTTGAGACCCGTAATATTATGATATTAAGGTGTAGGCAGAGGTGTTGGAAAAACGCCCGCGTTTTACCCATTGCAATGATAGTAAGGAAAACCGTTTTATAAGGGAACGAGCCTCATGCCATGTACCGAGCAAATCGGGCTACTAATGAGATATTTCCACTACAAAGTAGAAATAACATATAGCACTGACCCGGGAATCGAACCAGAAGCCTTAAGATTAAAAGTCGTATCCACTATTTAAGAATTTGGATAGTTTTAACATGTCTTGACCTCTGAATCCTTAAAGTTTTAATTCTAGATAGAAATAACTCTATTATGTATTAAATTAGCATTTCGAAAATAAATATGAAACGTAATCACATAACTCATACAAATTCAATCCAAACAAAAATACACTGAAAGGCTTGTCAAAACGACAGTTAGTCTGTTATAAACGGAAACAAATTTAAATATTCATACCGGTATTATCGATAAAAAGCCGGTTGGGCACAACACTATTCCATAATTTACGGTGCAAGGCCGTAGCACGTCACGTCTCTATAAAATATTCAGTTGTACGCGCCGGATTTAACGCCAGTGCTGCGTTCTCAACGAATTATTATCGACTGTTTATTTTACAACACTATTGTTAGGATGTATGGGTTGAATTTGTGTGAATCAATGATTTTTGGATTGCGTAAATTGTATTGATGATAAATCAAAAATTTGAACTGCTTATCGTCGTTTAAGTTATATCACCACGTTAGCCAATTTTTGGCAGTTTTGATATTTTGATGTTATTGGCTAGAGAATCGAAAGACGAAATTGAAAATTGTCTCTCCTGAAAAGTTGCTAAAAATGACTTACGTGTTGACAGAACTTAAACGATAATTTCGACAAAGTATTTCTTGAGGGCATGCCAAAAGTCCCCAACCCGCACTTGGCCTGCGTGGTGAAATTTAGGTCTAATCCTACCATCATTTACAAAAATACATACATCACTTAAAAAATACCTCTTCAAAACAGTTATTTATAGATAAAATTAACATATGTATAGTATGGGAGTCGAACCACCTTGAAAACGACTTTTTGACCACCGATACGCAGTTTTCACCTATAAAGACAATTCCCACATTAAGAATTGCTCTTGTTCGCGGGGACTTTAACAAACATACAAACAACAGACACAAAGCACGACCAGACCCGAAACAATTATTTGTGAATCACACAAACAATTGGTCCGTATTGAAATCGAACCCAACTTTAAAAAATAACATTAAAAACCAACGTGGAAACTAATAACATAGACTTAAGAACTTATAGACTGGCAACTAATAGAGCTATAACAGTCTAGACCGGTGTGTGTTAGTTAATTATTTAGAGCCACAACATCTGGCATGTGGACGTCCATTAACTGAATTAACGATACACTAGAGTTATGAACTATTGTTCTTGTTATATACTAGTCTACGTAAGAGACTACTTTAAGTCTTTTTAGCGTTCCATACTTATAGTGTAAAATTCCCTTTATCTATCTTCGCGGTAGCGTCTTAATAATCGCAAAGTTTCGAATATTCTTAAGTGTATTGCCTTGTGTTCAAATTTTCGACTACATAGGTCAAAAACTAAATTGACCAATCAGCTATGACTTCAATAATAACAAGGTAAAACGACATTTTAAAGCTATTTCTACCATTTCTAAATGCAATTTAAATTGACTGTTTTTAAATGCAATCAAACGTACAGTAGTGTTATTATCTTTAGTCGGTACTATTGATTAGAAAATATTAGCTTTCATTTATAAAGCTAATATGTTAGAAATACCTTTTGATTTATACCGTCGAGGATTAGCGTAAGAGCATAACTTAAAATAAAAAAATGTTTAAACTTACAAGGCTAAAGGTAAACAAGATAACAAACACTCTCAAAATAAACATTTACATCAGCCAAGAACAAAACCTTACTCCAGCCTAAACCCTATAACATGAACTGGCTTAGACATCTGATATTCCTTAGCATTGAAACTCCGAGATGTTCAAACGTAGCAACTGCTTACATATTCTAGTTGGTAAACAAACATCATATACAGAACGTTATAACTTGTAGTTGCTAGTAAGATTGCAACTGAATTGTAGAACCGATTGAAGTTATTGTGTGTTATACTGTTGAAAAAGGGCGTAAGTAGTTTGAGGATGTGATGAATTAGGTACTTTATCTTCTGAAGTGACAGTTTTTCACTGTCTGGGTAGAACAAAAATCAGAACCAGACAGAAAAAAAATCTTTTTCAGTGAAAAGTTTTTCATTATAACAAAAAAACACTGCTAAAAATACCTATAATATCAACAAAATTTGAGTACTAACTCCTTTTTGTTATTTAGTGCTATCTAACTTTCCTGCAGAACTATACGATGAAGGAGAATTGTGTACTTAAGATATGTTTAAAATGTGTAAATATCCATTAAAGTATATATTATGCTCTATTGACTAAATAAACCTTTTTGAGAGGTCTAACTAAAACATTTTTGCAGTTTTAGCAGCAGCAAATTTCAAATATCTTTGTCTCAAAATATGCCCAATACTAAAATCTAATCAAAAATATAATAAACAACTTCTTTGTCCCAAGCAATTGAAGTGCGCCGATAATGAAAGCGCAGGCTTCAGCTAACAATACCATAACACTCATTTCGCCCCCCGGCGTCGGTCGGCCCGTGAATATTTCATGGGATACACAAAACCCACTTCGCAGATTTCCATGCAACCTGCTTCAAAATTCATCCAGTGCCTTTTGCCTTTTATATTAAAAATCCTACGGGAAATTTTGGGCTCGCAATGTTGATTTTATTTTTACTTTTGTATCGCTTATGAAGCTTAGAGTGTTTGGTTACGTTTGTGGTTTTTTGAAGGTATATTTAATTTTGTAGGCATGTTTTCTGATCAAATGTAAGAACAAAGGTTTTCGGATATATGTCTTAGAACATTTCGTGGAAGACTTCTTGTTCAAATATTCAGTGGTTTTTCTATAACCATTTGTTTTTAACATACGGTTTTGCATTTACATGTCTCAAATTATAGTTATAGTATCACTAGCAAGTTAAGTAAGGTTCCATATGGCCAGTCCAAGGATTGCTGTATAAACTTTTTACTTCGTAAGGTAATTTCCATCATATAAGTTTGGTAGTTTCCATCTACATTAACATGTTATTGTTGTAAGATGGCAAACAAAGTTATTTAAAAGTTGGTGACAGGCCTTATCATTTGATATTATGATGTATAATAACCTATGATGAACACATAGAATAACCTATAATGGACCATAGTATGTAGTAGCGTCATAATGGATACAATTACCAATCGCTTCATAAAACTTATCATTCCTAGCTTTAAACTATTACGAGTACACATAATACAAAATTGGCATCGGCTATATTGGAATAAAAAATAAAGGATCGTAAATTTCGTTCGTTAAAATTGTTATCATTGCAAGTTACCAAGATATATGCAAACCTTTCACAAAAAAGTCATCATTAGTACAATTTCTAAAAAATACATACAAAAACCTCCATTAAACAAAGAAACATCCCAAATCTAAGGCTTAATGAACAAAAGCATTAATCCACACATGCAGCGACACAGCACACAGCGGGGTGGAGTCGCATTGTTATAAAATATTATAATACAATAAATATAAAAGTGAGACGGCTCCATTGAACGCGCGCCGCTTTACAACACAAAGACCCTACCTTTTCACTTTAAAATGTGAAAGCTTACAGAGTAGGGGGTGACAGAGACTTCAGGATAATTTTAAAGAGGAAAATTGGTTTACACTCTATCTTCGTCTGCACTTTGAATACTATATACTCACATACATAAAATCACGCCTTTTACTCATCGGGGTAGGCAGAGACTAGAAACACTTCTTGGTACGATTCTTATACACTTCTCTTACTTCATTCACATCCATACATCTTGTCATTAAAAACACTTAAAATACAGGGAATGGGCCAATGGTATCTCTTGCAAATAGCAGAGGAGACGACATCAAAATGTTATTAATTATTTCGAACTAAAAACTAAGCTATATTTAATGCAAAAAGAGAAAACATATTTTAGTAGTTTTCTTTAACTAAAATAGGTTTATAGTGTGTTTATTAATAAGAGGGTAAGAATATAAGTAATCTATACTAATATTATAAAGCTGAAGAGTTTGTTTGTTTGTTTGTTTGAAAGCGCTAATCTCAAATCGCGAATCGCTTGCGTCATATAAGAAATAATGACCCATTATCTCTTATGTGACGCAAGCGAAGTTGCGCGAGTCAGCTAGTCATTTAAAAAAACCAGTAAGCCGTTTTTTTTAGAAAATTCGTAAATTTCTTTTGTAGTTTCTGAACAACATTTTCCAAGATCTCTCTGTATTTATTCCTTACTCTGTATAAATGAATACGGGGGGTGTTCCTCAAGCTGAAGGCTTCCTTAGATCAGATTTTGCTTTTACACTAAAGATCCGAGCGGCGTCTTCATTCAAATTACTCTAAATTAGTGCTAGCGACTCTGGCGCAGTGGTTAAGATTGTCACTTTGAACCATTTGTTAATTTAGATATAGTTGCATGTTGGGCTGTTGTTTGTATGTTTGTAAAAAAATTCAGAGAGGTACATCAATCTTTCTCTTCAGGTCAGTTTGCTCAACTTATTGTTGAGTACTTATTTTTGCTCGATCCGGGATTCGAACCCGAGCTTTTGCACGGCAATCACAGACACTACCGACCGCCTACCTACCTAATACCTATAATTTTTCTGAATGTAATTAAAATGGTTTAGACGTTATGAGAAAAAAATAGCCAAGTGCGGCAGGTTCATCATCATCATCTATAATAGGAAATTAATATTGAGCGTAAAAATAGGAAAAAACACTTTTATTGTCCCCCCTTAATTTTTAGTATTTGTTGTTATAGCGGTAAAGGAAATACATCATTTGGGCAAATTTCAGCTTTCTAGCTATCACGATTTACGAGGTACAGCCTGGAGACAGACAGACAGACAGATATCGGAGCCTTAGTATAGGGTCCCGTTTTACCCTTTGGGCACGGAACCCTAAAAAGAGTTACTCTAACTTTTTCATTTGTTATATCTAACGCTGTATCCGTGATATATGTTCAATATTGTCAACAAACAATCCCTGTTCTTTCCTCGTATCGATTGTCTCAAGTTCGACGCCTGGTTGATTAATAACCTAACAAGTTTCCAACTAAGTAACGTCAACGTGTCAGCAACTTGGGAATATATTGATTTAACTATATAGAGATAATTAATTAAATTCATGTTATTATATCGTAACAGTAAGAAAAGCCAGTTGGCATCCATAGCCAGTGGCACTCGCCGGTCGGTAAACCTTGGCGCAGTCATTCCATAGATGGGTGACCGCATAGTGTTTATTTTTTTCATAGTTTCGGATGGCACGTAAAAAGTCGGTCCCGGTTGTTGTCAATTAAGATAACAGTCGTTAAGCCATGTCAAAGGCCTTTAGGCGGCTTGAACAAGTTTGACACTAGGTTGCCATACGAATGCAAGTGGCGGATTTTCAAATCTAGACCAATGATTATTTTAATAACTAGGCGGTTTGTATACATCTGCTATCACGAGGCCTTGGGTTCAATTCCTGAATCCATCAAAGTGCTATGTGAATTTTCTTATCTATATAAGTACATGCTTGCCTGCAGTCTGGTGATGTGCTTGGTATATGGCATAAGGGTTGTCTCCTATCACAAACTTGGATGTATTTCAAACACCTCCGCCCACACCTCCGGTTTCTTTACACTGTATATAATAAATAAATTTAAATGCTTTTCGTACTAAAATAAGCGTTTGCAATAAAAAAAAATTTTCATACATTTCAGAATTCAGCTTTCTAATGAGTGGGAATACTCAAAAATATTTTTTTCAAATACAACAAGTACTTTCAGAGATTATCCCGTACAAACTTTTCAGCTCTTTTACTACTCATATCAGTATAGATAGATAAGTTTCCAAGTGCATTTTACGAGGAAGGTGTTACGTTCAGTTTAAGTTTTAATTCTCTATTAAAACCTCACGCGAAAGTTCAGAGTAATGAATAAGTAGTTTCGTAGAACTTTCGTAGCGTATTCGTAGCATCTCGTAGCAATGCTACGGAATCGTAGATAGATTTATATAGGTTTTGTCTGCAGTTTTAGTTACGATAAAAATTTTGAGTGTAGATTTAAAGAATACTTAGTGTCAGTTTTATGGTTGATATTAAAGTCTTAGATAACTTATCTGCTAAATAAGTTAACAGTCCAAGAATGAAAACTACGGTCCTAATTCTATCTGATAAGCTATATGTAAGATATTAAGAAGTAGTGAAACCAGGGTTTTATATAATGGATGCGAAAGTTTGTGAATAGAGTTGTTTGTTTGTTTCTCCTTCATGCCAAAACTACTGAGCGGATTTAGACGAATTTTGCCTCTCAGAAATATTAAAGATTAAATATTCTTCAAATCCATTCCTACAATATCACGCCACTGCCACTTAGAAATATTCTAATATCAATTAGATCAGACCAGAATAATACTTCACCGACCCGGGATTCGAATTCTAGACTTCATAATCAGCATCCGGCTACACTACTGCGCCACAGATGCAGACAAAAATATAGTAAGTTTGCATATTTCGTGTATTTCTCAAACAAAACAACAATTCCCACATTCTTCATCTTACACAATCGATCAGTGCACGTGACTGGAAATGCTCATGTGACGTCATTGTTTTAAGATGGCGGCGGTGACGTCAGCCACGATTTATGTGGTCGGGCCAATAGCTCGTGATTTATGGTCGTGCTGATATTGTTTGTTTTGCTGTATTGGTTCTTAGGGGTTGTTAACTAGGGGCTGTTTCATCCCTTGCAGGGGCGGACGTTGATCTCCCATGTCTTGCAACCCAACGTTATATTTTTGGTAAGCATATTCAAAAATAAAAATTATATTTCAATCACTTAAAATTTTATTGATTGTACAGTCAAACTACCAGCCGTTTTTTTTATAAAAACTAAGAAAAAAATAATACAGAAAAAACCTGTAAAAAGTCTTATAGGTACAGCGCATTAATGTGAACATAGTAGTTTCGGAGTTCCTCACAAATAGATGAGTGATTACTGGCGTTCGAGTATAATGTGTGATCTTTAAATTGTTGAAAATTACTGGTCCTGGATTATATTGTCGAGTAAAGAGCTTTTTTATTGGGTTGTTCTTAAAAATCACTCACCATGTTCTACTTAAATTTAAACTCTATCTATACCTATCAAAAAATATTGTAAAAATAATCGCAATTTTTAAACACAAAAATAAGTCTTGCCTAAAATCTCCATTCAAGCAAATAAGTGGTAAAACAATAAATCGTGTTCCATATAAAGAAGGGTACATAACTTAGTACATAATGTAGGTCGGAGTCGCGGCGGTAAATCTAATGGCACGGCGCATTGCGAATGCAACCATCGGCCGTACGTTGTGTATGTGGAGAGAGCTGGTGATACCGCTGATAATATTTTTTTTGTTGGTCTCTGTGAATTTGGAAGTTGTCATATGAGTTTTTAAGTTTTCACGTTGCATGATTTTTTATCTTATATGTAACATGGATTAATGTATAGATGCATTTTAAACAAGAAGATACTAGTCATGGACTGGTTGCGACTAGACCATGTCCGAGTGAAACCTATGCCGAACCATCATACTTCGCAACTTTAGGCAATAACAAAAAAATCATTGATATATTATTACTCAGCGAAGTTTCAGCAAATTCATGCTTTGGTTTTTGCTTACCTCTATAGAAAAAAGCATGAATTGTTGCATCTTTTTCTTTTCTTTAGTTTTCCGTAAATAGACTAGAATTCTAAACTACGGAAACTATCTTCAGCGTAATTTCTATACTGGGTACATATTTGTTAAGTTAATAAAAAAGAATAGCCCCTATTTTATTCTCAACTAGCTGACCCGCGCAACTTCGCTTGCGTCACATAAGAGAGAATGCAGGGTCATAATATTCCCCGTTTTTGTAACATTTTTTGTTGCTACTCCGCTCCTAATGGCCGTAGCGTGATGTTATATAGCCTATAACCTTCCTCGATAAATGGGCTATCTAACACTGAAATAATTTTTCAAATCGGACCAGTAGATCCTGAGATTAGCGCGTTCAAACAAACAAACAAACTCTTCAGCTTTATAATATTAGTATAGATAATAATAAAAAAGGTTGTCTTTTCAAATAACTCTAATCCTAAATGACTATATTTTCCGTCAAAAAATACTATCTTTGTCCTTCTTCTACACGTGCCAGGTATCAATAACTCGTGTAAGAATCAAGGTGAAATATAATACAAATATTTCAAAATAATACGTGTTCAAGGTTTCCATTTTATGTTAGACACTAAACTTTAATTATGTATAGAAATTAATTAAGTTACAAATAAAATATGAAGGATTAAATTTTACAACAAATTGTATATCATATGTACCGTAATTACTACGAGTTGAATTGTCTAATCATTTTAAACAAATCAAGTTGTAGTTATTATTAGCTATATTTATAA
The DNA here is from genome assembly GCF_050436995.1 of Anticarsia gemmatalis. NCBI lineage: Eukaryota > Metazoa > Arthropoda > Insecta > Lepidoptera > Erebidae > Anticarsia > Anticarsia gemmatalis. The sequence goes on along the minus strand of NC_134767.1, from coordinate 9,042,760 downwards.
GCAGATTTTTATACGTTAAGTTTGTCTAGTCTGTCATATTAGCATATTCATATTATATGCATACTAGCTTTCTTACTATAAAAAATAATTATGAGAAAGATCAAGTCAAAACTAAGGAGTGGTATAAACATCTCTATATAAATATTACCAAAAATTCTATTTGGCTTGGTGCAGCGCGGAACATGTCGTGAATCCAACTCTTATATATTTATTATGTGACCTCTGAGACAGCGAAGACACACGTTATGTGAGATTTGTTACATTACACTCTGACGTATTGTATCTATAAGAAGAATGGGGTCAATCGAACGTGGGTATATTTTCCTGGATAGTTTAAAATCACAATTGAACCTAAAATTAGCAAAATAGATGACACTGTCTCCGTCGTGCAGTGGTTAAGATTGTCAAGCATTGTGAGGTCGTGGGTTCGTTTCCAACAGTTATTATACACACAAATAATTGTTGGAAGCGAACAATTATTATTGTTTCGGGTCTGGTTGCACTTTGTGTCCGTTGTTTGTATGTTTGTAAAAGTCCCCGCGACACAAGAGCAATTCTTAGTGCGGAACTTGGCATTTAACATAATAAAAAAAATATACAGACTATATTTAAATAAGCATTGTAAAGGCGTGTAGTAGACGAGGACCACTCTCCGTGAATTCGTATAGTGAAGTGCTAAGAACTAAGTACATCGCACGCGCCGCTCATTCGTTTACTACGTTTTGTTCGTGCGCATATAGTCGGTATGCCACCATATAAGTTACACGAGATATTTCGGACATGACAACGTTTGCTTAGCTTCCAAGTAATATAATAAAGTTACCTACGTATTTTGAGGCGCCCATAGCTAGTTGAGCTCACCGGTCGGTAAACGATCTGTGGGTTAAGCAACCCTTGGCGCGGTCACTCCATAGATGGGTGACCGCATAGTGGTATTTGCACTGGGCGTCTCCGTGCTTCGGAAGGCACGTTAAAAGTCGGTTCCGGTTGTTACCTACTAAGATGACAGTCGTTAAGCCACGTCAAAGGCCTTCGGGCGGCTTGAACAACTTTGACACTAGGTTGACCACTAACCATACGATAAGAAGAAGACCTACGTATTATCCCAAATCTTTAAGAGCGTAAGACGAACAGACTTAACAAGCTTTTAACTTTTTCAGTGATAATTTATTATTGCTTTCGGTTTAATTTTTCATGGAACTAAGCTATCTAAATACTACTAATTTGAGTACCATACTTTAGTTTACATTATAAATACCTATTTAACCACAATACTACGATATAATTGTTATCTATAAATAATAATGGTACGTAATAATAATTCGTTAACATGTCTCGAAGTTGATACTCATGCAATTAAGACCACAGGAATAGACTCCAACCATTCATTAAATATTACAAGCAATTAACTAAATTTCCTTCAGGGGTTAAACTATGAAACGCTGCGAAAACCATTGTTCAACGTAAGAACGAGACGACGATATACATTCCATATAGCACCATCCCTTTCTCTCGTACTTATTGGAGGCAAAACTGTAATAAATTTGATTGATACTCTAATAAAATTGTTTGGATGCATATCACATAGTTCCTTTATGAATGAGGTTCGACTCTCGGGTTGGTAATGTTTAAAGGTAAAATATATGGTCAATTGAACGAATAATTTTGAAGTTTTCAACTTAGTGAATGTTGTTCTTGGGTATCTGTTTGGAAATGTCGTGATTTAAGAATTATTTTACTGCATGTGTGACGTGTCTGACACATATGCCTCGTACTTCAAGTTAATGGTTTTGTAAAGTGTTCCTCATAGGACTGAGAATTTGTGATGAATCGATTAAATTTTGCAATTCATTGTCATTTTAAGACCCGGTGCATTATAAATTTATAATATTATGTGTACAATAGCTCGATTCTCTACTACTATCGACTACCGACAACCGGCCTGTCATCGAGAAATTTTGTATGAAAATCCGATCAGCGCGTCTGACGGGCGTCGTAGGAACTATTTTGGCATTACATTATAAATGTCGAACCTTCGATGCTCCACCGACCGACTGTACAAAATCGCGTTACAAGTTTCGAGAGTTTAAAATCGTTAAAATCTAGTATCTGTGCCTCGATTCTCTACTACTATCGACTACCGACAACCGAACTGTCATCGAGAAATTTTGTATGAAAATCTGATCAGCGCCTCTGACGGGTGTCGTAGGAAACATTTTGGCAGTACATTCTAAATGTCAAATGTCGATAGCTAGCCGGTTGTCGGTAGTCGATAGTGGTAGAGAATCGAGGTACTGATTATTACTTAGTTTTAATGTAGGTCTACATAATGCAGTTAACTTGACATTTATTTGGTCCAGATCCGCATGCTGTAAAAACTAACGGAGTTATTATTTGGCTAACTCCCAACTAGACCAAGGTGCTGTTAACTGCAGGATTTAAGTTTACGTAATTAGCTGATAATGCTGTACATGTTGTGGATAGTTTTTGCTTGTTAGTGTAAGTTCCTGATAAAGTATGGGGGTAAGGTCTGTGTTTTGTTACATGCGAAAATGTGTATGTTTTTAAGCTAAACGGCTGATTTAATTCGGATAAAACTTGTGGTTGTTTGAATCTAAAAAAAACGATTTTTCTTAGTTAAATGTTACCATCGCAGAAGTCCCCAATGTTCTCGTAACGATGTGCTATTTTATAGGCCTTGTTTTTGTTGATGTTTAGAATTTTTGAACTGTCATACTTAGATGAATTTTGAAAAACAATTACATAGGTGTGCTTCTACTGCCCTTAAATAGGAGATGAAGAGTTAGAGATAATTACTCTAATAATTAATTGCAACTACCCACCAACTTGCCCACAAAGTTAATTTAAAAATCAATCACATCATTTTGAAACAAAATTCGTATTCATAAATTACATTTATCACTTTGCCGAACGTTACAAAGCCTGCTGATTTATATTCCTTTTTGTAACAATAACTTGTAAGACCTTGTAAGTTTTCTACAGTATCTTTTTAAGTAACTATTCAACAAACGTTACATACACACTACACAGTCAGTACAAACAGTAGCAACATGCAATTTGTGAGCGTCATTGTACGCCGGCGTCATAAGACGAGGGCTCCAGTTATCCGATAGCACAAAGGTGGACTGGCATTCCTGCGTTTGTGGCCTAAAATAGACGCCTTTAAGCTTTTAGGAAGTGGTGCAAGGAATAAGAGATTAGATTGTTGTAAATAATTAATTTGTTATTTACTTTTTAGGTAAATATTAGAAGTTAGGCAAAAAAGTTACAGATTTTTATTAATTGGCGAGGAGATAAAAGTCTTTGTCATTTTGCGAATTGCTTCTAATTTTCGTATTTATGTTCTCAATTACCGTAATGCACATAAATTGATAAACTTATGATACTTAACGTTATTATTATTATTGTATAGTATTAATTATGTTAGTTGATCTGAAAAAGAAAGGTAATTTAGTAAACATTTTGCGGTTATACGTCAAAAATTGTATGAATAATATAATATATATTATTCATACAATGTCGGCTTCCTGCTACTGTAATGATGATTGAATATTTAGAAAACAGTTCCGTTATACGTTTTGAAGGTATGCCACCTTCAAAACGTATAACAAAAATTGGTAGGTTCGCTAGTTGCAATAAAATTATAAAAATAACCCATTCTTCTGCCCTTTTTAAATTAATCGTTTAATTTAACCGATTAAAATCCACAGTAAGAATGAGAGGAGATTTTCCGTACAAAAGTAAACTTTTATCAAAAATGATATAAAATGTGCAAAAGTTTTCTTCTATATTTTCTAATTTCGATTCATCCCCTAGTTGTAATTTGCATTTACACCACACGTAGTTCCCGTATCCGGCTGCAATAGTGCACAAAGACATTGTACAGGCACCCACTGCTAAATGGTTTCTAATTATAAGGATTATAATGTTCACCTTCTACTGTCTGGGTAGTCTTTTAGTGTAAGTGAGAATGTTATTTAAAACGTGACAAATATATTTGTAAGAGACACTTGGGTTTTGTTTGTAACTACTTAAGACTAGTAGCGCGGTTCTTTACTGTATTACAAAGAGTTTAACGTTTAAAATGTGCTGCAATAATAGTTTCTACATCGTCTGCTAGGGGCGCTGATTTGATTTTAATACAAAAAATACTTAACTAGTCGGTTATCGGTATTTGATTGTAGTAGAGAAACACGGTACAGGTTTGGGGCTTAATTGGCTTGGCAAAGTGCAATAGGTTTCTTTGTTTTTTTTTTAACTATCCAACATAATTTAGTTTTAGTTTGATAATGTTGTGCCTTTTATTATCGGGTGTGACATTAGTTTCATTCGTCCATTTAATAGACTGGTTCCCTATCTAACAACTATTAGGAATGTCGTACTTTTAGATTACTTATTATGCCTAGCGGCAAACAAGATGCGTTGTGTAGTAAGGCCTTACTTAACACAAACCAAAGAGAGAGTTTTTTTTTGTTTATAAACTCTCTCTCTCTCTCTCTCTCTCTTCCATGCTTTGAGTCCCATATGGTAGTGTGGTCAGCCTTCCTGGTCTTTCTCCTCCACTTCGCTCTATCCTCGATATCGTCTTCGGTAACCTCACACTCACTCATGTTTTTCTGCACTACAGTTTCCCATCTAGTTTTGGGCCATCCTCTGGATCTACGACCGGGGAGGGAAAGTTGTAGTGCTTTGTTTCCTACGTAGTCTGCAGGCCTCCTCTTGACATGGCCATACCACCTCAGCCTACTCTCCTGCATTTTGTCGGCAATGTCGCGAACGCCCAGGCTCGTATGTACTCGTTACGGATCTTGTCGAGCCTTTTTTTGTTTATAAACATGTGTACTAAATATTTCTAGCAAAAAAATACCTTTTTAATTATGCAAATAAAATCACAGCTCTAACAGAGCAGCAGTGATAATCAGATAATCTAATTTATCTAACTCGTTGAAACTGAACTTATAACTGCATTTGTACAAGTTCGAAGTTAATTTGCATATTTGTATGTTTTTAGCTTAGTTGCAACCGTGGGACTGTGACTGTATATTAGTTTGTTAGTTCAAATCCCTGGTTAATGAAAAATGTAATTTGGTTTTATACTTTTCGTCTGCAAAACAGTCATTTTGTTTAACTTTTAAATAGGTACCTATGGTATATGGTACTACAAACATTACCTGCTGATTTGACTTGATTGCTCCTGTGGCGTAATTGTTAGTGTATCGTGAATGCCCCGCAGATGTCTCGGGTTTGAATCTTAAGTCGGGCTAAAAGTTGTATTTGAGTTGATTTATAAAAAAATATTGTGAATTCCCAGAGTAAAGAAGTTCATGTTCATTCATCAGGACATAGTTTGGTCATTGATAAAAGCATATAAATCCTTTCGTTTAAACTCTTTTTTCAGTTTTGTGCCTATCGTGTCTAGGGTTTTAGGGCTTAGGATCCTCCGCTTATTCCTCGGTATACCTGTTACAATATTTGTAATGGTACAATTGTTTTAGTAAGACAGTTTCGATCATTGTTCTTTTCAATTATTAGTCTATCTGATAACCACGAAAACTACAATAACTGCTCAATACACTTTAAAACGTTATCCAATTTTATAACAAAACTAGAAAATCCTCGCGATAACTTCAATTTTTAAAACTTCTTTGACACAAAGCTTCGTGAGTGAACAAAAAGAATACAATTACCATAACTTTGTATGAATATGAGAATTTGTCACGCGCCATCACTATACGACGGGCTGTGATGCAATCAGCGAGGATTCATTAGACCAATCAGCGTTAGCGCAGCGGAGCGCGGGATGCAGCCAGCCAATCAGAGCCGTTGGAATCGTGACGTCGTTTGTATGTAGTGATGGGGTGATGCAAAGTGGGTTTCAATTTAGAATTCGTTAGCTTTAATTGTTCGTTGTACGATTTGTTTTAGTGCAATAGAGATGGCTTTTGAGTAGCTTTGTATATGAAAAGCATATTTATTACATTTCATACTTTACTTATCTATCAAAATTTAGTTCTACTAAGATGCACAACGAGTGATATGCGCATTGCGCGGGAAACATTTTAAAGGTGTTGTTTACTTGTTTGTCTGTATCGTGGTCAGGGCCTGATTTTTATTTTCTATTGATAATAATATGTGTGCAAACCGATACAGGCCGAAATTTGCTTTGAAATCAAAATTGAGCTGTGGCTGGTTTTCTGTTCTGTATTAATTTTATTGTAACTATTTTATAAATTGAACTCTGGCAAGCAATGTTGTATAAAATTGCGTGTATGCTACCCACTTCTTGCATATCTTCAGATCGATGTTTTTTCAGGAAAAACCTGTTCATTATCTTCACCCCTTTTCTACGCAAGTGCGTATTAATCACTATCGACCTATTTTCAACCCCATATCCATCAAATCATTGGCTGTGGTTACTTCAATGATAGGGGTAGAATTCTTTCTTTGACTTATAAAAGTAGGGGATCTCTTTGACTTGTTTTATTTGTTTCTTAATTTGCGGTAGTCGCTAGGCAACTCAACTTAATATCATCTGAACGATTACTGATGTCGCTCTGATAACTTTATTTGATGTGTGTAAAATCACGGCCATGTTAATTATTATAGACTTTCTATGCATTTGGTCTTTTGGCGGCTTGGTTGTTTTGGCCCTTGAGAAAAGCAGCCTCCCTCGATAAAAAGGCTATCTAACACTGAAATATTTTTTCCAATCGGACCGGTAGTTCCTGAGATTAGCGCGTTCAAACCAACAAACTCTTTATGATATTAGTATAGATTATGAAACGATTCTTCGTCACAAATATTAATTAAACATAGTTGTTGCTAAAAATTTAGTTTTCTTCAATAATTACGTTCCATTTGAAGATATTACTGTGTCCATTAAACTTGCATAGCAACTACGGTATAACAGTATTTCCTTTGCAAAGGTTTTATAGCTCTACGTAAATATTTCTGCGTTCCACCTCATTGTTTACTATCAGTGTCCACTCTTGTAATTAAATGTATCTGTTAATTTATTTAATAACGTACTTTGCAGTATATTTCTGAAGAGTATGTTGATGGTATAGCTGAATGCAAATGGTATAAAATACTTTGAGTGTATGACTTCTTCTTCTTCTTATCGTATGGTTAGTGGTCAACCTAGTGTCAAAGTTGTTCAAGCCGCCCGAAGGCCTTTGTCATGGCTTAACCACTGTTACCTTAGTAGATAACAGCCAGGACCGACTTTTTACGTGCCCTCCGAAGCACGGAGACGCCCAGCTCACATACCACTATGCGGTCACCCATCTATGGAATGACCGCGCACCAACGGTTGCTTAACCCACAGATCGTTTACCGACCGGTGAGCACAACTGGCTATGGGCGCCTCATCCTACTGCTAAGGAAAGGCACTTCTTGTAGACTTCCAGACTCAAAGGTCTTAATGTATGGATGTAAAATAAAACACATCAATGAGTAACTTATTCATATAATATATTTTTTATTTGAAAATTCTTGGTACAATGTACATTTTGGACTTAATTCTCTGAGACTTAAAAATTAGGGTTGTCACAATAACATTTTCACTATAATTGGTTTATAAGTACGCAGAACTTAAGTAAGGTTGTATAATTAAGTCTGTTTTGTATTGTGTCATCCTTAAGTGCTAAGTTAATAGACCAATATTATTGAGGGTATTTTTCAATTATTTCTATACATACATAAACAGTTAGGTAGTACTCGAAGGAACGCAAAGTCCCCAACCCGCACTTGGCCAGCGTGGTGGACTCAAGGCCTAACCCCTCCCTCATAACGGGAGGAGACCCTTGCTCAGCAGTGGGACAGTAATGGGTTAATTTATTATTTATTATGAGTACCATTATACCTTTAATTTATAGATAATATTAAAGGTTTTAGTATTTTTCTTACAGTCCCGAAGAGAACGTAAAACATTCTCATTTAAGAAAATACAAATTTTATTATTCAATAAACCACAAATAAACGACAATGGTATATCAAATTAATTAAATTATACAACCACATTTCCATACATGAAAGTGCCTTTGAGTTTGAAACAAGGGCTTTCACGCACGATATCGCGACGGTACTTATTAGAGGCAACCCTATAATTGCTTCACTGGACTATTATTAATAGTTTGTCTTTACAAATAAACTCAAATTACGTTTAAATTATGGTCATACGCTTCGGTAAATAATTTAATTTTGTTTTACTAAATATCATTTGTTTTCGCCAAGGAGAAATCGATGTCTTCTATTGTGGTGAATATTTGGTAAAGAAGGCCATTATTAAATTGAATTTTCAGCAATTCTTCCAAATGTTTATGTTTAAGTTGCCATTTAAAATGCGTATTTGTAAAATATCTTTGATTCAGGCGATTCTTTATTTTTGATATTCTTATATCATTGATTTGTCTATGGAAAAAAGCGTGATTTTGTGTTTGTTTGTATATAATAATATGATTTATTTATTATTTCATATAGCAGAATAAATTTCTTAGACCAAAAGGCTAGGTGAATTTACACATAAATTAATAAGTTTTAACTTTTGGAAAAAAAAGCAAGGTCAAATCTTGACCTAACTTGATCATGTTTTTTTTACAATTTTAACAATAATAGTTTTCGCAAAATTCTTATCCTGGCAAGATATATGAACTAAGTTAAGATAAGTATTTAGTTACATATTTAATTCGAAAGCGTAAATTGACCTCTATAATCAAATTATTCATCTCACGTTAATTAGATATCTTGTTTGATTCAAAGCAAATATCCACTAAATTAACGTATTTCTGAAATAACTAAATTACCTATACATATCTGTCAAATAAAATCATAAATCATATATTTACTATATTAATATTTCTTATTAAATATCCAAATTAGATTTTCGCATTAATTTTGCTAGATAATAACCCTCAATAACACATGAACTAATTACCATGTCAAGCGAAGTAAGGACAACGTTTCGGTCAAAATGTCAAAAGTGATTGAAATTTAGCACTATGACGTCACAATACACCACAGATGTACAATAGGCAACAAAAGTGATACGTTTTAATAAAATGGCAGTATTTTATTGATATGAAATATTTTACATACACAGTTTATTCGAAATTCACATTGATTTACACAAAAAAGACGAAAATTACAAGTTTATGCACGTTTTTTTTTGCATAGCATTATGCAGAAATCTTTTATTTTTCAACAACCAGAAATACAATTTCGAAAAAAGCAAACAGTTTTACAGAAAAGGGTCAAATTAATTAACAATAATATTATTAAAAATATGAGTTGCTTAAATATTGTCCCCTGTCAAGATAACTAATAATGAACAGGGTCAATATTTGGGAACCTGTTACCTTGAAATGTGGACATAGTCAACATTTGGAAACTTGTCATATGTAATAATACTAGTTCATTTAAAATGACATAAACCAGTAGTTATGTATAAGACGTATGCATGAAAAAGATAAAATACATACATTTCAGGCATAACAAAATACATTTTAATAAGTTCAAGTTCTTAAAATACGGAAAAACGCGTACTTAAAACTAAAACCTTTACTAAAGTAATGTCTTAGAGAATTTGTGAGCCGTTTGCTAATTTATTTGTGTTTTACTATTCAAATTAATAATTCAATTTCGTGTTTTCTGGTAATAATTCTTCAAAGATGTTAGCTATTAAATAGTTTCATCTTTTTAACTAGGGTTCGATAGTTTTGGATCTGGATGGTGATTTAAAACCTATCAATAGTTTGCAGAAAGGGTTTTTTACTGCCTAATTAATTATAAGTACATTCAGCGACAAAAGTCATTTAACAAATAAATCTTCATTATGGTCTTTGTAAAGAAAATCTTAGAGCTAGAATAAAAGAAACCATTGAATTTAAATGACCATCTTTAGCTTCATCAAGAATAATCTGTCTTTCATAATATTTTAATTTGAATACTAAAACACAAATAAACAATGCCACATTCGGAACAAAGTTTTGCGTAGCTATATGTATTATTATATACAAAGTGGGTAATTGTTCTAACAATTGACAATTAATTGTTTATCTAAACATATATGCTTCGTATTAATACTGCACCGTTTTAGCAAACATACTTGTGATAGCCCTTGAAGGGATTTAGGGTACAACTCGGCAGAAATTGCTAGATTGTGACGTCATTTGCCGCTTATATAGCTTGAAAACTCCATAATTAGTGATAATCCTTGCAGTAAGATTTTTTCTAGATCGTATTTTGATAAGTATGAGCGATATTATAGCCCGATAATTTAGAATAGAGCCTTGTATGAAAGGTTCGCGGCTGATGGAGGCAAACGAAATTCTGAATTTGTCACTTCGATACAGCTACTTAATTTAGAAAATACATAAAAGTATTGATTCTAATCAAGATGAATTGTGCATACCAAGGCTCTCTACTAAGTTGTTGGACTATAATATTTGTCTTTGAAAGTTAACAATTTACGTAAACTCAAATAATAGTCGGATATACGACCTTGAGTCACCTTCAAATATTTCAACAAAATTGAGGTACAAATTAATTTCGAACTGATGTTTACGATAATCGCCCGTCAATCACATTTAATAACTTTGTACCAAATAATCACTGTCAAATGACGTCATCTGACACTGACAGCTGTCAGATTTCTATCGAATCGTACCCATAGACACATAGTACCAAAATTGCATTAGTATTTTCCAAATAAATTGAACATATTCGTAACCGTCAGCTATTTTAACCAGAACCCATTCCAAGAGTGGATTCAATAACAATTTTTGTATGCCAATGCATAATATTTACATTTTTAAATGTATAAGCGAATCGTATTGCTTCATATTTTTATCAGAAATGTTTACCTACATTACTTTAATATTTCCAATATACATACAATTTTTCTATAAACGTATTCTAACTACGACAGTGAAGGAAAAATAATATAGCACTTTAATATTTTCAACACGACTGTACGTCACATTCTGTCCTTTTGGCAATTTTTGCTAAATATTTTTTTTTACTAATTTTCTTTTATATTATACTATGAGTTTTGTGCTTCATTATACCGTAGGAGCCAAGCATAGCATAGTGCTCGATAATCATATACTTATATATTTACAATAATTATTTGTATATAGTACAAAACATTTTTTACTAAATATTTTGTTGCCTACTTACATAATCAATTCGAGGGCTATACTTTGAAATAATTTACATTTTCTTTATATAAATATTCAATATCAACCATGTTTATGGTCAGCTGTGCTTCCACGACTAGATCTATCGTGCTTACAAATAGTTTTTTCTCTCTTTCACACTCGCGAGTAACTCTATATATCTATTTCTTACGCACCTTTGGAGCAGCGATTCATCAGATCTGTTTCGATAAGGGAGATTGGATTTTTAAAGACGCCTCTTTGTGTGACGAGTTATTGTTAAAAGGTTTTTGTTTGGGCAATATTAACAAATCTGGAAAGTTGAGGGTCTATTGAAAGGTAAAAGAAAGAGAGGGAAATTCAATCGAGAGAATAGAAGGTAGGCAGTGAAGCGTCAACAAATATGCCAATAGTACGGCCCTTTGCACTCCAATCATATGGAAAATTTTGTTACGAGACAAACGGGTTTCACTTTTCTTTCAACATCACGTATGCAAAAAAGCCGTTTTTAAGGCTACGTCTACACTGGCAAGCAGCTTAGATACTCTAGCGCCTAATTTTGTGAGGCAAACACTCTTCTTTCTTCTGAACTGGCTTAAAGCCTTGATTTAAGTCTAGCCTTAGCCTTGACTAAGCTTTAAGCACTAAGCCGCCTGACAGTGAGTACGTAGCCGTAAGTTTATAAAAGAAGTATTAAAATAACATTGATTTATTTCATTGGTTCAAAAAGTCAGTATCAGAAATGTATTTCACTGAAAAACAGTAGCACAAATTTCAGCAATCGACTTTTCAAAATACTGAATATATTTACTCTGAAATTGCACACAAATAACTGGGTATTTTTGATCCGTTGATAAGTTTTTTGGAATGAAATACTGTTGATATAGAACATTCTAGAATGGCTGTAAAGTCAAAAATACTATTAAACAGCCAGTTTTATCACTAACACATAAGTAATTGATAGTCTATCCAGTAGATAATGTTACAGATAATTTCTAAAATTCTGCCAAAATTTCACTTATCAATAGTGACACAGGCCGTTGTAGTATTTCTATCCCTGTCTTTCATAACACCTTTTGTTTTAAGAGAGAAAAGGACACAGATAAAAGAGTACTTTTGACTTTCCAGCCAGTCTTGCAATATAGAATTATAAGTTTATAACTAAGCCACGATAACTTCAGAATATTATAAACTATTTTCATTTGGGAAACTTCACAACTGTCTATAGCCTCAAAAAGTTCACTTCCATTTCACTTGAATGCGTTCATTCAAATTTGAATGTCAGTATCCGTCCGAATATTAATGTACACATTTTTCCAATCAGAATTTCCAAATTGAAATTCTACTAAATACCGATACGTTTTAAGGTTTTCAATTTGAAAGATCAAACGGGCAAAAATATTTCGATACCTTTCCAACACTATACAACTGTTGAATAAAACTTACAAATAAAAATAGCACTTTTTAGAAAATGTAACTGTGAAATTGGGACAATTATAATAGATAATTGGTTTAACTGACGTTTTTACCACCTATGGACAACTCGCAGTTACCTTATCAAGCAGAATTTGAACAGATATTATCTTTATTTGTCATATGATAGACGTCACTGTATCCATCTCACACTTTATTCATAAGTGGTAGGTAACGAGGGATTATTAATGTTACCATATTTAAATTAAAAAATCAGGCCCGTAAAAAATAGTACACTTAAATAACGAACATTAGAAAAAGGAAAAAATACTGGCCACTTTTCTCATTCAATATTCGTCTTCGACATTCAAATTTGAATTTGTAACGGTTCTAACCGCCATTTTGGCGTTTTACTCGCTCAATCCGAGCAAGTTTTGCAACACTGCTCTTTGTAACGCTTGAGCGCGCACATGTTCATGGCGCGGACGTTCTCGCAGAACCGGGAACTGTCCCGGCAGATACCATCTGTGGAGATAAACATCATTAGTAATGGGAACTGAAGGTATTTGAAGACCGTCGTAAAACGTGTGTTAAGGTTAAACTTCATCTCTTGTAAGACAGGATTAATCAATAAATTTACATACCTATAAACATTTGAACTCTTAAAATCTGCTGCATCTTTACTTTATGTTTATGTTTAGGATAGTAACTTTGTACTTTTTAGCATATCAGATAGAAGACTAAAATTGTGGCGAAGTAAATCAGTTAAGATTTTACGAAAAGATTTTTACAAAGAATTGCTACCAATCATACCAATAAATTAAAAAATTTGGATATCCATACAAATTAATTCAGGGTAAAAACCTTGCATCTCTGCAAGGTTTTCTGTAGATTTTTCGATGCAATAAACAAATAAATCATATTGAAAGCAATCAGTTGCATAGAATTAGTCCGGTTCCCACAGCGAGCGGAGCGGACCCATTAATGACTCTCTTAAACTCGCAAGCGCAAAGTGCATACTTGTCCGACTATTTGTTGGTTAGTTATTTAACTAATATTCCCTTACCTTTATTAACACAAGCATGAACCTGACAGGCTCTAGACACGGGAGGCCTGGACAGACCCTCGCAGGCTGCGCCGGCGCTGCGCTCCCGGGCTCGTCTCCTGCTGCCGGGCATGCGCCACACGCAGCGCAGCACCCGGTGCTGACGCCCGGGGGAGGAGCAGGGGCCTACGCACTAGAGAGGGGAGGGGGGTTAATATGGTGATGTGAGTTTTGTGAAGATTATAGATGACTGCCCGCCTGATGCTTCGTCCGCGTTGACTTTAGTTTTCCTGTTTTTAGAACATATTTTTATTGCTTATCCTTCATATTAGGTCGGGGAAAAATAATATTGCGAGAAGACTTTTCCCCGACCTAATATATAGGTACTTTTTCCGCTTTTTTACTCCCTTCGAGGGAATTTAGAATTGTTTCTTAGTGCTCCTCTTCACTTTTTAAGGAATCATACCAAATTTCAACTAGCACTATGAGAGGATTTTTAGATATTCCACTACGAAGGGTGTGAAATTTCACGCGGGCAAAGCCGCGGGCGGAGAGCTATAGTTAAAAAAAAAGTTAAAATCTTTCTGTTTTACGATTCAAGAGAAAGTGATAGTATTTCGAAAGTACCTAATTATTATTTACTTTAATCCAAAGATCTCTATTTAAATAGGCCAATTTATTACAATTAAAAAGGGTTATAGTCTCAAAGATTTCTCAAGTTAAATAAAATTATTTGAAGTAGCGAAACTAATTATGATATTTTACAATTAAAGTAACTCTAGGTTTCTTATTTAATTAAATAATAACTTTTAGACTCTGTTAATGAACCTGTAGAATGAAGGCTTTTCAGGCATCACAGATTATAGTTAGAAAGCCGATAAGAAGTCACAATTTTATGAAATACGAATAGACTTGCAAACATATTTATCTATCTAGATACAAAGATTAAATAAAGAAAAATGTATGAACAAAAAACTAGCCGAGTGGACTGGTAAAAACTGGCAATATGAACAGAAAACTACAAAACCGATATCGATAAAATTTGGTACAGAGATAGAGTTGACCCTGAAAAAAGGGGAGAAGGGGTTAAAAGTTGGGATAAATAGAAATATGAAATTACTGTCCTAAGTCACTAAATCGCGCGAACGAAGTCACGGGCAGTAGGTAATAATTAATATACAAAAAACCAAACTGTATTTATTTTGCAGTTAGACACTTAAATTCACAATCATTAAAACAAACAATTTGAAGAGAAAAGTAATTAAAATTAAAGTTTTAGAGGCGTGATTTGCTAGATTTATGACTGACCACTATTACTCCTAGTTTCAAATAGGCATGCGTTAAAATAGTTTGTTTATTGTCGTTTTACGAGTGCCCGTTTGAGATCGACATTTAGTTCTCGTTTGAGTAACGACTGTAGTATGGGAGACGTAGAAAAGCGATCTTCGCCCATTGTGTTAATAGAAAAAAGTATGGATAGAAAAAATTATGGTTACGAAATTTGGTATGTAAAAATATACCTATATTTGTCGTATATATTGTTAAAGTCTATTAATGTGTATAATCTTAGCCGATATTCGGCTACGAATACCAATTTCATTGAAGCTGTGCAGGACATTGTTTATAGTGTCCAAGTGTGTGCACAACACAGGTACACTCGCTATTCTTTGACTTGTTTAATGTCATAAGGCCAGTTATTTACGGAAAATTTAAAGCATTATTTTCAATGAAAATCGCTATTGCGTATCAATTGAAAACTGCAATTCTAATAATTTATTATTTTCAGGATTTGTGTAATTATTAGAGTTTCTGTTCTGACTTCACATGTTTATCATTATCGAATTTACATACGTAGCTAGAACCATATAATAAGTATGTTCAGTTGTTTCGTTACCATAGTACAAACTCTACTTACTCTAGATTCCGATGATCGTGTACGAGTTGTCTAAAACTATTGATTATTATTTGTTTACTTTTTACATAAACACCTTGAGATTACAGGGTTCTAATGATACAATTTAACGTCACTTCAATACCAAGGTCACTAACCTTACTCCAAGCGCCTACAGCCCAAGCTGCCCTGCAGGGCCTGGCCTCCCGCCGGGTCTTGTCAGGCCTGATGGTGACGTCACAGACGGAGTCGGCTACAACCGTGCCGTTGTCGCTGATGCATTCCACGCGACGATGGGACAGTGCTAGCAGGAAGAAAATAATCATGAATTGTAATGATATTATGTAAAGCTAAGGTGCAAAGGATATCATTAATGATGATAGGGTCAAAAAAATTTTTGCTTGTTATGGTAGTATATGGACCGTTTTCAAGGTAAAGAACGTATTTTTATTTTCTGCAGATATAGTGTTTGCAAATATGTATCTATCATACAGAAAATGGTCTAATCCGCAGTTAACAATTTTTTCATATCATCATCATGAAACGGCCACGTATGAAACCAGCTTATTTTTGTTTAGGTTAAATGATTACTTTTTGATTCAATCCTATGTTTACCATCATGGATTAAGTGTTTTTCATTTTGAACTTCGTACTTTCTTATTTAACCTCGCGTCTAAACAAATATTCTGCAGTAACAAACACGAATTTTGAAAAACCGCAGTAATATTCCCTGTAAAAACTCCCTAACAATATACCTTAACATACATAAAATAACATACCAGCACCGCTATTAGCACATTTAGGCTGCGACCACACACCCTCCCTCCACTTGGCGCACGTAACGGTGCAGTCTTGCACCTCGCCCGGCGGGGTCTTGCCGCGGGAGAGACACTCGGCCGCCGTCGCGAGACGTGTCGAGTTATCTGTCTTGCGCTGTTGGGGTGAATTGGGGTGAATATTAGTTTTAATTTTGAGGGTAGTTTTCAAAATGGTAGATATAGCAGCAGATATGGAGTTACATAAAATGTTATCTAGATTTTAGTTTTTTAATGGTCAGGAGTTTCTTGCAAGCTCTCTTGACTCTTTTTCAAGCTTAGGGTAAATTCAATCACTATATTATTAAATTTGAATTTCATCACATAGTACTTGATCGATATGAATATTGTGTCGATCTAGATTTTTTAAGCACTTATAAGTTGCCTATTGTTGATTTAATTTTACATAATAAAAATGTTCTTTCTTGCAAAACTTAGGTCATTCTTCAAATCTTAAACAGCACAACATCAAACTATATTAAAAATAAGTGAGTTTTGTAATATGTACCTGACACACAGTTCCTCGTATCTGATGTCCAATTTTACCACACGGTGCTTCACAAGCAGACCACTCAGTGGTCAGCCAGAAGAACTCGTCAGCATCCAGGTATTCATACCTAAATAATAAAAATATCTACAATAATAAAAACGGTAATGCAGTACCAAAGGTATCCATAATAAATTATTCTGCCTAAGTTTTGCTTTAGTTAAGCACACAAGATCAGACCTCTACACTTAATTGCAGGAGAACGGAACAACACGGAAAGCTTTCGTGGTCAAAGTGATAATTTCATAAATGAAGTACATACAGCTATTGAAAATTCAGTTAATAATTTCTCTCGATTAGACTTGTAGCATTGCCTGTAATTGAATTGCAGCAAATTTACTACCGTCAAGTTAATTCTACATAGTTTTAGACACTCATTTGTCAAACTCGAAGGTAATAGCTTAAACATTCATATTAAAATCTAGAGGTAAAAATTTTGCCTGTCGTAAATAATGTTTAAAGTTTTTGTTAATGTATTTTTTGTCCTTTTTATTAGTGTTTACCCTTTAACCATTTATTTTCATAGAACTCTAAACTAATATAGCATTCGTAATGAACTCACGTAACTACTTATATTGCTTTTTCTGAGGCTAATTTGTAATATGGCAAGGCAAATAAATTACCAAAAACGTTTTTAGTTTTTGACTGCAAATCCAATTTATTTCAAAATACACAATGTATTACTGAAATAAATCACGACCTCAAAAAACTCAATCAATTTATTTATGATTGCATTTTTTGTATAAAATATTATAAATATGTCACGTTTTCATTAAATATAGAATGTACATACATATTGTACTACTTATATCATATAGGCTATGATATAAGAATTTATAATGGTCTATATCTTTTCCATGCTAGAGGTCCACAGAAAGAATAATTTGATATTTGATAATATTTTTCATTCTGTTTACAACCCGCACTTGGCCAGCGTGGTAGATTGAAAGCCTTACCCCTCCCTCAATACGGGAGGAGATCCTTGTCCAGCAGCGACACAGTATTTTTTTCATTCTTTACTTAATTTTGAATATAAATATATGTATGAGAGTACTGGGTCCGAAAAAAATGGTGCACTGTAAATCTAAGTATTCAGGTGTATTCAGTAAACTACATACTTTATACTCGTACCATTTAAGCACTAAAAACCTTAGAATCTAATTATTCAAAAACTTACCTGGTCTCAGTAGTAGTTTCTGCAAAATGCTTCAAACTTTCAACTCTTCCTTCCTCATACATATTTCTATTATAATCTTCATTTATAATAATTATATCTGAATCATCATCTTCTGGGAAAACCATCTGTTTGTCTTCAAAATTGATGACGTGAGCCTGCGCTGGTACTCCATAGTTCTGGTACATGATGATGGAGTCTACAGTTCGTTGACCCCTGGAGTTGCCGAGTGTCTGAAAATTCCAAAACATCTGAACATATCAATTATATGAGCCCTAATTTTCTTAGTGTAATATATTTTTGTCTTATGATAAGTTATTTTAGTCCCGAAATTTAGTTTTGCAAATGATGTGGAAATAAAATGAAATCAAAAGATATTTTGTTGATGATGTTGATGTTACGAAAACAAGTAGATGTTTTTAATATTTGAATGAAATTAGTTACCCACAAGTTTTAATAGTTAACAACATAAAGAACTTTAGAATCCAATGATCTTTTTTATTTGGAAATTAGTTTCAATCTATGTTCTTAAAAATGATATTAGTTCATGAAAATAAACAGCTTCAAATGAAAATGTTTTACACGAAATAATGTTAGGCCCCTAGAAATAAGTTTGAATAGAACTCAAAAGGTGAATAACCTCAAATTAACAACCAAAATAATTAAAGTATGAATCTGAAGGTGAAAGCACCTGATAGTCGGAATTACATAATAATTTTTGCTTATCCTATTTAGAACTATAACGCACTCTAAAGGAAATGCTGTTAATATTCAACACTATTACAGAACAGAACAAACTCTACAATATCATCCCATCCGACTATTAGGACACCCAAAAAATACTGAAAAACAAAACACCAAATAAAAGAACACCAAAAGAAAATTCGTTTCAAGTTATCTTCATGCGTCATGCGACCCCAAAAGTCCCAGTTTTGGAAACTTCTCACCTGAAGCTGCATAACTATGTAATGCAGGCAAGGCAGTACCCTGGCCGCACTGCTTCGCTTCGGAGGAAGCATCTGTGATGAGACGGCACTCTTCTGAGTATCCCAAGCGGCGTGCAAAGAGGTTAGGTTAAGCTTAAGTGTGGAGATATCGTCTTTATTGTGAAGGAGTAAAAGTAATTTTTGTGTGATACTAAAATTGGTTCTAAACGCGGTGGGAATTTAAAAGGTTAGTCTTATTTGTTACTCGACGTTTCGACCGACCTATATCGGATTTTTTTCGTAATCTAATAAGCTTAATTGATCTTATATTTGTATTTGTAGCTTAGACTGGAAAATATGATTTCAAAATATTCTAATATGTATTCAGAATTTTATAACTAAACGAGTTTTGCTGAAATAGTTATCGAAGCAATCAAAACTTTAACAAAAATGAAACGATTAAACTGTCGCTATAATTGTCAAAATTCTAAAATACGTTTTCAAATATTGTTCTAACCGTAATAAAAAACTTACGAACAATTTTAGCTACATTTAAAATTGTATTATCAGATGAAACAATAAAAACAGATTTTGGAGTCAAACATAAAAAATATTATCACGCTTTAAAACAGTATTTTCACGTAAGATTAAACAACATAGCAGGTAACAAAGTGGTTTATTCACAAATCAGTACCTATAAAACATTATGATGGCAAATTTATGCTCTTGATAAGTAACTCATACAAGAACATCATCTAGATATACAACAAGTTTATGAAACTCGTAAAATCGGTTGTAAATTTTATTACTATCATTACAGGGAGACTGGGACTGTAGATTATCGGGCTATGATTATAAATGATTGGATTTTGAGGATATTATGCTGTTGGAATGCGAGTTTGTTCGTCGAACACAATTTGGTGGAAAGCATTCGCTTGGACAAGCTTGTGACGTCATCAGCTCGTTTGTTGATTTTATGTGTTCAAACTTTTTGTCGACCAAATTTTTGTAGTGTGGTGTTGATTTTATTTTTTTTAACTGAGCGCTTTGGTTAAGTAATAAAATGTTTCGGTGCAGTTACTGCTAAATTTGTTTTGCTGTATTTTTATTACAATAAAATCATCACACGGCTCGATCAAGTCGAGCAAACCATAAACGGGTTTGTACAAAAAAAATAACTAATCTGAGTTTTATATGGTGATAATACAAATGGCAAAGTAATTGTTACCATAACTCATCTTCCTAACTACTTAACAATATAATTGCCTATTTTTCAAGTAAAATCTTATGATGTTTTTCTGTCATCGTGGGTAACCGGCATAAAATTTTTAGTAAAAGCTTTTCTTTTATAAGATTTGTAGCCACGATATTCCTCACAACATTATCTTTACACTAGATTTCTACGAAACAAAATAGACAGAATTCCAGACAATTTTTAAATGTAGTTTGTTTGTAAGATATTCAGAGCGTAGCGACTTAATGTGACTTGTTTGACAGTTTACTATAAAAAACGTATAGTATAAACAAATGTAAAAAGCAGAGAGATAGACGAGTGGTATAATTTCGCACCTTTCTCTGAAGTGGTCGATGGTTTGAAACCGAGGCAACACACCAATGACTTTTCGAAGTTGTGTGTGTATTGAGATTAATTATCACTCGCTCTCAAAGGAAAATATTGTGATGAAACCTTGCATGGAAAATGGAAATGGCTTTGAATAGAGACCGGTGCAGGAGGGAAGGCAAATGCCCGACAATGGGACAGTATACGTTGAAAAAAAACGAACCCTTGCATGCCTAAATTTGTTTAGTGTATATTTTCTTGAGAGCACGTAAAGTCCTCAACCTGCACTTTGCAAGCGTGATGGACTAAAGGCCTATTCTGTTCCTCATTTGGAAAGAGACTCTTGCCCAGCAGTGGGACAGAAAGAAAACCAAAGAAAACGTATCTTTTGCGATTTTTTTTTCTTATTTACTGCATCTGATTTATCACTGCAGTGGGACAGTAACGGGTAAAAAACATGAAATAGCGATAGTTTAGTTTTCCAGACGATATCTCCACACTACAGTTTGATATTCTATACTTAAGTTAGTGATAATATTGAGTTGTTACCTCGTGTTCGTCGTACATGTCTCGCTCTTGAGAATTGAAGCTTGGAGACGCTTTAGTGCTTGTTGTGGCTGTGTTACCGTAGAGGGCGTCGCGGACTTTATCCATTTTACCTGTTTTAAAGATTATTGCATATTTATTGTGTTTATATTCAAGGTTTTGTTAAGTACATAGTATACAAATATGATTAATAATGAAAAGGATATAATTGTGTAATTATTTGTTCATACAAGCTTGACTAATATGTCGTCGAGAAAGTTTAATATGATATTCGCTTGTATCCTTTCAAATTATGACTTATTGACGAATATTCCAGAAAAGATTTTAAGTACGGGTTTGAAAAAGAGATTCATTCGTTAAGGGTTTGACAATTATCTAAAGTTGAAATGTTCACAAATCTGTAATTGCTTGCTAAAAACCACCCTTAAAAATAACACTTAACTTCACAAATCTCTTCATAGTCAACAACAAATAGCAATCACAAATATCAAACAAATAACGGAATAGAAACTCCGCCATCAAAATGTTATCGTACACTGCAGTTTGGAAGCATCAAGTCTCCACGCACGGCTGGCGAGCACCTGATCAAATATCTAGCAATCGAACAATCTCAAATAGAAAGCGTCCATCTCAACGTCATTTGAATCTGAGATTGTATATACAGTATATTGGGAAAGCTAGATACTGTACGCTTGTTAACAATCTGTTTTAGAATTGTACCTTTAGAAATGAATATGATAAATACATATTTTATGTTAACTCTCTTTATTTAATGATATCCTAAATATATTTACAAAAAATATAAGCAAAAGTATTAATTTAATAACAAATTTAATTAGGTGGCCATTATTAACTACTATCATTATGGGTCCAAGAGTTTATAGATTGTTTTATCTTATATACGATTACTTATAATTGCTAGCTAAAATCTCCTCCAACCGCAATCGGCTAGCGTGGCGAACTAAAATTCTAATCCCTCCCTCGTTTGGGAGGATACCCTTGACAGTGTACAGGCACTAACGAAAATGATGGCTCTTAATTCCTTATTTACTAGGATCATTTAATTTTGCTAAATTATATGATCCTAGTAAATAAGGATATATAAGTTTGATTATGCATCATTTGTTAGTCCTGTCTCTTGTATTCTTCTCGAAGATTATGCCCCCAATTATGGTCTGAAATCAAGCTTTTCCCTATTTTTGTACCTACGACATTGTTAATCAAGCATTTCTGTACAATTCTCATATATATTCAATAGCGTTTATACTCATACAAAAGAAAAACGCTATTGAATAGATAAACTACCGCTACATGTACTCAGAAACCGGGGGTTAATCACTTAGTACCTTTTATTGCATGTAACCGACTGTCATTTAATTAATATCTGTACAAACTTAAGTACCGTATGCATATGACTTTATTTCGTTTAAATTGATGGGCACGCTTTGATTCAAGGTATACAGTATCTAGTCTTCAATATCTGAGAGGTACAGGTATACCTACCTCTAAATGGATCGTCTTCCTTTGAGGGTTTAGATTACGTTAGTAGTCCGAGCGATTGAGTGAAAGACTTTGCCAATATGTTATAAGAGTTTCTTTAGGATTTAAGATAGCTGCAGTATGAACTGCTGAAGACGATTTACGTAAGTTTCCGTAGATATCGATGGTTTGAGAATATTGCTTGGTAATAGATTTGCTTTTACGAATAGGAACTATGTAAACAGAACGAATTAAAATGATGTAGAACCTTTGCATATTATATTAACATGGAACAACCAGTCAGCTAAGACTTTTCGTATAAATTTGGCGTATTTTTTTTATAAACATGATTATTTACGTATTGACACTATGTGGTTTTAAGTAGCTGCTACTTACATAAATGTTTGTATCTGCACAGGATGTATTACAGTTGCGAATCTGATAAATAATGGCAATCGCAAACACGTTGCCTACCAGAGGAAGTAGGTTACAGAAAATATTAATCCGTTTTCAAAAAGACTTTATCCAAGGCAATCCCTGTTGAGTAATTGACTGTTAAGTACACTAAAGAAAGATTTATAAACTACTGAAACTGGGTTGCTTTAAAAGACACTTTAAAAAGTTGAAATTTTACAAAAATAAAAGCTTTTAATTGGAAATTTATCTAGTGTTGGGCGAGCACTCGACGTCGTAGTCTCTGGCCAGTGTCGGATCTTAATTAATTTGCTGCAAAACTTGTAAGTAAGCTGCGCCATTGCGGTGTTTTGTCAAATTATATACCGAGGTACTGGTAGAAAATAAAATAATTTAAAACATATAGGAGAAGATTCAAGCCTAACATATAAATCACAAGAAGTTTTACACTTTCGACATATTATGACAACGGTTATGACATTTGAGTTTATGATTTCTTTGGTCTCTATCTACCCCAATGGAAAAAATGTATGAATATACGTATGCAATTCCACATGTCTTCTCTCCTATTTAACTAGGAGTTAGCCAAAAAGAAAGTAGTGTTAGAGACAAGGTCATGTATCGTATCATATGCTATTATTGCTTGCATTAACAACTTATTTTCAGGATATACTAAAGGATTTTTGGAAATAACAAAGGTGGATGCAACAAGCCGGTGAATAAAACTATTAAACCAACAACATCTGGAACTCCTTTTGAATACTGATGGACCAGATACAATAGAAAACACATTGTTTCTACATTTAACACAGAAAAATACACAAATTTGTCTTTATCCTGACTACAGGAAAAAGATGAACAACATTTCGACCTCCAAAGTATTCGTTAAATTCTAGTTATTTCATCGTAAGGTTGGTTTCAAATTTGTTTAGCCGTTCGAAATCCTTTGACATGGCTTAACGACTGTTAGTCGTGTCTGAGTAGATGACAGTCGGAACAGACTTTTTTCTTGCCCTTTGTGAGACGGTGCGGCTACCCGTCTAGAGGATTATCGCGCAAAGGTTGCTTAACCTATCATTTACCGACCGGTGAGCGCAACGCTTCAAAATAATTCGCTATAATAACGTAATATTTCGTAACTATGTGCAGACCGTACTTATGTTTGAAATATTTGAGAGCTGCAAATTTGTGAGAAGACCGCCGGTTGTAAAAGTGAGTGAATAGGGAACGTTTCAGTAGCAACGGCTTGTATAACTCTCAAGTGCCCGACTGACCTTTACGAGTTAAGTACTGAATAATAAATAGGACTGTTTAATATTGTATTTTGAGTTTTTATTACTGGTACTATAATGGTGACATTTTAAATATATTTTGTTGTTTTAATTTCTAAATACAGAGATTATTTGATTCTAGAGTTAGTCAGTGTTTTATGACAACCAAACACTTCGATTATTTAATTAAGTTATGACGACAAAACAACAGTCATATTTACTTGGTTATTATACATACGTACATGGCTTACATGTGAAAGGTAAACAATCATCAAAAATAATCATGTCGGAGACCTCAACACCCCAAAATGGTAGACTACCCAAATCGTTATACCGAGAATTCGAAAGTCCTCTACATAATTGATTAGATAGACATAGGTTTATTTATATCCGATAATATATTTATAATGCAAAGGAATATATCCTTAGTTGTCGAAACAAACATAATGAGTTTTAATTTCTTAGACTTACTACACGCGTATTCGGTTCGGCACGTTGGGTACGCCAATAGTTATCGAATAACAAAACCACTCGGCTTGGGCTGATCGAGTTCATCTAAACATATTTGGTTTTGCCACTCAGCTATTAATACATAGATTATAATATAACTTTATTATAGAACTATCCAATACAAGTTGATATACCCTTACCTTTCTGTCTGTTCTTATAGTTCTTCCTGGAGTCCCCCGGCCGCTGTTCATGTGACTGGTCGTCTGATGTTCCGCCGATCATCGCTCTGTATCTACCGTCTGCTCTGCTGTTGACAAAATTATAACATTAAAATTGTTTCGACAAATGTAATGCACACTCAAGGCCTTTTTAATGCCTAATGCATTAAGCCTACATCTGCACCCTGGGTGGAGTGCAGGATTATGTGGGACTCTCCCGCCAGAAGATAGACAAGGCCTACCCTCTCCCTTATTTTTAGAATAGTCACTTGTCCAGCAATGGGGCAGTGTTATTTTCTTTAAAGCAGGTTTTTTTTCATGAAACTAGGTTTGGCCCTGCATGCGAAAATTTAATGTAAAGCATTTTTGGGTGTATTTCTAAGTTTCTTCTCTTGGCTGACTTACCCTATTTATAATTAATTAATTTCAAGATCTTAAGTATTTTTTAAAGATATATCGTTATAGTTAGCATTCCTTAGTATATAATATATACTTTAGTACTTTTTTGAAAAACCATAACGAACATTTTTCAGCTTTTTAGTTTAATATTATTAAGCTAAAAAGTTGGAAAAGGTAAGTTGGAAAAAGGTTCGTCAAAAAAATGCTAAATGCTGTAAATATTCACGTATCGACTTCAGTCAATGAAGCAGGTCCATTTATACCGGTATAGATTGAACACCCAAAAACCTTTAATACTAAAGTACCTACGACGGAAACAAAAGCCTACCGTATTGATTGATTGATTCCAATGAGATGCCACTTTCATGACCTTAATGACTCACTATTATTTTGAAATTGGGACACCCCGGTCTGTTCTTTATACTCTTGTGATATTTCACGATCAGTTTAACCGTTTAATTGAATTATATTGAGATATTTATTAACCAGGTTATTGGTATTTTAACCACTTAAGTGGTGTTATTAATATCTATACTAATATAATAAAGCTGAAGAGTTTGTTTGTTTGTTTGTTTGTTTGTTTGTTTGAACGCGCTAATCTCAGGAACTACTGGTCCGATTTGAAAAATTATTTCAGTGTTGGATAGCCCATTTATCGAGGAAGGCTATAGGCTATATAACATCACGCTACGGTTATAAGGAGCGGAGTAGCAACGAAAAATGTTACAAAAACGGGGAAAATTTTGACCCATTCTCTTAGGTGACGCAAGCGAAGTTGCGCGGGTCAGCTAGTTTTTAATAAGCAGTGCGCTTTGACAACGATAGTGTGTGGGATTGCTGATATCAAAATTACTTTAAGTCTCGATTTCTGGGTCAGGCAATTGGATATTTATTTTGTTGATTAACTCTTCTTTGGGAAATTCTTAACCAGCAGTGGACAGTGTTGGATCCAAATTGGTTATTACGCCTTTAGGAACACCACATTTTAAGATAAAATCCAGATTTCAGCAATGATCTATCTTAATAGATGAACAAAAGTTTTCGTCCGAATCCATACTAATATTATAAATGCGAAAGTAACTCTGTCTGTCTGTCTGTCTGTCTGCTACTCAATCACGCCTAAACTACTAAACCAATTTGCATGAAATTTGGTATGGAGATATTTTGATACCCGAGAAAGGACATAGGCAATATATCATCACGCTACGACCAAAAGGAGCAGAGTACCAGTAATAAATGTTACAAAAACGGGGAAAAATTTCACCCATTCTCTCTTATCGGACGCAAGCGAAGTTGCGCGGGTCAGCTAGTAAATAAATAAAGACTTAAGGTTCTCCAACTTAAGATATTAATTTATACCTAAACATCAATAATATTTCACATAAATCATTTCTAAACAATTTAAAAATCAGCCTTGTGTTACCAAGTTCCCATTTTTCATATAGTTGGAATAATTTCAATAGTGTCACAGATAATTCCCACTGAATATTTATTGAGCGTTCCTGTAACATATTTCCTAGCGTTTACGATGCTCTCTCAAAGAGTTTATGTTGCAAACAACGTTGGAATCGTTATTGAAAAGGAATTCCTTTCTGTATTCAACGAACTACTTTGAAAATATATTGTAGTTTGTAATCATTGCTTCGAATAGCAATTGTATGCTGGTTTGAAAGTAGAGATGTGTTTTTGTTTTATGAGAACATAGTTCAAATTTTTCTAACGATACAAACAGGCCTTTGGGAAGTAGCTTGAAATTTGACAACGAAACGAAAAAGGCTGATATTTTTTTATCTTACTGTCCCACTGCTGGGCAAGAATTTAAAGGGCAACAAATAAAAAAAAAAAAGCAGAAATTTGCTCATGTCTACCGTTGGTTGTCTTATACATCTAGACTGGACTACCAGCCATATATCTAGAAATATGTAGCTAAACATGACGCGTGTATACAGTACAGCTTAACTCCATAGAGACAAACCATTATAAAAAAAATTAACCCATTAATGTCCCACTGCTGGGCAAGGGAGTCCCGTAATGAGGGAGGGGTTAGGCCTTGACTCCGCCACGCTGGCCAAGTGCGGGTTGGGGACTTTGCATGCCCCAAATGTATGAAGCAAATTTGCCGTTGCAGCATGTGATAATTATTTCTAATACAAACAACTTCGAAAAGTCATTGGTGTGTTGCCTCGGGTTCGAACCTGCGACCACTTACGTGGGAGATGTCAACTTATACCACTCGGCTATCACTGCCATTAGTAATTAAAATTAGTCGTTTGTTTGAAAACCAATGATAAAGTTCATTAATTAGTTTCGATACTCAAGAGTTAGATGAACAATGATTGAAGTACAAAATGTTTTAGACGTAGGGCTTCCGATTCTGGAAAGGGAATAGGAAACTGCCTTGAACAAGATAGTATATATTGTATTAATTATAATTTTCGGAGGTACTGTTGCTACCTTGTTTTAGAGGCTCAATTCTATAACCCTATTTTTGATCTTGTGGTTAGAGCAAAAAAGACTTAAGGTGAATGTATTAAAACCTTTACATGAGTATTTAAGTCTGTTTTGCTTTTAAGGCTAAACCATTGAACCGATTTTGATGAAGTTTAGCATGGAAACAAATTGAAAACACGAATAAATAACAAATAATTTTCTACAAAAAAATGCTGCTAAAATTTACATACGGAGGTAATGAAAGAACCAGGAGAAAACACAGAACACATGTCTTTTCAAAATTCAAGGGGTCTGAAAAAGGATATGAAACTTTACACACGTCAAAGATCCATCCAGTGGTAGCAAACATATTTTTATAGACATGTGTCCCACTGCTGGATAATGGCTTCTAAAAGTAAACAAATGTATTTGCTAAAACCGCTTTAACAAATACCAACTTACCTGTCAGACAGTGGCGACGAAGGCTCATCCAACGCCTTATGTCGTTCAATCTCCTCACTGGAAGGAAACTCTCCAGGTCTTGGCTTCACCAGCAACGTCAGGTTGGCACTGGACCTGCCGGCCACGCAGGTGTACACGCCGTGGTCGCGGAGTGAGAGGGCTGTGATACGGAGGGCACCCTGCGACAAAACATGATTATGAAAGATTGATTTTTTGAGATTTAAGTATTTTCTGATATTTGTATATTATTGATATTTGTTTTTGCTGAATAGTAACTTGATGAATGTTACTTGTAATTTTAAAAATTAGTATTAGTTGTTCATTAACAATTTGAATCCATTAAGTCCATTCGAAAAAAATAACGATAACGTGAAAAATTATACGTAAAAATTGCAATTCATTTTTTGTACAAGATAACAATAATCAGCTGTAAATACGTCTGATGAAACGATGTCAATTTAATACGTCAAAATAATAATGCAGTATCTATTCAATAAAGGAACTTATTTACAATAAAGTCTAAATACTCAGCAACCCCCTATAACCCCAAAATTGCATCACAACCCTTGTACTACAATACCAAGACACAAAGATCAAAGCTTATAACACAACACAATGTGACGGAAGCCGTGGTCTGTTCACTGAGAACTGCATGCGGAATACTGTGGTACTACTACTTCCTGTCAATGAGGCTTTACTGCACTGTAGTAGTAGTGATATACTATTGTAGCCTTCTATATTTTAGGTAATTGGGGAACATGCTGAGTATTATTAAAGACACTCGGTTTATACTTTTAGAATATAAGAGTTTCAGTTTTCGATAAATTTCTAACAAAAAGTACAATGACTTGCTTAATTTATTACAAAACTTCACGTAAACATATCATTATTTAGAATAAGAAAAAATGCTCAATTTCAACAATTTAAAGTAGTATATTATATCTACTTAACGGCGCGTCCAAAATTAAGTCAAATAATATGTATATAATATGTATATAATATTTATATAATAATGTACGTGTCTGCTTCTTTTGGACGACCATCCAGCCTAACACTCCGTTAACCCATCAACAGTAATGTGGTAAAAACAAAAACTAAAAACAAAAATTTACCTTCTTAGAGATCTTGTACTTCTTTGACTTGGTGATGATCTGATGATCCTTGGCCCATTGTATCTTGGTCCTGTTGTACCCTTTCACCGGGCATTTGATCTTCACTTGGGTTCCGTAAAAAATTGTCGCAGACCCGCCCACTTTCACTGTTACCTTTTAAAGTAGATGAATATGTAAGTTATTTTACAATCGAAGATAACAAAAAAATAGTTATTAATTAACAATATTTAATCAAAACAGCTAGTTTCTCTCAAAAAATATTATAAAACATTAATTCAATATGCGCTGAAATAAACAATTTAGGAAAAATTTTTTTAAGCCAAGCGAATAATTTTCAGTTGGAGGGAAAGAGAAGAAGAAACTCTCTAACTAAAGAATATAATCATTTTTGCATTCGTTTTAGATATCTATAAGAAGGAGCTGTTTGTCACACTCTAAAAGCGTGGCAAAAATCTTATATTTATTCTCTTACCTTCTTCTTCTTCGGGTCATGTTGTATATAAGAAGAATTAGCCAGGGAAATCTCTGGAGACGCTGTATCCAATAAACAAGGTCTTGAGTT
Organism: Anticarsia gemmatalis; assembly: GCF_050436995.1. Taxonomy (NCBI): domain Eukaryota; kingdom Metazoa; phylum Arthropoda; class Insecta; order Lepidoptera; family Erebidae; genus Anticarsia; species Anticarsia gemmatalis. The sequence goes on along the minus strand of NC_134767.1, from coordinate 9,012,868 downwards.
GCATGACTTGGTGGCAGCAGGTCTTGGAGAGCTGCAGAGCGACGCCGGTCGTTCCACCACGTGGGATTGTGCCATTATTTGTTTACACTCCACCTAAAGGACAAATGTGAGGATTATAGTAAAACTTGTTGAAGATTAGAAGTACTATAATATGCTTCTACTAATGGCTAATTCTTCTATAAACAGTTATCGACAAATTTTATATGAAACCTGATCAGCGTTTCTAGCGGGTGTCACAGAAAAACTAATATGTGGGTACTTTAAATTTGAAATGACGTCTTGATACTTAGTACTGTTAATAAAATCTGCAACTCTCATACTTTCGTTTAGAAAAAATCATATTTTAGTAACTAGTAAAATAAAAAAGGACATAGGCTACTTCAGAAAATTCAGGTGGCGGACAAAGTCGCGGGTAAAAGCTCGTTATATCGAAACGGTAAACAATCTGACAATTATCAGTGAGTCAACAGCCCCTTTTTAAAAAGGTAGGTTAGGCTATCTAGTTTTACTCTAAAATCTAGACGTTACGAGAGTTTGGATATTATTAGTTTTTAAACTAGAGGTCAGGAACTTCGTAAATTACAATTTCTAAAAGTTAATTTAAAAGTTTCCTTGAAAATATTTTTAGGTTCGACGTTGGCACGGAAAGTGTTTTAGGAAAAATGTTATTTTATGTTTTTTAGATTATGATTGAAGCGTTTTGGGAAAATAATGAAGGTTTTTCTAGGTAGACGTAAAGCAAAGTTTACAACTTTCTGTGGAACATCCTTGAAAATTCGTTTTCAATTTTAGTTTTGTAGTACCTTCATTCAAATACTCGTAAACGTTACAATTCCAACTAAATCTTAAAAACAGACAGTAATTCGTTTGTGTTTTTTTTAATTGCCTCTGTGGCGCGGTCGGTAGTATATGCGACTGCGGTGCGAGAGGTCTCGGGTTCGAATCCTGGGTCGGGCCAAAAAGTCTTTTCTGAGATTTTTTGTTAAGAATTTCTTAGAGATTGCCCGGAGTTAGGAAGTTGAGGTCGAAGACCTCCGTGCCTCGGAGAGCACGTAAAGCCGTCGGTCCTGCGCCTGACCTCTCACTGGTCGTGTCGGTTATCCGTCCCACCGGGCTATGAGAGTGATGGAATAGAGAGTGTACCTGTGTATTGTGCACACACTTGGACACTATAAACAAAGTCCTGCACAGATGGCCAGTTTCAATGAAACTGACCGCCGTATATCGGCTAGGAGGACATTATTAAATACGGTATCAAACAGTTCACTTAACTCATTTGTTTTACATATTCAGATTGGACTGTTTATTCATATCTGAAGTGGTTTCATTAGTTTTCCCCCAAAATTTAATGCATTTCTGTGCTGTTTCTTACGTAATTACGCTTGACCGAACGTGAAATAAAAATTTGACTATTACACTGACGCTGCCAGTCATTAAAATTATCTATCTATCTATGCAACCCGCTCTTCTGTCGAGCACAGGCCTCGATTCTGTGCTTGCCTCATCTTTAGTCCTACACATCTCACAAATTACAAAAGAAACATTAACTTTTATTAATCTATCATCTAGTTTTGAATATTAGTAATGACGGAACATCTTCGTTCGTGCCTTAAAAGCCCTTTAGACCGACTTTTTATGTGCCCTTCGAAGCACGGAGACGTCCAGTTCAAATACCACTATGCGGTCACCCATCTATGGAATGACCGCGCCAATGTTTGCTTAACTCACTGATCATTTACCAACCGGTGAGCGCAACTGGCTATGGGCCGCTTACTACTTTGTATCGGATTTGTTCAGACTTGCTATGAATATGAGTTTTAAAAATTTTATGTAGCGTGGTGTAGTTTTTGGTACAAAGTTTTGATGTATTTCAAAATACTATGCGGTCACCCATTTATGGAATGACCGCGACAACGTTTGCTTAATTCACAGATCGTTTACCAACCGGTGAGCGCAACTAGGACGCCTCATGTACTACTTTAGTCCTATTTAAAGCATATCACCAAATCAGTGTTTCACAAAAAGTCCTATGTAGCTGTTTCAGTTTTGGTTGGCTGGCGTCGTGATGTATGTGTTCGGGTTGACAGCTCGCACGCATGTGTTGCCATCTATCTGCGAATACTATGCTGCGATAACATCGATTTAGACTGCAATGTAAATTGTATTGCACGGATTGTTTTATTTCTAAATTGTGCGGCTTTATTTGTTTGGTGTGATTAGTTACTATGGTTTGTTGTTTATTTGCATTTGGAATAATGGTGTAGTACAAACGTAAAGCTGTTGAAGACTTAGTAGGTACTTTATAATTTTGTCCCCTAAAATACAAAATTGAATTATGTGGTTTATTGACTATATGGTTAAAATACAGTTTAAATCAGATATTGGAAACATGGCAAAATCTCAGCAACAGAATTTTAAAAAAATTATTATACTATTACAATTATTTTTGTGAAGTTCAATTAAGAGCGTGCGTGTAAAGGGTGTGCAAGGAGAAAGAAAAGAGCGCGCGCCGCGCTCATCTGTCAAGCCCACGAAGAAAGTCGCGAGCGAAGAGCGCGCCGTCTTTTCCGTGCGTAATCCGGTACGCTCTTAAGAACGCGCGATAGAGCGTGTGTTTAAAGGCGGCCAATGATACATACCTCTCTCTGTTTCACCCCTCCGCCGCAAGTTTTGGAGCACTTGGACCATTCTCCGGTATGCCACCTCACGGGGCAGTCGAGAACGTTGCAGTACTGTCTGTCAGGTGGTGGCGGCTGAGGACACATGCTGTTCGGTACTACCACTGTGTTCGTGCCGCCGCGGGTTACCTGGTGAAATAGGTGATTTGTTTAAATTTATTTGAAGGAATATTGCTAAAAATACTTTTCTTATCGTATTCTGTTGTTTCTTGCTTGGATTTTTCGAGTGTTTAATTTGATGACCAAATTTTTAAATACCACGACTTTAATTGGCAAGTAAAACTTTACTTGCCAATTACGGAGACTGCTCGGTAAATCTTAAGCAACTAATAGGAATTTTAAAATATATCTTGATCTGCTTTAAGTATCAATACCTATTTCTAAAATAATTGCAAAATGAGTCAAATTAAGTAGCGTGACATATCCCAGGAAAATAAATGATTCTTTTGAAAAAAACAAACCGACACTCAGCCGGAGCCGATTTTTATGGTAAAATCTCATTTTACTTGTAAGTATGTATATTTGCATAAATTCACTCATGTAAGTCAAATTGATATTTACTGAATCTACTACCAATGTAAAAAAATAAATTCGACATTAAATAAAACAATTGCTTTACTAACTAACCATCTTTGCATACAACATTAAGATCTAAGCAATTCAGTGAACATAACGCTAAACCTTACCTCATGTATACAAGTGACCTCTCTGGTCTGTATGCCGATGCCGCACGACTTGGTACACTGCGAGAATTCCGTGTAGTTCCATCTGTGATACAAACATAATACGTGAAGACTTGATTACCAATTTATATGAAAGATTTGTTCATAGATGTTAGCGATTTGTTCATTACTGTTGTAGATGTAGTACATTTAGTTAACAATTTGCAGCGGATTAAAATATGAATTACTTAAATAAAAATAAGTCATCATAAAATGTCTTCGTATCGCCGTCCTTGAGTAACGTACCCAAAAGACTGGAAGAATTGCCAGGTTGAATGGCAAATATTAAGTAGATGTAATTATTTAATTATTGTAAAATTGAATCTTTAGTAAAGTAGCAAATTTTTCGTAGTTATTACACACCCCATAGGTGAATCTCAAAGTTAGAAAAACTGTAAACTACTCGGTAATTTAATTTTCCTATCTTTTTAAATTCAGGCGTACGTAACTTGACATACCAAACTCGAGTAAAACGTTATGAAAAGTACTAGGATTCATACTAAGTTCGCAGTAAGTATATAAAGTATGCAACATTATTTAATTAATTAAAAAAGGTCACTCACCTAGGAGGACAAGGATGATCATTGCAAGTCCTGACTCTGTTCTCCGGTTTAGTGAGAGGATCACACATGTAAGGAGATGCGTTCTTTCCATCTTCGTCTCTTACGCATTGGATGATTAGTTCCTGTTGAAAAATAACGAATATTAACACACAAGTCTTAATTTTAAACACTTTGGAATCATTGTTAATTTATTCTATTCACGTAACCATCAAACAATAGACATATCGTATTTAAATATTGTTAAATTTTATGATGCCTGATTTAGAAATCTGAAAAGTTTTGTATGTGTGGTGTGGTGCTTTTCAGGGCTGTTGCAGTCATAATACATTAATGACATGTGTACAACATTTTAAACATCACTTCGACAACTGCCTGCCTTTCAGCGTTTACAAAGGAGATAATAATTTAATTTCGCTTTTAATTGAATAATTTGTCGAAGAATTTTACATACCTGAACACCGCTAAGACAGGATGCGCTGCAACTGGTGTAACCCTTTTCTTTCCATGAGTATGACTTCCCGGGTGATCCGGGAGCCACTCTGATGTTGCTTGAAGTTCCAAACGTTAGAAGGCGGCTGGGAAAGAAATATATTGTTAATAATGAATGTGAATGCAAATGACTAGAAGTAATAATAATAAATATGAGGTAGATTGAGTGTAATACTTTGATATTATAAGACTCTTTGTTGTAAAGAGTATACCGTTTTTATAATTTTGTTTGGCATGATTTTTTTTATTTTATCGTATGGTTAGTGGTCAACCTAGTGTCAAAGTTGTTCAAGCCGCCCGAAGGTTTTTGACATGGTTAAGCGACTGTCATCTTATAGCAACAACCGGCACTATTTACGTGCCGAAGCACGGAGACGCTCAGTTCAAATACCAAATTCAGTGCCAGAGATAATTCTCAAAATGTGATTACTAAAAAATAACACTAAAGTCAGATTCCGTCTAACCTATCAAAAGATTTATAACCATATTATGTTCAGTCACCTTAAATAAATCTTCAATAATAAATAGTGGTCGTTATTTGTAAACGACCTTAGTTCATTGATGTTAATCTTTATAGCGGCAAAAATTGAATGATGTAGGGCAAAGGCCTTCGCTAGTGCTATCAAAAATGTCTGGAAAGATATCATCTTAATGGTAGTGTTAGTATGACATAGACTGAAATAACTATAGTAGAATTATGTGCGAAAGTTGTGTAAATGATGTGGGAAAGTGTATAAAACCTAGGCATGGAAAGATCTGATATTATTATAACAAATGATGTACTACCTAAGTACCTTAGTTAACTGTTAGAGATCTTTATCAAATGTTTAGAAAGATCGGTTTATTTTGATGCTTTGATCATCATAACTGACATTTGATTCATAAAATTGTGCATTGTGCAGTAAATTACACTTGCTATTAATTTCCTAGATTAATATTTGAAAGTGTGTAAACTGGTCATAAAACAATAAAACCACATTTTGCGAGTTTTATTAGTCTGTTTAGTTTTAGGCGATCTCTTTAGTGTTTGTGTATTCATCGCATTTTTCAATTACTATTATTTTTTACACAGATAAAGACAGATAGCAATGAAAACAACATCCCAAACAAAAACAATTTAAAACAAGACTCTTAATACAAAATATTTTACACGAATTATTCTTCTAGACTATACACACTAAAAGGCCTCCCTAAATATTTAATAAAAAATTATAAGACGTGTGATCCTCCGATTATAAACGAGACGCGTCTGTTTTTCGATAAGTAAACTAAACCTCCCGGGCAACCTACAACACTCGTTATTACGGTCAGGGACTTCGAAAAAACCCCAAATTTGATCTATCCTAGACTTAGATATCATAAACGCAAATACTTTGCCTAAACAAACAAAACGTGGTACCTGGGTTTGCAAATGGTGACTAGAAATGTGGTTGTAGAATAATATATTTGAATTAAGGTGTTTATTTGTAGGCTAATATAACATCTTGTAGCTAGGTGTAATTAAATCTAAGTACGCTCTAACAGGTGGCTTGCTTAACGCTCAGTACGGCGCAGTGTTAAAGTTATTAGATTCAAGGTCCAAACGGAGATGCTGGTGCTTTTCTGGATAGTAGGCTAGTGGCAACGAATTATAGAAGAGTCCGGAAGTCCAGAATAGAGGTCATTGGCCAGCTGTTGGTAACTCGCGACTAGTACAAACGCGATTGAGAATTATCGATCGAAACGTCGGGTGAACAAATAAGGTATCCTTTTACTTTTCCATCGCGTTGAAGACCCGTTGCATTATAATATCATAGTAGATTTTTGTCTGCCTTAAAAATCAAATCAAAAATTTTGTCGGCGGCAGGTGTTCAAGCACCTATCGACGCAGTTTATCTAAACAATTCTTAGATAATACTAAAATACTTATCTTCAAGAATGTTCTCTCATTTACATTCTTTACTAGGTTATCAAAAACGTTACCTAATCTTTCGAACGCATCAAAAACATTATCATTAGATAACCTTTCATTTCCATATCCGTCCAAAAATATATCAGTTATTATTCAAAACTTATCGCAAACCTAATCAGTACAAACATTTATATTACACACTACATTTTATCAGCAGATATCAAAGCTTATCTCGCGATTAATTCACAATGAACCCACACAGTTGAAGTAGTCAGTCAAGTGAAAATGTCTTTGGAAGTCAATATTAGCGAACCGGACGAGTTCAACTGTCAAGAACTACATAGTTCTATAAAAGAAGTAGCTAAGAAGAAAGGAGTAGACGATTTTGAATATAATGTCGAATGTATTAGTGGGAAAGGAAGCAATTACATCGCAAATGTATTTCGTGTGTTGATCAAAGAAACTAATAGTGCAGAGAATAAATTCAGTGTGATTGTTAAAACTCTAGTGAATACTGAGAGACAAGTGCTCTTTCATGAACTACATAAAAGAGAAGTGATCGCCTACAACAATGTTATTAACAAGTTTAATAATATTCAAAGTGTTTTGGAAGAAGGAGTACGATTGTTACTACCAGAATGTCTTTATGCAACTGTTGAACAAATGAACGAAGTTATTATATTAGACGATTTGCAGAGCAAAGGATTTGAAATAGATGATAAACTAGCGAAGTTTGAATATCTAAGTTTCGAACAAGTCAGTACTGTGATAAGCGAACTGGCTAAATTTCATGCGATGTCTTTTATTGCACAGAAACACGATAGTGAAAATTTTGATAGAGTTGCAGCAGAATTTCACGATATTTTGTATCAAAATCAGTTTTTGAATAAAAGTAAACTGAGGAATTATATATTTGAGTCTTTTGATATGTCTTTAAAGTTGGTTGAGAATAAAGATGCTAAGAAGAAACTGAAAAAGGTGAAGGAACATATTTTGGAGCTGCTTCAGGCGTATGCTAAGCCTGGAAAGACGAATGTTTTGTGTCATGGAGACTGTTGGGTTAACAATATGCTGTTTAAATATGAGGTAAGTAATAACGGACATATTCATAACCCACTTTACGTAAACGATAAACGTTATTGTAAAAAAATAATTAAGAAAAATACTCTGGGATATTTCAACTCTATATTTTTAAAGACAACTCCCGCATTATGAATTGCTCTTATGTCGCGGAGAATTTTACAAACATACAAACAAGGGACACTAAGCACAACCAGACCCGAAACAATTATTTGTGGATCGCACAAATAATTGTTCCTGTGGGAATCGAACCCACGACCTCTCGACGCAGTAGTGTTGGCATGGTGACCTAAACCACTGCGCCACCGAGGCAGTCAAATTACTCTCACAGTTATTGATATATTACTGAGAATGTCCGCAAAAGTAGTAGATTTCTTTAAGTTATAATAAAAACAACAAAAATTATACCCTTATTATGTGTACAGTTCTTATCTATAGAGTAGTTAGGTTGATACTTTATAAACATACTCGTAATGTATCTTTATCATGTGTACGTAAATCGATTACTGCACCTGCTTATATTTCAAAGACAGTGTTATCACATTACATAAAACAGCAATCATTTATAACTTTCAAAAATAAAAAATAAGATTGCTTGACCTATTTCTTCAAAATGTTGATGCCATATTTTAATAAATTGTTTGTTTGTGATATAAAAGTGTACTCTACTGAAGACCTATAAATCTCTTGAATATTATTGATATTGTTTACCAATAATCAGTATTTACATATAAGTGACACTTCAAAGATAATTTCAAATAGGCGTAAATTCCGACAGCTACGTATGTAAAATAATAAGACAATAACAATATAATATGTGTAGTAAGTGTATCAATAGGGATAAGAAATAGTAAGGATCGTACCAAGTTATCTCTGGTCCCTGCCCCTAAAGGAAGAAGGCGTGATTTTATTTATGTTGGATGTAGCTATATGAATTATTAGACATTATAAATAATCACTGCCATATTACAGCCAATTTCATAAAACAATAGTTTTTATCTTCTAACGCAAAAAAAACATAAAAACGCTTCAAAATCCTCTCAGTCATTTTTTAATACATCGTAAACAGAAATGCTACTAACGTTGAATTTCTTTCTTCCAGGAAAACGAAAAAATAAAAATCTGCTTCATAGACTACCAGGCGATGCGCTTCGCTAACCCAATGACAGACATCCTATACTTTCTTCTCATCTGCACCGATTCAAAATTCAGATCTGAACACCTAGATCAGCTCAAGGACATCTACCATGACAGTCTAAAATCGTTCTTAAGACTATTTGACATAGACGTCAATTTCGTTTACACGAAAGATAATTTTATATCAGATTTTGAAGAGTTCCTTCCTTACGGTGTTCTAGCTGCCATGATAGAATTAAGAATAGTCACAATGGACCCAGAAGAAGATGCGACTTTAAAAAGAGCTAAATTGACCTCAAATTGGGATTTGTCTCAAGTACCTGATGAAAGTATGTTGTTCAGACATAGGGTCAATGACCTCGTGAATGAAGCGGTAGAGAATGGAGCGTTGGAGAAACTTTTGGAGAAAATAAATAATTAAGAAAAAAAAATGTTTTTTCTTTGTATTCCTGATTGTTTGTTTTGAAATAATAGAGACAAAGGCTTAGTAAATCATTTAGATTTTGCGTATGTTGGTCAGTGTCATTAGAATAAGTGCATATTACATCCAGAAGCTAGAGATTTGATTGGAGTAGACTTATTAAAAAAACTTTTGCTCGGTCAAAAAATAATAGATTTTGAGATCAGCTGTCGTTATTACACAAATGTTCAGATTACAGAATAAAAAACTACTTAGTAAACTACACAGTAAGAATTATCAAACTTGTACCTGGTTCAACCCCGGTATCTGAGGTACATTTAACGGTAGGTTATCTATTCAATAGCGTCAATTCTCATACAAAAAAAACGCTATTAAATAGATAAACTACCGCTAAACGTACTCAGAAACCGGGGGTTAGTAATACACAATTTATTACTACTCACCTGTCACCTCCACTATAAGACGGTACACTAGAATCCCCAAACGAAGTCCCATAAGCCATTGAACAAGGTTCCATCACGCATCTTTCCGTTTCCTCCGCAGGTTTCGGTCCCAAGCACTTATTATCAGGCAATTTGGCTATCGTTCTGCTGAATTCTAGGAATATTTTGCAATGAACTTCTTTTTTCCTCCAACCTTCGCCGCAGGTCACGCTGCAGGGGCCCCAGTCGTCGTCCTTGATGTAGCTGTATGAATAGAGTTTTAGTCATATTATGAATATTTGTTTGGCATAGGATAATACGGCAAAGTAGAGTTAGTATGAATTTTTTAAAGTCCAAATTCTGGGATGTCGTTTTGAGGAAGATGTTTTTAGAAAACCGATTTCAAAAATCAATATTATCAATATTGCTATTTTCTTGGTCTAAAAATAGCTTTACTATATTGTTATAAATGCGAAAGTCTGTCTGTTAAGATGTCACCTCGAAATCACTGAATCAAAATTTTGTGACATCTAGTACAGATAGTTCAAGATCCTGGAGATAAGGATAATAAAGAAATCAACCCCTAAACTGCTGAAATAGGGGATGAAAGTTTGAACTTTTGCGTATTGGTAGAAGTCATATTATGTTCTAATAGCTAGTATGTCTATCAATACAATAAGTTATTAAGGCTTTCACTACATATCGAAAATATAATTTTCATAAAATATTTTTAGAAACATTAAACAGGTGTTAATAATCGAATAAACCCTTGACCAAGATTGGATATTGAAAAACTGAAAAATATTTTACGTTAATTTCAAAACTTTTCACTTTTATTACAAACTGAATATGATTATAAAAGAAAAGTTTTTACTTTTATTCAGTTTCAGATAATAATATTATCAGATTTCATTTAGAATATTTCGAAGTTTTAACTAGTCTTTATTACTAAAGAATATAGCTATTCTAATTAGTTTAAGAGTTAGTGAATTATCCAATTATATTTTTTTACTTTATTAAGGTAATTCATACAAATTTTCTAATCGTCTGTCTTAACACTTTCAGGGCTGAAACATTGCAGACATTTTGATTAACTAATTTTGTAAATATAAGTCTGTCTGTCAATTTGTTGACCTTTCATTGCTTAATTACTGAAACGATTTTGATCAATTTTAGCGAGAAAACAGTTAAAGACCTTAGACAAAATATAGACACCTTTTTTCTATCGAATCGACTTTTAGCGGATTGAGAAATAGGGGATTAAAGGGTTTATACTTGATAACAAATCAGTCAGTGTTAATATAAAATTCATACAAACTCCATTTTGCTGTAACAAAAAAACGATTAGAACCTACATTGCCCATATTTTAATGAAAAAAATTCTATACTATCTATTGTAGATTCACACGGGTAATTATGGAATATCATGCGAGGTGCTAAGGGCAACTATTAATCCTAAATAATTTCGGGCTGGTATATGTTAAGTAATGCACCAGTTTAAATTGTATTTATTTCACCCAATACCTGAAAATTCGAACACATTAAAGAGTATTTTGGAAAAATTGTGTATCAATTTTGTGTATAAATGTTCTGTGCCAATCGGTTATAGTGTAAGCAAAGAAACATAGCAAGACATTTCTCGTGTTATTATGTGCAAGGAAATATAAATCTTATGTGCAGTGCATAGAGTAGAAAAATAGAAATCACAGTAGAAGTGAAGATGACGTGTGATGGTTTGGGGTATGTGTGGATTGAAATATACTGTGCATACAAATTTGTTCATTAATATTTGAAAGTTTTTGTAGTGTTTTTTTTATTTACAGAAGAGATGTTACGGAATTCTTCTTTATACAAGTCTTCTTTTTCATATTTATTATCTAGTTCTTACGTACTTTTAGTATTTTCGCTACGTGCTCCAAGCGGTGCTTTTTGCGGTAGATCTTCATATTTTTTGTTGCTGAATAAATTATTGTTATTATACATAGTTGTACGGTGTTTTACGTTCCCTTGAAGAAGTTTTGGTTTTATTAACACACTTTTCTGGTAAGTAGTTTTATATTTTCTTTACTCGAGTATATATTTCGCTTCAATTGGCTTTCTTTTCCGTAAAAATAATGTTATATACCTGCAAATGTTTTGTAGTTTATCGTTGTCTGTATTTTTGTTTCGTATATTAATAATGCTTCTTATTCTACAATCTCATGAAAACCATGCTCATGTTTAATTAGTTTTTTACTAATCAGTTAATTAGTTAAATAAATTAACCAATTTATTAATACGATCACCAAATCACTTGCAGGATCACCACAAGAAAGAGATAAAAAGATATCAAGTTGAGATCTCGAATATCGCTAAGAACTGATGTGTCTACAAAACATATTGGTATTCAGAGTTTTGTTTTTTTATGTTTTTTCATAAATCTATGTGATATATAGTGCAGACTAATTTATTTACAACATTCTGTGCTTGATATCGTACGAGCTTAAATATATTATACTATTTAATTTTCTGAACATAACGTATTAACACATTTCTAAGTATTCTTGTAACTTATACCAGATTTTCATTTAAATCTATCGTCTTTTAGAATCAAAGATCAAAGTGCTTCAAAGCAAATCCTTTCAAGTTCAAGACCTGATTAAAATTTATAGGTTTTGAATTATTAAGACCTATTTGGACACAGTAAGTCTTTCAGTAAAATTCAAACTATAAGATAACATAAAATTTCAGTTACTCTACTTGCTGATCGCCTAACCCCCGGCTTCTGGAGTACATTTAGCGGTAGTTTATCTATTCAATAGCGTTTAAACTCATATAAAAAAATGCTATTGAATAGATAAACTACTCCTAAATGTACTCTGAAACTGGGGGTTACTGATATTCAAAGAGGCAGCCTTATGTATGTGTACATAATAATATGTATATGTATAGCATAATATGTGTAGCATATATATGAAAAAATAAAAACTTTTTATTGGTTATCCAATTTTTATACAGGGATCCATGGACACTGTCCGTAAATTAGTTACGTTACGAAAGTTTATAAAGACGCAACTAATCTGTTTGCATTTTTTGATACCGTTTGCAATTTCTTCGATGCGATTATTATATTTTATAGTGTCATTCTAAAGCAGTGCTTTACCTAAAGTTTCATTTACAATGGTACCAATTTTGATGTTGTTGTCAATTTTAATTTCACTTCCTATAAAAATATTAACAAATTTTAAAACTGACAAATTAAAAATTTGTTGCTTCAATAATTTTTTTATTTTTCTTCCTGATTTCTCATAAACCAAGAAACTGTTATTTTCTTAACTAATTATATTTTCCAGTAACCCTAAATAAAAAAGGTAGTGAAATTTAAATTTAAGTAAGTGCAAATATACAAAATGGACACCATTGCTATAATTTCTTATATATAATTATATTTACAGTTTCTTATTTAAGTCCGTAACATCTCGATATTCTTCTAGCTTAATTTCTAAGCATCCCAGGGTGGGGTGGGGTCCCGTGTACACTCAATAAGGATCTAGAACGAACACTAGGAAACGGAAAGAATGGCAAAAATCGTCTTTAATACTGAACAGGGCAAGATTTTTTATATGCCAATCAAATGTTTGAAGGCAATAATGTGATGTTTTTAGCATTCAGAAAACTAATTATATTTGAAAATATTAAAAGAAAAAAAATAACCTTATATTTTTTTCAATATGTACAATAATCACAACAGAAATGAAAACGAAAGAACTAAATAATTTATTTTTTGCTTTTATTTTTGCGATGTCAACTTATTTGGAGTAAAAACAAATTTGAAAACGTATTGACATATGAAAAGCAACTATAATTTTAGCTTTTCAATTCTCACCCTTAAAGCACCAGCTATAAAGACGTTTTTGCACCACACAAGCCAATACTACGAGCAAAAAGGAGTGTTTCAGGAGAGGGTAATGTCATTCATTGTAAAAATGTGTGAATGTTTCGAAGTAAAACCTTAAAAACTTTTGTTATAGGTACAATACCTTACATACAACCAGCCACACGCAAAGAATATTTTGTAATTGCTGAAAGAGACAACAACAAAATACTCTGAGCTTTTTATTGACATAGAATCAGAGAATATTGATCTTTATGTAGTGAACAATAAGACTGATTTTTTAATGGCACATGCTTCGTTAGATGTAAACATGGACAGCCTTATTACGCAACTTAGTTGGAGTATAATATAAAAATAGGGATATTGACTATATTTATTTTTATCCGTTAGATTATTAACAAAATACAAGACACGTTTTTTACTACAATTGAAAGAAATACAATAAATTGAGAAATAAAATTGTATGACGTCACAGTAAACTACATGTCATAATAAAGTATGGCACTATTAGCCCACACTCCCCTATTTAAAAGCCTTTAACTAAGTCTTGTTTATTTACGTGGTAAAGTAAAATACGTGTCTACTTTTTTCTATTTAAATTTTCTCCTTTGATACCCTGAAATCCCTATAGTCGAAAAACGGGTTTTGGAAAATTTTAGTTTCGTATTAAGGCAAGGGATAATAAGGGCTGACTGACACAATCTAATTAAAACTATATGTGTGGAGGCAGATGGAAAAATTTTAAAAATATTATTATCAATTTCATGAAAACATTTCAGTATATTTCAGTACATAATGTACTACGATGTTGATGAAAATTATCTTAGAAATTTTGTTTATCTTTCATTTTCATGTCTAGTATGTAATTCAGTCTAGTAAAATAAGCATAGGCTTATGTAAATAATGTGAAGTTTCATATTAAGACAGTGGTTGTGAAATTTCTGGAATGTATTAAACTTACCTTATTTAAATGTTAATTTATTTAAAACTTTTATACAGTTACTTATCTTAAACATAATAATAAAGTGTTTTTTGTCAGATTTGCAAATTTGTCGTGGTTTCACTCACCTCCCAGAAACGAAGCTAGTGTATTATAATATTAAAAACTTTGTTATGCGAACAAAAAACCTGATCAAAATATAAATATTAACTGTAGAATATTTTAGTTGATCGTAAATCTGTTTTTTTTACATGTTCTGCAGTATTATGTCAAACTTAAAGATTTTTAGCTTGGTTGTCAACTTCCTTTTTTGAAACATAATTTTGTGACAATAGATTAGAAATAATAAAATTCTAAGGTCACTTTGATTGCACTCTCTCCTCTTTCTTACAACTTATTTCAGAAGTACTTTACATATGTATATGTCGTGGATTGATGGCGCTTTGATGCAACAGGCAGCGCCATCTAGTTACAAGCTTCGTAAACAATCAACATTGTGAACGGAAACGCAAGCGCGCCCCACCGCTTGAATACGATCGTCGGTAGAGCGGGGATGACTGGTGGCAGGGCGACCGAGTGAGGACACTCTAGCTCGGACAGTCGAGGCGGACGCTCAGTACCAACGCACGTGTTTGTTTCTCGTTCGCATTATTGTGTAAAATTAAAATAAAGTTATTTTGATTTGAGTTAAATTATCTTTTGCTCGAGTACCCACGACAGTGCCCATATTAGTCGAAGACTATGTCGGATCGTGAAGAAGACCCGATGCTTCGCAATTCGGCCACCCATGATGCGACATCAGAAGTGGAATGCACTCGAGCTGAAGACCCCGAAGAAATATCGCACAATCAAGCTATGACGTCACGGTGCGACGAGAATCTACTTCGTACGCTGCTGGCTGCTCAAAATCAGAATATGATGTCCTTGATAGAAGCCATCAAGGAACCCAGAGGTACCAAGCATATTTCTTTGCCTGAATTTGACCCGGATAAGCTGGATGTGGACGCACGTGCTTGGTGTGCAACAGCGGACCTGTGCTTATCAGAAGTACCACTTTTCGGAAGTGCTCTAATCATCACCTTAAGCAAGGCTATGAAAGGCAGTGCATCACGTTGGCTGGCGCAAGTATCGTTCGCGGGTATGACATGGTGTGACTTTAAAAGCCTGTTTTTATCCCGCTACGATTGCGTGGACACACCAGCCGCAACTCTTGTCAAAATGATAAGTAGCAAGCCAAAAGAAGATGAGTGTTATGCTGCGTATGCCGCCCGATTATTGTCTACCCTCACATCACGATGGCAAAACCTGAGCGCTGAGCAGATAGCCGTATCTACGGTGCTTGCTCATATGGCGCAATTTGATGGGCGCATACAGAGGCTGGCCTTTACTACCGACGTAAAGGACAGACACAAGTTGCAATGTGAACTTCAAGCGTTCTCATTTTTGAAGAGGAAAGCTTCGATGAATAACACAACCGACACTGGGCCCGAGTTCAAGCGGTCAAAGTTCCAGTCAACATCGCTGAAATGTCACAACTGCGGTAAAGTGGGTCACCGAGCGACTGACTGTCGATCAAGAGGCGAGGTGAAAGGCAAGGCATCCAATGCCTCCACTCCGACATCAAGTTTTGCTGTACAAAAGTCGCGTTCGGACATCATTTGTTTCCGATGCGGCAACGTTGGACATTTTGCTTCGAAATGCCCACGAAGCAATGAAGGCACCGGCCCGGCAATCGGCCCAAGCGGTTCCGGGGCAGCACCTGCAGCAGTGGCGAGCAGCGAGCGACGTGTTGAAGTTTGCTACGTCAGTAATCCCAGTGGAACGCTGATGAATACTGGTGAGTCATATCCGTTTTATTATGATTCTGGCGCCGAATGCTCTCTCATCAAAGATCGTGTTGCGTCAAGGTTTAGTGGCAAGCGTGTTAATAACACAGTAAAATTAATTGGTATTGGTCAAGGTAGTGTGCAAAGTACCCTACAAATTTTATCTGAGGTTATGATTAATGATTTGCAGTTAGAGATTTTATTTCATGTTGTACCGGATAGTTGTCTTAAAAATGATATTTTAATCGGCCGCGAGATTTTAGATCAGGGATTTAACGTTAGTATGACGTCTAATAGCGTTGTTTTGTGTAGGGCTAAGGTTGTTAGGTTATGTGATGTTTCAAATAACCTCAAAAACGATTCCATTTGTCGTGCTGACTTCGATCAAGTTGACACTGACATTCCGCTAGAATTTCGTTCTCAATTAATTAACCTTTTGTTAGAGTATTCGTTTTCGTTTTCTACTGCTGTTTCGAGATCCCGGGTAACAACAGGACAGTTGCAAATTAGGCTTATAGATCCTAGTCGTACGGTAAATCGTCGCCCATACAGGCTTAGTGCGAGTGAACGCGAAGTTGTTACGGCTAAAGTTCGTGAATTAGAGGAAGCTGGTATTATTAGGCCAAGTTGTTCGCCTTTTTCTAGCCCAGTGTTGCTTGTCAAGAAGAAAGACGGTTCAGATCGCATGTGTGTCGACTACAGAGAACTGAACAACAACACTGTATCGGATAGGTTTCCGCTGCCGTTGATAGAGGATCTTGTTTCTAGGTTAGGTGATGCTACATGGTTTACTTGTCTTGATATGTTATCAGGGTATCATCAAATTCCAGTGCACCCTGAATCAATAGAGCGCACTGCGTTCGTCACGCCAGACGGTCAGTGGGAATATTTGACTATGCCGTTTGGTTTGAAAAATGCTAGTTCAGTTTATCAGCGTGCAGTGATGAAAGCACTAGGTGATCTGGCTCATAGCTATGCCGTTACATACGTCGACGATATCTTAGTGATAGGATCGTGTGTGGAGGAGAGTTTAGTTCGTCTTCGTACTGTGCTCGATAAATTAACAAAAGCTGGATTTTCCCTGAATTTTAGTAAGTGCTCATTTCTTAAGAGACGGGTTGAATATTTAGGCTTTGTTGTTGAGAACGGCCAAGTCAAACCCAACCCTAATAAAATTATTGCTTTATCGAGCCTTCCCCCACCTGCAACCGTCACTCAACTGAGACAGTTCATAGGGCTGGCCACTTATTTTAGACAATTTGTGCCACAGTTCTCAAGAACAATGGCTCCTCTATTTCTTTTAACAAGGGGCAAGAATAAGTCCCTTTGTTGGGAACCCGGTCACGAGGCCATTCGTCAGAAAATAATATCCTACTTAACCAGTGAGCCAGTTCTAACAATTTTTAACCCTGCTCATGCAATCGAATTACATACCGATGCTAGTGCTGAAGGGTATGGGGCCATTTTCATTCAAAAGATTGATGGGAAACAACATGTAGTTGCTTATTATAGCCGTCGCACGTCCCCAGCAGAGTCCAAGTTTCATTCATTTGAATTAGAAACGTTAGCAGTCTTTAATGCCATAAAGCATTTTCGACATTATTTGTTAGGCCGCAAGTTTACCGTTGTGACAGACTGCAGTTCTGTTAAAGCTTCTAAAAATAAAACTGACTTGTCTCCACGAGTTCATCGTTGGTGGGCCTACATGCAGTCGTTTGAGTTTGAAATCGTTCACCGTGAAGGCAGTAGGATGACCCATGTAGACTTTCTTTCTAGAAATCCTCTCCCTGTGTTTAATGGAGCCTATACACGTGTAGAACAAAAGCGTGTCAATTTAGCTGAGCTCTCTAGTAACTGGTTGCAAGCTGAGCAGGAAAAGGACGAAGAAATTAGCAAGACTGTGTCTGATCTCCGCAATGAAGTACTCTCTGAGGAAACTCGCAAAACTTACGAAATTCGTAAGCATATTTTGTATCGTAAGATTCAGCGTAACGGTCGCACTCGATGTCTTCCCATTGTTCCGAGATCGCTTAGGTGGTCAGTAATTAATAATGTCCACGAGTCCGTCATGCATTTGGGGTGGGAGAAAACTCTTGAAAAGATTTACGAGTACTATTGGTTTGAAGGAATGTCAAAATATGTGAGGAAATTCGTTGACAACTGTATCACTTGTAAAGTAGCAAAACCTCACTCTGGTAAAATTCAAGCAGAACTTCACCCAATTCCCAAGTTTAATATTCCATGGCACACAATTCATATTGACGCCTCTGGTAAACTGTCTGGGAAAAATGATATCAAAGAGTACGTGTTCGTCATAATAGATGCTTTCACCAAATTTGTTCTACTACGCCATTCGCTTAACATCGACACGAATAGTAGTGTTTGCGCTATTAAGTTCTGTATTGCATTGTTTGGTGCACCGAAACGCATAGTAGCAGATCAAGGTCGTTGTTTCGCTAGTAAAGAATTTTCTAGTTTTTGTTCTTCTAACAACATAGAATTGCACTTGATAGCTACTGGAGGCAGCCGCGCCAACGGTCAGGTAGAAAGAGTAATGAGTACACTCAAGAGTATGTTGACAGCTGTAGAAACTAGTCGAGATCGCTCTTGGCAGGATGCGTTAGGAGAGGTTCAATTAGCCATGAACTCTACTATTAACAGGGTAACTAAATCTAGCCCTCTCGAATTGATGATTGGTAAAATAGCACGACCACTCGGTTTAGTGACCCCTGATGAGAATGTGACTGACGTTAATCTAGATGAGATTAGAGAGCAGGCGACGCAGAATATTACAAAACATGCTAATTATGATAAAAATCGATTTGACCTAAATAAGGCTCAGGTTTCTAAGTTGGCTGTTAATGATTATGTTCTGATAGAAAATGAAGAAAGGAATCAAACAAAATTAGATCCTAAATTTAAAGGTCCGTTTAAGATAATTGAGGTATTAGATGGAGATAGATACCTACTCAAGGCGCTTGACTCTAAGCGAACATACAAATACCCCCATGACCGTGTGAGGAAGATTCCCGATCACCAAGTCCCTAGAGAACTGGATGTCATAATTGATGACAGTGGTAGTGAAACCAAATCTGATAAAGAATAGTTTGTATACTCATACTCGGAATCTTGGACCGCACCTCATGAGTAACATGTGGCGATGGGTCTGTAAGGAATCGTTGGTGCGATTTCTGTCTGTGTTGGTGCACAGAGCGCTTATGTGTTGTAGCACATATTGCGTAAGAGTTCTTTTGAGAATCGTTAGTGCGATTCTTGTCTGTGTTGGTGCACAGAGCCCCTCATGTGTTGTAGCATATGTGGTGGTACATTGTTAGGAATCGTTGGTGCGATTCTAATTTGTGTTGGTGCACAAATCAAGAAGAGAGTTGAGTATGCATTACTTAATAATTATCGCAAAGAGTAGCAAAACGGTTGGAATGACGTTCTTTAGTAGTTTAACTTGGTGATCGGATCTTTTCCAAAGAATGATCTTGTGCAGGAAGCACTGTGTATGTATTTTCAATGGCGAAGAATTGTAAATCAAATGAGTTGATTAGTGTACTTAGACTAAGAGGAAATAAATTACCAATGAGAATCACATTCCTTGTTTTATTGGCAGGATAGCCGAGCTTGACTACTCCCAGGGTATATTTTGTCCACAGGAACTACACCCGAGGACGGGTGCTAGTCAGGGATGGCCGTGTCGTGGATTGATGGCGCTTTGATGCAACAGGCAGCGCCATCTAGTTACAAGCTTCGTAAACAATCAACATTGTGAACGGAAACGCAAGCGCGCCCCACCGCTTGAATACGATCGTCGGTAGAGCGGGGATGACTGGTGGCAGGGCGACCGAGTGAGGACACTCTAGCTCGGACAGTCGAGGCGGACGCTCAGTACCAACGCACGTGTTTGTTTCTCGTTCGCATTATTGTGTAAAATTAAAATAAAGTTATTTTGATTTGAGTTAAATTATCTTTTGCTCGAGTACCCACGACAGTGCCCATATTAGTCGAAGACTATGTCGGATCGTGAAGAAGACCCGATGCTTCGCAATTCGGCCACCCATGATGCGACATATATTATATCGTATACAAAAAAAATCCTGTTGGTAATATTCTATCATTTTGTTCTGAATGACCTATAATGCGTACATAATATGATTATGTTCTTCTATCAGCCAATTTGCCCCCACACATAAAACGTGTACAACATTCACTACTTACGTGGCCTCGACCGGCACTTCTGGTTCTCCGATCAGACGCTCTGCCTTCGCTTGAGGAGGGGGATACGGCTGGATTAAGGGCTGCGTGTGGTAGACTACTCCTGGTAGAAGGTCTTCGATTTCATCCTAGAAAAAAGAAAAATATAGGTTATCAATTTTCATATTTAAAATGTGGCAATTCAGCTATCTTCGACGTTATTACGGCAAAGCGACTAAAGAGATTTTCATGAAATCTTGCACGATTTCTAAGGCACATTTAGCGGTAGTTTATCTATTCAAACTGTCATTTTTATATGAGCTTAAACGCTATTGAATAGATAAACTACTGCTGAATGTACCTTAGAAGCGGTGGTAAAGCGATTTTCATGAAATTTTGTACGAAGACCAATGCAATGCAAATGAAAACCAGTGCTCAAATATTATTTTATACATATATTTATGAATAGAACCCGAACTTTATAATGCAATTGGTTTCAAACGTGAATGAATATTAAAAGCCACTTACGACATTTCAATCAGTCTCTATGAGACCAGTTGTTTTCAGTTGTAAGAAAGGTTCATCGCACATTTAAAAAACCTAACAAAAGTTACCAGTAGCGCGATTCTCTTCAGTCGGTACTGTCAAGTCTCAAAAATTTGACATATAAAATGTACAGCCAAAATAGTTCTTTCGACGCTCGTTAGAGGCGCTGATCAGATTTTTGTACAAAATTTCTCGATGGCTGGCTGGTTGAAGTCGATAGTGGTAGAGAATCTACTGTTTGCCAGTTTCTAAACTAACCTCGGGTTCATCAGATTCCCTGTAAGCTGGACAGCTGATGCCAGTGGAACAGGGTCTGGATATCTCTGGCCTGGACGCCGGGTCACATCCACCGCCCGCTGGAGTGCACTCTACTCCTCGGACCTGCACACCTTCGCCGCAGGATACTGAGCACTAATGAAAAAGAAAATAAATATTACTCATTTTTTTCATCAAGATTTTGCATGCCCATAGCCAGTTGCGTTCACCGGTAGGTGAACGATCTGTAAGTTAAGCAACCCTTGGCGCGGTCATTCCACAGATGGGTGACCGCATAGTGGTATTTGAACTGTCCGTCTCCGTGCTTCGGAGGGCATTCAATTGTTTTATTTATTTGCCCCGCCTTCTGAACCAGCAAATTATTATACTAAACAATATCTTAGACGGACATAAGAGTCAAATGTCAAGAGCATGTACCAAAATCAGTGAATAAATATTATTTTATTAAGATGATATTATTTAGTATAAAAATAACGCTAAAATAAGTCTACTCACACGAGCGAATAGTGAGTAAGAACTGTTAAAATAACTGAGCTATACAGCAAACTTTATAAAACAAAAAATTCCAGCATTAACTTTGCCGAAGGACAAATTATAACTACAACAGACCCACTATCAATTTCATCTAAAAGTTGTCTTGAATTCTACTAAATAGTTTAGTAGTTTTCAATAACCGAAAAACTAAGAGTTATTGACAGTCGATTAGCGCATTCATTTATCAAATTCTTAACCCGTACAACCTTGTCAAAGGCATCTATTCACCCTCTATTTGGAAGCCGCAAAGACTAATGATCTAGACCAAACTGTACAGAACCTTAGGACGGCAAATACCTCACGTACAAACAAGTTGTGGACTAGGGATTGACATAATCAGATATCGAAAAGAAATTTGAAATGTATGATTCGAAATCGCATTTTTTTGACACTAAATTCTATTAATCAGAGTTCTAAAATATTGAAAGAAATCTCAATTATTTAGTTTGTTTTATATGTATGAAAAAGTTGAAGAGTGGCTACTTTTAATGAATAAATATTATGACTTTTATTTTATTGGTTCTACTCATCAGGTAATTTTTGAGCCCTAGACTTTATAAAGCATCTCCTTATCCCAATATTGCAATGCAAGTACTTTTCTACCTACCCTGTCTGCTAATGTATCGAGCTATAATGTAGTAAATCCTCGAGAAAAAATATCTAGGACAATGTGACGCGATTCGTCAAGAAGATACAAATGGGCCTTAATTGCTATCATCCCAAAATTGTTTCTAGAAATGAAAACAAAATGTTCAGAAGAAATCAATACCAAAAAAATCGACGCACAATTTAGTATTTCAGTAGCAAGTACAGCCCTAGTGAAAAGTTCTCAACTTAGAGTTGAAGAGACAAATTAAAAAGACAGCCAGAATTTACTTTGAATTGGAGAAAAAAGTTTTGCTTTTAATTAATTGAGGAGTGTTTTGTTTGAGTTCAGCTTTGACGGGTTTGGTACTAAGTGAAGCGTTCGTTTGACTAGAACTTAGACTAAGTCTAGATTTTTTACTTTTTCTAGAGTACTGAAGAATTGTTTGTTTCTTTAAAAGGGTTCTGTACCCAAAGGGTAAAACGGGACCCTTTTATTAAGCCTCCGCTGTCTGCTTGTCTGTTTGTCTGTCTGTTTGTCGGACTGTCTGTCTCCTTACTGTATCTCATAAACCGTGATAGCTAGAAAGCTGAACTTTCCACAAATTATGTCATTCTGTTGCCGTTTCAACAACAAACACTAAAAATAAAAAGAGGGGGGTCCATACAAAAACATTCGTTTTTTTTTTCGTATGGAACCCTTCATGCGCGGGTCCGACTCGCACTTGGCCGATTTTTTTTACTTTTGCTAGAGTACTGAAGACTTGTTTGTTTGTTTTTTTTTCTTTCGTCACGTTCTGCGGATAAAAGTTGTTGAATGAGACGTGAGTTCGTTTTAAAGACTGGAACTAGAAACTGGGGATATAATTGGAGGTCTAGAATTCTAAGAATAAAGTACAGTATCGTTTTTAAATGCTTAGAAATAGAAAAATATTACTTAAGTATTTACTGCAATTTGACACCTATGGCTTACATATATATCTTCTTTTTTATTCGTCTTAACAAGGGCTCTTCTTGGTTATTAAATCAACTTTTATAATTTTTATCCACAGCACTCAGTATTTAGGCACTCTTCGTTAAAACATGACAAAAATACACCTAGAAATATATTATTGTTATTTACTTTTTCACTAGTTTCTTTTATATTTATTTGTTTTCAATTTTTTCTCTCACTCCCTTTCTCTCTATCTCTCTCTGTCTCCCTCTATCGGTCTGTGTCTTAATAAACATATTTTACTTTCAAAACAAAGTACGCAAAATCTTATAGGTATTAGTTTTATACCATTCTCTGTTACTCTACATTTCATCACATCACTTAAACCCTACAAACTTAACACTACACAAAGATACATAAACAGCAACAGTATCTTCAATATAAAACTTGCAACATAGACACGTTCAACTACATAGCAGTACTTCAATAAGTAGGAGAGGCTACTAAACTTGGTACATATTGTTGGAAATAGAATAGTTTATCGGCTACATGAGCCGCTTACTACTTTGTATCGGATTTGTTGAAACTTGCTATGAATATGAGTTTTTTAAAATTTTATGTAGCGTTGTGTAGTTTTTGGTATAAAGTTTTCGTTCTTCTTATTCTTATCATATGGTTAGTGGTCGGCCTAGTATCAAAGTTGTTCAAGCCGCCCGAAGGCCTGTACCGTCGCTTAACGGTTATCTTAATTGAAAACCACTCGGACCGACTTTTTACGTGCCCTCCGAAGCACGAAGACGCTCAGATCAAATCTGCGGTCACTCATGTACAGAATGACCGCGCCAAGGTTTGCTTAACTCACAGATTGTTTACCGACCGGTGAGCACAACTGGCTATGTGCCGCTTACTACTTTGTATCGGATTTGTTGAGACTTGATATGAATATGAGTTTTTAAAATTTATGTGAAACTGTATAGTTTTTGGTACAAAGTTTTCTATCTATCTGTATCTCCTAGACTTTACATACTAAACACTGCTATGTGTAGAAATATGATGATGATATAAAAAGAATAAGTAGGTACTGGAACTTATGCTAGACTATGTATACATTTTTTATGAAATTATTGATAGATAATGTGCAAAAAATTTACAGCCTATCAATAGGGTATGTGACACGATAAGTTTACTATACTTTTTTAACAAAAAAATAATGTAGTTTAAATTGATTTATGCTGAAATATTCTGAATATAATATATATTTTCTCCTAATAGGCGTCTCAATAGCTACCCAATAATCGGTAGTAGAATGTGGTAGAAAATAATCTAGTTTTATAAGACTTACCCCAGACCAAGGTCCAGCAACCCAGACTGGACAGTCGTGCTGACTGCAGGGCTGTGTCGCCCGAGGAGCTGGAGACACGCAACCAGGCTCTGCACTTGATCCTAAACGAAAAATAACATGGGTTTTAGAAAAATATTCCTCTAGACTGTATGCATCATTATCATAAAATTATATGATCTTTCAGATATTGATATGGCCTTCGACCAGTTATAACGGTATATCAAAGAACAAAATATTGATAAGTGATTTAATTCCCAAACTTTATCTGATATTTTTAAGAGCCCTGCCTAACTAGAACGCCATGGCGGCGTCGCTGGCTACATATCCAAGCACTTAGACTTATTCAGAATATCTAGGAAATCATTAATTATTATCAGGCAATATCTGTTATTTCAGTCTGAAGATTATTTTTTGTCACCGACCAGTTATAAACCAATATATTGAATATTTGAGATGGATATTAAGTTTCAGTCTTCATAAAAACATATTATATGTCCTTACCCGGTTCATAAGTATCAGCTTTGGTAACGTTAGCAGATCTTGCGCAGAGCACTCGACGTGACCTGACTCCACCACCACAAGTCACGCTACAGGAAGACCATTCTCCAACATACCACCTGTGATGAAAAGTTTTACATGTAACGAATGCAGAATTAAAAGCAAACATAATGGTTACAAATACTTAAGACACATACAAGTAATCTACGTTATGCTGTTGATGGATCGAGCTAACTACCCGTGATCTCGTATTCTATGATCTTAGAACATGATTCAATTTTTAGTAGCTTTAGGCATTTTTAGACATTTGAAATCGAAATTATTTTTAACAAATGCAGATTGTTCCACAGTTGGTCGAGAATTAAAAATACTTTAGGTATTCAATTTTAGAGTTTTAGAGTCCTAAATGTTTTTTTACGCTGAATGGTGTTTTTTACTTTAAATATTTACGATACATTACGGTAAAAAAGCAGATGTACATAGCTTACTTGAAAGGACACGGATGCGTATTACACCTCACAACAGAGGCTTGAGGTTTGCTGGAAGCGTCACACAGCTGTTCCGGAGCATCAGAGCCGGTGAGACGATCACGACATACTGCTAGTGACATCTTGTAACCTGCAACAATAGTACATAGTTTTATTTCTGGTGATAGTTGAATAGGTTGCCTGCCTCTCTCAGGTTAACGACAAACCGAACGTCACCCAGTTTCATCTATACTAATATTATAAAGTTGAAGAGTTTGTTTGTTTGAACGAAAATTATGACCCATTCTCTCTTACGTGACGCAAGCGAGTTGCGCGGGTCAGCTAGTCGCTAGATAAACCTGTATTTACTACATAAATACATCATGACACGCCGAGTAGGTCTATGAACATACACCAGCGTTTTGCCATTTAAAATTATAGTCCTATGAAATAGTGTATGTACTATAGAAAATAATCTAAAACAAAACACGACGGACCTGGAAATCGAAACAGAGGCTTTGAGTATGCACTTCCGATTTCTCCACATAGATATTTTTTCCGAGTTGTAATTTACGCGTATGCTGTAATGCACAGCAAAACCCTTATAACACTACAGCACTACTATAAGACTCAACTGAAGACTAAGTTAGACTCTCACGACACCCCGGAGACCGAATACATCTCGGGGAGTGACTAATCTACTCTGTTTAGCGTTACTACGAGTATGTTACATCGCAATAGGTGCCTCAGCAGTTGATGGCAACAATGAGAAAATACCAAAGAGGAGATTTTCCTATTGTCTCACTGATGATCAAGGGTCTTTTCCCAGAGTGGGATAAAGTCTAGAAATGAGTAACAAATATAATTTACTAGCGTTTCACTGCAAGGCAAGGTGTTCTACCCAGAGTGAGACGAAATCTATGAGTTTCTCACATTGTATAAGTGCTAGTTGGAGAGTGTGTGTCAACACTGAAAGAACTGTAGCGCAATTCTATACAACAAACGAGTATCGACAGTTGGTTAGCTATCGAAAAATTTTGTATGAAAATTTGATCAGCACCTCTAGCGGGCGTCTCAGAAACTATCTTTAAAGTACATTTTAAATGTTAAAATGTCGATAGTACTAACAGTAAGATAATCGCGCAACTGATTATTCTAAATTACATCTTATATATAAAAATTCCATATCACAATGTTAGTCACCGTACTTCTTCGAAACGGCTTGACCGATTCTCATGAAATTTTGTGAGCATATTGAGTATGGGCCAACATCTATTTTTCATACACTAAAGTTAACTTTTTTATTTACATGGCAAAACAACATTTGAATATAATCTAGAAATGTGAGTGGCCAGTTTTATTACTTTTGTTATTGTACAGTAATTTTGTTTTCCAATCCTCCACTTAATGTATATTTAAATACTACAACTGTTTGTTTTGGAGTTCCGTATACTAAAGAGTTTCTTTCTTAAAAATATTCACATTTTTTTTAATGTGGGCTTTTTTGGGATTAGGGACAACTGTCTTATTTTTTATGTACTTTACTAAAAAAGATTATATAAGCAAGTAATAACATAAAAAAATGGAAATAACTTCGGGCAACAATTAAGATATCGTAACCATATTTGTCGGCGTCAAAAGTTAGCATTTAAAATGCTCCTAGCATCCAAGGATTTGATTGGACTCAAGGCCTAACCCCTCCTTCACTCCGGAATCAGACCCAGGCCTAGCAGTATGACATTAATGTGTTAAATTTATTTAATTTAACGTTCAATTTAAGACCCGTGTAACCACTTACTACTTTAAGTACTTTTCCTACTTTATTACACTTTCAAAAAACAATTTTCCCAATTACGTAAAAACCAGATATATTTACAGAACCCCGCAACAGCTAACTAGCGGTCCCACTGTTTTTCTAATTTCATCTTCCAAATGAACGTTTCGTGTTTCGTAAATGGAAAAATAATTACGTTTCTGTACTTTGGAGGGGGGTGGGGGGTGCCATTGATGCAATTCAAATGTGTTGGAGCTGCTTTCGTAATGAAAAAATGATGCTAGGATGTTTTTTTAGGTAGCTAGTTTAGTAGTTGATAGTGATGAGTTTTGTAATATTGTATAGAGGTCAATGGTGCTTAGTTTGCAGGTTGGTAAAGGGTAGTAAGTTGGATTCAGTAATCACGTGAACCGGTGTTCACGTGAGCATTAATTTGTCAAAAATATTATAACACAGTTATGTTTTGCAAAAAATATTTGTATGGAATTAAGGTATCTTCACTCTCGTTTAAAGTAGCGTCCCTGCGTGGCTCATAATTTTTAGCCTTGTATTTTCTCAATACTAAGAACTTCGGAGAAAACCACGACAGTAGTTCAAATTAAACAGATAAAATTTTATACTATCATAGTATTTGAAAGAAATCTATCTATTTCATTCTTATTAATGAAAAAATCATACACAAGCAAAAGTAAATTAGGTCACAAGCCGAGCAAGACTGCCAGTCTAGTAAGTAATAAAACTATATAACATAATCTTACGATCTCATTTAGCCAACTTCCATATTAATAAGTATATAATAAAATAAATCCAGCTCAAAAACACGAACCTCTTTGCTATATAAGTTTTTCGTCATGTGGTAAAGTACTATAGTCCGACAACTTCGTACTTGGAGTCTATTGGCAGCCATGACTGATTTAGATTATTTAAAATAGTGTATGTCCAAAAAATAGCTGTAACAAACAGGTCACCGTCAGATGCCTAAGCAGTCCGGGCCACCGACGCGTTGCGCTCACCGGTCGGTAAACGATCTGTGAGTTAAGCAACGCTTGGCGCAGTCATTCCATAGATGGGTGACCGCATAGTGGTATTTGAACTGAGCGTATCCGTGCTTGAGAGGGCACTTGAAAGTCGGTCTGAATTGTTGTCTATTAAGATAACAATCGTCAATCCACAACAAAGGCCTTCGGGTGGCTTGAACAACTTTGACACTAGGTTGACCACTAACCATACGATAAGACGAAGAAGACTGATGGTCTAAAATCAGAATTTTGTATACGTCAATCTAGCCGAATCTTGCTTTCAATACTCTCTACTTAGTTGTTGGACTATAATATAGTAAGAGTTTTTGTGCCTGAGCGCGTCTTATCAACATAAGAAAAGTTTTCAGACTTCTTACTTGTTCGTATATAAGTTGTATACACAGATTTCTAAGCAAAACCTTCGTGTAAGGCCTAACGCAGACAACCAGTAAATTGATCTGTCAAGAATAGGTGCTGCTGTTAAAAAAAATTCACACCTTGCAAAAATATTGTTTTGCTTTACAATACCTGTGTGATGAGCAAGCGTATCTGTTCTGAGCCTGGTTGTTAATATATCTTTATAATTATGTATTTAAAAGTTTCAAAGTAAGTTTATCAGATGTCTGATAACCATAGTACAAGTAGTAAGTTTGGAGTCAGATGACCTTGTGTGTTGTCTAATAATATTTTTTTATTTACAAACAGAAAAACATGAAACACAAATTGTAAGAAAATGAAATAACTCTTTAAGTATGGCCATGGCCAATGACCTGACAACTGTGCAATGGTAGATATGAATTTATAAAGACACATAAATATGCGCATTACAAGGTGTATATGATGAGGTGTGTGGGATGTAACGAAGCAAGGGAAGTTAGTGAGAACCATACCAAATGGCGTAATCTGGTCTCTGCCCACTCATAGATATAACGGCGTGATTTTAAATATGTATGTATATCAATATGGCTCTTCCCTGTTTCTGTAGACCATCGTTCGATACTTATTTCGATAGCAATTTTATTTTATTTACCAAAATTGCCAAAATCATTCGCATTTACAATGGAATTTTGAATTACTGGAGTGAAGCAAAGCAATGGAGACACGTGGCAATCGGTCTGGTAACAATTCTGTTTGGGTCACACATGGAGTCGGTTTAATCGGGAATTGCACTTGGTTAACATCGTTCATGCGGTGAGAGGATTAATTCCCAGCGCTACAAGTGTTCCTGACCATCTCTGTTATACTATTTAGCTAGTTATACGTTAAATATATTGTAAGTAAGACAGTCTCCGAAATACGAAAAAAAAATCAATGAAACGATTGAAATTAATAACATACATACATAAATAAAATCACCCATATCGCAGGGACCTAAGAAGGTAGCGTATATTTAACATTTGAAAATTATACGTGAATAAATGGTTCCCTCGTCCTATCATGGGCTCACCGTAGTGCGATTTCTTACTTTCGGTACTATTAATAAGCTAGCGTTTGTTTAAATTGACTTGTTAACATTTGGTCTGTGATGATACGCTAGGGGGTGCTGATATAAAGTGTTTTGATAGCTTGATAGTAGTAAGAAATTGCCGGAACGTATAAATAATTTTGTCTGGTAGTTCGGTCATTGCGTACGTAAAGTAAAAATAAAACAAATTCATCAAAGTTACTTCACTAGGTCCCATCAAATAATACGGCAGACGCTTTTCAACTTTGACATTCAAGAATAAAATTCAGTCAATCCTGTTTCGCAAAATTAAATTTTAAGGGATACTCTCTTGAATATATTTCCATCCCTGGACAAATATAACTTCGGGCCTTCTAATTTTGTACAAACAGACACATGAAAATATCCTTTGAACACAATTTTGAAGACTCGTTTCAGTGTATTCATATACCGAAGATATTAACGCCTCAATACTATATGTAAAGATGTATGGATGTGAATAAGGCAATGGAAGTTTGTAAGAATTGTACCAAGTGGTGTTCTTTGGTCCCTGCCTACTTCTATGGGGAAAAGACATGAAATTATGTATTCTATACAGTCTCAAAAAATACACCCTGTATGTACCAAGCTCTAACAGTCTTTCTGGTAACAAGATATGATAACATATTCACTTCGGGCGTTTCGACCGAATTTTTGGACCTCCAGGGAAATTGGTGTAGAACATTTTAATTTTAACCCAAATTTGGACAAATAGAGCAGTAAAAGTTACTCCTCGGAAATGTGGGTTACATTTTACGTCATTTTGAAGTTATGTCATAAACTGAATATTAAAGGTTTTAAAGACATTTTGTGTTAGAGCTGTATTTCTTGGTATATTCTGTAATAACTTTATTTCAGTATTTTGACTTAATGTCAAAGTTGTAGTTGGTTGAAGGTTTTACTTTGATACTGGTTCCTTGAACCAAGAGAGTAGATGTTCAAACCATTTTATGGTTATGTGGTATGTGGTTAAAACAGTCCCCGTTTAGTATTTTTTTTACAGGTATCAATCACATAAAACGGTTTTTCTGATCTATTTTCTTTCACATATAAACCCACTTTATCAGATTACTGGCGATTGTCATGATTACATCTGCAAAAGGTATGAAAGCATTCCGCAAGTATAAACATTCCTTCAGTTACTAGAGTTTAGTGTACGGCCATCTATGTGTTCAAATGACTGAACTATATAATATATAAAATATTATTTTTATCAAGTATTTCCTCACAGCCAACATGAAAAAAAGAAAAATCTTAAAAGAAATATTCCTGAAAAACATTTTTTGTAAAATTGACCAGTAAATACAATTTGCTTCATAGATTCAGTCTGACTGATCAAAACTTGCATAAAAACTTGCATAAATATTTCTTCTTCAATAACACAAATAACATAAAACTCGTAGTTATCTTCCAAAAAGAATCACAATAGTTATTCCTCCATTTTAATGGTCACAATATAGGTTTTCAATGGCGTAGTAAAAAGCGGCCATTCATTTTATTGATCACAATATATTTTTATTTTATTCCCGTCTTGTCCTAGGACCGAGGAATAAAGAAACTGCTTGCTTAGCAGTCAGCAAGTATTGGCCTTTTTCTGAATATTGACTGGAAAATAGTGGTTTCTTTTATGAGCTTTTGAATTATCTAGCTTTATGAAAGGATAATGTCTACCTACTGTCGAACTAGTGGCAATTTCATTAAGTTTAATGTTGATATATAATATGTAATGTAGATAATTCAAGATAAATAATAAATTTAATCTAATAATGTCCCACTGCTGGGCAAGGCACCCTCCGTAATGACGAAGGGGTTAGACCTTGAGTCCGCCACGCCGGCCTAGTGCGGATTGGGAACTTTGCATGTTCAAAAAATCTCTCAGGTTGCATCACGATGTTTTCCTTCACAGTTGGAACAAGTGATAATAATTTCAAATACACACATAATTTCGAAAAGTTATTAGTTATAGTGTGTTGCCTCGGGTTCGAACCTGTAACCACTTGCGTGGGAGGTACCAACTTATACCACTCAGCTATCACTAATTTTGTTTAATAAGATTACAGTATTATACAGATCTAAAATACCAATTTTATTTCGCAAACTGGCTCCGTTTATTCATATTCGCTCTCAAGGCAAACGATAATATGCAGCCTATGGTAATGAACGATTAAGCTCCGAGAGGAAACTTCTTTTGAATAAATAAATATGTAAATACATACATTTAGGCTGAGATTTCGGGAATCAAATTGAATGTAGGCATTTTAGCCGCGGCGTATTGAGTAGATACTGTTCTGTTTTTGTGTAAGAAAATAAGTATTTTTCTTGTTATAAGAAACGTTGTTGAATCAAAATGTTTCAAGAGATATTACAAAATAGTTACGAACGAAAAACGATTGGAATCAGTGTGATGGCTATCCACTACTATCAACTATTGACCAATTTAGAATTAATAAGCGATCAGCGCAGCGCGAAAGTACCGTCTGAAAAAAATCGCGCTACTGCTTACTATGAATCATACAAGCTCATAGTGGGAATAAAAATTACAGCATAAGTAGTAAGTAAGCCTTACTCGTGATCATCTCGTCTTGTTATATCTTAAGGTGTAAGCAGAGTTGTATGAAATACAAGGACGTTACGCCATTTACAGTGTGTACGCCATTACATAGTCCTACGTAAACCTAATGCCATTTTAATAATAATGCGGATTCTTTAATAGATGAAATCATTGGCAGTTGCCAGTAAACTCAAAAAATGGGTTTATATGTGAAAGAACATAGATCAGTTCTTACCGTATCCGTATTTGTCATTCTTGTACATACATTGCTTTCCTTCTTTTAACTATTAACAAATATTCATCTTAAATACTTCTAAATTGACAACACTTACCTTACCAACCACCCCAAAAATGGCCAGTAACATCCAAAATTATACCACATAACCCTCTAAAAAGTCACAACCATTCATTTAGTCTTGACCGTCGTATCTCAACCCTTACCGACAAAGGGGTCTGACAGACCCCATTAATCATTAGGACACTGACACCTAATTAACAATTGAAACGTCTGAAGGCCGGTAGGGTCTGTGAGACCGTCTCGGGTCAGTTGTTCTCGATTATCTTGGACTGTAGGTATCTTTGTTAATTTAGCTTTGAGGTAAGTCGATTGTAGTCCGATTATTTTTAGCTATAACTTTATATTAATAATCTGGTCATGTTTATCTATACTAATATTATAAAGCTGAAGAGTTTGTTTGTTTGTTTGTTTGTTTGAGCGCGCTAATCTCAGGAACCACTGGTCCGATTTAAAAAAATATTTCAGTGTTAGATAGCCCATTTATCGAGGAAGGCTATAGGTTATATAACATCACGCTACGGTCATTAGGAGCGGAGTAGCAACGAAAAATGTTACAAAAACGGGGAAAATTTTGACCCATTCTCTTAGGTGACGCAAGCGAAGTTGCGCGGGTGAGCTAGTAACTTTATATTAATAATCTGATCAATTTTAATGGTAATAAAAATGGTATTTAATATTTCTCATACAGGATACATACAGACTTACTGCATCTAATTCATACGGGACCCGTTTTAAATTATATTTTCTAGTATCGTTTTACTTCAAGTCTATTTTTTTACAAGTTTTCATCAATTTTATTTATTGTATGGCACCAGGGTATAGGTATCAATGTCACCCTTTGTTTCATATGTTTTGTCCGATTCGAATTCCTGTTTGTAAATCTTGTATAATAACTGCGATAGTCATATAACGCAGCATTTTTTTCTTATAAAATTATCCACCCACCCCGGTTTGTGGTTCCTTTTATAACTGTTATTAACCTTTTACTGTTGTCATGTTAATAACACGCATCTACGAAGATTTCCTATTACACCACTTCAAAAGATGGTACTCTGACCAATATAATTACCAACCCTTGTACAGCACCTAAACACAAATTCAGCGTTACCATCCAATTTGTCGGGTATAATAAGATATATAGGTACAATAAAGTAAGCGGCAGTGGTACAAATGATTCCTACAGAACGCGCAAGTGCTAATACTTATCTCGGTATTCATCTTTCAAGGGTTCTTAATTAGAATCGGCTGTTGCGAGTTTTGGGGTAGTTGGGGTACAGACGGACAGATTTTTTTGCGTCTTGTCTTCTTTAAGCTTAAATAGTCGTTAGTAGTTATTGTAATATTAAACCAACTATCAATAGCAAAAGTGGTAATTAGCAAGTGCAGACTGAAAACAAAATATTGGAATTTAGATGGCCAATATTTTTTAAACAACTGAACTGATTTGATAAAAAATGGCGAGGTAGAGGTGATAAGAACATAATATATGCGACAACATAGGCATAAACAGGCAATTTTTTTAATAAGGACTGAGTTAAAGAGACTATAATTGCCAGTCGGCAATTTTCAGTGGTTATAATTCCATTAGGAAAAATAAATACGTTATTTGTTATTAGTTTTAAAATATACGCAGAAATACTCGAAGAATGTTTATGGGCTACTTTTAATGGTGATTCAAAACATTCAAAAACAGTATCCAAATAAAAATCTGCGACAAAAAAATATCGCAAGCTACCCTCCAAAGTCGCTCGTCTACACAAGACCACTTAAGAAACTGTTGCTCGCGGGAGACAAAAGGAATTCTGTCTGATTTATCGTGAGCTTCGACTAATGGCGGATTTTCAGATATAAATTACAACGCAGGCCGACCGCAACAATTAACAATGTTCCTTAATGTATCGGAGAGATTTTGATACAACGCTCTCTTGGATTAATGTTCATGTTTCGCTTTTGAAGTTTCCTGATTGGTGATTTGGAGACTGGCAATTTGTTTTAGAAGGTTTTTAGGCCTAGGTTTCTAAGTTGATTGATTTGTGCCTTAATAAGAACTGGGAACTCAATTTAGACTTATAAAGACGAATTAAAATGGATTTAACAATGTTTTTTTTTAAAAGCTATGCTACCACTGACATAATTGTCTTTTAACTTGTCTTAAGCCCAATAAATACTTACAATAAGTACTTACTATGTTGAATTATTTACGTTGAATACGTATTCTTTTCAATTCTACTTGGATGAAAAACTAGATGATCATAATAATAATTCAAAGTCCATCAACGCTATAAACTATACTATCAGTGGAAACATTTGCTGGGCATGGTCCTTACCTATTGCAAGATTAAACATGTCTCCTGAGTATTGTGATAATAGACTAGGGTTTAAGTTCTATTCACGTACAAGAATTACTCGGCAAGCACGGGTAAACCATACTTTATGATTTCTTCTTGATGCCATATCAAAAAGACATCCTTAAAAAGAACAGAATACTTCTCCCTTTCCTCAACTTACCTCCTCCACAAGTAGCCGAACACAGCGACCCAGGAGTGGCCAGCCAGTGGTACCTCGGTCTGGAGCAGGAGGAGCCATCACCACCACACA
Source organism: Anticarsia gemmatalis (assembly GCF_050436995.1). Classification (NCBI taxonomy): domain Eukaryota; kingdom Metazoa; phylum Arthropoda; class Insecta; order Lepidoptera; family Erebidae; genus Anticarsia; species Anticarsia gemmatalis. The sequence goes on along the minus strand of NC_134767.1, from coordinate 8,977,720 downwards.
CTCCGCACTCATCGACGCGGCGTGTGGACCCCACTCGGAGATCACAGCCGACTCGCTGGGGACAAATATGAATATTTAGAATGATTTTGGGTTAACTTTTGGTAATATGGTCCGATAAGAACTTGACTAGTTTAGGTATGAAGTAAAGAAGCTGCATCGCTTAGTTCCTATAATTTCTTGGCTAATATGGTTGTTCTCTGCATATAACACCAGTTTTCAACCAAATTGGTACTATTCAAATATGCGTTTTAACCTCTTGGTTGCATGCATTCCAATGCATAACAGACTTAGATTTTTATAATATTAGTAAGTATGGATTTTGACGACATCACTGTCACAACTGTTACCATTGTTGTCGAGGGTTGTCGTTTGATTCCCACATGGAACATAAAAGACTCCACGAGAATCCCTCTCAAGATGGATTATTTTCTTCAAAATGTACACAAATTCAAAACGTTTAAGCCTAACTCAGCTAAAACTGTTCCGCTATATACAAGCAGCCAATTTTTTTGGAAATATACCAATAAAGTTACGTAATATTTCTATCTCTACATCTCTCTCAGCAATTTGTTACACTAGACCACTAACTCACATTCAATTTCCGTTGTGTTACGGAACTACGGCTCAATTACATGGATGAACGTCTCACACTTGACCACTGGGCTGGAAAGATACTTGTCGCTTCAATCTTTTGATATATCTTTGGAGATTGAAATTGATATGAATATTATTTAGATTTAGGAAAGATTTTTGAAGGTATTGAAATTTATGGTGTAGGGATTATTTACAGTTAATGCCAGTTGGTCGGCAGTTTGATACTAACATAAAATTTTAAACAAGTATAAGTAGGGAGATTTGGAAGGAAAGGGGGCAGGCCTTTGGCGAGCGGGTCATCTAACTTGGCTGAGCAAAAAGATCACTATCTCAAGTTACTTCCGCTATTTTCCGACAACAGGCTAGCTTGTTGGTTTAAATATGCTTATTTTTTTACAAAGAACGAACATTCAGAGCAAGGAATCTCAAAATGGTTACTTTTAGACCACGAACTCTTGCGTGGAAATCGAACCTATGACCTACTGGCAAATTGACATACACGAAATTAACTACTGTACTAGTTGACTAGTTGCTGTATTTTCAGCTGAATGCCAAGAATTTTGTTTAAGTACACATAAAGACTACAAAAGTGAGTATTGCTGTCTCTTTTCTACATAATAACTACAGCATGTTCAACAAACTAGCGCTTTCCCAATGAATATTTTATGAATGTATGCAGAACCGCACTATATGTCACCCTTGTAGCAATTTACACTACCTGTACAGAACAAGTAATTGTAAAATACGACCTTATTACTTAGTTCACACAGTTCATTTTCATTTAAACGTACGTTGGACTTAAGCTACTTTACTCTGCAGTTAAAATATACTTTATGAAGCAGAAAATAAGGTTTATTTTTGTTTGAGAGAAGTTTTACTTATTTGTACTAAATTAAGGAAATAATTTTTGCTTTGTTATTACATGTTAATAGTCTCATTAGTTTTAATTGAGTAGTCTATGTCGGGTTTTATTTGGGAAATAGAAATAATAGTAGTCAATCTAGTGTTGAAAGTATTGAAGATGCTTAAAGATCCTATTATCTTAATATATTGGTAACTTATGCCAATTTTCATCACCATCTGTCAGCGAAGTGTCTTCACCAAAGATTTCTTCACTCATAAAGCATTTGGCGAAACAAAAATATAGTATAAGACCATTACTTTATTAAAAGTAGTCGAGAGTGGCAACGCAAGTAATCAGTTTTTGGGCTGTACTTTTGAAAATTTTAAGTACATCCAATAAAAAATAGTTGCAGAAAATAGGTCACGGTCTATTGACTAAGTTTGCGTCTGAATGACGTCCTAAATTCGTAACTTTATGTATCTCATACTCCCTCGTTACCGTACTAAATTGTTAGACTATAGCAGGCCGGTGGTGCCTTTTTGTTTCTGTTCATGCATCCAATGAAATAATGCGTGATATGATTTTGGTAGACATTTATTAATTCTATCACAGAACACCTTCACCAAGTCTTCTAAAACACCTCCTCCTCTCAAATTCACTCACAAATCGTCACAGATGAAACATAAATCCAGAAAATCAGTTTGAACCACATTTGAGAACATAAATTAGAGCGATATGTACCTCGAGGGTGTCTCATCGTTTATTCAGAAGCCTGAATTTAGAGGATCACATTGGCTTCGAATTTTCCGATTATCATAATAAAGTAGGTTGTCCTTTCTCTTTTTAACTTGTGTGGTTGTTTGTGGGTGGAAAGAGAGGTAAGATGATGCCTTTAGTCGGAGTTGGTAGGTCTAGAATTATGTGTTGGTACTAGAGGTATTTTTTGACAGTTGATGTTTTTTGTTAGACTATTAGTGGTGAATTGCTTCGATAAGTTGGACAGGAATGCTAATCGTTAGATTTTGGTACCCATTGGGTTGGGCAAAGTGGTATTTTGTCTTTTATTAGCCCAATACAGCTCAAAGTTTAGTAACGTGCTTGGTGTATGGTAGTAGGCTTGCTGTCAATTACATGGAAATAACTTTGTAAAAGGGCTGTAAATTGTTATTAATCATTATTATGCCGTTGTTATTGATCACTATTATGACATTGTTATTAATTTGGAAATATTGACATTTAAAAAGAGCAAGCCGTGAGTTTCTTGCCGTATCTTCTCACGAGCAACAGCTTTTCCGAAACGGTGGTAGATAAAAAAATATTTTGACGATTTCAAATACTTGTTAAAGTTTATGAAATAAAGAATATTTGACTTTGACTTTGACTTTGGCTATTTTACAAATAAAAATAGATTAAACTCGTATATCACAAAATGATACTCACGAAGTATCTAACCCTTCTTAAATTGTAATCTAGTTTGTAAGATATTTCGATCTCCTTAGCATCTGTATTATAAGTAATTTGTATATTTTCCACGCGGAAGTAAATATTTAGTACTTTTCCTCCTTATTCAATCATGATTTCTAAATCTTCCGCGTTTTTATGCCGTAATTCGTTTGCTTATAAGCCTTCCTCGTGGAAAAGCAAGGTTTTCTAATTGAAAATAATATACTTTAGCAAGTACGTATCAAATCATTCTGTGGTGATATGGATTAAATACACATTGTACGAAACCAGTTAAGGTATTGTTTGCTATAGTACGTTCGTTGACTGTACGATTCTAATGTGAAGATATCAGTGAAGGTATAAGTGTATGATTAAATAAAACTATTCGGTTATACGAGCCCAAAAGATATTTATTGATCGGACCTTCATATATGGCCGCCGGAGAATCTTAACACCGCGATTCAGAAATGTGCGTCACATGTACAAGGCCCTCTAGTAGGCGACGCGGTGCACCCTGTCACATGATCGAACAGGTATCATAAAAGGAAAAATTACTATAGTATACTTTAATTAACCTCTCAAGCGCCCGGCCACCGTGTCACGGTTGAATGTTCTACCCCCGTCAAGCGTCCCGCCACCGTGGTACGGCAAAACGATCTTGCATTTAAAAAACGTAAAAAAGAAATGCTAAAACTATGTTTATCCCTTTCAAACATATTTGACATTGAAGCTGATGAAACGAGACGACGATCTAATGCACACACTTGAATAAGTGGTTGATATAGGCCAGAGAGCACCTTAAACAACATCTGACCCAATGACATGTTCCTTTATGACCAATATTGTAAATCCTTTTTTTAACTAATTTTAAAGATTTGAGTATATTTTACAGTTGGATTTTAATGTCATTATTCATTAACTACACGATAAGACCTTTCGTTATATTATTTTTTTTGCCTAAAAATATTTTTTAGACTTTCTTCAAACACATGCCTAAAGCACAAAATATTCAGATTAAACCGACTATTGTACTACCACTATCAAATATTATTTGTGGTTTATTTTTTATATCTATAGCAAATTTAATGTAGATTTCAAATATATAAGGTATGACTAGGGTGTTAGTATTAAAATATGACGGAATCGGCGCTTAAACGCCAACCGCCAATTCAATTTCGCGCGCCATTTTTGGCCTGGACGCTTAACGGTATATTTGAATTTTGACGTTGGGGCGCTCGAGAGGTTAACATAATATTGTTATCTGGGGGGCTTTCACGTATCATAGTTGACAACTATTTGAAAGCCAACTATGCTGTTCATTGTTTACTTCTTTACATTATAGTGATCAGCACGTCACGTCAAAGCAGCAATGTACTGAATAGTGACCATCAATTCGACCAACATTAGTTTCCAACCTTTTGTTACAGTAAACCGAGATGATACAATTTAAAAATTAAAACACACTCAAGCACAAACAAAATCTTTCACAACTTCGAACACGTTCCACAAAACCATTGACCAATCAAGTGAAGGCAAAGTTTCAAATAAGTATTCGTGACGCGCTCAAGATTATGCAAATACTCTGAAACTTTCCACTTAAATAATATATGAAATTATGCAAAACACCGCTGAGTAACGTCTCATCATACTTGTATCACTTTTTGAGTGCTATTTTAAACTTTACGTGGACAATATCAGTTTGAATGGTTTCTGCAAAGACTAAAAGTCCACTTGAAGTGTTCGGGAGTTCGGGTCAAAGTGTTTGGGAAGTTTTTTTTGAGGTTTTCGCACGAACACGGATTTTTGGGGGTTAGGAAACTTTGAAGATTTTATGTGATTTTTTTATCGATAATTTCGGTGCTATGGGTTTTACCGTTTTAACTATAAAGTTCTTTACAGGAAACGCTTAGTAATGATTGCAGTTTTTATATTCTCAGAGGGTTAAATCTTACTACATACATATTCGGTTCGGCACGTTCTGTCCCGCAATATTTGTCGAACAACAAAACCCAACTCGACTCAGTTGTTCAACTTGTACCGATCGGGTTCATCTACACACACAGTTTTGCCGCCCGGCTAGGCCGATTAATGCGCAACTGAATACGTTTGTAGCAAACCCGACACATTACAAAAAAATCTTGTAAAGCCCAATTATATGGTAGAAGTGGTATCATGTTGACTCTTAAAGGAGTGAGATACGAACCCACAACCTCATGAACGAAATGCCTCAGTCATTTGTCCATCGTCAATATTAATTACTTAGATCATTAATTATTTAGTTGTTTTTCAAATACTAAAAGTTTTTTGCTAAAGTCATTAATGTCCTAGACATCTCTTAGGTTTCTTGTATTGTAAGTCACTTAAAACAAATGACTCCCTCGAGTCTCGCAGAATTGTTAGTTTTATTATCTAAATGTAATTGTAATCACATTAAAAACAAACTACAAAAAATAAATTTGACTGCCTCCGTGGCGCAGTGGTTAAGGTCGCCAAGCCGCTACCATTGCATCGGAAGCTCGTGGGTTTGATTCCCACACGTGACACACGTGGTTTCTGGTCTGGTTGTACTTTATGTCCGTTATTTGTATGTTTGTAAAAGTCCCGGCGATACAAGAGCTATTCTTAGTGCAAATGCGAAAAACGCGCAATACCACAAACTCTCGATATTGTCGTGGAAAACCACTTTAAATCGATTATCTTGAAACAAAAAACGAGCCGGTTTTGCAGGAAATTTTGTTAGTAACGCTGATTAAATTTCAGAAACGATAGTGAGGCACACTGTCAATTTGTACCACTATCGATTATCGATTACTATCGAGAATTTTAATCAGCGCTTGTAGCGTAATTCAAGGGAACTAATTATTTCGGGTAATTTAAAACCGCTTTTCACAGCGACAATGTTATATCAATAAAATCTGGTTGGGAATTGGCATTCTTTCAAGAACTGTTTTAAAATTATAATAAGTAATTAAAATTCTTAAATGAATGATGAGTGCTAGGTTTCATCATAATGTTTTTCTTCATTATGAAAGCAAGTGATCATTGTGCGAACATATTAATAACTAGCTGACCCGCGCAACTTCGCAAGCGTCCATTAAGAGAGAATCGGTGACATTTTTCGCCGTTTTTGTAACATTTTTTACTGGTACTCTGCTCCTTTTGGTCGTAGCGTGATAATATATAGCCTAAGTCCTTTTTAGGGTATCAAAATATCTCCAAACCAAAATTCATGCAAATTGGTTGAGTAGTTTAGGCGTGATTGAGTAACAGACAGACAAACAGAGTTATTGTCGAAAGCACGGCGTGACTTTGACTGGATAGTGCAAAAACATTGCATAACACAAAATAACCCCGCTAAAAAGTAATCTCAAACAAACTGATTGCTATTCTTTCTTCTCGCATTTTCTTTAGTAAATAAAAGATATATTTAAAGGATAAAACTGTGGCAGTAAACTAAGTCATGATTGTGACTGGAGACTTGCCAGAACTAACCCTGGTCGAGTTAAGATTGGAAGATATTATATTTTATATTTTCTGGCGCATAATCAAATATAAAAAGGCTCCATCTTGCTGTAGTAAATATATTTTTGCTGAGGTCAGAAGTTTTACATTATATAAGTATGTGTGCTGTCCATACTAAACTTGATCGCATGGATCAATGTGAATATGACTATTTTTTTAAACGTTTACTGTTAAACTTCTGAACTAATTTGGATGAAAGATGCTATAGGCAAATTATATTAATAAAAAAGTAATTCTTAAAATTTTCTTGCGACAAAAGTGTACCAGCCTTTGTTATAGTTCTAACAATCAATGGAATATAAATCGTATGTAATCAAAATCTAAGTTCAAACAAGTACCCGAGAAATTAAAGATAGAATCGGATAAAAAAATTAAAAAAATCCGGTACATAATGTAAGTCTTAAAACATAACCTGTATCTATGTACCCCATTGTGCCCATTTGATGCAATTTTTCTAATAAGTTTGTCGTTTAATAGTCATACTTAAACGAAGACTAAAAAAAGAAATTCTTTTTAATAATTGTATTGGTAAATCACAACAATTTGTACTCAACTAACAGCAAGAACCATAACACAAAAACAAATCCATTCTAATCTAGAAGCAGAAGAAGCAAGAAAAAACAATTAATTAACCTATTTGAGCGTTCCTAAGCTTGGATCCTTTTAGCGTGAAACAAGGGAGAAAAACTACAGTGTATTGAAACCTCTGACACAATGGCGGATGCGACCTGACATCATCAGGGAATGGGGACGCGAAATAATAAGGCTCCTGGTTTGGTTCAAAGTAGAAGAGGAAGCGGTAAGAAATTCGTGACTGAAATGACTAAAGGCGAGTGGTGCGGTTCGGAATATATAACATTTTTATATGAGTGAAAGTTGAGTGGATTAAGAAAATTTCTGTAACTCAAAGCAACGCATTAATGACTCTATAGTTGTATTATTTATATAAGTAAGATTAAGTAAAGCATGGAGAAAAACACTGTAATGGATATTATTTGCAATCGAAAGTAAAGTCCCTAATCTGTACTTGGCCATCATAGTGAACTCAAGACCAAGTATAATGAGGGAGGCTTTGATTCCACCACGCTAGCCAAGTGCACGTGAGCGGACTTTGCACCTCATAAAGAAAAGGTTCAAAGACTTTTTTTAAAGCGCAGGGTGTTTTTACAATGTGCTCATTCACCGCAAAACGCTTTACTATTATTTACAATGCACATGATATAAGTTCGAAAATCAATTTATGTGTTAAACCCTTAAACTTTTTAGGTATAAACCGAATCTTTAAAACAACGTGATTATTAATGCAATTTGCTTTCTTAGTAATAATATGAAATTCAAATCGCTGTCACTTATAATTTAGTCCAAGTGAGTGTGGCGCGGGGCCTCGGTGCGCCTTTGTCCTAGGTACGAGGTTTGCTCCCGTTTTTAAAATTAAAACTTTGCGGCCCGGAATGTTAAGCTTGTGTACACTGCTAATATTTCGCGCGACCAATCGTCAACTGACAGAGTTTTGGAATATGTTTTTCATTGATGTTGTACAGTTTTGTTGTTTCTGAGATGTATTTTAGTTAGTTGAAACGGTTAACATTGATATTAAAATAGTAAACTTTAGTACATAGCCAGTTGCGCTCATCGGTTTGTAAACAATCTGTGGGTTAAGCAACCGCTGGCGCGGTCATTCTGAAGATGGGTGACCGCATACTTGTATTTGATCTGGGCGTCTCCGAGCTTCGGAGAGCTGGTAAAGCGACGGTCCCGATTGTTGTCTACTAAGATAATAGTCGTTAAGCCATGTCAAAGGGCTATTGGGCGGCTTGACCAACTTTGACACTAGGTTGACCACTAACCATTGCAGGCGCTTCAACCACTAAAAAACATAAACTAAGATGGAATACTTTTTATGATAATAAAATTCAGTGTTTGATCTTATATAAACCTTTTAGAAGTGTAACGTAGTTACTAAGTTATCACACCCAATAAATTAGTCTTACATACACACTACTAAAACCCGCTTAACTCAACAACAAAACTTAATCACACTTTAACAAAAAACAAAATAGAATACTCCATTCATTCAGTTTAATACAAGAGAAAATCTTTATTTCGTGAATCGAAAAACAACTCGACACAATTACTCTTGAACATTGCCGGAAAGAAAGAAAGAATTTAAAACAAAGTCTTTCCTGATTGTTTGGAAACGAAGCAACTCTATTCTGTACACCTTCAATATAAGAACAGATTAAAATTGTTCTAGATTTTTCTTGAAGGATAATATTGCTTCGGAAGTTTTTTTTTGCTTTAGTTTTTTAAGACTATCCGAGTATTAATCATTTTTTTCTTATAAAAAAAGTTGAAAGGCACACGTTTAGGTTTAACGACATTTAGGACAGCTTTTTTTGGAGGTTTTTTCCGTCTTTTGGAATTGCTTTCTTGCTCTTGTGTCGCGGGGTCTTACAAACAACGGACACAAAGTACAACCAAACCCACAATAATTATTTGTGGATCGCACAAATAATTGTTCCGTGTAGGAATGAAACCCACGACCTCTCGACGCTATTGACCACTGCGCCACGGAGGCAGTTTTTGCGGTATATGCGAGGAGCGCTAATCGGTTTACCATATAACATTTTTTCAAAGCTACTCGGCAGTAAAAGCCAATGAAGGAAAGAAATCGCTGCTTGGTTGAGAGATCTACCACACAACAAATTTTGCATTAAATCTGTTCAGCGCCCCTAGCGTGTTTTGTTAGAACAATTTTCTTTAGCGTATTTTAAATGTCAAATGCTTGCTACGAGACTCTGCCTACTGTAGTATATCGATTTACTGGACACAGCAAAAACAAACCCCAGAAAATGTTCTCCTTACAAAAACACATAATATCTTCATTACTCTCACACCTAGGTAAAAGGAAACTCTTTTATGGATATTTATGTTTGAAAACAAAAAGACTACAACCTGCAAACGATCTAGAATGAGAGCCACCGCCATATCGTTATTGGAATTATAAATTCTCGTTTACCAAGTAATAATGGTAATGGTTTATGTTTTGTTGAAAGGTTTCAGAAAATGTTTTTTCGAAACATTTTTTTTAGATTGTGTCTTGGTTGAGAGATTATTTTGGATTTGAAAAGATGATTTTTTATATTGTCTTTATGGCGCTATCAGTAGAAAGTACGTGACTACGTAGAAGTGTAAAGTTCAAATCCAGGCCGAGCCAAAAGTAATTGTTAACCTTTTCTGTTTAACAATTTTCTCTTAGAAATTCTCAATGATTGATCTGAGTCAGGAAGCTGTTGTCGTGGACCTCCGTGCCTCAAAAAGCACACCTCTGAACAATCGTGTTGGTCTACTTCCCACTAGGCCATGAGGCTATGAGAGTGATTTAATAGAGAGTGCAAGAAAAATATGATAAAACAATAATAGTAGAAAAAGAAGGTTACAAAACTTCGGAAATTTACCATAAAATGTACCACAGTGTAGGTCACAAAGACGATAAAACATACTCATAAAACTACATAATTAAAAAAATAACAATAAACAGACTCATAGCAGACAAAGGGTCCCTATTCCCAAAACGCCAGTACATAAAGTTGAAACTGCTACAGAGTTGATTAAACAAAAATATGTTGCAAGTTCCCTACAATCAGACGAAGAGAATTTGCATTCTAGCGACGAACGAATTTGATTATAATTACTGAAGCTGGTTTCAGAATAGGGGTTTGTTTTGAATGGATTATAGGGAGGGGTTGACAATTGTGTATTGGGATGCAAATAGTGATTGTGGATTAGTCTTAAATGTTGTTTTTGAAAGATATAGAACGGTCTTGCGTTTGCAGCGGTTAATTAATAGCGTCTACTGATTATATGATCATGAGTTCGATTACCGACACGTGTAAACATTGATTAAAATGCTTTTGTAAAACGTTCTCTTGCGGCCACTTATCTACAGAATGCTAAGGCCAATTGTAACATAACCTAATAATCCTAGCAGCCAGTGAGCATAAATAGCTACGAGCGCCTCAATAACATTCAAGAAAAGTACATCATCAAATTACTTAAACATTCAAAGATCCACTCAATCGAAAACAAAACGCTCGCCATTTCAACGTCCATTCAGAACCACAATCGAATAGAAGATAATTAATTATCGCCAAAACCCTATACTTCCATTTGTTTACAAACAAAAGAGCACTTTGCAAACTTGAAATGCCTTTTCAATATAGAAAATCAAAACTGCGGTGCTGAGCCATTTATAAAATCAGTTTTGGGAGCCTCGGGTTACTTGTTAGGGAGTTGGCACACTAGCAGTAAGGGTTTTACAGTGAAATTGACATGTAATATTCAAGTACCCTCTTTATTAGAACTTCAATACGTAAATGGAGTTGAATAGATTGTTTCTGTGGTCGAGCAAGCACATTTACACTTGGTTTTTGAAATACTGGTCAGTTTGTTAATGAATTTAGCTAGCTTATATTTGTTTCATATAATTATATCAATTTCAGATTTTCTTGTTTTAGTTTACAGCTTTATGTATCCAGTTATTTAGCCTTGACCAATTACACTATTAGTATAAAATGCTTTTTTTTTTAGGTTCAAAAAAATTTCAGATACCCTCTTGGCATTACATACAATTAAAAGATTTGATTTTCTGGTACCACTGCAACTCATACGTTTATTCATAAATATTAGTGATGATTTATTTAGTCATACACAAAATCACGCCTAATTCCCAAATGGGTAGACAGAGACCAAAGAACGCCACTTGGTACGATCTTCCTAAACTTCCCTTGCTTTATTCACATACATACATCACATCAAACACGATCGCAGGTTACGACTACTACACACCTCACTAAATCATTTTGTCTATAATAAAATGTCGATCCACAACGTGCATATTATCAGCGTAAAATAATCCAAAATGTTTAGTATTTATTATTCGTGGTTACGCTAGCAAATAATTTTGTTGTTGGCATAATCTCGTGCAATATTTAGCACTAAATTTCATCACCAAAGCTGTTTATTTTCAACGTTATTCGGATTTGAATTTAGGATTATTTTGGTGCTATTTTGACGATGTTTTGATTTGTATGTGATTATATTTTCGGGATGGATTTTAATCAGTTAAATTAATAGTCTGATGTTGTTGTAGTTAGTGACTAGATTCATTTATGAAATGATTACTTCTTTAATCGATAATAAAGCGAAAGGCTTATTCTGGTAATCCCTTGGTTAATAATGTAATGTAAAAAGTGGTTCAACATTATCTTTAATCAGTAGACAATATTGCAGTGATCTTGATATGAAATTAAGTTGTATAATATTCTAGACATCTTTCTATATTTAATACGCGTATAAGTACGTACGATGTAGGTAGAGGTGTATAAAATTATACTCGCTTAGCGCCTTTAAAAATGTTAGTACCATGTAATAGGGGGGGCAAACCTTTTGCCATGTACCGAGCACTTTACCAAATTTCAGACTACTTCTTGGAACAGTCTAACTTAAATTAGAAACATACCAATAGCACTTTGTCCGTCCTGGGAATGAAACTCGGGACTTCGTTGTCATCAATCGGATACTCTACCGACCACGCCGCGGTAAGTAACATAAATAAGTATTTTACTATAAAGTCTTAAAATGTGCAAGTCTCTTTACAAAATGTCTGAGTAAATATTGTTGAGCGGCTACAAGTCGGTCTCGTCAAAGAAGGCGTCGCCAGTTATTGTTGACAGAACCACTGGCGCCGGCGTTTCATCATTCATTTTGTAAGTTTAGTTTATTATTTAATTTTACTTCAAATTATTTAGCTTTTATTTCAGTCTTTATGTAGTACTATAAACTTAAGAGTTCAAAAGGCAATACAATTTATAATTCAAGAACGTTTTAGAAATAACTATCACCGTGTTTAAGGCGGTAGGGTACACATTCATAAGGTCTCCAGTTTGATTTTCCAAATAAAATATATAGTTTTAACTTGTTGGTGAGAGAAAACTTTTTGTCTAAATCTTGCATTTCTGAGAATGTCTCAAATAGGTATAATAAAAATTAATTAATCTTCATTGGCCAGCGTGGTTACGTTAAATCTAGACTCTTCATTTCTTCACCGACTGTCACAATTTCCGAAAATGAGAGCTGAAATTTAACGTGCCTTCCAAAACACGGATATACAAGATGGTCACTCATCCACAGAACAACCTCAGCAAGCGTAGCTTAATTTCAGAGATCGGTCCGCGTGACTGTTAACTAAGCCACGAGCTCCTCTCCTTCTCCTCATCCTTACTACGCCTATTTTTATATCATAAAATGTCTTCTGATAGCGGAATATCCTTAAAAACTTGAAATCATTACAAACACAAAGTCCCAACTGCGATTTTTTCAGTTTTCCCATCGCAAGTGTAGTTTCACGCACTCCTTCAAGCATAAAAGGGTCTGCACGTGTGAATGGAGATCACTCGTCCGGCACGGATTAACCGTGTGCACATCCACTTATACTCTTAAAAAGTTTCCTTTGCCAAGCCTTTTTGGATCTCCATATCCTATTGGGTGGAGTTTTTAATCTTATGTCGGGATAGCATTGTTGTTGCGTCAGAGAATCATATTTTTTTTTGCTGGCGACGAAAAATCTGTCGCTATATAATAGTCAATTTATGGTAGCGGTATATTCCTTTTTAATTTCCAGATTGCAAAGGTGTTTTAGGTAGTAAATATGTCATTAATTCATTGTCAATGTCAATGTCATTTTCAATAATAGAAGTTAGTGGAATACTTGAAATACTTCGATGATTCTTATATTACCTTGTCGAGCCTGTAGATATCTAATTTACAAGTCACATTCAGTGTAATTCGAAAAAATGCGGCTGGGCAAGCTACATTTTGTGTTGAAAGACATATATATAATGTATTGACGAGTAGGAAACGTCAAATCGAACTCATTACTGTACACTGCAAGCACATGATTCTAGTTATAATGAGAGAGTGGTTGGGCCTTGAGTTTCAAACGCTTAGGTGGGAGACAAAATTTTGTTTTTTTTTCATATTTTGGACACTAAGTATAATTATAATTTTAATTACAAGTAGCCTACATAAATTTACCTTTCAAAATCATTCCAGAAACTAAAACTCCCTTAAATGTTATATTTAAATTAAAATAAACGAACATTTACTCGAAGTACACTCAGCATCTACTTTCAATGAAAATTTTCCAGTTTCACGTCCCTTTGTAAAACTTACGAAAACTTGGAAGTCAACCTTTTGGGACATTGAAGATATTTACCGAATAAATTGTCCAAATGTGTAAGTTATTTGACTTGATTAAAGTTACACTTTGAATCTTTTATTCAAGTAGTTTAAGAGTAATACTAGCTGACCCGCGCAACTTCGCTTGCATCACATAAGAGAGAACGGGTCATAATTTTGAAATATTTTCGTTGTTACTTTGCTCCTGATGTTCGTAGCGTGATCATTTCGTGATTTCGTTCGTAGTTCTGGGCTGTTTTTGTAAAGTCAGAACTTTATAAACTATTTTTTATATAATCTGACCAGGGAAAAGACTTACGGAGGTTGAGATGACAATCCCACCTACCATATTTCTCTCTACAGAGTCAGCAATATCTCAAGCATTTGATTTTAATTACATCATAATTAACAAAAAGTATTATTTATTATATTATTTCACCTCTTTTAAAAGACTTGTATAAAAATTGAGCACACATAAAAATAACTATAAAAATCTTCATTTAAATTATTTCCTCAATTACCAAACATAAAATATCCACCCGGAATACCAAAAAATAATGCAAAAACGATACCTTATAAACAGCTCTCATGGAACTTATAAAAATTCTCAAATATATTTGTAGGGCAAAAGTCTCGCAACTCAATAACTAATACATTACAATTTCTGAAGAAGCCAGGTGGGCAGCAAAGTCAATTTGCTGAGATCGAGAACCTTATTGCATTATCAATAAGGTTGATATTAGAATGAAATTTAGTTGAGTAGGTGCAAAAAGTAAATGGTGAATTTGGGTTTTTATCACACCGTAGGGTTTTGTATGAGGTTATTTGGATTTCATTTGATTCTGGTAGATTTGGATGCCGGAGATTATATTGCTGCTTAGAGAGTCATGTTTGGAAAATAGACTCGATATAAATGAAGTGGATTTTTGTTGTATTTACTCCATTTGTGGGACAGCAGTTCGGGAAATTAGTAAGTATTTTTAGCGAATGTTTCAACAAACATATGAACAAACTTTCGGGTAGGCATTTAGGTATAGAAGTAGCTATTTATTTTTTGATCACGGCTTCCACGACTGTACGTGTTTTAAATTTAAGTAGCCATAGAAGTTTAATTTTCACTCTGATATCAGCTATCTAAGATCCAAATTTGGTCGGAATTGACATGTCGGATTTAAAGATAGTTTTTGTTATATAAAGTATTTTTTGTTATATAATGTAGACACTCCATAAATATTTATTTACACTATTGAAAAAATCGAAATAAATAGTTCAACAAGTTTATTTCTTCTGTTAATTTTATGTAAAAAATACGTCGTATTTTATTCCATTTCTCGTTGACAAACATTATTTGCTTTTATTCCGCAGAATTTAAACGCCCCTTATATTTACAATTCCGATACTAATCTATGGAAACAGTTACTTAGCAAGTCAAATATACCTCAAGGAATTAGAAGCGGCCGTAAAATAAACAATAAAATTAATTATCATTGTTATGAACAGTACTGGGTAGGGCTGCTAGAAGGACGAAAAATTGAGGACTATTAGAAATTTTTGGGTGTCCAGTATATAGGACAGTCAGAGGCGCCCATAGCAAGTTGCGCTCACCGGTCTGACAACGATCTGTGGGACGTGGGTGAAGCAACCGTTGGCGCGGTCATTCTATAGATGGGTGACCGCATAGTGGTATTTGAGCTGGGCGTCTCCGTGCTTCGGAGGGTACCTAAAAAGTCGGTCCCGGTTGTTGTCTACTAACATAACAGTCGTCAAGCTAAAGGCCTTTCGGGCGGCTTCAACAACTTTGACACTAGGTTGACCACTAACCATACGATAAGAAGAAGAAGGACAGTCTGGTTTTTTTGGCTTCAACTGTAACTACAGTAAACTTCTAGTGTTTCCTTTATAAAAGCCCTATAAGTACATACAATGACTGCCTCCGTGGTGCGGTCGGTAGTGTATGCGACTGCTGCGCAAGAGGTCTTGGGTTCGAAACCTGGGACGGGCCAAAAAGTCTTTTCTGAGATTTTCTGTTTTGAATTTGGATTTTTATACCGTCACTGTTGGTTTCCCTTTGTCTAAAGATGTCCCGAATACTCTAAAACTGTAACCTAGAATTGACCTTAAAAATTTGAGAAATTGAGCATAGCATAAATAACATTTTGTCCCAAATACCATAAAATTGTAACAGGCAACCCTGTAGTTGAGTGTTTCTTAGAAGGAAATTTACTCGAAAATTTCTACAATTTGTTGAAATGAACAATGATTGAAAACCCTTGAGTTAAACTGTTTGCTTGGTTTTGTTTGAATAAATGTTTTTCTAGTTAATATTGTGGGGAATTGAATTAAGGCTGTTTCAAAATGTTTGTAAGAAATTCTTACATAAGAAATAATTATTGGTATTCTGAAGGGCCTAAATAGTAGTCATTTTTATAAGCCCTTATATATTTAAGTTTTTAAATATTTTCCTTTACGTACTTTAATCAGCGACTATCATGTTATACACACTACACAGGTTAAATTACATAACCTACGAAATAAAGATAAATATTAAACGGTCCATTTTAATACATTTGAAGTCTTTATCTAAATGTATAAAATCATTGCTCTTAAATTTCAATATAAATCAAATATCATTTACAAAAAATTGCTTCAGATTTCTTTTGTTCCATTTTAAGAAACTCTCTAGTATTTACACCAGCTAAGATTTTCTGGTAAAGAACAAAAATCCCAATGTAATCCAGTCCAGACGCTTTGATATTTCTTTCTTAAAACTGTAACAACAATTGTACAATGCATTTCAGTCCCTAACTCAAGATTAGAAGTGTGTGAAATTGTAAAATGTGTTTTGTAAATAATGGAATGTTTGTGCGGAGTAAAATTTTAGGTTTATTTCGTAGAGTAGTAGTCGTTTTGAAACAAAATGTTGTACAATGTTTTGGATACTTTAGGCAATTAAAAATCGTTAGTAATTAGCTTTAGCCCTTTGCCTGACTCTACAGTCTACATACGTTTAGTATCTACCTTTTCTATCTTATTCCTATCCGCCCTATTATTAGCTCTTGTGTAGCGGGTAATTTAACAAACATACAAACGACATACACAGTACAACCGGACCCGAAACAACTAATTGTGGATCGCACAAATAATTGTTTCGTGTGGGAATCGTACCTACGAACTCTCGATGCAATCAATGGTAGTGGCGTGGCGACCGTAACCCTACTGTACCACGAAAGCGCTCAAATAAGATTAAAATCAAGAAAGAATATAAAAAAATCACACAAAATTTTACTGGATAACTGAAAATGTGAATTTCAAAATAAATTTTGTTACACTCCGGTGTAACAGCCACCCAAAAAAGGTGAGCTAACGTGTCAATACTTAAATCAACACGTTAGAATTTCCTTCTCAATATTCAAATAGAGTCCTTTACAAACTTACTGTTTCATTGCATTACTTACACTTTGATTTTCAAAACGACCTGTCCTTTCGTACAGTTTTGAAAAGTTCAGCACAATTTGAAAGGATCACTGATCTAATAAGGCTTTTGGGTTGTGTATTTTGGGCACGTGATGGGTTATTTTTAGATAGGGGTTTTTTGAGTTGGTTGTCTGAGCCTTGCGGTGAGTTGCTGATTTGAATATTGTAGAAAAAGTAAGGATTTTAAAGATGTGGGAGATGATATGTATTTTGATTTTGGTGTTACGTTATGTACTCCCTTGTCAATGTATTTGCTAAAAAGTCTCCGGTGCGGTTCTTAGTTCAGGGCCAAAGAGCTATTCCTAGGTATTTTTAGTTTATTTCTAAGTGCTGGCTCGTAGTATGGTTGTCAAGGGCTCACTTGTGCTTAGAAACTAACAGGAGGTTTGCCTGACTTCTTACTGGTCACGTCAGAGTTATGAGAGTAGCATGTATCGTGTATACACTTAGACACCATAAGCATACTCCTGCTCATTTGGCTAGTCTAAATGAAAATGGCGTTTTGTTTCCGATTAGACCTTGCAGGATACTTTATAGCAAATTTGTAAAATATAGCCCTCTCGTAATAATAAAAAATAGACTATAATCACGCACTGAACAGTGTCATTTTAAACAACAACAAAAAAAGATACCTTTCAAAAAGCACTCGATCAAAACAAACTCATAAGCAATTCTCTCCACAATATCATTGTACATCGTCCACATAACAACGTGCAGCCCAATTTGTTGTCCCGACACGCCGTTTTCGCATTGTTTTCACACAAAAAGGGCCTATTTATACCCGTGGCCGCTACCAAAGCATAACTAACTGAATTACTGCAGTGTGGTGTTATACGCGTCGAGTGGTGCAAGGGTTAAACGATAGCGGGGGATGTAGATTTTGATTTGAGTTTGTTTTGTATAATTATGAAAGATATGACAGTGTTTTGTAAAAAGTTGATATTTTACGATTACGTTTTCTTATTGCTGCTCTTAATGTTTGCGACTGATTAGTAGGTTTTAGGTTAGAGTCATCTTTAGGAAAAGGTGCTACGATATTTTCAGATTTTCATTTGTGTTTGTGACATACTCAAAAACGTCTGTTTTCAGGCTAGAAAGGAACTTCAAAACATTAAAAATTATTTATTTTTATGAATAACGATAGAACTTAAACGTTTTAATGATCAAGATTCTGTTGCATTATAAATTGTTCTGATAATAGAGACTTGCCACAACGCTGCCTCTGCTTGCCTAGTTTTTTAACAGCCATTTAAGCTTCCATCTTTCCAACCAAATTTTTCCTGTCTCTACTCAACGTTTTAAAAGTACCCTGCACAATTAAATACTCTTTTCATACAAATAGCCTCAAAACTCCACAAGTCAACGACCTACGCCCGCTTTTCCTATAAACTTGGTCCACAAACAGCCGGCCATTAAATATTCAGAACATGAACGTTCCTGGCTGAAAGCTAGACACGTCACAGATAACGACTTATACTTTTAACTAAATACAAATGGGATGTAACCAAATTGCTACTTACTTTTGCATTACGTTGTGGTCAGTTGAGGTTTGGGAACGATATTATTTATTTTTGCGTCTTTTTGTTGTTGTGGCTCAGATTGATTCTTGGGTTCAAATAAGATATAAGAGATGAGCAATCTTTCGATTAGTTGGTGTATCACAAATTATTGTATCTTGCTTATACAGTACAAAATAGGCAAGCTGTGAATACTTGAGAGTTCTCCAAACGGGCATTAAAAGGATATATAATTTTTTTTAAGTTATAATTTGGTGTGATTTGAGATTCCTCAGGAAGTGTAGAGAAGCACTAAGAGATGATATTTGGAACCCCCCCCCCCCCTAAAGGGATGAAATTCCACAAGCCGAAGCCACAATCGAAAAGCCTAGCATATAAAATTTTGCTTTCTTCACATCATAATTAAGTTCTATAAATAAAGCTATATCATAAAGGTATATAAAAATAACATGACCGATATAATGACGTGTCACCTCACGTGACAAATACGTTGTCACGTTGTGACGTGTTAAAAGAAGCGTGTTTATTGTAGAGAAAATAACATTAGCGGGATATTCTCTCACTATTGTCGAACGGCCGGCTATGGATAAATGTATGAGCGAGTGGCGCTGAAACTTGTAAAAAGGCCCGCACTAAGAATTGCTCTTGCGTCGCGGGGACTTTTACAAACATACAAGCAACGGACAAGGTAGGTAGCCAGACCCGAAACAATTATTTGTGGATCGCACACCCATGTGCTACGGTGGAAGTTTAAGTCTAAGTCAAACTATTTTTTGATACAGGTACATACATACAAACGACTGTTATCTTAATTGACAACAACCTGGACCGACGTTTTACGTGCCCTTGGAAGCACGGAAACGCTCAGTTCAAGTACCACTATGGGGTCACCCATCTATAGAATGACCGCGCCAAGGTTTGCTTAACCCACAGATCGTTTACCGACTGGTGTCGTGCTATACCCCAGGTAACTGGGTTGTGGAGGTCAGATAGGTAGTCTCTCCATGTAAAGCACTGACTCCCACGGAAGCTGACTCCAACATAGCTTGGAAGAAAGGCTAAGCTGATATTATTACACACAATTATATCAGCACATATACTATCAAACATTAACTCATATAATTCAAATCACACATAATTTACATAATTAGTTTCACTATTATTCAGGTACGACTCGACCCAGGTGCGCCGTTATAATTTCAACAGAATTCATAATAGCTAATTACTAAAACAAACGTGATTTAAAATTTAAAACAATTATGATATTAGTCATGATGTAAATCTGATTGTTGGATAATGTTATAGTTGAAAAGGTGAAAAGGTATCCACACTACATACTATCACTATGCAGTAATTGCCAGGCGGCAAGTGCCATATCCAGTTGCACTCACCGGTCGGTAAACGATCTGTGGGTTAAGCAACCTTTGGCGCGGTCATTCCATAGATGGGTGACCGCTTCGTTGTATTTGAACTGGGCGTCTCCGCGCTTCGATTGTTGTCTACTAAGATAACAGTCGTTAAGCTACGTCAAAGGCCTTTCGGGCGGCTTGAACAACTTTGACACTAGGTTGACCTCTAACCATACGATAAGAAGAAGGCTTATGTTCTAAAATCAGAATTTTGTATACCCCAACCAGTCGAATCTTGCTACAAAACACTAGGTTGCCAGCTAACCATACAAGAAAGAAGAAAGCGACCACTGACATTGAAATCGAATTATCTAATTAAATGCAATAGAATATCACTAAATAAACAAAATACCTGCAATATAACAAGACATAGATCTCTCATAGAATGCCAGTATAATCTAGAAATCCCTTTGACCAAAATATATCATCAATTTGCTAGCATTTCAAAATAGTTCGCGTCAGGCTTTCAGCTTCAGTTTAATCTATATTAACGGTACAAATCGCAACTGCAAGATAATACTCGATGCGGACAGATTTCAGGTTTCAGCTTTCAGTAGGGTTCCTGTATTTTGTTTGTTTGTATGTAAAGTGAAAACATATTTGAATGCATTTTTGACGAGGTATTCTGTTTACTCTGTGTGATTGTTTTAAGAGTAGGCAAAGAATTCCGCATTTTTTTGAGATTATTTATTTATTTAGCAAAGGTCTTTCTTAACCAAATTACCCTCTATAACCTAAAAAAAAGTTCATATGAATGTTTTCGTTACTTTGTTTAACCGTATAAAGTACAGTAGTGAAATACTAAAATTGCCCAGAAGTACTTATTTTTCCACAAAAATAAACTAATAGAGTTGGCAAATTGCAGTATAAAATTGTTAAACATGTCCATATTTTTATACCTGTAGTGATTTCTACAATTGTGAAAAAGTTTGTGAGAAAAAGGTATATACCAAGTAGTATAAACTGAGAACGGTACAGGTCAATGACCCTAGATCAATTTCAGTTTACAGGAAATCCAGAACATCAATCAGAACCGATTCCCTTTGTCCAATATTTCGAGGAAGTGGAGGCCGAACTTGATGAGATTTTAACAAATACACACGTATTTCTCCAAAAGTTTCAAAATCAAAATCAAAATCAAATCATTTATTCATTTAGGTCAAGTGCTGACACTTATGATAGTCAATGATACAGAGAGTGAATTTACCGCCAGTTCGGAAGGTAGGGCCAATGAGAAGAGCTGGCAAGAAACTCCTGGCCACTCTTTTTAATCGCCAAATGATTTTAACAATATTTATGCTGGTATAAAACATTGATGATGTAAGTAGCTGCTACCTACCAACACTACCGAACACACTTTGGTCATAAATTAAATCAAATCAATATATTAAGGTGCTAAAAAACAAGATATAAATAGTATTGGAAGCATGATGGGAGCATCTACCCACATAGTAATATAAGTAATGAAATCATAAGAGGCATTTCAAGAGCATACTGTGGTAAAGGAAGTACAGTTATTGAAACGTAGTTACTTTAAAATTATGGCAGTCACCACACCCAGGACGACCAGTCACCCCAAGCAGCACCCGTTCACGAGTATGACGCGTGGACCAGCCATCACCCCCTTCGCACATATTAGAGGGAAGGGGGTGACCCGGCACACGACGCCGCCGCAAGCAATGACATTTTAGTGAGCATGACGAACCTTAGCATGGGAGCCCACCATTTCAATGAAAAAAAAAAGATAATGAATACCACTGAGACTCGTGCAATACCTCTCTGTTACAGAGTTGAAATGACTGATTAATGTTTATACAATGCAAAGATGTATGTATAAATATATAGATATTTAATCTTGATTTGTGTAGAACGCGTAACTAACTAATCCCATGTTTTCTTATCCATTAAGTAGTCGTCAATCTTATAATAACCCCTTTTAATAAGATGATCTTTAACAACTGTTTTGAATTTTTGTTGGGGAAGATCCATAACACTGCTAGGGAGTTTGTTATACAACCGAACACCAAGACCTGCAAATGAGTTGTGTACTTTTTGCAATCTATTGCAGGGACCTACTAATTTGTGCTTATTTCTGGTATTAATGTTATGCATGTCACTATTCTTAGCAAACGAATTGATGTTTTGTTTGATGAACATCAAATTCGCAAAAATATACTGTGATGCCACCGTCAGTATACCTATTTTCCCAAATACCTCCCGCAAAGAGTCCCGCGCTCCTAAGCCGTAAATAGCGCGAATTGCTCTTTTTTGAATTACGAAAATTGTGTCTATATCAGCCGCCTTGCCCCAAAGTAGAATACCGTAGGACAAAACTAGCTTTTGTCTATGTCATGGCTTGTGTGGGCTTTGTGAAAGATGGCTTATGTTGTTTCCGGGATGTTAAGCTATTAATAGGACTGCCAAATATCTTAATCGGATTAGTTGTTTATCAATCAAAGCGCATTACAAAATATATTTTCTTAGTTCTCGTGTATTATTTTGATACAGAGGAAATTATATTTTTGTATAAACATAATTGCAACATCCTTTTGCTGGATTTTCTTTTCCTTTTTAAAAATATTCACGTCAAATAGGAATAAGAGACTTAATAAACTGCCGATACATCACTGCAGATACAGTTTTATTTTATAGACAATTTCCACACTGTGAATTGCTCTTGTGTCGCGGAGACTTTTACAAACATACAAACAACGGACACAAAGTACAGCCAGAACTATTTATAAATAATTCCCGTGTGGTAATCGAACCCACGGCCTCTCGACGCATTGGTAGTTACGTGGCGACCACCTTAACCACTGCGCCACGGAGGCCATCATTACTACTACATACAAGCAAAAGTTTTCTTTCTATAATATTTGTGTAGAAATGTTTTATTATTCCTTTTCAGTTTTGTCTCGCAAATTGTAATATATGTGATTTCATGTACAAATGTGCACTCTAAAGTAATGTTGTTGCTAGTTTTTGGTGCACACAACAAGCAAAAAACTGTACAGTCAGTGCCAAAAATATGTATACACTATCACATTTAAATTGTACTTTTTTGTAAATATCAATTTATTTGTTGCTATTAGCCTTAAAACACTACTCATTGACTGTCAAATTACTTCGAAGTTTATATAACTAGTAGTGACTTCAATATTTTTAAACATACATAATAATCACGCTTGTTATACACAATTAACAATGTAAGTCCCTTGCAAAAGGTAGCGAGTTTATTGCCATTTCACTATTTATTCTGGGCTGGGCAGGTGTCTCCTCCCGAACAAAGGAGGAGTTAGGTCTTTAGTCCACCACGCTGGCAATGTGAGGGTTGGGTTTACTATTTTAATGACCAAAAATGCTTTTGAAAATTTGTCAGTGTACGCTCATTTTTGTCTCTGACAGTACAAAACTATTGAAACAAAAACACACTGTTTGTGTATTTATTAACTCGGAGTTTGGGAATGTTATTATATGTTTTATGAAATGTTTTCCACTTTTAGTTTCGGTAAAAGCTGGTCATCTACAGAAAGTCTGAATGCAGAGTTTAATTATATCCAAAATGTTTAATAAACATAGGAGTTTTTGTATCTATTCACTAGATATGTTTGAAATGAATTCATTTCCAGGTTCCAGTGAGATTATATACTTTGTTCTACTACATTAAAGGTAAAAACTCAAAACTTTGTATTTATATTATAGTGAGCAATTATTTCAAGCAGTTTACTGTAAATTTGTTTAAAGAATGAGATCATTTGCTGTTTGTTGTTTAAAAAATAAGGCCCTTAGCACAAAAAAGATCCTAAAACTAACATTCTTTCATGCGCAAAAAAACACGTAATTAAATATTTCAAAACGACCTTAAAGTTTACTGAACATTAATCTTCTAAAAAGTATTTGTCCACATACCTGACATCTTCCATCGATGCACATATCCAGGCTCCCTGGCCGACACCTGGTGCCGTCAGACACCCTCGCAGCAAGAACAGCCACCACCACACGGTCTTCTTCATCCAGGGAGACGGTCTGTGAATGGGAGAAGAATATAAGCTATGACAAACAAAAGAGAAAATAGTCTTTATTTTAAGATGTATTCAGAAGCCATTTTGTATATTAAAGAAACTATTTTCTAAAGAAAATACTACGGGAAGTGTTGTAGAAAAGAACGACCGAATGGTATTGATAATTACTTTTAGTCCGTGACTTCGTCCGCGTGAAAATGTTTCCAGCGGTAAAAAAGTATCCTGTGTTAATTTAGGCTATAAATTATGCGTGTACCAAATATTACGAAAATCCGCTCAGTAGTTTTTGTAAAAGTACGAGTGAAAGAGTAATAAACATACATACATGCCACCTCATTAACTTTTGCATTCATAATGTTAGAAGGACAATTACGACACTCACAGATGTTCTGTCTATCGCATTTCACCGAAAAAACAGGATAAGTACAGTAACTTGTTTATTTTTATCAATCTAATAAAATAGCCGCTCGACCCACGCCACTACAATAATTTCAAATCCCATCAACCAGGAACAGGTACATACTATATTCAATCTCTACCAAAGGTTAGGAACTCCTTCAATTTAATAAACTGCTAGCTCTATTATAACAGCCTTTTACAAGCCATTACACCTCTCACATAGATTTTCGAAAAATAAGAAAATTTTTCAAAGGAAACTTTTCCGTCCAAATATTGGTGTGGAACATAGCAAATGGCTGCCAAGTTTCAGCTGGCGTGGTAACAGTCTTACCGATTATCGAGTGCAGCGCTGAACGCTGAAAAACTTATTTAAACTGAAACTGATCCACAGATTAACTTAGGATTATACTTTGTTCGGAAAACTTAATTTTCGTTTCGTTTTCAAGTTAAATTGCAGTTAGATACAGACAATAGTTATTTTAAAGTTATAATACCCATTTAAAGTTGCAACTGAGAAAGCGCATTTAAGTCTTTTCAACACTTTAAATCAATCCATCAGCCAACCAGCACGATATAAAAGCGAATTAATTTCCTTACGATCACCCATCCAATGATGATCCTTATGACTTGCTTAACCTAACTTACAGTTCTGTAAATTTACTTTTCGCGATTACCAATCCTATGCCAAGGTTTGTTACCTTGACATCAGTGCTTAACGTGTCGAATATTTTTCTACCAGAATACTACAACGTGTACAATATAAAACAAAATTTCAGTTATTTCATTTTTTATGGTCACCCATCCAATGGCAAACCTTGACATCGTAGCTTAACTTTACCTGCATTTTTCGACGAAAACACTACAAATCGATTCTACGTGTAAAATGTAAAGGAAACTTCGATATTAACTTACTATTTTCCACGCGATATCACAAAACTTATTTACTAAGAAGTTAACGTCCGATTCTCCCGATGTTCAGGAGTGTTGACATTTTAAAGTATTACTATTGAACTTATGTGTAACGTGGGGCTAAGTTAGTACTTTGTGAAATAAATGTTTCTGTTTCGTTTTCTCTGGCCGTAGAATTGGCTACAGCGAAGTCGAATGGTTTGAGCATTTAGCTCCCACACAAAAGGTACCTTTTACATCTTTTATGATGAAAAACATTGTAAGAATAATCACGGTGAAAGAAAACATTGTGAATAAATTTTACATGCCAGAGATTTTCTGAAATGTAATGAATGTAGAATTCAGCTTATGTACATCGCTGAGGACATAATTATGGCCTAATCCCTTACTAACATATTTCCCAGGCATTGACTATATTTTCAACAGGTACTCTCTTGAAGGAGCAGGGGAGTATCGTCTAGGAAATTTCAATCATAATCATGTAGCAATAAATTTATCCCCCAACTTATCGAAATTGGGTCCATAATGCTGCAAAAATTCCCTAAACTCGAAGACCCAAGGTTTCAAGGCATAATCTAACCAATAGAAAGACTTTTTACCAAATACTGAATAACTCCAACTCACCGGTTCAGGACTCTGCCCAGAATGCTGTGGTGCTCCCCTGCAAGTCAGGGCACAAGGCTCAGCATCATCACGATGAGCTCGCCAGTGGAACAGCTCTCCTCCGTATGGAGTGTCGTCGTGAGCACTGCACTGCTGCTCGCGCCAGACGTCTTCTTCTAATAGAGAGATGTTTGCTCGACAGGGCTGTTGAAGAAAATAAAATTAGTTAAAAATTGGCTTATTTTGTTATTTGAATTGAAAATGTTATCTGGATTGAAATTCGAGAGCTGGGTGCCGGGTGTCGTTAGTTAAGGTAACGACAAGTAGGTTTACCCACTAAAACACGGCCACGTTCAGATGAAATACCATTATGCGGCTACCTATCCACGGAAATTTTGCGATATCGGTTGCTTAACTTACTAGTGTATTAGTTTTCCTAAAGCCTGGTTATAAACGTCTCTTGTGTAATAGTGGATGCGTTGCAGCAATGTACAAATAGGATAAGAAATACAGAATATTATGTACAATCACGCCTTATTTTATACGTGTAGGCAGAAGCCAAAGAACGCCATTTGATTCAATCTCAAAAAACTACACTACAGGACCGCCCATTATGAGTACTCTGCATTTGAGCTTTTGCAAGACATCACAAACAAGAAATATCCACGTAAATCGTATATTTTTTAACCGTATTGTAGAAAGCTGTTCCTTTAAAAATATACTAATAAATAGTAAAATAAAGTTAAATATAGTCCGACATCATTACAAAATTTACGAGCCTTAAATATTAACATATTAATTACTATACGTCTCTATACGGAAATGTCAGCCATATTCACTTGAGCTTCGAAGAATCGAATACACTCATTACCTTGGAGTTAGGTTAGTGAAAGAAACAGTCCCCGTTTGTTATCGCCGAGCAAAATCGGGAACACGTATATTATAGAGTTTCAAAGGCGGTGCCAGAGAAGGGATAGGATATTCTTTTCGGATATTCTGCGAGAGTGTGTTCAAGATAAGATTTTTTAAGTTGCAATAACTTTTAAAGTTTTTAGCCTGCATTAGTCTAGCGTGGTGAAGTTAAGAGCTCCAATTTTCCTTATAACGAATGGAGACTTGTGTGCAGGGACTGGACGGTAATGATATTTCAAAATTTTTTTTTTTAATGTCGGCTTAAACGACATTGACAGCACTTGCTACGGATAAACTAACATTTACACAAATAGAAATAAGAATAATATTTATTCTGCGAACAAAATTATTTTATATGGAATAATAAGCCCTGTAGTTCGATTTTCTATTACTATCGATTACCAACAACCGGCTTGTCATCGAAAAATTTTGTATAAAATTCTGATTAGCGACTCTGACGGACGTCGTAGAAAATATTTTGGCAGTACATTCTAAATATCTTAATTTTGATAATCGATGGTACCGACTGTACAAAATCACGCTACTGAACTCTATTAATTCACGTGTCAATCAGTGTTACCAAAAATAAAAACCATTTTGTAATTAACTTTGCCTATATAAAGTGGAAAAATCCAATAGTAACATAAATTCCGCAATCAAAAATAAAATAACTTAAAAATATCCGATCGAAAAATCAAAATAATATCATCAATACTAACATTATAAACATGAAAGTTTGTACGTTTGTTAAGACTTGATCCTGGTTAAAGTTCAATCAATTTTGAAAAAGATTTCATGGTGTTATGGTCAATTTCGAAGGCACATTTAGAGGTAGTTTATCTATTCAAAGCGTTTTTTTATATAGGTTTAAACGCTATTGAAAAGATAAACTACCGCTAAATCTACATCAGAAACCGGGGGTTAGACTTACTTATATATGGGATAATCGCAATATACTTCTTTACATCTAAAATTTTACCTTAACCGCCATTTTTTACCGATCAAAAGTCAACGCCTATTATTTTTACCTTTCTACAAACACATTCATGCGTAAAAAATAAAACAAATATATCCGAAACCGTAAAACCACGACCGTGCCCGTATTTCTCAATTTAAACATATACAGCGTGTTCACATTTATTAAATGGTGGTTCCCGGTGATGACGTGGGGTCAGGAGCGCGGAAACATCAAAGCGACCTCTATTTCCTGTTGTAAACGGATTGACAGCTGCGATCGTGCAAACTGCAGTGTGGATGGGAGAGTATGGGAGAGATTTTATGGGTGTTTAAGTTGTTGTTAAATCTTGTATAGACTTTAAGAAAATTCTGTGATTTGAATTATTACTGTATTTTAGTAGTCTTTAAATTTTGGGTACTTAACAAAAATAATTATATAAGTCAGTTTGAAATAATGTTTAATATTTACTAACTTCAGTTAAATTCTAAATAAAATTCAAAATATCCTTTATGTCTTTAAGTTCGTACAAAGTATTTGAAATAGTCATATATTTTTGTTACCGCTTCAGAAAAATTGTTCCTGAGAAGAAAAGGAAAAGTCACGGCTTGCTTATTTTTGAAATTAATTCAATCTTTTGCGGGTATGAATTACCCAAAATCCATCCTATTACGAATAGTTTGTTAGTTATGCCTTTACAACTAAACTTCAAATAGAGCAGATTTTTTTCAGAATTTACATAATATTTCTGTAATGAATTAAGGATTAAAAATGTTACTTTTAAAACAAATGCACTGAAGCAGGTAAAATCTCGCTATAATATAATTATGCAAATCTGCGAGACCAAAACCTGTATACAATTATATCTGTAAAATGCACAAAAGTAGAATAAAATCACCCCAGCATTTTGCATGCAGAGCACAAAATAATACAAAACTACTTAATAACATTAAAATTATAAGTACAG
Source organism: Anticarsia gemmatalis (assembly GCF_050436995.1). Classification (NCBI taxonomy): domain Eukaryota; kingdom Metazoa; phylum Arthropoda; class Insecta; order Lepidoptera; family Erebidae; genus Anticarsia; species Anticarsia gemmatalis. Next base: position 8,948,911 of record NC_134767.1, on the reverse strand, counting down.
TTATGAGCATAAATATGTTATCATACAAACATTATAATTCTCGCCTTTTGTTGTTGTTCACAATTTTGAATAGAATTGTGCAAATCAGAAATAAACACAATCATTTACGCAATTTGATTATTTGGCCTCTAAAATAAATACCATTATAGACAAAAAGCATGATTTTCCTGTCTTTCAACTAGCCAAAGGTCTCCCAAAATTAAGGAAGTATTCGACATTAAAATTTGACTTCCTATAAGAACTGTGTAAGTCACAGTCTTCTCATTTTAGTCACTCTTTGTTATAACAAACTATATAAAACTAAAGTGTAAAGTGACTAACCGGTATTTTCTTTGTATGTTTACATTACTCCCAATGTCTACGTGTCTGTGCTCATGACTGTACTGCGGGTCTCGGATACAAAATATCTGAGATTCTCGGATATGTGTGAGTACTTCCCTAGCACAAAGCTTTGGCGCGCTTTGGCAAACATCAAAGGTAATACGTTGCTATCAGAAAGTATATATATATGCCTTGTTTAGCTGTTTAATTAAATATTAACTTAAATCTTATTGATTAAAATAGGTGCAGGTTTTTTTTCAGATAAAGGAAGATTCTGTTTAAGAATGATGTATTGACGATATTGGAGTTTCGAAAATAAGTAGCGTTTTTTGCTGTTTTTAACTTTATTTTATTGACTACTAGCTAACCCGTGAACTTCGCTAGCGTCACATAAGAGAGAATGGGTCATAATTTTCCCCGTTTTTGTAACATTTTTTACTGGTACTCTGCTCCTAATGGTCGTAGCGTGATGTTATATAGCCTAAAGCCTTTCTCGATAAATGGACTAATTAACACTAAAAGATTTTTTCAAATCGGACCAGTAGTTCCTGAAATTAGCGCGTTCAAACAAACAAACTCTTCAGCTTTATAATATTAGTATAGATGCACGTAAAACGAAACAAAAAATATCTTAAAACAATTTCACGGAACACAATAAACAGTATGTACAGTTTCAACACTTGTGGAATTTGCACAGGGTTGGCAATACGTCCAGTTTCACCAATGTGTTAGGGCTGCCTTCCAATCAGAGTAGATGCGGTTGATTAATTCGTTTCCGCAAACGAGCGACCCTCTTCCGTATCAACTGGTACAACTTATATAGGATTACTATGATTGGCTTACGTTGTTATCAAACTGTGGAATATGGACGGTTTTGTAGCACCTTTTTGAATGAAATTTAGGGTTAAGTTAGGAATAAGTGTAAGATATACTATCTGTTAAATAAAGTGACAGTGTACAGGCAGCAAGCCTATTGCCAATTACCGGGCACATTATGAAACTCCAGACTCTCGAGACCTCATGATCAGAAGTCGGATATACTACCGACTGTGCCACAGAGGCAGACCCAAGACCCTATTTAAAAATATGAAGAACAGCAACTCACAAAACAATACCTTACAAAAAGTCAATCTCGAAAAATCTTTAAGAAGTCTAAATCTTTCAAGGGCCTCTTACATCGTCGATTTGCATCTACTGAAAAGGATATTGTAGTCGCAACCACTTATGAAGTTAATCGGCCCTCTTTTGGAGGGGGAGGGAGAGGGGGGAGGGGTGACGTCACGAGCTGAATGACAATAAGCATTCGCTCCCTTTTTATTGACTTTTTGAATCTGATTGGTCGCTTTTTCTTGGGGTATTTTGTTTCAGAATCGTGAGGTTTTTTTTTGGTATAGGGTTGGTTGTGATTGAGTGGGTAGTGTATTATATTTAGTGTTGTTGTTTATGCAATACAGTCGTTTATATCATATTTATTTTTGGAACATTCTAGAAGATGTGTAATCTATTTTAATTACAATGCGACCTGCACCGATTATATTTGTATTTTTTTTCTAATCATTATTTATTGTGCAACGAGTCATATTCCTAATTCATAAACTGTTATTACGTCATTATTAAATTGTAGATTTGTGAAACTCTCAAACATATATATTTAATATACATAATATATTTCAGTACCTAGTCTGCAAAGAAAAGCCAGCAAGTTTTTTTATCAAAAATTAACCTTTGATCAAAATAGAATCATTGATTTATTTCAGTCAGATATTGACACTTATGAATGTCAAAGTTAAAGTTAATAAATTCGCCATAAATTCATAAGATGTTACAATAATATAAACACTGAGAACAGTTAATAAGAGTTTTTAATTTCCATCAATGTTTTCAATTGTTACCAAATTAGATTTTATTACTAATCATATAATTCCTTGATGATGTAAAAACTTTCAATCAATTGCCATCCCCTCAAACGTCCGTGGAGACTAAAGTATCCATAATTATATTACAATACCCTCCACGGACGTTGGCAATTGATTGAAAGTTTTTACATCATCAGTGTATTACCAATCACGTTACTATCCCCCACACCACTTGTCCATACAAAATCCCAACTCCATCGAGTGCATCCAACTATGAACTCAAAACAACGCGCCCTCAACTTTCCCTGAACATATTGAAGCAATAAATTAGTTTAGTAATGGAATTAGGAACTCATAACTCTCGTCATACGGTAGAACGTATTCATGTGAGGAGAAACTTTGCTTTTACTGTTATTAATTGTCGAATGTCATGTTGTGGCTTATTGTGGTGTATTGATTAGTTATTGAATAATGGAACGTTTGTGGTGCTGTGGTTAAGATCGTTACGAGGTCGTAGGTTTGATTCTAGGAAGGAATATTTGTGTGTTACAAAGCTGATGGTTGTTTTGGGTACTTAAAATTTGCTTTCTAGCTGAAGTCAGGTGAACATAAGATGAAGCTTCCGGTGTTAGAGTTGATTTAAAAAACACAAAGTGTGCAGTTGATAGACGGGTTGTCTATCAACTGAATCACTTACCCCCGGTTTTTGAGCACATTTAGCGATAGTTTATCTATTCAATAGCGTCTTTTTATATAAGTTTAAACGCTATTGAATAGATAAACTACCATTAAAAGTACCTCAGAAACCGAGGGTTAATAAGTTTAAACGCAAAATCACAATAGGCAGGAATATTTTTGCTTTCAGGTTATACGATTTTGTATAGTCAGTCGGTCAGCTTCAGATTTTCAGGAATTTATTCTATCATACTGCCAATTTATATTAAAATAGACTCCATCTTTTAGAAATGGAAGAGTTTTTTAGAGTATAAATTGAATATTGTGGAACGCTACTACTATTATTTTTACAAAAACAAATGTATTATAGAATTCAGCAAGAAAAAGGTGTTTCACATCAAAAATAACTTAAAACAAACACACAAAAGCTTCAAGTGTGAACGAACTCAGACTATAACACTATTTCTTGGAATATACATTTAGATTTATCTTCAAACAAGTTTGAGAATGCTGGAGTGTAAGCACTCGACTCAGCGCAACTATGAACTCGTTCAAACTTCGCCATTGTGAATCTCATTGTGATTATTGAGCAGCATTTTATTATATTTATTTCTATGTATAACAGGCGAAATTGTATAAAATATTATTCTTATTTTCGTATGGTTAGTGGTCTAGTGTCAAAGTTGTTTAATCCACCCAAAGGTCTCTAATATCGCTTAACGATTGTTATCTTAATTGACAACAACCGAGACCGACTTTTTACGGCCCTACGTAATGCATGGACCCCAGTTTGAATACCACTATGTGATCAACCATTAATGGTATGACTGCGCTAAGGTTAGCTTATGACCGGTGGGCGCAACTGGCAATGGGCGTCTCAAACAAATATTTTTATTATGGTAATAGTTACACCAACACCCTTTGGGCAGAGTTAGATCAATATTTTGTAGCTTTTTATTCAGAAAATACGTAGAAGCAGCCTTTTGCAATACTCAAAAAAATGCAAGAAAACGGTTACATTTTAAAGTGAAAAACGTTTATTAATACACAAAAGTCGGTAAAAGAACAAACAAACTTCCTTACAAATGTTTCTGTCGCACAAAATATAATATTCTTTTAGTGAGACCGGTAATTCCAGAGATAATCACGCTGAAATAAAATATAATCTTCAGCTTTATAATATTAGTCTAGACTACTTAAAGCGAAACCTACTCTCAAACTCTTCCCACTACAGAATTCCTGTAATACGCTCAAAGTGATAAAACAAGTGATTTCCGTGACCAACCTCCAACATTTATTTAATAAACTGCGGCACTGTCACTCCGTCCGCCATATTGTACACTTGGGGACAATTTTAGGAGCGCACAATTGTTTTTTTAATAAATTTAACATTTACGTATAGTGTTGTGTGCCGTTTGGACAAGGACAGTAAATTAATGGTCGTGATGAAACTTAAGGGATTATACAAGGGTCCAAGAGTTATAGCGAAATTGTCCTTTGGGCTTGTACTTTTTATTAGAGTAGGTCACTGTTGTTTTTTATTGTTTATGTTTTTGAAGGGATAAAAATAATACAGGATTTTAGCCTGTTTATTTGAAATGTACTGTCTGAAGAATAAGTGAAACTTAACGTTATTGTATTACGTATTTTCAGTGAGACTCAAGTCTGTATTAACGCAATTACAATAAAACAGAATTGAAACTTGCATTTTTTAAATAAATGTGCAAATATCTCTTAGGAAGCGATTATCATATTATGTACCAATAAAAAATAAATTAATAGGTCAACAAATTAACCCAACAAAGAAAAAAACACCTAGTAATCGTATCCAGAACCTTTTCAACACACAAATAAAAAACCCAAATAAAAATACACTTAACGGCACAAAAAACACCCAGTATCACAGAGCTAATCATTTAAACACGCCACAGACGGACGAAACGGCGAGCTAAACAGTTTCATTAAGCTAACGGGTCATTTATTCTGGCCGGCAGTGTACGGGGGGACAATTATCGCGGAGTGAGACACTTTGATTGCAAGTAACTGTATCTAGTTATGTTGTGTACAGTTCGTTGAGAGGCTGAGAATGCATAGCGGGGTGGAAAAGTGGATAGTTTTTATGGTTTTGTTTGTTTAAGATAATATGTAGTCAGTTTAAGACAAAGGTTTTTTAGGCCATTTTCGCATTGCTGCTGTGACGCGATGACTTTTACAAACATAAAAACGTCGGACACAAAGTACAACCAGAACCGAAACAATTATTAATTAATCGCACAAATAATTGGGTGTAAACCAACCTATGGCGACCTATACCACTGCGCCACCTAGACAGTCGATTTGATTCTGTCCCACTGCTGAGCTAGTGCCTTCTTCAACGAGAAATAGTTGTCTCGTGTGGGAATCGAACCCTCCCGACGTAATGGTAGCGGTGTGGCGACTTACCACTGTGCCACGGAGGCAGTCACGCCTTAGCATGCCTGACGTTTCGACGCAGGTTACACTGACCGTGGTCATAGGCTGACTGACGTATTTACAGATCAACATTTATTAAATGTTGCAAACATACTAGACTAGAATATTGTTTGTCAAAAAATTATACAAGTATTTTCAGTTAAAAATACGTCACAACAACCCATTACAACTGTTATTTTAATAAAAGCACAATTTTCAATCTACAGCGCACTGTATTACACACGTAAAACATTCACATCCAAATATACGAAACAAAAAGTGTCCTGAAATCTGGGTCATTTATTCCGCCGGCAGTGTACAGACAGCAATTATCACAGACACTTTGATTGCAAGTCACTAAGTCTCGTTGCGTTCATTGGAAAATTTCCTGGAAAAATGGAATCTCTCTTGCTGTTGTGACTTTTCCAGGATTAGATTGTAGTCGTATTTCTGTGGATCGTTTTTTTAAATTGGTTTTTATGTTGCAGTTCTTATTATAGAGTTCTTTATTGGTATTGTAGAATATTTGTCATATAACTAGTAAATTAGTGGGACCGGTAGACATTGTTTTGTCCATATAGGTCCGAGCACATCCCGTTAATTAAATGCAATTTGGGAAAGGGTACGTGTTTTGTGTTTATAGTACAAATAAGTCCTTTTCGATATTCATATATTAGGTCGGGAAAAAGTCTTTTCGCATTATGGTATGTATGAACTTGTAATACAATCTTTTCTCTACACAAAAAAAGCTCGATATTTGGGTACGTCACGAGCTCACTGAAAGAAACCTAATGAACCGTGTACTGATTTGTGATTCTCGAAGCCAAAGAGATTTTATTACAAGTTCATACTACATTAATATATTTTAATATGTGCTACAGCAACTAGGGATAAAATACGTTATGTATTTAAAATCTCACTTTACTAACCTGCATATTACAAATCTTGTATCTGACAGGCTCCCCCCTGCACCCCGCGGGGGAGGAGCAGGTCCTCAGTTGTCGTGATACTCCTCCGTCACAGGTCCTCGAGCACAGAGACCATTCACTCCACTGAGACCAGCCACCACGATCCTGAGAACAAAAAATAAATAATATAACATTCGGTAGAAACATAAAAACTTCTTATAACCGTTCGCAAAGGGAATGAAAAGTTCCTATCATGCCCTAGATCCAGGTGGTAGAATCCTGACCCGTCTCCTTTCGTCACGGTATAAGATCTTCGGCCAGAAGTAGGACAGTAAATGGTTAGTTAAAGTTATAATTATAATTTTGATACTTTTATCGGGCTACTCTCGGCATTATCACATTAAACACAAATTTCATAATTTGTTTAACATGTACTTGTACTAAATGAGTAAATGTTACATCTTAAGGAACTTTAGCGCGAAAGACTACAGTCGGAGTTTTTGAGTAGCGATAGTTTGACACTTAAAATTTAATTCAATAATAGTTGCTACAGCGCCCGCTAGAGATGCTGTCGCGCTGATCCGATCTTAATACAAAGTTAGTGTCAGCTAAACGTATTTTTGCAGTCGAAAGTTGAAGTCAAAATCTCTCTCTCTCTCTTTATTCTATAAGTACTCCGAAAAAGACTACCCAAGTATCTATCTAAGACACAACGAACTAACGATTGCTGTTATAGAAATCAGTTGCAACGAAACTTGACCCACAAAATACCTCCCTAGGTGCAACTATACATATTGGATATTAAACCTGGAATTGTTGAAGCGCGTTAAGCCGAATCAGAGAATTTCACGCTACAATAACTCTATTGTGCAAACAGTTAGTTATACGTAACAAGATATCCTCTAATTAAGTCATTCGATTGTTAGCCAGTTGACTTGGCTGATAGATAATTAGTTATTATCTATGGTGATGAGATTGCTTTAGATTTTTATTATTATTTTCATGTCAGAAGTGGTTGTTATACAACAAAACACCTCTTCAAAGTCAGTTTCAATAGAAAGAAATACAATAGAATATTTTTATGCGAGTTTAGGGCAGATACGGTGTCATACTTTATATTTTTTTTGTTGAATTTGGTTGAAATTATGTTTAAAATTAAAAAAAATATTAGGTCCTGAGTATGAGTAAAACGATATCTGTACAGTCTGTTAATATATATTTATAAGATATAGTCACTGGTAGTTATAATAACTGTAAACTAAATATTAATTTCAATTACACAAAAAATAATTTAGAACAAATACTGACTACTTACTCAAATACTAACTAACATTTTTCCGATATGTTCAATCAATTACGAAATGTTAAATAAAGACAAGTAATCTAATTAATAATTATTTATCTTTAACAACCAGCAACAAAATTCATTGTTTTTAAGACTAATAAATGTCGTGATAAGAATATTAAAACATTGTATTAAAACAAAATCAGACAAACAGAAACAGCATCCATCAAAATCACGCACAAACATGATAAAAGACTTCAGAGTGAATTTTCCAAACGGTTTGATATTTAATTTCGAAGCAGTTATACAGAGCGTTTGAGAGTCTAAACACGTAACACTTTAATGTAACGGTCTGGGTATATTTGTGAAAGTGCTGCTGTTTTCATATTAACTTACTATTGTTTCAAATATACGATACAATATGAAAGTAGTGGGCTTGTTTATTTGTAAAAATGGGCAAAGATATAACTAATTCATATTTAAATATTAAAATTGTTTTTTTCTATGGTGAAGTCAGTAATGTATCCGACTGGATGACGGACGCAGGACTGACGGCTTTACGTGCTCTACGTCTGCGAGGCGCTGAGGTCAACTTTTTAAATCGGAGATTCAAACCCAAAACCTCTGCGCGACAGTCGCATGCGCTACCGATTGCGCCACAGAGGCGCTCGCCCCTATACCTAACATAAAACTAAAATTCTAAATGGCAAAACGTGGGTGTATTTCACCCCTGCCTACACTTTCTAGTAGAACAGTAGCGCAATTCTTTACAGCCGGTATTGTGGAGTATCGAGAACTTGACATTTAGAATGTACTGGCAAAATAGTACTTACGGAGCCAGGTAGAGGCCCTGATCAGATTCTCGTGTAACATTTCTCGATAGCTAGCCAGTTGTCGGTAGTAGATGGTAGTAGAGAATCGAGCTACAGGCTTGATATTATATGATATGTATGTATAGATATATTTAATTTAATTACATAACAGCCCACTAAGGCTTTAATATTAATCCCGTAGTTAATCTATACCAGTAATTGTGTTGAAAGCTTATCGATAGCGTATCTGTATTAATGTACTTAATTTAGATTAGCTACTTAACTCTGAGATCTATTATATAGTATTGTACTATAGAAACTATAGAATTATATAGCAATTATAGAATCAGTATATGAAACTATGAAAATAGTTTCCTATACTAGGTAGGTGACTCACGTAGCTTTGCTTGAGCGTAGGACTATTTTTGGCACGTTGCACATAGGGTTTTTGAATGTAGATCTAGCAATTTACCCGTAAAAGCGTAAGAGAAAGACACACTTTGCATTTAGAGTATTTACTAACATATGGATATTTGTACATGAGGGGAGTATTCTATTGGAAAAAAAACTAGCTCTCAATAAAGAAAACAGTCCTCTTTTCTTTTTCACCCCTTAACTTACCCCACTGCTGGGCAAATGCCTCCCCTCTTTCCTTCCAAACCGATCTGTCTTGTAACATACCGATGACGGACCCGTAGATGCCGCTATATGCTGAAGGGGGACTGCATAGGCCATTAATAATATCACGTATGCATCCTGACTTATAGACTAAAAAAGTGATGAAGTAGATGCCACCGAAATCGAGGTATATCATGCCACAAATGGCACAACGATCTTGCCTACCTTCGTAGGGCGAAGGAGATTTCAAAAGAAAATTATAATTACGATAAAAATATTGCTACTTGCAAAACCATGTGCACTATTAATGTCCATTTGTTTCCTACAGTTTCCACGGTAATTATTAGCATACAAGTACTACTTAATGTACTCCACCTCAAAAATGAAGCCCCCAATGCCGTTTTCGATATCTGATCATTTAATTGAACGAGCTGCAACAATACGTCAGTCGCAATGAGCTGTCGCGTCAACAGCAATTATTGTGCATGACTGTACCGTACAACCGATCACTACGGCTGTCGGTGACTGTATTGTTCTTTTGTACAGTCGCGTGCATTTATTTATAGGTTATGTTCATCAGCCAATCAGAATGTTCAGAGGTTTTTTTATTGCAATGTATTGGTTTTCATTGCTGTTCTGTTTCTCTGATTATGCTAGTTTTGTATTCTTTTTATAACCTACTGGCAGTAAAAATTGTTTTCCATGCAAGTGCTTTGGACCATTTTTTTTTCAAAGTCATGTGTGTTTAAACGCGAAAACATCGCGACGAAACCTTACATGCCTGATAGTTAATTGAAAGTATTCATGACGAAATACAAGGCTAATCCGTAAGTGGCTACCGTGCTGTTTTTAAAGTCCTACCACTACCTTATTCTGAAAAAAGACCATTGTCCAGCTAGACAGATAAATAGTTATTTTTTATAATAACTTTTCTAACTACTACGTGAACACAAGATCGATCAGTAGTTATATCTTGTGTTCACTCTGCTACTAGCATGAGTACTTTCTCATGCCAGTAGCAGTACCTTTCCTAGTAGTGGGATAATAAAAGATACAATCGATATAACACTATCAAACGATTCCCAATGCAATAACGCTCACCAACCAATAAACAGTGAAATCTTCACACAGTTTCGCTAAATCGGTACAAACATGTACCTTAAATCAGGCCAAACGATTTGATATTCTGGTCAGCCGCATGCAAAAACGTCACGCGCGCACAAATCTCCCGGTTGATACAGCCACCAGAATCTACAATATGGCGTATTGTTTTTGACAGCTTCTTAGAATGCTGCCGGGAAAAAGAGCTTTTGGGTATGGGTAAGTATTATATTATAGAACTTTTGATTGTAACCAGTTATGTTTAAGAAATAATCCCCTATCTATACTAATATTATAAAGCTGAAGAGTTTGTTTGTTTGTTTGTTTGAACGTGCTAATCTCAGGAACTACTGGTCCGATTTGAAAAATTCAGTGTTAGATAGTCCATTTATCGAGGCAGGTTATAGGCTATATATCATCACGCTATTACCAATAGGAGCAGAGTACCAGTAGAAACTGTTAGAAAAACGGGGAAAATGTTATCCAATTCTCTTTTATGTGACACAAGCGAAGTTGCGCGGGTCAGCTAGTATCAACTATTTAGGGTTTAATTTCTAAAAAAATTGTTGTGTCCAGGTAAATTTTTCGCAGTTTTGTATATAGATATGTTTTTTTCTAGATATAGTTTTCGATCGAAAGATAATATCGCTCCTTCAATACAAAAGGGCCACAAATCGAAATCTATAAATTTTACAGGAGAGCCAAAACAAATTTTTGAAACTGTTTTTTTATAACATTTCATATATTTATTTTTTAAATATGGGATGTTTATATATCATTAGATGCGTATTTTTTAGCTCTATCTATCTACAAAATAAACTTTGTAATAGCTGTTACCTATTAAGAGAAAAATGCATATAAGTCCCTTTTGCATTCAAAATTTGAACCAATATTGTGAAAAATATGTCAAAAATTAAACACAGTTTCACAAATAAAAATGGTTAATTGTACTTTTTTGGTAAAAAAACCGTATCAAAAGGTTTAATAATAATTACTAAGTAAAACCATAACTGAATGGACCAGGAAAACATTGTATTAAACAATCTAAATTAAAAAATCTTAACTTTTTATTAAGTAAGTAAAATTATTGAGATCAACTTTATGCGTAACTTTCATTATTTAGTAAAATTAAACATCAATTAATAGGTAACGTGACGAGTAGACTGAGTGCAGCAGGAGTATTAAAGAAATAAGATAATAGAAAAGGTTTTTGAGTTTTATAAGCCTTTATATTTAGCATTCGTGGATTATTCCAAAGCTTTTGACAGCATTACTCATTCCGCCATAGAATCATCACTCCATCCAAGTCCTACTTAAAGATACTATGTAGAATCGAACCTTCATACATCAAACTCATCAAAGCAATAGACAACAATATCATTCCAAATCCAAAGAAGCGTGAAACAGGGAGACCCGCTATCTCCCAAATAATTTACCAGCACCCTCGGAGAAATTTTCGGGAACCTGGCGGTGTTATGGCAATCAAAAGCATAGTTGTAAGTGGTAAACAGTTAACAAACCTTTGTTTTGTAGACGACATAGTCCTCTTCTCTTTTTCGGCATCGGAACTCAAATCAATGCTTAAAGATCTGAGCACGGCAAGCCTTCAGATTGGACTAAGTAAGAACCGTACAAAAACCCAGGTTATGACCAACAACACGGTATATGTCATAGACTATGTCGACGAGTACACTTGCTAGGGCCAGATAACCTCTTTTAACAACCGACGGGACAAAGAGTTGGACAAACGTGTCACAAGTGCCTGAAAGAGATCCTGGTCCAGGAAAGAGCTAATGAAGGGTAACCTTCCACTGTCACTGAAGCGAAAGCTCGTCGACATGTTTATACCTACTACCCGTCCTTACCTACGCTGCCCAAACATGGTCCCTTACGGAAAACCAGAAAGAGCCAGAGAGCAATTAAGCGTAGTATATTATGCGTCAAAAGAACAGATCATGTCCGAAATTCTATACTGCGCTCCCAAACTCGCATAGCCGATGTAAGGGAGAAGACCGCCTGGCTGAAATGGAACTGAAACCGGCCGCATTATCCACATGCATTCGGAAAGGTGAGCCCGCATATCTACCAACTGGATGCCAGAGGATGGTCATAGCAGACGCGGGAGACTTAAATGGAGATGGCGGGATGACCTAGACGCATTCAAATAGGACTGGTCGGATCTTGCCCCTGAAAGAGGAATTTGAAAGGAAAGGGTGGCTCTTGCCTATGCCTGCATCAAAATGTATTATTTTGTTTTTAAAATTGTAACGAAAACTAAAATTATTATCATGCCAAACGGTCATATTTCTGGCCTTCCCATTCTAGCACGCTAAAAATGATTATTTATTCCAGAATAATTTAATGCAAAAGGGAAGTATTTCAAAATATGCTACCGTTATATTATAAAATATAATTATACTTAACTAATATTGGATTGCAAAAAGGACGTATTTCAAATAGGGCAATTTTGTATTACAAAATAACAAATACTAATGTTTGAATGCAAAAAGGACGTTTTCCAAAATATGGCAGTTTTGTATTGTAAAATATAATCACACTTACCTGATATTTTGCATCCAACACAGACATATTTTGGATTGTGGCACTTTTTCAAGCAACCGACGTGCGTTTGCTTAAAATTTTCGGGCGTAACTCATAAAGAGGCTGTTTCGCACTGACATTACCTGTCAAAGTGAGCTAATGCAAAAATGCTAAATGCTAAATGCTAGTGCAGCCACAATATAAGCAAAAATGATGGGGGTTTTTTTTTACTATAAAATATAGGCGGTTCAGGTGTCATTTTTGCAATAAAACGGTTTTCATTTTTTTTTGAGTTGTGGCCCTTTTGTATTCAAGGAGCGATATGATGGCGTATTGTTTCTGATAGCTTCTTAGAATGCTTCCGGGGAAAAGGTCTTTTGGATATTATGTTGTGGCTGTTTTGATTGTAAACTAATATGTTTTTCGTTGTGGTTAACTCGTAAGATCAATCCTAAATGACTTGAAAAAGTGCTCATCTCCTATTTTAGCTCCTTCAGAATTATTGATCTCTGAAAACGGTATTTCTGCACAGAGGTAGACTAATTATTAAACGAATAGGTATGTTTTTCGCTGTGGTTAACTTGTGAAAGAAATTATTCCCTATTTCAACTCTTTGAGGGGTGATTTCGAAAAAAATATTTTGCTGTAGGTGATTTTTTTCGTAGTTTCGCTTTGTAAAACCATGAAGAACCAGTAGATATGTATGTTTTTTTAGACATGGTTTTCGGTCGTGAGATATGATGGTGTATTGTTTCTGACAGCTTCTTAGAATGGTTCCGGGAAAAAGGTTTTTTGGGTTTGTAGGGTAAGTATTAATTTGTGGTTGTTTTGATTATAAATTAATATGTTATTTGCCCACATAAACTCATGGAAACAGTACCACCAAGTAGCTACCCACAATATTTCAGCCCTTCTTAAACCCGTAAAAGTTGATTTCACGACATCATTGTAACTTTACAAAAATATTTTATTTTCACTAATTTATATTTATTATTTTATCATAATTCTTGGCAGAAATAAGAAAATAAAAAGGTTTCGTAAATATCTTTAAAGAACTCAACGGCCTTCACCCACTTTTATTACATTTCACAGCATAACGTATGACTGAATATATCCCAAAAATATGTCTTTTATATTCAAAAATATCAAAACGCTTAACTTAAAATATCACTTTAATATCACAAAGCCATTTAAAATCGATTTGCAAGAATCGCCGATGGAGGACAGATAATGCACTTTGCTAACTACGTTGTCACGGGGTTGATAGTTGAATGCGAGGGGATGAAAGTGTAAATCGGGTTTGTTGTTAGGGTGTAAAATGGCCTTATTTATCTGTCTATTGTGTACCAAGTATGAATAGATTAATGCGAAGCTTGATAGAGAAAGGACGAGAATTTTAAACGCTTTTGTGCTGGTATTTTAGTTTGTGCGTCATTTGAATACGGTGCACAATATAACAAGATGATTTCCTTATGATATAACTGGCTTTTGCCCGCGACTTTTTCCACGTGGTTTGTGACTTAGGACATGAATTTTGATAGAAAATTTGATCCTCTATTTTATCCCTATAGGGGTAGAATTGATTGAATTCTTTTCTTAGCGGATACTTACGTCATAACATCTACCTGCATGACAAATTTCAGCACGATCCGTCCAATAGTTTGGACTGTGTGTGGATCACTATGTCAGTCAGTCATCTTTCAGTTATATATATTTAGATAGATGAACAGCTTATTACATTATTTTTGATTAATTAGATCTTGTGCTAAGTAAGTGGTTACAAATCGCTCGCAAATTAATAACCTACAGTTTCAAAATGTTTTAAAACCCTGAGATTTTCTATAAAACTCCATTACTTACGTACAATTATTATATAAGACTGCAATTATTATAACAAAACATTACAAAAAAATATATTGAAATACAACAACACAGTACAATAAACATAAAATGTAAAATCTCATGAGACTTAAAAACTAATGACATTTGCACATTTTCACCGCACCCGTAGCCCGTCTACGGCGTAGCACTACGTAGCGCTACGACATTCAACATTGAAATAACGAGCAATAGACAATAAGTCCTCATTTGGTACGAGTCTTTTTTTTGTTTTGCGCGTGCCTTTTGTGGCGGGGCCGCCATGCAGACGGAATGGTGGCGTAATTCCCACGCAGTCATGTAAGAGCTGTGTCATTAAACAGACGAGCGATTTTAAATCGGGCTGTTTTTACAAAAAAAATGATTAATGCACTTTAGTGGTAAGCATTTAATTGGAAACATTGTTAGTTTTTGCATGCAGGTCAGTGTTTAACAAAAATAGATCTTTATTGTATCATCTATAAGGTGTTAGTTAACATTCAAGGATGATGATGACAATAAAATGTGCTTGTGGGTTTTAAATGTCGTAAAAAGCGTGAGTTCAGTTACTCTACTACATATGTACATAATTTGAATAGACGCTTGTCTTAAAACAATTAACAAAGTGAGCGTAAAGTAGTATTTCAGTTTGTCCTATAATTTGAGGTCGCTTTTAAATAGAATCATATAAAATTTTGGCTGTTTTAAAAAATGTCGTTTGGAAACAAAACGGAGCACTCATATAATTCGTTTAGAATAATCGACTACGCTTGCTTTACCCACTTAATTTCTTTTAAAGCTGTTACTTATTAATCGCTGGCAACACATAAGCAACTAAAAGTCGCCAGTCTGTATCTGTTCAACATAAATGTTTAATCCTCTCGCGTGCGTTACGATTATTATACATCGACTCGAATATATATCATACTCAGACCATTATCTCTATTGTAAAGAACGAAGGATTTTTATAGCGCAAAATTACAGCTTTATTGTAATATATTCAAAAGAAAAAGATATCTACGTGAAATAAAGATATTGAGGGTTAAAACTCTTTTGTTGGGAAATTACGTTGCTGGCTGAAATGTTTTAATTTTTTGGTCTTAGGGGTTTGTTTGGGGTGTAAGTTGTTAGTCGTATGATAGTATAAGTGCTTATTCGTTTTTTGGTTGATATTAAGATGATGATGCATAAAATCGCGTGACCTTATGCATCAACATTTATCATCCAATAAAAAAATATTTTCCCATAAGGCTAGGCAGAGACCAAAGACAGCTACTTGCTACGATCCTTACTTTGCTTCATTATCATCCATACATCATGAAATAATAAACCAAATCATTAATTTAGCCTAACAAAAATCATTTAGTATTTAGGAATGCTAGATATAAGACATCACTTCTTTAACACTTTTAAATATAGTTGCCGTATGACTCTAATCGATGTTCTTTAAAAATACCTTTTAATAAAAGTTCATGCTGTATTGAGACACACGATAACACACATTACCTAACCTTCATTTTCTATCATTAAAGTAATCTAGAATGTTATCATAAACATAATTATTGAGGCAGTAAAAAATAACCACTATCGATTAGAGTGTAAAAAAAATCATTATATCTTCAACCGAATAGTGTCATATTTGTTAGCTTTACTATTCCTACCTTTAATTAAAGTCCGATACCAAGAATATTCTCTCATAACGAGGTTAGTCTGTTCTCAAGACTCTAATCTATACTAATATTATAAAGCTGAAGAGTTTGTTTGTTTGTTTGAACGCGCTAATCTCAGGAACTCCTGGTCCGATTTGAAAAATTCTTTCAGTGTTAGATAGTCCATTTATCGAGGAAGGCTATAGGCTATATAACATCACGCTACGGTCATTAGGAGCGGAGTAGCAACGAAAAATGTTACAAAAACGGGGAAAATTTTGACCAATTCTCTTAGGTGACGCAAGCGAAGTTGCGCGGGTCAGCTAGTAAGAGAGAATGGGTCAAAATTGTCCCCCTTTTTGTAACATTTTTCACCCGTACTCTGCTCCTATTGGTAGTAGCGTGATGATATATAGCCTATAACCTTCCTCGATAAATGGACTATCTAACACTGAAAGAATTTTTAAATCGGACCAGTAGTTCCTGAGATTAGCGCGTTCAAACAAACAAACAAACAAACAAATAAACTCTTCAGCTTTATAATATTAGTATAGATTCTCTCTTACGTGACGCAAGCAAAGTTGCGCGGGTCAGCTAGTATAATATATAAAGGTGACAATTTTCCTAGAAGGCTTAAACAGAAATGTATTTTAACTCCCACATTTCACTCCATATAACTTTCCTAGAAGTAGTATACTGAGATCTTATTGTCGTAAATGTTCTAGGTCATAAGGAGCTACTAGGAAACCTTCACCACCTACAAGCTCTACTTAGTTGTGTTTATATAGTTAGAGTATTTTTCTTCAAGATATTTGAGATAAAAATAGAAGTGAATGGATACTGACCTATTATGTGAATAGAATCGGAGCCTTGAATGATATGAATAGGAACTTTGGAAACGTGATATACAGTAGTGTATTTTCTAGATTCTTTTAATTAACGCTAGACAAATAATTTTATTATTCTTGTGATTTAAAAACCTGTCTTTTACACTTCTTTGCGTAATGCGTTCTGGTTGTGAATTTTAGTATAAGCAATGCTTTTAATCAATACGATCCATAAATCAGGGCACAAACGATGTGAAAGTGCGAGATTTGCAACTCAAAAAAACTTAAGACTTGGTATGACAAAAGTGCGAAAATGACCTACAATGTATATTAAAATAGTTAAAAATACAATCATCACTCCACCCACTATTGGCCAGCGTGGTACACTCAAGGCCTGACTTCTTACTCATTACAAAAAAAGATCTTTGCCTAGTAATGGGGTATCATTCAAATTGTGCAACAAAATCAAGCACTATCTATAAATATACAAAAAAAAATATTGGCATATTTTTTGTGACCCTTCAAAATCCCGATTGGTGTTGAAATATAAATTGTTAGTGTAAGTTCCGAGTGCAATATCGACGCTATTGAACCAATTCCGGCCACCAATCAAAACGTTTTGATCCTCTCTAAACAAAATGTAGCAAATATTCGGACATACGGCGATTCAACTGAAAAATATTGGGTGTGTAACGTTTTGCGGATATTTTTTTACTATGACGTAGTAAAAACAGGAAAAAAATTGTCAACAAGATATTGAGAAAGCTAAAATAGTAAAATTCGTCAGTGGACTGTCTGTTCTTTAATCTACTTTCAGTTACGAAACAAAAGATACTAATCTACAGTTAGCTAGTATGACAGATTAAAAGCCATAATCTTTTCTTTTCGTTGGGTATTAAATAAAATAAGAACCGTTGTGCATGTTATTGTGGATGTACACTGTAAAGTCAGCTCCAAAAGTAGCTGAACTATTTCATATTTTCAAAACCTCTGTGTTACGTAGCTTTAATAAATACCTGATCAAAATCAGGTAGAATGAGTTAGAATCAAACATCAATGGCAAATGTTTTTTCCATGGAATAATGTGCACTTCAGTATATGTATACTTAGGATTTCAAAAGATTGAGTATGATTAGCTACTTTTGAAGCTGACTGTACAATGAAAAAATAATTCGAAATACTTCCACTTTTTGATAACACTATAATCTATTTGAGTACCTTGCAAAGCATTGTGACGCTAAGCCCAAATACAACGGTTACTACTCCTATTTTGACTTTTAGCAAAGTCCTTCCATCCGTTAGCTCGCGTTCCAACTGACTTTCAGTCCCAAACACAGTGTTAATTCTTCACCGTATTATCACAGCCCCTAAAAATCCACTACAAAAACTCCGAAAAAACTGTTGGGCCACAAAAACAGCGGGCTATTTCCACTAGCGAGCGTATTTTAGCACTTGAACGTAGGTACAAGTCAACAAGATGGCAATAACAACAAACGTTCGCTGAAATTTACAATCGAAACGTACACGTCAAAGGGAAATGTGGGTGGTGCAAGGTATGAGCGGTCAGCGATTTCATGAAAAATTTTTTTGGACTAGTGTAAGGATTAAAGCGTGACAGGAAATACATTAAGTAATGGTTTAAGACGCCAGAATTAAAGGTTGTATAGCTTAGGTGTCCTAATTGCGATGATAGAGACTAATTGACGGCTACAATATTTAAATTCCATAGAATCAGTTTTCTTGCTAGAACTTTGCCTGAACAAAACGTCATGAGATGATTTCTTACACGGTTTCTACCAATTTTAAGAGAACGAGAACTGTATTTTTCGACAAATATATGAACTATTTCGCAAAGTTTTCCCATTATCCTTCCAAAATTAAAGCCACAGACTATTGCATTACCTCTACTCTAAATGTTTATAATCTGTAAATCTAGCAAAAAACCAATCAATCCCTTCCTACAATGCAACTAAGCCAACTAAAATACCTAACACAAATCACCCGCTATTCTCTCATCACTTAACTCCCTACACAATACTGTCGCGTATGCAAATTTGTATCCTCTCGGGTACAAGTTCAATTTGTCAGGGCCCGACCTACACTTCCATTTTTTAGCCTCTTTCACAAAACACCCTGTATCACGATAATTAAATTCGGAAAACAATTCGTATCTGTTTTGGAGTGTTTGATTGAAATATATCGTTTGATTGTGTTATTAACTTACTGACAGTTGTTTTATTTCGCATGTGCGTATGTTTGTTATGTTTATCAAAATAATACTAGAGACGCTTATATAAAATTGCGCATGTAATTTGGACGACAATCTTTGGGTTGTGCAACTTTCCACGCAGTTCTTTCAGAGATGGGTCACCGGTAAATAAGTATGATAAAACGCCTTAAGTTGAAAAAGGTTGAATACCTATGTTTGTTTTCTTTTTTTTCTTTATTTATCATTTCAACAAAGAATAACAACAATTACTTAATAATAGCAACAAAAAAACCACTCAGGTTTATACCTGCGCTATCCTGAGTCTAAAACAATAATTTTTGTACTTAACATAACATGTACAAAGATTATTATTTTATCCCATATTAAGTGATCTTTAATGATTATAATTTGTTATTAGTTATTATTTGAAAGGATATTATTTTGACATAAAACTGAGATAACTGACCACTTATAATGATAGCCAACGTCATTAGTAAACTTATACATCGCTTACCTAAAATATTTCAATCCTATTTGAACCCAATACAAAAATATCCCCAAACACAAACCTTTCACATATCCAAACAGGCTGAAAAGCTAGACTTTTTGTTGTTCGACACAGCTTGTCCGTGCCGACTGTAATAAAAACGTGCTGATGGCGGCCAAACGAATACGGTTTAAATTAAAAACTAAACTGTTATTGGTTTTACAAATTATGAGGCAGCATTGGGATCAAAAACTTTTAGGATATAGTGAGCGAGAGAGAATATAGTGAGAAAGTTTAGAATATAGTGAGAGAGTGAGGTAGACAGTGGTTAAGGTGGTCATTGCCGCTATAATAGACAGTAGGAGTAGACAGTTCGATTCCTACATCAGCCAATTTCTTGCACAGGGATTTTGATCTTGGAAGTCCAAAACTCGATTAGTAGTACATCTTTTTTTTGTGGTCTACAATTTGTTGTTTGTACTTTGTGATCGTTGTTATACCGGTGAGTCTTTGTAAATACATAATTTGGGTATAATATAGATAAAACTACAGTAATTGTCAGCTAAAATCGTAATACGCGTACTGGATTTGAACCTCAGAACGAATAAATAAATATCATTGGACAACTCACACACGTTCATTTGATTCCAAACTAAGCAGAGTTTGTACTATGGTAACCAAATAACTGGATAAAAATACACACATAAATAGATACATTAATATCCAGGCTCAGAACAAACGTATTCGTCACACAAAGATTATATCCCCGGTGGGATTCGAACCCACCACACGCGCTACGGTTATTGCGGTATAAGTAATAATAAGACTGTTAATTAAAATATAAAAGGTATTGTAAATAAATTAACCAACAATCCATTTCAATCAATTAAAATCAACAATACGCGGGACGGGTAATATAATGCGGTGTTGTGATTCAACCGCAGATTGTGATTCACGTTCAATGTACCTATAATGACGAGTTGATGACTGTCATCCAGGTAATTACTGTGAGATATTATAGGCTAATTAATATGTGTACAATAATACCCAAAATATATAGATTTATTGTAGGAAATTAACTTGTGACATGATTCTTATGGCTCATGATAAGATTTCTAAGTAAATTTAGATAAAAATATAACGTGACGCGACGCAACGCGAAATAAGTGACTTGTAGGGTTGGTCGCTATTCCCCCAAAAACTAAGTACTGCTCTCCTCTCGCGGGGACTTTTATAAACAACGGACACAAAGTAAAACCAGACCCGAAACAACTAAGACTTTTTATTATAGTGTCCAAGTGTGTGCACAATACACAGGTACACTCTCTATTCCCTTGCTATCATAACCCGACCCAGGATTCGAACCCGAGATCTCTTGCGCGGCAGTTGTATACACTATCGTCCGCGCCACAGAGGCAGTCGCGCCTCATATAATACGTAATGTGTACGTGCAATCATCATACCTTGCCATGATGCGTGGTGTTGTCGTGATGCTGGTCGATGATCTCCGGGTCTTCGGTCGATATGTCGTGGCCGTGTCTGTGCGCACCTATGTGCGGTAACTGGAACAATATAAAAACACATTCAATAAATCATCGCCACACTTTTTAAACATTTTGTAGTAGCTTTTTCCGGTTGAAGTCAGTCACTTCTGTTTCTCCACGGATCCAGAAAAAATAATGAAAATATAATAGAATGGAATTTGAAATTTTTGTTCGATATTATCGTGCCGCTAAACTTCACGTAACTAATAAAGTATAGGGAGATATTGTAACTGTATTTTCTATCATATCTTATATAAATAGACTATCATCTTTCTCATTAAGAGACGGCATCATCATGATTTCGCTAAAATGTGTCCTCCTATTGAATACCCTTAAAAATAACCAAAGATTAACAACTTTTACAACTACGGGTTACCGTACAATGTAAACTTAAAAATCGTTTCTTTTTCAATTATTTTTTTATTAATGTCAGAAATTATAGAACAAAAGTTGTTTCTTATAATGTTAGCTATCTAGTCCTGCGAGGTTATCAGTATTTTACAAATAAACCTGTATAAAATATATACAATATTCTCCTAAAAAACTTTTACAATCCAAATAAAAAATGCTACCGGTTTCACTACAGTTAGCTTTAAAAGCGTACGTACTATGAATAAACTTTATACTAAATCCCTAGCGTACAGCAGCGACTAAACGTAAGTCAAAACTAGCGAAAATGTTTGTGTCGACACATCGCTGACCCGTTTCACTGTTTCATAACAAAAACTTTCAAATACGCTTGTTCCGCTGTGTAGTGCTGTGATGATTTTGTTTAAAATTTGAGTGAGGATGTTTAGTTGTAAAAGATAGCACTATAAATAGTGATTGGCTTAGAGCGTGTATTATTTAGTTTGGTTTCTAGACTAGTAATATGAATTTTATTATGTATTAATAAAATACGAGCATTACGTGTTTGATATATTTATTGACAGAGAATGCCAAATCGTTATATGATTAATATATGGCATCTACCATAGAGTAGAAGGAGTTTAGGTGGAGTTTAGGTTCACCACATTTCTCCCCTCCTAACCTCTTAGCTGTTCTGCTGAATATAAGATGCAGCCAACACCTGGTTGAGGTGTCGGCGCCAGACATCGCCGTTGTCGGTGCGGATCTCATAATGAAGTCGGCCTAGACGTCTTGTGATAGTACCAAACTGCCAATGGTGCTTAGCACTCGTGTAGTCACGGGCCTGTACTCGTTCGCCGACTTCCAACTGTCTTACCTTAATCTCTTGATGTTTTGATGTAGTTTTTTTATGGGTGTTTCTAAACATGCAGTGTAATGCTGTTCGAACTTCTCTTCCAAACATTAACTGATAAGGTGTCTGACCATTCAAGTTTGGTGTCCGTCTGAGGCGAGTTTTTACCATGACAAGTTTCTCTTGAAGATTACCCCTTTCTCCCTCTAAGCTTCGTAAGATTCTCTTGACTGTTTGTACGTATCGTTCAGCTTGTCCATTGGTTGCAGGGTGGTATGGAGCAGAGGTTTTGTGCGAAATCATACAGTCTTTTAGAAATTTTTCGAACTCTCCCGATACGAATTGTCGGCCATTGTCTGAGACAAGGAGTAGAGGTGTTCCATAGGTGCAAAATAGTTCTTTCAATTTTTGGATGCACCAAGAGCTTGTCGTTGATTTAGTAGGTATAATCTCTGTCCATTTCGAAAATGCGTCTACAACTATTAAAAGATAGTATCCGTAAACAGGTCCGGCAAAATCAATATGAAGCCTTTGCCAGGGGCCCTTTGGGTGTTCCCAGTGGTGTAGTGGTGCTTTCTCTGGTTCATTTTGTTGTAATCTACATGTTCTACAGGACTTAACTTTTGTTTCGATATCATTGTCAATTCCTTTCCAGTATACAAAACTGCGGGCCAGTAGCTTCATTTTCACAATGCCCGGGTGACCGAGGTGTAGTTCGTCCAGCACTCGTTCGCGTAATGTTTTTGGGATTAAGACTCGCGTTCCTCTTAGTATACATCCATCTTGTAAAGTAAATTCATTATCATTGTAACCGAGCGTTTTAAGTGATCGGCCAGTTTGTAATGCGAGTACTAATGGTGTATAATCGGAATCAATACTTGTCTCTTTCGCTATGATATTTGGGTTGACATCAATGGTATGTATTTGTTGAAGTTGAAAGCTGTAATTCTGGTCCATTTTGTTTGCCTTTGTGTTTTCTACTGGGAACCTGGATAGGTAATCTGCATTTGAGTTGTTAGGCGAAGTTCTGTATTCAATGTTGTAGTCAAATCCAGATAAGAAATGAGCGTAGTGGAATAATCGCATTGTACTCATTGCTGGTAACGTTTGATGTGGGTGGAAAATTATTGTCAGTGGTTTATGGTCTGTCACTAGGATAAATTTTCTACCGTAACAATAATAAAAGAACTTCTTCAATCCCCAGTATATGGCAGTAGCTTCTTTGTCAATTTGGCTGTACTTCTTCTCGCTATCCGATAGTGTTCTGGAAGCGAATGCTATCGGTCTTTCTGTTCCATCTGGGAGTCTATGTGATAGTACTGCTCCGATTCCCAGTGGAGATGCGTCTGTTGCAAGAACCAAGGGCCTCTTGGGATCAAAATGTATAAGTACTCTTTCGCTTAGAATTTCTTTTTTAATGTGTATAAAGCTCTGTTCGCATTCTGTAGACCATCGAAAACTAGATTCTTTCTTGAGTAAGTTGTTCAGTGGATTCGTGATCGATGATAGGTTGGGTATAAATTTGTTGTAAAAATTTGCCATTCCAAGAAATGTCCTCAATTCTGCGGTGTTGACTGGGCGTTCTGTTTTAATTATTGCGTTAATCTTTTCTCTGTTTTTGTGTAGACCTTCTTTGTCGATAGTGTGTCCCAAATAGTCGATGCTTGTTTTGAAAAAGTGGCACTTATTTTTGTTTACTCGTAGGTTACTTTCTTTTAGTTTGTCTAACACGAGCTTAAGTCTCTGTAGTAATTGTTCTTTGTTGATGCCTTGAATGATGATGTCATCAAAGAAACATTTTACACCTTCGAGATCTTGAAGGAGTTTATCCATAAATTTCTGCCAAAGGCTCGGCGCGACCTTAACGCCGAACATTAGGCGGTTCACCTTAAAAGTGCCTCGATGCGTACTTAGTGTTTGTAGCATTGCGCTTTCTTCATCCATTGTCATGTTGAGATATGCCTGGGTGATGTCGAGTGTACAGAATAGTTTACCTCCGTTCATCTCTGCAAATATATCTTCTATCATAGGTATTGGATATTGTTCATCTTGTATGACTTTATTTAGTGTAACTTTATAATCAGCGCACAATCGGATACTCCCATTCGGTTTGACAACTGGTACCACTGGAGTACCCCAATCAGAGTGGTCGACTTTCGTGATGACACCCTGTTTGCATAGTCGCTCGATCTCTTCATCCACTTTGGTTTTTAAAGCGTACGGTATTCTACGTGGTTTGATAAAAATTGGTCTTGTGTTTTCTTGTAGATTTAGGTGTCCTCTGTAATTGGGTATTTCGCCTAAGTCGGATCGAAATACTGATGTCTTGTAAAGTTCCAAAAGCTGGTCTAATTCTAGATTTTCTGATTGCTGTAAAGTTTTTATATCTGCTAAATTTAGAGTTTCGAGTTCTTTCATCCAACTCCGGCCAAAAACGGGGTCAACGTTGTTGTTGATGAGGTATAATTTACCGTGGAATTCTTTTCCTTGGCATCTGCATTGAACGTATGCAACACCTGCAGGTTCGATTACTTCGCCGGTATATGTTTTGAGTTTTATATTAGTTTTAAAGATTCTTTTGCCGATTTTCAATTTTCTGTAGTCTCGTAATGACATAGAAGTAAGTGTGGCTCCAGTGTCAAATTCCATTTTCATCTTAGCATGTTCAATGTGTACCGTTATCATGTATTTTTCGGATGTTTCACCAGATATAACATTAATATCATTCCATTCATCATCATCGCTTATCGCTGAGTCGTTTAATTGATTTATATCCGGTGTAGTCTTACTGGGCTTCGCATCTGAGCGCCGTTGTAGACACACACTAGCTAAGTGTCCGACCTTCTTGCATTTATAGCATGTTATGTTTATAGCGCTACATTTCTTGGTTTCGTGATTTAAACCACAGCGGAAACATTTCCCTTTTAAATCTCTTGGTGTGATTCCTCTAAAAGGAGATTTTTTTGAAGTATTGTAGGAATCAGTGGAAATTTTATTGATATTGTCACTACTTGGTTGTTCATTCGGAAGCATTGATGTATTTTCTGCTTTACTCATTTCAATAGATGTTGCAATCTGTGTCAGGTGTTTAAATGTACATACTGTTCGGTCTTGTAAAATTTTTGTACGTGCGTCGCTATCTTTCAATCCTCTTATGAGTTGAAGAGATAAAAAGCTTTCTGAAATGTTTTTCTGGCAGTGTTGACATTTAAATTCGCAGTTGGTAGTGAGCTTTTTTAAATCTGCGGCGTATTGCGCTACTGTTTCATCCGATTTTTGAGTTCTCGATATAAATTTATGTTGTAGAACCCATTTGCTAGGTTTTGGGTCTAAGTAGTCGTCAAGTGTTTCAGTAATTTCGTTAAATGTCTTATTCAATGGTTCGTCTGGTGCTATTAAATCACATAATTTTTCATGGAGTTCTGGTGATAATGTAGACAGAAGAATATTTGTCTTCATGTGGGGCTCAGTAATTTCATTAAGTCTAAAGTACACTTCCAGACGTTTTTTAAAGTTATTGAACGTTTCTGATTCATGTAAAGGATTAAATTGTATTTTTGGTATAATCTTATGGTATTGGTATATTCTATGTTGGTCTTCCTGTCGCTGACCTTGAATAATGGTTTTTTTTGTTAAAAGTTTTGATACTAAAATAGTGTGAAGTTCTTCGAATTCGTAGCCGTAATTTTGTTCGTGTAAATACGCTGTTTCATCGTTATCATCTATGGTTTTGTTTTCTATCTTCTCTTGTAACTCTCGCAGTGCTGTTATGGTGTCCTTCAAGGCTGCGGAGCGAGCGGTGATGTCCTCGTCAGACATCGTCGCCCTCTGCTCGATGTAGGTATCGAGTCTGGTGAGCATCCCACGTAGGGTGCTCCGTTTTTTACGTAGCTTTTCCATTTAGGTTCAGTTTTTCCTCGTCGCCAATATTATGTATTAATAAAATACGAGCATTACGTGTTTGATATATTTATTGACAGAGAATGCCAAATCGTTATATGATTAATATATGGCATCTACCATAGAGTAGAAGGAGTTTAGGTGGAGTTTAGGTTCACCACAAATTTGAATCTCCTATTTTCTTGTATCGCTTTCAAGACTAAACTGTTAAGTTGATTTTGATAAAATTTTGCAACGAGTAATTTGTAATACCAGTATCGATGGTGAAGTACTGTATTCTTCAAAACAGCAAGTTAATCTCTTTATTCGATAGGGTTGAAACGAAATCCAATTATTGATACTGCATTCAAAGTATCGTGACCTTTAGAATATTCACCGCGTATAAAACCTGTTGCGCACCTTAATATATGTATCTATAGGCTATATATCATCACGCTACGGCCAATAAGAGTAGAGTACCAGTAAAAAATGTTACAAAAACGGGGAAAATTATGACCCATTCTCTCTTATACGACGCACGCGAAGTTGGGCGGGTCAGCTAGTTAGTTATTACAACAAATACTTAAAACAGAATAAAAAGATATTTAAAATAAATACAAAAATACAATTTACTATTTTTGTAGAATAATACGAAACTTTTTAGGAACGAAATTTATTTTGCCAAATTAACGGCTATATAATATTATTACGTGCAAATTATTCTATGTTTAGGTGAAACCGGGGCAAGCCAATATCAAAATAAAGGGGTTATTCCACTTAACTCCAAAAAAACGTTCCACTTTAACTCCAAAACAGTTTTAATAAATATTTTATTTAAATATAATTCATTCCACTTTAACTCCAAGAAATCAGCAGAAGTAGAGTCAGCAGCTTAAAATATTTAGCCATACGGATGACATGGATGCAGAGGGAGCAGTTCGAGTCGCTGCACTACGCGCAGGTGGGGCGCGCGAGGGCATTCCTCGCCACCGTGCGTTCTTCCTTGCCGGCGCTCGCGTCTCCTGTCTCCCACGACGATGGACGATCTGACTGCAAACACGACTTCATTCGTCTGCCTAAAATGAATTTTCCACGCGGACGAAGTCGTGGCGGCCTCTAGTGCATAAATAAAATAGTATTTACAATTTATTATATTATACAGAACTTAATACCTTATACTTGTTATGTTTTGTTCAGGCTAAATTTATATTACAACAGTAATGAGATACAAGAAACTACAGTCCACCAGACGTGGAGCTACGTGCCTTCTAAACGCATACTTGCTAACCTCACTTCTTGGGGGGTGAATGCTGGCTGATGCAACAGCGCCTCCACACTTTGATGGTCAGGCCCTGAATAATTATAATATTGAACATCCAATCTTATTACGTAGTAAACATCACTTGACTAAAATTATAAGAACATCGAAGCGAACAGCGCGTGTACTCCGACAACGGCACCACTTTTGTGCGAGCGTTTATCGAGCTTTTACGCTTCTTACAGGCTTCTTACAAGAGTCTAGAATCAGACATAGCCAACAAAGGCATAGAGTTTAAATTCATTCCAGGGTACTCTCCGCATTTTGATGGCATTTGGGAGGCCGCTGTCAAATGCACGAAGCATCTTTTGCGTCGAGTCATGACCCTTACTCATTTGACAACATGCCTGATCCAGATAGAAGCTATTGTAAATTCCAGACCTTCAACGGCTCTATTCACAGCACCTTCAGATCTTTCTTATCTTTCCCTTTCCCATTTTTTCCTCGGGCGAGCTCTCACATCAGTTCCTCGTCCTCTTATAAGTGACAGCAATATCCATCGGAGTATTCTTCTTGAAGTCACTTTGGGCCTTCAAATGACGTAACATCCGAGGCGTACGCACTCGCTCTCGCGCAGTTGCCAGGACAACCAAGAAAAAACACATCTGTCGTCTTACATATTAAAAATTACATCATTACATATTATATTTTATTATTTCATTATATCAAAATGAATAAGCCTGAAACCAATCCACCAAAAAAAAAAAAAAAATCCCGAGTGAAATTCAAAATTTAAGTCTCAATAAATTTAAGTTATTAGTTAAAAGTAATTTATGTCGTAAGGGATATTATACAATTAAAGATTATTTAGATGATAACAAAGCTTGGGACTGTGCTGCTTCTACCAAGTCTATTTCAAAATAATGTATTACAATTTGATATTATGACATTGTTATTAATTTATTATGACATTGTTATTAATTTGTTATATTTCATTATTATGACATTGTAATTAATTTGGAAATATTGACATTTAAAAAGAGCAAGCCGTGAGTTTCTTGCCGTTTCTTCTCACGAGCAACAGCTTTTCCGAAACGGTGGTAGATAAAAAATATTTTGACGATTTCAAATACTTGTTAAAGTTTATGAAATAAAGAATATTTGACTTTGACTTTGACTTTGAATATAAGAATATAGGTATATTATGTTAAAAAACTTATATTTTATACATTAAAACCTGCACTATTTATTTTATGTTAACTTAGCTAAGTAAGAAATTTAATTTTTATTTAGAACTTTATTCTAATATAACAGCTTAATCCCGTCCTTGACTTTCAATCTTTTCACCAGGATAGCACTTTTGATCCTACGGTGTTCGTTTTTGAGGACGATGAACTGACTAACCTAATTATAATAACTTAAATCAAAATTACTGGTTTGTGAAAAATTACTAGGACGTTTGGTATATGGGCTTACACCAAAATATCGTCAAGATATCATTTTTGCTGCTGACTCTACAAAAACTCTTTTGGAGTTAAGTGGAATTGATGTAGGGAAATATTTCTATCTGTAAATTTTT
The DNA here is from genome assembly GCF_050436995.1 of Anticarsia gemmatalis. Taxonomy (NCBI): domain Eukaryota; kingdom Metazoa; phylum Arthropoda; class Insecta; order Lepidoptera; family Erebidae; genus Anticarsia; species Anticarsia gemmatalis. The sequence continues at coordinate 8,919,853 of NC_134767.1, read as the reverse complement.
TTTTTTATTGCTTTGGAGTCAAAGTGGAAATAATGTATGGGATGTTAAAGTTTAGAGAACAATGGATTTGGAGTTAAGTGGCATAACCCAAATAAAGTTCCAAACTCCAAAGGTTACCATAAAAATAAACAAGAAAAATATGAAGAGCGGCGCGGGTCAGTACGACTAATGTAGCGGAAGATGGCCACTGAACCGGCAAACGTCCCCACGATCCAATATACAACTATAATTAAATCTCTGCTTTTTCGATATAGGCCTACGGTTTTGATGTTTGATAAACTAGTTAACGAATGCTAGTCGAATTCAATAGAGCATATAGGATAGAGAGTAGAGGTAATAAAAGTGTCCAAAAAATAATCTAATAATACATTGTCACCGATTAGAATTTTGCGATTTCAATTAAATATTTGGCGTCATTCCATTGAGCATATTAGGCTACGATTGAGAAAATATTAGAGAATTATATAAATATATTTATTAGAGAAAGAGATTGATATAATTAGAAAAAGCCCCATCCGGTAATCGAATCCAACGACTTTATCCGCGTGAAAAGATTTCCCGTGGTTAGAAGTATCCTGTTTTGTTAATGTAACCTATAAACTACTTGCTAACCCGGCAAACGTTGTTTTGCCATAAAAATTTAAAAAAAGTGTCACTTAGGGGCATGAAAAATAGATGTTGGCCGATTCTCAGACCTACTCAATATGCTCACAAAGTTTCATGAGAATCGGTCGAGCCGTTTCGGAGGAGTACGGTAACGAAAACTGTGACGCGAGTATTTTATACATTAGATAAGCAAGCATACATCCTCACAATCTTTCTCATTTATAATATTAATAGGAATAAATTTCCGCCGTAGAATCAAACACTACTGCAAAACAAACATCAATGCAATAACGAATAGGAAAATCGATAAAACGTATCAAGATGTCCCAATTCGATAGATAATCGATTGAACCAGCTCGGGTGAACAAACGCATATAAAGTTTACATTCCATCGATATATCGAAACAAACACGATATATTTTTCTAACGGTTGTTTAAAATGGAAACGTTCTGTGGAAAATTCTTTGAGTTTGAATCTAGACTGGCTGAAGAATTCTCGTTGTATCAAAGATGGACGTTTATATATTACAGAAAACCATTACTGAACCACTGTTGGGCCAGGATTTCGTCCCAAAATGAGGGAGGGGTTAACCCTTGAAGACACCATATCGACAAAATGGTGGTCGGGGACTATGCATGCCCCTAAAAACTCATGAAATAAAAACCCTTGTTTAAGAACTTACTATGTTTTTGTTTACCGTTGAAATAAGGCGCGATGGTTTTTTAAAATCTAGGAAACCTCATAAGTATAGTAATTTTTAACCAACTGTACGTAGGTAGTTTTCAATTTAGAATTTTATAATGTTGTGTATTTAGATTCTCCTGCAATTTCAAAATAATTACCTTCAAATGCCAAATTAAAAGTAAAAATGAATTTAAGTTAAATTAAGCTGTCTTGTCACTCGAAAAGTCCAATTTACAAAATCGAAATGTCACGCAATAAATATTTTAAGACGACGTAACCCACAAATCTTGGCTCCAATCACCATCAATATTGTAAATCAATAGTATGTAAATAATAAAACAAGTGAATTATAGGCACGATTAATTGAATTGCTCTCAAGTTTGTAGAGTTTTACTCATCAAGTAAGTGCAGAGTCAACTGCGCCGGCAGAAGCACGGGAAAAAAGGATACAGCACGGGACGGACGAAAGGTTAGAGACTTGAACGCATTTGCGTGTAGTAGTGGTGGACTCAAGGCCTAACCCCTCCCTCGTTACGGGAGGAGACCCTTGCCCAGTAGTGGGACATTAATGGGTTAAAAGATAGGGTAATATTATTATTATTAAGCGACCGTGGAGACTGGAAATCTGGGGGAGAGGCCTTTGCCAAGCTGTGGGACACAGAAAGAGACTAGATAAAGAAATTAATATATTATTATGGGAGTATCAAGGTCTGCGCGTGTTAAACAAATGCAACAGCACGACATTCAAGCGAGCGGAGACGCCCGTTTTAGCTAGTTTAAAATGAATTTCATTTCAGTATTCGCCCACAATGCTCAAATTCGAAATGTCACTCAATAAATATATCAAGACGGCTCCAATCACCATCTATATTGTGAATCAATAGTATGTAAATAATAAAACAAGTGAATAATAGGCACGATTAATTGAATTGCTCTCAAGTTTGTGGAGTTATTGCCTTTTCTGTAACAATAGGGTCTATTGTGTTACTTCACATCCTGTGTGCTAGGCGTAGGGCTGGCGAAACGGTAGGGTAAGGTTTGTAGGGTATATGGAATGGTACGGTAGTATTAGGGTATTTTAAATAGTGTTACTAAGAAACAGTAAGTTATTATTGACAGTTTTAGTACCTAATTGAAGGCTTGTTTCTTTTTTTGCTTGTTAATTTATTGTTTAGTCCATAATTTAGAGTAAATGAATTATTTTGAACTGATGTCAAGAAAAGACATTTTGACTCCGCTACATAAAATGCTGGAATATAAAATTGTATGAAACTGATATCAGATTTTTTTGTAGCAAAATACAATATTTTTTTAATATAAAATATAGTTTAAAATATTTTGTAATACAAAAAACCAAAGTAATTAATGTTTGAGCTCATTCACGACAAGTAGCAAAATTAATAGGTAATAATTATTTTGCTTGTCGAAATTTAAGGGTTATCACTATTTTTCTCACACAATCGGCTGATTTCTAAGCAAACAGATTAATAAGCAACTTTAATTTCACTTCACCAAAGTAAACAAATATAACTAGACTTAATAAATATAATCACATTCTTTTTTACTAACATTTTTAGGTTTAAAGAATATAATTATGTATTCTCAAAAGAACAATAATAATTATAGTTCACGGACATGAGAAAAAAAAAATTAGAAAATGTTTACAATGCAAGTATTTACAAAGTCGTCCTCGAGTGACGACATTTTTCCAATTTTTTTGCAAAATTTTAACTTTTTTTGCATCATCTTAAAACTGTTATTCTCCAGCCCTACACAAGGATTCGTTACTCAGTGGTTATGTTTTTGTCACTTGTTCAAAACGAGTATGTGTTCACGGTTTCAAGTACATTTTGATATTGTTCTGAAGCTTTGTTTTGCTATAATATATTACATTTATTGTGTAAGAAAGGGAAATGTTTAAAGTTTAATGAGTTCGTGTATTACTGTTTGAAATACACGTAATTATGTATTTGTACTGAAAACTGCCCTTATTGTAAGGTTCGGTTTCGTTTTCTTTACTTTGGTACTATCATATTGCGTAGGTATTAACAGTCTGACAGTTATTTTAAAAAAGTAGTTTTTTCAGGCAGTTAGAAAGTTACCTAAAAAGTAGTTTTTCTGAAATACGCTAGGGGCGCTAGTCTCTATACAATCTATCTATATTATCAAAAAATTCGGCGAATGTTGTAACGAAACGCCCACTTTCGGTATGTTCCAGTATACGATTCAATTACTAATGGATTGTAATTAGAATTAAAATGAAATGGTTTCCTCACGATGTTTTCCTTCACCGTTAGAGCAAAATGACCATTATTTCTAATACACAATATAACTTCGAAAAGTCATTTATGTGTTGCCTCGGATTCGACCCTGCGACCACTTGCGTGGGAGGTGCCAATTTAAACCACTCGACTATCACTGATAGAAATAAAAAAATCTACTGCTGTATCAATATTCAAACCAACCTCCCCTACCTAACTCACCCGTAACTATCCTACCTCTTTGGCAACCAAACAACATACTATCACCATAGCAACAAATAAACAAAACCATAGCAACGGCTATTACTGCAACTGGTTTGATCAATAAAATCTACCAAACAGTTTTTCAAGCTTCAGACAACCAAAAATGGTGATTCTCCTAGTAAAACGAGGTGATGAAAACCAGTTTCTTTACGAAACTGACGTGGAAAAAGACGTAGATGAAGTAGTTAAAGATATCACGGCGATTTTCAATGGAAGGTTGAAGATCACGAGAATGTGCTATGAGATGGAAGAGTTGTGGAAACATGGGACCTTTCTGCCGCTTGAGATGCAAGGATTAACTGAGGAGCAGGTACGGAGTTTATTTAGACTTAGTACGATTTGATTGCAAGTATATAAAAGACGTGACTATTTTGATTGTCAAATTATTAGTAGTGTAATATGTCCTTTCCCTAACCCGCACTTGGCCAGCGTGGTGGACTCAAGGCCTAACCCCTCCCTCATTACGGGACCTTCATGCTGGCAGACCCTTGCCCGGGAGTAGGACATTGATGGGTTAAATTTACTTATGTGTCCTAGGTTTGATGTTCGGGTTAAAAAAAACAAGTGAAGTACGCTTGCGCCCTAGTTAATAAAACTGGCGCATGACTATTAAAGAACAGCATTTTGCATCGCAAAGCATCGCAGCGCACGAATTTATACTAGATTATTTCATTATCTATACTATCTATACTTACTAATATAATAAAGCTGAAGAGTTTGTTTGTTTGTTTGAACGCTCTAATCTCAGGAACTACTGGTCCGATTTGAAAAATTCTTTCAGTGTTAGATAGCCCATTTATCGAGGAAGGCTATAATAACATCACGCTGCGGTCATTAGGAGCGGAGTAGCAACGAAAAATGTTACAAAAACGGGGAAAATTTTGACCCATTCTCTTAGGTGACGCAAGCGAAGTTGCGCGGGTCAGCTAGTGGTTTATAAATAAATACCCATTAAGTATACCAGAATAGGATGCAGATCTAATTTATATCTTCTACTTATCATTTTGATAATACATCATATAAGAACACAAAAAACACTCCATACATAGTAACAAGTCTTCATACATCCATATATACAGGGGGGATTAAAAAAATAATCCTCATTTTTTACGAATATTCCTTCAGCATACGGCCAAGGAAATTCGTTTCACATCCGAGTAAACATCATCCGTTATCGCGTTCCCCTGACACCATAGAGAAACATCATAAACATGTTCAACATAAATATTCGTAAAACCTTTTAAACATTCAATAAGTTGCTTGTACTCTCATTTCTTTTATATCCATAAATATTGACTGGCAACGTTCGTGATTATGTATTTTTTATAGGGAGATTGTTTCATTTGTGTCGTAAAGGCTTATTCAATCTTAAACTGAAAATAGATGTATCTTTTGAATTAGAACTGTATTTAAAAATACGACTGTATTTATAAATGTCGTGCTTTTGCATTGACATATACTAGCAGGTTTAATTTCTACTACGACCTACTATTTATGTAAAAAATAACTGTTTATTCGGTACTCGTTGCAATGGTTAGTCTCTAATTGCAAGCAAATTGAAGTGACCTATTTTTTCAGTTATTATTTTTTATAAAAAACCAAATTTTAACGAGCAGAATTTATTAAGGGTCTAATCTAAGTAAAGATCTGGAAGCTGTTCCAGGCTTTTACTGAAACACTAAAAAGAGACCTAAGCAGGGCAAGGCAGGGCATTTCGTCCAATTTACAATAATTTAGAGAAGGACAATAAAACATTGACAATCGTCATGCAACTTAAAAACAAAATAACTGTAATGTTCTAGATCAAAGAGCTGAAACTCGAAGACCCCTGGGCGAAGCGCTGTGCTCCTCCAAACGCCGTGTTTGCTAAAGACGACATGGGTCGTCGTTGTGGACTCGCGCCCGCACAGAACATGCAAGATATTATGAAGAAGGCTTGTGAAGATGCCAAGGAGTTTATTAGTAAGAAACATGTAAGTATTTGCTAATTACTTATTTGATAAAGAAAGAAAATAATTAACAGTGTACATACATACTAGTAAAAGTGGTCGTAGTAGATTAGTTATTTTATTAGTTCAACATTCCTTGATTTAGGGTATTCGAGATACTGGAAGTTATTAAACAGATTTTATTTTTAAAGGCATAATGACTTGAGTTTATAATTATTTTTCACAAATAGTATTTCTTTTATAGTTCTTACAATTTTAGCACATATCCTTATCCTTGGTTCTAACCTTCTCACAGGATGGATATTGACTGAAAAATTTTCAAAATTTACAACTTTGTGCTCAAGTTATAAAGCCTCAATGGTTTAAATAGTCGTAAAACCAAATTTATATGAAAAATAATAACTTTAAAATTTATTTTGTACAATTATTTGCACAAAACTTTTAGGTGGACCTTCGCAAATGCCTAACGCAGAAAGACGTGGCAAGAGCTCTCGACGAGTTACGAGGGGCAACCAAAATCGTCTTCCCAGCTGGTCTGCCGCCTCACGACCCAGTACGAATGGAGCTGGACAATGTGGAAGACCTGACTGGCACTCATGCTGCTAAAGAGGTCATTGATCCCAATAGAGCCTGTCTGTGGGCGTGCGGGAAGAAGTTTATCGGTGGGAATAAGTTGAGGGACCATTTGGGTAAGTATTTTCGATGTTTTTTTTGGAGAAAGGCTACTAAGAATAAAATTTTTGCATTGATTAAATGCTCAGATCGCATTTTGTAGTACATTTAACTATTGAGTATTGATACGAAATGTGTAGTGAGTGAGTGAAATGCCTGCTTAGTTTAGTTTTCAATATCTAATTTTAATACCTTACTAAATAACCGTTGCGTTAGCTCGGATAACACTTTCAAACTCAATTGGTGGTAACAATATATAACACAGTCTCGACTAGCAATTGATAGGTTAAATTATGAAATAATTAATTCATAGATATAAAATTTCTAAAAACAGTGCATATTTTCTTTAATAAAACAAGCATGAAATAAATTCCAATTTTGCAAGGAGGAAGTTGTTTTATGCAGAACATCTGGTTTACGAGTATTTTATCAACGGACCGTATAATGTTACGGATTTCATCAAAATAAAAATGTTTTTGGATCCTTAATATATCAATGATTTTATTAAGGAAAGCGGGCGCTATTCCAATAGCTTAGTTGTCAGCTTACGAGAGTAATGTGGATTTGTATACTTGCGTTAAAGCATCCCAGTACCACCGTTTTTTGCCTACAAATTAAAACTAAATATCATGCTTTAGGCTTTTGAACAGGATTACTAGAGATTTAGAAAAGAAAACTGCTCTCAAAAAATCTGCGCAAAGATAACTCCCATGATATTCGTTCTTCACGAATTATTTTTTTCCAAAATTAGGTTACCTATCATATTAAAGCATATTTCGGTAATATTCTCCAGGTATTTCCTCCCGTTAATTATTCTTTATCATCCATTTTCAGGCAAGAACAACAAAACGAAGGTCACAGTGAAACTCTGTTGCAACTCCGAGGGTGCACCAGGTCGGGAGCCCATCATGTCTGAAGAAGAACGCAAGCAGTTGATGCTGCATGCTTACAGAAGACAGGAGGAGTGGAAGAAACTGGAACAAGACGAAGATGACCACTACCTGGACTCCAAGTGGGCTGATGGACAGAATCTGAAGAGAGCCTTCCATGGACTCGATAATATCTCCTGGAAACCTTCTTTGAAGAAAATGTAAAGAAGATTCGAGTGTTTTGTTTTGGTTTTGTTACTTTAGTGGTCGTATTGGTAAATTGGTGTGTGTGGTTAATTTAGATTTTAGTGTAGATTTAGTAACAAATTATGTTTTTGTTAGGATTTTTTATGCGGTACCGAATATTCATTTCTTTAAGCTAATAATTATGGGTCCATCTTTTGAAATTATGTCATTAGAACAAATATAATTTGATTTTTACTTAAGTTTACCGACTAGTCCTCAGACCTTTAGATCTATTCTTTTTCAAAAGAAGAGTTTTAAAGTTATCGTCATTAAGTATCTATTTTTTGAGTTCTCAGGCTGAAGAAAAATATATTATTTTGCTTATTTCTGATGTTATTATAATATGTATACTACATATATGTGTTTTTATATCTCATACAATAATGTTAGTGTAATTAATTGTTACTTCCTTCTCTTTCCTTATATCATAATGTATTGGTCTTAAGTATCTTTAATTATATGTATTAATTCAATACATCTTGTTTCAATCATACCTTCTACTATCCGCAAATTACTACCACTATCACCGTTCGGTAAACGATCTGTGGGTTAAACAAACGTTGGCGCGGTCATTCTATAGATGGGTGACCGCATAATGGTATTTGAACTGGGCGTCTCCGTGCTTCAGAGGGCACGTAAAAAGTCGGTCCCGGTTGTTGTCGATCAAGATAACAGTCGTTAAGCCACGTCAAAGGCCTTTCGGGCGGCTTGAACAACTTTGACACTAGGTTGACCACTAACCATACGATGAGAGAGAGAGAGAGAGACTACCACTATTTCTAGATAAGTTTAAATAGTAAAGGTATCGTGACATTGAAAATATTCGCAACGCAAAGGCCCGTTGTACATTGTACCCTTAGTATTATGTGTACTAGTCGCGGTATTTTAACAACCTTAAGTTAATATCGTGTGCCAGAAAAAGTAATATTTTATTTGATTCCGTAGGTACGTATAGTTTTAGTATTCAATTACTGTGTAATAACTATAAGATTGGGACAAATTTCTTCTTCAACAAATTGGTTGTCAAACTCAGATTCTTAGTCAAAACAGCCGGAGGTTCGTTTCTTACTTAATATTATTCATCCCTATCATTATTAAGAAACAACTCTTTACTTCAAGAAATGATCATAAAATCAAAACAAAAAAAAGGCCTAAAGTAACTATAGTAAAGACAAATAATAGCCTTCTTATATCAGAATTCTGGTTTCCTAAAAGCTTATAATAATATAGTAGAACATCAGCATCATTAATTTGGTTTCGTTTCACGAACATAACGTCATTAGTATCAGATGATGGCATTATCAAGAATTGGGTTCTTGTGACACACTGTACTAAATGTTGGCGAACTTGTTGGACAATATTTGTAGGAAGTCCTTTAAAGCCAAACATTTAGGATAGCCAGAATAGTGAGCAACATATAAATTTGAATAGTGTGGTAGGTATACTTTGCATTTCAACATTTATATTGCTGCTTCACTCCTGTTAGCCATGGCGTGATGATGGCCATGGCGTGGCATTATAAAGCCTGTATTTTATTAAAATTTAAAGGTATTCGTCAAAAAATGAATATTTTTTTGATGAACCATTAGTCGTTCAAACAAACAAATATACTCTTTTATATTTACTGTAAAATATTGGTAGTAAATACGTTAAGAATAAACTAAACGTAGAAAATAACGCTATAGCTTATAATAAATTTTGTTTTTATTCCATCGTTTGATATCATGATTCTCTCGACATATGCATAATCTGTTTCTTCACATCGCTGTGGGAATTATAAGCCGATTTGTGATAGCGTCGTACGGATTACAATCCTATCGAGTGCGTAAGCTGTTTGTAGTTTTATTGGTGTAAATATAGCGAGGAATTTATGTTTCACTAGGTTTAGCTGCTTCTAGTACGTACGTTTAAGGTTTCTTTTAAGTAGATATTCACAAAAAATAAACTATTTTATTTAGTAACTTTTACTTTTTCTAAAACAGCGATAGCATAGTATTAAGTACAGATAATAATCGTTTCTGATCTAAGTTATCAAGGGTTCAAACTTAGGACCACTCATTTTGTTGTAACAAATGTCTCTCTCTCTCTCTCTCTCTCTCTCTCTCTCTCTCTCTCTCTCTCTCTCTCTCTCTCTCTCTCTCTCTCTCTCTCTCTCTCTCTCTCTCTCTCTCTCTCTCTCTCTCTCTCTCTCTCTCTCTCTCTCTCTCTCTCTCTCTCTCTCTCTCTCTCTCTCTCTCTCTCTCTCTCTCTCTCTCTCTCTCTCTGACCGATATCACTGATTGTCACAGGAAACCTATAGCGCGTTTCTGTACAGTCGGTACTGTCGAGAATCGAAAGTTTGACATTTAAAATGTACTGCCAAAATAGTTCCTACGACACTCATCAGAGGCACTGATCAGATTTTCATACAAACTCGATGACAAGCCGGTTGTCGGTAGTCGATAGTGGTTGTGAATCGAGCTACTAAACGTCAAACAGAAGAGTTCTTTAAATATTTAATGACAGAATAAAAGTTTCTACCCCATCTATTATAACAAGTCCTAAGAATAATACGCATTAATGATTATTTCTAAAGTTCGCTTGTCTTTTAGACAGTGTGTATCGTCGTTATCAAGGTGATACATCTTTCATACAATTTCTTTGTATGTAATCTTTTCACCCTTTACCATCAATCATTTGCAGTCATCGCGAGAGTATGTCGGTTATTTGAGTATCAAAATATACACTACGTTGAAAAATATAGCTACAGTATAAACAATATGGAAACTACAAGCGTTTTTCATTTAAAAGCTTGAACCGTGTGTATTTACGATCTCACAACTAGAAATGCACTTTTGAACCCCCATCAAGAAAACACTTTTATAATTTAGAATTCAGCATTAATTATATCATCTATACTAATATTATAAAGCTGAAGAGTTTGTTTGTTTGAACGCGCTAATCTCAGAAACTACTGCTTCGAATTGAAAAAATCGTTTTGTGTTGAATAGAGCATTTATCCAGGAAGGCTTTAGGCTATATAACATCACGCTATGAGCATTAAGAGCGGAGTAGCAATGAAAAATTTTAAGAAAATTAAGATTGTCTCTTGTGGAGAAAATGGCATCCACGCCTGTTACTTCTAGAAGTACGTGTAACGTGTGTGTGTTAACCTATCGAAGCATAACATTTTATGATTTAGAACTAAGCGCCAATTATGACATAAATTGGGCAGCGAAGCTTCTGTATATTTAAATAATAATTGTGTATTTGTATATCACATCACGAAGTGATCGATTTTGTCTAAAACTAAATTAAGTTACATTTAACTTCAATACGACATATATCGACTCAAAAGTATTGAATTTTGTACCACATCTAAAAATAACAAACCTAACGAGTAAATTCCACGAACAGCCATCAACCTGAATATCTAATCAGCATAAGCTTCAAAATATAAATAAATAATTATCAAGCCCCAAAACGCCGCACACATTTTCTCCACCATATTACTTTCGTCGATTCCATTCTCTCCCCTCATTGACGACGATCATACACACACACACATACAAACACACACACACACACACATACACACACTCACAAATACATGTGTACACAGAAACACACACACATACACACACTTATAAATATACACACTCACAAATAATATATCAGGTCGTGGAAAAAGTCTTTTCGCATTATAGTATGTAATAGTATGAACTTAAAAAATATAATAAAAGCTTGATATTTGGGTACCACACGAGCTCACTGAAAGAAACCAAATGAACCGCGTACTCATTTGTGATTCTTAAAGCCAAATAGATTTTATTACAAGTTCATACATACTATAATGCGAAAAGACTTTTTCCTCGACCTAATAATATGTATGTACACACAGACACATACACACACAAATATGTGTGTGTACAAACACAAAAACACACATGTATACCGCCAATTACCTCCACGCATCGCGTTCTGTTGTAATTACGTCACTCATTAGCGGAGACAATCCGGATATAACTGGATATTAAGGGGGAAATTCACTGATGAGTTAAGGTACTGGTTTACGCGAAAACATAATTATATGTAGAAATTAAAATTACAGGTAATTTATCACAGACGTGTTTCTATCCGCCATTGTCTGTGTGTTAAAATTTGCATAAGTTAAAAGTATAATATTTGATAATCCAGTTTGTAAGCTCTCTGTGTGCCAAATTTATATATTTGTCGCAGTAAGATAGATAAAGCCGTAACATATGTAGTTATATCCCTAGGGATATAATTATATACCGTAATATAGTTATAAAGAAGAAGTTTTGGGCAAACCGACATGGGTAGGTTAGGTTAGAAGGCTGAGGTGGGAGCGAGCGAAGCGAAGCTCCCACCTCAGCCTTCGTGGTTATTTTTTTCTAAACCACCCAGAAGGAGGAGCCCCGCGAAGCGGGGCTCCGGCGACATCTTCAAACTCTCATTATAACTATGTTACGGCATATAATTATATCCCTAGGGATATAACTATGTTACGGCTTTATCTATCTTACTGCGACATCTTCATAAACAAACAAACATTAACACATATTTTAAAAAAATCTGTATTTACGATATTAGTATAGATTATAAAATGTACTACGTTTGTCTACTAGTCTAACAACGACGACTAGTCGGAAGGTAAGGACTGACCCTATAAATGAGTTAGCCCGAAATTTGTTAACAAGTTCACTGAAATGACTGGATTTTCATCAGGCTTTTACCAAGTAATACGTTATTATAATGTATTTTTAATTATAATCCAAAGTCTTTTTTATATATTTTATTTCACAGTTGACGAATTAGGATAACGCGACCGAACAATTAAATGACAACAAATTTATAAAAAATCTAAACATTTGGGTATAAAAAGCATGAAATAATGCTTTTATGTATGTTAAAATACTATCCGATACTTTTACTTTAGTGGTGTAACTGGGTAACTTTCAAAATATTTGAAAAACGTGCATAATTGTTAATATTTTTGAAAACATGTTAGTTCAATTATCTTTCCAGTGAAACCGCCCCTTAAAACCGCTTGCAGCTGACTAGAAGCGGTGCGTATTGGTACAAACCGGTTTACGTCGGTTTTAGCCGGTTTATACCAGATGGAAATGCGGTAATCCCGTGATAAGCTTTCTGGTTTGAGAGGATCGTGTTAATATTAATATTGAGACGGTTGAATTGATGCTATTAATTAGTATTTAATTAAGGAATTTTAATTACGTTAATGTTATCTCAATAATTTGTAACCAACGAATATTTTTTGACTATTTTTGAGTATTTGTGATAGTTAATTAGTGTTTAGTAGTTAATTAGCCCTTAACCTTCTTTGGCCTCAGCTTATAATATCGTTATTGGTTGCCTAGCAAGGATGTCCTTGCTCTTAGGATTAAATTGTGTACGCGGTGTTCAGGCCTATTTCAGGAAATCTTTGAAAATAAAAAGTATATGAAAATTTGATATTATATTAAAGCTTGAACATAAGCTTAATAGCACAATCAGTATGTTACCAAATATTCTGTCTAAAAATACGCAAATGATTATTAAGTTCCAGTACATTAACAATATAATGTTTAAAAAGTAAAAAATACACTTTTCCAGGCATTACATAAATCATTCAACATTAACAAAAAGCAATTTAAATATTAAATTTTCCAATTTCCACGCCTACAAAATATCACAATTTATATGTTAAAAAGCAGAAACCTTAAAAAAACACTGCATCAGTGCACAAAAGAACTCTAAACCAAATATTCCCCGTTCATTCGCCTTTTCCACGAATATTCTATTGAAGTCACAAAATCTACAAAAGCCCGGTCAGTATTATAATGGCCGCTTCACATTAGTGCCGTGGGTTTAAAGCGAGAATTTACTTCGTGAATTAACCACAGAGAGATCGCCGCTGACTCCAATTTTCAAGGCAAAACTGTGAATTGTTTTTGATGATATTTGGCATATATGTGACGGGCTGCTAGATGTTACATGGTCACCACGGCACAGCCGGTGCGTCTCGAGATCGTGGGTTTGATTCCCACACGGAATCATATTTTTATAGAGTCTGGTTGTAATTTGTGTTGATCATTGCTCGTGTGTTTGTATAAGTGAAAACGACATAAGTGCAATTTTGAGTGCCGGAGAAAAAAATAATTAAAAAAAGTTTATGACACGGAGTAAAATACTTTTAAAAATAATCATCCCTTAAACCTCTAAAATAGTGATCAACACGTGCAGAGCTGTACGGGTCAGCAAGTTCTTGATAATATTATTATAACGACCCGAGTATAAAAAGTAGAGTGCAAAATTTCCCGAAGCTATATCGCGTATCGGGAAATTTTACACGAAAATCTGATCAACACCTCTAGCGGGCTCTCATGAAATTATTTTGGCAGTACATTTTAAACGTCGAACTGGAGAGAATGGCGCTACTGATAGCTCGAACTTACCTACATTCATGTTTTTACCTCGCGAACATTCTCTAATGTGTAACTGCCATAGTATGATATAGCGCAGGCATTTAAATTGTACAAATATATTTTGTAGCCGAGCTCAAAGGTTAAACTTCAGATTTAATGCGCCCCAATTTTACATTTTCTGAACTAAAACCACTGGAATACTAAACGAGATAGATAATAAGTTTATTAAATTATTTATTTGTTACTACAATCTGTTTCTGTTGAAAAGTTAAATGGAAATTATTTCGAGAACTAAAGCGTATTAATTAGTTTATTTCCGGCTAAATGGTCATCTGTATATTTTTTTGTGGAAGTAGTCAGTTTTGTGAGTCAAATACTATTATAATTTGCTTACAATTTACTAACTTACTATTGGTTCAAATAACGTACGTAAGTACTTTTAGTCTTTTCTAATTTGTATTAGAATTTTTCTCAGCAACAGTGCATTGTGCAGAGTATGGTAACGTGCCCGGTATATGGCAATAGGCTCGCCCCCCACTACATGGTACTAACAGTTAATGGAAAAACGTGGGTTTATTTTATACACTTCTGCTTATAATTTAGGGTGTAACCGGGAGGAACTCGATATGTATAATATGGTCACCCATCCACAGAACAACCTCGGCAAGCATGGCTTAACCACAGAGATCGGTCCGAGTGGCTGTCGTTAACTAAGCCACAAGCTCCTCCTAGCTAGCTGCTTAAATAAGGTTCTTTATAATTTATTATCCAGAAATATCAATAAAAAAAATCGAGGACGCTCCTTCCCATCAACATTTTTCAGTTTCCCGACACTTGTTCTACTTTAAACGAATACAAAGAGCATTGTGTGTTATCTGTGCTGTCGATTCATTGTGTTCGCTACGTGTGGACTGATGACGTCATAATGTACAATACACGACGGCGTGCGTGAATGAGTGCTCGTCACATCTTAAGACACGGATAGGTTCGGATGAATGGGTTTTTGCGAAGTATAATAGCGTTTCTTTATGCCTCTACATACTCCCATGGGAAGACTTATGGTTCTATGTACATACTAGCTGACCCGGCAAACGTTGTTTTGCCATAAAAATTAAAAAAAAAGTGTCACTTAGGGGCATGAGAAATAGATGTCGGCCGATTCTCAGACCTACTCAATATGCTCACAAAGTTTCATAAGAATCGGTCAAGCCGTTTCGGAGGAGTACGGTAACGAAAACTGTGACGCGAGAATTTTATATATTAGATGTAATGGGTGACGTTACAAATAGATGTGGAAATGCGAAATAAAAATTTTAAATAGGTAGAACATTTAGCTAGTTGTGGGATAGGCTTTCTTTTCTTTGTGATTTTGTCAGTTGCATTCGTCGATCAAGGATACGATGCAAGTCAGCATCGCTCTACAACAGGGGCTCCAAACCTTTTCTTAGTCGGGGACCACTTTTATATTATTCTTGTTAGCAGGGACCACCATGTAAGTATAGTAAAAATAAAGTGTAATAATCATCCTGAAGGGATCATCCTGTTGGGAACCACTGCTCTACAGTGTTCAATGATGCATTATGTTTATTCGAACGCTTGACTAAGACTGGCATCAGCTTAAGAGGAAATAAAGCATAAGTTAGACCAAAGCAGAACTTGACTTGACTGTCGACTATGAAGAAGATGAAGGGAATGGGGAGAATAAGAACTAAATTCTCAGATAGCATAAGAGTCGTGGCAGATCCAAGAGATAGCACCAGTTTGATAATGTCTGACCTAAAAATCTGTCAGCGAGATAGAGTTTTATTATTTTACTACCTTTGATTATCACATTTTATTGAATTTTTGAACAATTAACACAAAACTAGGTATGTTTCTACATCCTAAATGTCTAAAAAATATGTAAAACCTAAACAATAACGTATCCTCATCAAAATAGAGTGCTAACAAAATTTAAATGTATAAATAATTTCCATAATCAAATTCAGACAATGAAGCTCCATTTGAAACGTCAAATGTTCATAAAAAATTAACATTCACAACACGAAAACGCAATAAATAACTTTCTTGCAGCAAGAAACTCAACGATTACAACACTTATACAAGAAAGCCGCCATTTAAATAATCGAAAGAAATTAATTTGAAAAGTAGAGAGATTGAAAAGTTGCGACTACCGGCTTTTACGATTTGCAAGACTTTGAATATTAATGAGGGAGTTAATTCTTGAAAGTGTAGCATTTTCTTGCTTATTTTGTATCTGTATTTAGTATTTATTTAATGTTAGTCTTCTGATGTTAGCTTAATGTTATTGGATTAATCTACATTTCTGTATCTACAAATATCTTCCATCAGATCTATTTCAGATGAAAATATGTTTCTAAGATTTTTTATGGATTTTCTAGTACGATAACAATATATGGGGTTTTGGTATGTTAAGAATACCCGTGCAAAATCTGTCAATAAAAAGGTTCAGTGCGGTAATCCGTTAAAATTATTTTTTTAATATTTATTTGCATTTTATTCGAATCCATGACATTTCATATTATGCAAGAACGTTTGCCACAAATTAGTTAAAAAAATCCTACATACATAAAATCCCACATTTTTGCCATAGGGGTAGGCAGAGCCGAAAGAACGCCATTTGGTACATATAAAAAAAATTAACCATAAAATATATTGTCAGTCGAATAAGGAGTTATTAATTATAGAATTACATCGTTGTTAGTCCAATCTTGCAAAAGTTGAAATAGAAAAAGAAATAATGTAACATGCACAATATAATAATTTACGTAAAAGTTCAAAGGCTAAGCTCTAAACCAGTAGTTTTTATATACATAGCTAGTTCCGCAGTACTAATCCACAGAGCATATAACAGGTACATTGTACACCTTGTTAATTATCTACCAAACAAACAACACTTTACAATATTTACTTTAACTAGAGTGCAAGCTTTTATGTTCGTTATTAAGACGTAAGCGGCTAGAACATTCGCGTACGGATAGTGTCGACTTTAATTGCTTACGACTATTGTTACCATATTTTCAAATTATTCTTTAGCGTATAGTAGATGCGTTTGTGTTGAATATGAATTAAATAATTCTACATATCTCTGATTTTTCTAAAAATCTTTGCCGTTAAGTAACGAAACTTTTGCTTTATTGTATATATGTTACTGTAAAAGCCCGAACTGTGGTAAATCCTCAGATTTTCCGGTAAAACCTAAGATTTATCAATTCTCAACGGTAAAAGTCCGAACAAGCTAGAGTTTAAAAACTATGTTACGGTACAAAAAAAAATATTTAAGCAACCACTTCGTTTTTAAGAAGAAGACAAAACCATTGATCGTGTGGATCATTACAATTATTGCCTGTTAATTAGCAAAACACATTAATAAGTAGTAATTGACTGCCTCCATGGCGCAGTGGTTTAGGTCGCCCCACCGATACCACTGCAACGGGAGGTCGTGGGTTCGATTCCCACAAGGAGCAATTATTTGTGCGATCCACAAATAATTGCTTCGGGTCTGGTTGTGCTTAGTGTCCGTTGTTTGTATGTTTGTAAAAGTCCCCGCGACACAAGAGCAATTCTTAGTGCGGGAGTTGTCTTTTAAAAAAAAAAAGAAAAAGAAAGTAGTATTTTTAAAAAGTATAAAGCTACCAACGCGGTACTTATCCCCAAGTAATACATGTAAATACTAATCTTTGTCTAAATAAATATTTGTCACAACACTAAAAACATACATTTCAAATGACAACATCATCATAAGCTTGGACTCAACACAATATTAATTACCACGTTGTACGCTGGGGAAGTAATTAATGCTTTAATAATATTTTTGCTTCGTTCTACTTTAATTCTCAGTAATATATATGAGAAAACTTAATTAGAACTAGATTATGTTGCTGTTTATCTTCTGTCCTGTTTTAATACTTGGAGAGAGAAAAGGATGCAACATTTTTGAGAATTGTGTAGTACTGAATTCGAAGAATATAGTGCTTTTAAAAGATTACTTGTGAAAAGCTGCTTAGATGTTTTTTTAACTGGAAATATATTGTATGTGTTGTGTGTGCGTTTCTGAACCGGTAGTAGTTTTAAAACATTTGCGCAAGTAGTTTTTTCTTGCTTAATAGTTTATGAGATAGAGACGTGTTAAATGAGTAAAGGTTTGCTACAACCTTTTTAATATCCTGAGTCAAATTTCCATGTACACAAATACTTAGATCACTTATGGATATTTGAATAATATTTTGTCTTCTTTATAGCTAATGCTAGGTATACATAATGTGTGTTGCAAAGTCCCTCAATTTATTTGCAGTACCGCAATAGAGGAGCTCGTGGCTTAGTTAACAACAGCCGCGCAGATCGATCTCTGAGGTTAAGCAATGCTTGCCGAGGTTGTTCTGTGGATGGGTGACCATCTTATACATATCGAGTTTCTCCGTGTTTCGGAAGGCACGTTAAATTGTGGGTCCCGGCTGTCATTTTCGAAGATCTTTGACAGTCGTTAACAGTAGTCAGAAGCTTGAAAGTCTGACAACCAGTCTTACCGAAGGGTATCGTGTTATAACCCAGATATTGGGTTGTGGAGGTCAGATAGGCAGTCGCTCCACGTAAAACAATGGTATCCAGCTGCATCCGGTGAGACTGGAAGCCGACTCCAACATAGTTTGGAACAAAGGCTAAGCCAATATATATACCGCAATTCTCTACCACTATCGATTTACGACTACTGACAACCGGCTAGCTATCGAAAAATTTTGTATGACAATCGGTTTAGCGCTTCAAGCGGGCGTCGTAGAAACTATTTTTGCAGCAAATGTCAAATGTCCAACTATTTCCACTGAAATGGACGCGCCTTGATTTTCAATAATCATAAGATACTTACAAATAAATATTAAGATTCAGACTCAATTTTGTTATATTCCTTAGCTTTTCCCTCGAACATATTTGATTGCACGTTGGATGAATTATAGTCAACTAGACTATGACGTAATTTTGTAGAAACTCTAACTTCACCTTAATAATAAACTTAACCCATCAATGTCCCACTGCTGGGCAAAGGTCTCCTCACATAATGAGAGGTTAGGCCTTGAGCCTTACTACAATTCTGCAAATCACATCCGAATTTATAGCAGTTATAAAATTGAATATTTGCTCGGTATGTCAGTAGGTTCGGCTCAACGAATAATTATATCTCGGGTAAGTGCGCCTACGTGATGCCGTGGACGTGCCAAGATGGGAAGGATCGTTTGAATGGGAGAGTCACTTGCTTTAACAACTTGGACAATGGACAAAGGCCTTTGGACTTTTGTTGGTGCTTCCTTTAGAAAGTTGAGTGCGAATTAAGCTACTTTAAGACTTGATGTTGATAATTTTATGTTTAGTAAAGTAACACAATTACTGCATTATAATGAGTGTGTTAACAGTTTTTGAATGCAAGTTGATCTTTTATAGCTTATATTAGAATACCTATTATTCAATATTAGTCCAGAGCTTAGAATACTGTACCTGTTATATGGCAATAGGCTAGTCCCTATTACATGGAAAAAACATAGGTTTAGTAAACAAACGTAGGTGAATTACATACATATCTGCCTACTTGCATAAACCTTTGGGTATAATAAACCTGATATTATGTGTATGTTATAATTGAAGTAATGGCAGTATGATCAACAGTGTTTAGTTTTTTAACAAAATCATTAACTTGCTAGAAAAGTGCATACATTATCTTTACCATATCTGACATAAACAAAACATATACTTGAAAACTATGCAACCTGCACAATACCTACGAGACATGTTATATGCATTAATTGAAAACAAAACGCAGCACACTTACAACTTCCAACAATCCATCCAACCGACACACCCAACAACTCGTCCAACCAAGATTTCCAACATCTTGCCAAAATACTTTATCCTTCTAAACACATCTCGGCCTCAGTTATTATCATCACGTGCCGCTGACGGCAGATTTTTCCCTTCGCCTGAGATATTGATAATTCACCCTGACCCAAAGACAATTGAGTTGAGCCTGTATGTAATTGAATCGATTTATGGACAAATATTTATTTTTGGAGGTATTTCTGCTGGGGTTTCTGTATGATGAATACGGATGAATATTGATTTTGTTGTTCGAGTATTTTTAGGAACATGTCTGATGTAAGTACTAAATATTTAAGAGCCTATCAGAAGAATGTTTAAATTAATACTTGTGACGTAATAGGTCACTACAATACGGAATGTGAATTCTACAAAAATATTTTTATATATAACTAGCTGACATCGTGCCGCCAAACAGTTGACTCTTGAATTATATTTTTATTTTTAATTGTTTGAAATTGTTTTCTCCTCAAAAACCATTCTTTTATTTCAAAGAATGTTATAAAAAAAGAATTAAAAAAATCGGTTCGGTTGTTGTCGAGAATTGCGTCAAATACTCGATGGTTACAACTGTAGAGCATGAATAGTGCTACACGTTAGTCACACTTGTACCGTATGACGCGCAAGCCCAGGTGAAATGTAAAGTCGCATAAAGTTTCTCAAAATATACGTTTAAAAAAGAAAATTTATTTGTAAGCAATCAGAATGCAGCTTAAATCCAGATCTGTCACATTACGTAATTGCCAGTATATTTCAAAATTGAATCGTCTGCCCAAAAAGCTGAATCCACAAAACTATTTAAGAGTTCTCACTCGAAATCGTTATTAGAAAAATTATATTAAAACGTAGCAAATTTGGTTTGAGAATTTCAAATTGGTGAAAAGTTTATTGCAAAAATGTGTGGCCGACTGTGAGAGAAAAGAAAAAGTATTTTAATAATTTGGACCTTCGATGTTATGAACGTAATTTGAAAGTATTGACCGGTGAGAGACTGAAGAACAATTTCAGGTCAAGTTAAGGGACCTTACCCCAATCACGTGATGGATTTTTGCTTAAAATCGTAGTTATACCAACTTCGAAAAGAAGAACGTATTGTGATCGATTAATTGTTTTATTTTAGTGTAGATGGCAATTGAATAATCGAGTTATATGGACCTTAACTACTGTTTTGTAAGGTTTTTATACATCTTTATATACTTTTATAATTACAACAAGGTCTGGGCAGTGATTATAGTTGTCAAAATGCCTCAAATACTGCTATTCCATAACTTTTAAACTCTCGCGTTGCATGTTTAATGTATAATAGAATACGGGAATTAACGCGAACACGCATTTTACCTTAAAATGCCTAACGTTTCGGCGCAGGTTGCACTCGCCGTGGTCCCAGGCAGACTGGACAGACAGAACCATATAGTTAAGTAAATAATATAATATAATCTATAAAAAAGATCCGATAGTTGTATTTAAAAGTGCTATTACCCCAAGCTGAAGAAAACTGTACTCGGTAAATACAAACAGCATAGAGGAATACTTCAAACCGTTCCTTAGTGCCTTAACGTTTATTGAGAACTAAAAAGCTACGCAATCCTTTTATTTCTGTTATGATTTACGACTCACCATTACAAGAAAGGTCATGAGCAAAGTTCACAGAAAATCCTTGTTATTTTTACCAAAAATTGTCGAAACTAAATACACAAGCCAAATATTAACAAACAACTCATAAATAATCTGAACGTACCCAAAGAAAACGTCTTCAAAACAAATAAGAAAAACATGGGTAAATTCTCCCTCTTTTCATGGAAAATAGGGAAAATTCCTCCCATATTTTTTTCCTTGAATATTCTGCTTATTTGTCGGGCTAGTGTTGCCGCCGAAAATCGAAAGTATTATCATTTATCATAAGGCTTATTACGTTACCACATATCCGTTACTTTGGCTTAAATAACAAAGTTGTTTGGCGAAAAAATACAGATTGGATTTGACGTTTTGACTATCGTAGTTTACACTTCCTAGTAGATAGTTGGTTCGACTTTAGGACAATAGCAAATAATTTGTTTGTTTGATTCTAGTATTTGTATAACGTCTATGATAAAAAGCCCCTGTTACCCTAAAAATAGGTGTAAGTCTTGCTACACACATATTCATCGAACAATCGGCAATATTTATCAAACAATAAAACCGACTCTACTCAATAGTTCTGCTTGTGCCGATCAGATTCGTCGTAGAGAATCCGATCGACATTCGGTATTCGGTTTAGCCGAATAATGTCGAACCGAACATGTGTATGGCAAGTCTAAGTTCGACACAAACCTTTTTTCACTTCACACTACTTGAATAATTTGTAACAAAAATATATGGGGGGCAATGAGCATTATGATAGCTTTAAATGTGTTTATCAGTACCTCAATTCTCTACCGCTATCGACTACCGACAACCGGCTAGCTATCGAATTTTGACATTTAGCATGTACTGCCAAAATATTTCCTACGACGCACGTCAGAGGCGCTGATCAGATTTTCACACAAAATTTCTCGATGACAGGTCGGTTGTCGGTAGTCGATAGTAGTAGAGAATTGAGCTACTGTTGGGACTATGCGTATCTTCCTATATTCTAAACACACCAAATTCACAATTACATAATTAGATTTTATATTTTCAATCAGAAAATGCGAATATTTCAATTTCCCAAAGCTGTTTATAAAATGTATATTTTAAAATATTTTAATAAGAAAAATCGTAAGCTCTTGAGCTATTCGCGTTAAAAGAAATTCCCGTCATCCGACTTCTAGTATAAAAATAATACAAAGCTACACTATCCCTGATTACTTTTTATTCCAGGAAATAGAAGATTATGTAAAGTATATAAGAGTGGATAGTAGTGTAAGCTAGGAATATTATAAATAATTTTAGTTTTGCTTATTGGAGGTAATCTTTTAAATTAACTACGTTTTTTATAAACAAAAATTAAAAAAAAACGCAGTTAAGAGGAGCTCGTGGCTAAGTAACAATGGTCGTGCGGATCGATCTCGCATGTTAAGCTACACTTGCCGAGGTTAGCCAGTGGATGGGTGACCATATTATACATACCAAGTTCTGAACTTTTCGGACTCAATTTTTAAGACATCGTTAATGTTACCATCAGTCACTTTGAAAGCCAGCGACCAGTATCGAAGGGTATCGTGTTATAACCCAACTATCTGAGTTGTGGAGGTCCGATAGGCAGTTGCTGCATGTAAAATGCTGGTATTAATATGCATCCGGTAAGACTGGAAGCCGACTCCAACATAGTTTGGAAGGAAGGCTAAGCCGTGATGATGACCTGTGTACCCGCGCTACTTCGCTCGCGTAGAAATTAGTAAGAATAAAAATTTACTTTCATCTCCTATTTTAAGCTCCCCTATTTTTATTTCAAATGAAAATCCAATGGGTGATGACAATTTCAGTAACTGATACAACTTTTATAGTAAACTTTACATATAGATCTCCTTTTAAGTAACGTAATGTACATACGAGTATTGTATACCTATGTTAGGAGACAATGCTCTTAAATGTATACCTTCAATGCTTCCTACGTATATTAAGATCTTTAAAAACCTCTGTCTTACTTCACAAGCCCAAGAAAATAAACAAGGCCACATCGTCATAACATTTTCGCTGACGTATTCCCCATCAATATTCATCGGCGTCGGCCTTAGATTTATTAGCTGGCATATCATTACACCGTACAGGTATTCTTCATGTTTTCACATCGGATTACATCGATACATTACATGTGTTATGAAGATTGATTCGGTTTTTGCTTGATTGACTCTGGATTATGTGTTTTCGAGGGAAATGTCTTGATGGAGTAAAAATACACTGGCATTTTAACGAGTGTTTTTCGAAGAGAAAGGAGCTCTTGGCTTAGTTAACAACAGCCGCGCGGATCGATATCTGAGGTTAAGCAACGCTTGCTAAGATTGATCTGTGGATGGGTGACCATCCAACAATATCAAAAAAACCTAATGAACCGTGTACTTATTTGTGATTCTTGAAGCCAAAGAGATTTTATTACAAGGTCATACATACTATAATACGAAAAGTCTTTCCCCGACCTAATATTTTTACGTGTCATACACATCCACATTACAGTCTAATCTCGATAATAACGGAACGTTTTGATTAGCAAATGAAATGTGAAGTAGCGATAGGTAGAATTACCTACGTAAATTATAATAATATAAGAATATTGATTCGGAAAATGAAAACGAACCATGCTTTCATGCAGAATTTATGCATTTATGTATTCACAAACTATAAATAGCTCTTTGACAATTCAATAGCGCAATTACTGCAAAATATAACGTCCATATACATGCATAATTGGCACATTTTCAAACTTATATTTTATGAATGAAAACATTATAATAATTGGTACATGCATACGAATAATGAGAAAAATGCACGCGCACATATTTTATAATATAAAACAGTAATCACAATTTTAAAAAGGTCTCCCATTTCATACCAGACTAACTAGGAAAGAGCTCAACATATAGTTGATTATGTTCAGTAAAAACCCGTTTAAATTGAGCCCTGAGTTCAAACAAGTTCGTTCACTCTATAGATCAATAGAAAATGGTAACAATACGGAACAAAAATCTACATAAAAGTTATTGGCACGTATTTCTCGCAGCAAACAAGATTTTGAAACGGGGAATAGGGGAAAACTCTATTTTTCAAGTTGGAAAAATTCCTGAAAAATAAAGACTTGAACAATTTCAGTTGAAAATTGTAAACGATAACGAATAAACGTATGTATGCGGCGGGAACTGCGAGAACGGCGAGGGATCGGACTGAAACTACGCGAAGTATAAAATTCTCTTTCATTTTTGAACTCTGCTCTGTTTATATTTTACTTACGGTAGATCCACTTTTGTTCAACTAGCATTTAATCTGTGAACTAGTTTTAGGTTGTAGTCGATGGAGAAAAATGAAAGTTTATATTTTCAAAAATATCAATTTTCGTTAATAAAATTCTGATTAGATTTTCTTATTAAGTTTGCTCTTCGTTCAAAGATGGATTGTGTTTGCATCTACTTTTGGTCGTAACTGCAACTGCCGTCGGTCCCGGATGTTATCAATTAAGATCACATTCGTTATGCCGTGTCAAAGGCCTTCGGACGGCTTAAACAACTTTGACACTAGGTTAATAACTAACCATACAATAAGAAGAAGATATTTTAAGAAATACAAGATTTCCAAAAAAGTTATATCTATACTAATATAATAAAGCTGAAGAGTTTGTTTGTTTGTTTGAACGCGCTAATCTCGGGAACTACTGGTCCGATTTGAAAAAATCTTTCAATATTAGATAGCCCATTTATCAAATTCAAATTCAAATTCAAAATTATTTATTGCAACTAACATGGTTCAGAGTTCTTATTTATAATACAGTTTCACATATTTGGCCGTCACATGGCATGCAATATTTAATAACATTTTACATGTATTATATACCTAATTTTATTCAACATAATAATTATGGACATCATATCTTATTATATATATTATATTAAAATAACAAACTGTAAATTAGGAAAACAAAATTAAACAAAATTATATTCTTAAAACTATTTAGATAAATATTCTGCTATACTATAGTAACATTTAGTAGTTAAATATTCTCTTAATTTCGATATTTATTCGATTCGAATATCGAGGAAGGCTATAGGCTATATATCATCACGCTACGACTAATAGGAGCAGAGTACCAGTGAAAAATGTTACAAAAACGGGGAAAATTATGATTCTCTTATGTGACGCAAGCGAAGTTGCGCGGGTCAGCTAGTAAATTATACAAACTAGTAATACATTTGCACAAGACAGAATCTTAGTGCAGAATAGTTAAAAATTACATAACAAAACGTGCTTATTGGGTGTACCTCGTCGCACGCGTGCCGCAGTCAGCCGCAAAGTTATACGGTAGAAAACAATAGTTAAATTCACAGCTATGCCCCGAAACTTTCGCAGCGTTTATAAAATATAAATAGAAATGGCTTGGGGATATTGTTTTCACAACAAGGCTTTATGCAAGAACTATTTTTCGCTTTTTGGATGAAATGTGTGTCGTTCAGTGTAGTGTAAAATACCTTTGTGCTGGGATAATGAAATAGCTGCTCATGATAATGTGTAAATGTGAAAGTATTGTAGAAACGTATTGAAATTAATCTAGGTTATAAACTAGTCATTGTAAACCCACCCGACCTCGCTCGTGTTTACCCTGGCTTATATATGTATTGAGAAGTTTATATATTAAAATGAAAACTAGTGAGTGTTTGATTCCTTTCTCATCTATCTCTATGCTTAGCTTATTAAAATCTCGTCAGCAGGTTCGCCGTAAAAATGATATACCTAAACAGTATTTTTTCTGGCTTGATTTTTATAGTCAAATTGAACCAAATTATTATATTAATAACAGTTATATTTTACGTATTAATAACCTTATGTTATTTAAACATGGTTTAATTGAAATTCAATTTCAATGTCAGATGTTCAGTTCAATTCAATGATTTATAAGGTACTGTTATTTAAACATGGTTTAATTTGGTTATCAAAAATTGTGACTTGAGGTTTTTTTTCACAAAAATATACTTTTACTATAGCAGCAGCAAATAAATGTATCTAAAAAGATAGCTGTTCTATATCTTCATATGTAGATTTTTAACTTTGGTTACGTCTTCAAAAACACCAAAACTCATTTTTCAGAAAACAGAGAAACCTATCAGCGCAGAAACAAGTAACATGACGTTATTGACGTAAAGCCTTGAGTCCATCGAGCCTCCATCGAGCCTCCATCACGGCTGACAATAAATGTGAACGTAAAGAGACTCATAAACCGAATGCTATAACATATATGACGTAGACTTTATTCGTTTGGATTCCGAATTACGTTACTACTAGATTTTGTTGCCTTTTAGTTGTATTAATGAAGAATAGAAGTTGTTTTCTGTGGTTGGTTTTGAGGCAGGAAAAGAATAGCTTAGATTTACAGGATAGGTCTCAGCAGTGGGACAAATACTTATTCGTTTGCCGTAGTTCGGAGAAATTGTCAAAAATAGAAGTTCTGTAGTTGGGGAAAATTTGTCACTTGCCTATACTTGGCATTTCACAATCCTACGAAATATGTAATTGTGGAAAATATCCAACTATGATTGTTTTAACTAAATAGGTATGTTAGGTGATTTTGTAACTTATATATAGGACTAGACTGAAGTGGTAAAAATGTTTGTTGCCTGTGGTCTAGCCTAACATCTGCATGGCCTACCGTTACCTGATGAGTAAAAAAGACTAAAATAAATTTTAGTCTTAAGACGTGCCGTAAGGGCGTTTATTTTCCAAATATTTTTATATATTCAGAAAACAAAGATTATTGGTAGAAATCTATAGCTGGTTTTATGCAAATATAAAATTTAAGCCAAGTTAAAGACTATTTTTTTCTTCTCAAAACAACAAAAAGTACTACATTTCTAGCAGCTATAACAAAACAAAATCATTCAGGTCATTATATTTAATCTTCATACATAGCTCAGAAAAATAATCTATAAAACCTATCAAAGGAAAACATACGCAGCAATACCGAAACGGTATAATTATACCAAAATACACGATATTTATTATTCATGGAAGCAAGGATAATAGTGATTCATATCAACGATTTTAATCTCCCATATTTATTACTTCTTCGAAATTGCTTTGTTACTACATTTATTCAAATGAAAAGGCTATTGAGTACGGCTATTTTGAGAAATTTATTGACCAAGTGATGTTTTCTGTTATGTTTTGTGAAGCTACTTACTTGGTTTCGTTAGTTGGTCAGTTTAGTAACAATAATCTTTGGGTAGGCATAAAACATGCTATCTAAGCTTGTTGAAATATGTAGTTCAAATCAGTCAACTTTAAAAATAATTATTTTTATCTATACTTATATTATAAAGCTGAAGAGTTTGTTTGTTTGAACGCGCCAATCTCAGGAACTACTAAACCGATTTGAAAAATTCTTTCAGTGTTAGATAGCCCATTTATCGAGGAAGGTTATATATCATCACGCTACAAGCAATAGGAGCAGAGTACCAGTAAAAAATGTTACAAAAACGGGGAAAAAATTCACCCATTGCGCGGATCAACTAGTTATTATATAAAAAATAGCTAGCTACCTAGCTGGCTTATTTATTTCGTAGATTTATATGTTTTTATTATTTAGTTTAGCTTCATTAGTTTACTGAAGTTAAAGTGATCTTCCTTGATAGATTAGATTCGAGCCATAGATGCAGCATCTGGATTGGTAAAGTTTCGTTTTATGAAAATCTAAAATTAGCATTTAAAAAGAACTATCTTTTCATTCAAAACTTGCCAAAACTACCGTGTATTTAATACTTGGCTCATTTTCACTACCATACAAATCTAAAGTACTTTTATATAAGACTTGGCTGACCTTTACACAAACAAGTTTATTTATATATTTACTTTGAATAGCCAACCGTTAACGTAAAACCACACTAACAGTAGCGATTCAACTTCTACTGTTAGAAAGAGATGGCGCTATACAAGGCGTATAGCGTTGTCCTTGTCTCTCAGTAGAACTTGAATCGCTTTGACCTAAGGATATAAACCCTTACGTGTTTGCATTTCCGGGATGTATTCATGAATAGTACTGAACAGCGGTCATGAAAAGTAAGTAAAATAAACTAGGGTACATCAAATCGAGAAGACCGCAGTATGCCAGAGTGAACCATTAAGTATTCCGTAACAAAAAGCTTACGCAGCTTACGGTGGTCTGCTTGATACAAGTTGACAAAGTTAATTTCCTTTAAAAATGCGAAATGTTCTAATCATATTATATGTACAGATAATATAGATAAATCAAACATTCCGAGGCTATCTATTAACTAATCTAAATATACTGGAGTATTTTATTTAAATAAGAAGAATACGTTTGAATCATAGTCTTCAAATATCTCCAAGCTATATTTCATCAATATCGACTTAACGGTCGTGAAGGCATAAAAAAAAGATAGGATAGTATAGGATAAAATTACCTAATTGGTTTCAGCAATAACTCAATTTAATAACACTAAGGAATAGCAGACATGTAAAAATACACCAAGTTTTGCCGTCTGTCTGTTGATCTCATAATAGAGAGTAAGTGTATTGCTATATACACATCAAGCACTTATCCAATCCTTCAACCACACGACAGTAACTAGAATCAAACTCAAGACCTCATAACTCAAAACTGAACGTAAAAACGAAGTCTGATTCTAAGAATTTTTAAATCGAAAACAGTTATTGTCCGACACGGTAATCGAACTCCCGGACCAATTGGGCCATTGAGGCATTAAAGTAGAATCGAATTATTGAACCGCGATATGCGAGAATGAACAAGTCGAAATTTAATTTTATTATTGGTTTTGTAATGAGAGCGGTATGAATCCGAGATTTTAAGTTGAATTAAGTAAAATGGAGTCCGATTTTTACATTAATATGTCTTTTATTTGTTAGTGCTTTTATTTACGTTATTAATTCGTTTTATTTTGTTGTTCGTTTAATATTCGATGTCCATTTGGATGGATGAAAATAAATCTCTCTTTCTGTTTTATACTTCTTCCTTTATGCAATTGCAAGTGATTTTTCAGTTCTACTTTGTGTTCATTGGTTGTAACATATGTTTGTAAAGTCTCAGCAACACATAATGTTTATTTCATAGATGATTGTGGAGGCAGTATTTTGTTTCTCAACAATATAATGCGTAACCCATTTTTTTTAAGAAGAATAGATAAGGAAGATTTTATAATGTAACGGGTCTTAAACGCGATTGAAAATTAAAGGTTTCGACGTTTCGATCGAATTACATCGTTTAAGACTTGTTACATTATAATATTATATTTACAAGTTGTGAGACTTTAAAATCGTTAAAGAAGATTTTAATGTTCTTGAAAGTTAATATTTCTATCATAAAATGTACGTATAACAAAATTTATTAAATAAAATAGCTTAAAACTCAGTTTGCTTGTCGCTAGTCAACATCACTGTGTACGTATGTGTAGTACATGTATAACACAAAATTGTACAACATGCCTGTACGTGTCGTGACATCAAATTGAAACGCGTAGAAAAATTTGTGAGAGTAAATTTTATATCGCTGTAGCGAAAATAGTATTGCATAAAGACATTTGCAAACAAAAGTCTTGTTTTCCTTTAAGTTAACTAAAAAAACAAATCATTCACCATTAAAATTTTATCCTGATTATGTTTTTTTTTCATAATCCTTAGTGCCAGAGGATGATAATCACGGGAGACCGAAACGGTGATGGTGAGATGACCTGGACGCATTTGAAAGGGACTGGTCGATCTTGCGGTCGATAGGGGGATTTGGAAGGGGAAAGGCCTTTTCCCAGCAGCGGGACGTGTAAACAGGCTAAGGAAAAATAAAAATTCTTAATAAATAAAACTCATGGTCACTTCAGACTCATCAATGCTTGGAGCCTATTTTGCAAGAATTTAAAAAAATCAAGCTATATTTAAAGCGTTGCACCTTAAAAATCCTTGAAATATTAAACAAAAAGTCCAAATATATTGCGGTTAAGCAGACTAAATTAATAAAGCCACCACTTTCAAGTTTCTAAATGCAAGATTTCTCACAGTATTGAAAATAAATACAAACGATTGTGAATACATTCGTTAATCAATATCCCCTATAGCAGTATTATTACACAATATTTTCCTACTTCAAAAGTCCTTGAGCCAGCAAAATAACCAACCAACCAATTCAATTTAAATATCACGCAACACCAATATATTTGTCGCTACAATAAAAATAAATTGTATCGTTTCTACATAATCCCGTCCCTAACCCGTTTACGGCCGCCTGTAATATGATGAGATCCGCCAAGATGATTCCCTGGACACTACAATATCCGTTGCTGCGTAAATAACGCTAGGGACATAAATATTAGATTGACACCGAGCAATCTACAGCGAACATTATCCCGTGATACGTTTTAAGTATTATTGCTTGAGGGCTGGCGCGGGATTGCGAGCGATATTCCACCCCGCGTGTTTTGATGGAAAAATTTTTTGATTCCCTCAAATTATGAACGTTTTTGCCTCATCGCGTTTTACGTAGATATTGGGAAATTTTTCCCATGTATTTTATTTATTTAATATTCTTGTGGAAGTTGGTAAAATGTTTTAACTAGCGAGTTTACCCGGTATATTAAAGTCGGTAAGCTATAAACGAAATTGCTGATTGAAGGACTATTTTAGTTTCATGGCTAAATGATATGTATTAAATCACCTATCCGATAAATAAAATGACAGCAAATGTATGAAAAACTGTTCTAATTCTATTTGATTAACCATCAAATCCAGATTTAAACGAAACAGATATTTCATATTTACTATGATTTTACGATTAAACAGGTGATCCAATTAAGAGAAATTAGGGTAAGGTTAAGAGATTTAAAACTCAGTGAGAGCAATTGTACAGAAAAATTCACGTACAAAGAAATGGCAAAGAAAATCTAGCTAAGAATATAATATCAATTGTAAGGCTACAATCGGGATTAAAAGAAATTAAAATTATTACACTAAAAATACACAACTACAACACAAGTATGAATTTTTCCCCAAAAAATATCTAGAAATTAAAATAAAATACACCCACACAATTCAATACCAAGACAACTATTTTAAAATTTCGTATGCAAAATGCTATTCTCTAAACTATTGGAGACACCTCTAAAAGCGGTTCTGTGTCGTGTCGAAGAGTGCATTGTTATGGTGCATCGGAACATTGGGGAATATTGCCACCATATTGCCTTCGGAAACTGGAAAACTGGAGCGAAATATACGGTTATTGATGCTTGGTAATGTTTGGAAGGGTTTATAAAGAAAATTTGCTGTCTGGCGATGGTAGTGTTTCAGACTGCTGGTCTCAGATTCGTTTCCCAGGTCGGTCAAAAAGCTGTTGGTGTTTCATTAGAACTAGCCTGGAGTTTTATATTATATCAGGTTAATGATATTCTGGTTACCCCCTATTACATGGCACTAACACTGTTAATGGCGAAACTTGGGTGTATTTTGAGTGTGCCTTGGTATATAAATACCTCTGCTTAGACCTTTGAGTACTAACAGACATGATAGTATTTATGTTACTATGCTCTTCGTGCATTTTTTTATCTAGTCTATGAAAATTAAAACCAGAATTTCTACAGAACAGCATTTCCTAATTGAAACAAAGAATAATACACTAAATTATGTATAACTAATCCCTGGTAGCATTAGTTTTATATGAGTTTTAACACTATGGAATAGATAAAATTTGCAGCCTTACAAATAGCTGCTGCTAATATTAATATTAAAAATAGTCCTTGGTCAGTACCACTACAAACATACTTCCACTACCGAAGGTGCCATCAGGACAAAGTTGAAGAACAAAATGACAAATAGTTTGAAGCCCCCAGGCGAAGTTAAAACCAAGTTTATGCAACCTGTCTTCGCAGTAATTTCATTTTATCCCACCTGAAGACTTGCT
This sequence comes from Anticarsia gemmatalis, assembly GCF_050436995.1. NCBI lineage: Eukaryota > Metazoa > Arthropoda > Insecta > Lepidoptera > Erebidae > Anticarsia > Anticarsia gemmatalis. The sequence goes on along the minus strand of NC_134767.1, from coordinate 8,887,416 downwards.
GCTAAATTAGTTTATACTCCTATAGAATACTACAGTTATTTCACTATGCTTTTGAACTGGTCATGGTTAGCAAAGCCTGGTTTTTGATTCTCAAGACATTTTTTGTCTATTTCTTTGAGTACACTTTTAGACCAGGTAGGAGGCAGGTCCTAATTTTGATTCTTTTGGCCGAAAATATTTTCATTGGAGTACCGCTGTTTGCTACATGGAAATGGGTAATTTTTACACTAATTAGCATGGAAAATAAGGTTATTACCTATATTAAATATATTTTCAGATACATAAAAAAAGCTATGTTCCTAAAAATATCTAAAAGAGATGGTCTGTTTGTCCTTTTTTTCTTTTAATGACTGAACGGTTTTTAGTAACATATTATTATAACAGAGTTACATAATATAATAAAACACAAAAGGACATGAAAAATATACTACTTTGAACAATAAAAAACTAGAAGAATAAAACCGTCCACTTAAACTAGTAAAATAATTACACAATTATAAAGTTTTAGGCCAGTTTTTCAGAAGTTTCAGCCGTATCGACTTTTAATTTTCCAATCAGAGTAAAGACAAATAGGACTAGCCAATCAGAAGTTTGTTCATTACGAATGTTTTCCAAACACCTGGTGAAACTTTATGGAGAATTTTTTCAGCGCTGAAAAATCGAAAAAGTGAATATTAATTAAAAGTTTTTCAGTACTGGATGTGGTGGGAGACTGGCTGGTTTTACTTCGAAGATAGCGAACTAACTCTTTTTTTATTTATTGTGTCTCGCTTGTTTTCAGTTAAAAGGGTGGTTATAAGTTGGAATTTGATCTTTTATTACTATACTAGCTGACCCGGCAAACGTTGTTTTGCCATAAGAATAAAAAAAAATGTCACTTAGGGGTATGAAAAATAGATGTTGGCCGATTCTCAGACCTAGTCAATATGCTCACAAAATTTCATTAGAACCGCCGCCAAGCCGCGTCAAGCCGTTTCGGAGGAGTATGGCAACGAAAACTGTGACGCGAGAATTTTATATATTAGATATAGGCACACAGGTTTCCAAATGATTTAGGCAGCTTAGTTCAACTTAAACTAGGACACCGTTTCGGATAAGACTAGGCTCTGCGAAATAAATAAGCGATTTTCACAAAATAATTTTTCTTTGGTCTTTGCATGCCCTTACATATTTTCTTAAAGTTATGTGGTGCATATGTCACATAATTTTAAATAGTATAAACTAAATATTTTTTTTGGTAAGTTATAGAACTCTATTAATTTCTTTATCAAGAAATCGAACTTAAGACTTCACCAGCAGTTTCAACACTTTCCTAACCTATGTATTAAGTACTACCAACCTTCTAAGGTCCCCCTAGAGAGCCCTTACAAGTACAAAACCAAATCGAAACGTTCAGTGCAATCTCTGTACTGTCTAGGGAGCGATACTAATACGAAGTTTCGGGTTCAAATCCAACGGGAAGTCTTCGATTTGATGATATTTGCATTTGTTTGTACGATTCGATTTTGTGGAATCTGAAAGTAGGCTTTTAGTAAATAATACTGAAAAACGTTTGCAATATAATACGTGGTTTCATAATATGTTTTCTCATCAATTTGGTTTTTAATAATTTTAACAAATTTAGATGTTTATATCCAGTTGTGCTCACCAGTCGGTATATGATCAGTGGGTTAAGCAACTTTTGACAGGGTCATACCCTGGATGGGTGACCAATACGCTAGGTGGACCGCTCGCATCCCCGTGTTTTGACACATAAAAAGTCGGTATCGGTTGTTGACATGGAAAATGTGTCGTTAAGCCATATCAATCGCTTTTCGACGGCTACATAACACACTAGCAGAGCTGTCCCGCGCAACTTCGCTTGCGTCATTAGAGAGTATGGGTGAATTTTTTTCCTGTTTTTGTAACATTTTTCACTGGTACTCTGCTCCTATTCGTCGTAGCGTGATGATATATAACCTATAGCCTTCCTCGATAAATGGTCTATCTAACACTGAAAGAATTTTTCAAATCAGACCAGTAGTTCATGAGATTAGCGCGTTCAAACAAACAAACAAACAAACAAACTCTTCAACTTTATAATATTAGTATAGATAGAAGCTGCCAATAATATTATTTTAAATAGAACGATAAAATTACACACAATGACAGCGAACCGACAGCTGCTGGCTACATTTTAATTCACATTATTTACTTTCAATCAACGTTCAATCGGGACGGTTCAATCGTATAGCAAATATGTTATACAAATCTCTGTGTTGAGTGTTTGTGATTATAGTTCAAATTATTATAAGTGGTTTTTTGATTATTTTTGGTAATAAAGTACGGGTATAGTTCGGGGATAATCTAAGTTAAACATAGAAAGATAGTGAGTTCTTGTTATACTTTGTGAATATTAAATTATCTAAACGTATACTGTTTGTATAGATGAATCAATAAAATTATTAAAATTGTTCCTCATACATGGGACAAAAATTGATAATTAAATAGCGAACGTTTCATACACCTCTGTCAATACCTTCAGGTATAATAGGTGTGATATTATGTATATTATGTTTCCAGACTACTTCCATTGTAGATTTTTTCGGCAGCTTGATAAAGATCAAGCCTACCAATCCTCAATTAACTAGTGTGCTAAACTGTGTGTTTTCGTACACATACAAAATAAGTTCTTTGTAAATTTTTCATAAAAAAAAAAATAAAGGATAAAAAACATACTTGAAACACTTATCTATCAAATAAATAATAATACAGATTCCCCGAAACGAAGCCAAAACTTAACTAAAAAAATATTTTCACCATAAAGAATATACCCTACTACGAAGCTAGACAAGTTGGCAGACAAATCGCATCAACTCGATCAGTCTATCAACTAGTTGGTGTGACAAATCAATAGTTATTCAATAAGGGCGACGAGTCGCTCTGTACGGATGAATTAACGATTACTATCGATATATTATGTCCGTGTGGATAATATGGAAAATATAAAGGCTTTATTTTTCCTTTAATCTTTGACTAGCTTTTTAAATTGTTCAAAATACACGTATCTTTAATATAGAAAACGATAAAATATGAGTTACTAAAAAAGAAAAGATTTTAATGAAATGTAGTATACAGATATTTTATATCCAGCTTTAAACTAACTGCTAACAATATTTTATTTAAATTCGTTCAATCATTTTGGCGTGAATGAGTAACAATCATCCAAACATACAAAATCTCGCAATTATAATATAACACACTGTTGGTTAAGATTTGAGTCAACCATGCTGACCAGCTCTGTGGTGGTCACTTTGTACCAATACCATCAAGATCAAATGACTCACAGCTATGCACGCTATCCTCATGATCTTTTTCTTTTACAGTTAATAAAGAAAGGAAACTTAAAGAGTCCTGCTTTTGTCAGGATTCCTAAGTTGCTCATCCTGATTATGTTTGTAAATATGTATTTTATCGTTGAAACAATAGTTTTCAACCAGCCCTAAAATTTTCATTAATTTGACCACTAACGACCTATGAACTGAAAACAGAGTATTTCAAAACTACGTCTTGAAATCTATACTAATATTATAAAGCTGAAGAGTTTGTTTGTTTGATTGTTTGTTTGTTTGAACGCGCTGATCTTAGGAACTACTGGTCCGATTTAAAAAATTCTAGGCTATATATCATTGCTACGACCAATAGGAGCAGAATACTAGTGAAAAATGTTTCAAAAACGGGGAAAATTTTGACCCATTCTCTCTTATGTGATGCAAGCGAAGTTGCGCGGGTCGGCTAGTTCATGATATACATTGAAAGCCTATCTAATAAGTGTCACACAAAGTCAAACTACAAAATCAATAAAACAAAATCCATTAGCAGTCACATTTAAGTTTGAAATCGTACCACACGCACATTACTGATCACTTTATAAACAAACTGACGAACTGTATTGATGAATGTCAATTTGTAAATAAATTGTCAATGTACTAATCTATTTCTAATAGCTGTCTGCCTATGATGGGTATGACGTCACGTATATAGATGATACTATTAAACTCATAGGTTCATTTTATTGACTACCTTTTCAAGGACAGAAGTTAGTTCTTTTAACTTTTGTTATGTGGATCAGTCCACCCGAAAGGGATTCAACATGGCTTAACGACTGTTATCTTAATTGATAACAACCGGGACCTAAATTTTACGTGCCCTGTGAAGCACGGAACCGCTAAGTTTGCCTGTCTATAGAGTGACCGCGCCAAGGGTTTCTTAATAAACCACAGATCGTTTAAAGCCCCAGCAACACCCATTTAATGCTGTCCCAATGAAAACCTTTGATTTTAGTCATGTGAAAACAATTAAAAAATATATAGAAAGCAGTATCTGTTTACTCTCGGTGGATGTCTTAACAGTTTTCACAAATGACTAAGTAAATAAAGATATCAACTATGTACCCCAAATTTTAAATCATCAACTTTATACTCCCACCAAAACTACCTTCGGTCCTTACCTAACTATCCATTTACTTATAAATACCGACCAAAAACTTCAACGAAAATCGACCCGAAACTCTCGCGTGCAAAACTTTCACCTGTCTGTGAATTCTCTCCACACTAAAGTCACACAATGACAGACGAGCCGTGATCAATAACTACGAATATAGGTTTACAACACGTGTTTATATCATATCGTTTGAGGACAAATTGAGGATTTTCTTTTGAACCTATTTTTGGCAAATTGGGAGAGTGAAACGGTCTTTATGTTTAGATCTCGAATATGTTAGTCGGTCTGCGGTTAGATAAACGTTCAGTTTTTTGTGTAGTATTTTAAAACACCGCTATTGATGAACTCGGTGTTCTAAACGCTACTCTGACTACCTGTAGTGGAGCTAACTCCATAAAAAATCAAAACTCTACGTAAGTACATAACTACATAAGTCTTGATATACCCTACATAAGTACCTACAATATACTAAAGAAATATGAAAGCTCTAAAAATAATAGATACATAAAATCACGCCGTCTTCCCATAGGATAGGGTAGGCAGAAACCAGAGAACGCCACTTGGTACGATCCTTACAACTTGCTTCATTCACATCCATACATATAATATATATCAGCTTAACCTTTCTTCCAAACTATGTTGGAGTCGGTTTCCAATCTCACCGGATGCAGCTGAATACCAGTATTTTACGTGGAGCGACTATCTTACCTCCACAACCCAGAGAAGTAAAATTATGATGACATATTATAACATGAAATAATTTTAAAGTCCGGAGTCAAGCGAAGACTACAAGTTTTTTCTCAAAATCTATTCATAAGAGACTGAAGATGACCGAAACTGTGCTAGCGCTGTTCGCCAGTTTGTTATAAATACTAAAATTAACGCAGTCAGTGCATACTAATAAACAAGGATGCACTTATAAATAAATTTCCTCTCATATTTCCCTATAAACCTGTTGTACCACCAAGACATAAGCTACATAATTGAAGCGTACATAACGGGCGAGGTAATGCTATAAAATTTATAGTTCCAACAATTTGCCTAGGTATTCATATTTATGGTTATAACGTTGTTTTAATGTTGTAATTTATGGTTTATTACATATTGTTTTGATTGGTGGGAATTATGATTTAATTACAATAATAATTGTAGCTGTCTTAATTAATAGTACAGTCTAATTTACAAGCGTAACTATTAAAAACGAAATTATGTCTTCACTAGCTGACCCGCGCAACTTCGCTTGCGTCACATAAGAATTTTTTCCCCGTATTTGTAACATTTTTTACTGGTACTCTGCTCCTATTGGTCGTAGCGTGATGATATAATTATAGCCTATAGCCTTCCTCGATAAATGGGCTATCTAACACTGCAAGATTTTTTCAAATCGGGCCAGTAGTTCCTGAGATTAGCGCGTTCAAACAAACAAACAAACAAACTCTTCAGCTTTATAATATTAGTATAGATTAGTATAGATTGTAGACATAGTTGAAGGAATTATCTATCTAAGTACATAATAATATATGTTGCAAAAATGGCTCAATAGTCGACAATGAGGACTTGACTCCAGATTTCAGGCTGGTAAACATATCAAATCTGATCCACGTGGTTTTCACATATTAAGTTTCATCCCCTGCCTTACCGTAGACCACGGCTTATTGAAAAAAGGGATCAAATTTTGACTTAAAACATTAACTATTTCCAGACAAAAAAATTATCTAGGTCCGTTCACTGGCGTGACACATAAACCAATTTTGTAATCATAACAATAGTAACTAAATCAAGTCTGTATTACGTAAAAATATACCAAACAAACAGCCTAGCATTTATTATAATAATAAGTATACCTAACAACTACAAACATCATAAAACACGTACTAGGAAGGCACATATCATCGTCGCAACATTTCTGTCCAACACAGTGTTAGCGCTCTACCGAACAACGTGTTATTTTATCACCCTCATTCGATATGCAGCCTACTGAACGCTTTTTCTAGTTTACTATTTAATTGCAGGAATAAATTTATTAGAGAACTTCTGATAATTTCAAGATTTCTAACGCAAATTTGCAATTACATTACAAACGCAAGCTGAACTTTACGAAATAAATTAAAATCAATCAGCCCCCAGCGGGTTACAATAGGTGGTTGAAAGTCAAAATTCCTTTTTCCTAAGTAATACGCAAGCTAAGCCTATAGTTTAAAATAATAATAATAAGTATACCTAACAACTACAAACATCATAAAACACATACTAGGAAGGCACATATCATCGTCGCAACATTTCTGCCCAACACCGTGTTAGCGCTCTACCGAACAGCGTGTTATATAACACCCTCATTTGATATGCAGTCTACTGAACGCTTTTTCTAGTTTACTGTTTAATTGCTAGAATTATTTCTGGTTTTTATAAGAAAAGCACTGGTTGGATTATTTAAAATAGTTGTAAGTGAACGGTAACTGTTGATATAATTAAATCATATTTTCTGTACTCGGCGACAAACGGTGTTATTAAACGTATTCTCTAGCTTACACTTACACATTGTCATTGTTGATTTTACACACTGTGTCACATAGTTTATACCATTTTAGTAAGATTACATGTAAGGAATGCAGGTAATCTTGGTATTTTTTCTTAATAGTGGCCTTACGTTTAATAACGGGCCCAATAAATGGCAAAAATCTCGGCAACTAATATCGCTAGTGGTGAAACGTAGGTGTATTATATGCAACTTTGGGTAAAACAGTTGTAATATAATTATTTATGACTATGTATGAACTGTAACCAATGCAATTTTTTTTATTTAATCAATACACACACCAAACAATATAGAATTCATCGGGTCTCGTGTTCATGATGATAAGTTCAGTTAGCTAAAGACAACAAAATCTTTGGGCTATTGCCTCACTACTATTTTAAACCATGCCCTTGGACGGTTAAAATACACATATATTTTAAAACTCTTTTCCGCCAAATGAAGTAAGCTTTTCAACGATATCTCTATCAAAAAGGAATACTCAAAAATCTTATACATATATAAAGCTTTAAACTGAAGCCGGTATTATAATATTTAAAGTGCAACCCACGTGGCGTACGTGACGTGTGTACCGCAACACGTTGTCCGGTAGTTCGACTACACTGTAGCGTGATTGTACTTGTTACTTGTTATAGAGAAGATATTGTATTACTTTGATTTTTGTCAAACCCATGGGCTTTAGGCCTTGGTTAGAAACCTTTCCTTCCCCTTAAGAAATTCGTTAAATAATTTTTGGAGTCGGCTTCCAGTCTCACCGTATGCAGCTGGATACCAGTATTTTACATGGAGCGCCTGCCTATCGGACCTCCAAAACCCAATTACACACAATTTAACGTGCCTTCCAAAACACGGAGAAATTCGATATGCATAAGATGGTCACCCATCCACAGAACAACCTCTAGCTAAGCCACGGGCATTTTTTTTAGCAATAGATAATTATTTCTTATATACACCTTACTTCGAAAAGCCATTGGTGTGTTTCCTCGGCTTCAAACCTTCGACTACTTGGGTGCGAGGTGCCAACTTATACCACTCGGCTATCACTGCTGTTAAAATAGGATACAGAATTGAATCGTAGTCTTTCACGCTGTGCTGGTCTGTAATAGACTTGGCACATCTTCAAAAACGTATCTTGCAGATGGTTTCCTTCCAATGTCTCTCTTTACTGCTGTCAGAATTGATTTCCAAATAAGTACGTTCATTTTGTGGATTATCGTGATTTTTTAGGAACCTAAAACCGAATCATTTTCATCGTTATATATATTACTAGCGGACCCGACAGACGTTGTCCTGTCTACACGTCTTTAATTTGAAAATTTTAAACTTTTTTTAATTATCTAAACCATTCTCAGATCCCCTTGAACACACACAAACAATTTCATCAAAATCGGTCCAATCGTTTAAGAGAAGTTCAGTGACATACACACTTACAGAAGAATTATATATGTATACTAGCGGACCCGACAGACGTTGTCCTGTCTAATAAATTAAAAATTAATTTAAAAAACAATGTCCAGCGGACAAAATTGTGAATCTAAACCATTCTCAGATCCCCTTGAACACACACAAAAAAAATTATCAATATCGGTCCAGTCGTTTAAGAGAAGTTCAGTGACATACACACTTACAGAAAAATTATATATATAAAGATAAAGATATCACCGTTTCAGTATTTTGCGTAATTGAATATACGTTTTGATTTGCACCTTGAGAGATAAAATTCTAACTTTCGGCAAAATCATACATACTAATGCATTTTGCTTTTAGATAGAATAAACCAAGAGTAATTCAGAAAATAAAAAAAATGTCACGTCAAAAACAGTACTTCACAAACCACGAGTAATTTCATTCATAAAATATTTGCTGTAAGATTTGTTCAAGCTTTCAAGGGAGCACCATAACACGTCAGAACTAAGCCTTCTTGACAGCGTGACGGTGATCACGTCACAAACACGTTTATGACATCTTTTCAATGTATTCCATATGATAATTTAAAAACAACATAAAATACGTTTGATGCATAGGAGCCCCGTTATACAATATTAACAATTGATATTACTGAACAACTCACACACGGTCATTTGATTCCAAATCAACCAAATATTTTTTTTTATTCTGTTTTTTAGTATTTGTTGTTATATCGGCAACATAAATACATTTTCTATGAAAACTTTTATTGCATGGTGACGGATAGACAGACAGACAATGAAGTCTCAGTAATAGGGTTCCCATTTTACTTCTTAAGTACGAAACCCTAAAAATACCGCAAAGTCACTTCATTCATAAAATATTCGCTGTAAGATTTGTTCAAGCTTTCACGGGAGCACCATAACACGTCAAAACTAAGCCTTCTTGACAGCGTGACGGTGATCACGTCACAAACACGTTTATGACATCATTTCAATGTATTCTATATCATCATTTATAAAAACAGCATAAAATACGTTTGATATATGGCAGCCTCGTTATACAATATTAACAATTAATATTACTGAAAACTCACACACGGTCATTTGATTTAAAACCAACCAGAGCTCGTACTATGGTAACCAAATACATTTTTTTTATTTTGTTTTTTTAGTATTTGTTGTTATATCGGCAACATAAATACATTTTCTATGAAAACTTTAATTACATGGTGACGGATAAACAGACGGACAGACAACGAAGTCTTAGTAATAGGGTTCCTATTTTACTTCTTGAGTACGAAACCCTAAAAATACCACAAAGTCATCATTCATAAAATATTCGCTGTAAGATTTGTTCAAGCTTTCAAGGGAGCACCATAACACGTCAGAACTAAGCCTTCTTGACAGCGTGACGGTGATCACGTCACAAACACGTTTATGACGTAATTTCAATGTATATTTAATGTGGCACTCGAAACATGATGTACACGTTTGTACTACTACTGACGTGTAGCGTGACACGATTTAGAAGATTTTGGCTTTTAGTATAAAGGGTTAAGGGAAAAACTTCAAATTCAAATCATTTGTTGCTTACTAAGTTCTACATACAAAATGTTGTTGTAATATGGTATATTTTTGTACATTTCTTAATTCTGCTAGTTGTATAATAAAAAAAAATATAACACTGTAGTATCTATGTTTAAAAATGTATAAATACAGAGGGTATTTTCATTTCATTCATAAAATATTTCGTGCAAAATTATTTCAAGATTTTAACACCATAACACGTCAAAACTAAGCCTTCTTGACAGCGTGACGGTGATCACGTCACAAACACGTTTATCACGTCATTTCAATGTATATTTAATGTGACACTCGAAACATGATGTACACGGTTGTACTACTACTGACGTGCAGCGTGACACGATTTAGAAGATTTTAGCTTTTAGTATAAAGGGTTAAGGGAAAAACTTCAAATTCAAATCATTTGTTACTTACTAAGTTCTACATACAAAATGTTGTTGTAATATGGTATATTTTTGTACATTTCTTAATTCTGCTAGTTGTATAATAAAAAAAAAATATAACACTGTAGTATCTATGTTTAAAAATGTATAAATACAGAGGGTATTTTCATTTCATTCATAAAATATTTCGTGCAAAATTATTTCAAGATTTTAACACCATAACACGTCAAAACTAAGCCTTCTTGACAGCGTGACGGTGATCACGTCACAAACACGTTTATGACGTAATTTCAATGTATATTTAATGTGGCACTCGAAACATGATGTACACGGTTGTACTACTACTGACGTGCAGCGTGACACGGTTTAGAAGATTTTAGCTTTTTGTATAAAGGGCTATGGGAAAAACTTCAAAATCAAATCACTTTTTGCTTACTAAGATATATATACAAAATTTGGTTGTAAGGTAGTATATTTAAGTACATTTCTTAATTCTGCTAGTTGTATAATAAAACAAATATAACACTATAGTATCTATGTTTAAAATGTATAAATACAGAGGGTATTTTCATTTCATTCATAAGATATTTCGTGCAAAATTATTTCAAGATTTTAACACCATAACACGTCAGAAATAAGCCTTCTTGACAGCGTGACGGTGATCACGTCACAAACACGTTTATGACGTAATTTCAATGTATATTTAATGTGGCACTCGAAACATGATGTACACATTTGTACTACTACTGACGTGCAGCGTGACACGATTTAGGAGATTTTAGCTTTTAGTATGAAGGGTTAAGGGAAAAACTTCAAATTCAAATCATTTGTTACTTACTAAGTTATATATACAAAATTTTGTTGTAAGGTAGTATATTTATGTACATTTCTTAATTCTGCTAGTTGTATAATAAAAAAAATATAACACTATAGTATCTATGTTTAAAAATGTATAAATACAGAGGGTATTTTCATTTCATTCATAAAATATTTCGTTCAAAATTATTTCAAGATTTTTACACCATAACACGTCAGAACTAAGCCTTCTTGACAGCGTGACGGTGATCACGTCACAAACACGTTTATCACGTCATTTCAATGTATATTTAATGTGGCACTCGAAACATGATGTACACGTTTGTACTACTACTGACGTGTAGCGTGACACGATTTAAAAGATTTAAGCTTTTAGTAAAAAGGGTTATGTGCACAATTTTTTTTGTAAAGTGGTGGATTTTTGTGTATTTCTTTCTGCTTTTGAGTTGTATAGCTCGTTATTGTTAATGAGATTGTTCTACCTGTGAATTAAAAATAGGTATGTGTATGGATTTTGATGTAGTCACTCCGTCAAAGTTAATGAGCAAAAGTACACACATTATACATATTTTGTGTTTTAAGAAGCAAAAAGCTGGACTTTATCCTAAAAATCACCAAAGCAATTTTCGAAGACTTATTGCGATTATATTTCCTTCTGTTTGCATTATACTAAAAGTGGTTTAATCACAATAAAAATATAATAAAGTGGTATAATCACAATAAAAAGCCTAGCAAAAAGCGTGACAACACAAAGGAGAACTTTGGTACCGTTTTTAAGACAAACAAAATATTAGCTGAGTGACTCTATAAAGCCTCTACAAAATGTATTTCTAACGTCGCTACCTCTTTCCCTCTGGACCTCTGTCCACGTGTCGCACCAACTCAATCTACAGCGTTACTGAGATTCCTCCCTGAATTACCACCGCCGATGCAAGTGTAATGCGATATATAATTATACTGACTCTACCTAGAGCATGAGTGTACTCTACAAAGTAGAGTTCGTACAAAGTTGGCGTTTCATTTGGGATAAAATGTTGTATTTTATGTAAAATAAAAAACTATCTACTACATCTTTTTATACAAACAATTGAACCAGTAAGACAAAAATATGGTAGAACGAATACCGGATTGTTTTACCATACTATACTTTCTACTAATTTTACCATACAATACTATACATTAGTTGGACTTAACTCTACTATAAAAATGAATAAAATTATTTTTGAAGAAAAAAAAAATCTTGATCTTTTCGGAATCGGTCGATTCGAGAACCTCCTCCTTTCGTCGAAGCCGGTTAAAGGTATTTAACCTTTCCTTTCCTTGACAACAACAAAATTTTACTAAGGAACCTTTTACCCTATTCTTCTCTCAAAACAAAACGACAAAATCCAAAGGCGTCTAATTAATTCTCTCTTCGTAATTAGGTCTTTGCTACTGAAATAATTAGTAAAAACAATTTTGTCTAGTCTCACGAAATAGAAATTGTACATTTTCTAAGAATTGTTATCCTATTATTAGAATAAGGTCACGTCTCTACGATAAGAAACATTTCAACAAAACATTGTTTTAGAAACATGTTTCAATTAATTCATTTTCCGAATATTTTAGTCGTTTTCGAGCTTAAAGTCTTAAGCAAAATTCATCTCCGCAATAGGCCCGCTTGGGTTACACAAGTACTAACCGAGGTACCTACATTATTTCCCTTAAAAAAACCTAATATATTTTATTATTATTACGAGGCATAAAATATAACAAGAGCAATATTCTTTCATTTCATAATCATTGTTGCTCATTATGTACACAAAAAACTTTTCTGTCTAATTTATAAATCATTTCAACTTATTTAATTTATTTCAATAAGTCAAAGAGGTCAGCGTCAAACTTACTGAATAAAATAACAAGTCTCAACACGTTTTCAAACAAAGTTTCGTTGAAATGTTTCTCAAAAACATTTCACCGTACACACCTTAACAGAATCAATTTAAATAGAACCTTCGAGAATTCCAGTTGTGTCTCGTTATAAGAAAATACAGCTCCGTAGAGAACGAGCTAATTTACATTGCTAGTGATGTGCCACGTTAGTAAGAATAATTAGTCGATTTGTATTTACTAATAGAGTTATTCGACTAATTAATGAATCGGTTTGTGGATGTGGCGCGGGAATTTATTAGTTGTATGAATGGAGTGTTTATTAGTTTTTGGTTTAGATTTTAGGGGTGGTTTTGTTGACAATATTTAGAACAATGTAGAGCGTTCGTGTATTATTTATGGGACTTTATTATTGCATATACTGCTGCTGTGGATTCAGATTAAGCGACAGTTAACTCTAAAGTTAGCTTTTAAAAAATCTAATACAAATTCTTAGAGTTAAACTTTCGTGTTGTAAATTTATTTTCTAATATTGTACCTAAAGATAATTTGGTTTGCTTTAATTTCATTGGACACTGTCAGAAATTGATAATTACTTTTTGTCTTCAATGCAATTGTTTTTTACTTACTTTACACATAATAATGTGTTACATTATATCATAAAAGCTTGTGAGTTAAATCAAACCCAGAGCTTCGTAGCTGTTTAATAACCAGTTTGCTCATGCATTAAAAAAATTAACATTTACAGTTCATATTATTTTCATCCTCACATTTCAAATAATTTTTTTTAATAAATAGTCGTAATCATCCCCTCACTAGTCCAATATCACGTTACATTGTTTTTACTAGCAGTTTACGGGTAGTTTCATGTAAACAGTGTAAATTGAAACATTGCCTCCACGACATTTACATATTATACGTAGCTCGTGATATTATTGAAGCTTCAGATAGACACGTGAGAAGGCTTTTATAATTATAAGAATTCTATTTATGCATAAACGTCATATACACATGACTATGATTTGTTTTTTTTTATATATTTCATAGGACACTAGCAGTAGTGCGATTCTGTACAGTCGGTACTGTCGAGAATCGAAAGATTTTTTAGAAAGACATTTAGAATGTACTGCCAAAATAGTGCCTACGACGCCCGTTAGAGGCGCTGATCAGATTTTCATATCAAATTTTCTCGATGACAAGCCGGTTGTCGGTAGTCGATGGTAGTAGAGAATCGAGCTATGTATATTGACAGTTAAAGCAACTGTCAGTTTTTTAACCTTACTTTTTCAGTAGTTTCATGTAAATGGTGTAAATTGAAACATTGCCTCCACGACATTTACATATTATACGTAGTTCGTGATGTTATTGAAGCTTCAGATACACACGTGATAAGGCTTTTGTGATTTGAAGAATTATAATTTTATGTATAAATTTCATATACACGTGATAATTACGGTTTATTATTGTTTGAGAGTAAGTACTGTAGGTAGAGGATAGAAAACCAGCCAAATGCGAGTCGGACTCGCGTAAGAAGGGTTCCGTGCCAAAAAATACGAATTATTCACGTTTATTGTATGGGGACCGATCTCAACATTATTCAGTTTTAGTATTTGTTGTTAAAACGGATACGGAAATTCATAATTTGTGAAAATTTCAGCTTCACAGTTATTACGGTATTGGATACAGAACCTGTAAAAGCATGGTGATACAAAATCTATATTTTTTATGCCCTAGATTTTATAGGAAAAATTTTGCTTATTTTTAATGTTGTAAATAAACTATGACTTTGTAACTTAAATTAATATTAGTCCTTAATATTTCTAATTATTCTGATCATTGAATAAAACTGCTCCTGATAATCTGGTAAGTGTTTTACCCGATACAATATCCAGACAAAATTTTGTCCATTCTGGGAATCGTACCACAAGTTAGTTTCAGTTATTCCTATCTCTGCCTAGTTAGACATCGTCAGTCCGCGTCAGTTCGCGTCACTCACAGGGTGTTCCTGATTTTAGTATAACTTTGTTTGTAAACTAATCTAATTCTGTTCACATACAGGGTGTTTGGTTGTCAAATTGTCTAAGCAAACTGTGTAATAGGGTGTTGTTTGTTGTACCAGTTTGAATTCAGTTGTGTGCTGATTTTCTTGTAAAGGATTAAGTTGTTTTCAATTAACAAAAGAAACAGTTTGCTTGGTAATTTTAAGGCAATTTGCTTTTATAGACATGTTAGTAGCTTAGTAGTAAAGTTATACAATGTGTAAATTAGAAGATATTAGAACATAACTTTTGGTACTTATGTTCATTACAGAACTATACTAATTTGTTTAAACATATTAATTTCTGTAAATACGATTACAATTAGAAAAAAAAATCCTATTGTCCTATGAATGACAAATGCTTTGATCTTAAATCATCTCATAAAGTTAAGCATTTTTAATACATATTAATTTTGGGCTGTAGTATTATATTTATTGTAAAAGGTGTACAGTATTGAATTAACAAATAAGACTTTTGCTTTTCAGATTTCTTTCAAAATCTACCGACAATGGTTTCAGCCCAACACCGTTTCTATTGTCGTTGTACAAGATATCATAATACTTATAACAATAAAGATAAATGAAGTACTCACCGCACAGAACAGCACGAACAACAAACACCGTGCCACCATGGTGTCAGATGCTCCTCAACACTTCACATGACATCATACGAGATCAACTCATTGGTACCTGTGAACAAACATACAAAACATTAGCTATTTACTATTATGACGATTATCGAGAGAGGGAGAGGGAGAGATGTACTAGAGCTGTCTTTGTCTGAATAAAACCTGATTAACCCCCGGTTTCTGAAGTACATTTCACGGTAGTTTATCTATTCAATAGCCTTAAAACTCATATAAAAAGAAACACTACTGAATAGATAAACTACCGCTAAATGTAGGTACACAGAAACCGGGCATTAGTGCATCAGTATGAGTTGAAAGGTTATGTAATAAGATTTTTACTATAACAATAAGCCTGCCACTTATTGCATGGATCTGACTGCATTAGTAAACGTGAAAAGTGGATTTATTTCACGAATCTGCCAATACCTTACTACCTATTGGCCAAAAATGTATGTATGTAATTTGTAATTTTTACGTCGTAATTATTGCCATGACGCTATCAAAACGTCTCTCGTCTCGAAAAATTGCTGAACAGAATTCTATGAAACACATTTAATTTACGTTTATTACGCAAAACCTAATTATGGAGATTCCGTAAGCTATCAAAGTATAACATTATTAAACCTTTGAATTGCTTAGTTATGTTATCGGTCCTGTATGACAAGATGTATGCATGTGAATAAAGCAAAGGAAATTTGTAAGGATCGTGCCAAGTGGCGCTCTCTGGTCTCTACCTATGGGAAGAAGGCATGACTTTACTTTTCAATCGCATTTGAGACCTGCAGCATTATAACAATAATAGATACAGTATTTTTACTTCGGTTTAGATACAGACATTTCATACCATCACGACTTACTTTAACGTACCACGAGTTTATTGCTTGTTATTTGCTCTCACTTTATTGTACATACGAACTGCAAATAAACATCTAATATTAGGAACGGCAACATAATTTCGAACAATAAAAGCAGTTTGTTGAAAAGTGTTTGTTTTGTGAATCACTATGGACTGCACACGAGTGGTTCGAGCTTAGCGAGTCACGTAACGGGCTGATTCGTGAGCGAGTAGTTATGAAAACTTTGCTACTCTGAATATTGGTTATGTAACCTTATAGTCTATCGTATGTGAAAGATACTAAGCGAAACATCATCAGCCTAGCCTTTCTTCCAACTATGTTCGATTCGGCTTTCATTGATTGATAGATGCTGGATGCCGGATGCTGATAATAATATTTTACATGAAACGACTGCATATGGGACCTCCACAAGCTAGTTACCTGTGTTATAACTCGATACCCATCCTAAACTTTCTTAAAACTATGTCGGAGTCTATTGCCCAGTATATTGCCCACTCTGTGCTTCTGCTGGTCAGAAGTGCCTTTTACGTTACGTTTATACACGTACATGTCTATTTCATATAACTCTGACTTCACCTTTGGGTGTAACAGGCGTAATCTACGTATACATAATGATTTTTTTTTTCATAGCTCGTATATTGACATTCTCATGACCTATACAGCAGTCATTAAGAAAATGTTTCGACTTACATAATATTGAACACGACAATCAAACCAATCCAGCATCGAAACAGCAGCTAAAATTCGCGGTCCAACTTAAAAAAAACAGAAAAATCATGCAACTCAGCAATACAATTTTCAGAAGACGCGCGATCTAACATTGGAATCGACAAAACGCGTTGCATCATGATAGTTTCAAAACCAAACCTAGCATGTCTACTACAGATTGCTTTAGTCTAAAACCTTTTATCAAGCTAACCGTTGTGTAACATATCCCACAATACTTTTGCCGCATATTCGAAGGGCACGAGTAATGGGGCCATCAATAAGACTGCTTCGGGGCCGTTACCTACCGTTGTTCGTCACGCAATACCATATGTGTTGAGAATCGTAGCTACAGATATTAGGAACTAGCTTTTACCCGCGACTTCGTCCGCCACCAATTTTTTCCCAAGGGAATGCGTCTTAAAGTAGCCTATGTCCTTTCTCGGGTATCAAAGTATCTCCATACCAAATTTCATGCAAATTGGTTCAGTAGTTTAGGCGTGATTGAGTAACAGACAGACAGACAGAGTTACTTTCGCATTTATAATATTAGTACAGATTTGAAGAACATTTTGTTAGGTACTATGGTTAAGGACAGATCAATATATAGCGCTCATAGCCAGTTGTTCTCACTGGGCGGGTAACGATCTATCGGGTAAAGCAACCGTTGGCGCGGTCATTCTTTAGATGGGTGACCGCATCATGGTATTTCTATTGAGCGTCTCCGTGCTTTTGAGAGCACGTAAAAATTGCCCCGGTTGTTGTCAATTAAGGAAACAGTCGTTAAGCCATTTTAAAGGCCTTTCGGACGACTTAAACAACTTTAGCATTAGGTTGACCACTAACCATACGATAGATTGAATATTTTACATAAAAATATCAAGTTTAAAGAATTTGTAATTCTGCGCAAAAAGAACAGCCTAAATTCCATTAACATTCATTCCTTGATATATGTGATCCTGACGACATCAAAAGCTTTTCACGATGTTAGTATGTGTTTATTGAAATGAGTATACCATCGTTCTTATTCTCGTGCAATTAACTTCTTTGAAACATATTTTAAACACTTCAACGTATCAAAAACCTGATTTAATTATAGTCAATTGTATCTTTGAATAATGAAGATAAACCATAAAACCATTTGACAATCAATCTTAATAACTACCTATAAATAACAAAATACCCACTTATTTTTACAAACAATCTTTATAGCCGTAAAAATAATATAGGTTCTCTTCGTACCTAGATTATCTGAGCTTACTAAGTCTAGGGTTTACGTTGAAGTACTGCGGAACCTACATCAATTTGGACTGGATTTTTACGACGGCTTAGATCTAAGACTTCGATTGTGTTTTGTTTATTAAACGTGTCGGTTATTTTGGAAATAGGTTACGTGTGTGGTATAGTATCTATGTTGTAATATTCACCGGCTATTAGGTGCACAATTTTGTACGATTATTTGTATACATATACACATATACATACACATATAAACATAAAATTTCGCCTTTTATTTATAGGGGAAGGAGCGACAAAAAAAACGCCAATTGGACGATCCTTAAAAAAATATCTTGTAGATTCTTGCCTCATATTCACATCTACATCTTGTCTGTCAGGACCACCGGTTACGAGTACAAAAGTAATTTAGAATATGTGATCCATTAATTGTTGCTATGAATCTGGTTTTTAGATTTAAGCAACTATAATAAAATATAACTTAACTCCCTAACCTGTACTTGGCCAGCGTAACCGACTTAAGGCCTAACCGCTACCTAGTCATGGAGAAAACCTTTGCCCAGCAGTGGCATGGTAATGGGATAAAATTCATACATACTAACATTAACAAGTACCTAATCGGTTAACAATAATCGTGGCACATCACTCTCCATACTTGGACATTACCAAAATATTGCCTAAATACCTACCTGATGGCTGTTCATACATAAGAATGAGTTCCCAAACTTTTAGAACTTAGAAGTGAGCTCATTAAAATTCTACATACAATTACGGAAACACTCGAACAAAGGCCTCGGCGAGTCCAAGTTTTGTGAAAAACTATTAATCCTGAACGTCTTAGTGAAAAGTGGGAGAGGGACCTTTCAAGAATAATTCTTCGTAGTGATGGGAAATTGAAAATAAACTATTTGAAAATACTATTACCACTACTATTTTTGGAAAACTATTAATTGATCGCAATCTACAATATCAGTTAAAAACTGAAAGACACTGTTACAATAAAAATATTTATTCAATTAAGTTTGAATATAAGCAAAATTTATTAACTGTAAAGAAAGGACTTTGGAAAATTGATTTTTGGTTATCATAATATTATTATATCATCCATACCATAATGTTCTATAATTATTATGTCCCAAGGTCTAGTACTTATTACCGATGGTTACGCTACACAAACTATGGGTAAACAAAAAGACAGTTCAAACAGGTACCAAAGCAAATTATTTACTTCGCTCTCTACTTACTCAAATAACCAAACTATATAAAACGTATTCGAGATGCAAAATCAAAATAACAAACTCTTCCTCACAACTTAAACAGTTTGACTTCACCATTTAACTTTCTATACTGCCAATAGTTGTAAGCCCCACATCAATTCAAATATTTTGTCCCTTAAAAAACAAACGAAAAACTCCCTTTTCGATAACGAAATCCCTTCACTATCGAACGTACAAATCCGTGAAAGTTTACGTTAAGTTTTGTCGAACTTTCAAAGTTTTCGAATAAAAGATTCTGAACGGACAATCGTTTCTAACGTGGGAATGTAAACATTGTTTTATTTGTGTATTGTTTTTAAGGTTCCGTATCCAAAGGGTAAAACGGGACCCTATTACTAAGACTTCGCTGTCTGTCTGTCTATCTCCAGGCAGCATCTCATAAACTATGACAGCTAGAATGCTGAAATTTTCACAAATGATGTATTTCCGTTGCCGCTATAACAACAGATACTAAAAATAAAAATAAAATATATTAAGCGTGTTTTTTTTTTGTTTTTTTTTGGTATGCTAAGATTTATTTAAGTAAGTATGATTGACAGTCGAATGTTTTTTGTTATTTCATTTCCTGTATAAAAGATAAAGTGTGTTACGTGTCTACTAAGCTAGGCTTTTTATTTACAGTTTTTCACGGTTCTTAAACCTTTGGCTAATGCTTGACTTGACTTCACTCACAGATTACGATAAGAAAAAACGCAGTATTTCGATTTCATTATCACATTTTTTTCATAGAAAATTTTAGTTTAATGTTTATCACAAATAATCATGCCAAAAATGTTTAAACGCTAATTTCGCATAAATTTTTTTTATGTTTATTTTTATATGCATTTAATGTTATTCTAAACGCCTGTGAAAATATGTCCGGCCCCACTTTGCATGAATACATGGTTGCTCTTCAAAAAGGTAAAGGCACTCCCATTAAAATATTTAAAAATGTACATTTTATTTGTTCAAAGACATTCATATGCATAAAACACGATGGAGCTTACATAATTTTAAAATACCTATTTTTTTAGGTGAAAAGAAAACAAAAATACAGAGAGGAACAGAAATTAAATAACACTCAAAACGTAGCTCCCGTTTTTACAATTTACGGAGCAGTAAAAAATGATTTGAAGTTAAATAAGTGAAAGTTAATTTCCAGTTTCATAATTTACTCGTAAATCTCGTCACCGAGTTGACGAATGGCGTGTTGTGAATGTTTTCGAGCACGAATAATAACAATGTAGCCATTTAAAACAACATTTCCATGCCGTTTCACTCTTTATAATCATACGTGCGCCTGTAGAATTACTGAGAGACTACTCGCGCTTACGTGTAATTTTGCTATTAAAATTGTATCAGGCGTTTACGTGAAATGAGGTTAATACGCCTTTAGACGGTCGAACAAAGAATATAATAATGCAATATTGAACGCAAGCCTTTATTAAAGGTGGATATTTTAGTTTGTGTTTTTTGTTGAATTCTTTGCAGTTTCGTGTGAAGTTCAATAACTGGTTATCTTGGAGAATAAATATGTTAAGAGTAATAGCTAGTAGTAATTCTGTGCCATCCCCATTAAAATGAAGCAAATTTTCCTGGTTTTATTATTATTTAAAAACTATTGTCAAATCATAAATGTTTAATTCATTGATTTTAAAATCCATCCACTCAGTTAAATCCATTATTAAGGCCCGATTTAACCACTTCTTGCTAAGTATCAAACAGTTTATCAAACGGAATTTTGACGGGAGTTTGAATTCGAAAAGTTATCAAACACTTACTCCTATGCTGTGGGACTGGCCCTAAAGGTAATTATTAAGTTTCGCTAAAAATACATTTATTTCAATTACAATAGCCTTTTGATGCTCATTAATGGAGGTCCTGTTGTAAGTAAGAATTACTCGTATTAGGAAAAGTGTACTATAATGTTCTACGAATTGCATCCCACGTACATAATTATAGATAAATCCTAATCGTTATCAACAAATCCCTTGTGAATAGCTTTACCATGTATTTACATATCGATAACACTTATCAGAACAAAATATAGCTTTTATTATTATCTTATTGTTTGCAGAAGCTAAAATAGAATCGTTTGTATTACACTTAAGTTGGTATGTTAATATAGTATGAGTAAACTGAATAATTGTGTTTATCTGACGATTTTGAACAGGTGCAATTAATGTTTAATATGATACAAACTTAATAGTAGGTACGTTACAACTGAAAGTTTAGTCATAGGTATAAAATACAACCATGTTTCGCCATTAATGCCAATGTTAGTTCCATGTAACAGGGGGCGAGTCTATTGATATTTAGTGGGCACATGACCAAAAAACGGGCTACTTTTGAGACTTCGGGCTTGTGAAAAAATCTAAATTAGTTATATTATTCAAGTTAAAGCACTTTACCCAGCTCGGTTATCAAACCAGAGACCTTGTGAACAGCAGTTGGATACACTATCGACCACACCACAGAGGCAATGTGAGAGCAGTAAGCTTAGTGATCAACCTAGAATCAAATTTGATCGAGCCGCAAGGCCTTTTACATGCCCTAACCTCTTCTTAATTAAAAACAACCACTACCGACTCTTTGTAGAGACGCTGAATTCAATGTCATGTTTTTGTTGAATGTATTAATTTTTAATTGTTTTCTTTGACTATAGGCTTTTTTCTGCTTAAAAGAAGTAAGAATTTTGGTAACGGAATAAACAATTTATATTTTGGATTTATGTAAATAGCAGCCCATCTAATAAATGCCCGCGCTAAAGGTTGCTTAACCCACTAATCGCTAATCGGTGATCACAACGAGCTATGAGCGTAAATAGAAGGGACATTATAAGGCTTACTGCTGATTGTAAATTATGTGTTAGATAGGCATAGGTAGGCCATGGAGGCTGTATTTTCAATAATTTAATACTAATTAAGAAATACTGCAGCTATTTTCTTATTCTATATACTTTTCGTCATCTCTCTATAGTCTTCACCCACCCAATTTCACCCAGATATAGTACACTTGCATCCCGTTTATTCCATTCTTGTGGGAACTTTGATCCCATCGATTCTTTACAAGCCTAGTACCGACAGTTACAAACATATTAAAAAGAATATCCAATTTGGTTAAGTTGTTCAAAAGTGATAAACGTACATACATTTTGGTGATTCATTTTTATTTATATAACTATAATAGGATAGCGAGGCCGTGCCATAATACTTAGTAAAGTCACTGAAGACTGTACAAATCAATGAGTTCGTGAGTAAACCATTGATTTTTACCTAATACAATATTCACGAACGAAACTAGGACAAAATTATAGCTTTTTTCTTTGATGAACGATAGATTGAAGTACTAGAAGTTTGTTAAATTATATGACTGTATAGAAAAGTTCCAGGTTCAAGTTTTTTTACTTCTTTTTAGTAAACCATTAAAATTCTAATTTGAAATTTTAAATATTTATGTAAGTTTCGATCCCCTTTTCCATTTGGCGGCAGACCCTTGCCCAGCAGTGGGACACTTTCGTATTAAGTATTTGAAATAGAATTATAAACTTTACTAGCATCGTGACAGGAGAGGGCGGTGGCTAATTTGGGACACCTCTTCTTCACCTCGTCTTATAAAAAATCTGGCGCATGAAAACTTATATCTTCTGAATCTACAAAATCTGTTTTCTTTGATCCCAAAATAAATTGAAAACTATTTTCATTGCGCTTAACGTTTATTATATGTACGTTTTTATTTTTTTAATGGATCAGTAAAATATTTTTTTTGTGAAAATTTATGTTTAACAATAAAATTTAATTTTTCACAAAACATCGCCAAACTGCATAACAGTTTTATATGACTCAATCTTTTAGAAAAGTACACGAAACGAGTGGGTTACCTTATAAAAAAATTCCTATAATTCCTACCCACAATCTTGACTACCCAAATCAAGTCTATCTCTAATACAAGTCATAACTCCCAACACAAACTCAATTTAGCAAAAAAAATCTCCGGAGAATTTCTCACTAATCACTAAAACTGTTAATACACCTAGTTCATTACGCTCAATGGGTCCCACCTTCAATGAAAAAACTTTTTACAATTAATTTGTTTCTTTGTACAGAGCTTGATTTAATTGAAAGAGATTTCTCTTTTACATTTTTTAGCGTTAATAGTGAAGAAATTTACTTAGGATTTATAGAATTTTTTAATTGTATTGTTATTCAAGTTCTTGTTCAATATTTTCTCTTAGTATTGTGAGAGTTAAAAAACACTTTTGATGGACCTCATACCATATAAGTTCGTATCCAGTCCGTGACAATTCTTTTGTGTAATATTTAAATCAAAATATTTGCTGATAAATCTAAAACACACTCATACCTACGGCTTCGGTCGCATGAAAAAATAGCAGCTTATGATTAATCCTAATCTTCGACTATATTTATGCTACATTTTATAACAATCGGTTTAGGAATTTAGCCGTAAGACACAACCAAATCAACAAATCAATCATCACAGAAATTTAAACCAGATAATTCACAACTAATTGAAAATACGAAATGACAGTTTATTTAAAACGAAGCTAAATGAAAATAGATTAGGGTTTAAAATGTTAATTAGTAATTGTTTAATCAACTAACTGGAGTTAAATAAATCACTGTGTAATTGTTTTAGTCAAATGCTTTATGATAAATGAATTTTGTAAATAATATGGCAGTATTTTGTTTGTTACTTGTAAATACGATAGACGATAATAATAATATGGACCAGGATTCTGTTTCATAATATATGTCTATAATGTGTATGATCTACATCTGTGCGTAGTATATTGATATTATTATGTAGTAAATACAAAAACCTATATATTTTAAATAAATACCCTAAATATTTACCTACCTAAGAATACATAAAAAAGAGTGTCACAATTTTGTGGACCAAACAGATATTTGGATGCAAGTCAAGAAGGTTTCATGTTTTGATTGAACATTGCACTCACAGACAATATTTCCTTTACCTACATCTAAGGAAAAACGATAGCGATTTTGTATTAATCCCCTTTCATGTTTACAAAATGGCTAAGTTTGCTATTCCACCACACTGACCAAATCATTTAAAGATTTTATCTAGGCTCTGAATTAACACATACGAATTGCTAATGAAGAATATACGTATACCTGAAACGGG
The DNA here is from genome assembly GCF_050436995.1 of Anticarsia gemmatalis. Classification (NCBI taxonomy): domain Eukaryota; kingdom Metazoa; phylum Arthropoda; class Insecta; order Lepidoptera; family Erebidae; genus Anticarsia; species Anticarsia gemmatalis. The sequence goes on along the minus strand of NC_134767.1, from coordinate 8,862,453 downwards.
ACTTTCATATGTTTCTTTATATTATTATATCTTAAATAGCTGACCCGGCAAACGTTGTTTTGCCATGTAAATTAAAAAAAATATATTGTCAATTAGGGGTATAAAAATAGATGTTGGCCGATTCTCAGACCTACTCAATATGCTCACAAAATTTCATGAGAATCGGTCAAGCCGTTTCGGAGGAGTATGGCAACGAAAACCGTGACGCGAGAATTTTATATTTTATTTATATTTTTTATTGGTTTGTTTTTTGTGAATCTAAACCATTCTCAGATCCCCTTGAACACACACATAAAATTCATTTTTCATCAAAATCGGTCCAGTCGTTTAAGAGAAGTTCAGTGACATACACACTTACAGAAGAATTATATATGTAAAGATTAAAAAAACAGATAAGCCTTTGAACCCATCATCCAAAAATTCTACCTAGTCTATCACATAATCAAGATTAGTTGCCCATGATTAAACTGGCACCCTATCAGCTACCCCACATAATTCAGCGACCACAATAAGCACCTAATAACTATGAGGCTACAAGCCGGAACCGTGTCAATCACGAGCGTCGATCACACGCGGCGTGTTGGGTGCTTGCCAAGGCTCCACGCTATGACCACCACTCATTGTTCAATGAAAGCTGATCTGTTTATTAGTGTGGCTTTAAAATGTTTGAATGTGTCTATGTTCAGTGGTATTGGAAAAAAGACTTGAAAGAGCTTTAGTAGTGATGATTTCGTGAAGGTGTGCAATGAAGATTTTGTCCATTAACATGTAACAGGGTTCGCTTTCTGTAATATTATGGTCTATAGCCATATATTTGGTACATCCAGGCTACTAATAGGAAACGTTTTGATGGTAATAAATTAGAGACGGGCACTTTGCTCGACCCGGGATTGGAACCTGAAACTTCACGATCAGCAGTCGGATACAAGACTGAAGATGGACACCAAATATATGTTTTAATGTTCATTATACTCCTGTCAATAGACTAGATGTCTTGTAAAACATGGAGGAATCCAGAATATATGTATAATAAGGTCACCCATCCACAAAACAACCATGGCAAGCGTGGCTTAACTTCAGAGATCTTTACACGCAGCTGTTGTTAACTAAGCCACAAGTCTAATGTTCATTATACTCAAATAAAGAAGTAAATCCTATAACAGTTTCCAGGAACAGAGTAAGTACAGCTTCCTACAGCCATTGCAATATTCTTCACAGTCAAGTAATCGGATTCTCGTTAATACACGGCTCAAGTCTTAACAATGTTATTTTCTCTTTTATTCTTTGTTGACTTTTTCTTTTACTTTCATAGGATCGTACAACTTTTAATTTATTTGCAAAGCCTTTTAATTGTTCAGGGAGTGTTTTTATTTTGTTTCGCCTCGAGTTTGTTTGCGATGGATTCTGATATCTTTAAGTTGGCGATGTTTTTTGTATGTTGAGAAGCTGTTATACGATTACTTTTAGGAATCTCTTTTAGAATCGCTTTTATAATAGAATATTTTTCATTGAAGCCATCGTTTTTTATTATATTCAAGTATTTTTTGAAAGATTATAGAATTATGTATCAAAACATGTGATCTGACACCATTCAAAGATCGAATCTGAAAATTTGATTAGTCAGAGGACCAAAATATTTTATATTATTACTGAAGCTTGAACTACCAAAGCATTTTCTACTTATTAGTGTACCATACTCTAAAGTATTTTAGCTTGATGCATACCATTTTCCGTATAAAATATTTTTCCATTGCTAGTATAAATTAGAGTTAACCTTGATACTCCAATTTAGAATATGAAGGTAAGTTAGTTCAAATATATACTACAAAATTTACAAATAACAACACTAGCTAGGAAAACTATCATGAAAAATCTTGACATCTCTGAAATATTTAAAAGCCATTCTTTGTTTGTTTGTTTGTCGTATGGTTAGTCAACCTAGTGTCAAAGTTGTTCAAGCCGCCTGAGAGGCCCTTGACGTGGCTTAACGACTGTTATCTTAGTAGACAACAACCGGGACCGACTTTTAACGTGCTCTCCGAAGCACGGAGATGCCCAGTTCAAATACCACTATGCGGTCACCCATCTATGGAATGACCGCGCCAATGGTTGCTTAACTTACAGATCGTTTACAGACCGGTCAGCGCAACTGGCTATGGGCGCCTCGCCATTCTTTAAAGAACACCACGTTGCTAACACGTATTTGAACAGCATTTGCCTTTGTTTTCTTCTCTCGAAACGAGAACTATTCTCTGATTCCTAGACAAGACAGAAATAGTAATAGTCAGTTAATACGTTTTTTATGTATTTTTCGTATTGAGCGGACAAATTGCAGTCACCTTTGTTTCCCGCTGTTGTTTGATGTGAAATTGGGCTTGTTCCCGCACAAAGGTTTATGATGTAAGCGTGACTTGCTTGCGCTAACTGGCTGTTTGTTGTGTGGGTTTAGGGATGAGAGGTAGCGGGGCGATTTGCATTGAATATGAGTGAGCTTTGAATGGTTGAAACATCGGTGATGCTTATCGAATTTCGTATGGGGAAAAATAGAAAGAATTGAAGGCTGTCGTTTATATCTCAAGGTAGGGTGGGGTGATCCAAGTTAATAAATATTTATTAGAATATTGATAGAAACTATTATTAATACCTTGTTAGAATAATGTAAAGCAATTTTTTTGTAACTTGTTAATTATTATATAGCATTATTATTATTAGTAAAACTATCGACTACTTCGCTCACGCTTAAAGACTAGTTAGAAGGGAATTTCACGACTATAGTGCAATGATATACAATTAATCCACTCCCTAGATGGTTGATGAATGCTGAAGTTTGAAGCTTTGGCTTTCAAGCTATCACCGTCGCAACAGCCGTAGCGCCGGCGTTTAGCAGCCGCCAGTTGTTAGATATTTTGTCTTTCTTATCCCCGCTCCCGCTACCGCTTGTAACTTAATCCTCTATCAACGTAAGCCAAGCTAAAGAGCAACTCACCTCCGAATCACCATTAATCTTGCCGCGACTGATCATTACTCGCTGTCTTGATGTGATTTCATGTTACACTACGGATCAGATATTATCTACGCCAATTATTTACTGTGAAAAATTATTTACTGAAGTTTCGTGTTGTTTGATGCATTATGATCTTAATAATGTGTTTTATGAGGCGGTCGTAGCTAGTTGCGCTCACTGGTTTATAAGCGAAGACGCTTAAAGCGCGGGTATTCTATAAATGTATGTTTAGCGGCGTTCCAGACGAAAATCTCCATTCTTAAGAGTCTATTTTAAAATACTGTTTATAAAAAGCAGTGTCAATCGGATTTTTTTGCGTTTGTTTCAGAACCTATTGGAATTTGTTATAGGTAGAACTTCTTGCCAGCTCTTCGCAATGACCGTAACTTCCATCTGGCGGTTAATTCACTCTATGTATCATGGACTATAAATAAGTGTCAGGACTAAACCTCAATGAATTAATCATGTGATTTTGGTTTTAATCGTAGAGTCCATTAATTGTTTGCATAACTATCATGAAAAACAATGATGTTACAAATACGCCTGCAGTCCGACAGTAAAAAATAGACTTGCTTTTAAAACACTACTCTTTGTCTAACTAATAATTAATTTAAAATAAATTTTAAGATGTTGTCTTCATTACAGGCTCTGACAAGCCTCATCATCACATAATCATCCCAATTTGTTAGCACACAATAGCCATCACCAACAATAGGGCGCATCTTCACGATGTGACCTTTAGGTCCAAGTCCTAATAAACGATTTACCTTAATAAAGTTACTTCTATTTTTGTCGTAATAGGTATTTGAAAACGACGGAAATAGATTGATTATATTCCTTGATATTAAACTTTATATTGTCTCTGTATGGATGTGATTGAAGCAAAGATTCGTAAGGATCGTACTAATTGGCATTCTAAAGTCTTCGCTTACGCCTGAGGGCGTGATTCTATGTATGTTTTTCATCATTGAATCAATTTCTACTTAGTCGCTTTTACTTAGTCGATAGTTTATTTATCACTTTTGTGACGCGGTCGAAAGTGCATGCGGCTGGCAGTCAGAGAGTCCGAATCGTCAAATCCTCCTTTAATTAATGTCCATGAATGATAAAGTTTTTTTTTATCGGGTAAAAATATAATTGGCTCTACTTTCATGAACTCAATCTCAAGCTCTACTTTCTCAATGTAAGCATAAAGACAGTTTAGAACCTGAATTAACACATAGGATAATTCTTTCCTTAAGAAATATTTCCAAACAGAATTCTTAATGGGATAGGTACTAGTTATAGCTATTAGCTAGTGCTAAATTTGCTGTCTAAAACTAGTACCTACCTATATGAGTTATTTTTAGGCTATACTAGTACTGTTAATAATTAGAAGCTATTACTGTAGTTTTTATTCAAAAATTCTTAATTAGCTTGTGTCCACGATTTTACATATTGTGACCATTACAGCAAAAATATCAGGCAAACCAAGATAACCAAATATAAAACTCCCTAATTTCAACGAAAAACTACCGTCCATCTTCGCTAAACCCTCATATAGTATAATATGACAACTGGACGTTATCATGAACAAACGTACAAAGAACATAATAAAGATAGATTACATTACACAGAACATATTGTGAACACTCGACATGGTGTTACGTGAAACCTTAGTGCCGCGCAATATACAGGTGAACGACAGAAGTATAACAACCTTTAACAGTTTAAAAACACAAGCGAAACCGCGCGACGAAGCTTGCGTTACATTTGGAAAAAGATACAACCATACATACATGAAATCATGCCTTTTTCCAATGTGGGTAGGAAGCGACCAAGATCCCCACTTGCTACGATCCGTACAAACTTCTTTGTCTGATTTAAAATATAGGGAAGGAATGTTGCATAGGTAGTATGTGTGTATGTTGTTAGGTATGCTTTTAACTATACCTAATTTTAGAAACGAATACTAACTTAACAATGTAAAACGTCCCTTATATCTTGTCAAGAAGTAAATTTATTAAATAACTAATAGCAATGACGTCACATTTGCTAGAAAATCATTAAAATCGTATCAGAACCCAATAATTTGTAGCATTTCACAAAAAACATTCCTATATTTGCTGTAAATTTTCAGTCTAGTATATTTTTCTAGACTTTTTAAAGCACCCTTTATTCCGGGGAACGTCGAGAGCTCTTAACTATCGCACTCATAAATAATATTGGAACTTCTTGAGACAACACTCTTGAAAAACTTCAAATTGTCTCATTTTTGTCGTGGTGCACTCTTTAAATATGAAAAATTATTCAAAAAATTTTTGGTTGTATATTTTGTTTAAATTACAGTTCCATTTTTAAGCACAATATACTGTCACAAGAATAAGCCTAAAGCTGCCGACCCACCGACCTATGTCAGCATCTTTAGGTCTATTTTTATAACGGTTAAGTAATAAAGTACATATTTGCAGAGTAATAACATCTATGACATTTTCCGACCGAAAGGTCTTGAGATCAATTACGAGATAAAACTCACGGTATGCTAGGTACAGTATCAACCAACTTATTTAAACGAATAACTTATTATAATTGTATAAAAAACATAAGAGAGAAAAAAAAGACTTTATCTGGCGCAGAAATCGAACCTCAAATCTTATGGTCAACAGACATACGTTCTGTTTGAACCACAAACACCTAAAGCATATAATAATATTATACACACACACTTCACTAACATAGGACAACACCCAAAACCGAAACTTAAACCATCACACAATATCAAACCTCAAACTTGTACTTCTGAACATTAATTGTTTAGGTGCCCACCGGAAACCGGAAGTAGCAGCGACGCCAGCTTCCGGTCTACGTCACTCCACTGGCATTGTGTAAGGCTCTTTGACGAGAACGTTAGGGCTTAGCCCTTATAGTACTTTAAGTACAACTAAATTGTATTGTGTAGTGGGGGTTTGATTTCTGTGTGATGTTGGGAAGGAAGGCTATTGAGTGAAGTTTTATTAATTGTCATTATTTAATTGTGATTGATAGGATACTCTTGCTCGGCAGTGGGACAGTAGTGATTGTTCAGAACAGATTTACGGAGCTTATCGACAAATGCTAAAATAATTTAAAAAATCGGTCCAGTACTTTTTTGCCAATTCGTTATAAGCATACTAACATAGAAATCTTTCATCTTTATAAAATTAGTATAGAAGTATAGATATAGATTTTAATCAAAATATATTTATTAATTACTATCAAAGTCAATTCTAACTAAACAGAAACGAAACTTTAACTCATATTATTTAACTAAGATCAGTTAATTATAAAGTATCTACTATCTATACCAAAAACTTTCTAACAATCACTTCCTTTTATTTCAAAACAAACATCTTCAATTCATTACTTGTTCAAATTAACTTAAAGGATTTATTGCTAACGAAACAATACGAACGTACTTATATGAAACTAGGTAAAACCAATGACTTTGCCTGTTAAAATATAACTCGATGTTTCCCTAATATTTTTCCGCATTAAGTAGATATCAGGATATATAGGAAAGAAACAGGCATTTTTTTTTTCGGCCAGTCTCTGTTTTTTCGCCGTTATTATATATGGTCTTACTAATCTAAAACACAAAAACACTTCATCCAACCCGGTAAAACCTACCAACCAGTCGCATACAAGAAGTAAACAATATAAACAATTTTTAATTATCTTATTATATTGATAGTTGAAGCCTATTTTTTAATGTTATTTCGCAATAATTAGGCAAGCAAACTATGAGGTCGGGGAAAAAGTCTTTTCGCATCATAGTATGTATGAACTTGTAATCAAAAAAATTCTCTATACAAAAAAGCTGGATATTTGGGTACCTCACGAGCTCACTGAAAGAAACCTAATGAACTGTGTACTCATTTGTGATTCTTGAAGACAAAGAGATTTTATTACAAGTTCATACATACTATAATGCGAAAAAACTTTTTCCCCGACCTAATAAATCAAAACACATACAAAAAGTACATACGAAATTCAACAATTTATCGTATAAAACAAACAGACAAACGAACAGAACAGAATAGTGTACATAGTTATATATTTACACAATTATAAGACGGTTGAATCGATATCTATCGTAGAATCTACCAATTAAATTGAAAGGGGTAACGAGATGACACAGAGTGAAGATATTTATAGACCCGCCGGGAATAATTGAGTTGTCTTAGTTGGAAGAATTTTAGTGGTGTTTTGTGACGTTTTGTTTTAATATAATCTATTAATTAATCTTAACTAAAACGGTAGTATCGAGAATTAAAAAACCGTTTTTGAAAACTAATTTAGGTCATAATTCAACGTATTTTTTTTACAACTTATACACCTTAAATTTCCATACCAACCAGACAACTGACAAACATACTTCTATGTACTTAAATAGATAGATTTACAACCAGGCTCAGAACAGATAATGTGCTCATCACACAAATATTTGCCTTGGTGAAATAAGGTTAACTGTTGCACCCAAATTGCAGAATATTCAAACTTTTCTGATGTTATTTTATTACGAAATTATTTTTTGGTGACGTATATAGCACTTAAACGGCAAATTTGTGAAAAATTTAAATTATTCCATAAATATCATGCACTTTAAATATCCGAACAACATTTAGACTGCAATTATTTCCCATCCCATTTTTAACAACCAAATTTCCCATAATACTAAGCAACAATACTATAGACTGTTTGTCACAAACACCCACACAAACCAATAGAACATTCAGAACATTGTTTATCTCCGTATATACTAAAGATAATTGTATTCAATGTACATTCCTGAATAATTGTATATCTCACTTTTACATATTTGTATTGATCATTTAATTAAAACAATGCACGCGATCAAGTTTCAAGTTGGCTCATTATTTTTGGCTTCTTGTTTTTCGTGTATCATTATTTACCATGACTAAGGCGTATTGTAGTTTTGTCATTATATTGACTTTTTAAGTGTTTTACATTTGTTGTATTAGAAGGTAATCTATACTAATACTATAAAGCTGAAGAGTTTGTTTGTTTGTTTGTTTTGCTATATATCATCACGCTACGACCAAAAGGAGCAGAGTAGCAATAAAAAATGTTACAAAAACGGGGAAAATGTTGACCCATTCTCTTTTATGTGACGCAAGCGAAGTTGCGGGGGTCGGCTAGTGTAAATATAATTAGACTAAAATGTTGTAATGCTTAGGTATCAATTAACAGTACACGATACATATTATACAGCTTGTTATAGACCGAAAGTGTAGGCAAATGGTTCGCCGACTTCCACTCTTTGCCCAACCCGGGAATCAAACTTGAAACCTCGCTATCAGCACCTACCTCAGTTAACATGTTTTATAGTACCTTTGGTTTACAGTGATTAACACGTTTTGTCAAAGCAGCATTGTACTGAATAGTGACCATCAATTTGACGTACACTAGTTATCAACTGAGATAAGTTATACGCATATAAGTTACGGAGGCAATGAAATACATTCAAAAATATATTTTATTTATTAATTATCAAAAAATCTATTTATTAACTTAAAACAGCAATCAAAATATCTTCTACAATTACAACTTGATAATAACTTAGACAGTTTAAAAGCCCGTGTCTATCAAACACAAACTCTGTGGTACACATTCATCAAACGCAGTAACAATTCGAGATACTAATTAAAATAGATGACCCATTTACATACTCATAGAGATTTAGTGATTTTGTATCGGGACCGAGGATTCTGTGTTGTTCCCGTAGATTGGAAAATTTTAGTAAGGTTGGTTAGTATGAAAAATATGATACAATTTTTTTATTCTGTATAAGGCGTGATTTGAAAAGTCTAATATTATAGTCTTTAATTGTCGTTATTTATCATATAAATACAAAGACTACAGTTGATTTTGTGTCACTGTAAAAGTTTAAACAACTGCAAACTACATATGACTGCAGACCACGGATGACTGCAAACTGCAGACTGCAAAGAACTGCAGGTAGCATTCATGTTTTTGTCAGCCGAGTCTTAGTTTTCGACCAGATTAAAAGGCACTCGTAGCTAGTTGCGCTCGCCATAAATAATAAACCGGCGGGTTAAGCAATCTCAGTGCGGTTATTTTGCAGATGGGTGAACGCATAGAGGTATTTGAGGTGTGTGACTCCGTGCTTTGGAAGGCACGTAAAAAGACGGTCTTAACAGTTGTCAATTGGGTAACAGTGGTAGTCATGTCGAGCGCCTTCCGGCGGCTTGAACAACTTTGACACTAGTTTGACCAGTTGTCAGTCGGGACGATTAAGCGGTATACATCGCCCGCTGCTCCTGTTTTAAATTCAAAGATGCCCAATAAATAACAGCAATAAGTTAGTAACAACAATTACCCTACCACACGAAATTAAAGAGTTATTACTTCAAACTATTTCAAAGGCTAACCCTCAATTAATTTTAGTACTAACAAGAGTGTTCACTAACGATGTAATAGACTTTATAAATGTCACCACAATATGTGTAGGTTGTAGGCAGTAGTGGGTTGTAATATACTAACTTAATGACAAAATGTAAGGTCAATTTCAATGGATAAAATAACATTGTCACAGGTTTTGTTGGTGGTAGTCATTATGCAAATTCTTTAAGAAGCAATACAACCTAGCCTAATAATCGCTTACACATTATTTTAGAGTAGACTAGAAGCAGATTACAAATAATGTAACATGTAACTCCAAGAAGCAGTGATAGATGAGTGGTATAAGTTGGCACCACCCAGTGGTCGACGGTTCCAACCCTAGGCAACACAACAATGACTTTTGGAAGTTATATGTGCATTAGCACTTATGAGAGAATGAGTCAGAATTTTCCCCGTTTTTGTAACACTTTTTACTGGTTCTCTCCTATTGGTCGCAGCGTGATGATATAGCCTATACATAGCCTTCCTCGATAAATAAGCTATCTAACACTGAAAGGTCTTTTTAAATCGGACCAGTAGTTCCTGAGATTAGCGCGTTCAAACAAACACACAATGGTAGTGTCCCAGAGGCGCTCTAGAACTCGCGACGAACAATAGTAAATTCCAGTTTGAAATTAACGAGTTATTCCACTTTCCTAAACAAATACATCTAATAATCCTTCACCCATATCTCATTCAATCACTAACATAACAAGGGACCAATTATAACAATCACGTGCCGCGGCTCCGCCCGTATCGAGCCGTTAATTTTTATTTAATTAATCACCCCGTTTGTCATCAATAGGCGATGATATATTGAGTTATGTGGTATAGCGATAGTGTCAGTTATAATTTAATTTATTCTTTATAAACATTATAAAAAGTTATGCTAAGTTTTACTAATATTATGAAAAAGTATCGATTGGTTCGGAAGATGAAATATTAAAATATAGATTTGCAATCGTTTTATCTACCAGGAAGGTAATCAGACACTTGATAATAAGCCATAAAAATTACCTTTAGTTTGTTTTAAAGGCCTTTTGTACAATACGTAATAGTGCATAAATTAAATCTCCGATATCTTATGATTTTTATCTCCAAGCAAAACTGAGTTGCTCCCTACTACATGGGATTAACATTGTCAATAACGAAACGTGGGTGTATTTCATACACTTCTGCTTATATCTTCAAGTATAACATCCGTGATATTGTGTATCGGAAATATTTATATGGCCTTGTGTGTACAAAAGTCCTAAGTATTTTTGGAACTACTGAGACGATTCTAAGAATTACCTCTACAGTAGTCAAGCAAAAATCTAATATTTGTGTCCTACAAATAATTGGTTCAGGTTTCGTTGTATTCCGTGTTTGTTTGTTTGTAAACGTCGCCTCAAAACAAGAATTACTTATTTATTTATCATGGAACAACTGTTTTTTTAAAGATATCGTGTGGTGTAATCTGAAAGTTAATCCGACAGTTCGTACAAAAATACATGTAGTTAAAAGATGCAATGACCGAGTATAATTATTGCCCTCCCACGCTTAAAGTCCAGCTTCTAACCCAGAGATATTTCTAGAGCCTCCGACTTATGTGTGAATAAATTGACTGTCATTTGATTTACTACTGTTTTCTTGATATTTATTTAATAAAGCTTGAGGAGAATTAAATCGTTACTATCCCACTGCTAGACAAGGTTCTTCTTCCGAAATACAGGTCCACCACGCTAGCCAAGTGTGGTCGGAGATTTTCATCAAGAACTGTGTTAAAGAACTCAAGTATACAAATTTCCATTACGATGATTGTCTTTGCAGTCAAGTTAATGCATGCTTATTATTGTATTTAGCTAAAATAATGTTAAACCTTAAACCTATTTTCACTTAGCTAGCATGAACTAATCAGTTTTTTATATTAAGTACACCTACACTTATTAGCAGTATAAATGGTAGTTTATAATTTATATAAAAAACAAACGTTAATTTTAACACTTCAACCGAAACAGTCGTAAGTTTAACAGCAGTACTGAAAAAATATGCTTCAACTATAATCCGGCGGACATTTTTACAAGCTCTTTAATGTAATTTACGTGTTATTGTTTTCGTTATTTGTTGCCCAATTACCGGCTCCCAATTAAAAGGAACAACTCGGCTTCGAAATGTATTGTGTAAAATGTAGTGTCACGCTGTGAGATACGGAGCGCTGTGATTGGCTGGATTTTGTCGCATGTAATTATCTGTTAAGGCAAGATTTCTTTACAAAAGACTTAAGGGAATATATAGTACCCAGATCCCTTAGTCAGTGTGATGGAATTATATATTTTTTGGCAGGTATATAATGTCTTTCCAGTTGGTTTTAGGCTACGGCTACTAGTTTATTATATTCAATACTCCTAAAGCCTGGGAGCCGCAATATCAACATGATCAAAAAGAGGCCAGGCGTAGGACAGAAAACCATGGATGCACTTGAAAGAAGAATGTCCGTGAAAGTAAAAGGTCCCATGTAGTCATTTTTTTACCTATATCTTTCTAGGTGTCTATAAAAGAATGTCTATTCTACGTCAAAAATATCTTTCTAGGTGTCTATAAACCTATGTCTCTTGAAACATGTTCAGTAGCCACAAATGTTTGTGCGGAACACTCTATTTCGCCACTCTCATAACTCGACCGGTGAGAGGTCAGGTGTAGACTTTAACTATGCAGTATGCACTCTGACCCACAAAATCTATGTTCTTGAAAGTTTCTAGATTATTCAGACTATTTCTTAAAATACTAGATATTTTGGGATTTTATGCAATAGTCGCAAAAAGTGCCATTCTACCGCAACAGATAATTAGTACAGTTACTGTCAAATATATGTATGCACTTTCAAAGCTAGTGGTAGATTCAGAATTTGTAGGAGTGTCTACATATTTTTTTTATCCGTCGCATTTTCAATCTTGTTTTGAACAATACCCTCTTATTCATAAAAATATATGAAGTTATGAAAGGCTTATAAAGTGTTTTGTTTCTTTCACTCCTGAGCGAAATGAAAAAGAGAAAACATGTTATAGTAGCTCATAACTAAAATAGGTTTATAGTGTTTAAATGAATAAGAGGGTTAAAGTATAACTAAACTATACTCAAGATTATTTAAAGTCCAAAGCGCTTTTGCAGACAAGCTACAAAGACTATTTTGCTTGTTTTTTTCCACATAAAATTAAGGTTTAAATGCGACAACTTGCTCGTGAGAGTACTACTGAACATCAGTGTCAGTAAGCATTTTACCTTAAATTCTTTAACGCGAGGTAAATTATGCGGTGAACATTAAAACATCTCATTTAGTCAAAAAATTTACGACGGGTGTTAAAGGAATTTCGATTTTATTTTAAAAAGCATAAGTGGGCATTTCGTTTGTAAAAATAAAGGATATTAAAATGGATAGTGGTTTTATTGAGAGCGTTTAGCGGGTATTTATAAGCCGTACAACTGAATGATTGCTTTTTTAGAAAATTAGAGTTCAATTAAAGATTATACAGTTGATTTTGAGATGCGAGTGCAAGTGTGCATAAAATACTTAAGGCTTTTGCTGTGGTCACATATATCTATGATTAGCCATGATATTTTATGATTGTATCCCAAAAATTAGTCAAATACTTAAAGCTTAGTCTTCGTCAATTTAACAAGATGACCTAGCAACATAAAAGAAACAAAATTCATTTTTATGTTTTGTTATTATTGCTGTTGAACCGCCAACACTATATTATTATTAAATCGAGCTCATTTCTATATAGGTATCATTCCATATCAACCTAAAGTGTTATACCCAACCCGGGAAACGTACCCATGATCTCACAATCAGCATTTGAGTACACTACCGACCGTACCAAAAACAATCTAAAATAAGTAAAAAAAGCGATTCTCAATTCTGAAATCAAACCCGAGATGAGCCGTAACACATACCCCAAAAGCATACTTATCATTAAAAATGAGTTTCAACAAAGCAGTACCAAAAAGCTCGCGATGAACGTTAATATGATTATGTTGGCACGACCTACTGACCTGACATTACGGCGATGCTTCAAATATTCAGCAGTTGGCTGCGCTGAACACTGATTTACACTAGTGTATGTTTTAAAGTTGTTTAGTGCTTGTGTACTTAATAGTGATTGTTTATTTTGTGACTGGGATAGTGTAGCATTTTGATTGAGCAAGACAGTATATATATGTGGTGAATCTTTTATTAAAGCGTAGTGGACCGGGTTTGATTTATAATTGGATGTGATTTTTTTTTATTTTTCTTTATAGTTTAGGTATTACTTTGTGCTCGTAATTTGTTCATCAATTCTTTCGTAGTTATTATATTTATTACATAAGTTTAACTTAAAAATACCAGTGTATGGTTGCTATCACAGTCAAGCAAAGTTTGTTGTTTAGGTAGTGTTACTTATTCAATCTAGTCAAAACAATAGTAAAAAACGATATTTTCGTTGATATTCTACTACCTAAATATAAAGCTTTTGCTTTGTGTCAACAAATAATATTTTTTTTAAATTAAATATTATTGGACAACTCACACACGGTCATTTGATTCCAAACTAAGCAAAGCTTGTACTATGGTAACCAAATAACTGATAAACATACTTATATACGTCTAAATACATACTTATATAGATAAATTGACATCCAGGATCAGAACAAATACTCGTGCTCATCACACAAAGATTTGTCCCGGGTGGGATTCGAACCCACCACACGCGGCGCTACGGTTGTTGCGGCGAGGTGACCGCTTAAACCACTGCGCCAAACGTGCAGTTAAATTATCGATTAGATCGATAAATTAAATCGCTACAGCTTATAAAATCGCTGACACTAAAACCACATTGTTATTTACAGCACCTTTCTTCCACTCTCAGTGCACCATACATCAGCGGCGAGTACAATAATACCAAAATATGAATAATTTAAACGAAAATATATACATTTATTTTGACTTCATTTTAGAGTTGAGCTCCAGTGTTAGCGAGGCTATACTTTGATAAAATTTTAAGGAAAATGTAAAAATATCGCGGAGACTTATATATGGGGATAAAGCAGCAAAATGCATCCCCTATGAAAATATACATAGATTGGTTCTATATACATAAGAAGCACCATTTATTAAACTAATTACACATTATTATATCATTTTTAAAAAGTCTGATTAAGTTTGATTGATTAGTATGAAACCTGACTTGGAAAGTTTATTTAATTAGTTACTACTTCAACTAAAAAAAAAATATTGGGTTGACATGAGTAAAATACATGTATTTCAATCTGCTTGCGACAAAATATAATCTGGATCAGTCATTGAATCTTGTTCCTTCACAAAAATTACATAAGTAAAAGATCTAAGGTCAAATAAAATATATTGTTTTAAAACTCAATTACATACAAACAGCTAGCTCTAATATAAATTATCCAACTCACTGGACTTCAAACTTAAGTCTGAGACTTAATAACGAGTTTGAGTTCGCACTTGAGAGCAGTCTTATACTGTATTGTCTGTTCTTATTACTGAATACATGATGTATGCAAATACTGAAATAACTTCACAATATTATAATAATTTATGCTTGCTTTTTGACAAGTTTGTGAAGGAATAATGTGTTGGAAAATGAGCCGTAAAAATTGTGAAGAAGTTTAAAAATACTTACTCCTTACTTTTTTATTGTGGACTTATTTGGGTATAGATTTGCTAACTTTTTTAGTATATTGGAGTTGTCATCTTATCAATAACTATAAAAAGACTGTAAAAGCTAAATATTAGATTTATTTACAGAACCATTGACATGAGGTCATTTTTCCACCATTGACATTGATGTGACCTTGAAAATCAGACCAGCACTCCAAGCGTGTTCTGCGGCCTTATGACGTATCTCAGTTGACAACTAGTGTACGTAAAATTTATAGTCAATCTTCAGTCCATTGCTGCTTTGGCGTAACGTATTAATCACTATAATCTAAGAAAGAAAGCAATGTACAGCATAGTGACTTTCAAGTAGATTTCAACTGAAATACCTGATGCCCCCTGCACTATTAATTTTCGAGTAGATTTTAAAAGATAAACTCTCGATAGATCCGAGCGTAGAAAATCGCTACAGCCTTTAAAATCAATTACATATGGATAGGGCTTAAAAAATGTTCAAGCAAAGATCTGCAACATTTGATACTGTAGCACATTTCCCGAACCGAGAATCAAACCTTTACATCTTCAAACCTAACCATACATACAACCTTTTCAACTAGTTAAAAGCGAACATTAATAAATCATCTCTACCAGTACGGTTAGCAGAACATAATTTAATATAATCACATGAATAAATAATATTTCTATTATTTTCAACTATTCTGTGGTTTGTATAACTACGCTTATAATGGAACTACTGTAGTTCTAGTTATTATTTATTATCATAATTATATATTTTGGTAATAAAGCATTATTTTATGTATGAATTTTGTTATATGTTGATAGTGATGCATTTGGTATTGCTGTTTTAATTATATTAACTTTGTTTCCGATTATAACATTTGACCCAGTCAAGTGATTATTATGTCGATGTACCTATATGCGACGGTTACTGTTGCTATTCCCATGGAAAAGTTATATACAACAACAATAAAAACGAAATATTTTTAACAATTATTTAAAATCGGTGTTAAAATTATAATTATATGTATGTACCTAACTGCAGACAGTTGTTTTGGATTTGGATCTACTATTTTACTTAACTTAAAACATTTAAAACATTAAATGTATGTATGTATGCTAAGGCTATGGAAAAGAAGCATACGGATGATTGCAAATTTTGCTTCGAGCAGGCAAAAAAAGCACTGAAATCTTCAGCCAAAATTTCAGTCGATATTTATCAAAAGTGCATTACAACTTCAAGACACGATACCAAACCTTCGTGAAAAGCGTCCATTCAAAAAATTCAACCTTTACACAAACAATATTACCTTAAACCGTGCCGAAATTCCACATATAACAATTTTTCATCGGCAGATCTAAGATATAGAGAAAACAAAAGAGCAAACGTTACCGTATAGCAGTTTTCCAACAAATGTTGAGTTTGCGTGTGCTTGTAACATTTGATTCTCTCATCACGAACTGGAAGGCTCGAGACGTACACAGCAAATCACTGTGTTTTACACACAACGATAACGTGTTGTGTTTTCTTTGATGCCTTATGAGAAAGCTGTTATATAAAATTGTCAAGGAGCTGGGTTTATGTGGATGAGATTGTTGCAGAACGTTTTTGGAGATATTTGTTGCAGAAAATGTTTGGGAAAGACTTTAAAGACTGAAGTTGCAGGGGAATTCACAAAATGAACGTTAGTAATTAGTCACAAAGACAAACACTAAATTTTAAACGTTAAATAAAGTGATGTAAAAACAAAATTATAAAAAGTAAATAAAACCATCGTAGGAAAAAAGAAACATGTTTGAAAGTTCTTAATTCACTTCTTTTAAGAATCTATAGTCTCCTGCCTAATTGGACAGTATACTGGATTCAAAGCTTAATTTTTTACTCATTGCAAAAAGCCAATAATAAACATTTGCGACACCATCTAAAATCGAAAAAGTAAAAAATACTCAACCTAACCTTAAAGCCGAACAATGTACCAATTCAAAAACGCCTTAAGTCTCTTTACATCAAAAGAATGAAAAGACCTTTTTACACCAAACACACATGTAGCAACAAAACAAAGAATAACATTTTACCGAATCGACGAACTCACTCGCAAATTCGATCGACATTCATATATTGGAAAAAAATGTCAAAAGCTTGTCACGGAACGATAAAATTCTTATGATTTATACGTTTGCAAAGACGATGTGCAATATGAAAATGTTGAAAGACACAGATTATTGTATTGTTGAACACGCTAACATGTGTGATGATTGACAAAGTTTTGATAGAGTTTCGATTTCCTAAGCTATGTTTTTTTGGGAATTATAATCGCTTAAGTTTTTGCGATCCCTACTAGGCTCATGGATACAGGCAGACAGGACTGTTTTTAGGTTGTTGAGCAATGTAGTCAATAAGACGTTCCTGTTATCTTTTAGATCATAAGTAGGTGCAGGTCTATAGAAACTGGACGTTTAAATTTTCAAAAAGAAAACTACATAATAACATAGGTGTTTTATTGAAAATGACAATCTATACAAATATTATAAAGCTGAAGAGTTTGTTTGTTTGTTTGTTTGTTTGAACGCGCTAATCTCAGGAACTACGGGTCCGATTTGAAAAATTCTTTCAATGTTAGATTGCCCATTTATCGAGGAAGGTTATAGGCTATATATCATCACGCTACAACCAAAAGGAGCAGAGTAGCAATAAAAAATGTTACAAAAACGGGGAAAATTTTGATCCATTCTGTCTTATGTGACGCAAGCGAAGTTGCGCGGGTCAGCTAGTTTAATATAAAATATCTTTACTAGATCATCAAAAATATCAGAACAATTCTTAAAAAGTATTAGGCTAATGAGCTAAAATTCAAAGAGCGGACTTTTGAATTCAAAAATTATATAATTGTCGTAGAAATAAGAAAAGTATACTTGACAACCATTTTATTACGACAAAATCAAATCAATTTCTGAACCAAAAATAGCCACCTTACTTAAAAAATCCTGGTGTATTTTTCTCCAAATCCTGAATCCATCTGACAAACGGTCAAGGGCAGTTTTTGTCACATTATCGCTAAGACAGACCCGTGTCTACCGGTTGACTGAGATGAACTCTTATTGATAAAACGTCAGGAATACCTTGAGAAGGGTCACTTGAAGCGTCAATTTGTCAAAATGACCTTTGTGGCTTTTGTTTGTTCTTTTGGGTTGCTAATCTTTTTCATTATTTTACCGTGGATTTGAAAATTTCGCGGTGCATGTTTTATTATCTTATGTTATACGGAAATTTACGCGAAAATGCTTTTTCTCTGTATTATTTGACGTTTCGGCGCAGGTTACATTGGTTATTGTGGCATTCTGGTCTAAATATTTATATTGTAAATAGAACACATCAGATACATACAAGTAACTAGTGATTATGCTGAGGCTTTGCTCTCAACTGTTGGCTATGGTTAGGCAAAGGGTTTTGGTTTTAGGTTTTCTGTATGACATTTTGGATGCGTTACTGTGAGGAATGTTATTTCAGTATATAATTATATCACTGTACTAATAGTGGTCAGATCTATATTGAAGAACAGATAGTGTGTTAGTTTCTAAAGATTAATGCAGTTCTTTATAGTATTATGTTCCTGAAAAAAGAACCTCATTATTATAAATTCTGCATACATTATCTCATTTAAAACCATAATTCTGCAGAGCATCATTGAAAAATTCTTTATTCTATTTCATAAATCCTTGTTTCGCCGCTCCGGAACTGAACCTTCCTGCCTTGCAAAATATAAAACGTACACAGTCTCAAATTTCCGGCTTCTAAGGCTTTACTCATAAAAAGCCTTTGAACAATTTTTCAGTGTGGAAAATTTTTCAGCTAACAAAAAGATTTGAATTTAGTTGTACAGTGAAAATGTGCCAATTTTTGAAGTATTTTCTAACACTTTGATATTTTAGAATAGAGAGTTAAATGTCAGATTGTACTATACTTATTTCTTTTAGTGCAGATTATTGGTCCTTGACTTGGTTCAAAAGCCTACATTCTAGTATGCCAAGGTTTTTTGGTCTTTTTGGCAAGCTTTGTTAAATAAATTATCACGAAATGAAGTAATAGTTACTTTATTGTTTCTTTATTTAAAGCGTTGTATGTTTCTGTATTGAGTTTCATAAAAACCTTGCCAGACCATTTTAAGGTGATAATTAAGTTACTTCGCAATTTGTCTCAATAACTATAAGGCGGTCGTCTCTCGATATAGAGTCATAAAGCGAATTAGAGAAATTAAGAATTTGAAACCAAAAATATTTCATAATACATCAGGCAGTTGGTCGGTTGTGAAAATCGCTAAAGCTTCTTTACCGCATGTTTTTGAGAAAAGCATGCGCCCATAGCCAGTTGCGCTCACCGGTCTGACATAGATCTGTGGGTGAAGCAACCGCTGGCGCGGTCATTCTATAGATGGGTGACCGCATAGTGGTATTTGTACTGGGCGTCTCCGTGCTTCGGAGGGCACGTTAAAAGTCGGTCCCGGTTGTTGTCTACTAAGATAACAGTCGTTAAGCCATGTCAAAGGCCTTTCGGGCGGCTTGAACAACTTTGACACTAGGTTGACCACTAACCATACGATATGAATGATGAACCTCACGTGGGATAAGAACACAAAAATGAAAGATGATGCATAAAATGCAGCCTAAAACACCAAGAAAGAACATTGGCTAACCGCAAGAACCACTTTTCTTTACCTAGGTTCATATACCTTAGACCTAAATAATACTATTGATCTACAATTCACTGCAGAATAACGTGTAGCCGAATGACGTCACAAGGCAATAGGTCTCCATGTTTATTTCTTCTAGCTAATTTAATGGGCGTGTTCCCTGATATTATGGCTATGGCAATGAAATACTTCGCTGAATACAAACTTAGATTGCTATTTTATTTGTGATGAAAATTTCAGTTGTTTCTTCAAGACGTAGTGATTTTTATCGTTACTAGGCTCTATCGTACCACTGCTGAGCAGAAAAAGTATCGTAGCTTGGTTTGCAGTTGTTGAGAATAGTGATTCATGTATTGTATGGTTAGTGGTCAACCTACTGGCTAAATTGTCTAAGCAGTTTGTATGCCTTTGATATAGCTAGAAACTGTTACCTTATTTGACAGCCGGGACCGACTTTTGAAGAGTCCTTCAAAACCAACGATCAGTTCAAATACCAATAAGCGGTCACCCATCCATTGGAAGACCGCGTCGAGCGATGCTTAACTATAGATTGTTCACCGACTGGTGAACACAGCTATAGTAGGACAGTGATGGTTTCAATTACTAATTATTAACTTTCTTAGAGTTATTAAAATTGTAAGGAAATCTGTTATCTTAATGCCTGAGGGCAATGTATTTCTCCACGAATGCGACTTGTTGCTACGAGAAAATATAGCAATTCTCTGCACTTTGGTTGACAGTAACAGTATAGGAAAAGATCATCATCATTCATCATTGAACCTTCTATTACTACGCAAGGACTGAACATCTACACGCAGCAGTGGAATACTAACGACTTAAATATATAAAATGCTTTTGT
The DNA here is from genome assembly GCF_050436995.1 of Anticarsia gemmatalis. Taxonomy (NCBI): domain Eukaryota; kingdom Metazoa; phylum Arthropoda; class Insecta; order Lepidoptera; family Erebidae; genus Anticarsia; species Anticarsia gemmatalis. The sequence continues at coordinate 8,841,799 of NC_134767.1, read as the reverse complement.
TTAAATAAAATTACATGTAAGTACATAATTTTAATTACTTTCTTCTAAGAGAACTCTGCCACTAAAAGTCGATCTTGTATTGCGAGAACTTTTACAAACATACAAACAAAGGATGCAAACTACAATCAGACACGAAAAAACTATTTTTGTTTAGCACAGATATTTGTTCCGTGTGGGCATCGAATCAACGACCTCGCAATGCACTCGTAGTGGCGTGGTGACCACCTTAACCACTGCTTTTGCTAACTCATAATTACTTGTCTCTTCCTTAATAAAAGACAATAATGCATAAAATAAGTTAAAATCACGTATTAAAATCATTATTCTGGTAACCATACGTCGGTACAGTCAACATAAAACATTGAAGATAACATAGCGATATCTATCGCGAACGTGTGCTTTTTGTAGCGTCAGCAGATGATTAATGATGACTAATAAATTTTATGCGATAGACTTCAGATATATCAATTAGTAGTGAAATGTAGGTATAATAATAATGTATATAAGATTTAATATTTAGTTTATAACTTCATGCTTTTAAAACTTAAAGGTGTAGGTAGAGGTGCATAACGTTCACCTAGATTTGTTACTTGGTAGTTCCTAATTTCCGATTGCTGATAATGATATCTCGGGTTCGATTCCTGGGTCGGGTTAAGTCATCATTTCTAATTTATATTAGAATATGTATCATACTCGTATGTAACATTGGTAACGACGAAACATGGGTGTATTTCGTCCACCTCTGCATAAACCTTTTTTTTTTCATTTATAAAATACAACACCCGCACTAAGAATTGGTCTTGTGTCGCGGGGACTTTTACAAACATACAAACAACGGACACAAGGCACAGCCAGAGCCAAAATAATTATTTTTGGATCGCACAAATAATTGCTTCGTGTGGGAATCGAACCCACGACCTTCCGACGCAGAAGTATCGACGTGGCGACCTAAACCACTAACACAGGCCTGATACTATGTATGTACAAATTTAGCCTGTATTGGGCACTTTACTAAACTCTAGGTTATTTTTGGTAATACACCAAATGAATTTGGAAAATCTAGTAACTTTAACTGACCTAGGAATCAAAGTCAAGACTTCGTAATCATTAGTCACATATTCTACCACTCGCACCCTAGAAATAATAGTTATTTAAAAAAAGTACACTGTTTATAAAAGTCCACTATTATTTGTGTCACATCTGACTTAAAATAGGTATATTTGTTTTATTTAAAATTCTAAACAAACCTCAAAACAAACTAAAACCCATTTCCATACAAAACCCGGGTTTAAACCCCGGTCCTAAGTGAAGCAAACCCTTTCGACAGTCTCTTTGAATTATTGTAAAATTGAAATCGTAATTAACACAACAGCTTTTAAAAACCAACCCTATGTGTACCTGGATAAGGACTAATTTCGTATGGAGCAAATATAAGGATACATTGTTTCAATGCATAGGAATTTGAACTTTATTTATTAAATCATAAGGTTGGTTATAGTTTGTGTTCAATAAAAAGGTGACCTGTTTGAACCCACGACATGTATTAAGTGTAAAGAACATTATATTCTCGCTCAGGACATCAAAACAATGCGAAACGGTCAAGCGTGAGTCGGATTTTAAGATAGGTTCCGTGTGTTTTGTCTATTTTATTATAAAAAGCGTTGCTTGAAAAGTTATAATTATGAGTATTTTTATGGATCTTTAAATTATCAAATTATATTAAATGAGTTGGTTTGAACTGTATAGCGTATAATATAAGTATGTATGTTTGTTATAATGCTTAGTTTACATATTTATGATGTATGAAACTTTTCGTAATTTATGGTACTTATTTTTATTCTGCAATTTACAATAAACGCAAAAAAATCAAACCCAAGAAAAATTTATGATTAGTACCACACATAATTTACTTACGTACTACAAAAATTAAAAACGATAGCACTAACGCCAAGACAACACAACCTCGAACCCACTGCCCACGGGTCTCTAAACCATCAACTCCTTTACTCCACCAGCAGGGGTCCAACACGTATGTAAAAAATAAATTGTATCCCACACCAAATTAACGCGGTTAAACGATGAGCGCCGTGTAATTTTGAATAATTTCATTCTTTGTTTTATTTTAATACTACATTACACCCACGGTATCTCCCGTAAAAAAGAACAATATCACGCTACAAGATGTATCGTCCTGCAAAATTTTACCTTAATCGTTCTAGCCATTTTTAAGTAACTGAAGCGCAGAGGTATACAAATATCCTGCTAAAAAATATAATCTACCATCATGCAAAATAGTTTATCCAAATCGGTCGAGCTGTTTTTAAAAGGCTGGAACACAAAAACACACTTTTATATTATAAACGACGAAATAGGAGGTCCTCAATAGTACGTTTATTTTTTATTTATTAACATTGATAACACCGATATTTCTGATTCTTTGAATACAGTTTTGTTCAATCAAAGAAAAATACTGTATCGTCATAGTACAACCTCGAACCCACTGCCCACGGGTCTCTAAACCGCCAACTCCTTTCCTGCACCAGCAGGAGGTCCAACACGTATGTAAAAAATAAATTGTACCGCACTACAAATTAACGCGGTTAAACGATGAGCGCCGTGTAATTTTGAATAATACGATTCTTTGTTTTATTTTCAAGATGAAGGAATTTAAATAGTGGATGATTGGAGTCTAGCTCATTTAATCTTTATATATATAATTCTTCTGTAAGTGTGTATGTCACTGAACATCTCTTAAACGACTGGACCGATATTGATGATTTTTTTGTGTGTGATCAAGGGGATCTGAGAATGGTTTAGATTCACAAAAAAAATATAAAATTCTTGCGCCACAGTTTTCGTTGCCATACTCCTCCGAAACGGCTTGACCGATTCTCATGAATTTTTGTGAGCATATTGAGTAGGTCTGAGAATCGGCCAACATCTATTTTTCATACCCCTAAGTGACAATATATTTTTTTTAATTTACATGGCAAGACAACGTTTGCCGGGTCAGCTAGTCTTATATATAAAATGTCCATCTCACAATGTTAGTTACCGTATTCCTCTGAAACGGCTTAACCGATTCTCATGAAATATTGTGAGCATAATGAGTGCATGAATGAGAGTTACTATGTCTGTATTGTAAGTTATAGAAGTAGTTGAAAATAAATGCAGTTATAGATATAATAATTATAACGTGCGAATAAAGGTTCCGTTCTCAGAGCCGGTAATGTTTTTTTATAAAACAATTTGTGATCACCGTGGTGGGATTTAACAACTAATGTAAAAATAAAGTTAACAACTAGCGGACTCACGCAGTTCCGCTTTATTTTTCTTGCTCTTTATAAAACGTTTCCTGTGGCTTAATTACAATTTTACAAGAACGTCTTTATATTAGTCAAATGGTCGAGCCTTTCCTGAATTTTGGCCATAATCCTGATCAGAAAATTGATCCACAACTACTAGGAGATCATGACGGTTTGTGACTCTATGTATTATTTTTCTACCAGGTACAAACGCGGTCCAAAAAAACTATATTATTATGTTTTTTTCCTGATTTTAAGCTATCTCTTTCAGACGTTCTTGTGTTGTAAATAGTGTAACTAACACGACTTTCTTTTATACATGTAAAATAAATATATGATAGCCATTATTATCGACTTCGAAATTGTGGCGTCTTAGCCATGGCTTAATTAAAAAATATATATTCTATTTTTGTATTTTATTCTTGCACACAATGTACCTACAATTAACAGATAGAGCACTAATAAAACGAGATATGTCTTACATGAAGTAAAGAAATACAGCAATATAGAAAACCTACATTCATAATGACCTATTTATATCAAGAAACAATAAAAATATCACAATATGTACTAAACAAACATATAAAGTAAATAACTATTTATTTATTCCACCATTTCCTGGTCTTCAACATAAATTCAATGATCATGTATTGTATTGATACATCTATTGTAAAATGCAATATCGCTAGCAGTTAAAATGGCACGTTCGCCAAATTCTAAACGATTGTGGTTCTCAAACTTTCTTGAGCTAACGATGTGACTAATTAAACTGATTTTAATCTCTCTCTCTTTCTACTAATGAGGATGTGATAGGGATAAAAGATAACGATGTAGAACTAGATGTTAAGTTTAGTTTCCCTGTATTCAACTATGTAGGATTAAAATAATCTCTTACGGAATAAGTAGCTATTTTAAACTACCTAACGTACACAGTATTGTTTGAATCTTTCATTTTGCAATTATACAATGTAACTGACTGCCGTAGCCAAATAGCGACCAGGGGGGCTATCACGTATCTCAGTTGTCAAATATTTGAAAGTCACTACCCTGTACATTGTTTTCTCCCTTAGAATACTGTGGTTAGCACGTTACGTCAAAGCAGCAATGTACTGAATAATGACCATCAATTTGACGTACACTAACTGTCAACTGAGATACGTGATAAGCCCGCATGAGGACATAATTATTAGGTTATATCTACCTATTACAGAAAAAAAAATCAAATTGCTAGTTATCCATTTTGTTCTGAATTTCAATCGAGACACGCTATATTTATACGGTTAAGACTGATTCACATATTTATTATGCAGTTAGCCTGTGATCACAGGTCGAAACGTCGAGTAATCCAAGGTAAAATGCATGTTCGCGTTAATTTCCATTCAATACTCGTATTAGATAATACCAGAAAAAACTTATCATTAAACTCTATAATAAAAATAAAATATTTTCAAAAGCAGAATATGCAATCTAAATACACAGCAAAATACACAAATCGACAATCATTCCATCCACAAAGGTCCGTCAAAGCAACAAAATACGAGTAATAATAACCATTATACTATGAAATCCTAATCCAATAAAAATATCGTCGACGGAACAAGTCGTACAAAGCTACGGTTTGCCATCAATGCCTTTGTCTGATCGCCTTTGTTAGAACTTTACCGGACCTAGGAGCGCTCCTTGTGCGACCCTCGGTTATTGGTACCGATGTTATTTGTAGATTTAGAGTTTTTATTAGAAACTTTGAACCTTTGAAAACATTTGAATGATGTAAGTTAAATCGCTGAGTTCATAAAGTAATTTATAAACGAATCTTTTTATTAATAGAAATGAACCACCGGTCGACAAACGATCTGTGGGCTTAGCAACCCTTGGCACTGTTATTTCATAGAAGGGTGACTGCATATAAATATTTGAACTTTGCATCTCCGTGCTTCGGAGTGCACGTCAAAAGTCAATTCTGGTTGTTGTCAATTAGGATAACAGTCTTAGATGTATGTCTAAGGCTTTTCGGGTGACTTGAACAACTTCTTTTTTACGAATTAAGAACTAGTATTAGCGAGCCTTGACAATATCTTGAGTACAATTTAATATTACGAAAGTCAAAGCTGGATTTTAGTTTCAATATAGACAATTATCAGTCTTAATTATCACAAAAAGGAAATTAAATAAAAAGAAAGTAGAAGAAAACTTTGAGCACCACACCGGCTGGCGGACGTCTTCAAATCATAACAAGTGATTCGCTCAAACATATCGCATTGCGCGTCCTGCGTGCGAACTGTCCGTATCTATTCACTATGAGAGCCGTGTGTGTGATTGTGTTTGTTTGCGTGTGTGCAGCCGGAGCTATCACTGGAAGAGGTATTTCTCAAATAATATATAAAATATCTGACCCGCGTAATTTCGCTTGCGTCACATAAGAGACAACGGGTCATAATTTTTGCCGTTTTTGTAACATTTTTCCGTTGCTACTTTGCTAATGAGCGTAGCGTAATTTTATATAGCCTTAGCCCTTTTAGCCTTTCTCAATAAATAGGCTATAGAACAGAAATATATATTTTTTAATTTGCTCCAGTAGTTTCTGAGTTCAACCAGACAAACAAACAAACTCTACAGTTTTTTAATATTAGTATAGGTAGAATGAGTCATTCTGCTTATTTATCTGTTTGTTTAACACTTTCTCAAAAACGACTAAATACATTTTCATAATTATCACTTCCAATAATAAATTATAAATTATTGGGCTATTTTTTTAAAGTATAAACAAAATAGTAGTGTTTGGTTTGAATTATGATTATGATGATGTATTCTTAACTATTTGTATACGTAGAATTGCAGAATGCACTGTTTTATATACAATAACACGTTTCGTTTGTCGATATTATTGAAATATGACCGCTTTTGCAATTAATAAATACACCAGTTAAATATGCACACAATAATTAATATTGAAATAATTTTTCATATCCACTTATTGTAACAAAAAATGTAAAAATGTATTGATCTCTGTGATTTATTCAAAAAATTTTAAACAAGAACATAATATATTATACGTACTAATTAATATAATTTTGATGTTCGTCGTACTAATTCATGTTTTAATTTCACCATATCCGGTAGATAAAATTACACTCTTAAAGTGACAAAATCAGCTTTTAGTATTCTAGAAATATATATATTTGTATTCTAAAACCCCTATTTTTTCTTCTCCTTCCTAGTATCATAGTTATTAAAACCACCTCAAGACTTAAACATGCTTAACAACCGTTATCTCTATAACAATTACTAATGCTGCAAACAACATATCTTCCAGAATACGAATACTCGTTAAAAACACATCGAATATGGCCGCCAATCCATTATATGACCGCTATATAGGTTGCTTAACCCACTAACCGAGAATGCAACCAGCTGTAACACCAACATATTACAAATATTATTAAACATATTACGTTATTAAAATGAACTTTGAACTCGACGTTAATCCACATAATTTATTATAATCAGCATAAACCGTATTAATGAAGTAATGTACAATGTATACCAATATTATAAAACTGTAGAGTTTGTTTGTTTGAACGCGGTAATCTCAGGAACTACTGGTGCGAATTGAAAAAATATTTCAATGTTAGATAGCCTATTTATTGAGAAAGGCTATATAACATCACGCTACGACCTATAGGAGCAGAGTACCAGTAAAATGTTACAAAAATGGGGAAAATTATGACCTGTTCTCTCTTATGTGACGCAAGCGATGTTGCACGGGTCAGCTAGTGTATAAATAATATCAATGCAATGCTGACTAAGTAATAATAGATGTATGCGAGTGAATATATACACGCATTCTTTACATTCATGTGATTTGGTATGTCAATCTAATATCATTGAATTGTTATTGGTGGTTTATGTGGCTACATTTGATTCGATTGACATGTTGTACTGCGTTTTTGGGTTTGATCCTTAAGGAAAACTTTTTCATCTGTGTAATCAAAATTGTTTTGGCACTAACAATTTTAACTTCTACCCGTAGCCCTAGTTTTTGTTATAATTTTTGTCATTGGACAGTGTTATGTTTGACACGTGTGATGATACTGTAAGTTGTCAAAAATAATAAAAGAAGTATGAAACGAAAGTATCTAAAAAGACGGTTCCGTTTGTCAATTTAAGACAACAGTCGTTAAGCTAGAAGGTTAAACAATTTGAGAGTAATTTGTTCTACAATAATTTTGAAAAAATATAAATAACCAGATCAAAATAACTTTACTATTAACAGATTTTTTTTTCTTGAACTCTTGAACCCTCGCAACCCCCAAAGCGCAGTGTTAGATGATATCTAAGCCTACTGTTACGCCATAAGCGTCCTATATATTTGTTCTTTAATACTATAATATAAATTCGTAGGAAAGATAGTTCAAGATTAAGGGTCAAAGATGACTTACAAAATGTTTCAAACATGCGAACAAAGTCGCGAGCTACGTTAGTTAGAAATAAATACGTGACAGTGGATACACTACACATTCTTTATAATGTTATGAGACATAGGAATGTAGATTTCCTCGGTTTGTTTTGTTTCACTTGCTTTAGTGCTGTTGGTTATTTCTAACACATAACTTAGGAAGTGAAGTAGTGTGACTTTTATCATTTATGTTACTATTAAAACTTCTTTTTTGTATATTGTGTTTTGGAAGACTATAGCCTCAGAAGCCGAAGAAGAAAACAGACGCCTTTTTAGACGGCTTTAACATTTGATAAACATATATTGAATTGTTATCTTCAAACTCAAAATCAAACTATTTACTCATATGTGCCAAGTCCTGATAAATATGATAGTCAATGATACATGAGCAAATTTTACTGCCTGTCTTACTTACTGTTTAAAATAAAAGCCATATTCATTTAGTTAAGAGTTGAAAAGTCATTATGACGTCACAGCATTGCATGTTATGTTGCAAAAAACAGAGCAAATAAATATTCCTAATCCTCCACTTCCTGATTTAAATATCGTTTAAAGAATTCACCTTTATTGACTACAAAAAATACAATATTCTTCTGATTCAATGACTGTTAAAATTCTCATTTTTTCTAACCCTGTCAACTTATTAAGGTCCAATATTTGTCTTCTGAAACAATTCACTAAGGAGGAACTGCCTAGGAAGCCAGTTCCTCTCGATGACGTATCTTATCAACTAACATTGAAACAATAGAGTATGAGTTGTTCTATAATAATATTTACACAACGAGACGTCACCGATGAAATAAGATCAAACTGTTTAGAAGTTGACCGTTTGTTGTTTTATAGGAACTAATAATATGGGTTTGTGTGACACATAATTATTTTATTGCTACCTGTGTAACTAACACTGCTGAAAATTTATTCTCCGTGCATATAATGCTGATGTTTGTAGCGCAAAAGTTAAGGTTTTGGTAACGAGACTGTGAGGGTTTTGGGTTCGATTTTGACATCTTTATAAGATCGACGAATAAATGTTTTGTACTTGGTTGTAATTTGTCAGTCGTGTGTATGTTTTTAAAAGTCGCTGTGACTCAAAAATCATAGATACTACCTACCATAAACGTTTTCACCCACATTATAATTAATTGGCCAGATTTTCCAGAAATTGTTTCTATTATTTTTATTGTCTTTACCTACCCCTCGATAAGACACAACATATAGCGTCACTGTCGCTCCTTAAAATTTCGAAAATATACCACATCACGATGTCATTATACATTTAATATAAACAAACTAAAACAGGGCTACAATTTATCAAGTCATTATGTCTTGCAACAACGCAATTACGACTCAAATCACCAATAATTCACGTTTGATAAACAGTTCCTCTCATTATGGCTGAGGTCATTTCCTAAACACATTTCGTAACTTTTATAAGTATTATGGTAGCTTTTTCTTAAATGGTGAAGATTTTATTAATGAAGTTATTTAAGTAATGGAGGCGATATGTTTTATAAAATACAGCCTTTTTTGTAGTAATATCATAAAAATATCTGCCTCATACAGTCCGTTATCCAAAATCATATTTGTTAACTTCAACAATTTCGGCTAAAGATAATTACAAATTCTAGTCAGAAAGAAATATAAAACCAATCACCCACCTAATTAAAACTCTTTTTAATATAATACAATACGGAAAATAACGTAAACAAGCATTTTAAATTAGAATGCCTGACGTTTTTGCATATGTGATGCTGGCTGTGATCGCAGGCTGACTGGCTGTTCGCATTTATTCCCGTTTTCTATTATATAATAAGCTCGCAACGCAAAAGTTTAAAAGTTATGAAAAAACTCTTAAGCTAACCCGATAATATATACATTATTAAACGACTACTTATCCATTAAACAAAGGCTTTTATTACTTCCAGGTTTCTTCTGCCGTGACCCGGACACAGGCAAACTGCACGCAGTCAACACAACATGGCCGTCCAGCTCATTCTGCGGCAACTATCATTGCAGACTCCGAAGAAAAAACCTCACAGAAACAGAATATGCACCATTAAGACAAATATATGTACCAAATATCACCGTACAAATAGATCCTGCCAAACAAAATGTAACCAAAAAAACAGTGACAACAGAAAGAACTGTAGAAAACGAGATATTGAGGAATATAAATCAATTAATGGATTTCAATATATTCAATTCTACTCAAGAAGCGACGGTGCTAAAACCAGTTGAAAAGAAAGACAGTGATCGGTATCTAACTGATTTTGAAATAAAAACAATATCAACACTACTTCATGCTGTGAAAAGAAGTGATTTGGATGCGATTCTAGAAATTTACAGACTAGCACAGGATATTTATAAAGATATAGACAAATCTAATGCAGATACTTTGATTCATGAAACTATTAATGATATGAGGAAAGGTCAAGTTGATATTCCTAAAGAGAAAAGCAAAATAGATACGACCAAAGGCTATTGGAGAAAGCACGGCGTGTCTTACTGGTACGACCCTGTAGCTTACGGCAAACCCAAACCATTTGATGTGAATCTAAGACCAGATCAAAACGCTCTAGGATCCGAAATTGTCAAAAAGACAACACCTAGACCTACAAAACCTACGACTACTCCACGTACATCTACAAACGCTCCTAAAACTTTAAATACGTATTTCAGAGGCGCGTTAACAACTAAAGATTTTCGTAAACTACCTTATTACTACCCTATATCAGATTTCCAAAGAATGGCTTCTTATTATCATCAAGCTGGAGCACCAAAGTTCATTTACCCCGTGACTACTAAACCTCCTTCAAAACACACGACAGCAGTACTACCAGTCATACTTACATTAGCTCTATCAAAAGTGCCTGAAGTGAAGACCGATTCACCAATGTACCGCAGTGAGATAAAACCATCTGTATTACTGCCGTACCCATTCTCTTATATAACACATAACTACAACTGGACCTTCCCAGAAAACACTTACAGTAATAAAAATAAACTAGATAGATACAAACCGGAGAAAAAGAAAGAAAAGAAAAAGGCTCCTGTAGCTGTTTTAATGAATCCAGATTTGGAGAATTTCGAAGAATTAGGTCCTGCACCAAAACCTGAGAAAAATATTGCTAAAAAAGATCAGAAGGTCGAAAGTAAGTTTAAGCACGACTGGCAAACGGAACAGATTTCAAGACAGATCTTGGAAGAAGTGCGAGCAAATTTTGCTGAAAGAGCGAAGTTTTTAAAACCTTATCCTTTAAGGAAGAAAGTGAAATTAGAAAGAGTAGGAAAGCTGTTTAAATTGGATGAACATAAGAGAAGTAAAAGAGAGGTGGAGCCGAAGGAAGATACTGGACCAGAACTGTTTGAAGTCTATGTTGAAAGAACTACGTGAGTATATTTTATTGTTGTTTAAATAATAATATTAAAATAAATTGAAAGAAAGTATAAGTATGAGTATGATGGCAATGTATTTATTAATAAATAATACGGCAAAATACATTTAAATAAATACAGTAATTGAGAATATTTTTTGAAGTCGGTTAAATTTTCATTGATTTAACCGCTAACCATGTATTTTTGTCTATTAAAACTACTAATTATTGTTGAATTTATTACTTTGTAGATAAAATGATTTTGTTTCCTTAATAATTTACGTCGCGCAAATGAGGATAGAGATAAGGGTTTTATCCTTTTCGCTAACAGACTTTGATTGAAACAGACAAAATCTAAGCACCCTAGTAAATGCATACAATGCATTTGTCAAGACATCTAAAAGTCTACCTGAAAAAACATAATAAGCTTAACGAACCACACTAATTATAATCCATACTAACACTACTCAATAAAAAAAACTCAAACCAAAACAAAAAAACGCATTCTTCAAACAAAAAAAACCGACACCTGAGTTTCAAAACTTGACAAATTACTTAAAAAAATATTGTCACACATTCCGTCCCTTGTTAAAACAGCCCTTCGCCGGTGGTGCGTTTTATCAAAAGGGGTTAGAGATTTATCTTTGCTCTTACATACTTCCCGAGGCTTAGGAGTATTTGTCAATTATACAGACGGGTGGATCTTACCAGTTGTTGGAAACTTTTTAAAGAAAGTTATTTTTGTGGAGTTTTGAGAATTGTATTTTTGTTTGTTGTGATTTAATAGTAGAGAAAGATCAAGAAGACTAAATAGCTTGAAAAAGAGAGAGAGAGAGAGTAAAGTAATTGTGTGAGAAAAGTATAATAACCAGTTTGGTGTATATAAAATAAAGACTATGTTTTTTTTCGAATCTAAATCAAAGTCAAAAAAAATCTTCATTAATTAAGTCTAATGTCAAACAGAGAATAAGAATCTTAGGTTGGAAACGGCACTTATATGAAAAATATACAAGCTGCTAGTAGTAAAAAAATCTACGTGCTGTTAAAAGATCTTCCGTTAAAATGTTGCTTTTAATTTACACCGCAAAATTGCACTTGAACGCAGATTTTGGAAATATTTTTCAACCGCATCATTAAAACTTCAGTTCAATTTTAAACACTTAAACATTTCACTGCCATCGGCACGGCGGTGTGCCAAAAAACTATTATATTTAAATTAAATTGTCTCATTAAATTACTTGAAATTTCATTTCAACAATGTTACTTTTATTGTCTGGGGTCGGAAATTGGTGCTGTGCCAACAATTGGACAGTTCACCTCAGTTGGAATATAGCAGTCGTTATTTCGCTGTATCCGATTTTACTTTTATGTTAGTTAGTTTAAGTTTATTTTGTTGCCAAACGCAATAACTAGGTATTAAATGATAGAAACTTTTTATAGTATAGACCTTTGAAAAGAAGAATAGTAAATAAATAATAAATTTAAACCATTAAAGTTCCATTGCTCTGCAAGGGTCTCCTCCCGTAATGAGGGAGAGGTTAGGCCTTGAATCCACCACGCTGGCCAAGTGCGGGTTGAGGACTTTGCATAACTTCAAAAACTGTTCTAAAGAACTCTCAGGCATGCAAGGTTGCATCACGTTGTTTTCCTTCACCGTTGGAATAAGTGATACTTATTTCTTATACATAATTACGAAAAGTCATTGGTGTGTTGCCGCGGGTACGAATCTTTTTCCACTTGCGTGGGAGGCGCAACTTAAACCAATCGGTTATTACCGCTAAAGAAGTATAAAGCGTATATTTTATTTGTGTTTTTCTATTTTTAAGCTGCCACACGAAGTCACGTTATCCTAGATCAGGTTAGATTATTTAGTATTTATTTGGGACTGGTCTCTCCTAGACACAATTTCTCATTAAACGTGTTCTTTTTCACTTTCTGTCAAATTTTAAACTATTTGAAAAAAAAAACACATAGGTATTAAGCACGGGTATTAATCAGACTCTCTTAAAATGTCATTTTTCACAAGACGTAAACTGGCACACATGAACTTTTCAAGATTTGACTCTGGTTTCAGCTATTGTTTGTATACTTCAACACTTTTTTACACCTGTAGCGCGATTCTCTATAGTTAGTATCGAGTATCGAGCTTGACATTTAAAATATACTTCAAAAATAGTTTTTACAGCGCCCGCTAGAGGCGTTATTCAGATTTTCAAACAAAATTTCTCGATAGCTAGCCAATTGCCATTAGTCGATAGTGGTAGAGAATTGCGCTATAATCACCTGCTCATACTGATTATGTCAACAATTTTTGTGTACATCTAATAAAGTACCTGTGTCAATACGGTCAACTGAAAAATATGGCCACATACTGCTAGTCGCCTAATGTCAGTTGAAGTGTAACATGCCGTTAAGGTTTGGAATAATAGAATGTGGTCATATTTTTCAGCCGGCCATATTTGACCCAGGTACGTTACATAAAAATATTAGACGCTTATTTTTTTGTCATTATCTTTATTCTACCGAAAGTCTTGCATGAAAAGTAATTACTTGTAATTTATAGTTCTTCTTTTTTGTTCACAGATGTCACTCAGACGATTCAATTCCCGGATTCTTCAGATATGGCAATATGAGCCAACCGTTCCCCGAGTGCTGCCCACAAAGAATATCATCATAATGGACACTTTAAATATACCTAGTTCTAAGATGTACATACTAATTTATTGTATTAACTAGCTTTTGCCCGCAGCTTCGTCCGCGCGGTTTGTGACTTAGGACTTTTTCATACAAACTTTCATTCCCCGTTTTATCCCCTTGGAGGTAGAATTGAACAAAATCCTTTTTCAGCGGATGCTTACGTCATAACATCTACCTGCATGCCAAATTTCAGCCCGATCCGTCTAGTGGTTTGGGCTGTGCGTTGATAGATCACTATGTCAGTCAGTCACCTTTGATTTATATATTTAGATTTGTTTTTTTATTTACTAGTAGCTATTTTCTACTATTGGTACTTTGAACTGGTTTTGTATTTAAAATTTACATGAAGTAAGCAGTTCTTGAGGAATAAAGACACTGGCCACATTTTGATTTAAAATTAGTCGCTCCACTTTACGAAATAAGATGGTTCTTTTAATTTTCTGGTAGTGTGATGAATCTGGAGATTGCTTGTTTTCCCGTTGTCATGACAACGACACTTTTGAGTGCTATTAACCGACTTAAAAAAAGGAGGAGGTTTTCAATTTGACTGTTTTTTTGGGCTGCTTTACTTTCAGAGATGTGCAAGTTATATTGTGATACATTTGTATTGAGTATTTGAAATTAAGTACTTGTCAGAAATTGGTATTTTTAAAATACTCTAGGGATTTTTCATTTACAATATCTGGATAGCTTTTTAATAGTAGTAAGGTTTTAGTTCTTTACTATTAGTAAAATCTTTTTTATTCGTCGCCTTATTATATCCGTCTGTCTCATTCTGTTTATGGGTCAATAATTAGTGCGAGCGAGATAGAAACATGTGTCAATGTAATTTTGGTTTGTTTTTGTGAACTCTGCCTACTCTCAATTGGAACAGGCGTGATGTTATGTGTGATATTGTATGTGTGTTTGTAAAAAAATCGTTTATGTTATAACATTTTGTAAATATTGCATAATTTGATTAAAATATAAGACTGTGGTTTCTGCTTTATTTATTTTACATGCATTTTATGGGAGGAGACCCATGCCCAGCAATGGGACAGCAAAGGGTTAAAAAATAAACAAAAGTAGATCCTTTCGGAGCTCTTACAATTATATGACTAGGTTCAATTCCCATATGCTACAGATTTTTTGAGTAATACCAGGTTTGATTGAAATTTGTATGTGTGTTTGTAAAAGTCACTGCAACGTAAGATCTTAGTAATTTGATTGAATTTGATTTGATCAGCAGCTCAATTCTCTACTACCTACTATCGACTCCCGACAACTGACCTGTCATGATACCAACCGACCTGTAGAGAATCGAGGTACTGTACTATTCCTTCAAAATCAGTCAATAATCAAAATAAAACAATAATTGTACATTACAAAAGAACTCATACTTCTACAAAAAAACTTCATTCAACCGAACACCGAACCTAATAACAATCATAACACATCATGATTAACTGCGCAACACAACTTTATGGTCGTAAATTATAAACTTTTTCGTTCGAAACATTGGACAAAAAGTTTTTTATTGTCGATGGAAGCCATAGACAACATGTGGGGGCGATTGATTTATAGACTTTTTTTGTTGATTAATTCAAAATTAGGGTTTATCTCACTCCTTTGAGTTAATTGGGAGTGACTAATGTATTTTTAAGGAACTGCTTCAGTTCAAAAAAGGGGTATTTTTTGTAAAAGATTGTGTCTTGAATAATAATTGAATTAGAGGAATGTTTTAATGAGGACCTGATTTGTAGTTCGGTTTTTGTTTGAAATTAGTTTACATTTAAGTTAAGTTGTAGTTACATTAGTTATTATATATGAAAATATTTAACTTGCAAGAAGTTTAGTCATTCGTCATTCGATCTTAAATCTAGAGCTTAGAAAATAAAAACGAACAAAATTCGTGCATAAAAAATCTTAAGGCAAGGAATCGAACCGACTTCTTACTAGTCACTCTACCCAAGTATAAACCAGTTTCTTACTGTTTTCAGTCATTTCGCAGCCATACAAATGTGTTTTTTATATGACTATATACCTTATACTTCTTAATAAGCAATTCAGGCTCAAGTGTAACCATGAAAAGAAATAGTATTTGTCAACATAAATAGCAATACAATAATTCACAACAAATCCAAATTCTCACGTGCACACAAAAGATATTGCGTAAAATAGAAAACAGACAAATGCCACATAAAACATCTCCCATTGTCGACACATTCAAGGAAAAAAATATCATGAAAATATAACAACACAAATAGCAATGCGAAAGGGGAGAGAATTGATGGTTTATGTTCACAAGATAAATTATCTATGATATTGACGAAGTGACAGTTGACGGGCTGTCAGACTGACAGCTGTCAAAGTGACGTTGGCTGTCAGATCGCGAAATTGGCGGGACGTTTTTTGACGTTTGTATGACGTTCTTATTACGTAAGATATTGGTTTATTGGAAGCGAAGAGATCCCGTTTATACGATGATTTTACTTTATTGCTTCTGATACGTCGCTACTTCGGGGAAGAAAGGGCGTAAAAGCCACTTTTGGCCAAAATGAGTTAATAATGCAACTTTGTTTAGTTTTCGACGCTCTATCGATCTGTATATTTAAAATTTCAATATTCCCGAAAAAATGGCTTTTACCCCCATGATTTTTTTCTCACCAAAACCATTTTTATTATAAAACATTGACGTATATGACATTATTTAATTATTTCAAATTAATAAGGGCGTATCACCATAGTATGAAAGAATATTTGGTCGTAAATACAATATTTATTACGGATAAATTAACTAAAATTGATAAAATAGTATAAAATAATGGTATGTTTGTAATTTATTCTACTAGGTAGGTATTGGTGTATTAAATAAATAAATTTAGTTAAGATGCAAATCAGTTTTATTCATTCATAAATCAAATCAAATTGACAATAATTAGTAATCTTCTCTTTTTTCTATTTCCTTTTCTGTTTTTTGTTTCGTTTTCTTACTTTTTATTAGATGATAGTAATTATTTATCACAGTTAACTTAAAATTTAAATTAATGAAAATAATCAAAGTTCAATTCAATTAAATCTTTTCTTTTGTTTCCCTATTCATGAATCGTGTGCATTTAACTTAACAGGTAGGTAACCTAATTCGTTATAATAAATTTTGTAATATAGAACTATGATAAATCAGATAATAATAATTATTATGCTATTATTTTGAGCTTCTATGCACCTTAATTTCAATATTCACCACATTAAATCTTACAAAATTATAATAATTGTAGGTTTACTCACGATAATTGTTATAAGTGGTGCAGTCATTACGACCTTTTCACTGTCTAAAGATGGTTTATACGACACGATGTATGTTAGCATTATAGATATTTGTGGATTTACGTCCTATAGTACGTATTTATAGACGGTGTAAAAGCCATTTTTATTAAAATTTTGGGTCGTAAATCCATCCTATCTTCTAAACCATAAGGTCTACTTAAAATTAAGCTTCTTGATATTAAAGAGCACTTAAATGCAAGTAAATATCACCAATTCATTCGAATTTAACTCTATTGGAAAAAAAGTTATTTTCCAAAATTAAAAAAAAAAATCGTTTTTTCGCTCCCCTGTAAAGTTGCTATTTTGGCTTTTACGCCCTTTCTTCCCCGAAGTAGCGACGTGTGTCGAAATAGAATTTTCGGTGGCTTTTGTCACTTTCTCGTGTGATATGTTATGTCGTTTGAAGGTTATTTGTTACTTTGAATATTATTATGTACTTGTGTTATATTGCTTCGTGAAGTTTTATAAGATTTCGCTTGCTATCTCATAGTAGTTCTGATATAACGTTATTTACTCCTTTCAAAGTAAGCATCATAAAAGCGACAATTTGTCGTACGACGCAAAATCTTACGAATAAATAAGTAATCTTGAACTATTTCACTGCTAGAGTCTTTACCAAGAATAAAAAAGAGCCTTCTGATACACACAAATCTTTGTGAGATATAATCTTATACATGATTGGTAAATGCTAAAACCTTGATCATTATTACGTCCAATAACTAAGCGAAAACAAAATGAAATAAAAAAGAACAGAATATTACAAACGAAATAATCTACCTTGACCAATTGTAAAACTGAAAAGCCTCATTGTAAAATGTTTTTCACTGAATTCAAAATTATTGTAGGCAAAACAATTTATACACCACTGCAATGGAATACAGGCGTAAACTCATAAACAATAAAGTACATACCTTTATCACTTAACTGCTGACCCAATTCCGACGAAACATTACGACAAAACACCGACAAAAAAACTTTATACCACTACCAATTAAAACGAATATAAAACACAACTATTTTACATAAAACAATCATCGAAAGAGCTATAATATCCTTACATTACATTTAGTACAAAAAACCTCCTTTAACTTTGTAGGGTTCACTTAAAAAAGCATTTACCCAACGACGTCTCCGTGACTTATCGCTGCCCGAGTGAAGGAGACGCGAGCATACGAACGACCTAAAGAGTAAACGAGACGGGTATATGCGTCAGAAATATTTAAATTAAGTCCTCCCCTTAATGTTGGACATTATTTTTTTATCGGCGTGTCCAAATAAAGATATGTAGTCACTAGATTTCTTTTTTACGAAAATGTTTTTTTTTCTAAGTGACTTTTCTTTTTCCTGATGAGCAGTGCTTTAGTTGATTGTAGTACAGTCGTAGATTGGATTTTTTAACTTAATTGAAGATTTAGGGTATGACGAGATTTGGGGTAGCTTTGAGGAAAATGTCGGGAATTTTGAAATTTCGTCAAGTTATTGCTGATGAATTCTGACGATAGAAGCCGGGGGTCGTTCTTGTTGTATCTCTTAATTGTATTGCTGAGTTCCTTTTAATTTGTAAGGGAAACGGGTTACATAAAATGCTGTTAGCGTGTTATTTTAATTGTTGAGTTGTACGTCCAGCCATTGTTTGTTTTGATGATAAAGGTATTGGATTCTATTCTCAAGAAAATGAGAACTAGTATTTAGGCTACGTGACATTACAACTACTTTTAATGTAATACATTTTTATTCCAAAAGAAGTCCAAAAATTTGTTGTTATCCCGTATTGGACTAAAGATAATCTAATATATCTGGAGCCTGTGTTAGCTCCTTTAGATCTCATATATTTACCAACAATTGCGTGTGTCTCGAATTCATAAATTATGTTTAAGAAGAATAGAGACTACTCCTTTTTTAGCACATAATGTTGTATCTCTTTGTCAAAAAATATTAATATTTCTACTACCTAAATGACTGTCGAAACATACCTACAAACACACTGTTACTTTTGCTTATAAAATATGACTACGCATTAAAGGTCACCCAGCAAATCTCCCAACTAACCTTTCCACATTACAGCAAATCCTTATCTCGGATCTATGAATCCGAATCATTAGCACAAAATCTCGACACCTCCCATTAATTTCCTGCCTTACCTGTTTTTATACAGGACTAGAGGTCACCCGCGACTGCGTCCGCGTTGAAAACCTTCCCATGTAAATCCCAATTACTCAGAATCTCCGGAATAAAAAGTAGCCTATGTGTTCTTCTGAGTCTTTAGCTACCTACATTCCAAATTTCATTGTAATCGGATTAGTAGTATTTGCGTGAAAGTGTAACAAACATACATACTCACAAACTTTCGCATTTATAAAGCAGGATATGTTTGACAAAAACCTTCGGACCCTTTTAAGAAAGCCATGGGATTAACCGTCGCACGTTAAGAATATTTGTTTAAGTACATGATAAGGTTTTACCTGAGGATTAGGTGTGCTCACCCTTTTTTGTTTGGAGGGATGATGATAAGAGATGGAATTTGGACCATCTGTCGAGATTTGGAGCGTTTTGAGCGCGTGGTTTGTAATGGGTTCGAAATAATTCGAATGAATGTTTAAGAGGTATATTTGTCTAGTTATTGCTCTGTTATTTATGAGTTAAATTATGGTACACCGTTGTATGACGAGGTTTTAAATTCGTTTTGTTTTTATTAAGCTTATTGGCTGCCTCTGTGGCTCATTTCTTAGGGTTGATTACGAGGTATTGGGTTCTAGTCCTTTTTTTATTTATCTTCTTTATAATGTCGCGGTGTTGGACAGGCGCCCATAGCCAGTTGCGCTCACCGGTCGGTAGACGATCTGTTGGTGACGCAACCGTTGGCGCGGTCATTCCATAGATGGGTGACCGCACCGTGGTATTTGAACTGGGCGTCTCCGTGCTTCGGAGGGCACGTAAAAAGTCGGTCCCGGTTGTTGTCGATTAAGATAACAGTCGTTAAGCCACGTCAAAGGCCTTCGGGCGGCTTGAACAACTTTGACACTAGGTTGACCACTAACCATACGATAAGAAGAAGGTGTTGGACAAAGTGCAATCGGTCTTTTCTAATTTGTATTAGAAAATTACTTAATACTAGCCCGGAGTTTGGTAACGTGCGTATTATTGCTATAGGCTCGCTCCCTATTACATGGCACTAACATTGTAAATAGCAAAACGTGGGTATATTTTATACACCTTTGTCAACACCTTCGGGAGTAAAAGCCATGATATTAAGTATATGAGTAACTCTCTACTTTTCGAAGCGCTGACCTGTAGGCATTGGGAATTAATTATATAAGAATTCCTGCACTTCGGCGATACTAAAAGCGCATTTTACACTGGACAGTCCATATTTTACAAGCTGAATGTCATCAAAAACTCATTGAGTGCGCCTGATGCATTTTATATGTCTTTTCCACTCATCAGTAGAACGCGTTAATTATAAGTTTTCAGGACGTCCTTAGGCCTTTTTGGAAATATAATTAAGGTCAGGCGTGGACGACTGGGGATTGTTATAGAGTCGATATTGAAAAAGAGGCTGTCTATAATTTAATGAACAGACCTAGTTTGAAGACCAGTCCAACAAATAAAAACTATTTCTTTTAAAATCTGTATATCACATTTCTTTAGTTAAAAATAATAAGTTATGTGAAGTGACGTAAACATTGATTGATTTATAAACTTTGAATTACTGTTGGAGTCGGTTTCCAGTCTCACCGGATGCAGCTGAATATTAGTATATTTTATATAGTTTATTTAAGTACAAAGTACAATAACTTACAAACAATGAGATTATGACATTACAATACTAATAAGTATATTGAAGTCTTATCAGATCTCCACAACCAGTTACCTGGGTTATAACACAATAAATAAATAATAAATTTAACCCATTAATGTCCCACTACTGGGCAAGGGTCTCCTCCCTTAATGAGGGAGGGGTTAGAGCTTGAGTCCATCACGCTGGCCAAGTACGAGTTGGGTATAACACAATACCAAATTCAAATTAATTAATAAATATTTCATAAAAAAAGTATTTCTTAAGTACTTTACTGTTATAAATTCTATCAAAATTTTCTCGCCCAAATTCCGTTCAAACGCCGTGATCTACCATATTGAGTAGTGACGTAATAAGGCTACATTGTTGGAACTAAAAGCCTCGACCTCCGATATGTTAGACCGTCACATAACAAAGGCCTAATTTCCAAACTGCGTAAATCATCTGAACGGGAGACTATTCATAGAGTAATAGTATCGCCGTCCTGCATCCTCTTAGCGCGTTTGGTGAAAGGGAAAAAGAGAGAGAGAATTTTAAAATTTAATTGTGATTTACGGCGTGTTTGGTGTATTGGGTGTAGTGGTTACTATGCTTTTATGAGTGTATAGGTGTAGTAAGTTCGATTTCTTACATAGCGTGTGTGTAATTCAAATATAGGTTGAGCTGTGTTCTTACTGTTTGTATATTTAACTGTTTTGTTATTACTGTTTTAAACTGTTAAAATAAATCAAACGTGATGCTCGGTTCATGTACAGACGGTCACCCATCTATAGATTGACTGTGCTAAAAATAGCTTAACAGTAGGTTAGTCCTCTTAATTCGAGCGAAACGTCGTGTAAACAAATAAGGTATCGTATCCTTTAAAGATCAAACGCGCTTATGAACCATTGCATTATAATATTATGTATACAGTAGCTCGATTCTCTACTATTACCGACTACCGACAACCATGTCATCGAAAATTTTGTATAAAAATCTGATCAGCGCCTCTAACGGGCGTCGTGGGAACCATTTTAGCAGTAAATTCCAAATGTCAAACTTTCGATACTTGACAGTACCGACTGAACAGAAACGCGCTACAAGTCGCGAGAGTAGTTTAATCCTACCCCACGCTAAGCGCTTTTATAAAAACAATGTGTAAGGAAA
Organism: Anticarsia gemmatalis; assembly: GCF_050436995.1. Classification (NCBI taxonomy): domain Eukaryota; kingdom Metazoa; phylum Arthropoda; class Insecta; order Lepidoptera; family Erebidae; genus Anticarsia; species Anticarsia gemmatalis. The sequence continues at coordinate 8,819,719 of NC_134767.1, read as the reverse complement.
CAACTTTCTATAGGACATAGCTTCAATTTCCGTCACTAACTAATATTTGGTGTGGATATTTGTTCCGTCTGGATATACTTGGATGTGTGTGGATGCCTGTGGGTGCAACAGGATGTGTTGGCATGTCGCAACAACTATTTGTCTGGAGTTACGAAATATTTGGTACCGTTAGTTACGGGACCCTGTCGATGGACTATGACGCAATGGGATACGGGTTATCTATAATATTTATATTAATTATCTTTAAGTTAACTGTAATTTTGGTTCAAATAGAATTGTTTGTAAGTCTTGAGGGTCTAAAGCCCGATTGCCGAATATGGTAAAGTGACATAAAGTGTTTTGAAACGTCTGTTTTCACATTTTTAATAGAAGAGATTTTGATGTTCGGTTGTAGTCATGCAAAGTGTTAACAGGTTTTTATTTTTGTTGAAGTATTTTCTATATTAGCCGTAGTATTATATGATAGTAGCATAGCTTGTTACACACAAAATAACTTTAAAAAAATATGGATAGTCCATAATGGTTAAAAATTTACTTAATGTTCCCGTGAAAATAATAAATTAAATATTTAGTACTTTCGCTGAACACCAAATAAAGTATTTATTTTTTCATTTAAGAATATTATGTCTTATACTAAAAAAACTAAGCCTTATTAATTTAATAAACTCTTTAATAAGAAAAGAATGTACCGAAATATTACAACAATATTTTAATTTAAGCCAGCCAATGTAAGTAGGTCGGTTCTTAATGAAATTTCGACTTGCCATAATCGTGGCCATTATACCTAGTTAACTCCTATTGTGTTATCGGACAAAGCGTGTTCTTTAATTTATGACACCCTTTATTTTGGTCGGCTAATATCTGGGAGTTGATTAAAGTTTTTTACGTGTTCTTAGGTTGAAGTTTTCTGTTTATTTTATAGTTAAGAAGGTTTGAGATTGAGAGTCTGCTTATCACGTATCTCAGTTGACAACTAGTTGACGTCAAATTGATGGTCACTATTCAGTACATTGACGCTTTGACGAAATGTGTTAATCATTATATTCTAAGGAAGAAAGCAATGTACAGCTTAGTGGCTTTCAAATGGTCCAACAACTTGGTATCTCTAACAAATGGTTAAACTATAATTTGTAAGTCCAATTACGAATCGTAAGGTTCGATTTCCGTTTTTAATATTTCTCAGATATCATGCCTACTGATAAACAGTCTAATTTAAGAAAAGCTGATTAATTTCTAATCATCATCATTACTTACTTATTGAATTATCTGAATAATTAGATTACAGATATTAGTGTACTGAATACAGTGGCGTTTAATTAATTACTTCAATCCATTATTATTATCTTCTGCTATTAATTTGATAAACTACTGTTGATATTGTGTACTGCTTTGTATTAAGCTTTTAGGATTATAAATATTATTAAATACAACTTGTCATAGCCTTCACTTATTACCAATTTCATCTAGTTGAAAAAAAGTACCTTTTTTATAGTAGTTAAGAAAATTTGTTGGAAGGAACTGATTTCAAATCGTTTGAGTTGTTTTGCCGTAAAAGTGTTTTAGATAGTACCGCTTTAGCATTTATATTAGTACGCGCTTTTTGAAAGAAAAAGAAAAAAATACTTTAATTGTCTTTCCCCAGATATAAAAAAATATAGACAATGGTTCCTTTTACGTTTTGAAACATAATATAGGTTAACAGACTATATAAATAGGTACCTACATTTTTTTAAATAACGATTGTGAAATCTATGAGTATTTGTTTATCTTCTTATCGTATGGTTAGTGGTCAACCTAGTGTCAAAGTTGTTCAAGCCGCCCGAAGGCCTTTGACATGGCTTAACGACTGTTATCTATATCGACAACAACCGGGACCGACTTTTTACGTGCCCTCCGAAGCACGGAGACGCCCAGTTCAAATACCACTATGCGGTCACCCATCTATGGAATGACCGCGCCAACGGTTGCTTCACCCACAGATCGTTTACCGACCGGTGAGCGCAAATGTTACAATAATTTAACTGAAAATTAGAGTAGGAAAAGTGTAGGCTACTGTTTTCACAAAAACTATTCATGCAAACAGAGCCGCAGTCGAAAGCTAGATAACATATAAACCTACAAGTAATAATATGAAAGGTGACCCGCATGTAATAAATAAGGCTTCATATAAAATCGATGGTGTATCCCTTTATTTATAATGTTTCGTGTGTTTTGATAGGAAAGTAAGTGATTTATGGAACGTTCTAGAGAAAGTTTCTAAGCGTTTTAGTTGACAGTGATTATAGGTGCTTGCACTTACTGTTGGGAAATAATTTGAGACTTATAACGAATAAAGATTCCTTAGTTTTTAAACAAATATGTTCTCAACCCGTATTTGGCCAGCGTGACGGTCGCAAGGCCTAGCCCGTCCCTCAATTCGGGAGGAGACCCTCGCCCACAATATGATTTAAACGAACGAATTACCTCTCATCGTTATTACTTCGAGGTGACCACGTTAATCACTGCGCCAAACATGCGGTTAAGTTGCTTGTTAAAAAAAATAACGAATTTCAAATACATATTCCTTAATCTTTTTTCTCATACAACAGGCTCGTCACACAGGTGGTACAATGCGTTGTACAAACACACAACACAAACACAATCTGTTTGAACACACGTAAGGAATGAAATGTCGCTGAACGATAGCGGGATGGACCTTGAAGCTGGATTTTTGTATGACTTTTGAATGGTTAGTGTCTAAATTAAGCCGCTCGAGGGCTTGTTAACCATTTGATAGGTTCAAAAAAAATGGGCCATGGAGGGTAACTACTCTTAATAAATATTGAAGATACCTTAGTTTACAGAAGGCAGTCTTTTAATTTAAAAAGTTAGTATTAATTACTGAATTTGTAGATTTTCGATTAATGCTTACATTAGTCTAAAACTGCTTTAGGCTATGTTCTACTAATTATTTTTTGTCTGGCTAAAAAGCAATCAGATGTTTGTGTACTTTAATTTTTTATTAACTGACCCACACGAGTCAATTGTTCATCCAATATTTTGGCCGCTTAGAAATATGTAGATCCTTAATTAAATACTCGTATGTGTGATTACACAATAATTACAATAATTAATTACCTTGATAAATTTTATAAGGGACTGTGTTTTAGCGTTAGACGACTTACTACATCCAGTAATAACGAAAAGCAAACGTTTGTGTTTTTAATTACTAGAAAAAAAACGCACTTCATAGAGTACTTATAATGAAAAATAGGCACCATATAACAAAAATACTTCATATTTCAAACTCTCCTATAGAAAATATTATAACACTGCACTCAAGCAGAGCCTACTCAATCAAATCGATACGCTATCGACATTTTGTCATACATAATTACTGAGAGCACACAATAACGACGATAATAATGGAATGTGTTGATGTATCAATGAGCTCGCAAGTTGTGGGTACCCTACAGCGGTATCTCGAGCTATATTTTGATGTGATTTTATTGTTAGAAAGTTGTTTTAGTACTAATTGCGGTAGGTACCGATAAAACTGTCGTATCGTTAGTGTATTATAAATAATAACTGTCGTACTTATATATTATTTTGTGATATAAAAAAATCAATTTTTAAACCAGACATGCAATGCGGATAGCCAATGCCTAAATGTCTAACTAGATGAAAAAAATATCATTAACTGAAGCCAAATATTAACTTTTGGTTCTCTTCAAAAAATAACAACAGATAGCTCATAGCTGTACATAGAGCAAAGAAATAAATATTTGGGAAATATAATAGCCAATTCTCAAATTCTCTGAAAAAGCATAATTTACAAAAACCAACGCACTACTTTAGAAATCTAATATTGACATCTCAGTTACATACAGCAACATCGCAACACATAATCACCTACTAAAATCATACTCAACGTAGGAATCAAACATAATAAACAAACCCATAAAATCACTCCTAGCGAACCGTCCATTAAGGGTGTAAGTATAGTCACCCATTAATACCTATCATAAACACGAACATTACTTATACGTAACATTAAAACATCGTTACATTTTAATACGGCTGTTTTAAAGGGAATATGAGTCACTCGGAAATTATGGATTGAGGTTTTAGGAATAATTTTCTTTATGGAAGTATGTTAAGTAAAGTAAAAAAAGGAAAGGAAAGGAAAAGGAAGAAGAAAGTTTGTAAATATCGTACTAAGTGGCGTTCTCTGCTCTCTTTGCCTACCCTTATAAGAAAGGGGTGATTTTAGGTATGTATGTTAAGCAAGTCTTTTAGTATGGCAAGCTAGATACTGGTGGACTCGAAGCGACTAATTATTGCTATTCTATCTAGATAGAATAGTCGTTAAGTCATGCCAAAAGCCTATCAGGCGGCTTGAACAACTTTGACACTAGGTTGACCACTGACCATACGATAGAAAGATATGTATCTATCGTATGACCGTACAGTCTGCAGCCTCGATTGAATACGCACCACTTATTTAACAAAAAAACCGTATCTTTTTTAAAAAATGTGACAATTTCCGTAAAAGTTAATTCTGTAATTGTTGTTTACTAAGCTTCCGCGTTGAACACTTTTGCTAAGCTTAATAACATTGTATTAGGAATGGTTTCTTGTGGCTATTAGCTTGAATAGAAAACACGTCCCTTCGATCGCAAACACACTGCCTTACCCATTAGACTTCCCATCTCTTAAACAACTATCCCCGCCTCAAAAGAAGAATTATTTTGATATTTATTACTTAAACCTTTTTATGGAAAGCTAATGGTCATAATACATACATACTTGTATGACTCATAAAGCTTTCTAATATATATTTCATAATTTAAAACAATCGTGACATTTAAGAATATATTCTTTCCTTTACTAGCTTTTGATGATAAAGATTTAAGCCATTAAACTAGCGTTTATGCGCTACAAATTGTGCTTTAATAATGTTGTGACAACATATTTGGCTGTAAAACTAATGAGAGTATGTTAGGTTGTGTAAGAAGTGGACTAGATAATTTAGTTTAGTTCACCAGTTTTATCGGAAGAATGGAGGAAGAGGAATAAATTGAATTGACATTTTCTATCCATTTGATTTTGTTTGCAGATTCGTGGACATAAAAAAAGTAAGATTTGAATATGACAATGATTTTGATTTTAAAGTTCCCAAAATCAACATCATTAATGAAAACAGCATACGTATCCTATAATATCTAGGACCTATTTATAATTTGTTAGTTCAGGTTTCAGTTCGGCTAAATAGTAAGCGAAATCACATCAGATTTACAAAAGACACACTTCTTCATAAAACAAAAATACTAAGACCATCAAAACTCAACACACACAACTAACATCACAACATAGCACCACAATAATTACAAAACCAAGATTGACTCAAACTCCACTAATCACACCCTGAAACCCACAAAACCCGCTCCCGCTCCCTCTCCGGCCGCCGCGGTTTTCGTGGCCACACAATCTTCATCTAATGACCGCAGCTCGTTCGCTCCTTACGTGCTCTACCTTCCACACAAGATGGGCTATAGCTTTGTTCTTCCTACTGCACTCTACTCGACTAGAGTCACAGAGTAGAGAATTGCAGTGTGGAAAGTAATTAGGTGGTTGAGTTGAGATTACGTTTTACGCGATTAATTAAATGAATTGTTAATTTTTAATTCTACTGAACTATTTTTATAGAAGAATGTGGAATAAATTCCTGCATTTTGATTTTCTCGAAAATAGTTTGAGTCAACTTTAAAAGAAAAACAGAAAGATATACTTTGGTGTTGTGTTTCGAGCTTTCGTTTTTTAAAGTTATCATAGTTTTGTTAAATTTACAATGTGTCTTATTCATAAGGACCTATGAGTGTCAGGTGTCAAAATCTAAAGACTTAATTACGAACACATATTACAACAAGACATGAAAGCGATTTTTTACCGTAAAAAGATAATCTTTGTATCACATAAATATGTACGTATGTACACATCACTGTGTGTGCAATTCCCACATTAAACCAATAACAATAGAACGGTGAAAATCTTAACTTTTGCTTCAACCTCCAAAAACAATTCAAACATATTCCTATAACTTCTTCAGTTAAACTGCTAGAACGTTTACCAATAGCTTGGCTCTTTGATTAGTGGCGCGGCAACTTCGTAACTCGCAGTTAGTTGTGCACAAACATACCGAGTGCTCAGTGCTTTCTGAATACTTTGATTTCAGATCTCTGTGCTTATAAGCACCCGGTGTAAGACTAGCTTTATTTCAGATTTAGATTTAAAAAAAAACGCGTATAAATAAATAATAAATTTAACCCATTATAGTCCCACTGCTGGGCGAGGGTCTCCTCCCGTAATGAGGGAGGGGTTAGTCCTTGAGTACACCACGCTGGCCAAGTGCGAGTTCTGGACTTTGCATGTCCTCGAATATATCAAACAAATTTTAGGCGTGCAAGGTTTCCTCACGATGTTTTCTTTCACCGTTGAAACAAGTGATCATTATTTCTAATACACAAATAACTTGGAAAAGTTATTTGTGTGTTGCCTCGAGTCACCAACCTGCAACAACCACTTGCGTGGGAAGTGGTACGTATAACTAAAACTAAATTAATAAAACATACGATCAGAAGCTCAATTCTCTACAATTAGAACCATCGAGTATCGACAGTTTGACATTTAAAATCTATTGCCAAAATAGTTTCTACGATTCCCGCTAGAGGCGCTGAACAAAATTTTTGACAGGTTGTCGATAGTGGTTGAGAATTGCGGTAGAGTTTTCATAGACAAAATGAATCATTTAATTTTTAAGTTAAAGACAATACAATGAATGGCCTGTTCCAAATATGTTTTTTTTTTCTACTTTTATTTTGGGGTTTATATCCATGCGAAGACCTAAAATATATTAAAACAAATATGTAATTTAGTTTTAACTTTAACATAAAGGTTTTCACTAATAGGCATGACAGGTTCACTTATTTACATCAATACCCATTGACCAACTGTATTTTCTACACTGTGGTCAGTCCTCTGTTCTCAGTATAAAGTAAAGAGTCGTACGTACAAGTCAGTTATCTTTTGAATTAAGCTAAGTCTTTAGCGTTTCAGTTTAAGGTATTACTTATTAATATTGAAGGTTTTATTGTGAGGTTAACGTTTTGTAAGTTTCGGTTCAGTTTGAATTAAAATTTGATGTTATAGTTTTGTTAGAGTTATTCAGAAAAACATTTCTGGTCAAATCTTTATTTGCGGCAGAAATTACTTTTATCTATATCTATACTATCTATACTAGTATTATAAAGCTGAAGAGTTTGTTTGTTTGTTTGTTTGTTTGAACGCGCTAATCTCGGAAACTACTGGTCCGATTTGAAAAATTCTTTCAGTGTTAGATAGCCCATTTATCGAGGAAGGCTATAGGCTATATATCATCACGCTACGACCAATAGGAGCAGAGTACCAGTGAAAAATGTTACAAAAACGGGGAAAGTTATGATTCTCTTATGTTACGCAAGCGAAGTTGCGCGGGTCAGCTAGTAGTAAATATTTGTTAGCACGAATAACAATTTCTGAATCATTTCATATTTTGTGATCATTAAACATCAAAACTGAAAACAATATTTTACTAAACCACTTCGGTAAAATAAAATTACATCCAATCTAATATTATGACATATGCACAAGTTACCCTATCATGTTACCCTACCCAAAAATAATTAAAACCGATGGCCAACGTAAGTTACTATTTATTCAAGAATCATGAGCACTTAAAAACACTTCACAATCGCGTGTAACTGATTACAGTCAATTTAGAAATCTCGAATCCTCCCAGAATCTAACAAAACCACTTCTCCAAAGTAGAATCACATTATAAAATATTCGTACACTCGTGCCGTTTGAGCGAAATAGTACAAAATAATTCAAATATTGTACATACTTCATCTCGATACCAATGACATTATCGTGAGGACCCCGCCCGGGAGTATACCCGTATTAAAAATTCACTATACAGCTAATGAAACTTGAGACAGTATTTGTAACAGGGGTGTCGAGTTACGCTGGCTTTAGTTACGTAGGCTCAATGTTACGCGGTTTTGTAATAATGATGATTTTGATAGTAAATCCTGTATATAGTGTGGTATTGATGTCTGTATTAATTTCGAGAAATTATTACTAATATGATGTTGATTTCGTAAGGAAATAAATTGAGGATAAAAAAAGAAGAGCGATTGATTCCCAAGTTAACACGCAACTAACTCTATACTATCGCTTTACAGAGTTTTTATAAAACTGATACACTGAAATTTAGTCATCTAATGCAATCTATTTTTTATTGTAACTCCGTTGTGACTATGTGAATGTGCAAATGGTGGACATTTTTATATACTAAAATATGTTTTATTCACTAAAAAAAATAATTAAATGTGACTTTGATAACATTTCATTTCATTTAATATCACCTAATCGATGGCTACTTGTTTCTAATCGCATTCCAAAATAATCACCTCACACATACTCAACTTACGTCATCATCACTTACGTCACAACGCAACTACGGGATCTGTATTTAAAATATTAACGCTCAACTCGGCGGCTTGTCATTTATACATTTACCTATAGCAAATAACGTTTGTATATTTTAAAGGGTTTGAATGTATAATCCTTTGAGTTCTGAACTCCGGCTTAGAGATGGATTATTTCAGCGTTATACTGTACGGGTATTTTCTGAAGAATTAAATGGATTAGCTTGTGGCTTGGATGCAAGTTGACTAATTAATTGGTTGGTGTTGATGAGTCTATTTTTGGTTTATTCGGTATCTGCAGTGAATATTTTCATATTATATGTGGAAGTGCTCGATAATAAAATTTTACAAGATTTTGCTACTGCTGCTTAAAGAATCAAGAAATGACATGAATGAATAAAGTAAGACCGTGTTTTAGATATTTGTTCTGAGCGGGGTAAAAAACTAACCAAATGTATATAATATATTAAATTTCAATTAATGTTTACAAAAAGTCAAAGTTAAAATAAGTAAAAAAAAACTGAAACATTCGTAGTATTATATTTATTACTAGCGGACCCGACAGACGTTGTCCTGTCTACACGTTACTAATAAATTAAAAATTTATGAAATAAAATTGTCCAGCGGACAAAATTGTGAATCTAAACCATTCTCAGATCCCCTTGAACACACACAAAACATTTCATCATAATCGGTCCAGTCGTTTAGGAGAAGTTCAGTGACATACACACTTACAGAAGAATTATATATATAAAGATTGAACCTAATAAAATACGTAATACGACTACGAACCTTAAATCGTAAATCACACGCAAAACGTAAAAATAAAACCAAAAACAATTCCGAAAACCATTAATATTAATTCCCTCTAGTTTTTAATAGAAATACTTACATTGAATCTGAAGTAGAACCACTCGAAAGATCTGAAAAAGTGAGAGAAGGTGAATTAAAGTTAGTCTATTAAGGTAGATGTCTGGGATAGAGTATAAATTATATTAAAGTCTTGGTTTTATTTCAATACTGAGAGTGCTTTTAGATGTGTTATTAGTGTTTTTTTTTTATATATTAGATGTGTATAAGGCAAAAGAATGTAGCATAATATGAAAAAATATTCTGGATCGAAAGAATCGGAAACATTTGTGATAAAGGTTTCATATAAATAACCCGACCCAAAAATTATGTAAACCCAATTTAATAAATCTTGATTTGATAAATAAAATATGTTAAAATCGATAATTATCTTGTATAAAGTAACAATCCTGTCTCTTATACCTTACCTCTCAATAAACACAATAAAATTTAATTTCAAACTCACAATCAATTTTTCAAGCACTTTTTTTCAACGGTTCTATTCGATCTCCTACAAAATATAAATGCATTTCTACCTTATTCAAATCTCAGTTTACCTTACTACAATCTACATTTTTTAGCGGAATTTAAACTGAAACGCAACATTTCAGTTTAAAAAATAACGGATTTTGTACAGACAAAACGCGTTGCTTTACTCCTATTTATAAAAGAAACTATCAAACAAACTTTCCAATCCACGTTTTCAAACACTCCACTAAATCAATTAAAGGATTGAACAGCCAACGTTTTTTATTTGTACCGGCATCACACATCCCTGTGTGTTTTGGATTATTTCGTTCAATCCCCCGGATAAATACACCCGGATTTCACGAATTGATACGAGTTTTAATTTTTTACACCATTGTTTTGTGCTTTGGGAAAAACAAATTTAGTTTTCCGGATGTTTGGTTTAACTGAATTTGCTGATAGGGGACTGTAATATATTAGCTTGTTTGTAGATAAAAACTGTTAAATAAAACTGTTTTTGCGAGGTTTTTTTAGTTTTTTTTACCAAATAACCTTCGCTTTTTTCTTTCTCTCTTTAGAAACAAGCTTCTCCTTCACAAAACTAAACTATATTGTTATTTAAGTCAAATATTGACATTTATAATAGTCGTCACCATAACTGAATCTATCACAAGCTCGGAAAGGGTGTAGAGCCATATAAGGAGAGCTTGCAAACAACTTAAGCCCACTCTTTTCAATCGCCAATCACTTAGAAATAATATTGTATCGCGAAGACTCGTACAAACGTTCAAACTTATTACACAACCAATAAACTAACGTAACTATTCGTATATTTGTGGAAAAAATTACGTCTGGAAAAAAATCGAGAACTTGGCACTAAAGATTCAGCAAACTTTAACCACTGCGCCAAAAGTCAACATTTAAAACATCCTCAGCGATCCTCATTCTAAAGATAATTAAAAAACTCATTCCAATGACAATACAAAACAACTCGACACGTAAAAACTTCGTCTAAACGACTACCATCTTAACGAGTACGATTAAAACGAATGTTAAAAGTATCAAAGAGTCGACTAAGAAACAAAACGGCTGGGCTTTCAAATCTTCGAATCTACTAAACGGGCCCCAGAACGCTACTACAAACTTTCAAAGATAAAATGTTAATTACTCGAAACTTTTGTCACAATCTTTGGTCTTTGACTTGAAGGGTTAAAATGCTTTGACCTTTACTTCACGAGTTAGTAGATAACTTTTAAGTACCTGCGTTTTCAATGGCCAGCCAGAAATAGATTTTGAGTTATTCTTCGATGCCGGAACTTCTAATTGCGATTGAGATTAATATTTTATAGCTATTTCTTGTCTATAGAAATGAATCTAGGTTCCTTTGTTTTGATGCTAATAATTTTTCAATTGTGTCGTATTTGAACTAAATAAAATGAGCGTGGAAAGATTATTTCTGAAATCTATTTTCAATTTACTCTGATTATAAAGTTATTAAAGTATAAGTCGTAATCAAAATAAAATTCTCATTTAATTTATTAGGTCAACGATTGCTCTCTTGTACTCTGATAAAAATAAATCTACAATGTTTCTAGTTAAAAGTCGTTTTTCACAGAATTCACAAATTAAAACAAAGTCGGGGACAAAACTTAATCTATTTTTATTAATCCTCTAAACTTAAAAGGGTATTCAGACTGTACATTTAACGTACAGGTATACAAAACAAGATCATCCAAATAAAGTACAAATTTATTTTGGAGCCAGACAGACGGTATAAAAAATTTAAACGGCCGTACATCCCGAAATATCGTTAGGCCTGAAGCGGTGGAGCCACAAACAAGGTCTAATTATTTGCCATCAGAAGTGTGGACCGTTCTGGCGTGAAAAGGGCATTTGATGGTACCCTAATGCCGGGTCTACGGTCCAAATAGAGACCTCTGACCTCAAACGAAGTTCGAATTACAAATTAAAGTGACCTCCGTCACACCGACGCGTAAGTTTAACGCATCGTGTATTAATGTTTAATGTTTTATATAATGTGTCTTGTTTGCAAGTCGGCTCTGTAGTCCGTTTTCAGTGTATTTAATTTTAGGTGCTTAGGAACAAGTTTGGTGATTTTCGTTAGGCATATTGCTGGAACTGTTATGTAAATGGTACGGTTAGTGGCTTCTCATTCTCTTGTGGTTAGATCAACTCGACTATTGCGGGTTTTTAGTGTTATAGGCAATTTCTTTGGACCTGTGAAATTGTTAAAAAGGTTGTGAGAGTTAAGAAAAATAAAGATTAGCATACAATCATTTTAAATTGAAATTTAGATCAATGAAAAGTAATGTTTATTGGAAATAACGATACAAAGTAAACTAAATACAATTAAGACGACATTTAGTATTTAAGTGATAATTTCAAAGGAAAATAAGATAGGTACGTTTAAAAAGGCCTAACCCCTCTCCCCTCATTTGAGACCCTTGCCCTGCAGTGGGACATTAATGAGTTAAAAAAATCCTTTAAAGAGATATCATAAAAAACTAAGCAACAACTTTTTGATTTCGATTATCATGTCTTCGGTCCATTTTACGTCTTTTTGATTATGATCACACTTTGATACTCAAAGATGGTGACACAGAAGGTATTCTCACTAAAATAATTAATAATAGTATTTTCGCAGAACGTGAGTTCAAAGTATGTTAATAATGAAATAACTGAAACTTTCAGTCTCTGCGGTTTTAACAGGTACTTATTACAATTTCTAAGAACACTGTCTACTGAACCAAATTGAATTCCAAATAACAGACTGCAGAATTCCAAGTATTGGGAATTAAGAGTAAATTGGAATTGATGGAACTAGAATAGAATATAAATATTGAAACTAAAAGTCTAGCCTACATTTCTTTTTAGGACTAGACAGAAATAGACAACTGAGAAGTTCTTGTAATATAAAATTTTACTGAAATGAAAAATACTAAAGCAATTTTTGAAACTTGTTCAAAAGCGACCGATGTGTTCGCTCACTAATTATACATAGTTGAATACGTAATTTGTATGCATGAGGAATCGGTAATGTAATAGTATATAATCTAAATAAGCTTTTGGCCGAAACCTTGCTCATATTAGTACTTTTTTCATGTAAGTTACTCCCTTACAAATAAATAGCGTGAGTATTTATCACAAAAACGCAATAGTTTCATGATAAAGATACTTTTAATTTAAACTTTAGCAAAATGAAAAAGTATAAAAGAAAAGTTAGCAATATGCCATCTATAGTTTAAGCTTCTTGATTATCCATATCAAATAGACAATATTACTATGATAAACATATTACTATTATAAACAAGGAAATCCACTTCACTCAATATAGGCCAAGGTGAACAAAACTCGTCCAAAGTTCTTAAGAAGAAAATTGTCCGTTTTCAGCGTTTACAATGCGGTGGTAAAGCCGACCGAAAAGACCCTCAGATAATTGAGGGGCGATTAAAATTAATTTTGGGGAAATTCAATTTTTTCTCCAAAAAAGAAAGTCAATTAGTACTACATGTTTAATTTAATTTTACAAACATTTGGGTCTAATTAGCGGTTTGAGGGTCCACTAAGTTCCTTTGTGATTTAATTGGGTCATAATAGAGATGATTGTTTTATCGTTTGCAAGTGAGACTCGTCATTTGTGATGTTGAGAGTCGTTTGCGAAAATTAGTTTTTCGGAGAGTGTTTTGTTGTAGATAAGGGTGATTTTGGTTAATAGTGCGAAAAATTGGTACGATACTACGATAATGGATGTACTTGGTACGATATTGGAAATGTTCTGTCTATTTTTGGAAAGGAGTTTTTGCTGTAAGATAGATATCATTAATTTCTTTTCCCTACTTATTAAATTGTAAAATATCTTTAACACTGTGTCCGACATTTTGGTTTTATTTAATTTGTTTTCTTCTATGCTAGTTGTTAAATCATAACTCGCTATAAAGAGATCAATGGTTCTTTCTAGAAGGATTATTTTATAGTTTTTGGTTGTCTAGAAAGCTTTCTGACATTGCAATCCAAAGGTATTCAAAGCAAATCCCAGAACCATGATAAAAATATAGTATGATAAGAAACCTCCAAAAATAATCTTCCTACTACTACTTAAGGAAAACATGCAAAAATAATATACAAAGAAATATCCTTGCTAATTAAAAACTGGCCTCAATTACGTTGCCAAGTAACAGTATCTTCTTATTAAATAACGTCAATAATTCTAAGAGAAATTACCTACAATACCTCCTTCCTCCCAAATTAAACTCAGATTAAGAAACACCCAAATAATTACTGCAACAAAATTACTTCGTTTCAACAGATTTTCCTGTCATAAGGCAAGAGACACAAATGCGATTTTGAAAACGATAAATCACGACAAAAGATTTCCTGTAAAAGTAAAATACAGTAGTCGTGCAAATTTACGAATTACTAGAATGATAGAAAAATATTAGTCAATTTGTAAGAACGGAGTAAGTTTAAAGAATAAATGCCTGATTGTTCATAAAAAGCATATTGCACTTGTAGTTTTCGTCTGTTTATTTTTAAATTGGGATACACGTATTTTTCTGTTTTGGTGATTTTTGTGTTGTTCATGCAGTTATAGTAATAGAATAATTTGAAAGAAATAGGACATAATTTACGATTCCAAAATAATTATTGTAAACTGAAAGCCTTTTAAAATCAGTATACCTCTGCCCACGCTTTCAGTTAATGCAACAAAGAAAAACATCCGAATAAAAATCGCATCGACAAATCGCAAATCCATTCCCACCCTAACCTAAGGCTTGATAATCGTAGACAATCAAGTGCGACGCTAATAGACAGCCGAGATTACACTCGGCATATAATTAATTTGTTTGAACACACCCTGTATACGTGTGAGCATTTGTGTGTGCGCATTTGTGTGTGTGCTGTGTGTTAGTTATTTTGCGGGTAGTGCGCGAAATTAGAGGTTGGCTTTTTAAGCCTTTGGTTTGTATGCAATTTGATTGTTTGTGTGTGTGTTTGTGAGCAGTTGTGTGTGTGACTTAAACGTTTTAGGTTGTAGTTAGTATTTTACAGTCTAATGTGAATAGGTTAGAATTTATATAAAGCAGTGTTAACGCCTGTTTAAAGATAATATTTAGCTCGAAACTAATTTGTAACTATGAATTTTATGAAAATAGGGAATTAAGTAGTAAAAAAAATGTTGTAAGATTTAACAGTGATTTCTAGCGTTTGAGCTTAGCTGTTAGTTTATTTAAGCAGTGTAGTCTCGTTGGTAGCATTGTAGATTAGATTTGTTAGCAAGATATATTATCTTGATCTGATGTCTAAAATTGTATACCTTGTGCGTTCACTACATAATAATATTATAAAAATATTTCCTCGTCCGACTGTTCGCGATAATCTCCAAATCTACTGACCGGATTTTATGCAATTTTACCAAGAGATAAGTGTTCTTGAGTAAGGTTTTGAGTGCATAACTTGACCGAAGCCAAGGCTGGTCGATGTTATTGCTCAATCGCGACCATACAAAGCAATAAAAACACAAACATACATTTCGAATAAAACACAACCCAACAAACAAACACACGAAATAAAGCTTTCACTCGCAAATGCGCAGCCATTTCAAAATTATCCACTACGGCGACCAATCAGTGGTAGATTTTCAAGACAAAATGATACAGAAATCGCGTTCACAATGAGACTGGATGTGCACAAAATTGGATTGTCCGCGGCTCGCTCCGACAATCAAAGGAGTATTACCAATATCTCGTTAATTGCTAACGCTTGGTCACCCTAGCGAGAATAATTCTGGAATAATGAAGGAACGAACGCGTGAAATATGGAACATTTTGTTCCAGGAATGGTATGTGTTTTATAATATTCTGGTTCTGGAATAAGGTTAATTTTGGATGTCATTAACATTAATATCGTTAATTATTACTAGTAGTTACTTTAAGTGGCGGTTATAATCAACTAGCGGGCCTCCCTGGCTTTGTCCGGTAAAAAAAAATATTCTTCAAAAAATTCTGTACAATTTTACGTAGATCGTAGTTGAAAGATCTAAGCATACATACTGGTAAGTACAGACAGCGGAAAGTAACATAATATACTATGTACTGATAGTATGTATTTAGAACATAAGATATTTACTATGATACATTGTAACATGTTACATTATTATAATTTTATAAGATTAACATGTATATCCTTGTATCTTTAGACTATAGTATATAACGTAAATAAAATAAAATTGTACTTTTATTTTATTTTCTATAATGATGGGCATGTAAAGGTGACATCATCTTGTAATGAAGAATCTATATAAAACCTTGTATTACTTCAATAAATGTTCAGTATTTAGACAGCATTACATTGTTTCATTTCATCGGCCAGGGCCATCCTTATAAGTGATTTAAACTAGCGAACTAGATTTTCGTGATTGTACTTAATATAAATACGTGAAATGAAATAAAACTACTTAATGACACATTTAAAAAATGTTTTTGTTAAATAATGTCGACGCCATTCTTATATTTTATTTTATATATATTTAAAAAAAAATTGAAGTAATAAAAAAATGGCTGCATTCAGTCTATGAACCTAATTTTTACATTACAAATTAAATAATATCTATCCATCTACACATAAATCTTTATTTTTGAATAGTATTTCAGACATGCTAAGAATATTTTCTATGTAAATACCTTATAAGAAAAACCAAACAATACAGCTATATACATCACGAATGCACCCCTTCATCAATATATCACAGGCCAAACATTCTGGTCGCACAAGCCTTAATTGTTCCTAGGCCATTGTGTGACTATGCCATGAATTATAGCCTATTATTGGCTGCTTGGACGCCATCGGCATGGCAAATAGAACAATAGGTGTTTAATGGTTATGTATTAGGTTATTTTATTGTTGATTTTAAGGTAAATATGATTATAATTAACTAGCTGACCCGCGCAACTTCGCTTGCGTCACATAAGAAAGAATGAAAAAAAAATTCCCCGTTTTTGTAACATTTTTCGATGCTACTCCGCTCCTAATGGCCGTATCGTGATGTTATATAGCCTAAAGCCTTCCTCGATAAATGGTCTATCTAACACTGAAAGAATTTTTCAAATCGGACTTCCTGACGTACAACGTAGTTCCTGAGATTAGTGCGTTCAAACAAACAAATAAACAAACAAACAATCAAACAAACAAACAAACTCTTCAGCTTTATAATATTAGTATAGATATAGATTTTATTTTAAATATCTTAATTTAATAAGTCTTCTGTTTTATGATTTTAAGCAGTTCTTACAATTACAAAATTTTCTGCCATGGCCAGCATCGTGAACTAAAGACCTAACCTCCTCTCCCTTGTTCAAGCAGGAAACTCTTGTTCAGCAGTAGGACATTAAATGGTTTTTCTCATTATCTGGAAATTGACTGAACTTTAAAATATTCATGTCTTGGACCCAAGTGCTTTCCTTAACGTTGACAATAGGTGTCACAGTGAAGAAATGTGATGTCATTGTCAGGAGCTTATTGTAATTACAGCAACAATGACTAAACCAACTTTGATACAACTTTTGAGCACAAGTACTAACAATACTAACGAACATAGCTATGTCGCTCAGCTAGTTCTAAAAAAAAGAAGAAGAAATAAAATCTTAAATTCAGAGATCACAATTTATACAAAATCAGTTTGCATCAACAAACCAGTTTAATTCAAACACTACACATCCTTTAGAGAAACACACCACAAACATAGAACTCCCTTAGCTACAAACAAAACGTCCCGCTTGTCAATATGGCTGCATATTAATCAAGTTATCAATACTGGCAACAACGGGGTAATCCTAAGTTGACAATCCAATTTCGTATGACAAGCCCTTATGTAGATGTGGGGAGCGTATTTAGAGGAAAGATTGTGGAACGATATTGAATTTTCAGGAAAAGTTACTTTATTTGTTTTAGAAATTCTTCAGAAATGTTTTTTTTTTAAAGAAAATTGACTGTATCAAAAACGAAACTTCATTCACATCTGTTGTCTTGGGATAAGATCTGTTACCTTGTAGAATTTAATCCATATTGGTGCAGCTAATTTGACATGACGGATAATTAACAAAATTTCCAGTTACTCTTAAAAATAATCATCAGCCTAGCCTTTCTTCCAACATTTTTGGAGTGAGCTTCCAGTCAACTTAAAATGTTTTAGATGTTTTATTTTTATTTTTATGCGATTATTTCAGTGTATGTTCTATGAGCCATCAAAAAACCTTACCCAAGAACTTATTATTTGATGAGTCGCAGTGTATTTTTTTATCCATTTTAAACTCAACCAATAATTTACAAAACAAATTATATTTGGTAATATAACCCACATAGTATAATAATAAAAACGTACACGAATATCCAATGAACCATTATCACATATCACAAAATACTTTGAAACTAAAATCTAGGCCAATGATAATATCATGTGAAACTAAATATCCCTAACACAACGGAAAAAGCTGAAAAGCTGAACAAAAGAAATTAAAAACTAATTTAGGTCAAGTACATAATTTTCTTGAGGTTTAAAAACTTTTAAAGAGTATGTAGAAAGCGTTAAAACGCTCGTTGAACGGAAAACTAAAAAAACCACTGAATATAAAAATTTAAAGTTTGGTCTACACTATTTGGGGCCGAGCATGAGTGAGACATGAACCGAACGCAAAATCGCAGTATGGACTCACTTACAAGCCAAGGGAACTGTTGTGTATCTCAGTTGACAACCGTTTAATGGTCACTACTTTGTACATCATAAATATTTTTTTTTATCTTATCTAAAATGATGGTTAGTAATATGTTTTGTCAAAGCAGCAATTAAATGCAGACTATAGGTAAATTGGGAGATAATGCTTTTGGCACTAAGTCAGCTGTACACAACTCGATATAAGAAGCTTCAAATATGTATAAATAACTGCAGTGGCTATCAAAATGTCGTACATTGGTTGTCAACTGAGATACGCAATACGCAATAAGAAACGAGCGCGCTTTTAAAAGAATTCTGTACTTAGCCCGTTCTGCGCTTGTGTTCGGCTAATGTAGACTTACCTTAAAACCATTTTGTAGAAAACCAGTGAAGTAGATAATGGTGGCAATATTATTATAAGTTTTACTTAATTTATTTTTAACTTACAATATCTCTGGCGTTCTAAGGACGCATTTACATAGAGTTATAGTTAACGCTGAGCGGATCACAAACGGTTTTACGGGAAGCAAATTGGTTTGTTACAATACTAAAATCCTTCAAATGAGGAGCTGAAAAACCTAGTATATTGTGTGAAAGTTTGCATGCCCATTTTTCTGATATCCTTTCACGGCTAAACCGTTGAACTTATTTTGATAGAATTACGCGAATAAACGAACGAAAATTGAGAAAAAAAAATGGTTATGTTGCCTTTAATTTTACTTTTTGGTCGATCAAACAACAACCCTTAAAAACTGATTTTACAAACACATTTTACATCATAGATGTTATTTAAATCGCTAAAAGTACGCTATATAAATAACTCTTAAGACTGTTAGAAAGGGACAAAACATCATTATTCCAGTCCGGTGAGGTTACAGCCAATTTTATGGTAGATAAACAAGTAGATCAATTTAATCAAATCAGACCTTATTTATTTGTAACGAACGAATCTGAAAGAGTTAATATTAGATGTCGTCAGGTTCGGAAATAAATTGAGAAATACTTGAAATGGGTACATTTAAAATCTAAATTAATTCTTTAACGTTATTATCTTAGTGACTGACCGACTGACTGACTGATGGACAACGCACAGAGGTCAGCCTAGCCTCACACACCTATATTTGACAGGTTCTTTTCGTAGACAATGCTAGGTGCTATGCCAACGGGTGCTCTAGATGGACTACCACAACGCACAGTCGAAACTGCTGAGCGTAGAAATCTGAAATTCGGTATGAAAATTCATTAGGAAGTGAAAGCACAAAATGAGGATTTTTAGACAGCGCATTCTTCAACATATTTTTATGTTTTCTTTGCAGTAGGTTGTAGCTTAGTCAGACTTTAAAAATTAATGACTTTTACTTTACATGCACTCAAACACGTCATTGCCTAACATTCGAAAATGATATTTTTTTATTATATTCCTCGTATAGCGTCTCTTTTAAACTATGTTGGAGTCGGCTTCCAGTATCGACGGATGCAGCTGAATATCCGTATTTTACATGGAGCGACTGCCTACCTGACCTCCACAGCCCAGTTACCTGGGTTATAACACGATACCCTTCGGTAAGACTGGTTGTCAGACTTTTTAACTTCTGACTACTGTTAACGACTGTCAAAGATTTTTGAAAATCTTTTAAAATATTCAGACATAAAACATAATCTACCTCATTAAAATTTGAATTCGACGCCCTGTAGGTTTATTTTAATTAATTAAACTTATGTTTTTTTTTTATAATTGTAAGCATTTTCTTTTTATTCATAGTTTAGTTTAGTATAATAAATACTATATTAATGTTCGGAATACATAAATAAACATTTTATCTACCACATTATCGCGATATTATCGTCGATCAGAATAACAGCATCGATAGTCGTAATTCCATCACGAATTACTAACTCGTACAACACTGGAACAATGTTCCTATTCGATACAATTCACAATTACTCTATTGTCTATGGAAGCTATTTCATTATGTTGTTCTGCTTGATTGGAAAAAGAAAAAGAGAAAAGCACTTCTTCTCTCCTATAGCTTTTGTTTTACGTTTCGCAGCAGCTTGGTGCTATATATAGGCACACAAAACTAACAGCATTTACTTTACAATTACTCAAAACAAAAACTTTCAAAGACAACTCATGAAGTCCAAGTCTTGTATCGCGACTTTTACAAACATACAAACAACCTATCTCTGATCTCTACCTATCTCTGAACTCTGCCTACCTCTATGGGAAAAAGACGTTATTTTATGTATGTATTTTCAAACAACTAACAAAATGAGCACATTATCGTGTTATTATCGTCGATCAGAATAACAGCATTGATAGTAGTAATTCCATCACGAATTACTGACTCGTACAACACTGGAACAATGTTCCTATTCGATACAATTCACAACTACTCTATTGTCTATGGAAGCTATTTCATTATGTTCTTCTTCTCCTCTCCTATTGCTTTTGTTTTACGTTTTGCAGCGGCTTGGTGCTAGATTTAGGAACACAAAACTAACAGCATTTACTTTACAATCAATCAATGCACAATATTATAAAAGACAACTCACGAAGTCCTAGTCTTGTATACCGACTTTTACAAACATACAAATAACCAATCTCTGGATTCTGCCTACCTCTATGGGAAAAAGGCGTTATTTTACGTACGTTATGTTCAAAACACTAACAAAATGAACACATTATCGTGTTATTATCGTCGATCAGAATAACAGCATCGATAGTCGTAATTCCATCACGAATTACTGACTCGTACAACACTGGAACAATGTTCCTATTCGATACAATTCACAACTACTCTATTGTCTATGGAAGCTATTTCATTATGTTTTTCTACTTGATTGGAAAATGTAGGAGTTAATATTTGTGGAGATGGATACTGTTATTATTTCATCTTCGTAATTTATTCTGAACTGATTGTGTCCTATATTTTAGGAATAGTGTCTTTTATTTTGTCTTCAGATCTATTATAGCGTCTTTTTAACGACTAGTGTTTGGTATTACTTTAATTTCTGGGGAAGATACGTTTTAATAAGGGTATTTTTTAATTTAGAAAGGCAATTTGATTTTCGTGTAAGATGTTTGCGTAGCAATAAACTTCATCTAAGAAAAAGATAAATCAATTTTCAGACATTGCTGTCGCACTTATGAGCAAGGGGTCCCATGGTGAGAAAGGGATAAAGCTTTGATTTCACCACAGTGACAAAAATTGGGCCCTATTTTTCGTTTTTTTTAACCCATTACATTTTTCCTTAAACAACTGAAAAGAAACATTCACTTAAAATTAATTAACAAGTCCAAAGATCTCAAAAAAAGTCCACGAGAGCGTGACAAACATAAATTTCAACTACCCTCCAATTCACATGGAGACCCAAATTTAACATCCCTGATCATGGTCGCGTGTAAAGTATATAAATTACGGAAATAACCGAACCGTCACGATGTTGCCCGAGAACGGCCGAGTGACAAATGCAAGGGTCAACCAGTTGACAGGTGGCGAACGGGCAGCCGAAAAAGAAAAATTCCGGGCAGAAAATGGCGGCGGGACGTGGGCCGCATGATTATGTTTTTTCTCTTGCTTGTGTAGTCAGTGATTTGTGTTTGGTGATTTTTTTCAGTTTTAGTTCGGATAGCATGAAACAAACTAGGATGAAAAGTTAGGTGGTGGCTGGCTTAGCTAGATTTTACGAGCGTGTACTAACGAGACACGTGTTTTTGAAAAAGTTTGGACTCTAGACACGGTTGTATTACAATAGTTGGTTAGTTATTCTGCTTGTTAAAGGACTATGGGCGGAATCGTCCCCACCCATCAACAAAAATAAAATGTAGCTCAATGGATATATCTTGGCAAGACGATATTTTTATACTATGGCGACATTGCCCAAATGCATGGGGTTCTCATAGTATCTTACGTTTAAACAAATATCTCGTTAACGTATTATTGACGACTAATTCCAAAATACATGCTCATTTATTTATTAATTAGTGCACAGCGGCGGACGCCGCATGCACATAAAGATAGCTGGGTACAAAATAACCCCCTCCCCCCGCTCTCCAACCCACGATTTTAGATCTGATCAGATTTTAATCTGCCAGCGCATCTGTTAGACAGCATTATAATTGACGAGTAAAAATAGTTATTGAAATATGAAATCAATAACATGTATTAACCATATAATGGAAATGATATAAGTATATACATATGAGTGCCTCTGTGGCGCGGTCGGTAGTATATGCGACTGCGGTGCGAGAGGTCTCGGGTTCGAATCCTGGGTCGGGCCAAACAGTCTTTTCTGAGATTTTCTGTTAAGAATTTCCTAGAGATTGCCCGGAGTTAGGAAGTTGAGGTCGAAGACCTCCGTGTCTCGGAGAGCACGTAAAGCCGTCGGTCCTGCGCCTGACCTCTCACTGGTCGTGTCGGTTATCCGTCCCACCAAACTATGAGAGTGATGGAATAGAGAGTGTACCTGTGTATTGTGCACACACTTGGACACTATAAAGAAAGTCCGGTACAGATGGCCAGTTTCAATGAAACTGACCGCCGTAGCCGTATATCGGCTAGGAGGACATTATTATACATATGAGTTAGTACTGTAATATAACAATAATGTTAAAATAACTTACAAATGTAAAATAAAAATATACGTTAAATAATAATTACAAATTGTTTTTTTTTTTTAAATATATATTCCCACTGATTTATCAAAAACAAAGGATTTTAATTAAATAGGGGGCACTTTATGAACACGTTGGTATCAGTTTCATGTTTGTTGGTAGGTGGGGACGGAGCCCATACATTTTTGCCCATAGTCCTTTAGGCACTAGATTAATTTTCGTATGGATTATACAATTTCAAACTCGCAAAGGTTAATGTACTCTTAAAAAATAACTCGATTTTATTTAGCTAGGCGATAAACTATGTCAGACAATTTGAACCCAACACTCTAATCCTTTTTTTAAATTAAATAAGTCATTAAAATTTTATTTTATTCAGATAAAATTACGGGAGTATATTTAACATCACAATAAAATCAATCCTTTAATATGATAAAGGTATCATCACGTATACAAAATAAAACACACACACGTAAACTTAAACACATACAAAAAACGTTTCACGTAACACCTCACCAAAAAAATAAATAAAAAGATAGGCTCAACAATTTTACGAAAATGTTATCCATTAGCGCCACATCAAACCTTATTCCGTGGAAATTAGAAATTAACACGACGCGTATTCGGACAAATTACGTTAGCTGAATCCCGGGATTCGGAGGATCTTGTGACATTAATAAAGGCCCAGATGGTAGGAGCAGGGCTCGAATACTGATTATCGGAAGGAATAAATGAATTAATTTTTGTAATTACGAACGAGGGCAAAATGTAAAAATTCCTCCAACAGGGATTTTCGTCCGGACCATTAAGTTTTATGGTATTTGATTTATGACTGTTTTACGCAACTGAATTTGCATATTAGGTTAATTGTTTCGTTAAGGCGTATCTTAAATATTATGGACTAATTTGGTACCGTCGTTACTTTTCGGAATCAATCAATTCAACTCGTAAAATTCTAATCACCTTTCGCTCGTGATTTGTTTGAATGGGGCCCAATTTGTCACTTTGAATTCATTTGAATACTGTTTAAACAAAATTTTGAGAAGTCGCCAACTCTACTTAAATTTTTGAAGCATATTTTTTTTTATATTTTATATTTAGAAAAAGACAACTCCCGCACTTAGGATTATTGTTCTTGTGTCGCGGGGACTTTTACAAACATACAAACTACGGTCACAAATCACTTTGTATGGGTTTTGGATTTAAAGCCTAACCCCTCCCTCGATTCGGGATCAGACCCTGGCCCGGCAGATGAACAGTTATAGGTTAAAAAAATATTTAAATGGGTGTTAATGAAGCAAAATAAGTTCCTAGGGCTCACACTTATTTCTCATTGGTTCTAACTCACACTCATGGTAAAAAGGCATAATTTAAATGCATGTATTATTTGTTTGTTTTAACAATATACAACAGTAAACTATGGATTCACCTCTTACTGAATTAGGGTTCAAGTCAGTTTGCCCAAGCCGTTGGTTGACAGCAGTCAGCCCGGAACCATGGGACCGAGTAGGACTACTCAGTTAAACGGTTTACGTATCCAAATATAAACCTTTAGCCTATGAGGGTTTGTACTTAAAGCTATATTCCTTATCATCATATTCAACGCAGCACGTTGCTACCGTTTGTGATCGCTTTCTGAAGTTAAACACTGGGTATATGAGTATCTAATACAGGGTTTATTTGTGATTATATCTATACACATCTTCTAAAATTTTAGTTAACAACAGCCGCGCGGATCGATCTAAAATCGGTTTTTGTAAAATTCTCGAAGACACGAGAAAGGTTTTTATAAAGAAAAAAAAAAGGAATTTCGTGAGCGGAGCTACGCAGGTCAGCTAGTAAATAGATAAAACTAACTTAAAGACAATTTCGACTGATAATAAAAATCATCAAAATTGATTCCTCAAATAAGACAAAAGCCAAATAATTCCCTCGAACAGATTAAAAAAGCCAACACCAAACCTTTTCTAAAATACATTATATCAAAATAATCCAATTTCCCGCATTATATTTACTGTTCGCTAATAAGGCCGGGGCGGATAGGCCGGCGGCATACAAATTTATTGGCGAAACAAAGTTAAGCTTACCCGGAGCTTGACAAGGGGTACGGGACAGTCGCAAATCTGATGTCGTGGACTGAAAACCCTTGTTATTAAGTAGAAATACTGTTATAATGTGGAATCTGTCTGTCTGGGACAATTTTGTGGATTACAAAAATGGATGTCTGAAGAGAAATTTGATTTGGAAATAACTATGTCTGTGTAAAGGATTTTTTGTTTTTTCATTTCTGTTTTTTCGTGAGTTTCAAAACTAATATGGGTAAATTATTTAGTAATTTGGTCCCTAAAGGTCTGATAGAGACTGGAATTTGACAGACACAGTTCGTTTTTTACTGAGAAGTGGCCTATTTACTGTAGTTTTTGTCTATTCCTTAGCTTTCTAGCTTTATTTACATAATGATGTTAACCATTTTATCATAGCTTATATTTTTATATTAACGTGTAAGCAGCGCAGAAGATCTCTTACTATAAGTGTCTATCAAGCTTACTTCCTTAATTGCTAACAGAATTTTCAATATCAAATTAATTCATAATTGAGTTCAGTATATAGTACTTCAAACCGACAATAAAACACACCTATTCTTACAAAAACCACTTCACAAAAATCCTTTACACAGAATAATCCATTTAAATATTGAAAACAAGCAAAACCGCAGCAAGAAGCTGTATAAATAATTAAAATTCTGTCCTCAGGTTATGATTTCATTAAATTCCTATCCGTATGTCCTTTTTACTTAATTGTGTGTGGCTAAAATAACACAAGAGCCTTCGCCCACACAATATTCTATTTGTGTACTATGTAATTAATTTAACAAATATGATACACTAGGTTTCTGTTCGCGGTTTTGCTCTCGTGAAAGGATTTGATGAAGAAGTACTGTAATCTTCAAAGTACGTGCTATTTATATTAGTTAAGCTGTTTTGCGTGTAAAAGTGTTATTGAGAAATATATATTTTTGGTTCATCGTTTTCTACAATAAGGCTGGTCGAAAGGTGGTTTGAAGAAACCACTTTTATTCTAGCACTTTTTAAGCTATGCTTACAATTTCTACTCTTCTTTTTTTAGATTTAGATCCAGTTCACTAGTTTCATTTATAGTTCAATTTACCTACCTATTTATCTCCGAAAAGCATGCATATTTTTATTTCTTTCAATTTTGAACCCCATCTCACGAATCTATTTTTTTACAATTCTTCTTTCCAGTTGGCTCTCGGCTCTACTCGGTAGCTCGATTCTCTACTACTAATGACTACCGACAACCGGCTAGCTATCAAGAATTTTTATACGAAAATCTGTTGAGCGCCCCTGCTGGGCTCTTTGAGAACTATTTTGGCAGTATATTTTGAATGTCAAACACTCGATAATCGACAGGACAGACTATACAGAATTGTGCTACAGGATATATCATTTTTCAAGAACAAAAGAATAAAGCAAAACGTTTAAAAAAGAAATGTAACATCACGTTTTCACCATCAATTATTGATTCCACTTTGAAACAAAAGATATCCCACAAAATTCAGTACCTATTCAAAATTCGTAATAAACATAATTGTTACAACTCTCTCATAATCCACCGTTCTTAGCCTCTTCATTTTATCAATAACAAATTGAAATCTCCCGTACAAATACTTTAACGTTATAAATACTAAAAGGTATTTGATCGACGTAAACAAATTAAATTTTCAATATTTTATTTAATAAAATTTCAGTGAAGAGAAATTAACGTGAAATATTAAGATCTGGCGAAAGGAGGGCTAACAAGCGTTTTAAGGTGAGACTTGGTTACGCGGACAGGTGTGATAGCGATTTATCAAAATGTGATTGTTTTATTTCAGCTTTATTCTACAGAAAGTGCAGAAATTTTGATAAAAAGTAACATATTTATACCTACATACACCTACGGATAACAGATTCAAATTATGATTATTTCATTTCTTGTCAAGATATTTCTTTTCAGACTTAACTGTTGTTATTTAGCTTGTCTTACATGAGCATTCTTCAAAATTCTTCATTTTACTAAAATAAACTCTCCTATCTGGCAACGGGCTGTAATACCTAATAGATTGGACTAAAAATAGCACGCAGTTAAATATTTCCTATTAACCATTAGACAAATAATCCTTGACAAAAGAAAGCATTAGAAACCGATTTGCTTAAACTCCAAAGCAAAACAGCTTAATATAAACGAACAAAATCCTACAAAAATATATCACAAAACATTCATCTCTCTCCGTTGTTCTCCCCCGCTGCCTCTCACCACTATAATCGAAGTCGAACCGCTGTTTTCTATAACATAATGAACAAACGTCAGTACCACCGGCCACACTGGAGAAATTAATTTCGTTCAGTCTGTTCGGTTCTTTGTGCCCGTCAATCCTTCATGAACGAAACAAAAAACATGTTTTTCGGAAAACTCTTTTAACATATTTTAGGGTTCCATACTTTGGAAAATTAACCAATTCATCAATCTGTCTTTTAAAGTTATCTAACATTATGGGGAGCTGATACGAATAATCATTAGTTATATAGTAGCTAAAACTTGAGTCCAAGATCTAGAAATCATGAACAATCAAACATATGTGAATACAATCAATAGTGGCATGTTCTCATATTATACTCGTATGTTGCAATTTACAGCAGAATTACAATCACTTCGTCAACATATCTATAAAAAACTACGAATGTAATTTTATACGGTAATTGTCAATGAGTCAAAATTTCATATCTAGGACATCTCTAGTAACCGTGAAAATATCAATAAAATTATAATAGTGAATGAGACCAAATGCTGTGTATCTGGCATATTTTCATATATTTTGCAATTTTGTAGGGGAAAACAACCTATGGAGTGCCTACTGGTGGCCTAGCATCAAGAAATTAAGCAATAAAACTTGTTTTACAATACATGTACAGGAAATAATCTAAAACCAGTAAATATCTCACTTAAACAGGAAAAAAAAGTAATTTTGTAATACAAACTTATTATTTGCGTTTGATCCAATAGCCGTCTTTAGAAACCGATCCGAAAATTTAAATTAGTATTTTACACGGAACCCTACCATATATACCCAACTTGCTTTTGACAGGTTTTTTTAAACAATTGCCTGTTTTCACAGTCTTTATTAATCACTCATAGACAAAGGCTTTTTAATACTCTTTCAGTTCATTTTCAGGCAATTTGTTTAGGATTCTGCGGTGTATGGGAACAGATTTAATGAATTTCAGTGACCACAATGGACGCGTTACATCATTTTCGTATTGCACCGGGTGTTGTGGTTTCGATTCCCGTATAGAACAATTGTTTGTGTGGACCACTGATATAGCTCTTTAGGCTCAATATCTCCTGTGAACTAGAAAACTCGAACTAAGTAGTATGTATTTTCTAATTTTTTTATTAGAATATTTATCAATAGTAGACCGGAGTTTGGTGACGGGTTTGAGTAAATGGCAATAGGTTACCTTATTACATTGAACTAACATTGTAAAGGCTCCTCTGCCAACAATTTCAGCAATACAGGCTAAATATTATGTATGTATTTACAATAGTAAAAATACAATATTTACCTTTAAATGCACTCCATGACCTACTTTTTATAGAAAAAGAAATGCTTTACGTAAATCGAAATGCGATTATTTATATCTAGTGGTAATGTAATGTATACTATACGTAGTAGTATGTTGAGTCAAAAATCGGAGAGTACCTACTTCTATCCCGCCCTAAAGAATTAAAAAAAAGTTTTTTTAACATATAACACAATAATGTCAACAATACTCACTCGTAAAAGTTGGTAATCGTTTTATATTAAACACGTACTGTTTGAAATTTATAACTTTACAAAATATTAGTATAAAATGAGTATTCTAGTTCCAATACCTAATAACAACTGTCTACCACTACATCAAACCAGCATTTTAATAAAACACCGCCAAATAAATTCAATCCCAATACTCCATCGAACACATCCAAATCTTGTATTCCAAACATGTCTTTAAGACCCATCATCCGGTAAAAACATGTCAATAAAAATAAACGTATACATAAAGAGATTTACTCTATAATTAATTGTTACTACCGACACGGCTTCCACATTAGTCGGTAACTAATTCTATATGTGTATATAATTTGAAGTGTCTATCTGCAATAAAATAACTACGAAAGTTTAAGAGCGTATAGTTACTTTCAACGGTAGTGAGATAAATACTTTTTTTTACTGCTTTTTAAATATTGATCTGTCTTTCTGAATCGGTATAAAATCGTAAACAATGTATACTCTATTATTGCTTATTTAGAAGTGGTGATTTTTTTGTCTTTTTTGCCAATCTTTGCTAAATTTACAATGATGCGACTATTTTACGCAACTGTAAAAGGCTTGTTAAGAAAAGACATGGATTTGAATCAGAAAAAAAATCCTCTTTACTGATAGAAAAGAACATAGTTTCGCATATGAGATTTCGCAATTTTGAATTCTCGAGATACAATTCCTAATAAATACTAATAAAGTCTGAAAGTCAAAATTACTGCTAAAACGCCTGAAAAATCCCGACAATACCTAAAAAAGGAAAAATAAACGCAAGTAAAACCCCGAACCACCATGACTAGTCATGAATACAAACGACTAATTCAAAGATGGACAAGATACAACTAAAGATAAGGTGTAATTACTTGTTAGTTTATTTATAAGGCCATGGAACATGGTAATCGTGTAAAATATGGGTTTGAGGTGAAAGAAGGTCACCTTCAACTGTGGGTAAAAGAGCGTGGAAAGTGAACTTTCACGCGGTCACAGCAAAGATGGGGAGCACATACAAGATATATGTAATTTTAAGGTTACCTAAGTGATACAGCAGGATATGCAACCCTTCTTGAGGTCCCAACAAAGATGGGTAGCCGCATTTTGATGAGACCTGTTTACTGGTAGGGTTTTTCTTATCTTTGATGCAAGACTGTGGCTAAACTAACTCGACCAGAGCATCAATTTATGATAAATTGATTTCTCCGAAAGTCTTATTTATTTATTTTCCGTATACAAAATTAATCAATGCCTAAACCCCCCCCCCCCCCCTCACTACGGGAGAAGATCCTTACCTAGCAGTTGCATACAATAAATAGACTTAAATTTCATGCCTTTTTGGAAAAAAATTCTTTGCATTTTTTTTTATTTCCAAGGCTTTTGAGTAGTTTTAAAAAAAGTTGAGTAAACTGACGAGGTTCCTCTCAATTTATGATTATCTTCATACAACAGATAAAAGGGTATGTATATATCTGGACATCAGCCTTTCCAATAAAATTCTAAACTAATATATTAATTAATTTATAAACTCATCAATACACGAAACTATAGCCAAATTGAGACCCTAATCAACAAAAAGGATACCAATATCTATGTAGCGAAATTCATCGAAAACAAAATTACTTGGAAGCGTAAAGGCGACATTTTTGCGTTTTCCTTGTACGGTACCCCATCAATTAGGGCCATAAACACCCCATACCATGGCTATAACCATTGTGATAAAAGTTAAAGACTGTATGCATATTTTTGGTTGTATGTACTTTTTGAGGAGCTCGTGGTTTAGTTAACAACAGCAGCGCGAATAGATCTCTGAGGTTAAGCCACGCTTGCTTGAGGTTTATTTGTGGATGGGTGACCATCTTATACATATCGAGTTTCTCCGTGTTTTGGAGGACAACCAGTCTTAACGAAGGGTATCGTGTTATATCCCAGGTAACTGGGTTGTGGAGGTCAGACAGAAAGTCGCTCCATGTAAAACACTGGTATTCAGCTGCATCCGGTGAGACTGGAAGTCGACTCCAATATAGTTTGGAAAAAAGGCTAAACCGATATACCATGGCTATAACCATTGATATAAAAGTTAAAGACTGTATGCATATTTTTGTTTGTATGTACTTTTTGAAACCTTATTCATATGGTGGTTTTTAAGATGAAGTTAAGCAATGTGGTAAGGTTGAGCTGAAAATGGGTGAGCGTTTTTTTTTATTTACGACATTAAAATTTATAATAGGCCTATGAGCTCTGTAAAGATGGCAAAGGTAAACAGGAAAAATCCTTTAAAGTGTCTTTACCCGAATTATATGGAAAATTGTAGTTTACATGATAAAAAAAGTTACTATTATATTATCATTCTATATACGAATCTGTATCTGGAATCAGATGATACGTTACTACCTTTCCCTGATACCAAATTGTAAGAAGTTCAGACTTTACTAAAAAAATCTTAATTGTAAACAAAAACTAAACATATCACCATTAAATATTAAAAAAAACCTCTTTCAAGAACCCCATCTTACAAATATTTACTTACATCACGATGTATCCATTCATCAAAACAAACTCCCTTTCCCATCGAAGCCTGACCATGTTCATTTGTTATAAATGAAGGTCCCACGTCACGCCACAGAACCTTATAGAAAGATTATTGGTAAAAATATTTTTGCAGCTGTATCCTAGTCGAGAGCTTATGGAGTAAGGGTTGCAGAAAAAGTTGGGCAAGAATCAAAAATCATTATGAAAATTTGTATGACTAGATGTATGAATGTGAATGAATTAAAGTATGGATCGTTGCAAATGGCGTTCTTTAGTGTCTGCCTACTCTCGTGAAACATGCATGATATGATGTGTGCGATAATCCGTATTTACATTATAATTGCTTAAGGTTGTCAATCTAAAACTACTGAACCTACTTTGATGCAATTTAGCAGTTGAAATTTTGCACTATCATACACAGACTACTTTTTTCAAGGTTCCGTAGCCAAACACAAAAAACATATTTTGCCCAATAATAAAATATAATATAAACTATACGAGTGATAGACAATATTTTTTTTGTCTAGTGCAATAAAATCTCATTGTAAGCAACAATGTAAGTACATACTTTGCGGGTTTTGCAAAAATATATATTCATTTGGTTCTTTTCAAAAGTCATTTGCAGACACCAAGAGCTTATGAGGTAACGGTTGCAGGAAAAAATATTTAGTTTGTTTCAAGCTGTAAATGGCGTTTGCTTATGTGGTACGCAGCATATCGCTTGATATCGTCACTTCTACACTACACAATAAAATTATTAAATATTATAAAACAAAGTCTTCTCGCTTCAACTGTCTGTCTGTTCGCAACAAGCTCCACACTCAGTGGATTTTTATGCAATTTTTACAAATAAACATACTATTATTGAAAAATATTTTAACCTAGGTTAAACCGTAGCTGGCAGCTAGAACAACACGTACGAGGCACGTGGTAAAACGTCCAATTTTAGTCTAAATTTATCTAAAATACACGATCTAGACTCAAAGAAGCAAAAGACAAACTCAAGCTAGATTATTCAGGCAAACTCCATTACTGAAATGCTTTGGCCTGTAACTTAGACTGAATTTAAAGCATCCTGACTTTGAAATACGCCAAAGTTAGGTGACCAGTGCCTCCGTAGTTTAGTCTCTCAAAAGGCGGGTCCTTTAACTGGTGGGATAGCACACTTGAAATTCATACAGGGAATAAAATTGACAATTAATTTTGAAGGTAAAACTGGTTGCTGGCTAGTAGATTGGGACCAAATAATACGTGCTGCAGTCTTTGAGGCTAGAAGGGCACTTTGTTCCCCTATCGGCTATCGACAACTTAGAAGCTATCAAAATTCTTTGTGGCCAGAGTGGCATTACTACCACTATTGACTTTTGACAAACGAGCCATCAAAAAACTTTGTATGAGAAACTAATCAGCGCCCCTAGCGTGTTTCGTAGAAACTTATTTCGCAAGATTTTTAAATTAAATTGTCAATCCTCCTCATTACAATATGTTGGAAATCGCGCTAAAAGTAAATACAAAAGCGAAAACAGAGGCTCACCGAAGCAAAAGCAAGGAAGACCTATGAGTGACGTCACGGATTGCGACCGTTACATATCCTTCTTAATCATTTAAAAGTCTTTTCTTTTCACATAAATAAACAGTTTAACACAACGTTAAAACCCACAGGTTAATAAATAACCAAAAAACAAAACATAATATCATCACAAACACCAATCGCAAATCCCATTCTCATTTACCTGTCATCAAAACATAACCCATAAAACCTGAAGCAAAGCCTTAAACTTAATAAAAGCCTTTAACCCGAGATCAACAATACATAAACAGTCACATTACTCGAAACCAATTTGTTACCATTTATAAAAATCCTCTTGAAAAAAATTGAGTCATAAATTTGTATGGCCTTTTCATTTGCTGGCTGTACCCGGGCAAGGCAATCAGGCTTGGGATATAAAGGGATAGCGTACCATCGTAAACTGTCCTGGGTTAGATTGTATGGGATTTGTACCTACTTGTGGATAAAATGTGTACATTTTTTCGGTTATAGTTGAGGTGCCGGTTTTTTTTCGTGTAAGTGTAGTTATTTTTGTGAGAGAGGAGATCTGTTTTGTAGTATGTTTCATATGAGAAGATTATTTTGTAATGAAAACCTCGTAATGCAATAATAAATATATAAATTTTGCCCATTAGTGTCCCACTGCTGGGTCTGCTGGGCAAGGGTCTCCTCCCTGAATGAGGGAGGGGTTAGGCCTTAAGTCCGCCACGCTTACCAAGTGCGGGCTGAGGACTTTGCATACCTTCAAGAACTGTTCTAAAGAACTCTCAGGCATGCAAGGTTGCATAATGATGTTTTCCTTCACTATTGCAACTAGTGAAAATGATTTCTAATACACACATAACTTTGAAAAGTCTTTGGTGTAAACCTGTGACCACTTGCGTAGAAGATATCAACTTATATCACTCGGCTATCACTGTTATTATCAATGTAGCCTAGAATTTGTTAAAATTCCTTGGCTTACACCAAAGAATATTGGACTAAAATGTATATACCGCAACGTGAGCGTACTTCATACACCTCCATGTGTAACAGGCGTGGAATTATAAATGTATTTAAGTTGTTCTATTTTAAATTAAGTTAAGGACGACTGAAAGTTAAAATTAAGTCACACTTTACTATAAAGACGTCTATTATTAAAACAACCAGAGTGGCTTTACAATATTCAGCTAGTTAACTCAAAAGGCGTAGGCAGAGACAGTACACCCACCGGTTTAAAGAACCACTTAATATAAGGTGATTGCTATTTTCAGGCCACAATTATAATGCAAAAATACTTTGGGTGATTCGGGACTTGAACCATGGACCATGTAAGTTAAAACTTAATCTTTATCTATAATTCTTTATAACTCAGAATCAAGACTAATGTATGATTAGGTGCGTAGTAAACCGGCGGTCCTGTATAACAAGATGTATGGAGCTGAATGAAGAAACGAAAGTTTGTAAAGAACGTATCAAATGGTCTCTCTCTGTCTCTGCCTATCCCTAAGAAAAAAGGCGTGATTTTATGTAGGTATGTATGTATGTATGTATGTGTTGTATGTTTGTATGTGTTGTATACATGACGTCACACAGTGTCTCTATATTTGTGTGTTCCAAAATGTAATTTACGTTTTAAATTATACATTTTAACAAGGTTAATCTAAATACCAATAGACTAATAAAATCTATACCCACTAAAGCCTACCTAAAGAGGAAAAATACATTGTTTCTTACAAAAAATGCGAGTTATTCCGAGTTAAAAAGTTTACCTTTGATCCCCTGACGGCGGCCGGCATAGATTTTACCCGCGAATAACTTTCGATTGGCAAGCTAAGTGAAGGATTGTGGAGAGATAAACGGAACGAGGCTGTATTTTATTATTAGTATTTATTTTTTAAATGTGTAAAGTAAGATACAATTGAGTAAAAAATAATAAAATTAAAAATCAAAATTAACTAAGGCAGCTATAAAAATGTTGTGGTTCAATTAATAATTATACTTTTAATCGTTCTTCAATTAGTTTAGTTATTTTTTCATCTTACATACTACAGTTTGAATCCAATCGAGGACCCTTAAGCCTTCAGAAATACGTAGGTCAATTTGGGTAACTTTTTTTCCATATGCAACCAACACAATTGATAAAAGTTTGCAAAACTTAAATAAACCTGTATCAATTGTGTTGGTTTCATATTAAAAAATAATCGAAACTCATTCATATTCCCACTGTCAATGTTACCCAAATGATTCAAAGTTACCCAGGTTGACTGTACTGAAAATTCAATTCAATTCGTTATAAGAACCAGCTTTCGTATTGTGCATCTCAGTTCACTACTCGTGTACGTCAAACTAGTAGCTACTATGTAGTACTTACATTGCTGCTTTGGTGGAACGTATTAGTCACTATCATCTTAGAAAAGAAACAATGTACAGGATAGCGGCTATCAAATAGTTATCAACTGAGATACACAATACGCATACAGTAACCCGATTCTCTACTACTATCGAGAATCGACAACCGGCTAGCTGTCGAAAAATGTTATATGACAATCGAATCAGCGCCTTTAGCGGGCATCATAGAAACAATTTTGGCAGTACATTTTAAATGTCAAACCCTCGATACTCGCTGGTTCCAATTGTACAGAATCGTTCTACAGGTCCTAGACCATGGTAACGATAGCGACCACGACAACTTAAACAACTTGGCCTTTAAATTCTTCTTGTCGTAAGGTTAGTGGTCAACCTAGTGTCAAAGTTATTCAAACCGCCCGAAGGCCTTTGACGTGGTTTAACGACTGTTATCTTATTGACAACAACCGGGACCGACTTTTTACGTGCCCTCCGAAGCACGGAGACGCCCTGTTCAAATATCACTATGCGGTCACCCATCTATGGAATGACCGCGCCAAGGTTTGCTTAACCCACAGATCGTTTACCGACCGGTGAGCGCAACTGGCTACGGGCGCCTCAGGCCTTTTAATTGACCAGAAAGAAAGAGAATACAGAGACTCCAAAAAAAAACATATTTTACATACAAATCACATCTCATCTCTACAACAGAACCACAGCCTAAACATCAACGTTTACAACTGTCGAACTAAAAATAAACTTGTATCGAAGACGGTTCCAAGCCTGAAGCTCTGATACTGTCTAACTGGATAAACTTTACTGTGACACCTCGTCGATTTGTTGCTCATTCCTTTGATGTTAAGTAAATAATTATTTATGGATTCGTTTTGCATTATTTAGGCTATTAGAAACGAAGTAAAGGGACTTAGAGTGCGAAATTAAAGGAGTAGGCAGAGGTGATTGAAGAATGCTGTAAATGATGTGTGAGCCTTTTGCTATATGCTGGAACGTCCGAGTTCGTTACCAAATCCTGGACAACTATCGAAAATATTTTACAGTACAAAATTATATAATAGGTCAAAATATGAAGCAGCCTAAGCGAGTTTTGTTCTAAGATGGGAGAGCAAGTTTAAAGAGTTACTTAGTTAAAGAAAAGTCTTTTAAACCAACTATTTTACTCATGGGCAGTTAATCTTCTACCAAAATGAGGGAGGTGTTAGATTTTGAGGCCACTACGCTGACCGGGTGCAGGTTGGAGACGTTGTATTCCTTCAAGAAAACCTTTAAAGAACTCTCAAGGAAGCAGGTTTTTATATTCCTTTCAACATAACAACAAGCGATAATTATATCTTACACACAACTTTTTAATAGTCATTATTTTGTTGCACTGTTCGAACCTTACTTGCGTGGGACGATAAATAAATCATTTCGAATTGTTTCACAAACTTGAACATAATACTTTAATAAGCCGGGATTGTAAAATAAAACAAGTAATGAGTCAATAAGTCAATTTGTTCAGTATTAAACAATGGTGTTCGTTAATAAGCGCTTGTAGTTCATTGTAACGTTAATTGACACTCGTGTAGGTATTGCTTCCCGTGTGGGAGGTTTACTTTGTTTTTATAGAGGAATGTTTTATAGGCGTAACTAGTATCCGTGACTTCGCTCCCCTGAATAGACTGTTTTTCTGGAGTAATGAGGTTTAACACTAAACCTTACATCAAAATTAGTTTATTCGTTTTTGCGTTAATAAGTGACTAAGTAGCTGTGCCTAAAATGTCGGAACATAAATTTTTATTCTCTATCTGAACTGGTTAGGGGTTCGAAAAGTAGACTTTGTACGAGTATAACTCCAGGTTTTCATAACTTACCATAAATTCGGAGGGCACGTTAAAAGTCGGTCCCGGTGGTTGTCTACTAAGATAACCGTCGTTAAGCCACGTCAAAGGCTTCTCGGGCGGCTTGAACAACTTTGACACTAGGTTGACCACTAACCATACGATAAACAAACAAACAATACCATACCAAATGTTATAAAAATCGGTGCAGTGGTACCGGTTTAGCTGTGAGAAAATAACAGACAGACTTCCATGTATCACTACACTAGAGGAACCGATCACGAGCAGATTTGTGTAGTTTGGACTGAAGAGAAGA
This sequence comes from Anticarsia gemmatalis, assembly GCF_050436995.1. NCBI lineage: Eukaryota > Metazoa > Arthropoda > Insecta > Lepidoptera > Erebidae > Anticarsia > Anticarsia gemmatalis. The sequence goes on along the minus strand of NC_134767.1, from coordinate 8,782,135 downwards.
AAGAGAGTTTTTAGACAAAATTTGTGCTCGGCTCGGCCCGTGCTCAGCTTTCCTAACGTAGACGCACCTTAATATTAGCACGGTAATACTTTGTGCAGATATAGGTGGTTAGGCGCTGAAACTGAGTGTAGAACCTTATTTATAACTAGCTGACCCGCGCAACTTCGCTTGCGTCACTTAAGAGAATGAGTCAAAATTTTTGTAACATTTTTCGTTGCTACTCCGATCCTTATTACTGTAGCGTGATGTTATATAGCCTATAGCCTTCCTCGATAATTGGGCTATCTAACATTGAAAGAATTTTTCAAATCGGACTAGTAGCTCCTGAGATTAGCGCGTTCAAACAAACAAACAAACAATCAAACAAACAAACTCTTCAGCTTTATAATACTAGTATAGATCTGGAACCAGGACATGATAAAGTACAGCGTCCTTAACTAAATCTAATCTAGTGTGTTAACTTTACCCTTATTACAATAGAAAACTCGTACTCAACAGTGAGACAGGAATAGGTTTTTATTTTTACTTCAACAACAAACGAATATATTTCCGTATGAAATGTGACCGTAGTATAAAGATTGCCTGCAGGTATAAATAAACATTTCCTTCCCACACAGGTACTGAACCTTATTTCTATACTAGCTTTGACCGTGACGTCGTCCTTGCTAACAAAAATGATAACTAGTATATCATACACAAGCATCTTTCATTTAAACTTAGAGCAAGTTGTAAAGAACATATAAGTAGTCTAGTTTTTTCCGGATTTACGGGGAATCGAAATTTACATTCAGATCCAGAAAAACGGTTTGAGAAGTAAAGTTACAACAACTTACTAAGAACCTTGGATGCGCTTTTTAAGATTTAAATTGGCAGTTTCAATTTCTGCGGATTTCCAAAATATAGTAGTTGTATGAGACAGGCCACCGTCAGCTGCATAAACTGACACTCCATATCCAACATTCTTATACCTTTGTCAGCCGCGAACCTTGGACACAAGACTCTCTACTAAGTTGACGACACTAATAAAACGCCACCCATCAGCAGATTGGCCTCATAAAAAGCCGCTGCACTTACACACAAGCCATAAGCGGCTATCTACCGAACAATACTGGAAAGCCGCTCCACAATGATTTACAATCATCGCCTCATATGATAAACACTCGGTGATTACACCACATACTAACAAAATATAACTTATAACAGTTCTCGGATTTTTAATTCTGACTGTAAACGTGTCGTAAATTATCGTGTGGAATGGTTCAAGGCATGAGATGCAGCGGGTAGCGATTAAGTAGAGCGTTTGAAATTTTTCTAGAACATTTAACATGGAATGACTTTACTAGAAGCTAGACTTTCCGTTTTCACTTTGCTAGACAATAATAAAAGCCCCTATCAAAATGACGGCTTAAAACGTTTCGTAATCCAATTTTCAGGTAAGACTATTGCAGGATTGTAACAAGTGGCGTACCGAAGGAGATAGCCTATACCTGATAGGAGCCTATACCTGACAGTAGAGTCTGACATTTAAAATGTACTGCCAAAATAGTTCCTACGATGACCGTTGGAGGCGTTGATCAGATTTTCATACAAAATTTCTCGATGACAAGCCTGTTGCCGGTAGTCGATAGTAGTAAAGATTCGAGCGATTTCTCTGGCATTTCCTGTTCCTGCAGGTAGATATTTTGGTCAGAGAAACTGCTGGCCAACGAGGCCAGGGTTTGATTCCTAATTTGTAAAGAAAAAAAAACTTTTTCTCAGTAGCAGCTTGTATCAACGCTATGTGTTTTAATTTATAGTATTTATGTACGTATTTTCCAATAATCGATTCGGCATTTTATGCTATTACTATCTACCAAATGTGTTCCTATAGTATTTGCAAACTCTAGCGGTTTATCATGAAACAAATCTCCATGTCGCTACCTACATTCAGCGCTCTGTTATCAGCGCTGACGATCGTGCCGCCTAATTAATTGCATTGTGAGCATTTCCTGCTTCTGTATAAGGCTACATTATCCCTGTCTAATATAATATAGCCTTTACGGAAAAAATACGGAAAATGTTTTAATGCGAGCAAAATTACGTTAAGAAGACCTTAATATTAAAAATACTAGCAAGGATGGATGTAAACATGTTATTACAAGCAAAAACTATTAAAGTAAATAAATAAATAAATACTATTGGACAACTCACTCACGGTTATTTGATTCCAAACTAAGCAGAGCTTGTACTATGGTAACCAAATAGTACTGAACGAATTTTGCTGTTATTTAGTACACAAATCTTTTTTTGCCTGGAATTACAAAGGATACTTTTTGCCTCGGAGAGGCTTTAACGAAATTGCGAGTAAACTATAGTTTAGCATAAGTATCGCTAAACAACTCGAAGTACCAGGGCTACGTATAGTAGGTGTTTAAGTAAACAAATCGATTGAAGAGCCAGTGCAGAAGACTCGGTTGACTGTTCTAAAATTAAGTCAGTAGTTTAAGTTTCTCGCAATTTTTTCAATGTGGACTCAAGTATATTTCATTGTGATGTATCAAAATTATACAAATTGTTTGGCGGCACCTATGTATATCGTTCGTAAATAAAGAAACGTGTAATTAAACAAAGCCTTAAGAAGTATGTGGGTGTAATTGTGTATACTTCATTAAACAGTACATTATTTTCTTGTAAATAAGGGCTTACCCTAATAAGAGGATTTTAGGTTAACCGCAACAGTAGATACGGGTAGGATGGGATAATTTACAAGTGAACATAATGTGGTACTTTTGTTTATTTCGAATAAGAACAAGAAATTAACAATAATTTCAAAAATATATATTTCGTGACAGAATTTTACAGTAATGGATACACAGCTAATGAATTATACTAAACTAGCGGACCCGACAGACGTTGTCCTGTCTACACGTCATTACTTTGAAGATTTTAAACTTTTTTAAGTATCTATTCTCAGATCCCCTTGAACACACACAAAAAATTTCATCAAAATCGGTCTAGTCGTTTAAGAGAAGTTCAGTGACATACACACTTACAGAAGAATTATATATTATATAAAGATTAAAAGTTTAAAAATGAACTCATTAACGTGTGGTACGTATACTTGTTCAACGTATTAATCTAAGTGTGGTAGGAAATAGAACATTAGTTAATTAGTACATCTTGATTTATAGAATTCCTTTGGCAAATATATTTTAACAGTTGACAAGACTAATTATAAAAGACTAGCTGACCCGCGCATCTTCGCTTGCGTCACATAAGAGAGAATGGGTCATAATATTCCACGTCTTTGTAACATTTTTTACTGGTACTCTGCTCCTATTGGTCGTAGCGTGATGCTTGTGCTATGATACTTATAGCCTTCCTCGATAAATGTACTATCTAACACTGATATAAATTTTCAAATCGGACCAGTAGTTCTTGAGATTAGCGCGTTCAAACAAACAAACTCTTCAGCTTTATAATAAAAGTATAGGTGAGTGTGTCAGTGCTGTCTTTTGAAATACATATAGTCTGTTATACATATTTTATTTCTCAACCGAACCATTTCCAAGGAAACATCTATGTCTTTTTCCCGTTGTCGCTTTAACTTGTAACTCGCACCACACAAAAGCGGCTTAGAGAAACAGTAAATAAACATTAAGTTAGAAAATTTGACTTTTGTTACCCTCCGACATTCGTGGCAATGTTTTATATGAAACAGTTAATATTACAATACGTTATACTAAAGTATACCTAATAATTACTTGTACAAATAAAGGGAAATTAATATTTCGTTGAAATTTTAATCAATATGTAAGTGTTTTGGGTCGAAAAGTTATATTTTTGGAATGTATTGGTTCCGGAAATTGAGTTTTTTTATGTTTGTATGATTGTTATTAAGTTTGTTTACATAGTTTTGATTATTTGATGGCCACAGAGGCCTTGAAAATCTGTTGAAGTGTTGACTAAAGCTCTTCTTTTAGCTTTTGATATGATTGTAGTCTTAGAAGTGGTTTTACGAAGTAATTTCGCGGATACCTATTAGAGACGAAAAATTGAATTCAGCTTAGAATATTTTGATTTTGATAGTTAATTGTGGACTTAGAAATTTTACGTAGTCAAATATTATAATATCATAGGCGAAAAATCATAATTAAAATTAAGATATTATTGTCAGGTGCAGTTTTAAGCTAACTTACGTTATTTAAGCTCCAAGGATTGAAGTATCACGATTACCTGAAAAATAACAAAATAACATTGTTAATTTTTATATCATCTCATGATTCGCTTTTGTTGCGCAGTGGTTAAGATGATAGCCACACGGAAAAATTAATTATGCGACCTACAAACCGTTTCGGTTGTACTTTGTGTCCGTTGTTTGTATGTTTGTAAAAGTCCCCGCGGCACAAGAGCAATTCTTAGTGCGCGAGTCTTTAATAAAAAAACAAATTCATTTTGTATCTTCGAGTTTTCTTACGAAACAAACTGTTTAATATTGTCCAATAACAAAAAGACTTTTGCTCTATTTATTAGACGACCAATAAGCATCAGGATGTGAAGTAGATACATTGACACGTCAAACACGGTAATTGGGATGAAAGCACTTTGAACACAAATAAGCCGACAAACTACTGCATTCCACAGATGTTTTATACATGCGTCATATTTAATAGACAAAGGTACATACTATATTACATTTTAATAACGACTTGTTTTATTAAAAATCGTCATCAGTCAACTATTTTGATGTTTTTTTTGTCCCATTACTATCCCACTTGACAATAATAGGATACGGGAATTAGTGTAGTAGTAACGAGTGCAACCTGTGTCGAAATGTTAGACATTCTAAGATAAAATGTATGTCGTGTTAATAATGGTATCCTATCATATATTAAACATGCAACGCGAAACTTTAAAAGTGGCTATCCCACAGCTAGGCAAGGATTCCCTCCCGGAATCAGGTAGGAGTTAAACCTTGAAACCGCGATTTTGAGACACCAGAAATGGTGAATTATAATACTGTCTTTTAGCAACTTTGAGAGAAAACCAATATATCGTAAAAAACGTAAAGTTTAATAGCTACGCGTGGATAAGTGGATGTACCACTTATGAAACCTACTCTAAAACTTCTTAAGAAATATATAATGTAATGTACAAGTAAAATTCAAAAACCTAATCTAAATCTTAACATGTAAACTAGTTATATCTCTCTTTGAATAACCTTATAACATCCTCTATAAAGGAAAACTAATTTAAGTTTGACTCCAATCTGACCTTAAAAACTGAAACTACTCAAACTTACATTATAACGGCAATATCATTTTATTTGACCTTGAGATGACCTTTACAATAACTATGATCTAGACGAAGTTAAAACTAGTTTTTATATTAGTAATTAAATTACTATCATAATACAAGTAGAACTAACTTTTTCTAATTTTATCCAATTATCTCAAAACTACTGACCAGATTTCCATGCGGCTTCCACCAATAGACAGATTGGTTCATGAGGAAAGATAATATATAATGTATAATATTTAGTTTTTATCAAATAATGCCGTTATGCCGGGAGTGCACGATATATGGACGTGAATGAGGCAAGAGAAATTTGTAGGGATCGTGGCAAGTGTCGTTTTTTGCCTATCTTTTGTGTATTATTAATTCATAATATATATTTATATTTCGCTTTCTGAAGTCTGCCTACTCTCCTGGAAAACAAACGTGATATGACAAAAACTTTATTTATTAAGGCAACAAACAAAACACAACACTGCTACCGCAACTACCCAAATAAGTATCTCTTTATAAATATATCTAAATTACTAAACCATTAAAGCCCAAACTATTCAACATAAATAGATAACACAAACGCTATCGGCCGTCCAATTCGATTGGCAATAGAACTGGAATAGCGGCTATTGGGCGCAGTGGCTGTCATTTACACCGTTGCGAGCGTTCGGTGATACACCGTCATAAACAGAACTGTCCACACCTGATTACTGGCTGTCCGAGCGAGTATGGGAGGTAGTTTGCGTGTGGTACAAGTAAAAAGAGATTTAGAATGTATTTATTTTTTATCTCGTTTAAAAAACAAGTCAAGAATTGCTCTAATGTCGCAGGGACTTTTAAAAACATACTACAACGGACACAAAGTACAGGCAGACCCAAAACAATTATTTGTGCGATTAACAAATAATTGTTCCGTGTGGGAATCGACGACCTCCCAACGCAGTGGTATCGTGGTGACCTAAACCAATGAGCCACGGAGGTTATACTGCTCGATTTCTTTAGAATTTGTATCGCTTTAGTTAGACACAAGTAGAGAATTTAGCTTTCTGTGAATTACAAACATTTATTTACTATCAAATGGGGAAGGTAACAAATATCTAGTTATTTTTTTAAGCTTTATTTAACAATGCACAGTATAAAACGTTTATATGTAAGAATTTTAGTCAGAAGATATAAACATACATTTTCTCACAACTATGGTTCTTAATTGAACAAAATATAAGATGCTAAAGACCAAAGTACACCATAAAAGACTTCATTACCGGTCATGAAGTCTTTTCTTTTCTTCATGACCGTTAATTTACTTAAAGACAACATTCATTTACTGAAGTCATGTGTTACTTCAGATTTTTGAAAGATAGACTTTATATCACATTTTACTCCACAGCTAAACCTACAAACTCAAAATTGTGTTAATATTTAATTACTAACCATACAGTATACACCTGCTGTAATAAAATAGCCTAATAACATCAAACACACGCCAACAGCCTACAACTTGCCCCACAATCTAATTTGATAGCTTTTACCGGATTGAATGTTATTACGGCGATTCGACCGCGCCTCAGGTTTTCGCGGCTACTAATGTTCATAATGGTCGTTCAGTGAGAACGTAGAACGAACATCTTACATGCAAAGGATAAGTGGAGTTTTAGTGCCCCTTATGTTCTTTCTTGGTAGATTTTAGTATTTTTTTTTTGGTTTTTTGTGGGTGGGTACTGAAATGTAGGTTACGTTAGTAGTAGTAAATTGTTGCACAATTTTGCATCGATATCTTAGGTTTTAGTCAGAAATATTATACTACTATGATAAGATCATTTAATGAGAACGTTTGTTAGTTTGATCTTTTTCAAGTAAAAATACCAGAACCCATTTGGATAAATCTTTGAATATTGCATACGTAGCGTAGCGTACGTAAAAAAAAGAAAAGGGCTATTTTTAGCCCTGGGTCTAAACGTTCTTTGTTGATTCACCTAAAATCAAGTTATATACCCAGACCCAGAACAGATCTACTTTTTTATATCCTCAATTACTTACACATTGTTTATTCAAAATCGGATCAACCGTTTAACCATGAAAGCGTCAAAGACGGACAGAATTTATATAATTAAGAAAGAATATAATAAAGCTGAAGAGTTTGTTTGTTTGTTTGAACGCGATAATCTCAGGAACTACTGGTCCGATTTGAAAAATTCTTTCAGTGTTAGATAGCCCATTTATCGAGGAAGGCTATAGGCTGTATAACATCACGCTACGGTCATTAGGAGCGGAGTAGCAACGAAAAATTTTGACCCATTCTCTTAGGTGACGCAAGCGAAGTTGCGCGAGTCAGCTAGTTTGTTATACGGTTACACAGATTACAATCTTCGAAAACCTTTCATCCATATAACCGATGCAGACACAAATAAACCAAGTAAATAACAGTAACAATAAGAACTACAGTGACGTCAGACTATAAACTGAACGAAATATTACTATAAGAAAACAGTTGTGATGGATCGTAAAATATCGTTATACATCGGTTTGTGATAACAGTACGTTTGTTTCGTGGTTTTGATAATGTGTAACTAGTTAGTGCCCTTTTTTTGTTGTGAAAAGTTCTTTACCGGGATTAATATTTGTGTGGATAGAGTTTGGATGTTAAATCATCTAGATGTACATACATATAATTATGTATATGTGTATGTATTCAGAGATATATAAGTATGTGTACCTGTTGTCTTGTAACCATAGTTACAAGCTTTGCTTAGTTTGAAATTCAATCACAGTGTGATTTGTGCAAAACCAAAAAAATAATACACAACTTCCGGATTTAAAAAAACAGCTCATACTTTTTCCGGTCTACTCAAAATCGGTTTTTCTATGTTAACATGAAAAATATCCAACACAAAATAAAAAGGTGTATCAATATTTAAGTGTAAGCGGGATGCTTATATTGGTGAAGTCCAAAGTCTGACTGGAAGACGCCTGAGATTAAAATAGACTATAATATTGAACGAAACCACAATATGTACTAGTTAAGATTTGAGGTCCAATTTTTAGTAATAGCCGAGAAATACAATTGAGGAATGTATAGTTTATTACATCATACTGGTTTTGATACGGCTATAAAATTTTGTTATGTACTTGTAGGCTGGTTACACAGCAAATATACTGTAACTATATAAACGAAACCAGGTTCGTATCATTATACGACTTCTATAGTGGGATACATAACAGACATAATATAATGCCTGTTATATACGAAGGGGTAAGAAAAACACCCACGTTTCGCCATTATCAATGTCAGTCCATGTAATATGGCGAGCCTATTGCCATTTATCGAACACTTTAACAAACTCCTGGCTACGATAAATTCGAAAATAACAATAGCAATGGACCTCGTGTACCATCTAGACTGCACAGGCAAAAATATAAATATAATCATTAATTAGGAGGTGTCTAGAGAGATTTAAAATTAAGCAAGTCTTTAGTCTCTGCCTACCACTCATGACGAAGCGGGATTAAATATATGTACGTATGTCTTTAGAAAATCATACACAAAATAAAGTTCCTACAAAAAATCTCCACGTAATGTTTGAGCGATGATATGAAGACAGTCGCGTTATTTTACTGCTAAATAAGGATTCAGTTCTTTGTTACATTTTTATGATCTTATTACTGAGCTTATTGAGGTCTCTTACGAATAGTGAGTGTACGATGAGAGGAAAGAAAAATCTTAGAGGGAAAATATTAGGCTTGATTTTTGTTTCTTATAAACTACTAGCTGACCCGCGCAAACTTCGCTTGCATCACATAAGAGTGAACGGTTCAGAGTCTTCCCCGTTTTTGTAACATTTTTCGTTGCTACTCCGCTCCTAATGGTCGTAGCGTGATGTTATATAGCCTGCTTCGATAAATAGGCTATCTATCAGTAAAATAATTTTTCAAGTCGCACCAGTAGTTCCTAAGATTAGCGCGTTTAATCAAACAAACAAACTCTTCAGCTTTATAATATTAGATATAAAATATCGTAATTCTATATTGCGTTCTATATTCTACATGCGATATGAACAAAACCATGGAAAAGCCTAGTATTACCATAATTATAGCTCCAATATCTAGCGACCGGCCTTTTCTATAAATACAAGCATTGACATTTTGCCTTTGTCACACATATTTTTCTCACACGCAAAAACAACGCTTATTACCATCGCATAAAGGATATATTCTTCTGCATAAAATAACAAATAAGTTGTTATTCCCCGAGAACAAAGGTTTTCACGAATGATCGATCACACATGAATAGCCTTTTGGCTATAAAAAATATGTTCAAAGTAAAATAATATATGAGTAAAAGGTTTATTTTGGCTTAAACACAAGGCTTTCTTTCCTTTTACTGGAAATGGAATAATGCTTGCTATTGTGAATGGTGTTTTTAATGCAGATTATAATAATAATATGTTGAAATGTAGATCAGCGAATTACATGTGATTTTAGCAATACACTCCCCACTTTTATATGAGACTGATTATTATAAATGGCGAAAAGTGGGTGTATTTCCTACAAATCTACACAAAGCCTACACAAGCGTGATGTTGCTATATATGAGTTCCCCTACCACAGAAGTGATTAAAAGTTCAAAACCTAGGCAACACATCAATCAGTTTTTAAGTCACTTGCTTTAACGGTAATGTACAATATCGTGATGAGACCCTGCATATCTAAAAAATTTACAGGTCTTGTTGAACTGCTTAGTCTCCAAACGCAGGCTAGAGAGAATTGAGGACTAGCCATCGTGCAAAACAGGAATGGAAATGAATGAATGAATGAAAGGAATAAAATTTGCAAAGGATCATTCAGAATTACGCGTAAATGCGCTTGTTTATTTTAATTTACAGAAGCTTTTAACTATTTCATTTGAAACTCCCACTTGCACTAAGGGCGTAGACAGTCTCGAGTGTCTGATTCTTATAAGAGATGGCAGCTGATGATGAGAAATACAGAATTATATTATAAAATATCCCTTTGTTCTCATTAGGGTGGGTAGAGACCAATGAACGTTACTTGCCACGATCTCTTCAAATATACTTTAATAGACTAGAATGTATAGACTTTGAGGAATTTTACTTAAACTGCATATTTTATAAAAAAAATTAATTAATATTAAATGCCCTTTTCGTTAGAAACAGGTCATTAAAACTACAAAAAAATTACAATCATAAGTCGAACCTGGGACAATGCATTTCTCAAAAAAACACTAAAATTGCTATTTTCTATTAACAATAGAACAGGAAGCAAAGCCTTAGTAACAACCTTTTTAACGGAAAATTCCAAAAACAGACAGCCATTTATTTAAAACGTAAGTAGATTCAGTGTTTCTTAACATCAAATAAAGTAGCACAAAATACTGCAATAGTTTGAACTAACAAGTAAAACGAGTGCATTTGCTAAAAGCATTCGGACGTTTACACTACATACTAAGTTTTAACATATATTCATTTTTAACTGAGGAAGTTAGGTGGTTTATAGACTGTGTCATTTAAATTGTAAGCATTTTTTTTTGTAATTTATTACTTAAGTGATTTAACATACATAAGTAGCTTTAATGATCATACATACATAGGTACACACATACATAAATTCACGCTTTTTCCTGTAGGTAGAGTCCAAAGAAAAATAATTCAAAGTTTTCGAGAAATTTTATGCAAAAATCTGATCAGCGTCCCTAGCGAGTTTTGCAAGAACTATTTTCTTTGCGTATTTTCAAATGTCAAACGTAAATATGGGATTAAAAAATAGCGCAACAGTTCTCTAAAAAATAGTTTAATTTATATTTTAGTCTAATAATATTATACGAGAACTATCGTGTTGTAACATTTTTCTTGACGTTTTGGCACAGCTTATACCGTTATACCGTCGTGACCGTGGACGCCAGCTAAACGTAGTAATAATATACATATAAAAAAATAATAGAAATAAGATTGATAACTAATACAAGCTAGTAAGATCAGTTATTCTAATTTATAAACTATCATTAAGATCTTCAACTGATAAGAAATATAAACCAATCAAAAGAAACGATACTCCAACACCATTATACGAGAAACAACTTCAAATTACTATGGTCTATCATAAACTGACTGGACATCAACAAATTCGACGTCAACTATACAAAAATCTTGTCAACGAATCTATACTAATATTATAAAGCTGAAGAGTTTGTTTGTTTGATTGTTTATTTGTTTGTTTGTTTGAACGCGCTAATCTCGGGAACTACTGGGCCGATTTGAAAAATTATTTCAGTGTTAGATAGCCCATTTATCGAGAAAGGCTATAGGCTATATATCATCACGCTACGACCAATAGGAGCAGAGTACCAGTGAAAAGTGTTACAAAAACAGGGGAAAATATGATTCTTTCATGTGACGCAAGCGAAGTTGCGCGGGTCAGCTAGTTTTTTATAAGTTTTAAAAGTTAACGGATATGTATCGTGGGTGTTTTATGAGGGCAATTGGGCTTAAAATACGTCTTCTATTCAGTGTGGGAGTCGTGATAGGCAATAAGCACGTGGGGAAATAAAAATATAGTGTTAGATCTTTTATTGCTTCTTGACCGTCCGGGATTGCATTGGAAAAGTGATTTTCTTGCTTTACGCGATCAAAAAATTGTCTATTTATAGCATTACTATCCCAATGCTGGGCAAGGTTCTTCCCCCCGAAAGTGGGGTAAGGTTTGATTGTTTGAGCTGGTTGGGGAGTTTGCATGATCACCTTCAAGAACTGTTTTAAAGAAGCATCGTGAGGTGCAAGTTTTTTAGATGTTTTACTTCACTGTAAGAACAATTGGTCACCGTTAATATTTCTAACACAATAAAAGTAATGGTATGTTTGTGCTACTTGCATTGAAAAAAATTTACAGAATTTACGCTCAGGGTCTAAACTACAATAAGAAGATTCATGTTAAAAAATAATGGAATAGAATTAATGTACTTCTACTTATTAACAATTGACAATTCTTCATCAACATAAAGATCCCTTAAGCAATAAAAACAGTACGAAACATATCGTTTACTAAAACAAACTTTAGTCGTTTTAGTGTTCCTTGCTCAAAATATATTCAAGCACCAGTTACAAAAAGCCCTTTGCATCCGAAACAAAGCCTTACAGACTGAAATTCAGCAACACGTTGTATATTTTAAATTAAAACGCAAATTACGCCTAACACACGGTTACGGCTACTCCAATGAAAAATACTACAAAGAAACATTTTAATTAAAACACCGTAAAGCCTTTGAATACATTAAAAGCCTTTACTTCACTGGATTCTAAGGCTGTTTCATAATTTTTCAAACGGTAAAGGAATTCCTACTTTAAGTTAAGTGGTGTATAGTTCAAAATAAATGTTAAACGGTCAGTTGCTTACTAACTAATAGTAAATGTGAATGTCTGTCTGTCTGTGACGCCTTCACAACCGATACTACTGAAATAATTGTAATTAAAGGTTTTATAGAAATGTATGAAAGCCTGGAGACAAACATATTTAAAGTAAAAAAGTTACCTTTAGGAACGTAAGTATCCTGTTAGATAAATAAAAATGAAATGTTCATTTGTGACGTAATTTCAAAGTAGCCACATTTATTAGAAAATATATAATACACTAATTAAAAAAGAACACTATTACTAAGATACTCTATGTCTGTTTGTATGTTTAATTCTATATTACCCAAATTCATTTAATTGTGCATTTAGATAGTTGAAGACTTCGAGTAAAAAGCTGACTACCACAAAAAAGTTAAAATTATACGAACGGAATCGCGCGTCGCCACTAGTTCCAAATATGCATTATCAGACAACATTATTTTTTCTCATCATATCACTCTTAACTTCTACAAAATAGGGTTCTTATTTGTCTACGTGAGTTGTAATATAAAGTTGTTTTGTATATGTAAAAGGTTGTTTACGTAGGGCGGCATTGTGAATGCAGTTATGCCTGTGACTATGTTTGTTTCTTATCTGTAGGGTTAAAGATATATTGGTGTATAGTTAAGTTGTTAGTGTAGAGAGAGGATAGGACTTTTTTTATAATTAGGCAATGGATAATCTTCTTACTCTTAACTGTTAAACAGTTGTTATTTCACTACACACTAAAATTGATCTTGTGTCGCGAGGATTTTTACAAACGTACGACCAACGGACACAAAGTACAGATGCAAAACAGCTATTTGTGGGTCGCACAAATAATTGTTTTGTGTGGGAATTATACCCACATCCTCTGGATACAGTGATAACGGCATGGGAACCTTCATCATGTTAATTTTGGTATGATAGGTATATATTATTATAATATAGGTGTTTTCAAGACACACACTTGATTTGTACCTAGAGTTTCAAACTTCTTCTTCAGTTTTGGCATATGATCTGGGCGTCTCCGTGCTGTGGAGGGCACGTAAAAATTTGGTCCGGTTGTTGTCAATTAAGATAAAACAGTCGTTAAGTCACGTCAAAGGCCAAAGCTTGAACAACTTTGACACTAGGTTGACCACTAACCATACGATAAGAAGAAGAATATCGCACAAATAACCAAAAATATAGCTCATCCCACTGGCAATCGACCACACCTCGTCTCATTAGTAATATTCCCATGATGTAGTATGCAATACAGTTGAACAAACAACGTGGGCGGAGTCAGGTGCATTGCTTGTACAAATAGTTCAATACTACTTTGACAAAGAATTTGGATTACGTAAACGTTTCTTGTTTTTAGGTGGTTTTTTGAAAGGGAATTTTGTTTGAAGAAGCTGGGTAATGACAATTGACAGATGTAGTCTCGTGTTTTTGTGCAAGATTTTTTTTTATATTATGACAGTATCACTTAATTGTTTATCATAGTTTAGGAAAGAAAACAGGAGATTCTTTTTTGTCTTCTCATTGCTTCGGAAAATATTTTCTGAATTTTCTAAAGCACTTTCTGTTAAGAAACTAAAAAAACGTTTTCCTGCTTCTTTACTCTAGATTCACGATTCTACGCCTGTCTTATGTCCCGGTCCAAAAGCATGAAGAATTTAAAATATTTTCAGAACTACTCATATTCTATGAAAGCTCCCTCGAACTTTAAATATTTCAGCTTTCTGAGAAAAGTGTTTAAAATCAAGAAATGGTCTCTTATGATATTATGACATAATAGCCTAAAGCCTTCCTCGATAAATGTTCTATTCAACACAAAAATATTTTTTCAATTCGAAGCAGTAGTTCCAGAGATTAGTGCGTACAAACAAACAAACAAACTCTACAGCTTTATATTATTAGTGTGGATTATGTGCTGAATACCTTTTCATCCAGAAGACTATGATCACTGAAATTAGGATGTCAGGCTCTCTTGAAATCCTAATTTCAGTGATCATAGTCATCATCCATCATATCGGGAGTGGTTAGATGTACATTGGGCTCTCCCAATGTATATCTCACCACTCCCTTCAATCAGTGAAAGTCAATCATAAGACTTCATAAACACTGATCACTTTCCATCAATCAAACAATCACTCCCAGATGTGACAATACTCTTCAAACTTGCGTAGGTGGAGGGTCAAGCAGTTTCCGAGTTAGCAGCGTAAATACACACTAAATGTCAGCGCTAACTACCGGTAAGTTTTACCTTGTTTAGGTGTTTATTAAACAGTATTGAATTCTTCCGCTATGAAAGTTTTTTAACTCTTGAACTGTAAAATTTATGACACATTATGATCAAATATTAGCGCTTCATTCTTTCATGACAAAAGGAAAGTGACTAAAAAGTCTTTATGACATTCTAAAGAACTGTTAACGAAATAATAAGTACTTCCTTTGAAAGGTGGACTTTCATTATTTTACTCAAACGCTAAATAAAATAAGCATCAAATTTAGAGACATGTTACTTTAAAACATAAAAGAAAATGCGCGACTGATCATTGAAATCATTACTAATACCTTCAGACTCGTATGCTGAATGCTGAATGATTAAGACAGAATGCCAAAATGGAGATTAAAAAAATAGACAGATAAACTTGACACCTAAAACCACGAACGAATACGGATCAGCGAAGAGAAAAGGCTGAAAAGATGGCTTTTGTTCTTTAATAAAATTAATAATAATATATTAACAGACTACTATTATTATACCACAATATCTCAGCATCAATTTATCGACTAACTAAAACCCACGCTTTAAAAAGATCCACTCCATAATAAAATTAACAGCTCTAATGATTCTCTTTCACACATCAAACCACCGGATATCTACACTACGTCATTCCCAAAACATGCTACAATTTATATTCAAACATCTTTAATAAATTCCCAAATAAAAAGTCGATTACTAATCGATTATTCCGATTTCCGATTCGAAATATCGATTTCCGAAATTATTAGCACCGATTCCATTCGGTTAATTACGACGGCCTACATCGATAGCCAATTATATCGATTAACACACTAATAATCGTTATCGGTAGGTTGATTAGGGCTTATCGTGTTAACTATCTATAAGAGATGCTTCCGCAAAGCCATTTATAGTAAACGATTTTGATCGGGGACCGATATTCGTAGGTGTGTTGTTAGGTAGTCGTGGATAGTAAGTATATTATTTGAAGTGAATTGTACTGTAGTAAATAAAACGGCTTAATTCGACAGCTTTTATTATAACTTAATGTATTCTATTGTATTCTTTGTTAAAATATTTTTAGTAAATCTTGCAGAATAATTAAATTGCTCTTAACACTTTTATTTTTGTATATACAAATATATTGTGTACTAGATAAAACATAAAAAGTTAATGTTTTTACTCTCTAAATTAATAAAGCAAATAATTGAAACAAATAATATACTTTTTTTTAATAGCGAGTTATTTTCAGCAATTTCAAAATAAAATCAGCGTACGTCATATATTTTGGAGACATATCATAAAGATTTCCTACTAGTCGTTCCGATATATCGTAGGGTGTAAGCGAGAGTAATTTTCCAATAAAATTGAGTCGTGTTAATTGGCAAATGTTAAATAGTTATATCCGATGTATTTGGAGTAAGGAAATGATTTAGATAAACTGTTGATTTCACATCAAATGCATGTTCTCATCTTAATAGCTATCAGGTAATATTTAGATCATAACTGTCACACAGCTGGGCAATGGGCATACAATTACTAGCCGTATGAGATAATCTCCTTATGATAAAAACAATAAGAATATGTGCAATTAGTATGTTAAAATTTAATTTTAGTTTTTAGTAATAAATTTTAAAACTTTATATCGAGTCTACTTTCCATATAGAGCCTTTTTCATTACTTTAGAAAATGAGGACAAAATTTGGCTACTTTGAAAAACGCACAAACAACGAACGTTAAACATTGAAATTTTTACAACTAGCGTTTTAATTACTCCCTTATTAATTTGTCCAGAGCGAAATCGCAGTACAAAATCTCCCTTCAAAAGTTATTCTAAACATCAAAAAAATCAATAGCAGCAGAAATCCTCAACAAAACCAAAAGTCGTTAGCCCATCCTAATCCTGGAAGGCCAAAGGAAAATATCAGCGCGGTGGTAACGAAACTAAGTAATTTTGATAGCTCGCACGTGACCCGCGTTATAATGTACTAAGTCTATTGGGAAAGATAAACTTGCGGTTTGAAGAACCGAGTTTTAGGATACTTTAGTTATTGTTACGACTGTTAAAGTAGGTAAGGTAGAATGTATTATTAGGTAATTATAATATTTTAAAGCGTGAGTGTAATTGCCACTAGTCTACTCCCAGAATGAGTATAGAGAATACTGGTGAAGGTCACCACGCTTTTATTAATGCGTCGGGAGATCGTGGGCTCGATTCACAAACAGGACAATTATTTTTTTTTGTGCGATCTACATACGCTTACGCTGTAAAATATTGTAATTGCCAAATAATACATTCTTAACCTTACCTACTTCAATAGTCGTAACAATCTACCTAAACCTACTTAAACAGTACTATAATAAGGAATTTTAGGTAGCTGCGAGGTAACTTGACAGTAAATAAGCCAAGTGCTCATCAAAAATTCGTGTCAAACATCCACAGCTGGTCAGGTCGGAAACATCATCACACTACACATCGTTACGGCTAACTCGTAGAGCACACAGCAGAGTTCACTTACATGCCACAAACTTCAGACGTTGGCCTAACGAACGTGGCTACAGACGGGCGGGTAGAATGTTACATTTCCTTGGTCTTTTCGAATTGCTTATTGAATCCTACTAATATTTGTTACTCTTTCACACAAATACTACTGAATCGATTACGATGAAATTTTGCTATATAAAAATATCATTTTGATTTTGTTTGTTTTCATTGATAACTAATTGTACATCCTGCCAATACTAATTATCTATAACTACGTAGGTCTATAGACCGACTTGTATAGAAATCATCCAGGTTATGGCCCGTTATACATACTGGGTGAGATACAAAACTCCGGGATACTATTACGAATATTATAATTGACGTTTAGTCTATATCACTGATTGTTGGCAGCTCCTCGCACGATCAATTATTGTAATAACCACATTGTAAAACATTTGGCGATTGAAAAGAGTGACCGTGAGTTTCTCGCTAGCTCTTCTCATAAGGCTCTACCCTCTTTCCAAGCTAGTGGTAGATTTAGCAATTGTGACGACCATTATAAGTGTCAATATTTGACCTAAATGAATAAATGATTTGATTTTGATATTAGAAATAAGCAAAACGCCTGGCAATTGTGACCGATGCCGACAGACGCCTATTTCTCATATGGTTGTGGTAACAAAACTGTGCTAGATTGTCAACGATATTGCTAAAATGACTAACAAAGACATTTTGTTCCCATAAAATAATACATGTTGAAACAAAACCAAGCCCAACCGTTACTAAAACGCAGATTTCTCTAATTCCATACAAAATGAAAACCAGCTATAATTAATATCATCTCATTATCATACGATTATCAAGAGTATCAATCAGAGTGATTAAGCAAGCGCCTTCAAAGCCATTTTGTATCAAATACACAACACCATTTATCACTGATACCCTAAAACTGCCATTTTAAATGTAAATATATACTTATTTTATTTTAAGGCACTCGGTAGTTAAGTAAGCCAAGTTTTTTCAAATCTCGTGTTTGAGTTATTAAAGCGTATTCTTTAAGATAGAAAAAGGTTATTGAAAGGAAAATAGTGACCTTAAGGTCAAATATTTATTGCATATAATTATATATATTGCGGTTGATTCAAACTTGGGAAGAATGGAATTTTATGTCTGAGTTTAAAAAAACTTTGTTCTATTTCATACATAAATACATTAAAAGGTTCTACGTCAACATACATAAATTAAGGGGTAGCATTAGTATATTGTTTTAGATATCTATAAAATGCATTCGTTTGGCTGACCAACAAGCTGAAACACAGAAATATAGGGGTACATAAGTAAAGTGAAGGTATCTAACACTTAAGATATCAAGCAAACTGAACAAAAAAAATACAAGTTATTTCGAGA
This sequence comes from Anticarsia gemmatalis, assembly GCF_050436995.1. Lineage (NCBI taxonomy): Eukaryota > Metazoa > Arthropoda > Insecta > Lepidoptera > Erebidae > Anticarsia > Anticarsia gemmatalis. The sequence goes on along the minus strand of NC_134767.1, from coordinate 8,763,360 downwards.
ACTTGGCTCTTTTTCACATAATCGTTTTAAGTATATAACTAAAAACAAAACTAATTTATATTTTGCTCTGATTTGTCACAGTCAATTCATTATAGCAACAAGGCCGCCCATTGGTCGCATATAAATTGTCTAATCATACAAGTTGTTGAATTTAAAACGTTATAAATATACTAGTAGTGCCGAACAGTTTCCCTCGCGTTTTTATTGATAATTCCTCTTCTGAAAGTAAAAAAGTTAACCTCTAAGTTTTTGTTATGTATGTGGCTATAATAATTAGAAAGATATTTGGAATTTCTACTACGAGTTTCAGAGATTAGCGCGCACAAATAAACCAACAAATAACCTCTTCAACTTTGCTATTGCATTCAATGTTATTGCCCATGACTTTGCTCGCGTGTGCTATTTTTAAGTAAACTTAACCCAAAGGGAAAGAATTAATAAAATACTCTTGAAATTTTCATCTAAATAGGTTCTGTAGTTTTGGAGGAAAAACGTAACATACAAACACACATTCTAGCAGAAATAGTTTTAAATTACGACTCGTTTTGTAAGCAATTGTTGCCTTCTAAACGTTGATTGAAAATGTCCATATTTTGACGTCGCCTCGAGTTTTTTCGAACTAATTTGACCGATTTTGACATGATTAGAACTTATTATTGGTGTTATTTATTATGTATTTTATTATAGCAACAGATTGGGAATAGATAATTGAAATGGAATACAATGAATGAGCTTTGTTGTGCCGTATATTATGTTAATTGGATCGCTGAGTGTAATAGTAATAAATTAGAGACATGCTATATATAACGGCAAATTACATCATGGTTGTTGATTGCTCCTTTTTATCTTTAGGGTTATCTTAAAAAATATCTGAGTCTTATGTTATATCTGTGGAAGATGATGTAGGCAGAGGTACCTCTCGCCACTTATAATGTAAGTTCCATGTTCCCATATACCGTTGCCAAACTCTTCGATACTATTGATAATATTTTAATATGAATAAGAAAAGCCTAGTAGCACTTTTCCCGGCCTAGAACCTCTTAATCAGCAGTTGCACACACTACCGTTAAAACTAGTGGCACTTAAAATAATCGCCGGTCAGTTTTTCATACACAATTTGATGAAAGATATTCCATTGAAATAGTGGATTTTCTTCAAAGATAATACTAGTTTAAACGCCCGTCTGTACCGGCCAAAGACTTGTAAATGAACTCAAGCCAAATGTTTGACGTCGATACAAAGAAACGAACACACAAACACTAGCACCACGCGACACTACACAAATACACAATATTTGTGTACCTTTGTGTACTTTCTGTGTACTTTTGTGTACTGTGTACTTTGATACACAGTTATTAGTGGCTTATTAAAGGGAAATCATAGGTTAAGTGTTTGTTCCGGTAAAATAAAGTAAATGACTGACCAGTTTTGTTGTTTTAAAGGTCGATTATTTTTATTGATTTCCTTGATTTTAGCGCCTATAGCCATTGGTATCTTGCTGTGTTTGTTCACAGACAACCTGTTCGATAAAAGTTTAAAGTGGTAAAGCACAAAATAAAGATCAATGTCTGAAGATATTTTTGCTACTTTGAAGCCCCTATGAGCTACATACAACCATGGCATTCCTAGGAAAAAGACATCAAATTAATACATATATAATAATTAACCAGCTAAGTGAATACAGTTTGAACAACTAAGCTAAATTGGATAATTATTTTTCAAAATGTTTGTAATTGTCGTCACTAGGTTTCTATGGGATCGATGGGATCAAAAATCCCACGGGATTGAAATCAACGAAATAATATTGTACTATACTCAGTTGATTACAATTTTCTTGCTAAGGCATTCAGACTTTTTAAGGCTCGATTTTTCCAAAATATGATAACTTTTAGACAGATAACGTTAAAAAGAAATCCCACCCAAAAACGACAAAGTTTTCTTTCAATTAGGTCTTTGGCTTCAAAACAATTGGACTTGACTACACACTAACTACTTTGGCGTCAAAACACGAAACGGGCTTCACTACATACTAACTAGGAAGAAAATAAAAATTACATCTAATACAATGTAAGTCTTGAGTCATCATCAAAACGAACAAAGGACATTGTACATTTTAACTTAAAAGTAAAAATACATCTTTCTTAGTCCCGTTTTATTTTCTTTATCAAATTAAACAACTTGACTCAAGTACTGTTGTACAAACGGTTACAAAGAAATGTCAAGTTTACTTCATTTTAAAACGCGTCGTTGTAGAAATCTAATTTAAAACTCGTGGTGGACTAAAAATATATGAGTTGAGCTCTCAAGATCGGTATAAGCTGGTCTCTAAGTCATTTTTCCTCTTATAGAATGTATAATAATGTCTTGTTGGTCTGGAGTATGATACAGTTTTGTAGTGCTTTCTAAACTTTACTTTGCCAGAAATTTTAACTATTATTATTTAATATCTAAATATTGTATAAGTAAATTTTTGTTTTTTATCAATAACGCTCGCCGTATCTAAGAGCCTGTGATACAGGATTTATTTATCCTAATACAGGCTCCCTATGTTTTTATTATGTACCTACCTAATATTCTAACTATAAGACTTATATTAAACTTTATGTATTAATTTATTTGAATAAATTGAAAATTGAAATTGAAATTGAATAAATAAAGTTGTTCAAGCCACCCGAAACCCTTTGACATGGCTTAACGACTGTTATCTTAATTGACAACAATCGGGACCGACTTTTAACGCGCCCTCCGAAGCACGGAGACGCCCAGTTCAAATACCACTATGCGGTCACCCATCTAAGTAATAACCGCGCCAATGGTTGCTTAACCCACTGATCGTTTACCGACCGGTGAGCGCAACTGGCTATGGGCGCCTCTAATAAGAATATATGAGTTGAACTCTCAAGATCGGTATAAGCTGGTCTCCAAGTCATTCTTCCTCTTATAGTATGTATCGTCGTCAACCTAGTATCAAACTAGATCAAGCCACCCGAAACCCTTTGAGACGGCTTAACGACTGTTATTTTAACAACCCTCAAGCCCTCCGGAGCACGGGAAGGCCCAGTTCATATACTACTACGCTATCAATTTCTAGTATTAGTAGACTTGTAGTACCTAAAATTAGCGCGTTCAAACAAACAAACATTTTTTTTAGCTCTATTTTATTAGAAAGAATGACAAGACCAGCTTTCAACATAAGTATATAATATCTAGATATTCTGATATCGTGTTATATGATATCAATTATTGAAAGTGACAAGCAATAAGGAGTTTCCCTTGCGGAAGAACTTGTGAAATTAACAACATTCCCTATAGACGTGTTATATCTTTATTTACTTATAGATGCTTCTTCCAATAAACCAATCAAGTATTTTATTTATCGTATGGTCAATCTAGTGTTTAATTTGTTTAAGCTACTCGAAAGGCATGGCTTAACGACAGTTACCTTAATTGAAACCAAAAAGGACCGGCTTTATAGTGTCTCCTAGATACACGGAGACGCTCAGCTCAAATACTATTTAGAGGCCACCCATCTATGGCATGTCTACGCTAATGGCGCTTAACCCATTGATTGTTTGACGCACGGTGAACGCAATCAGCGATGAAGGCCTAACACTGATCAAAACTGTTTTTAAAGAAATGCCTTAATGAAACATGAAAGCCTTGCATAGTAGAGGGACAGTAGAATGTAAAATTTATTTATTTAAGTGCATTATATGACATTTGCGTAAAAAATAAAAAAAAAACATACATTTAACATACACAAAGTATTAAACATCACACTACAACATAAATTTAAAATCTCATACAAACATACATACAAAAAATTACTTGGCAAGTTACTGAAAAGCGTTAACTATGTCACTATACCGAAACCAATTTGTACTGCAAAACTGACAACAACCTGCAACATTATAACCCAGCCGAAATAAATAGGTCATTGTACCCGACGTACTAAACAGACATGAGATTACCTCTCTATTTGGCTAGCTTATCTTCGGCTGCAGCAATGCCAAAGATTAAAGCGATAAGTAGATGGGAAAGTTTGATAACGTTGTACGAAATTCGTAGCAAAATGGTTTATTTTGTGCATCCGATGTTTTTGTTTAAAGGCAAATAGATTAAGTTGAATACTTGCCAAGATTTTTGGTTGCAGTAACTGTTATAGACTTTGCTCTTATTTAAGTGTTGAAGAATAATGTAAACGGATTGCAACGAATAGAAAACAAATATTTTTTTATACCCTGAGGGACGATTTTTTTTTTAAGTCTTAGATATAAATTACAATGTTTAGTTTTAGATATAAAAATTTATATCTAAAACCACTAGTCTTATCAGCGCCTCTAGCGGGCGTCGTAAGAACAATTTTGTAGTACTTATTAGATGTCAAATTGTTGATACTCGGGTATACATGTTACCGATAAAACTAGTTTACAATTTTAGCGCTCCCGATTTGGTTGTTTTGTCAAACGGTATTGTGTGTTTATACATATCCATCCAATGGTTATTACGTAATGCTGGAACATACAGACAAACAGGCTGAAAATTTATTGATTGCAGACTTAATATCAGTATCCGTTACTTAAAATCCCTCGATGGTTTTCTCTCTAATACAGTTCTACAGATTTGTTATATGTTTAGATTGAAAAAACGCATTTATACTGAACATATTTAAAACATCTTCAAAAAAATTACTTCACTCAACAAACCGACCAACAAAAGAACGTACTAATCGTCGCGTCTGTACAATAATCTGTCTGAGAGAGTCAGGCGTGTCAAATTAAACAAATCCGGCTAGAGTTATGACAATATTTGTGTGGGGCCAACAGAGCAACCGTGGACTCGTGTTTGATGTTAGACTATTATAATTGTTCCGTCTTATACTGAGAATTGCTTGTAACGGACACGTGGCTTCTTTGTTTTTTAACAGCTAGATAGTTCAGTGGTACAAGTATTGGCTTCAATGAGTTAAAGCGTTTAAAAGTTGAAATACCACTGTAAACGGGCCCAGCGCTTGATTTTTTAGTTGTTTTTAATGCAATGTTTCAGGACATAACCCGCGAAATATATTTTAGCCAAATCGGCTTAGACATATAGATTTAGGTATATGTAGAAAAACCAACTGTAACGAAAAAGATTATTATTGGAAATAACCCCAACAACTACTACAAACTTGTTTAAAAAATCTAAATCAAACTTACACCTCGTGATCAGTAAGTATTGACACTTTATAAACGGCAACCCATCTATAAGCAATCCGCGTCAAATGCGTTCGTAATTGATCAGGAGGGTAAGCAACTATGCTTACCCTCCTGATCAATTACGAACGCATTTATGCATTTCTACAAACATTTCTTATTCACCTCTTACTTTCCACTATAAGTCAACTACATTCCACAGTACTTATCACTACCACTAAAAGAGATTCATCAAAAATAAAATTTAAAACATACCAAGTTTGTAGAAAACTTTATTACACCATAACCAATTCACTCTGAGGCAATTTTCCCCTAGAATCAAGACCTCGAAAGCCTCGCTAATCCAATAAGACATCACAGAAAAGAATTTTCAGTCGAGAATTTTCCAATTTCATGAAGCCAAAGGTATTTTTCTGTAGTCCAACAACTTTGTAGAGAGCCTTCATAGTAAAATTCTAAGGTACTGAAAGTACATAAAATTGAGATTTTTTTACATCAGTGACTTGCAGGCTTATGCAGCTAACAGTGGCGTGTTTGTTACACCTACTTAACTTTAGAAATACACAGGACTATCAATTATAATTAAGAAAAATCGTGCATGCTACAGCTCTCTACTAATTTGTCGGACTATAGTTGAGGGTAGATCGAAATTTTTGTAATTAAGTCACACTCTGCAGGTGACAGAAATCGATTTGAATTAGATTAAGGTGTTTTAAATACGGTGACGTTTTTATTAGTTTTTCTCTTGAGATGGAAAATTGAATGATTAGTGCTTTTGATAAGGTTAGTACTGCATTGCTACTTAGTGAGGTATGTCATGGTTTAACAAGGTCACCCATCTTATATTTGACTTCAGAGACGTTGTATAACACCGATATTGCATTGTAGTAATTTCAGTGCAAGTTTGTGTAATTTCATTCCCAAAATTAATTCCGCTACAGTCTATTTTTCTTTTGCTTAGAGATAAACAGGCAGCTCCAACGAGACTTGGCAATTATTTAGAGAATATTTTTGGTGGAATGGTTGTTTACTCGACCTGGGAGTTGAACCCGAGAACTTGTGTTCACTACTACCCAGATACAGAGAGATTTATTAAAATAAATTTATCAAAATCTGTAATTCCATTTTCAATAAAACCAGTTCAACATCATCGTAACCCAATTTCAGAATCAATTGTCAGATTGTATGTCTGTTTGTTTGTTTGTGTGTTCACAGATATCGTGTGTGTAAATAGAGGGATGTATTCGATTAATGCACCGCACGGCTCATATTTCAGATTGAGGTCAGATTTTTTTTGTTTTTCCTTTGAACATGATGGCGGAAAATATGGGTTTTTTGTGCCTAGTTTTGATATAGGGTGTGGTGTAAAGATTGTGATCTTTTAGGTATTAATTTTACAAGATGAATATGATAATAAAGAGTAAAATTGCAATTTAATTTTGTTTAGTTGTGTTAGACCAGTATAATCATGCATTTTTCATCGATCGAATATAAGTATTGAAACTGAAGCTATACGGTAAAATACAGATCTATACTTGTATAAATTCGTTACATAATAGAAATGAAAACTTGAATGTTAATCGTCTTGATCCACTCCGTATAATTAGATGGCACTTTTTGACCATACAACGGGTTTCCGTATTAGGTCGGGGAAAAAGTCTTTTCGCATTATAGTATGTATGAACTTGTAACAAAATCTCTTTGGCTTCAAGAATCACAAATGAGTAGACGGTTCATTAGGTTTCTTTCAGTGAGCTCGTGAGGTACCCAAATATCTGGCATTTTTGTGTAGAGAAAAGGTTTTATTACAAGTGCATACATAGTATAATGCGAAAAGACTTTTTCCCCGACCTAATATAAGAAGAGATGATTCGAAAACATCAGTCAGAACTTATTAAGGTTGCAACTAAGAGATCAGTCTAACAAAATATTCCTCACACCTGGGATTACTTTTAATTACGATTTATCATACAAATTGAAGATAAACTTTTAACTCAAAAAAACAAAGTTACATACTTAGCAAATAAAATTACCAATTTAGTTCGCTCTGCAAACTAGATTGAAAAACTCGAAAGCCTTAGAGAGTACTTTAAAAACTCATTTTCTTAAAAACCAAAAACTAAAATGTTTGAATTTGTATTACGATTGGACCATTGCTATTATTAAGAAAAGGCTATTACTTAGAATAATCTTTACGCAAAAATTACTGCGACAAAATTTGTCTTTTAAGGTGAGTATGCATTAGTGAACACATTAGGAATGCCTTATTGCGGATGACGCGACTTGCTACATATGGTGTGGTTAGGCTTTGCATAAAAAATGGCATGTCTGGTCAAAAACTTGTTCTATTATACAGAATATACATATTTTTTTATATAGCCCTACACCGTAATTGTTTGATCACTCCTCATTTTATTATTTTGTTTTGATAGTGAGCAATTGATGATGAGTTTTCATTTTAGTTCTTATTCATAGGAGTTTCGTGTAAATGAATTTCTGTCTTAACTTTAGCTCGTTATTTATAGTAAAAAACAGTTTAAGGATCCAAATAAATTGGAAATATTTTTATTTATTTCCAGTATTCGTCGGAAAAGTGATTGGTCGTTCAAGCACACGCATGTCAGGCTTTGTTCAGGCTTGTTTCAGCATCAATTGACCTAGCCGAACAGCAAAACCAAATATATGTAGATAGACCCAATCGGCACAAACCGAACAAGTGAGTCGAGTAGAATTTGTTGTTCGACAGAAGCCGAACCGAACGTGCCGAGCCGAAAATATGCGTAGCAAGTCGCACGCATTGTTTACAGCAATGACGTTGCTTTTAAGCACCTTCGCCAATGTGTACACACACTTAGACACAAAAAGCTCTAGATTTAAGAACACTAACATTTCTCATTAACCAGATTGAGTTGAATCGCACAGTTTTTAGACAAACTCATTATTTTAAGTAAATGACAATTACCACAGCTTAGTACGAGGTTTTTTGTACAAGAATAAGATTTGTATTTACAGAGAATAAAGATATATTGTTGTAATGATTACTAGACATTTAGTGTAGGCAATTTGATTCCCACTCTGGGCAAATTTATTTTTTATACCTATTAGTGCTAATTATATTAAAAGTTTTATGGCTGTATGTTTATACTTTGTTCGCGTATTAGGTCTCACATACTGTCTTTAATTGGATTATTTAACTGAACAAATGTATCTATTAGACATAATTTTATAAATACTTAAGTCTGTTTGTCTGTCTGTTAGTTCTGTTACATAGTAGTACCTAAACTTCTGAACCAATTTTTACAAAATATTAACATTAGGATAGCTGAAAACCCGAGGTCAAATATGCATGGACTAAGATAGTATAATACCTACCAAGATTTACAAGATCTGACGACCTCAAAATCTCAAAAGTTAACTTCGCTAGTTCAGTACCTTAAGCTTTCATTATGAAATAAAACTAAAAGCATAACACATAAAATACACTATAAACCAGTACACAACAGGTACAGCTGAGTACATTATAACTACATAGTATAAAGCAAAGTCGCTTTCCCGCGTCTGTCCCTATGTCTGTTTGTATGTATGCTTAGATCTTTAAAACTACTCAATAGATTTTGATGCAGCTTTTTTTAATAGAGAGAACGTTTCAAAACGATTCTTTTTATGTATCAAAACATGCTAAATATATTAAAAAACCACTGTTAATTACAAGGTTTCTAATGTGAAGTCGTAAATTAACACATTTTTTTGCGTTTTCATTGCAAATGCTCGCTCAACTCTACGAGATAGATCAAAATCAATCATCCCCCAGCATATACAATAGGTCATTAAAGGTAAACTTTTATTTTTCTTAAGTTATACGCGAAACTGTAGTGCAGAGAGACATGAGTGAGTGTGAGGTTTCCGAAGTTTGAGCGAAGTGGAGGAGAAAGACCAGGAAAGCTGACCCCACCACCATATGGGACTCATAGCATGGAAGAGAGAGATACGCGAGCGAAGCCGCGCGGGTCTACTAGTAAGAAAATACAAAGATAACTGCATTACCTGCACTAAGCACTTTTACTGAAACCTCCTTTATAAACCTTCAGTGCTACTTAAACTATACTCCAGAACACTCGGTTATTATGAAGATGTAAAAAAGATAATATTACCCTCTCAAGTAAGAGATAACCGAGATATTCTAACAGAATTGTCTGAGATTTTTATAGAAATAGAAGTGCATTTGAGCTTATGATTGTAATGTGAACCTTTGGTTGAACACGGTTTGGTAGGTTCGAATCTCATTTAAGACATCTGAGTCTCTATTTAAAATTGTTTATATATATAGACTAGCGGACCCGACAGACGTTGTCCTGACTACACGTTACTAATAAATTAAAAATTAACTAAAAAAACATTGTCCAGTGGTCATAATTGTGAATCTAAACCATTCTCAGATCCCCTTGAACAAACACAAAAATTTTATCAAAATCGGTCCAGTCGTTTAAGAGAAGTTCAGGGACATACACACTTACAGAAGAATTATATATATAAAGATTATGTTTATCAGTTGTCTTTGTTACTACAATACAAGTTCTGATTAGTTTAGAATCAACGGTATGAGACACTTGTTAAATTGTCTTTGGGTAATTGATACGAGCTACGATGAGTAGCAAAAATAATACATTTGGTGGCTATAAAATCTTTGACAATACATTAACAATGAGAATAGAAAAATACACCTTCAAAATTTATCACAAAATTACTTTCATCTCAAAACAAAACAGAAACCCAAAAAGAAACTGCAAAAATAATCAGCTACTATATTTACAAGTACTTTTAAAACGCGATAAAACTTTCTAGTGAAATACGTATTTTACCTGAGAATCGCCCTGGAGAATTACTTATCCAGACTAAAATGTAGCCTGCATTCTCCCCAGCTGTATGAGGTTTTATAATTCATGGCCATCGTCTCTCCGAGCGATTTTATTCCGCTGAATATTGCACAATCCTGTCGAGTTTTTTTAATTTATGAGTGCTACTCATAATATTCTCGATTGTAATTTCTTTTGAGTGAGTGATTGTTTTATGTAATGATTAGGATGGCCATTAGCATCGTCGTGAGTTCTAAACGCAATCAGAAAGACTATTTGAGCGAAGGAGTATATATTATTATGTTTTACCTTAAATATAACAGGGTGCAATGTACTAACTGTTTACTAGTTATAAATAGGACTGCAAGCGTGGGAAGTTTGATGTTCAAAGTTAAAAGACATATTTGTGTGATAAGAAAATAATAACCATGTGACTCTGCATTAGTACCTATGTTTAGCGACAGCTGTCATCAGGAATAAAGACGAATTTCTGACCAAAAATATTCTAAATCTTTTAAGCAAACAATATTTCCTTGTTATACACATATAACCTTCAAATCCCTAGGCTTTGGAAGCCTTCATTTTGAAACATAAACTCGCAAAAATCTAATCCAATGTAGTAAGCCTAGTGGCTTGAATGAAATTATACGAACAAATATTTCACTATAGCCTTACAACTCATAATTGTTCAGTTTAAATTAAAAATAAAACATCCCACTTCTAAACCATCTTTCAAGACTTTAATAACCACAAGTGTAAATATAATTGCTACACCAAGAAAATCAGCCAAAAAAATCCGATCCCCAAATGAACAAATTCACCAAAAAATGATCGCTGGAACACTTTTCCGATTCTAAAACCAGGCTATTAGCGAACATGCCTTTACATAAGTAAGTAATAAGTTAAATTTGTTCAGCGATCAACGGATGATTTGTGGTGAAACTTTTCAAGGAGAAATTCTTTTCTCTTTAACTTGTTTTAAGGATTTCTGGTACGATAATGAGGCGAACAATTTAAAGTTTATGTTGTTGAACGATTATTGAGAGTTGAGTGTGGTTTGAGTTTTTGCGTTTGATGTTTTACAAGTGGCTTTGGTCTCTGCCTACCCCTACGGAAAAAGGGCGTGGTATTATGTACCTATGTTTTACAATTTTAGTTTAGTTTTTAGTTTTTCACACCTTCCTGTTTTAATGGCCAGCGTGGCGGACTTCAGGTCTAACCTATCCCTCATTCGGGAGGTATCACTTGTCCAGCAGTGGGACAGCCATGGTTTAAAAAAAAAATAAGGTATATCTTAATAAGTTATAAGATCAACAATATGCGCCGAAATACAAGGTAAGATGTTTGATCGGGATAATAACCTTGATTTTGATAATAATTGAAAAACTTATAAGTTATGAAATTTTTTTAACCGTAAACAAAATTTGTAATTTACCAATTTTGAACGTAAAAAAACTTCACTTCACTAAACTGCCAGTTACATGTTACAAAGCGTAATATTCCTAGAATTTTGTAAATTTTCGAAAAAGCTGAATATAAAGTAAAAAGTAGAGAGTATGAGAGCCGTGTAAAACATAGCGAGCGTTAGAGTGAAGTGTGTCGATATAATTAAGTGCTGTCGGGAGCGTACGCAAAATGTGTAACGAACTGTATTGATACCGTGTGTGGCGCGAGTTATAGGAGAAAGCGATTTTTGTTGGACAATAAAGCTGTAAAATACATAATTGAAAAAGGTAAAGGTATTTCTACCTTTGTATTTTTCAGCTTTATGCAATGTCATGTGTCCGGTGTGAATAGATTCTTAGTATCTTGATTATAAGCAGAATTTGTATTTGTGATAGTTCTTACTTATCTCTTGGATTACCAATTTTATTAGGCAAATATTTGCATCCTATTAGAAGAGCAGTGATTGTCCACAAAACTTAAAATGGATTTAAATGAATAAAGTAGTTAGTCAACTTAGTTATAATGAGCCATTTTCGGGGTAAATCAATCAGGGTAAATCTTAGCTTAGGTTTTAAATAGAGACGGTGTTTTCCTTAAGATACTTAAGTAGTTTTTTCCATTCATTACAAGTTAAACCCAAACGCAATACACCATTAACATGAATATTTTCACTCATCGCTGTATGTTCATAAGTTGGGCCACCCAAGCTATCTTATTTACAGACACGCTTGATTTTTTTCCGTGTAAACGAAAGATCTCTTGTAAAAGCGGTGATTACCTCACGGCACTACACAAATGTACTAAATAAACCTTGTCTCTTGTAGTTAGGAACGAAATAAACAATCACTAGCGTCTTGTAAGGAAAAATACTGAATTATTCTAAAAATAGGCAGGTATTTTCTACCTTTACATTGTTTTAGCAACAGAGTAAAACAAGTTTGTTAAGCATTTTATACACGTGTACTCACACGACAATGAATGTCCTACTAATCTTATAAATGCGAAAGTTTGTGAGTTTGTATGTATGGATGTTTGTTACGCTTTCACGCAAATACTACTGCTCCGATTACGTAAAAATTTGGTATGTAGATAGCTGAAGACCCAGAATTACACATAGGCTATTTTTATCCCGGAGTTCCCGAGAGATAGGGATTTACGCGAGAAGGGTTTCCACGCAGACGAAGTCACGGCCGTCCTCTAGTATGCATATAAAACTCTTTCACTACTGAGTGACTGACTGACTGATGGACAACGTACAGCCAAAACTACTGAGCGTAGAAACTCGAATTTGGCTTTAAAGATTCCTTAGGAAGTGTAGAAGAGCACGCAGAGGGGATTTTTTGAAAGTCGCCACCGAAGGGGATATAATTCCATACGGGCTAAGCCGCGGGCAAAATCTTCGATCTTAATTCATTGCCCTGCTAAGTTTTATCAAAATCGTAGACGCCGTTTTGACAAGAAGAATGACAAACAAACCATTCAGACGTTATTAGTATAGAGACTTTTGAAATGATGGAATTAAAATCAGCCTGAAGAATTCAAGTAAAGACTAGAGTCCAGCAGTGGGAATAAAATATATAAAATGACTTACATTAATAACATAACTTTGTACAGACTAATATAAGTGTGGTGTAACAAAATAAATAGCATTGTCGTCGCGTGGACATTTTACTCCCAAGAGTGAAATAACTCATGCAGCTGTGTTTTGAGCTCCTGGTCAAATGCGACTGGAGACTCAGTTGAAAAAGGGCTTATGATGACGTAGAGGTATGGTTACTTACGACGTTATTACTCTATAGTGAGTTTGCAAAATCTGAATACAAATTAAAATACCGAGGAATTTCAATTCATTTGTATCTAAATTTAAAAAATAAACATATACCCGGGTATGTGACTGTCTTTCAGATTTATAAACTTGCTCATAATCATAATCAACGGAACTGCGAGTTTGATTGAAAAATCCAAATCATTAACTAAGAAAATCACTTGTCTAGGGAATCGAATCCGGGACATTCTGGTCCAGAGTTGCGACCTCATACAGAACTCACACGTTACTAATTAAAAAAATCTTCGTGAAAGTTCATACTTACAAAAAGAAATTCCTTCAAACTTAAAACTAAAAAATGTTCACCACCCCAAAACAAACTGAACCACTACAAATTGCCCCACACGGGAATACACCCGGCTATCTGCGACAGTGTTATTAAACAAGCGGACTGTCAATTTGCTAAACACTCGCTCCCCGGGGAGGGATAGATGACGTCATAACTTGTGTTACGTCACACCATGCGGTTAGTTCACAATTTATTGGCACTCTTTGAAATATTTCTTTTTTAGTTTTTTGAAAATAAAATTTATGTTTTGCGTTTTTTTTATTGTAGTAGGCGCGATAAACTATTGACTAATCTCGTGTATATTTATACTGTTACGGCTAAGCGGCTGAGCCGATTAAAATAAAATTTACTTAATGATAATTGAAGCTCCGAGGTAGATTGACTGCCTCCGTGGCGCAGTGGTTTAGGTCACCACGCCAACACCACTGCGTCGGGAGGTCGTGGGTTCGATTCCCACACGGAACAATTATTTGTGCGATCCACAAATAATTGTTTCGGGTCTGGTTGTGCTTTGTGTCCGTTGTTTGTATGTTTGTAAAAGTCCCCGCGACACAAGAGCAATTCTTAGTGCGGGAGTTGTCTTTTTAAAGAAAGAAAAAAAAAGATTATCTTGGTGGTATATCTTCGACAGGTGATCATGAAGTCTCGGGTTCGATTTCTGGTTCGAGCAAGGGAATATTGAGCCTTTTTTTTCTACATATTAGAATGTTTCTGAATCGTAGCCCGGAGTTTGGTTACGTAGCCAGTAAATGGCAATAGGCTCGTCCCCAATCACATAGAACTAACATTGTCAATGGCTAAACATACTATTGTGTGTGTGTATTACACCTCTGCCTACACCTTTAGATATAACAGGCGTCATATTATGTGTGCATGCCTTAGCCTAAGGCTATTCAAAGCTCCCAAAACACTGTCACAACAGTTGAATGAAAAACAGTTGCCCTAAAAGCCTTAAAAAGGGTATTAATAACTAAAAGTAATGTAGATTTAACCGATAAACCGTTTAAACGTTTATTTTAACTAAACAATGACTAAGTTATATTCTTTAAGTTAACAAACATACATACATAATCGTTATTAGTGGAGTTTGGGTTAAAACCTGTGTTTTTTGTAACATCATCCTATTAAACAAACGGGTGCGGTAGGAAGGAAATGCTTTAAACTATCATTGTTAGTGTGGCTATGAAAACAGCGATTGATAAAAAAATTTAAAGATAAAGATTTGTAGTAGATATTTAAATTAAGGCTTCATATTATTTTTTATCATGTTTTCAAATATTTCGGTCAAAATTATTAAAGTTAAATATTTTTCAAACAAAAATTATCCCGCCGAATGCAGGTTACAAAAAAAGCTACTAACGACGGACATTTTCGTCCAGTAGACGATATGGGGTTTTAATAAAGATTTAATAAGAAAAAAAATCCCAAGACATATTTCGTATTTTTTAATAATACAATAAGACCCGAAGTGATTATATTTGTATCACACAAATATGTCCTCTGCGGGAATTGAACCCACGGCCTCTGTGGTAGTGCTATAGTAGCTTTAAATGTTAGAGACCACATCATCAAAATAGTCTTCAAAAGCAATTCTCTAGAAAATCATTTATAAATTGACTGTACTAAGAAATAACAGCAACTCTTAATGCCGTCTATTTACCCAACCTAAATCACATCAATAAATCTTATAACATTACGAACCCAACACTAATGGGCATAAACACTAAATAAAACCTAACGACCTGGGTTATAACCTAACCCTTTCTGTTCACAAACTAATAGTCTGGGTTCACCGCAGAGTTCAACAGTTGGGAGTCGAATCGTGACCTTTTGACAGTCAATGCACTTTGAAACAATGTTTGTTATTTGCTAAGATAAAGACATTGAAATAGTGTTTGGAATTTGAATATTTGTGAATAGGGTTTGCTATTTATTCTAAATGAAACATGGATTCTATTTTATGAAAAACAGTCTATATTTTTGTATGTTATTCTTTTATAGATAAACTAGCTGACCCACGCAACTTCGCTTGCGTCACATAAGAGAGAATGCGTCGTAATTTTCCCCGTTTTTGTAACATTTCTCGTTGCTACTCCGCTCCTTTTTACAAAGACATTTATCCCAAAGGGAACAATTTTTTTTCAACAGTGTGTTATTCAATCAAACAATCAACTATGCTGGCTATTACACGACCTAATGCAACTTTCTTGTTAACGGTGACTCTGTGGCGCAGTTAAGGTCGCAGGTCGTGGGTTTAATTCCCACACCGAACAATTATTTCTACAATCCACAAATAATTATTTCGGGTCTGATTGCACTTTGTGTCCGTTGTTTGCACGTTTGTAAAAGTCCCCGCGACACAAGAGCGTTTCTTAGGAGTTGACTTTAAAAAACATCTTTCTACTGGTTTTCTAACCCGTTGTTTTCATGGCCCGGTACAGTAGTGGCCACATAAATGCATTGCGGTATGACTTAACACATTCCATGGAGAACGCGCGTCGGCGGTTCAACAAATATTTGATCCTCATTAAAGCTGTGCGCTATTGTTTTAACCCGGTTCATGGTTTATTAGGCCGGGGTTTTAACCTGACAGTGAAGGGTTAAGTAATTTTTTTTTAGTGGTTTTGTTGTGTAGGGTTAATATATTTTAACTAACTTGATATTTATATGGTAGGTAGGTACTTTGGGCGCTAGGTTTGCCTTGGCTTATCCTACCTTAGCAATAAGATATTATTTTTAAAATTTATACGCCTATTTGATGCTAAAATTTTGCGCATTACCTTTGTATCCCTAGAAATCAAAGCTGAAAATTAATTTTAGTAATACTAGTCAAATACATTATTATTTGTTTTTGATTAGCCACATTCCCTGGGAAAGTTGAAACTGTGCATGAAACTGCGAGTCCTAGTTGTATTGTATGGTTTTTATACATCTACTAGCTGACCCGGCAAACATTGTCTTGCCGTATAAATAAAAAAAAAGTGTCACTTAGGGGTATGAAAAATAGATGTTGGCCGATTCTCAAACCTACTCAATATGCTCACAAAATTTCATGAGAATCGGTCAAGCCGTTTCGGAGGAGTACGGTAACGAAAACTGTGACGCGAGAATTTTATATATTAGATATATGTACATATTCATAAATATCGTAGAATGCCAGTTATACCATCACATCTTAATGAAAAATACCTAACATTCCAATATTACTATCTTAAAATAATACAATTAGTCAATACAATTTTACAAGCCAAAACTCTATACATACAAAATAACTACAGAAACTTCATCGTCGTCTCGACAAACAGCCATTATTCAAATGCCATCGGACCAATATTGAAATCAAACAGAAATCTGTCAAAACTCTCTACTCAGTGCAATATAACTGTGTTCATCATTTACTTAGACATTTAGCGATAGCCACGTGAATTAGTAGTATAATAGTCACATTCTTCTGACTGCCTAAGTGGTGCAGTGGTTTAGGTCACCACGACGCTACCATTGCCTCGGGAGGTCGTAGGTTCGATTCTCACACGGGACAATACACGGGACAACACACGGGTTAACCAACATTGCCGAGGTTGTTCTGTGGATGGGGGACCATCTTATACATATCGAGTTCCTCCGTGTTTCGGAAGGCACGTTAAATTGTGGGCTGTCAGTTTTAAAGATCTTCAAGAGAGTCCGAAGCTTGAAAGTCTGACAACCAGTCTTACGGAAGGGTTTCGTGTTATAACCCAGGTAACTGTGTTGTAGAGGTCCGGTAGGCAGTGGCTTAATGTAAAATAGTGGAATTCAACTGCGTCCGGTGAGACTGGAAGCAGACTCTAACATAGTTGGAACCAAGGCTAGACTGTTATAGTATCTTTATTTTAGTTATTTTACCTACATTGCACATGAGTCAACATTGGTTAGCTCTTTAACAAATAAATTTATCACTTAAAGGGATCATAATATAATCTACGTCATTGTCATTGCCTATATTTTAGCCTCAACGATAAAATTATCAAACTTTCAGATTTTGAAGATCGATTTATAAAAGTTAACGTCTCAAACTTGACGTTTATCTTCAATAGTCGTTCGGAAACCGTCAGTTAAGTAACTATGGGTTGGATCAACTTGGATCAAACGTTATTGGTCGCCCATTACCGAACTGTTTGAACCAGTCAAATCGTTTTGGCTACCCATAAACATTTTAATTAATTAATGTAAACTCCCCTATACGCCATTCCGATGCAAATATATTACCAAACACGAAAAAGAAAAAATAACATCAAGGCTATTCACACACATCGAAAACAATTTAAAAATCCAACGAAAACGCAAGTGAATACACGCCTATAAAAGTTATTGCACCTAATTTAAATGTAGAATTGAATTGGAAAAAAGAACGCAGAGAGCAACGACGCTCTTCCACCCACACTCTATGGTTTAAAATGGTGGATGCCATTAAAGATCTGTATCTGTGGCACGCCGTTTATGTCCAACAGTTTTATTTCTACGATAATTTAATTACTTTAGATCTGATTATTCCGAGAAAATAAATAAGTGTGAGGTTTAAATAAGTTCGATACTTCGAAAAGTATATTGAAAGAAAACAGATGAAACTTTATTCGAAATAATCCGAACAAAAAATAATATTCTAGACTCGAGATCATCTTCTAAATATGTTGAAACTTCGGATATCTACATAAAAATACTATGAATGAAAGTATAAACTACGTTACTAAGTTCCAAAGTTTGTTTTTATTCTTGTGAATACACGACTTTTCGTATAAAAATCGATACAATAAACCTGAAAACTTTTTCCATTTTCTGATATCATAATACCTGCGAAAACATTAAATATTGACGCTTCTAATCCCCGTTTAAAACAGACGTCTTTGCGTCAAAAAAAAAAGAAAATCCCGCTAAAAAAAACAAATTCGCGCGCGAATCACAGATAATTTTTTATTCCTCCTTTCCCTGTTCACAAAATGGCGGGCTCTTTTATATTGGACAAAAGCGATTTGTATGAAAAATACCATTGTTCATACTAACAATATGTCAGAATGTTGCTTTTACGTAGATTACTTATTTATGCTTCTCGTTTGTGGTTTAAAATGGTACATTTAGTTTATTTGCGACGGTTTTCATGAGTTATTTTCGTGTTTTTTTGCTCAAATCTGTGGAATGGGGAATGGCATTGGCGTCAGATGGGTTCCGTTAAAGTTTTATGGGATTATTACAAAACTTTGCTCTATCGAGATAACTGGGTGGATACATTACGATGACAAACTGCTTGTTTTAGTAGAATTGTCGAGATGAACATAACGATGATCAATTGTGACCTCAATTCTCATATGAAGATCTTATACGTCTCGTCTTCTATTGTAAACAGGATAATTTGTAAGCAAGCGACGTAGAAGATGTCTAGAAAGACATATGAAAAAACCATATGTTTTTTTGAAAATCTATAACCAAAACTGAATCAAATTACAAAGATTCAAAGAGAAAAATGTTCGGGTGTATTGTTAAACAAATAATCCGTAATACATAACTTAATAATATATTATACTCTCAACAACAAACAATCACACAATACTATCCCGGGAATCGAATCACAAACTACTCAATCCAAAGTTACAAGTACTAAAATAACTATCATCTAAACTGCACTAACTAACCCCAAACACACTCCTACATCCCGAATAATACATCAACTTGGATTCGAACTCCAAATGAACTATTACTTTGATTACGGACTTCCATACCCCCTCTTCCCACCCCTCACCTCCGTTAAACTTGAACAATCTACCAAAACTTCACCTGGACTGCAATAATCCGATAAAAACCGATAAGTACCGGTAATAACCGGTTATTACCAGTTATGCCAGGGTGAGGCACGCAAATGACTTATCCCTTACATTTATTTGCTACCCTAAAACGGGTATGGTGACCATGGTTTTTTTTACTAACCGTATAGCACTTTTATTTTTTTTACACATGTATGCGATTTGACGCTTTTATAATTGAGATTCAGTAACTATTGAGTTAAAATTATGGATATAATGTAGTCATTTACGAAAATCTAAAATAATTAAATTTGCGAAGTTCTGTTAACCTGTACCTAATTAAATGCATTGATAATAAATTGTCTTAGTCATTAAAAATGCCATCAAATATAATACCTAGAGAGAAACGGTTTAACAAATAACAAAGTACAAAAACTATAACAAGAAAAGGACTGTCATTTCAATTCTGTTTTTGTTGTCTTTCTGTTCAACAGTTGAAAAATCAACCTTAACAAATACCTTACAACAACAAAGTCAAAACATAACTCCACTTAATCCATCAAGCGAAAGTTCTTTGCGATTACTTCAAAGTGAAAACTCAAGGAAAAAAACCACATGATCAGTGACGTCACGCTTATCCCGTTGTCCTCAGAAGCGATGGGTACACGAGTCATGTCCGCAGTTTCTGTAGCCCGCCCGATTTTGACAGATAAGGGATTTGAGTAAAAGTTGTGACTGATGTCTCTTATTCAAGTTTTGTGTGGGTTGAGTTGTAAGAGACTAGCGGGTGGAAGCTTAGTGGAAAATTTTGGAGCGAATTGTGAATAGAAAGGTCTTGATGTTAGTGTGGTTTTGTTGTAAAATTTTATGGTAAGGTTGAAGCTTCTCTTGACTCATTAGAAGTTATTTTTATTATTTGAGTATTTAGTTACACATAATTTAATATCATTCAAACCCATTTAAAAATGATTTCCGAATATTCCAAAGTATTGCAACAATTCGTCATTAACATACTTGAAACGGCACAAAAGTTTGCTGTAAAAAGACAGATTTTTAAAATTAATTCTATGTTGATACAAGACAAGTGCTGGTTGCAAGTGATTTATATTATATAGACGTTTTTCCCGAGACAGGATTGTTAGTTTTTTTACGAAATATAGACTGACTTATGACTAAAAGATCTTAATAAAGGTGTTTTGGTCATCACTATAAAACTTAACCACCTACATCAATCGCCCTGAATCCTCAAGAAAACCAAACAACCCCTATCAAAGGGCACAAAACAAACACTTCACGTTACCTTACATTACAGCCTGACATTACCAGTTGTAATTTATATCGCGTCGTTACTGACGCTAGAACAATTAACTGTAGCCAGTAATTAATGTTCACCTGTAACATTATCTATAACTATAGATTGTGAAATTGATTGTTTGTTTATTCGTTTCTTTAAGGTAACCTTGACAAACTGTTTTCTCTGGTATATTTCCATAATAAAACAGAAAATTTTATTATACAAACTAATTTTAATCATGCATGCGAATGAAGCAAAAGAGATTTGAACAGATTGTAGTGGAGTTCAATGTTTTCTACATACCTCTATGGAAAGAAGGTGTGATTTTTTGTACATATTTAAATCATAATACGTAAGTCTAGCTATGGTCCAACGCCTCAGTAGACAGCATGGGTATGATAGATGTAGAATTTTAGGTTATAATTAATAATTTCGTGTTCATCCAAAATAAAGTAGCCGTAGTAAACAAGCCACCATCCGCTGCATAAATCAGCAGGTCACAGAGGATCTAAATTCAAAATTTTAAATATCAGCAAAACCAGGGACCCTCACATATGTACAGCAATTGGCTTGCTGGTTCTATGAAGTTACTGGATACTGATACTACATATCACTGATTCGTGGTTGTCTAGCAATACATGAAAATCTAAAGAAATCATATCACTTCTTATTACCATGCTATATATGCAACAATAGCAAAGAGCAACAAACTACACACATAATATTACGGCGTATTGGCTACATTTTCACATCAAAGTAAACAAATACCGTAACGATGCATTAAATTTATGTGTATCAGAAACTTTCATATAACCCCAAATACGATCTCCTTACTTTTCCAACCCCACTATTATTATAGCCGATAACACTACATAATTTCCTTAATGCTTCGATCTTATCGACGAAAACATTCACAAAATCGCTCCCGCTACCTCTCACGCTTCAGTTCCTCAGTCACACCGCACTGCCACGTTAAAATACCCGAGAGAAAATTCTGACGAAAATTGCTCGGGGCCTCGACGGGCGAGCCAGTCGTTATGTGCAAACGTTAACTAAACATCGCTTACACTTTTTACATATGTTTCGCCACGGTGTAATATGTTCCCTTGGAGCGTTTTTTATTTTCAACTTTAGTGTCAAGGTGATAAAGATGGGTTTTCTTTGGCATGTTTTAATGGGATTTGTGGAAGAAATTCAGCTGTATCTCCTTAAGTTGTTAGATCTATGTTAGTGGTTAAGCATGCTAACATTATTAGGGTTTTATGTGTGATATTTTTATGGAGAGGAAAATGCACTTTGGTTTTTGATCGGATTTTTTAATAGAGTTTAATTTCTGAAGAAGAGTTTTGGCTTGAATTTTATTGGTACTGATCCGTTTGTAGCTTCACGTTTGTTAACTTCGAGTGTTAAAGGCAGAGCTCATCATATTGCACAGAAATACTCCGTTTTTTGGTAAGATAATGAATTTGTTTTCTTTTTTCTGCTACAGGCCATTCATAATAACAGCCAAATTATTAAATCCTTACGTACTATATCTTTGTAAAAGCTTGTCACATAAGATATGATGCGTAAAAATAAATATTCGGTCGAATAGAGACCTTTATGAAGTCGGTAGAAAATCAGCATAGTTTTAATATAAAGTATTATTTTACATAAATTACGATCACCCATCATCATCTAATCCTTACCAACACTCCTTAACTTCACCACTCAAACTCAAAATAACATATTTTGAAAAAGCAAGCTCAAATCCCATCTGTAAGGTCGAGAATCGAACAAGAAACGTTCTGACATGCCATTAATTCTTGACCCCCGCACCATTGTGGCACTAATGCGTTTTTGCTATAATATCTCTGTACTTTACACTTACTTGCAAGATTACTGGGAAACGTAATATTTTGTAGGATGTAAAAGAAAATTTTTGTAAGGAGGAGTTCGGAGCAGTTAGTTCTTTTCTGACTTTTCTGATAACGAACTAATTACGGTACTTACTTAATAATTTCATAAAATCAACAATAAAAACTTTTTTTAATTTTTTTTTAAATTCTACTCCCACACACCCAAACAGCGGACACGAAGTACAACCAGACCTGAAACGATTATTAGTGGAGCACACAAATAATTTTACCGTCTGGGAATCGAAACCACGACCTCCCAACGCAATGGTAGTGGCGTGGTGACCTTAACCATTGTACCACGGAGGCAGTCAGGAGATACTAATGCGTTTTTGCTATAATATCTCTGTACTTTACACTTACTTGCAAGATTATTGGGAAACATAATATTTTGTAGGATTCTGTAGAAGAAAATTTTTGTAAAGAGGAGTTCGGAGCAGTTAGTTATTTTCTGACTTTTCTGATAACGAACTAATTAAGGTACTTAATAATTTCATAAAATCAACAATAAAAACTTTTTTTTATTTTTTTTTAAATTCTACTCCCACACACACAAACAACGGACACGAAGTACAACCAGACCTAAAACAATTATTTGTGGATCGCACAAATAATTGTTCTGTGTGGGAATCGAAACCACGACCTGCCAACGCAATGGTAGTGGCGTGGTAACCTAAACCATTGTACCACGGTGGCAGTCAGGAGATACTAATGTGTTTTTGCTATAATATCTCTGTACTTTACACTTACTTGCAAGATTAGTGGGAAACATCATAATTTGTAGGATTCTGTGGTAGAAAATGTTTGTAAAGTGTTTTAATTTGGAGCAGTAAGTTATTCTGTGATTAATATACTATTAAACGAACTAATTAAGGTACTTAATAATTTAATTATATCAGAAAGGAAAGCTTTTTTTTTAAAGACAACTCCCGCTCTAAGACTTGCTCTTGTGTCGCGGGTACTTTTACAAACATACTAATAACATACAAAGAAAATTTTGATTGTACGGAAGTTTGAAATGATAAAAAGATTTTTTGGATAAAGACTTTAGAATCATACAAATCAATCTAAAAGCTCATCTTTTTGATTGATCTAAACGGTCACATTATTGTGTATATTCTATAACGTTACAACCTACACATATTAATATGTACATATTTTTTCTAGTGGTAACTTTTACGAACACACAAACAGTAGATGCAAAGTATAACTATATCCAAATAAAAACAACTATCTTTAGATCACTAAAATGTGCTATTATTCTGGGAATACACGACCACTGATGAAGCTGTGTGGACATCTTAACCACTGACCCTGTGGCTTTGTTTGGGTATAAACTTTGTACAAATTTTGAGAAAATCGTGGTTAAACATATAAAAGTAAACCTTTTCTGAAAAAAATATAATAGAGTTAAAAGTTCGAAAAACTGTCTCCAATCTTGATAACACTAAATCTTTTTATCATTGATACAAAAGTATCACTAAAAACAAATCTCCAAAGATGTTTTATATAAATCAAGGGGGCGTCTGATTAAATTGGCCTCGCTTCCTGCCCACCCGCTCCATTCATAGCGGGACTGATGTTATCTGGCTTCCGACTCGGCGAGATTAGACAACTATTGATGTACAGGAAATTGATACGGTACTGTATGGAGGCTGTGGGACTCTGTTTTGATTTGTCACTGAAAAAAATACTTTTGCTGGTATGATATCCCGAATTAATGCTTCCAAAACATTTTAGAACTGTAGCTCGGTTCTCTACTACTATCGATTACCGACAACCGGCTAGCTATCGACAAATTTTAAACGAAAATCTGTTAAGCGCTTCTTCCGGGCTCTGTAAGAACTATTTTGGCAGTACATTTTAAATGTTAACCTCTCGATACTCGATAGTAGCGACTATAGAAAATTGCGATACAGATATGTGTCTAGTAGTAATAGTTTAATTTTAAAACTGACTGTCCGAATCGATGTATGGATTTATTAGTCAAGGTGTGTGAATGAAGCAAGGGAAGTTTGTAAGGATCTTACCTAGTAGCTTTCTTTGGTCTTTACCTAGTAAACTAACCTTAACCTACTAAACTAATTAAAAGTAGTATGAGATAATTTAGTAATTTGTCACTAAAATAAGTTTTAACTTAGCTCCCTTTTCATCAAGCTTTAAAAACAGCTTAGTTAAATGTAGATGCAAAATACCTGTTCTAGGGACTACAAAAACAAACATAGTATGAAAATTTACTTATTCAACTAAAACTGCAGCATTACACTTATAACTAAGCAACTTAATCTCACCGTGAACATAGTGACGTCATCAATCATACGTCACCGCTGACGTCATATGCGGCGCAGTTTTAAACCGTCGTACTTTTATATTAATGAGCTTATGAAGCCGGCTTTAATAAGGGTTGAGGAACTGAAATATGTATGAATTTATGCATGTTTTAACTTGGATGAAAATGTATGAAATTTGAGTTGTATTTTTTTTTTTTTTTTTATAAAAGACAACTCCCGCACTAAGAATTGCTCTTGTGTCGCGGGGACTTTTACAAACATACAAACAACGGACACAAAGCACAACCAGACCCGAAACAATTATTTGTGGATCGCACAAATAATTGTTCCGTGTGGGAATCGAACCCACGACCTCCCGAGTGGTGTTGGCGTGGTGACCTAAACCACTGCGCATATGAATCCCTTTAGAGCTTAGCTAGACACCTTTGCTATAATACTCTACACACTTGCCTTTATATTACACTAGCTTTTGCCCGCCACTTTGACTGCATAGATATGTTAACTTCTCGGCTACTTTGTATCTTTTATTATAAACTACCTTTATACATAATTTTATCAAAATCCGTTCAGTAGTTTTGACTAACAAACAACCACCAAAACATTGTTTAATCATCATGCACCCGTAAACCGAAAACCGTAAAAAGAAACCTGAGAACCGGAAACCGAATACCGTAAACTGTAAACCGAAACTGAAAAACGAAAACTGTTAACGCTAAACCGTAATCTGTAACACGTAATCGAAAATCCGTAATAATTCTACATCCCCTAGTTCTAGTTTTACATGAAACCTCTCTTCATCCTAACATAATTTCGCTTCAAGAAAACTCTCTTTATAGTGTTGGTAACATTTCAATTACTTATACATTCTAATCGATATTTACGATGTAATTAACGCTTTGCGACGGACACTTCGACATATTCTCATCCCATAACCTGTAAATCGTAGTCCGTAAACCGAAACCTGAAATCCGGAAACTGTAAACCGAAAACCGCAAACCGTAAACTGTAAACCGCAAACTGCAAACGGCAAACGGCAAACTGTAATCCCCAATCCGTAATCAATAAAAATCACACATCCTCGCAGTTCTAGTTTAACATGAAACCTCTCTTCATCCTAACATATTTTCACTTGAAGAAAACTCTCTTTATAGTGTTGGTAACATTTCAATTACTTATACATTCTAATCGATATTAACGATGCAATTAACACTTTACGACAAACGCTCCGACATATTCTCACCCCATAACCTGTTAACCGGCAACCGTAAACCGAAAATTCAAAACCGAAAACCCAAAACCGAAATCCACAACCTGAAAACCGAAAATTGAAAACCGATAACTGTCAACGGTAAACCATAATCCGTTACACGTAATCGAAAATCCGTAATAATTCTACATCCCCTAGTTCTAGTTTTACATGAAACCCCTCTTCATCCTAACATATTTTCGCTTCAAGAAAACTCTCTTTATAGTGTTGGTAACATTTCAATTACTTATACATTCTAATCGATATTTACGATGTAATTAACGCTTTACGAGGGACGCTTCGACAAAACTCTAAGTGTATCAAGATGGACGTGGTTTGATGTGGCGCTTACGTCTTTAGGGATGGAAAACATTACAGATATATTTTATCGATAGATTTAATTTGACACTGCTGAGCAAAGACCTTCGTCTCTTACTTATAACATCTCTTTCATCTAATTTGGCATTATTTGTGGGTTTATTACGGCAGAAAATCGTGGTAGATTTAAAACAAACGTTTAAAAGAAATATACCTTTTTTTTTAATCGGTAATTCCCAAAACTTACGAAGAGCATTTGTAGCTGTATTTAAAATAAATATACGTTTCGTTATGCAATTAAAAGTATTGAAGTCTAAGGTTAAGTTTACTAATTTTAACAATTTATTTCTAAACTTTCAGCGTTCATACCTATGTGGCAAAATTTTCCCGATCGTCAAAAGTCTGCCGAAATTAAAACAATTACCAGGGAATGCATTCCCTATCATCAAATTCACAGCTAATTTTACAAAAGTCAATTTTACTAGCTTCAAAGCACTACTTTTCTTTAAAGTAGTAAAAGCAAATCTATATTTCATAAAGAAATGATGTATAGGGGCGGGGCAACGCCGCGGGCGGCAGTTAGTTGATTTTAAAGGCGAAAGTGATTATTTATTTACCCACATACGCCCATTCAATAATATTTAAAGCTGTAATTTTAAACAAACAACCGTGGAAATTGGAATGAAAGAGATTAATTGAGTTTTAAATAACTTTTATTTTAGACTGTTATTGATATCTCGTTTTTTGTTTGGAAACTTTTGGATCTTACATAATATATATGTGTTAAAGTCTTAAAAATCAAAGTGCCAAAGATTTTTATGAAAAACATAATCTTATGATTTGATTTTTATTTGTATAGGGCCTTAAGGCATTTTTGCCAATGTCGACAAACGAGTTTACATGAATAAAGACGTAATTTTATTATAATATTTTTTTTATACATTTTAATTCATTAATGCATGCTTTTGAATTAAATGAAGTCAATTACTTATTTGCGTAGAAATATTACACCTACTAAAATGTTACAGACTAAGCAAAAAAGTAAAATCAAAATCAAATCATTTATTCATTTAAGTCAAATGCTGACACTTATGATAGTCAATGATACAAAGAGTGAATTTACCGCCAGTTCGGAGGGTAGGGCCAATGAGAAGAGCTGGCAAGAAACTCCTGGCCACTCTTTTTTTTAAGTACGATACTATTAAAAACAGCTTTCAAAACATCGACTTCAACACGTCACATCCCTATCGTATCACAAAATCTATGGTAATACTGATCGTGTACTAATCCTCACAGGCGAGGAATCTGATATTTTAATCAACATGACCGGTGGATGACCGACGGATGACCGACAACAGACCGACTGTGGGTGCTTTCAATTAATTTTGTAGAGAGAAACTGATTGATGAAATGATAACGGTGTGAAGGATTTAGAGATGGGGGAATATCGATAGTTTTGATCGTGTGTGTGTTTAGGATGTAAATGAGATGTATTGAAGTATGTATGTATGTATGTACGGTGCAGCTATTTGTGGTATTTAGTTATGGATTTGAAATTCAATTTATATCTACGTAAAGTAGGGCTTGCAATATTTGAATATTATATGACCTATAAAAAGTTAAAAAAAAATAATAATAATATTCGAATATTGGCAATCCTTATAAAGTGATGAAGTCTAATGATTAGGAAATTAGACTTTCAATCTAGAAGTTGGATTTAAATCCTATCCAGTACCTTACCAACTATTCTAAGATTAGTAGGGGCCCGGAATTCCGGTAAGATTACTTCTGGATCCACATAAATTAAATATTAAAAAAGAAACTGAATTTACACCTTTACACCTTACTAAAGATGTAAATCTATCCTAATTTCACTTGTTCTAACTAACAATTACAATTATAGATATACACTATTTGATACGCATTTTATCTTCTTTCTCACAAATAGTTTCCTTACACGCGAACTTACAATATGAAAATAGATTTCAATATTTTAGTCTCGCTTCGATATATTAGCCTATACATTACATAACCGACCCAAAAAACTCTTACAAAAAGCAAGTCAAAATCAAAGCCTAACCACTCAGCATATAAAAGACATAAGGCTTGCTACACACATATTCGGTTCGCCATTTTCGGGTCGGAAATATTAATCAACTTGAAGCAATTACTGCACTTGTTCGGCTTATACCCATCCATCTGGTAGTTTCTTTGGGTCCGATCGTCACAATCATTATTATAAGTAATTCTATTTTTTGCCCGTAATAAAATTGCACTTGTGTCGCAGGAGCTTTTTCATCAACAAACAACGGACACAAAGTACAACCAGACCCAAAACAACAATCTGTGGATTGCACAGATAACAGTTTCGTGTGGGAATCGAACCCACGACCTCCTGATGCCACGTGCGCCACGGAGACAAACAGTTTAAACATTCAGGAACAGCGATGACGAGTGGCACTATTCCCGAACATTCATCTACACATATTCGGATTCGCAAAACGGCTAGATCGATTAAAGCCGTACCGAATATGTGTATCAGGCCTAAGCGTCACACAATAGGACCGATTCTTGTCAAACCCAATTGTCGTCACAAAGGGCCGGCGCTTACGTCCTTGTTGTGTTTCAATAAATCGCGAGTGATTTGTTACCGATGTGGATCACATAATAAACAGTTGCCAAGCTGTTATTTACGAAAATTATTCTTTTTGGATATTGTTCTTTTATTTTTAGAGTAACTTTTATAAAGCTCAGAGAGCGAGTTGACTTTGATTTTTAGAATAAAATTGTATTTTTAAATTGTATCTTAAAATATAAATAATGCTATACCATTAAAAAGTCACCAACAGATAGATCGACAAAATAGATACCTATTTGTATTACATATATTATTAGAACGGATTTCTTCCTTGTTCTTTGAGAGCTTCACTTTTTAAGCCTAGGGTAGATTCATGTTGAATTTTACCGACATTGCACGATTTTGAGGGATCCCCTTGTATTAATATTACGCCTATATATAACTTTTTATGTTATGGTTAAGACTTGTTTAAGCCTTCGTTATTTTGATTATAACAAAAAAACCTTCGTTCGAAAGACTAATTAAGAGAAATTTCATAATTTAACAACGTATTTTCTTTTACCGAAAAGCAATCACCAATTAATTTTATAAACATAATTCACAATTAAAACCAGGCATTAATGTCTAACATACATTTAAAACATTGTCCTAGATTCAAAGCAAATCCTGCGTGGGAGTCCAATATAATAATTATGCTACTTTTTATTAAAAGCTAGTGATTTCATACAATTTATTACTACCGCTAAACAGTGATAGCCAACCGGTATAAAAAAATCCCACGAAACTGGTCGAGGATGTAAACATATTGCAACAATGCCTTTTTTATAAATAACTAGCTTTTATCCGCAACTTCGCCCGTCACCTGAATTTTCCCATGGGAATGCGTCATTTTCCTGGGGTAAAAAGTAGCCTATGTCCTTTCTCAGGTATCAAAATATCTCCATACCAAATTTCATGCAAATTGGTTCAGTTGTTTAGGCGTGATTGAGTAACAGACAGACAGACAGACAGACGGAGTTACTTTCGCATTTATAATATTAGCATGGAAGTATGGATGATCACCTGAGCAGAACCTGAAGAAAAACTTAGTGTAGAAACCTTGCATACCTGAAACTTCGTCAAAACAATTCTTGAAGTTCACTTAAGGCCTAACTCCTACCTCATATCTGGGATGAGGCTCTCACCAAGTAGTGTTACTATAGTGGGTTTTATTTTTACAGTAAATGATTATGAAATCTTGCATACCTGTAAGTTTTTAAAACAATTCTTTAAGGGAAGAAAATTTTAAAAACCAATTAAACTAAAACGATTAAAATTTTAACCGTCTCTCACCCTCTTCTTTAAGAGACGCAAAGTCCACAATTCCGGGAACACAGTTAACTCTTTCCTCGTTGAAGAAATGTGCCCATCAATGGACAACTAATGGGTGAAAACTTGCCCATCGAAAACCCGATTCTGCGTAGGAGTACAATAATTGTCACATCGTTTAATATTTTATTGCCACCGCCAAAAGTAGCAGACCAGTATGCTAATTTAATATGAGTATAATTATAATAATTAACGAAGATTTTAATATAAATCGTGACAAATTAATTAATATGTGATTGGCATCGCATTAATATTATCGGTTCGATACAAATTCATGGACGTATTTATGTATCTATGTAATATGCATGTTATTAATATTTTAATTTGTATGAATAACTCTTGTGTTCTCTTGGGATGTGACCCTAATTATTCGTTATAACATTGATTTATGTGTATCTGAATAGAATAATTGGGGACTGAATATAGGTGCTGGGGAAGAACATTTACACAAGATTATTGGTAGCTTGTAAATATTCCGACCAAATATTGTACCCAGAATACCGACGGATCCAAGTTTGAGCTTACCCATAGTTCGGGGTAAACCTAAATTTTGGACTTACCCATAGTCCAGGGTAAACCTAAATTCTGGACTTACCCATAGTCCGGATAAACCTATCTCCTAAACTTACCAATTAATCAAAACTCCGGCTTCATGCAAAGGCCGAATTTTCCCAAATATACCTTAAAGTGCGGATTTGCCCTTACCCGAGAGTAGAGGCTTATCCAAAGTCCGAATCTACCTAGACCAAGAGTCCGGATGAACCTGGACATATCCAAAGATTACGGATTTACCCGGACATTTCAATAGACCCGGATTTTCTTAACCTTCGTATATCAAAATCCGAATTCCCCTTAATTACCGACCATTTTTACTAGCTATAGTAAATGTAATGTAATGCATAATTTATGTAAAATTAAGTGAAAACAGGTAACAGGCTCGTAATTGCGCTCACCTTGTTTAAATGTTAATTACCTATTAAGAAATAATTAAAATTATTGTAATATCGGTTTATGGTAATACTTTTGTAATTATTGGACGTATTTTATTTAAAATGGCGTGTTTGTGGCGCTTATTTTTCACTCACTACACTATCACTTTTATAAAATGTGTGTGAAAATTGTGTGTGTTTGGTATACATACTTATGTATATAGAATCACGCCTTCTTCTCCTTTAGGGTATGTAGAGACGAAAGAACGCCACTTGGTACGATCCTTACAAACTTCCCTTACTTCATTCACGTCCATACATTTTGTCATACAGGACCGCCGCGGCGCCGGTTACGAGCAATTCAACTAAAATGAAAATTTATCAAAAAAAATCGGTTGATTCATTTCCAAGTGGTGATTGAATTAAATGTAATATTTCTAAATTTTTTAAAGTAAAAATCAAGGGTGTGTTTCATACTCTTCTGCTCAAACCTTTTGGTAACAAGCGAGGTAATATTAAAAATGGAAACGAATACTAAGCAAAATAGGTTAAAACCGTGTTACAACTTCCATCAAAAGTCCCAATCGACGCGGCGACATTCAATTCAAAAATAAAATGAACGTATAGAATTTCAACGAAATCCAATTTATTTTTAGAAAAAAAATACTCGTCAAATGTTTTTCTATAAATTCTTAAAATATTCCGTTGGAACTAGTCGGTATCGTATTGTAGGTATTAAATTTTCCAAAAAATATTTTAAAGAATTTTATTTGAGATGCTTGTTTCTTTAACAACGTTTGCCTGTTCGATTTGTTAAGATGTATACACATATGGACATTTATGTGTAACATGTTATTATTGATATTCACGTGTGTCGAATGACAAGCTAGGCCCTTTATTTAATGGTCTGTGTCTTTTATTCATGTCCATTAAATGACAACATACAGTTATTTACTCTTTTTTATCATTAAATCTCAATCAATTTTGGTCTTGAATATGTTTATGTCTACACGTAACCACAATGCATAACTTGCGTAGTCCCTTAGTCTTTGTCTTGAATCTCAGTTTGAGCACAATTGTTCACACAAAATTACTACTACAACTACAACCAATATTAATCCTAGCTTTGTCTTATATGTCACTGAAACTTTCTATCCTTTTGTAAAAATCGTAGCGCGTTCACATGAACATCATCACAAGTAACTATGTGGCCATACCTTTAGCAGTTAAAATTATAAAACGTTAATAGTTAATGGTATATTATTATGTTTGTCTTTTTATTTCTAAAGAATTTAATACTCTAGCGTATTATAATAGTTCCTTGAAATAGATTAATACTCTTTAATATAAAGAGGTGTTTACTACAACTGGTTTCGTTGAAAACGTTGCTAAATTCAATTTTAATTGCAACATTTTCTAAGTAAACTATTAAAATTAAATTCGTGGGAGAATGAATTCTGTTTAAAAGTAGTTAAAATATAATGATTTGAGTATTTGCGAACCTAACAAATATAAAATATAAAATAAGAAACTTACTGACTAATGATGATTTATTCCGGAAAAGTAATGTGGAACTTACCTGAAAAAAGACAGATTATATTAGTTATAAAATTTTTTTTTTTTTTTTATTCTTTAATATTTAGGGACTTTTATATCGCACAGCGCATGTCAGTCCCATCGTACCCTAAGCTAAACTTTTTAAACAAATAATATTAATGTATCAAGGCCATAAAGTTGAACAACTGCCTTGCATCATCAGAACTCGGTCTAGTTAATAGTTATAAAATTGTTATATACAACAACCAATTATCAAAAATAAGTTAAAATATATTATGTCAATTTAATTTCGAATAAACACTAAAATTATTTGACACACAGATGTTGGCATAACATGAACACCACAAAACAAAACCGTATCCACTATAAGCATTTATTAATACTGGACTTTACAAACAAACCTTTGCCTTCCCAAAAAAAAACCGGCCAAATGCGACTCGTAATACATAATTTATGAAAATTTCAGCTTTCTAGCTATCACGGTTTATAAGAGACTGGAGACAGACAGACAGACAGCGGAGGCTTAGTAAAAAGGTTCTGTTTTTACCCTTTGGGTACGGAACTCTAAAATAAACCTTTTAACCTTTGAAACAAAAACCAATGATTGTTTTAACCCAATATAAATGTAAATAAAAACGCAACTTAATTAACAAATCTATAAAATCATCAAGTTTTTAAAACAGTAGTTTTCTAATATCATCTGTCATGTGTCATCGCTCGGCAAACTTCGGGCATGCTCGTAAAATAACCAATTTGTCAGATAACGAATAAAATATAATTTGTGTGATGCTCCGCGGGACATTGTGGGCCGTAATCGAAGGCCCTTTCATAAAAACCGTTGATGATCGCCGCGATTTTTATGGATTTAGTTGCGTGTTACGATTTTTCGTGGGATCACGTGTTTTAGTTTTTATGACGATGTAACAAGACTTCTAATATATTTTGCAGAGATTTCTTATCTTTCTAGAAATGTTTCATATTTTTAGCCAAAGATTTAAGTTGTTTGTAATGAGCCATGTACGCAAGACGTAAAATTTCTAGCTAGCTTGATTTTCTTGCAGCCGAATACTCAAATATCATTAAATTTTGAACAACGTTTAAAATTATCTCACATTACTAAAACTTATATTAACGTGCATAGACACTCAAGCATTACTTAGAACGAGTAGCGCTTAAAATCTGAATTTTTAAGTTCTCAAAAATCGCAGAAATGTAGGAATACTATTTCTAAAATTTACAAGTTTGGTCATCGCGGACGCGACGAACCGCAGCGACTAGTATCTGAAGTACCTCTTACTTCACACGTCTAAACACTTATATCGCCCCCCTGCTACGCTCACAAAAAACCTTTCGATGTTCTTTATTTATGAAGTTGTAAATTAACAAAATATCAAACATAGCTTTTGAAAGAGACAAACAAACCGAATTTTATTAATTTCGTATGCATTCAATAAATAAATTGACAATCCTATTGCATGGTAAAGCAAAACTGAGATTTTTCTTTTAAAGAAATGCCTTGAAACTGTTCATAGTTGTCTTTATTTATTGTGGTTTGTTTATTTCTTATATTATCTAGAAGCACTCCTAGTCCATTGCGCGCACTGGTCAGTAAAATATCAGTCGGTTAAGCGACCATAGATGGGTGACCGCATAGTGGTATTTGAACTGAGTGTCTCCGTGCATCGGAGGGCACGTTAAAAGTCGGACCTGGTAATTGTCAATTAAGGTAATAGTCGTTAAGTCATGCTAAAGGCCTTTTGGGGGTTCACAGATCGTGAATGCAACTGGCTATGGGTGCGTCAGTCTAAAGCCCGGTTAAACTCGCAAGCGCAAACTTGTGTTCCCACCAACAAATAGTCGCACAAGTATGCAGTTTGGGCTTGCGAGTTTAACGGAGTCATTAATGGGTCCGCTCCGCTCGCAGTAGGAACCCGGTTTTACTGTACTAAGAGTGTATCGGTAGACTGCTTCTAACACAGTTGGGACTAAAATTTAACAAAATCTATGGCAATTTCAAAGATGATAGAATATGATCAAATCAACTGCAATGACCGCAAATCGCAATGCAACAGTCTGATGTTTCTCTTATAATAATTTGAACAGTTTCACATATTCCCTTCCACAATAACCTCCATTTTCCAATCGCATATTTATGTAATCGTAAATTAAACAGCGATTAACATACACCAGCCTAGTTTCGTTTTTAATTTTGTTAAGCAATATTTTTAGTTTATTAATCGGCTTTGAAGATTACATGAATAAATATATAATTTGAATTTATTTTACAAATTTACAAACGGTGGGAAGGTAAGCCAAAGTTATGGAGGTTCTCGTGTGGTCTTTGCAACAAAATATTGGGTTTCACACGATTTTCTGACCTAAAGGTTACGTTCAAGTATTATCGCAAGTTATGGTGACATTTCTATGAGTAAAGTAAATACGTTTATTTTATTATTTGATGGAATAATCTGAGTTTCATCGCGTGTGGTAGTGATCGGTGATCAAATATTGACTGCCTCCGTGGCGCAGTGGTTTAGGTCGCCACGCCAATACCATTGCATCGGGAGTCGTGATGAGGTCAAGAGTTCGATTCCCACACGGAGCAATTATTTATGCGATCCACAATAATTAAACTGTTTCGGGTCTGGTCGTGCTTTGTGTCCGATGTTTGTTTGTAAAAAGTCCTCACGACACAAGAGCTTTACTTAATGCGGGAGTTGCCTTTTTAACTGTTATATTTATCGTAATGTTAGTGGCTGTTGATCTCCGGTTTCATCTCAACTGCTTAATCAGTATCAAGGTGTTAATCATTGTTTTGCAACTACGTACTATAATATACTAGATTGAGAGCTAACTCTCGAATTACGGATAAGTGTTTGATAGCCGCAGCGTGTCTGATGGATAGACTGACCTGACTGACTTTACCATCTTAATTCTAAAAAAAAGTGCTTGTAAAAAAGTTGCACGATCATCAACTATAATTTTCAGTTACAAAAATGCTAACGTAACCCTATATTATATCCCTATCACTGTAGTCTATTAACAACCGGTTATAGACTTTTTTCATGAAACCATCAGCTCGATTCTCTACCACTATCGACTACCGACAACCGGCTAGCTATCGAAATTTTGACATTTAGCATGTACTGCCAAAAAGTTTCTGCGACGCCCGTCTGAGGCGCTGATCATATTTTCATACAAAATTTCTCGATGACAGGTCGGTTGTCGGTAGTCCATAGTAATAGAGAATTGAGCTACTGTACCTCGATTCTGTACAACTATCGAGTATCGACTAACGAGCTGTCATCGAGAAATTTTGTATGAAAATATGATCAGCGCCTCTGGCGGATGCCGTAGGAAACATTTTGGCAGTACATTCTAAATGTCAAAATTTCGATAGCTAGCCGGTTGTCGGTAGTCGATAGTGGTACAGAATCGAGGTACTGATCAGCGCCTCTAACGGCAACGATGGATCCATTTTTTAAATATATTTAAAATGTCAAACTCTCGACACTCAATAGCTACAGCTTTACATACAATTTTGCATGAAGATAGATAAAGACCCAATCAAACAAAGGCTATTTTTATTCTACTCTCATTACACGTGAGCGTAGCCGTAGGTCAGCTATTTGTATCACAATTCTTCGAATACCAACAAACGTGTTACAAATTTTAATCTAGATTATAACAGCTAGATAATTTCGCTATAAATAACATCACTAACAAGATACCGTCGTAGATAATTCTATATAATTATAGTTATTATAGAATCAATTCGGTGTGAAATCATGTAATCAATTTAGTAGGACATTAGCGACCGGTAGTCTGTGTAATTATCGCTTGAATATTTTCGCATGGAATTTGATTAACAGAAGCTGCTACTATATTTAAAAACTGATTTCCAAGCTCTCTGATTTCCTCTAATGTCGAGGTTAGTCCCCTATTTCAACCGCTTTCGGCATTGTTTTAACAATGTACCAAAAATCTTTGTATTTTTGACCCCGGATTTTTAATTATATCCATTTAATGTTTTATAACTTTCGGTTTAACGTAGACGGTTCTATTCTGTCGTATGTTTAATGGTAGTTCAACCTGGTGTCAAAGTTGTTCAAGCCGCCCGAAAGGCCTTTGACATGGCTTAACGACTGTTATCTTAGTAGAAAACAATCGGGACCGACTATTTACGTGCCCTCCGAAGCACGGAGACGTTCAGTTCAAATACCACTATGCGGTGATCCATCTATAGATTGACCGCGCCAAGGGTTGCTTAACCCACTGATCGTTTACCGACCGGTGAGCGCAACTGGCCCTTTCGGTTAGACGTGAAAAAGTAAGAGACTAACAGTTTTAGTACACATAACACACATTTTTATTTTTACTTTTACAAATCCAAATTAGGTCAATATCTGTCCCTGACAAACTACAGAGGGGCCGAACCAGCTAACTATCGAACAAATGACCAACGCCATCAGCAAACCCCGCAGGAACTTTTCAAGAACAATTCAAATGTTTAATGTCGATACTCGATGGTGCCGACTGTAGAAAATTGTGCTACATCACCGCAATCCTGTAGAACTATGGAGTATCGCCAACCGGCTAGTTATCGAGAATTTTTTTACGAAAATCTGATCAGCGCCGCTAGCGGGTGTCGCAGGAACTATTTTGACAGTACATTTTAAATGTCAAACTCTCGATACTTGATAGTACCGACTGTAGAAAACCTACAGTAGTCAGTACCCGACACTTTATATCTATAACCTGATAATAAATTTGAAATTACCCAAGACATAACATGTTTATAATGATAACATTAAATATTAATAGTTGCATACATTATTATTGATGATGGATGGTATGAAAGCGGATATCTAAGATTGCGTGAGATTCGGATTGAGATTTCACTTGTTATTGAGTAGTGTGGTGGTCCAACGGTATTTGAACTGATTGTGAAGTCCCAGTTTTGGTTCCCAGTAGCAGCTAGAGTTAAATAGTTTTTAATCTTATTTTGATTGGAAGAAATAATAATTGATTGACTCTGTGGTACGGTTGGTAGTGTATCCGGCTTCTGACAAGAGATCTCGGGCTCGACTCCCACTTGGAATAAAGTACATCGTCTTTTTCTAATTGATATTAGAATATTGTCAATAATTCACTGGAGTTCGGTAACGTGCCTGGTAAATCGCAATAGGCTTGTCCCCTATTACATGAGACTAACATTGTTAGTGGCGAAACGCGGGTGTATTTCATACACCTCTGCCTTCGCGATCGGGTACAACAGGCGTGATATTATTCAAAACATTTGGGGTGTGTTAACTGCTTGACTTGACATTAAAAAATTAGTTCAAAACAAGAACGCCTAAAACGTTTTTTTTTTCAACACATTCCGAAAAACCGTTTCCTTTACACATAATTAAACTAATTTAATTGGGTGTAATCTCACAAAATTTATCGTAACTGTCACTATTTCTTTGTTACACATAATTGATAGTTCAGGAACCAAATAATAAATTATAAACACTTAATACCGTGTCCACAAAGATATTCTTAATCCAATGCTTAATCATAAAGTTCTACTTAAAAACCGGATTCAAAATAAAACGATTTTTCGAAGTGAACCAAGCGACGCCGCGTGAAACAGCCGAGTTATAAATCCAAAAACTCATTTATAAGCAGTTATCAATTAAGCTCACACACTCATAAATAAACACCACATCAAAAACGATACAGTAGTTTTATACAAAATGTCAGTTTGACAGCCATAAACTTGTTACTTTATGGTCACTCTCTATAAACAATCTGTGATGGCTTAATCTGCTCTCTGATTGGTCGGTGGGCGTAAAAAAATAAATTCTATAATGTTTGTACCACAAATCAAATATTGGAAACGTTCTCACATTTCCATATTGATGAACGTTAGAAATAAATTCCGAGGTGAAGTTTTGTCATATGCAACAAGTTGGTTAAGATTTAGAGATCATTTAAGATATAAAATCTATGAGGCAAGTTAAATGTGGCTTTAACGTGGAACTATTGAATTGATAGAATACTGGTTGAATAAGCATATTTGTATTCTATTAGGACGTGGATAATCTAAGTATAATAATATATAGAAGAGATAAAACTCTACCATTACTGAGTGAGTGTCTGACTGTCTGATGGACAACGCACAGCCGAAACTACTGAGCGTAGAAAGTTGAAACTTGGTATGAAGATTCTTTAAGAAATATTAAAGGAGCATAAGAGATAATTTTTGGAAATTCCCCCTGAAGATGGTGAAATTTCACGCGGAAGCCGAGAGCGGAAAGCTGTTAGTAGCATATTTCCACCAAAATCGTTAGCTCTCGTAAGCTGATATCTGTTATTACACGGGGATCATGCATTTTTTTTAGTTCTCAGGCCGTAGCGAGCTTGCATGCTGCTCATCATTTCCTTTTACATTCCCGGAATGGTTCGGTTGTTAGTGCTATTGGTTTGTCCTAATTTTGATTTGATTTTTCGCATTAGTAGTCAAAATTTGGTTATATTAATTAACAACCTGTTAGATTGATAGCTTTGTCACCTTTCACATATTATAATGAATTGTAACGATTGACGTTTTAGTATATTATATACCTCTACCTACACTTTAGAATATAACAAGCCTTAAGTTATATACCTGAATGGTATATACGAGTATGTAAAAGCGAAACATACATAGTCTGTATCGATAAAATATTTTAAAGTCTTACCGCATTTAGTGGCAGTATCAAAACTAGCGTTTTAGCAACGACATAGATGTGGGGGCACGTTTTAGACTCCACGCTCTATCGCGCCAGGAAATTGTGCCTTTTTGTACGAACAACATCCTAGGTATTTTACAAAGCGACTTGATCGCTGTGTCTGGATTTTTGGTAAATA
This sequence comes from Anticarsia gemmatalis, assembly GCF_050436995.1. Lineage (NCBI taxonomy): Eukaryota > Metazoa > Arthropoda > Insecta > Lepidoptera > Erebidae > Anticarsia > Anticarsia gemmatalis. Next base: position 8,723,608 of record NC_134767.1, on the reverse strand, counting down.
CTTTTGGGAGCAGTTCAAACGTCATCACTGATGCTAAACCATGCTTTGAAAGCAGTCTTTCAATTCTATGGTTACACCGATTTATATAAAATTTTGAGACATAATAGTAGTTATTTAGACACAAGGTCAAACAAAGGCTGATTTTTTTTTGCATTAATTATTTCATGCGAGTGGACCAGGGTTAGCGACTACTTATATACATATTATTATTATTTGTCATTAGTTTAGCCATGTTTAGAAGGAAGGTGACAGATTATATTCGATAAATAAATCATAATACTTTACGAATTACATTTCAAGCCCCAAGAAAAAGTTATTCATTACGACGCCTGTTACACCCCAAGGTGTAGGCATAGGTGTATTAAACACACTTGTTATTACCAATGTTACTCCCATGTAATAGGGGGAGCGTAACCGAGCACGCTGCCAAACTCCGGGTTACTATAGCTCTTTACCCGATCTGGGAATCGAACCCTCATTCCGCTACCAACAAAAAGTGGCAAAAGCCAGTCCATGAACACATATTAGGTACTAACACTAACTATCATCACCGAAAAACCACCCTTTTATGAACACCATCAAAACCAAACATTCCCTAAAACTAGCTATTTCAAAGTGTGACAACGACACAAACTAAGTTAGGCGGAATTTTTCCGTCTCCATGCGAATCTCAATTACAGTAATGGAAGCAGTTAAATGAAGCGCTCTCCGACCGTTTAGCGTTCCTACTTACTTTTGGTAAAACTTGCGATGGTTTTTGTCGTATTAGAAGTTATTGTGTTAATAGTGGAGGGGTTGGAATACCATCAGGCCTGTTATACACGAAGGTGCAAGCAGTGTTAAAGATAAAGGATAAAAATATTTATTATAATCCAAGTTTACAGTGAAATTTTGATAATGGCAGTCAAACTAGGCTTTGCTTGTGGCGTGCCGCGTGGCTATCAGAATAACAGATTTTATGATAAGACTTACTTATAATTACTAAGTATTACAAGGAATTTAAATAGTGCCTTTACAATTTAATATCCACCTTTCAACAAAGGTTGATGGTCCATAGTCTTAGAAGTGCCTATTGCCATGGTAATTGCCACTGATTTTTATTCCGGATTCGAACCCACGATTTTGCAAGGCAATGCCAGAGCCATGGCGACTACAATAAGAAATACAACCACAGACTTATTGTAAAATAGTTATAAGCAATAATTATTGGATATATATTAAAAAATATTGATAAGTTCTAAGGGATGTACCTTTATTTTCATCGAAAAGTCAATTCAAAATCTATCAAACAGCTTTAAAAATATAAAAAATCAACATACAAGTATCTAACTCGAGCGCTTGTATTTCTTTCAAACTGTAGCGCTGAATTAATCCGATATTTTAGCGCCATTTCAGGTGAAAGGTCAGCTTAAGCTCTGGATAGTAGGTGTTGATTTAAATTCTTATTTGGCAAAGTGCCTGAATATCTACCTGGGTTAAGCACACGACACATACGACGCGGTTGCGGGGCGGGCGCGGCGCGAGTAAGACGGCAAGTATTTAGTCGTGTAAATACAAAAAGCGAGCACCAGTTAGAAGCTTCGCTTATAAATTTCGCTTTCTGTGTATTGGCTTAAAGTAATGCACGGAATAGGCCATTTCAACAAATCAAAGGGTCTTATTCACTAGACCCATAGCTAGCTTATATCAAAATCGCTTAAAATTAAATTTTGGCCCTAAGTTCATTTTAAAGGAATGTATCCCTCTTTTCCCTTCCTCCTCACTGGTCAGAGACGCTACTGCCCTAAATGCTGTCATTGTCATCTACTCTAATACCTGTAAAGAATAAATCGCACTTCTCACGCATCAAAAACGCTACCGGTTTCCATGTGTAAGGCCTTATAGTACTAGATTAGATTACATTAAGCTCTTACGTCTGTGACCGTGTTGTTAGCTAGAGGTGTGATAAAAACAACACTCTCTACATCTCTATCTTACTGTATTGCTATCTCATTCCCTCCTTTATGTTTTCTGTTTAAGGCCTCGCTGCATAGGTTTGGTAATTCTGTAGTGGAAAATTGAAACAGTATGTGAAATTTTGTATATTGAAGTACGAAATAGTTTTTTTGTAATGTTTTAAGGACTTGAAGGTTTTTATTAGGATTAAAAGCTTTTTACATTTTTAGTTTAAGTTGAATACAAACCTACAGCTATAGTCTGACAACTTAGTAGAGAGCCTTAAACCGCAAGATTATAGTATTATCAACAATTTCGTGTATGTTAAAAAAATTGTCCTAGCAAACAGTCAACTGTAACTGATGTTCTACATTCTGTATTTTGTTTACCTTTGCCAGCGTACCTACTATAGGGATACTACTAATGACAGCACTAGACTACCACAGAAAACTACTTCAATCCATACTAATATTATAAATGCGAAAGTAACTTTGTCTGTTTGTCTGTCTCTCCGTCTGTTACTCAATCACGCCTAAACTACTAAATCAATTTGCATTAAATATTTTGGTATGGAGATATTTTGATACCCGAGAAATGACATAGGTTAATTTTACCCCGGGAAAATGACGCATAATGGGAAAATTAAGGTGGCGGACGAAGTCGCGGGTAAAAACTAGTTATACATAAGTCGAAACCACTACTAAAATCAAACCTGTAATCTCGTCATCGGCAGTTACCACACGAATGCCTGAATCACTGGGGCTCTAAAATAATCTAATCTAAAAAAAACAATTTCTATATCTCTAACGGTTTCTAAAACTAAACCAGAACCATACAATTTAACTTGCAATAAAATATAAAAATAAAATTGAAAGTGAACTAGTATAACTAGTTTGTAATTCTCGTCTCCAAACATTTGAAATATAAAGTTTAATATCAAATAACGGGATCGTAAACAAACATTTTGATATTAATTTACACACCAGTATATTTTGACCCCAGTAAAGATATACACACTGGTTTAAATACTTATGGCCTTCTGGAACGTTTGTAACCAAACTTTACCGAGACGGTTTAACCGATTATTGTATAATTTTTGCACGATTTATAGACCCCAAGATGATAATTCATAAAGTAAATTCACGATTTTATCTATACTAATATTATAAAGCTGTAGAGTTTGTTTGTTTGTTTGAACGCGCTAATCTCAGGAACTACTTTTGAAAATTACTAAAAATTCCTTTGTTACAAAAATGGGAAAAATTATGACTTATTCTCTCTTATGCGACGCAAGCGAAGTTGCGCGGGTCAACTAGTGGATAAATAAAATAATAAATAAATATCATTGGACAACTCACACACGGTCTTTTGATTCCAAACTAATTAGAGCTTGTACTATGGTAACCAAATAACTGATAAACATACTTATATTCTTCTAAATACATACTTATATAGATAAGTTAACAACCAGGCTCAAAACAAATACTCGTGCTCATCACACAAAGATTTGTCCCAGGTGGGATTCGAACCCACCACAAACGGCGCAACGGTTATTGCGCCGAGGCGACCATTCTAACCACTGCGTCAAACGTGCAGTTGATGAAATAAAAATGAAAGTGAATGAAACAAAGTAAATTCGTAAGGTTCGTACCAAGTAATGTCTCGGGTCTCATCTGCCTTCCCCTATGAGAAGAAGGCGTGATTTTATGAATGTATGTACATAATTCACTACATTATAATATGCATACTTTTAAAACGTACATACTTCGTAGTTTTTACGATATACCAAAGCCTAAAAACTATTTTACCAAAACACTAAGCTGAAACAAGCGTGTTATCTTTACAACGTGCTTACAATGTCTGTTTTGGTAATAACAGCTAAGTTATAACCCGAAACAGATAGCAATCAACTCACGCGATAATTCTACTTAAAATGGACTTAACTAAAAAACGTAACGACGTGAATATGAAAACGTAATAATGTGAAAAGTTTGTTTGTTTTAACACGTTTAACTCAGGAACTACTTGTTCGAGTAAAAAAATGATGTCCTTACGTTACGTGCTCTCCAAGGCACAAAGGTCTACACAACCTCAACTTCTTAACTCTCGGCAATCTCTGAGAAATTCCTAAAAGAAAAACTCAAAAAGACTTTTTGGCCCGGCCCAGTACTCGAATCCGATCCTCGAAATCGAATACGCCACAATGGCCGTCAAATAAAAAAATATTTTTCTCGTTGAATAGTCCTTTTATTGAGGAAGGCTATAAGGCTATATAATATCACGCTAATAGGAGGTGAGCAGCATCAGAAAATGACGTGACAAAACTGACGAAGTCGCGGTCAGCTGCTAGTCTATTAAATTCGGCGTGAAAGTTAGAAATATTAATGGTATTAAGATCAAAGGTGGTTATACATTATAGAGATGAATTCAAAAAATGTTTGTTTTTAAACATATCTGATTAAATTGATAAAGTGTGTTGCAATATGCATATAACTTGCATAGGGTTTCGTAAACTAAGAGTTAAAACGAGACCATATTAACAAAAAATTGCGGTTCGTCTGTCCGTCTATTTGTCTGCCTGTCTATCCGTCTGTTCGTTTATCCGTCTGTCCGTCTCTCTGTCTGTCTTTTTGTCCTTCCGTCTGCCCGTCTATCCGTCCGTCCGTCGGGCTGTCTGCCCGTCTGTCTACCTGTCACTATTCTTTATTTTATAAACCATGCTAACTAGACTCCTGAAATTTTCAGATAATGTTTTTCTGTTACCCCTTTAACGACAAATGCAAGCAATAAACCAAAATAAAATAAATATCTAAGCAAGTCTCATAAAAAACATCAATATTAAGTATGGATGTTTTTTTATTAAATGGTACGGACCCATTTGTGAGCGAGATCAACTCACACTTGGTCGGTTTTACTTGTATTTGAATACGGCAAGAATCGATTATGTTATCTTTTCGGAATTCTGTGTTATATTTACGACTTTGCACTGCTGGATACGGGGCTTTTTAATCGAGTATTTTGTCGATGTTGAATTACAGGTGATAGTAGTTGTAAGTGATGTGTTAAGGTAGTTGCTAACCGATACGTAATGTAACGTTGCAATATATTGGATGGCTAATGCATGCATTTAGCTCATAAGAACCTTTTTTTATACTATGTCTTGTACTAACGAATCATAATGTATACGTTTTTTTTAAAGACAACTCCTGCGTTAAGAATCGCTCTTGTGTCGCGGGGTTTTTACAAACATACAAACAACGGACACAAAGCACGACCAGACCTGAAACAATTATTTGTGGATCGCACAAATAACAGTTCCGTGTGGAAATCGAATCAATGGTATTGGTATGGCGACCTAAACCACTGCGCCATGGAGGATACCAATTTTCTGTTATATAAGAAATAGAATATAATTGATAGAATAAAATTTACACGTAGCGTTTGCCATTTGTCTAGGCCCACAGATCACAAATACATAGTTCGCGTTCGCTTCTATCATCTCACGTTACAAGCGAACGCTCCAAGTGGACGACTAGTATATTTTCTATGCATAGTATGTAAATTTTAACTTACATTTTCTTTCATTGAAAGTTAACGAATATTATTTAAATGATCTTTATTGGGTATTTTGACAATCGTGTGAATAGGTTTTTGAGGTTATTATACGTTATTGTTGTTTAATAATAGATTGTAGTTTATTGGATATGTGTGAGAGTACATTAAGGTCCGTATTTTAAGAGAAAATTACGATTGTAAAGCAAAATATAGCATTTTTCGTGTAGTAATTAAACGCACTACAATCGCATCCCAATCGTAGCAAACATAACGTGGCGACTAACATAATATATTTTAAAGCTTTGTTTATTTTAAATTAAATATGAAAAACGTGAATAACTGTATATTTCAGTTGGTCTCTTTTTCACATCAAATAGTCTGAACTTTCTGAAACGATTTGAATAAAATTTGATAAGCTGATTTAGCTGGCAATTTTTCTTTCAAGGAGCTCGCGGCTTAGCGCGGTTAAGCAACGCTTGCCGAGGTTGATCTATGGATGGGTAACCATCTCATACATCTTCTTTTCTTTATCAGCTGGTAATTTTTATCTCAGGAAAAGGTCTTAAATTACTGTTTTTTTACCAAACACACGAGGGTGGAACTGCGACCTTAAGCTACTAACCAATTAACCAAAAATCATTGAACATTTCATAACAGAATCAATTATTAAAGGAATTATATCGTACTAGAAATCTCTTGTTATAGAAGCGGCCATTTTGTTTTAAACTTAATGTTAATAACCTCAGTAATTGATTGAAACCACTTCAAACAACTATGGCTTTGTTGTGAGAATTGATTGATAATGTTTCAATGGGAAGTGGAAATTTTGAACGCTAATTCTTTAACGATAATAATTAACTATATTTTTATCGATTATTTATTTAAAAAATATAACATATGTGCATATAAAAACCGAGTGGTATAAGTTGATACCTCCCACGCAAGTGGTCGCGGGTTCGAATCCGAGGCAACACACCAATGATTTTTCCGGATTATGATATACCAAACTAAACAAAAAAATATTTAGCAAATTTCACAATTTCAACAAATATTGACCCATAACACAAAAATATACTTTAATCAATCCGATAATCGAACCTGAAGATTATAAATTCCCTTATAAACAGACAGTCACAGTTCCAAAAATCAGATACTCCTAAAAGAAAATACAAAAATTCGTCCTACTTTCAGCAAAATATTCGTAACGTTACAATTACGTCGGCACCCAACACATGCGTTTAAGTACAAAAATAATGTCATCCCGTCCAAAAAATAACAGGCATTCTGTACATTAACACACCCGGAACATAAAAGTGTTTGTACCAAAATCGTCTTGTTCCATGGTAGAAGGGAACAAAACAGGAATAAACGTACAAATACATTAGATAATACTACATCTTTAAATGGATCTTAAAGGTATTTTAAGGTCACGATACCTTATTTTAACCTGACAATTCGATTGAATTTAATCAACAGTGGTCACGGGCTGACTGCCTGTTTACAACATATTCTAAAGCAATTCTTGTCTCGTAAAGATTGACCTGCGTGTCCCAAGGCGGACTAAACAAACCTGGGAGATCTGGAAATCGAATCCGAAACATTTACGTACATACAATGTATCAGATATTAGATTTTAGAGCTAAATTACGCGACATTCGTCATTCCATGCTTTGTGATCTTTAAATATTGGTCAAGTCTAATCTAATAAATATCAATGTGGTAGGGTTTTTTATATACTATGCTTATTTTCGCCAGGTTAGTGGTAAACATATTTTTACAGCAAGCCATATGCAGAGATCTTTTAAATTGATTAAAATTTGTCATCGATATTTTGACAAATTAAAGTTAAGATAAATTCTATCTCAAACATAAAACACTCCATTGCTCTTATATATTTTCTCCTTTACAATTCCCGTGAAAAGTTGTGATCGTCTCATTTGTAAGGCGTTATGTACTGGACTATTACACGAGTTCTTTGTTATTTTATATTTCAAGGGAAAAACAGACGAAAATGGATGAAAATTTACACGATCATGGTGTCCGTAATTGTATTTAATCATTATTTTAGTACTACATTACGAAAATGTTAAAAAGTCTGTGCTTTATTTTTGTTTAGCCTTTTTGCTTTATGGGCGTCAATAAAATTCCTGTCTGAAATTTTGTTATGTTTAATAACTACGTTGAAACGTTGGCTTGGCGGAAATAAAGCAACAATACAGAACGAATTTTTATGTTGCAATGCTGAGGAAAAAAGCAACATGTTTATTCACAGTTAAAATGCCTACTGCCTTCAAACTATTCCATAGTACCAAATATAGTAAATGCTAAAAGCACAAACGAAATTATGCGAACACCATCCATGCACCGACCCCCGACAGAGCAGTGACGTCACATTACCATAAATACTAAAATAAAGAACTCACTCGACTAAAAAGAATCGTTATTGAAAACAAACTTGACAGGGATACAAGAAAAAAACACGATATATCAACCTTAGTATCGAATCGAATTATAATAATAGTAGTTTAATTACCAACACCGCAAGATCACTCGACTATCGACCAAACGTATCGATTTAAAATCGAATTTAAATCGACTAATTAGCATAAAGGAACACTTTGAAATGTTATTATGAATTTTAAACAATCCAAATGTTTTACAACGAACGTTGGTATTGACAAAGAGTAAGATTTATAGGAATTTTTATTTATATTTAATTTAGTCGATTTCTAATCGGATAGTTAAATTATTTCTATTTGTTCTGCATAATCGACTATTGTTATTTAAATTGGTGTAAATTTTAATAAGATTACGTTTCGACATAAATTAATGTATCAGATTAGTTGAGAGATAAACGAATATTTTATAGCGAATTAATGTTTTACGTGATTTTATTGCTTATTCGAATATAAGCTTTAAATTTTCTACGATGAAAGAGCAGAATGTAAATTTGTTCTTTATGGTGCAAGCTTTGTAAACGCTTTCTAAATTATAAGTTCTGGCTTTTTTCACGACTAAATAAACTTTATTATTGCAGTTGGGTCAAAATATTTCAATAAGAGTATAAGAGTAGTGTTTAAGAAATAATATCACAACCTTTTGAGTTAATAACATTTTAGAGGGTAAAATAATTGATTATGATTGATTTTAAAAAGTTTTTCTACAGCCTATGAGACATGATGAGTGAATGTGAATGAAGCAAAAGAAGTTTTTAGGAAGACTATCAAGTGGTTTTGTTGGTGCTTACTCCCATAAAAATAAAACTAGTTTGATGATTTTATGTAATTACCTATGTATATGTTTTTCAAATAATACTGTTTGACTTGTTGAAAATGGAAATATAAATAAATAACAATATTTTTAAGTTTCAACTACACAAAATAAACATCTTATAAAAGTATATTTCCAAATTCTTAATTAAAATGTTTCCCAATAAAACGGCGTGAACACCACTAGTACTTGCTCCCGGTGTTACTCGTAAGTGACGAACCATGTTGAACGAAGGTTAAGCCGTCATAAAACGTACAGACATACGTTTATTACTGCATTATACTGTATAATTTTTAATTTAAATTGAAATTTTATGGCGTCGGTGAAGGTAAGTGAGTTTTGATGCGGTTGATTTATAGATGGGTGGGTAATAAGGTTGTAATAGAATAAGAGTATTTGTATGTAATGTAATAACAATGAAGGATTTGGTGTTTTAATAATCAAAGTGATTTTCCATTTTTATAAATATTTTCGTATTATAAAAAAGTTACTTCAATTAAATTAAAAATTAAGAGGGTATGGGGAGTTTTATTTAAAAAATCGAAATATCCTTGTGAAATTGCGAAGGTATATCTAGTCGAAGGATTTCAGTCTAAGGCTTCTTTTATACAAGGCTACGCAAATCCCTGATACTCAACGATTTTAGTTTTCAAGCGGCTATCGCCATACCATTCGTGCATGGGTCCTACTCTCACTTGACTGTTTTTTTTTACAAATGTATAATAATATTTTGTACAAAACATAACCCCCACAATTTTGTTGTATCATAAAAACACAAAAGCACTTTTCATAATTATTTCGTCCCCTACAAAATAATTATGACATGCTATAGGGTGTTGTCATACAAGTCATTCAAGTCGTTAGTCATGGGAGACGCACCCTGTATATGATAATTGGGGGAGCTTTTTATGAAACGCTTATTTTTACATGAAAATTGTGAGTAGTATTTTTTTATCCGGCATCAAGAGTAATTTTGCGTAACGGGCGACAGACATACAAATCATGTATACCTTTTTTTATTATATTTGTATGTTATTTAGGCCTTAAAATACTAATTCAATCTATACTAATATTATCTATACTAATATTATAAAGCTGAAGAGTTTGTTTGTTTGTTTGTTTGTTTGAACGCGCTAATCTCAGGAACTACTGATCCGATTTGAAAAAATCTTTCAGTGTTAGATAGCCCATTTGTCGAGGAAGGCTATAGGCTATATATTATCACGCTACAACAAATAGGAGCAGAGTACCAGTAAAAAATGTTTCAAAAACGGGGAAATGTGACGCAAGCAAAGTTGCGCGGGTCAGCTAGTGTTAAATAATTTTGAATAGCTTCCTAAGCTGATGATGATACATACAAACATACATACATAAATAAAATCACGCCTTTTCCCAATAGTTATGGGGAAAAAAACCGAAGAACACCATTTGCTACGAACTGCCCATTTTAGCTCCATTCATCCAGGCATCTCATCATACAGAACCGTGGTTTACGAGTACACCTTAATTTTTTGAGGAAGTCACCAACATGATTTATATATTTCAGGTCAAAAATTAAAAATGTATACTTTTAATATAAAAGTCTTGTATTATAAAGGACCATGTAATAAGTATAACATTCGAACCCACGACCTACCTCAAAATACCATGTAACCACATAATATTATTAAATATACAAACTATTATCTACTTATTGTTTCTTTTTCAACAAAATAAAAGACACATCTTATTTTATATTCTGTTCCGAAGCAATTATAATAAACTTGAAGAGAGGTATTATGTTATATACAACCTACATACATAATACATGCGATATATGTGATGTATATGAGTTGTATACATTATTATATGTTGTGTATACATGTATATATCCTTGTATAAAGATGTTGTTGTCAATTATATAAGGCTGTAGATCTTTTTTGAATGATTTTGTAGGTGTATTAAGATGTTTAAGAAAATATATTCAATAGTTTTACGAATATAGTTGTAGTAATTGTTGTTTGATATTTTCAAGCTTTGCAGTGACACTTTTATCGTTAGGAGACTTAATTAAACAAAAGTGTATAACAGATATTTTTTCATAGCTGAAAATTTAAACGTTGCATATCTTTATATATATAATTCTTCTGTAAGTGTGTATGTCACTGAACTTCTCTTAAACGACTGGACCGATTTTGATGAATTTTTTTGTGTGGGTTCAAGGGGAGCTGAGAATGGTTTAGATTCACAATTTTGTTCGTTGGACCATATTTTTTTATTTAATTTTTATGGCAAAACAACGTTTGCCGGGTAACGCGATGCGAAGCACTTCCCTGACCGAAATTACAAACTCTAGGCTTAATCCTTCTCCCATTTGGGAGGAGACCCGTTCCCAGCAGTGGGAGCTATCCATGGGGTATGTACATGTTTATCACTTGAATTCTATGCAGTAGAATTCTGACAGAAAACTTTCAGGTGCATAAAAACATAAAAAACCATACTCTTTAGATCTCTAGTAAAGATGTGTAAAAGATCATTAAATTTTGATGTTTACCACAGACCACCAAACTACACCACAATTTTTTATACTATTGGACAAACACTGCCCAAGTTTCAGCAAAATAAAGAAAAGCATCTGTTTATCTCTGAGTTGTAAAACTTGAATGGGAGAAGTAATTTAACGGCTTGTTTTATTGACAATAAATATATTTCACTTTGAAATGCCCGACTAATGGCGTAAGTAGGTTGCTTTATTGAATACTTATATACGCCCGCGAGTTTCCTCGACTTTACTTACTACTGCATAGTTTGTATAATTGAAAAACTACATCAAAATTGAGCCAGCCATTTAGGAGCTACGATGCTATAGAGAGAACAAGATATACAAACATAAGAATTAAATAACGAATTCTTCAGTTGCGCAGTCGTTAAGTCGCCACGCCGCTACCATTGCATCGGAGGTCGTGGGTTAGATTCCCATACGGAACAATTATTTGTCCGATCCACAAATAGTGGTTTCGGGTCTGGTGGTAGGTACTTTGTGTCTGTTGTTTGTATGTTTGTAATAGTCTCCGCGACACGAGAGAAAATCGTAATGCGTGGGTTAAAATAAGTGACAATCAATGTAGTTTTATTTGACCAAACGTATTGTTATATAGTTTCATTATTATAGAAGATTAACATTCTACAAACAAGCAAAGTTTCTTCATGAGAAACTAAAGTTATTATAAAACATAATAAGTAACGATATCATCACTATAACAAAGTTAAACGATGTTATGAAGTTAGAGCGGTCTCGAGAATTGTACGTAACGTTTAATACAAGTGCTTTATACTTAAGTATAGCTCACCTTTGAGGATACCCATCTAAAATAATGGTGTGTCTTTTGCCTTGACTGTCCCTGTAGTAAAGCCAACGAAGTATGACACTACTGAAGTCTCAGGTTCTATTCCCGGTTTAGGCAAAGGCCTTTACTTTTATTATCTGTCTTTTAACCCTCCGAAACACATTGACGCTCTGATACTAATAAGAAACTTACCCTCATGGCATATAGACTGACTATGTCGTTCAAACCTTACAATGATTATACGATCTTCAAAAAAATCCACTCGATTTTTTTTTACAATTTCCTCACTAACAATATCGAAATAATCAATTTACAAACAAAAAAAAATTTTTTTTTTCATCTTTCTGACTTTTTATGCCCACATTTTTTACACACAAATATAAAAAAAAGATGTAACACATAATCTTTAAAACTATCCAACAAATATAATGCACAGTGGAGTTCCTGAACAAATAACGGATGTTGGCTAATTTGCGTAGAGTCAACTACTAGTAACCAAATAAGCCTGGAGCATTTCAACTGAGCGGTTATGTTCTACTCCGGGGTAACTTGGCAATTAAGATGAAGGAATACGGCTGGTCTGGTTGTCGAGCAAGTTGGCCGATTATGTTTGGCAACATCAGTCTGAACCGTGACCACGACCGGTGGAACTCGGTTGAAACGTCGAGTAACAAATAATCCTTTATATAGTCATTGCTTATAAGACCCTTTAACAGTAATTTCGTGGCCGATTGTGTGTTACAGCTACCACAAACAGATTTTTTTTTAATAATGGCTATGATGGAAGTCTAGGAGAGAAGCCTTCGCTCAACAGTGGGACACAGAAATAGACTAGATAAGAAAAATGGCTGTTATCATAGTAATGCTAAAAGCTGTGCTGTAAGATATTGTTCAATATTTAATTAAAAAGCTTGTGATAGTTAAATTTGTATTTATTTTAGAGTTAGGGTGATTCTAAGTTTCTTAACCTAGATTGTGAAACAAATCACAGCGAAGTAAGTAAATGTCCGAAAAGACAATAAAAGATAGTCTTCACTACAAGCTTAAAAGAGTTTCCATGGTGTTGTCAAAGGTAACATTACATTTCTAGCCGTCATACCAGTAACGCTGCTATGAATTTAGGTCTAGGTAGAGTTTGTTTGTTTTGGTTGTTTGTTTGTTTGTTTGAACGCGTTAATCTCAGGAACTACTGGTCCGATTTGAAAAAATCTTTCAGTGTTAGATAGCCCATTTATTGAGAAAGGCTATAGGCTATATACCATCACGCTACAACCAATAGGAGCAGAGTACCAGTAAAAAATGTTACAAAAACGGGGAAAGTTTTAACCATTCTCTCTTATGTGACGCAAGCGAAGTTGCGCGGGTCAGCTAGTTAATTATATTTATTAAATACATACATACATACATACACGTATAAATAAACATACATGTATAAATAAAATTAAAAGAAACTAAAACATAATAGTTTTCTATTACAAAAAAAGTCTTATCTTTTTTCATTATATTCTCATTACCAAAGCTAGCCATTCTTTAACCCAGTGTGTCAGAGTTAAAGCGAGCGAAAACTTTTTCCATTTCGCCATAGCAGTGTTTATAACAGAAAACTGTCGTCTTTCCTTCTCTTGAGAGATTTAATTTTTATTTCTGCTAACCAACGGGTTTTGTTCAAAGATTTTGTGCTTTGATCCTCAAATGCTCTTTGGTTTGTTTTAATTAAAATTGGTTAAAAAAGCATTTACTTTGTAAATGATTAGAAAATTACTGCATCGATACTATAAAAAGGAACAAAAAAAATAGTCTGTTACAATTTCCCAGGTGGTCTGATTTATATTCAATGCAGCTGGTTGGTAAATTATAACCTAAAGATGATTAGCATGGACGTTTAAAAAAATCATGATAATTTTAAAATCTCTAGTTTGTTTAATCTAGCTTCTGATCGAAACAAAAACATTTAATAACTTTTAACTCAACCCAGGACCAATTCTATGACCTAAAATCCTCCATCCAATAATCGAACAATCGAAAGCGTTTACAACAAACAAAATAGCGAACAATTTCATCAAAATAATTCGTCTATCGTGATCATGTTGTTAGTTTTTCACTAACCATTTCAGTTTTACGGTACAAAAGTTTATTATTTAGTTTACTAGCTGACACGGCAAACGTTGCTTTACTTGCTTTGCTTTATTGATTATACTAAAATGGCTATTAAAAAATAGAGGTTAGTGATAAAAGGGTAAACATTTTGGGTCGTATGTAATTTTTTATGGGATATAATAAGAAAAAGTCTAAAAATTAAAAGCCCAAATGGCCGATTTTCAGACCTATTCAATGCTCACAAAATTTCATGAGAATCGGTCAAGCCTTTTCGGAGGAGTACGATAACTAACATTGTGACATGAAAATTTTATAGATAAGACTAGCTGACCAAACGTTGTTTTGCCATAGAAATAAAAAAAAATGTGTCACTTAGGGATTAGAAAAATAGATGTTGGCCGATTCTTAGACCTACTCAATATGCTCAAAAATTTAGTGAGAATTGGTCAAGCCGTTTCGGAGGAGTACGGTAACCAACATTGTGACATGGAAATTTTATACACAAGATTATTAGGGCAGACGTAAACCATATCGATCAGATCTATCGAGGTCATATAAAATGGTATATAAATACTGTTTTTCACAACAAGAATCGTTTTAAAACTAGTTTTCTGGAACTATTTGAGGTATAATTGACGGTTGTTACGCTATAGTACTAGGTTTTAGGAAAGTAGGGCGGAATAAAGTAGTAGGTTGAATAACGATGGAACTAGAGGTCGTTGGAGGTCAGGCAACTAAGAAACGAAGAGAGTGAGTAGTTGAAAATTATATTTGAATTGGAAGATTAGTTGTTACATGAGCATTGTATTAAATAAGTGTTCATGAGCAATAGCCAAAAGCTGAAAGGCAACTGAAATGACAATAAAAATACGTTTGAAAAAAAATTGTTACATAAAGAATTGAAAACCCTCACTTTTATACATCAAAAAGAGTGTATTTTAATTATGTATGCATGTAACAGCAAAGCGAGTCCGTAACCAATAAACTATTTTTTTTTATCCATAATTCATTTGGGATCAAATAAAAATTATACCCAATCAAATTAAAAAAGAACCTACTGGAACCTTAGGACCAATTAATGCAAATATTACTTCTGTAACTCAATAATTCTTAACTTCAGCAGCTAGGCCTTACAACTAACATATTGGGTTTATTTCATATCTACAATCTTTCCTAGCACTTACCCTCATTAAACAGCCTTATTTTGACCGTATAGTCAAATTTGAATATATTATAAACAAGTGTAGCTAAAAGCTCATAAAACAGCTGTCGTTAAAGTTAATAGAGGCTATAACTTTTTGCACGCAGAGGTGTTAAACATTCAGCCGACGAGGCAGCGATGTGGTTTCACCAGAAATTATTTGTGAAAATTAGAAGCTTTGTGTCTTGAGAGTTTATGACGTTATGTTGGATCAAGATCTAACACGTTTTTGGAAGATATTTTATAGGTAGCTTGGCTCCTTAACAAAATTTCATCCCCTATATTTCTTAAAAGTGTATTTTTTTACCGTAATCAGTAACACGATTCTTTACACTTGGAAACATCGAGTATCGAGAGTTTGACATTTAGAATGTACTGTCAAAATAGTTTCTACGACGCCCGCTACAGGCGCTGAACCGTTTATCATACAACATTTCTTGATAGCTAGCCAGTTTTCGGTAGTTGAAGAAAATCGAACTACAGGATTTTAGTTGAATTTTGAAAAAAAATAATAGAACTAAAATAATACATTAGTATGGGCAATGAATTTAACTTAGTTTTTGCGTCTTTGTACAAAAAAAATGTAAATACAATTGAACTGAGCAAGCACAGTTAAAAACTGGATTTCGTGTATACCAAAGTTGCCGAATTTGACTGCATGCCAATTTTCAACAGCAACAACTTTGTATTTTTATGAAGCCTATATCTGCGACTGAGGGAAGGAGGTCAGTGGAAGACATATCCTGTGAAGGATACTTCAGAGCACAGCAGCACAAAAACGACCAGTGAGGGAAGGTCTATACGAAAGAAGATTTGACTTTCGGGGATATGTCAGTCTTCAAAATATGTATCAGGTCGGGGAAAAACTCTTTTCGCATTATACGTATGAACTTGTAATAAAATCTCTTTGGCTTCAAGAATCACAAATGAGTACACGGTTCATTAGGTTTCTTTAAGTGAGCTCATGAGGTACCCAAATACCGAGCTTTTTTGTGTAGAGAAAAGATTTTATTAAAAGTTCATACATACTATAATGCGAAAAGACTTTTTCGCCGACCTAATATAACCAACACTAATGAGAACACCAAGACTATCGAAGCAGGTAAATCGTCGTCCATTTCTATACCACTGCTGACTTATTCCCTTCCCTTAATAAAGATTTCTTTCTTTATTGAATCTTTGACAAGAAAACCTCAGTGTACCATTTTTCAGTTCGTTCCGTTGAAGTGCTCAATACATCTTACAAACAATTGGTTCCGTACAATATAAATAACGGCCATCACTCAAAGTGCTCGCTTACTTTAAGACAACTTGGTTCAGTGCCAGTTGAGGAGGGTAGCGAGTTTCTGATGAGAATTTCTGACTCCAAAAATACCTTCAAATTTTTTTTCTTGTATTTTCATTATCTATACTAATATTATAAAGCTGAAGAGTTTGTTTGTTTGTTTTACCGCGCTAATCTCAGGAACTACTGATCCGATTTGAAAAATTCTTTCAGTGTCAGATAGTCCATATATCGAGAAAGGCTATAGCCTATATATCATCACGCTACGACCAATAGGAGCAGAGTAGCAATAAAAAATATTACAAAAACGGGCAAAATCTTGACCCATTATCTCTTATGTGACGCAAGCAAAGTTGCGCGGGTCAGCTAGTCAATAATATAACTAGTATCGCGTTCGTGTCGATTCTAAATTGTATACTTAATCATTAGTCGGTACTGTCAAGCATCGAAAGTTTCTGCCAAAATAGTTCCTACAGAGCCCGCTAGATGTACTGATCAGATTTTTGAGCAAAATTTCTCGATAGTTAACCGGTTGTCGGTAGTCGATAGTGGTAGAGAATCGAGCTACTGCAAGCTAGTTTTACCACGCAACTAACTTGTTTTTGGCTGCAATAGCATAACAAACACAGTGGTTTACACAGCTTTAGCTGCTGCCCAACAATGCACATTGGATCTCAAGAGCTAAAATTCCACAAAAAGCACTTTCAAGGCTCATTTGGAGCTGATCGCATCCCGCCAACACTCACAACCGAACCGCACTTTTATTGCAAAAGTTTGAACGCCAGAACTGCTAGAATTCAGGCAGTAAGTGCCAACTTCGTCCATTTGTACGAAACAAATTGTACTGTATGAATTGAAAAAAACCATTTCTGACTGATAATTGTATTTGTGCTCATCGTTTCTTGTGTTACTGAATTTATGATGGAAGTTTAAGTAAGTTGTTCTTTTTATTTAACGGTGGAAAAAGTGATGGGACGGAATTTTTGAAGTTTGTTGTGTAGAAAAATATGTATATGTATGTTGCGTCAGTTATATTTTTGGTTGTTATTTACTCTCTCGGTCTTCGGCCCATATGGTAGTGGGTCAGCTTTTGTTAGACTCTTTTTTCTCGAATCTACCCTACACTTTCTTAAACTTTTAAGCGCAAATACTCGTATGTTAATGAATCTCTTAAGCCTTTCCCGTGTTGGGTCAAATACAGAAATGTTAGTAATGCCTATAGACACTAGATCTAGAGTCACAGTCTTGGGATAAATTTAGGATTTTTTTTTTCTTTGTAATTAGTATGATTAGATCTCTATTCATTATCTAACATGTGCACGAATTTTTTTTTTGATTTCACGCTTGTAATACCCGAAAGTTTGGGTATTACAAGCGTGAAATCGCACATTTCGCTTTCAACAATGGTAGTCCCATTTATGGGAGCCAGCCTATTATTTATCGGGCACGTTACCTAACTCTGGGCTACTATTGAAAAATATTATAATATTAGAAAAAACCAATAGTGATAGACCTCATAATTAAAAGACGGATACAATACCGACTCAAGAGCAAGAGAGATCTCAATATTTATTGTATCAAAAGCTTTAGACCATATAACAATAGCACATAAAAATAAATCCCCACAAAACACGGCGACCAAAAAGCGTTCGGTAAAAAGTCCATACTTATACAATTATAAAGAGATAATTATAGCAATTACAGTGAGTTTCGGATGAAAACTGGCGCATTCATTATGATAATGGATGATACGGACACGTTTACGACTTTCCCTCCTACAATGTTCGGGAAATCATTGGTTTTTAGTTATTTGATGGGTTTTTTACGAAATTTGTAAAATTATTTGAATGTCTTTTTGTTGGTTAAATTTAATTGGTATAGGTTAGAGTGGGAATATGGTTTGTTGAAAGAATTGTGGTAAGATGGATCGGTGAAGTTCGGAAAGATATTTGTTGGTAATGAACAGTGATGAAACGTAAGCAGAAAACCTTTGATTGTTTTTTTTATGTTATTTGATTTCTATTTATTACGATTGCTTGTATTTCGACTAGAAATGAGAGTTACTTTTATTTCATTTATCTAAAAAAATTATAGCTAATTCGGAAATAATAGTAACAGGCTCCATACAAATAACATGATAAACCACGTATGTCTATATTTTAAGCTGCACATGATGTGGAAACCAAAAACATATGCATTTTTACTGATGTAACTAACTTATTTTAATAAAATATGTCACCATTATTGTAACAGAAACCAAGTCATTACTCTAAAGCGCGTACATACATTTTAAAGGAGGATTCTTTATTAATATAGAGGTAGAATAGATATGATAATTTTCTCGAGTCATCTCATTACGTACATAATATATTTTTAAACCCGACTTGGAAACTACGTCCAAAACTGCATAGTTCCTAAACTGAATTGTATCGTTGCTGTACAAACACCAACACTTGGCACAAACATGTGTAACCAATACAAATATTGGTCCCAAGGGTATCGAACTGGCTTTCCTTCGCCGCTCCTACATTTAACTTGGCAAATTCACAAATTGTTTTCAAAATGTATTTTCGTTTTCTTCAAGACTTTATTGTTCACAAGTGCACTGTTATTTGTCGCAAATACGAAGTTTTTGATGTAGTATTGAAGTGTTTTTCTTGGGACAAATATTTGTTTAGTTTTTGAAGTTGGTTGTGTATTACTTGGACATTTATAAAATGTCTTTTGAATTAACTTTTATATAGAAATGAGGTTGATATTTAAGTACAAACGGACTTAAGATAATACGGGGTTAATCGTGTAGGTACATAAAATGTGTTGCTAAGCGCAAAACTCAAGAACGGCTCAAATAATTCGAATTTCGAGGTTTTAAAGGAAGGAAAAATTTATAGACATTGCGCTGGTCAGCTAGTATATGAGTAATAATGTGATAAAAAATCTAAAAACAACTAAGTGTAATGAAGATACATTACCAGTTATATACCGAAACTCAAATGATGCTTTTCAGGAATTCTTCAGCAACTTAGGTACTTACCTGAAATATAAAAGGTTACATTAGATCAAAAAAAAATAGCAAAATAAGCTAAACTAACTTTAGTTAATCAAGTAAACTTTTACTATATACGATATTCCTAAATCTATCAAATTAAGACA
This sequence comes from Anticarsia gemmatalis, assembly GCF_050436995.1. Lineage (NCBI taxonomy): Eukaryota > Metazoa > Arthropoda > Insecta > Lepidoptera > Erebidae > Anticarsia > Anticarsia gemmatalis. Next base: position 8,703,786 of record NC_134767.1, on the reverse strand, counting down.
GCATTTAATTAATAGTCAAGTACATTATTTATAACTAATTAACAGAGACTCTGTCCTCTACAGAATTCGAACGTAATTAAAAAATAAGTCAATAAAAATTTCAAAATCCAATCTAAAACGATAACAATCACATCGAATTCCAAAATTCCACATAAAAAGTTTAAGAACATTAACTCCACATACCGACAAACAATACGAGCTGTTAACTATAAGTGTGCCTCGCGACTCGGCCCGTAATCGAGTGATAAGGTGCGTCGTAATCTCGGCCCGGTTCTATGAGTATTACTGCCTGATAAGACGCTAACACCTCACGATTTTGATTAACTTAGATTAACATATGGGAGGAAAACAAAATTCCTATGTAGTAAAGTAGACCTTCGTATTTGTTTGTCTGACTGTCTGAACGTCACGAATACAAAAATTGTGATTAACTTTAACCAAAAGACGAATCGATTTTTATGGAAGGTTTCCAGCTGCGCGTTTAGACAGAACAGCCAACAACAATTTTGGCAAACCATGATAAAATGCTTATTTTATCATGGTTTGCCAAAATTGTATGGCAACAATTCATAAACGTATGTATATTTAATTCAAAGATCCATTGTGAAAAGAAGTACTTGAAGAGACAAGATGCGGTAAAATGTTAAGTTTTGTTGAGGACAGGCGGAGATGCTCATAATCATTCAGAAATTATTAGCAGTACCAACGGCATCAACATAACAATATGCAAACGCTCACCAGTTTAAAGACCTCCGATTCTTATATCTATAGAGTCTTAAAGGTAAAAATAGAAGAAATCTTATAAAATATTCGCTCGACACGGACTTATCGGGCATATGCTAATAAGACCAGATTGGGCCGAAGTTAAGATAGAAATGACAGAATTTTTAGAAGCATGTAACGAAGGAGAGGTATAAAAGAATTTGTTCATTGTAATCGTGTTAGGGACTTTTTGGTGTGTTCATCGTTTATGTTAAAATGTGATTTCACTGAAGGGATAAGGATTAAGGGATGAAAAGTGAGGATATTAATTCGGCTATAAAGAAATGAGGGTCGGTAGGTAATCGTATTTATTTATTAAATGTGTTCTTGAATTATTATTAATGTGGATCCGCTAGTCAGTTGTACGGGCAAATTTTAATTACAAACAGAAGTTTCGGTAATGCAACACAGCATTTGTTTACTTAATCTGTTTGGCTGAACAGGCCAATAAATGAAAGATTCCTGTTCAATTAATGAAAGTTTATTAATGTAAGTAAATTAGTCAAAGCAACTAATACGCTACTTTATTTCCTTAACAATCTATCAAGACCAGATTAAATTTTTAACACAATCATAGTTTAATTCATAGAGTCCTTAAGTTATCCTTAAAGCCTTATATATCTCACATACATATCTCAGTTGACAACTATAAGAAAGACACTATGCTCTACATTGTTTTCTTCCAAAGATTATAGTAACTAACACGTTACGTTAAAGCAGCAATGTACTGAATAGTAACCATCAATTTGACGAACTCTAGTTGTCAACTGAAATACGTGACTAAGAAAGCCTCCTGGTTTGTAGAATACCAGCTTTAAAGATAATTCTAGGAGTATTTGACTGATACTGTATGACTATGAACACAAGCAAAAAGCAACTAAATTCGAACTACCCTCAAAAGTATTTGAGCACGTAACCGGGTAGCGTTTTTATCAGGCATGCACGGTGCCAGGGAAGTTTTCCAATAAAATCTGTGACCGCCACACACTGGACTATCACGTGCATGCCGAGAACACTCAGAATGTTACTCCTCTGTTTTTTGCAAGTATTATAGTAGTTGGTCTTTGGTTATTGAGTTTTGAATGTATTAAGAGACTTTTGGCTGGTGTGAGCCTAAAGATTCTGAATTTTCGCGACTTGTACAACGAATCTCTACCGATTACCGACTATCTATCAAAAAATATTGTATGACAATCAGTGCAGCGCCTCAAGCGTACGTCGTAGATACTATATTTGAAGTACATTTTAAATGTCAAACTATCGATACTTGAAAATATCGACTGTACAGAATCGCGCTACTGTACACATAATATTATAATGTCTTATGCGAGGTTCTTTTGCGAAGCTAATTTTAAGCAGTTTTAACACTCTTGTGCAGGGAATGGCAAAAACCTAATAAAAACTTCAAAAAACTTGCACACATTGCAATTTGGTAGACACTGCATCAACGCTGCTTGACCTTTCTTTCACAACATATTTTTATCTTTCCATATCAAGAATACAATTCAATATCTAATTCTTATTTAAATCGGTACAATGTCATAACATTTTATCATAGAAGCGGGATAAAACTCAGTTGTAACAAACATAGGGATAATATCTGAGCAGTAAATTATAGATTTTTGAATGTAAAGCCGCGGGAGGCTCGTAAAGCGACCAATGATACAAAATGGACGTCGCCACCTATACAACCTCCTTGCTAGGGCTGCCATCTGCGACAAAAAATGTTTTGTGCTCTTAACGTTTTTTTGGATATTTTTTTGGACTCAATCATTCCTCTATTATAGGAGACATATAAAAATAAATTATTTATTTCAGACTTATTAAAACGAAAAATGTGGTTTAGTATAGCTTGTTTAAATATAGGTCAAGGAAAATAAAAATATTTTAATACGCAAATAGTGCGTTTCGACCAATTTGTTGAAAAAAACAAAAACTTTGTTGCGAAATCGTGAAAGGGTTTTATTAAACAAATGCCAGTGTTTTAAAAAATGTATGTTATTTAAAATTAGGTTTTTTTGATATACGATATTATTAAGTACACATTATTAAGTACATTTACACGTCAATTTTAGGATTTTTACTAGTGTAAAATAAAGTCAAGCCTTTAAGAAGTGCCAACCCTACAACTTAACACTACAAAACTCATACGGTAACATAAAAAAAATATTTAACCGTGGCCGCACGTAAAACAAACATCCTGTATCACCTCGCTTCCGTGCAAGGATCTCGTAATTCTCGTAATTCCCGTAAACGAGAACATAAAGAACACACCATGTATACTTGAGACGAACTCACGTATTTTGTTAAAAAAGAAAAACTATTTGGAATTGTTGTTTTTTTCGTATGGTTAGTAAAGTAAGTGTCTAAGTCGTTTAAGCCGAAGGCTTTGGACGAAACAGCCAGTACACAAATACCTTTAGATAGTGGATATTATAATACTGACTTTTAAAGAATACACCCATATTTTTGTATTTCACTCTTATTATAGGTAGGTACTAACAGGAGGTGTATAGAAATACACGCTTTACGTTTGATATTTTTCTATACAATGGGCGAATCTATAATAAAATAGTTCCTCGACCGGAGTATCAAATCCGAAACTTTGCTGTTCGCGGCATCAGCAATCACATACACTTCTAAGATCACACTACGCAGAAATCTGAGCATTACTTTTTTTTTATAGCATACGAATTCAAATCTTTAATTCACCTCAAAAGCGTCAACTTTGCAATCACTCTTTTAACTCATAACACACGACATTTCCTATGTTCAACACCGTGACTTATACAAAATTCAGCGAAAAAATCCCGTGAGATACCATATTTGGCGAGTACGGCATAAACGCACCCTTTTCCAACCATACTTAGAATTCTGGTCACTATCGCACGAAGAATTCACACATCTTAGACCATATTACCCTCCCGAGAGGTTATATTTTACCCCAAATATATCCAAGATACCCTATGTTGTTTACCCTTTATATACCCCATGCGATGGCTTCTGATACCCATTGATCTAAACCAATAAAGATAAATAAACTAAGGATATGTAAGAGCTTTCTAAAATAATCAAACAATAGAAAAATCTATGGTGTTTGATCTTGGACTCTATAGGAACGAAATAAGGTATATTTTTATTTGTGTTTTTTGATAAGACTTAATGTGGTTTTGAGATAGGTTGTAGAAGTTACTAGTAATAAGGATGTGATGATTTAGCGGATAAATATCTGATATGTTTGAGGAAATACGTACGTATATTATGGCATTCAGTTTTCGTAGTTTTGAACTTGTAAAGTAATAGTAAACTTTAACATTGTAAAAAATACGAGTTTTGAAAACAAATTATATCTTAATATTTTCATTTTTTTTATTTCTTTATGTCAACTCCCGCTCTAAGAATTGTTTTTGGAATCGAACCTACGACATACCAAGGCAATGATAGCGTCGTCGTGGCGATCAAGTTAACTACTGCACCAAGGAGGCCATCAATTCATTGAAAATGAATATCATAAAGTACGATTAGTATAAAATTAAGTTTTAACTCTTATTAATTATAAAAATAATCCGAATTGTAACCAGCTCTTTTGAAACACTATTTAAAATATATAAAATTGATTTATAATACTTAAATAGGCATTAAAACGATCATAAAATATTTTAATAAGACATAATGACTATTTATTATTTATTTGTCGTTTGGTCAGTGGTCAACCTAGTGTCAAAGTTGTTCAAGCCGCCCGAGAGGCCTTTGACATGGCTTAACGACTGTTATCTTAGTAGACAACAACCGGGACCGACTTTTAACGTGTCCTCCGAAGCACGGAGACGCCCAGTTCAAATACCACTATGCGGTCACCCATCTATGGAGTGACCGCGCCAATGGTTGCTTAACCCACAGATCGTTTACCGACCGGTGAGCGCAACTGGCTATGGGCGCCTCATAGCCACATAATGACTAATACGAGTCATAAATACGCGATAAATTTTAATAAATTACTCCAATTTAAGTTTCAGACGCTTCAAATTTAAGAATATAGTTTGAAACCTACTACAAATTATAGTAAACGCACGTAGGTATATAATTTTAGAAAATTATGCCAATTATGTAAAACTAGCTATCGAGTTAGGTACCAAAATAAAATATATAAATGACGAACTAGCTCCTATTCACAACTTTGTATGTGTAAATAGATTTATCGGGGTACAGAGAATCATGTGTTTATACTGATTATAAACTACCAGCCTGCAGAATTCCATCACAATTCTGTGAATAGTTTCTCCATAATTGCTTAACACACAACCAACATACGTATGCAATATGTAACATTAGTAACATGTATTGTACTCAAACCTATACACCTATTAGTAAAGTCTGCGAATATCTTTGAAAAATAATGAAGCAGAGAAGTACTTAAAAATGAATAACAGCAAGTCGATTTTTTCCGTATCTAACCATAAACAAAACGCAAAGTATGTACAACGCCATTCGTTTTCATGCTTCCAAAAAAAACATTTTCGTCATTCAGCCCCCAACATCAAACCTGCTCAAAAAATTCTCCACATAATTCACAACAAAGCGGTACCATAAGATTTAACCGCCAAAAATAACGTGATATCCGCTGCCGTATCCGAAAAATATCCGCCCATAAAAATATCCCTTTGTCATATCCGCATCTTAACAACCCTAGTGAAGAACCATTGATTTTCACAAGCTTAGCCAATTTTATTACGAAAGAGGCTCTCAATAAAATAGCTTAAAAGCCTCCGAGAACATTCATCGGTATTGTTTGAAAAATTCGCCTGAAAAATTCTTGAGAAATTGATAGACTGAAAATATCTGATATGAAAGTTAGGAAAGATTTTTGTAGAGGTTTTTATTTAGCTATTAGCTTTTGTGTTCCGATATTTAATGATGATGACCATAATTTTGTAAAATAAACTTCGGTACAAAAGCAGTGATAGAATGTAGCTAGCTTACAGTCTGGCGAATTAAAAATGGCTTCTTTTGGATGAAATCTTTTACACCTTTAGCAGTATGATAGTAATCGGTTTAACTTATCACACAATGGCCGGGAATTGTAGGTTAAAATAAAAGAAAACGTGGTAAATATTTATATGTTAAGTCTGATTCATCGATATTTGTATACCATAAGTTCGAGTCTCAAACGTAACCAATAATTTAATATTTCACACGTAATGACGATGAAGACAAGTAATCAAGTCCGACAGTTATATAGATCTGTAACCAACAATTTCTATTTGCAAAAACCGAAATAAATACTCTATCAAATGACAATTTCCCGTGAATCTATACTAATATTATAAAGCTGAAGAGTTTGATTGTTTGTTTGTTTGTTTGAACGCGCTAATCTCGGGAACTACTGGTCCGATTTGAAAAATTCTTTCAGTGTTAGATAGCCCATTTATCGAGGAAGGCTATAGGCTATATATCATCACGCTACAATCAATAGGAGCAGAGTACCAGTGAAAAATGTTACAAAAAAATGGGGAAAATTATGATTCTCTTATGTGACGCAAGCGAAGTTGTGCGGGTCAGCTAGCACTGCATACAGTTCAATCACCTTTTCAGAACAGCATACTCAAGTTTCCAATTATATAAACATTTTGTATATACATTTAAAATGTACAAAACGTACAATATTCCCGACATCGCCACCTGAACGCTCGACTGTTTCATTATCTTAAAATTGTGCACTTCATTTAACTTAATACACCCTCGAGAGCCATGATTCTCAAACTTTCTATCTGTAGAATACAAAAGCTTTGGACCCCCACTCAAAAAATACTATAGAAAGGTATATAATAAATATATGTTATTCCTCTATAGAAAAAATATACTTTGACTTTGCCAGCATTTATATTATAACATACAATTGTGTTTCGAATTTAAATTGAAGAAAAACTACTAGGTTAACAACATTATCCTCTTTTTAAACGAGTTGACCTTTGCTACTTTAAAAATAAGCCCATTTTAACGAAACCTTTGCCACTAAAATAAACAGAAGACGTTTATGTATGTTTGTAAAATAAATAAGGATGTAAAAGTCACCTATTCAAGCAGTGAAATCTTTATCTTGCAATTAGATAGCCTTTCAAACCGCAAGCGGTAATATGGTGACGAGTTTAATTATAAAAAAGACCCCACACAAAGATTTTTCAGACCCCAAGAAACTTTGAGAATCAAAGCCTAAGCACATTGAGTGAGTATCTGCGCTAATTGGGCAAAGACGCACAAAGTGCAGGTTCATTAGTAGTAATAACCTATTAGTAGGATAGACTAACGTTTGCTACTACTACACTACTACGTACAGCATAATGCTAATATATTGTTTGTATGTTTGTATGTTTGTTAAGCTTACTATCGCTATGAAAGTAATTTGGATGTTTAATTTCCAAAATACTCTGTACAAAACTAAAACACAAATGTAAGAGTAGTACGCTAACATTTGTGTTTTAGCTCATAATCAAATCTATACTAATCTTACTAATATTATAAAGCTGAAGAGTTTGTTTGTTTGAACGCGCTAATCTCAGGAACTACTGGTCCGATCTAAAAAATTCTTTAAATGTCAGATAGCTCATTTATCCAGAAAGGCTATAGGCTATATATCATCACGCTACGACAAATAGGAGCAGAGTACCAGTAAAAAATGTTACAAAAACGGGGAAAATTATGACCCATTTTCTCTTATGTGACGCAAGCGAAGTTGCTCGAGTCAGCTAGTGATATCTATAATTAAAGGAATCATAACTAAAAAATCGCTTTATTTCTTTCGTTCTATAGTGTTTATACACACAGTACTACATTTGTATGACTAAATAGCTAAATCGATTTCGATAAATTTTTATCACGATGGTGCCTAGATTGTATTTAGGCAGGTTAAAGCCTGATATTTAGTAGAAAGGAAAAGGAAGTTTGTTTGTTCCCATTTTACATGAAAACGGCTAAAACAAATTGGATAGAAAAATACTAGGTAATAGGATTTATCCCGGATGAAATAATAAATAATAATATGTTTTATTTCTTAACGCAGGCAGTTCTATAGGGATATGCAAGTATATAATAATGATGACGTGTGTAAAGTAAAATATGTAAATGTATGTATTTTGAAAATACGTAAAGAACTTTTCTCTTATTTTTTTCATATTTTTCCTGTTTTTCCAATCAGCGTTAATGTGAAGCTGAAACTTGTGAATAAATAATATTTTTAATATCAAAACATTTAAATTTCAGTAATTCAGCAGCAATTTATAATTCAAATGAAAATATTTTCATATCTGTAATGACAACAATTTCAATAGGAATTTTCAATTATTTTGTATGACAACATAGCACATTAATTGATTTTCATTAAATTTTAACACAAATACATACATATTTATCACGCCTGTTATACCCGAAGTTATAGGCAGAAGCGTGTGGAATACACCCGACATTAGACTTTAATACAATGTTAGTCCCCATCCTACTTATATTATAAATGCGAAAGTTTGTGAGAATGTAATTATGTATGTATGGTATGTATGTATGGATGTTTGTTACTCTTTCACGCAAATACTACTGAACCGATAACGATGACGAATTTGGCATATAGGTAACTGAAGGCCCAGAATAACACATAGGCTACTTTTTATTCCGGAGTTCCTAAGGGATCGGGATTTACACGGGTATGGTTTCCACGCGGACGAAGTCGCGGGCGGCCTCTTGTGATAGAATACACAAGAACACCTCCGGCATGAGCTATCCTAAACTATTCTTAAAGGTAAACTATTTTTTTTTAACCCATTACTGTCCCACTGCGGGGCAAGGGTCTCCTCCCTAACAAGTGGGAGGGGTTAGGCCTTGAGTTTACCACGCTGACCAAGTGCGGGTTGGGGACTTTGCATGCCCTCAATAAATGTATTAAACAAATTTTAGGCATGCAAGGTTTCCCCACGATGTTTTCCTTCACCGTTAGAGTTTCTAATACACATAACTTCGAAAAATCATTGGTGTGTTGCCTCGGGTTCGAACCTGCAACTACTTGCGTCGGAGACGCCAACTTAAACCACTCGGCTATCACTGCTTAGGTAAACTAGTATACCATATTATAATTTAACGACATCTTCCCATTATTCTACCGGCTATATATATAACAAGTAATGCTGTATTATCGTAAAAGCGATGGGACCCCACCCCCCAGGGGTCCCTAATGAGGTGTAAAGTGCCGTTAAGAAAATCATGCGTTTATAATATTATTATTTATATTATGTTGTTCTTAAGGCTTTTTATGATAGGTTTTATGTGTTGAAAACTGATGTGGTTTTAGTGGTACTTATTAAAATTATAGAGGTTAATTTTGTTAAAGAATGAGAATCAAATGTTTTTGAAAATTTTAAAATATGTCTTTTAAAACTAAAATATACCACTGCACTTGTAATATTGACCCAGGGCCTATAATATTCTAGACGTCCTAAGAATCTTAGTCAACAATACTCATACATCACGGAAAATAATAGATATAGTGCATCACGCGGGCAAAGATACGAACAGAAAATAAAAATAAATAAATAAAATAAATTTAACCCATTAGTGCTCCACTGCTGGGCAAGGGTCTCCTCCCGTAATGAGGGAGGGGTTAGGCCTTGAGTCCACCACGCTGGCCAAGTGCGGGTTGGGGACTTTGCATGCCCTTGATAAATGTTTTAAACAAATTTTTAGGCATGCAAGGTTTCCCCACGATGTTTTCCTTCACCGTTGGAGCATGTGATAATTATTTCTAATACACACATAACTTCGAAAAGTCATTGGTATGTTGCCTCGGGTTCGAACCTGCGACCACTTGCATGGGAGGTGTCAACCTATACCACTCGACTATCACAGAAAATAGTAGTAGAAAAAAGAAACCTATAATTTTGGGAATGATTTTTCAATTTGATAACTTTTAAAAACCATTCGACTTTTCTTCAAGGTAAGTAACATAACCAATGAGAGAAGAAAGCTTCCGATCGCGATAATTTTAAACAACTAATTACTAAACACTTCCTACATTCTACTCGAACTACTAAAAACATGCAACATTTCCTCATTCAAGCTCGTAATTACATCAAAGGTCACGGGTTCAATTCCACAATCAGTACAAACCGCTGGTTTATCTTTATTAGAGGTTTTATCACTTTTTGTACAGTGACGAGTCTCGGACAGCCGTAGAGATAAACTGATGAGCTTGTACACGGAAATGTTTTGAGTTCGGCCCTGTCTTTTGTGGGCAGGGACGGACTTGGAAACTTTAATTTTTCATTTGCAATTATTTGTCTAACCACTCCCACGTCGTCGTCGGTCGTGAAGAGATCCTTGTCCAGCAGTGGGATAGGGTAGACGTGGGTTAAAAAAAATGGATTAAACTGCTACTTTGAATTTTTTTGTATGAAGCTGTTTCTATACTTATATTTTTTCTGTATATAGTGTACTAAAGAGAAGAAAAAAGGCAAGGACCTATAGAATACATGTTTTGTCATTTTGAGGGTCTTTTATAACAGGGAGGGAAATACCCGGTATATAACCTACCTTCCAGCTACTACTGAAAATATTTTCACAGAAAATAAACTTGTGAGCAATCTGCAGTCACCTTCACCGCTTTGAACATAGAAACTTACCATGAAATAAATATTGCTTGTTCTTTTCAGTTTTTTCAAAAAAACATAAGCCTCAATATTTCAAGACGCAGTCAGACATTAATAAAACACAATAAATATAACGAATTCTTAAACGAAGCTCTTTTTCTAAGCTCCACACACAAAACCTTCATACTTCTTTTATTCCCAACAGAGTGTCGAATATCTACCATTTTTATAAGTCTATATTTTTCGTCTCCCATAGGGAACGTCTGTACGTTACGCAGTCTATGGAAACATTGAGAAAAAAGTGTATTTTTTTGAAGTTGTATACAAAATATGAAGCAATTTTTTTGGTTTAAGAAAATGTGTTTTTTGCAGGTTTGTTCTGAAATCTACCAGAACCAAAGGTTGAGAGAGTATCACCTTCAACCATTGGTTAACGAATCGCCTAGCATAGCAGGCGAGTCGACGTATTAAGTCTGTGTCCGGTTAAACCTACATATGTCAAAACGTTTCAGCAACTCTAGGTAGGTAAAATATATACGAGTTCGCGAAAATTCCTACATAAAATTAAGCAATAAACTTGCGACGTGAAAGTTTAAAACGTTATTACGATAAAAACAATAGGTATGACGACAAATTTTCTTTTTTTAGACTAGAATATTTATGTTATTATATTTCACAATCTTCCAGACGGACTAAGAAATAAAAAAAAATGTTGTTATCCTCGTACGACATATTGCGTCACATCGCTTCTCATCTTAAAGTACCAAGAACAGTCCATTATCACTAAAGCAGAACAATAAACAATATTTTTATGTAACTGCTAACTGGGCAACTGTTACACGCTAACGTTCGCACTTGGCTTGATTAACTCATCTCTCTTACAAACAGCTATGTAAAGGACTATTCTATATAAGTTATATAATAACTTTGAGACGGTTCATGTAGGCTTTATGTGTTCTTACAAACAGGTCCACTTTTCATATTAAGTAGCTACTTAGCTGATGGTTTATGCTAACTCATCAGCCTAACCTCAACTTTGTGGGAGTCGACTTTTAGTCTCGCTGTTTGCAGCTGGATATAACTATTTTACATGGAGCGACTATCGAACCTCCACAACCCAGTTACCTGGGTTATGACACGATACCCTTCGGTAAGACTGGATGTCAGACTACAAGCTTCTTACTACTGTTAACGGCTCTCAAAGATCTTTACAAAATGATAGCCGGGACCCGGAGGGACTCGATATGTATAAGATGGTCGCCCGATCAACCTTGGCCGGCGTAACTTAACCTCAGAGATGGATCCGTGCGGCTGTTGTTAACTAAGCCACTAGTTTCTTGGTTTTTGCTAACTACACACGAGCAATGTAGCAAATTCAAGACCAATCAGATATCAATGCAACTACTGAATATATCGTATGATGTATCCTACAATTATGTCTTCTTTCAGTGCACCAGCACATAATTTTCATAAACAAAATAAAGTAAACAAATAAAATTTATCCCTAAACATGTCATAATTTGCGAAACACACAATGTTCCCAACTTCCTGAAGCCCGAAGGCCTACAGGGTCCAAAATTGAGGTCAAACCCTTGAACGTGTCACCGTCCATAAAACTCAGTTTTAACTTGAAGATAATACGTTAATTAAACTCCGTTTAAAGTATGATGGGTAAATTGGAATCCTTGTTGCGGTTTTCAAAAGTTTTTCGGAAAGCCTCGTGTGAGGATTGTGAGGTTAAGTTGTGTTGTGTGAGGTTTGTATTTGGATGGGGTATTTAGCTTCTGTTTTTTAATATGTAACGTGTTTGTTTTAAAATCATTCAGACTGTAGGTAAATTTTTCAGGTACTTGCAAGACTAAAACAAACTCATGGCCAAACAAATTAAGAACAGGTATGCTGAAATAAATAAGGGATAAAAGCAAAAAGATATTAAAAAAACATCGAAACTACACAATCCTTTCAAATCAGCAAGTATGTATGCAAGTTACGCCAAGCCTCACAATTCATATTGATATTTCTATATAACTCTTTTTTTGGACAAAATAACGAATTAAATTTCAGTGATGTTTTCGTTTTTATTTGCAACTATTACACACCTACTATAATACCATATCAATGCTATACACATCACTCAAGTACTAGGAATTAAAATTATACCAAACTTTACCCAGAAATAAGAAAAACACACACCCCAATGCAAAATAAACTCTATTTGAATAAACAGTTCATTGCACAAGTTAACAAGTATATTATAATTCCAAATTATTCCGTAATGTACAAAAGTTAATTTATATTTCATCCCCGGTGTATGAAAAAAGATGGCCGCTGAAAAATATGTATGTTTAAGAATCATTTGTGAACACCCTGTATACATATTTGAGTCGTATCCCTGTAGTAATCAATTTTTACTGAGAGCTCAGCTTCTGAATTTATACGGGATGTTCAATTTTTGAAATTGAAGAATTATGAGTTTACCTTGCGTTTTTTTTGTGAAGAATCGCTCTTGAGTTGAGATACTTTATTTTATAACTTTTAAACTCTCGCGTTGCATGTTTAATGTATTATTAATAATTAATAATTTTACCTTAAAAAGGCAGACTGCCTGGGACCACGGCGAGTGCAACCTGCGCCGAAACGTTAGACATTTTAAGGTAAAATGCGTGTTCGCGTTAATTCCCGTATTCTATTATACATTATACTTTATTTTATTTTGAGTTCTACTTAGTGGTAATTTTAAAATTAAAGGACTTTTCTCGTCTTCCCTATTTGTACCTCTGCTACTATGTGAATTAAATAATAATATACCTCAAGCAATTTTTTTATTTTTTTGAGGTTTGTGGTCAACCATGTTTCGAAGGAATTAGTTCAATTGCTCAAAGTAAACTTAACACTAGATGTTTTAATACACAACAATAAATTAGAACTAAAATTTGTAAACGACAGAATCAATTAATGCTTAGCATAAACCGAAAACCGATTTTACATTCCACGATTAACAAATACAAAACAAAACAAAAGACAACACATTCCAAAAATTTATTCACAAATACTAAATTATCTACTTCAACTAATCCCAATCTACCCGAACTGTACACTCAATATTTCTAAACAAACAATTATTCACGAAATAGGTCTAACCGAAATTACAGACCACAAACTTTACATTTGCGTACCAATCCATCAGTTTCATCGAAAAAATCTTCTAATATATCAAAATCCCCTTTGTGTACAATCTTTGATAGCCTAAGCAAGATTTTAATAAAATTTCCAAGACAAACGGGAGCTTATAATATTCTTTTATATAAACAAATGCTTATTGAACGGGAAAATTGAAGAGTTTTAGCGGAGCCGAGCTTGAATCATGTATAATGAGGATTTTGCTAATATTTTGATAGTGAAACTGGTTTTCTGTAATCCTTTTAGTATCGAGGGAAATGCGTAATAATATTGAAAATATGTCTGTTTGTCTATATTGTGTTCATAGCTGCTCTGATTTTTGTAAAGTTTAGCATGAATTTTTTGAAATATTAAACACTAGCTAATCTGTGTCTTTTTACCAAAAATCAATCAATTAAAGACCTTGAGCAACAAGGTTTTCTAAAAAATAAAGGTAAGTTCTTTTTACTGGTAAGTTCGTTCTAGGGGAGAGGTCTTTCTTCAGCAGAGGGACACAGAAACAGGCGAGATAAAAAAATAACTTCTTTAAAGTTTTCAAACAAAAGATCAAAAATCTAATTAATCTTTAGTTAAATGCTGAACAAGCCTTAACCGACCGAAATGCATACTTAAGATGATAAATACAAAAGTCTGACTATCTGTAATGATACCACACGTTAAATAATCGTCGAATTTGACTGAAATTCGGATAGACACAGATATAATTAAAATCAACCTATTAACGACTGAAATATTAAAAAGAGTGGCCAGGAGTTTCTTGCCATCTCTTCTCATTGGCCCTACCTTCCGAACTGGCGGTAAATTCACTATCTGTATCATTGACTATCATAAGTGTCAGCATTGACCTAAATGAATAAATGATTCGATTTTGATATTGATTAGGGGAGGAAACTACCAATACAAGTAAACTCGAGCGAGTTCCCAGTCATATTATAGTATAATGAAGATATTGCTAATATTTAGATAGTGAAAGTGAATTTTCTATAATCCTTTCAGTATCAAGGGAAATTATTATGTAATTTGGTTATAATGTATTAGATAAATACCTCCTGATGTTTCAGGTTTCAGTTGCCCAAGGGTATTGCGTTTAATAGCATATTCTTGTGTGGGTAGAGAGACTGAAGAATATTGGTTTATTTACTCTTAAGCTACTTTTTCCGATAGATTACTCTCATCGTATGGTTAGTGGTCAACCTAGTGTCAAAGTTATTCAAGCCGCCCGAAAGCCTTTGTCGTGGCTTAACGATTGTTATCTTATTTGACAACAACCGGGACCGACATTTTACGTGCCCTCCGAAGCACGGAGACGCCCAGTTCTAATACCACTATGCGGTCACCCATCTATGAAATGACCTCGCCAAGGATTTCTTAACTCGCAGATCGGTAACCGACCGGTGAACGCAACTGGCTGTGGACATATGCCTTGATTATAAAAAAATATAATCCCATTGTTGGGCAATAGTATCCTCCCGGAATGAGGGGTTGGGCCTTGAGTCCACTACGCTGGCCAAGTGCGTGTAAAGCCTTCGCATCCTTTAAGAACTGTTTTCAACAACTCTCATTTATGCAAGGTTTCATCACGATGTTTTTCTTCACCATTAAAACCAATTTTAGTTACATTTAAAAGGATAAAATCAGTTTTATTTAAGTCAGTAATTTCGTTACTTCAATCGTCTACGGCTCTCGTAGCACATAGCTACGAGCTACGCAGATCGATCAATCTCCCTACTGTCTACAACGTCTACGCCGCGAGTTAATATTAAAGATAGGATAGACCCAATTATTGCTTGCTATATTCTAATATGTTACTTACTATATATTATGAAAAATATATAATACCAGTGTTACCCATCTCATATATATAAAACTAAATCGCCAAATATGTTGCTAAGCACAAAAACCAAAGAGCGGATAACCGATTCGTTTCATCAGTTGTCAATGTATCTATATAAGTATGTATTTAGAAGAAAACAAGTCTATTCATCAGTTATTTGGTTCTCATAGTACAAGTTCTTCTGAGTTTGGAATTGAGTGACCGTGTGTGAGTTATTCAATGATATTTATTAATTTCTAAAATTATCTTTAACACTGGAAAGAAAAATTGTACGAAAATTCGTGAGCGAAACTGCGCTAGCTTCTAATACAAACGTGGCCCTAATATGAAAAACTGAAACCAAATATGCAAGAATAAATCAGGTCAGTTTTGATTGCACAAAATTGTGTTGTCGTGCAAAGATTACTGGTTCAACTCGATTACAACCGCTAACGTACACTTTAACTGTAATTAACTTGAATTATACGATATTAAAACAGCTACAACCTACATTGCAAATACATTCTTAAGAATAATTTTACTATTCCTATTAACTGCACACTGGGACGTCCAAACAAAGCAAGGATAGATGTATAAGTTGACACTCCCCTCGCAAGTGGTCGACGGTTCGAACCAGGCAACACATCTATGACTTTTTGAAGTTATTTTTTTATAGTTAATAAATAATTATCGCTTGCTCTAACGGTGAGGAACCACTTGATGATGAAACCTTGCATGACTATAATTTGTGTTATACATTTCTTGAGGGCATGCAGATATAAGCCAGTCTTTTGCCATATACGACGCAGCACGATACTAATTTTGGATATACTCGTATGTATATAAAAAAAATCCAATTTTCATTTAGCACCTTGCTTGTTTGTTACTTTCCAATGCAATAGCTACTGAACGTATTTTCTGAAACTGGTGCAGGGATATTTTTATACATACGTGAAAAAAATATGCACCGAAGTCACAGGATAAACCTAGTGGGTCATCAAGCAATAATTGGTGAACAAAAATCAAATACTAAGACAATGTTCCCCAAATATGGACAATATAGTTATTAAATACTGTGGGAAAGTACCCAGATGCCACCTAATTATAGTATAACAAGTAATTATCTACGTAATATGTATACTAGGCCTTCGATTACTTTATTAGAGCACATTATTTACGGCACTTAATTAGTAGGGTGGAAGTATGGGGCTTATGAAAGAGCGTTTGTAAAAATATGTACAAGTAATTGAGGTAAATGTCTGGTATTATTTGAGTTATTAAGTTAACTGTGGTATTATTGGAGAAATAAAAAAATATTTCACACATAATAAGATACTTGCGTTAAATTGAAATATTATAAAATAACTTTAACATACTAACTATAAAACTATTATGCTGGAAGGCGTATAAACATGGGACCAGCACTTTTAGGGTAAATTGGACTGAATGGCAAAACGCGGGTTTCGCAAATAAGTGTTAATTATCGAAATATTAAGCAAAGGAAATATTGTTAAATAAATGTAGAAGGATATTAAAAAAAGCAATCCTAGCAAATGATTCCATAAACTTCTTATGAAATCATTTTGGCAATCATTTTCATAGCAATTCTGCAAGCCCAAAAATATTATATCAACCAATTATGACAAAAACATAGTTCATATCTCTATTATTCACGTGTACACACATGTAGTTGCATACTCAAAAAAACACAAATCCTTCCACCGAAACAGGAAATCCCTGAACACTACTCAAAAAAATCGAAACAGCTAACAAGCAAACATCACCTTCGTAAGTACAATGGCAAAGAAAAAAAACCTTTTAAGAAAAAAGTCGAGTACTAACACACTTGTACGTTCAAACGAGGCTCCAGGTGAAAATGTGATGTTCTTTTTACTGTGCCTCGTTGTAATGCTAACAGTCGCTTGTTTAGTACGCGAAGGATGTGAAGAGCGCTCGAAAATATGTTTGTCTTATTATTTTTTTTGTTTGGGAAATGTCGTTGCGGAAAACTGTGTTGGATTACTGTTAGGTTTGTAGATTCAAGGATTTGTCATTGAATTGTAGTCACATTATAGATGTAAATGTATGAACTAAGTAGTCTTCTCAATAAAGGCAGCTTTATTCCAGTTGTTTTACTGATATCCTAGGCTACCGGTTTCACAAGGCGCTTGCTAATGTAATTAATGTTATTTTCATCTTTTTGAGTTTTATGATTATACAGGAAATTCTGATTTTCAACTACCCTATAATTTTACACTCTATTACTAAAGCATTTGCATTATATTGCCTGTTTAATGTTATTAAACAGTTGATAATATTAATAATAGCATGTTATACTCAAACAAGTAGACAGAGAGGTTTAAAATAGTGTATTAAATGTTGATTTGATTTAAGGGGAATTTGGCCGCATGGTAAAGTTTACGGGGGAAGATCATTAGCCTATAACATGATGTGTGAAATGCCTATTTTTGAAAATTATGATGCAAACGAAGCCGGAAAAAAAAGTGAAGTCCAAGGCGAGTAAAAAATGTGATAGCGATTTTTATTTCTTTGCTTAAACGAAAACTTGCCTGGTAACAAAAAGGCTTTTATTTATCATTTAACTCCAAAGTATTTAATCTCTAATCTTTAAACAGAAAAGCCTTAAGTTAATACTAAGTAAAGGATCATTTAGCTTTCATAATATATATTATAGGTACATAAAAAGTAATGTTCTAGACTTGTATATGACCTACAATTTGATCGTCTGCACGCTGTCAATATCTGTACCATATTTCGATATTTAATGTTTAAGAAAATTCGGATTCGTATTTTGATCGAAATAAAATAGCTTAGGTTTTACTAAAATTATGATTGGAAAGGTAACCCTGCCTGCTTTTATGCTGGAGTATATTCCGAAAAAGGCTTGATCTTTTAAGTTTTTTAAAGAACATGTAAGCTATGCTAGCTAGCTAGCTATGTATAGGCTCCAGTGAGAGCCAATCTGACTTCTACCACGCTAAGTCGACATTTCGCATCCGAGGCAACACATCAATGACCTTTTACAGCTATGTATTAGAAATAATGATCACTTGCTCTAACGATGAGAGGAAAAATCGTGAAGAAACCTTGCATGCCTAAAAGCTCACATTTCTTGAAGGATGCAAAGTCTCCAACCTGCATTTGACCAACGTTATGGACTCAAGGTCTAACCCTTTCCTCATCCGGGAGAAAACCCCCTACCCAGCACGGAAAATAAAAAATTAAAGAGTTTGTATCAATTAATAATAATAGTAAACACCAAAGTTACCCTTAATTTAAATTTAAGTTAATATCTAATCTATTATAAGTATAAATTAATATCTAGCTTAGCCTAAAATAACCTCAAACGAAGCAACACAAACCAACTAGTATTTATTCATCTAATACGAACAGTA
This sequence comes from Anticarsia gemmatalis, assembly GCF_050436995.1. Classification (NCBI taxonomy): domain Eukaryota; kingdom Metazoa; phylum Arthropoda; class Insecta; order Lepidoptera; family Erebidae; genus Anticarsia; species Anticarsia gemmatalis. The sequence goes on along the minus strand of NC_134767.1, from coordinate 8,684,989 downwards.
TACAATAATATTAATCACATATAATTAGTAAACAATCAGAACGTGAGATGATAGTATGTTGGAACAGCTGTCGTTCATTAACACTATTACTTAGATATCTGAAAAGAGGAGCTCGTGGCTTAGTTTACAACAGCCGCACGGATCGATCTCTGAGGTTAAGCTACGCTTGCCGAGGTTGTTCCGTGGATGGGTGACCATCTTATACATATCGAGTTCCTCCGTGTTTCGGAAGGCACGTTAAATTGTGGGTCCCGGCTGTCATTTTCGAAGATCTTTGACAGTCGTTAACAGCAGTCAGAAGCTTGAAAGTCTGACAACCAGTCTTACCGAAGGATATCGTGTTAATACCCAAGTAATTGGGTTGTGGAGGTCAGATAGGCAGTCGCTCCATGTAAAACACTGGTATCCAGCTGCATCCGGTGAGACTGGAAGCCGACTCCAACATAGTTTGGAACAAAGGCTAAGCGAATATATATACTTAGATATCTGAAAAATTACTTACAGTAAATAAGCTTCTAGCGATCTTTATATATATAATTCTTCTGTAAGTGTGTATGTCACTGAACTTCTCTTAAACGAATGGACCGATTTTGATGAAATTTTTTGTGTATGTTCAAGGGGATCTGAGAATGGTCTAGATACACAATTTTGTCTGCTGGACAATGTTTTTTTAATTAATTTTTAATTTATTGGACAGGACAACGTCTGTCGGGTCCGCTAGTAGTCATATAATTACGTGATTCTTTCGATATTTTATTAATAACAGCCTGTTATACTCAAAAAAGTTGACAGAGGGATTTAAAATGGTGTATTTTATATACCTGTCTTGTCTAATTTCACGTGTCTAAAAAAATTGGGGTGTCTTCATACTACCATGCTATAAATATTATAAGTGTGATAGTCTGTTTGTTACGTTTTGTTGAATTACTGAACAAATTTCAATTGGCGCGTAGGCAATTTTGCTTTTTTAATCCGTTACTGTCTAACTGCTGGGCAAGGGTCTCCTCTGGAACGACGAAGTTCTCCTACCTTTTATTTTCTTACCTATATTAAAAAATAAAATATTTAACGAAAAACCACTATGCAGCTAATCATTTTAAGAACCAAACTTTACTTGGCCAGAAATCGAATCTGAGACTAGAGTTACGAGGCGTAGAGCACAACTATTTGAACCATGGAAGCAGTCAAACTATTTCATTTATCAAAACAAGTTCAAAAGATTAAACCAAGAAATAAAGATCAAGTACGGTTTATATTACTTAGTACCAACTTGATACTGACCGGAGATAATCAAGTTAGGTCTAAGTTGAGAACATTTATTTTAACCACTTTCATTTAGTTCATTTTATAAAATTAACTTCTGTTTTATGTCAGCCTTTAGAAAATTGTGTTAAACTGTGTTTGTAATTGTAAGGCTTGAGATCACGGTTCCATGCTCGGTTTAGGAGAAATTTTCGAGTAATGTAATTGTCTTATAAAAAGATTGATTAATTTTGAAGTCCCGAACTTCTAGGCAAACGACAAAACAGTTCAAACAAATTTATTTGGCACACATAATAAAGTAAGCCAGATAAGCATCGTTATAATAGAAGTAGACATTAGTGAAATTATAAAATAGTGAATTAAGACTATTACCACAAAAAAATGTCAAGGCAAATTAAAGCTTCTAGTAAGACAGTAGATTACAATTTAGTGATAAAAGCAACATAGCAAGCAATATGAATCGTTCACGGTATTTTTTATATAAAAACAGATGTATCATAAAGCATACACAATATTATCTTGGTCTTGGTATTGTGTAATATATTATGTAATCGTCTTATATGAATAATCAAAGCAAAGTACGCTAACTACACAATTTCATCTAATTCATCCACATTCATACACCTGGGGGGCTATCACGTATCTCAATTGACAACTATTTGAAAACCACTATGCTGTACATTGTTTCTCCCTTGGATTATCATAATTAACATTTGCATCAAAGCAGCAATGTACTGAATAGTGACCGTCAAATTGACGTACACTAGTTGTTAACTGAGATACGTGATAGACCCGCTGATCATACATAACCACGATCCACATAAAACGTTCATACACTGTCACCTTCATTTTTCCCAATACGATGTATAAAGAGCTCCATTCAGGTATACAGCATGTATACGCACTGTATACAGAGTGTATACGCTGACTGTACACTTTACAGTACATTTGGACTTGCGTGACTCAGCTGCTTTGGTGTGGGGTCTTAGTTGTAGCGATTTGAACCTTCAGTTTTCAAGAGTATTAGAATTCTAACGGTGAAGGAAACCTTCGTACTGAAACATTGCATGCTTAAAATTTCTTTAATATAGTAATGGAGGTCATACAAAGTCCCAAACCCGCACTTGGCCAGGTCGGACTCAATGCCTAAACCCCCACTCGTATAGGAAAAGACCCTTGCCCCATTTTTTTCTTTGGACACTGTTTAGTATACGAATTTGGTACTCCTAAAACCTAAAAACATAAACACGAGACCGATAGAGATATTAGAACATCATCAATAGAAACAATAATTATTTACTTCCCTTAAAGGAATTAAAACATCTTCAATTTCATCTCATATTAACTGAAGCGTTAATTTAATTAACTAAATACAATTATCTTACCTATCGTCTCCGTTTTAAGTGAGCAATAAATACCGGACAATTACCTGGCACATTCTAAATATATTTTGGTCCAATTTCCTTAGAAAACGTAAGAAAATAAGGTTTATAAAGGAAGTTCATTATTTTATTTGTAATTAAGTTGAAGGTGTCTTTAGTAATTGAATAAGGTTTTATGAATTATATTTAACTATCGCAAAGATTTTTATGTTAAAGTGCCAATGATGAATTGTTACAAAAAATCTAAGTATTTAATGTAATGACTGAATCGTCGATTACTATAGCTAGATAATTCTTAGATGGAATAATATTTTTAACAAATCACGGCATTAAAATATTTTAAATGAAAAATTCCCTAAAACGAACGCACAGGATAGCAAAAATCCATGACGTCTCAATAATTCTACTAAGAAACAACTATCCCAAAAATATAATATATCTCGTTCAAGTTTTGTTTCAAAAACCTCTAGCCCTTCCCTCGCGGTCACTCACACCGCACTATACCCAGTCCCGAACGCACTTTAGTAAACAAGCGAGCGATTAGCGTACAATTGAGCCACCTCCCCCCTCCGTCCCTCGGGGCCCAAAAGACCCGACCTGTTTTATAATTTCACTCTAAACGTGAAACGGAACGGAATTTGCCAAATCATTTTTCGTGCTGAGTTTTTTTTTTCTTTGATATTTAGTTGATTATGAAAGTTTGTTAGGTTTTTGAAAGTATTTCTAACTAGGAAGAAGAAATTGGAATGGTAACCTTTTTGGCGATTATGACTTATTGTTGAAGGCCTTTCACGTCATACAGCTACTTCTGAATTTATGTATGACACAGCAATAAAATATTATCATAATTTTGGATCTGAATAAACAATTTAGACATTCTAGGAAAATTTGGAGAAGTCATAAAAAAAAATATTATTAAAGTTATCTGGCAATAAAAACATCAATAATAATAAGCCTTTTCAGACACAATATATTATCATACTAACCTAGAATGTAAGCAAAATATCAATTTTAGCGTTTAAAAAACTACTCTAACTTCCCTTCATCCAAGACCACAAACCTGAAAACACTAAAAAGGGAAAATTTTCAGTGAATGAAATATTAGAGCGTTCTCCAAGGAGCACTTCTATAACCGTGACCCAAATAGAAAGTACCTAATTATTGGCCTGCCTTTTAACAGCCTTCACAATCATTGAGGATAAAAAGTAACCACCGCTTAAAGATCTTAAAGCAATTTAGAAGATTCTAGTATTTTTTGCACACTGAATATACTGCTTTTTGTCTGAAAGAACCTTAATTCATTTAATTTAAAATAGACAACTGTTATACTTCTGTGTACGGGTATTTTTTACAAGATTTTTTTTCTTAAAGATAAAAAAGATCAAAACCTAGTTTACCACCGTTTTGAAGACCTTAGCTCTTTTTCTTTAGTATTTAAATTTATTTTCATTTAGATCTGCCCTCATCTTAATTTTTGGGATATCAAATGATACTAATGATAGCTTATATTAAACCCAAATAAAGACCCGCCATTTGCATTTTGCTTTTCGTATGTCACATGATGTGTTCTCTAAAGAAAGAACTCTATTTTATTTGCTACATAACGCATGTTTTCCACTAAAAAACTAGAAGGAATTAGCCATTAACAGACCACAAAACTCTAGAATAATTATCTAGACTAACAAAACCAATAATACTAAACACAGAAACGACACTATAACCTTACGATCAGCCAAAAGCATACTCTTCCTAAACGCGGCAAATACAAGAGCCATTAAGAAAAACCACTTACACAGAACTATCCAATCAATTCTCAAAAGAACTCATTTAACCTCGAAATACTCCCAAAAATTTCCTTTGATCAAACTCTCGTCCAGTGGTACATACCATTCGTGGCAAATGCCAAATGGTAACTACCATCAATGGCAAATACCTTCGTGACAAAAGAAACGTTATATGTTCAATCTTTGTGTCTGTTCTTTTGTGAACTCGATTGATTCTTGAGGAATTACTAAGGTTTCTCGAATCTTGAAGATAATGAAATTTTGTTGTGATGGAATTGTCGATTTTGGAAGTGTTTTGGTAATTGAAATTTATATATTTATGTAAACTAAATGCTAGATTAAAATTCTAAACCTCTCTCAGATGTCTGGTTCCAAATTTGTCTGTTGAATATGACGTTTTTGGCTGCATAAGATGCACCTAACGTTTTTTAATTTAGCTGAAATTTTTGCTCACATATTTATATACAAAACTAGTCGCCCCAGCTTCGATTTAAACAGCTATTTTACACATAAAACTTCCTCTTGTATTACCTTATCTATTAATAATATACGCATCAAAATCCGTTGCGTAGTTTTAAAGGTCTAAACATACATACATACATCAGCATACAGCATCGCCTAGAAAGATTTTGTTCAAGTAATCTGGCATATAAAATATTGCCAAAGTTCACATCCACAAAAAACTTAAGGAAAGGTTTCTTCTAACCGTATACAAATTTGCATAACTCATGACATTATCTTAAGGCTTAACCAATATGAACGTAGAACCTTAGGGAAATAAATATCATTGCAAATACCACATCCTTGTAGACCAAAAACTTAAGTACAGTCAGCGGCAATAATATGAATACACTGTCATATTTTCAATCGTATTTTTTTATGATAATATCAAATTCGTGTGTGTGAGAAATTATTATCGCTTGCTCAAAACGGCGATAAAGAACCTTGCCTGCCTAAAAATTGTTCATGGCATGCTAAGTCCCCCTTCTCAATTCGGGTAACCTTTACCCAACAAAAGTGTTAAAAAAAATCAATGAAATGATTGCTTATTACAAAAGTAGTTTGAAATTAACATCTATATGTATAAAAAAGTGGTGTTTGCTACAACATTTATAACTCAAGAACGGCTGAACAGATTGGATTGAAAATTGGTGGAGGGGTAGCGTAGATCCGGGAGAAGAACATGGAATTATCACGCCAGACCATGTTGGAAGACCAGAGCGTGGAAATAATAACACCAAGTAGTCATGATATATGTGCAACTATGAAAAGGTTTTTGTAAATATAAAAAAAGCGTGAGCGAAGCTGCGCGGGTCAGCTACTTATTGATAAAACGCTTTAAAAACTGTGATGTTGTATTCGGCGGTCTTACCTTGTGTATGTACATCGTATACATATCTTTGCTTTTGTCTGTACTTCCTCTTGCGTGGGCGAGAGATATTGAAAAGGGAATTATGTACCACATCCTGAAGTGTGACTCCCACGTAAGTGTCGAATGGTAAATAATGGTTAAATGACATTTATATTAATCCTTGTACCGTTGGGAATTGTAATTGATAGGCTGAACTAATTCATCAAAGAATAGGCGCTTGTTATACCGGACGGTGAAGGCAGGACTGTATGAAATACTCCCACGTTTCGTCCCTTCTGCAATGTTCGTATCATGTAAAAGGGGGCGAGTATATTGCCATATATTGGTCACAATATCCCTCCTCCAAACTCATGGATTCTGTTGAGAAATGTTCTTATATAAATTGGAAAAGACCAATAACACTTCGTCCGCCCTTGAAATAGACCCCAAAACGTCGTGATGAGAAGGCAATTGAGTTAGTCATTATAATATTCTTAAATAAATGGATAACCAACACGACCAATGGGAGGTCAGGCACAGACTTCCTAACTCTGGTCAATATCAGAGAAGTTGTAAACTGAAAAAGTCAGAAAAGACTATTAGCCCGATCCAGGATTCAAACCCTCTATGCGGCAGTCGCATATTTACCGATTGTGCCACAGAAGCATTAAAGAAGTATATTATATTACTTTCACCTGGTCCTTTCCCACGTTACAACATTTAAGATTGATCGTACTACAAGCGTTCAAGACGTTTCCTTACATACAAACAAAATTATTTGCTGTGGAATATTTTGTACTTGTTAAAAAGTTTTCGAGGAAATTGGAGGAAAACAAAAACACGTTTATAAGAAAGTTTTTATTATTGAAATTATTAAATTGTTGGCCTCCGGTAAGTAGGGCGAATAGAAATAACTGTTTTATGTATATTTTTTTGGCTTTATCCCGCGGGTTTGTGTTGATTTTTGATAAATATAAGGTATAACCTTTTGAAGGTACAAGCTATAAATAATTCTATGAAAATTTATCCAAATCGATTCTGTAATTCAGCCGTAAAAGACTTATCGAGATATGATTTTAGCATTGAAAATAGTAAAAGTATGTATAGTTTATACGAATCGTTTATTTACGTCAAAACAAAAGTTTCCAATTTTTTTAATAATTAAAGATATTTCTTGAAATCTACAATCTTTAACGTAAAATAGATATTAAGGCTTAGTAAGATTTCGACTGTCTAGAATCCATTGCCAATAAATAATTTATTAAGGTATAGTCAGACTATACATTTCTGCATTCAACCGTGAAATACACAAATAACTTCACAGTACATTAAACTCTGCGCAAAATTAGCTTCCGAAACCTGATACATTTATCACAAAGACCGAGTATTTTAGTAGAGACTATTTTAATTTAAGTCGATACACATATGAACGTTGACTCTTAACGAAACATTTTGATTTCGTTCGTTGAAATGCTGAACATTCGGCATTGTTATTCATCATCAGCCTAGCCTTTCTTCCTACTATGATGTAGTCGGCTTCCAGTCTTACCAAATGCAGCTTAATACCAGTATTATACACGCGACTGCCTATCGGACCTCCACAACTCGGTTACCAGGGTTATAAGACCCTTTGGTAAGACTAATTTTGTCAGACTGCTTGTCACCATCTCATAAACTTAACATAAAACTTTTGGATCAAGCAAAAATAAAAAAAAATATAGCATATAACTAGCTGACCCCGCAAACTTCGTATAGATCGATTTTTGATAAAAAAAAACAATAATTAATAAATAAATGTTTCTTTTTCTTCGTAAGAATTATCCTCGCACTTCAAGAAAAAATGATTAGTGAAAAGGGTCCAGCCGTTCACGCGTAACGGCGTGACTTAGGGAAATAGGGATTCATTTTTATATACATAGCATAATATACCAAAATAGCAGATAAACAGAGGAGCTGCAGCAATTGCTCAAAAATGTCTTCACAACCGCGCGGTTGCTATAACCGCGTCAAGTCCGGACACACCATTACACATGAAACACGTTTACATAAATGAGTGAACAAGGAAATTCCGTTAATTATTCTCCCGAGTACGAACCGAGCTAAACCATGCAAAATATTCATTACCACAGCTACAACACGGGCTATTTGTAGGCAAATTTTAAATTGTATTGCCTGCGAAAGGACTTGTGATCATATGAAATGTTGGTGAAAAATTGTTAGGTTTTTTCAGGTGATATAGAAGTTTGAAATATGATTGTGTCCAGTTGTTAGTGAATTAAGGCTGACGGCGGTCAAAAACTACTGTGTAGCATGTATAGTGGTGCTGTTTTTATTGAATAATTTGTGAGGTTTTCCATAAGTGTGGTGTTACATAAAATTTTATGTTATCAACAACACGGGTGTACCTTAATTCTCATACACGACAAATATTTTGCATTTTTGGGTGTGGTTACACTGAAACGTAGCACTAAACCCGGGAAAAACTGAAAAAATCTGATAAAATAAATGATACCGTTGAACTAGACTCATTGCAATCCTATAACGAAACTGGCCTAGGTATATTTTTTTATATAATCTAAAGCTAGACATTTCAACCCCTTAACACAATTCAGGTTGAAACTAAATTACGATGCAACAAGACTGTCGAGATAAAAAATAAATTTCATGAAAAAAAACCTCCCGGAAGGTTGTCAACTGGCGAAGGCTTCGTTAATTTAAGTGTCATTCAATTTATTGCGAAGGAAAATATGTAAAACAAATGTACCTCACTAAAGTTGTGGAATAAAAATATCAGATGGGGTGAAGAGAAAGCTAAAAATATGTGTTCTTTAGAAAGTAGCAAGATTTTGTGTGTGTGTTCCTTCGTTTCGCAAGAATATCTAAATTGAAGATGAAATTATCAGTAAAGATGCATTTTAGACTGGACTTACAAGCTACTTTAAATATAGCTTGCGACATGATTTATAATAATGAGTTGATCAATCAAAAAATAATAAAAATTATTAATGAGATACTTATGTGTACTTTTAAAATGCTTTTAAAAAGTTTTTTTTGACATTCAACAAGGCGATTTGGTTCTTTCAATAATAAAAAACACTCCAGGATAATTTGAAATAAATATCCAAAAAAAACTGCTAATCAAGTTCTTAACGATTTTAAACTAACGTAACTTGTACATATAACTGACGATTAAAATGTCGGGGAACAAATAAGGCATCTTAAACCTTAATATATTATTGGCGTATAAGACCCATCCACAATAAAATAAAGAAGTTTTTAAACAAATGATTAAAATAAACCATTCAGTCCATTCAAATAAAGCAATTATAACGAAACAAAACTCAAGATATTTCATAACGCAAAAACTTAATTTCAAACCGCAGAACTCAAAAGTTCTCGGACAAAAGCATCTATATTAATTTAACAATAACAGGCAAATATAACTGAAATTAATCAAAATACTTCCTACTTGCTGTCAATCATAAATGTTGATGTTTTGAACGTTTCGACTCGAACTCACGGCGGAGATCAAATCGTTTATAAGTTAAATATTGACAATTATGATTGGCATATTAGAGTTACAAAGTTTACTAGCAATTAGAACAAAAATACCTGATTAAAAGACTTTTTTTCAATAAATGAAAAGGTTTTAAGAGTTTTTAGCTTACAATATAAAACCAAGAAGGCTTCCAAAAATGACCGAGATCATCCTTGAGAAAATTAAACTTAGTATTAGGGCATAGTCTTGACATATTTTTGGAATAACACTGTGTTTGGACTTTGTAAATTAATTATGCTAACAATTAAACGAAACAAAATCTGATCAAATGCAGTATCCACTTAAATTTGAGATGACTGTCGAAAACATAGTTACAAAACTACACACAAACAAACAAAAAATATCACGAAAATAAAATATCAGTACTCCAATCGAGGCGACCTTAGTAGCGGAACTGTTGAAAATTCGTCCATTTTCACAAGACGGCCCCGGGAAATGTCTCAAGAAATAAACGTTCGCTACGAATGAGATATTCCGTGCCTTCACGCTCGCTTACGTTCGGCAGTGAGCAGTGATCGCCGACCTTGATAATTGTTGAACTTCAACAACGTAGAGAGCGGGAGCGTGGCGCGTTTTTAATGCGTGAACCGCGCGGTTTGATGTTTTCACATTCTATGCGAGCGCGGGTGGAGGGTGAGAGTACTATGTTAACTTCAGCGGTTGAAATCTTGCGTTATTTTAATTACGGGCGACTTGTGACTGCCAAAAATCTCTCGCATCTACTTTGCGTGTGTTAGTCATCTAATAAATCTGTTGGTAATTACACTTGTAGCGCAATTCTTTACCATTGCTACCGGCTAGCTATCGCGATATATATGTATAGCTATAGCGATAATAATGTTTTTTTTATAAAATTTGATCAGCGCCTGTAACAAAAGCTATATGAACATTTTTTGCAGTAAGTACATTTTTAAATGTCAGCTGTCGATACTCGATAGTACCGACTGTACGGAGTCACACTACTGAAAAGCTGCGTACTGACTGACCGAGCAGCCTCGCGAGGCAATATCTAGGTCTCTTTTCTTTCAGATTGAAATGAGCGAGACCGAGATTGACTGTCAGTCAGTACACGGCTTTATACTCGCGACCCGCAGCCGACCCGCAACCGTCCCGCAACCGCGTCGTATGTATGTCACATTTAACAATTTCTACGAAATACGCGTTGTTACATTTAAATTCTGAATAACGTACGAATTCCCACAGTTTAGTTCTAAGAACGTTTTTCCGTTCGAAGTGTTTTTTCAGGTAGAGAGAAATTCTTCTTGAATAAGTTACAGGTGTCTGAGTACTTTTCCACTAATATTTATAGGCTTACCTTGAGATAGATTTCTTTTGAAACTTTATGATTGTGTTCAAGGTCTGTTTTGTTATGATAATACTAAACTGTTTCTTTGGATACTTTTACTTAGGTCGAAATCTTCATATCATAAGTCTTACAGACACTAGAAAATGATCAGAAAGTTAAGCAACCTTCAGCGTGGACATTTTAGGGATGGGTAGCCGCTTAGTGGTCTTTGAGCTGATCATCCTGAACCTCGCCTTAGTATCACGAACTGGCTATCATTAAAAAAACAGTAGCTAAGCCAGGTCAAAAGTCTCCGGGCGGCTTGATCTAGTTTGAAACTTAGTTTGACCACAAACCCTCAAAAAAAAATTAAGGGTCCCAAAGATATTTATCCACGAAATATATTTAGCTCCACAAAGCCCTCAATATAAGAATAGAAACGAAACAGCTGATGCAAAGGACGAAAATTATCGTAGCTCTCAAGGTCACCGTTTTAATAAAACACATTTTTTGTCTCTCTTCCGCCTGATTGGGAATTATATAAGAGATATATCTCCGTCCCTTTCCGCCTGATCGAGATGAACATGTGCCTCTATTCTGTTATTGCGTTCCTTTCGATCAAATAATCTTGTAATTTTTTTCGGTTGGCAGGTGTGTCGATTTGAAGAATATTGGAAATGATATATGGACAATTAGGTATTATATTGAAGTGTATAATATTATGATTTATAGATTGAAGTACTCTTATGTCTGGACAACAATACAATTACTACATGTTAACTTGTGTCATCCCACTGCTGGGCAAAGAACTGTCCTCATGATTTCCATTTTAATCAATCTTTTCTATTACACTCCAGTCATCAAGAAACAATGAACGAACGCAAACAATATTTAAATTTGACTTAAAGCCCACTAGATGCAGACTCGTCTAAGAATTACAGGCTTTTGACCTTCAAGTCACTTATAACCAGGACCTGACAACTGACTTGCTATCGACAAATTTCGCATGAAAATGTGATCAGCGCCTCTAACGGATGCCTAAGGGTCGGCGTAAACGGGCCACCGACCACAGCCACTGGTGGCCAGCGACACCCACTTAATACGTTTTTCCATATATTTTGTATCCTGTAGCGAGTGGCCGCCACCGGCTACACGTGTGCGGTGTGTCTATACAAAATATATGGAAAAACGTGTTAAGTGGGTGTCGCTGGCCACCAGTGGCTGTGGTCAGTGGCCCGTTTGCGCAGACCCTTAAAGGCTTAATTTTGAAGAACATTTCAAATGCCAAACTCGCAATAATAATTTTTTTAATAAAAAAATATAACCCTCAATAAATTGATAGTACCGACAATGCAGCAAAACGCGCTGCAGTTTTTTAGTACTCGTACTCTTAAAATGATGAGAACTTAGGAATAATGATTACGTAGGTACAGCTTAAAAAAAAGTATTACTTTTAATTTAAAAAGCAGGGAATGAAACCTGCAACAGTTAGTACCACAGTAACGGTAAGAAGACCATATTAAATATTGCACTATACAAGGTTTCGTCATCACCCGGGTATAACACAGGATAATAAGTTGACAATCTTAACTACGAAACCACACATATATAGTTTCTACAGCCGGGTATAGTGCCCGGATATGAGGTGATTGGTGAAGGTTATCCGCAGTTCTACACCCGGGGGAGTCGTTAAGACGTATCACACACTGTCACACATATTGGTGTTCCCTATGGAACTAGTAGATTGATAGATGTTATAGAATGTCATGTTTGCTGTTAGAAGAAATATTAACCAAAGAAATCTTGTATTTTTCTTGTATTAGAAAATAATAATAAGACTAATATATAAAAAACTCGCGTCTATAAATAATAATATGAATAATAAACTCGCGTTTGTCTGTTCGTGGTTATATCAAAATCTAATGAACCGATTTTTACGTGTTTTACAACTAACCCAGTGTAACTCAGGCAATGCCGGAATTGGCCGAAAGCATATAATAACGCAGTTTATTTGTTACTATTGCTAGAGAAGGCTGTATATTATATTCCAACACGAATCCAATGCTGATTTCTGAGTCTTTTTTTTTGCAAATATCTGTTTCGCGTCCGTTATTTGTATGTTTGTAAAAGTACCCGAATGACAAAAGTAATTCTTGGTGCGGCTAAGGGAACTTACACGAACTTACATTTTACCTCGGATAACTTGACGATTCGGCACTACTCACACTAGCTGTCACTAATCATATTGCCATCTTGAGAACCTAGAACCTTGCATTCCACAGTCACACACACCACTACTCTATCTCTAAGAGAGTTAATTACATTTTTGTCAGAGAAAAGTTAATTTATACAAGTTTGTATATCGTTAACGTAATTATGAGTCTAACTGTTAATTAAAGTAATTTATTTACGTAAATATTTATTCAGTTCGTGTTTATTGTTGTGATAGTGCGGTCTCACATTCAATTCCCTATCCAAACAATGAAAAGTGGTTTTTCTGATTCAAAAACAGTATAATTTGCTTTATATGTATTATTTTGGTTCGCCTTCTATTATCCTCTTGAAAAAAGTCCCGTAAAACTCAGTGACTCTTAGGCTTATGAGCCCTTTTTGATACAGTTACTTTATTTTAGCAACACAGAATTCTTATTCATAACTAGCTGACCTGCGCAACTTCGCTTGGGTCACATAAGAGAGAATTGGTCAAAATTTTCCCCGTTTTGTGTAACATTTTCTACTGGTACTCTGCCCCTATTGGTCGTAGCGTGATGATATATAACCTATAGCCTTACTCGATAAATGGGCTATCTAACAGATTCAGATTTTTTCAAATCGGACCAGTAGTTCCTGAGATTAGTGCGTTCAAACAAACAAACAAACTCTTCAGCTTTATAATATTAGTATAGATTATAATATGTATGTAACTTACGACATGTATACGGCCTATGGACTGTATTGAAGCTATCCACTTCAAAATCAAATATACATCCAAATAATAAAAAGAATACTTTGACGCACATCGCCGCGGGCCACAGCTAGCAGTCAAGTAAAAATTCACGCCCGACCACCGACAAAAAAACCGTAGCGATAAGTTTTTTCTAAAAAACTTTTGAATACTATTGGGGATTCGTAGTGCTTGTAAAACAACCTTTTTATGTCCCACTAGTAACATAAACAAAGTGGTTTTATTTTTACACAAATTTTTATTTTCACAAGTTTCAGGGTTTTCAGGGAGGCACTGTTTAGTGTTTGAGTTGACTAAAGAACTATTGAACCTTAATGCTAAATCAGAACTCAATAAATAATTAAGTGCTAGTTTGTAATATGTATTAGATTGCTTAAAAGATGAAATTTTCACAGCTTTTTCATACACTTGCTTACACGTTTATTTAGCAGATAGGTTATCTGTCAATTTTTCATAACCTGTAAAATTGACGCTAAATAATTTAAATGCGATGAATGTTTGTTACTTAGACGCCATAACTACTGAACAGATTTTGACAAAATTTTGTACATAACATAAAGTTTAGAGGCTGAATTTAAAACATTCTTTTTAAACCGTATTTTTTTTAACGAAGACAAAATTGCTGGCTGAAGCTTACTATTTTACTATTGAATTAATTTTACTCACAAAAGTCAGTGGGCTTGAGTATGACTTATGAGTTCTATTAATGAGATAAACAGATAATAAGAAGAAAACTAGACAATAATCTTTACTATTATACACCGGTTTTTTTTTTAACGAAGACATCATTGCTAGCAGAAGCTTACTGTTTTAGTATTTCCAATAGAATTATTATACTGATGAAAATCAGTGAGCTTGAGTAGGGTATGAGTTCTATTACGATATAAACAGATAATAAGAAGGTAACAAGACAGTAATCTTAACTTTACTAACAATAATTCATTTTACATACAATATCTATATCTTTTAGAATAAGCACCTTACAACAAGTACTAAGATAACTCATAAAGGCAAAACACTAAGTACAAAAATATCATATTTTTCTCCCTTCTTGTTGAAAAAGGACGAAATATTGCGGCTGTATATTTTGTCGTATCTCTTGAGAGTCCGTGACAAAGTAGCGGCTGTGAAAATGTACGACAAAGGGCAAGCAACCTTAGAAAGTATTACATTTAGATGGGTGATCTCACCTACCAAATGATTTTTTTTTTTGGAAGGTCAATTAGCTGATGCCTTATGAGAAAACTGTATTTTATTGGAATTTCAGCTTCAGATGGCACGTAAAAAGTCAGTACCGGGTGTAGTTAATAAATTAATAATGTTTGAGACGTTTTCAGCGGCTTGAACAACTTTGACACTAGGTTGACTAATGACAACGAGTGGGAGCCTCTTTTTACGTGCCCTCCGAAGATCTAAATTGCTCAGTTCAAAACACCATCACGGCCATCCATCTATGAAACACCCGTGCTTACATTGCTTAACTCTCTGATCGTTCACCAATCAATGAGTGGCTATGACCGCCTTATACAAACTGACTCAGGATGATAATAAATGTATTAAGATGTTAAGATAAAAGTAAAAAAGAAAATATTCTTGTTCCTTGTACAATATATTGTAGTACAACCTTTCTTGTACAACAAAGAATTATTAGTTGTATTACAATAAATTGTAGTGCTTAGGTCTTGAAGTAGCTGCTGAAATGTAGTATCACTTGTTTTTGTTTGTGTTTAAGTGACCGAGTAGGCGTAGGTTTTATAAATATTATTTGTTTGGAAGATTATTTTTATATCGGGTTTTTATTTATTTTTCTGTCATGCAAAGTCGTGAAGTAAAGTTATGGAAGAGCTTTGCTTACAATCTCTTGAATTAAGGCAAGGCTTTTTTTTTTCAATTAACTTGAACTATCTCTCTTACTAATATTATGAATGCAAAAGTATGGATATAATGATACATGTATGTATGTTCATAACTTTTTAACAAGAAGAATTTTAGTGCGCATATATCTTAAAACCTAGATTAACACTCAGATGAAGTCACGGACGAGAGCTAGTCCTCTATAATTTCATAAATATAATAAAATAGACATCCCAAATAGCTACAAGTCTCGGAGTTATGTAAACAAGCCCGTGTTAAGTCTTACAGCTAAGGAGTTTGTTTACTATCTGATAACAAGACCTCGAGGCTACAGGAATACCTAGTATTTCTTAACAATACAATCTTGAAGTGTTAAAGTGATGTTTCTGAAGAAAATAGAAGGAATTTATTAATATTTTCGGGTAGGAAGACTATTTTATCAAAGGTTAAGTTAAATATTTGTATTTTTTAGAGGAGAGTTAAATGCTTAGTGTCAGAGATTTTACATATTAATATAACAGGCATATTAATGTCATGAAAAAAATCTATTTATTTACAGGTTACGCGATATTTTTAGATTTTAAAAGTAATTGAATTACTTATAAAAACCACCGACGAGACCATAGGGGTATGGCGACCACTTAAAATGAAGCATATTATTTATTATCCTATTACTCATTTCTATAACACATAACTTCGAAACGTCAATGGTGTGTTGCCTCGGATTCGAACATGCGTGGGAGGTGCCACACTTATATCACTCGGCTATTACTGATCTTATAAAATATGCATTCAAATTTCAAAGATAAATTGTAGTGTGTAGTCTAGTGTTTATAAATGCCACTTTGCAAAAAACACTATAATCTTCTTTTAAGGCAGTATACAAAAGACAATTTACAAAACAATCAATAAAAAAGCTCTATACAGAACCACTTTGTACGTTAAGCCATCGCTCGGCTTGGCTTAGAAATGGCCTCGGATATCTCTCTTTGCAAAATACCCACAATTTCGTATGCCAATCATCATTGGTGCTGAGGACAGGCAGCTCTAACAACCCCACGGTTAGGTCATGTTCTTACCAAGCAGAGAGTTTGCTGCATACTGTTAGTGTAGTAAAAAACGCTGATATTATGATTTTATTACACATCTTCGGTTTAAATTATATAAAAAACTAAATATTTATGAAACGCCAGCTAATAAGGTGAGATGTTTTCAGTATTTTAAGCACTTAAATTAAATTCAATTTATGGGCAAATAGGAAGTCGTGTTAAGCGCAAACTTAAATTAAATCAGGAATTATAATTACTTCAATACTAAATGAATAAATACCCAATTTCATGGGTTTTTTTGTTCTATATCTACTAATAATTCACAGCAACATTGTTCCTGTACTAAACAGCTCACAATAAGCCAGCAAACTGTTAGCCAAGTTAAAACTACCCCCATATTTCTGTCAAATACTGCAGTGCGACTGTGAACCGTCAATCAGTTCAGGGTTGCAATTAGGCGAGGTTTTAAACTGAAGCCGGCTGCCAAATAACAGGGGGTGAAAAGATAAGGGGTGGATTGAGAAAGCTTTAAAATCAGCGTAATTGTGTGATTGATTTGAATTTGCTTATTGATAACTTTTTCCTGCGGTTTTGCTTGCTTGTGACTTATTTTTTGTTAACTTACTGTCTTTATAGAGTTAGCCTGCCTCCGTGGCGCAGTGGTCCGTTTAGGTCACCACGCTGCAACCATTGCGCCGGGAGGTCGTGGGTTCGATTCCCACACGGGACAATTATTTGTGCGATCCACAAATAATTGTTTCGGGTCTGGTTGTGCTTTGTGTCCGTTGCTTGTATGTTTGTAAAAGTCCCCGCGACACAAGAGCAATTCTTAGTGCGGGAGTTGTCTTTTTAAGATCAAAAAAAGAAAAGATCAAAAAAGTGACTTATCGCTGTAGCAAATTTTATCAAATCCGTTCATTAATTTAGCTGTAATATACAGTTTTTTTTTAAATTATTAGGTAGAATGGTACTAAAAGGTTTTAAAAATTGTTGAATAATCCTTTAATATTTCGTTATCCTAGACAAAGACGCTTACAAATAATCGCTTACGTTTCCTTAACAATACTTACGAGTATGACCTGATAAAATTATACTTCCCATGTTTATAACAATAATAAATTCTATTTAAGTATAATGTCTTAAAGGTTACATTTTTTTAATACTCACGTTAGATGATCGTATCTAACTGCTAATTTGTTTTTACTTGACATTTAGGTCCAGACAATCCCTATGAAATACTACACACTAACTCTAAACGACATCTTTCTAAGTCACATAAACTTAAAAAAGCATAAAAAACACCTGTTCGAGTTGAATTTTCTAAACTTTACAAAATCCCTTCTGAAATATGACACAAGTTGTTTAATTAATTGCTCTTGTTAATTTTTTATATCAACACGAAGTTGCGACGTTTTGAACAACTGCTAACACTTAATTATGTCGCTTAGATGTTAGTTAATGCTGCAATCTTAACACTTTACTTCGAAAATTAAGCTTGTTTTTGTGGTTTAAGTTAATAAACTTTTGTGCAATGTTTTTTGATATAAACTGTCACTGTTAAGTAGTAGAGTGTGGTTATCCTATTTTTCATTTCCCGGGTAAGACAAAGAAGTATTTGATTTGTTTATTATATTTCAATTAATTAATAAATAAAACTTTATAATTGTTAATTATATTATTATATTTCTCTTAATAGTCCTAGTTGTTTTGTTTAGTAGGGGGGTCTATAGAAGCTTAAGTTCAAGTTTCCGGGGGGCAAAGGTAACCACTTCACAAACATGGACCTTAATTATAATTATTGACCCTCTACGGCCTCTACACTTAAAAAAGAAATAAAATCATGCACTCTGATAAACGCAATTCTAAATGTAACTTTTTAATGGACTAAAATAGAAATGACAACAGTTTCTTACCTTCTTTTTTCACTGTCTCCTTCTTTTAGCATGCTAGTACATTAATCAACTATTGTTTGCCAAACAGAAGTGTATAATAATTAAATTTAAACTGCCACTGAAAGATCTATTTGATAATTGTCTGAACCCTTCTACTCTCAATCAAAGTTTAAGTCCATATTCGATCTTAATAAATAAAAATACTGATTAGATTTTATTTAAAAACACACAGAGGCAATCTAAATCGATGTTATCGCCGGCATAGTATTCGCTGATAGATGGCAACAGATGCGTGCGAGCTGTCAACCCGAACACATACATCACGACGCCAGCCAACCAAAACTGTTATGTACTTTAACCTTTTTATATACAACTAAAACCGCGACTTTACCTGCATTTTTTGGTGAAAATTATACCATATCAAATGATTATAGCTTATGACTTGTACCGTCATTGGTTGGTCTATAAACCTACAAATGTCTATGTCAACACTACACATACATATTTTTATACTAACATAGCATAAGTTTCTAACAATTAATATGAAATAACTGTTCAGAAAAAAGAAAAAAAAAATAAAAGTAGCTGTTTTCCAACTACTTAAGTCTATGCTCTGCTTAATTCTATCAAAACCAGTTATGCCGTTTTGACGTGAAAGAAGAACAAGGAACAAGTAATTAGGACTACAGGTCACCTAGGCTTCTCACGGAGCACATATGGAGGTCATATTAGTCTTCAACCTCTGGTTATTACATAAAAAAACTAGATACCGTAAAGAAATACTTGCATGCCTTCACTTACTTTAAAAATTTTTGAAGCAATACAATATCCCGAACCTGCACTAGGTCAACATGGTCTCAATGCCGCTCATTTCTTATTGCGGAAGAAGACTTTTAATATTTTACCCTAACAGTAATGCATTCACATTTTTTGTCTTTTCGGTAATTGAAGTATTACTTCAAACTCATACGCTAATAACGAGTACATGATCGATCGCTTTGATGTTTCTAAACATTTCATTAGCAAGTAACTACTAAATAAAGTGCGACAATGTCACTTACGACACATAATAATGAGTAATAAACATTACTAACACACAGAGACACTTACTGAGAAGAATTTTTGTATTGTACTTATTGCTTTTGTATTTAATCTTCCGGTAGTTTTAGTATTTTTTATTGTAGAGTTATTAACAACGATGTGTAACACTCAATTGATCTTCAGTTTAACAATAAAAACCTACCTATGAAGAAACCAACGTAATCTGAAAGACGGTCTGTGATACTGCAATTTTTAAACCACTAAACCGAAATATATCGTGAGTTTCTTGCTAGCTCTTCTCATAAGGCTCTACCCCCTTTCCGAGCTAGTGGTAGATTCAGTAATTGCAACGACTATCATAAGTGCCAATATTTGACAATGCATAAATGATTTGATTTAGATTTATGACATCGAATTCATATTATTAAAATTTTGACAAACAGACGTTTTTTATACCCTACCCTAAGGGTATGAAACTTTTAAAGTTTGCGAAACCGCATAAAGCATGAAGCAGCTAGTTTGGTAATAAAAACAAAGCATTAATTATCAACTCACTCCCAACTCTTTTCTCAAAATACATTTCACGTTATCGTACACATAAAATCTCATCAAAAAGCGAACCCTTAACTCAGTGTTTCACCATCTAAGTAAGTACGGAGGTTGTCGGTCCATTGCATCCATATTTTATCACAATACTAACCCTTCATCTGAATAATATATCGGGCCCTTTCGTCGGTCAACTTTTACGGGTAAAGGTGAAAAATTGTTGTTACGTTTTGTTTTATATTTTTGTCTTAGGGCTTTTTTATGTGAGTGGGGATTTTACGCGCTGTTGACAGTGTTTTACAAGTTATAAGTCGGTGCGGGTTGAGTGCGTGTGCGTGACGCTTGCGTGGCGTATGCGGGAAGAGGTTATTATATATATAAGATAAAATTGATACCGTATTCAAGCATATACTTAATATGCTTGAATACGGTATCAGTTTTATCTTAAACTTAATTCTTTTAAGTACTATTCTTAAAAGTAACATTATTAACAGAATACAGGAACAACAAACACTCAATTTAGAGTCGATTTGAAATGCTTAACGTTACGGCAAAGATTGCACTGATATGATCGCAGCCTTAGATAACTCTGTTCAGTTTTCGAAAAAGTTAATACTCTACAATATAAATAAAGTTGAAGAAGCTCTAGAAGGTATTATTGTCACTTGTTTCTTGCTTCTTCTGGTTCTTCTAGTTTCTTGCTAGCTCTTCTCATAAGGCTCTACCCCCTTTCCGAGCTAGTGGTAGATCAGTAATTGTAACGACTATCATAAGTGTCAATATTTGACCTAAATGAATAAATGATTTGGTTTTGATTTTGATTTTGACCTTAAAATCCTTTTATACACCCTATTCCCCTTAATTAGCCCCTACATTTAGATGGAACAACCTCTCATTAGTAACACTTATCTAATAATAGTCTTATAATATACTCATAATACATTTAACCCTACATTAGCATCAAGACCTAAATAGCCTTTTATTTTTAGCCCCCATCACCTGCGTCTAGCCTCGTGGTTTTCATTAAAACTTATTGTTGATTGGGGATGACAAGGCAACATTATGTCACCAACTGTCACACATAAAAGTTGCTTGAAAAGGGTACAGACACCGGTCCAATCTGTCATACAGCTATTTTTGTATTGCCAAATATGGCTATTGAAATGCGAACTGAATATGTATTTTAAATGGAAATTATCATCAATCATTTCGTGTATTTCTGTTATTGGTTGTTTTAAAATTATCATAATAATATGTGGGAATGTAAAACCTTTATTGTAAAAGTCACTCCTTTTGCTTTTAAAGATAATTTATTTTTAAATTATCATCTAGCGGATGGTCATAAGGACTTTTACAAACATGCAAAGAACAAACTAAAATCTTAACTACTGCATGTGGATATAACATAGTATGTCCTAAGCGGGAATAGAATACACGACCCCTTGCCGCAGAAGCAAATCGCAGGAAATCTTACAAACATACAAGCAACGATCCAGACCTGAAACAACTGCTGCAATAGTAAACACAAAAAACTGTTCCAAACGGAAGTCAAATACTCGACTCTGTGCTTCAGAAGTAATGGCGTAACGACCACTTTAACTACTGTGCCAAGAGAAAAGTATTGACTTATTTAAAGTTATAAAAATATGAACGACGAAATCATTATCATTTCGTCACCCATTACTGCTTTATTATTATGATTAATACTCAGGATTAATTAAAGCTAGAACCTCCCTAATATCAACCATAACCGTTAACCCATAATCAACCCCATCAAAGGAAGAACCTTGGTTATTAAGTAACCTCAATGGGTTTATGTTAAAACAACTGCAGTGTTGTGTTTTAATCGTTCGGTTTTCTTCGCCTTGTGTTCGTTTCATTTATGAGTTTTCACAATTTTGGGTTTTGAGTTTTCAAAGGGTTTAAAATGGGTTGTGATGAACTTGAGATGTTTCTTAGCAGACTGCGCAACACGAAGGAAGGCTGTGTATATAACAGTCTGCGTAGGTTCTTTTGTGATGCTCTAGAGACTAAACGTGAACCGATTTTGGTGTATCTTATGACCTATAGTGGCTATAACAATTTTTCAACATATAGCTAAATAGGTGGTAGATTAATTAATTGGATCTACTAATCTATACCTTTATAATTCTGATAATTAAATTTGCTGCACTCATGAATAAATATTGTGTGTTTATATGCTTGCTAAAAAAAAAAAATATCATCAAAGCGACGTTACCTAATCTAACCACTGAGTTTAACTTCAAATATCGTATATTCGTATATATTCGTGTTAGCAAAAAAATTATATCATAAAAGCGACGTTACCTAATCTGGTCACTGAGTTAGGGCCTAAGTAAGTTAAGGGCCCTAATTTTCTTTGAAGAGCTCTTCTATTTAAGTGACACGGCTGAAATCGGCCATTTGACCCATGATTTTTTCTAAAAGTCTTTTCTCAATAGTTTTGTAAAAGAAAGATTCTATTACTACAATCAAATTGTTCAATATAAGCATTGACTTTTACCACCACCTACACAGCAAACCGTAAGCGAATTGACACAGTCATTTGTTATTGTCGTAAAAAGTGCGAAAATATTCACTTTCAAACTAATTTTGGACAATTTGGCTATTGTATTAGATACATATCTTTGCTTTGTCGTGGGTTTGTATAAGAAACTTGTCATTCGCTTGGACAGAAAGCAAACTAAGTATGTGTTGACACATTTCTTGCGTAGCGAGTAGTTTTATAATATAGGCATTCTTTAATGTCAGAGTATAAAATCACTTGGCAAAAAACTTTTACTCATCTTAGAACCTAAAACTATACGAATGAGAAGCCTTTAAAACAGAATAACACTAAATAAAATAGTTTAAAGGCTTAATAAAAAGCAAAATTTGCTACCAAACTTAACAAAACACTCAAAAGCCTTAACAAAAAGGCTAAACGCGTGAAATCACGTAAGTACCAGTAACTTTGTAAACAAAATTACGTGGCGTTACTTAGAGCACGCGTCACAAACTATTACTTACACCCAGTGTATGAGGGTCTTTTATTCAATTGTCAAGAACTGTCAGGTTTCATCATGTTACGCGACTTTGTAGTAAAGGTAGTGAAGTGTTTTGTAATGATTTTACACGTGTCGACTGAAGAGGAAGGATTTGGAAAATATTTCTTGAAGATATTTTTTGGATATTATATAGTTTGTGTGGAATTTTTCATTGATATAGCAAATAGTCATGATGAATTTAGTATTGCCTCAGTCTATTTCTTAATGTCTGTACTAAAAATATATTAATAAAAAGACCAAAAGTACTTTGATTGATCTGGAAATTTTACCCAAGAGTCTTGATATTCGCCCACGCACAGTTTTAGCCTTCATCTTAACACAACAAACATTTACAAATATTTATTTAATGAATGATTACAGCATTGTGAATTACCAGGATACAGGTATTAAGTAGTTGTATAGAACTGCATGCCTGCTAATAAATAATAATAAGCATGGAAAAATATTTTCTTTATAAGAAACTATGTTTGCAGTAAAGCTTCAAACGGTTGCCTGTAAATTCTTCAACAACAAAAACCCCAGTTACAACCCTTCGGTTTCAACCCCAACCGACTCAAACTGAACGAACTAAACACTATAAATCACAAAAGCATATTGTTCACAACTAGTATCGTTATTGTTTAATCGTCCATTTGTCAACAACTTGCTCTCATTCAACTTGCCTTGTCTTTCAAAAGTGTTTTGTTACACTAAGACTTTGGGTTTAGTTCTGAAGGACTTAATATACAGTCCCACTGTCGGGCATAAGACGTAAACTAAGCGATTTCCATTGCTGGAGATGGATGTGTTAGTGTGAATATCTAAAATGAATAGTAATCTACAAACTTATTTAATTCTGAGAATAATTTTACGACCTACAGAAAAATACCCTTCTGAAAGGGTGTAATTGGAGAATGTCACTGAGGTTCTTATTCCTCAACATATTTCTAAGAAAACTCAAAGCGTTGCCTTTATAATTCTATTATAAATTAGTATAGAATTCATTTTTAATATAAAGACACCGTTCTGTCTGGAAGTAGAACAAAATATTAAAAATAGTGAAGGTTGCAGACCAGTATTTTATCATTGACACATCGTAGTAAATATTTTGATTTTGGCATATCAGTAAAAATAGTAAAAAAAAATCTTAATTTAATGCTCTATATAAAATTCTATGCATTGCCTTTCCCCTGTTTCACAAGCTTATTAAATTTATTTCTCAAGTGTAAAGTAACCCCTAAAAAACTTAAACTGCGATAACAACAATAATTACCCCAAATTATTTACATTCATAATTACTTTCACCTTGAACCAACTCAAGGTGTAACATAATTGAAACAGCCACGAAAAACAAGTGTTTTAAAAACAACCATTTAAAAATAAACCCCTAGGGGTTGAAATTAGAAATGTTCACAATGAGAGTGTGTGGTGAGACGGGTGTGTACGCTTTCGTTAACTCGGTGTAAACTTTGCGGTGTGTGGTGTTAGTTGCAGGGGTGGAAAAAATGTCTAGACTGTTTTAGGGTTTTGTATAGAAAAGCTTAACTTAGAAAACTCGTATAACTAGATCTTCTTCTCTGCCTGTCTATCCATTTGTCATCTATTTATGTGTCATAGGACTGCTTTTTTGTTGACGTTCTCAGTGAAGTTTCACTGAGAACGTCTATATCCAACAGCAAGTGACGACAAAAGTATTTACTGAAAAGCTCCGTGTTTCTTATTATCTTTGCCTTTTTACGATTCTATCTATAATTGTATGTTTGAAGTGGTAACAAGTACTTTTACTCAACTAAAATATAAATCGCCATTAACACTATCTAGTCGATATAGTAAGGTATAAATACCCAAAAAAAAACTAAAATTCAGTGCATTGGCCAGCCCTTATAAGATGGAAGACATAGCCTACTCAGAAAAGTAGAACACGTAAATAAAATTCTTCTACAACCCTTTTCATAACCAACTTTTCCGCTAAAACTAAGACCGTGCGTCAAATCCATAGCAAGTTTTCAACTCGGCTCATACAAAAGGCTTTTCTTGAGGGAAATTTTCATATTACTTTATAGTAATAAGAGTGTCCAAACCACGGCGGGATATGAAAGCAATCTGCGGGGAGATTTTATTACGAGTATCAACGGCTCTTTAGCTAGGCTTACCTTAAAAAAACAATGTTTATATTATGTGTGTGGTTTGAACAAGTTGCGTTGTAAGTTAGAAAGATGATTTGAAGGACGTCTTTCTTGATATGAGATATTTTTGGAACGAAATTGAGTATTATTTTAACTACTATTTAAAACGTTCTAATAAATGATTCAGAAACATAGCGGTACGGCATTATTATTCCTATTCTCCATATTTAGAGTTGTATGTACTTCTAACGATTTTCGATTACGAAAGATTTACAGGCTAATTGCGAGATTTTACCACAAGTTATATTTTCAGCACATTTGAGCACTTTTCTACGTAAATTAAATTACGCCCAATTACTTTTTTGATAACCTAAGTACAATATTTTCAAATTTTAAAATATTCCAAGGCACAAGCACTAGCGCTACTTGTAGCAAACTGTTTCTTAAGTTGCACTCCGAGTGCTGGCACTCGATCTCACTTTGTATTGTGCTGCTTTGACTGGATTTTTGGCAACGAATCTTAAGGTAAAAATCGAGGTAGACATTTTTAACTTTCAGATTTTTTAATATTGATTTAGGTTTATTTTAAGGCGACGTAGAATTTTAAAGTATTGGTTGTGTATATGTTAATACGTCAGAATCACCACAAAGAATAGTATAAAAAAAAGCCATGTGCTGAAAAAAACTGACCCCTCGTCAAGTTTTCTCGCTTACTGAAAAATAAACTTAATCATTACCCATACCAGGCATCAAAATCACTATTATATTTCTGCATGTGTCTCTTAGCTGTAAATATGTATAATAGCAGTCGTATTTTCTACAAAAAAGTTAGGTAACATAAAAGTAGTACTTTCTTAGTTTGTAAAAAGCCTTATACCCCTACAAACTTAATCAAGATAAAACAAATCCAACACAGAACAAACATCCTCAACTAAATCACTTTCAAAAACTTGTATATTCAAACAAAACACAATAATAATAACTTTAAGGTTAGTTTACTTATGAATAGGGCTCACGGCTCTAGGCGTATAAATATGGACTTGAACCTTGAACAAGTTGAAATTATTCCTTCACAAAGTCACACGTAACTTGGGAGGCTTTAATAAAATATTTAACATCGCATGACGGAACTTTCAACGAAATAATCTTGGTCACAGTGTAGGTGAAAACAGTAGGCCAATCCAAATTTACAAATCACTATCCATATTTGAAATCGTGATAGTATTTTAAATCTTCATCTGGGTATAGAACAATTTTATCCCGTTGATTACATATACGTGGGAATTTCGATCCCATCGATCCCATACAAATATTGTATCGACAGTTAGACATACAATAATTGCATAGATTTGTACAACTTATCAGACTTCAGACTTAATTTCTCTATACATTATCTATCAAGCCCTTCATACACAAGGTTAAGTACATCTCCTATTCTTAAAGATTTTAGTCTTGAAGCGACTACCGGCATGCAAGCTCAGTCGCGGAACGAAACTGGGTGACTGCTAAAACCGATATTGATTAAATTTAGCTTTGATAGTAATCAGATATAGTCCGGATTAACATAATTCATTAACAGACAAATTCAAAATCACTGAATTTACGTCTAAGCACATAAAGTTTGCAATATTAGTACTTGTATATTAGGTCGGGGAAAAAGTCTTTTCGCATTATAGTATGTATGAACTTGTAATAAATTCTCTTTGGCTTCAAGAATCACAAATGAGTACACGATACATTAGGTTTCTTTCAATAAGCTCGTGAGGTACCCAAATATCGAGCTTTTTTGTGTAGAAAAAAGATTTTATTACAAGTTCATACATACTATAATGCGAAAAGACTTTTTCCCCGACCTAATAATATTGTGTATTCCTACTAACGTACTGCATGTTGCTAGTCTGTGTGGCATATAATGTTAGTACGAGTGTGTCGCGCGATAACGAACTTACAACGACACTGTTTGTTATAACTATAACTACTTACGTTTTTGTTACTATACTACTTAGTAATAAGCGTGGAAGGGTTCAAGGAGGTATCAGAGCAATTAGGACGAAGGAATTGAAGTGTTTGTCTGAAAGACTGCTTTCGTGGCGCAGTGGTTTAGGTCGCCACGCCAATACCACTGTGTCTGAAGGTCGTGGGTTCGATTCCCACACGGAGCAATTATTTGTGCGATCCACAAATAATTGTTTCGGGTCTGGTTGTGCTTTGTGTCCGTTGTTTGCATGTTTGTAAAAGTCCCCGCGACACGAGCAATTTTTAGTGCGGGAGTTGTCTTTTTAATTAAGTAAGAAGTAAGAAAGGGGTATTAGTGGTCAACCTAGTGTCAAAGTTGTTCAAGACGCCCGAAAGGCCTTTGACGTAGCTCAATGACTGTTATCTTAATTGACAACAACCGGGACCGACTTTTTACGTGCCCTCCGAAGCACGGAGACGTCCATTTCAAATGCTACTATGCGGTCACCGATCTATAGGATGACCGTGCCAAGTTTGCTTAACCCACAGATTGTTTACCGACCGGTGAGCGCAACTGGCTACGGGTGCTTTGAAAAAGTTTAGTGCTTTTGATAGAAATGTTAGTGCCTTATTTGCCTGGACCTATTTGTGCAACGACAAATTTGTACTTTATTATCCTATAGTCCTATATTAAATAAAAAAACATTTATTCACACAAAACACCTTTGTTACATTCTTTTTTTTAACCCATTAATGTACCGCTGCTGGGTAAGGGTCTCATCCCGTAGTGAGGGTGGAGTTAGGCCTTGAGTCCACCACAGTGGGCAATTGCGGGTTGGGGACTTTGCATACCTTCAAGAACTGTTCTAAAGAACTCTCAGGCATGCAAGGTTTCATTACGATGTTTTCCTTCAACGTTGGAACAAGTGATAATTTATTTTTAATCCACACATAACTTCGAAAAGTCATTGGTGTGTTGCCTCGGGTTCGAACCTGTGGCCACTTGCATGGGAGGTACCAACTTATACCACATTTTATTATTGCATTGCAAAATATTATCATGATATCTCATAATATTTTAAATATTATATAATAATCTCTTTTATACTTTGAAAGGTTTTTGATAAGAAAATGGCTGCTTTTGAAAAGGGTTATTGCACTTTCGGTTGAGGAAATTAGCTGAGCTTAAGTCATTTGAAAGTGTTTATTTTCGGTCGTTTTTGGAATTTTATTTTGACTTGGCCGTAAAGAAATAATGTTAAAGTGATGATAATCTTTTTATTTTGTACATTTTAATTTTCGTTTGGTTTATTATTTTCTGTAATAAAGGCACTTGATAGACAAAACTAAATATTTAGGTATAATACTGCTTTTTTTATGTTGCAAGGGTCCCTTATGCTTGAGTTGAACTCTATAACAGATATTAATTGTAACACAATTATGAAAGGTAAGGTACATCCCTAAGGAACAATCGAAGGATATATCCAGACAACGTTTAATTGCGTTAATTGTGTCCCAACACTATTTGTGATAAAACAATTGACAAATATATACTAATATTATAAAGGGACGGATTTATCTATACTATAATACTATAATATAATATATCTATACTTAATATTATAAAGCTGAAGACTTTGTTTGTTTGTTTGAACGCGCTAATCTCAGGAACTACTGGTCCTATTTGAAAAATTCTTTCAGTGTTAGATAGTCCATTTATCGAGGAAGGCTATAAGCTATATATCATCACGCTACGACCAATAGGAGCAGAGTACGAGTAAAAAATGTTGCAAAAACGGGGAAAATTTACACGCATTCTCTCTTATGTTGCAAACGAAGTTGCGCGGGTCAGCTAGTAATATTATAAAGCTGAAGAGTTTGTTTGTTTGTTTGAACGCGCTAATCTCAGGAACTACTGGTCCGAATTGAAAAAATCTTTCAGTGTTAGATAGCCCATTTATCGAAGAAGGCTATAGGCTATATATCGTCACGCTACGACCAATAGGAACAAAGTACGAGTAAAAAATGTTACAAAAACGGGAAGAATGTTGACACATTCTCTCTTATGTTGCAAGCGAAGTTGCGCGGGTCAGCTAGTTTGAAAATATTTAGGTCAAAGTGATGACCATACTGACCACACACCATCAGTCAATTTCGAAAAGGACTTGGGTTTGATCCCCATACTTATTTTTTTTATACTTTCTACAAAAAGGTTTTTAGATATTTACAAGATACCAAGCTGGTTAGATATTTAATTCTAAGTTTGTTATAGTCCCCCTAACACGCATTTATAATTCGGTAGATTTTCTTTTGCATTTAAAAACAGGTCCTACAAAGAACACTATCACTAATAGTATAAAAACTGATAAATTTAACTCTAATAAAATACCACCTGCAATGTAATCTATTAAACTCATAATTCTTCCTCTTATCTCTAAAATCTTTAAGAGAAATGTCTTTTGACGCATTTACCTCACGCCGTTGAGACTTAATTTATAATTTAAATTACATATTTGATCAAAGATAATATAATAGATGGTGTTGACAGTTAAGTCGTCACTTGAAGGCGATGTCTTGTGTTCGATTTGCACTTGGTAATTGTTGCTGAAACATTTAGCCGATACAAGCAATCTCTACTATAATATTATAAATGCAATAGTTATTCTGAATGTCCCTACTTTATACATAAACCGATTAAGATGAAATTTTGATACGATATGATGAAATTTATGTAACATCTCACTTGGTGTAGGCACAATGTCAGTCCCATTAAATCGGGGGCGAACTAGCTCCAATAAAAATATTAATTAGTGGTGTCTAATAGCATTTTACTTGACCCGGAAAACAAACCCAAAACCTCCTGATCAGCTGCGGTAAAAACTACGGCCTAGACCACAGAGACAGTTAAACGATTTTTATTTGTATAAAAATACTCACATTAAATGGTAATTATCTGTTTATTTTATTTACAAAAACAAATTTTTAACTATAACCCATATTTTTCACTCCAAAGAAAATTCAACTCTAAAACTACTACCATAAGATTGAATTTAGATTACCAGTGTATTGAATTGTAAATCCAGTTATCATGAACTTAGAAATTAAAATTCTTTATCTCCAGAATTTTAATAGTTCATTAAAGATTCAATCATTTAAACAATTCTTAGTAATTCCGGTATTTGTATAAATATATATGTTTGTTGATAAATAAAGATAGTTTTATTTTAACGGTTTTGATAGTATAATACGGGTCATAAACGCGATTGAACATTAAAGTTTAGGATACCTTATTTATTTACCCGACGTTTCGATCGAATTACATCGACCGTGGTCACGGGGTTTGATAGTAACTTTGATTCTATAAAGTTTAGAATATTATTAAAATGGTAGTCCAACAACGTGCACGTTTGGCGCAATGGTTAACGTGGTCACCTGGCCGCAATAACTGTAGCGCCGCGTGTGATAGGTTCAAGTCCTACCTGGGACAAATATTTGTGTGATAAGCACGAGTATTTCGTTATGAATCTGGTTGTTAATTTATCTATATAAGTATGTATTTGTATGTATTTGTCTATATAATATGTTTATCAGTTTTCTGGTTACCATAATACAAGCTCTGCTTAGTTTGGAATCAGATGACCGTGTTGTCCCAAAAAATATTAAAAGACTTTAGAGATATCTACGAAAGGAGCCGCGGGCATAACTTAGTCATATTGTAAAAAAAATCATTAGCTAGTTAAGCCTAGATAAGTAGCGTACCTAAAAGCCTAATCTATTGTCGTTGTAAAACATCGCAATTGTGATTGTAACGTTTTGAGCTGAAGTTTGCGTGTTTCACAACAATTATAAGAACAAACATTAGTACACGGGGAGGGGGAGGGGGTGCTAAGTACTCATATTTACACGAATACGTTTCTTTGTGCTATTTATGTTAGTATTTTATAGTTGAAGTATAGTTAAAGTCAAAGATGTTGAAGTTAAAGAAACGGTGACTATAATGATTATGATGATAATGTATTCGACTGATTTCAGCCATGGTGACCACTTCGACGCGTAATCAAGCTTGGTAGACTCCTGGCATAAACCTTGTTTGATGACACCTATGTCTAGCAGTGGGAAAGTAAGTGGTTAAATTAAATAGTCTTAGTTAACCCTTTGACCGCCACGGTCGGCTATACTCGAAAAATCAGGAGGTGCTCACGACGCTTTCGTTGGCGAATGTAGGCAAAATATAGCGTTGTGAGCACGTTCTGATTTTTCCAGTATAGCCGACCGTGGCAGTCAAAGGGTGAAAAAAATCTGTGAATCCAGCTTCAATTTTTGACAAACACCAGATTCTGTTTGTTGATTTATCATCATCGACTTTAAGGCTTCAAAAATTACAAAGTTGTACCCAACTTCTAACATACGAATCACAGCAAAATACTTATAATAAAGCACTTAAAACACTTCCTCACACAAATGAGTCAGTGGAATACCCCGAAACATCATAACAGTATATTAATCACTCCGTTCAAACTCTATTACTCACACGTATCTTATATCTGTGGTGTATTTTATTTATTAACTGGTATTTTATTATGTAGAGCAGTTGAACCGGTATAGTTCTTTAATTTAAAATATTTTTGAAGCTATGTTGGGTTCGTGTTTGTCAGTCTTAGCGTGAAAATTGCGGTACTTATTTTGATGAGACTTTTATAGCTTGAAAGTTGTGCGTTTTCTACCCGATACCAATTTAAATCTTAGGTAGGTAAGTATGTATTTTAACGTCAACGAATTCCATAATTAAGTTTGTATTGAGCTTAATATAGAAATATTTAGTACCATTGGCTACATATAAGTAAAATTATTGTCGTTATTATCGATAGCTGGGTTGAGAAAAGTACAGGTTTCTCCTATTTCAATGAAAATATGCTAAATAGCAGGCCAAAAATAAGTTAACATAGGTACTTACTTAAAATCTGCCTATTTAAAATCTGCTCTAAATTTCACAAATAAACCTTCTTAATAAAAGTCATGTAGGTAAAACCGCATGTTAAAGCAAGTCTCATACATAAAAGCCAGATTAATTCCATACAAAAATGTACGATATTAACTAAATGGATGAAGCGATTCGTCAGTAACACGATATAAAGCTTGTATGATATATTTTAACTGTTTAATACTAAAAGAGTGATGGATTGAAGGCAATTTGTATGTTTGTATGTTCGTTAAGATATTATGTGAATAATGGGTTGAGTGAATTTTGAATTGAACGTGGGATTAAGTAGTCTCGGATTCGATGTGTACGTTGAAGTATTTTTTTTGTTTATCATGCATTCACATGAAATTATACACAAAATTTAAGCATAAAAAGTAGTATTAAGGAGACGTATAATATTTATTATTATTCAATATAAACATTTTAAGTCAAAATATAGTGTCTAACGAAAATGTTATAAAAGAGATGCTTCATTATACTGCTATATCCAAGAATCGAACCCGAATCCTCGTTAATTGAAGGCTATGTTTTTCTCAGAAAAGTAGTTTTAGAGTTTGGTAATTTGCACGGTATTTGCAATCGGCTTGCCTCCTACCACATACCTAGGACTAAAATTGCAAATTGCGAAACGTAAGTGTCGGTAATTTTTATTCTTTTATATAAAAAATACACTAACATAGTTTATTATGTACCTTTGTATAAAGTATTAAAATCCCTTTTGTTAGATGACTTATATACTTAGGAGATATCGATATATGGATGTGAATGAAGCGAGGAAAGTTTGTAAGAATCATAGTGTTCTCTGGTCTTTGCCTACCCCTGTAGAAAGAAGGGGTGATGTTATATACGTATTTTTTTTAAATAACATCGTTAAGATAGAACCGTGGAATCGAACAGCCCCTGATATGAATCAGCCCTTAAATAACACAGATAATGAACATGTAAACAACGGCGGCTCGCATGTTTCCACTCGGTTAATCATCGGACCACCATCACTTAATTATCACTTGCTTTATTGTTACATTGTTGTTATATTGAAGGGTGGAAAGGAATATGTAATTATATATTATTTGTACACGTTTATGTATTGGCTCCGTTTATATACCAACGTTCATCTTCAAAAGGGGATGAAAGTTTTAAAATATTAGCCTATGTTTGACCCTAGTACTCAATCTTTTATTTCTTTAAAAACATCTACCACACTAAGAACTGCTCTTGTGTCGCAGGGACTTTTACAAACATACAAACAACGGACATAAAATACGAACTGGGGGGCTATCACGTATAGGCTCAGTTGACAACTATTTGAAAGCCACTATGCTGTACATTGTTTCCTCTCGTAGTTTGTGAGGCTTAACACGATACGGCAAGGCAGCAAGGTACTGAATAGTAACCAACAATTTGACGTACACTAGTTGTCAATTGAGATACGTGATAGCCTCTCAGTTCGTACCCCCACAGTCGTTTCGGGTCTGCCTCCGCAGACCCGAAACAACTGCGGAAATCGAACCCAATCGAAGATTATGTTGGTCAGTAATTGCCGAGAATAGTATTGAAGTTAAAAATATTTGTTCCGTGTGGAAATTAAACCCACGGCCTCTCGACGATCTGGTAGTGTCCTGGCGACCAACTTAACCACTGTGCCACGGAGGCAGTCATCTATTATATCATCACATACAAACCTATAAATAACAAACACAATACTTATAATAATTACATTATATTCAGACATGCAAATAAATGAGTATTTAATTCAACATGTTCTTACTAACACGGCGACAGTGAGGACGTTAGAAGAATAATGTATTAAATGATGATCGCATATTTAATAGGTTTAACACTTAATGAGTTCCAATGGTTTGTTAGCTGTCGGTTTAACGTCATAGGACATAATGTGTTATAGATTTTTTTGAAGATATTTTTAATAGATTGTGAATAAAATGATGGAAAATATTAATTACTAATAATAAAACAATTTATTATTAAAAGGCGCCTGTAGACAGTTGCGCTCAACGGATGGAACACGATCTGTAGGTTAAGCAACTATGGCGCGGTTATTTGATAGATGGGTGACCACACAGCGGTTTTGAACTAAGCGTCTCCGTGCTTCGGATGACACGTAAATAGTCGGTCCCGGTTGTTGTCTATAACAATAAAAGTCAAAGAAGATAACAGTCGTTAAGCCATATCAAAGGCCTTTCGAGCGGCTTGAACAAATTTGACACTAGGTTGATCACTAACCATACAACTAGTTAACCCTTTACTTGTTCAACAGAAGATCCTTGCCCAGTATTTGAACAGTAATCGCCAAAAAAACCATACTGCTCAAAAATCGTAATAAAATTAAACCCAAAATATAAGGCTCTTGTAAAAGCCACAGCCGAACTCATAAAGCTATCATAATTAACCTGTATTACCTCAACCGGGCACGACACCACGTCCCCCGGGACACACGACTGTAACAATCGACCGTGTCAGGGTATAATCTAATCATTGAGCCCCAGTCTCCCTGAGGTAGGCAGTAATACACCGGCTGTTATGACGATAGGTGTTACTAGACTTACGTGTTATATGTATATACTAAATGACTCGGCAAACGTCGTTTTGCCATAATAATAAAAAAAATAGTGTCAATTAGGGGTATGGAAAAATAGAAGATGGCCGAAAATTTCATGAGTATCGGTCAAGCCGTTTCGGAGGAGTACGGTAACTAACATTGTGACATGAAAACTATATATATATCTTATACTTATACGACTTTTTACCTCAACGGGCTTATCACGTATCTCAGTTGACAACTACATAATATATATTAAAGCATGCTTTACGTTGTTTTCCGTCTAAGATTTTCTATTGTTTTAAAAACTGCCTCCGTGGCGCAGTGGTTTAGGACGTCACGCCGCTACCATTGCGTCAAGAGGTCGTGAGTTTGATTCCCACACGGAACAATTATATTAATTGTGCGATTCACAAATAGTTGTTTCGGGTCTGGTTGTACTTTGTATGTTTGTAAAAGCACCCGCGAGACAAGAGCAATTCTTAGTGCGGAAGTTACTTACTACTTACTATTATAGGAGGAATGCAATTTTCAAATTATCCCGAGTGTAGAGTCAATGCCTGCCTAATAATGGCTTAAGATTTATTTAGCTGCTTCTAATATATTATGCAAGTATGTCGTATGTATTCAAATAATATGTTTATCAGTCGTGTGGTTACCATAGTACATGTTCTGTGTATGGTGTCAGATGACATTGTGTTATCCAAAGACGAAGTGGGACGCTTACAGCATGGAATAATATTCTGACGACCTCCTTGGCGCAGTGGTTAAGGTGACCACGCCACCACTACCAGTGCATCGTGAGGTCGGGGGCTCGATTCCCAGACGTTTCAAATATTGCAATATTTTCCGTTATATTATTTTTGGTTTCCACTCAGACGAAGTCACGGGCGGCCTCTACTAATATGTCTACAACCTGAATATATGGATCGTTTATTTATGCATTACAAATCGAAGACGAAGATTGACAATCGAGAAATCCATACAAAGTCGTGGGCAAAAGAAATAAACAGTTGTAAAATCGATGAAACTTTTACAAAGGTACAGAAATAAATTGTTTTACTAATATAATACTGGTTGTATTATTTGACTAGCTGAACCGTCCAACTTCGCTTGCGTAACATATAAGAGAATAGGTTCTTCCCCTCTTTGTAACATATTTTACTGGTACTCTGCCCCTATTGGTCGTAGCGTGATGATACATAGCCAATAGTCTTCCTCGGTAAATGGGCTATCTAACACTGAAAGATTTTTTTAAATCGGACCAGTAGTTTCTGAGATTAGCGCGTTCAAACAAACAAACTTTTCAGCTTTATAGTATTAGTATAGATATACATAGATAGTATAGATTACATTGTGAAGACGAAGATCGGGAATCGAGTAATCCGTACGAAGTCGTGGGCAAAATTGGTTCACAAGAAATAAAAAATTGTAAAATCGATGAAACTTTTACAAAGGTACAGAAGTAAACTGTTTTACTAATATAATACTGGTTGTATTATTTGATTCGTTTCTCTCTTTGTTGAAATAAAAGTACTGGAGTTGACCCAGTTCTTATCGAATTTATTTATGTTTGGTTCGATTTATATTGAGTGCTCGATTGGTGACGGAAAATTGATGGTAGGTTCGGTGCTTGTGTGAGACAAATTGTGGGAAAATACTGCAAGTTACAGTTGAGTTTTTTTGTATTTGTATTGGTTACAATTATATTTTTTTAGTTGTAGAAAGAAAATGTGATGAAACAGTGTGTAACTGAAAGCTCTTTAAAGAACCGACTTGTGGCCACGGCCAGAATAACCTGCAAACCCCTAAAAATGCAACAACCTAAAAATGCAAATTCAACCAAAATTGTTTAGTAGTTCATACGTAAAAAAGTTACAAACGTACACACATAGTACACAAACTTTCGTTATTTAAATAATGTCAGTGGCTTTATACTACTAATATTATTTAAAATACATACTCTTTACATCTCCGTATACTTTTAACAAAAATACAGCATACATTTTAATGTCTGCACTTTTGACAATATGTCGGTTTTCGCGTGAAAATGTTTCACAAAACCTCGAAAGCCTTAACATGATTCATTGGATTTCAACAACGGCTTTAACTTTTATATAAAAACATGAAGTGTGAAAATAAATTATTAAACCTTTAAGTGCGAAATATTTTAGTATGCCTACACCTTCGGGTATAATAGGCGTGATATTATGTATGTATGAATCGATGTATGGATTGATGCATGAATGTATGTATGTATGAATATATGTATGTACGGATGTTTATTTCAGAATTAAATTCAGAGGAAAGAATAAATATCGGTTTTGCTATAAAGAAATGAAAATGCATGTAGCGTAACATACATAACTGGTAGTTTCATGGGTTCGATTCCCTCACAAAACAAGAATTTGTGAGATATACAAATAGTTCTAGGACTAAGAGTAAACTGTAGGAATTGCAGGCTGTAAGACATTTTAACATTTTGCCTATTTGAAGAATCAATGCAAATATGTGTTCTGTTTGATACTCATTTTTAACGAAAATAAATAAAATCTTAATATGAAAACGTACAACTCTCTATACCAACGAACTCTCTATACTCTATAGTCAACGAAGATTTATTCTATTAAAAATTAATCCCTCTTTTAGGATTTCAATCGTATCCTTTAAATTTATATTTCTAGCAAAAACTAAAGCTTGGCAACGTAACATTGAATATTTACAATCAGTCTCGGATTACGTATATTTTAAACAAAAATTCACATCGAGAGAGCTCGCTAGTAAAAGTCGCTCTATGTAAAAATTTTATAAATCCGAAACTAATTACTCGTATTCTTGTTAATCCGAGGCGCCCATAGCTCACCGATCAGTAAACGATCTGTGGGTAAAGCAAACCTTGGCGCGGTCATTCCATAGATGGGTGACCATATAGTGGTATTTGAACTGGGCGTCTCCATGCTTCGGAGGACACGTAAAAAGACGGTTCCGGTTGTTGTCAATAAAGATAACAGTCGTTAATCCACAAAGTGTTCAAGCCGCCGGAAGGCCTTAGACCTTCGGGCGGCTTGAACAACTTTGACACTAGGTTGACCACTAACCATACGATAAAGTAAAAGAAATAAAATGTGTTAATCCAGCTTTTCTATCGAATGAAAAAGCGTCGAAATGGATTTTAAAAAGTCAATTAAAAATGTCAATGACTTTTTAAAGCCCGCCTTTACATCAAATCATAACACGTATCCAATTAAAATGGGACAAAACCAAATTCAAAATCATTTCAAAACAGATCAAAGCTTTTTCAATTCAACCAAAAACAATACCAATTATTTTAAAACAATATACGATAAAATTAATTCAATAGATTAATTCAAATTAACAACATAAAAAAGTGTTTTTTTTTTATACAGCTATACAAAAAAACTACTTGAAAAAAGATGTACCAAAATAATTTGTTTAAAATGTCTCATAGTTTTTAGTTAGTAGCAAAACTATAAAAACACAAAATGTACATTTGAAAAAAGAACAAGTTAACCCGTTCAAAAAATATCTCATAGGTTTCTAACCCTTTAATAGAACTATTAGAAAAAAAAAATGCCATATTTGAAAAAAGAACAGCGAAATTCATTCACCATGAAAAAAAACTCATGGTTTTCAGTTAGTAGCGAAATTATAAAAAGACAAATGTCACATTAAAAAAAAAACAAATTAACCCGTTAAAAATGTCTCATGGCGTTTTAACCCGTTAGTGCGAGTAGCTGTTCTTAACGTGAATTATTTAATTTGAATACTATGTCCTTTAATTAAGCGACTGGCTCGCTAGCCGCGGACATGAGCGAGCTTAATCCGTAGATTATGAGACTAGTGTTACACTAATTAATTTTAACTCGATAGAATTAATTTTAGGCTTTTAGTCCGATTTATGTGCCGGTAAAATTTAGTTTTTGGGACTAAATATTTTTTGTTTGAAATAAATTGTTTGGGTGTTTAATTCCATGTTTACCTTAACGATTATATTTATAAATGTAAAGATAAAATAAAAAAATGTACTTACAATTTTCAAAAGCGTAGAACGATCCAGAAAATGAAAGAAAAACAAAATCCACAACACAATTAAATCCAAAATAAAAAATACACTTCACTATTATTTTGCAAAAATTACACCACCACACTTGTCACTGTCGAAACACTCACGTTACGAATCGTCAAAATTCCGAAATACGGGATACGAGAGGAAATTTCGAGGCGAGAGCGCGCGTCCTTCCCCTCCGAGAAGCCGGGGCCGAATGCCTTTTGCGCATGGCCTACCGTCGTACTACAAAACAGCGTACGTCGCAATGCGTTATTATATTTAAAAGCACCCTTACTCCAACGTCCTCGATAGACTAAAGAGTTTCATACATTCAGCCTTTAAATTATAGCTGACTCAATCTCCCGATGTAATTGGTATATGGATTAAAAGTAAACTGTGATCGTTCGATTTTTAAAATTAACATAGTCTCGTTTTGAGTGGCTTGTTGTAAGGGATTTTGGGGAAAAAACGCGGGTAATTTGGTAATTTTGTTGACGCTGTTAGAAGTTTCACTTAGTAATTGCTGGTTTAGGATTCGCGTTTCGTTTGCTTTTACCGGTAAAGGTAAAAAGTGATGGTATAGCTGATATTTCGATCAATTTAGAAACGTTATTTTAGGGCCTGGTTATTTGATTTGTTGTTGTGTTCTTTTGCTTAGAGTTACAGTATAGAAACTGATGTAAAAATCCGTTTAATACACAACTCAGTGCAATGGCTCTACCTTACTAACTAGTAGTTATTTAGTGAATGGTAACTTCGATCTAGTAAACTCTAAACTGTAAATTTAAATCCAAGCGATTTTCTAACCATGACGTTAGTCATGGTTAGAAAATCAAATCTGTGAATTCGTTTCAAAAGCAATAGCGTTTTTTTTGTATGAGTTTAAACGCTATTGAATAGATAAACTGGCGCTAAATGTACCTCGGAAACAGGGGGTTAGATAATTTAATTATTTTTACCACTATTCTACTTTAGAACTGTTTTTTTTTAAATACTTTAAAATATATTTCCCATTTATTTACCCACTTAATAATCTATCCGCTTTTTTATACATAGGGGCCAGCCCGAGTTTCGAACTTCATACAAAATTTCTTTAAAATCCATTCAGGAGTGTAGCCCTTCAATCGTAACAGATAGATCTAGTATAGTATTAGTATTTAGTACAGACATATTCACTATACTTTAACTACCCTAATACACCTAAAAAACCAAATTCCAATCCTTTACCGCCATATTTAAAAACTATTAACAAGGAGTCAATCTAAAATCCATTAGAAAATTATACATTTAAGACGTTTCGTTTGACTTGACTTAACTTTTAACTTCGGAATAAGTTTAACTTGTAATTATTTCTAAGTATTTGAGAGGAAAAATGGACGATGTTTTTTTTTCTAATCGTCTTGTTGAGTTTTGGTTTGTTATGATAATGTTTACGGGATTTCGGTGAATAGAAGCAATTAGTATATACATTTTGAAAATTGTTACGTACGAATCAATAAAAAGTACGTTGTGTCTCGTGGGTCGTTATTTTAAGGGTAATTAATCGTATACAAAATAGGGATATAAGCATTTTCTTCTTACTAAAGTACTTGGGTTTAAAACCAGGCAGTACATATGATTCTGCTCTAGAAATTCATGTGATGGAAATCAAACCTACCAACTAATCAATAGAAAAAACTATAAC
This sequence comes from Anticarsia gemmatalis, assembly GCF_050436995.1. Taxonomy (NCBI): domain Eukaryota; kingdom Metazoa; phylum Arthropoda; class Insecta; order Lepidoptera; family Erebidae; genus Anticarsia; species Anticarsia gemmatalis. Next base: position 8,644,598 of record NC_134767.1, on the reverse strand, counting down.
AATATACTTAACTCTACTAACCACTACATACATTTAGTCAAAACACAATTTAATATTCTAACTAAATTCCAGATTTATGCAACCACATAACCCCAAAAACCGCGCCAAAGTTCATTGACCCGCTACTAAATCACGAAACTATGACGTCACAATCCTGTATTTTTTACATACGTTAGCTGAACGCTGTATGTTTGGGTCCCTGCCAGCCAAATCGACAGAAACGTCGTGAGGATGCTATAAAACGTCTAGACTGAAACACTATAAGTCAATACTAGTTCAACAACTTAGAAGAGAGTCTTGTATGCAAGGTTTGAGACTAGAGGTATACAAAAGTGAGAATTTAGAACTTCAATGACCTGGCTTATGCGGCTGATTGTTGCCTTTTAGACACAACTAATGTATTTTGGAAATACACAGAATTTGAATTACATAATATCACGCCTCTTATACTCGTAAATTAAGGAAGAGTTATACGACACGTACGTTTTGCGAATTTATTGCTGACCTGGGAAACAAACCTGAGACCTCATGATCAGCAGTCGGACACTCAACAGTGCACACAACAATGCATGCATGTATAATTGTGCTACACAATTCTACCCCAGATCTGTAATGCCATTTTCTATCATTAACGATCATCAAAAACCGGCTAACTAACGAGAAATTGTATATGAAAATGTGATCAGCGCCTCTAGTGAGCGCTACATGAACAATTTTTGCAGTACATTTAAAATGTGACACTCGATACTCGATAGCGATTTTAGAGAATCTCACCACAAGTAGCGTCATTCTCTACCACTATAGACTATCGACAAACAACTAGCTATCGAGAAATTTTGTATGAAAATGTGATAAGCGCCTCCAGTGGGCTGGGAACAAACTATTTTTGCAGTACATTTCAAATGTCAAACTCTCGATACTCGATAGAGCCTGTAGAGAATCTCCCCACTAGTAACGTCAGTATAGATATTCAGTATTCTACCCCAGTGATGTCACAAAACAATTACTAGCAAGAGCAAAGGGGTACAGTATCTAAGGCCAGTCCACACAAAGGTTCCGGCCCCTATTGTCGCAGGTTGTATCAGTTCGTGGCATCTAACCTGCCCGGATTGGATCTAGGTAACAAGAGAATAATTGATTATAGCTATGTTGTATATTATTTAAGAGAAAATTGGGTTTCCTTGAAATAGATCAGGCGCGTAGTACTTGTAAATGGCAGTCGTGTATAATAAGATGTATGGATGTCAATGAAACTAAAGTAGTTTGTAGGCACAAGTGGTATATTTTGATCTTTGACTACTCTCATAGAAAGTAGGTGTGATTTTATAAAATTAAAAGTTCTTCTAAGTATTATGTTCCTGACTTGACTCAAGGCCTGACTCCTCTCTCATTACGGGAAGAGACCCATGGCCAGCTGTGGGACATTAACGGGTTAAATTAATTTCTTGTGTAAATAATCAATATAGCTATAATCTAACACAGTTTATTTAGTATTATTATGTCAATTACGCATCAATTTGATAGTTACAATTACTCAAGGAGCACATTTATATTTAAGTAAATGATCAGTGGGTTAAGCTACATCTAACGAGGACATTCCATGGATGGATAGTCGACTTGTGGTGTTTGAGCAGAAGGCCCCCATGCTATGAGAGCACGTCAAAAGTCAATACCCATTTTTGTTTATCAAGACTAGTCGTTAAATAAAGCCTTTGGACGACTTACAAAATTTTGACGCTAGGTAGCCCACTAAAAATCTAAAACTCTGGCTTAAGGCACCAGTGTGATTTATTTTATTTGATTATTTTTGCACTCAATGTATATTACACAAAAACAATTTATTCTAATATTAGAAGAAAGTGCCTCAGGATTGAACCCACTACCGATTGCGTGGGAATATAATAACAACCACTACAGTATCTCTAGAGGAAGTGAACTATTATAAATTATTAAACATTTCGTATCTAAATATAGTTATTTGGGTACAGTAATAATATAGACTCGTTACTGTCCCACTGCTGGGCAAGGATTTCCTTCCAGAATGAGCGATCGCTGTTATTCCATGGATGGGTGACCGCTTGGTAATATTTAAGTCTCCGTGCTTCGAAGGGCACGTAATAAGTTGATCCCGGTTATTGTCTGCTAAGATAACAGTCGTTATCCGTGTCAAAGGCCTTTCGAGCGGCTTAAACAACTTCGACACTAGGTTGACCACTAACCATACGATAATAGGTATAAAATAAATACTGTTCTCTTTAGAAAGTAAGCTGTCTTCTTCTTCTTATCGTATGGTTAGTGGTCAACCTAATGTCAAAGTTGTTCAAGCCGCCGAAAAGCCTTTGACGTGGCTTAACGACTGTTATCTTAATCGACAACAACCGGGACCGACTTTTTACGTGCCCTCCGAAGCACGGAGACGCCCAGTTCAAATACCACTGTGCGGTCACCCATCTATGGAATGACCGCGCCAACGGTTGCGTCACCAACAGATCGTCTACCGACCGGTGAGAGCTATTTGGCTATGGGCGCCTCAAGTAAGCTGTTATAAATTATTAAACATTTTGTATCTAAATATAGTTATTTAGATATTCTCGATAATATTTCCACGATGCATACTGGAGTATGACTGGAATTAATTTATTAAAGTGCTACGAGCGACGGATTTACTTGGCTTAGATCGTTACCGAGTGATTTTAAATTTTTTAGAGATCTGTAGATACTTAGAGTTCTATACTCTATACCTACTCCTTTCCAAAAGGAGGTAGATTTGAGGATTATTACTATTTATTCTAAGTATGAGATATTATTAGAAAAAAAAAACGCTTTAAGATAAAGTACGTAGTCCCCTGCGATTTCTTTTTCTTTCGAATTTCTACCAATTTTTTATTTAGAATGTCCCCACATTCTAAATAAAAAATTGGTAGATGGTAGATATTTTTTGATTGAATTACCCCTAATTCAATCAAAAAATATATATTATATATACAGGGCTGTAACAATTTTTCATCAGTGGAACACAGAAATTGGCTAATCAGAAACAAATATATTCTATGTATTGATTAAGTTTTAAACAATAAAATACCAGTAATTAACTTGCTGAGTGAGTATACTTTAACCCTTATAATACGGAACGTTCTAACCCTTAACGATCAGTCCAATATCATCTTCCTAATAAAATTATTACTTCTCCGTTAATTCCATTAGCGGTATTAGATTTCATGGTATTTTTAATTATCTTTTAAACTATTTTATGAATTAGTTTGTTAATTGAATTAGAAAATACATGATTTCATTAACCAGATTTTAAAACATTGGAGTTCTAAATCACTATGGTATAGTTCAACAACTTAGCAGAGAGCCTTGGCCGCAAGGTTCGCAACTGTCGAAGGTATACAAAATACCGAAACATTAATGTATTAATTACACTTTAATCATGTAAACACGCAAACCTGCTATTTTGTTTTTATTTTTCTCGATGTTTCAGCACAGGTTATCCTAGCCATGGTCGCAGTCTACTACATAACTTTATGAAATACCAGTGTATTCGCGATTGCCATGTCAGTCCCATTTACTTGAGAGCGAGCTTACCGCCGCATACAGGATTCGAACCGAAGACCTCGTATTCAGCATCTCGTATTACCGAGACATATTTTCTAGACGTTTCAGATATTATTACGATCAACAAGTAGTTAAAAACCTACATTTCTTCTATTCCCAAGTAATTAATGCTTTACAACCCATTATTCCAATACTAATTTCTATCCTAAACTAGTGGCGTATTTAACATTGGTGAGAGAGAGACAACAACACACTAAACACGTTCGTCTGTCAACATCACTCAAACTGACACGCGTACACTATAGTGCACAAATATTAACCGAGATGAAATTAAAAACTTTTTAGTATGCACCTGTATTAAGGTATCGTATTTAATTAACTGTATTTTACAAGATAAATGAGCTATCTTTATATATATAATTCTTCTGTAAGTGTGTATGTCACTGAACATCTCTTAAACGACCGGACCGATTTTGATGAAATTTTTTGTGTGTGTTCAAGGGGATCTGAGAATGGTTTACATTCACAATATTGTCGGCTGGACAATGTTTTTTCAATTAATTTTTACAAATTAAAGACGTGTAGACAGGACAACGTCTGTCGGGCCCGCTAGTACTTTATAAAATGTTAAAAGCAGTTTTTAGTTTTAAATGCTGACATAATGACAAGTATAGTATCTTTGTCGGACGCAAGTAAATGATTGATGTGCAAAATAAATGATGCAATAGATTTCTTCATGTTGTTTTCCTTTGCCGTTAGAAAAAGTGATAATATTTTTAATACTCTCATTCAAGCATAAGAAACTTTATTATTTACAAGTTAAATCACTCAAGCATGTAGAATATTCCCACCATGTTTTCTTTTCTCTTGAAATAAAGCAATACCAATATTTAAAATTGTTTTAAACTCTTTTTTCTTTTAAACTATGCGTCATTTTACTTGGCGTTCAAATTAATCCCACCAACGATACATTTTTTAAACACAACATAATGAAAAACTTTACTAAACTATGACGTCATAACTCAGTAATCCAATATACTCTAAAACCACAATAACTGTCGCATAATTCGCGCACAACATTCACCAAATTACACACCAAATGTATGAGTTTTATGCAAATATATTAAAACTAGCTGACCCGCGCAACTTCGCTTGCGTCACATAAGAGAGAATGGGTCAAATTTTTCCCCGTTTTTGTAACATTCTTTACTGCTGCTCTGCTCCTATTGGTCGTAGCGTGATGATATATAGCCTATAGCCTTCCTCGAAAAATGGGCTATCTAACACTGAAGCTGAAACACTGAATTTTTCAAATCGGACCAGTAGTTCCTGAGATTAGCGCGTTCAAACAAACAAACAAACAAACAAACTCTTCAGCTTTATAATATTAGTATAGATTAGTATAGATGTAATGCAAATATATTAAAATGTAAATTGACTTTAAAATATGAAATGATTTCGTACTGCGAACTAAACACACCGTTCATTTATGAGCCATGCTTATAACTTATTCATTCATTCATTTTCTGTACAAATGTATGGATTTTTTAAGGTTCATTTAGTTTTTATGAACTAACATAATAACTAACATAACACTACATACATACAATATCAATTACTTTTCAAACTTTAAATGTTAGAAATTGATATTACTTGCTGTAAGAAACAAAATACAGTCGAATTGAGATCCGCCTTCTTTAGAAGTCGGTTTAAAAAATCGCTTATTAACCTGGAAACTAGAACTTCCAATCATTTTGTAAGGCAAACAAGTTTAAAATGATTCTGCTCTAGGAATTCATGTGATGGAAATCGAACCTACGATCAATAGTTACAACTATAATAATTTACTTAACTCTACAAACCACTACATACATTTAGTCAAAACACAATTTAATATTGCAACTAAATTTCAGATTTATGCAACCACATAACCCCAAAAACCGCGCCAAAGTTCATTGACCCGCTACTAAATCACGAAACTATGACGTCACAATCCTGTATTTTTTACATACGTTAGCTGAACGCTGTATGTTTGGGTCCCTGCCAGCCAAATCGACAGAAACGTCGTGAGGATGCTATAAAACGTCTAGACTGAAACACTATAAGTCAATACTAGTTCAACAACTTAGAAGAGAGTCTTGTATGCAAGGTTTGAGACTAGAGGTATACAAAAGTGAGGATTTAGAACTTCAATAACCTGGCTTATGCAGCTGATAGCCTGTTTGATATAGCTACTTTATTTTGGAAATACACAGAAATTTAATTACATACATCTATACTATACTAATATTATAAAGTTGAAGAGTTTGTTTGTTTGATTGATTGTTTAATGCTAATCTCAGGAACTACGGGTCCGATTTGAAATATTCTTTTAGTGCTAGATAGCTCATTTATCGAGGAAGGCTATAGGCTGTAACATCACGCTACGACCAATAGGAGCAGAGTACCAGTCTTATGCGACGCAAGTGAAGTTGCGCGGGTCAGCTAGTTAAATAATATCACGCCTCTTATACCCGGAGATTAAGGGTCTCAGCACACATATGGGATCGGAAAGGGATCGTCACCGTATCGCCTCGAGCCGTTCAGAATGGTTTGTATTAAACTCCCTACTGCAACGCACACTAATCGGAATAATAACGTAATCGCCTCGCCTCGGAACAGGCTCCGAACTTGAATTCCCGCGCTTACGGCTCATCGTCCCCGCGCTTACGTTTCTCCGTCCCCGCGCTTACGTCTCTCCGTACCCGAGCTCACATCTCTTCGTCCACCCTTTCCCCTTTCCCCTCCCGCGACTTGCCTGCTAAAGACGCCGCCATTCGCAAGGAGTATTTCATTCGTGTTGCGCGTATGTTTTATTTAAAATTTTAAGTTCGATTCAAACACAAAATAACGATGCAAAGGGAGAAACTTATTGAAGAAGTGAGAAAATATCCATAAGCGAGGCGTAAGCGCGGTGTCGCCTAGCCGTAGCCGAGTTGACGTACAGGCGCTGCTGATACGCTTTCGTTACGTGCATACGGTAGGTTGACGCCTGGTTGACAGCGAGGCGAAAGGCGTTACGGTTACGATCCCTTTCCGATCCCATATGTGTGCTGAGACCCTAAGGCAGAGTTATACGACCATACGTTTTGCGAATTTATTGCCATACACCGAGCACATAGATTAAAAAAGACCAATAGCACTTTCCTGATCTGGGAAACAAACCTGAGACCTCATGATCAACAGTCGGGCACTCAACCGACCACACCACAAAAACAGTCACGTTTTGAAGTATTTATCCTATTCATATTATAAACGCGAAATTTTGTGAGGATGGATGTACGTATGGATATTACTAGATATACATAATATGTTTGTTACTGCCTAGACCAAATAACGCCACTTACTTACGATCCTTACAGTCATCCCTTGTTTCATTCACATCCATACATCTAGTCATAAATGTTTGTTTCTGTTTCACGCAAAAGCTACTGGACGGATTTTAATGAAATTTTATATACTTATTGGTATACTAAACATAGGATACGTATTACCACGATCTCGAATCTTTTCACGCGAATGAAGACGCGCTAGCAGCTATTGCATGTATAATTGTACTACACAATTCTAATCCCGATCAGTAGCGCGATTCTCTACAACTATTGACTACCAACAACCGGCTAGCTATCGAGAAATTTTGTACAAAAATGTCATCTACGCCTCTAGCGGGCGTCGTAGGAACTATTTTTGCAGAACATATTAAAAGTCAAACTCTCGATACTCGATAGAGCCTGTAGAGAATCTCCCCACTAGTAACGTCAGTATAGATATTCAGTATTCTACCCCAGTGATGTCACAAAACAATTACTAGCAAGAGCAAAGGGGTACAGTATCTAAGGCCAGTCCACACAAAGGTTCCGGCCCCTATTGTCGCAGGTTGTATCAGTTCGTGGCATCTAACCTGCCCGGATTGGATCTAGGTAACAAGAGAATAATTGATTATAGCTATGTTGTATATTATTTAAGAGAAAATTGGGTTTCCTTGAAATAGATCAACGTACCTTTCACGTATCTCAATTGATAACTAATGTACGTCAAATTGATAGCCACTATTCAGTACATTGCTGTTTTGACGTAACGTGTTAATCACTATAATCTAAGGTAGAAAACAATGTAGATTCAAGAAGGTTTACGGATAAAAAATGTGAAGATTTCATGTAAAATAATTTCTAAAACAGGCAATGCCGGGTCAGTTAATGTTGTCTAAATGTGAATAAAACTAGCTAAGTTTGTGGGCACAAGTGGTAGTTTTTGATCTTAGTCTAGCCTCATAGAAAGTAGGTGTGATTTTATGTTGGTATCTAAATAGATCTTCTAAGTATTATGAAGTCCCCAGCCAGCACTTGGCCAGAATGATGGACTCAAGGCCTAACTCCTCTCTCATTACGGGAAGAGACCCATGGCCAGTTGTGGGACATTAATGGGTTAAATTAATTTCTTGTGTAAATAATCAATATAGCTATAATCTAACACAGTTTATTTAGTATTATTATGTCAATTACGCATCAATTTGATAGTTACAATTACTCACGGAACACGTAGATAAGTAAATAATAGTGGGTCAAGCTACATCTAACGAGGACATTCCATGGATGGATAGTCGACTTGTGGTGTTTGAGCAGAAGGTCCCCATGCTATGAGAGCTCGTCAAAAGTCAATACCCATTTTTGTTTATCAAGACTAGTCGTTAAATAAAGCCTTTGGACGGCTTACAAAATTTTGACGCTAGGTAGCCCACTAAAAATCTAAAACTCTGGCTTAAGGCACCAGTGTGATTTATTTTATTTGATTATTTTTGCACTTAATGTATATTACACATAAACAATTTATTCTAATATTAGAAGAATGTGCCTCAGAATTGAACCCACTACCTATGCGTGGGAATAGAATAACAACCACTACAGTATCTCTAGAGGAAGTGAACTATTATAAATTATTAAATATTTTGTATCTAAATATAGTTATTTGGGTACAGTAATAATATATACTCGTTACTGTCCCACTGCTGGGCAAGGATTTCCTTCCAGAATGAGCGATCGTAGTCCTTCCATAGATGGGTGACCGGTTAGTAGTATTTAAGTCTCTGTGCTTCGAAGGGCACGTAAAAAGTTGATTGTTATTGTCTGCCAAGATAACAGTCGTTATCCGTGTCAAAGGCCTTTCGAGCGGCTTGAACAACTTCGACACTAGGTTGAGCATTAACCATACGATAATATAAAATAAATACTGTTCTCTTTAGAAAGTAAGCTGCTATAAATTATTAAACACTAGCTGACCCGCGCAACTTCGCTTGCGTCCAATAAGAGAGAATGGGTAAAATTTTTCCCCGTTTTTGTAACATTTTTTACTGGTACTCTGCTCCTTTTGGTCGTAGCGTGATGATATATAGCCTATGTCCTTTTTCGGGTATCGAAGTATCTCCATACCAAATTTCATGCAAATTGGTTCAGCAGTTTAGGCGTGATAGAGTAGCAGACAGACAGACAGACAGAGTTACTTTCGCATTTATAATATTAGTATGGAAGTATGGATTTTGTATCTAAATATAGTTATTTGGATATTCTCGATAATATTTCCACGATGCATACTGGAGTATGACTGGAATTAATTTATTAAAGTGCTACGAGCGACGGATTTACTCGGCTTAGATCGGTATTGAGTGATTTTAACATTTTAAGAGTTCTGCAGATACTAGATTTCTTTATTCCTTTTCCAAAATGGAGGTTGATTTGATTGAAATGTTACAATTTAATGACCGAATATTGCATTTGTTACAGGACGCAATTTTATTTTTGGGATATGGTTTGGGGGGTCAATAGAAGCTTAACCCCAAGTTTGTGGGGTCCCTAACATTGTCCCCCGATCACTGTCTGAGATATTATTAGAAACAAAAAATAAAACAAAACGCTTTGAGATAAAGTATGTAGTGTTCTGCGATGTCCTTGCTTTTCGGGGGCACGACTTAGTACCAATTTTTGATTTAGAACATAAGGTCAGACAATCCAAAAGAATATGTAACAGGGCTATAACCAATTACGATTTTATTTAAGTTTATTCAGCAGTGGAACACAGAAATAGGCTAATCAAAATCAAATATTTTCTATGTATTGATTAAATTTTAAACAATGAGATATCAAAAATTAATTTCCTGACCCCCGGTCTCTAAGGACATTTAGCGGTAGTTTATCTATTTAATAGCTTTTTTTTATATGAGTTTTATTAGATATTGATTAGATAAACTACCGTTAAATGGACCTCAGAAACCGGGGGTGGGTGAGTACATTTTTACCCATATAATACGGAACGTTCAAACCCCTAATGATCAGTCCAATATCATCTTCCTAATAAAATGATTACTTCTCCGTTAATTCCATTAGCGGTATTAGATTTCATGGTAATTTTAATTACCTTTTAAACTACTTCATTATTGAGTTTGTTGATTGAAGGTAAGTACATGATTTGATTTACGATATTAAACATTAGAGTTCTAATTTACTATGGTATAGCTCAACAACTTAGTAGAGAGCCTTGGCCACAAGGTTTGCAACTGTCGAAGGTATATAAAATACCGAAACATGTATTAATTACATTTTAATCAAATAAACACATGAACCTGCTATTTTATTTTCTTGACGTTTCAGCACAAGTTACATTGTCCATGGACGCAGTCTACTACATAACTCTACGAAATACACCCACTTTTCGCCGTTTCCAATGGCAGTCCCATTTACTTGACGTCGAGGTTACTGCCAACTTACACCGACACGGAAATCGAACCGAACACCTCGTGATCAACACTACATTACCATAGAGGCATCTTCGCTCAATATTTCAGATACTATTGTACTCAACAAGTAGTCAAAAACCTACATTTCTTCTATTCCCAAGTAATTAATGCTTTACAACCCATTATTCCAATACTAATTTCTATCCTAAACAAGTGGCGTATTTAACATTGGTGAGAGAGAGACAACAACACACTAAACACGTTCGTCTGTCAACATCACTCAAACTGACACGCGTACACTTTAGTGCACAAATATGAACCGAGATGAAATTAAAAACTATTCATTTATTTTTAGCTTGCACTTGTATTTCGGTTATAGTATTTAATTTACTGTATTTAACAAGATAAATCAGCTATACTTTATCAAATGTTAAAAGCGGTTTTTAGTTTTGAATGCTAACATAATGACAAGTATAGTATTTTTGTTGAAATCAAATGAGTGATTACGATGTAGTTTATTTAATTATAAATTATAGTAAGTTTCTTTACGATATTCTACTTAAACTTCAGAACAACTGATTCTATTGTTTATAATACTCTCACTGAAGCAATTTAAGTATGCTCACAATGAGCTTATTTACCATTGAGACAATACCAATATGTATAATTGATTTAAAAATATCGCATAGAATTATTTTTTTCTTTTAAACTGTGCGTCCATTTACTTGGAGTTAATATTAATCCTACTAGCAACATATTTTTTAAACACAACATAATGAATAAAAACTTTACTAAACTGTGACGTCATAACTCAGTAATCCAATATACTCTAAAACCACAATAACTGTCGCATAATTCGCACACAACATTCGCCAAATTACACACCAAATGTATGAGTTTTATGCAAATATATTAAAATGTAAATCTATACTAATATATAAAGCTGAAGAGTTTGTTTGTTTGTTTGAACGCGCTAATCTCAGGAACTACTCGTCCGATTTGAAAAATTCTTTCAGTGTTAGATAGCCCATTTATCGAGGAAGGCTATAGGCTATATAACATCACGCTACGGTCATTAGGAGCCGAGTAGCAACGAAAAATGTTACAAAAACGGGGAAAATTTTGACTCATTCTCTTAGGTGACGCAAGCGAAGTTGCGCGGGTCGGCTAGTTGACTATAAAATATGAAATGATTTCGTACTGCGAACTAAACACACCGTTCATTTATGAGCCGTGGTTATAACTTATTCATTTTCTGTACAAATGCATGGATTTTTTAAGGCTCATTTAGTTTTTATGAACTAACTAAGCCTGTTTTTTGTTTCACGGACAAATTACTACACAAGGTTAGTATTACTCATTCATTACAAATGTTCTATTATTTCTGAACTATATATTTTGCTTGACTCAGAACTCAAACCCTTATTTACATTACATACTAACAATTGCGTGGCCCTTAAGCGAATTTCCACAAATCAAGAGAGCATTCGACTATTAGTCTCTCAACTAGACTCTTTAAGTAATGTACAAAATGCATGTTTTCATGAAAATACTCGCATATGACGTCACAAGCTATTTTTGTTGTTGATATCAAATAAACGACTGAAATGTCGCTTCTGTCGTGTATGAAGCTTTACAAATTAAGGATATACTGGTACCTAAGTTTCAATAAGACAATATTTATAATTTAAGAAACTAGTCTTAAGCCCTAGAGTGTGACTGTTGTACCTTCCCGACAAGAAGTAGGTACGACTACTTGAGAAAGCATTTTAACATAATTAATAATACATCTTGTTACCTATTTGGCACATAAGTCATGTCGCATTGCATTACGTTGCCTTTGTAACTCGCGTAGGACGAGTCGCCGAGGTTTTATTACTAAAACAAAATATTTATGTACACGATTAAAATTCTTACCGATATTTCAGCGAGCAAATAAAAAATAAAATTAATAAAAAAATACCATTTATCGTAAAAGTATTAACATCAGTTAAAATTGGAATATTCGTTTGAATCAGAAAATATCAGAAATACGGAGACAAAGAGAGTTTTCTTTGAACTCTCGTATAAAAGATTTGATAAAAATATTATGAGACAAATATTTCTTTGGACAAAAATGTTGATATCAGAATGACTACGATCGCGATCGTCTTTGATTTGGATTTTTTTACAACCTGAAAATATATTGAACTGTTGCTGAAAATAACGAATAACTCCTACACTGAAATTTTATGAAACTACTAGATTTTGCCCCGCGTCTGTCTGTATATAAATACAGTCAGACGCGGGGCAAAATCTAGTATCTAGCGCTTTAATGAAACTACTGATATGGTTTAGATAGAGAAGAATACTAGAATTTAATAGTGTGAGTACCTCCGACGATTTTATTGCTATACTAGATGTAGCCCAGGGTCTGTCTGATTACCACACGGTACAATTATTTGTGCGATCCACCAGGTGCTGTTTCGGGTGTGGTTGTACTTTGTATCCTTTGTTTGTATGTTTGTTAAAGTCCCCGCGTCACCCGAACTATTTTTATTTAGCAAGAGTTATTTTGAAAAAAGTCTAGAAAGCGTTCCAGACAGACAGACGTCTACATAGATAATATTATACAATTAAAGCCTTAAAAACTCCCTAGCTACAAAGACAACCTCCCACAATGCTTCCTTATTTGTGCAAAATTTCAACATCCCCGTATTATTGGTAGCAGGTGGTCTCTTTACGACTCCACAATACATCTAGGACGCAGGTGACATATTGTTTCACACATCAACGTAAAATATACCTTACTATGTCATATTTTATACGCTATAAAATGTATTAGGATAAGGGATTGAGCTACTTTCAAATTTTGTGTGATTAATATTTAGTTGTGGAACTTTGTAGGTGTAGAAAGCAGTTGATGCAATTTGGCTATAGTATGTATTATTAGGAGTAATAAAAACCGAATAAAAGCATCTCACAGAAAGGAGTGAAAACAAATTTTCATTGCTGGTCTTACATTACTGAATGGCTGAACTGATTTTGATAAAAATTGGCACTGAAAAAAAAGATAACAACAGACACAGAAAAGGAAGATAGAAAAAGACTTAGATACATTTACATAAAAACATACCTACCTTTTTGTCTGCAATAGTTTAAAGTTTAGTTATAAGTTACACAGTAACTTAAAATATCTTGACAATATTTTTCCTAGGAACAAAACTTAAAGTTTATAAAGTTAAAAAGCTGTACCTATTTAGACAATACTTGGTAAGCTAATAAAGATATAGACTAGTTTACTCAAACAAAGCCTACAAACCAACTAGTATAGTCATGCTTTACCCATAAAAATGTCCTAAAGTGTAACGCTAGTAGAAAAAAGCGGGGTGTCCGTTAAAAGTAATGAATTAGCTGCCAGCCGCTCAGTAAAACACTCGAGTCTTAACGCCACGTTCCTAACTATTCTCTTATTACTAAATAAATTACTTTTACTCTCAACACACTAATATATTTGTTAAGATAAAGCCATTAAAATACGTTTCACTGGTGTTCAAATAATAATAAATGCTACGATTTTTTCTTTGTTAATTGAGCAAGGGAGGAGATAGCTTTATTTTCTAATAAATAAAACAAGATCAGGTGCGTAGTACTGGTAACCGGTGGTCCTGTATGACAAGATGTATGGATGTGAATTACGCAAGGGAAGTTTGAAAGAATCGTACCAAGTGGCGTTCTTTGGTCTATGTCTACCTCTATGGGAAAAGGGTGTGGATATCATGTCTTCGCACTGGCAAAAGTGGCCTTTCTTATCTGTCAATTTTCAAGCACCAAACCTTTGCTGAAACGTAGAGCTAACCTAGATAAATTGCATGCACTCGTTGTATTTCAATTTAATATTGGATTACATATAAAAAGTTCAATGCAATAGTTTCAGAAGGTTCTATTGCGTAATTCATTTGTATTTATAATCATCTCTTCAACCACTTTCACGCAAACCACACATGCAAAAACTACGCTTCTTAATACCTGCCAGGAAAACAAACGTGATTGTTATTTATATGCAAACAAAAAAGAATTAAACTACATCAAAAGTTTTAGTTCCAAAAACCTTCTTTGCCCAGAAAAATAAAATATCATTCATATGGCAAAAAAGGCGCCCATAGCCAGTTGCGCTCACCGGTCGGTAAACGATCTGTGGGTTAAGCAACCGTTGGCGCGGTCATTCTATAGATGGGTGACCGCATAGTGGTATTTGAACTGGGCGTCTCCGTGCTTCGGAAGGCACGTTGAAAGTCGGTCCCGGTTGTTGTCTACTAAGATAACAGTCGTTAAGCCATGTCAAAGGCCTTTCAGGCGGCTTGAACAACTTTGACACTAGGTTGACCACTAACCATACGATAAGAAGAAGTAGATGGCAAAAAAGGCAAGCTTATAAATTAAAGTATACGTGAGCAATGAGCATATGATATAAAATATGAATACATGAACTAACAATGTTACTGTGTTTTATTTTCATCATGTTTTGTGCAGAAATCTAGATTAGTACCATTTGTTTTTACAATAGTTTCGTTTCTCTACAGTCGATTACACTATCGTTCATTATACATTATACTATGAATGCGAAATTTTATGTGTATATGTATGTATGTTTGTTACTCTTTCAAGACAAAACTCCTAAACGAATTATTTATACTATTTAATATACGCGGAATCTAGTAGGTCATATTTTTAGTTTGTCGGCCTCCTTAGCGCAGTGGTTAAGATGGTCCATGGCCACTACCAGTAGGCTGGAAGGTCGTAAGTTTGATTCCCAACAGTACCAATTATTTATGTGATCCACGAGATAGTTGTTTTATACACACTTATGTATGCATTTATAATATTATTAGGACATAAATTTATGAATAACACGCCCTAAATTCCCAAAAAAAAAACAAAATCTTTAAACTGGCACTCATGCGATCGTTGTTTTCGAATATTCACGTTGAAAAAACATGAGTAGGGCCTCTGAAACGTACTTTAAAATTCAGCCGGACGGCTCAGTGGAAATCCGTTTAATTTTTTGGAAAAATACAGCTCCGTATTGTTAATAAGTTGGGTAAAAAACTAAAACCTTCACCACAACAGGAAATTGTTTTTATAATGGAAAAATGTATTTTTAAACTGTTATACTTTCTTGTTTTTAGTTATTTTCGACAACAATCTGAGTTTTGATTATCAAGAGTTTTTTAACTATGTTTCTTGGGAGAATTCTGTGGAATTATTCTGAAAACCTGTAATATTCTTCGATATTCTTACAGCTAGGTATTATAACAATTTATTAAGGCTAATTTAGAAGCCTCAAAGAGGTTCACAATTAAATTCGATTATTACAATGTTTTATAACCATTGGTTTAGTACCTAATGTTCTACGAAAGTTGAAAATGTATGATTACACTAGCTGACTCACACTGTTTCGTATGTGTTCTTCGTGTTCTTACCCCTATTTTCATCTCTTAGAGGTATAACCAGGTAACAGCCTATGTTTGATATCGAGTCGTCAGTGTCTCTTGCATGTCCTAAATTTCACCATATTTCGACGGTACAACCGTAAAATCATAACAGAGGGACTAAAGGAGGATTTTGAAAGTAATTCTGGTACGAAAATGCGATTACGTGTTGATACAATTTAGTACATTTATTGAGGGCATGCAAAGTCCCCAACCCGCACTTGGCTAGCGTGGACTCAACGCCTCACCCGTCCCTCGTTTGGAAGGCGACCCTTTCCCAGCAGTGGGACAGAAAGAAGTAAAAAAAATTATACTGAGACTAAATTACAACTAAAACAAAATTGTCTATTTAACACATCCCTGTAAATCCCACAGTGAAAACGACTCTTGATATTTCATTCCAAAAAAACAGATATCAAATTTCAATGCTTTTCTAAAAAATTTAATAAAATATTGAAGCGTTGCTACAATAATCCAATAAAACTCAGCCGCCATTTTTACATGGATGCATACGAAAAATGAAAAAAAATATCTAAATAAAAATGTAAATGTTTTTTCATTTTCAAATAAAACTAGAATACAATATTGTTCTGTTTTTATTCGTTTTGCTGAAAATGTATGTTGTGTTTTTAATAAGATTTTGAAATTACTTTCAGCATGTAGAAAAACTGAAAAAGCCACGTGTTTAAAACAGTATCCACAATTTTAGCTAATGAGTAATTTGCAGTGTATTTTTCTAATAGATCTAGTTGACCTATTTGAAAACATCACTAATTATTATTTTTATGTTTACTTTCAATATAATTGTTTTATTTATAAGCCTTGCAGAAAAAAATTGATCAAACCTAAATCCATCAGCCTGAACAACTGCAGGTTTGAGATTTAGTATAACTTTAGGTTTTTTAAAGACCTCTGCCACTCTAGGTATTGCTTTTGTGTCGTGGGGACTTTTACAAACATACAAGCAAGGGACACGAAGTACAACCAGACCCGAATCAACTATTTGTAGATTGCCCAAATATATGTTCCGTGAGGGAATCGAAACGAATGACCTCGACACACTGCTATTGGCGTGGTAACCACCTTAACTACTGCGCCATGGAGTTATGTTTAAAGTACTCTTAAACATACAAGGTTTTTTTCACAGAAATATTTCGTTTCCTTATTTTTCACATAACCCATAAATTTCGTCAATAACACATATCACATTTTCATGTATAGTGACAATATCCACGATTTCCAAAAATCCCATCACTAGATATTCAACATGAAAATACCCAAAACCTATTCATATTTCAACGTACACGTACATTACTTTGTACTAGTGATGTGGCTTACATACCTATATTCGGTTTACTATTCGGTTTTTAACCGAATATTTATGAACCGAAAACTTATGTAGACAAATAGCTATGTAGCGACATCCTCCATTTCAGCCATTTATGAGATGACTTTAGGGAAAAATATATTTTTGATTTCAGATCATCAGCCATCTTCCAGCTATCATCAAAATTGGTAACGCGCAACAGACTTTCGCATTTATAACTTTTGGTTTGACCAGAAAAGTTAATCTATTTAATTACATAAAAATACTTAAATTTTGTTAACATACAACGTCACACAATGTAAAAATAATTACCTTTAATAGTTAAAAAGTATCTAATTTATCAAAAGCCATTGAAAACTTCCATGGCCGATATCAACCACTAACCACGGTGAACACAAAAGAACTAAGTACTTCATTAAGAATATGTCGGCACTAACATTGTGAAAGTTTCTAACTCCTTAGCACTTTTTAACTAGTTCAGTTACAAAGGTGTTGATGTTCAGGTTTACTAAACTCATAGCGCGATTCTATACAGTCGGTACTGTCGAGAATCGATAGTTTGACATTTAAAATGTACTGTCAAAATAGTTCCTACGACGCCCGTTAGAGGCGCTGATCAGATTTTCATACAAAATTTCTCTATAGCTAGCCGGTTGTTGGTAGTCGATAGTGGTAGAGAATCGAGCTAATAATAGCTTAACATTTGTTTTGATAGGTATTTTTTGTTTTCTTAAATGGTTTTTACGTCGTTGTATGTAAAACTGCGACTATATAGCTGTTTTAAAGAACTTTAAACTTTTTCATGATTTTACTCTTGTCTTCTTATTTTAAGCACTGTGATTTGTACATTATATCATAATAGTTCTATGCAAAAACTAATTTACAAAATCAATTATATTAAGTCAAATATTGATGATAAAGTCCCCAACCCGCACTTGGCCAGCGTGGTGGACTCAAGGCTTAACCCCTCCCCCTTGTATGGGAGGAGACCCTTGCCCTGCAGTGGGACAGTAATGGATAAAAAAAATATGATAATACTCATAATTGTCGTTCCAATGACTGAATCTGCCGGTAACTCGAAAATGGGTAGAGCCTTATAACTAAAGACGAAGCAAGCGAAGCGGCGCGAGTCAGCTAGTGTACAATATTAGAAAACCGAACCGACACCGTATTAGAAAACCGAATATTTCCCTAAACCGAGCACATCCCTACATAAAGAAATTGTAAAGATGATCGTCCTTGAAGGGATAGAGGCGGAGTGTCCGAACAATATCATCTCAATTCTCATATATTAGGCAATTTGTATTCAACAATAATACAGAGATCCTTCATGCCCTCCTTTTGTGATCAACAGTTCTCCCTAGTGATTTTCTTCTTACAAGCCAGATGTTGAAATATTCTAGGTTATGTTTGAGCCCTGGAGTCGTATATATCTTGATGGCCCATTTTTGTACATTGTAGAAATAAGTGTGGTTGTGTTATGTGAATGATGAAGTACGTGTTTTGTTTTGTTATATTTATTTAATCTATTGATTTTTATACATAATGTCTTTTTCTTTATTTTATAGTTTAACTAAATTCTGAAGCTGAATTTTGACATTTAACTTCATAGAAAGTAGGAAGTTGATGTAGCCAGAGATAAGAATATAATAATAAAAAAACATATATTATTGAAAATGTATTTATTTGTATTATGTTGGATTAAACTAAACTAAAGGCTTTCAAGAATGTATTATTCTTAGAAAATTTAAGCATTAAGGATTGCTTTTAATCCACTGAAAACGAATATATTATTAATCATAATGTTATTTTCAAGTACAAGTTCCAATAGGTACAGATCCGTCGACGCACTGTACAAGCTAGAACGAAGCTACTTTATTCCAAAGACAAGTCTTTTCTCTTTAAAGTAATAGTGAAAGAAAAACGGCGTACAGTAACTGACCCGTTATTAGTAGTATAGGAACATAAATAAATGGTGATTACTTTATAACTCATGAAGCGACCATCTGTTCCACCAAATATATAAGAAACTAACGCCGCACGATTGTTGCTGAAAGCTGTACATTTATGTTGAAAATGCTTTTATAATGTACGATTTTAGTTAATATATATTGGCTTAGCCTTTGTTCCAAACTATGTTGGAGTCGACTTCCAGTCTCACCGGATGCAGCTGAATACCAGTGTTTTACATGGAGCGACTGCCTATCTGACCTCCACAACCCAATACCTGGGTTATAACACGATACCTTTCGGTAAGACTGGTTGTCAGACTTTCAAGCTTCTGACTACTGTTAACGACTGTCAAAGATCTTCGAAATTGACAGCCGGGACCCACAATTTAACGTGCCTTCCGAAACACGGAGAAACTCGATATGTATAAGATGGTCACCCATCCACAGAACAACCTCGGCAAGCATAGCTTAACCTCAGAGATCGTTCCGCGCGGCTGTCGTTAACTAAGCCACGAGCTTAGTTAATAAATACCATTAATATCTATACTAATATTATAAAGCTGAAGAGTTTGTTTGTTTGTTTGAACGCGCTAATCTCAGGAACTACAGGTCCGATTTGAAAAATTCTTTCAGTGTTGGATAGTCCATTTATCGAGGAAGGCTTTAGGCTATACATCATCACGCTACAACCAATAGGAGCAGAGTACCAGTGAAAAATGTTACAAAAACGGGGAAAATTTTGACCATTCTCTCTTATGTGACGCAAGCGAAGTTGCGCGTGTCAGCTAGTTCTCTATATTTTAGTATGAATGGCGGCCATGGAATGGGCAAAGGTCTCAAGGAAGGCCTGCAACTAGATGGTCAGACGACTTTGTTAAATGTGTAGGACCGAAATGGATGAGACAAGCGGAGGACCGTATAAAGTGGCGTGCTGAGGGGGAGGCCTATACTCAACAGTGGGTGGATACGGGCTGATTAGATAGATAGATAGATATTTTAGTAATTTTTTGATAATTACTAGCTTGCCTTGTGAGCTCGTGGCTTAGTTCAAAACAGCAGCGCGGATTGATCTCTAAGGTTAAACTACTCTAGCCGAGGTGGTTCCTTGGATGGGTGACCATCTTAGCTGACCATTCGAATGGATATAATAACTTTAGAGATT
Organism: Anticarsia gemmatalis; assembly: GCF_050436995.1. Lineage (NCBI taxonomy): Eukaryota > Metazoa > Arthropoda > Insecta > Lepidoptera > Erebidae > Anticarsia > Anticarsia gemmatalis. The sequence continues at coordinate 8,624,362 of NC_134767.1, read as the reverse complement.
TATCCCTGGATTCTGAGGTATATTTAGAGGTAGTCTATTTATTCAATAGCGTTAAAACTCATACAAAAAAAAAACGCTTTTGAATAGATAAACTACCGCTAAATGTACTCAGAAACCGGGGGTTAGATATGTAGAATTTTACTACTGTTACAACGATCGGTCTAATTTTAAAACTAACACTAACTTAAAACCGTATATATTTTCTTCAAATTCTATTAAGAGAACGTAAACATCACTAAAAATTTCAAAAGCAAAATAAAATACCTTTCAAAAACCCGTCTCGTCGCCGTATCGTGTCATCTAAACAAGCTCCACGTAGAAGGCACATTAATTATTTTCACTTAGCGCGTCGCCCTATGAAAGGAGTAACACAAAAGTGTTCAAAAGATGATATATTGCTCTCTCGCTCGCACAATCACTGCGGTACCTTTATTTCGACACTTATTTCGCGTGATGGACTCATTCTAGACTTTATTTTATGTTTTTGGCTGGATGTTTATGACTGGAAACCAAAGGCGATTATTATTTAATCTTAAACTAGATTTTTGTGTCTACAACCCCAAATATGTTGTTTTTATCGACAATCACGATATATGCCTAAACGTTTACATGTTTGGCGTGGTGGTTAATTTAGTCACCTCGCCGTAATAGTAACGCGGTGTGTGGCGGGTTCGAATCGCACCCGGGACAAATATTTGTGTAATCAGCACAACTATTTGTTCTGAGCCTGGTTGTTAATGTATCCATATAAGTGTGTATTTAGAAATATATAAGTAAGTATGTTTATCATTATCTGGTTACCATAGTACAAGCTCTGCTTAGTTTGGAATCAAATGACTATGTGTGACTTGTCCGAAAACATTTATTTAATAAATAGACGCCATGTAATCATATCTGTGACGTCACTCATCTACAGGCTGGTGACGTCATCGATATCCGTCAAATTACAAAGAGTAACGTAACGGGTGTATGATTTCAATAAAGTTATAATAAAACACTTGATTCTGTTCACAATGAGTTTCCGTAACAAGTTCCGTGACGTTTTTATCTTTTGACGAAATTGTTTTAATATTGCCCTGTTCGGGAACCACGGTAAGGCCGTAAAATTAGCGAGAAACGTAAAACCCCAATTTAAAAGAAATACTACGCTTTATTTTTTTTAAAGTGGGATATAAAACAAATCTAACTTCGACAAACATACATTTGTAAATAAAATCACGCATTTTTCTCATAGGGGTAGACAGAGACCAAATAACGCCATAAGGGGTAACGTTTCATACCCCTTAGTGATAATGGTTGCCAACTCCTAACATTTTTTTTAAATTTATGTAAATAAACAACGTTTGCCGGGTCAGCTAGTTATTCTATATGCAACTTTTATAAGTAATAGTCGCATAGATTTATTTTGCACTAGCTGACCCACGCAACTTCGCTTGCGTCACATAAAAGAGAATGGGTCAATTTTTTCCCATTTTTGTAACATTTTATACTGCTGCTCTGTTTCTATTGACCGTAGCGTGATGATTATAGCTTATAGCCTTCCTCGATAAATGGGCTGTCTAACACTGAAAAAAAATTTTTCAAATCGGACCAGTAGTTCCTGAGATTAGCGCGTTCAAACAAACAAACAAGCAAACTCTTCATCTTTATAATATAAGTATAGATTTTCTGTTTGGTTTTTCCACATTCCGCCATTTTCGAAGCCTCCCGTCTAACATTACAAGAGGGGCAAATCAAATTTAATCTCGTGCCCAATTGGACGGAGTATCTTCAAATTAAACAATATATTTTCAATATCGGTACCTTTATTTACGGCGACAAGTCTTTATTGTCGCCTCCCTGTGAACCTGCTTTTATTTACATTGTTTTTGAAGATAGAAATAGCAGACCAATCTAACTTCCTATAGTAAATCAGTTTAAACAACGAGGTTTTGGCATTTGAAATTCGTTTACTAAATCACGCAGTTTCATCATGAAAACATCATATTTAAATTGCTATAAAGCTAAAGGTACCTATAAAATAATACTTAAAAGTGTACGAATTAAAGATGGGCGGGAAAATGCGCTAGGCGTTATACAGTTCTACCATATCCCTGTCCACAGGAAACGTTTACGAATCACATTGTATTTACAATTAGACAAAGTGTTAATAGCACAATAATACTAATCTATACCAGCAGTTGAAAAATATAAATATATATGAGTAGTGAGCCCAGTATGGGCAAGATGAATAAAACATCATTGTACTTTTGAGACTTAATAATTTTTTGGACGTTTCTACTGAAAATTCTAATCTGATTTATTCAATTCCTCCTCTAAGAAACTAACTTCATTATTACTAATTAACTAAAGTTATTTTTTATCCTAACAGAATGTATTGGTCAAAAGATCATGGAAAAACTATTAAATCGAGCAAAGTAGGGAACGACAGACTAAAATACATACTACTTAAATAATCACTGATTCCGGTTTTCAAATAAATAAATAGTTAGATATACGTACAACTTCTTTAAAGCATAAAAATCGTAATAAAATAAGAAACACTATAGTCCCGTAAAGGATCATTTCTAACCGATACAGAGGGAATAATTCGTTTATCCCGGGACTATTTTTGTAGACGTATTTAAAGCAGTGGCTCTCAACATTTGATAAAGATGTAGACGTGATTGATCTTTTGAGTCTTAGTTCCCACAAAGAACAATATTATGCAGTACATGTATTTTTTTACTTTTCCGAAAGAAAATTTAGTTTGAAAGCATTTTAGTTAGTGGGAGTTAATTACACTGTAGGTACCTTTTTATAAAATATGACTTACTGTGCAGCCCTAGAAAAAAATACATGTGTACTATTTTTGTATTATTTATCTAGATATACATAGAATGAAATATATAGAAAACAGCCTTATTATCTAAATGTCTTAATAACAATCACTACAAACCTCCAACGTACAAAACAAACATTAGAAAAATTCCCTCTTGACGAAAAGGTTGGGCACCCCTGTCTATTTTTTGTAGAACGTACTTAAGGTCACGATGTATTGGCTATAAAACGTAACGGATAAAAGCACATAAAGTTGGCCTCAACTACACATCGAATTAGGATGAGATTGCTCTTAGTGACCTTTCAGAAACGAGACATTTTGATCATCAATTTAGTAACAAATTAAGTATTAAAACTGTGCTTTATGAATTCCTTCCGTATGATAAGCAAAGACTTTGGATTCTTTTCCTAGAACAAGAAATGTATGCACTGGGTAAACCAAACGACGCCACTTATTTGAATATTATTTTATAATGATCTTCTTCGACTATTCCTAATATTCCCACGCTAAATTTTGATCACAATCGGTTTAACAGTTTAGCCGTGAAAGCTTACAGACAGACTTTGGTACTTAAAAATGTTGTATAGGTACGTTATTGGAAAGTACTCTTTCGAAAATATCTGTACATTAGTTGAGTAGTCGTTTCCCTCTTATATTTCTTAACTAGTCTAACGCTCACCCATCCAAAACTTGATTACGATCATATTGCTTTACTCCGTCAATAAATTGCGTTTCTTATAATTGAACACTAATGATACATTTACATTCAAAGTTATTTTTCCTAAAAAAATAACAATAAAAAAACAAATCAGGATCAAACGTGAATTAAAAAATGGAACATTAGAACGTGGTTACTATTTAAAAAAAAAAGCGGCAGACATCTTTAAACTCCAAAGGATAATAAGGTCATAAAATTCGGTAATAAAAGCCGAATCGAACTCATCTCGAAAGTATTTAATATGTCGGGACTTCGAGGGACTTTGGGGACTTAAATCCTGAATGACAGGCTCGTCTCAATTAATACGTGTTAAGTTTATTGTGTGTTTATTTGTAAATACGTTGTTTTGTTGTCTGACATGCGTGTGGACGGAAATAGAACCTTTTTATTTATATTCAATGATTTGATTGACTTTGAATGACTATATTATACTCTGATATAGAGATTTAAGGTGATTATTTTGCTTCGATTTACTTGAGGTTTTGACTTTTCTTAAACTGACAATTTAAGAAAAGCCAAAACGTCTCAATTCAAATTCAAGTATCCTTAATTCATAAACTTTTCAAATTCAAATATTTTTTTATCTACCGGTCATGCTTACAACTCATGTTGTAATACTAGCTTCTACTCGCAACTTGCCGGTATAAAAAGTACCTAATCTATTTGTTATAAACTATCAGTGTACCTAATTGCATCAAAATCTGTTCACACAAAACCTACTGAACGAACTTACATGAATTTTGGTACACATATAGTTTATAATCTAAATTAACACAGTTACTCATTTAATTGGGAATTGTATTTACGCGGGCGGGGTCGCGGGTAGAAGCCAGTTAATTATAATCTAAATAAATCATGAAAACAAGACTCTCTACTAAGTTATGACTAGGGAATGCAATCCCGACTCGAGATCGTCAACTCGAGATCCCTCGCGATCAGAAATATCAATCCCGCGGGATCCCGAGATTATCGGGATCCCGTCTAGTTAGTAAAAATAATACAATTCGAACGGCTTGTTTAATGTAATATGTGTGTGATAGTGTGGTGAATGCAATAAATTATTATTTGAAAGAAAATAAAAGCCTTTATTTTTCAATATTACTAACAACGTAACATAATTAACAGGTGTAATAACATGAACATAATCAAAAAAGTAGGTGTAGCTCCAGGAGATCAAAATAAAAAGTAATCACATGGCATTTTGAAAGTAGCCTCTTAAAATACAAAGTGTATCAATAGTACGAGCTTCTAATCGGCATCTTAAGTCTATTGCAATGTAGCCAGCTGCTGAAAATGCCCTCTCCGACAATCCCGAACGGGATCTCGTCATATTATGCTTCGGGATTGATCCCGAAAAAATACACGGGATCTCGCGAGATCGGGATCCCGCGAGATCGGGATTGCATTCACTAGTTATGACACAATATTTTCAATTCTATAGAAACCTATACATACCAAAACACAGCCCGACAGGGATTGACATTTCAATCATTGTTTCCGAGAAATCATAACAAAAACGACGTGACATCTCCAATAATCTTGTGGGTTACACCCGAAACTTACGTGTGATCGGGAACAATAATAATTAATACCGGGAAACCTTCGGCTTGAAACATTTGACGCGTAAATATGGCGGTTTGAAAGTTTCACTCTATGATAGAAGGTTTATACTTAGTTTAAGTATATTAGTAACACGTGTAATGATTTTATCACTATGTCGTTTATAGTTCGACAAATTTGTAGAGAGCATTGGTATGAACGACTTATAAAAATAACTAGCGGACCCGACAGACGTTGTCCTGTCCACACGTCTTTAATTTGTAAAAATTAATTAAAAAACATTGTCCAGCGGACAAAATTGTGAATCTCAACCATTCTCAGATCCCCTTGAACACACACAAAAAATTTCATTAAAATCGGTCCAGTCGTTTAAGAGAAGTTCAGTGACATACACACTTACAGAAGAATTATATATAGAAACTAGCGGACCCGACAGACGTTGTCCTGTCTACACGTCTTTAATTTGAAAATTTTAAACTTTTTTTAATAATCTAAACCATTCTCAGATCCCCTTGAATCGAATCGAATCAAAATCGGTCCAGTCGTTTAAGAGCAGTTTAGTGACATACACACTTACAGAAGAATTATATATATAAAGATAATGAAAACGAAAAAATATGTTTCCTTCACTTGCCTTGCCTCATTCACATTCATACATTTTGGCATACAGCGTAAGCCTAAGCAACCATTAAAAAAATCTGTCGTGACTCAAAAAAGCAATGATTGAAGAAAATGCTGATCAATATCAATTCTATTATTATTTGACTCGACCGGAAAAGCACTATAGTAACCCTTAAAATCGTATTATTTTTTCTTGAAATAGACAACTCTCGTATTAAGAATTGCACTTGTGTGGCGGGGACGTTTACAAACATACAAACAACGGACACAAAGTACAACCAGACCCGAAATAATTATTTGTGGATAGCACAAATAACTGTTCCTTGTGGGAATCGAAACCGACTTCCCGACGCAATGGTATTGGCGTGGCGACCTAAACCACTGCGCCACGAAGACAGTACAAAAAATAACTAGACAAATTCCTACTTCGAGAACTACTCTTTTATAAAACAACTACATTGCCAGCCTCCTTCGTATAAAAGTTGCCAGCTATTAAAATCCAATAAACGATGTTCAATAAATCGTAATAATGAACTAGCGAACAGTATTTGTCTCATGTCCTCCACTCGCGTGAGTTGTTCACTTTATAACTGGACCTATTATGTTGAGATACAGCGTGTTTCTTGTTTCATGTAAGTCGCTTATAGCCAGTTGTGCTTAGGTAAATGATCTGCGGATAAGCAACCGTTGGCGCGGACATTCTATAGATGGTTGGCCGCATATTGGTATTGAGATTCTCCGTGCTTAAGGTCAGTGCGCAGTGGTTAAGGTCACCACGCCGCTACCGTTGCGTCGGGAGGTCGTGGGTTCGATTCTCACACGGAACAATTTTTTTGTGTGATCCACAAATAATTGTTTCGGGACTGGTTGTGCTTTGTGTCCGTTGTTAGTCAGTTTGTAAAAGTCTCTGCGACACAAGAGCAATATTCAGTGCGGGAGTTGTCTTTTTAATAAAAAAATGTTTATGCAAATATATTTGAACGAAAAATAAAAGTAATGTACTCGAATTTACCTTTGAAAACAAATTCTCAACTTTTGTATAGAATTAAAGCTTTATTTAAATTAGTGATTTCATCTTAACAATGGGTGGGCTATAAAAATTCCTTTGTCATACTAAACTATAGAAAATCCGCTTTATTTGCTTAAATTTACATCATTTAAGCAATAAAATGATAAAATGAGATAATTTCACAAACAAGGAATGCTTTCATTGGCTATAACTATTAAAAAATTATACCTAAGAATCTTAATGTGATTTCGAAAATGTTAAATGGCTAAAAAGCAATAAAATTATTTGATGATCCACTTATTTGAATTAAAAATGCCTGCGGAAATTTTAGAATTCATTTATTAGAATTTATTTAATACTAGGAAAGTTATTAACTCGTGTATTATAAACTTTTTAATTCCTAGAAATAACTTTAATTATTACACTTCAACATTTTGAAAATGGTCGCAATTTCAACCACATTTTAGTATGAAAAAAGCAAATTTCTTTTTTCAACTCTCATTTGCGACCTACTGCGTGACAAAAGCCTCCTCTTTCCCGAGTTCCTCTTTTAACAAGTAATCGGGATAGTATTGGCTTATATATTTTACTAGCTACCCGCGTAACTTCGCTTGCGTCACATAAGAGAGAATGGGTCATAATTTTCCCCGTTTTTGTAACATATTTAGTTGCTACTCTGCTTCTAATGGCCGTAGCGTGATGTTATATAGCCTATAGCCTTTCTCGATAAATGGACTATCCAACACTGAAAGAATTTTTCAAATCGGACCAGTAGTTCCTGAGATTAGCGCGTTGACACAAACTCTTCAGCTTTATAATATTGGTATAGATTTTACACGAAGTAGTGGCCATCAGGTAGTTTTCCACGAATGTGCACAATAGCTCTCCTGTTCTTATAAAAGGAATGTAAATTAAAACAACACCCTATACGCGCAGGACACGCGGACCGTAAAATAGTCCAGTAATGAAATTGGATCGGCAGCTTTTTTATTCTATTCCGATGTGGACCGCGTCTGTGGTGACGTTTGGAACAAGTTAGAAGAATTTTAACAAACAACTTAAAAGCTTTTATCAAGTTAAAGAGTTTTCACTAATTTAAGGTTAAATGCCATTTATACTAATACTCCAAAATGTGTTTGCAATTTATCGAAAATAGTGTTCACGAACTCTAGGTAAAATTTTGTGAACTGTGCAATCAATAATTGTAGGCTGTAACTGCTGGTAATTTAAAACGGACAATCACTGTTTAATAAAATAATGCTGCTTTTTTAGGACTATAAAACAGATGATTAATTATTATTTTTCAAAAATCAACGTTTTGTACAAACCAATGACATAAATCTGTGTTGACAATCAGCGTGACACTAAAACCAGCCTTTATAACTACACAAAACGAATATAGCAACGATTTTTGTCCTACGTAAACGTACAGGCACTTAAACCACTGCGTTATAGTTTCATATTTTCCTTAACTCACTCAAGAAAGTAACAATGAAATAAAAGCGATACTTTATCACACGACAACTTTCAGCGTGTCTATACTAATATTATAAAGCTGAAGAGTTTGTTCGTTTGTTTGTTTGAACGCGCTTATCTCAGGAACTACCGGTTCGAAATAAAAAAAATATTTTTGTGTTGAATAGACCATTTATCGACGAAGGCTTTAGGCTATATAACATCACGTTACGGCTATTAGGAGCGGAGAAGCAACGAAAAATGTTACAAAAACGGGGAAAATCTTTCTTATGTGACGCAAGCGAAATTGCGCGGATCAGCTAGTTCTTTATAAGACAGTCGACGACATATATAATAAATAAGTAATGCATTCACTTTCACAAACAAAGAAATACAAAACATTTCCTCATCGATAAAACTGCGTCAGAGCCGTTTATTTATTATTCGCTCTGAACAGAAGGAAAAACAAATATCTGGAGATAAAAATGGGATTACAGAAGCGAGGGAATAGGAGAAATAATTATAACTATGCGTGACGTCGATTGTGCAGGCATTGGCAGCCATGTTGCTTTTTTTCTTTGGTTACAATTTTCTGTCGTCACCTTTCGCTGATATGTAAATAAATGCAACAGAAAAGTTTGTTCTAATGAATTTAAATTAAGTTTATTCTTCAAATAAATTTTAATTTTGAGTTTGTAATTTCTTTTAATAGATTAATATCGACTAGTTCTACGTAAAAACGTTTAGAATTCAGGATCGACCAAATAAAGCTATTCCTAGACGGCTTAAAAGAAACAAAAAACAGAATCACGATTATTTTTCCGTCGCGGTGATTATATTTTGGTTCTAGGTATAATTTTGTAAATTGATTGCAGTTTTAATTCCTTTACGTCATAGCATTATCTTTTATTCCTGGAATAACATTCTCAATTGTCCTTATTTATTGGATCTAGAATCGCTCTCACTCATAACTTACACCATCCACCAAAACATAGAGGCCGAACATTTAGTTAGAATTTAACCAAATTCTTAACACAAATATTTACATATAAATGTGCACATGCATGTACTGTCATAGAAAGTTCTATTATTTATATAAAACTAGCTTCTGACCGCGACTTCATCCATGTAAAAAGATTTATCGGGGTAAAAAGTTTTGTATGTTAATTTATGCTATAAACTATCAACACACAAATTTCATTAAAATCCGACCAGTAGTTTTTTTGTGAAAGAGTAACGTACATACATTCATACTTACAAACTCTCTGTAGCGACCGCGCCGACTACGCCCGGGTTAAACACTACCATAACAAATTATACTTTACTTACTTTACACAAAACTATAACAAATTATAAACTAAAGACTTTCTTAAGAACCGCTCTATCTATTGTTAAAAACAGCATGAAAATCCGTTCTGTAGATTTTAAGTTTAACAGACAGACAGACGGGGCGAGGAGACTTTATTTTATTATGTAATGGTAGTGGTTGCACAGGATAACGGGATTTCAATAAAAATGTGAAAGGTTACATAGTGTTATTATTTATTTGTTGTATAGTTAAACAAGTAGGGCGAGGTTTGATTGAGATTTTATTTAATGGGAATTCCTGAACTCGCGTCTCCCTTACAGAGATTTTTATTCTTCTTGTTTTAATATCGAGTCAACTATAGTTTTTATGTAGAGCCTGTTGGTACTGCTAGGATATTTTCACGGCAGCTAGACTTAAATATAATTATTATATTATTACTTACATATAATTATTATATTTGTAAGTTTATCCTAGTTTAACCTACACTAACCAATATGAAAACAATATAGTGTATCACTATCGACGAGATTACTTCAACAAAATAATGTTACCCATAATTCCTATAAATTCCATTTTTAGCCATTGAATCTAAGTATGTCGCGGTTTTCCATGCTGTAGTCATACGAAGTACGATAGGTACAGTTACAGTTGCAAAAAAAAAAGGTTCCGTAATCAAACAAACTATTATTTAAACATTGAAACAAGAATTGCAAGACTCTTTCACTCAAAACAAGCAATAACAAAAACAGTCTCAATCCCTTTCAAATCGTTATCTTCCACTAATAATAGCAAACATAAGAAACTAAATTGTTCGCTAACAAGCAGCGATTACGGACCAACTGAATACTTAAATTGGCCAAACTACTGAAGCGGTCAAAACTCCAGTTACCGAGTTCGTACAATTAAGCTGCGACACTTTGCTACAAAGTTTCAGTTGAAGCAAGGATTATCGTGAGATTTTTAGTCGTTCCCTTGGTACCTGTCAAGAAAATGGCGGATTTTGTTTACTGGTGAAATGTCATGACTGTCGAAAGTTGTTTTGACAATGCATTAGACTAGCTGGCTGTGACTCCGTTTACGCTTGAGCTCTTGTCTCTCTTTCAACAGCCTTATATTATTAGTTGTTCACTTTCAATAAAGATACAAATAGGTTTTGTGACCCCTACGATTTTGGTTGTATTCTTTAGATCATGTGACCCTTAGGTACTCGCTGCTGACTCTTGTTTAACATTTATTTCAGCCTATAATACCCCGAATACTATACCCTACCTAAGTATATGTACGTCTTTTTTTTAACCCTTAACTGTCCCACTGCTGGGCAAGGGTCTCCACCCGTACGAGGGAGGGGCTATGCCATGAGTCCACCACGCTGGCCTAGAGCGGGTTGGGGACTTTGCATGCCAATAAAAAACGTATTAAACCATTTTTAGGCATGCAAGATTTCATCAGGATGTTTTCTTTCATCGTTACAGCAAGTGATTGTTATTTCTTTTTAAAGCAGTTTAGTTAACTAGCAACTTGTTTTGCATATCATAGTTTATAGTTTGAAAAACCATTTTTGTCACAATACTGCCACTAACTACAGCGCCTAGAATATTCAATATTTCCACGAATCACAAAATTTCTATGCGTTTTTATTCATTCATAGATCGTGTGAGTTTTTGAACTATGTTGTATGAATATGCATTGATCCTTTTCAATATTAATTTGAACCAGTCTGTTATTTAAAACCTTTGCAGTTTTCATTGCCTCTTGTTAAAACGTTTGTTGAAATTTGTACAAAAAAGACACTTGCTTGAGGCGACATTTGCAAAGAATAATGTCGTCCTGGCGGATTACGGCTATAGCGGTCAGTTTTATTGAAACCAAAACTGTGCAGGACTTTGTTTATAATGGCCAAGTGTGTGCACAATACACAGGTACACTCTCTGTTCCGCTACTCTCATAGTCTGGTGGAACGGCTGAGCCGACACGATCTCAGGCGCAGGACCGACAGCTTTACGTTTTCTCCTAGGCACGGAGACATACGATCTCAACACTCTGATTCGGGGCAATCTCTGAATTTTTTTTAGATAGAAAATTCAGAAAATACTTTTCTTACAACAGGCTTTCTTTTTGCTACAGGCCTCCTGTCCTAAAGGACAGGCATAAAAGCTATATAACATATAATGATGTTATTATACATTATTAATCAACAAAACCTATTTCCCACCTATTATTTCGGAGAACAAACCCTTTGACCTTAGCAAGTAAACGTATAACAATATTCTAGGTATCCGATCCCGTGGTCAGAGCCAACTGACTAGACTTGCGGTTTTACCCCGAAGCCGTGTTGATCTTACAATTTAGATATATTTTATACAAATATTATGTAATCTATATTCATATTATAGATAGATTATCGTAAAGCATGTGTTTTTAAACTTTCGCAATAAATTTGTAGCTCAATTTTTTACTACTATCGACTACCAACAACCGGCTGATCATCGAGAAATTTTGTATGAAAATCTGATCAGCGCCTCTAACGGGCGTCGTAGGAACTATTTTGGCAGTACATTTTAAATGTCAAACTTTCAGTACCTACGTGACAGTAGAGAATCGCGCTGCTATATGCGCGTGTTAAAAATTGGTGCATACATAATTACGTCAAAAATAAATGTTACTTACCTACACTTGCGTTCCGTTGAAAGACGCTTCTTTTGCAGCCGGACAGCAATGGACTGAAATTTTATTTATTTACATGTCTATCTATATTATTTTTATTTATTACGACCTACATTAAAAGTATTAACTACACATGTTGTCACCAACGCGCACCAGTTTCCCTTATTCCGGTTAAAGACCCGTGCTTTTTTATATGAGTTTAAACGCTATTGAATAGATAAACTATCGCTAAATGGACCTCAGAAACCGGGTGTAAATCGAGTCTTAACGATTACTTTACGCGAGTATTCATATTTATGGTGATTATTTCACTCCCGTAGTTCGTAGCGCCGTGTTAATTAACTTAACTAAAAATGTTATTTTAAATCTGTCTGGTTTTCAAACATTACAGCTTAAACAAACAAAAACCTTAGCCCTATTTCATTAGTCTAGACTTTACTAATATCATTCAATCAATTCCAAATTCAAACTAATAAATGGCCGATATAACCAAAGACAAATTCCTCTATCGGTAATCGGATAAAAATAGTCCCACACTAAAACTCTATGGTCACTGTCAAAATAAGAGGCTGATTGAAAAATATATATTATTTAATCGGATTATTTTTGATATCTTTGTAAATGCAACTTAATACTTTAAACTAGTGGGAATGGGAACTAATTTATTAAGGCTTAAATTTATGTGAAATATATTTACGTAATAGTTAAAATCCGTGTCTACTAAACATATTGAACGATTGACGAGGTTAAGCAACGTAGTCCAGGTCATGGTATTGATGGGTGACCGTCTACAAAATAGCCCTTGGTAAGCTTTGTGTCTTTGAGTGCAAATTGAAACTACCCCTATATCATCTGAGACTTTCTGAAAGTTTCAAAATTTATAACCCAAAAAAAATAACTGAAAAATCCCTTGTTCGTCACTCAAACGTAAATTAAAATCTAATTGCTAAGTTCATTAAGCTCTATCTAAAAAAAAGTAAAAAAACAAATTATAAAAAAACAATCCACCATTTTTAATTTTCGTCCGCGTTAAATCTAAAACAAGTAAATTTCCACTCGGTGTACGTATCTTTGAGAGGATTTTTGACGCCTACTTAAAACCTCGCCATTATCCTCTACTCTTTTTGCTTTTTACATACGAAATTAATTCCCACGGATTTATGTACAGACCGCAACAAACAACATAACGTCGTTTAAGTTCTTTCACCACGTAAGTCATATTCATTTAGCAACTTTTCAGGAGAGACTTTCGATTCTCTAGCCAATGACATCAAAATGTCAAAACTGCCAAAAAATGGCTTACGTGGTGATAGAACTTAAACGATGTTATGTAACTATGTAGTTACTAACTGTCCAATCTGTCTAATCATAATAATTCATAAATCCTTACTCGCTATAACTTCACAGGAAAGTTTTAAAATAAACGAGGTTTCGAATCCTATCATTTGCATTAAAAATTTAAACGTAACCGAAAAAACTAACCTAAACATAGTTATATAATTATTTATTCACAGAGTATTGACTCCTTAAACAATATAATTATGAAAATAATCCTTCGTTTTAGACATATATGACCTTAGTTCAACTTCGCAAAAATATACTGATTAGTTGCTAAAACAATTTTTATGAAAATACAAACTTGACGTTTATAGGTTAACCGCCATATTAAAAAACAAAACAAAAGTTAACCGTTCAGAAACGTAACATGCGAGCTCTAAAACAATGAGCTACATTCTTACATAACGTCAAAGATTTGCTTGCACACCATACATCAACTTGTCCGGGATTTAAGCGGCTAGCTTTAATTGTTTGGAACGAGCCAGGCCCGGATTAAACCGAAAAAAAATATTACACCGCGATCTCTTCCCTCCATTATTTACTACGAGACTTCCATTTCTTTTTTGATTTAATCATTCGTTCGAAAATATCCATGTCACGTATAACTTTTTTTATTAGATTGTCAATTTCAAATTGGAACACCTACGCGGGATTAGTGTGAATCGATTTTTAAAATCCTTGATTGATTGTCAATGGAAAGTATGTCAAAGTGCCAATGGGCGTACTTTTTTGGTAATAACGAATTATTTATTAATTCATTTGTTAAGTACCGAAGTAAATCTACACTGTATTCAATCAATTATGGATAATCTAGACAAGGAGATTAATTTTTCTGACCTCTTTAGGTGTCATTCGTAATTCTTTGTAATGGCGGACATGTCCAATACCCACGTATACAGAGAATCGTATCATCCAGGGATTAACAAAAAGGTCAAGAAAAACAAATAGTTTCTCGATAATCTCAAGACAGTGTGGGTGTTTTGTTTATTCAAGTGTGAAATAAGACTTAAAATAGAAATTAAAATGTCAGTAAGGAAATTAACGGGAAGTCTTCTGAATGACAATTGATTAATTCATCTACGCCCACGAAGGAGGATTAATTATGGAATTGTATTTTTAAATTAATGATACTAAATGTTAAGATCGGCCTAGCCTTTCTTCCAACTATGTTGGAGTCGACTTCCAGTCTCACCGCATGCAGCTGCATACCAGTGTCTTACATAGACCGACTGCCTATCGGACCTCCACAACACAGTTATCTAGTTACGATACCCCTCGGCCAGACTTTCAAGCTTCTGACTTCTGGTAACAACTGTCAAAGATCTTTGAAAATGTTAGCCGGGACCCACGATTTAAGGTGCCTTCCGAAACTCGGAGGAACTGATGATCGTCCATCCATAGACCAACCTCGGCAAGCATTGCTTTACTTGAGAGATTATCCACGCGGTTTTTGTTACTTAGCCATGAGTATACTTAATAATAAGCCGTTTAAAAAAAAACTTGCGTTTAACATAAAACATTTTCTATTTGGAAATAATCCAAACTCCGTTTAATTCGTAACCACACATTTGTGTCTTTATATACTGGCGACTGCACTTAACTACTTAATAACCATTATAAAAAGGACTCCAGACTTGGAGACCCTGCAATACAAGTACATTTGTCATGTGGACGTATTAGGCTGTATTGTTTAGTTGTCAGTGCCAAATCCTCGCGAAGAATTTACGACTACCAACCTAAGAAATGATAGCAAGTTTTTTGTACACAAACATTCTAAAAAGGATTTATTTGTATTCTTTTTGGAAGTTACTTTACTTGTAAGGCTGCGAGTAGCTTTTTAGTGGAGTAATGTTATCGATTATTTGTTAGCACTTATTATATGGTACGATAAGTGATTGTTTCTTACTCATGTGTGCCAAGCAATTTTAAAATTTGGCAAAAGTGTAAATTGTATTATAGGTGGTATAGCACGTTAACAAATATATTTTATCCCGTGCCCGTCCCGATGCTGGGCAAGAGTCTCCTCCCGAATCAGGTAGAGTCCGCACACTAGCCATGTGAGGATCGGAGTCCATCAAAATATGACGTTCTAAAGAACTTTTAGGCATGCAGGATTCATCACGAAGTTTACTTTTATCGTATTAACATGTTAATTAATTCCGGTACACACATAACTTCGAAAAGTCATCGATGTAGCTGTTGCCTCGGGTTCGAACCGTCGACCACTTGCGAGGGACTCGCATACTTAGAAACGTATATCTGCTATAACTGATATACGTTTTTAATGACAGCATTTGCACAAAATCTATCGAAAACATAAATATTTCCTCTAATTTACAACTATTTAACTAAAAAGTAATTCTACAACAATAATATTCCACGCCGGAATTCTCTCACACATGTTGTAAACTCAGTTATAATATTAGCACGGCGTCCAAACGCGATTAAGCTAGCTGGCATTAGATTAGACCGACGCTAGGTAAGCCTGGATTATACTGAACTGTTTAAATATAATAGCTGTAGGCATGAGCAACAGACAGACAAGAAAATCACTTTATACTTAGTTAGACGGACAGTTTGTATGCATGAAATTACTCATAATAAAATAAACATAACTATATCATAATGGGTAGATTCATAGTTTTAACCACCACGGCAATGGCGAATGTTGTCTGCGCCGCAACGTCAGGATTCCAAAATAATATGCGTGTTCGCGTTCATCAAAATTGACTGCCTCCGTGGCGCAGTGGTTAAGGTCGCCACGCCGCTACCATTGCGTCGGGATGTCGTGGGTTCGATTCCCACACGGGACAATACTTGTGCGATCCACAAATAATCGTTTCGGGTCTGATTGTACTTTGCGTCCGGTGTTTATACGTTTGTAAAAGTCCCCGCGTCACAAGAGCAATTCTTAGAGCGGGAGTAGTTTTTTTTAATTAAAAAAAATACAATTTAAGCAGTACATTTTAAATGTCGGACTTTCGATACTCAACAGTACCAAGTACCGACTGTAGAGGATCGTAATATAGGAAGCAAAATAGCTAATACAATACCTTCAATTAATTGTCACAATGCACACATCAACTTGTTGCCCTACCCAGTTAGTGAGTTACTTGAAACACTAATACAATTAGCTACAACTCTACTCCAATGCTGCCAACTTTATAGTGAATCGCGCGGGAATTTGCATTTGTCACTGCACTAAGATTTTGTATAAATAATTCGCTGAGTATCGTTGTCTTTGTGACGATATTAATTTAAATACATGGATATTACATCAAAATGCATTGTAAGTGATACAAGATCCCGTTGATATCCACTAAGCTACTTAATATATCTTACTTTCTAGTCCTATTACATTATTATAAGCATCTTTTGCGCTTGTATTGTGATGGTGCACTTGGAAACAAAAACTACTGATACTTTGATGTAAAATGAACATAGTTATTAATGTAGCATGAGATACCTTTTTTCGGAAAAAATCTTTCAATATAGACCAAATTGCAAGCAGAAGTTTATACCTTAAAATAAATGATGATGACACCTCAGTCGCCATCTTAAAAAATCTATCAAAACAAAATCAAAGATCGTTAATTTAACGATATGTAAGATAATATATTAAACCAAATAATAAAAGCCATAAAATACGAAATGAGCATTAAACAACACGTAGGTTATTCATAAATTCATTATGAACGGTTTATTACGAATAAATATTCAGGACTACCAACCGTTATAGTTTCGTAACCAAATATTTAATTTAACTAATCAAATATGCAAATATTTTATTCTGGGAATTACACAACTCGTGGATATTAATTAATTTTAGTATTTGTAAATGTTTGTCACGTCTGACCATTACTTGACCTGATAGACCAACTTACATAGAGACACGTGCCCAGCAGTGGAATAGAAAATCGTTAACGTTCTAAAAGGAGGTACTACCTATATACCAATGTTTTTTTTATGTATGTTCATCTAGTACCTAGTACTCTGTCGTCTGGGAACTGATTTTCACTAGCTTTAAAAAGATCTTTTTTTTCTTTATCGTTATAGCCGAGTGGTATAAGTTGACACCCCCCACGCAAGTGGTCGCAGGTTCGAACCCGAGGCAACACACCAATGAGTTTTCGAAATTATATGTGTATTAGAAATAATTATCACTTGCTCCAACGGTGAAGGAAAACATCGTGAGGAAACCTTGCATGCCTAAAATTTGTTTAATATATTTATTGAGGGCATGCAAAGTCCCCAACCCGCACTTGGCCAGCGTGGTAGACTCAAGGCCTAAACCCTCCCTCATTACGGGAGGAGACCCTTGCCCAGCAGTGGGACAGTGATGGGTTAAATTTATTTATTTTATTTTATTTATCGTTACTAGGACAGTTCTATTTTTTTAAGTATTTTTGTAACTAGCTTTTTTGACTTCTTGATAAAGATGCTTTACGGATTGACTTGATTTACTAGATAAAATTACAGCAACTGTATTCTTTTGCATGGTTTGTGAATAACCCATTAGCGAGATTGTGTTGCAATAATTGTTATTTTATACGATAAAACTGAGATTCTTAAGTCGTTGGTGCGCCTTAAATACTGCTAAAGAAGTAAACACTAATCTACTTTATCTACTTTATATATATAATTCTTCTGTAAGTGTGTATGTCACTGAACTTCTCTTAAACGACTGGACCGATTTTGATGAATTTTTTTGTGTGTGTTCAAGGGGATCTGAGAATGGTTTAGATTCACAATTTTGTCCGCTGGACAATGTTTTTTATTTAATTTTTATGGCAAAACAACGTATCGGTCAGCTAGTGTACCTATATTCCTTAACCAACCAGTCCACGCTATATGTCCTTCAGTTTCTATAGTAAATAAGAGACAATATTCGACGCCAAAAAAATGTCGTTACGCCAATTTATTGCGACGTTTAACGTAGGTTCAATTTCTAAGAAATAATTAGTGTATCACTAGAAATGTTTTTATTTAGTAAATCATTTATTTTCTCACTAAGAATTTCTATGCCGCGGAGAATATACGAGATAGATAATGAAGTATTGGATGACATAGTAGTGAGGGCTGACTATAACTATATATATGCCGAAAGTCACTGATAGTCCAGAGTTGAAAAGTAATTGGCACGCCGAAGACATGAGTTTGGATATGAGAAATAATTAAAATTTCTAAAACGAAGACACAACTTAGGCGCTGGAAACTCGTTTCACGGCAATCCAGAACTAGTTGGGAACGGACCGATCCCCTTTATTCCCATCCACAAATTAAGTACAACTTTATTTTCATGAATACTGTCATTCAAGATTCACACCTTCCGAGAGAAGACCTGTAGCGCGATTCTCTACTTCTGTCTTCTATCGACTTTTGACAAATGGCTAGCTATCGAGAAATATTGTATGAAAATCTGATTAGCGCCTCTAGCGGACTTCGTGAGAACTATCTTTGCAGTACGTTTTAAATGTCAAATTCTATTATTGAGCCGCTAAGGAAGAATTAAATAGTAAGTCGATCTAACACTTTAACAGTTTTTATTTGTTTAATTCTAACAATTAGATTACTACCAACTATTCCCTTACAAACAAGTTCAAGTGAAATAAACTGTAATATATTTAGCGATTAATAACTGGCTGGTAACAAAGACCATTCTATACTAGCCTACCGTTATTCAATCTCGGGACAAAGCTTATAAAACGGGAATCTATTATTTGATAGTTCTCTGTAAGGGATTTTTTGGTGTCAAATTGGGTAGTATTGTACTTTTGTACGACGGAAAAAGTGTTTGAAAATGGGATCTAGTACTACGCTAGAACCCATTTTCGACCACACTTTCCGTAGACCTTTTTTAATTTAATGTTCTAAAAATAGTAGCACCTAATATAATTGCTGTCTAAGTTTTAATTAACGCCTATTTCTGCTGCTTCGAGATCGATTTTGTGACATGACATGCATCATTTTATCAAAATCGGTTCTGTGGTTTAGTAGGGAAAGCGTAGCAGACATACTGAGTTTCGAATTTTACATGGAATTATATGGATGTCTGTGCGCTAACCGCTAACCATGATATAAAAATAGCGCTATAATCAAAATCGAATGCGATATTACTACACCTCCGTTCTCTATAATTTACCAATCACTAATCTATTGCTCAGTGTAGGTCTCTAGGAATAAGAAAGGGATAACGTCCTAAGTCAAATTTACAAGATCAACACAAGAAAAAAAAAACATAATACAAACCACCCATTTATTTTCGTAATAAACTAAAAAGCAACAGTTACCAATTTATTCTCAATCAGCCTGGAATCTATCAACAAATTATAACACGAACAGCTTATAAATCAGCATCAAGTGTAGGCCAAAAATCGCGGCGACGATGCGGTCCAGTACGGAAATCTAAAAATATAAATGTTAAATTCGGTGCAAGTATCGATCGTGGCGTCGTCACCCGTCTGTGGACCTCGCTTACGTGGGAATACACACCTGACGACCTATATTTTATTTATGAGGAATCTTCCGTAGGGTGGGCGAGGTGTCGATAAATTAATATTTATTGGCTATCGAATATTTGGGACGGTGGGATGAATAGTTGTGTAGTAAAGTGTTAGAGGAAATTTTCATTAATTACGGTGTGAAACTAAAGGATTAGGTAAAATCTGTTTTTGCTTAATACGAACGTTGCTGAATAAAAATATATTTATTTTTGAGCACCTTTATGCCTCACGGGCCCTTATTATAATTGCTTATTACAATTTGATAATTTAGTTGTATGTT
The DNA here is from genome assembly GCF_050436995.1 of Anticarsia gemmatalis. NCBI lineage: Eukaryota > Metazoa > Arthropoda > Insecta > Lepidoptera > Erebidae > Anticarsia > Anticarsia gemmatalis. The sequence continues at coordinate 8,604,084 of NC_134767.1, read as the reverse complement.
ATTTACCAATTCAAAAATGGCTGATACTGAGGGAAGACCTATATACATCACCTTATTTTTTATCGAAATTATCATTTACTTCACTTGTTCTACAAAATAAATAATATAAACTGAAATAATCTTTGAGACAGTCTATTAATTCATAGTAACTAATTTAGGTAATATAACGAACAATGCTCTTTCAAGAATGAACAGCAAATCCACAGTAATAAAGTGGTAAAATGTTCAAAACTTAAACCGTTCTCGCCTTCATACATTAACTTGAAACCTTAGTTACAAAATCATATTAATATTTATACCTAGTACAAGTTAAAGTTACCAAACAATTGTTAAGTGCTCTGCAGGGATCAATTGTTTCTTAAAGTTGAGCATTTAATTTTCTCAACATAATATAGAATTATTAGTTTTAATTTAGCTTTATGTACTATAATTAGGACTTGAATTCGTGACTTTTATTGCTGTAACTTGGAATAATTAAAGTCTGTGCTACGTCAAAAAAAAAAGTTTTGAAAAGATTTTCAAATATTCTTGCTAGCTGCCTTTTAATCCGTAAAATTACGGCCTGCTAAGTGTGTTATCTAAAACTAAGCTATTATTAGAAGAAGAAAGACTCAAAACTATCGTAACGACAGTGTTGTACGTCGGCTAGTAAATCAACAGTACCTATTTTAAACGTAAATCCAATCATTTTTTTTATAAATCAGTTAACACTTATCTCCAGAAATATATAATTTTAACACAGTTCAACCCAAAAACAACCAGAAAAATACACCTTCACATCTATCGACTATTTCAAAAATCGATAGTCCCATCCCTATCGGTAAGCCCAATAAGACAATACGGCACACTTAGCACCGGCAGATCCGTTACCGTCGTTCTTTAAAAAAAATACCGTCCGACACAGAGAACCCAACCCAAAAACAACTTAAAGGGGTCCAAAGAATTAATTTGCCTTAAAAATATATCGGACCCTTCTCTTTTTTAATGATGGCAATCTTTACGTTTTCTTTTGTCTCTGGCTTGTACAATTCTGCAATTTTTTAATTGAGTATACGTAAGGGTATAAAGGATGTTAATTTATGGTCTTTTTTTGAATAATTTGACTTAGAGGACAAAGGGGTTGCGTCAGTTGCGTGTAAATTTGTGTATAACGTGAAAGGACGATTTGAAGTTATGAATTAGATCATTCTCGTATTTGTCATGAAAAGTCCGAAAACATTTTAATGACAAATAATTCAAGCATTAACGTGTTTAGCCAAAGAGGCACCCATTATAGATACTATAGCCACAGTATTTATGACTTTTTGGTTCAAGTATGGTTAAACGTAGTGAACAACGACTATCAGATAGTCTATTCCATAGACAAAGAACTACATTTTTTTTTTTTAATAACCCATATCTGTCCCACTGCAGGGCAAGGGTCTCCTCCCAAACGAGGGGGAGGGGTTAGGCCTTGAGTCCACCACGCTGGCCAAGTGCGGGTTGAAGAAGAACATAATTGAACATTTTTTAAAATTCTTCATTGAAGTTAAAATCTATCGAAAACCTAGTTGTTAATCTTGCAACAATATTAAATAACTAGCTGACCCGCGCAACTTCGCTTGCGTCACATAAGAGAGAATGGGTCAACTTTTTCCCCGTTTTTGTAACATTTTTTACCGGAACTCTGCTCCTACTAGCCGTAGCATGATGATATACAGCCTATAACCTTCCTCGATAAATGGGCTATCTAACACTGAAAGAATTTTTCAAATCGGATCAGTAGTTTCTGAGATTAGCGCATTCAAACATACAAACAAACAAACAAACTCTTCAGCTTTATAATATTAGTATAGATTAGTATAGATATTACAGTTATTACATTAAATAATTTAACAGTTATTTGTGTCGTAAACTACACTATCAAAACGATTTACAAATACAATAATTACTGATAGTCAAGTCACAAATCAATCAACATCTAACTAATATATCTGTGATACATCGGACATTATAAATGAGTGTTCATCTCCGGAAGGTCTGCTAGTCATCACGCTTCAAGTTATTTCGGAGAGCCCACTCATTATGAGTTATTGAAAGGATAATATTATATTACTTAGCTTTGTTAGTATGTATAGTGTATGAGGAGCCGCAAATGCGTTCGCGTGGACTTTAGTTTTCTAGTTACTGTTCCACTTCTATTAGGCATAGCGTGATGTTATATATCGAATAGGATTCCTTATTAAATAGACTATTCAACACAAAAAAAAAATCATACTAGTAGTTCAAACAAACAAACAAACTCTACAATTTCGTAATATTAGTATAGATAATTTTCTTTTATTATTAGTTAACATTGCAATATGAGTATAGATAATACCAATAATTAGGTACATCCAGCCAAATAAAACGGCATACGTACCAGTTTAGTTTTTTTATAATAATAATATGTTATTAAATAAATCCTCTCTTAGCATCAGTAGTTTTCGGAAACAGCCATCATTATCAAGGCTACCAACCAAACAAGGTAAAATGATTAAAAAAACAATGTATTTCGCGGAAAACACGCGTAAAATTAAAGACAATATTTATTTAAAAAATTCTAACTCTAAAACATTCTAAAAAATAATACGGTTAGCTAAAACCTAAGCTTAGTTGCGTATCCAGTTGGACGCGAAACAAAAAACATCGCCAGTGGAAGTTGTAACAGTGTGAAAACAATTTTAATTACGTGCGGTAAAAACATACCTAATGAATGTTGAGGTTAGCTACCTCGGGCGAACACTCGGCTGTGGGAGAGCCAAGTTACATTACATGATTTGGGAAATTTCATCTACCAAAACTCGACTACCAAAGCTCTTCGGGCAAAACCATGTCATTGCTGAACATAAAATACAGATACCTATCTGAAAGTATTGCCCACATGTAGGATAATTATTATACTCTATTTCCACTTGTTATTATTATATTTACTAACATAGTTATTAAGATTCATTGTACTACTAACACTCTATGGACAACTTAGTCTGAAATAAATAAAATAAAATAAAGAAACATGGGTGTTTCTATATTTAATTATCTGTAGTGGCACGGTTAAATCAAGATGTGCACTCGGTAGTGGAAGGGCCAAGTTACATTACATGATTTGGGAAATTCTATCTACGATGGTTGGTGCAACTTCTAATAATATCTTCCTATCCGGTAGCAGGCAACGGCGGCCAATTTTACTGGAACTGGCCAACGATGGATGACTTTCACACTCTCATAACCTAAACAGATAACTGACACGGCACCTAAACTTCCTAACTCAGGGCAATTTCTGAGATTTATTTTCAAATTGCTTGATCAAAAATAACTTCTCTGGTTTACCTTGAATAGATACTTTTAGATGCAAAAGTTGACAGCTAAAATCATATACATCGTTACCAATTGGCAATCAAATAAAAGCTAATACTACCAAAAACGTCCATTAAAAATGTACGCAGCTCAAATGAAGTCGTAATCGATTTCCTGAGTCATTTAAATCAGAACGTAGTTAAAACTTGTCAAGTCAAAGGCTTCAAACTAAGTCGAGCGAACTTAACATCACTTTGGAGTCCAAATCTTTCAGCGAGTTACTTTCAACTTTAAGAACTTGGCTTATTCTGACTGCTTTTTGTGGTGAATAGTAGTGTGTGTGACTGCTGATCATGAGGTACCATAACTTCAGGTAAAGTCAGCCTGCGACCACGGCGAGTGCAACCTGCGCCGAAACGTTAGGCATTTTAAGGTAAAATGCGTGTTCGCGTTAACTCCCGTATTCTATTATAAATTAAACATGAGGTACCAGTTTCGCTTCCCGGATTTGTCCAATTCGCTTTATATATTATTCTTGATTCACCAAGACGGAGACTAAAGACCATGTGGACAGTATGTTGCGATAGAAGGCGTGTTGAGGAAGACGACATCAAGGATAGGGCGAAGTGAAGGGAGAGTATATGGGGCGAATAGTCCGAAAGAAAGAGAGAGCTCTAGAATATTTTCATTAGCAGCCCGGGCTAACGTGCCCATAGCAATTAGTTACCCCTATTACTTAACTAACTAGTAAATGGCAAAACGTTTGCGTATTTCATACACTACTTTGCCTACACTTTTGGGTATCAACAACCATGACGTTATCCATACGAATATCTTTGTGTGTCTGTATGTTACGCTTATACACAATTATAATTTCGAACCACTATCAATAAAATTTAGCAAGGAGGTAGATCAAAGGTGTAGGGGATGAGAGATTACGCAAGAACCACAGGGTTCAGCTAGTAAATGTTTTATTTTAAACTTGGCTGTATTTTAACATCGCATGTGCTGCGGCGACTGTGACTACAATTCTAATTAATACGGCTGTCACCTCGTTATTTTGTGTTTGTATTTATTTTGGACTATGTTTCACAATTAATACAAATAACTATAATTTTGTATTTCCTTTATACATTTGTTTGTTTCGACCTTGACCCAAGAGTAATGACTAAAATATCGCACCATGAAATCTCCTTGAGAGCCCTGCCTCACTAGGACGCCATGGCGGCGTCGCTGACTACGTATCCAAGCAGTTAATATTGAAATGTATGTCACCTAACTCTAACTATATACATATACTATACTGTATAACTAATACTAACTGATCTAACAGTTCCTGAAGAATTGCAATGACACTTTCTTTTCCATTGCGGTGGTCTCCAAGCTGTAACCCATTCTGCTTATAACCGGAGATCTTTCACAGCATTCAAACAATCATATATCAGATATACTTTTTCACTAACATCAGTACTAAGTCCTATCCCTAAAAGAGCAATGGTCACTTCAATATAATATATTTTCTTTGTTTTTTCTCACGAAGCTGACCTCGTTTGTAACTAGAAATGTATCAATACAACCTTAGAAGTTTGTGAAGATTTTAGCAAGAGATGATTTTAGGACCTGTTCCAAAAAAATACTACTGTATTTTATGTACCAATGTAGACGTGGTTTTGAAATAATAATCAATAATCATTTATTTGCATAAAATGGGTTACAGTGAGGCGTTACGCTTAAATCTTGCACAAAGTCTTACTTTAATCCCAATTCAAATGTTTGTATCTCTTACATTTTGCCGCCATCATCAAACAAAGTGACACGAAACAAAATACTAGGCATAAACTAGACTTAGTTGCAATGTAATCCTATAGTCTAACAACTAAATAGAGAGCCTTGTGTGCAAGATTTGCAGCTAGGGGAGGGACTCAACGGATACAAAAGTTAGAATTTTAAACATCACTGACCTTTTTTTTTGCGTCATTATGCATTACTGCATGTCCCGCCCCAGGGAGGAAAGCGGGGATCTGTCGGGCTCTCCCGCCAGCAAGGCGTTCCGGCTAACTTGGGCATACCGAGCAAAAACCTGACGGTGTTCCTTCAGCGGTCACCATGCGGTGGCCAGGACGCGGTACCTCCAATCGGATACTCCGGGTCCCTAAAACATCACTGACCTGTCGGCCTATGCAGCTGACGGTAGCCTATTTGATACAGCTACTTTGTTTTGGAAATGTAAAGAATTGACAATTATTATCTAGTTAAGTGGTCGATGGTTCGAACCCGAGACAACACATGAAAGACTTTTCGAAGTTATGTGTGTAAAAATAATTGTCACTTGTTCCAACAGTGAATGAAAACATCGTGATGCAACCTTGCATGCCTGAGAGTTCTTAAGAACAGTTCTTGGAGGCATGCAAAACCAACCCGCACTTGGCCAGCGTGGTGGACTCAAGGTCTAACCCCTCATTAAGGGATAAGACTTGCCCAGCAGTGGGACATTAATAGGTTAAATTTATTTATGCACTGACTCTCTAGTAAGTTGTAGTTCTATAAAACTAACATGTAGAGACTTCAACAAACTGTCTGTACAAGCACTCAACAGTTTTACGGCTATTTTTGGAAATGTTCTCGCGTAAAACGAAATTGACTTTTCGATACGTGTCACACAACAATTTATGGCTTGGCTTTTTTTTAGTAAATTTTGCTGGTTAGAGAATGTGTATTATACTGCCATTTTAGAAAGGATATATCTAGATAGTTATATGTATAGAAATTTGAAAAAAGCATTTTATATTACTCAGGGATAACGTGCCTTTTTTCTAAAAAGGTTAAGTCAAGTCTTTGAGGGTCGTATCAAGTGTCGTATCGTTCTCTGTTCTCTGCCTTTAAGAAGAAGGCGTGATTTTGTGTATGTATGCAGTTTAAATAACTGTTCTATACATTCAATTTCATTAACAAAGTGATCTCCACAATACATACTAGCATTAGGTTAGGTTACGGATGGAGTGAAGCGGAGAAATAAGACTATAAAGATTGACCCGATTATCTAATGGGAATAGAGAGGATCTTAGGTATGTACTATGGAACGTGAACTATGTTATGTCATCCTCTTTACGGTGTAACGGAGATGCCCAGCATGCCGAAGACGATTTTTAAAAGAAAAGTACAATTAATCAAAGAAAAGATACCTTATATACAATTCCTTCCTCTTTGTAGTCAGATAATAAAGGGAACTGAGTACCTAAATGGCTTAAATAAGGAGAAATATCTTCCATTACAAATGGATTCCTTGCAACAGGAAATGTTGTTAGTAAAATATCATGTTACTTAACAAATAGAACTGCAAGCTGTGATAAACATCCTATTTCACTTCAGATAATACGAGATTTGCGACTAATGTTGCTACTCTTTTTTGTGCAGTGATGCTAAGATGTCAATGACAATCTTAGGTATGGAGCGAAGATCGAATTAAAAAATGCAATAAAAATAAACATCACATAAAATATAGTGTTTTTTTTTCTCGAAGAATATTTTTAATATAAATATTTTTGGACAACTCACACAGGATCATTACCTACAGTATCTACGCAGAGTACTTTTATGTACTATGGTAACCAAATAATTGATAAGCATACTCTTATGAGTACGCTTCCAAAGACATACTCATTTAGATACATATATTGGTAAATAAATGTTTTGCCGTCATACCAAAAATATGCAAGTTATGCAATCCTTAAAAGAATGCAAAAGGCTAACACTAGCTATCGTGGTAGACTAAAACCTAACCCTTTTACAAAACAGTCTAGAACCCAAAAGTAGAACAACGACTTTCATACATTCTTATATTCTTTATCAAGGAAGTTATTTAATAAAGGCCGACATTGCTCGCTTCATTAGCACAGGATTATTATACTTAGTAATAAGATTATCCAGATTATTTTTTTCGCTAGGTTTCACAAGTGCTGCTAAGGCGTTATTGTCGGGTGAAAATTACATCCACCGCTTTATTTACTTACTAGCTTATGCACGCGATTTTGTCCGCGTGTTTTTCCTAGGTAGAAAGTATCCTACGTGTTAATCCGGGTCAAAAACTATCTTGTACAAATTTTTACCCATATTAGGTACTATCTGTACAGTTTTTTTTTGCACGTAAAAGTAACAAACATACATTAAGACTGCCTGCGCAGTGGTTAAGGTCGCCACGCCGCTACTATTGCGCCGTGGGTTCGATTCCCACACGGAACAATTATTTGTGCATCCACAAATAGTTGTTTCGGGTCTGGTTGTACTTTGTGTCCGTTGTTTGTATGTTTGTAAAAGTCCCCGCGACACAAGAGCAATTCTTAGTGCGGGAATTATCTTTAAAACGATTAAACTGACGAATTTCCATCTGAAATTATATATGCATCAAAAAGTGGAAACCATGTCTAGAACTCAGAAAATCTTCGAATCATTGGCATAGTTTTAATCCATATCGCGTTCACAAAGTCCCCCTTGACTTGTATGATACAAGTAAGTATATAAACAGATATATAGAGATGATAATACCAACTATAATCAGTAACAGTGTCACGCTATCAACACACCTCATTGACGACGGGGGACCCGCGCTCTGTGGCAGGGCTGCCAACTTTATAATATTGTTTTATTGAAGGCATTAACAGATTATAGTCTATGACCGTGAATTTAGTGTTAAGCCCTTCTCCCATTACGATACGCCCGCGCGACTCTAGTCTCGGAGACTAGTCGCCACGAAGTATCTCACATACATTTGTATGGAGACTCTCACATTACGATACTGGTAGTCTCCATACAAATGTATGTGAGATACTTCGTGGCGACTAGTCTCCGAGACTAGAGTCGCGCGGGCGTATCGTAATGGGAGAAGGGCTTTAGTAAACTAGCGTAAAATGACAGAAATAATTCAGTTTTGATGGTTTAAACTTTCACATACTTAAGTATGTTTATTGCTTACGAATACTGAAATATAACTTTGAGCGTACCGTAATGCAATTTTATATCAATATCAACCATCGACAACAGACTAACTATCTAAAAAATGTATGAAAATTTCATCAGCACTTCTAGAGGACACCACAAGAACTAGGTATTTTGAATCAAAGCAACACTCGATCGATTAGCAATCGCGTGAATGTAGTTCAATCTCGGGTAAAGTAAAGATTTTTTTATTAATATTGTCCTCACCTTTCGCCCAAGTGGCATAAACGTGAAAAGCTTTATGAAAAAATGTTAATATACTAATTAGTGATTGTTGATTAGACACGTTTTATCTTAAAGAAAACTATAGTTTATTAATACAAACTTTTCATCCCATCTACTTTACCCTTTAAGGAAATACAGACGTTGTTTTTATTATCATTTGTAAACACGTCTCCCGTTCATGTCCTAAATTCCTAAACAAATTGTCCTGTCAACCGTTGGCGGGAAAACATGACACCACGCGATTATGTTGGCAGCCCTTGTCGTTGGGATTCTGATCGACCCGCAAGTAATAGAGCGTAACGATTTACCTACATTATATCTACCTATCTTAATATTATTAATGGGAAAGTGTTTGGGAATAATGTGCGTATATTTTGAATAACAGGTAGCCATTTAGTTAATACTATGTATTAAACTTAAGGACCTATTTCACTTGAGTGAGTAAGTAATGGCTAGATAAGTTAACTTTTTTTAAGTAGCTATAAGGCTAAGGAAATGCTACAATAGTGAGCCTATTGCAGCGTCCTTTCAAATAACATATTATATAACATACACATATAAACCAATATATTGACATTATTACAATAATTTACAATTTTCCAACCATTACAGCGTATGGAGCACATATTGGTATAACGAATCGGTTTATAAAATATCAGACTAAACAAATTTGATCGACTAGTTTCACTCACGAAGCAAAACACCACTCATTTAACCAACAGAATCCATTACACATTTTCAACATCATCTAAACTTCACAAACTTAATTTAGCCAACCCGTTTTCCAATAAATCGCGTTAAAAACTTGCCAGAGTTCATAACATGAGGATAAATCGTTCGCCATTCGTTCAGAAGTCGACGCGTTCGTTCCAATCACTTAAGTCGGTAGCCAGCGCCTGACCAATTTCTGGGAGCAATAAGTGGCGTATCGTACGCATTTTGCTTGTGCTTACGTTGTGTAAACATTATAAAGTTTGCTGGATGTGCTCTTATATATTCTTGATAGAGAATATTGTATATAATATTCCATCATAATAGTTTCTCTGACAAGTTTATTGTAGTACTGAATGTTATAATTATCATTATATTATTATTGTATCGTTAAGAAGTTATACATAGGAATATTAATACTCGTAGATTGTAGATTTATTATGAACACTACTGAAATCTGGTAATCTACATTTATACAGATCTCCGGGGTATCCGCAACCATTCAAATACCACATACAATTTTAAATGGGATATGTATCAAATTCTATACCTAGAAACAGTTGTATAACTGTACAACTTTTTTATTCAAGTGTCTGTCCATACAACGCAGTAAAAAACTACCACACAAATATTCCGAACTCGTCGTTTCCACTCCCCTAATATCTGTGTATCTCCGCGCAACTTTGGCGATGTTCCTAAGGAGGGGTGGTTCGATAGACACCGCCACCACGACGCCAAGCCCGCACTTGTTTGATAAATAAAACTTTTAATGATCGGTGAAATCGTCGCGCGCTCTCTATGATTCTGCTCAGTTATGTTGGCAGCATTGGATGTATAGGAACTTTTTAGTTCTTACATGATTTTTCGTTTTGATTTATAGTTTATAGTTTTATTTTATTGACGGTTAGATATAGGTTTACTAATATGTGTTGAAGTTTAGCTTTCCTTAATATTTTGTTATTGTTTATAGTGAAACACAGGGTATTTTTCATACTAGGAAAATTATGTTGAAATTTATTGATGTTGTGTAACGTCTCGACTTTTCTTTATATTTACTAGATATAAGTAGCTACCTATTTCAAAACACATGTCGATATATTATGTACAATTACAAAAGTAGGTACAGTCAGCTCCAAAAGTAGCTGATCATACGATATTTCAATCTTTTGAAACCGTATATACTGTGTAAGTGTACACATTATTCCATGGAAAAAATAATTGCCATCAATTGAAATGTTTAATTCTAACTCCTTCCACCTGATATTGATCAGTTATTTATTAAAGTTACGTAACACAGAGGTTTTGAAAATATTAAGTTGTTGAGCTACTTTTGGAGCTGACTGTACATAATAATATTAATACTAACTGCTGAAAGTTATCACAAGTAACCTCAATAATCAAACATAAAAGTAATTTAATTCAGCAATCGTACCTTCAACTGTTGAAAAACCATTTACAATAACTCTTTTTACGAATTCAATAAGGTTTCACGAAATGTTTAGACTTTTGCCATAAAGCTATTACAAAACTTTTTCAATAATTTACCATAGACGTTCGTTCGGAAACGAACTATTTAAAATATCCGTTCTATATTCGATATGGTAAAATGGCTGAGCGCGGGAAGGAATCTGCTTTATATCGGTTGTTTTATTGCATTTTATTTTGGCGCGAGTCGACGCGGCTCCGCCATCGCGAGCAATCACCCCTATATTCAGGGTGCTTCATAATAGTTCCTTTTGTTTTATGGAAAAATTCATTCTTAGAAATTTATAAAGGGAACTCAAAACGGATCCGAGCATGAAAATGATTTGTATTTAGGTAGGCACTTTCACATTTACAGAAAGCAAAATTGAAACAGTTTAGCATATTCAGATTCTTCAGCTAGTCATTTAGTAACGAAAGAGTTTTATACCTATGTATTGGTTAAAAAGATTTACAATTAAATATTTATTTACATAATGATCTTTGATATCATACAAACCTTTATCCATTTAGGATTTAGCTATTTTATTAACGGTCTTCTGGTAAAGATACCACCATAATTTCTCATCATTGCAAGTATTGCAACATTATAAAAGTATTCTTTGAGTAAAGGAAATACCTAAATAAAAACAAATAAACATTTAAATATCACCAGAAAGTAGGATTTACCTAATAAACTCAATAAAATTATATTTTACTACTATATTTATTGATTTTAAGTAGTCATAACAGATACTTGTTAATAAAGAAGTGATTTCTAAGGCATCGTAAAAATTTGAAATCATATTTTTATGTTTCTATAATCATATCTATAAAAATCTCTCAATTTTAAAGCTAAATTTTTCATATTACTCTATTACTAAAGTTTTTATTAGGTAAGTAATACTTTTACGGCTTATTATAGCTTATTTATTCGTTTTTACAAACTCCGAATATCGTGAGAAGAATAATAAAAAAAAGTAATATCAATTTCACTTTTATCCAAATTACGGTTTAGATCTCATCAATGCAGTATACGAAGCCTAAAACATTTTTTCCTGCGCATTAAATATAATTTACGAAAAAAATCTAAATAAGGATTCCTTTTTTTTACAGTGCCCGAACCAAGATTCGAACCTCTAACCTGACAACTGCGGTACACATTTAACATGTCAACAAGACAACCATTTTCAAATTGCACCAATATATTTATTGAAAGCTTCACATATAAATTTAGTTGAAACCATTTCAGAATGTTCACGCAATTAATATCTAACAGAACTTATTCGTGCGAACTTACATTTCAAATTGGGCATTATGCTTTAATTAATTAAAAATCTCAACATCGAAATTAATAATATTCTAAACATGTCGAAACTAAATGGCCATTATTCAGCCATAAACAATAGACTGTGTCTATTGAAAGCAATTAATTAACATGAACTAGATTTGTATATAATATAGCTACAATTCTATCATTCAGTCACTCCCACTAATTCAGGGATAGTAATTAAAATCTAGGCGTCCAATCAATCGACTAATTAGGCCACAGAATTCCTGGACAGCAATATGTCGCGATGAATTCGGCTAAAACCCGACATTTTGTAAAATGATGAAATGCCAATGGCGGTAATATACGACTGGTTTGCGCTAAATACTGGATAGCCGATTGATTATAGAGCTCGTATATTTATGTAGTAATTGGTAGCCCCAGCTAGTCCCGTGTTACAATGCGTGCCATTTAACATTGTGTATCTGAATTTAGCTTAAAGCCGACAAGCAAAGAAGCAAGAGTGTTGGTTTCTACAATGTAAATATACCACTGGTTAGTTATTACATTTTTGCAGGTTTTGTGGTGCTTACACCCGAGTAATTCACCTATTTGCCTCTTTTACTCTCTGTTTTTTAATCTATACTAATATCTATACTTATAATATAATTATAATTATAATTATAATAATATATATATATTATATTTATATATTATATATTATATATAATATTATAAAGCTGAAGAGTTTGTTTGTTTGTTTGATTGTTTGTTTGTTTGTTTGTTTGTTTGAACGCGCTAATCTCAGGAACTACTGGTCCGATTTGAAAAATTCTTTCAAGGTTAGATAGTCCATTTATCGAGGAAGGTTATAGGCTATATATCATCACGCTACTACCAATAGGAGCAGAGTGCCAGTGAAAAATGTTACAAAAACGGGGAAAATTTTTAACGCAAGCGAAGTTGCGCGGGTCAGCTAGTGTCTACTATTTCTACACCTATTATGGTTTTCAAACAAACGATATAGGTACTCATAAAATACGGCATGTGTACTTAATATTTTTCATTTAGTTCAGGAGCAAAGTTTGAAAGAAATGACACGATAAATAAGCATAGGCTCGATTTTTTCTTACGATATAGAGAGTCGTATTTTTATCGCCTAATTATATCGAATATATGACCTCAATCAACAAAAAAAATCAATAATCGACTAATAAAATAACCTCGTAAAATAGTAATTTCGGTAATTTAAATATTGTCGTAAAAATGCATCAACCTGTACGGCTTGGTACTCTCGTAGTTTATATGACGCGTGTTAGAGCTTGTCGCATTACGGAACAACGCTGTCGCGAGCGATTGCTTCTGACGTCATACGAGATATTTGGCCGCCATCTTGTTTTACGCTGTCATTTTGAATAGTTATTGTTTTTTTTACTTTTTTATTTATTTAATACAAGCCGCGGTACTCGCGACTCCGTCTGTTTTGACATTACAATAGTACCTAGCATATTACATGCCATCATATTATCTTGAGATATAAATAAATAAATATTAAATTAACCTGTCAACTATTATCCATATCTATGGAAGTAATAATACAAACTATTATTATTATTACTTCCATGTCCATATCGGTTTAGTCGTATTGACGCAAAAGAAGGGCAAAGTAACACTTTTCCATTTTTTTATTTAAAATCTTTCAGTGTCAACAATTGTTTTTAATTTGGTATTGACAAATGCGTAGCAAAAATACTACCTCAGCTAGACTATAGAAGCTATTCTTTTTATAAGGTTCTTATACTCATTAAACAGACAGACAGAACCACACCACGGAAAAACAAATATAATTAAAAAAATACAACGAAGAAGTATTATGATAAAAGTATAAATGTATAAAGCTAGGCAGTGGAAACATTTGACCCGCTTACATTTAATTACAAGTTGCCAAGTTGATATGCTCGCACAACTTAGATTTACTGGTATCCCATAGGAACCATGGCTGCCAACTTAACGGAGTCGTGATTATATCCCTTTTCCTTTCAAGTTTAATTACTTTATTAACTGTGTATTTCTACTATACGATTTTGGGACCGAGTTTCAGATGAATTTAGTAAATGTTATGTTAAAAACTTATTTAGAAGATGTACGAAATCTTATACAAGTTTACAGTTATGAAACTTTACAATTTACAGATAGGTACCTACATACATTTTATGTCATGTTCGTAGAAATTCAACCTCGGGTTTTATTTGATTTTTATATTTTTTTTGCGGCTTTGTGAATTTTTACATTATAACAGAATATTTTTACCACTGTTTTCCAAGCAAGCAAGTTTAATGCAGCCGAACTGCTCACACATCCCAGCTTTAGTTCCAGGGCTACGCAAATTGTTATTGAACGCTTTGATTGAAAATGCGAGTGAAGAGCCATATTTGTCTAGCATATAACACAAGTTGCCTAATATATAATATACATATATACAAATCTATCAGTTCTAAAAAATAAAAATCACAATAAAATTATTTTCAAGTACCTATACCTAACTGCGAAACAAGGTAGAAGCATCATACTTAATTTTCAAACTATGATTAAATTAAATAAAAAAGCGACTTTCTAAATTAAATCAAGATTACAGATTATTATAACTTAAGTTTTCAGTACAGCACTTGAGTTGTTATAAACGTCAGAATAGGTTGAAAAGATCTTATGATAAGTCTCTGAACCTCAGACATAACATTCTTTGCGAAATTCACTCAAGTCTAGACGAAACTAGCTTTTGCAATCTTAATACTGTACAAATTAGGTTTTTATTCATTTTGTTCTATAGCCTATTGTATTATGAAAATGTTTTACTGAAGTTTAGAAGTGACCTCTGTTTTAATAATATTTTTTATGCTGGTCAAGTGTAAAAATAAAATTTATTCCAATTCACCTTCACTTTTTAATTGCATTACTTTCCAAGAGAGCAGTGCGCACGATTACAAAAACCTAGATTTTATAATTGCGCATGTAATTCAGACATAGGTATATCGTTTATCTAATCTCAATAATCACTCGAACAATCATAAAATAATATAATTATTTATTGAGCTGTTTAAAAGTGTAGGTCCGTGCTTAAGTATGCAACGCCATCTATGTTTATATTTGGAAACTATTTAGCATTTATAGGCCGTTCGTAAGCTGATCCCGCAACCCGTATGTGTAGTGGCAAACGTGTTTAATACCAATCTCAGCCGATCATGGACGGTAACTAAGCGAATAATTATTATAATAAAAAGCTTTCAAAGATATTCTGTAAACACATTATGTCTCAGTGGACAAGGGACTACAGTCATTAGTGGATTAGTAGGTTAAGGAAATAAGGTCATAAATTAACATTAATGGCACTTATTGTTCGAAGGAATTTACGTAACAAGAATATTGTGAAATATTCTTAAAAAATGTAAAGCAAAAGTTATAACGCGTATAACCATAACTCTTGTTTACCCCTCTACCAGGTAAAAAATAAAGGTGTAACGGAAATATTCACATAAAAGAGAACACGTCGCATGAAATAACTAACATCACAGATTTCGTCAACATTGTCGCTATTATATTTTTACGTACGCCTCGTCGCCCGCCGTAGATCGTATTTTTTCTGACGTTAAACGCGATTCCAAAGTGCTAATAAAATTTTCATAAACTTTTATTGCCCAATAAACCCCGTTGTTACATTGAGCGTTGTACATAACTGATTACCTTTAACCCTGAATGAGTTTAATTCCCATTCATGGGACCGGCTATTAAAGTAGGAAGGTTAAAGTGAAAATATCGTTTTAATGGAGCAATTAAAAATAAAATGATACCTCAATTTGGGTGTTACGTTATTTTAATTTAGCATTAATTATTACCTTCTTTTTTATCAAACCGTTTAGTCATATTATGTGATTTTAAGTCTCTAATATCGTTTCTTTAATGATTATGATTATAATTAAAATGTTACAAACATAATATACAAACTAATAGAATTTTATATAAATAAATTATAATACGCGATCTCAAACTTAAAGTTTTATTTTATCGTTAAAAAATAAAGCTAACAGAATATTATTATACCCATTTGAATGCAAGTCGAGCAATTCGGAACGCATTATATTCCGCAGCGAACGGCTGTTTGTACATTTTTGAAATGTTGGCACAACTGTCTTCATTCAATTTCAAACGGTTTTCGATCGTGTAGTGTTTTATGGCGTTTGTCAAACTTACAAAACTTTTATGAAAGTGGAGTTTATAATAGAATCATGTCAATATTTAATGAGTTATTGCCAAAACTGTGTGAAATATCTGACGCATTTACTAAAAACTTCAATGATGACCTCAAGGTAAAATAATAAATAGTAAAAATTGGTGCGAATGATGCATTGTGTTCGTTGGTTTAACGTTTCGAGTAAATAGTGTTTTTACTGTTCTAATAAAGTAATTAGTGTTGTGAGAGTGTTCCTTAGTGTCTTAAAGAGTTACGGAAGCTATTTATGTTGTGATTTACAGGCCGCGTTCGATTGTTTTGATAAATTCGAAGAGGAGTTTCAAAATGGACGTGGGAAGGCGCGGGATAAGACGCAGAAAGATAAAAACCCTATGACGACCCTTCAGAGTATTCACGAGGACGAGGGTAAGGAAATAGCCTGCATTATTTATTATTTGTAACCTTACTTTGACCAAACAACTTACATGAAACCAGTGTCCCTCAATACTCATAAAAATCTTAGTTCCAAGTTCAAAATTCACAAACAAATTGCTTTTGGTAACCACTGATGTGTATTTGAGCAGCTAAATTATATTTAGCGATTCAAATATTTGTTTTGAACATACTTATAAGATTTTTTTATTGGTTTTTAAATGAATTACCTATGATAACTTCTTCTTAAAACAATTTTATCAAACAATCAATGTTACTGTAAACTTGAAACTGAGAAACTGCAACTTGTTTAAAATTGTCATTTTATACAGTATAATACTGTTACTCTCACATTTCTGTTGCTTTGTATATAAAAACAGATATTTCGAGTATCTGTTCAGAGCCTGGCTGCTAATTTGTTTATATAAGAATGTGTTAAGAAATTGATAAATAAGTATGTTTATCAGTTGTTTGATTACCACAGTACAAGCTCTGATTATATTGGAATCGAAAGACTGTGTCTGTGTTGTCCAATTATATATATTATTGAAATTATTTATATTATTGCATGTTGTTGCTTTGATTTTGATAAAGTCAAATATTTGATCATGTATAAACATGTTTTAAAATTAAAGTTAATATCCTGTTTGAGTTGTCCTTGACTGTTTTTGTTAGCATATTGCCTTATGCAATATCATAATTTCTTTGTTAAAACATTACTACACTAGATTTAAATATGAATATCTCACACTTTAATCTTCACATTGTAAAATGATTATTTAGCAACTTGAAATAAAAGAAAGAATGAAATAAATATATAACAAGCAAATAACCAAATTAAATGTTTAAATTATTATCCAAATAGTTGTAATCAAAGTTAAATACACTTGTTGTGACATTTTTTTATCCTTTTAGTTCCATTCTAGTGGGACTTTTGATCCTATTTAGTCCATATCCATCTTTATCTAGACATTATTGAACATAATTTATTTATAAAATTAATCCCTAATAATCTTAAATATGTTTTAGATGAACCAACAAAGATATCAGACACAGACTCAACAAAACGGTCCAGCAACACAGATGCAAGTGGTCGCAGCTCCACCGAGAGCAACACCACAAGTAAATCACGGCGAGCGTCTAAGAAACGCAGCAAGAATGAGGTGGACGGCATGTCTAGCCCCGAACAGGATAAGAGACAGAAGAGAAATGCTTCTGTTAAAGCACAGAGTATTATTAGTAAACAGGTTAGTTCATAAAGTAGACTGTATGCCCATCAATATTGTGCACTTGTACTTAGCACCACAATTGTCTCCTCTTTGTTGAATAGCTTATGTATAATTTTAATAGGATATATCTAAGAATGTGTCAAACATTTGTATGGGTTTTGTGCTAGTGAGTCAAACCTATACAGTACTCATTACAGTGTCGTAAAACCCATTATTCTCAGTCTTCATTCACCTCATAAGTTAATTCATGTCCACAACTGAACTACTAGGATCATTTCATTCAATATTGAGGGGTGGTAAGACTTCCAAGAGGCTTCTAACAAAGTGCAGTGTAGGCTTGATAAAGTAATGTAAATATTCTTCCCAGGTGAATGTAAATCTAACCCAGAAACTGCGTCGCGAGGATAATGATAAGAAATCAACGGCATCACAACGCAAAGATGACGATAAGGAAAATACTGAACCACTGCTCAATATACAAAGTAAGTGTTAACATTACATAAAACTATACATTAATCACACATCTCTCTTATTTATTTATTATTTATTTATACAGGGTGTCCCAAAACTCAACGATAATCCGAGACAGGGTGAAAGGCCAAGTCATACCGGCTATAGGAAAAATAAAAAAAAAATCCATATTCACTTAGTTCAGCAGTAATAGACATTTTTCAAAAAAGTTGAAATTCCACACTCTTGGTCGCATTTTCAAGACCTGTGATCACCAATGTCACAATTTCGCTGTGTATTTTTGAATTTCGTGATCTTAATTAAATATGCTATTAATCGTATAACAAATTAATGCACAAAACATTGTTAATTCAATAAAAAAAGTTAAGTTTTAGTGAGTCATCTTTCTCAAAAATATCGTTAGTCAACTTTGACGCTTCATACTGAAAAAAAAATGTACTATACTACCCTTGGCAAGTTATTTCAAAAGTTGGCGCATGTAATCAAGATTTCAAAACGGTATAATACTTGCCACTTTTCTTGCCATTACAAATGTTATTTTTATTTGAACGAAGAGTATCCTCGCAAATGGATCGGACGCAGTGGTACAATTTTATGGCATCCTCGTTCTCCCGATCTAAATCTAGTAGATATTTTTTACTGGGAATGCATAAAAGAAAAAGTCTTTTCAAAATCAATACAAAATCTATCAGAACTTAGCCAGAAAATTGACACAGCGTCAGAAGAAATAAATGCAAGGAATTTTGCTTGACTGGTGAAAAAATCTTTTGTACGCCGCCGCGCCGTTGCAGAGCCTGTATTCGTGCCAGAGGAAAGCAATTATTTTTAGTAAAGAGGTTATTGAGTCAGTCCATAACAAATATTTAATGTAATAAACATAATAGGTTATAATAATTAAAAAAAAAACAATGAACGAACCATCGATCTTATTTAATTATTCTCCTTAAACTAAAGTTATTCCGAATTGTTTTCCTCTAGCATGAATTCAGGCTCTGCAACGCCTTACAAAAGACATTTGCACCAGTCAATCAAAATTCCTTGCATTTATTTCCTTTGACGCTGTGTCATTTTTCTGGCTAAGTTCTGATAGATTTTGTATTGATTTCGAATAAACTTTTTCTTTTATGCATTCCCAGTAAAAAATATCTACTGGATTTAGATCGGGAGAACGAGGATGTCATAAAATTGTACCACTGCGTCCGATCCATTTGCGAGGATACTCTTCGTTCAAATAAAAATAACATTTTTAATGGCAAGAAAAGTGGCAAGTATTATACCGTTTTGAAATCTTGATTACATGCGCCAACTTTTGAAATAACTTGCCAAGGGTAGTGTAGTACATTTTTTTTTCAGTATGAAGCGTCAAAGTTGACTAACGATATTTTTGAGAAAGATGACTCACTAAAACTTAACTTTTTTTATTGAATTAACAATGTTTTGTGCATTAATTTGTTATACGATTAATAGCATATTTAATTAAGATCACGAAATTCAAAAAAACACAGCGAAATTGTGACATTGGTGATCACAGGACTTGAAAATGCGACCAAGGGTGTGGAATTAAAACTTTTTTGAAAAATGTCTATTACTGCTGAACTAAGTGATACGGAATTTTTTTTTTATTTTTCCTATAGCCGGTATGACTTGGCCTTTCACCCTGTCTCGGATTATCGTTGAGTTTTGGGACACCCTGTATAATTAGAACAGCCAGGCCAATTACACTAATGACAAAGTAATACTAAAAACAAAAAAAAAAAACAATGTACATAAAAATTATTATAAAACAAAAAATCAGCCTTAAAAGATATTCTAGAAAATCTAATTTTAGATGGAAATTTTTATAAAAAAAAAATTCTGCTGTCCGTGGCTATTGCCTAATCGTGGATAATTACGCAGCTAACAATTTGATCTAAATATAAATAATACTGCAGTACAGAGTAATTATTTTTAAATGTCAACTAATACTAAACACAGAATCAATTTTAACCCAACAATTAGTTTCCAGCCACATTTAAATGTTGCTATGTGTTATTAACATTACATATTCCTTTTCCTAGTCAAAGAAGAGAAGATATCTCTCCCGCCGGAGCCAGAACCGATGGAGATGGAATCATTGCCACTGAACATTGAAGTCAAACAGGAACCCAATAAGGATGACATTGCGATGCCGCCGCCGGTCGCCCCTGTACCTAGTAAGTGCACTTCTTTCTATGAATAAGTTTGTAAACATTATAAAAACATATACACAGAGAAGACTATAGTCAACAAGACCAAAAACTGCTATTTGAGAATAACAAATGTCCTTTCATATGTATGAGTTACGAAGACACGCGTAATAGTCGAAGTATAGCGGCGATTACCTTAGAAAACATCTTAATCTTTTTTATTTTGTGACTAGCTGACCCGCGCAGCTTCGTTGCTACTTCGCTCCTGATGGTCGTAGCGTAATATTATACAGCCTATAGCCTTCCTCAATAAGTAGGCCATCCAAAATAATTTTTCTATTCACATCAGTAGTTCCTGATGATGTTATAATGTATACTTTATTTTGTTAGAACCACGCACCAAGGCAGTACCTAAAGAGAAGCCGGCTGAGGAGACTAGCGAGGAAGAGTCGACAGGCCGTCGTCGTACCACTAGAACTAAGAAACAGACTGACACTGCACCTGCGCCCGGTAAGTAAACTAATAATTTTATATCTATATTTGTGAGACTTGCAAAGTCATTTACAGCTATTCTATATAGCAAAATAAGCAAAGAAATAAGTCCAGTGATACTATTGGAATCGGGATTACAGAAGTCCCGTGTAAATGACTAAATCAGTGATTTTAGCCACTGGTTATTACTAAATAAAAAGAATAAAATAATAATAATAAAGCAAACCAAAATTTCAGGCTTATCCCAGAATCTAGCAAATTGTTGTGGCAAGTTAAAGCTTACTTTCCATTTACTATTATAAAATATATTTACGATATTTATTTATTCATTATGTTCTCTTATAACATAATGTTATTTTCAACAGTACCAGCATCGCGCTCCACTCGCGCAAGTTCCCGCGCTAGCTCCCGCGCTACTAAACAGACTGATGCCGAGGAAATGGCACCGCCTCCCGCCGATGCCAGACCTAAACGAACCAGGGCTAAAAAGGTATAGTTTTCAGTATTAGGTAGCTGTTTTTACTACGATTTTAGACGAATAAAAAGAGTTTCTTGCTACTCTAAAGTAGTTGCCAATTATCTAAGACTATTGGTAAAGCCGCCCGCGTCACCCGTCTTTTAAAAGATTCGTGAAAAAAGTAAGTGTTTTAAGTTAGACAGTAAAATTACCAATATGAAAAAACTTATTGAAAAAACATGTCCATCTCCCTTTGTTAATAAAAATATACTAATAATTATGGTTTATTTCAGAAAGTTTCGGAGCCTCCTAACCCTGAACCTGAAAAGGAGACCACACAATCATCTGTTGAAAGTGGATTAGGTAAGTTATTTTAAATTATATCAACATAAACCATAACATAATATCATTACCTACATTTATAAAATTGCTTATAATCGGCACCGCTTGGTCTTGCCTCAGATTTCGTAAATTTGATAATTTATTTTTCTTTACAGCTTCGCCGGCAGAGAAACCAAGACCCAAGAGAACTAGAAGAGCACAAAAGGCTGCGTAAGTTATGATATATTTACTTTGACTATGTGTATAAAATCGATATTCGCCATAATACTAAATACATTGAGGGACCTTTATCCCCATAAAAATCCATAATTTTAATGTAAATATTTAGATCTAGAAGTCTAGTATTTTATATTTCTATCTGGCGTTTATTCCTATGCTCTTTTATATTTTACGTCCTAAAATCCCAACAAAACCTTTATCTTTACAGCGAAAAAGCGGAACAGAAACCCGAAGAAGAACCAATAATATCACCAAAAGAAGAACGTATATCCAAACCTGACGTCTCCTCACCCATCTTAAAACCGAAAGAGCCCAAGAAACACATTGACAAGAGTAAAATCGACCTTGTGTCTGAGACCATAAGGTCGGATGATGTAGATGCGCTGGACAAGACGAGAGTGATTGGGAACGCTAGTGAGATGGATAAAACTATGGTGTTGCCTAATGGGATGTATAGTCATGCGCCGGTCACGCCTAAGAATGTCGTAAGTAGACAATATACAAATAACAGTGTTACCCAGTAGTCATCGGCTTGAAAGTCTGACATCCAGTCTCATCCCTGGTTTCTGAGAAAATTTAACAGTAGTTTATCTATTCAATTGCGTTGTTTTTTTTGTATGAGTTTTGACACTTGAATAGATAAACTACCGCTATATGTACCTCAGAAACCGGGGGACACCGATTGGTATCGTGTTATAACCCAGGTAAATGGATTTTGGAGGTCCGATAGGCAGTCGCTTTATGTAAAACACTGGTATTAAATACACCTAGTAAGACTGAAAACTGACGCCTACATAGAATAAAAGCTAGGCCGATGGCGATGATTTTTGTTGACTGCAGTCTGAGCCTATCGAGGTTGCGGGTTCGATTCCCGAGTCCAACAATGCTATGGGGTTGTTTCCGAATCACGCTTACATTGTGTTTCTTTACACCTATTGTGGCATGTTTTCATATCTTTTATATAAAAATTGGTCTAGCTATTATACTTTGACTGCTTTGGGGACAGTAATAATAAAGCTTAATATATTTACTTGTTTCAGAGTTTAACGCTTTCCTGGGTCAATTCTTGTGTCATTTTTGTCACATTACAACCCTTTTATATTTTCACAGCGCGCCATGAATGAGACAGTGGTGATAGAAGCTGCGACGAGAGAGACGATCGTGTTGGACAAACCACAGAACGCTATCATGGATGCCACCGTCGTCATTGATAAAGGTTTGTTTTTATATTTGTTTTTATAATATTACTTGTAGTATTTTTCTATTAAAACGTAACTCTCGCTTGGATAGCACGGCGGACTTGATGGTGGTCTCTTATTGTGAGAGAACTCCCGCGCCTACTAATGGGATCAATTAACATTTTATCCGGCCTTACATACACAGAATCACATCTTGTTCAAGAAAGCAGTCTAAAAACATCCTCTGGCAGGCATCTTTCCATATATGCTTTCTGATTCCGAGTATTTTACACCTCCCCTTTTAAAAGAAAATCATCTACTTGCGGTATTCTAATGTTTATCATTATTTACAGAACCGCGAGCACAAAACGTGACGGACGATAACTCTCTTTTGACTGACGACAGTGATACAATGGAGATGCACACACCGCCCAAACAGGAACCACCCAAACTACTACCCACGTAAGTACAAAGATGATTAATTTATTTTTAAAATTGTTGTATTAATTACATCTTCTTAGTTAGTTAATATGCAGTTCAACGATTATTTTGGTTTATAAGCTTGAAGATGGTTCATGAATGTGAGCTTACAACCCACACACGGTCATTTGATTCCAAACTATACAAAATATTTCAGATCTGCAGTGAAAGAGAAGGTACAACAATTTGAGGAGTTGGCGACGCGAGTCACTAGAACTAAAACAAGAGCTATGGCGAAGAAGGTAAACCATCACTTCTTCTTTTTCTATATTACAAGCTGACCCGGCAAACGATGTTTTGCCATAAAAATTAAAAAAAAAAGTGTCACTTAGGGGCATGAAAATAGATGTTTGCCGATTATCAGTCCTACTCAATATGTTCACAAAATTTCATGAGAATCGGTCAAGCCGTTTCGGAGGAGTACGGTAACGTAAACTGTGACGCGAGAATTTTATATATTAGATTTCATTGCCAATACTTTTTATTAATTTCCTATTTTTGTAAACTGATTAGCTCTTTGTAACTAAGAAACTTCCCACATTCTATATGTGTTGGTAATTTTATCAATTTTTTACAGGAGGAAACCCCAGAAACTCACACGCCCCCCGACAAGATCGTCAAGCCAGTGCTATCCGTCGAAACACTCAACAAAATGAATAATATGATATTTAACGGAAAACAGGTAAGTTTAGCCTAGGAATGCGTTACTTCACTACTAGCCAAGACACGCTTTTTTACTAAGATTTAGTTCTTGCAGAAATTACAGTGCTTTCAATTTTCTATAGTAATTGGTACTCCATGATATCTGATAGATTCTTGTTCAATGGTTTTCTCAGCAAGTTCAAAATGGAAATGGTATTCAGTGGGATTAAAACGCTATTATTTTGTAATGCAGAAAAAAAATGTTTACGTACACAGATTGTTCGTATTTATAATTTAGATTTATAGAAGTTAGTTTCTCTACTACCAACTAACCATCTTATTCATAAACACACTATAAACCTATTTTAGTTAAAAAACTACTATAGTACGTTTTCTCTTTTTCATTCTGCTAAGGAGAGAAAGAAACAAAACTATAAGCCTTTCATAACTTCATATATTACTATGAATAAGAGGGTAAATGTTTTTCTACTCACAGATCTCAAGTTCAGCAACAAAACCTCGCTCAAACATTCCTACCGCCAAGCCCGTAGTTCCCGCGTCCACGTCCAAGCTCAGCGGGATCAACCGAGCGCGGGAGGAGGCCGAGGCTAAGAGGGAGAAGGAAGACGCTAGGAAGAAGAAGGAGGCTATGCTTGAGGCTAAACGGGAGCTGCATAAGAGGTAAGAATCTTTTTTATGAATTTATATGTGTTAGTACGTAGTTTTTGTAGGATCGTTAGGTCCTATTGTCGTTACGGTAGTGGGACAAAAACATTTTCTTTGTCCTAGGAAAAAGATTTGGGATAGGTGAAATTTTGATAGTGAACACTATCAAACTATCAATTTATGAACATTCATTATTATGTTAATCACACAGTATTCTGTGTGATTTACAAAATGCACTAAGATAAGAGTCGTCAAATTTAACAGCTTTCACAAACTACTAAGTATTTGATGTGCTTGCTAGGATTAGTCCATTATCTTTTTGATATTATTCATGGGTAATTGGTGGGGTATCACTGTTTAAAAGGATAGTGCCATGTTGTAAACAATAGTTTTATTAATGTGTACAGGAAGCGTGAGGAGAAGATGGCGGCAGCGGCCGCGGCTCGTGAAGCTGCGGAACGAGAGCGGCGCGCCGCCATGGAGCTGGCGGCGCGGGAGAGGATGGAGAAGCAGGCACATGCTGACCAGGGGAAGCTGGAGCGACAGAGAGAGGCTGAGAGGGTACGGGGCATATATCACTTCCTGAGGACTTTGTACTTGAACAACATCTCCAAAATTCAAAGGGATTGCAATTTTCTTTCAAATTAAAATCTATCTTACTGAAAAACAATTATTACGTGGGACGTCACGACGATCACAATTGCACTCATCATCATACAGCAATCCAAGCAAATAATAATAAACAATAGATTTAATGAAATATTAATTCTATTCATTGGCTTGGGAAAACTTGTACTAATGTTATAACATTTAAAATGTTCACAGTGGTATTCTGTCACAAAGTCAACCTACTCCATTTTCTCTACTGAATTTGCAAATTTTCATGTATTATAGAAAAAAGCGGAGCTAGCACGTAAAGTAGCGGAGACAGAGGAGCGTCGCCGCGCCGAGGAGCACGCCAGACAACAACGACTGGCCGAGGAACAGAGACGAGCTGATGAGGCGCGGAGGAAACAGCTGGAGGAAGCTGCGGCGTGAGTATACATTATATTGTTATCATACCTTGGCAATAGCCTCGCACCCTGTTACTTAAGACCAACGTTGTTAATGGCGAAACGTTAGAAACTCCACTCATAATTCGTATTTATAGAAAAACTAGCTGACCCGGCAAACATTGTTCTGCCATATAATATTTATAAAAAATATAGGGTATGAAAAATAGATGTTGGCCGATTCTCAGACCTACTCAATATACTCACAATTTCATGAGAATCGGTTAAGCCGTTGCGAATGAGTATGGTAGCTAACATTGTGATATGGAAATTTTATATACATATAAGATTATTGATAGATTCGCACGTTTTATTAAATAAATATAAATTACGGCTATAGTGTGACAATATTTTACAGCATGAAGAAAGAGGCGGCGATAATGGCGAAGGAGATAGAAAAGAGACAAAAAGAATACATTGAGAAGCAGAAACTAAAACAAAGAATCGAAGATAAAAGTAAGTATGCACTGATAAATATTCCTCATACTGTGTACGAAACTTTAACAAGTTATGTTATATTATGTATAGGATGCTATCGAAGACTAACTAACCGTTTTTTATTTGTAGCTGATTGGTAAAATCACAATAATTTCTACACCATTGTGTCCTTAAATTGATTAATATACTTTTCTG
Source organism: Anticarsia gemmatalis (assembly GCF_050436995.1). Classification (NCBI taxonomy): domain Eukaryota; kingdom Metazoa; phylum Arthropoda; class Insecta; order Lepidoptera; family Erebidae; genus Anticarsia; species Anticarsia gemmatalis. The sequence continues at coordinate 8,577,427 of NC_134767.1, read as the reverse complement.
AACAAAAAGTACCCTTATGAAGTCGTTTTCGCGGCTTTCTTAATTCTTTTTTAATATCGCCCTTAACATAGTTTTCCAAAATATCATGTCAATAAGGTTGTTTTCAAAATACGTGCAGTTCTCGGATCTCTTCTTGCTTCAATAGGACAAATAGTTATTTTATGTACACTTTTCACTTTCAGGTCACACGCCGCTTAAAACGCCTGGTACTAGTGGATGGCACGGCTCGGCGTTAGAGCCTGCGTACATGGCGGACGGCTTCCAATACCTCAATAGTGATGAAGATGAGGAACCTGTGGAACGACCAGTACCTGATTGGAGTACTTCTAAGGTAATATACTAAAAACAAATATTATGATGAAAATTGTAATATTTTGTATCTTTTAGAATTTTGTTTTGAAGAATTACATGTCTATTTGTATTATATGGCTTTATTATAGTTTAATTATTTGTTTAGTTTAGAAGCAAGGTTGTAATTTTTTTGGGGAGCGTAATAATCCTGGTTTTAAGGGCATTTCGGTTGCAATCATATAAAAATATTATCTGGGTAAAGGTTTATCACATTTTTATGTTCGTGGTTAATTTTTCAAACTAAGTTTTTGGGTCTGTGGCTTGGCAATAGTCGGCCAAAAAAAAAATCTTCTCAAATGTTCGCACTTACACATTGTCATTCCTATGATTTTGTCAATTATGTCGTAATTCGCACGTTTGTAACGTTGAGTATAACTCTACAATTGTCCCGCAGGCCCGCAAGCAGCAGCTGTTCATCCAGAGCCAGGTGGGCGCGGGTCACGTGGACCGCCTGTTCAGCGTGCGGGTCCACTCCCCGGACCTGCGCGACATCTTCCCCAACATCGAGCGCGCCAGGCTCAAGAGGACCTCCAGCGCCGTGTGGCGCACCCCGCCCTCCGCCAGGTTACCCGCTGTTACTGAGTGATAAGGACACGGTAAGGGGAACTTGGTGCTATCTATCTATTGAATAGTCTAAGTATACCGCTGTTACTGAGTGATGCACTACGGTGATGCACTGTATGTCTGTTGAATAGTCTAGGTATATGGTAAACTGTACGCATTAACAGGCTGTTTGCTTGACGTGTGAGCTCAATGAAGTCTATTCGGCAAAGTCGTCTTTGTTAGTAAAAGAAGCTGAAATAATAATTTTAAGAAAAAAATTGCCGACATCAAGTCGTCATCGTGTGTCGGCAGATCGGCAACTGTCGACAACTTTACTACATATGTAGACTTCTTTACTGACTTAATGATTAGTGGCTAATAATAATTACTTGCCAGTCATTTATACGACTCTATTTGAACTGAAAAAGAAATATAGCACATAAAAGTTAAGCTTTATAATTAAAATTCATACAAGACCATGTCAAATATACACCTTTTTTAACATCTCAGGAACTTATGATCGTCTTATTTGCAGGTAACAAACTGGCTGAATCATATAGTCGCGGGCGGCGTTTGTAAATACAATGTAATATTACAATCTATTATGTAATCTACGACTGTTTGTATTTGTATGGGTTATACAACCCGAGATGTTTCAACTAAGTCCACTACATTACATCACTTGTTTGAAAACAACGACTTTGATCACTATTAACCCTTTTACCGATACGGTCGGCTATACTCAGCAAATTAGAAAGTGCTCATGACGCTTTCATCGGCAAATGTGGACAAAAATGCGTCGTGAGCAGGTTCTGATTTGTCGAGTATAGTCGACCGTGGCGATCAAAGGGTAAAAACAATATTATCAGAACAATTTTTTATAAAAAAATTGCAGTACAGTACCATTTGCGCAGCTGCACCCAACCTGCTGCTATTTAACCGTCGTTGTGTTATTAAAACTCGGAATGAGTTTCATGACTGAAATAACAGTTAATTTTGCTGCTCACCCATATCAATTTGGGACCTAATATAATTAGCTGAATATGTAAAAATACCCCTCTTTCCCCTATAACTTACCCAACTTTCTTATGTTAAATCCATACAGCAGTTACTTTTTGAATAGCAACAAAAATAAACGTATAACATCAAGTAACATACCTAACAAGAAATGACTTTTTTGGTTATCAAATGTTGCCTAACATTTAGAATCATTGCTTTACTAAAAGTAACTGCAGTTTGGCTGCACATTTAGTAAATATGGACTGCTTGTCTATAGCCTCGCTTAGAAATAGAAAAATAAAGTAGTAGATTAAAATTAACTTAATAATACAATGCAAACAGGTTTTAAACGCGATGTAAGTTTACCTTATTTATTATACGACGTTTTGGCTGAGTTACGTTGTTCTAAGGCGGACTGATCTACTTGAGCTTGTCTCCTTATAACGCGAGCTTTTACGCCTACCCTCGTTTGGTATTAACAATTTTTTATTCTACGAAATTCGATGTAAGGTGGCCGAAACGTCGGGTAGCAAAAAGGTAAAATTTTAAGTTTTCATCGTATTTAATACCCGTTTGCATTATGTTGTAACGTAATTAATATAGATAAATAGTTATAATATATGAAGTTTTTAATCGTTTTTATTGCAATTTTATTTGTTAAGCCATGATTTTAATGTTTCATTTGCAATGCATGCAGTGTGTTGAATTGTAATACAAAAAATAGCCAATTAGATTCTTTGAACACCAAAATATTTTACTGCCAAGACGTTTTAGCACTACTACAGAAACCAGGGATTGATTCTGGATTTTTGAGGGCCAGTTTCCATAAGGTATCTTCAAATATGGATAGGCCGTATAAATACGAAAAAAATCTTGAGAATTACTAGGCAATCTATACAATATTTCTTACAACAGTTGTTTATTATTTCGATAGGCCTAGTTATAACTGAAGATATAGTATTGAAACTGGTTGTAATATTGGGTTTTGGGTCTATACTAATTGCAACAATAATTACATGGGGACATTGCATGTCAGAAAATGTATATTATTTCATCTACTTTTACTGAGATACAGACTTCCATCTTCTGATTTAAGGTACCACACCAATCTTTCGGTGATTTAAAACACGCCAGTTTACTCTGTGTATCTAAATATAGCAAGATAATCCGAAACTCCTTGTCTAGCCCCCGGTTTCTAAGTACATTTAGCGGTAGTTTATCAATTCAATAGCGTTAAAACTCATACAAAAAAACGCTATTGAATTGATAAACTACCGCTAAATGTACTCAGAAACCGGGGGCTAGACAAGGAGTGTGGGCGACGGAACAGAAAGACGCCGTTGTTACAGACATGAAGTTATCTGGCGTTTACTATAAATATCGAACTTATTTTTTACTACATGGATTGACTGATTGGTTGGATACCTATATTGAATGTCTTTCGAAAAAACTTTGTGTATGCTCTGATTAGTGCAGTTTTGTCTTTCTCACTCATATACAATTTTATAATTGACTTCGTCCGCCACCTTAATTTTCCCATTATGCTTTCCCGGGGTGAAAAGTAGCCTATGTCCTTTCTCGGGTATCAAAATATCTCAATATCAAATTTCATGCAAATTGGTTCAGTAGTTTAGACGTGATTGAGTAACAGACAGACAGACAGAGTTACTTTCACATTTATAATATTAGTATGGATTGAAAATGACAAAACACGTACTAGTCAGAGCTTATGCTACGTTTATTTGTAAGACAGTATGTCTATAACATAGTATTATGGTTTTCTTTTGTAAATATTTTTATGTTGTTGATACCAAAATATCTTAATCATGTACGTGACGTGTTTCACCTGTTTTTAGAATAATTTTTAACGTTAAGACTGCTATGGATTTTGATTGTAAGTTAAAATAAAATTTACAGTGAGTACTTGAGTTTTTGTTTGTACAACCATACAGATCGTATCTATCATCGTTTTCAGGAACAAGGGCTGATCCAAAGTTTATTTTTGTGGAACTTGGGCAAGGCCAAGCCATAACGATTCATAATCAATTATTAATATCTAGAATGTGAAAGCAGACAGACAGTCCTCCCGCCTCCTCCTCACGTCCTGGACCAACCGCTTTCTGAAGTACTATCTGACGGTATACTTATTTGGCCCCATCTCTGATATAACGACAGTACTTTACCCAAAGGGTATCTTACCACACTATGTTCACAGATCAAGTCAATCTTTCTGTTTACATACTACTTTCAATCAACAGACAACGTACTTGTCTTGTTCTGTTGCTGTAGTTACTACAACTGTCAGTTTCTGATTTACCTATACTAAAAGCTATGGAGTTACTAGGATACCAACTAAATAAAAGATCAAAATAATCTATAACTGTAACTTTATTGCTACCACTGTATCCTTACACGACGATATTTCACATACGTCAACCATGGAATAGATCATAGTCCCGCGTCACAGTGAAAGGTGTTGAAGCCAGTGAAGCGATATTTGCGTGAGTTTCCACCGAAACGCAGAACACCAGATCAGGAATGTCGGCATCGTATTTTAATTTCCATTTGAATATATTGAAACTGTCACAATAAATATTTTGAACAACTACATCGTTTTGATGAGAATCAGACCAAATCTTCTGTCAAATTTGAAATAAGAACCCGCCATTTTGGCAGCTACGTTCGGATACATGAACCAATTTTTTTCTTTTTTGTAGATAATACATAAATAAAATATCGAAATAATAATAGAATCCCAGCAAAACGATTATGTATTTGGATTTTAATCAAGAGCGGCAGCACCAGAGATAATTTCGATAAGTTCCCTGGTGATGACGGCTTGGCGGGTCCTGTTGAAGGTGAGAGTGAGTTTGTCAATCATCTCTCCGGCGTTCTTGGAGGCGTTGTCCATGGCCGTCATACGGGACGACTGCTCGGAGCAAGCGCCTTCCTTCAGGGCGTAGAACAGCATGGAGCACAGCGAGAACTCCATGTAGGACTGGATCACGTCGGCGTCGAGGGAGTCGTAGGTCGCGAGTTTGGGGGCAGACTGTGGAACAACATATTCTATTAATATGGCAGAAATGCTATGTTTCGTTTAATCCGATATTGCGTGTAATGAGACATCTGTTTGATACAAAAAGTTTCATATCAATTGATGTAAAAGTAACCTCTTCCAAAACAGAAAAAGAAGGTAAAAGGTAGTTTGCTTCAAAGAGGTCGGATAGGTGTACGATTTATTTTATAGGCAATGGGCGAAACCAAGTATGAAACCCTTTAACATGTTCTCTATTACCATAGAAGCAAAATTTTTAAAACTTATTATTAATAGATAGTTACCTCAACAGCCTTCTGGCTGAAAAGCGGCAAGTCGGACTGTTCGTAGGACACGACAGACTTGAACTTGTTGTATACGATCTTGCCGGAGCCGAACTCGTAGCCAGAGTTCAAGATAGCGCCGGTGATCTTAGCCGCGTCCAGGAAAGTGGGCGGCAGACGACCGATCTGACGAAATAAAATGTGAATTTAATCAGTGTCCACAATGCTAGAAAGCAAATCTTTGAATTCTAGGGTGATTTTATTTAATTATTTGCTGAATTGCTCTCAAAAGTTTGGAAAGCCATTGTGAAAAAAAGATTGATATCTTAGAGTAGCAAATGTGATAGTCTTGAAAAATAAAAGATTATTTTATTTCTAGATGACATATTTCTTGCCATTTTTTTCTTTTAAACTTAGTTAATAAATGCTTATCAGAGATTGAAAAACATAGCTTAATTTTTTTTGTAAAATTAAACTTTTCATTTTTGAATGTCCTCTGCGTCGCAAGTTATTAGCCACTTATTTCCATTTCTATTCTACATAGTTTATCATATAGAACATATAATCCTCACCTCATTGCACACACCGATGATGTGCTTGCCGTACAGACGCTGAAGGATACCGCGAGACTTGTCACCCACGCAGATCACCTTGATGTTCTCCGCACCAGGCTCGCCCAGACGGTTGCGGATCACCTTGGACACACCAGTGTGTACCGCACCACAGAGACCTGGGTAATAGATTCTTTATTAAAAACTGATATGACATACTTTTAAATTCTAGTTGAATCTAAATCTTTTCAAATATTATTATTTTTGGTCTATTCATTGCTAGTCTATGATTTTTTTCACCCTGCTGAACTATGGTCTACTATTAATAATATTGTTGCTCAAAAGCTAAATGTCTTACTAGATATAGAAACTAGGACCCAATGATCAGCAGCATAAACCGCTTAGACCATATTATGTCACCTACGTCAGAACTACCATAAATTACGTTATATTTAGTCTCTGATAAATCCGAAATTCATAAAGAATAAATGATAAACATACCCCTGTCAGAGGTCATGGCCACGTACAACTGCTTCGGCTCGTCTTCAGGTACGGCAACCTAACAAACATTGCAAACACAACTTCACATATAGAAGTATTTGAACACAATTTGTATTATAATTCAACTCAAGTTAAAAATTAGGTGATCATACCTCGGCCCTCTCGTAGAACTGCACGGCACCCTCGCCGTACGGGCGAGCGGCTTTCAGGTCACGCTCAGCACGAGTATATCTGTGAAAAAGATAAGGTACTTATTAACAAATACTAAGGCTGTATTAATAGACTAGTATGAACTTCAAAAAGCTTTAAGAATCCAAACTAATATGGGATTTAAAAACTGTGATTCCTTCTGACTCTATTATAAGGATATATTATGTTTTATCAAATACATAATTTTGTAGACAGTCTAGCTATTAACATTTTTTTTTAAGTTTTTATATCATCTGTAGTTACTATCGTAATGCAAAATTTTTTAGGTGTCCATTTTCCAACTTCCAACATTCATACTATTATTTTATGCTTTTATGGCTTAACTGCTGTGTAGATTTTGAAGAATTCTAGCATTGAAACCGTTGACCAGTAGGCTGATCTTTGGTCTTCACTATCTCTAAATCGTATGCATACTATATTATAGGATTTGTTTCAATCAATATCTGCCAAAGTATTCATTGAAATTAAATGCCAAGAATGAACTATACATAATAATTATTATGAAATTGCAGTAGGTGTTGGTGTACCAATAAACTCAATTCTAATAACTTGTGCCCCCTTTCAGGCATCAATATTAATGTTTGATCAGAAAATCAATGAGGATACATGTTCAGTTTCAAAATGGACAGACAGGATAAGAAATAGTAAGAATAGAATTATGAAAATGAAAATATTAAATAAATAAAGTTTCTTTAGCATTAACATCAGTAGAAACTGTTAAGAATCAATATGATTTCAATTATTGAAGATTTTCAATGTCAATGAAACAACTTATAGTCTAATGCAATTGAGAGCAAGTATTCCAAATTCAAACATTGAAGGTAGACCTTTTTAATCTATATCAAAAACAAGACAATTGCACTCACTTGGCAGCCGACACCATCTTCATGGATTGGGTAATCTTCTGGATGTTCTTTACGGACTTCAAACGAATGGAAATGGCTTTCAAAGTAGCCATATTCCTGTTCTGCTGGTGGTTGACCACCGCCACCACCTGGGTGCACACACCCGGCGCTGCACGACCCAACATTTTAGCGACTCTGCAATTAAAAACACAAAAATCAGATGATAGAAGTACAGGTTATGTCCTGAGATCCAAGTTATGTAAGAGCGTTACACTAGCCGACATTGAAACACTATTTATCATTTTACTGATACGCTTTTACGAAGGATAATGAAACTATTGTAAATATTCACGTTTAGTACGTATTTAGAATTAATTACTAACTTTTATGGGTAGGTTCTTAGGTCAAAATCACCACCAGCCGACGAAAAATGTCGCTGGCTGAAACGTTTTGTATGAGATGACAGAAAAAAATCGGGTGCAGCCATGAACGCAACGTTAACTTAAAATGTGATCAAAAATAAAATTTTGTAAGGTTAAAATAAATATTTATTTCCTCAGCACATGATTGAAATATTAGTTCTTACGAGACTTGAATTCGATTTTTATATGTATTGTTAAATATCTGAGTTCTCAATGTGTAAATACCACATTCTACGTATGTGCAAATACATTCTCAAGATGATTGTATAAATATTTATAATTATAAAAAAAATCTCTACAATTAATCGGAGAAGAATCATTTACGTTTCGTGGATTTGCGCGGTAAGTACAGTATCGTTGCTAAGATTAATTAATTATTTATATAATGAAATTCCTATAAAAACAAAAACTAAACGCAAATTAACGCAATACTGTCAATTTTGACAACTGACAGTCTACAAAATCACATTTTATTATCCGTCAAAATTAAGAAGGCTCAACTACGCCGTTAGAGTGATACAACTTGCTCATTCTTAATTTATCTTCATTATATATTATTTTACTCCTTTTGTGAACTACAGTCGTTTGTTTATTTCATCTTTTCGTTTCAATTAAAGTGCTACGAAAATGCCGGAACCTGATAAAACTGCGCCTGTTAACCCAGAACAGATCCCGGAACAGCCAACACGGGAAATAAGTCAGACGGACCACTTAAATAAGAAGTTATTGACTTCCCTGTTCAAGCGACTGGATGAAGGTGGTGACTCAACTTTATCACAAATGGTTGAAGACGACAATAAAACAGAAGATCACGAATGGGACGACTAGTATTTATCAAACTTAGTTTATAAGCTAATAAATAAGCATTCCTTATGAAATAAAATGTTTTTATAGTGATAATTTTGTTTTACTTTCCTGATTCTGAACTAATAATATGTCTGTTTACAAGTCGCAGTTTATACCATATAGAATAATAGAATAGGTACTGTCCTTGGAATTCTTGAGGATAATTAGTAAGTACGTAAGTTGTGGTTAGTCATTATTTTATTGTTGATGTCATACAGAACTATAGACATTCTCACTACTTATTTGTTTTGCATACATTTTTTCGACTTCTTGGTATTTTCTTGGGCAATAAGATTATTTTAAGGGTATTATGGTCAGTAATTTAAAAAAAATACAATAGAGTTTAGCCAGCCTGTTTATTTAGTATAATAATATGTGATGAATTATAGATTAGCTATAATTTTTAAGGGCTATTAAAATGGTGTGTATTTAATAAGATGAAGTGACAGTTAGACCTGTTAATTTCTTACTACCCCAGTGGTCTGCAAGAGTCGCCTACAATTATTGACTGGTTCAGTGAATGTTTGATTCTAATTGAGAGTGGATTGTTATTGCACATATTTAGTTTTATGTTAGCAAATGTAATTAATAATTATTCTACAGATATAGGGGATGGTCATCATGGACACAGGATACTCCATACATAGATAATCACCTCAGTGTGACTAATCAGAGCATGCTACTGATAGGGTTATTTTAAAAGGAATTGGGGCAGTTTTCACCTTGCTGTGGAAACAAGGAAACGAAAAAAATAAAGACATCTTTCGGTCTTTAGCAGTGCAGATTTGCAATCTAAGTCCCAGTCATAGTGTTGTCTTTCCACAGCAAAGGTCGATTATTTGGTTAACCCTTTGACGCTATATTTTTAACATTTGCCGACGAAAGCGTCGTGAGCACTTTCTGATTTGTCGAGTATTGCCGACCGTGGCGGTCAAAGGGTTAAGGAGCTCTCATACATACTTATGTAGTTATAACATGCTCAGTTAGTGTCTGCCAAAGAGTTAAAATAAAACAACAAAAAACAGTAACTTGAATAATATTTTATTATGTACTACACACATGTATTCAATGAGGAATGTTCTTATTTACAATAGCTTTGCAATGATGTTATAACGTTTAATATACAATGTTTTGCACTAACAACTACGCAACATAATACTGAACTCAATTGTTGCGTCCTTAAACGTATCAACAAAAACATCAAGCCTAAGCTTTATACCAAGATTTCTATTTTTATTTATTGCAACAATTTTATATTTCCTTTCGTCAATTTAAAATGGCAACATACTCATAAATAACATATTATATAAATTACACAAACATCTATATCAACAACCTGCAAAATAATTGATTTAATTTTTAAAGTTGTCACAAAAACAAAAAAAACTTATTTCTTTTCAAAAATCTGTACACATACAAAAATATGATTTTTTTTTCAAGGGCCGATTAGTTTATGGATAAATATTGTCTATTTAGTAAAATAATTGTACGCTGAACTTCATGCTATTGCTTGTGACCAAATAAATATGTTGGTCGAACGCTCAGGATAATAACCTGGTAACATTACCTGCAAGAAAAAAAAAACAAACTATTACAAAACTAAAAAAACAATATCTCGTTAATTATTTTCAATAGTAGCACGGAGTTTCTTTCGCCTCCTATTACATAGGACCAACAATATCAATGGTGAAATATGGATAATAGTATGTATCATACACCTCCGCCTGCACCTTCGAGTAGAAGGCGTGAAGAAAAAAAATCGTGCTCAACAGTTTCATAGATTACCCCTTAGACTGTGCACTAAATCGAATATATAAAATTCTCGCGGTCACAGTTTTCGTTGCCATACGCCTCCGAAACGGATTCTCATGAAATTTTGTGAGCATATTGAGTAGGACTGAGAATCGGCCAACATTAATTTTTCATACCGCTAAGTGACACTTTTTTTTATGTTATATTTATTTTTTATTATATTATTATTGCAAAACGACGTTTGCCGGGTCAGCAAGTAAATATATATTTATTGATTCCTTCTTTCAAAGTAGCCATTTGTCAGTCTTTTTGTAGAGTATAAAGTTGTTATTTACCTAATAAACGGGGTGCACTTTGCGCTTGCGTCGACGATGTCTAGGCCGACTTCTCGATCATATCGATGTTTATCTTGTAGAACACGTACGGGAAGTACTCCGACGAACCGAACCCGAGACCGGCCAGCTCTGCGTTCTGTGTGACAAACAAACATACAAAATATTAGATATATTATTATACTCACTTCGTAAATAATAATATAATATGTATAATATATAATAAATGTCCTCCAAAACTCAGCTTTTATTGATTACAAGAGTACTATTTTTGATCCTAAGAATTTTGAGTTTAAAGAATTCTATGCCAAAGTTTACGAGATGTCGTTAGTATCAAACGTGTCCTGTTAAATTCATTACGCTAGATGTCGCTAGTCGAAAATACGTTGTGTGGGCTTCCACTGAATAGCATAGCCAATCAACGCTGGTACTAAGTTAGTTAGCTTTAATTGAGTTTAGGTGTAATTAGCAGTGATTAATGACACAAATGGGTCAATTTTTTTTTTGATTATCGTTTCATTACATGTCAATCGAACTTAGTTGTACTCTATTTCGATAGATGTCACTATTGACAACACAATTCGACCACGTTTCACTAGATGTCACTAGTGGACACAACATAGTTCGAGCAAGTTCCACTAGATGTCGTCAGTGTCAACAACAGGTGTGTACTCACGTCCTGCGCGCTGGTGGAGTGCGCGTGCGCGGAGTGGTCGAGGTGCGCGTAGAGCTGCTGCAGCACGTCGCGCAGCTTCTTGGAGCTCTTGCGCGACGGGACCATCACCACCGCCTGGAAGTTCACCGGCAAGCCGTATCTGGAACATGACATAATGTTACATTCTAATTATACCTCCGAAGTTTTTATAACAGAGAAAAGTAGTTCAGCGTTTCCTTCTCGGACGCCCAGGGATCCAAGAACTATAGGTAAAAAAGACGCTGAATGTAGAGGCAGCTAGCAAGTTTATCCGAAATCGTGTCATTTAGACACGTCTCATACCTAAAGCTTTTAAAATGGAATGCACCAAAACACCCTGACTAAATGATCTTAAGATACATTTACCAGTTATTAAAGCCGCCCAGTGGCGAAGGCTCCATTCAACTCGATTCCTACCGGCTTCCCTTTCTGGACAGACTTAATATTAGTGTTAAATTAATTGTTTACTTTTGCCTAATAATACACAATTAATTAATAATAAACAATATTTAAAGCGAAATCTTTAACTAGAATCAATAATCTAATCGAAACAGTACGAAAACGCCTACCCTTCAAAAATTACGCTCCGCTAAAAACGCAACGTGAAGTAATAATAATGAAATAAACCGTAGGCGCCGATCGGGAATCGCGTACAATAAAAACTATGGCGGCGATGTCGCTTACGACCTTTTGGATCGCGCTTTACACCGCGCTGCATAGTGGCGAGCAAGCCGGAGGAAGAGCGGGTTGCCTCGCGCTACAACGCTCGCGCCGCGGCGGACGCATGATCTTACGTATATGTCTGTCGCGGCGCGAGCCGCGTGCAAGAGCGAGATGGCGAAATATAAGCTAAGCATCCTGCATAAGTATGAGTCGAACATTGTTCACCAGTTTGACATTAGGTTATGTTTGTTTACTGTTTTATCGCGCGCTCTATAACAAATTAGAATATTTGTGTTTATTACAACATTATTCCTTATTAATGTTTGTGCATAACTGTGAACGTATTAGTGTATTAAAGAGTAATTGTTTTGCATGTTTATATTCGAGTAAATTTTCATTTTGTCAGATCTATAGGTTAAACTCATTTCTATTAAAGTGTTCTGCGTTTATCCATAATGTGTTTGATATTTTATTGTTGATGAATACATTCTAAATTGCTTGTATAATATGTTATAAAACAACCAGTGCGAGACAATCATCAATCATTCGATATACCTACGTTATCTTAAATATGTGCTGTTGTGTTACCTACGTGTTAAGTACTACACTGAAGACAGAGTAACTTAATGCAAAACATGCATGATTAGGTAGCATGGTAAGTACCTACCTATGTATTATTAGACTGTAGAGAGAGAAATAAGAGACTGTAGTCGAATGTAGATAAAACTCTCATATTGTTATTATGCAGAATTTTACGTCGATATTCTTACGATGTACATAATATGTAGGTATTTTACCTAGACAATGACTAATAGCTCCGGCTTACCTTTTGTAAAAACTGACCCTTCGCCACTGAAGCCGCCTAAAGCTCTTTGACATTCTTTTAGATCTACTATCTGAGTACGCGCGGAACCGACTTTAACGTGCCCTACGATGCACGGAGACACTTGGATCAAATACTTTTAAACCACCATCTATGTAACGTCCGCGTTAAGATTACTTAACCCACAGATCGTTTACTGATCAACACTACTAGTTCTGATCGCTTTAAGTAATGAAACTAGTAATAGAAGTAATGGTATCTTACCTCAAGACAGACTCGACGAAGACACGCAGAGCCTTAACGTGGATCCAAGCACAGAAACATTCAGAGAAGTTCACCTTCAACCATCGCACCAACGGACCCTGAGAAATACAATGACGGTTAGATATTTTGAACCTTATTGTAAAGGTCACAGAGTTTTATTTAGCTTGCTACTGATGATCTTACTAAAAAGAGTAAAAAATTACTTTCCGATATCATTTTACAATCTTCGATTTAATTATATTGTAGGCATTAATTGCATTCTTTTGTTACAACGAAAAGTATACACAAATTCAATCAGCTTGTTTTTCGTAAAGTAAAATTAAATATAAGACTATATTCACTAATTTATTAAACAGTAACACTAAGCTATATACTACTTTTTTATGTAAGTACGTTATCTACAAAGTCAAAGTCGAAAAACCCAATATCTAACATTTCGGGCACATGTATATATTTTTTGAAACGACATATTTCTTAAGTACCCACGGTAATTTAGTACAATATTCATTAAAATGTCAGTCCTGCATATATTCAATAGTTCAAATACTCAAATAAAATGTTTGAAATGTGTATACTTACAAACTGCTTCTTCTTGTCAGTAACAAGCTTGGTGATCTCGTTCTTGCCGGCGGCGAGGTCCGCCTCGTTGTACGAGAACTCGCGCACCACGAACTTGCGCTCGCGAGCGTGCAGCTTGAACTCGTCTACCACCTGCACACGACACATATATTGTAGTAGAAGGTCTATGTCATCGGGTCTTGAGTCCTACCTATAGCACTACCGACAAGAACACATCTTCTTTTTACCCGACTACGCGATGCAAAGGAGGATATTCGGATAATGTGTTTATTGGTGGTTTAAGAAATATTGTCATATTTTGTGAAAAATATCTCACGGAAAAAAAAAACAATAGAGTAGACTAGAGAAAAATTACTAATTAAATAGTTATTTTATATAATTTAACCTATATCTGACAACTAATGTTTGTTTACGAACGAATATTTCAATGTTTTTAATAAATGTAATTAGGAATACAAATTTGACAGTTGCGCCATCTATGATAAACAACATTAAACTTTGCATAAAATCAAAATCAAATCACTTTTACATGAGACAAGTGATCTACAAGGGTAGGGAGCCTTCTCCAGCTGAGAGCTGAGACTAGGGTAGTTTTGTGTTGTACCTTCTTGAAGAGGGTGACAGTGAAGAGTCCGTAGTCGTTGTCCTGGTGGATGAGCTGCGTGGAGCGCGGCACGATCATGTCCGTGATCTTCTCGTAGTTCGCGTTCCAGTCGTTGAACATTGACCTGCGCAATAACATGAGTGTTATACTGTAAGACATACTGAATATAAACTACTAAAACGAACGAGCCAACCTTTAACCTTAGTCGTAGTAGGGTCTACCCTCATAATAAGATAGGAGTAAGACCTTAACTCCGCATTGTTAACCAAGTGCAGGTTGAAAACTTCATCTTTTCTAGAACTGTGGTCAAGGGTTCGAACCCGAGGCAACACACTGAACACACCAAGGACCTTTCATAGTTATGTTGTATTAGAAATAATTATCATTTGTTCCAACGGTGAAAGAAAACTTCGTGATGAAACCTTACATGCCTAAATGTCTTCAACCAGCAAGGTGGACTTATAGCGGACAGATACATACAGCGGCATCTCACGGAACAAGCGCAGAACCCGCATGACGTCACAAATCCTGAATCGCGCTATTCGCGACTAGAACAGTCGGGAACTTGTAACCTATGCCCACCAGGCATGATCACCTCGGCTGGTCGGAGGATCCTCCCTTTGTGTTGGAGGAACATGATCACCTCGTTCCTCTACAGACTCAATTCTGCAATAAGATCTTTGTCTAGGCAAAGCCCAGTAGTACAGAGATGGCTGAAATTTATTATAATACTGTACTTTTAGCAAATAGAATTACTTTATGTACTCACTTGGGCACGATGACGAGGAGTGTGGTCAAGTACTCGCTGTCCAGGATGAAGTGCTCCTTCTTCACGAGGTCCGCCAGGTTGCGGGTCAGCAGACTGCCGCTGTACGATAAACCAACTTATTAGTATAGTGTTAAGGTGTTATATTGTATGGTCGGTGAAACTATTGTTGTAGTTAATTCAGTTTAAAGAGAGAGTTTTATAATAAGTCTTCTTTTGAACCAAAAACTGTTTAAGTCTTGCTGTATCTTTTAATAGTAAATAGTAGTAACGCAACAAAAACAATATGATTTAAAATAAAATAATTGTTTAAAAAACAATCTTAAGAATGAATTTTACTTACTACCTACTTTTTATTTAAATTCGTTTTCTATAAAAGACATTTCAGGCACGACCTTCATTAGTTTTTATGAATTGGATCAATAATGTCATAAGTATAAAAACCTACAAAATTAAACACAAGTCACTTACGTTTGTTTCTTCTCCAAGTTCTGTAGGTTGCCCTTGAGTGCGTTGTAGGCGGACGACTTCACTTTGAGGTCCGCGTCGATCTGTCCCACCTGGGAACATAACACATACCCACATAAGTAACCTTCAATGTATGCCCCTATTACATGGGAATTTACTTGTCATTGGTGAATCGCTGTCATGGTCGTATAAATGGCGTGATTTTTAAAAATATACATTTATACTAGCTGACCCGCGCAACTTCCCTTGCGTCACATAAGAGAGAATGGGTCAAAATGCCCCCGTTTTTGTTACATTTTTTAATGCTACTCTGCTCCTATTGGTCGTACCGTGATGATACATAGCCTATAGCTTTCCTCGATAAATGGACTATCTAACATTGAATAGATTTTTTCAAACAAATAAACAAACTCTTCAGCTTTATAATATTAGTATAGATTATTTTAAAATGTTTTATAACTAATAGAAATATTGTTAAAACCAAATGGTTTATTAAGATTATAGTCACAAAAGAAAAAAAACTAATTTTAGTCTAACTAGGTGCTACTTGTGTCTAACAGTCAATGACAGGCTATTTCATCTTTGGATGGTGTAGTCCAAATTAAATTAGTGTTAAGAAAGTTTATACTTATTAATATTTTTTAAATAGCTTACCTGTTTACTAATAATATCAGCAATGTTACGCAGACTCTGCTTGATGGGGTACTTTGCCATGTCCCATTGGAAACGGGTCAAATAAGACGGCAGGTCGCCTGAAAACCAAACGACATTTCTCAAAAATTACGAAAATTGAGTCACATTGAAAAAATATCAAACATATTGGGATTCATTTTTTATTGCCGATTGAACTGATTATCTGACTATAATTTTGAAAAAAGGTTTTTTTATTTTAGTTTTAAATTTTTGTATTTATCTGTTAAACACATAGGGTTGCAAACATAATTAGGGTTACAGGCTCTAAAAATTAATATCGAATACACTAAAAAGGTTTATTAAAGTGCTGAACGGAATTGAACAAAACGAAACGAAATGGAAGCGTTGATTTTAGAAACTAAAATATAATCTAGCTTACGTGCTTAGACAAGTACTAGGTACATACATAGCATGGGTCCATCGGGTAACATGCATCGATTCATGCAGAGTTACATGCTTACTCGTATATGAAAAATATTTTCTACAATATATTGTAACAAAAAAAAACACTTTATAACAAAAAAAAAATCGTTTTTTTTTAAACATAACCATTCCATTTCACGATAAAAATGAGATACACTTATATTAAACAAAAAATAATAATAAATTGTTTTTAGGTAAATAAAAAATATTTTTATATACGAGTTGAAAAGAAGCACATTATATTTTCATAAAACATTTTATATAGAAATATATAATGCGATTCTCATACATCAATCTATTACAAACTAATACAAAACTAAGTACAATACATATTATAATAATTGACAATTAATTTAATTTTACGAACCTAGAAGATTATTATTTTTGATAAAACCTCAAATAAGTAATACATTTTTTTCTTACAAAATCATCCACTAGCGGATTAAAATAGGAGCAATCAACTTTAACTCCTAACTGATAAGCGAGCGAAGCCGCGCGAGTCTACTATTATTATAATGAAAAAATATAATAAATTTAGCCCATTACTGTCTTACTGCTGGGCAAGAGTCTCCTCCCAGAATGAGGGAGGGATTAGGCTTTGAGTCCACCACGTAATCTAAGTGGAGACTGCATGCCTTCAAGAACTGTTTTAAATAACTTTCAGACTTGCTTATATTATATTGTATTAATTTTATTTTATAGTTAAAAATATATTTAAGTAGTTTTATTTATAAAAGCTCATGGAAAGCGTTTGTCCTTGTGCTGTTATAAAAAAAGATCGATAAGACGGCCTAGATATTATTATTAATGTGCGAAAGACGACATACTCATTTATGATATACTGAAAACTGAAAAAAAATAATATTATAATATAATACACATTTTCAGTACAAATATTTCATCCGTTATTTCAAGACACAAGTATTGAATAACTCTATCTACTGTACGGCTACCCATCCATTTGGCTACCTGTCCATTAGCAACTCTGCCTAAGTTATTTGCTAAAGTATTAACACTGTGACTGGAGTCCTTTAACACTACACGGCTATCCATCTATTTGGCTACCTATTAACTACTTCTGTCTAAGTTTTAACTAAACTATTATTGTAACATTTCTAAGATAAAATCTCATTAATATAGCAACAACTCATCTTCTAGTAAAAACGAAAGCGTTTGATTACTAGAATTCGCTTCGTATGACCTTCATCAATTATGAGGAATATGAGGTACTGTGTAAGTCTATAGAGTATTGTTGTAACTATGTTTTAAACGACTAAAATAACTATTACTATCCAACTATTGAGAGTAAGGGTCTCCTCCCTTAACACAAGAGCTAATCGTATTTAACAACCCTTTGATTCAAAACTGTCGTAAGTCAAAAAATACATTTTGTTAATAAATTTAACCCATTCATATCCCACTGCTGGGCAAGGGTCTCCTCCCGGAATAAAGAGAGGGGTTAGTCTTTAAATCCACCGCACTGGCCAAGTGCGGTTTGCGAACCTATTTTTTTAAAAACCATATTATGTAATATGAACCTAAATATTTGACTCAAGTATCTACACAATAATCGCTCGATCACAGAGATATTTATTTTGCAATATAGAATTCCCAGTTCCTAGTTATTGTCGATAGTGGCTTAACGATTCGGCAACATACGACCTACATACAATATAGGTCAATAACCAAATCATAAAACTTAGAACAAACGGGCCGAACTTTATTCAGCTACAATAGAATATCGTGTGAAACAACCATATACCTTCCTGCTCTTTGAAAATGATAATAAAATGAGACCTATTTCGCTTCGATTCAAGGTTTTGTAATAAAATTGTATTTATAGGTGTTAAATATGATGGCTTTATGATGCTTTCACAATTTGATATTGATATATTCATGTCGATTTATTCCGATTGCTTTTTTAGTATTGTTATTGTTCTCGATCATTCGAAGTTTACTGTCTGAAACAGACTATAGCAAATTGAATAAAATGCGACTTCGATGTATAATCCTGTTAATATTACATCGTAAATAAGTAAAATACCTGTTGTCTGAAGTCTAAGAAGAAGTCTTTGTAGATAACTGAAATTTATTTTGTATGAATACGAAATTACGCGATACCTGTGTGTAATATAATAAAAAATATTATAAATTAAAAATATAATAAAAAAATAAAAGGTACAACATCGACAATATTAATAAATTAAACAACTAAGCGAACTGAAAGTAACTTAAAAAGCTATAATAATCACATTCAACAGTGTATAAAAGCTTCTACTGGGCAATTGGCGAAATCTCCAAGACGGCAATGGTCAATTTCGCGAAATGCTCGGTTAATTTAGACTACACATTTGACACATCACTGGTAAATGTCAAAACGTAAACACTCGCCGGTGTGACACGTACAATTTTGTGTAAATATATCATTCCTAGCCACATTCGTAGCGTCACCCTAAACTTTTCTTAGCAAATTTATTATATTTAACAAAAAAAAATGGCTGTAAAATTACTTGAAAAAAATTCAGGATGGCGCTCGCGAATTTCGAAAAAACGGCCAGCGCCATCTGCTGTGTATAATTTAGAAAATATTTTTGAAGAAAAATTTTGAAAATATTTCCGGGTAAAGCGAGAAAGAGATAGATATAACAATCACTGCCATCACACCTAAGGTCCGCGTTGCAGTTAGCGCTGTTCGTGTACGAAACCTTATATTTAGAAGCTTCGTTTCCTATGGGACTTTACAGGGCCTACCGGGAGTACAGCTTGGATAGAACTTGACTCTCTCACAGATATAATTGTAACACCTATTCAGATATAAGCGATGCAAACGGGTTTATGAATGATCTTTCGAAAAATGATAGCCACTCGATATTTTCGCTGGTAATAACGAATATCATTTAAAAGTGAATAGCTTTTATAAATAGTACCGCAGTTTCAAGTTCCGTCCAAACCAAGGAGTTACTGGTTAGGCGAGGGTTAGGTCTCCTAAACCTTGTGTGAGAACATGGTGCGGACGTTCCTCTTCATCGTCATCGTCCCACCGCGGGGAGCTGCGTCCGCTGGACACTTGCGACGGGTGCGACGCGTCGTATTCCGAATGCTCCCGATGCTCGCAAGGCCAACAGCCGTGGTGCTCAGAGTAGGCCGAGTCACACACGGGAGACGTGGGCGTCGGAGGCGGCTCGCCCCCGCCCGGGTCCGCGTATGAGTCAATGCCTAGATTCGCCAGGAACTCGTCAAAGCCTTTCATCAAACTCGACAACCCCTTAAATAACCACTTCAGATATACGAATAACCCAATCTATTTAACTAACAGTCGATACGGCCTTTATCGACGCCACTATCCACTTATGCAGCGGTTGTAAATGTATTTCAATGTTTCATGTCCTTGTTTCAAAATCAATGGATCATCAAAATATACCAACGCCTCGGTGAAAGTAAAAAAATAAAGGATCTCAGAAGGTAAAGGACAGGAGCAAAAGAATATATTTTTATTTTAAAATAAAAATATAAATAAACTAAATAATAATAATAAAATTAAGAAGCGCAAAGCATAGACAATTTTTTAAAGCTTGATTTAGCTAAGCTATGAATGTCTTGTGAGGCAGTGATTGCTATTATCTATGGTATGAAGACATTTGATTAAATATAAGTAGTTTCTTACATCGTTACAACAATTTGTGCGACAAATATTACAACACTCTAACATTTTATTTTTTGTTTTAAGCAAAATGTGGCTTAATTTAGAAGCTTAGAAGTATGCAATGGATATGATTGTTTCATTACGTTTGTATGTTGTTGGGATAATTGAAACAATACGTGAAGACGAAGTGATTGACAGCTAAACAGCCTGTGCTGGTGTTTACATCACAATAAATCATAAAATTGGACATCCCTATTCAAATTTGTACACATTTCTGCCAGAATATGTTCACATGCCACCCATTATACGAAAAGATTCATATGATCTTGGCAATTGCTGAGTCTGGCTTCCATTTAGAAGTTTCTAAAAGTTTCTTCTTGGTTTTATCTGTTCAAGATATTTCAGCATAAATTTTCAGATAATAGAAGTATCTTCATCTGTTAAATACGCTGGCAAGAATCCCTTAAATGATGGAATAAAATTAAATGACCCTGTAGAATAAAACGCTAATATCATATTTACATGGAATGTCCCTTAACATCTGCAAAACAAACACACCTATCACATTAAATTCTATAGTTTGAACCGTCCAACTTTGCCGTCCGAAATAAGTAACAAATTAGTTGATCGATAGAATATTTTATATCAAGTTTCGGATTTGGTTCCGAATACTTTAAAACCACTCTATGACTGAATGATTTAAAACGCTTTTGCTTCTAAACTTGGCTGTTTTAGGATAAAATATGTCTAACACTTGCTATTTCATTAGATAATATAGTACAAAAATAGAGTATTAATAGCTTTCTTTAATATAATCAAGCATTAAGTTCAAATACCGTTCGTGGAAAAACCAAAAACCTAACTGCTGAATGTTTATCAAAATCTAGTCAGCTGTCTCCAACTATAACGGCTGCCACACCTTCGATTCAATCCAAAATAAACAGCTCTTTTAACGATACGTTAAAAACTCTGAAGTTTTTCTTTCATATCCATCACATATCTTAACAAATCTTATTTCATAATATATCTAACATTATCAGTTGTCACACTTTCACTGAAACAGATAAAACAATATCTCGCCACTGAAAATGTGATGTAATACAATATCAATTTGAACCGACACTAAATAACTAACATTATTATAATAAAGAACATTTATAAATATCAAAAGACTGAGACCAAAATACAGTTACTACTCAAAATGACACCGCGAGCTTTTAAAAATATAGCACAATCATTATATGGCATGCAGAAAGAAAAAATATATTTTATTTTATAAAGAATTATTATGTCATATTACTTTGCTACAATTCGTTTCGTAGCATTTATTTCTTGTTAAAAAATAATAATAAAAAGCTCTTTTCAAAAGATTTTCTCATTTTCGTAAATATATAAACCTAAAAATTATATGTCATCAAACAGAAATAACAGGATTTTTTTTCAAAACCTATAGATTTTTCTATCCCATTTCTGGACATCTTCAAACTGAAAGAGCAGTATTTTTAAGATCTTAGAAAAAACAATCTTTTAAATCTAAGCGGTAAATACTGCTACTAATTTAAGACAAAAACGTCCAAAATCCTATTTAAAAAGAACTTTGATATAAATCAATGTGGTTTTTAACAAATGTTATATTTAACAGTCGAATCAAAATTAAATATACACTGTGACGCGACTGTTTAACACATTGTTAGCATCCTGCGACGTAACACATTTGCGATCATATTTATAAATATTCAGATCAAAATTAAACAAAACCTAAATTTATTCGCAAAGCAAATATGCCAAAGAAATTATATTACTGGTTCAATCAATCTAGCCTTTCTCTCAACTATGTCAGATTCGGCTTCCAGTCTCACCGGATGCAGCTGAATACCAGTATTTAACATATAACTATTGTATATTTCACGTAGTACGTCTTATGTTTTATCTCGGGACTACAGAGTCCCAGACATTTGTAAAGCGTGCGATATAGTTATTATTAATATATTAATATATATATTCGCTTATATTCGCTTAGCCTTTGTTCCAAACTATGTTGGAGTCGGCTTCCAGTCTTACCGGATGCAGCTGGATACCAGTGTTTTACATGGAGCGACTGCCTATCTGACCTCCACAACCCAGTTACTTGGGTATTAACACGATACCCTTCGGCAAGACTGGTTGTCAGACTTTCAAGCTTCTGACTACTGTTAACGACTGTCAAAGATCTTCGAAAATGACAGCCGGGACCCACAATTTAACGTGCCTTCCGAAACACGGAGGAACTCGATATGTATAAGATGGTCACCCATCCACGGAACAACCTCGGCAAGCGTAGCTTAACCTCAGAGATCGATCCGTTCGGCTGTTGTAAACTAAGCCACGAGCTCCTAATATAATGATATTAATAATTTATATTCCCATTTCTACCCACTGTCGAGTAAAGACTTCTTATTGCTTACGTCACGTTACATTATATAACTCCACTTTATCCTACAGCCCTTATAAATCGTAAAAAAAGCTTTAAAAAACTCATAAATACATCTCATTTTAATACATAAATACATTATATTAATAAACGTAGCGAAATAAAACGTTTGTATATAAGAAATCTTAATAAACATATAATATTCAAAGCGGCTGTATATTTATCGAAGCTCGCACATAATACGCGGATTCGGTACAGTATTGTGACGTCATTATGTTGTAAATCCATAATCTTGTGAAAACTTTGAACGTGATGTATACCATTCGATTTCTAGTTAAAAATATATCTGTATATTAAACAAACATTATAATAAGTCTTGTTTTAGTTGGGCCATTGAAAAGACGAAAAATTACATAATCATTCTGAGCTAGCTTTATACTGAAAATATTAAAATGTGACTTACATCAGTTTGCTTCCAATATACATATATATTTTTTATAATATTTTTAGTCGATTTTATTCTTCACGTGATATTGTCATTGTACTGTACAGAATATTAAGAAATTTTAATTAAAAAATAAAGCACTTTTATTTACATACACTACTTAAAAAATTACTCACTTCCGCAAACTTTTTTCCATTTCTCAGACACTGAAATGCAATCCGAAAATACTAACATTCTCAATCTAAGGAAATATTAATTAAATTATTAAAATTAAAACACTATTGTGAATTAACAAACTGAAAATTGTAAAAATAATCCAAAAGAAGCGTTTCTATCGTATAATAATTATTATATTGTGATATATATGCTTAATATATGAATATATGTACATAATAATAAATTTTAAAATTTATTTGCGTCCAATTTTATAATAAAATTTATAATAAAAAATATTTAAAAAAATCGAAATATAATTTTGAAATTTTTGTTTAACTTTCGAGCCATAAAACAAAATGGCGTCTCTAAAATAAATAAACCGTTTTGCCTTTTATAAAATACGAAAACATTACCTTCGTGGATACATCCAATTTTTCAAATCGCCAATTATCACCATAGTTCTTGTGAAAACACGAATATAAAACGAATCGGATGTCCTTAGAACCAATGATAATTGCAAAATAATGTTCTCTATACATTCCATACTAACATTTCACATAAAGTGCACTGTGCAAGAGGTTCCATATAGCCATAAGTATAGAACCACTAATAAAAAATATACAAACACTGTCCACCCAACATTCTTAGCCGTTCAATAAATAGCTATCGACGAAACTTGGAATTTTAACTTTACACATACATGCAATTATAGCAATATATTATTTAAAAATATACAATTTTTCTTTGTATCAGCCAAGCTTCGTCAATTTTTCATACATGTATGTACACATTAGTGCTCAGTTAACAGGTTAGTGTTCAGGATCGAGATGAAATGTGTTATGTGTGAAGAAATGTATAAAATAATAAACATTCTTGGATATTACTGCAAATTTATAATTGCAAATAAAATAAAATATATCAAAATAATAAATTAAATCGACTGGCTTTTTTAATGTAGGCAGTCGGTAATATTGACATGCAAAATAATAAAATAAAAGGTAAACATAAATGAATAAAATTATAAAAGAAAAAAATATATTTTAAAAAGACAAATTCAACCATTGAAATTCAGCGACACATGCTAATCTTTCGCACTACTGTGTGCTTTTAACTTATTTTATTTTTCTACACCAGTCCATTCTGTTTCTATTTTAAAAATTAGTTTTTCATGCTTGTAACATCAGACCCAAATTCCTTACAGCTTATTTCCGCTATAGTATCCCAAACATGCCATAAAAAATGTATTTTTATCTCACTATTTTTAATTTTAAATCATGCAAGATATTCCTATTATGTTATTAAATGTCTATTTTTAATTTCTGAATTTCAAACCTTTATTTTAATTCCAAAAATATCTATAAATGGCACCAAACAGTAACGAAATCTGTTTAAAAATAATTGTAAAATGTCTTAATTAAAAAGGTTGTAAGAATAATGTTTAGTGCCATAATAAAATATGAAATGACTTACTGTTGTTCGCCATTAGGTTCTCATGAAGTTTGTCGCGTTGGTCTTCGAGTACCTTTTGAAATAAATAGAAAAAATAGTTTATAGTCAACAATTACTCCAGTAGCAAGTAAAGAGTAGAAGAAAAAAGGTTAAAAAAGGGTTAAGTTGTTCTTATTTATTTCAAAATTATTTTTACGTAAAATAAAATCATATAAATCTCAAACAATATGGATCATAAAACCTCCTATTTATGGCCATTATTGTTCAATTTTAGTTATAATTTGTTTTTTGTAACTGATAAAACCACATTGTTAAGTGGGTATTTGGAATATTAAACTTAGATCACTTGGATATATTACATGTTAAAGTCTCATAGTAAAGAAGGCTAAGATAAATGAAAAAATCATGTTCTTTTAAACTTACCTCACCGAGGTACTGAGCGACCTTCCTAGTGACGCCCTCAACGAAGGTGTCAAGCTTACCAAGATCATCCGACAGCCCCACCAACTGATCCAGTGTCCCCACCTGCAAATGGTCACAATACATTAATATTTGTTTCATATTAAAAAACACACAAAGATCTAGATAGATATAGATGTAACTTTTTTCAATTTATATGTAGTCCTCTTCACCATATCCGATGATAGCGACCCGGACTATGTATGTTGCCTGGCGTGAGCTCTTTGATGCCTAACAAAACCAAACTTTATTATGAATAGGCGACTGCAGTCAGGACAGACAAGTTGACCGTTGTCATCATAGGTGTAGACGTAAGTGAAGTTTTTCATTTTACAAAGGAAACTAAATGCAAATAATAATGGGGATGTTTTATAAAGGGTCATGTGATTTGCACTAGTAGTCAGGTGGGAAAATATCATAATTTAGTACTTGTATAACATGACAATTTATGAAAAGATGTATGAATGTGAATGAAATAAAATTCAAAAGGATCATAATGGCTGGTGTTATTTGGTCTTGACCTACCCCAATCTAAAAATTTGATTTGATTTGGACCAAAAACACTCAAAGCATAGTTTTCATATTTTAACAAAACTAAACAAAAACTAACTTAAGAGTTTTAAAGTAAATAGATATTATATATGAAAGCTTGTCAGATATCTATACGAAAATACTATATTAAGGAAACTATCTAGGTTAGGTCGTACAAAATCCATGTTTCATGGGCTTCAATAAAATAGGTCACTAGTTCAGCACAGAAGCCATTATTATAATTGAGGTCCTAATACATTATTTATTAATGCTCTATACTATAGAATGTTCATTGATCAATTATTTTGTTGTTATTTAAGCTGTTTTCCCAACTATAATCATGCACAAATTATAATTGAACACATTTGAATTTGGTTCTTGCTTGCAGAATGCTTACTTTTCTAGGAGTCTAATCATTCTTTTCCTTTTTTTTTTCAAATTGGTATCAAGGAAAGAAGAACTGGTTGGTAAAAAATAAAACATACTTTTTCTCCTCAATAAAAAAAAAGTATATTTTCATGCTAGGGGTCTCATAATCATGGTAGGTATATTAAATGTATGCATCCAATCAGATGTAGTCTCAATTAGATATCTAATTAGATTTTTTTATGTTTATTCTTATTGATGTTGTAGTAGTGAGTATTATGGTAGCAGCCATAGGCTTAATATCAATCTTAACAAATTTTATCTAATGACTTATCTACCCAATAAAAACATAATTATTTCAAGGTCATTACTTGTAATCTTCAAATAGGAACAGTTGGGAGATGATTTTTCTGTTTATGACTTCAATAATTGAATTTTTATGTAATAGATAAGTGATTAAGCAAAGTGAACAAGTGTACCTTCAGGTCAGGGATTGGAAATTTGTAGTTGATGCTGAGGTTGCCAGACTTGGTGGCATTGTTCAGGGTGTCCCAGGTCTGCTGGCACGTCTTGTCGCCGGGGGCGCTAATCACCCAGTATTCGGACATTTTCACCACTGGAATCACACACAATCATTACATTACTTATTGATATCATCTAATAATGACATAGCAACAACATAAAAACCTACATCCTATCAACTGTTACATGTTTGATACAATTAAAAACAAACTCATTGTCGAAATTATCGATTTTGTGCTGCTTAGTTTGAGTGTATCGCCCGCGGATGCGAGCAACTATCTGGTGTTTTCAGTCAGAGCAACGACGCAACGGTTCTGTGCACCGAATCAATAACTAGCTCGATTCATCGGCGCCCGCTCGGCGGTCAGACATCCTGGCGCCGGACGCGAGCTAGCCCAAGAAATCACCCCAAACCACCCCTTACACTCCGTCACAACCGAATTGACATGTTTCAGTCCCGCGCAAAAGCATTTAACCGCAACATCCACCGCGATACACACTCTAATACGACACAACACTCACCTGAAACTTATAAATTAATGCTGTTTAACACTAAATATTTGAAACAGCAAATAATTTGGCGAAATCACAAGACAATTCGGGACTAGCCCTTCAACGCCATGAAAATTCACGTGACGCGGTGCTGCCACCTACAACGACTGATATTGGACAGCTGATTTACGTCAATAGTCTATGGCTAACAATTTTTTTGGAAAATTTTGTCGCGAAATAAAATGTTTTCATAAGAAATTAAGCTCTAGTATAATTCTACATTAAAGAGCCTGAGATTTTATCAGTTTAAATATAATATATTATTTTTATTTTTTGTAATTAACACGGTTGACAGTAAAATATGACAATTATCAGAAAAAATGTTTCAGATTGTCTTTAGGTGCAGCAATTTGCGTTTCATTTCAGTAACTCTGTCACAATTTCCTAAGATTAAACAAAAAACCGCTACTTTTGTAAATAAATCAACAAAATACTTGACAAGCTCATAAGTGAAAAATGAGCAGGCTGCTGATATCGTTAAGTTTTATCAAGTCATTGGATTTTAAAAACAGTTTATTGGTCTGTCTACAGCTCGATTGCAGAATTTATGGCAAACAAATATATTTTTTAAGTTTTGTTTGTAACTGTATAAGATATGAGACGAAAAACAGCTTTATTTTTAACCATCTACGCTTGTACCAAAACGAAGCGTATGGTCTGAGTTACTATGTAATTAAATATGTTCACATTTTTATTTTTGGCACTAGCAATAACACCAAAGTTGTCAAATTAATTTCTGTCAAAATATTAAGGTTACGAAATAAAACAATAAAAAAATGCGAATTTACGGCTTTTTGGCGAAAAAAGTCGGCGACTTAACTGTTAAATATTCAAATTTTCCCGAGTCATACGTTAAAAGAAGCTATGAGCAGGTTCGTGGATCTCATCATTGGTTATACTGAATCAAAAGCAGTAACATAACCTAAAAAAATAATATTTGTGTTTGTTTTAGGTTTACTGGAAGAATCCGACTAACTATCCCCAGTATCCTAAGAAACAGATAGCTCGTAAACATTATCGCTTTACTACAAACAGACCATGGACGGCACAGTTCGCTATGCAGAATGAACGTAACAATCTTAGAAAAAAGGTGTTTGTGGAACCTATAGCAGAATGGTCCTTCTTCAAGTAAGTTATGTGTATTTATACTAACCGTTGGTAATTAGGTTCAGTGTACATGAGAATCAATCTTAAAGTTTGTATGATACCCATAGAACGGTGCTGTGGATTATCAGATTAGATCTGATATATTATTTTCTATGGAGCAACACAAAATAATTTGAACTAACACAGTCTCTCTAAAATTTGTACACATATCAACACAAAAGCGCTGAGCACAATAATACTTGTAACAATTTTTTATTTAAAGCACTACATTTATTATAAACAATCTATATAAATAAAATCATCAAGCTTTGGACTTTTGAACAACTTTGTAACTGACGAAATAAGGTTTTGCATGGGATCAATGGGATTAAAATTCCCATGGGAATGGAATACACAGGATTTTTCTAATAAAAGTAAATAAAGTAGAGAATAACAAGTTATTTATGTATTTTCCAGGGGTGACAGAGTGGAGATACTGGTGGGTAAGGACAAAGGCAAGCAAGGGATTGTGTCACAAGTGATACAGGAACGTAACTGGGTGATCGTTGAAGGTTTAAACACACATCTTAGAGTTGTAAGTGCTTTTATATTATATTTGGCCTGCTTTTTTTATCTAAATTTATACTGAGGCAAAAATATTTGGATTTATTGCGGTTTACCAAGCAGTTTTCTTAACTTTTATTAACAAAAATTTTACAAGTTTCATCTTAATTTTCCAGGTTGGTAAAGATGAGAAGAAGAAGTTCCCAGGCATCACAATTCAGTCTGAAGCTCCGTTATTGGTGACTACTGACGTCAAGCTTGTAGATCCAGAGACACTGAAGCCTACAGAGATTGAATGGAGATTTACTGAGGAAGGAGACAAGGTATGGTTCAAAACCTAGTCTTAGAAAAGGCCTTTCCACTTTTGTATGTACAATAGTCAAAAGGCCATCTTCTTCTTCATGTCAATGATTTTAAAGTTTTAAAGGCCTTCACAATTTTAGCCTTTAATCAGACTCGTGTAAAAATCTTAATCAATAGATTATCGAAAATTAAAATAGCCTTGTGTACAAAAGGCCTTAGTGTCTAACAGCTTTGATAAGTGTCAACCTATATGATCAAAGATTTAATTTGATTTTCATTGATGGTTTGAAATTATGTGAGGAATCAGTAATATGTCTGTAGGCTACAAGGACAATTATCTGATACAATTTACACAAAACATATTTACATTATTTTAGATTCTCAAAGTGAGAATTTACAAAGTTCTATTCATCCATCTTGGCACAAGTTATATGTTTATTTTGGCAATATGTGTTGGCAGAATATTTCTGTACTATTTGCCAAATTAACTATTTAGCAATGTTCCTACCTCACTGAACTAACAAATAAGTACTAAATAATATAAACATCCATGGCTCAGTGGTTATAATGGCTACCTTCCCTTGCCACTGCCCCCAATCTGGGTTCGCTTCAACCCCACAATAGAATGTACGTGTCTTTTTTAGATATCTTTTTTTGAGATCATAATCTTTATTTAACACAGATAATATAGTTGACACATTGTTTCATTGTCTTGCAGGTTCGCGTGTCTATGGCCAGTAGCAGAATTATCCCCATACCAAAGACAGCAGAGGAGACCATGGACTTTAAGAGCAAAGCTGTGTATGTTGAGAATGTTGAAAAGGATACTACTAATGATGATGCTACTAAGGTATAATATCAAATTATTATTTTTGTTCAAGTCTGGTTTCCCAGCTCTGGCTTAAAGTAACTAATAGAATTGTTTTGATGTAGTTTATTTTCATTTTAAACCAGTGTTTGATCACGCGCTAGTTTGAAATTTAAAACTACGATTTAACATTTGTTCGAGCCAATCGAATTTGATTTTTAACTCGATACTGTCGGGAGTAAGCCTGCAGTACGGGCAGCTGTGAAACTATAACCCGTCAACTTAGCAGACAGCCTTATCATGCTTTATTTATATTTTTAATCCATTAATGTCCCGCTGTTGGTCAAGTGTCTCCTCGCGTAATGAGGGAAGGGGTTCGGCTTTGTGTCTACCACCCTGGCCAACTGCAGGTTGGAGACTTAGCATTCTTTCAAGTGCTGTTCTGACGATATTTTCCTTCACCGTTGCAACAAGTGATCATTATTTCTAATACACACATAAGATCGAAAAGTCATTGATGTGTTGCCTCGGGTTTGAACCTGCAATCACTTGCGTGGGAGGTACCAACTTATATTACTCGACCATCAGTGCTCTTGTAGATATTTATTCCAAGAAAAGAAATCATTTTTGTTAAAGTTAGTGTAATTATATAATTAATATGAATGCCATTCCCAGGTAACATTCGCGCCAAAATTAAGAACATTCGAGATGGATATAATGGAGGAGATGGGCATCAAAGAAGACCGAGTTCCCGCCAAATCTTACTGGTATTAGACAATGTAATATAGTGTGGTGTACATTTTTAAATATAGTTTAATTGTCAATATTATTCGTTTTATTTGATTTTGAAACAATTTTTAACAGTGTAAAAAATAAAAGTGTTTGAAATGAAATCCATACTAATATTATAAATGCGAAAGTAACTCTGTCTGTCTGTCTGTCTGTCTGTCTGTCTGTCTGTCTGTCTGTCTGTCTGCTACTCAATCACGTCTAAACTACTGAACCAATTTGCATGAAATTTGGTATGGAGATATTTTGATACCCGAGAAAGGACATAGGCTACTTTTTACCCCGGGAAAATGACGCATTTCCCGGGAAAATTCAGGTTGCGAACGAAGTCGCGAATATTCAATATTATAATGACATTGAATTAACAAAATTCCGTTGCCATGGCAACTGTTTTAATGGCGGATATGTCTTAGCGCGACTTCGTTATACTAAGAGATATAAATAATTTTGAGAATATTTTTCGTGAAAAAAAAGCATATTTTATATCATCACGCTACGACCAATAGGAGCAGAGTAGGTAACAGTAAAAAGTGTTACAAAAACATGGAAAATTCTGACCCATTCTCTCTTATGTGACGCAAGCGAAGTTGCGCGGGTCAGCTAGTCTTATATAAAGACAAGTGAACTAAAATGTCCTCATCTATACTATCTATACTATACTGATATTATAAAGCTGAAGAGTTTGTTTGTTTGAAAAATTCTTTCAGTGTTAGATAGCCTATTTATTGAGGAAGGCTATAGGCTATATATCATCACGCTACGACCAATAGGAGCGGAGTAGCAACGAGAAATGTTACAAAAACAGGAAAAATTACGACGCATTCTCTCTTATGTGACGCAAGCGAAGTTGCGCGGGTCAGCTAGTGACTAATATTCAGCTTCGGCGGTCAGTTTAATTGAAACTAGACCACTGGGCAGGATTTTCTTTGTAGTGGCCAAGCATGTGCACAATACACAGGTACCCTCTCTTTTCCTTCACTCCCATAGTCCAGTGTTACAGTCTCACAGTCATAACCGACACGACCAGTGAGAGATCAGGCGTACGACCGACAGCTTTACGTGCTCTCCGAGGCACGAAGGTCTGCAACCTCAACTCCCGACTCCGAGCAATCACTGAAAAATTCTTAACAGAAGCTCAGAAGTAACTTTTTGTCTCGACTCGGGATTCTAACCCGAGACTTCTGTCCAATAGTCGTCGCATATGTAGACCGTACACTACGAATGCACACAGATAGGCACAAAAATCAAACTTATGTTATGTTTACAGTTATAGGATAATAAAACCATTTACAATTATGAATATCAATATACCGATTAATATAAAAAGCTTCCAAATGTTGCAAAAAAGCGCAAAAAGCCAACATCACGTGGTATTCCCAGGCGGTCACCCATCCAAGTACTAACCACGCCCGATGTTGTTTAACTTCGGTGATCGGACGAGAACCGGTGTGTTCAA
Source organism: Anticarsia gemmatalis (assembly GCF_050436995.1). Lineage (NCBI taxonomy): Eukaryota > Metazoa > Arthropoda > Insecta > Lepidoptera > Erebidae > Anticarsia > Anticarsia gemmatalis. The sequence continues at coordinate 8,545,241 of NC_134767.1, read as the reverse complement.
CATGGTATGGACGTTGGCATTTGTTTTGTCAAAATTGTTGAATCAAATCAGTTTTGCAACAAATGTAAGTAGAGTGCTAATCACGTTTATTAGTAAGATAGGTTGTTTTTATGCGTATCTAAATGTTATAATTTATAAAGTCATTATGATGCCTCAAGTGTAACTAATTTATTCATCAAACTCATCTTGATTCATAATTTCGAACAACCATATGCCAACGTCCATACCATGTTGAACACACCGGTTCTCGTCCGATCACCGAAGTTAAGCAACATCGGGCGTGGTTAGTACTTGGATGGGTGACCGCCTGGGAATACCACGTGATGTTGGCTTTTTGCTCTTTTTGTACAAAATAACATATTTTCTGGAAATATTATGTTTATCATACAGCTGTTTTGTAATTATTGACGTATTTTTTGACGTAATTGTTGATAGTTATCAAACTTTCTTTATTATAGGTAAAAGTGTATGATAATACACAAATAACTTGATAAGTTCGACTTTGAAAGGTTATCGTGGAATTATGAGACTGGTATTAACTTTTTATCTTCTTTTGTTGCTAATTGATTCTCCTAATTATGAAATATGAAGCAACTATGTTTGGACTTTAAACCTTTGCTGTCCCACTGACTGCTACTGTGGCGCTTTGTGTAAAGTCTGACAACTTAGTAAAGAGCCGATATGCAAGGTTCACATCTGGCTTAGGTATACAAAAATTCAGTATTTAGAACATTAGTGGCCACTAGGCTTATGCAGCTGACGGTGGTCTGTGATACAGATATTAAAATTTTATTATGAAAATACACAAAATGCTTAAGCTGAGTATCCGACTGCTGATCATGAGTTCTCTGGTTCGATTCGGGGGTCGGGCTATTCTTATGAACGGTTTTCAATAGTAGCTCGGCGTTCGGTAAGTGGCAATTTCCGGTAAATGGCAATAGGCTAGCCAGCCTTAGTAATTTTGTTAAGTTAACTCTGTTAATGGCATGACGTGGGTGTATTTCTTATACCATAGAGATTTGTGTTCAACATGTGGGACAGTAATACTGTTTGAGTCGTTTTATGTATTAAGTAATTAAGGTTCCATAAAGGCCAAGATGATAGGTTTTACGTATGCTCCTAGGCACGTTTTATTTAACTTTCAACAGCCAACTTCCATACACTATACATGCAGGCATAATTTACAAAATAAAATGGTTTCCAAACTTAATATTAGGTCGTGTTTTCATGTTTTTCGCTAGAGGTCATGTCAGCAACCGATAGCACATATTTTTCAGTGTTATCACTCTATTACTAAGCAGTGGGACGCTAAAATCTATTGATAACAATGTTATTAGTGTTCCTACTGATAACGAGTTCGTTGGGGGCTAAAAACATGTTTTTGATGTCATGACGTACGTAGATTATGAATGAGGTTTGTAACAGTCGCAGGACACATATCCACGGAATATCTAACACAAGAGGGAAGGGCATGTCATACTTTTTCAATGACGGTCGCTGTTGCCAAACTCAGCCGATGACGTTTAACTGAAATATGAAAAGAGACAAACGACTTTTACAAATTAAAATGATCAGCATTTTACAAACAAACTGTTTCAATGACATGAGAGTACATCGTATTTTCCAATAATACTTTGTGCTTTATGTCGGAATCATAGCTACGGAGGGCTACGTGTTTTTAATGCTATCTCATAAGTTAGTACTACTAGGGTATGTATAGCTGCACACACTTCATATGGCACGTGCGCCACGCCCACATGCTACTTCTTCTCGTGTTAGTTATTCCATGGTTTTGATAGAAAAATAATACTAGAAGATTAGAGCCTTAAGATTTATACATTTAACGATTGTGAGTCGATATGTGTGCTGCGAATCTCAAAAACAAACTACGTAAGCGCTATACACATTGACAAACACGAGGTATTTTAGTAATCTATTGCGTGACGTGATTTTAAAACGTGCTCTGATTGTGGCGACTATTGTGCTCAATCTCTGCAACTCTAATAGGCTTTATGATATGCCTAAAAAATGTCATTGAGACCTCACTCTAACTCATTGGGCGTAACTTCTACGTCAGTACGTCAGTTGTTTGTTTATCGTATGGTTAGTGGTCAACCTAGTGTCAAAGTAGTTCAAGTCGCACGAAGGCCTTTGACGTGATTTATCAACTGTTATCTTAACTGACAACAGCCGGGACCGGCGTTTTACTTGCCCTCCGAAGCACGGAGACACCTAGTTTAAATACCACTATACGGTCACCCATCTTTGGAATGACCGCGCCAAGGTTTGCTTAACCTACAGATCGTATACCGACCGATGGGCGCATCTGGCTATGGCTTTATGATAACCCTCTTAAAGAGATCATCTTCTTTGAGACCTCCCTCTAACTCATTGGGCATAGAGCTTTTACGTCAATACGTTAGTCATCCTTGCGTAGATCTCTTGTTGAGGTTTTCAACAAGGATCATATTTAAAGGATACAGCATCCCAGCATGAAAGGTTTTTTCACGGCGTTTTAGGTATACATGACTTTAAAATAAAGTGGTAGAGATGTGTTCCAGGCTTGATCTGATGCTACTGGCTATGAGTGCCTCGGAATTTCTAAGCATTCATATTTTTAACGTAGCTGTACAAATTATATTTACTCATTTACTCACAAAATTTCGTTTTTAATAACCTTCATACTTTAGATTTGAATAAAATTATGTATGTGATTGCAAAAGGGCACGCGACTTGTATCTTTGCAAAAAAAGATGAGCCCTTTTCAAATGGCATATTTATTTAGATTTAATACTTTTTGCATACAATGAAATGACTTTCACCTGTCATTGTCCTGGATACATACATACAAACAAAAATACATTTATACATGCATACATACATACAAACATACATAGGCGATAATCTTTAAAAAGCCGACCTACATTATCAACAAACAATAAACTCTGATCATTCATAAACCTCGTGCTTCAGTTAATGCACTTATCTCTATATTATCAAACAATTTTGCACTTTATTCTAATTACAATAAAGTCAAAATTACAACACAACTAAAGACATATCCAATATACAAATCATTCGACTTATGACCCTATAGTGTTTGAGATAAGGTTGAATTCCCAATGTATAGTTGTTCGTTTCCGTTGTAAAGTGATATGACATTTTTTTACAGGATTTTGGTGATTGTGTCTTTTGTTATAAGGGTGGGTTTTCTTTGAATATAAAATGTAAGGTTTATCATACATTGCACTCAGTGATGGAAATGTTGTTGCAATATTATTTGCTGATTTATATTGCTTTTGTCAATATATTACATTTATATTTAGGCCTAGTTCGTAAATAGAAAAATCGGAAATTCGTAATTAGCTATCTAGAAATTATGAACGATTTTTTCCGATGTCAGATAAGTTTGAGTTAAGCTTAAGTGTATTCGAGGAATAAAAACCTACCTAATAGGTAATTTTAAAAATCTTTCTTAGGATAGGTACTATTCTAAGAAAGATTTTTACAATTACCTATTAGGTATTTATTACTCGAATATAGTCAACTTTTATTGGAAAAATGCCTTTTGATCATTTGCTATCCATGGATTAAAAAAAAGTATGGGACGAATTTTATAAAAATACCGCCCTAATAACCCAGGAAGTGTAAAAATCAAATGATGCGTAAAATAAGATTACTCGCTTATAGTAAAATAATTCTAAATGTGGAATACTGAATAATATTATTGTTTTGCTTCGGTTCAGTTAATATAACGACCTGTTTATATTTTCCCGCTGATAATTCTGTTTCATAATAAACGACCTTCTTTATATACTGGTATATTATTGTTTATGCACATGATTCTATAGTTATATCTTCAGAGCATAACTTCGTTCGCCTGAAAAGATTTCTTGGGGTAAAAAGTAGGTAGGTACCCTACGTCCTACTTGGTCGAGTTCAGGTTACAAAAGAAAATAATGCTATTGGCGTACTTAACTCAAAATCTGTTTAGTAGTTTTTGAGTGGAAGGGTAACAAACAAGCATACATCGACACATTCTTATAAACTTATACATTTACAATATTATTAGGATTTATCCTCTTACCCCCGGTTTCCGAGCTCCATTTAAGGGTAGTTTATCTATTCAAAAGCGTTAAAACTCATATAAAAAAAACGCTATTGAATAGATAAACTACCGCTAAATGTAAACCGGGGGTAATCCTTTTAAAAAAAAGGTGAAGTTAAAATGATTCCTTCTTCTTTCTACAAAGAATCTATTGAAATAAAAGCTGCTTCTAAGCGATTATTAAATTCGCAAAATAATAAGACGGTGAGAAGTACCGGCAGAATATTTTATTCAAAAAGTAATACTTATATCTATTCAAGTTCAACAACCTGTGACAAGTTTTCAAGGGTAGCAGGAAAGAAAACTGCATAAAAGGACGATTGCATCACTTTCGCTACAGCTCTTTCTGATACGAGAAAGAAATTGTAAATGTAAATAATATACGCGGAAATCTGCAGCTTCCTTATAAGAATACACAGCAAGTAATAAAATTAATTATTAACTTCTTAATCGATGTAGGTACTTACGTAGTATTATTTGTCTTTATGTACTAGACTAAAATATATTTTGCAATTAAGTATTATACAATAATGCTGGTATGTCTCATATTTCATCTCCTAGTAAAACAGCTTATCTCCGCTCTCTAAAGACTACTACACACATGCCGGCGGCAATGCCGCCGGGTTCATGCCGAGCGGCTATGCCGCCGGCAATACGAGCCGCCGGCACAAGCCGCACAAAGCCGTCAAAGATCATTCCGAATGATGCGTGCCGCTCGAATGCCAGGCACGAACTGAGCCGCGTAACCCGCCGGCACACCCCGGCGGCCATGCCGGCGGTTCCTTTGTGCGGCCAAGCCGGCGGCTTTGTATGCCGCCGGGTGCACGGCGGCTTGGCCGGCGGCTTACCCGGCGGCCCTGCCGCCGGCACTGTGTGTAGGAGCCTTAAGGTACATTTAGCGATAGTTTATGTATCCAATAGCGTTTAAACTCATATAAAAACAACAGTTTGAAATAGGTAACTAAAACGATTATAAATTCATTGATTTTGGTCAAATAAATACATCGTTTAACTTAATTTTGAGTACCTAATTCTTTTAACCCAATAACTATTGAACGGATCCACACAAATCGGTTGCCGCCAAAACTTTCCTTCACCATTAAAACAAATGACAATCACACCACAAACAAAAAGGAAAAAAAAATAAGCCCTTCTCTATCAGATCAAGATAAAATTACATTTATATAAATACTATCACATATTTCACGCGTGATCACCTCGTGATGGTGATAAAGATTAGACTGTCTCGGGTCAGTTGTGATAGGAGATAGAAAAGCGATTATGATTAATATACAAGTGATGTGTTACTAATTAATTGACTTAGTGACAGAGTAAGGTTTAAAATAACCTAATATAAGGAAATATGATAATTAAAACGTAAATATGATTATGAAATAAATAATTTCTCTTTTTTTCGAAACATTCCTAAAGTGGTAGGCAGAGACCAAATAACGTTTTCCTTAGAGTAATGTCTAGATTTACTAAATACAACACCATATTCATTCATATTAAAAAAAATATGTCTGTGTTGTTTTATTAAAAATAAATAAATAAAGTATTTTCTTTTGTATAATTAATTAGAGTTAATTTTAGCCAGCTAAAATTGCCGCCATTAAATTATCAATTATTTTATAAAAAATAAACAAAATTAGATATTAATTATCATTTTGGCTGTTCTGTGAATCCCGAAAAAGAAAAATGCAATTATTATTTTAAAAAAAAAATGTTGTAAGGTCCGACACGCAACTGCATTTGCATCCATTAGACCACGAAGACACGGAAGACGGCACTTTACCTGCATTTAAACATGTTCAAGAAAAAGGTCTCAGGTACAATATGAAGTAATATGACACGGTGACTAATCGTTGGTGGTGAATGGAGGAGAATTTACTTTGAGTCTACGAGTCTACGCTCACGTAGGCTTAATGAGTGTGAAGCAATGCACATATTTATCGTTTATAGTAATTTTATTGTAGAACTTAAGACTGAGATTTTTATAAAATTATTTTTTAGAAAAAAATCAGTTTACAAATTTTTGTTTTCAGACGAAATTATTTAATGTCATTTTGTGGGCTGTTTAAATGTGTGTTCGATTTTTAAATTTTGTTTTTAAGATAAGGCTCGTGAATAAAAAAAAAAATTATCGCAAATTATTCAAAATTAAAATAATGCTTTTGATCAGGGTGGAATTAGGGAAAAAGTAAACAGGGTTATTATTTTTAGAAGCAAATTACGTTATCACACAATCTCTTTAAAATTAATTTGTAAATGGTAATTAATAAGTGATTTAAAATTTCTTCTTGTTTATGATTCCTTCCATAGTTTATTGTTATTCAAATAATGTACAAAATTATATGACAAACGTCATTGTAATATATTACTTCTATTATGTACGTGCATTTATTTTAAAGATGTCAAATAGGTTTTCTATTCGCATATATAATGTCCGACAGTTTATAAAAATTATACATTTCATGGTCGAATCATTCAAACCAATATTATGTGCACGTGAAAGTCACGAGCTAGACGCGAGACACTTATCTTTACTTCATTGTAGGTATAATGTAATCGAATTAAATATTTATGTAGACAGATTATTGAAAGAAAAATGGTAATAATTTGTGTAATTCCCATTATTTATTTTTAAAAGAGCTTTTAACAAATCGCCGATTGATTGTTTTTATTATGACTACCTATGTAGAAGTATTAGTAATTGTATCGAAATGGTAATCTAAAAATATTACTTAGGTACTAGGAAAATCCGCAAATATACGGATTTTATGAAGGTATTTTTAATTTTTCCTACATTCTGTAATATAACATTATTTATAAGTTTATTATGGTCGCTGTGCATAGAACACGTCGTATTATTTTTATGTAGAACTCTTTAATACCTACGTGACGGATAGCAGCTAGCGTCCCATATTTAATCACAGTTTTACTTTATTAGTATGGATAGAATGTATTGGTTCATAGTCCATCCTTTGATATTAATTAGTAAGTAGGATCCATGGTCACAGCTACCGTGTCTTATACAGAGCCATACATATATTGCCAATTTCTTTGGATTATCTAGTAACCCTCTATAATCTTCGTGGGTCCTTATTTTTGCCTATTTTTAATATCTCACAGGATTTTGCGAACTCAGGGTTTCATTTTATGTATGTGCTTCAAAACCAAAGAAAGTTAACAAGAAATACTTAAAATATTTGTTCTAGTAAATAAGTCCATTTATCTCTTGTACTTGTATTATAGTATTAAACTGCATCAATACAGTTAAATTCCATATTGATATAATGATTTCGCAATATCACTGACATACTGGCTGATATTTTTTTTATCATGATTATTGAATTATCTTCATAACGTCACTGATAATAATAAAAAAAATGTGTTACAATTACTACAAATTTCATGGGAAATTTTATTAGCTAGCGATTGCCTGTAATATTTTTGATGGGAATTTTACAAAATATAATTTCTATTTTCGCTATTTCTCTTGAAAGTTAAATTTAAAAGAATTTTTTTTAGGGTTTAAAGTTATTCAGATTTCATGATAGATGATAGATGATTTCATCCGAGATAATAAAGAGCGTTAAGTCAGCGATAATAATATGAATAATCTATTTTAACATTTGAACTCATATCTGCGATAACATGCACTATGTAGCCTAGTGGGCTAAATTTGTAAACATTATCTACTATTTATTCAGCTAACCCCCGGTTGTTTTTATATGAGCTTAAACGCTATTGAATAGATAAAATACCGCTAAATGTGCCTCAGAAATCGGGCGTTAGTTTAACCTGATGCAATATTTTTTAAGATTTCGTTTCTATTCAAGACTATGTCTGCAACTCCGCACGTGTTATTTTTGTTGGGAACAAAACTCCTAAAGTTTGGGCTTATCTGCGGAACACAAACCATTTTACATCAAACTGTTTCATATGAATGATAGTTTGACATGTTTTAGAACATTTTATCAGTTACTCTGATCGGATGATGACCAGTATCACAGAATTATCTCTCTCAATGTGATAATTTTGATAAACAAATATGATCTCTTCGCACTTAACTTGCCCTCTGAGTTATTAGTTAAGGATCACTCCTTGATATTTATTAATTATAATTAGTAATAACATCTTATCACCGTGGTTATTAACTATAATTTTAGGGCTTAAATCCAGCTATGAACTCTGCTTTATGGATGCTATTACCTCATTTAGCAATAAAGATATTTGAATTGAAACTGTTCTATAATATTTTGTTCTGTTTATTTCAAATACTACATAGCAAAATCATGATTGAAAACCTAAACGTTGGAATTAAAACAACCATTAATCAATTATTAATTAACAATTAAACCAAAATAAAAGATTAGCACTCCTTTCTTTGATTGCATCACGCCCTACGTAACCGATAAATTATGTTATGACATATTATTATTACCATGCGAAAATCAGCATAGGAACACTCACTGATTTAGGCTTATCTCTTCCGATAGACTTTTCACCAATTCCTTTATTTCCTTCGTACTAAGCGATCGATAAACGATGTAATATAGCTGTTTATGAGTATCGTAGTACAAGCCACAATCAGATGGAAGTTTTACTACCCCTCGCATCGTCAACAAAGCGCACAGCATTCGCGCGCCGGTCGTCTCCCTAGAAGGACGAATACCGTGGAATTAAATAATAAAATTTAATTTTAAATCTGTGCCTGTGTTTTTTGAATTTGGAACAATGAAGATTTTTGGGTTGGTGGTTTGTTTTTTGTGTGTGAACTTTTTGGAGGCTAGTGAGGTGAGTTTTCTATTTTTAATATTTTTTATTGATGTCGATTTTGATCGTATTTTTTTTTATTAAAAGTATTTTTGCTGCTTGCATGGTAATATTATTTAATTGATTTGATATAACACTATCACTAATTGATGATCTACATTTTTTTCCAAAGTGAGAGTAGGTACCTTCATACTTAAAAATAATTATTTTTTCATAGATTTTTATTATTAAGTAAATAAAAAATTAATATATTTTAAATAATTACAAACACATTAAAATTTCACAACATTTGCAACATATTTTTTTTTATTTCTTTTTTTATTTTTGCCAGAAGTCATACATTTTACCATTATTATACTGCCATCATTTCCTCAAATACAAATAATGACAAAAATATAAAGGAAAAGCCAAAAAAACATCCCAAAATATAAATTCAAAACAAACCATTCACTGCACATAGTAACAAAAGCTTCCCAATCACGCAGCGTGCGCGTGTTATCGTTCCATCTCTTTCCCACACATGCCTAAATGTGCATTGTTGTTGTTTTGTCTCGCTCTGCATTAGGAAAGTCCCTCGCGTCCCAAATACGGGGATAGGGACCGCATGGATCGGCGTCACGTAGGCCATGGCCGAACAATGAGATCAAAGGGATTTGGAACGAAAAGATGTCAATTGTCATTACTGTTATTGAATAAGTAGTTACAATTTTATTTGGGACCCGTGGGTAGGTTTAATAACATCGGTATTATAAAACACCATAAAAAACTATGCAACTTTCATGAGAATAAATAAATTCATAAATTCATAATTAATAAAAAAAAGTGAACATCACTAAAAATATTTGCATTCCTTATTTAAAAATGTCGCTTCGATTCGCGGCTTTTTATAACTCAGATATAAATAATTTTCTAAAATATGTGACCTAAATTAAAATTCCTGCTTTGATTTACAAGGAAAGATTCTTTTTCACTATAAATTATCATATTTATAAGATTTTTCATTTCCTAATACAAAGTTTATGATCTAACACCAGCTGTTTTCCCCACAATGCATGTCTTACTCATTCTTGGCACAAACAATTTTACATGCCACGTTAACAAATATTGTAACCAACGTTGTCCTTTGTTTCAGACTTATAAAGCCGGGGTGTTGCACCTGGACAAAGACGCTACAAACTACGCACCCTTTATCTATGAAGCTGGAAAATCTGTGAGTAATCCATTTATTTTAAATACCGACTAAAATGTAAAAATAAATAGGTATTTTGCATCAATTCTTTGGCTGAATGCATGCACAACCTTATGCCAGATTGCGCCATGACCCATAAGCAATTAAAAAAAAAGACGTTTCTAGCTGCAGTTTTGGCGCGTTTTTACGATTGTTTTAGTCAATACAAGTGCCATTTTCGTATTTTGTACTTTACAGTCTATTTAAATACTAAAATGTTATATTGCATAAATATTGCATAATGAATTATGTAGGTAGGTACGAATAACAGGAATTTCTTATTTTGTGGACTGTTCAAAAATAAAATACAATTTTATATTGTTGATGTCTTTCATAATGAATTAAAAATAGTATTTTTATCTATGTTGACATTATGGTAATGGCCTAATGGCTGATGTAATTGAGATTGTTGTTCTCATTTTGTTTATCCGTTCGTTTAAAGGGCTTGTTATTGCAGTAGTCTTACAAATAAATAAGAATGTTTTCTTTTCCAACCATTTCTCATAATACTATGAACCGCAATAAAAGAAACACTGCAAGAAAGAAAAATTGGTTCTTGAAATCATGAGCGTTTTTAGTAATAAAATCTCCCAATATTCTTTTGTAAAAGCCCTACGAACGTTCTCAAACCTTCTTCACGAGTAGAAATGTACACGTGTACACTGCTCACCCCAATATTACAATAACAAAGCTTGAAGAGAGCTCTTGTCTCCCGTAGACGGCACGCATCGATCAGCTGGCAGGTCAATGACCCACGTATGAGTATTTTAACTTCCGCGCTCCTCCCTGCGGCGTCAGCTAAAAATGTTACTCGGATTTTGGGATATTATTGCTGATATTAATTTAGAAAATGAATGTTTGTTAAATTATGCACACAAATGTGTTCTGTTTATTTAATTATAAAAAGTAGTTTTTTGTGAAATGCTGATAAGCGTACATGAAAATATTTTTTAGTAGTTGCAAAAATAAGACCGAACTAGGTAGGTATATCACAAAACTCTTGATACGTAAAATAATTAACATATATCAGTGTATTTTATTATATTGCGTGTAAACCTTTTCAGAATAACAAAAGCAGCCCGATATTTTTTGTATACAACGCCATCTAGGCATGAAAAGGAGTACTTTTTTAAATCGTGTGTGTTTTTTTCAGGACGTGGACATCCTAGTTTTACCATCTCCTGAACCTTCAGATATCATAGATAATTATGATGAGGTGAGATTTAGAGAAAATCTAAAATTATATAATTTTAGACTATTTTATACCCAAAGAACCGCCTGCGTTACGCTATTTGTTCAAATATAGTAATATAATAATGATCATGTTTTTTCCCGAAATGTGATCTATTGCCTTGCCAAATTCTGTCGAAATCGTTTCAGCCGTTTAAACGTAAATTACTGTCTAACATAATAAAATGGTATCAGAAATAATTTATTAAAACAAAAATGGTGTGAAGAATGCGAAGATCATGTGATTTTTAATTGCTTAGAAACTGACTGATCGATTTTTTTATTTACAAAGTGTGATCTTTTAATAATTAAATTAAATGAATCACACGATACTATTATTTATTAGCTACGGTTATTAACAAAATGTTATTGTATAACGGGTTTTTACTTAAAATATAATTTCATAGCGACTATTTAATTGTTACATGCGACTGGTTTTTGAGACAAGTTCAAGAATATCCTTGCTAAGATAGAATTCGGAGTTTTGCTAGATTCGATTGTTAGATTTCAGGATAATATTGTTTGCTCTTTTGCTAGAAGTTATATCTAACTATTTAATAAAAAAGCAAAAAAAAATCATACGTACAAACAACGGGCAGAAAATACATATAGGGTCAAAGCAAGTTGCTAAGTAATTTTCTTGCACAAAATCTGAATGACTAATAGGATGCTTATTTTTTCTATCTCTTTTCACGCCAAAACGGCTGAACCGATTTGAATAAATATGACTGGGTAGATTAGATCCCACGAAAACCTATCGAAGTTGCGACATACATACCTCCATAATAATATCACGCCTGATATACCTAAACGTTGAGGCAGAGGTTGTATAAATAAACTCATGTTTCGTTATTAACAATGTTAGTCCCATCTAATATTAATTTTCCATTATTTAATACAATGATAAAATATTTACGTAAGTAATCCACAGTTATTTTTAACCGACTCCAAAAAAGAAGGAGGTTATCAATCGACCGTTTTTTTTAATAAATATATTTTGTTACAGATAGTAGAATCTATATCCAAAGCAGCAAAGGAATCAAGTTTGTACGTAGTAGCACATTTGTATGAGAAAGCCCGCTGTCAGAACAAGGTTGAAGTGGTCGAAAGCAATCTAGTGTTCGATAGAGAAGGAACCGTCGTTTCTGTGTAAGTACTTATATTTATAAGGTTTTATTTATTAGAAATTATGGTTTAATATAGTATTAATTTATAATGAAGGTTAGTCAGAAGTTTTTTGTGGTATTGAGTCTGTAATTTCGAGTTATGTTAGGTATGGACCCAAAGTGTTGCCTTGGGTGACACCTTGTTTAATGTTCCGTTGCAATTTTTTGATTTTAGTACTATTTATATTTGTATCGCTTATGCTTTGTAGAAAATTATTCTTTGTTAAAATTAAGTATGCGATAAGTCTATTATTACTTTAAGCTTCTTTGAAAGTCTTTGAATGCAAGAGCTTACTATATTTATCATATGAAAACGAGCAGTGATTATAACTGCAAAGAATTTTATGTCCAAAATGATTAAGCTTTTAAGCGGCTTAAACAACAACAATGCAAGAGCCCACCCGTCAACTATGCATAAGAAAAACTCGACTGTCTGGGTGGTAGTCAGTTGGATTGCTACTAACGATACCCAGACCGGGCAAATAGGTTTCAGGCTCTTTTCAATTGCAGCTCGTTATTTGGAAACAAGCCGGTTATACGGTATTAGACTCACCCCCTATTACATTATGGATCTAACATTGTTAACGGCGAAACGTGGGTGTATTTCACACACTCTTCCTACAAATTCGGGTACGCCAGGCAACAATTCACAAAACCAACCTTATTTCAATAAAATCTAAGTCCAATTTTTCTTTACAGTTACAGAAAACCAGTATCCAACCTTGCAAACTGCACGTCTTCGCCATCAGAACTGGTGACCTTCACCACAGACTTCGGCGTCACCTTCGGTCTTCTCATGGATGAGGATATAGTACTAAGAAATGTGGAGTACATGAAGGGTTTGAAGAACTTTGTCATGACTGGAGCCGGTGATGGAAGCTTTTTGAGTGGTGAGTATTGAATGAAAATTATTACACTAGATTCTTCTTCTTATCGTATGGTTAGTGGTCAACCTAGTGTCAAAGTTGTTCAAGCCCTAAGGCCTTTGACGTGGCTTAACGACTGTTATCTTGATTGACAACAACCGGGACTGAATTTTATGTGTCTTCCGAAGCACGGAGACGCTAAGTTCAAATGTCTCCATGCGGTCACCTATTTATGGAATGACTGCGCCAAAGGTTGCTTAACCCACACATCGTTTACCGACCGGTCATGTATCGTACATGGTACATGAACATTTGTGTTGCTCTGTGGGTCTTCAAATTGATCATTTTCCTGGAAAACTCCTTAGTATGAGTGTTCATTACTAGAAGTCTAGGCTAAATTAGTGATTCATGTATGTGTCTAAATGGTTTAAACAGCTGATGATTATTGGATTGGATATTGATTTTGTGCAAAAATATCTCGGTAACAATCTTCATAAAACGCAATAGATTTCGCTCCCTATAGAAATATCCAAAACATCTTTTTTTAACGTAAAATGGCCATACTAATTAGTTGTCTTTTATCAAGACTCCTTTTGCATCAAATTTCGTTTTCATTCTATTTAAATTTCTTCCTTTTTAATAAGTATTTCTTCTTTCCAGCCTCTCAATTCTCTACCTCTTGGGCCTTCGTGAACAATGTGAACCTGATCTCTAGCAACGGTATCTACATCAGTAAGAGTGGTCTCCAGACTGGTTCCGGAAGCCTTGTGGTGGCTGATCTGAATAAAAATGGAGGATCTGGTAAGTCTTATTATATTGGAAATAATGTTAAAGGAAACCGTGAGGAGACACTTTGTATTGTGTAGAGTGCTATAAGAATACAATAGCGAGAAAGTTTTGTGGGTCTTTACAGTTCTTGAAGAATATATTTAAACCATGCGTGGTGGACTCAAGGCCATACCCCCTATTTGTTCGGGAGGAGACCCTCGATCAGAAGGGGGAAGTAAGGGTTAAAGAAATAGTTCGCGAGTAATCAGCAAACTCCGCCTTTTCTCCTAAATACCTTCCCGACAGGAAAAATACTTTAAAATACGATCATAATATGTCGTGTAGTTTAGGAGATGTAAGCGCACAAAAAGATAAATGTGACAATCAAATTTGACGTATAAAATATAATGTATTCAGGCAATATAAAATTTATAAAACTGACATTAAGATATAAAAAGAATGCATTTAAGTATTTGTTACGCAAGAGCCAATTTTTAATAATGAAAAATATTCAAAAAACCATTCATATAATGTAAATGATTATTATTAATTTATTTCACAAAAAAAAATATAAACTTTTTAACCTTCAACCTAAAAAAAGTGACAATGATATATCTACTGTGAAGAAATGACTAGACATTTCTTAGAATCATACAAACCATCACCCTTGTAATACCCGAAGGTGTAGGCAGAAGTGTATGAAATAGAGCCACGTTTTGCCATTAACAATGTAACTCCCATGTAATAGGGAGTGAACCTATTATCACTACGAAAGAAATAAAGACTTTTATTTATACTACTTTTATAGCTACTTACATTCGCATGATTATATGTGCATCTTGCACGTAAAATATATTCATTTTAATAAAATATTGCAAGAAGATTATTTCCTTGGTAAGAACATAGGACATACAGGACCGCATAAGACTATTACACGGTTTCTGAGACACATATAGCGGTAGTTTATCTATTCAAACTATCATGTTCATATCAGCTTAAAGACTATTGAATAGATAAACTACCGCTAAATGTACCTCAGAAACCCGGGAGTTTATTCTATTTTTCAATAACATTTATCATAATATAGACACAAACATCGTACGATCTTTCGATATGACTGATATGATTTATGACGTCTGTATGAAAAACAACATTGTTTTCTCACTTCTATAGAAAAGATTATATCTATGGCATTTTGCATTCAATTTTAATACTCAGATTGTATCAATTTCGTTTGTGAAAGGATAAGTCGATGACAAATTGGTGTTAAATTAATGAATGATTCAGAATTATGGTAGTCGGGTTTTTCAAATGCAAATACGTAAATATAACAGGTGTCTAAAGATAAAATCTAGATAGAAAAACATATGTTTAGATAACTAAATCTGCTACTTATACTGTTTTCTAAATGAATCATGCAAACGTTTTGTGATTAACGCACATGTGTTCAGTTTTATACCCTAATTCAGCCGCTTAAGGGGTAATTTATGAAATCTTTTTAGCCTATGTTTGAAACCGGGTCTTAAACTATATCTATGTTAAATTTTAGCCAAATCGGGTCCGTAGTTTCGGCGTGGTTGTGTAATAAACACCCATCCAAGGATCTAAATTATCGCATTATTAATATTATTAAAAATCAATATATTGAGGGCTAGTTTCAAGTCCTTCAGATAACTGCCGGGAAACATATCTGACAAATAAAGTGACCACAAAACAATATGAAACAATCTGTTAGTATACCAAGCTAACCGAAACTTAACCAGAAGCTATGACACTGGCCATTAGTATACTTAAAGAAAAAGTAACCCATGAACGTCCCACTACTGGGCAAGGGTCCCCTCCCGTAATGAGAGAGGGGTTAGACCTTGAATCCACCACGTTGGCCAACTGCGGCTTGGGAACTATAGTATACTACACAATACATATGAATAACTATTTATTTGACATTTTTTTTCTCAGAGTTCTCATCAGCCCCTGTCACCCGTCCATCCAACTTCCCCAGCGAGGACTTGAGTCAGTACATGGTGAAGCCTCTGGACATGGAAGCCAGCACCCTCGGGTACAAAGACACTGTCTGCCATAGAAGCTTCTGCTGTGAATTTAACATCAAAACTTCTGCTGGTAATTATTTTATATCGTATTTCTTTCTTGGTTCTTATCATGTATACAGTAGCTCATTGTAGAGTCACTAGTAGCTAGGTCGATAGAGCCATTATGATTCTGTTAAGGCTGTCTTTGATAGTATTTTGGTTGTATTACGTTTTTAAGCTTGACAAGTATTGAATATACACTTGCTAGTGGGACTGCGTAATTTTAAAACACACTGGCCAAAAATACTGTATTTGCTTTCTCTAATTTCATTGCATCTTACCTTATTAGAGGATCTGATATTAAGTCTTAGGTGTTCTTTTAAAAGGAATGATAGGCTACTCTTATAATTCCATGCAGTAATGTGGGGTTTGTAACTAGTAACCCAGAATTTGAAATCACCATCATGATTTCAATACATTTAAATCGTGATGGTGGTAAGAATAGCCCACTTTTGTAGTATGCACTCATTCATAGCCATCAAGACCTTCAAGAAACTCTATCTTTTTATATACTTATTTATTAATCTTTTCCCAAAAGGATCTAAGTCAGACGTGCCATACGGTCTGGCAGCGTTCGACGGTGTCCGTCCATACAGCACTCGTCACAACATCGGAGCACAAACCTGTGCCGTGTTCGCGTGCGCTGGACTTTACAAGAGGAGCTGTGGTTTAGGGTATGTATCATCAAATGAGAGTAATCTTTAACTTCTGGATTAAATTGATGAATTAAACCCATTATTTATGGGCGGAATATAGCTGGGTTAGGCCGTGAGTCCACGAAGCTTGACGTGTGGGTTGAACTGGGTTCAGGACTTCTAATCTATTTGCTAAGCTGAATTTAGATTTAATAATATATTTTTTTTAACTCATTACTGTCCCACTGCATGGCAAGGGTGGAGACCCTTGCCATGCAGTGGGACAGTAACTAACAACAGTACTCAAGGCCTAAACCCTCCTCCTCGTTCAGGAGGAGTCCTGAACGAGGAGGAGGGGTTAGGCCTTGAGTCCACCACGCTGGCCAAGTGCGGGTTGGGGACTTGATAAATAAAATAACGAAATTAAAACAATCTGTTTAGAATTTTCAAGCATGTAACTTTACGATGTTTTCCTTTGGTATAAATATCGAGTCGAAATAATTATTTTAAGTACTACCCTCTGAAAATGTGCCAGTTTAAGATATAAACCCTTCGACAAAGAGTTTTTATTCTTTTACTTAATATACAAATACTTAACTTTTATTTCTCTTTTCACAGATCCAACAACAGCACAAACATAATCTTTGAAAGAATCTCAGTAGCTGCCAACTTTACGAAACAAAACGCTCAATACCCAATCATCCAATCTACATCAGTGTTGCCAACCGAAAACTTTAAATTCGACGCCAAACCTCACGGAATTTCTACACAGGTAACACTAGAAATTGTCGATGGTCAGAATTTACTGAAATTCGGTGTTTTTGGACGCGATTTTTCAAAAGATTTTGAAAGTTTTGCAGTAGAAAGTAGCAATTCTGATAGTACTTATAATATTTATGATTTAATTTTCAACGAAGATGTGCAAGAATTCTTTGATTATGTGTGGATTCGTTTAAGAATATTATTAGTCGTCGTCTCTATTTATGTATTAGAAATGATGTGAGTGTTCTTTTAAGTAATTGGTCTGATTTTTTTTGTGAAGTTGATACAGACTATTTAGAATCAGTTATTTTGACACTCCTTAATTGAAGTATAAAATGTATTTAATTTATTACCATCTGGTCTCAGGTCTACTCTCTAAATGAGAGAGATTATTCTAGATGTCCAAGTGCATTTTTGTTAATTCTTAATCTCTGGAATGTGTTAAAAGGTGCCCCTTTCTTTTCATATTGAATCCTTTATGTCGATAAGAATCTGAAAAAGAGATCCTTTCATTTGATTTTGGGCTCTAAAACCCTTTTGTAATTGGACAGAATAGTCTAAATTTGTGTGTTAGAAAGGAAAATGAAAAGCGGGTGAAACTGCGAATGAATGCTAGAAATAATGTGGAATACGTAAAAAAGAGAGAGAGGAAATTTCGGCCATTTTAATGAAAACTATGTTATATAAATTTCAGTATGTAATAAAATGTACTGTGAGTGGTTTGTCTCAAAAAAAATCGGTCGGTTTAATTTATTGGTCACGCAAAGGTTGCTTTTTTACGTACTCCAGCCTAACATTGATTTAAGTAACTGATTTCTGTAGCTGTATTAATAAGGTCATTTAGTTGTATTGCATTATATTTTAGATTTTTTCTTAAGAAAAGTTTAATATTAAAGCAATATTTTGTGAATCTAAATGTGTGTCAGTGATAATAAGACTGTTTTTGTATGTGTATTTGAAGTTATTACGAAAAAGGCACATGTGACAACACAGTATATGACATGTGCCCTTTTGGTTCTACTTAATTGTAGGATGTATGTAATTTTAGCAACGGGTAACACTTAATTAAGAGTTGCTATATAAAAATGACAATGTGCATTTAATTTGATCAGAGAAATCAAGTTTTTAGAGACATTTTAAGTAAATTTTTGTACTAATATTTTGTAAATTATGTTGTCTTATAAATAAATGTGCATTGTCTTTTAAATCCAAGTTGTCATGTGCCAAGTGTTTTATAAATAAACCATTTGTATACAAGTGTACTTCAAACTATTTGTCGTCGAATGTACATTGTAAAAGACTTGATTGTGTTAGTTAAAGTCTATTTTGAAAATATTAGTTTATATTATGGAATTGTTTCATGGTTTGTGGTTAAGTGCCAGATAATCTATCGTAGGCATAATATGAGAACGAATGAATCTTCTTGTCGTATGGTTAGTGGTCAACGTAGTGTTAAAGTTGTTCAAGCCACTCAAAGGCTTTAGACGTGGCCTAACTATTGTTATCTTAATTGGCATCAACCGGGACTGACTTTTACGTGGCCTCCAAAGCACGGAGTTCCGTTCAAATACTACTTTGCGGTCACCCATTTACGTAATGACCGCGCCAAGGGCTGCTTAACCTACAAATCGTTTCGAATCACAATTTAGTTAGTTTACAATCGACCGGTGAGAGCAACCGGCTATGGGCGCCAAGCAAATGATTGAAAACAGCTGTCAAAACTCCACATTAAGCTAACTAGTACTTATTTATAAGTCATGAAACTGCCTAAGACTTATCGACCAATTTGTTCACCTTTTGATAAGTCATAATAACATGTAATATATTAATACGTATTTTTCGCTAACTTGTCTATAGTATGACAACTTAGTAGAGAGCAGAGAAGAACTTAGTAGATTACTAACCCCCGGTTTCTGAGTACATTTAGCGGTAGTTTATCTATTCAATAGCATTTTTTGTATTAGTTTTAACGCTATTGAATAGATAAACTGCCGCTATATGTACCTCAGAAACCGGGGGTAAGAAATCTATGTCTTCCAAAATGAAGGAGCGTTATCAGACAGGCCACAGTCAGTTGCATATGCATGCAAGGCTTTCTACCAAGTGGTCGGACTATATACATATCGTCGTTGAAGTTCTATCACCACGTAATTAAGTATTTTTTTGGCAGTTTTGACATTTTGATGTCATTGGATTATCATTCAACCGAAAGACGAAATTGAAATGTCTCTCCTGTAGCTCGATTCTCTACTACTATCGACTACCTAACCGAACTGTCATCGAGAAATTTTGTATGAAAATCTGATCAGCGCCTCTGACGGGTGTCGTAGGAAACATTTTGGCAGTACATTCTAAATGTTAAATGTCGATAGCTAGCCGGTTGTCGGTAGTCGATAGTGGTAGAGAATCGAGGCACTGAAAAGTTGCTATAAATGACTTGCGTGGTGATAGAACTTAAACCACGATATATTATGTATGTGTATCTGAAAGTGAAAAAACCTGTACTAAGAAATGTTGGTGACAATTTAAAACATTGTGGTGTATTTTGTGATTAGTTATAGTTTAAGCATTTGTATGAACAGTCACGATGGACTGCTGTGATATTAGATTTATGCATGATTTAATATAGTACATTTTCTATGAAATAATGACTTTTATTTTCCCCTAATAGTTTCGCAGAAAATCTGATTTTATTATTGCTGCCACTGATTTTATTATTATTACATCGCTTTGTACTATATCAAGTAAGATCGGCTGAAGATGTATTGAATGTTTAAGAAGCGTAACTTAGGAATGACAAAGACTTAAAATTTTACAAAAGTCTGTTTAAGCCGCAGCAAAAAGGAAAACATATGACTATGAAAAGATCGGTCGTTGTGAGTTCGATTCTCCAACTACTTATTTACTCCACTTATGGGAGGCAAATAGCTATCACTGCTGTATTGCATAATCATACTGAAAATATGCAATGTTTTTATTTCAATTAGACCGTCTACAGAACCAATTTTTTCGAAATTTGGTACACAGATAGTTTTATATAGGTAGTAATACTTTTTATGTAGGTACAAAAACATATATCTATAGAAACAAATAATGAAATAAAACACTCATGCAAGTATATACACATGTTATATTAAAGGTTAAATCACAAGTAACGCCGGTGTATTAAGTAGTTCAGTGTCTGTTGGTTCCTCTGGCTTTGTGAGGGTGTCTGTGGGACTCCAGGTACTTCACGTGGTCCTGGTCGTCGTCGTACAGGGTCTTCTCTATCCAACGCATGTAGGCCTCCACCTGAAATTCAAATTAAGTAAATTACTACACAAAATGATCTCACATTATGTATCTAAAGAAAATTCGGAAACATTTTCGACCTTCAACAATTTTCGCAAAAAACTTTTTATAGGAACTCATACGCCTAAATTATGTACGTAAACTGGCATTAAATAATTTAGTATTTCAAAGTTTTAATCTGGAACATAATTAAATTCGATTGGCTAATTAAATCTGCCCCAAAATCAATAAAAACGGTGACAAAAAGTATAGTAGGTATATTGTACCTTCGTGTAAACATCAGGTTTGCCTCTTGCGCAGGGAATGCCCCACGATACGATACCGATCTGTCGTCCTTCTCGCACCAATGGACCTCCAGAATCGCCCTGAAATAGCAACAACGTTAATAATAATAGAATACTTACTAACTAACGCCTGCACAAAATAGCATAGCAATTCATAGTCTCTACACATAAACTGGGCAACATACAATTATTACAGGGTTTTATATATTAGACACAGGTTTATTCAAGAATCTAAAGTAAGGAAAAACTAGCTCGGGCTCTTATGTAAAAATTTAGCACCCACTACATTTGAAAATCTAGGCAGTAGGTGGACTTAAGGTGTTAACTCTTCACTTTAAGAGTGGGATGGTGCCCAGCAGTGGGACAGTTAAATAATATCTTGGTACTTACATGGCAAGCCCCCTCTCCCGCCTTAGTCATAGCACAGATCTGCGTCTCAAACACGGCGTTGGTACTCTTATGAGCTTCTTTACACTCCTCGTATGTGATTGACTTGAGTTCCAACTGCATCAAGTCGTTCGGAAGACGGCCTGGGTACTGTGGGATAAAGACCACAACGTGGAAAATAAATTACTTAATTACTTCGAAGAAAAAATGGAGTATCACGTTCAGAATTGTGTTGTTTATTACTAAAGGAAGGCACCTCCCAAAGTAGAACTCTAACTAGACATGAAAAACCTAGAGACAGTCGTACTTTTGTATGTGTGTAAATTTTCTGTCTTCCATGGCCACCAGTCGCATTCAGTCCTTGTTTCATACGATTTCAAGAGTAATAAAATATCGAATATATTTCAATTGTTGCTATTTAGGTAGTTTGGTAATGACTATTTCTTATCAAATGAATAGACTCGAATACCTAGTAGGGTTTAAAGAAAGTAAAATTATTGGCAAGACAAGTCTTGTTTCTATTTCAAATATATCAAATCACTACTCACCGAAGTAGTTCCCCAACCAGTCAGCGTCAAATCTTCTCCCTTCATAACCGGTTCATCATTCAGCTCAATCGCATCCACGGTAGAACTAAAGTCCATCTCCTCTTCAGTGAACAGCACAGCTATGTCGTTCTTAATGATATCATTGTCGTATTCTTGATGCATCACTATCTTGCGGATAGCGTAGCCTTTGCCGCCCGCTCGCAGCTGGTTCGTGCCGACTACTGCTTGGAAGTATTCCGGCTTCATTCTGTAATATAGTGGAATATATAGTTACGCCAGTGTTACTACTAATAAACAAATCCTTTTGGTACGTCACTGTATTTAACGAGGCAAATGCATAATGAGTTAGTCATAGTTGAATTGTGTATTTGGTGTGATAATTTTGGTTTAAAATCACACTAAGAAAGTGTTATTATATTTAAAAATCGGGCCTATAGGTACATAAATTGGAACTATTTTAAGGAAATGTAAAAGTTGTTATGGATAAACTGAACTGTAAGAATGTAACAGGTCCTAATTGATTGTCTTAAGATAAAGTGTGTTTGTTTGTAATGTAATGCCTCTAAACAGGTATCGAATGGTTATTTCTGATTGACTCAATGCGCATATTTTAGTTAGTCAGCCAGATTATTTAGTAAAAAATGAGCATTTATTGAACCCCTAAAGGCCAAGGATCCTCAAAAAATATCTCACAATAAGGGACAAGGTCTAAACGCCTACACTACATGCAAGAGCAAAACTAAAGCTAACACGTTGCTAATCTTTTTAAGTAGGCGCTACGCATACTTAACGTCTGAGAGGGAAATCGAGTTATGACAAATTATTTTAAAATAAATAATGTTCTCACCTTTCCACACAATGAGCAGCAGTCAAAATAACTCTAGGAGTGACGAGAGAGGCGCCACAGAAGTGCCACACTCCCCATACTCTGAGGGACACCTGGTAGGGGAAGGAACCGTTGGCTGCCTTCGTACCGCCGACGATACGCTCCCAGTCTTGACGAGCTTCGGGCTGTGATGATGAGTAGAATTCTGATGACACTGCAATGGAAATAAAAGAGTGAAGTTTGGATACAGATGAAAAGATTTACGTTAACGTTTAGCATCGATTTTAATGGGATATTTTGGTAGAAAACTACTTGTTTTTAATCAAGATAATCTTCTATGACATATGGGCCATAATTGCAATGTAAATTGTTACGTATATCGATGTAAATCCTACGATTATTAATTAAATTATATGGAAAAAGCTTTTTTTTTTGTTCTGTGAATGCCGTTTTAAATAAGTAATAGAGTGGTAGAAATTTTGGAATACTTTAAAGACTGCTTTTCAGTGAGCAGTATATAAAACTTTGAAAAAAGGGTATTTTAAGGTATAAGATATCATTATCTTGTTAAAATACCTACTATGTATTTTGAAGAAAAGCCAATGAATATAAAGAAGTCTTATATTATACTAATTATATAAAATTGTATGTAAATCTGTACTTTGTATCATATTATTAATATTCATAGGTATTTATTTCGACATTAAGTCATTTTTTAATACAAATAACTCATTTTAATGTGGTGTGTATGTAATGTTTCGTTAAATACGCTTAATATTTCACGGGAACATTCATTTTGAAATTGTACGTACAAATCATACAAGAGCTTTATTTATGGTAATGAAATTCGCATTCAAATATAACATTTAGAATTATTTATGTAAATTACAGCTTACAAATTTAATTTTGCAGGAAACATGAATTTTACGTTTCAAAAAATTTAATTGGGATAACAAAAAGTTATTTGTCAGAAGTGGGATTCGAACCCACGCCCACAGAAGTGGACTGCGACCTGAACGCAGCGCCTTAGACCGCTCGGCCATCCTGACATGTCTGAAAGTGTCGAAATTACGCATGTGTTTCCACGACTTATCTCGTTGAGTATAAATAGATTATGACGTCACAGGTAGACTTGATAATTCGATGCGTGTAGTACTACGTCCATATGATATCAATTTGAACAATTTTGGACCTTATACCTATGAATTTAGAGTCTAGGGCTATAAAGATATGAATGGCATTGAGTTAAAATGTCGCGAGATAAAATTGAAGGTTACTGTCTATCTTTAGTTAGTTGTTAATTTACTTGACTTAACTATTTAGTAGTTACTTTCTTGTAATTTCTTCTAAATAACACTACTACCGGTAAAGGCGTGTGTATTATAATTTTAATTTATAGCTCTACATTCTAAACTAGCGGACCCTCCACTATAACCGAACAATATTAAGTTAAAATATTTTCTGTACATTAGTAAATTTTACAGACAATGATTTTGTGAATCTAGTATCTTTTTTTTTTTTTTTTTTTATTCTTTATTTAGTTTAGGGACTTTTATATAAAATACATGACAGTCCCATCGTACCTTATTACAATGTGATACACAAACAAACTTAACTTATTCAGCCTTAAAACGAAGATGTACAAATCTAAATAACATTTCAGCAGCATCAGACATTGGTGAAGATAAAATTTCGTGAAAACAACCTACATTGTTTTTAAGTATGCCTAGATTATTTACTAATATTTCTCTTTCTATTTCAAATCGCACACATTCCGTCAGTAAATGCACAGTATCTTCTACTATGCCACATGTTTCACAGTTCGGCGAGGTGAGCTTTTTCATAAGAAAGGCAAAGTTATTTAGAGGCAAGTGTCCAGATCGCACTCTCATAGCTACCACTAACAACTGTCTACTTAGTTTAGCACTGGCAAACCATGGTATACGAGGAGGCTCAGCAACTATTGTTTTGTACCAGATACCCTTATTTCTAGATCTCAAATCGAAATATTCCATCCAACTTTGACGACATTTTTCTCTATATTTAGGTAGGTATTCTGAAAAGTTAGGTTTTATATCTATATATTCTCCTTCCAATATTCCTTTTCTAGCAAGATTATCAACCTCCTCGTTACCATGTAAGCCAATATGTGCGGGAACCCATTGCAATTTCAGATCTACACCGTTAAACGATAAAGTATCAATATCAGAAATAATATTATAAGCTATCGTTGCACCTCTGTGCCCAGAGGCGCAACGAGCTATATGCTGCAGCGCACTTTTGCTGTCTGAGCATATTAATATTTTTCTCTCACCTAGATTTTTTGCATATGTTATAGCTTCTGAAATTGCAATGAGCTCCAACGACATAATACATAAATTAGCACTTATTTTAAAACATTTGCTTTCTTGTGGTTTAAGCGGATCATAATAGGCAGCACCTCTTCCATTGACAGTTTTAGACCCATCGGTAAAAATAAAATGATATTCACAATATTTCTGACGTAACTCTGAAACAGTACTGTAATACATGTAGTTAGGTTCACAAGCGCTTTTAGGTACTTTAATTGCATCTAAATTTAAGACTATACAATCCTTAACATTGATACTGGAAACCCATATTCTCAAATTATACATTTCTAAAGTACTTTTTTCCTCTATGTTTTCGTTAAATACTTCTTTATATGTATGTATTAATAGTGGCATCTCTTTATTTAACCAATATCTCTGATGTGCCAAACTGTTAAGTTCAGCCAATAATTTATTTGTAATATTATTTGACATAGAACGAGATTTCAAACAAAACTTATACGCTAGCCATTGTCTTCGTAAATGCAATGGAGGAACACAGAGCTCGGTTTCCATGACGTGGATTGGAGTGCTTCTAATAAATCCACCCACCACTCTTAATGCCTGATTCTGTACTTTATCTATTTTATATTTATGAATTTTAGCACTATTGTTATAAAAGAACGAGCCATAGTCTAACCTACTTCTGATAATAGCTAAATAAATCCTTCTAAGATGGTTCTGGTGGACACCCCAAGAAGAATTAGCGAGAACTTTGAGCAAATTGAGGTATTTTAACGCCTTTTCAACGGTCTCATTAATATGTTTACTCCAGCGTAAAGACCTATCCAGCCAAATTCCTAAATATTTATATGTTTCTACACGCCCAAGAGGATTATTGTCAACTACTAAATTTATTTGTTTCTGAATTCGACCTGTATCAAATATGCAGTATTTTGATTTCTGTGAAGATATGTCCAGACCTAACTCTACCAATAAATTTCTAAAAACATTTAAAGAATTTTGAATTTTCTGTGTACTCTCCAGAATGTCCAGACCTGTAGTATAAAGCACAAAATCATCTGCATATTGACAAACATATATACTTGAGCTAATATCTCGACAAATTTTGAAAGTAGCAATGTTAAAAAGTAAAGGTGACAAAGGGTCACCTTGGGCTAAGCCATTGCTCGCAACTCTAACTATCGCTTTCTCTCCTATATCACGCGCGATTTCCAGACGTCTTTCACTGAGAAAATTCCATAAATACCGACAGATACTTCTACCTATGTTCAAGTTGTCTAGAATAATAAGCATCTTATTTGTCTGAATATTATTGTACGCGCTTTCAACATCCAAAAAGCAAGCAAGTGTCGGTGTCTTTTTTGTAAAACCAATTTGAATTTGCGTCACCAAACGAGCTAGACAGTCTAGGCAGGATTGACCCCGCCGAAAGCCAGTCGTAAACGGAGATAAAAGCTCATTTCTTTCTATAAACCATTCAATTCTTTTCTCTATCATTGAATGAAATATTTTACAAACACAGGACATCAAAGAAATAGGTCTAAGCTTACCATCGTTGCCTGGCTTTGGGATGGGTACAATTTTAACACTACGCCATTGTGACGGGACGGAACCGGAACTGAGTATAAGGTTATATAGTCGTAGTAAATATAATTCTGCGGCCTCAGGTAAATGTGAAAGCATAGAATAAGATATCATATCTTCACCTGGGCTTGTGTCTTTACTTTTGAAACATTCACGCATTTCATTCAAACTAAAATCTGATTCTAGCAATACGTTAGCAGATAAAAAGGATGGTGGTTCAGATGTAACGAAATCAGGTGTGAGACTGTGCAATAACTCTGTTTTAGCTTCCGGTGGTATATATGCTTTAGATCTGTTAAACCCCTTCACCCATCGCATCTTATTCCATACCTCAGACACGGACATTGAGTGATCAATAGTCGAACAAAATGATTGCCAAGCATTCAGTTTGGCTTTAGATATAGCCCGTTTTGCATTTAAGATTTTCTCTTTTAAAATAATTAAATTATTGGGAGTAGGATTTTTCCGAAATTTAGCCAGAGCCAGTCTTCGTTCGCTAACTAATTTTGAGATGACTTGAGTCCAATAACTTTTTGGTCTAAAATTACTGTTTGGATTGTGACATGTTCTCTTTATGGGTATACTTTTGTCAGCGGCAATATTTATTCGATGAATAAAATTATCATACATGGGTTGTACATGTGTTATTTCTATTGGGAAACATAGGTGATTAGTTAAATATGTTCTATAAGAATTCCAGTCCGCTAATTTGTAATGACGAATTTTAGAAATATGCACATAGTCTTGATAACTCATTTGAATTTTAATAAATAAATGATCACTGCCCAAGCTCTCATTAGTTACTGACCATTCAAAGTTAATTGCAATATCAGCTGATGTGAATGTAATGTCTGGAGATGATTTTTGGAGACAGTTATTGACTAGTTTAATTCTCGTAGGATCTCCATTATTTAAAGAAATAAACCCATACTCTAAAGCTGATTCATAAATCTGTTTGCCTCTATTATCATTCTTGTAAGACCAGTTACTGTGGTGAGCATTAAAATCTCCTACTATCATACATTTTTTCCCAAATTTCGAAAAAATTGTATCCCAATCCGTTTGCAAAGTACGAACCGAGCTTGGGCAGTAAACCAGTATTATGTGCTCAATAATACCGCA
Source organism: Anticarsia gemmatalis (assembly GCF_050436995.1). Taxonomy (NCBI): domain Eukaryota; kingdom Metazoa; phylum Arthropoda; class Insecta; order Lepidoptera; family Erebidae; genus Anticarsia; species Anticarsia gemmatalis. The sequence continues at coordinate 8,517,255 of NC_134767.1, read as the reverse complement.
ATTGATAAGCTTAATACATATAATTTCGATTCCAGAATTATTTGTACTCACCGGTATTTTCTGGGACTTAACTGACTTATGAATTATCACAGCAATACCTCCATAGGAATCATCTCTGTCTTGTCTGTATACATCATATCCATGAATTTTACAAGACACACTATAGTCTAACCACGTTTCACTAACTAGAGCAATGTGTATACGTTCCTGTGATAACAACAGCTTAAATTCCTCCAGTTTAGGTCTCAAGCTCTGTGCATTCCATTGCATAAAATTCAACACAAAATCCTTATTATTAGCCATAACTAAATACATTCATAATTTTGCCCACGAAGTCCAGATCTTTAATTAAGCTAGTCACAAACACTATTAACTCTTCAAAAATACATCTACATATGCCTTTAGCTATGTCTTCAAAATTTGTTTTGGTCATACAAATATTTTTTAACTTTTCTAGTAGATACTTGTAGTCTCTAGTAGTCGATTTAGAACCACGAGTATTTTCAGTTCCATCATTTTGTTCAGGCATATTTTCGGTGGTAGAAAACAATAAAACATCTTCCGTTCGCTCGCAAGTTTTTTGAGTTGTATTTGCAGACTGTCTCTTCATCGATTTACTTCTCAAAATTGGAGACGCGGCAGAAAATGTAGTATTATCTTTTTGAGCATTGTCATCAACTTGTTCGTAGTTTAAAGTATCCTTGGCTACATAAGTATTAGTTAATACTACATCTCTGTAAGTTTTGGCGCTTTTGACAGGTCCATTTTCTGAATATGCTGACTTTTCTATGGCCGTAGTAGTTTTAAGGTTCTCGGACTTCTCTACAGGCTTCTCAGGGCTCGATTCGTTATAATGAGTTAAATACACTTCGAGAGCTTGTTTATATGTGCAATTCAGCTCAGACATTATATTCCTAATCTGTTTTTCTTTTAAAAATGTTGGACATTTGCTCTTGTCTAGCGCCATATGATTTCCTTTACAATTTATACACTTAAATATTTTAGTTTCACAATTAGGGTGACTATCAGAGCATTTTGGACAGATAATTTTCTTTATTGGACATGTTCGGCTTAAGTGTCCAAACTTCCAACATTTGGAACATTGTGAGACTGGAAATATGTATGGCTCAACTTTAAACCTATACCCGTATCCAGAAATATACGGGGGTAAAGTTGAACCTTTAAAGGCTACGCGAATAGTCTCGCTGTCAACCCATTCACCGGTTTCAGTTTGCCTCTTTAATCTTTTTATGGATATAATATCACAGTCACATTGCAAGTTGTCTCTAATTTCTTCCTCATTCATGTCCAAGTCCACATATCTGACTATACCGTATGATATTGTGACTTCATCAATTAATCGACAATTATAGTTTAAGTTTCTAAAACATTCAGAATTTATTAACTTTTCTGCCTCCTGTTTATTCTCAAAATATATATAGATTTTGTAGGGATTTTTGTAGTTAATTTTTTGGATATTCAGAATATCTTGTGATCTAAGTAATTTAGCCATACCAAATTGTTTTGGCAAAACCTCAATTCCTGTTACACAAACTATATATGTGGGTACAGACTTCGGGTCAACAGGGCTCATTGCGTTCTTGATGATATTATAAGTATTAGTAGTTAAATCAGTAGAAATCTTCGATTTTTTATTCTTCTTCTTGAAAGTAATAAACTCATCCTCCTCTATAATTTCTTCAGAATCTTTTTCCTCACTGTCCTGTCTAGGTCTCTTCTCTGGCCCTAATAAATTTTCTTCCTTCCTTTTCTCCAATAACTGCACTCGACTTCTCTCAATACACTCTTCAACTTGTTGCTCACTCATCATAGTCTCAGATATATCTTCATCACTCGTAATACTGTCAGAGTCATTTAAAATTACATCCATCAGGTAATATAAATAAACATTACACGATAATAATAATGTAGGGTATTCAAATCTAGTATCTTATTAAAGGCTATTTATCAAACAATACAACTAACAAAATCCCTATTTTACACGCAAACTATTGAAATATAATCTGCTTCTGACGAATATACTCATTTTAAAATGTTTATTCCTATTGAGGGATCTCTGTTTCAGAGCCTTTCTTTCTTATAAAAACTTAATCAATTTTATTAAATTTAGTAGCTTTATAGATTTTACAGTTGGGGAATAGCAAGGGGTGACTTTGTATTATAAAGTTAAGGCATAATTTTATAATTTTTTAGGTGTTCGTATTATATTTAAGAAAACGTTTTATTTTCTTACTTTCAATAGATCTACGTGTCTTTGTACTTCTTGGTATATAACCAGTGTAACCGTTTATATTTATCTCCACTGATTCGACAGGTATTACATATTTGTTATCCATTGCTACTTTTGTTCGGTTAGTTTTTATTGATTCTGAACCAAGTGAGCCTTGTATGTGTTTTGTGTTTTGAGAATCGTGTGTTGATGTTCCATCTGGAACAAGAAAATTAGACCTTAAAGATAACTTTTGCAAAATAATATTACCAATGTTTAAGAGAACTTAGCTGATATAATATGAATGACATACAAAAAACTTAGGCCCATAGCAATGTTTGTGGGTTGCTAAAAATGAAATGGCTCTTGCGATTGAGAAATTTGCGATATAAAAAAACCCTCATGATTTAAAATCATCTTTGTTAGATAAGACTAAATGATAAGAATATTTTGCGGGAAAAATTTGGAATCAAACCTGCATTACCCTGGACTTCTGTGAAAGGATACAGCTTACTCTAGCACTACTACACAACCAGATCCGAAACAACTATTAGTTCATTGCCCGAATTTTTGGCTCGTACTGAATCCAACCTACGTCCTTTATCCACTTTAACCACTACACCATAGACTAAACATATGCATCACATTTAATACATCAACCGGAAACCAAACTACACGATACGCATCGATATTTGAACCTATGTGGATAAATTCACCTTTCTAATGCACCCAGCGTGTTGGTTATCGATCAGAGCCCTCTATCAAACTAATAATGCAACTATGTCGACTTATTGTATGCTGAACACGGTTTTAAATGGTATTTTGGTTATTAGGGTACATCCGGAAGGCTAAAACTATGTAACGCTGGACTATACTATGTAACTATAGCTAAGGCTGGACTTTACTTTCTGTAAAGAATTGTTTAAAAAACATGCATGCTTCTTGAAATATTTTTTGGTTGAAATATGATTCGAGATGAAAAATATGAATGAATTTAAGTCTTAGGAAGCCTGAAACTTCTTTTCAGTGATAGGCAGGCTTAAAGCTTTTACATTTTTAATCCTTGAATGCTTTTGGTTAAATAAGTACTTACCTATAATAAAAATATACTTAAACTATTTCTGTTTCATAGACGGACAAGGGTCACCTTTGAGAGGTTCTCTGGGGAGGTGTATACCGAGAGAGATGTATGTATACCTTTTTTTTTCGTCAGGAAAATGCATTACTGCATGTCCCGCTCCAGGGAGGTAGCGGGGGTCTGTGGGGCTCTCCCGCCGGCTAGGCGTTCCGGATGTATGTATACCTAGTTAACCGAGTTTTCTTTCGTGTCAGATCCATGAGATTTTTTTCAGTGCAGAATGTGCTTTAATTTTATTCCATAGATTTAAACTCGTCGTCGTAGTAAAATCGTTAAACTAACATAGAGGTGATAATACGTAGAATTAACGGGTAAATACTTAATAAGAGCGGTAGAAAACTTGAAAGCCTGGCGTAGACGGCAGAAAGTTAAAGTGCTACAGAGAATAGGATTTGAAAAATTATGATGATGAATGAAGCTTAAATAATTAACGATTTTTAAACTCTCGCGGCATGTCCACATCACATTAGGATGATCATGGTCGATACAATTCGATCGAAACGTCGGGTAAACTAATCACGTATCATAATCTTTAATTGCCTTTAAGACCCATTATAATATGCTGTGAATGTAACTCACCACTATTAGGAAGTAAGACTCCCACAAATATAACAATAAAAAAGCCGTACACTTCCATTTCGTACAATTGACTGAAAACAAACAATTTGTTCATTTATATAGTATTATATTGTGAGATGACGCAATGGAGCCTGCACTAAATTCTTATGGTGATACCCCTATGAGCGCGTGAGGTACGAGCTGTTACGTCGTGATTACGCATTGTTTTACAGAGTGTTGACATATTAATCTCTTGTTAATTATGTTGTTCTGTTTATCTGTGGTTTAGGTATGAAAAACTGTCGTCAATCTATCGAAACTTATATGATTATAGGGCATGGAACACTATTTAAAATGCTTTAATAGCAAATCCGGGCCACGGTCGAATAGGTTCCGCGGAAATAAAGATACAGTATTGCCTGAAAACTTCACAGATGAATTTATTTATAAAATAACAATAGTAGTGTACAATACTAGCGAGTGCGACTGTCTCACACGAGCCCAGGTAGGAACAAAAGATAGATCAAAAGAGTTTTTGGCTAGCACATGACCACATAAAGATGTCCTTGCAGTGATCGACAGTCTTAACATTAAAATCTCCCCGAAATGAATATAATATCGAGTGTGCTGTTTTTAGCGCGTATTGATAAAAACGGTAATCCCGAGTTTCCTAAGCATTTATCTTGCCTTGTGTTTAACAAAAAGACAACTCCTGTAGGTACTAAGAATTGTTCTTCCTTTGCGGAGACTTTTACAAACATACAAACAAGAGGCACAAATAATAGTAGACCCGAAACACTTATTTGTGGATCGCACAAATATTTGATTCTTGTGGGAGATGAATCTACGGCCTGCCGTCGCACTGTTACTAGCGCGGTGCAGTGGTTAAAACCATCGCAATAACACAATAACATTAATCAAAATGATAACCGTGGACTGAAAAAGCTTTAAAAAGTTTGGGTTCTAAAAATTCATGATAATTTCGAAGAAAAGTCAATTAGAAAATAAATCAGCCTGTAGTAAAACGATGACAATTTCAAGGCATGGTCGTCGTAGTATATTTATTGTTAACCCACGTCATTCCGGGAAGGTCTACATATTTATCTTGCGATAGGTCAGCGTGTTGCACGTGGTAGATAACAGAGGAAAGTATATAAGGTTATATACTCGGAACTATACAGGGTTGCTTTCTCAGAACTTAGACTTACTATAATTACGTACATAGGTACATAACATTATAATAACCCTGTTATACCTGGAAGTGTTGGCAGAAGAATATGGAATAGACACACGCGGGCTAGCTAGTTATTTCTAATTAGCTGACCCGCGCAACTTCGCTTACGTCACATAAGAGAGAATGGGTCTCTGGGATTTTACCCGTTTTTGTAACATTTTTAATTGCTTCTCTGCTCCTATTTGTCGTAGCGTGATGATGTATAGCCTTTAGCCTTCTTCGATTAATGGACTACCTACTACTGACATAATTTTTCAAATCGGACCAGTAGTTCCTGAGATTAGCGCGTTTAAACAAACAAACAAACAAACAAACAAACTCTTCAGCTTTATAATATTAGTAAGTATAGATACACACATAACTTCGAAAAGTCATTGGTGTGTTGCCTCTTATAACATAGGATAACCTAGCTTTGTTCATGGTGAAACGTGGGTGTATTTCATACACCTCTGCCTACACTATCGGGTATATAAAGCGTGTTATTATGTACTAGCTGACCCGCGCAACTTCCCATAGCCTATAGCCATGCTCGATAAATGGGCCATCTAACACTGACATAATTTTTCAAATCGGACCAGTAGTTCCGGAGATTAGCGCGTTCAAACAAACAAACAATCTCTTCAGCTATATAATATTAGTATAGATACACACATAACTTCGAAAAGTCATTGGTGTGTTGCCTCTTATTACATAGGATTACTAAAACATTGTTTATAGTGAAACGCAGGTGTATTTTCATACACCTCTGCCTAGACTATCGGGTATATAAAGCGTGTTATTATGTACATAGTATTACAATTTGCACACACTATACAGTATATACAGGATGTAGATGATTTGTGTCGGCATGAGTATCGCTTATTGCTTGCGCGTGCGACGCGTTTGATGAGACGTTGGCACTGAATACCAAGTGAGGAGTTCGGATGTAAGAAAATGTGTTGGGTTTTATGAAGAAAGTTAAGTAAATAATGTGAAAACTAAGGTGGTTCACTGCCTATGTTTGTTTTGAAGGCAACTGCTTATTAAAAATGTTTTGCTCGGGCAGGAGACAAAATTATGTTTTCTAATTAAGAATTCTGTATAAGTGTCTGATATCAACATCAATATGGTTAGTGGTCGGCCTAGTGACAAATTTGTTCAAGCCGCCCGAAATGGAATTTGATGCATGTCTGTCACTCAGTAACGCTAAAACTACTGACCCGATTTTGATGAAATTTGGTCCACAGATAGTTTATAACCTGTATTAACACATAGGTTTACTCTCTACTCCTGGATTTTTTTTTCGAAATTATTTCCTAAGCCTTGTCCAAAACTATTCGTTTATTAATTTTTTATGACACCTCCTCCAAAACTATTCACTTATTAGTTTCTGTCTCGTCCACCAGATGGCGCCGGCGCATACGTCTGATTGTTTCTGTCGACAGTCGAATATGAATGCGACAATTACCGCATGCCGCGTGCCGACACGCGCGGTGTACAATCGACATAATGATGGAGTGACACATTTGTATCATTATCTTAGAGAATTGACATCTTACATTATCCTTTATCCTACCTACTAAATGTGTAAGTTTCTAAGAATACATGTATATATGCATGTCTATCACTCAATTATCCCAAAACTACTGACCCTATTTAAATTAAATTTGGTCCACGTTTAGTTTATAACCTGTATTAACATATAGGATACTCTTTACTCCTGGAAAATTTTGGTATTTATTTTATGACACCTGCAAAACTATTCGCTCATTAGTTTCTGTCTCGTCCACTAGATAGCGCCGGCGCATACGTCTGATTGTTTCTGTCGACAGTCGAATATGAATGCGACAATTACCGCATGCCGCATGCCGACACGCGCGCGGTGTACAATCGACATAATGATGGAGTGACACATTTGTATCATTATCTTAGAGAATTGACATCTTACATTATCCTTTATCCTACCTACTAAATGTGTAAGTTTCTAAGAATACATGTATATATGCATGTCTATCACTCAATTATCCCAAAACTACTGACCCTATTTAAATTAAATTTGGTCCACGTTTAGTTTATAACCTGTATTAACATATAGGATACTCTTTACTCCTGGAAAATTTTGGTATTTATTTTATGACACCTGCAAAACTATTCGCTCATTAGTTTCTGTCTCGTCCACTAGATAGCGCCGGCGCATACGTCTGATTGTTCCTGTCGACAGTCGAATATGAATGCGACAATTACCGCATGCGGCATGCCGACACGCGCGCGGTGTACGATCGACATAATGATGGAGTGACACATTTGTATCATTATCTTAGAGAATGGTATGTTTGCGAGTATTGCGAGAATTGTTTAATGCTATCGAAAAATACGTCTAGAATTGGCATGTTTTCAAAGTAACAAAACAGAAAAGGAGATCATCCAGGCTCCATACATTTTTGGGCCTTTTTTCAAAGTGCCGGCCAACAAAAAGAAGTGGCATGTATCAATAGAGCTAGCCATTTGAAGCAATAGTTAGTATGGCACGAAACCGGTAGGATCGCTTTGAACCGAGTTATACGGGTTTGAAGATTCATAATATTCAAACATTTATTAATTTCTGAAAGTGATGTGTAACATAATATAATTATTGATTTTGCTAGAATTAACTATCTAAAGCAAATGACCACTCTGAAGTTGATTTAAGGTCGTAAGCCCACGTATCAACTCGGAAACGGGTCGTCACCGTATCAACTCGAGATCATCATTTGTATATAATTCCCTACTGTAACACACTTATCGGAATCGTTATGTGATTGCCCCGGCTCACGACCATGGGAGTGGTTCGTATGCACATTATGCATACACCAGCACCCAGGGTAGAGTGCGGGGCTATGTGCAAATTCCGATAGAATTGTGGGCATACCTTCTAAACCGCAACATGTGTCCTCATAACAAGGGCCCTCATCACAAATCGTGCCCGAAGCACAAAATATTGTTCCACATGCCGATGAGTCGGACATAACAACCCAACGGCAACACTCTAGATGACCTCTTACCTAGACGATGGTTTGTTAGTTGCACACAACCGAGGGTGCGACACGCGCGCGGTGTACAATCGACATAATGATGGAGTGACACATTTGTATCATTATCTTAGAGAATTGTATGTTTGCAAATAATGCGAGAATTATGTGCTATCGAAATGTATGTTCTAGTAAGATGATTGGGATGTTTTAAGGTAACAAAACAGGAATTTGAATTAGTCGAATAATAAAAAAATATTAAACATGGTTTGCATCAAAAACCAATAAAAAATGTTCAGGTTACGAAGTGAGATGACTTGACGACCGTACCGATTATTACGTACTGTAAAAAGGTGTTAGTTTCGTTAGTCTGTCGGCTAATGTACATATTTTAAATACAACGAGATGCCAAGTTTTTTTTTCTTATTTTTTTTTCTTAAAGACGAGAATCAGATATTTTATATATCTCAATACTGCCGGCTTACATAATAATATGCATTACAATTGTAAGCCGATTCTAATCGGCTTACATGATTAAAAATGATCAATTCTTAGTACGAGAGCTGTATAAAACAAACATTTCAAGAATAAAAACTGCAATACAAAACTATAGCAAAAGAACTATCGTAATCAAAGATATACTAGCAAATAAATCGATACCTTCTCAACGTACTCATAATAAAGGCATAACAATCGTATAACCATAGTACAGAATAATAAACAGTAAGTCAAGTACGAGATGTATCTGCGATAACTTTCATATTTGAGTACCAAGTAACCTAAGCATGCGAAAGTTTCTTACTATTTCAGATGCTTGGGGGTGGATTTTTGAAAAAAGTACTATCCTGTTTTTGCTATCGAGTTTTCAACTAGGTCCATGCAAAAATTCCATCAAAAGCGCAAGGAACTGACTGACAGACTATCATAATTATACTTATTCTAATATGATAATATGTTTATCGGCCTGATACACTTTCACTGCCAAATAGCTGTACCATTTTGATAAAAACTAACAAAAAGTAGTTAGAAGACAGAGGATAACATAGCCAAAAATTTTAAATATAATATATAATAAATTATTTGTCGCCGGACGTTTCGATCGAATTGCATCGACCGTGGTCTCAGCCTAACGGGGTGTCAACCGTGACCGTGACGTCATTCCGTTCATAACCTGTTAGCAATTAACTTTGTATTATTTGTATAAACTGCAATTGTATTAAGTATATTCATTGTTTGCATGTAACCATAATAAAGACATCTCAATCGTATAGCCACAGCATAGAATATTAAGCAGTACGTCAACTGGGATACGTCTCGACGATTATTTCAGTTACTTTATTATCACTTGTAGATGTTTGACCGATCTATTGCTACGATTTAAAGTACTCTGTCTCTCTAAATATAAAGGTTTATTAGGAGTCTAGAAGTCTATATTTTTCTAAAGATTATTGGTAAGGTGGGTGGTTCATTGTTTCTTTCTGTTCAAATGTATTTATTTTTATGTTTTTTGTAGTTGGTACAAAGTATACATCTATACATATTTACTTCCCAATATTTTTCGCCTTTTATATAATCATAAGAGAAGTAAATGACTTATGTCTGGATACAAGATGTATGGATGTGAATGAAGCAAAGGAAGTTTGAAAGAATTGTACTAAGTGGCGTCCTTTGAGCTCTGCCTACCCCTTTGGCAAGAATGCCCAATTTTTGGGTATGTATGCAAATTAAAAAAATACCATAGGTAATTATGCTTTTGCGAAAACTTAATTGCTTTTCTTGCCATGCAATCTAGAGACTTTGTTATTTTTAACTATATTTTACAGATTCTACGACAAGTTAGGTAGTAAAAATATATTTTGCAAAAAATACTTTTGTATTACTGCCTACTTTACAATGACATTAAAGGATAATATTTATGATTGCGCTATTAAAACTAAAGGGGCGTGTCCACTAAATCGTGTTCCTAACAGGACGAGTAGATTTTACTAGTAAACAAACGATTATAAGCTCTATATTGTGTGGGATAGGGTTGGTTTTGTATTGTATGGTGTAAATGAAGATTGTCGGAGATGCAATAAGCAGTGTTTTGATAAGGAATGCGAGATACAAACAAAGGTAATAAATGTTTTTAAGGTAGTGGTGGAAGATTCAGACTATTGCAAAATATTTCCAAGCTGTAGCGTGTTCAAATTTAAGACTTTTGATTGAACTATAGTGCACCAACTTAGAAGAGATTAATGAATTGATGGGACTATAGTCCAACAAGTTAGAAGAGATAAGAAAACCTTATATGCAAGATTCGCCATTGGCGGAGGGTATACAAAATTCTAGAGAATTAATTAATTTATTTAGTTATTGCTAAGTTCTTAACCTACCCTTAACTACTACACGTATCCTACAACTTAGGATTTAACTGTCTTTTATTTTCGTACCTTTTGCCTTGCATTATATTCCCGCGTTGTGTTTCAAACGAAATTTTGAAAAAAAAAAGAGTTTTAGTTGAAAACTCACGAAACCGATGAAATATTTTGTTACATTAGTTTATTATTAAATTTTGAAAACGAAACAAAGGTTAGTATACATTTAAATTACTTCTAAGAGAAGGACATTAATTAATTCAGTTTATATTTTACTGAATCTATCTTGCTATCCCTACCTGCAATCATCGTTAAAGGCAGTAAGTAAAGCTGGCATGTACCAATATTTTATACAGCATGATGTATGACACTTGTGTGAACGTGTATAGTCCAACAACTTAATAGAGAGTCTTGTATGCCAAATTTCAGCCCGATCCGTCCAGTGGTTTGGGCTGTGCGTTGATAGATCACTATGTTAGTCAGTCAGTCATCTTTGAGTTTTATATATTTGGATAAAACTGGTTCCTTTTCCCTTTTTTTTCTTAATGTCGTCCTGACCGACTTCGGTTACGGCGGCCAGTTTCATTGAAACCAGACAACTGTGCAGGACTTTGTTTAAAGTGGCCAAGTGTGTGTACAATACACAAGTACATTCTCTGATCCTTTACTCTCATAGTCTGGTGGGACGGCTAAACAATAAAGTTACAATGCTATAAATACCACTTAGAGGGAAAGGGAAGAGGGGGTAAAAAACATAACCCCGCTTAATTGTAATCTACCTAAATCGTGCGAGTAAAGACTCTCCACTAAGTTGTCGGACTATATGAATGATGTATGAATATGTATGAGTGTATGAAATACGTCTGTATGTTAACGAGTTAATTAATACAACGTATTGAGTTTATTTGATTAGTTACTTGTTTATACGGTTGTTGATTTATTGAAGTACTAAATATAACTTTTGGAAATTGTCCTTTTTGGTACAAATACATTCTTGCGACTTGACCATTTACATTTTCTTGCTTCTGTTGTTTAAGCTGTAGTTCGTGTTTAATGATTATCAGGTCTCGGGTTCGATTCCAAGTTCGGGTAATGTGCTAGTGAGTTTTCTAACACCTGTTTCTAAGACCTTCTGTGTTAAATTATGTAATAAAATTTTTGTAATGGTGGTATGTTGGTATTGTAAAAACATAGGCAGTCTAAAAGTTTTCATCCTTTCCCACTGCTGGAAAAGCTTCTCGGAATAAGAGACAGCTGCCCCTTAGGTGCACTACACTGGGTGTAGGGACTAAAATACCATTTCGTGTCTCAATTATTTTCTTTGCCAAACCAATTGCAAACTGGGCAAATGCGGGTTGGGAATGTCTTATAATAAAATAAAAACAAAATTAACCCATTTATGTCCCACTGCTGGGTAAGGGTCTCCCCCGTAATGAGGTACAGTTTAGGCTTTGAATTCACCACTCTGAGCAACTGACTTTTATAATAACTGTAAGTAATTTATGTAAGTTAAGAAAAACAACTTTAAATACAAAAGCATTATTATGCATAATACACATTTGTACTCATTACTGTACATATAACGGTTCCTCATTATCTTTAACAAAATTAACTGCAACAAAATCCTTTCCGAAAAATGCATTTTTAACACAAAAACAATGTTGAAAGTACAGACATGTCAATCAACTCAAACCTCATCCGTTTGGACGAAACAAAAACGACTGTTGTATAACGCCGGCTCTATATATTGGTCCCAATGCTCGTACCAACATTGAACTGTACCTCGATTCTCTACCACTATCGACTACCGACAACCGGCTAGCTATCGACATTTGACATTTAGAATGTACTGCCAAAATGTTTCCTACGACACCCGTCAGAGGCGCTGATCAGATTTTTATACACTCGATGACAGTTCGGTTGTCGTTAGTCGATAGTAGAAGAGAATCGAGGCACTGTAGTTCAATACTCCATTACTATCGACTACCGAGAACTGGGTTGTCATCGAGAAATTTTGTATGAAAATCTGATCAGCGCCTCTGACGGGCGTCGTAGTAACTATTTTGGCAGTACATTCTAGATGTCAAAATTTCGATGCTCGATTATAACGACTGTACAGAATCGCGCTACTGCAAACTCGGTGAGGCGTACACACGTTGGCTAATAAACTAGTTCTGTCCCATCAGATCGCCGAGCGGCCAACTACCAACGCTCGCCCCAACGTTGGGGCAATGCCATTTTCTAGATCCACACGTTGGACGAATAGCGTTGGCCGTATTGGGGCCAACTTGTGGAGCCGTCGTTACAAAAACACATGTTTTCAGTAAAAACATGAACATTTAAAACATTTACAAGCTAATTTTACATGAACAAAAACATTGTATTGTGTTACTAAAAGGCGTGGTGTTAGTGACACGTTAATTACTTTACACGCTTAGTTTAACTCGTGGCTAAGTAACAATAACCGCAGGTTAAGCTACGCTTGGCAAATTTGGTCCATGGATGGGTGACAATATTGAACTGTGTCTTATGCTCTAAGATAGACTGCCTCTGTGGCGCGGTGAGAAGTATGAGATTCTCTAAATTTCGAGTTCGAATCCCGGGTTGGGTCATAGATTTATTCCTATGTTTTTTTTATCAAGAATTGCCCGGAGTTAGAAAGTTGAGGTGAAGACCTCGTGCCTCGGGGAGCAGGGAAAACTGTTGGTGCTGTGCCTGACTTCTTACTGGACATGTTGGTTTAGCCGTCTCACCTGGCTATGAGAGTGAAAGAATAGATAATATTTAAGTGTAGTGTTACTTATTCTGTGGTAGTGTGCACAACTTGGACACTATCAACGAACTCCTCTACCGTTATTCGGTCTGAGAGACCAGTTTCACTGAAACTAGCTAACGGCTCGTTACTTTGTTTATAGGGCCAAAGTATACATCAGGCAACATCACATTTTATACCAGTGAGAGTGAGAGGTTAGATGCAGGACTGACGGCTTTACGTACTCTATGAGGCTTGGTGATGCATTATACCTACTCATGCTAAAACTATTAAAGTCAACTCGCTCGTCCTCGCTCATCTCACACTACGTCCCCACATTTATAAGTAAAAACAGGGCAATTTGCGTGCCAGTAACGTACAGTATCGTATTTCTTTTGATATTCAATATTAATTTATAATTGGTCTTTGTTCGTCAACTTATTTATAGAATTGTTTATTTGATACACAATTTATGTTTGGAGAAAGTTTGTTTTTGAAAGAAGAAAGACGTAGGTCGTTATATGATGCAGCAATCTTAAGACCCTTTTCCATTAAACGTACAATTTTGTAGACGACTGGAAACAAAAGAAGAAAGACACAAGTGCCCTTATGTAGAACCGATCTTAAGACCTTTTTCGATTGAAGGTATAGTTTTGTAGGTGACTAATCTAGAAGACAAGAATGTAGTAAGTGACTTTACGATGTTATTCTTTTATGCCTTTTTGGTATTGAAGGAGTTATGTTGACTACTGCACGGTGTCAAGTTGGCATAGTAAGATTATAATCTGATATTCATAAATTTAATTTGATGGATGATTTAGAAAGGTATCGTTAGTTTCTGTCTTTACATTGTTTACATTTAAACAAAGAATTGCTTAAGTCGAAAATTTAAAGAGAATGTGTAATTGTGTAGCAAAATGGTTTCGTTTACTTCAAAAATCTTATCGTAATCAATAAAACTACAAAAATAACGAATACTCTAATACTGCTTTTGTTTAGTTGTTATGTACCTTAATATTATTTCATACAGTTCAACGACTTATTAAAGCTTTGCAAGCAATGTTTAGCAGCTAGATGGTATATCAAATCAGATTACCTATAGAACATCAATGACCTGTAGTCTTATGCATTTGATGGTAGACTGTTTATTTCAGCTACTTACTTTTAGGACTTCACAGAATTGTTAGTTATAATCTAAATAAGTCAAGCTTAAATATGGTCACCCATCCAAAGAACAACCTCGGATAGCGTAGCTTAACCTCACAGATCGATACGCGCGGCTGTTCACTTAACCACGAGCTTCGAGATTCTAAAATCTACATCTGAAATACCCAAAATATTTTATAATAAAAAAATATTAAAATGTTAGATTATAAAGGGGCACGCGCCATTACCAGGTGTAAGGACCCCTAGGGTCTAACGGGACCCCTAAGTTAATCCCTATTGTGTCGTACGAAGGGCGATATAGCTGTTTGCTTAGTGACGCGAGGGATGCGCACGAGTGGTTAGAACGTTTGATTTATTATATTTTTAGTGGTTGTTTATTTGTTTTTTGATTTTGTGGTGAATATGTTTTACTTTCTATTTTTTCTTTCTGCTTTATTTGTATGTATTGCTAGCTTAGACCTCGGTTTATTGTTTTCAATAATTCAAATTTTGAGTCAAATAATCATTAATTCATAATTGTAATTTTTTGCGTTTTCTAATCAATGTAGAAAAAAATGGTCTGTCTCCTTTTATAAAAACTAGTTATTTAAATATGTATTATAATCGTGGAAAGCTTTATCATCAAAATTAAGGAAAACAAAAACGCTAACAATGCATGAAAGTTAAATTTTTTTTACAAAATAACTAAGCAACATTAAAAAAACAAGAAAAAAAATACTGATATACATTTACTACAAAATTAACACACAACCAAAAAATCCTTTATCGACAAAAATATTGTTATTACTATTTTCATTGCAAAAAAGCTGCTCAATTCCATACTTCGTTAACTAAGGGTTGATTGTTAAGGGCTGATCATAACTCAGGGGGTGTAATCACCCATGCTTGATGTGTTTAATTGTGACCTTATTTTAATTCAATTGATTATATTACGAGTGTAGATGTATGAGCCTGCGGGCTTATCACGTATCTCAGTTGACAGCTAGTATACGTCAAATCTATGATCACAATTCAGTACATTGCTGCTTTGATGTAAAGTATTAATCACTATAATCTAAGAGAGAAAACAATGGACAGCATAGTGGCTTTCAAATGGTTGTCAAGTGAGATACGTGATAGCCCCCCTGATCATTGAATTTGAAATTGTCGTTTGTTTTTGTGAATTATATACCTACGAATGGTTTAGAGTTAACGGACAATCGGTGAATTGGTTTAATGTGCAGTGATTACACACGGTGATTGAGTTGTGGGTTTGATTGTAAAAGTAGATGTGTGTTGTATTTGACTGTAGTGTGTATCTGAGATTTATAATATCCTTTTATTAAGTATTTTGAGAATTTTAATTTTAACGTAATATTTATCTTTAAATTTTTTAAAAACACAATGTCTTCTTCTTTGTGGGAAGTGACGAAGTAGTTATGTCATTTTTAATCTATACATATTAAAATACTTCTATTTTATATTACAAAATACGAAATATCGCTTTTATTCCAATCCCGCTAAATCAATTTGGATGAAATGACAGATTTTAATTACTTAGAGAAACACGTGAGATTAGTGCTTTTCCCAGTAAAAAATATTCTATGCAACTTCGTTGGGTTAAAGTTACGATCGCAGAAAATATACTCAAAAATATTTTTTCATTCACCATTCATCATGCAAGCTACTTACTAACCATAACTTAAGAATAGACCACAATTTATTTCTATTTTTTCTACCCCTATTCAAATATAAGGGTAGTTTCACAATAGGATTGTGAACTAATATTTGATCAACCCTCTCTATGAAGGGCTACTAATTGTTATTTTGTTATATTTAGCCTATTTTGTTCGCCTTTTCGTAATTATTATTCTTCTTCTTCTTCTTATCGTATGGTTAGTGGTCAACCTAGTGTCAAAGTTGTTCAAGCCGCCCGAAGGCCTTTGACATGGCTTAACGACTGTTATCTTTATCGACAACAACCGGGACCGACTTTTTACGTGCCCTCCGAAGCACGGAGACGCCCAGTTCAAATACCACTATGCGGTCACCCATCTATGGAATGACCGCGCCAACGGTTGCTTCACCCACAGATCGTTTACCGACCGGTGAGCGCAACTGGCTGTGGGCGCCTCGTAATTATTATTAAAGTAAGGATTAAATACGCAACGTATGACCCCTTTTAGAAAGTCAATGTGGCGTGATGCAATTGAATATTTTATAGGGTAGTTTATTACCTGAGGTTTTAAACTTTGCAGTTTGATATATCAATACACCTTTTTAAAATCAAAGTGGACAAGTTTATATGTTTGTTTGCGAAAATCTCAAAAACTACTGACCAGATTTTCATGCGATTTTCACTGTAACGGGAAATAAATATGATTGATAATGATCTTGAAAACAAACTACTGCGTTGAAATCAGGCTATGAGTGTAGGCAGAAAATTGACTGCCGAATTTAGAGCCTAACTAATGCATGATTACGTAAATTTTAATAAAATAAGAATATCTCTATTTTATCGTTTAGGGGTAGTTTAAGTAAATCAAGTAACTCATATTGTAAAATCACGAGTTTTCAACTATCTCTATCATCAAAATTAGATAGCTCTTTAGCCCTAGAAGCTTAAAAGACAAACAAACAGACTTTCACATTTATAATATTAATTATACATACAGTTGTAATCATCAAAAGGTCACCAATCCCAACCTTGACCGCGCCAACATTCCTTAACCTTCTACCAATTACTGCAGTCACTTGCCATTTGACGGCCCCTCGGAAGTGGACACCCAAATTCATGATCTACATATATCCCCGCCTCGGTGGTCGTAGGGGACTGTCATGATGATCGAAAGTGCAATAATACTGTATCGTTTATAATCATCAAGGACTTTTGGTTAGCTGGTGAACTTGGGAAGTAGGTTAGGGAATCATCTCTACGTGAATCATACCGCTAGCTTAAGTCTATGCTAATATTATAAAACTGAACAGCTTGTTTGTTTGTTTGAACGCGCTAATCTCAACTACTAGTACAAATTGAAAAATTATTTTACTCTTGGATAGTTTATTTATTGAGAAGGCTATAGGCTACATAATCATCAGCATCAGGCTATGACCAATAGGAGCAGAGTACCAGTAAAAAATGTTACAGAAACGGGGAAAAACATGACCCATTCTTTCTTATGTGACGGAAGCGAACTTTGCTTCCGTCACATAAGAAAGAATGGGTCTGCTAGTAACTAAATAAATATGTACTTATATACTTAAATAACGAAAGTGAGTGGTTTGGGTGGTTTTTAATGCTATTTTATCAATGTATACAAAACTCTTCCGTTACCAAGTGACTGACTGATGGACAACGCAGTCGAAACTACTAAGCATAGAAAGTAGAATAAAATTGGTTTGAAGATTCCTTAGGGAGTGTAGATAGGAGCACTAAGAAAGAGTTATTGGAAATCCCCTTGATACAAATCTTTATTTTTTATCGCTATCTTTGTTTTTTTTTAGGTTTTATCGCTTTTTGAGTATCTTAGACGCTAGGTAGACTTATAATCCTATGTATAACAACTGAAACTGGAGTTGTTCACTTCCCGCTGCACACTGTTTCTTTCAGTTGTCACAACACAATTATCTACTGAACAGTCTCGTTGGGTTAAATTTACGACTCACATTAGCGATAACTTTTTTCTGACTATCTAATCAGCTTGCACTGCTAACCCAGAGCCACTGTTTTTGCTTCAACTTTGTTCTTGGAACAGGCTAATATTAAATGATTTATGGGTACTACAGATATAGCTAACTAGAATTTGTAAAACTTTTGTGTATACAGCTGTTAATTTTCATAAAACTATAAAAGTTTTTTTTGACTGCAAATCAATGTCGCCTGAAATAGAATAGATTTGGCAGCATCGAGTAAAGATAATAATAATAATAAAATGCATTTAATACTAGATTGAAGATAGCTTCAATCTTGAAATAATATAAAAATATATTAGTTCCCAATGTTTATACATGCCTGACCACTATTTAAGATTCGATCACTATTCCAATCACCGTGATACAACTTTGCAGATCTGAGTAATTTTAAACAGTTCTAGTAAAAAATCAAAGTAAGCGACTTTAAAAAAATCAAAGTCTCTTCAGCAGTTTGGTGGGAATCTTTTCACAGGTGGGAAAGTAATAGGTTAAATTTATCTCTAAAAACGTCAAGCAAATATTTTCATAGCCAAGCCACTAATGGTCACCGCAAAAACGTTTGACGCAAAAATGACTTCATTTTAAGTACGTACGTCAATCTTCCATAACAAGTAAAACAAACAATAAAACATCTTGTGGGATTCACCAGTATCTATTCAAAAAGACTTCAAGATAAAAAATGTCCTATAATGGCACCTATGACGTCACTGTACACTAAATGGACGTTATTTATCAACATTTGTGGTGATTCTGAGTGATTTAAAAGCTTATTGTTTGTCAGTTATAGGAAGTCAATAGCCTAGCTCATTTTTCCTTATTACCTCTTGTAGTGAATTTTAGGGTCCTTTAATCTAAGGATTAAAACGGGGCCCTATTACTAAGACTTCAATGTCTATCCGTTACTAGGCTGTAATCACATGAAAATAAGTTGATTATATCAACTTTTAAATGCCGATTTTGACAACAAAATACAAGAATTAGATTATCTTATCTAGTTTTTAACTATGTACATGAAATCACGCTTTTTCCCAGTAGGGTTAGACAGATACTAAAGAACGCCACTTGGTACGATCCTTACAAACTCCCCTTGCCTCATTCACATCCATACATGTTGTCACATCCATACAGGGCCGCCGGTTACGAGTACTACACACCTGACCTTTTTGCAAGACAACACCGATATGATCTGTGTATGTTTTTCTATGATATAGATTAACCACTTTTCCTACATTCTATGATGTTATACTCTAATTACATATAACATTTTTCTGAAAAGTCAGTGCATCATTTTCTTCCGGTATGATTTGACCCATATACCGCGGGCACTGCGGCCTCCGACATAGTGTTGATACACACGGTATTAGCAATGTATATAAGTCTGAAGATATAAGTACAAAATTGGTAAATGAATTAAAAACAAAACACAAGTAAATGCATATTTTCGTTTTATGCTACAATTGGTTCTTTACGATGTGTGCAGAGAGAGATAATTAGAAAATATGTTTTTGGATAAACCCGTTTTACCAAGTAGCATATTATTTGTATTGTCGACGTCAGGTGGCTGGTTTAAAAACATGAGTCAATCACCAGCAAACATGCTGTGCCGATCGCATTTACCGTGGGATACGGACTAGCCTAAGAAGAAGGAGTTTGGTCAGCGAAGGAATTGAACCTGAGTCTTCGCAACCAGCAGTCACAAAGCCATTAGGACTACAGAAAAAAAATTATAAGTTGTAGTTTCGATATAAATTGCAGGAAACCGTACATTGTTCTCACGTGGTCAAAGGTTAGTTTACAATACTTTTGTAAACCATGATGACATAGGATGTTGGCGCACTGGTCTTCCGGGTGAGGAACGAGGATACGATAGTGACATAGTAGATGTACGATAATATAAACATTTGTCAGTGCGACAATGTTTTAGTGTGCAGTTTAAAAAAAAAAACGTATTTCAAAATGTAGAGTAAATATTTATTTACGGCCAGTTCTATTACATCACACATTGCTGCAGATAAGAAGGTGACAAGAAATGAAAACTGTGTTTAATACCTGTTTAAGTATCATCGAAATGGATTTAGCATAGAGACTCACTCGAACGAAGTACACACAAATTTGCAGCAAATATTTATGTACCCTATTTTACCAACTTTTGACATAGCTAAATGACTACTATCATAAACATCCACTATGAAAGATTTTGTTAAATCTTTTTGCTATTACACATTTTTCTTGCTAGGAAAATTTAACAACAGCTCTTAACTCAGCGGCGAAAATCGAACCTAAGACCTCGAGCAGTCGCATACAACCGCTGTACCATATAGACAGTAATTATTATGTACACTAATAACATGAAACATTAAAGTCGATAACACATTATGACATATTAAAACGTCTTTAACAGAGTCCTAATAGTTAACTCAATCAAAGTGATTGTGAGCGGCGCCGGAGCTTTTATCAGTCTGTCTCTCTTGAAGATTGGGAGACACAGCAGGGATTATCACATGTCATTAAAGGATTATCACTGTAGTTATTATTAGGATAGTTCATTAACTTTTTGATGGCATGATTTATATTGCAGTACGATTATACCTGTTACAGAGCATTCTTATAATTCATTATATAATTGCGGTGAAAATAAGTTGAATGTCAAAGCTTTTCATCAAATTTTGACGATAGTCTGCATAAATTGATAATTGAAATGACAAGATGGAGTATATTACTAGAGGGTTTTGGGATCTTAAGTCTTCTAGTTTCTGCAATTTTTTTTAAAAGTGTAGAATAGTAATACTGTTTTATTTGTTGTGAACAAATATGTAGATGTAAACAATGAGAAATAACGAGTACAGTCATCATCTAAACACTGATCAAAATCCATACTAATATTATAAATGCGAAAGTAACTCTGTCTGTCTGTTACTCAATCATGCCTTAACTACTGAACCAATTTGCATGTAATTTAGTATGGAGATATTTTGATACCCGAGAAAGGACATAGGCTACTTTTTACTCCTGGAAAATGACGCATTCCCATGGTAAAATTCAGATGGCGGACAAAGTCGCGTAAAAGATAAATAAATATAGAATACACGAGACTATCGGCACACATTTCTATGATGCAATTTATCTCTCGATCTATCTCCAGACGGTAACCCCACGTATATCCGTACAATCTATTGCTGAAAATCACATTAATCGAATATCAACTGTCGCTCTCATTCTAAGCGGAAGCCGAGGGAAAGTGGGCCGCGAATTTGTTTCCACTCATAATCCCACCGGTGGGACTCCCTCCCACAAATATAGACCATAACATATAAAGAATAAAGGTTAAATTCCTATGTGGTAGTATATCCGTGCTATATCAACCTGAAATGGATCAAATTGTTTTAGTTATGCAAGGATTTTGAGGTTATGTGTGATGTGTAGCAAATGGTCTCGTGAAATGACATGTAACATTTTGCGCGGTTTAAAATAGTTGTGAAAATTATTATTTTGAACTGAAAGCTTTCATATTTTTGCCATACTTTGCTGTATTTATATAAATTTAAATTGTATTGAAAGTATTATTTTATTGGATTGTATATCAGAAAATTTTAAGGAGTTTAGCTTTCGTCATAGGGCTATAAACTCCATCCACTATCAATAGGTGTGTCAAATAAAAGAGGATAGAGTTAAGCGCTTTTAAATAAATCAAATATAAACTTTTTCATTTTAGTACTAGTAAAAAAAACTGTCCTATGTGTTAACTCAGATTACTAATTTATTGCCGCATTTCATCAAACTTAAAAAACCTTTTAAGAGTAACGTAGAAAAGAGTAAAATATATATATGTTACTGTAAAAGCCCGAACTGTGGTTAATCCTAAGATTTACCAACTCTCAATGGTAAAAGTCCGAATAATTGTTTTATTTCGAGCTTTTACAGTAACATATATAAGATAAAATTAAGCTCAATAATACCTACTGTCCGACCTCCCTGTAAGTTAAAATACAAAAGTCAGTAGCCATTCCAGCCATTTGTCTCATTGTTTATCTTAAAACATAATATTTTGTTCCTATTCCTACTAATTTACCATTTGACCTCCCGCGTACGTCATCTGTTAGAAGGAATATACAAAATATTGTATAGAAAAAACTTTCTAAAGTCAACAAAGAAGTTTTCATAGCGGGGGAGCGATTTGTCATGCGAAGGGCCTTATACAAACAGACAGAGGGCTTTTGGTGTAAGGTATGGGAGGTAGCGGAAGCGGTAGCGAGAGCGAGATTGTATAGTTACGTTATTGATAAAGAAAAATCAATTAGGACCATCATTGGCTTCCGATAAAAGTAGTCATAATAATTCAAAACCTAAGGCATTTAGTGGAATGGTGATGGCTTCATCAATTTTTAATTTGCGGGAAGAAATTTGTACCCAACATCAATGAAAAAAACTGTTATATTCCTCTTTTGATTACTAAAAAAGATAAATATAGTTGCTGAACGAAACATTCTCTTTAGATAACTTTATAACTTCGGGGTACCTAAGGTGTGATTTCGACGTAACCCGAAACGTTTTATATGGAAAATATACCCAACTTCAGGAATTTTAAAAGCTAAATCAGATAAAAACTGCTGCAGTATTTGCTCATAACAAACAATTGAGCCAACGAGCACTTACTCTAAATATTTCGGTATAATAACAAGACCTGTAGTAATTCACACCGCAAATTTAACACCTGACCTTCGTTCATCATTTTTGGCAGCTACGACCCTCACCTATCAAGAATAGACGGATTGCTGTACAGAATTGGCCATAAAGTTCAATTGACGTGATTAAATTGTGTCTGTCTCGTGAATCTAATGGGTACAACCTCGACTGCTGTGCTGCTGACCCATATATTATATGATAGGTCTGTTGTACCGGGGAACTGATGTGAAATATAGTTGCGAAAAATATGAATGAATAAATTAGTATTTTAACATGTTGATTTGGTTTTATTTATTGACCTAAAGCTCTTGATCCCATTGAGCTATTGAGCAAAGCTTAAGTGCGAAAACCTAAAGAAAAAAACATTAAGAAATTCTGTACGTCTGCGTTATAAGTTAAAAAATTACTGCAAATATCTATTCATGATCTATTTGTGTGCCAAAATTCATCAAAATACATTCAGATTTTACAGATTTTTTTGCTCAAAAGAGCAACAAACGTACAAGCAACCTTCCCAAACATTCACATCTCATAATATCGACCGTGTTCACAGGCGTTGCAATTTCGACAAAACGTCTTGTAAACAAAAATATTGCATCTTAACTTTTAATACACAATCGCGTTTAAAACCTGTCGCATTATAACATGATATGTACAAGTCGCGAGAGTTTAAAATTCTTAAGAATTACCAAGAAATAAAAACTTTTATCAATTTCCGCTAGTCCCCTCTCCCTTGTGCTATGATTAGCATTAATTTCGGCTTCATCTGAAAGCTTTCTCCATCCAAATAAGGTTTCAGGTTAATGTTGACTTACTCTCTAGTCCGTGTCAGTGGCGTGACAGACTCGCCCTAAAATGGGTCACAACAATACACAACTGTTTAGTAAGCTTTATTTATTTTAGTTTTTGTCACGCTAATGGCTGGACATTTTGAGTTTTTGAGTAATTTTGTGACACAACAGTTTTGACGAAAGGAGTCTTGCAGTCACACAAATACCTTTTTGGTTTTCATTTCGAAGTTCGTGACTTATTAAGACGACTAGATGACTTTTTATTTAGGCTTTAAATAACAAACTTTCTGAAAGGGACTATGGACATTAGATCTCAGGACCAGTGACGCTATTCTCTACTACTATTGACTACCAAAAAGCTAGCTTTTAAAAATGTTGTATGACAATCGGCTCAGCGCCTTTCGCGGGCGTCGTAGAAACTATTTAACTATTTTGCAGTACATTTTAAATGTCAAAGTCGCAAGACACGAAAGTACCGTCTGTAAATAATCATACTACAGCTTCAGTCATTGGTCATATAGTTAGTGGTCAACGTCAAAGCAGTTTAAGACACCCGATTTAAAGGGACTATCCCCCGGTTTCTGAGACACACTTAGCGGTAGTTTATCTATTCAATTGCGTTAAAACTCATATAAAAAACGCTATTGAATAGATAAACTACCGCTTAATGTACTCAGAACATTACGATCAACATGACCACGTGACGTGCAACCCACGAACCGATCAATTGCATGCATCAATTGAGATTGAAGCGAGAAGGTAAATAGCAAAAGACTCACATTTCGATTTACTATAATTTGAAACGTGAGTATTCAATCATTATTTTAGCATATTACACTCAAAAATAAACTTATTACATTACAGCTGTTTTCAAATACATTGTATTACAAATAAGTAAACATGAATGTTATAAATACATAATAATTACAGCATCAGTGACGCAAGTGGTAGTGTTTCCGTTATTTCATTACATAGAATGTTCAGAATGTTAATTTTATACATAGGTTTTGACGTCTGCGAGTGTTTGGGTTAAAGGAAAAGTAGTATTTTAACACGGATTACTATTACAAAACGTAGCTTACTAGAAACTGTGAATTTATTTTCGAAGATTAATTCTTTCAGAAAATCTTGAATCATATGTTTCCATTGATTAGATTTGCTATTTATAACTGAAAAGCCGTGTGTAAACTTAACTTGCTTGTAAGATAATTGAAAAGGTATTTTTTGGTAATCTATATAACTAATTCTCCGTTCTCTTCCTATGGGAAAGGGTATGATTTTATGTTTTCATATACATATGTGATTATATAGGAAGAAGGGGATAAGTATATTTTATTATTATCTCGTTTTAAACCTATGGCAATTTATGCTATCATGTTAAAATGCCTTGCACAAATCAAATCCAAATCGAAGACTTGTTTTCTTCAATCAAAATCTGCAATTTGCGATCAAATAATATATTCTTACTCCACCTGCAAGTACTAAATATAGCTAAATGTCTTGTAAATATTTTGCAGCCTTTAGTAATGTTTACCAAACACTAATATAATTTATCACTGATTCGTTTCACAAAGAAAACATTTTAAGGATATTTACATACTAATTTAACTTTGAAATATGAGAACTCTTGCTTATACCATCACGCTTACTCAATATGGTATAAGCAATGTAGTAAAGTACATTCTGAACTGCGTCAGCTTTTTTTTATGTAAATAAAGTTGTGTGGGTCTTTTTCCCCTTCTCTCAGGATATAGAAATAACCCATCGTTATGCCAAATTACATCAATACAGCTTTAATACTGGAGCCGAAACAGAAGGACGTCTAGTTAGTTAGTTGTCTTTAAATTCGATCGTGACATAAAAAATGAGTAAACCATTCTTAGTTTCGAAGATAGGACAATGAAGACTATAATCAGTACCTCGATTCCGTACCACTATCGACCACCGACAACCGGCTAGCTATAGACATTTGACATTTAGAATGTAGTGCCAAAATGTTTCATACGACACTCGTCAGAGGCGTTGATCAGATTTTCATACAAAATTTATCGATAACAGTGCCTCGATTCTCTACTACTATCGACTACCAACAGTCGAACTGTCATCAAGAAATTTTGTATGAAAATCTGATCAGCGCCTCTGACGGGTGTCGTAGAAAACATTTTGGCAGTACATTCTAAATGTCAAATGTCGATAGTTTGCCGGTTGTCGGTAGTCGAAAGTGGTACAGAATCGAGGTACTGTTCGGTTGTCGGTAGTCGATAATAGTAGAGAATCGAGCTACAGGCCGCACAATCGAGCCACAAACGTGCGAACTACGTCATAATCAAATGAATGAAATGAATGTGACAATGTGAAAATATTATTCAATATTTTGATATTTAATGTGCGAGCGAGAGACTCCAATAAAATGACATGACTTAGATCGCATGTTTGAAATTGCCCAAGTATAATCAAACAATTAGTCTAAATCTAGCCAATCATTAACAACAAAGCTAATTCCTTTAAGAATCAAATTTCTTAATGTCAGTTACTGTTAGATAAGCAATAAAATGACAGCTAGCATTCACATATCCTCGTATTTCAGGA
The DNA here is from genome assembly GCF_050436995.1 of Anticarsia gemmatalis. Classification (NCBI taxonomy): domain Eukaryota; kingdom Metazoa; phylum Arthropoda; class Insecta; order Lepidoptera; family Erebidae; genus Anticarsia; species Anticarsia gemmatalis. The sequence continues at coordinate 8,491,097 of NC_134767.1, read as the reverse complement.
TCATATGTTTCAAAGTAGCGATGCATGGGAACGTGTCGCGTCACTTTGTCTAGTGTTTGAGACAGCAGTCGGTTTTGAATTGACTGCACCTGGTTAATTTTACATCTGATACCTCGTCAGCAACTGTTGTAGCAATTGCTTACTTATGTGGGAAATATTCTTGTTGCCAATGTAGTGGCAAGACTCTATTTTCTATGGCTTACTATATTTATTGGTAAGAAAGTATTTTATTTTAAAATCTCTCCTATTCGATTTCTCTGGATGCTGTCGATTTGTTGAGTGATCGATTGTTAATCAAAGTCGAATCAATCAGCTACGAAATTCTCACTCCTATTCCCATGTTTACAAAAACTTTTGATATCGTCAGCACAAATTCAAACTTCGGGTTACTGCTGAAAAATTATCTTACTGAAGAACTGAAACAAATCCGATTTGGAAATCCTATAAAAAGCAAATGAACTACTGTCATTTTAGTAATACAATGACTTAACACCACTTACACCCATTTAAAGATAGTTAAAATCACTCCACTAAAGACCACCATTACTCAACTCATCTCATCTTTGTTTATTTCGCGTCTATTATTTCACACAAAGCCATCCCAAATGACATCATAGTTTAGGAGATCAATAACCACATGTGAACTCATAAACATGTGTTCCATGTGTGACGTCATCGGGACAGGCGCATCACCTGCGTTCGCGCACGACTGCAAACCGAAGATAGCCGATCTTAACCGAGATAAGCCACGAAGTTTTGGGAACGGTAGCTAATTTTTTGGCCCAATACAGTTCAATCCGTGACTGTTGGTAGATTCCTATCTCTGAATCAATGTCGATTTGATCTTTTCTTATAGACATGAAACAAAAGGATTAATATGAAATTTGGATAAACCCGGCTGTTTGGTAAATTTGGAATATTTAAAAAAATTTCCGCACCCTGTTTCTAAGAATTTCATAGACGATTGAGTAAAGTTTTTCGCTACAAAAAATCCTGATTAAATTCTTAGAACGGAGTATTTGATAGAACAAATCTACACTTAAATTTGGACCCTAGACCTCTAATAAAAATGAAAAATTCCGAAGAGTTTTCGAGGAAGCCTTAAGGCTAAAAAACCTTCAAAATAACTTAGTAGTATATTCCATCTTGACATTTCGATGCCAAAACTATAATCTCGTTCGAATAACATTTGCCGATAACACCTTAACATCAATGTGTCACGTACGGTACATTTTAGACGAGAGCGGGGTGACAGCGGGGTGGAGGGGGACGTTTGTCAACGGCAAACGTACTTGAAACGTATTGTATACCGTTTCTGACTTTGATCACGTAGACACGCTTAGTTATCGAGTTAGTGAGGATTGTCTCAAATGTGATATTGGAATTTGAAGTACTTACGAAGAATTTTGTAGTACCATAGTCAGTTGCGCCCACCGGTCGGTAAACGATGTGTAGGTTAAGCAAACCATGGCGCGGTCATTACAGGGATGGGTGACCGCATAGTGGTATTTGACCTGGGCGTGTCCGGGCTTCGGAGGGCTCGTAAAAAGTTGGTCCCGGTTGTTGTCAACTAAGATAAGTCTTTGAGTCACTTCAAAGGCCTTCGGGAGGCTTGAACAACTTTGATACTAGGTTGACTTAGTCACAGTCTATGTGATCATAATTCGCGAGAAAGATTGCTTAACCGACCGCATAAGAGTGTGTGGAGGATTTGAAAATGCAAAGTCCTCAACGCGCTCTCTCTGATTCCGGGAGTAGATCCTTGCCCAGTGACGGGGTTTACATTTATTTATTTTATGTACTGTTTATTATATTACATAACTTTTCAACTGAATAAGTAGTTCTGAGTATGTGTGACATGATATAACAAAATTAACTCAATAGAAAGGCGTGCCTGAGCCTCATAGATCGTTTAATAAACTGTTAATCTAAATATGTCACGCGGTGCTATCAAACAGATTGTACAGGCACGGGTATAAATATATGACAATATAGTTGAATGAGACGTTGAAATAATTTTGCTAAGTATATATATTTGTTAGTATTATGTTTTGATGTAACTCAAATTATTGAAGTCTCCTCTAGTTGAAGTCACTTGAAAAGGAAGGTCTGCCGTATTATTTTCTATTTAATTCTTAAAATCTTATATCATGTTTTAATTATACATACTTTTTCGACCTATGAAATCAAAAGACTAATAATCATTAAAATTCGTGTTTATTAAGATAGGTCAGTTTTAAAAAGAAATGGATCATAATATCTATGTTTTGAGAAATACATTAATTATAATTAAAGCACGGTTTTACAAAACTATCTTCATCTTCCATATTCCCATTTCTTTCTCAAAAATATACTGCGAAGAAATTTGGCTAATGTTTTTACGACCGTCAACTAGTCTAACGTTAACCCTCCTCGGGTATATTCAAGTTTCTATATACACTTGTGAATATTTTTAGTAGCAATGAATAACAAAGTGATGGAAACATATTCATGCTCACAGCTGTACAACAGTGTCGCTGTCATCAGACGCTGTGTCGCCGAAACTGGAGCGCTTACATTGAGTTAAATGGAGCGCATGCGCATGCAGGGCCGTTGTTCAATGGCTATTAAATTTGTATGTTTGTTCACTGTCTCGTGGAGACTAGGTTAAGGAAACAATTACTGTTTGCTCTTACAAGTGACTTTGGTATGTCGCATTTCGGAAATATGGTGTGGTAGATAATACAACCTTGAGTATATGCCAATGTATTATGAAATGAGGAATTATTTCATGGGTTCGGTATAGTTTTCTTTCAAGATCATTTTAACAGCATTCATATTATTATTATTATTTAATCAACTAGTTGTATTACAAAAAGTGATCATTATTTCTAGTACACACAAAAACCAGCTCTTTTCCCTATGTTAAAGACACGAAGGACCGATCTATGGGACCTCCATAACCCAGTTACTTGAGTTAAAACACGATACCCCTCGGTAATAGTGGTTGTCAGACTTTCAAGCTAACAACTGTCACACTGACTGTCAAAAATCTTTGTAAATTACAGCCTGGACACACCTTGGAGTTAAATAAATCATAGATTGTTTCAGTAAATAGATTATAACGCCTTTCATAGGCTTGTAAATTTCTGCTAGCTAATATTAGAAGACAGTTTTATTTATAGTAAAAAGGACCAAGGAAAGATTGTTCAAACATGTGATTTTACGGCGCCATGCATTTTTCAACATCTTTCATCGTCATATTTCAGCCAAATTCTACAATTTTTTTGTCAATACTGAATGCCTCCATGGCGCATTGGTTGACATGGTCGCTCAATACGAGTAGTAGCCCGGAGTTTAGTAACGTGCCCGGTATATGGCAATAGGCTCTATTACATGGGACTGACATTGTAAATGGCGAAATGTGGACGGATTTTCATACACCTCTGCCTTCACTTTCGGATATATCAGTCGTGATTTATTATTTATGTATGTAATGCCTTATGAAAATCTGTTAAGTAGTTTTTGAGATGACCGCATCCAGACATACAGACATAGAGTTAGAATATTGTTTTTATTGCAATTACTAATGATGTTTATACAGACTGTAGCAAAAAACTGTTTATTTGTTTATATAAAAACTGTTCTATAAATAATGTTAACATATTATCCCCGGCATATGATTACCGTATGTAATAAATATTTAATTAATAACAAGCTTTAACACGCGACTTCTTCTGCATGAAAAGATTCTTTGAGATAAAAAGTAACCTATGTGTTAATCCAGGTAACAATACTAGCGCCCGTTTGGTATTTAGTTTTCCCGTTTTCACAAAATTGTTCGCTTTAACGCTTTTTCAAGACACTTTTCATCCCTTCTCATCTCCAATCAACATAAATGATTTTTCAAATTTTCAACTAATAGTCACTGAAATTAGCGTATTAAAACATACTCGTCAGCTATATATTATTTCTTTGTATTAATCTGTGTGGCGGATATAGGACGAAAAACTGTAAACTGAAGTGGGAGTGGGCTGGCCATGTTTCGCGCATGCATCCGGAGAGATGGCGAGGCTGGTGACAGATTGGACACCACACGATGGACATCGTTGTCGAGGCCGACCACGACGAAGGTGGCAATATGATATAACGGCATTTGCATATTGCGGGTTCATCGTGGCGGAGCTTGGCGCGGGACAGACAGGCTTGGAAGGAAAGAGGGGAGACCTTTGCCCAGCAGTGGGACACATAAGGGGCTAATAAAAAAAAAAATCAGTTCGGTAGTTTTGCTGTAATTGAGTATCAAACATACAAACTTTCGCATTTATTATAATATGAGTAGGATAAGACGTATTTGCGTCATAATTATTGTTAAACAAATACACAATACACATGTGGTTTCGGCGAGGTTTTTTGGGGTATATTTTCGTGAGAACTTAATTCTTGGCGGGGGATTTTGAACGTTTATGTTTATTGTTGAAATTAGCTTATCTGTAACAATACTTAAGGCCAGTTTGATGGCTTATGACCTATCCTGACTTCTTCTTGTCGTATGGTTAGTGGTCAACCTAGTGTCAAAGTTGTTCAAGCCGCCCGAAAGCCTTTGACATGGCTTAATGAGTGCTATTTTATTGCTCGAGTTGTCTTTAAAAAAAAAGAAAATATTTCCCGGGTAGAAGCTATCCAATGTGATTCAAGTTATAAGCTGTCAGTGTACCAAAATCCCGTAGTTTTTTTCGTAAAAGAGTAACATAAAATGCAATGTATATACTCGTACTTCTACAAACTTAAACATTTATAATATTTAGTAGTATAGAATTAAGAAGAGATGAAAATCTCTTATTAATAATAGGCCGTTACAACAATTCGTTTTTCAAAACACGGAGGAACTCTATACGTATAAGATGGTCACCCATCCACAGACCAACCTCGGCAAGTCTAGTTTAACCTCAGAGATTTATCCGCTCGGCTGTAGTTAACTAAGCCACGAGCGCCTCGGACTATAGCGATGTATTTACATAAAATAATCTTCACTCACGGCCATTATAAAATACATGCACTTAACAGTTCTTAATGAGGAACAGAAGTTTTTGCTAAACCGTTCAACATGATCGTGACATATTGTTTTAAGTTTCGCTCTAATAATTGTGTTAGTAATTTCTAAATTTTACAACATCTTGCTATGGAAAATATCTGTCTTTATCGGTTATACTAGGTTTCTCAGCTTTTGTTTGAAATACATCCACGTTTCACCATTAACAACATTAGTCCCATATAATAGGGGGCGAGTCTGTTGATATTTACCGGGCACGTTCACAAACTCCGGGTTAAAAACCAGGTCAGCCTATTAACAAATATTCTATTGCCTATTAGTAAAATGACCACCACACTGATATTCAGCTACAGCAGCTGGTTTCAGCCAGTTTCAGACGCAGACCCTGCGACTTTTTCGCGGCAAGGAGGTTCATCTCAACATCCTGACTCCTCAATCATTGAAAATTATTTGACAGAAAAACTTTGGCCAACATTTTTGGCCCGACCAGTAGCGGAATTCTCTACAACTGGCACTGTCGAGTATCGAGAGTTTGACATTTAAAATGTACTGATAAAATTGTTCTTAAGGAGTCCATAGTCCGGTACAGGCAATGATCAGATTTTTGTGCAAAATTTCACAATAGCTAGACGCTTATCGGTAGTCGATAGTAATAGAGAATCAAGCTACTAGATATTCGAACTCGGGATTTCTTGATCAGCAGTCATATTTACTTTACCACAGGCAGCCACATGCGTGACAAGAAATAATATACCAAGTAATAGAAATAGACATTTGTTATAAAAACTAGCATGTAACAGACACGCAAGTCAGCATGCGGAACTTCAACACAATAGTATCACTAAACAAAACAGACGGGGGTTTACCAAACTTCCGAGAAAGATTTCGACACATGTGTTTACGTTGGTTGTTTTTGTGTGTAAGTTTGTTTGTTTGTTTGTCTTTAGTGATTGATGTTTGAAACTATTGAGTAGTTTTGCGTGAAATTTTTTACGTGAAAATGTTGAGGAAGTAAGCAGCTTTTAAAAGTACATTATTTCTGATTTTTAAGGTGAAATGCAGAAATGTTTATGTGTGTAGGTATTGTGTGTGTGTCTGAAAAGACTTACATACATAATATATATAAGACCAGAGAACGCCACTTAGTTTGTTAATAACGTCATTAATACATTTTATCTAAATTAATTTATAAAATTAGATTTGTCGTAAAGTCAAAGATTTACGAATGATAAGGAGACATATTGTGAAGCTTAACTTTGGTTTTTAAATTCAAATTCAAACCCAATTGCTAAAACAATTTGAAAATATGACATTTTTATCAGGTTCAGGTCCTACTTTGTTGTACTTGCAGTACAACAAAGTATGTATCTGTAATCATGTATGTATTTGTACTTGTGTGTGTGAATGTATGTGTGTGTGTTTACAAAGAAACAAACACCTTCTATGACTTATGAATCGCCAATAGAAATTCCAATAAAAAAATCAAGTCACAAGTATTTAGTCGTACAGCCGGTGCATTCCAACCAATGAGGTTTTGATGTTATCTGCTAATCCCGTTTATCATTGTGTGTTGACTTATAGAATTAAAAGGTGTTATTTGCCTATTATGTTTAGTAAGCACCTTGTGTGTTTGCAATTATTTAAGGAATAGACGAAAGGTGGTTTAATCTTTCAGGTACAGCTTGAATATCGAAAAACTTTTGTTTATTCTCTAAGTGACAGCAGTTTAAAAATGGCATTTTAGAGTGATTAGTTTGATTTGAAGTTAAATTAACCTGATAACTGAAGCTCATAAAAATGGTACGTAATATCCAAAATGTCTATGTCTGCCATCTTTTAGTCCGAAACAACTGGATCGATCACTAAATCAAATTAAATTTGTCCTAGAGTTTGGTAGTTTTCCGGAAACAACTAAATCTGTTTTTCTACACAATAAAGCCAAGCAAACAAAACCACGGGTTGAATTTAAACTTTTAACCTGTATATTCCTTAAACGCAAAAAAATCAGTCCAAACGGACCTCAGGAATCCGGGATCCGGGATCTCCGTTTCCAAACAGTAGGTCATTACCATTTAACGGGCACATTCCCAAGAAACTCTGAAAAACGCACGCATTGTTTGACCCGACAATCGAACCCGAGACCTCACACTCTGGACCACCGAAGCAAATTGTGCAATCAAAAATAAAACACTGTATGAGGTAAAACGAATTACTTGAAACACTTTTTCCTTAAAATATTAAGATGGGTACAGACTTGAAGCATTTACTGTAACAAAATATTGAGGCGCTTCATTTTACTTATGTTTCAGGTGAAGTTATAAGTAAATTATTCTCCAAATAAAAGACAACTTAACATTTATGATGATCGCTAGAGTAATGGTGTTCTCCATATTAATTAATGCTTAAAAGGCCATTCTTTCTGTATGGCACGCAGCTAGGTTCCTTGACCAATTTTCATCCAATTAACTATTGATATTTTAAAATCTGAGGCTCTTAACGTGGTCATGGGACCTACCTAACTTAGATGACGTTTTAAAATCAGCTGTTAATGTAACAATCAGCTGTTGGCCGTCATATTGGACGCTTCACCACATAATAGGTTTGAAATAGTCTATTACTAATTAAATAAAAAAGGAAGACATATGGAATACTTATTGATTCTTATCACGGGACGTCTTTCAAATCGCAAATATTAGTTAGCTACATGAAATTTTACTGATCTATCTACATGAAAGAAATGTTATAAACACTTATGAACATTCGCCGAACATTTTCTCAGCAAATTTCTTCGCAAATCCATCACGTCGGTGGTCCGAATTAGCATAAAGTGGAGTCAATTTGTCGGGTAACGTGGCGTGTAATGATAGTATAATTATCTCAACGCGAGGCGTCAAGAAAGCCATGTCTGATGATATGCACCAAATGTGTGGTCTCCTTCGACGAGGGAATTTGGAAGGTTTTTTTTTAGAGGTTCTGTAGATTTTATTTTCGTTATGTTTAACGTGAAAAGGAAAAAGTTTGTAGGTATTGTAGTAAGTGGTATACTTTGGTCTGGAAAAAAATGAGTGATTTTATGTATGTATGTATGTATTTAACGTTGACATTTTTCATGTGGCTATAAACTATTATAAATAGTTTAGGGTTGCTAGCAATTATATTATCATATATTGTGCGCTTGTTTTAACCCTAGGCTACTATTGAGAACCCCCTCGGGGAGTTTCCACCTTGTCGTGGTGAGGGGGCTTATTAGCCGTGGCAATCCAGCCACGGTGAAGCTAGGAGGAACTCAACCCGTAAGGCCTGACGTAAGTCGGGTTCGGGGGCTGCCCTCTCTTTCGAGGTGGTGGTCGCGAGGAAGAAAACCTCTATAAAAAATTACTGTGCGTGTCTCTCTGTTTGCAGAGGACACGGGTGAAGGACGGGTGAGCCGTCAGTGGGTGGACGGGCTCGGTGTGCACTCACACTGCCCCGAGCAGACGGGGGGCCAGGCCGCCGCCGCCCTCGTCAACCGTCGCATATCGTAATCCCGCCCATCTTGGGTGCGACCGAGGGCCTTGCCTTAACCGGCCGGGCCGCGAGGAGACAACCTCTATAAAAAATCCCCAGTAGTTTCGACTGCCTCCGTGGCGCAGTGGTTTAGGTCACCACGCCGATACCACTGCATCGGGAGGTCGTGGGTTCGATTCCCACACGGAGCAATTATTTGTGCGATCCACAAATAATTGTTTCGGGTCTGGTTGTGCTTTGTGTCCGTTGTTTGTATGTTTGTAAAAGTCCCCGCGACACAAGAGCAATTCTTAGTGCGGGAGTTGTCTTTTTAAAATGAGAAATGAGAAATGAGAGTGGCGCCCCCTCTTGGGGCCTTGCGTGGTCGGAGTTCACTCGCTATGCGAGGGGCTGGAGGGAATACCAGTCGCTAGCGGCCAACCCTGGGGTACCTCCCGCCCCCCAGTGGTATAAGGGTTACCGTGGTATGGTGCCTCTGCCACGGCGGACTACCCCTTGCAACCCTACTCGTGGGAATCATATGGATCCTTTAAATATCAATAAAACCAATGATGATAGTGGGAGGGGCGAGAAGCCCAAATCTGATGAGATTGGGGGCAAAAAGCCCGGCAGTTCAGACTGCGTTGTTGTGGAGGGTCGGCGCACGCCCAGTTTTGCGCGACCCTCGTCGGTGAGGACGAGGTCCAAGGTCGCTCAGGAGACCAGTGTCGATTCCGACACTGGCTCTGACATGAGCGTGGTATCGGATGCCACCCATCCATCCGACTGCGGCCGTCTTTGGCGCAAGAGAAGACTGCGTCCCGAGTCCGAGGAGTCGGACGGGGCGCGGAAGAAGAAGAAGGCGCCTGGGAAGCGAGTGTCTGGCGACGACGCCGAAGAAAAATCCGCCGTCCAACTGGCGGACACCATTCTTTCCAACCTGGAGGCAGTGGTGGAGGTGGCCGATAAATCCGGCCACCTTAAGGGGACAAAGTCCTTTAAAGACGCCGCCAGGAACATCAAACTGGCGGCATCTGAGTTGAGTAGGCGGTCTGCAACTCAGGAAAATCTTGCGCTCCGGGCCCAGAATCAAAGACTCCAGGCGGAGCTTGACCACATGCGGCGCGAAATCGCTGCCCTAAAGTCCATGGCTATCAACATCCCCAGCACTAGCGCCCAGCCCGAAACCAAGGGTCGGTTTTAGGTCCACTCCTGTGGAACGTAGGATATGATTATGTCCTACGCGGTGCGCTCCCGCCGGGCGTCGGCATATTCTGCTATGCCGACGACACGCTGGTTACAGCCCGGGGGAAGTCGCACCGCGACGCGGAGGTGCTGGCCACAGCTGGGGTCGCACAAGTCGTCGCTCGCATCCGGCGGCTGGGTCTGGAGGTGGCTCTCGAAAAGTCGGAGGCCCTATTTTTCCACGGGCCCCGACGCCGCCCGCCTCCAGGATCCAGCATAATAGTAGGCGGAGTCCACATCGACATTGCGCCGTCGATGAAGTATCTTGGTCTTCTTCTCGACGGTCGATGGGACTTCACAGCCCATTTCAGACAGCTGGCCCCCAAACTCGTAGGCGCGGCAGGCGCACTCTCGCGTCTGCTGCCGAACCTTGGGGGGCCAAATAACAACTGTCGACGGCTGTACGCCGGGATCGTGCGGTCAATGGCCCTATATGGCTCTCCCATTTGGGCCAATGCCCTGTCGGCCAGGAACATCGCCGCGCTGCGGCGTCCACAGCGCGTCATGGCCGTCAGGGCCGTGAGAGGCTACCGCACGGTCTCATACGAAGCGGCGTGCCTACTAGCTCGAACGCCGCCCTGGGACCTGGATGCAAAAGCCCTCGCGTCACTATATAAATGGCGCGAGGAGGCTCGAGGCGGAGGCTTCCTGCCAGCGCCTCAAGAAGTCGAGGCGCGCAGGGCGGAGCTCCGCCAAGACGTCCTGGCGGCGTGGAAGCGACGACTGGAGAACCCCAGCGCCGGCCTCATTACCATCGAGGCCGTGCGGCCGGCGGTCACGGAGTGGCTGGAGAGAGGGCACGGCGCGCTCACATTTCGGCTGACGCAGGTCTTGACCGGACACGGATGTTTCGGCAAGTACCTGTGTCGCATAGGCCGTGAGCAGACGCCCATGTGCCATCATTGTGGAGACTGCCCCGATACGGCGCTGCATACACTGGCACACTGCCAGGCGTGGTCGTCGCAGCGCCGTCAATTGACCGGGGTAGTCGGGAGCGACCTCTCGCTCTCGGCCGTGGTTCTGTCCATGGTCGGGAGCGAGGCAGCGTGGTCGGCCGTCGCCTCATTCTGCGAAGATGTAATTTCCGCAAAAGAGGCGGCGGAACGGGAGCGGGAAATTAACGCCCCCCTCCCATCCCGCGCAAGACGCACTGGGCGTCGTAGGCGCCGGGACGATCTCCGGCCCCCGTGACGCGGACCTGTGGGCGGCGGAGGCGGAACGCTCCGTCGCCTGGACAGGGAACAGGTCCGAGAGGTGGGGGTGTGCTGTGTGTTCCTGGCATGCCCCCTTGAAGTGGAGAGCTAGGGGGGGGCAATCTCCATGCCCGCCCCCGCTCGAAGGTGGGCCCGCATCCAAGGCGGGCTGTCACCGGCTGGGACGCGGAGTATCCAATTGGAGGTACCGTGTCCTGGCCACTTTATGGTGACTATTGAAGGAACACCGTCAGGTTTTTAGTCGGTATGCCCAAATTTAAAGCCGGAACGCCTAGCCGGCGGGAGAGCCCGACAGACCCCCGTTTCCTCCCTGGAGCGGGACATGCAGTAATGCATTTTCCTGACGAAAAAAAAAAAAAAAAAAAAAAAAAAAAAAAAAAAAAAAAAGGCTACTATTGAGAAAAGTTCTACACAAATTAGGAATATTCCAATACAAATTTAAAAATCCCAATATTGTTTTGCTCGGCCCAGGAGTAGAACCCGGAATTCCATGATTAGCTGTCACATACACTTCCGCTAAAGTTAAAGAGACAGACAGATAAATAGTTATTATACTATACTATTATTTGGACTGTCCAGACATGACTTTATTACAAAATTCAGCACAAATGAGGTCCAAAATCATCAATAACTTCAAATTAAGTCATTTAACTTAATCGTTATCAGAATACCTCGATAAACCACATTATAGCCGGTACCCTAATATTTTACCAACAACATCTATATACAGTAAATGTACTTTCTCATGTAAATGAAACAAGTATATTATGCGGCTCCACCCGTATATACCTAGTATTAGTGACGGTACGTTAATTTTCAATTGTTAATACTTTCTACAAACTATTATTTTATTTATGAAATATTAAGTTTTGACGCCCGGAGTGTTTTTTATTAGGTTTTGTAGTTTGCTGTTGTATATTTTTTGCAAGAGGTAGGTTTAAGTAATCGCTTTTGTTGTTGTCAATGATTCAAGTTTTTACTTTTAGCAGTTGTATGTGTTGCAATTGGTTTAAGTAATCGCTTGCGTTGTGTTGTGAGTCGATGTAAGCTGCTATTTAAGTAATGGCTCCCAATGTTAGTTGTCGCCAATTCAAGGTATAATACAGTTGTGACTTTTTAAGTTATTTTAAAGGGTTTTAAAAATAGCTGTCACTTGCTTGATGAATGTATCTCTGAGAGTTTTACAAAGTTCCCAAACCCGCACTTAGCCAAAATAAATGGCCATGACGGATACAAGGCTTAATCATATCTTTAAGGGAGGCGGCCTGTGTCCAGCAGAGGTTATTGATTTTATAATAATTTTAAATTAGGAATGTGTGTAAAAAATGATGTTCGTCTTGGTTTTGTATATTTTTAAATAAATATTTAAGGCTGTATTTAAAACTGTGTAATTTAGAAATTAATGCAAGCCAATATTAAGGCAATAAATGAAAGCCTCGGACAGTGTTCTCTGTTAATTTTAAACATTGGAACCTTTATTACTCATAGTGTCATTAATTGCTCATAACCGAAAATCGCATACAAAAATTCCTACTTATCACTACATTAATCAAAACCTCAGAATTATTCAATATATATATAATTCGATAGCCAAGCAACAATTTGTCAAATTTTCTATGAACTCCATACAATAGTCATATTTCAAAGAAGACTTTATACTAAGGCGGCCGACAAACAATGTATTTGTTACTGTAAAAGCCCGAACGATGGTAAATCCTAAGATTTTCCGGTATAACCTAAGATTTACCAACTCGCAATGGTAAAAGTCCGAACAATTCTTTTAATTCGAACTTTTACCTATACTCACTTGATGATGTCGAGATGTCGCCGGAGCCCCGCTTCGCGGGGCTCCTCCTTCTGGGTGGTTAAAAAAAAATAACCACGAAGGCTAAGGTGGGAGCTTCGCTTCGCTCGCTCCCACCTTTGCCTTCTAACCTAACCTACCCATGTCGCTTTGCCCAAAACTCCTTCTTTATAACTATGTCACAGTATATAATTATACCGTGAAATAGTTATAAACATAGTTATGAAGGAGGATTTTTTTATATATCGTAACATAGCTTTTAAACTCTGGCTTGTTCGGACTTTTACCATTGAGAGTTGGTAAATCTTAGGTTTTACCGGAAAATCTTAGGATTTACCACAGGTCGGGCTTTTACAGTAACATATTAACTCTACAGCATACCAATTAAGACATAAATATCTAAACGCTTGATAGATCTACGTATACTGGTTTATAATATAAAGGCTATAGCGTCCATTTTAAGTTGGTCTTACTTTGAAACTTTGCGAGAGGTCAGGTTAGTCTGGATACTTACTACTATCAAATATCGACAATCGGCTAGTTATCGAGAAGTTTAGTATGAAAACCTGATCACCGCAAATGGTGGATGCCACATCAACTAACTATTTGGTACATTTTAAATTCCAGATTTTCGGTACCTCTTAGTACCGACTTGAAGAAATGTTGTTCAAAGCCTTTGACGTGACTTACTGTCATCTTAATTGTCAACTCACCCATCTATGGAATGACCACTGAAAGAGTTGCTTTACCCACTGATAGTTCACCAACCGGTGAGTGTATGTGAGTGAGTGAACCCCGGTTTCTAAGTAAATTTAAAAGTAGTTTATCTATTCAATTGCGTTTTTTACATGAGTTTTGACACTATTGAATAGATAAACTACCGCTAAATGTACCTCAGAATCCGGGGGTTAGTCCAGTGCAAGTAGAGCTCTCTAGGGTCGGTCAATGTATAGGCCAAATTATAATGGCTATATAAGTCATTTGGTGTACCGTCTAGTATAAGATGACCTCTTCAAAGTTATTTAAGAAAGTAGGCCCAAAGATTCGCCGATAAATCTACTTAAAAGTAACTAACAGTAAATAAGTAGTCATTATGTGTATCCGGTATTAAAAACATGATGTTTTATCTATACTAATCTATACTAATATTATAAAGCTGAAGAGTTTGTTTGTTTGTTTGAACGCGCTAATCTCAGGAACTACTGGTCCAATTTGAAAAATTCTTTCAGTGTTAGATAGTCCATTTACCGAGGAAGGCTATAGGCTATATAACATCACGCTACGGCCATAAGGAGCAGAGTAGCAACAAAAAGTGTTGGAAAATTATGATCCATTCTCTTTATGTGACGCAAGCGAAGTTGCGCGGGTCAGCTAGTGAATGTTTATACATATTAATGTGGGAATTAGAGAATTTACGACGTTCTAATGATAAAAGCGTGACCTTGAATATTTATTGTGAATTTATGACGGAAAGTGAGTTTAGTTGGAGTTTGTTCTGAAAATAACTTATTTTAAAACGATTTTTTATTGATTTATGACTATTTTATGAGGTTAAAACTGTTCTAGATTGCACAATACAAAATTATAATCTCTTTACGACTAAAGGACTGCCTCCGTGGCGCAGTGGTTTACGTCGCCAGGCCGCTACCATTGCCTCATTGTGCTTTGTGTCCGTTGTTTGTATGTTGGTAAAAGTCCCCGCGACACAAGAGCAATTCTTAGTGCGGGAGTTGTCTTTTTAAACAAAAACAAAAAGAAAGAATTACCTTAGTAATGTTCACTGTCACAATATCAAGCATTTAAATATTATTCAATCAACATCATCATCATCTCAGCCGGGAATCGTCCACTGCTGGGCAAAGGCCTCCCCCATCGAGCGCCAATAGCTCCGGTCCGACCGGTCCTGGGCCGCCCTCATCTATCGGACTCCGGCAACCCTTACCAGGTCGTCGGTCCATCTTGTGGGGGGCCTGCCAACACTGCGTTTCCCGGTTCGTGGTCGCCACTCCAGAACCTTTCTGCCCCAACGGCCGTCGTATTCTTCAATACAGCTTCTAAATTACTTAAAGATTTGCAAACAATAACCGATTATCATTCAACAGCATCAATAAACTAGCTAATATTATCCTTAATACTGTCGTAATACCTCGTAAAACTTTCCTTGAAGGCGTTAACTAAGGCAATAACACTTGTTCTGTAGAACTCGTAAAATGTACGTGTCATACATGCCTTAGCAGCATGGGGAAACCCAAGGAGTTCATTGATGAAGTTTATCATTCACTAGCTGACCCGCGCAACTTCGCTTGCGTCACATAAGAGAGAATGCGTCATAATCTTCCCCGTTTTTGTAACATTTCTCGTTGCTCCTCAGCTCCTAATGGTCCTAGCGTGATGATATATAGCCTATAGCCTTCCTCAATAAATAGGCTATCTAACACTGAAAGAATTTTTCAAATCGGATCATTAGTTCCTGAGATTAGCGCGTTCAAACAAACATACAAACAAACAAACTCTTCAGCTTTATAATATTAGTATAGATTAGTAAGCATGTACGCCTTCAAATTTCTGCTACTAAGGGGCTTGAAATAAAAAGTTATTAGGTAAAAAATAAAAAAACAGACGATTGGAAGACATCCCTCTTTTTTGAAGACGGCTAAAGAGAATGTGGTACTATTTGCCTGATGTCTCACTGTTGGGCATATGCTTATAGTAATAATACGGTAATCATTATAAGAAATCAAACCTGAGACCTTATGATTAACAATCTCACAGCGATAGATCCAATCAGTAACCAGTTATCATATTATCTATAGAAAATATCAAATAAAATCATTTCTATGTTAATAAAGGAAGTATGGTCTAAGACCTTATCTTTGAGTAAAAGTAGTTAACACAGGTTAGTATGGTACTGGGCCAATGTCTATGAAAAGTGAAATGTTTAGTCAAACAATGCTTGTCATACTATTAATGTGAAAGTTTTAAAGGATATAGAATTGTATGAGCAACTGCTCGTTTGGCGCAGTGGTTAAAGTGGTCACCTCGCCGCAATAACCGTAGCGCCGCGTGTGGTTCGAATCCCACTAGGGACAAATCTGGGCGATGAGCACGAGTATTTGTTCTGAGCCTGGTTGTAAATGTATCTATTTAAGTATGTATGTATTTAGAAGAAATAAGTATGTTTTTCAATTATTTGGTTACCATACTCTGAATCTGACCGTGTGTGAGTTGTCCAATGATATTTTTTTTATTTATTTTTAACTTATCGAAAGCTTACGCTATAGTTTAATTTCAAAATAGCAAATTTTTAAAATTAAACTATCCATAATTATTAAGGACTCAATGCAATTAAATGAAAAAAAATTAAGGCGTAGAAATTTAAATCTCTGCGAAGTTTAGACTATCGCAAAGTCTAGCTGTTAATCAATTGTATTTTAATATAAATAAAAAAGAGATTTTGTCCGTCTGTACTGTAAAACTAATGTCAATGTTATCTGGCAAAGTGATAGATCTTAGCACGGGGAATAATATACCCACAATACTTAATTTCTTCGCTGCGAGTGAAACCGCGAACAAAACCTAGTGTAATGAAAGTCTGTTTGTAAATACTCATTAGCGAATTTACTTTTGGTAGAAAAGCAATTTGTGTTAGTAAACAATGTATGTTTGTTTGTTAGACACAAGAAGATCTATGTAAATAGGTGTAGGTGTGTATTTACTATGTGATTCACATATTGACAAATATAAATACAAGGAACTTTTCCTTCTAAAAGCATGAATATTTAGGCTAGGATTAGGGAAACGTGAGGAGAAACAGTCATCGAAAGAATAATAATGAATGACTTTATAAAGTTATAGTAATCAAGTTAATCAAGGTCTCAGGTTTATAGCTCACTAGCTTTTGCCTGCGACTTCGTCCGCGTGGTTTGTGACTTGAAAAGAATATTCATACAATCTTACATCCCCCATTTGACCGTCTTAGGGGTAAAATTACGATCCGTGCAGTGGTTTGGGCTGTGCGTTGATAGATGTCACAGATGACACTATGTCAGTCAGTCAGTCAACTTTAATTTAAATATTTAGATAAGGGTTTTTAAGGAGCTTTCTAATCAAAAATCTTATGTAACCTTATATTTGTGGTAATTTGGTTAATGGCGCAAACCTGTTGACAAGTTCAGTTCAAAGTTTCATACCCTATTTCATGTTTCGTGATTTTGTCGTGAAATCATTCTAGGCCGATCTGCGCATTTGCTATGTAAATACATAATATATATTAGTATCTTATGGATATCTTTAAGTCTTATCTTTTGCCATTTTTCCTGTAACTCGGAAAACCCCACACGACACACACCGTTCATTCTCAGAAAGACTTTAAAATGTTTATAAAGCAAGTCATTTTCATTCATAAATTGAATCTGTAAGACAATGTAAATATTTAGTCATTGTCAACAATAGCTGGTGATAGCGGTAATTAGTGTAGAATCTAGATTACCTGGCTATTACGGAGAATTGATTGAAGTACCGGTATTTCTTTGAAAGTTAATGAGTTTGTTATGTCATTTTGAAGAAGAATTTTTGAGGGTGGATTTCTAAATTGTGTGTCATCTATTCGTTTGGTTTATGTAGAAAATATAGTTAGAGTGGTTTTTAGAGTTTGCCATACCAATTTTATTGCAATGATTTTTAGTTTTATTTGTGAAAATAATTATAACATTATTTAAACAATCGTTAAATTAAAATTGTATCTGGTTTAACAGTTGGAATTGAAGTTAAACTTTCATTTTCAAGTTAGTAATTTTTTTTTTTTACCCATGGCTTCCACAAGGTTTTTCTCCCGAACGAGGTATTTATAATCAAATAAGCTATTTTCTGATTTAATATCTGTGGAAATGTTATCCTTACTGTGTAAATGTAAATCTAGGTAATAAAATGTTTGTAATGTTTCGTCTATATTGGACAAAATTTTATTTTCGTTTCCGAAATTTCAACAAAAATATTCAGTTGTTTTCGCTTTGTAAACCAAACATCTATTTCTTATTATTTATTTATTTTATTATTTATTTATTTACACATTCGTACAATTTCTTCCGTAGCTACGAAATAGTTATTTTATAATATTAATAAGGATCTAGGAACTCGCAACATAGAGTGTGTAGAGCAAATATACAAGTACAAACTCTCTGAATACTTATGAGCACGCACTACAAGAGTTTTCACATTAAACAACTTGTCTCTACCCTGTGCTCTCTACTAGGTAGAGTCGTGTCAATATGAACTAAGTTAATATAGAACTTAGATGGCTTGTTTCCGTTAGTAGTTTTTTCGTTGTTTTTGTCTAATTTGTTATGAAAAATGAGACTTTTTAAGAGTTATGTTTGTAGAGTTTGCTTCCGTATAAACGTAATAGTATAATCTATAATATAAAAATGAATCGCAAAATGTGTTGGTAAGCGCATAACTCAACAACGCCTCGACCAATTTGGCCAAATCTTTTTTAAAAATGTTCGTTGAAGTTTAAGGATGGTTTTTACGGCGAGAAAAATTAGAATTATCGCTGGAAAAATCCTAAAAATAACCCTTTTCTTTTTCTCATACAAATGATTTGTAACTAAAACGTAGTCAATTTGAGCTTTATTGCTATGGTATAAAGTTCATATCAAAATTACATGCACTCACTGTTGTCTAAGCAATGTAGGTGTGTTCGTTGGAGCACAGAATACATAGTTGGATGAGTTTAAATGTCGCGTTCCGAAACTCGCGTTTCTTTTGTATTAGTTTCGGCACGCGAGATAAAATGCATCAGTTTCCACGTCATTACATCAGTCAAACAAAAATCGCGTTACCAACAGTGTTTTATTATTTTTAATATCCAAATTTTACGTAAATAAAATAATTCGTACGGCTTAAAAGGATTTGACTTCAAGTCATATCAAATTAAAAAAAAAACAAATTGTCTGTGACCTAACCTATTGAGTTTGCTTTTGTCAACTAATACACGAAACAAATTCGTATATCGTGGTGACATTCAAAGCAATATTACAGCACATGAAAATGAAAAAGAGAAAATGGACAAAGAGTGTATTTTACAGCACAGAACGCAGTACAAAGAGCTGCTCAGCCACCATCTACTACATTAACCAGTTTTAGTTCAGGAGATTTTTTTTAAATACGTATGCAAAAAAACATTTACAAATCTTTTTGACAGGACGAAGTCTGTCGGGTCAGCTAGAAAATGGACAAAGAGTGTATTTTACAGCACAGAACGCAGTACAAAGAGCTGCTCAGCCACCATCTACTACATTAACCAGTTTTAGTTCAGGAGATTTTTTTTAAATACGTATGCAAAAAAACATTTACAAATCTTTTTGACAGGACGAAGTCTGTCGGGTCAGCTAGAAAATGGACAAAGAGTGTATTTTACAGCACAGAACGCAGTACAAAGAGCTGCTCAGCCACCATCTACTACATTAACCAGTTTTTTTGAGACATGCCAAAACGATGATTTCGCACAAACATTGCTATATTCTGAAATGCCAAAATATTATACCTGGAATCAATCCTCAAGGAGATTTATACGACGGAAACAAGGAAAACCAGTTCCAGGATATACAGATGTATATTCCGCCGATGCGATTGGCCGGATTTATTCAGTACATCCAAGCAATGATGAATGTTTTTATTTACGACTGCTATTAGTCAATGTACGTGGCCCAACATCATTCCAACAGTTACGAACTGTTGATGGTGAATTGTGCGGATCCTACAGAGAAGCCTGTCAACGTTTGCAATTGCTTGAAAATGACGCTCATTGGGATCAAACTCTCAATGATGCTGTAATATCATCACACGCTCATCAAATACGAACATTGTTTTCTATAATCATATCTACATGCTTCCCATCAAACCCAATTGATTTGTGGATCAAGTACAAAGATTATATGTGTGATGATATTTTGTATCAAATACGGAATAGAATGGGAAATCCAAATATACAAATCAGTGAAGAAATTTACAATGAAGCATTGATTTCAATTGAGGACATGTGCTTGATAATGTCAAACAAACTATTAATTCAATTAGGCCTGACCGCGCCCAATCGTCCAATGCATGATGCTTTTAACCAAGAGTTGCATCGAGAAAAACTGTATGATCTCAACGCTTTGAAATGCATTAAATATGCAAAGCAATGAAACTCCAACCTGCAACGATTCGAAGAACTCTGCAATGGCAAAGGTTTTGCAGCAATGTCAATTGATTGTTTGGGATGAATGCACGATGGCACATAAAAAATCTTTGGAGGCTTTAGACAGAACCTTAAAAGATCTACGGAGCAATAATAACCGATTTGGTGGTGCAATGATTTTATTAGCAGGAGATTTTCGCCAACATTGCCAGTGATTCCACGATCAACGCCAGCTGATGAACTCAATGCATGTCTAAAGTCCACCAATTTGTGGAATCATGTTAAAGTACTACATTTAAGCAAGAATATGCGCGTCGAGTTGCAAAATGACCAATCTGGAAACATATTCTCTAAACAACTCATTGACATTGGTAATGGCAAATTTCCTATAGACATGTTGACTGGCTGCATTAACTTTCCTCAAAGTTTTTGTCAGTTAACTCAATCAAAAGATGAACTTATTCAAAAGGTGTATCCAGATGTTTCTCAAAATTACAGAAACTATGATTGGTTGAGCGAACGAGCTATACTGGCTGCAAAAAACATAGATGTAAATGAATTAAATTTCAAAATTCAAGAACAAATTACAGGCGAATTGAGGATATATAAATCAGTTGATTCGGCTACTAATCAAGATGATGTAGTCAACTATCCACCGGAATTTTTAAACTCGCTGGATTTGCCAGGATTGCCACCTCACAATCTTCAATTAAAGGTTGGATCGGTGGTTATAATGTTGCGAAATATCAACCAACCGCGTCTTTGCAACGGTAAACGGTTAGCGATAAAAAAATTACTAAACAATGTGATAGAAGCAACTATACTCAAAGGAAAGTATGAAGGAGAAGATGTTCTCATACCGCGCATCCCAATGATTCCGACTGATGTGCCATTTGAGTTTAAACGACTACAGTTTCCAGTGCGGCTTGCTTTTGCTATGACTATAAACAAGTCCCAGGGGCAATCATTAAGTGTTTGTGGTATTAATCTAGAAAACCCATGTTTCTCACACGGTCAATTATTGTATGTTGCCTGTTCCCGTGTTGGAAAACCATCAGATTTGTTTATCTATGCGCCTGGTAATTAAACAAAAAACATCGTATACCACAAAGCACTACAATGATAATAATAATAATTATGATTCACATGATTAACAATAAAGCGATTACTTACTTTTAAATCCTTATATATTATGTTGTATTTAATTATTTTTTATTCACAACGTCCTATCACCAGGGTGAAGGTTCTGTTCAGGAGATTTTTTTTAAATACGTAGGCAAAAAAACATTTACAAATCTTTTTGACAGGACGAAGTCTGTCGGGTCAGCTAGTATATTAATATAATCACCAAAATTATGTTTACACATTATCACTTAAGTAAATATTTGTTCTTTTTTTCGATTCCTATAGAGAGAATTTCGTGTTGCAATCGAACTCGAAACATTTCAAACTCTACATTTGTTATTAAATCAAATCCACTCTTACTCTGTCTACCGTATGGAAATCAAACCAACTACTAAATAACCGTTGCATTGCGCCACGGACGCCATCAATTCTTCCTTGTACATAAAATATGATTCTAACTTACTAAACATTTTTTCTTTAAGTTCATAATCTTACCAACATTACGTGACTCACGTTGTTATAACGCAAACGGTTAATTAATCTATTGTAACCACCAGTTAAATACAATTAGTCGTCCAGGAATTATCAAGGGAATCCCTATCCAGAAATGAGTCATACTTTCCAAGGAACAATGGGAATGACTGGATTTTGGAAACTGGGACGCCCTGAAAATATCTGTAAATATATTTTTAGTAAATATTATATATGTAAAAGTGTGTAATGCTTTCACGGCTAAACTATTGAAGAGATTTTGATGAAATGTTGAATGTAGTAGATTTGGACTCAAATATGGCCTAGGTGTTTTTTGAAAATCTTTTTTTGTTTTTGTAATATTTTCATATTTATCACGTATCGGCAACAATGCTCTGATTGAAACAGTTTACCCCCTTTGCCAGGATTTTCAGAATATCCGAGCTTTAAGTTAAAAAAAAGTGGAACTAAAATTAAATAAAACCGAAAAATCCATTATTAATATCAAGTAAATTGGAATATAAACAAATAAGGTATAGTAACCTTTAATTTTAAATCACGTTTAAGCCCCGTTGCATTATAAGACGTGCACAAGTCGCGAGAGCTTTAAATCGTTAAAAGAAAGATATTCTTCAAAGATCTAATTAATTTTACTATCCAATCCGTATCTGCAAAGATCTTGACCTCAAATCATTGTCAGGTCTTTTCATTCAAATTAAACCAGCTGTGGTCTTCATAATGACTGAAGCATGATTACGTAAAATCCTATGTATTATACGTACTTATGTACACAGATGATCTAGTGAGTGTAAATACAATTTGTAGCCTAAATTGATCTGCGGCTAACCTTGCAAGATCTGTTTAAACAACATTTTGGAGGTCAGAACTGGCTAAATAGTAAACAAATACATTCTGAATATTGAAAGATTTCTGCAATTTTTGTTTGAAAAAATATTAGTCGATTTTAAATTGATAGCAATTTTAAACTTTCCGTGTTCTCAACTTAGGCTAGGGACTATTAGTTTAAAAATCTATTAAATTTGAAGTGGTCACTCATTTATAGACTGACTCGTGTTAATTGTTGCTTGACCTAGATTGTTCATGTAAAAGTAGAAACATTATTTGCGACCAAAATAATCCTTTCTTATTATTATTTTATTAGTCTACTCATAATGCAATATTTTAAGCTCACCTGAAAACAAAATACAGAACTCACAGAATACTTAACATTATGGTACTATGCAAAAAAACTTGCTTTCTGTCTGTCTATCTGTTACACTTTTACAGCTAAGCTACTAAACCGTAGCTCCTATCCCAAGCACTGTAATTCTCCCATAACATAAAAAGCATTTTATACAAAAATAACCCACATTTATGTCAATATGTTTTCAAAGTAAATGTAACGATAACCACGTCTCAGTAAATCCACTTAGCATTTAACTAGATGAGCACTAAAAGGAAATAATAAAACAACTAGCACTTATCCTACATTCTGCATCACTTTTTCTCTGAAGCAAGAGTTTTAATGCATTTTACTTTTAACTAAGTTATATTTTTTATTTATATTTTCATGTTCTTCTTCAAACAATCCATCATCTTTTTTCGGTCTAGATTTTGCTTTAGGCATGAGGAAGAGACAGACAGACATAAGTAATAATAAAATAATATATACATACATAACATATGTATAACACTTTCCTCTCATAGGGGTAGGCAGAGACCAGAGAATGCCATTGGTACGATCCTCACAATCTTTCTTTGCTTCATTCATATTCATACATCTTGTCATACAGATATAATCTGTGTATGTCTTTCTAGGTTAAAAATATTATGTTGATTAGTGGTTTAGAAGACAGATTAAACTTAACTTAACTTTGACAGAGGTTTTCACAAATTCACTTTGTGTGGCAGAAATAGGTTATAAATAGGTACTGTGATATTGCCCTAACTATCCATCAAAAGGTTCAGTTTCCTAAACAACAATACTAACCTTTGTATAAAAGGTCAATCTTCAATACTCTATCACGGGAACATACACGTGATAGTCTAATGAATCTCTCATCTGAATTAGGATGATTATCATCGACCTTCGGTATTTCCAATGATTCAGTATTGCGTAGCGTTTCATAGAAATGACCTGTGTAAAGATGCGTTCAAGATTATTTGTAGAAAAGAGTCATTTGAAAAAGTAAGATGGGAAAATCTTTGACACAAATTTTAAGGAATTAGTGATAGAAAATAATATTCATACTACAATGTTTATTATTCATGTGTCTATTATCAATCAATCAATACATAATATAAATGAATTGCTGTTCGTTAGTCTCGCTAAAACTCGTGAACGGCTGGACCGATTTGGCTAAGTCTAGTCTAGTTTAGTCTTGAATTATTTGTGGAAGTCCAGAGAAGGTGTAAAAGGTTTAGGAATTAAAATGGTCGGAATTATATCCAAACAAGAAAGCGTGAGCGGAGCTGCGCGGGTTAGCTAGTATAGTATATAATATTTGGCAGAGTTGCAAAAGTGACAAATTCTATTACAAGGGGCTACATAATAGGTAGTACTAAATAATTATGCAGGCGGAGACGCATATATGAACTAGTGTATACATAATATTTCGCCTTGTTTCCATGGTATAAGGTATAAACTATAAGGAACACTAGTTGTTACTTCTTCTGTGTGACTTCACAAGGTCGTCAATTCGATACCGGTATAAAGTGTGCAGATAATTTATATTACACCAAAAAAAACTTTACAGATAAAAATATTCACTCTTAAATCTTTAAAAATTGGTAATTCTGTTAAAACGAAAATACAAAAATTCTAATAAACAAAAAGCAAAATGTGCGTCGGCCGGGAATCGAACCCGGATCAACTGCTTGGAAGGCAACTATGCTGACCATTACACCACCGACGCAGCTGTCTGCATCGTCGAAATTTGCGTTCAATTTCCACGACGCGCTTGCGTTGTTTTATCGAGACTGACGTCATAGTATGAGCGAGATAAATATTTTTTCTTATTGTACAAGCAATGAACACCTACTTTTAGTTATAAGTCGTTTTTGTTAGTATTTTTAAATAGCAAATAGTAAAGTAGTGGTAAAGTGCTTTTTTCTATAATTTTAAAGTGTTTATTTTTGCAATTGGTAATATTTTAGAAATATGGTTTGTTCCATTTAGGTGAAAATTATTCATAGAGGTTAGTACCCGGTGGGGATTTCGCGTAAATATGTGTACGTGAATAGAGAAAAGAACTTATATTTGCATTGCTATTATCATAAATCTATACTAATATTATAAAGCTGAAGAGTTTGTTTGTTTGTTTGAACGCGCTAATCTCAGGAATAACTGGTCCGATTTGAAAAATTATTTCAGTGTTAGATAGCCCATTTATCGAGGAAGGCTATAGGCTATATATCATCACGCTACGACCAATAGGAGCAGAGTACCAGTAAAAATTGTTACAAAAACGGGGAAAATTTTGACCCATTCTCTCTTATGTTACGCAAGCGAAGTTGCGCGGGTCAGCTAGTATCTTATATTGGCAGTACGTTCGTCAGGTCACTTGAAAAAACCCTGTTTTTTTACATGTGTCATCTCTCAATGAGAAATAGGAGATTCATTACAGATTAATTATATTTTAAAACTTCAACTCTACTAAGATAAAGCACGTTTTTAAATAGAGCGAACTAAATTTTGTACGATTTGGAAATCAAACCCGTGCCTTTTGGTTATACCTTTATTCACACAAATAGTTTATGAAAGAATAAGGTAACATTATTACTTAAGGAATATTGATATAGATATACTTAGTTACTGATATAAAGTAGGTACTAGCTGACCCGCAACTTCGCTTGCGTCACATAAGAGAGAATGGGTCATAATTTTCCCCGTTTTTGTAACATTTTTTACTGGTACTCTGCTCCTCCATTGGTCGTAGCGTGATGATATCCTCGATTAATGGGCTATCTAACACTGCAAGAATTTTTCAAATCGGACCAGTAGTTTTTGAGATTAGCGCGTTCAAACAAACAAACTCTTCAGCTTTATAATATAAATATTGATTGACTGACTTTCGGACCACCAGGCGTCTTAAAAAATTCCAATTTGTGAGGGCTGCTCTAATTTCCATGTAATTTAATGTAACTTGTATGAAAATACTCCAGATATGTATGTTAATGTGCATGTAATTTAAAAATTGACACGACAGGTGCGTATACAGAAAATATTATCAAAAACATTACACAGAAAAATCAACCTTATCTTTTATACATACGACTCGAAATCGCTTAACACTTATGTGATAAACATCTTTGTATACGACCAAGAGAAAGTGGACTTTATGAAATTAAAATAAAGTAGGTTTTAGTTTGATCGTATGTACCCTACTACTAAGATATGATAAATTCCTTAAGGAGTCATGGTTCCGTACGAATGCGTTTTGTGTGAATTTAGGGTTCCTTGCGGAAGTTAAGAATTATGTTTATTGAGGGGATGTTTATTTGGACAGATATGAAGGAATTGCAGTCTTTATGTTGCTACCCCGTGAAAAAGGGGTTGGTAATTTTTTTTTCTTTGTTATGGTTAGTTAACCACGCAAAATAATTTAAGACGTTCGAAAACTTTTGACATGGCTCGACCGCTGACAATAACTGTAGCGAATTGTGACCTGATCACCACTACCACTGAGGCACCCATCTATTCCATTGCCTTATAAAGGGTTGCTTAACCTTATGACGACTTATGACTTCAGCTAGTTAAGAACCTTTGCAACAATTTAGCGAATTGTTTTTGATCTGAATTTACGAAACGTCGTTTTATAGAATTGGATATACATTATGGATGTCGCCAAAATTACTGAACGAGATTTGATGTAATTGAGATACTTATAACTTTTTCATTAGCCGTACGTGGGATATTCTTAAGCCTGTTTTTGTTGCCATGCACATGTCTCTTTCTTATCAGTAAACCGTTCTGTGACAGTGTCATTCAATCTTCAGTCAGTTTCAAATAACCACTATCAAAAGAACCCGTTACATAATAAAATAGAAAGAGTAACCAATACTAAGACCATAAAAGTCCAAGGGCTCATTACGTCATATTTTAAGGACCTTATGTTGCAGTCCGAATGGTCATCAGGAATAACGGAAAATAACATAAGGTGTCAATTACAAGGCATTTTTAATGTTTAGAAAGTATATTGTGGTATTTTTATGAAACAGTATTTTTGAATTCGTGAGAATTTTTTGGGTGACTGTTATTTTTTTGGAGATAATAAGGATTATAGCAGTCTTATGTAACCCTCTAGTTTAGTTCATTAACTGTTGAAATTTATATAGATTTGTGAAAAATTCAAACACAAATTGTATGTTCAAAGGAAATCCGATTTTTCTGACATACTCGTACCATGGTACTAGTTATCTTTTCATCACGATCTTAAATTTATAAAAATATTCATAATTAACCTCTCTAGAAAACTAAATTATTTATTCTGCTCGGAAATCGAACTTAGGAAATTGTGTCACTACTGGTATTGCTGCTTCAACCATTGCAGACTCTTGAAGGATTAAAAGTCAAAATATGATAACGACGATACATATAGATACGAATAAAACAACACAAAAATACATTTGCCAATAGGGAATATGCGTGTATTTTTTTTATTTTTTTAAATGATAATTTACATCATTATATGAACGTAAAAAAAAACAGCTAAAAAAAAACGAAATTTAGCTCGAAATAAATAGTTTTAAAATAGTAGGCTGATTTCATCATTTTAAACGACCGCCATTTTGGCGCGCTTGACGTGACGTCAAAGTCTATAATAGCAATCAACTAGTGAATAGCTACAAACGCGTTTCGGCCTCTATTTTATGAAATTATTTTGTTTTATTTCAATTACACAATGCAGGAGTGCAGTAAACCAACTTTCAAGTACTGTATCGTTCCCTTATGTAAAAATACAAATAAAAATGCACCAAATAAAGTGTTTTTTCTTGTACCAAGAGGTGCTGCAGTAAGGAAAAAATGGTGTAGAATCATGAAAAGAGACATGATATCTCCATCAACTTGTTTATATTGTTGTGAAGACCATTTCGAAGTAAGTATTCATTCCATTTTATGTACAAATTGTTTATTTATCTGCTAAACTTTGTTAGTGCCCACATTATAACCTCTTGCATTTACAACCTTGCTTGAAAAAGGCCCTATGTTCAAAGGTTTGGTACAATTACGACCACTTGACTGACTGAAACCCAATGACACTGAACATAATTCTAGAATTTCAATATATTTGTGCACAAGAATGCCTATTGCAAACTAATATTATTTTAAAAACCCTTATATGCACTATTTATCCGTTTCACATTTAATTTCATGTTTTATTTTTTGTTTTTCAGTTAGAAGAGGATACAGCTAATTATATTGAGTACAAAATAATGAATTTGCAAGAAAAATACAAAACTGTATTAAGATTGAAGAAAGGTATCCTACCTCACAAATTCCAATGTCAAAAGGATACTGAAACCCAGCCATCGTTGGAGAGAAAAGCTTACAAAAAGAGAAAACATAAAGAAATAATTGAAGAAGCTTTATCCGCACCACCCGCTAAACAAAGTGTTAGCACTACAAAGCTAACTGATTTGTCACAAATTGATCAGATGGAAGCAAGTACAAGTGCATCTTCATCTCAGGTGAACATAGAAGATATAGAAATGAAAAACCTCTGTGAAGCTGGTTGCAGCACTTCATTATCTACTGAGAAGATGTATGTTGACAAAGCTGTTCAAGTGAATAGTAAAATTCACCCCTTTTATTTCAGTAGACGTAAAATCCAGGTTTGATGCAAAAAACGTGGTCATCATAAACACATCAATTTTCGGGAGATTGTCCGATTGTGCTTTGACGAAACCAATATCTGTCATTTTTCTGTAAGTCTTATGACTTTATTTTTACGAAAAAAATGTAATATAACTTCAATATTTACTTCAAATCACAATAAAACGGAATTAAATCGTTAACAGCACAGAACTGAGAACAGTATTATTTGTTATTATAGACTTTGACGTCACAACTCGTTCCGACCAATAGCGTTGCGTTTCAGCTCATTTGAATTTTTCTCGTATTTTTTGCACTTTTTATTACATAATTTCTAATTCAAAACGTAATTATATTAAAAAATATTAACGTGTACGCAATTCCTAGGCAATAAACTTTAGGAAAAAAAATATTTGAGCGTTATTTGAATCTTACGCATATTCCCTATTGTTTTTAGCTGAAACCTGAAACAAACAATGCGACTTACGTATATATTCATTAAAAGCGCAAATGACAATTGCGTCGGCGTCATAAAAGGATTATCCACTTTCACCATTACAGATAATTGCAAAAAGTACAAAAACGACCAATAATCCACAACTCAACATTCATTAAAAGTGCAATTGACAATTGTATCGGCATCATAAAAGGATTAACTACTTACACCATTTCTTAGAACTGCAAAAAGTATAAAAATAAAAAATAATCCGCAACTATACTTTCAATTGTCATTGCTTTTTTAATATTGTTCGATTTAGTACAAAAGAGAAGTGGTTAAAACTAGTTGAAACATGTGTTTAGCTGCTTATTTTGTATAGAAAAAGTGTTATAATAATGCAAAAGTTTGGCGTCTTTCAACAAGTTTGATCCAGTATTTTGTGTATGTGATTTGCAAGCCTTATTTCTATGTGACTATTGTTGTATCAAATCTAATCATTTACTGGTGTGATTTTGGGTACAGTAAGTGGCATTGTTTAGTTACTAAAACGCAGTTATTTTATTATATTAATGCTGAAAAATAAACGCGAAACTTATGCACATTTAAAAAGTAGCGAGTTGGTAATCTAATTCAAATTGTACAGCATCAAGTAATATGTTCTAATTAATAAATACTATTTGGTAAAAAATTACACAATATCAGAAAAAAACAGCATCTTTAAAATGACAAAATATGGAACAACACTATTAACCCATTATAGCCGATGCAATAGCCACATGCCAAAGGCTAATTTCATCCTTTTCTGCCAAAATTTATTTCCCACTAAAACCATAACCCAAAAAATACAATTTCAAAAGCTTTTTATCATCAAAGCATGCTTTAACTAGTCATAAACCTATATAACTTTCATTTTTGCTTACAACATGTGCTGTGCTACGGGTTTGCTTGCAAAACAAACACACATCAAAGGGAATTTTTGAAGGGTTTATGATGTGAAAAATTTGGCCTTTGAGATACTGTGTATGGGTATCTAGTATGGCGAATTAGTGGTTGTTTTGACCACGAATACTACGACAAGTAAAAGTAGAATATAATATGGTGTGTGCTTACAAACTGCCAACTCAACCAACCCCTTCCTCATTACGGGAGGAGACCCTTGCCCAGCAGTGGGACATTAACGGGTTACATATATGGCCTTTATTTACAGGAATGGCTAATTATGGCTATAGGTTTTCTAAGAATGCGTTATGGTGTTATTTGTGAGTAGGGAACATAATTTATTTATTTTGTTCTATTTACTTCTATAAATGTAAATATTTTAATTTAGAATTAAGTTTCGAAATAAATATGTTTAAAAATGTTACTTGTGTTGTAATGATACATGAATTAATTAAATAAGCATACATATATTATGTATATCTTAACGATATAAAAAAAATCTATTTGAAATACTTAATCATAAATTAAGAAAAAAACATAAAATGTAGTTATCATAGTAATACTTAAGAGTTATTATCTTTCACAATACACATACAAAACTAAATGACTAACCTTCAAATCTAACAAAAAGGACACCCATCCTATAACCTTACAATTTAACCGGCATATAATAATATAATCCCGTTATCAGTGACTTTGTACAAGTTTATCCGTTCCTTTTAACATTCTCTACTTATCTCACGTTTTACAAACTACGTTCAACTTAGACGGTGGGAGATAAAATTTAGGCGCCTTTGGTCCTTGCGATAATCCTTTATGCGGGTGCTGGGTTCATCTTGAGTAGGGTTGGGCATCCAAGTTTTGGATAACGATTAGTAGGTTATAAAAGAACGTAGATATAGTGTGTGCATGTGAGTGAAGCAAGGGAAGTTTTGTAAGGATCGGACTGAGTGGTGGTGTCTGGTCTCTGCCTATCCCTATGGAAAGAATATAGACTGTATGTAGAATGTAGTGAAGTGGGCACTCGGCTGACTAATCCACCAATGGGGTGATCAAAACGCAATAGCCTTTGCAGTGCGCTCCTGTACTTTTTTCCAAGTGGGTGTAAAAATTGTTCCCTCTGATTAACTTAATTGTTCAAGTTTTTTTTAACTACCTATATGCAATCTTTGCCATCGAAGTAGGCAGTGTTTCATCAAAATCCGTTCAGTAGTTTTATCGTGTGTCGTGTAACTAATATTCATCTTAACTTTCGCGTTTAAAATATCGGTATAGTTAAGTAATTC
The DNA here is from genome assembly GCF_050436995.1 of Anticarsia gemmatalis. Lineage (NCBI taxonomy): Eukaryota > Metazoa > Arthropoda > Insecta > Lepidoptera > Erebidae > Anticarsia > Anticarsia gemmatalis. The sequence continues at coordinate 8,460,062 of NC_134767.1, read as the reverse complement.
ATATATGTACAGGTTTTACTAAAGTACTAGGCCTTTAAACAGGACCACAGTAGATACATAATATGTCCAGTTAAAAACCCCGGAGGCCAGAGTTACCATGTTATTCACATCGTCATATTTTACAGTAGGCAACCCTAACCATGGGCAAAGGAAAGGTTTATAATGCCAGGTAGAGGTTATGATAGACATTTTGATATTGAGTACCCACTTCAAAGCGTGTCATTAGGATATGTATCGGCAACTTTGCTGTTATGTTTACTACAGGTCTGTTAAGTGCTGGATAAGCTATCTGGCAGGTAAAGACAGAAGTATATCATAATTTTAAAGTTATCTTAACTCATAATAAACCACTCATGGTGAAATACACCGACTAAAATTGTAAGAGTAATTTACGATTTAATTAATGAAAGATTTGCTTAAACACGTTTTGTAGTTTAAGTTTAAGAGTTAAGTAAGTTTAAGAGTTAGGCCCTTACAAAACAGTTATTGGTTAAAATGTAAATTAAAATAGTCTGGTTTTTTAGTCAGTTTTGGAAAAGATTTTCACCCCCCCATTTAGTCAACGTGATAGAGACAAAGGCTTGACTTCTTGTTCCAACGACAGATTCTTGCTTAACTGCGGGAAAGTTATGGAGACGCCCATAGCCAGTTGCGCTCACCGGTCTGTCAACGATATGAGGGTGAAGCAACCGTTGGCGCGGTCAGTCTATAGATGGGTGGCCGCATAGTGGTATTTGAGCTGGGTGTCTCCGTGCTTCGGAGGGCACGTAAAAAGTCGGTCCCGGAGGTTGTCTACTAAGATAACAGTCGTTAAGCCATATCAAAGGCCTTCGGGCGGCTTGGACAACTGTGACACTAGGTTGACCACTAACCATACGATAAGAAGAAGAAGGGACAGTTATGAATAAAATGTATGCTCATTCGTAAATAGAAAACCCGTTTAATATCTTTCTTACCTATGTTAAGTACCTTAGTAGTACAAACTCGTATTTATTTTACGATAATAGTGTCTGATAATAAAATAGTAAAAATGATATGTATTAAAACTAGATGTGTAGTATAAATCCTTTATGAACTTGATCATGGTCGTAGGATTCAATTTACACACGATGTATAAGTTGTTTTGAGCCACGGTGGTGCGTAAGCCAAGTTGGGAAACAGAAAATTTCAGAAAAGACTTTTGGCCCGACCCAGGATTCTAACCCGAGACTTCTTGCGCGACAGTCGCATACACTACCGATCGCGCCACAAATGCAGTTAAAATTAAATTAGGAGATTAATTGCCTATTAGAACCTAAATATATTGATTGTTCGATTCCGTTTTTTCTCAGAAAGTAATGGTTTAATTCAAAAAGTTATTGTACATTTATTGAGTTATTTTACAGTTATTTTATTTAAGTTATGTTATTATACATACAGTAGATTTGTACCTAAAAAAAATATCCATTATTACTTATTGTTTTATTAATGTACTTTAAGTTAGTGTAGAAACACTTACTGATAGTTTCTTACCTAATTCACGTTCAAGTTTCGATCGAACTGCATCGCCTGTGGTAACAGGCGAAATATCGGGTAAACAAATAAGGTATTTTATTTACCTTTTATTTTATATTATGATACTCCTCGGTGAGACTATTTGTCTTTCACGCTTGTATATACTGGTAACGACATGACAAACAACATTATTTTCTCATGAATAATATTACATAGACAGTAAAAGAATTCTTAGAAGTATTTACTACCTGAAAGATTAGTGTTAAACTTGGCTCAACATGTTATAATCAGTGTGAGTAGACGAAGTTATAAACTAACTGATCGTTTGTCGGCGCCAGACGTCATAGCGGTTAAGGATGCCACGCGATAAAGATTGTGGATGGATTTTTTTAATATTTGATGATGTTTAATAAAGGATGTGTAGTTTTTTTTATGCTAGTAGTAAGGGGTTGCAATTTTGAGCACGATTTTAGACTGATTGAGTTGTATGTAGTTTTTTATAATCTATACTAATATTATAAAGCTGAAGAGTTTGTTTGTTTGTTTGTTTGTTTGAACGCGCTAATCTCAGAAACTACTGGTCCGATTTGAAAAATTCTTTCAGTGTTAGATAGTCCATTTATCGAGGAAGGTTATAGGCTATATATCATCAGGCTACTACCAATAGGAACAGAGTACCAGTAAAAAATGTTAAAAAAACGGGGAAAATTTTGACCCATTCTCTCTTATGTGACGCAAGCGAAGTTGCGCGGGTCAGCTAGTTTAATTTATAAGAGGCAAATTAAAATGGTAAAAAAACCTTAAAAGTTTTCAAAAATTATGAAATATAAAACTATCTATCAGTCTACCTCTTTTCCAAATATGTTGAAGTCGGCTTCCAGTCTCACAAGATGCAGCTGAATACCAGTGTTTTACATGGAGCGACTGCCTTTCTGAACTCCACAACCCAGTTACCTGGATTATAACACGATATCCTTCGGTAAAAATTATGAATGATGAAACCGAATATAAATAAATGCTTTTACAGTTTAATTATTAATAGCTTTATTTTACCGAGAAATCAAACCCGTATCTCCTTTTGTCTGTTAAATTACTTAATTATTATGGTCTAGAATATTAGATACAAAGAACATTATCCACAAAACTACCATCAAATTATCACAAACTTCCGTTCACATGCCCTACGTGGTTTATCAAAGGTTAAAAGATGACCTTCTTTCTAAATTACTTCGTTGTAATTAAAATATAATGTCATAAATCTTATCTATATTGTAAGAAAAACATTGTAAAGTTAAACGGTTAAGTACCGAGTATCGGAAAATTTGTATGTTCAAGGTAGGAGCAATAAAATCATGGTACCATATACTATACATGTAGTATACAAGTATATTGTTAATAATAATAATAAAAAGGAGTGAGTGAGTCTGAGTGCCTCTGTGATCCGATGTATAGATTGCGACTGCTGGTCTTAGGTTACCTTCCCAGGTCGAGTAACGGCTTGTAGAACTTGTAAAAGTTATTAATTTTTTGCTGTATCCGATATCTGTAGAATTCTTTAAAAAATAGCCCTTCAATTCACTACGCTCGTCCCGTATGACATAGGAATTAATCCATTTGGTAATTTATTCGTGAAAGAGTGACAAACATACATAGAATCCATCTAAGTACAGTAACAAACTTTGACATTTATTATATTAGTTGAATCAGGATTTTTACACCGTTTCTTTCATCAATGCGTGTAGCAGGCGTGATTGTGTAAAAAAATAATACCAAATCAACTGTTTTTATGTCAACCCTATAGAATTGATACACGAACTATAAAATAGTTTCATCAGCCACATACAAGAATTAAATACGTTTTTAACATGTCTCCTTACACTTTCAATGTAAGACCATCGTAAAACCTTCTTGGAAACCTTACAGAGTTTACAATTAAATTTCAATTGCTATTTCTAAATCTCTATAATGGCTATATATTCAGTTTATACTGCGCTTACAGAGTTGACAATTAAATTTCAATTACTATTGCTAAATCTCTATATATTTAATTTACCGCGCTTGACATTTATTTATTTTCTAAAAGACAACTCCCTCAAAAACATACAAACAACGGACATAAAGCTCAACCAGACCCGAAACAATTATTTGTGGATCGCATGAACAAAAAATTGTCCCGTGTGGAATTAAATCCACGACCTCCCGACACAATGGTAGCGGCGTGGCGATCTAAACCACTGTGCCACGGAGGCAGTCAATTCGTGAAGAAACAAATTTGAGTATAATTTTGACTTTACTTCTTTATTTTTTGCTTTTATGAATAAACTGGTCATTGCAACTATTTAATCTACCTATTGACCTTAATTTGACCTCATCAAATAGTTTTATTACTAATTAAACTGTATGTAAGTTGACTATAAATTAGATTTTATAAGTGAAAGTGCATATTTTAATTTTGTTTAATTATTTTATTGGTATGATTGAAAAAGCTTGTAGTTTATTTATTGTGTGCTATAAATTAGATGGTACATGTTAATTTTCGTTTCTTTCATGTTTGTAATTAAACTAGTTGTGATTATTGGCCTCCCACGCAAGAGTTTCGGGTTCGAATCCAGGGCATGTACTTTTTGGCTTTTATAAAACGTGTATTGGAAATTAATGTTCACGAGTTGAACCGATAACGGAATAACAATCCGTCAACTTATCCGTTATTGCTGGACAACGGTCTCTTCCTAGAATTACGAAGATGTCCATAAAAATAGGCAAAAAGGCCTTAAATAGAACTAAGTAGGTACTTGGCGCCTCGCTCTTTGCTTAAAATTGATATGAAATTGGTACCTAACTATGAACAAGTTTATGCATGAAGAGCTTAAACAATTCACGTATAACGGAGGAGGTGTTGGTTCAAAGTCAAGGCACAAGTCATCTTTATTTTGATTAATTTCCAGCCCAAAATATAATGACAGACAAGGCAAAAACTTAAATTCAAACAAATCAAAATGTTCTTATTTATCCTTTTCTACAAATTAGGCTTATAACCCTACATAACCCTTCAAGGAAGTAAGACAGAGTGTAATAATCTTCTAGAACAGTGATACATAGTGTTGTTAAACAATGTCAACAGTCAATCTTGGCCGGAACCCTCGATCACTCGTCACTATTACACCAACACTATGAGTAGGGGTACCAAACTTTGTATTAGATGAGGACTTTGTCGTAACTTTCTTTTGTATTTTCTAAGTATTTGTTATGTTTTAGGCTTAACTGCCTTTGTGGCGCAGTTGGAACTGTATGATTGAGGATGTTTAGGGATCGAAACTAAGGTTGTGCCAAAAAAATTGTGACTTTTTCTGTAAAAAAATGGTTCGTGAATAGCATGAAGTAAGAAAGTCTAGACTGTAGACCTTCGTGCCTCGAAGAGCACGTAAAACCTTCCCGGTCGTCTCGTTTACCCGTCCCACCGGACTATGACAGTAAAGGAGTAAACAAACGTTTCTAATTACTTCAAAGTAAGTTCTTACGGCATCTGTTAGATGCGCTTACGTGCTCTCCGAGGCACGCAAGTTTAGGGCAATCTCTGAAAATTTTTCTATAGAAAAACTCAGAAACAATTTTTGGTCCGACCTGAGATTTGTAACTGAGACCTCTGCACGGTAATCGCATAAGACCACTGGTGGCCACAACGGCAAACACATTAGACAGGAAGGAGATGCACCATAACTCCAGGACTGTCTCATACAAATCTAAACGTATGGCTCATTGTCTATGAGTGAAATATAACCGCTTTCGCCTAAGGTCAAGTAGTGCAATCTTTCCAATTGCCTGTTTGTTCCACGTTTGATTATAATAAATGATTGTTTGTAACGGCGTAGGACTGTTACTATACACATAATATATTTCTTCAATTTTTAATCTACTATTACTCTCATTCGCAAGTTAGAATAGTCAAGGTAATTAATTTCCCTCGGGATTCCATCCATTTTTTTGCAATCTTTCTCTTTTTTTTAACCCATTACTGTCCCACTGCCGGGCAAGGGTCTCCTCCCAAACGAGGGGGAGGGGTTAGGCCTTGAGTCCACCACGCTGGCCAAGTGCGGGTTGGGTACTTACTTAATACATGCTTGATTTTTGGTTTGGCTTGATGGTTTAACATGAATCTATGCTAGAACTAAAGTTCTTAGGTTAATTTTACAACAACTAAAACAACTTTAACACTTAGTTAGCCACTAACTCTACGATACATAAATCTATATTAATATTATAAAATTGTAGAGTTTGTTTGTTTGAAAGGAACTAATGTCAGAAACCGCTGGTGCGAATTGAAAAAAGCTTTTAGTGTTGGATAGCCTATTTATTGAGGAAGGTTTTAGGCTATATAACATCACGATACGACCAATAGGAGCAGAGTACTAGTAAAAAATGTCACAAAAACTTGGAAAATTATGAACTATTCTCTCTTTTGTGACGCAAGCTAAGTTGCGGGGGACATCTAGTAGTCGATAAAGTGTACGTCAATTCATTTAATTCCCACGGATCATCACAGAATGCCATGTCCATTTACACCATACATTTACAAGGTTCAAAGCGGATGTCTTTTTTTACTAATAAAATGCAGTACTGCTATTAAAATGGTAGATCTAGGGTGAGTTTTCTCTGCAACTTGTTTTAGAATATTCTAGTACTTAATGGGTTTGTTCCTGTGGCTTCGAATGTTTTATGGTTAAGTAAGACATTTTCTTTTTTATATAAGAGGCATCTTATTTTAAGATATATGGAGCCGATTATGTTATAATCTTATATATTCATGTGTTACTTAAACCCTTCGACTAAGGTGCTTGAAGAACAAATATGCATCACTCCGGTCGGAAATCATCGAACATTTTTTTGTATTTTGTGCCATTTTCTGTTAAATAGAGTTTATTCCTGAGATAACCTGTTTTTAAATTCTGAAATGGACACAGCTCTTTATAATCGTATATTTTCATTTCATTTGAAAAGAATATCACCTCTGATTTTATGATGGATTTTAAAAATCGGAGTCCAAATTCAATCCAACAATCCCAAAAACATTTTTTGAAATGATATATTTCTTATATATAATAAAACTTTCATACAAAAGAACATCTAAAGCAATTCGACAGGTTTCTTCACGTTACTCACTTCCGAATTGTTTCCGCCTTCTATGCACCTCAGAGCACATCTTTCTTTACAATCTACAACCAACCTTACTTCTTCTTACCTAAAGTCTATTTCACCATGTACCAATTCTGTAGCATCATTACCGTGCGTTACATGTGCAATGTCCAAATATCATAGGAATTTGAACTCTGTACCTTTGATTTAAGGTGTGTTATTATCTGTGTTGTCTTTCGGAAGGCCTACAGTTGACTCATCAAAGATTTCCGATTTTGTGGAATAACTGATTTTGTATGAATATGCGTGACTTTAGTGTGGACTAGTTTGAAGATATGTTTGTCAATTTGTTTAGTTGTTATGTCAAATTTTTCTGTGTTTTATTATTTGGAATGCTTAAACATTTTGCTTCATGCTATTTGTCTTGATGGTTATGTTTGCTGTGCACTTTTAGTTTATTTTTCTTTTGTAAATTGTAAAATATTCGTTAATTGTAATTTTAGTACTTAGGGCTTCAACTAAAGCCAGGACTATGTTTTTATTTTAAATGTATTTGTTATTGCTATATCAATCTTTTTTTGTGTACTTCTACGTCTGTCTATCATTGTCTTGAGATGAGACCTTTTCTGTTCTTATCGCCCACAACTCCAAGCGAACACGTGTTTAAATGCACGTATGTACTTTCAAGCATGCACGCAAGTTTGTCGTACCACAAAATACAACCGGTAAGAAACCTCAAGACAGTAAATAAGTTAGCGATATTTGCTTTTATAATTTGATTTGCTAAAACGTTTCTTATTTTTTGCCCTATCTTTTCTTCCTTACGGCAAGAAATAGGCACTTGATTAAAGCACGAAATGATTGATGCCTTTCGACATACTTTGATTATATTACATTTTTGCGAGTTTCAATAATGTCTTTAACGCTACAATCTAAAGTCATTAAGCGGAAAGATCGTTAAAACCATTTGGCGATTAAAAAGAGTGGCCAGAAGTTTCTTGCTAGCTCTTCTCATTGGTCCTACCTTCCGAACTGGCGGTGAATTCACTCTCTGCATCATTGATAATAATATAAGTGTCAGCACTTGACCTAAATTAATAAGCGTTAAAACTCATATAAAAAAAACGCTATTGAATAGATAAACTGCCGCTTAATGTACCTCAGAAACCGGGGGTAAATGATTTGATTTTGATTTAGATCAACAATTAAGCTAAGTAAAACAGGCAGATATTCTGATGTATTAGTAGTATTGACCTAAATAACTACAGTTTGTGACCTATGTCGGTGATTCCCTTGCTCTTCCGCGTAACCTTGTGACGTATCACTTTAACATTTTCTTTGAAATCTCTTTTCTTATCTGCTGTGTCGGCTTCTTTATTTATTGTTTTGTTATTTTTCTAAGGGTTTGTCACTTTTCTTGAAATTTTGGATTTGAAATACTAATGATGTTTATGTTTGTTTAGATCTATGGTAGATATTTTTAGTAAAATTTGTATTAATTGGTTTCTGTTACATTGCTGCACAAGAGCCCGGATTTCCAGATGAAGATGTTTATATTTGAGGAATTATAAAATAAATTAGATACCATGATTGTGACGTACATTGCACGAAGTCACTGCGTCAGTTTTCATACTGACGTCATTATATTTCTGAAAAGTCTTGTTTATTGTAAGATATTTTTGGAAAAAAGTCGTGTGTATAGTCTTTAATTAATTTGGGATTATAAATAAAACAAAGGACATAAAAATTAACAGTAATTGTTTTTTGAGAAATATACAAAAAAAACCTTAGCTTTTGAATACTAGTTTGTAAACATAAATTTATTTAAAAGTATTACTACAAAAACTACTAAACTAAAGTATACTAGATGTGCTGAATAGAAAAGTAAATAGTTTTAAATATTTGCTTTTGCATTTAGCAAACATGCAATCGTATGCTATTAACAAAATTGGCAAGGACACAACATTCTTTATAAAAATACTCATCTTCTCTCATTTCCTAGTTTATTTGCACTACGAAATATTCTAATAGATATATACATAGATCTTTTCTGTCCCAAATCAACAGATTTTACCAATATTTTTTTGAAATGCCAGTCTTTAGGATGCTGAATAGGAAGTAGGTCTAAATTTAGTGCCGAAAAGAGGACACATATTTAAAATATGTATATTTTGTTGGAATTAAAAATAATGCAACAAAAATACTAACCAGGTATTTATGCTTAGAATAAAACTGTTACTAGGAGTATGTTTGTCTGTAGATATGTAAGTCGATTAAGTTCAAAGCTGAATAGGGCGTTTTCAAATGAAACAGCAAATGTCACTAAAAAACTAATTTTTATTGCAGGTCATCTTGCGAATAAGTCCAATATCTATTTAACCGATTTAAATCACATAATATTTTTGAGTGAACCTGTTTTTTTTATTAATTGTGGCTTTGAAGTGATTAAGCCCAATATGGTACTTACCGAGGAGTTGCTAGGGAAAGACAACAGTAATTTAAAGAATATCAATGCCTTTAATAAATAAATAACGTGAAGTATATGGAATGAAACTAAGGATTATTTAATGTTTTATAAAAACTCTGCCCTTTATTTAAGTTCACACTAACCACAGTCTGTATTTATAGAATTATTAAAATTATAAGTCATACAAAATTTTCCTCTTCCCATTATAATAAATGATAACAAATTAATTTATTGTAAATAGGTATAATACTTTACAAGATATTTGTCGAAATAAGTAATTTAATTGTTATAATTGTATTCTTTTACAATTGTAGCCAAACTTCATACAATAAAACACACGAACAAACAAAAAATGTACCGTGTGATTATGACGGTAAGATGAGCAATCTAAAAAGCAGAATATATTCCTAGCAAATTACATTAGGAAAAGAGAAAATTTCTCTTAAAACTTTCTTAAGATTTCTCCCATAAAGCCTATTTGTCTCCAGATTTTATAGTTAAGACTGTGGTAGGTAAGCATTCTCACAGCGCACGCGCGATCATATATTTTATACAATTTATCGCCGCACGTTTTATTGAAGTTCGAAGACCGCTACAATATTGCAGAACTTATTAGTTAGGAACAACTTAAGCTTCTAATCGAACAATATACTTACAGCTAAACGTGGTCTCAACTGCAACATGCGATTAGTATCGCTCTCCCCTCTCTTTCTAACCTACCGAGAAAGCTATCACAACTTTTTCTGTCTTTTTCTTTTCAACTATTCCAATACCAACTGTCAGTTTCTTAGGAAGGAACTAAATTAACTCTATTTATTTGTAGGTCAATAACGTCACATTTATTCATGTAACAGGAAAAATCTCAGGTACAATGAACTGATGTATCTGAATATTTTTAACTATTGTCATGCGTGTTTCAAGAAATTGCTACAAACCAAAGTCCATTTTAATAGAAGATAATAAAGTTCAGAATCCAATAGACGCAGCTGTTGAAATAGTACTCATTACATTATCATTTGGAGAGATGCCACATAATATCCAAATAGTAACATGAACTATAATTTTTAATTCTTAGACGAGTTCTTAGAAGTAAGCATAAATATGATAAACAGGAATAATTAAAGTGACCGAAGTGAATCACACTGTCATACGAGACGGGCCCGAGTCAGCGTAAGCGATACAACACATTAATTAAGGTTATGATATAAACGAAACGCTAACAGAAAGCTCTACTATGCGTACAGTTTATTTTTTCATTCATACAAAATGACAAATACATTCGTCCGACTAACCAACACAGATAAGAGAGCAAAACACAACGAAAAATAAACTCTATGCACACGAAATACAGTTGAAAATCATTCGAAAGCGTTTGACAATCTTGCGCATAGGGTTATAGTAAACACGGACGCGGGCGCAGCGTTATTCAGTCACTCGTTGAACGTGTCAGTGAACAGACGGCTACTGCAAGGCACACGCTTGCACACGCGCGCGCAATAAAGCGATCGAAAGGCGAATATCGAACAAAAAATCCTGGTGTCCCACAAGGGAGTGTTTTAGGCCCAGTGTTGAGACACACGAAAATATTTTGATTTAGTGAATTAAAGTGTTAGTGTTATATCGTGTACGGTCCATTGTGCATCTGCTGACATGCATGGTGAGTTTGATTTGGAAACTCTTACACATGATGCGTTTGAATGAGTCCCATTGTTTAGCTACGGTCTTTTTTATTCTCATTTCACAGAGTATAGTAATAATACTGATACAGAGAGCCCTCTTGTCACTTTTTTAGCCAACCATATTTGAAACAGCGCCACCTGTGGTTTGGCTCCGAACTATCATCGAGTATATATAGCTATAATCTAATATATATTATTATAAGTAGTTCTGTTTTGTATTTATATTAGGTCGGGGAAAAAGTCTTTTCGCGTTATAGTATGTATGAATTGTAATAAAATCTTTTCTCTACACATTGTGATTCTTAAAGCCAAAGAGATTTTATTACAAGTTCATGCGAAAAGAATTAAAACAAATAAAACATAGTTTATGTATATATATCATTTTTTATTTTTATAATGTTTGTGCTTATTGTAATATACCTGCGCAGCAGTTTTGGTCTCATCTTCACCTTTGTACAATAATTTTCCAGACAAAATTCGGTTGATTGATCTGCACCAACTGCATATTAAAATATTTACTGTTGTATCAACAAAATACTCTTTCAATGCCTCCTTATGAATAAGGCACTTAAAAGGATAGGATATTAAGCAGTCCGACAATGTTATTATATTCTGTTTAATTTTCTTTTTTGGGCAATTTTTTTCTAATATTGAAATAACTATATTTTGTAGGTCTGAAAAACAATTTTCCAAGTTTTGACTCGGGTAACATAACCATTTTTTATTAGAATACTCTTTTCTTTTAATAAATTCATTGTTTAAATTTGTACCCGAGTCAATTAGGTCATGCCTGCAGTCTTTACAACCTTTAACAATATTATTCAAACATTTACTCAGAACCCAGCCGCATACATAATTTCTTTGACCAGCATCAATTTGTTTTTGCTGGTCAAATATATTTTCATTTATATGTATTTCTTCTCTGAGAGTATCAGAAGACTCCTGAGTGTTGTTTTCTGTTAAGAAGAAATCTAGGCTTTGTAGGCACCTATTTATGTCCTCCTCACAGTTTGCTTTGTTGGAGTGGGGCAAGTTATAATTATTGAGGAGCAGTGCTTTAAAGGCGCCTACGAAACATGTAGTGTTTGGTTTATTATTTCTTGCCCCATAACTTCTAATACTCCCAAAGAAGTTTTCTACTGGGTCCTGGTTGAAATTTCTTGGTAGAACTGCATCAAAACCATACTTGGAATTCAACATTTTCCAAATTGCTTCCATACCTTCAATAGTTTTAACAAAATTTTGAACAGATGGTACAGTTGTTTCTATCAATCGAATTTTGTCACAATTTCTTTTAAGCACCCTAAATTTTATCGTTTTTAAAATATTCTTGGCCTCTTGCCACAATTTATGATGAGGTGAATTTCTCTTAATCGGGCCTTTATAAATTTTACCGTTTGGTATGTGGAATGTGTTTCCATTAAGGCTATCAAATAGATTATCTAATAATAATGTAATTTTTATTAAATTTTTACAGTCTGCAGGCAGATCGCCTCTCGCTGCGAGATGTTCTGTAGCTACTGCTACGCTATGGCTGAAAATCTGCGTAGCAGACTTTACCTTCATTTTATTTATTTTTGTTGGATCAATGTGCTCTTCTGTGATCTTATTGAGTAGCCTTAGCTCACCAAAAGACTTATCGGCCGCATAGACTTTTTGGTAGTATTCCCACTTAACAATTTTTTTTTCATTTTCCGTTTCATATACCATGTCCTTGTTTATGAGGTTATTTCTTATTCCTTTTAGTAAATGCGGGACGTCATATAGGGGTATAATATTAAACCCGTTGACTCTAATTAGATCATGCCGCCACTCTCTATTATTTTTTATAAAAAGAGCCTTGCTTTCATTGACCAGCTCCGTAATTGCTCCCACATTGACAGTGCTTTGATCGCACACTGTATTAATTATTATAAGGCCAGCCTCTTGGGTATGTTTAATTACACATTTTATTAAGTTTTTTAGTTCCGTTTTATTTAGACAATTTGTAAAATAATAAGCAATTGGCTGCTTGAAATTTTCCTTAATACCTTTTATCATAAATACAAGGACATGGTCAGCAAAACGTTGATCATTATTGTTTGCAAAACCTTCTAAAAAGTCTTCACGGGTATTATATAATACCTGCGGCGTCAAAGACATTTCGTCAAACATAAGACTACAGAGCCTGTCCGACACGGATTTTCCAGCCATAGTCTTTTGGATTTTTTCAAAAATGATTGTGTTTATGCCTGGTGAAATTTTTACCTTGCTCAGAAGACGTCTCATACTCTTTGCACAAGGTAACGTAAAATATTTGGACAACAGCCCATAACATTTTGGACTCTTCTTGTATAGAGATAAACAAAGTATTTTTTCTTCATTTGTAAATCTTCGCCCTTTTACCTTTTTCGTAGCCTGTAATTGCATGTGTGCAAACAGTTGGGCCGGTTTTGTCATGTGTTTTGATATTGTTTGAAAAGCCATATCTTTCGATATCAATTCAGCATTTTGCAATCTAGTTTGGAATGTCTGCCCTTTCTTACGCAAGCGTGAAATGGTTGAACGAAGCTGCTTGATTTTCGATTGCAGTGGTTGAATAATATTGTAAGCTGGCTTTGCTTTAAATCCTGAAAAGAAAAATATCGAAAAATTTATTTCAATGTCATTACAATAAAGTTCATCTGATGCAATATTCCTAAAATCAATTTGCATATACTGTAGTGTATTAGTAATTTTATGAAAAATAATTATGCTGTGACTATAAAATTATCCGAACACATTACTTGGGAATAGTATAGATTGTATTGTTCAAATCATAAAAGGACTCTAATTGACTACAGACCTTTTTTGCGTATAAGTAAATTTCATGTATCAACAAATTTATCCATTCTAATGATTATTTTCTTATGGAAGTTGCTCTGTGTGTCTGTTTGTTACGCTTTCACGATAAACGCTGAACAGGTCTTAATGATTTTTGGGTATAGTATTAAAGAGGACATTAAGGAAGGACATAGGCTACTTTCGCGTTTTCGCTATTTTTGATGCAATAAAGATCAGCTATATTCAGTTGGAAGTTTTTAGAAAATAAAACAAATTAATTAGAGACTCACTTCTCACACAGTTGGTAACACAATAATTATGTTCCGCTAATACAGCCTTTTGAGTTTGCTTTAATGTTACTGCACCCTCGGATTGATCTATAAATAAAATAAACACCATTACACACAATATAGGTATAACTATATTAAACTTATCACAGTTTAAAAATAAAAAATATTTAAGATTGATTAAAATTTTCTTACCTGTTAAGGTTAGCGGGAAAGACTGAGTCTGTTGCATTGAGGTTGAAACTGGCTCCGACACCATTCCCTCAACCAATTGACCTGGAATTTTATACTAATTGTATTGACTGACTGACATTCTACTACCTAACTATTTTTTATTACCTAATTTAGCCAAGTCAATCATAGAGGAAATATTATATACCTGGGAAAGCTACTATGAAAATATAATATCAAAACTTACTTGGTAGGTGCAATGAAGGAATTGAATCTTTGCATATCCGATTCAATCCAGTTCTGTCTCTATCAGTGAAGTGAATATCACAAACTCTCATATTTTTATAATATTCAAAATCAGATGTCGATTGCAATGTACCACCGAGAAGAGACACCCATGATTGAAATATATCAGGGCACTTGATAACATCTGGGAATCTATGCATTGGAAGACCTGGAAGTAATGAAGATAAGTATATAAATTATTTACAAGTCAGATATATTATAAGCATAATATCTATACTAATATTATAAAGCTGAAGAGTTTGTTTGTTTGATTGTTTGTTTGTTTGTTTGTTTGTTTGTTTGAACGCGCTAATCTCAGGAACTAATGGTCCGATTTGAAAAATTATTTCAGTGTTAGATAGTCCATTTATCGAGGAAGGCTATTGGCTATATATAATCACGCTACGAACAATAGAAGCAGAGTAGCAATAAAAAATGTTACAAAAACGGGGAAAATTTTGATCCATTCTATCTTATGTGACGCAAGCGAAGTTGCGCGGGTCAGCTAGTGATAAGATAATTCTGCAAGAACCACATATTTAACGAAGAACCAAACACACAAAAAGATATAGTTTTGATGAGCAAATTATAAATGAATTACTGTTGTGCAGTAATGTACTTACCCCTAGGCTCACAACCGAAAGCGCAACGTCTCGGCATGTTACAGTTCTGTAAAATACTTGCAGAACTTAGAACACAAGCGTCTCTGTCGCACACTATTAACCACAATTTCCGGAAAGAAGTCTTGCCAATAAGGCGGAGGAGCACAAAGCTCTACTCAACGCGATTACAGGGGATCTTCAAACGAAAAAAGGCAGTTAATCAAGGCGGAGGAGCAAAGGGCTCGACTCAACGCACTCACAGGATTTCAGTCGATAGCAGTCTGGTGGGCAAGGCGGAGGAGCAGAAGGCTCGGCTCGATGCACTTACAGGAGATTTACAGTCGACCAAACAGTACAGACGAAAAAACTACAAACATGCGCCAAGGCAGGAGGTAGCCGATAATATTTTGAAAGTTTGGATTGACATTTTTATGCTCGCACAATCTGAATCTATGCCTTTTAAGCCAACACTTGCTTTTTAATGTATAGTATAAACATTTTACATGTACATAATAATGTCATCAACATATAGTAAAAAAAATTATAATATTCACACATGTAATATTTTGCTCTGTATGGTGGTAACTAATAATTAACAAATTATTAATTTACCGAATACAGTTAAGCGCCATCTATTGAATTCTTATAATAGCTATAGCTACTAGTACACAAAACAGATAGCGCCACTATATTCGTGAAAAGTAAATTGTAGGGGACTGTCCTCCCCCTGTCTCATTTGTATCAACACTTTCATCTGCATTGTTTATTTTCTAGTTTATCAGAGTACTAATTAAAGTGTGCAGTAAAATGGATGTAAAAGTTTTTTATTTATGTTTCAGTTCGGAATGTTTGTTTTATTGTTAGACGTTCGATGTGAAGTTTATGTAGTAGTAATCTTTATAGTGAAAACATTGTAGGCTCTACCGATAAGCTTGTTTACGTATGACTCAGTTAAATGTACAATTCCTTAGGAAGTAAAAGTTATAGTCATCATCAATTTATTGATGATTTGAGATTTATAATATCTGATTTCAAATATGTTGTTAGGTAGGTATTATCTTTGATAAAATAAGATTGTTCATGGTCTGTCAAAAATATGATAAATGAGGTTTCATGTAATCAAAATCTAAATTCAGATCAGTTATTTGTGTGCAAATTACTTTGATATAGGTAAAACACCTCTCAATTTGGCAGATTCATCATGCAAATTACATGTTTTTTCCTTTCACTTTATTTGTTGCTTTTCGATACAGATTCTTTTAATTTTTGCAATTTCTTTTCACTTTTATTAGTCTCATTGCTGAGGGATTGTATTTGTGAGAATGATTTCTTTCTGATATTACTTTCTCAATGATTTCGTTATTTTAAACTTTTATCATTAATACTTTGAAAACCTTTACCAAAATGATGGTCATTTTTACTGTTTTGGAAAAAGTACTTGTACGCTTATCAAGTGGAATATTTATAGATTTCATTACCTTTGAGATTACCCGTGACATTATCCATCGGATAAACCTATGTATTTTCCGGCACTTTCGTTAGCTGTGATATTTGCCCTTATAATGGAGATTATATTATAACTTTATAAAACGGTTAGGAAGGAATAAAATAATATGTTTATATAATTCCCAAGAAGAACCTTCTCAAAACCTGCGCGTTAACTAATATTAATAAATAATTAGTAACATGTTTTAAAAGAATAGGTACCTACCTTATGGAAAAATAACATAAACCGCAACACATATAAAAGTCTTAAGTTTAAAGTATCAATGAATACTTTCCTTCATTATGTTAGTTTGGTACATATAAAATAAAGTGAATTAATTTAACCCATTAATGTTCCGCTGCTGGGCAAAGGTCTTCTCCCGGAATTAGAGAGGAGTTAGGCATTCAGTTCACAACGATAGCCAAGAGTGGTTTAGGGAGTCTGCAGACCTTCAAAAAAGTTGCATCCTGATGTTTTCCTTCACCATTGGAACAAGTGATAATATTATTTCTAATTTCTCTAGTTACTAAGTATATTTTTTCTTAAAGTTTTTAATATCCTTTTAAAATACTATTACATAATAATATGCATTGAGTAATATTGTACTAAGAATGTGTATTTGTTTACAAACAAACTTGAGCATCGTAACTACAATAAAACCTTATCTTGAACGCGAAATCTTTGCTGTTTGATTAACGACTGCTATAAATGTCATTATTGAATAACTTACTTGCTAACTACATTCGTAGACTTTGGTTTCAATATGGTTGCTTAGCAGTTGATAAAATACGATTTAATATGTATTTAAAATATGGCAGAATTAGACGTAAAAAAAACTACACTCGTGATACCGTTTACGTTGCAAGATTTTCAGGAGTAAAGTATTCTATGTGTTAATCCAGATAACTTGTTTTTTTCTTTGAAAAATCAACTCCCGCAATAATAATAATTGCTCTTGTGCCGCGGGTACTTTTACATTTTTTTCTCGATTTAAGTGTATTATTTCTTAAAGTGCACTCGGTGTAGCTTAGACTAAGTATAATTTTAAATGTTCACATGGATGTATGCCTTGGTGGCGCAGTGGTTAAACTCACGTCCGTCGCTACAATTGCGTCGAGAAGTCGTTTTCGATTCCCACACGGAACAATTATTTGTGCGATCCACAAATAATTGTTTCGGTTCTGATTATGCTTTGTGTCCGTCGTTTGTATGTTTGACAAGAGCAATTCTTAGTAGTAATGATTTCTAACTAATAAATATCACCTAAAGATAATAACTCAATAAGCAATTAGTCATAGCTCACAAATCGTCGTGATATGTAGGTCGGTGTATTTGCATTCCCACACTGATTGTCTCAGTCGTTACATCACTCAATTGTTCAATGTTCTTGTGTATGAGATGCGTTTCTGCTATGTTTGACATAGTTTTATTAGGTTTTCTGTGCATTTGCGTGTAAGGTTTCCTTGTTAAATGAGTACATATGCAATATATTACGCCAGTTATACCCGAAAGTATATGCAGGGGTGTAAGAAATACGCGTATGTTTCGCCATTAAAATTTGTTAGTCCCATGTTGTAAGGGGCCTACTGCCACGACCTTTCACCATTAACAATGTTAGTCCCATGTATCTATGCAAGAGTCCCCAATGTATGCAAGAGTATTTATTAATTTATTTTCAACTTCTTAAACAAAGCCAGTTTTTCTGCCAGTTTACCTTGGGGTGATGCAGCGATTGAAAAAAGTAGGTGTTAAAAAAATACCGAAAGGAAATCACTGTAAGAATGATTAGTAGGGTGGTTGAAGTAAAACCTGAAAATACGTCACGGATTTTGATAAAAAATTGTGCATAGATCATTTATAACCTAGACTTAAACATATGACACTATTCTGAGAAATCTTTTCACGTGAACGAAACCGCGAGCTGAAGCTAGGTATTAAACATATGGCGGTCAACTTAATTGGGTTTTGGCTTCATTTAGTGACGGATATTTCTCGACCAGTAGGAAGTATTATATATTATTA
This sequence comes from Anticarsia gemmatalis, assembly GCF_050436995.1. NCBI lineage: Eukaryota > Metazoa > Arthropoda > Insecta > Lepidoptera > Erebidae > Anticarsia > Anticarsia gemmatalis. The sequence continues at coordinate 8,441,637 of NC_134767.1, read as the reverse complement.
TAAAATAAGCTTTTCCGTATAACTATAATTGATGCGGAAAATAATATTTATATTTATGTACTTATTTGACAATAATTTATTATTTATTATGTCATTTGTACACCATAGAATTATATGTTTCAAAGTTATTGACGCGATTTCTTATAAATAGACGTGATTATTTACCGCAGTAAACATGTTTCTAAAATGTTGTTGCTTATTTTGCAAGAAACTTAACTTTATTAGGATGAAATGTTTGTTAAAGTAGTCACAAAGATCGCTTCAAAAAAGTAAACGCAAAGTCATTCAGGCAGTTTAAGTCTAAAAATGTCTCTTGTATCTCAACAACTAGATAATTATAATACAACTTAGAATTCATATTTGTTTCGTGTAGGAATCGAATCCACGCCCTCCTAATTCCACTTTGGTAGTGGCCTTAACCACTGAGCTACGGTACCTATAAAACAGATAGGTGCTATTTATAAAGATATTAATAGTGTTCACAAAGTAAGTAAAATTTGATGTTCAATAGAGTTATTTTATTCTATTGTTATACGGTAATCAAATTTTAACTTTCGCCATGAAATCGATGATAGAGATTTATGAAAGCATTTCTTTTGTTTAAAAACTATTTGAGAATGGATTCATTTCTTCAATTCAATTGTTTTTAATAAAGTAATTTTCTGTAATAAAGGGCTAGAAGTAATGTAAGTAATAATGATGTTTATTTTTAAAGGTTACAATTTCAATAACTTACCTTAAATTTTCCATTGTTATAATCTTACTACCCCGCAGTTTCTCTCGCTTTTATGCTGATTTCTTACCTCTCGTAGGTTCCAACGCAATAATAAATAATCTCTACCCTTCCTTATTAATACGGTTATCAATAGAATACGAATAACTTTTCGAATCTGTCTGGTAGTTTTAGAGATAAGCACGTTTACAACAACAAACAAAAAAGTCTTCAGCTTTAGGAAAGTACTCTACACGATTTATGTGACTCTTTTGTGAACAAAAATAAAAAAAAATCAGATTTGGGAAAGTACTCTACAATTAAGTTAAGGTACTCTTTTACGCAAAAAAAAAGAATTTTGTAAATATTTAAGATGTCTATTCTTTAAAGATCTATTTTTTAAAGATTTTAAACTTTTTATCTCAGGAAATCTAACATGTGGATGAAGTTGCAGGGAAAGGCTAGCATTTACATAGATACATATGACGTCATGATGTTCTAAGATAAAACATCTATTTATGTATTAGATAATGTAAAACATCATCAATCACTTCTAATCACAATACATTGTTCTATTGCGTGAAGAGGCCTCTTTCTTAAAGTTTTAGATAAAACAACTAGTAATATCTAGTTAACAGTAGTAAAAAGCAGTGAAGAACTAAATCTAGAACTATCTTAGCAGATTGATAGACGAGTTTGTAGAATCATAGCAAGTACCTATCGTTGTTCGGACTCTGATGGGAGTAAAGCAAGATTTTGTATTATGTTTGTATGTACGTATGTTTGCTTCTTAGCAAATAGGCATGGCTCCACTTGTAAACAATGTTTTAGCCCCTATTTCTGGCTCTAAAGTGTTGAGAACTTGAGAAAACCATAGCTTACGTTTGTGCTCTGGTCTTCAACTATCTATAGATCAAATTTTATCAAAATTCGTACAGCAGTTTAAAGTCTTTAGCTTACAGACAGACATACAGACTTTTGCAGTAATAATATTAGTATGTATAAAACGGAAACTATGTGACCACAAATTAAGAGGTCTCGTGTCCGATTCCCGGGTTTTTCTTTTAGGTAATTACTCCTTAACTTGGAATTTAATTAATAGTAGTTATACTTATAGCTTTTGTCATATGAAACTATTATTGATATTTCTCTCAATTTATGTCAAGGGGAAGTTTTATTTGTAAGGAAAACCACAAGATGTTAAAACACAAATTATAATATGCGTCTGTGGTCCATTTGAAACTACCCATATATGCGGTCTAGGGTTCGAAAATTATGTTATTTATTGAGAATAATGACTGTAGCTTACAATTAAAACTGCAAAACGTGGGTGAATTACTTTTCTACATAAGAATCAAATGTAAAAAAAAATACCCATATTTGAAAAAAATCGACTAATATTAAAATAACTTTAAAAATTCAAAATGCGTAGCGTTTTTGTGGCTTAAGTACTGAGTCTATTTTGCTTAAATTTGATATTAAGCAAATCTTAAGGAAAGACAGACGTTTACCCGTTCAATGAAATCGAGAGTAATTTGTTACCCAGTCTATATATTTTAGTAAATTAACTATGTGGGCGAAACCACGGGTTAAACTAGTATGTATAATACCTATTTCCTCTTAAACTAACGTCATAGACTTGTTTATAGATTGATTATACATTGTGGTTTAATTTTATGTAGGAGCTTCTGGCGCTCTGCTATTGTTAAATTATTTATGTATGTTTCGTGGTTGGAAAATGTATATTATTACTAGGTATGTAAAAGTTTATAATGTATTAATATGTTATAAACTATCTATGTAGACAACGTCATTCGAATTATAACTAGTATTTGCATGATGGCTTACAGCCTAACTTCTCCCTCCATTCGGAAGACCCTTGCGCCGTAATCTGCCTAGTCTTTCTTCCAACTATGATGGAGTCGGCTTCTAATCTCATCGTATGCAGGTGCATACGATGAGATTAGAAGCCGACTTCTTCTTTCTTCTTTCTATATAAAATACTGGTATTCAGGTGAATACCAGTATTTTATATAGAACGACTACCTATTGGAACTCGACAACCTAGTCACCTGGATTATAATATACTAAGATATTTCTCGGTAAGACGGGTTGTCAAACTTCCAAACGACGTAACGACTGTCAGAGAAAAGAAAATGATCTTTGAAAATGCAAACTGGAACGTACAATTTAACGTGCTTTGCGAAACACGGAGGAATTCAGTATATTAAATAAGGTCCTCGGAATAACCCCGGCAAGCGTAACATAACTTTAGGCTTCGGTTTTTAACAACAGAGCAAAAACAACTTTAGTTTGATTCTACGGAAGTTAATAAACAAGAGAATTGTTTTTCTTAAAGTTAAAAGATCCTTGATACTGTTATCACGTGTTATCAGTTAATAACTCTTATCAAGATTAATGATAACGTATTTATAGTATGGCGCCTAGACGTAAATATTCCGTAAAAATTACGAATAAAACGTATATATATTTTTCCAAGTCTTAAACTTATTATATTGTTGAGAACTTACACAATAAACTTAAATATTATTAAAATACACATTTGTGTTTGTTTATTTCAAAAATTACACCGTATGGAAATTTAACTTGAGACATCATCGAAACATTATAAAAAACTGACTTTAAATATAATTTCAGTTTCACGTTGAATTAAACCCACGACACTCGACGTCTATACCACTGCATCACACGCAGTCAATTAAACTATCATTAAGAAGCCTAAACTAAATTAAACAAGTATTGAGTCCGTTATCAGTAACAAGATAAGGAGACGGAAGTCGTATTGTTAACCCTCTAGTTGCGCAAAATATTAGCATGAGAATTTCTTAACGTCTAGTCTTTGCAACCGTTTGGCCTGGATTTGTAACTAGCCGGTGAAATATAGACCTAGTGCTTTGGTATTTTGTTATTTTGTTGCCTATAGGGTTAGGCTTAGGGGACATTGTATTTCGGAAATGGTAGTAGAAAATTTTGTAAATATTACGCTGTAGTCACGAATTTTTCATTGTTAGTGGTTCCTTTCAAATGCTTGAAGTTTTGGGACCAACATCTGAGATATTACGCTTATTAATTCTCCTAATATAGTTACATAGAAATCGTTTCTAATATATCTAAATACATTTATTCATCGAGGCTTCATAGGCTTTATATTTACTAAAACGTTAACTGAAAAAGTTTGTGTTTTTAATACTACTCTGCTTACACCTTTGGGTACATCAGGCGTGAAGCCTCACACCAACTTATAAAGCAAATCACAAATAATTCTCAAACAAGTAAACATAAATAACAATAACATCCATCAATTACGCAATCGGTTAAATACTTTGAAAACTGCCAGCCCTTACTACCTACATGGAAATGTCAGTAAAATGGAGACATACCTGGGTATTGTTGTTATATTAGCATATTTCATTCATAAGTTCCTTGTTACTGCATGTGAGACACGCAAGCCTACTTCAGACTATGCTAATACTAACCTATAAAATAATACTGGCTGTGAACTGATGGTATAGTGATAACCATTCTGGTATATTGTATCGCGGAATTTGAGCCTACTTGGAATGTTACAATAGGAAAATCAAATAACACTTTATTGACTGAAAACAATCCCGAAATGTTTGTTATTTAATGTTGTTAGATCAATTTTATATTGAATTAATAAAAAAGAATCCTGCAAATACATTCACAGTAGCCTGTTTTTCTACTACTATCGACAACTTGCGATCGAAATGTGTATGAAAATCTGTTCAGCGCCACTAGCGGACGTCGTAAAAACAATTTTTGCAATACATTTTAAATGTCAAAATCTCGATAATCGATGGTTTCAATTGTAGAGAATCACAATGCAAATCACTTCGCGGGGAAAAACTTGTGTTTAACTTATAATATACATACAATATGAACGTCATATTGTACTATTCTTTTACAGCTATATTATAATTTTAAACAAAGCATCGTATACGTGGTGCTATAGTATTGATAATCGTCATAATGTTTTGTCAACTGTACTGACGTTGCATTTCCCGCAGTGCTTCATAGTATCAACAATTACATCCCTGACATATTTTACGACACATCTGTACTCAATTCTCGTAAAAATCTTCGTCTCATAATATCAATCATTTGCAATAACATCGGAGTGGACTAATCTTATACTGCTTATTACACAGTTCCCTCTTCCGCAGAATTTCTGGGAACAAAAGTTGCGTATTACCCTTTTCGGGTCTCAAATTATATTTGTATTGAATTTCATCTAAATCGATTCTATGGTTTAGGCATAAAAGAGAGAGAGATAAGCAAACAAAGTTACTTTTGCAGATAAAATATATTAGTAGGGATTGTTGAGATATTTTCACTATCCATCAAAAATATTTTTCAAAGAAAGTAATCCCATGAAAATGGCCCCTTCAATCAAGATCAATACCCACAAGACTCCAGGAAATCTAAACATAGCCATAAATTTAGAGTATTACACATATATTTTATTGTATTTATTCATAGGAAATATTTACATAACACATAGGAACTAGTAAAGTGTTAGATGAGATTAGACCGCCTTGGTTCCCGTGGGTAGAATACTGTAATGTGGAAAATGTATGTGTAGTGTTGTTTAGTATATTGAGCTATATATTTGTAAGATTATAGTAGTTGATATCAGGATATGCTAAAAAGAAAATACTTTTTTGTTAACAAGTCATAAATATTTCATCAAAAATAGTATGTTGATTTCAAAATTAACAAAAAAATACTGATATGTTTTTATTTCCTAAAAACTTTACCTAAAATCACTCTACTTTTTTTAAGAAAAAGGACACACACCCAAACCCTTACAACCTTCTTTTGCTTCATGTTCATTTCATTCAATTATGTATTTCAATTAATTATGTATTTAAAGTAAATTAAATATTCAGCCAGCAATATAAACATATGATAATAATAAAATATCTCAAGAAAAAGAAACTTCTACATGTAATATCGCTTACCCATCTTAATCAAATCCTCGCTAAATCAGCTTAACTTCGACCTCGCCCTAACGATTACCTCACGCGTCCCATTAGTAGTAAAACGCAAATGTTTACATTTGAAAATGAAATGGTGCTATTAATGAAGGCAGTGGGTCAATGTGTGATTGGGTGCTTGTATTATTATACGGTTACTGATTTTTGTGTGATTGGTGTGCGAAATAAGTGGTAAACTATTGGAGGGAGTTCGGTTCTCGGATATTGGAATTTCAGCGTCAAATTATATACAAAATGCTGTAAAAAATGCGTATAAGCAATACCAAACTACTCTGGCCCAAATTGAGTCTGACCCGCACATAAATAAATAAATAAATTTAACCCGTTAATGTCCCACTGCTGGGCAAGGGTCTCCTCCCGTAATGAGGGAGGGGTTAGGCCTTGAGTCCACCACGCTGGCCAAGTGTGGGTTGGGGACTTTGCATGCCGTCAATAAATGTATGAAACAAATTTTAGGCATGCAAGGTTTCCTCTCGATGTTTTCCTTCACCGTTGGAGCAAGTGATAATTATTTCTAAACCACACATACTTTAACTATATTTTCTTTTAGAATTAAAGTAATTAGACCCGCTTTACTCCCTTCTTGACTTACGTCCGACACGCATCCATCTTCTGTGTGAATTGCGCTTTAATGACTATATAGATTTGTATTACTTCAAATTTGGGTTCATTAGTGGTCATCAAGAAGGTATAGACTATATTCCATTGCATTTTTATCTTTCTTGCATTAAATACCGAGAAAAAATACTATTGACATTTGGTTTAATGATGAAGGAAAACATTGCATGCTGAAAGTTCTTTAAATTAATCTAGTAGTAATAAAGCCACAACTCGCAATTTGTCTACTCAACCTCCGTCCCGACCCGCTTTCGGTATGAATATCACTTAAAAACCACATTAAAAATCATTTCATTTCATCATTTTAACCCATTACTGTCCCACTGCTGGGCAAGGGTCTCCTCCCGTAATGAGGGAGGGGTTAGGCCTTGAGTCCATCACGCTGGCCTAGTGCGGGTTGGGGACTTAGATATTAGAAATCAATAAACAAAAATTAAACAGCAAAATGAACTGCACTTTCAATTTCATCACAAAACAAAAACATTACAGTCATGATGAGCAAGATGATGATCACAAAAAGTGATCATTACTTGTGATTGATCACTGCTCATTAACATACAATCATCTGATATGTATGATCGATCATTCGTACTGCCTGGGAGGTAGCCGATAGTGTATTATGGTATAATACCATTTAGTTTACATAACAACATTGTAGTATTATCGAAATTTAATTACGAAATACAATTTTAATATGATTTATTTACAGAAAGTAAATTGTTTTATTTTCATAGAAGTGCAGAATATAAATGAAGCCATAACAAAAGCTTCATCCCATATTTACATACGTAAAATCACGCCTATTTCCCATAGGGGTAGGCAGAGAGCGAGAAAGGCATTTGGTACGATTCTTACAAACTTCCTCATTCATATACATCTTGACAAACAGGACCGCCGCCGCCGGTTACAGTTAACTTATAAATCCAATTCCTATACACAAAGGTATTTGAAAAGAATACCTTCTCCAATAAAAATCATTCTAAGACAAACTGAAAACCCATCAAATGAACTCAATGAACCAAAATCAAATTCTCATGACTATTTTACTTAAAAACTTGTAATTCTATCAACTAAAGTTAACTCAACCTACGCCGTTATTCCGTGGGACCCTATTGTGGCCCTTTAGAGGTCTCATTACGCCTATTATTGTTTTGACCGTGAGCATATAATTGTGTTTAAAACTCTCTTTTTGAGGCCGCAAAACTAGCGGGAAAAAGTCGCTATCGCTTATCGTCTTTATGAATAAAAAAGCGATTAGCTTAATTGATTTGTGCAATAAAATATAGATTACAAATGTGGTTATGTTATTAATGTCTTTATCTGAGGAATGATGTAATAATTACATCATAGTGAAATGTGTAATCTTGGTTAGCGATTACTTTTTTCCTTGTATTCTCATTTGGTAGTACAGAGACTGTGTCTGCCGCGCGATCGGTTGTGTATTTGACTGCTGTGCTGATCATGAAGTCACGTATTTAATTCCTGGGTCGGGCAAAATAATATACGTATTTCCTAATTTATATTAGAATATTTCTCAATATTTGCCCGGGGTTCGGTAACGTGCCCGGTAAATTATATTTAATAGCCTCGCCGCCTATTACATGAGACTAACATTATAACAAGCTCTGATTAGTCACAGTATTTTGTATTTTTTCATAATTGATTGTAAGTGATCAAAAAATGTAATAATAAGAGATGTAACTAATGTGCTTACACGACGTTAGTCTTTAAGAAAGAGTACCTTTTAACCAAATCGCTGCTCGCTACGCTCTTACACCCCTAACGTTACATCCCGCTGTTTTCCTAGCCCCAAAGCGAAGTACCGTCAAAACTGCACTGAGACTATATTGTTCAAGTTTGTATAACTGTACACTGGACACAGTTGTGAGTTGTGACACGTCTAGTACACACGTTATGTCAATAGAAACATGTTTTACTTAGCGTTCTAAGTGATACACTATCATGGTTTTGAAGGGGTTGGTAGAGGTATTTTATAAAGGATATATCTTTAACTTTATACTGATATTAGATCATAGGACAGTTTAGATGACTGAGCGGAATTTGAGAAGACGCACCCAGCGAAGTGCTATGGCACTGCCTACCTCTTCTCAGTGCTTTGTCGTTTTTTTGAACCCTTATAAAGTTGGTTTCCGATATACTAGATAGTTCATATTTTCAGGATATGATGTCAATAATAGACTTAAATAGACTTATACAATTCCTGGTATCAAACAGTCATCTAGTTCATCATCAGCCTAGCCTTTCTTCCAACTATTTTGTTGCCGGCTTCCAGTCTCACCAGATTCGTTCGCCTGTCGGACCTCTACAACCCATTTACCTAAGTTATAACACGATAACCGCCGGTAAAACTGGTAGTCAGACTTTCAAGCTTCTGACTACTGTTAACGATTGTAAAAGATCTTCGAAAATGCCAGTCGGGAAATTTAGCCTGATTTCCGAAACACGAAGTAAGTCGATATTTATAAGATCACCCATCCACAGAACAACCTCTATACAGATAAACACTCACAGAACCAATTCTTTTTATTCCCCTGCACCAATTCAGTTAATTTCTCCAATTTGATTGTTCAATAGATCGGCACATTACGATACGAGGGCTAATTGTCTCAATTGTCCAGTTGGAACATGTCGTAAAACTGAGACATGTCGCATCGTTAAATGTTGCTTTTTATTGTTACAACATGTTATTGTCAAAACATTTCACTGGATACTTGCAGTATCTATCTTAAGATTTAATGTGTGTTTAAGGGTCTATGCAAACGAGTGACAATTATTATAGACTGTTTTTGTACTTTTATAGATTTAATACAAAAGGTCCACAAATCAAAAATACAAAAAATCCTTTGCAAAAAAATCACATTTTATCGTTTTTACAAAAAAGACTTCATTTTTTTATTACTTATAGGGCGAAATTGATGTGAGTCTTTTGATTGACGTGGTTGTACGTGCACTCCTTGGCACGGAGGTCTACTACCTCGACTTCCAAAATTTTTTAACACAAAATTCAGAAAAAATTGCCCCGTCCCAGGATTCGAACCCGAGACCTCTAGCACGGCAGTCGCATACACTACCGACCGTACCACACAGGCAATTAGGGTATACATACAGGCGCGAAGTAAAAATTTTTTTTGTCAGTCTATTTCAGTCCCAATTCCTCCCACCTGTTTTCTATTACTAGACTAGATTGGTCCGCCTCCAATCCATTAACACTCGCTTATGTTGGACAGTACAGTCTAATTAACAGAGCGACGGTTTGTTGTACAATTGACAACAATTAGTTGCTGAGTGCATAGTAACGGTTTGTTGCTTGTGTCAATAAAAATGTGTTTTAAAATGTTTAGCGCTGATTACTTTTTGACTTTTTGAAAAGAAAACTTTTGGACTAAAACGAGGTAAATTCAAAAGTTAGTTAGGTTCTTGAACAATCAATAATAGTTATATAATAAATATAATAATAGTTACGACTGCTTACTTTATATATTATTATATTTCTAACTAGCTGACCCGCGCAACTTCGCTTGCGTCACTTAAGAGAATAAGTCAAAAATTTTCCCCGTTTTTGTAACATTTTTCGTTGCTACTCCGCTCCTAATGACTGTAGCGTGATGTTATATAGCCTATAGCCTTCCTCGATAAATGGGCTATCTAACACTGAAAGAATTTTTCAAATCGGACCAGTAGTTCCTAAGATTAGCGCGTTCAAACAAACAAACAAACAAACAAACAAACAAACAAACAAACAAACAAACTCTTCAGCTTTATAATATTAGTATAGATGGGTGCTATTACTGTGTAGTGATTACTAACTGTTTGTCACAATCTACCTATAAATTAACCTATCGCTTAGGCGAAAGGGTTATTCTTATAGTTAGTAAAAAGTATGTTCTAAATATTTGTCAAAAATACATATTTATGTAAGTGTTTTTATTAAATTATAGACACACAAATAAAGCTCAGAAGGGAGCAACTATTTGTAGAAAACCGAAATTATTTTTTATTCCATCTGTAAATCGAACCCATGAAATACCTAGTTTTACTTCTACAATACATTCATATTGCATTCCATTTGAACAATTATATTTTACTTTATATAGTTCGTGGTACATTTAAAGCTCCTCTAATATTTCCTAGTAAATCTATTATTATTATACAAACGGAGAATCGTAGCAAAATATCACTAGGCCACGTAAATATTTACATAACTCGGGAATCGAACTCCTTTTAGAACAGTAAGGCACTCCGTCATGCGGTATTTAGGTTATTTCAACTGTTACCATAATAGGTTATTGTACAGTAAACAAAGAATATGGATCTTTTATAAGAAAGTTATAAACTAATCTGATTTTATTGTAGGTGAAACCTGTCATATCTCGCCACTGTCCCGCCTTCGCCACGCTTTCGGTACGCCTTCGCCACGTTACCGCTACGCCTTCGTTTGCCTTTATGTCTGACGGCTGTGATTATGTTTGAAAACTTACAGAATATCGACTATTTTTTAATTACTGATCATCGTCCCTAGCGTATTCGCGAATGAATTATTTTTTTTTGTGCAATTTTTTATATAAAACTCTCGCTAATCTATACTACCAACTGTAAAAAAAATCTTAAAACAGACATTATTTTACTAGGTATTATCGTATTAAACATTTGTACGATAATCCTTTATTTGACTAAATAATATAAATGCAAATGTTTGTATGGATTTTTGTTACTCAATTACGACAAAACTACTAAACGGATTTTGATAAAAAAAAATCTATTTATCGCGACAATTCTTTTCTCGCGGACGAAGTCACTAGCAAGAGCTAGATTATTATAAACAAGAAAGTTTTTAAGAATGGATGTATGAATGCTAAATAAATATTAATTTAAAATCTCGTCGTAAAACCTGTCAATATTTATTATCTATTTTTAGTATACAGCATAACATTAATTAACATAAGTCATTAAGTTATTGTTTGTTTTAACTTGTGTGTTTAACTAATGAAGTATTGCATTATGGTTTTTAATTGTTTTAGTAATCATATTTAAGTGGATTATTGTTTTTTCATACATACCATGACATACATAAAATCTAGGTTTTGTGTTACAAGATGTATGGGTGTGAATGAAGCAAGGGAAGTTTGTAGGGATCGTAGCACGTGGTATTTTTGGGTTTTGCCTACTCCTAGTGGAAAAAGATATGATTATGTATTTATGAAGTCCAAAATGGAAATGTATTTCTATTAATTTTGTATTTTCGAACACGTGGAAAAAATAATGTTAAAAACTAGTGTGTCAAATGAAATAACTAAATAACCGGTCAAGTACGCGTCGGAGTAGCGCGTCAAGACTCTAACGTTTTTGTTAATAAAAACTCGCCAAAATTTTTTTCGGTCACCCATCCAAAGAACAACCTCGGCAAGCGTAGCTTAACCTCAGAGATCGATCCGTGCGTCTGTAGTTAGCTTTTAATATAAGGAAGGAAAATATAATAATTCTTAGGTAACCTAATGACGTATGTGGTTTACAATTTTAAACACATTATAATTGCAGTTCAGAGTCCGTTTGAGTGTATTATTTAATTATTTATACAATTGAGCATAAAAATCTGTAATAATACATCAGAAAATCATTGTTTATTAAATGAATCATTCATAGCGTCTTTATGGTTTGTGGAGTAGTACTGTGACATCTAATTCGAGGTCTCGGGTTCGATTAGGCTTATTCGTAGTCTTTGGTTCGATTTCCAATTGAGTAAAGTTGTTGTTTGTTTTTTCGAATTTCTGTTTAATTGATACATCTGGCTCGGTCGCCCTTTGCATGGGACTAGCAAGACAAACGATATACCGCGTGTTTAATTCATGCAACTCTGCCTATTCTATTAAGTAAAGAATCTTAGGTATTGCAAAAAAAATATATATAATTGGGTGCTAAAACGTTAAACACTATTATAATTGTACCCGACGTTTCGGCCATTCATACTGCGCTAACCTAAAGCTAGCTAAGCTAACCACCTAAAGCTTGTTAAGCTCACTGATCTTTTTCTAGATTTTTTTTGTTTCAGCTGGGATTCAAACTCATTACCCATTTCTTAAGAAGCGATGACTTTTAACACATCTGCAGTATCATCATTCTGGTAAATATAAACGAAAAAAATACATCTCGGTAATCTGTCACGCATGTCACAGTTCTCGAGAAAGGCCTGAAATCGATGACAGACAAACAGACACGTGTTAAAGTCGAGATTGAAATGTTACGGTTAACACGATGATTTGTTATTAATTGGAGATCCTTGGGTCTTTATAAAAAACTAAAGTGAAGTACAATGGTTCAAGAGGTAGATAGATCATCTGAAATAGTGTCGTGAGTTCGATTATGTTAGATATACCATTTCTATCAAAATAACTTTTGTAGTATTTTTTTCCAGTTTTCATTTATTAAGCCTGTTTAATGAAGTCAAGTAAACAAAAGAAACCTAGATTCGCTTCAGTAGCGAAGAGAAATTGAGTGGCGTTTTTCGAAAATCAGAAAATTAAACATATTTTTCTGTTTGTTTTTAATCATTGTTTTTAACTTAAATTATATTATCATCAGTTAAATAATTTGAAAAGGAGCACGTATCTAAACATACAAAAACGGAGTAAATATAAACGATATTACAATTGCAATACATACAAAATTATTTACTATAATACAATTCCACTACCGCATAACATAATAACTTTGATCTAAGTCCATTAGATCAAATTCCTAGGTATTGTAGGTAGGAATTTTCCTGTTTTACTCGGAATAACGGTGACAGTAGTTGTGAAACTTACTTGACTAGATCGGTGCACCCGTTCTCGAGAAAACTAGGCATAAACGTACTTGCAACTTAGAAATAATAGCGCAGATTTACATATTTTATATATGAATATATTGCGTGACTAGCGCTCTTGGCCAACGTGGTGGACTCTATGCCTAACAATGCCCTCACTCCGGGTGGAGGCTCTTGCCCATCAGTGGGACATTAATGAGTTAAATTTCTTTATTTATTATACTACAGGGATAATTGCAGGGGTATATTACAGGGAAAGTTATATATTTTTTAAACCCATAATTGTTTCAGTCTCACTGCTGGGCAAAGGTCTAATCTTTCATTGAGGAAAGGGGTTAGGTGTCAACTCAACTACGCTGGCCAACTGCGGGTTGGAATTTTTTAATGCTCTTAAGAAATACGCTTAAAAGTTTTTAGGCATGCAAGCATTCATCATAATGTTTTCCTTCACCGTTGTTGGTACAGGTGATTTTGTAAGACACACGTAACTTCAAAAAATCATTGTTGTGTACGTATTATGTAATAGGGGGCTAACCTAGCTTATTACATAGGACTAACATTGTTCTAAGGGAATCGAGAGTGTATTTCATACACCTCTGTCTACGGGTATAATAGACGTGATATTACGTATGTTTGTTATTGAAAAGTACAAGGGAATCATAAAACGTCGAAGTAATTTCAATTTCATCACAGTTCTGATTCACCTGTCTCAATGTCCGTGTAATTTTATATACCGTATTAAATTATAATACCTGACTCATTTTGTTGTATGAGTCAATAATTTCTTGTATTACCAAGAAGATACGGCCTTGGCATCCGGACCAGACTTTAGATGACATAAAAAAGCAAAAAAAAAAATCGACTGAATTTCTGTTTTTTTTTTAAATAGAGTAATATTTTTTTGGACTGCTGTAGATTTTTCTATGAAATAAACTCTTTTTAAGTAAAAATGCGTGTTAGTGTTAATTCCCGTAGTCCAAAAGTTCCTAGAAGTTTCTTTTCTTTCTTTTTCTTTTTTGAAAAGACAACTTCCGCATTAAGAATTGCTCTTGCGTCGCGGGGACTTTAACAAACATACAATCAACCTACATAAAGCACGACCAGACTCGAAACAATTATTTGTAGATCGCACAAATAATTGCGCCGTGTGGGAATCGAACCCCTATACGACTGCGCCACGGAGGCAGTCAAAGTTCAAAAGTTATGAGCGCTACATGCACTCAAAAACATAAATAATTAAAGTTATATAATTTTTTTAAGTTAAGTAAAGTTTAGTTACATTGTAATATGCACATTATGACACTAAAAACCAAAATTTATTTGGCGCCAAAAAAGTGACAGAATTTTGAAGTTTTATATTTTTTGCTTTCGTTTTGGTTTGGGTTTTCCCGTATTTTTGGATTGCAAGTTTGTATTTCGAATCAATTATGATTTTTATCGTTATTTTGATTACAAAAATAAAATTCTTGCTGTGCCATTTCAAAAATGCAATTGGGTTTTTCTTTAATGCGTATTGAATATACTTTATTTGAAAATTTGGGTATTCACTATATGTTTTTTTTAACGGTTAAAAACCCAATTAGTTTTTCATATCTTTGTTTTAAAGATACTTTATTAAAATATTTTGTTGTCCGCAATATTTTTATTTCAGAAAAATAAACCGCACAGTGTAACATCGATATTCAAATTTTAGAAAAAGTTTAATAAATGTTTTTTATCGTATCTAACTAACAATTGCAATAATAAAGAAGTTAAATATTAAATAGTTATTTTTTACAAAAAATACTCACAAAAATATCCCACGTAAGATGTGAAGTCTGACCATAAAAACTAATTAATTGTACCATAAACGTAGCCTTAACAATGTTTGTCCAAGTTAATGAAGTTTTAACTTAACACCGGCGCCGTGGGCCCGAATATTTTGTTGATAATTAATTTTAAAGTAATTTGAACGAGTCATTGTGTAAATATAATTAGTGGTACTAGGTAGGAAAGTGGCTGAGGTCTTTTAACTTTAAATAGCTGAAAAAGTGAATTATAAAGGAAAATTATTAAAAACCGAACATTTGTTATGGGGATCAGCTTAAATAATGAAAGTTGTATCGTTTCAATATTCTGTTTCATCTTAATATATAAAAAAATAAATATCTATCATACAAATCACACACGGTCATCCGATTCTAAACTAAGCAAAGCTTACTTATATACTTCTAAGTACTTAATTATCCAGATACATCAACAACCAGACTTAGAACAGGTACTCGTGGTTATCACACAATCGTTTGTCCCGTTTAGGATTCGAACGTATCACACGACAACACTTATTGTGGCGAGGTGACCACGTTAACCACTGCGCTAAACATACAGTTGAAAACTAAATAAGTTGAAAAAAAACAATACAAATCAAATTGCTAAGACCTCCAAGGATTTAACCACCCTTATTTAATTCTAATTAAACTCATGTCACTTCGCTATTTTCATGCTTACTCAAGCTCATAATAAACTGTTGAAACCAAGCTTGCAAAACGAGCAAGTTTAATAAGCATGCGATACATGCGTTAATGCACTTGTCACTTTCGCACGTGTCATATTCGCGTATATGCGTCTCACTTTAAATAATAAGGGAACTGCCGAGTAAATTGCCGAGGTAAGCAACCTTTGGCGTGGTTACTAGCATTTTTTGCACTAGTTTGTAGTTGTCTTGATGAAATGTATAGTATGTTGGTTAAAATTGTTATTAATGTCTTCCGATCACAAGTCTGGCGTAAATGTAATGAAATTTAATTACATACTGTATCTTGTTTGTAGCACTCTGTTGGTAAATTTCGGAATTAGGATTAGTTTCTTTGTCTTTATTCTCCAATAGAAATTAGTCAATGTCCGAAAATCGCATATCAAAGTAAAGTAAGCAATGTCTTTAAGGGCCGTATGAGGCTTGCAACACACATTGGCATTAATCGGCCTAGCCGGGCGGCAAAACCGAATATGCGTAGATGAACCCGATCGGCACCAGCCGAATAGGCGAGTCGAGTCGGTTTTGTTATTCGATTAATACTGCCGAACCGAACGTGCCGAGCCAAATACGTACTGTGTATGTGTAGCCATACGGCCAGATTTATGACATTGCTAACTTTATTTTGAGATACAATTTAGACAAAATGGCCTTTTTATTTATTGTCCAAAGGTACTAGGTACTAGTGTCAAGTAACTACTAAGCTATAGATTGAACGGTGTTTTTCTGACATCATTGTTTATCGACCTATAAGTGCAAGTATGAGCGCATCTGGGCAATAAAACTGCACTACAACTCATAAATACTAGTGTCAATCATTTTAATTACATTTTCATTACTTCCAACAACAGCAGTAGTAAAAATTGTATGAATAAGCGTAATAAGGCTTGGAGAAAATTACACTTGATTGAACAATAGTTCAACGTTTTCTGATCAGGTCATAAGTTCAAATCACCGTTGACGGATTTGAAGTTCTTTGGTATTCTATAATTACTGGATAGCGCTACGAGGTGTTCATTATGCATTTATTATCCAGAGGCTTTTTAATAGTAAAAAGTATTTTTCCTTAGTCTGGTTGAGTGCCCCACTGTTGGGAAAACGGTATTTCATGAAATGTTATTTATGTTAATAAATTTAAAAAGCAAAATTCCCAATTGCCCGGCATTTAGTTTAGAGCCTTGGTATGCATGATAAAGAAATATGTATGTATGGATGTATGTAGGGAAGTTTGTAATGATCGTAACAAGTGGTGATCTTTTTTCTCTGTTTATTTCTGTGGGAAAAAGACGTAATTAGTACAGAGAGACACATGTATGTATGTACCAGTATCAAACAGACTACCATAAGCTGCATAAGTTTTGTAAAGTCTCACTTGACATAAGATTAATTCATAGCGTTAAAGCCTTAAAAAAGTACTCTCTCAGTAAGTGTTTGGTTTAAAAACTAAGCGTAAAATCATCAAGACATCTCAATGGATGTTTCTGTGACAATTACAATTACTCGTGAAGACGAAATCGTGATGAGATCGTGACTTTTCGTGATCTATCGGCAAGATTCGCTCATTAAACCGGGTCGACATTCGACACAGTGCACAGTGGGACGAGACTTACAGTTGTGGACATAGAGGAGGAATTTAAAACAAATGTTTATTAATTGTCAAATTGAAGGCCGTTTTTTTTAGGTTTCTTTATGTCGAGTCTAGACTGTAAATTATGGAATATGCGTAAAAATAGAAATCATATTTTATTAGTTTTTGTGAAGCATAATGAAATGTAATTTTTGTATTGTATTGTTAAAGATTTTAAATAAGGTAATATACATGAACATCACATCACGCCGCGCCGTTATATCTCACGGAGTAACATATAATAATTATGTAGTTTACATATACGTCGCAAGTTATAAAACTCCATAAGAAGATACTAGTAAACACTTTGCCGGACCAAGGAATCGAACCCGAGACCTCAGCAGTCGTATATAGTAACAACACACTGCAGATGGTTGTAAAAAGCGTATGTGATCAAAAGTCGTTTAAGGTCTTGTTTAAACGCATTATCTTCCAGACTACTGAGACATTCTTACTGTTACATTAAATAATCCCACGTATGTATACCGTTTCATAATATTATATTTAATTGTATTATTGTTCTATTCTTCAGTAAAACTTTCTGCTCATTATAACGTAGATTATAATATACAATTAATTTAAATAAATAAAAGGAAAACACTAAGAATCCACGCTATTATATAAAAGGAGAAGCAAAAGCTTAAAGTTTAGCCAAATATAAAATAACTCAGACAAACAAATTAGATTTCTATTTAGAGAAATTACTAACCCTCGCTTTCTGAGGTACATTTAGCGGTAGTTTATCTATTCAATAGCGTTTAAATTCATTAAAAAACGATTGCATAGATAAACTACCGCTAAATGTACCTCAGAATCAGGAGGTTAGTCATTTCTGTAAATAGTACTATTACTCTACCTTATTACTAAACCGGGCATAAATAAGATTGCAAATTCAACATAAACGTCAATTTACTAAAGTTTAAGGTTCTACTCAAAAGCTAATTTAGTCATTTAACAGTCCATATTTCGATAAAGCTATAACATTACTTATACTAAATAGGCTTGCAATTCAAAATAAATGTCAAATATAAAGTTGAACAACTTCACGGCTTCCAACTACTTCACGGCTTCCAACTACTTTACGGCTTCCAACGACTTTAAGAGAAAATATGGCGACTGGTCTGTAGGCTACCGGTATACCGGCTAACTAATTGGGTTACTACGAACATTTATTTGAAATATTACCTGTAATATCTTAGAAAATACTACTGACATTATACATGTGAATGATTGTGTGTGATACGAACTTTGTGTAAAAACAAGATTTTAAACAACTTTTGATCATATACGAGTTTTAACTGCCTCTGTGGTCTAGTGTACAACTACTGATTGAGGTCTTGGCTTCCTTGCACGGGTCGGGTAAAGGTTCCCGGCTTTTCTAAATTATAACAGAATATTTCTCCACCACATCCCGCAGTTCGGTTACAGGCTAGCCCTATGTTATATGGGACTAACATTGTCAATGGCGAGACGTGGGTGTATTTTATACACTTCTGCCTACACCTTCGCGTGCTGTTATACATGTACAGATTTGTACAACATGTATTTTTACTCGATATATTACTGTATGGTTTGAAAAGCTTAACTCCTTCCTCATTCTGGGAGAAGACCCTTGCCCAGCAGTGGCACATAAATGGGTTAAAAATATTATATGACTGTAGGCTCGCCCCCTATTACATGGGAGTAACAATGTTAATAGCAAAACGTGGGTGTATTTCATACTCCTTCGAGTATGAGATACGTGATGTATGCAGTTAGTGGGTGTGTCAGTCGTGTGTGCCAGAGAATGAACGTTTGGCACACACATAACATTTAAGTTATTAGTTAGTCTGACAACACAGGTGGGGCAATCTGTTAGCGATGTCTATTTATGTACTAACCTTAGTTATTATAAGCAAACAAACGGTTGAATGGTTTAAATGGAGAGTAATTTAAAATGATCTTGGTCAGACTTGGTCTGATATTCAAAAAATAAAGTCGAAAAGTTTGTGTCGAAACATGTCGTATTATTATAGCAGACAATTGAGGTATCGTTAAAATTTCTGTGCTGTATTAAATAATAATTTGTTGTCTGAGAGGACGTAGAGGTTTAGTAAAAATATTAACATGTTTTTGTGTGAGTTCCTACTTGATAGTTCATGTCATATGCATAATGCAATAATAGTTGAAGTTCAGAAGTTTTAAATCTTAATATCTATGTTAAATAAGCTATCTGTTTTAAGAAACTTGTATTTCAATATGTTTTTTTTTCAAGAACTCCTTTACTAAGAATTGCTCTTGTGTCTTGGGGACTTTTACAAACATACAAACAACGGACACAAAGTACAACCAGACCCGAAACAATTATTTGTGGATCGCACAAATAATTGTTCCGTATGGGAATTAAAACTACGATCTCCCGACGCAGTGGTATCGGCGTGGCGACCTAAACCACTGCAGTGTTTTTGTTTGGCATAGTTACTAGACATACCACAAAAACGAGCTTTGCATTTACATTCCTAAAATAAAGTGGATATGCAAATATTTGATCAGTTGTTATGGCAACAAATGTCTAGGAATTCCCAACATTCTATAAATACGAATGACATTTAAACATTATATAATTATTATATTACTATGTGAAGGTCGATTTTGTTAAATTAACGACTAATATTTGTTATTATGTAAGATGACCTGTTGGAATAGAAACTTGTATGAGTTGTGAAGAGAAAATGCTTTGAAATTATTATTTATGATTGGATTCACTCTAAGATATGAAGTTGTATTATTTTAGATACATACGGATTTCTCAAACATTTCGTTGGAATATAGTCTAGTCTAGAGCAGTGATAGCCGAGTGGTATAAGTTGACACCTCCCACGCAAGTGGTTGCAGGTTCGAACCCAAGGCAACACACCAATGACTTCTCGAAGTTATGTGTGTATTTGAAATAATTGTCACATGCTCCAACGGTAAAGGAAAACATCGTGAGGAAACCTTGCATGCCTAAAATTTGTTTAATACATTTCGTCCCCAACCAGCACTTGGCCAGCGTGGTGGACTCAAGGCCTAACCCCTTCCTCATTACGGAGGAGACCCTTGCCCAGCAGTGGGACAGTAATGGGTTAAATTTATTTATTTATTATAGTCTAGTCATTGTAAATAAAGGTCTGTAAGACATCTTCATTAACTATATTAAGAGTTTCTATCAAAAATAGTAAATCATCAAAATCTGTTCAGACATTTTTGTGTGAAAGAGCAATATTATGAATACGTCCAATAACACAAGCTTTCTCATTTATAGTTAATATTAGTAGGTTAATATTTCGTGTAGGATAATAGGTTATTATACTACATGAAAAATTGTTTAATCCAATAAAACAAATAAAATCCAAGAACTTGAATTTCAAGTCATCATTTATAATCAAACAAAACATGAAATAAGAAAACAACAGTAATTGTTTACACGAACATTTACAACCGTTTATAAAACAACCGAGAGTTAAAATAACTTAATTATGTTCTAAACTAGAAAAACTCAATCAAAATACCGAAATATAAACAAAAAAATGGACCACACACCAACGGGTCAGGGAACAACAAACTTATATTTACACTTCAAAAAATATCCATCAAATGAAATTCTACCATAATCCTTTGAGATAAGGTTTGAAATTTATTTTTAGGAACGCAAAACATAAGTTTGTGTTTCATAGTGTCTGTCAAAATTAAGGTACCATTTAAGGGAGTGACTGCATTATTTCTTTATAATAAACCCGCTCCCAATTAAACGAAAATGACTTATATCCAACTCAAAAGACAAAGTATTTTAGACTTTAACTACTTGCTAAAAAGTCGAAATTTGTTTGTAGGGTTGATTGTTTAAGGACTAACAAATAACCATCTTCGCTGGTGGTCTATTCTTAGGATTTAGTTGTCATTAAATAATAAAAAAATAAGATAATAGCTTTTTTGATGTTGTCGACGTGTGCCGAAGAAAATATTATGCTACTTTTTATCTTTTTTGTCTACAATATTTTATGTTCGACCAACTGTGTGTTTTTAGAGAAAGGTTTAGAGACTAACTGAACCACGCGACTACGTTCGTGTTGCTACGAATATTATAGCCGGTATCAAGACTTCTAAAGAAGTACCGTATAGTTTATCAGAAAGAATTTTGACTGCACCTTTAAAACATTTGCTGTTTTGCTATCTCGGTAGGGTTATTCAAGACTTATCTATTACCTGTAAAACAAAAACCTAAATGTCCTATTGTAGCCCTTTGGAGGGGAACCCTCCAAAGGGCTACAATAGGAGAATAGGAATTACTTATTTTATGATGTATTTTGTTACAATATCAGGTTATAATAGTTAGGCCTAGCTTTCATTTCCGCATTTGTATGTATCGTGAGATTTGTATGTATGAATATTAATGAGCCATTTGTTTTGATAATGTTGATTAAGATATCTTTGTAGGGTGGGATTTATTTTAACTAGATTTTGCAAGAAGTTTCACACGATTTTATAAGACTTGCTAGTTAAAATGGCGTGTACGTGAGTTGAGTAGTTTAGGCGAAAAAGCGCAATAGATCGACAGAAAAAAAGACGGATTTTTTCTAAAGGACGTCTTTTATAATTATATATAAGACTAGCTTTTGCCCGCGATTTCGTCCGCGTGGTGTGTGACTTAGGACAGAATTTTCATACAAGCTATCATCCCCTATTTTATCCCCTTGGTGGTAGAATTGATCAAAATCATTTCTTAACGGATTTTATAGCATCTACCTGCACACCAAATTACAGACCGATCCGTCCAGTGGTTTGTCTGTGCGTTGATAGATCACTAACCTCCGGTTTCTGAGTACATTTATCGGTAGTTTATCTATACAATAGCGTATTTTTTTATTAGAGTTTAAACGCTGTTGAATAGATAAACTACCGCTAAATGTACCTCAGAAACTGGGGGAATGTCAGTCAGTCGTCTTTGAGTTATATTTAGATTATAGAGTTTATGTTGACTGTAAAAGGTTTATTTAAAGCCCCAAAATTCCCTAGACCCTATATACACACATACAAAATCAAGAATATCTTCAAGTCAATATTAATAACCTGTCAATGTAACATATTTATAACTGAGTAAGCTTTTATTAGTCTAGAAAACATATCTACAATTTTCTTATTAGAAAGGCTAGAGCTTTCGAGTTATTCCGGTCTGATCCCCCAAACCGATCCACTACCAATTAATATTATTTTTTAATTCCGGTCTGATCCCCTTCCTATATTTAATGGATAAGTACAGTCAATAAAAAACAGATGTTATTCACTACTTTATAAAAAAAAATTGTAAAGAGAAGTTCAAAGGTTTTTGGATATAAACGTTTGTTAGTCGACGTGTTAACGATTACTGTTGGGTTATTTTAAGAGACGCTGATCAAAATCAGTTAAAAAAAAAAGAGTGACCTGTGCCATTTTTGAGTTTTTGTGAGTCTCATACAAAAAAGTTTTGGTAAAAATATGGTATTTTTATACATTTTTAAGTGTAGGTATAACATTAAATATCTCAAAAAGTTGACGGACTTCAGTATATAACTTAGGGTTTATAATCCTATCGATACACATTAGTTTCATCTATGGGTAAAAAGCCTTATAAAGTATTGAGTCAGTTTTTATTTATAGAAATAAAAACTGATTCGAGTTACAATCATCGCAGATTTATATTATTTGGTCTTTTGAAATAGAAGTACTACCTATATAACATTATAACAGTAATCACATTATCGCACAATGATCTTTTGTTAAAACTAGGATTTGAAAAAAAAGATATAATAAAAAAAATGTAAACATAAATCAAATAACAAACATCAAATTTCAATTATTAAATACTGATATAAAATTATCACAGTAATCATATTCAGTGTAGAAATAAGACTAATACAGTCTCATTAATAACCGATTTCTCAGAACGACATCACGAACTTAACTCATCAATGATTGGTTACTTTGGAATCAATAGACAATACATTCACACACCAACAGCCTATTTCGCAGGTAAATATATTACAAAAGTTTCAGACTTTGCCGCAACGATGCCAGAAATAATTATCACTTGCTCTTACGGTGAAGGAAAACATCGTGAGGAAACAAGCCTAAAATTTGTTTAATACATTTATTGAGGGCATGCAACGTCCCCTAACCTGTACTCGGCCAGCGTGGTGGACTCAAGACCTAACCCCTCCCCTCGTTTCGGAGGAGACCCTTGCCCTGCAGCGGGACAGTAATGGGTAAAAAAATAAAACAAATAAATAAATAGGATTCAACTGTTGAGCTAGCCAAAGAAATGAATAAATCTAAATAGACTGCATGTTCCTGAAATACTAAAAAAGATTTGGAGATTTCTGGGTCAAAATGTATAGAGATGAGATTAATAAAAATATATATATATATTAATTCTATAACATAATCTAATAGAACCTGTATACATATTTTGTTATTGACTGTCCTAAAAATGTGACAATAGACAGTCAGGGGATCAGACCGGAATAGAAAATAATTTTATAATACTAGGGTATCAGTATTGGGGATCCGAACGGAATAACTCGAGCTTTCGTTTATCTGATTGCCATACTGTAACTAGATACAGGCTGATTTATTTAACTGTGAAAGAAGAAATATAGGCTAGACCGATTTTGATTTAAACTTCAGGTTTTTGACGTTTAAATATAAGCTGTAGGTTTTACCAAATATAATCAAATGTGATTATTTCAACCATGTGGATGGTTGAGCTGATTAATAATAATAGTCCAACAACTTACAAGACGATCGACTTTATTTTGAAAAAAAACACATCATTCTTAACGATTACATAGACAAATCATTACTGCCAAGGCCCTCTAGGTACTAAAGTGTCGGAGTACAGCATCAAGTCAAATTTATAAAGGTGACTTTATTTTGAACAAAGCTTAAAGCTTTTTTAGATATCTTGACTATCTAATTTGTAGAAGCAGCTTATTTTTTTAATTTTTAAAAATGTTGGCTATTAATCTTCAAAATTTGACTTGATAGAATTACAGCAATCAAAACTAGACTTTTCCATAGAGTTTTTACATGCCCCTCTTGAAGAAATATTGTACTTGTATCTTCACCCTGTATATCTCTAAACTTTAATTAAATACCAGTTTCCTATGGGAGGTCTGTATCTTAATAGATTTATACGCTGTTCACTCTGATATGACTTATTGGTCCAGGCTGTGTATTCGTTAGGTGATTGCTTGATGCTGCATCTCTTTCTTGCAGTTTGAGAAGACTGTTAGAGGAAGTGAGATGGGGATGGAAAATGCATGTTGAGACTTTTTGAAATATGCCTTTGGTGTTGTTATAAAATACTCATAATTTAATAATAGACTGCGTCTGTGGACTAAGCCGTAGTGGTCCTGGGTTCAATTCCAGAATCGGGAAAAATGCAATTGTTTCTAATTTGTGTTAGAATATTTTCAATAGTAGTCTGAAGTTTGGTAACGTGCTTGGTTTATAGCAAAAAGCTTGCCACACGAAGCTGACATATTTAAAGACGTATTTCATACAACCTCTACCTACACTTTCAGGTATAATCATCAAACGATGCTGAAAAAAAATCCATAATTGTACTTGTAACACAGAATTTTCACGTCTGGTTGTACTTTGTTTCCTTGCTTGTATGTTTGTGCAAGTCCCCGCCACACAAAACAAATTCCTAGAGCGGTACTAGTTTTAATAAAATCTCTTTGGCTTGAAGAATCACAAATGAGTACACGGTTCATAAGGTTTCTTTCAGTACCCAAATATCGAGCTGTTTTGTGTTAAGAAAAGACTTTATTACAAGTGCATACATACTATAATGCGAAAAGACTTTTTCTCCGACCTAATAGAAATCTGCACAATCTTGGTCTATATTCCCACACAGTGCACGGTAAACCTAGTTTAATGTAAAGTTCAATATTGCATTCGTGTCGAACTAATCAGTAACTGAAGCGTGACAATTAAAGCCAATCGTGCTTCCTTATAGCTCTGAGACGGTCAGCGAGCCCTTGTGCTGCCTTTGAAGAACTTTGATTTATGACTTGACGTATATGAGTACTGACTTGTTATACTTAATAGAAGGGCTGTTTTCTACTATCGATAACGGAATAGATTTTGAGAAATATTATATACCTAGACAGCAACATGTTTGTTATACCATGTAATATAGACCAAGCCTATTGCCATTTCGAGAAATGTATAAAAATCAACGATATTAGCGGATTTTTCTAGTTTTAATTTCTAATAATACTCTCGATTCTCGACCGTATTTGGGCCTCTGAAGTTAATTTCTTAAATGTCCATTATAACTAGTTTTTTTGCTGTCTTAACTGAATATTGTAAGGTATTTGGGTCAAATCGTTTTTCCAAACGGCGTACCTGTCAACCCTCCCAGCGCCCTGATAATCGTCTAATGTCCGTTGAAGTGAAACATGCATTAGGTTTGGACAATGGTATGTGGCCATATCTTCGGATGGCCATATTTGACTCAGGTATCTTATTAAAATTTGTGTTTAACCATTTTTAATGACACAATATCTGGCTAAGTGAAACGTGCTCTCATGTAATACTAAAACCGACCAAATACAGATTAAATTTTAAGTGGAGCTTATACCATGATCTAGAGTCATTATTCTACATGCTTTTGATAGTGACACAATAGTGAAACTATTTTAGTACAAAAAATCGTGTTACATTTTGTTTATGTTAGTCCATTATTGGGTGAGCAGGCGATAATATAGGTTAATAGTCGCTCCTAGATATAAACGGGAACAAAGTGAATCAGCAGCTATAATATAAATACTACGTTTATACTAGAAAAATCACTGCAGCACGTTTTTTAATACGCGAAGAAATAATTATGAAAACAAAACTATGTTACCGGCTTTTACAAGAAGGCAAATAGATCTCACGCGCCCTAATACTTAAATAGATAAACTATAAGTCCCAACGCATCTAAAGACTTTTAAACAGTAATTCTCAGCGTCTGTTATACCCTGAGGTTTAAGCGGAGATCGAAAAACTTACCCAAATTTCTCCCATTACATTTGTGGAGGTACGAGGTGATCATGTTCCTCCAACCAAAGGGAGGATCCTCCGACCAGGCGAGGTGATCGTGCCTGGTGGGCCTAGGCTGCCCGACTGTTGTAGTCGGGAACTTGTATATATAGTCAGTTGCCGTGCAAACTTCGATAGCGCGATCTAGGACTTGTGACGTCAGTCACACTGCGCGTGGTGGTTGGTTGCGCGCTGGTCCTAGTAGATGTCGCTGTATGTAGCGAGCCGCTACACATTTATATTACTATGATATAGCAGCGAACATCTTGCTATAAATCTAGCACGTTACAAAACTCCGGGAATTTTCTAAAAATAATAAACAAAGTCAGGACTCGAACCCGAAAACTGTCGATTAGTCACATACACCGTAGTTCAGACTAGAGAGACAGTCAAACACATCTATGTTTACCATGGAAATCTCTCCGTGGCGCAGTGGTTTAGGTCGCCACGCCAATATCATTGCGTATGCAGGTCGTAGGTTCGAGTACCACACGGAGCAATTATTTGTGCGATCTACAAATAATTGTTTCGAGTCTGGTCGTGCTTTGTGCTCGTTGTTTGTATGTTTGTAAAAGTCGCGACACAAGAGCAAGTCTAAAGTTGTTTTTTGAAAAGTAACAAAATAAAATCACATTGATGTATGTCCAACTCAGAAATCTATTCTTAAACTATGTAATAACCAAATCCCTGCAGCATCAATCCATTGTTCTATTAGTTCCGTTCATAGTCAGCAGAGCGGGTTATCATTCTAAATGCAGTCCGTAGACGGCCGGTCTATTCACAGAGTGTTGCGTAAACCGTGACATTTAGACTGACGTCTAACACGCTTTGGGAAGGAAATCGAATTGGATAGAAACGTAGATTAAATTTGTATGGTTTTGGTTCTGTATGTTGTCTGTCTGTACGTTGCCCAGGTTAGTCGAACGCGACATAAAAACTAGTTATCTATTACTAGCTGACCCGCGCGACTTCGTTTACGTCACATAAGAGAATCATAATTTTCCCCGTTTTTGTAACATTTTTCACTGGTACTCTGCTCCTATTGGTCGTAGCGGGATGATATATAGCCTATAGCCTTCCTCGATAAATGGGCTATCTAACACTGAAATTATTTTTCAAATCGGACCAGTAGTTCCCGAGATTAGCGCGTTCAAACAAACAAACAAACAAACTAACTCTTCAGCTTTATTATATTAAGTATAGATTTAGTTTTCTAAAGTAAGAATTAAATATAACTTCTTCAGCGAAGGAAAAGCTCGTGTTGAAACCAGGCATGCCCAAGCTTTTATATAAGTCTCGAAGAGGAGCAAAGATCTATATCTGGGCTCGAATCTATGGCTAGGAAATTTCACAGATGAGTTTAGTTTAGTATTTTTAACTAGCTGTACCGCATCCAGATCGCATCAAAATACGTTGCGTAGTTTTAAAGATCTTAACATACTTACATACAGACATAGGGACAGACGCGGGAAGCGACTTTACTATGTAGGGAAATCTTAGCCCTTAAGTGACAGCGACAATTTTGATACCATAACATTCATAACTTTGGCCAAAGAAAGTAGCAGTAATAACCGAAATATTATTCATAAAAAAAAACATACACCGAACCCGAGACCGCGCAGTCGCATGAACAAGACAATCCGGTCCCATACATTATGTTAATTACACACATTAATAGCGATATATTTAACAAGTTAATTAGTTGAGTTGATCCCTGACAGTAATAGCCACGGTTTTTATAACGAATGAATAAAAATGTTCATTATCTCTGCTTTATGTGGTAAAAGAAAGTTTGTAAAAGATAGTTTGAAATTGCTGGACCGATTTGTGATGTAACTTTAGATATATGTAAATATAAAAGAAGATATCGAATAGGTATTCAATTATTTCTTCATAGCTCTACAACTACAATGCAATTACATATCTCAGTTGACAACAGCTAGTGTGCGTCAAATTGCTTACATACAATTATTCTTAACTTGACGTGTTGATGTTATAATGTAAGAGAGAAAAAATGTGAGAAGGCAACAATTATTAAAAACAAGACACCCGGCAAGAAAGCTTAATAGGTACCATTAATTGCATGTATTTCACATATCTTCAATGACACAGGAATGCTGGCTGCAAGTAGTCATACGAACCATAAAAATGTAATCTCCTCGCTATCGCAAAATAATAATTAAATTCGTCAAATACTATGTATATTCAAAATTTTAAGAACTTTTTTTAACCCGTAGCTGTTCCACTGTTGAACAAGGATCTCCTCCCAAACAAGGAAAGGGCTAGGCCTTGAATATAAACTATATAAAAATATTTCGAGTTTTGAGTTCACAGTCAAAAAAAAAACTACATCAATTTGCGTTTTGTAAAATAAACAACTTTGGTAGATCAACGTACTGACACCACTGGACCAATTCAATACAGCACTTAGTCATACGGTTCAATAAAAACAAAATAAACATCATGAGTCATCCCATCACGACACAGGCTTAATGCTGAACTGAAATAGCTAACTGTGTCAGTTAGTTCACATTTAAACTGTTATGTAACAGTAACTAGACTGCACTAACTATAGATTTAGAGTTACGTAGAGATTTGTAATACAGATAGTTAGGTACTAGATATTATCGAGAAATCTAATATATAAAATTCTCGCGTCACAGTTTTCGTTACAGTACTCCTCCGAAACGGCTTAACCGATTCTCATGAAATTTTGTGAGCATATTGAGTAGGTCTGAGAATCGGCCAACATCTATTTTTCATACACCTAAGTGACACATTTTTTTTTATATGGCCAAGCAACGTTTGCCGAGTCAGCTAGTTATGATATAAATAGTGATAGCCGGTAAAATGATCTTGTTCATTTAGGTCAAATATTGACACTTATGTTGTCAAGATGTATGAATGTGAATGAGACTAGGAAAGTGTGTAAGGATTGTGCCAAGTGGCGTTCTTTGGTCTCTACTTAAACCTATGGAGAAAAGGCGTGATATTATGTACGTATGTATGTATGAACCAATGTATAGATGATTGAGGAATATATCAGATCCTGAGTCCCCAACGGTGTCTACAGGATCAGAACTTTGTATCTTCTTAAGAACTGCGATAATAAATTTTCAGACATGTATGGTTCCATTAAAAAGGTGTTTCATCCCATCAGGTGATAACTTTTTCATACTCACACAATTTACTTTGCAAAGATCTATGATTTTTTGATGTTTATATGTTTGCCTGTTTATTGTTTTGTATACTATCTTCAATAGAGAGGAAAATAAGCAAAAGTTTTTAGCCAATAATAGACCTGAAAACTCTCAATGACATACATCTGCAAATAAACACCTCTAAATGTTATCATGTTCTTAACCGTTTTCCGACTGCATTCGTGTCATCTTTTTGTCATAAATGTGGCTGGTTAAAACATATTACTTTCAAGTGACAGGTTTACAGTTCTATTCTTGGTTGGTGAATTTACATCTTAACTTCTTTCCATAAAAAATAGGCTGCTATCATAATACCAAGCTTTTCCTCCTGAGTTCTATATATTGCATTTTAGTAGAAAGCATATTATTAAAGAAAAAAATCATTTATTACCAGTCCAGAATTACAAAATTATGCTTATAACTACGACAACCCCACTTGTCGCAGCCTGTATCGTGGCTATCGAAGTTCTGCATGGTCATGAAAATAATAAGAAATTAGAAAATGTATCTCCAAAAATTTTTGGATGGTGGAAACACGCTCCCTCTTATTTATAAACACACTATAAACCTACTAAAATATGTGTATATGTTTTCTCTCTTTCATTTAGCTAAGGAGTGAAAGAAACAAAACACTTTATAAGCCTTTCATAACTTAATATATTTTTAAGAATAAGAGTGTCTGTCCTTAAGATTAATAATAATATTATAATCTTAACCTTAGATAGGGAATACCCTAAGACAACTAATAAATCGTGCAATGACATCATAGATACTATGAACTGTAGGTTATATAAACAACTAACTGACCCACGTGTCTCTACGAAGTTTCATCCCGTATACTGTAAATCTGATACAACATGAAAGGAAAGATTGTGGAAAGAAATAGCTCATATTTCGATGCTAAACTCATGAAAATTGGTTCAGTAGTTGAGCCACAAAAACGTAGCATACTTCATAATTGTAATAGAATTATTACTAGCAACTAGCCCCGGGTTCAGGCTTCACTTGGTTTAAAAATGATATATAATAAAAATCCTTTACAAATTTTACACATAAACCTTCCTCTTAAATAAGTAGTAAAAAAAACCGCATCAAAATTCGTTGCGTAGTTTTAAAGACCTAAGCATACATATGTACATACAGACACAGAGACAGACAGCGGAAAGCTACTTCATTCTATGCTATGTTGTGATAATATTATAGATGTATCTTATGGCCTTTACTAAGAAACTGTTATTATATCTTTTCCTTATATTTATTAGAATTTAATCATAATACTCGGAAGTGTATATTGTTTTAATAATAGTAGGTAATTATGGATGTTATCTACCTGAGTGGTAGTTAGTAATACACCTCTTGACTTCAGAATTAGATAACACGACTTTAATATTTTTAACCCCCGGTTTCTGAGGTACATTTTATTCAATAGCGTTTAAACTCATATAAAAAAAACGCTAGTGAATAGGTTAACTACCGCTAAATGTACTCAAACATCGAGCATAAGTACTGATACTCGTATAATATAAAATAGGATATTGAGATGACATGGAAATAACTGATATTATGTAAAAACGATGCGATAAGTTTTTGGCCTCACGATGTAAGTGTGTCCCATTGCCTAAGGGTTGTTTTTATACGAGTCTAAAATATCTTAATAATATTAATCCTCGATATTCAAAATTATAATTACTTTATGCAAAATTTAAATATTCAAACGGTTATAATTTGTACCATTTAAAATAAAATAAGAAATATTTTGCTTCATCTGTCCAAAAAATCGGTTTTATCAAATAAAGTCCGTACAATGTAACCATTTCACCTACACATACACATATACCAACTATAGGTATACTTATGTATCGCAGTAGCTGTTATTTGAACCACGTGAGTAGCACGTATCGATGCTAGCGGCATAACAGATGTTCCGATTGACTGCTACCACCATGAAGTTAGGAGATGTAACCAGGATAAACTCTTTACATACTAAAATTTATCCCCTATTTCAGCTGCTTAGAAACTGTTGGTTGAAATTAGAGATGAAACGGATAGCAGTTTGGCCGGATACCGGATACCGGATATTCGGCCTACCACCTGGCCGGATAGCCGGATATCCGGCCGCCGAATATTCGGCGGACCTTAGCCGTTTGGTGCAGCGCACACACACTTGGCGTAGGCGACGTGCGAACGACCGGGTGGCCTCGGTTTGATTCGGGTCTTTTCGTTGATGAGCGAAGTTAGCAATTCTTTCATTCATTGACTTATTGTGTCGATTGCAGTGCAGACACGTGCGTGACTTTAGGTTATTATTTCATTGTGCTATTGTTATTTGAAAAATTCAAGTTCTTAAGTCTTACTAAATAAAGTAAATAATTACTAAACAATTTTTTTTATCCAGACCTTTTTTTATTTCGGCCGGATGTCTATCCGGCCGAATAGTAGTTATCCGGTATTCGGCCGGATAGTATTAAAGCCGCCGGATAGGCCGGATACCGGTTAGTTACCGGATATCCGTTTCATCTCTAGTTGAAATCATGTAAAAAGTACGCTTTTATTGGATGCAACGTGCAATGCAGACTTTCGCATTTAGAATATTAATAACATATCTTTTATATTAGATTGTAGCGAAACTTCTGTAATGAATGGCGGAAATTATATGACTTATTCGATACACACTTCGTCATATTTGAGACCAACCCCGGTTTCTCAGGTAGTTTATCTATTCAATAATGTATAAACTTATAATATATAAACATGACAGTTTGAATAGATAAACCACCGCCAAATGTGTCTCAGAAACCGGGCATAAGTAAATAAATTACATTAAAAGGTTGAAAAGCCTTTACACCGTCAGTTCCTTTTTTTAAATTCTATGCCAGTCTCCAGTCGGGAGGGTATACCTTGTTTGTAAAACAACAATATCATCGAATTCAGGAAAATTTTAACAAGTATCTAAATATAGCAAACATTTTCCGCAATTATCTGTTCTATTGATGTTTACAAAAAAAATCCTAGTCATAGTCTAAATATCCTTTTACACCTTTCTTAGTATTCTATAGTCGTCATACAAGTATGATACTTTAAACAAATGCGGTTATTTCCTGCACTCTATGGCTATCTCACTGAACTGGGGTTATTACGTCACTAGCTCTTCAAATAAATGCATCATGATAAATTAGAATGGAAATCAAAAGGTCGTGGTTTTCAAAAATGGTTTTTTGGCTACAGATTGCTATCTTTTCTATGACGAAATGTGATAGTCTAAACTTTAGCCTTGGTAGATCAAATATGTTTTTCAACTTTTGGAAGACCAAAAGGTCCGGTTTTTATTTTTTTAGAAGTCTGGGACGTTTTCAAGTCATCGCGAATTGTACACAATGATTGTGTGCGACATTTTAACATGGCAATCACCTTGCTTTTCATTTAAATCACAAAAGTTGCTACTTGAAAGGTTTTGTATTTAATTTTAGTACGTCTAAGTAATAAGTAGCTGACTAATCAAATTTATTAGTGTATCGTAGTACTGCTGATCAAAAATAATAGTTCTAGTTAATAATGTTTAATGACAGACCGAGATAAATTCAAATAACACTCATGAAGCAGAGTGTCTGCTCTATCGTCATAATGACTGTAAATTTTGAAATCCTCCTATATTCAGTAACAAACAAGCTTATTAACTAAGAATAGTTTTATTAGACCAGCATACATTGGCACAAATTCAAGTTAATTTCATAGTAATTACGTTACAATTTTAATTGTACTGTTGAAATAATTCGACAACTTAGTAGAGAGATTGGCACGCACGATATATCTGGTTTATAATGAAGAATTCTGCGTTTTTCCAAAATAAAATAGCCGTATCAAACGGGCCAACATCAGCTGCGGGTCACTAATGTTCTAAATTCAGATTTTTTTATACGTCTCTCTGCTATGAACCTTGCATACAAGGCTCTTTACTAAGTTGTTTGGCTATAGTCGTTGTGCAGTTATTATGATTGGAAGTCCAGGTTGCAAGAATGCGAATCGTTTGACGTCAGTTCATATTTGAGTCGTCTTTGATTTGATTGAAACTGTTGCACTCAGACGGTAATAAACAATCCCTTATAAATACACTAGCTGACCCGCGCAACTTCGCTTGCGTCACATAAGAGAGAATGGGTCAGAATTTTCCACGTTTTTGTAACACTTTTTTACTGTTACTCTGCTCCTATTGGTCGTAGCGTGATGATATAAAATATGTTTTTTTTACGAAAAATATTCTTAAAATTATTTATATCTCTTAATATAACGAAGTCGCGCTAAGGCATATCCGCCATTAAAACAGTTGCCATGACAGCGGAATTTTGTTAATTTAATGTCATAATAATATTGATTATTCGCGACTTCGTTCGCCACCTGAATTTCCCGGGAAATGCGTCATTTTCCCGGGGTAAAAAGTAGCCTATGTCCTTTCTCGGGTATCAAATTATCTCCATACCAAATTTCATGCAAATTGGTTCAGTAGTTTAGGCGTGATTGAGTAGCAGACAGACAGACAGACAGACAGACAGACAGAGTTACTTTCGCATTTATAATATTAGTATGGATGACTTATCAGCAAGATTGAAACGTGAACATGCATACATAACACCACGCCTGTTAAACCCAAAGGTAAGCAGAGGGGAAGTATATGTTTCGGCATTTACAATACTAGTTCCATGTAATAGGGGGCGTGCTTATTGCCATGAGCACATTATTTAACACCGAGTTTCGATTAATAAATATTCTATTA
This sequence comes from Anticarsia gemmatalis, assembly GCF_050436995.1. NCBI lineage: Eukaryota > Metazoa > Arthropoda > Insecta > Lepidoptera > Erebidae > Anticarsia > Anticarsia gemmatalis. The sequence continues at coordinate 8,407,251 of NC_134767.1, read as the reverse complement.
AGACTTCAACTTGTACTTGGCCAACGCAGTGCAACCACGGCGAGTGCAACCTGCGCCGAAACGTTAGGCATTTTAAAGTAAAATGCGTGTTGGCGTTAATTTTCGTATTCTATTATACATATAACTTCAACGTCCTACGGGATGAGACTCTTGCCAAACGGGTCAGTAATGAGAAAAATACCATCCGGGAATTTAACGCGAGAAGTCAAGCTCTTCTCTCTCTCTCTCTCTTAGTTTACTTCCTAAACTCTGTCCCGTTTTAATACAGTTTCATGGTGTTCCTTATTTCAATGATAGCTAACATTCTACAAGTGTAGCGCATTCGCTGCGTTCTGATTGTGTATGGCCACTATGTAGGCTTTACTGCGACCTGCAAACCTGTACCTTATATTATGTAGCTATGTTGATTAGGATAAGTAGATAGTAAATACTAGGTCAGGTTAATTGTTGCATTAAGCTTTAAGAAGTTATGATGATCTAGCTTCTGGTAACGATTTTGTCTACTCCGAAATATTACATGGGATTAAAAGTTTCTTAGGTTATAAACTATTTTCAGTAAAATATAAAATAAACTATGCGTATGCTGATTTTCATTAAAATATACTCAGTTGTAATTGCGAAGTGCCTGGTTTCTGAGTACATTTAGCGGTAGTTTATCTATTCAATAACGTTTTATATGAGTTTAACGCTATTGAATAGATAAACTACCGCTAAGTGTACCTCAAAAACCTGGGGTAAGACTGTAACAAAAACATTACGAATTTTCTCATTTATAATAGCCTTAATTTCCTCCCATCTGTCTACATAGAAACAATTTCTCTGTAATACTCCGAAAAGCTTTAAAACAAGATATAAAACTACAAAGTGAGATACTAGTCGTGCGCAGTCGTAAATCCGCTACAATAGGCCAGCGTGCCGACGTGAGGTCGTAAGTTCGAGTCCCGACCTGTACATTATTAATGTACTTGTAAACGTGTTTTCAAAAATGTTAAGGTTATAAATGGGTTTCTTAGATTTATATTTTCTTGTTGCCTTGACTGCCTCTATAGCGGAAACAGTTACAGTAGTGTATGCGACTGTCAGAGGTCTTGGGATAATTTCTCGGCTCAGGCAAAGCTTTCGGTATTTTCTTGTAACTTTTTTTTATATTTCCAAATTATAGCTCGGAGATTGGTAGTCGGTAATTGGTAAAAGACTCGCCCATTATTACTTGAGGACTGTGATTGTAAATGGCTAAACGTGGGGTATTTTTAACACACCTCTGCCTACATCTTTGGGTATAACAGGCGTGATAATTATGTATTTTCTTGGTTTTGAGTGGCTGTAGTGCAGTGATTAAGCTGATCATCAATCGTCATCAGTGCGAGGAGGTCGTTAGTTTGATGCTCACGCAGAAGAACAAATATTTGATTAGCCATTATTTAAAAAAAATGTAGTAATATAATAATATATTAGCTCTAAGATGCAGTAGCAATTGCCTTACACCACCCAGAATGCGAACCGTTATAATATTATTTATCTAAAAGCTTCTGGAAGCTAAATCCTTAATTACTTAATTTTACCTAGGAATTGAATCCCCGCCTACCGTTTATAAGCTATTTGTAAAATAAATACCAATATACAGTTATTAAGTTAAGAATCGCGTTAGGTTAGTTGTTTATATAAATCATACGGGTTTCATCTCGGAATGAGAGATGTGTTAGATCTTGAGTCTATGCTGCTTCTAAGTATTATATTATTATTTTGAAACTTAACACTGACGATTTCTTTTTTAAAACATACTGTAAAAGCTTTATATTCTTATAGAAAGTATGTTAGGCGTTTACGACTAAACCGCCGAACTAATTTTGATGAAATTTGACATGATGATAGGTGAAGACCTAGGGCTGAACAGGGGCATTACTAATATATAAAATCAATCTTTAAGCGGCTGAATTTGGCAATGATATTTTGTACGTAAGCGGAGTCATGCGGGTTAATTGGTTAAAACTAAAAATCATATGTATGACAATATTATTTTTCTTAGAACCTTAGGGAGTGGGTGTTAACCTTCAAATGTTCTAAATAAAAGTGTAATCTGACTAACCAAGTAACCAGGGTTATGAAATACGACCTCTGTGTAGGTCGGCCTTTGCTGTAGCTAGTGGTGTGGAATATCCGAAATTGTATCCGAATTTAAATCTGATTCATGATTTTATTCTGTAAAATTGTGTACTTTTAAGACTTTGCAGTTTTTTTAGAGCAGTGATAGCCGAGTGGTTTAAGTTGACACCTCCCACGCAAGTGGTCGCAGGTTCGAATGCGAGGCAACACACCAATGACTTTTCGAAGTTATGTGTGTATTAGAAATAATTGTCACATGCTCCAACGGTGAAGGAAAACATCGTGAGGAAACCTTGCATGCCTAAAAATTTGTTTAACACATTTATTGAGGGCATGCAAAGTCCCCAACCCGCACTTGGCCAGCGTGGTGGACTCAAGGCCTAACCCCTCCCTCATTACGGGAGGAGACCCTTGCCCAGCAGTGGGACATTAATGGGTTAAATTTATAAGACTTTACGCACTTTTCCGGATTGGTTTGAATCGTTGAAGTAATGTTTTATTTTGATGAACATAATACATAATTCGGATATCGATATCGTGCTCCGAGGTACAGTAGTTAATGCAAAACAAATAATGTTTGTCCCGTTAGTCCGAACAGTGCCCGTATCATAGGGCTCATATATTTAAGCTGTTTTAATTTGTATATGCTGTAATAACGTTATTTGTATGTTTGCAAAGTCTCCGAGTACAGATTCATTACTAGCAAAGGGCATAATTTTCACCTAGTTTGAGAAAAATTTGCCCGGCCTCAAAGAAGCCTATAAGAGTATTATTATGTTAGTACTACCTTCAGCCAAAACAATAGTATTGTTATGTAAAAATAACTACAATAAAACACATTGTCGTCAAATATATGGATTCATGGTGATTTCAAAATAAAAGAGTGTTTGTTCTCAATGAATGGTTACCAAAAAAATACGTCTATAGTTCTTACAAAATAATTAGTTCTACTTGATATTTGTGTAGACAATAACACGTTTTTGAATTTGTTATTAAATTGCTCATTGGCGCAATGGTTAACGTGGTCGTCTCATTGCGATAACCGCCGCGTGTGGCGGGTTCGAATCCCACCCGTGACAAATATTTGTGTGATGAACACGAGTATTTGTTCTGAACCTAGTTGTTTATTTATGTATGTATTTAGAAGTATATAAGTATGTTGATCAGTAGCAATTCTCTACAATTGGAACCATTGAGTATCGAGAGTTTAACATTTGAAATTATTATGTATTAATAAAATACGAGCATTACGTGTTTGATATATTTATTGACAGAGAATGCCAAATCGTTATATGATTAATATATGGCATCTACCATAGAGTAGAAGGAGTTTAGGTGGAGTTTAGGTTCACCACATTTCTCCCCTCCTAACCTCTTAGCTGTTCTGCTGAATATAAGATGCAGCCAACACCTGGTTGAGGTGTCGGCGCCAGACATCGCCGTTGTCGGTGCGGATCTCGTAATGAAGTCGGCCTAGACGTCTTGTGATAGTACCAAACTGCCAACGGTGCGAAGCACTCGTGTAGTCACGGGCCTGTACACGTTCGCCGACTTCCAACTGTCTGACCTTGATCTCTTGATGTTTTGATGTAGTTTCCTTATGGGTGTTTAGAAACATGCAGTGTAATGCTGTTCGAACTTCTCTTCCAAACATTAACTGATAAGGTGTCTGACCATTCAAGTTTGGTGTCCGTCTGAGGCGAGTTTTTACCATAACAAGTTTCTCTTGAAGATTACCCCTTTCTCCCTCTAAGCTTCGTAAGATTCTCTTGACTGTTTGTACGTATCGTTCAGCTTGTCCATTGGTTGCAGGGTGGTATGGAGCAGAGGTTTTGTGCGAAATCATACAGTCTTTTAGAAATTTTTCGAACTCTCCCGATACGAATTGTCGGCCATTGTCTGAGACAAGGAGTAGAGGTGTTCCATAGGTGCAAAATAGTTCTTTCAATTTTTTGATGCACCAAGAGCTTGTCGTTGATTTAGTAGGTATAATCTCTGTCCATTTCGAAAATGCGTCTACAACTATTAAAAGATAGTATCCGTAAACAGGTCCGGCAAAATCAATATGAAGCCTTTGCCAGGGGCCCTTTGGGTGTTCCCAGTGGTGTAGTGGTGCTTTCTCTGGTTCATTTTGTTGTAATCTACATGTTCTACAGGACTTAACTTTTGTTTCGATATCATTGTCAATTCCTTTCCAGTATACAAAACTGCGGGCCAGTAGCTTCATTTTCACAATGCCCGGGTGACCGAGGTGTAGTTCGTCCAGCACTCGTTCGCGTAATGTTTTTGGGATTAAGACTCGCGTTCCTCTTAGTATACATCCATCTTGTAAAGTAAATTCATTATCATTGTAACCGAGCGTTTTAAGTGATCGGCCAGTTTGTAATGCGAGTACTAATGGTGTATAATCGGAATCAATACTTGTCTCTTTCGCTATGATATTTGGGTTGACATCAATGGTATGTATTTGTTGAAGTTGAAAGCTGTAATTCTGGTCCATTTTGTTTGCCTTTGTGTTTTCTACTGGGAACCTGGATAGGTAATCTGCATTTGAGTTGTTAGGCGAAGTTCTGTATTCAATGTTGTAGTCAAATCCAGATAAGAAATGAGCGTAGTGGAATAATCGCATTGTACTCATTGCTGGTAACGTTTGATGTGGGTGGAAAATTATTGTCAGTGGTTTATGGTCTGTCACTAGGATAAATTTTCTACCGTAACAATAATAAAAGAACTTCTTCAATCCCCAGTATATGGCAGTAGCTTCTTTGTCAATTTGGCTGTACTTCTTCTCGCTATCCGATAGTGTTCTGGAAGCGAATGCTATCGGTCTTTCTGATCCATCTGGGAGTCTATGTGACAGTACTGCTCCGATTCCCAGTGGAGATGCGTCTGTTGCAAGAACCAAGGGCCTCTTGGGATCAAAATGTATAAGTACTCTTTCGCTTAGAATTTCTTTTTTAATGTGTATAAAGCTCTGTTCGCATTCTGTAGACCATCGAAAACTAGATTCTTTCTTGAGTAAGTTGTTCAGTGGATTCGTGATCGATGATAGGTTGGGTATAAATTTGTTGTAAAAATTTGCCATTCCAAGAAATGTCCTCAATTCTGCGGTGTTGACTGGGCGTTCTGTTTTAATTATTGCGTTAATCTTTTCTCTGTTTTTGTGTAGACCTTCTTTGTCGATAGTGTGTCCCAAATAGTCGATGCTTGTTTTGAAAAAGTGGCACTTATTTTTGTTTACTCGTAGGTTACTTTCTTTTAGTTTGTCTAACACGAGCTTAAGTCTCTGTAGTAATTGTTCTTTGTTGATGCCTTGAATGATGATGTCATCAAAGAAACATTTTACACCTTCGAGATCTTGAAGGAGTTTATCCATAAATTTCTGCCAAAGGCTCGGCGCGACCTTAACGCCGAACATTAGGCGGTTCACCTTAAAAGTGCCTCGATGCGTACTTAGTGTTTGTAGCATTGCGCTTTCTTCATCCATTGTCATGTTGAGATATGCCTGGGTGATGTCGAGTGTACAGAATAGTTTACCTCCGTTCATCTCTGCAAATATATCTTCTATCATAGGTATTGGATATTGTTCATCTTGTATGACTTTATTTAGTGTAACTTTATAATCAGCGCACAATCGGATACTCCCATTCGGTTTGACAACTGGTACCACTGGAGTACCCCAATCAGAGTGGTCGACTTTCGTGATGACACCCTGTTTGCATAGTCGCTCGATCTCTTCATCCACTTTGGTTTTTAAAGCGTACGGTATTCTACGTGGTTTGATAAAAATTGGTCTTGTGTTTTCTTGTAGATTTAGGTGTCCTCTGTAATTGGGTATTTCGCCTAAGTCGGATCGAAATACTGATGTCTTGTAAAGTTCCAAAAGCTGGTCTAATTCTAGATTTTCTGATTGCTGTAAAGTTTTTATATCTGCTAAATTTAGAGTTTCGAGTTCTTTCATCCAACTCCGGCCAAAAACGGGGTCAACGTTGTTGTTGATGAGGTATAATTTACCGTGGAATTCTTTTCCTTGGCATCTGCATTGAACGTATGCAACACCTGCAGGTTCGATTACTTCGCCGGTATATGTTTTGAGTTTTATATTAGTTTTAAAGATTCTTTTGCCGATTTTCAATTTTCTGTAGTCTCGTAATGACATAGAAGTAAGTGTGGCTCCAGTGTCAAATTCCATTTTTATCTTAGCATGTTCAATGTGTACCGTTATCATGTATTTTTCGGATGTTTCACCAGATATAACATTAATATCATTCCATTCATCATCATCGCTTATCGCTGAGTCGTTTAATTGATTTATATCCGGTGTAGTCTTACTGGGCTTCGCATCTGAGCGCCGTTGTAGACACACACTAGCTAAGTGTCCGACCTTCTTGCATTTATAGCATGTTATGTTTATAGCGCTACATTTCTTGGTTTCGTGATTTAAACCACAGCGGAAACATTTCCCTTTTAAATCTCTTGGTGTGATTCCTCTAAAAGGAGATTTTTTTGAATTATTGTAGGAATCAGTGGAAATTTTATTGATATTGTCACTACTTGGTTGTTCATTCGGAAGCATTGATGTATTTTCTGCTTTACTCATTTCAATAGATGTTGCAATCTGTGTCAGGTGTTTAAATGTACATACTGTTCGGTCTTGTAAAATTTTTGTACGTGCGTCGCTATCTTTCAATCCTCTTATGAGTTGAAGAGATAAAAAGCTTTCTGAAATGTTTTTCTGGCAGTGTTGACATTTAAATTCGCAGTTGGTAGTGAGCTTTTTTAAATCTGCGGCGTATTGCGCTACTGTTTCATCCGATTTTTGAGTTCTCGATATAAATTTATGTTGTAGAACCCATTTGCTAGGTTTTGGGTCTAAGTAGTCGTCAAGTGTTTCAGTAATTTCGTTAAATGTCTTATTCAATGGTTCGTCTGGTGCTATTAAATCACATAATTTTTCATGGAGTTCTGGTGATAATGTAGACAGAAGAATATTTGTCTTCATGTGGGGCTCAGTAATTTCATTAAGTCTAAAGTACACTTCCAGACGTTTTTTAAAGTTATTGAACGTTTCTGATTCATGTAAAGGATTAAATTGAATTTTTGGTATAATCTTATGGTATTGGTATATTCTATGTTGGTCTTCCTGTCGCTGACCTTGAATAATGTTTTTTTTTGTTAAAAGTTTTGATACTAAAATAGTGTGAAGTTCTTCGAATTCGTAGCCGTAATTTTGTTCGTGTAAATACGCTGTTTCATCGTTATCATCTATGGTTTTGTTTTCTATCTTCTCTTGTAACTCTCGCAGTGCTGTTATGGTGTCCTTCAAGGCTGCGGAGCGAGCGGTGATGTCCTCGTCAGACATCGTCGCCCTCTGCTCGATGTAGGTATCGAGTCTGGTGAGCATCCCACGTAGGGTGCTCCGTTTTTTACGTAGCTTTTCCATTTAGGTTCAGTTTTTCCTCGTCGCCAATATTATGTATTAATAAAATACGAGCATTACGTGTTTGATATATTTATTGACAGAGAATGCCAAATCGTTATATGATTAATATATGGCATCTACCATAGAGTAGAAGGAGTTTAGGTGGAGTTTAGGTTCACCACAGAAATGTACAGCCAAAATAGTTTCTACGACGCCCGCTAGAGGCGCTGATTAGATTTTCATTCAATTTTTTTCGATAGCCAGTAGTGATACCCAATTTGTCTAGTTGATATAGTACAAACTCTGCTTAGTTTGGAATCAAATGACCGTGTGTGAGTTGTCCAATTGGCCATCTATATTCATATATTATGTATATATACATAAGTGTTTTGATTTTATTTGTTTTTTCCTTAAACACCATAAAGACTCCATTGGGAATCGGTTGAGTTTTGTGGTTGAATAAGTCATTGTACTATCAGTTTCATGTTCCACGGCCTTGTGCTATGTTAAACGTATTTTGAACATATATATTTTGTATTTTTCCATAGCGCAGTAGTCGCCACGCCGCTATTTTTGCGTCGGAAGGTCGTGGATTCGATTCCAACACGGAACAATTATATTATTTGTGCGTTCCACTAATAGTTGTTTCGGGTCTGGTTGTATTTTGAGCCTGTTGTTGGTATGTTCGCAAAAATCTCCGCTACACAAGTCATTCTTAGTGCGGGATTGTTTTTTTTAATAAAACAGTGAATTAAATATAAGAAAAGAAAGGGTTAAGAGAGGGGATGAATGTTTGTATTCAAATTCTGGCCTAAGTCACGCGGACTAAAACGCGGGCAGAAGCTAGTCTCATTATAAATAACATAAACATTTTCATCGTGCTTGATACCCGTTTGAATTGTAAAAAAAGTTAACTCCAAGATCTCATATTATCTATACATCTTAGCTCATAATCATAATTATACGGAATATCCGCACTTTTTCCCAACACTAGTAACCAACAATTATCACAAGTAAAACAACACTAGTCAATTCACAGTTTTATAATAAAAAAAAACAAGTTTACTCTATGCCCCGACTAATCCCACGCAACATTTCTAATACAAGGAACTAAATGTACTAGAAGTGTCACACTTTTTGTTTGTCTGTGTGCAAATCTTACGGAACTGCAGAAACGGTCTCGATTGTGTTCATTGTATTTCTTGGATATTGATTGATTGGTCTTGTATGTATGAGATTATTTTTCTTGTAGATAGAAGAATAGACTGTTAGTATAATCTTGGAGATTGTGGGACTATTTGAGGTTCATGTATTAGAAATCAATGGTGTGGAAAAAGTAGAGCAGCGGTACTTCCATGCGACGTGTCATAAAACTCAGGGAAAGAAACGGTGCAATTTTATTTCAGAAATACCTCTTCTATTCATAACTTTTAAACTCTCGCGTTGCATGTTTAATGTATAATAGAATACTGGAATTAACGCGAACACGCATTTTACCTTAAAATCGCAGTCAGCCTGCGACCACGGCAAGTGCAACCTGCGCCGAAACGTTAGGCATTTTAAGGTAAAATGCGTGTTCGCGTTAATTCCCGTATTCTATTATATACCTCTTCTATTGCTCCAAGTGTCTTGATTTTCCTTCCAATTTCAATCCGACCACGCTCAAGTTGCGAGAGTTTAAAATCGTTAATTCTAATTGTCTTCCTCTTACTTATCGTATGGTTAGTGGTCAATCTAGTGTCAAAGTTGTCCAAGCCGCCCGAAAGGCCTTTGACATGGCTTAACGACTGTTATCTTAATAGATAACAACCGGGACCGACCTTTTACGTGGCCTCCGAAGCACGGAGACGCCCAGCTCAGATACCACTATGCGGTCACCCATCTATAGAAGGACCGCGCCAACGGTTGCTTAACCCACAGATCGTTTACCGACCGGTGAGCGCAACTGGCTATGGGTATTCTAATTGTTACTTCTGTGAATCGAATTCAAGGTAATGAGCAGTATTCGATACACTTGTAACTGGAGTAACTAAAATGGCAAATGTGGTCAGCTAGCATACATACACACATGTACGATTTTGTTTGCCCACAATTTTTCATAGAAACAATTAAACTCAATAATTGTCCTTAAATTTCAAGAACTCTATACTCCAATTAATATGTTACAAAAATATATTTGCCCTATTGTTTGATGACACATCCAGTATAATATTATTATATTCTTGTAACAGCACGCGCGGATATTAAAACAAATAATAATTTTATGACTGCACTGTGGTCTATGGTTAGGGTTGCCAGTTGTTTGTGTAAATTTGCAAGCTGGTTGCTAATTAATTCTGTGTTTTTATATACATATGTTGTGTATTTCTTTTGTATTCGGTTTTATCTCTATTTACCATAGTAGCATAGTACCATAGTGGCATTGCAGATAGGGCTTGGGCCAATTTTGGATTAACCTTAAAAAAATCTTTTAAATTGCATGCGGCTTTGTTGACAATACGTCAATGGTCCCGACTGTATTGTAGAACCAAATCTTTTAAGACGTTAAAATGTTAAGTTTTTCAAATATCCATATAATTATAATTAGTTTTAATCGAAGACCTGGTTCGTAGGTATTTTCTTTGAAATTTCAATAAAAATTGTATTGTTTGTCTATCCTCAACGAATATCATTAACAACATAAATAAAAAATATATGTTATTTCAAGTAGTACCGTTTTACTCACACCCATTTTTAATATCATGTGTTTTATTGTTTGCCAACCCTACATCGTGGTGGATTACGAGCTACAAAGCTTTGCGTGTACATTATTACTGCGTGCTGTTTCCGTACAAATAATAATAATTATATTTGTTTTGTTACAGGTATGTGGTCGGAACGAATTCTGCTTTAATTTGATAAGTATTTAGTACTAGCTGACCCGCGCAACTTCGCTTGCGTCACATAAGAGAGAATGTAAATCTATTTAAAGTAGATCGTAAGAAAACTGATTTTGACGATGTAAATGGTGCTCTTACACAGGTTCTCAATTGGTTTACAGCCAACAATTTGTTGTTAAATTCAAGGAAAACCAAATGCATTAGATTTACCATGCCCAACGCTAGGAATCTAGGTACGAACGTAGTTCTAAATGGTGAGGTATTAGAAATGGTCAATTCCGCAACCTTCCTAGGTATAGATTTAGATAATAAGCTTCAATGGGGCAGCCAAATAACAAAGCTCGCGGGCAGGCTCAGCTCCGCAGCCTATGCGATAAGAAAAGTAAGACAGTTTGCTGGTGTAGATGCGGCAAGACTGGTTTACTTTGGTTATTTTCACAGCGTTTTGTCCTACGGTATTCTACTTTGGGGCAGAGCTGCTGATATAGACACAATTTTCGTAATTCAAAAAAGAGCAATTCGCGCTATTTACGGCTTAGGAGCGCGGGACTCTCTGCGGGATGTATTTGGGAAAATAGGCATACTGACGGTGGCATCACAGTATATTTTTGCGAATTTGATGTTCATCAAACAAAACATAAATTCGTTTGCTAAGAATAGTGACATTCATAACATTAATACCAGAAATAAGCACAAATTAGTAGGTCCCTGCAATAGATTGCAAAAAGTACACAACTCATTTGCAGGTCTTGGTGTTCGGTTGTATAACAAACTCCCTAGCAGTGTTATGGATCTTCCCCAACAAAAATTCAAAGTAGTTGTTAAAGATCATCTTATTAAAAGGGGTTATTATAAGGTTGACGATTACTTAATGGATAAGAAAACATGGGATTAGTTAGTTACGCGTTCTACAGAAATCGAGATTAAATATCTATATATTTATATATACATCTTTGCATTGTATAAACATTAATCAGTCATTTCAACTCTGTAACAGAGAGGTATTGCACGAGTCTCAGTGGTATTCATTTTTCTTTTTTTTTCATTGAAATGGTGGGCTCCCATGCCAAGGTTCGTCATGCTCACTAAAATGTCATTGCTTGCGGCGGCGTCGTGTGCCGGGTCACCCCCTTCCCTCTAATATGTGCGAAGGGGGTGATGGCTGGTCCACGCGTCATACTCGTGAACGGGTGCTGCTTGGGGTGACTGGTCGTCCTGGGTGTGGTGACTGCCATAATTTTTTTTTTTAAGCAACTACGTTTCACTAACTGTACTTCCTTTACCACAGTATGCTCTTGAAATGCCTCTTATGATTTCATTTATATTATTATGTGGGTAGATGCTCCCATCATGCTTCCAATACTATTTATATCTTGTTTATTAGCACCTTAATATATTGATTTAATTTATGTTATGACCAAAGTGTGTTCGGTAGTGTTGGTAGGTAGCAGCTACTTACATCATCAATGTTTTATACCAGCATAAATATTGTTAAAATCATTTGGCGATTAAAAAGAGTGGCCAGGAGTTTCTTGCCAGCTCTTCTCATTGGCCCTACCTTCGAACTGGCGGTAAATTCACTCTCTGTATCATTGACTATCATAAGCGTCAGCACTTGACCTAAATGAATAAATGATTTGATTTTGATTTTGATTTTGTGTCAAAATTTTCCCCGTTTTTGAAACATTTTTCACTGGTACACTGCTCCTATTGGTAGTAGCGTGATGATATATAGCCTATAGCCTTCCTCGATAAATGGACTATCTAACACTGAATTTTTCAAATCGGACCAGTAGTTCCTGAGATTTGCGCGTTCAAAGAAACAAACAATCAAACAAATAAACAAACTCTTTAGCTTTAATATCAGTTTCGAAGGGGCCCGTGAGGGGCGCTGTTTGAATTCTCATTCTCAAATACGATTTACTTTAACGTTAAATCAATTAATTACTATTTCTAATACACGCATAACGTGAGAGATGAGTGCTTATAACTCGTTAGGACATCGAATTAACAGCAATTAACTAATAATTTTCATTAGTCGTGCTGTAGTGTAACATTTTCTCATGACAATATGAGTGATATTAATTGCATGGACATGGTTGAAGACCCGGGATTAAGTATCTTCTTCTTATTGTATGGTTAGTGGTCAGCCTAAAGTCAAAGTTGTTCAAGCCGTCCAAAAGCCTGGCTTAACGACTGTTATCACCGGGACCGACACGTGCCTTCTGGAACACGAAGGGCAAGTAAAAAGTCGGTCCCTGTCGTTGTCAATTATTAAGATAACATGATATCATTAAGCCAAAGACCTCTCGGGCGGCTTGAACGACTTTGACACTAGGTTGACCACTAACCATACGATAGATAGTAAAATAGATAGTATCAGAAGAAACTGTCACATACTAAATATAACAGCTTAGCTATTACATCGCAGCAAAGCTACATAGCACATCTTTAGTGGAAAAGTTGTCTAAAATTATCTCATGGCAGTATGAATGATTTTAACTCGCAATTATTTATCGCGTGTCAATTAAAATATTTCTCAGCCATTAACAGTTTTGTTTTCGCGTAGTAATACAACACATAATTATAGAAAGTATATTCGACAATTAATCAAAGCGAAATTCCTTTTTTTAGATATGTAATCCATTCAATAGTACAATTCGATGAGATTGACTGCGGGTAGTCACGAATAGATTTGCGCGGTGAACTCGTGTTCGAATCCCGTGCACGACACAGTTTTGACGGCTTTATACCCGAAGGTGTACAGTCTTTTCGTAATTAATATTGTTTCTCTCATGTATTATGAGACTTTTGCCAAATACTGGGCAGTGGGCACGTTAACAAACTCTCTAGGCTATGTTGTCCAAATAACAAATGCAAATTAGAAAACCTCTTACTTTGTTTGGAAATCGAACCTGAGACCTCGTGGTCTGCAGTCGCATACACTACCGTTGATACACAGTCGACTAGAGAGTGTACTTATTGTATTGTGCACACTTGGACACTAAAAACAATCTTCTGGGCTGTTGGCTAGTTTTAACAAAACTGGCCGTTATGGCTGAATATCAGTTGCGACGCTCTATTTAAATATCTAAATATATTATACAAAAGAGCTATTATATTTTTCTGCAATATAAATAAGCGCTTGGACTTTCCAAACCGTATATTTATATTCCTTAAATGATGTCATTTTAAAAGAAACGTGGACTTTACTTACGAAAACAAAAAAAATAAAATGTTTTCCTTAATCATTTTCTTCATACATACATAAAATCACGCTTTTCAAGAGGGAGTGGCCCGGAGTGGGTAGAGACGCTAACGCCACTTGCTACGATCCTTACAAACTTCTCTTGCTTCGTTCACATCCATACATCTTGTCATACAGGACCGCCGGTTACGAGTACGCACCTAACCTTTTTAAAAAACGTAACTGATAATTTTGATCTCTGTCTTTTTACTGTATACATATATACATAAGTATTAGTCCGAGTTTGCCCCTGTCGTGGTTAGTGTATGCGACTGCCGCGTAGAAGTCTCGGGTTCGAATCCTGGGTCGAGCCAAAAAAGTATTTTATGAGTTTTTCTGTTAAGAATTTCTTAGAGATTTCCCGGTTTTAATGAAACTGACCGCCGTAGCCGATTAGGACGATATTTTTATTAGTATTTCTTGTCCGAGAATCGAACTCGTATTTCAATGGCGTGTAGCGCCGTTCATTACGTCAAAAGTTCATTGACCTCTCAGTTGTTTGTAAATGTTAAAACGCATAGAAAGTGTAATAATGATTTATAATTTCATAATTTATATTTACGTTGCGCGTAACTGTATGATTAATTGTTTGTAATAGATCAGTGATGTTGTGTGAAGGAATGTCGAGGTATGTATTTGGATTGGTAGCCGCAAAGCAAAGTTAGTTATAGAATAGTGACTAAATTACAAAATTAAAAAATAAGCCGTAAATGAAAATGCCGGGAAAGGAAGCCATAGAAAGGCATAGACACTTAATTTAAAAGTACTCAAGCGGTTACTTGGAGATAGGAACTAATTAATTAAGGACTTATGAATAAGAGTAAGATGACCTATCTAAATTTTTGATAAGCATCATGAATGATAAAAAGTAGAATTATCACCAGATGATGTCATAAGTATTTGTTACGTCGATAACGTTCCTGTATTTCGGCTTTACTCTCGCCAACGTCCATACCATGTTGAACACACCGGTTCTCGTCCGATCACCGAAGTTAAGCAACATCGGGCGTGGTTAGTACTTGGATGGGTGACCGCCTGGGAATACCACGTGATGTTGGCTTTTTGCTTTTTGTAATTTTAAGCTGTATTTTTTCGTTCCTATTATGTTAATTTTTAATTCTTCTTAGTCTAGATTTAAATGTAAATCGTTTTGTTTCGCTTAGTTGTTACGATTTATGAAAGTAATTTTATGAATGTTGTTAACATATTTCATAACAAGATTTAAATTTAAATTGAATTAAACTTGTTACATCTTAGTTACATCATTTTTTGTATCCACATAATAATTTAATATGATACTTTTACATACATTTCGAATTAGTGCTACTGTGATTATAACATTTAAACTTTCGCGTTGCATGATCATTATACAATAGATACAATGTATACTTAGCTCATAAGTAACAACAGCGGATCCATCTCTGAGGTTAAGCTTCACTTGCCAAGGATGTTCTTTGGATGGGTGATCTTATGAATATCGAGTTAATCCGTGTTTCGGAAAACTAGTTAAATTGTGGGCCCCGGCTGTAATTTTCGCAGATCTTTGACAGTTGATACCAGTAGTCAGAAGGTTGAAAGTCTGACAACCAGTCTTACCGATGGGTATCGTGCTAAACCCAGGTAATTGGGTTGTGGAGGTCCGATAGGCAGTCGCTTTACGTAAAATACCGGTATTCAGCTGCCTCTGGGGAAATTGGAAGCTGACTCCAACATGGTTGGAAGAAAGGCTAGGATGGTGATGATGTTGCTGAAAAATTCGTTTATTCTTCTTCTTGTCGTATGGTTAGTGGTCAACCTAGTGTCAAAGTTGTTCAAGCCGTCCGAAGGCCTTTGACGTGGCTTACCGACTGTTATCTTAACTGACAATAACCGGGACCGACTTTTTACGTGCCCTCGGAAGCACGGAGATGCCCTGTTCAAATACCACTATGCGGTCACCCATCTATGGAATGACCGCGCCAAAGTTTGCTTAACCCACAGATCGTTTACCGACCGGTGAGCGCAACTGGCTACGGACGTCTCGAGTTCGTTTATAAAGAAATCTACAATGTTACATGTCACATGTCGCAATGAGCAATAAAGGTAGATCTAAAGTCAGCGGACAAAGTCGCAGGAATTTGCTAGTTTAATGATATAACTATTGAATGTATAATTACTTGAGTATATTATCAGTATCTGATGATTATTTCTTTTAGGTACAGTTTTAACGGTATAAAACTTATAATAATGGATACAGTTACTGAATTACAGGCTGAGGTGTAGATAAAAAATATTTTGCAACATCATTGATGATGATTTGTTTGATAGAGTCATTTTAATTTATTTAATGAACCATCTTATGTGAATCGGTTACTAGGTGTAAGATAAAAAAAACCTGTGGTTTTTTTGTTGGACATAGGCGCACAAAAACATGTGTTCTAATATTTGGACTTATATGGACATAGTAATTTTCTTTCTTCCTTTTTTCAGTATGCTATTGTGTTAGCTAATTTCGCTTCGATATGTTTAGCAGTTTGGCCGCAATAATTTAACAGGGCGGGCATACAGTCATCTATTTTAAATACGATTAAATACTAATGAAATTTGGTGATATATTTTAAATAACAATAACAAAACAGACTAAACTACAATGAATACGCATATAGTAGAATGGTGAAATTACTATGTTTGTATTCAAATCAAACCTGCAACTTCACGATAGCGCGTAGTCTTAACCACTGCGCCCACACTTTGCTTATCAATTCCATTGTCCCATTACATTAGTGTAAAGATCAATGACCTTAAGCAGTTGTACAAATAAGACATCAAAATTATGGCTTGAGCACCATGTGTTACGGAAACTACACACGGATCAATTTAAATGATATAGCTAGTCTTTGCATTATTATTATAAACTTGGCTCGACTTTGTCCGGGTATAGTACAATTTCATCCCGTTGATTCCATTGCCGTTGAGTCACTTACAGCCAGTGGTGCTCACCGGTCGGTAAACGATCTGTAGGTTAAGCAACTATTGGCGCGGTCATTCTAAAGATGGGTGACCGCATAGTGGTATTTGAACTGGGCGTCTCCGTGCTTCGGAGGCCGCTTAAAAGTTGATTACGTTTGTTGTCAATTATGATAATAGTCGTTAAGCCACGTCAAAAGCCTGGCGGCTTGAACCACTTTGACACTAGGTTTGCTACTAATTATACGATGAGAAGAAGAAGCCGTTGAATTTTTGTAATTGGTTCAATCTGGTCAATTTAGACCATTCAATCGGTCAGATTAGTAGTTCGTAGTTTGGTTATGGTCGTTAATTGTCAAATATACAGTGTGTCTATGTAACGGCATAACATGAGTGTGACTTACTCATTTCACCCTGCTGCATTGACAATTGACCAAAGAGTAACTTGTGCCGACACATCAAGAAAAACCAAAGTAAAAAACATGTACAATGGAGTTTATGCCCTAGAAATATCCACCACTATAAAACGGTAACACAAACAATAACTATTTAAAAAAAAGATTTTTCTAGACGTTAGTCAACCTCAGTCTACCATAGAAATCCCATCAAAGATTCTTCTATACTTATGGCATAACTTAAAGATTCCCCAACAATTTACCGACTAGTGCAACTGCATGAGTAGTTTGATATAATACACGTATTAAGAGATTACTGACAAACCAGTTATTGGTTGTGCGTGGGCAACAGTGGGCATACAACCTGCCACAACGTGCTATCGGTATACTTAAATAATGTGATATTGAGGTAAACTGTCGTGAAATATGTTAGGATTCCTAAAAATTGCGGATTTGACGGATTAAAAACTGCTATGGCCAAATATCTTGCCGTTTCTTCATACGAGTGACCAAGTTTTTAATGGTCTTAATTGTGTGGCTGTTCCAAAAAAATTCAGGGAAAATATTTTAATCTTAATACATAACTTACTCGTTTTTTATAGAAACTACTGAACTAGATTGTGACGTCATATTGGAAGTATTAAAATATTTTTTATTTTTCAAAATATAATATGAATATAAATATTTTACAGTGCATTTCATTAAGTCAGCTACTTAATTCATAACTTCTAGTTGATTTCTGTTTGATATTCAGTTCAGCCTTTGTACTGGCTTAATCTACTTTAAAAATAATCAAGCTATAAATACTTCTTATCCAAAACAAACCTTTAACTTTCAATAATAAAACTCAATAAATAAAACATCAAAAATAACATAACAATCATACAAAAGTTGAACGTATTTTCAAGTGGTTTAAAATCAAAGGTGTCCATATAACATCCTGCCTAACAAAAGTCCACCTTAACCCTTCAGTTTTAGGGTTGAAAATCAATTGTATGATTTGTAGTATAATGTAGTCTGTGTAGAAGAAAGCGGGCCTTGTAACTGACACTTGACACGATGTGTGTTTCCATTGTTTGAAGGCACGATTTTAACGTCAAGAGCTTTTTGTAAGCTTTTGAAAAATTGAGAGCTTATTTTTAGATTTTTTGCTTGTTTGTTTAAGGTAATTTATGCTTGTAAATGTGAAGGGAACAAGTCACGATTTGAGAAAAAGTTTTTTAGAGTATTTTTAAAAGTAGTTTCGTTTTGTGTGTTTTTGTTTGTGTTAAGTCTTGTTAGATGGCCTTGACCTAATTTCCTAGTTTCTGAAGTGAATTAATGAACTAAATTGATTGTTTTATTTAAAAATAGTTAAATGAAGGTAGAATGCCAAGTTTTTGCAGATACTATGATCATGTTCTTTTCCTTTCTCTCTTCCTTTTTGCTAATTCATTTACTCATAATCATAATATTTAGAAACTACTAGGATATCTTTCAAGTTTGCATAAACGTTCACCCAAAAAGATTTTCTATTTCTACTTCCTTCATAATTTTGTAAGCCAAAGACTTTGATAACACAAACTATATTTAATACTGTCTGTTATTTCGTAATGTATACTCCAATCATTTCTAAGAAAGTTTCTCGTATGACGTCAAACAACGGACACAGACACATTCAAGTGCTTATAGTCGAACGTGGCAGAGCGATCAGTAACAAGAGCAGTCTTATAACTGTGAGCGTATTACATACTGTTAGCCCTTTTGAAGTCTATTTCAGTTATAATACTGATGGTATGATTTTATTACATCAGTATTATAACTGAAGCTAAGCTAAGCTATTTAAACTAAGCTAGCATTTACTAGCTTCTATCCGCGATTACAGATTTTTACCCGACGTTTTGATCACCCGTGACCACGATTGATGCAATACGACCGAAACGTTGTATAAACAAAATTATAACCCCCGGTTTCTGAGTCTACATTTAGCGGTAGTTTATCTATTTAATAGTGTCAAAAATCATGTAAAAAATCGCTATTGAATAAATAAACTACTGCTAAATGTGCTTAAAAACCGGGGGTAAGGTACCTTAACTTTTCCCCTTGGTCCTACCTTCCGAGCTGGTGGTAAATTCACTCTCTGTATCATTGACTATCATATGTGTCAGCTTTTGACCTAAATGAATAAATGGTTTGATTCGATTTGATGGTAAATAGGTTTATATTTCCAGACCGCATAATAGATGAATTACGAGTAACAAGAATTTCAAATTTTCCGGTCTTACCCCCTGACGGAACTGCACTAAAATGTATTACAAAATAATTATAGGTTAGTAAAAAAATAATAGATTACTTTACTATTTGTTTAATTTATAGACTGTTCCGTAATGTCAAAGTTAATTCTAGTTATTTTCCAAAGATATATTGTGTTTTTTTACTGCTAACGTACAAAACAAAGGTGAAGAATCATTCTATGCAATTAATAGGATTAGTTCAATGATTATTATAATTTCGTGACTAGGTATTTATAAAACCAATAAGTATTCATTTACTGTTTAATTATCATTAAACTGCACGTTTGGCGCGGTAGTTAACGTGGTCACCTCGCGCTTACTGTTGAGCCTCGTGTGGTGGGTTCGAATTCCACCCGGGACAAATATTTGTGTGATGAGCACGAGTGTTTGTTTTGAGCCTGGATGTTAATTTATCTATTTAAGTATGTATTTAGAAGTATATAAGTATGTTTATCAGTTATCTGGTTACCATAGTACAAGCTCTACTTAGTTTGGTATTACATGACCGTGTGTGAGTTGTCCATTGATATTTAAACATCTTCATAACATAAAAAAAAACTACGTCATCTTAAAGAATGTGAAGAAAAGTACAGTTTCATTAAATTATTTAAATTCGTCTTTGTTGCCACACAATGATTTGCGATCTGCCTTCAAATGACTGACTCATTCTATGCAATTGGCATTTCTCTCGTACCTTCTGAGTTGAAGAAACTTTCAAATACTACTAGAAATTTTAATCGACGACATTTGATTAATATTAAGTTTATTTTGTTTAGTGACTTGGGGAAAGGTTTCTGGTGACTAGCTTTCATAATATTTACTTTCTTTACCATATAATCTGTGAACTTATTAAGAGCTAACAACATCCGCTCGGATCGATCTCTCAGGTTAAGCTATGCTTGCCGAGGTTAGTCAGAGGATGGATTCATATTATATACTAGCTGACCCGCGCAACTTCGCTTGCATCACATACGAGAGAATGGGTCAAAATTTTCCCCGTTTTTGTAACATTTTTCACTGGTACTCTGCTCCTATTGGTAGAAGCTTGATAATATATAGCCTATAACCTTCCTCGATAAATGGACTATCCATCACTTAAAGAATTATACAAATCGGATCAGTAGTTCCTGAGATTAGCGCGTTCAAACAAACAAACAAACTTTTCAGCTTTATAATATTAGTATAGATGAACTAAGTAGCTAAGTAACAACATCCGCCCGGATCGATCTCTCAGGTTAAGGTATGCTTGCCGAGGTCAGTAAGAAGATAGATATTTATGTTATCCATATCGAAATTAGAAAAAGACTTTGTCCGACCAGGAAATTGCACCTGAGACTCCGTACGGACTGCGCCACAAAAACAGTTAAAAAGCTCACATTTTTAAAACCGTTGTATTAATACTTTGTACAGAGTTTCTTGACAAAGGACTAAGAGACACTTCAAGGTTTTACAAGTAAATCTATTTTGTTGTTGTTATTGTGAGTCATGCACACTATTATGAATGAGAATAAATGAAGTTTCTTTGTTGCTCTTCATAGAGGAGCGACTTTTATGATTCACTTCAAGATCAAATGACTTCACACTTTTTTTCATGAAAGTTACATTTATCTTAGAGACAAATACATACATACATAAAATCACGCCTTCTTCCCATAGAGGTAGGGCAGATACCAGATTACGTCACTTGGTATCCTTACAAACTTCCTTTGCTTCATTCACATCCATTCATTTAGTCATACAGGACCAACGGTAACGAGTATCACACACCTTTATGCAAGACGCCACCAATATTATGTACGTTGAAAAAAGATTAAAGTTAATCATCAGTTAAAATTTACTTTAACCACTTTGAAAAGACTAATTGGTGTACTATTATACAGAAAATATACTTACAATTTTGCCTACGGCATCCATGACAATTATCTATCTAGCCATTGGTCTAATTACTTTTCATATTATACTCTCTTAACTGCATAGACTATACGTTATTTTTGGACAGACAAACCAACTCCTTATCTAATCAGTTTACGAAAAAAAATTATTCTATTTTAAGCTTCATTAAATTATATTTTTATTGCCGAATCCGATACCCTCCGACCTTTGACAAGAGTCAAAAATGCGATAGGTTATCAATGAAATGTGGCCGTTGCTTCCTATTTTTTCTTTGCAGGATAAGCAGAGGTCAAATGTTTTTTCTGTAGTTTGTAAGTATCCTAAAATAAATTTTAAAGAACCATAAATTTATATTATGAAATAAAGAAAAGTATTATTTGAAGATAAAAAAAATCTTAGTGACTTTTGTATGAAACAAATATAATTATAATATGTAGTTAGTACGTTTAAGCAACTCACGTTAACTATCTTATTCTACATATTACATTAGTCAAGGAGAATGATAATGTTTAGCTAAAAAAGTTATTTGTGTATTCAATACAAAATTTCCAATATCTAGCAGATAAACCATAATTCTTAATTAAATAAGGAAACACATACAAACGAATTGTTTACCGCCTTTTCTTAGTCGGTTAAAAAGAAGAATAATCTCTAGATTTAATAAGTTTCAAGTTTCAAATGCTCTGTCATCAACGGGAGTTTGGTATTTCATTGAGGGCGCGTGTTTTCTAAGTAACTCTTTATTTATTATTTTAGTGTACTTGTAAGAGAAAGTTATACTATTTATAATATTGAATGGGAGGAATTGTATTAATGTAACATTCCACCCAACATGTGTAAGAATAGAGTTAAGGAATGATGCCGAGGTATAGTTTAGGATGATGAACATTTACAAATGTATTTTATTATGGAAGTTATTTTTTATAGACAGTGCCTTTGTGGTACGATTATGAATGCGACTGCTTATCACGAAGTCTTGGGTTCGATTCTTGAAGCATGCAGTTATGATATCGGGGTTTTTAATGACAGTCAAAAATTATTAAAGTGATGTGTCTAAATGAAAATGATTAAGAAAACAGAAAGCACTTTGCCTGACTCGAGAATCGAACCTCATACACTGCAATCATCAATCACATTAGCACCACAAAGCACTGAATTCTATCACAAATGCATACAATTTTTCTACAGAAACGCACAATAACAAAACACAAACAGCTCAAATGTCATTTTCAAACACACTCATGCGCACATACATTGTACAGTTGCGCACAGATGCACAATGTTTGTGCGTGCTGTTTGACTTGGTTTATCTTGCGCACACACTTCTGCGTCGTGCACTGACACTTGTGCACACAACTGCACTGAAACATTTTTATATTAGATTGTTTCTGCATGTGTTTTTGTTTGGGAAGATCTACACAAAGAAATTATTAAACTCTTTGCCGTTATAGATAGCTACTTGAATAAGAAAACGGTGATTTTCTCTTTGTTACAGTATTTTTTCACAAATTTAATCTCCATGTACAGAAAAGTTCAAGCATACTAATTGGGAATAATTATTAGAATTATTCCAACTGAAGTAAGAATTACTCAAAAACGTTGTACGACCTGGGAATTGAAGTTTAGAACAAGTCATATGGACTATTCCGATAACAGAAGCAACTGGACTCTACATTTATTTTAAACTCCTGTTGTAAGACTATCTTCTATAATAGGTACATACTATTTATATATGTAGGTATATCTATTTACGTCGACTAGCTTGACGTTTCGGCACAGGTTCCACTGACTAGTAGCGTTAATGTATTATGTTATACTACTAAAATTGTATTTCTTCTACTATGCAAAATTACCAAGCCTGAACGTCAAAAATACTTAGCAATCAAATGCACATAAAATGCACAGTATTTTATATTTTCTTACAATATTTACCGCGGAACATAGCGTTGACCGGTGTGTACCTAATCTAATCGAATGATACCATGTCCGGTAACAAACATAAGATAATGACACTGACGGGTGTCGTGTTGTGCTGCCTACGCGATTTAGAAAGTAGGGGTGAAGGTATTGTTACTTTGTACAGTGGTTTTATATGTTAATATTTTGAGTAGAATAGGATAGCTGTCGGTAAGGTTTTAGGGCTATTAACTTGAATCAAATTTTTAAAAAAATATGAAAATTGATTTGCCGTGATTATCTTTACAAAAACTAAAATTAGTTTTCTTTTACCCATTATTGCCCCATTGCTGGGCAAGGGTCTCCTTCCAAACGAAGGGGTAAGGCCTTGAGTCCACCTCGCTGGCCAAGTGCGGGTTGGGGACTTTGCATGCCTTCAATAAGTGTATATTTAATACACTTATTGAAGGCATGCATGTATGTTTGAGACTTAACTAATATCCATATTATAAGTGTACTTTTATAAAACGAAAAAAAATTACACTCTGCTCTGCTCACACAAAGCTTTGTGCTCTCAAAATATACAACAAATTGATTGCCTGGCTTGAATTATTGAGTGTTACTTTTAAAGTTCTTTATCTAAAATTATAATTAAGTTACCAAAATACCACAATCATTAACAAATATTAATTACCTCATTAATAAAAGTCTTAAAGAAATATCACAACTCATACATCTCTGCTCACCGCCTTAATATAAAAGGGGTGATGAAGCTGAATATATTTATAACATACGGAACCAAATTGAACTAAATACGTCTGAATTTTATTACAAACATAAAGTTGTGAAGAAAAAATAGCCGAAAACTGTGTCTATTGCTGTTTTAGACTGTTTGTTGAGACTTATCTCGGAAACTACTGAACTGATTCTAGAATAGATTTGTTGCTGTGGGATTTTTCGGAAAATCGCCATTTTATATGGTCTTTACATATACTATCTTCTGCTTATTTTACTTATATACTCACACATATAATTAAAAATAAAGCACAGTTATTTTACCCTTTGAAGCCTACTTTAGTTGTAAAGAAAGACAAAGAAAAGTGTCTTCCCCAGAAAGTCATCTATCACTCGTGATTTTATCATAATCAGTTCAATCGTTTTCTCAGACACATGAAACATACACACAAACTTTCCCACTCTAATATTAGCAGCCATTATTCTCTCATCTACAATATTAGCAGCCCAAAATAACTCAATACTCTGCTTACTCTCATACAGGTGTCTTGATCGTAACAAGACTATTCGCAAATAATTTAATAGTGAATCATGAATGCGGTAGAGGGAGCCACCTGTCGTGTTAAATTAGTAATGGTCCGATACACTGACAGTTAATTAAATATGGAGAACGGATAACGTTTTGTTGTAAGGAATATAATATAATAAGGAATATAATATAATTGTACGTACAATAATGTACATGTTATATTATATATTTGTTGCTATGTATTGATTATTTTGTTGTGTTGTTCATCCATATATCCTAAAAAAATCCTTCATCAGTATTTTATGTTTAGTCTGACAATTTGGTCGAGAGTTAGTGTGCACAATTTATTTAGATTATAATTAAGAATTCGGAATATTTCCCAAATAAAGTAACCGTATCAAACAAGTCACCGTTAGCTGCATGAGACTAGAGGTCACTGAAGTTCTGAATTCTGAATTTTGTATACCTACACTGACCGCTAACCTCGTATTTAAGGCTCTCTAAGTCTCTACTAAGTTTTTGGACTATAGTAGCGATTTTGATGTTATGAAAATCATATTTTGTCATATACCTCGATTCTAAGATTTTACGGATTTATTATCATGATATCCGAGTAAAAAAAAATTGTTTTCTTTTTCCTATGACCATCACTTTTTGCCTGACTTTTGATACCATAGGTCTACATGTATATTAAGATAGACCTACAAGAAACTAACCTCTAATTAATACTGCAATGCCTAAAGGCAAAAAGGATACAGTCCATCTCAATTCCCAATCCTATAATAAAACGCCATCAGTATCAAACAGGTTGAATCATTAATACGAACGCAGCCGCAGGGCGCACTAGTTAATAATAAACAAAGGCTAATTAACGTCCTAATTGCTCTACTGATTATATACAAAAACGAGACGAAACCAGACAGGCGATTCGAGGAATCGTTTTATGATTGAATTGATAAGAATATTGGCAGAAGTACAAGTTTTAGTCAGCTTTCTTGTTTGATGAACATGCTACGGAGTAAGGTAGCGCATTTTTCTACATTAAATTTTGACGTTAAAATTACTTGAGTAAATAATTCTTCTTGCAAAATCATAAGGGACGATGGTCTGCTTTTCATACAAGATTTTTGTCGATAGTCGTTATTATTACTAATTGTAACAATAATCCTTATAATTATGATGGAATTTTTAACAAGATTCATGTCCACAACCACTTGTTCTTCTACTAAAATGTGTTTA
This sequence comes from Anticarsia gemmatalis, assembly GCF_050436995.1. Taxonomy (NCBI): domain Eukaryota; kingdom Metazoa; phylum Arthropoda; class Insecta; order Lepidoptera; family Erebidae; genus Anticarsia; species Anticarsia gemmatalis. The sequence goes on along the minus strand of NC_134767.1, from coordinate 8,381,694 downwards.
AAACACGTGCAAAACCACAATAAAAAACCTCCAGTAATTGTTCCAAAAAATATCTCACCAATTTTCTAATAATTATTTACTTAGGTAATCACTTTTTTATTTATCTTTTGTTTACATACTAGACACAAAATATTCTCAGAAATACTAAACATAAACATGTCTTTGCTTTTGAGACAATTTCAGGTGTCATTGCTGTAATTGAAACCAGACAAAAATTTTAATATCTGAATTATTTCGAACTATTGTTGCTGACTGACTCTTTAAAACTTTCTAACTATTTATAAATACTCTGGAACATAATTCTGATGTTCATAACAAATTTTATCTACTGCCATTAATTTGTTTTGCCGTCAAATTCGTCGAACTGTCGAGAATAGCAATTTTATAGAGGCAATGTTTCAGCGAAAGCATTTCATTTTAATATGTTATTTTATTGGGATTTGTTTGTATGTTACACGTAATAAATGCTTTGATTTTGTTTGTTATGTTCTAAATTACGATATTCTTATATTTGTTTACTTTTGCATTATATTAAATGTTTGATATGACGCATTGAATATAATATATTTTTTAATGTTTTGTTATTCACATTGAAAAAAGATTATAATGAGTTTCGTTACTGTGAAAATTGAATTTAAATCTTTCCCTTCTAAATGTATCTATAACTTACAAAAGAAAATAAAAATTGCTTTTAGAAGAATCTGGTTTACCCGTAGGTTAAGACAAAAGTGTATAAAATATACCTACGTTTTGCATATTGCAATTTTAGCTCCTTTTAATAAGAGGCTATCCTATCTCCATAAAACTACGGGCTGCTTTTAAGAAACTAATAAAAATTAGAAAACACCAAAAGCAATTTGTCCGACCCAGGAATCGGATATTTATTTTCATTATGTCTTACACTACCCACAGTGCCACAGATTCATTTTTAACTTTATTAACATATTTTCTTTATATTTATCTAACCATAAATTAAACTAATCTTTCTATAAAATATATCAAGATTGATTTACCTTTTTCTAAAATAACTTTCGTATTCGCATACAAAAAAATCAATTTAACTCCGCCAATACAAAATACATAAATCTTATCTATACTAATATAATAAAGCTGAAGAGTTTGTTTGTTTGTTTGTTTGAACGCGCTAATGTCAGGAACTACTGGTCCGATTATGGCTATATATCATCACGATACGACCAATAGGAGCAGAGTACCGGTGAAAAATGTTTCAAAAACGGGGAAAATGATGATTCTCTTATGTGACGCAAGCGAAGTTGCGCGGGTCAGCTAGTAAATAAATATTGGCGATAAAACCCAGGTGCGTAGGCATAGGTTATTGATAGTAAAATTACTTTTATATGTGAAATTCCATTATTTTTATTGGTTTATGTTTTATTGTTATTATATAAGCAATATAAGAACTGTTAGGTATATCATATTTTGTTACTAAAATAAATAGATAATATGTTTTTTTGAAAATCGATAGACATTTTTATTTAATAAGATTTCATAGCATGGTTTTCAGATATATACATATTCATTGTAACTTAATCTGATGTACGTTTATTTATTACTAGCTATATAGCCTAAAGCCTTCCTCGATAAATGCTCTATTCAACACAATAATTATTAAATTCGAACCAGTAGTTCCTAAGATTAGCGCGTTTAAACAAACAAAGAAACTCTTCAGCTTTATAATATTAGAATAGATTATTTTACGAAAAAACTACAGGAAGGACATTCAAGAATTTTGGTACACTTATAACCTGGATTAATTCAAAGAATACTTTTGCATACACAATCATACATACAAACATACAAAAAATGAAAACGAAAGTGCACTATTTCAGCATTCATGAATATTTCATAACAGTTTCAGTAATTCTTATTATTTGTATGATAATCGTGATGACCGTGTCGGTAGTATGAAAGGTAAATAGTTATTATGTGTAGTAATGAAATGGAGAGTTTTTCAGTTTATTGAGTAATTGGTTCGTTTTGTTATGTCAGTCAATGGGTAAGATGTTAAGCAATATTTGGTAATTTCAGTTTATGAAATAAAATGTTGTTTTTACAGTCGTTTCGTGGTTAGATTTTCTTTTTTTTTATATTACGTGCTTATATAATCACGCCTATTTTCCATTAACCATACACACCTTCCAATAGTTTTTATAGCATAAACGTACGAGGTATGTTTCGGTTAAACCTCCATTAGAGACTCTCGTACTAAGAATTGCTCTTGTGTCGCGGGAACTTTTACAAACATAGTAACAACAGACACAAAGTACAACCTTTACCACTGCGCTACGGAGACAATATTACTTATTCAGGAGTGGTATAACTAGCCATTATTATTGTAAAAGCAAAATGTTTTGCCGATTCCTCAGCTCCAAAGCGTTTTCTGTTTAAAAAGTTACGCCTTAACAAAAGGCAGTGTGCAATTCTGTCACATTATCCTCAACGATGTAAAAATACCAAAACGCTATGGTATTATATATTATGTATATTATGCGTATGGTGTCGTGTATGGTGTTATGTTGAGAGCATGTTCGCAAACCGCGAATCCCGGCAACGCTGACCACAAGCGAAGGCTTAAGTTACTCGTTACTTACGGTATTTTCTTAGTGGCTGACAGGGTTTTTAGGGATCCATGGTGGTTTGGTAAAAAATATAATGTTGATAAAGAAAAAAGAAAAGAAGAGAAAGCGCAAGGATGTTAAATTAGGGAATGAAGTCACAAAATAGATATGTGATAGACGTCTTAAACTTCGATACTCAGCTTTTATTGCAAGCCTACTTAAAATAAAGCCATAAAAATCGATTGGCAGATCCTTCCAAGTTCAAAAGTTATATTTTTATTCAAGTAAAGTCAGTTTTTTAGTCGTCAAACTAGTGTCAATATCTTCAAGGCTCCTGGAAGGCCTTTTGTTATTGCTTACCAACTGTATTCTCAATTGTAAGCCATCGAGACTACCATTTTACATGTTTTCTGAAACATGGAGGTGCTCATCATCAACATCACTAGGCTGTTACCTATCTATAGCATGTCCCGGCTTAAGGCTGTTCAACCTTAATGTAAGGTATGGGGATGAAGACCCTTCGAATGCATGCACAGGAGAAAAGGTTGCCAACCCTGGTCGTTCACCAACTGCTGCATTCTAAACAAGAGTTAACTTATGGTTTCAACATAAGGCCCTGTAAATTCTTAATTAAAAGTACAGATTACCTAACACTTACACAAAGTTACTAACAAAGTTGACAATATAGCTTACTTGTCACTAGTTAGTAACTCAAGGGCATCGTTATCTGTGTAATGAGAAACCGTGGGACTAACACTGACACTTGTTAGTAAATATTGTTTTGTTACTATGTGGCTTGAAGCAATTGTATTTTTAATCGACTTTAAAAAAGGAGGGAGGTTCTCAAATCACCTGATTTTTTGGGTTATTCCCTGAGTACCCAGATCCTCGAAGCCCCCGACCCGGAGGGCCCCGATTTATTTTGAAAATAGTTTGTTAAGATAAAAATAAATCAGGGTACTCCGGGACGGGGGCCTCGAGGATCTGGGTACTCAGGGAATGACCCTATTTTTTTAGTCTTTCTTTTTGTATGGGTGGTTTGATTTTTATGTCTTTTTTGTTTATAAGGTGTTGCTTTCGCATGTGGTTCAGGTGAGATGAGAAGTTTTAAAAATATTGTTTAAAATGCTTTATATTTTAAACATTGATGCAATAGTTATGTTTGTTTCGCCTTGCTTATAATATAATTAGTAGTCTTATAGTCTTCGGCCGAAACAGAAAAATGTTTTGAAATCGGATTTTTATAAGGTTTTTTATTACTGTTTCAAATCTTTTAATCAGTATAGAGTTGCACACCTTACCCCTATTTAAAAGCCCAAAAAAACAAACACATTTCATGTATTTGAAACACTCAGTTAATGTATTTTATGTATTTCTATAAAGAAAGTAACTCGAGCAAGGTAAAGCCTCGGGCATTATGGGTGCTTTAATTAGCGCTCCCCGGTATAACGAATCGATTTTCCAACTAAGTGTGTACCGGTCTTACGAGCGTCTAATAATTTATTTTAAAGATTTAGATGTCTGCTTTCTATAAAACATATAAAAACAGAATCTTATGTTATATCATAATTTTTATTTATTGGTAATATTTCTTTGTTAATCCATAACTGTCTCACTGCTGGGCAAGTTTCTCCTCCTGAACGAGGGAATAGTTAGGCCTTGAGTGCAACATGTCGGTCAAGTGGCGGTTTAGAGACTTCGTATGCCCTCAAGAAATGTGTTAAAGAACTTTTGAACTTTTTTTACAAACAAGTGATAATTATTTCTTATACAAATTGAAATTAAGTATAGTTTGTACTATAGAAATCAGATCAACTCTATCTACTTCTACATTTACAGATACTTGCCAAACAAATATAGTTTCTGGATTCAAACCTACTACAACGCAGTAGTTACTGTAACAAGCTCACATTAACCACAGCTCCAAACCTGCCTTCAAAAGTCTGTATAATTTCTTCTACTTGACTTTCTAGGAAACGTAGTCCATAATATTTGCACCAGTGAAAGTGTGAAATAGAGCCTGCGAAGGCTTTGTATTAGGGTCGTTATGCCGCAGATTATAGTGTTACCGAGTTGCTGATATTATCCGGATAATGGTGTTTAATTGTATGGTTTAGGTGCTATGTACGAGAGGGTAATAGCCCCGTCAATGCCAGTGGCGTAAAATCGCTACTTCAGGTGGATACTGCTACTAATAGACTGTTCTAAGACAGGCTCAGCCTAGTGGAAGAGTCACTAGAAATATTATTATAAATAGAAAATTTTAACTTTAGTTTAGCATAGTTTTTAAAAATTGGAATGTGCCTGGTAAATAAACATTATTTTAATTTTACTATGTCTACAGTCTCGTATGTATTGAGTACTGTTAAGAAGTTTACATACTAAAGTTGTCTGTGGTTGTGGTGTGGTAGTGCTATCGTCGTCTGTTTATCATGAAGCCCTGGGTTCGTTCTCCAGGCCGGGTAATGCCAGTAGCGTAAAATCGCTACTTCAGTGTCTACAGTTTCGCATGTATTGAGTAGTTAGTGTTAAGGAATATACTAAAGTATTAGTATATGTTTGTAGTGTGGTCGGTAGTGTCACTGACTGCTGAACATGAAGTCTCAAGTTCGAAGTCATTGTCTACATTTTCGCATGTATTGAATACTGTTAAGGGGTCTTTGTAGTGTGGTAGTGTTACTGGCTGCTGACCATGAAGTCCTTGGTTCGATAGCCAGGTCGGGCAAATTCTGTTTGTCTTTTTCTAATAACTACTTAATAAAAAGTCGCTTTCCGTTATCTATCTATGGGTTTGTTTAGATCTTTAAAATTACGTAACGGATTTTGATGCGTTTTTTTAGTTAGAGTGATTTAAGATGATGGTTTATTTGTAAAAATTGTAAAGGTTTGGTTTCTAACACAACTTAAAAACCGAGAAACCGGGGTGGGCTGCTAGTTTAGGTAAATAATATTTCTCAATCGTAATCCGGGATATGGTAATGCACTGGTAAAGACAATATTTTTGCCTTCTATTACACGGGGCTAAAATTTTCTGTACCTTCGGAAATAACAGGCGTGATATTATATATCTATGAAATCTTACCACGTAGACGAAGTCGCGTGCACAAGCTACAGATAAACTCCTTTCTCCATTCCTATTAATATACCGAACGTTAAAGTGTAGCTAACAGCGGAAACGAGTAATGTCAATGAAAGTTAATACTCAGATAAGCTGCTGATAGCGTTGTAAGTGATTATTATCTATAATACTATGTAGTAGTATGTTATTATATAAGTGGACAACGATGGTGGCCGGGACAGGTGGCTATCTGGCTTCAGTTCTTGAAGAGACTAGAAGGTAAAGTAGCAGTTTTGCTCTTAGGCTTTCCGTGAATTGAAATACTATGTAATATGTCTCTTCCACAACATAGTATAAAAATAGTTTAAGGCATCTGTAGCCCGGATAGCTATCGAAAAAATTTGCATTAAAATCTGATCAGCACCTCTAGCGGGCGTCGTAGAATTTTTTTGCAGTACATTTTAAATGTCAATCTCTCGATACTCAATAGCTCCTATTGTAGAGAGTCTGTCTGTAATTTCTAAATCTCTAAACATGTAATTTCGACAGTATGCCGGTTTCGACAGTAGTGGTAGAGAATCGCGGTATTGATAGCCATTCATACTGTCATCACAGATACTTGAACCTTTCTACAAAATCTCTGTTAAAGAGTTAATACCTTTATCCAGTAGTAACACAAACACAATCCATACTATGTAACGTTTAAGAAAACCCGCCCATATCACATCATGTCTTCTCCCTCACACAGACACCTGTCTCATTCTAACAGCGACAATAGCTACTATTATATGCAGCCGCCTATATCAAATTATCTACCGTTTGTGTCACAACTCTCGAGATTTATTCCTCTGGTATACAGGGGGATTGAGATCTTTGAAACAATGTGTTACTTTGTTGCATGTTCAAGTGATATAATTGCCAAGAAACAAGATCTGTAGTCGCGATTCCCTATAGTCCGTACTTTCGAGTAACGAGATTTTGACATTTAAAATGTACTGCACAAATAGTTCCCATGGTGCCCGCTAGAGGCGCTGATGAATTTGGCTGATTGGAAATCGCACCTCTAACTTTCAAATTATGACTGTATAGTACAATAATAATTTTTAGCCTTCATCAGCCTTATGAGTATTCCCCTCGAGTTTTATAGAAATTGGTGCTGCTGTATTCACGTGAAAAAGGAACAAAGATTTTTACTCAGCTAAGTAGGCTGTATAGTCTAATTGCTTTTACATTTGGTCTCCATTTTATTAATATTAATATTTATAACCATGGTTTCATACAAATTAGCAAAGTAAGTTCCCATGGGTAAGAGAGTATTAAGATAGTGTATTAATTAGGCGAAGGTTTGATTTAGGTGTAATCTATTGGGATTCAAGAGGTTGACATATTTATGAAAATGGTTTTATTGTAGATGGATGACATCTACCACAACCCTAAAGTACATAACATTATTTTCTTAATAAAATAAAGTCAAAGTTCAAAACAAAGTTGCTTACATTTGACTGGTCTTCAACTATTTATATGAAATTATTTAGTGAAAGGAAAACAGACAGACTAACGTGCAGACTTCAGCATATACAATAAAATATAGAATGTTTGGTACACTATACTATCTATTAGGCATAATATAAAATTATGTTCAAACTTGCACGAATACTTTAACAAAAAACCTAAAATTTAATTAGCAACCCAGGATTAAAACCCGGAACGATTTATACAAAGCAGTTTCACAGAAAACCTTCTCGTTTCATTCTTAATGAAGTCATTAGATACAATTATGTCGTCGTTACCTGTCTATAGTTCATTAGCACATATCTTCAAAGTTATGGAAGGTATGAGGAACAACGATTATGGCTGAATATTTCGAATTTACTTGTGTAGGCATTCTTTATGTGTTTGCGTGGTGATATGAAGATATTTTGCTTGGAGATTGTTTTGTATTCTTAAATCACGAGTTCGGAGAAGTAATAAGACATTTTGCATTATGTTAGCTTAAATGAGTTTTAACATCAGAAGATTTCTTCTCTTCCTTGTTTAAGTCTTGGTAAAACTAGCAGTCAACAATAGTAGTTAATTAAATAGTTAATCACACATTAATTAATTGCGCATTAAAAAGGCGTCACAGAAAAAAGTAGTAGTACATAGTTTTTTGTATTTTTCATTTGCATTTTAGTAAATGCCTTTATTAAATTATACTTTTTGGGCAGTAGGAATGATTAGGAAGGTAAGAGTAAATTGTAACTTAGTTCTTGACTTGAAACTGTAACTTAAAATTCAGAAGAGCCTTCATCAAGCTAGGAAATAATCACGCAGAAAACCTAAAGAATATTTTACATAGATACAATACTTTCTTCCATCTTTCAAAGAATGAAGATATCCCCCTATAGCAGGTGGGGTCCACGTGAGACAGTCACGTTTCGCAGCGTATTGCATAATGTTACACTCCCGGACGCGCCCGTAACTGTCTCACGTGTGGCACGTGGCCTGCACCAAACTGAATTGGATAAGTGTTCAATCTTATTACACGTTCAAGAACATTGGACTTTAGAAACAATTTTAGCAAATTTTGGAGAGATTTTACAAAAGATATGTGTATGAATCAATAATACATTTATTAAGGGCATGCAAAGTCCCCAACCCGCACTTGGCCAGCGTTGTGGACTCACGGCCTAACCCCTCTCCCTCGTTTGGGAGGAGACCCTTGCCCTGCAGTGGGACAGTAGTGGGCTAATTTTTTTATTTATTATGTGTATGAGATCACAACTTAGTCTGTGTTGTGTAGGTAGAAAAGAACGCCATTTGCTATGGTCCTGTAGACATTCATGTATTTGTACCAGTATCATGTTCTGCACCTCCTTGAAAAACATCGTTTTAGAGGATAATTATGAAAAAAGACAGCATAGATGAGGATAGCACAACTGAAATTTTATAACAAGCTAATGATTACAAATAAATGTTACCGATTATTGTCCCACTGCTGGGCAAGAATCTCCTCTTGACTTAAGGTTAGGTCTTTAGTCTACCACGCTGGCGAAGTGCGGACTTGTAACGATGACATCCTTCAGTGTTAAAAGACATAATAATAGTCTAAATCCACAATTGTCTAACTCAAAAGGTAATCTACTGGAGCAGGAAAGTGGATAGGCCTTAATATGATCAATTATTTTTAGAAAGTCTTAGTCAATATTGCCTTGGTTCGAAAACCACTTACGCAGAAAGCAAAATTAATGCTCATTACCTTAAATTATAACACATTTAAACAAAGACCCTTGCAATTACAAGCTCAATTTGGTATAATCTGCATTTATTCGCATACTAAAGTAATAAAAGACAAGCAGTCAAACAGACAAACACACAGACACATAAACAAGCAATGTTACGACCGCTCTTGTCGCTTTTATGAGTTCTAGAGTAAAGGTCTGTGCACACTTGCAGATAATGTTACATTTGGTTTATAGTGTTAATGCATTTATTTTAGTAATAACATTACACTGTTATTTTTATGCAATTTTTATTGTATTTTTCAAGCGGTGATAGCAGAGTTGTATAAATTGGCACCTTCAACGTTAGTGATCGACGGTTCGAACCCAAGGGAACACACCAAGGTATTAAAAAAATTGTCAAAAAAATGAATAAAAAAAATTAAACATATTACTGTCCCACTGCTGGGCAAGGGTGTACTCCTAAATTGGGATAGGGTTTATGCTTCGAGGTGTACAAAAAATATATTATTTGTTTGGTAATGTGCCCGATACGTAGTAATAGGCTCGCTCTCTATTACATCGGACTTTCAGGGATTTGAATTTTTTGTTGAAAAGTATCTTTATCAAATCTGTTTTCAATCTTTAGGAAAGTTGTTTATAAATAACCACACGTCCAAGAAATCTTGGGTTCGATTCCTATATTAAACAGGTATTTTTATGATTTACGAGAAAATATTATATTATATTTCTGGAATAGTTGCTTGTAAAAGTCTATAAAATACGATAAATTCTTATTTATTTTATAGTTGTAATATCAATAAATATCTCATTTTAGATGCTTGTTTAATATATTCTTTTTGTCAGTTATATCTAAGAATTTAACGCCAATTTGCCGCTTTACAACCCAGTAATAAGATAACGCAAAGGTAAATAGAGGCATAAGTGGAAAACTCATTTTAAAAGAGTTATTTAAACAGGTACATACATTACATTACTAGCTTTTACCTGCGACTTCGTCCGCCACCTCAATTTTCCCATGGGAATGCGTCATTTTCCATGGGTAACAAGTAGCCTATGTCCTTTCACGGGTCTCAAAATATCTCCATACCAAATTTCATGTAAATAGGGTCAGTAGTTTAGGCGTGATTCAGTAACAGACCGTTACTGACTGACTGACTGGTGGACAACGCACAGCCGAAACTACTGAACGTAAAAAGTTGAAATTTAGTATGAGATTTTTTGGGAATTCTCTCCGAAGGGGGTGAAATCCCACGCGGGCGAAGCCGCGGGCAGAAAGCTAGTACGTAATAACGCCTTGTTGCAATAGTCGAATGATATCTTTATATATATAATTCTTCTGTAAGTGTGTATGTCACTGAACTTCTCTTAAACGACTGGACCGATTTTGATGAAATTTTTTGTGTGTGTTCAAGGGGATCTGAGAATGGTTTAGATTCACAATTTTGTCCGCTGGACAATGTTTTTTTGACGTGTAGACAGGACAACGTCTGTCGGGTCCGCTAGTATAATTATATATTTGCATTCCAATATAATTTCACGTTTACGAGTAACATGATCAGTAGAGAATATTCCTACTTTTATGAGCTGACAATTGTAAGTCGGGAATAATTTATGACTTGGTACTTAAATATAGTTATAAGAGTCAGGTTCAAAACTTGTATTTCAAGTAGAATGCATGATAATAAAAGGGGTTAACTTTGTATGTTTTGCGAATGTACGAATAAAAGGAGCATGGAATGCTGTGATTATAGAAATATCTTATCCTGAAATGTACTTGCGTTTTATTGCACTGTGTTACAATGTTGTGTGGCTTTGATGAGTGTCTCTCTTTATATGGATTTTGAGCCCTTTCAAATGAGATTTTGTACGCTTTTGGTGGTAGTGGCCAGAGGTTAGGTGAAGATGAATTACTTTACTCTTTTGGAGTATATTTTTTATATGTTCCAAGACTAAAAAACACTTATATCTGATGTCATGTGTTATTAAATCGTGCTCTTAAAAGCTTACTAGGATGGTAAAACAAATCTGCGGGCTTATCGCGTATACATCTCAGTTGACGGTTAGTGTACGCCAAAGTGATGGTCACTATTTAATACATTGCTGCTTTGATGTAACGTGTTGATCATTATAGTCTAAGGGAGAAAGAATGTGCAGTATAGTGGCTTTCAAACAGTTGTCAACTGGGATATGTGATAGCTCCCAGATTAGTCATACAGTTAGACACTTACAAACGATATACAACTAAAATAGATTACCAAGTTTATTACTAAAACAGTATACTGCATATTCGTTGTAGATTATTAATAAATAATCTCACATTAGCTAATTCATATTCACTACAAAGTGCTCTCATAACCGTATCTTAACCATTAGTTAAGAGATGTGATGTCATTGAAAGCTGTAATAACGTTCTGATATTTATGTTACAGTTAACTTGCTGCTAAGTGAAAGTGCTCTAGTTTATAGGTTTATTTACTTAGAAATAGACTATATATTACTAATAGTATTAGATTAAATGCTAAAGTTTAGACGGATCTTACTTGGAAGTAGATATCCTATTAATATTTTGAAATTAAAGGCGAATGTTTGTTATCAGTGTTTGTTGAAATCACGCCAAAATTAATGAAAGGATTTTGATGAAATTTGGTGCACAGATAGTTCACAACTGAGATTAGCAAATAAGATACAAAAATAGGAGGTGTTTCCAGAAAATCTTTTTAGACAGGAAAAGTTGCAAGCAAAGCTTAGTATTATTATAAATGCGAATATGATTGTAAATCTTTTACGTAAAACTACTCGACGAATTTTGATGAAAGATAGATAGTTTATTACCTTTATTAACGCACATGATTTTTTCCTCAGAAAATATTTTAATCTTTTTCTTTTATCTTTCTAATATTAATATAATTGGATAAAGTATTAAGTATTCTACTCGGTAGATATCAATAACAGTCCCTTGTACTGGTGACAGGGCATCACAGTTCATTAGCCGTTCAATGAACACATTAATTAGGTGCGAAAATACCTTAACGGCAGATTATTCAATCACATTTATTTGGTAAATAATTTTGACAAATAATGATGGGGAATGCAGTAATTATTTCTATTTGTTTTGTTGTTCCATATGTATTGCCAAACCAAACGAACAGAACCGAATTCGTTTGTAGCAAGCCTTCACTATCATAAGAGAAATTACTGCTGAATCAATCTCGATGAAATTTGACACAACATCGAACATAGATCTATCAAAAATCTAGACATACAGGCTAATATTAGGTCGGGGGAAAGAGTCTTTTCGCATTATAGTATGTATGAACTTGTAATAAAATCTTTTCTCTACACAAAAAAGCTCGATATTTGGGTACCTCACGAGCTCACTGAAAGAAACCTAATGAACCGTGTACTCATTTGTGATTCTTGGAGCCAAAGAGATTTTATTACAAGCTCATACATACTATAATGCGAAAAGACTTTTTTCCCGACCTAATATGTGATAGTTTGTACACTTAGCTTGCTATTAAATTATAAATCAAGCATTTAAAAATGCTGGAAGATCTGCAAAGAATTACATGCTGTATCTTCATACATAGTATACATTAATGCAGAGATTTTATCTGACGCTCATTACATAGCAGTGACGATCGATCGCCGTAATGAGGCACCGATTAATAACACACTGTTTATAAGACACGGGACGACAACGGGACGAGACGAGTTATATCTATACTAATATTATAAAGCTGAAGAGTTTGTTTGTTTGAACGCGCTAATCTCAGGAACTACTGGTCCGATTTGAAAAAATATTATTTCAGTATTACATAGTCCATTTATCGAGGAAGGCTATAGGCTATATATCATCACGCTACGACCAGCAGGGGCAGAGTTCCTGTAATAATTATTACAAAAACGGGGAAAATTGTGACCCATTCTCTCTTATGTAACGCAAGTGAAGTTGCGCGAGTCAGGCAGTCTGTTATAATAACGCAAATACCTCTTTTTATTTGCACGTATTTATTACTAGCTTGACTCGTGCTCTCTTGCTACATATAAATAGTTGCTCTGTTTTATCCCAAGGTAGACATGTTAATTTTTATTGTTTTTATTTATTTTGGAATTCGATCTTTCAACTCTGTGCATGAGAAATGTCATCAAATTTGGTACAGCAGTTTAGCTATGCGAGTGTTACAGACATACATTTTGCTTTCCTAATGTTAGTTTAAACCTGATAATATTACTCGTACATGACAATATTCACAATACAGTATGTTTTCTATATAGAAAACATTTTCTCACACTTTAATCGTAAACTATAAATACCTTTATAAAGCTCAAACTCGTCGATAGGGGTAATTTGTTAAGGTTATTACGCATAATAGCCGGTCAGAGAATATCGTTAAAACGCGTTCACGAGAAAAAATGATGAAAAATAAAATATTTTTTTTGCACTAGCGTTGAAGTACCGATTGCGCTTATTACGTGCTCTCTGCCACGCCTGCTGTAGATTAAGTGGCGTGATAATAACTGTTGTAACTTTTTTGTTATATTATATACTAGTTATGATCGCGACTTGGCCGAACATTTTGATCTCTGAGAGCATTCTATATTCCAAAAAAGAAGGTTGTTGAATTTTTTTTGTTAAGTTGTTAGAAGTAATCTTCAGCAAATATACTTTTTATGAGTGTTATTTACATTTTAAAATAGATGCGTTCATTGCGTGCTAAAAAGAATTAAAAAGTTACTGCGTAACTTATAATTATGTCTTTCTAGCCAATATTTGGCTGTAGCGGCCATTTTAACAGAAACCGTCCAACTTTATATTAACACTAGCTGACCCGCGCAACAGCATAAGACAGAATGGGTCAAAATTTCCCCCGTTTTTGTAACATTTTTTATTGCTACTCTGCTCCTATTGGTCGTAGTATAATGATATATAGCCTTCCTCGATAATTGGGCTGTCTAACACTGAAAGGATTTTTCAAATCGGACCAGTAGTTCCTGAGATTAGCGCGTTCATACAAACAAACAAACAAACAAACTCTTCTGCTTTATAATATTAGTATAGATTAGTATAGATTACACAGAATTCGAAACCCAAATCACACAAATTAGATATACTAAACTGTCAAATTACAATAAAGATAACTGTTCAAATGTCGCGTTGCCTTAAATCAAACTAAAGTTATCCCTTTAATGCATAATATTTGCGTCAAATCGCTCGATTTTGCTTGATATTTCGGTACACATTTCGCGTTTACCTTGACTGAGATTCGAATCCGCTCCACGCCATAGCCTAAATCTAGCAAACTTTACCTCGATTCTCTACCATTATCGACTACCGACAACCGGCTAGCTATCGATATTTGACATTTAGAATGTACTGCCAAAACTTTTCCTACGATGTCCGACAGAGGCGCTGATCAAATTTTCATACGAAATTTCTCGATGACAGGTCGGTTGTCGGTAGTCGATAGTAGTAGAGAATCGAGCTACTTGACATTTAATATTATCTTGATTGATACCGCACGTTGTTTAAAACAGTAGTCGTGAACGATAGTAATCGATTGTCACTTGTTATCTTGATCGCATTCCTTACACTTTACTATTATAAGCTTATAAGCGTGATATCATGACGCCATGGTTGTAAGTTGCTGACAGCTGTGAATAATTATTTGTGCTTTAAAATATTTTAGTTTTGTGATTTATTATCGTTCACTGCTAAATATCTATTGTTTTAATTAATGTCTAGAAAAATATTTACATTTCATAATCTGCCTTTTGCTTCGGTAAGATTGTAGCCACACAAACAGTTATTGCATTTACTTGAAACTAATTTTAGTTCAATTAAGTGAATTTGTATCTGAAACGCAAATACTAAGAGCGACTTTAATAATGTATCTATTATGGATATTTAAAGCACTTTACCTACTACATTTTACGATTATTATACAATGAACTGTGAAAACTACGTCTTTACGTCATTGTAGATCCGCATTTACAATAAATGTTATTTTGTGTTTAGCATAGTTAAAATTATTTTTTTATATTGTAATTACTTTTCTATCGCAGACCGCTATATTCGTCACCAAAGCATATACTTAGTCGTGTTATATAAATTTGTAGTTAAAAAAAAACAATTTAGAACGATACCAGTCGCTAAATCGTGTAAAATGAAATATCAGCCAAAATCTTATACAAAGTCCGTTCAAGTCATTGGACAATATCAATGTAAAGTAACATTTGATATGGCCCTTCACCTTCAGTTGAACACGATACGGTCGTGAGATCGTGACAGTGTCTAACTGTAGCAATAATATCTTTGAACTTGAATAAATAAGTGCATTTGTTGTGACTGTGACAAATAGACAAATGAGAATAGAACGATGGGATTTTTTTACTCTGTGGCTTAGAAAATAGTTTTACTTAAGTTAAGCGTTTTATGGTACAACTAATTGAGTCTGCTTTTACCAGTTTCCGTTATTTATACCATTAGACCCAGATGAATTTTATTTAGGTGCGAGTATATTCCAAAAAATCGGGCACATACTGAGCTAGAAATTGCTTTAAAAAAATACAGCAAGAATATAAAATATTTTTATCCGCCTCAATTGAGCTCAAATAAAAATAACTTTACGAACTGTAAATATTACATACCTATATTTTTTTAAACTTTTTTCTTGGGGTCATTTTTATACAGTTGACTGTATAAAAATGATTTGATTTGAACCCAAGATATTACCTACGATCTGCAGTTGCTACACTAACTACTACTAAAAACTACTTTTTAAACAACATTGTGGGAATCAAATAAAGTAGTTAGAATCATAATTATTTTCATTCATCAAATCAAAAACTTTCATAAACTCCTGTATCTCAAATTAATATTTCCGAAAATAACTGCTTCTATCTCAAATATTATTTACTCAGAACAGAATATTTTTAGTCTTGTCAAAGTTAAAGAGTTATTAGTGTCATTCTGTCTGTCTGTCTGTCAGTCACAAAGCTTTGTTTTGTAATAGGAAGTTTATTATTGTGATATTAGATTATTTTATTTTCCCAGAAATGTCGTGATTTAATTTGAAGCTGTTGTTTTTAAATATTGAATATTTCATATTTCTCACGATGTAAGAACAGGTTTTATTGTAAGTCTGATCTATGAAATTGCTTAAATTTTAATCAAAATCAAATATTAATTTAGGTACAATCTTTGGCTCTCATAAGAGACGAGACGATAAGACTTACAGTCCGTCCTAAAAAAAAATCTAGCTAGATTATTGTATGATCGAAAAAGGTATAAAGATTTTGTATTAAATAATTACGGTATTTTTTTATGAGAAATGACAGTAAGTTTCATCAACGCCAATTTTTTCACATTTCAAGTGGCATAAGGAGTTTTCTGCACGAAAATAATAGGAAAATCGCATTTAACCACGTACAATATTCAATAACCAATACACTTCACAATTTAAACCAAAATTAATGTCTAAAACAAACTGATTTATTCCCATATTAATGGCTGTTTGTATTCAAAGCGTATTTAGGACTTATTTATGACAACCTTGAACAATATGGTGGAAAGGCGTGGTTCTTGATTTAGAGTCGAATGTTACTAAAATAGGACCTAAATGCTAAGGCTAATACTATAACTATACTATAATATGAGCAAATTCCTTTACCATAAGCCCTACCACTGTCCTAATTTCCCCTTTAAATTACTTAAATCCGTTTAGTAGCTTTTTCGACAAATACTTAAATATAGACACTCTTTCAAATGTTCGCAATTATAATATAAGTAGGACACGCATAGGCCATTATTAAGTATATTTTTATGTTTAGGGCCCGATTTCACAACCTCTGGATAAGCACCTGATAGCTTTTCATATACAATTTTATTTTGAACTTGGCTATATCACTTTTTTCTCTGAGTATGTTTGTCAGTTATTTGGTAACCATAGTAGGTACAAGCTCTGCTTAGTTTGGTATCAAATGACTGAGTGCGAGGTGTCCAATGATATTAATTTCCCTATGTCAGTTTTCAATTGATATATTTACTTATTACTTTATCGAGCAGATAACTTATCTCACACTTATTCATAACCTGTGAAACTGGCCTTACGTATAAAACAAAAAGTTTCCAATTCTATCTATATTAAAAGTCTTTCAAATCACCAAACACGTAGTTATAACACTCATAATTTGTCGGCATGCTAACGAAACACATGCATTTCCGCATCGGGCATCTTCGGGCCTCGTCGGGCAACATCGGGCGCATACCTATGCCAGTCGCATCGCTATAAAACGCGCCTAATTAACTATATATGGATGCTGTTTTAACTGTTTATGTGTGTTTCCATTGGTGCACGGGAAAATTGAGCTTTTAGATAAGAAAATGCTTTCCCATATATAAGGAAAAGTCTTTTCGTAGATGCATTGATTGTTTCATTGATGTTTATGAGATAGTTATATTACACTAGCCATCACATACAATTATACATAAAGAATAACAGACTTAGCACGGCGAAGTAGGCACACCAAATGTTCGGAAAATATTCTAATTTTCTTAGTTATCAATGACACTAAAAGATCAATTAATTATATAGTCTTTCGTTCCTAGGAGGTCTTTATTTAAAAAAACATAAATCTTTCCTTAAAATCAGATCGTTTCATGTTTACTACCGAATCACACCAAAACTACCTACTGAACGGACACTTATGAAATTTGCAGCAAATCTATATTTTAGATTAACATATGATACTTTTACAACTGGACATCTTTTAACGTGGTCAAAGTCGCGGTCAGTAGCTAGTTTTAACTATAAAATGGACACGCACACTCAAATCGTAAAATCACCAAGTGTTTTCAACATAAAAATAAATTTCATCACATTTTAGATGATTTCCGTAAACCTATCGGTTACCTTTGATTTAAATAAGTTATTTATTATAACCATATACTATATGGTTGCACAATATAATATAAACTATATGGCATATAGTTTATATTATATTGTGCAACCGTAATTGGTGTTTTAATTGAAACTTGATTGAAATCATACATACTGTAGTTTACTGCTCAATTTGTTACATCCTGTATATTTTATTACAACTTCCGTAGTGATTTAATTTTGTATACAATATTTACAAACATACAAACAGACATGAAGACAGACAAAAAAAAGATTAATTATAATATTTGATGCGATAGATAGGCACTAGAAATGGTGATTGAACAGAGCTTAGAAGTTTAGTTAATCCCGCAAATATATTAAAAGGACCGATTGCAGATATTGATTGTTATAACCACTAACAAATACTTAAGAAAATAAGCATCGCAATCTTATTAATTAGTTAAAATCGTGTTTTAGTATTTTCGTATTTTAGTAATAGTATTTTATCGGAAATGTTGTTTAAAGAGTTTAAAACGTTGCTATTTTAACACGCATATCACCTTAAAATAGTAACAAAAGTAAATAAATGTATGATTATCACAGTCTCAATATTCGACTATTTTTTTATTCTCACTAGATTTAACCCTGAAAAGAAATGCGACCTAAAACTCTCAGGCAAACACAATATTTTGTACTCGGCCTTCGACAAACGATGTTGTGACGGAGACTCGAACGTGTTGCTATTAATAAGTGTATGTGCGTAGTACTAGACCGAAAGCGTTGTTTACCTACTTCTAGATAGTTTCTAGGTTAGATGAAAGTTATGTTTGGTTAGAGTTGACTTGTTTGATAACTCTTTCATCGTTTAATTCGTATTTTCATATGAATATCGTTGTAAAACTGCAGTTTACAAGGTTTTACTCCTACTAATATTATAAATGCGAAAGTTTATGAGAAAGTTTGTATGTATGGATGTTTGTTACTCTTTTACACAAATGCTACTGAATCGATTACAATGAAATTTGGTATGTAGGTAGCTGAAAACCCAGAATAACACATAGGCTACTTTTTTTTCCGGAGTTCTCGAGGGATCGGGATTTACACGGGAAGGGTTTCCACGCAGACGAAGTCTTGGGCGGCCTCTAGTAGTTTAATATACCCATAGGCGCCAGCAGAGGTGTATAAAACACATCCGTGTTTTGCTATTAATATTGTTAATCCGTGTAATAGGGGGCAAGCCTATTGCTATTACAGTGGCTTTTATTTGCTCGACCCGGGAATCGAACCCGAGATCTCATGATCAGCAGTCGGTTATACTATCGACTGTGTAACTAAGGCAGTTATTGGTTGAGGCATAATTTCCGCACTTTGAACAACTTAATTTATGCTTAAACTGTTCATGTACCTATGATAAATGTAAGTAAACTGTCTGTCACGCTTTCATGGTTAAACTGCTGAACAAAAAAGATTATAAATTATGGTATAGTTATAATCGGAATTATATAAATACATGTACTTATGTATTATTGCGATGCACCGCTAGTTTTCATCCATTCATCCATGTGTGGTTAGTAATCAACATAGTATCAATGTAGTTCAAGTCGCCTGAAGTCTTTTGACATGGCTTAACAACTGTTATCTTAATTGACAACAATCGAAACGTTTCTTACGTGCCCTCCGAAGCACGTTCAGCTTTAATACCATGCTGCCACCGATCTACAGAGAACACTAAGGCTCCTTAACCCATTAATCGTTTACCGCATATAAAAAACAAATCACTTTTTAGTGAAACGTTTTATTTTTGACAAGACATTGTGATCAAGCTTTGCATGCCTGAAAGATCTTAACATGGGTAGTTCTTGGAGGAATCTCTGCAAAGTCTTCACTCGCATTTGGCCAGCGTAGTGGACTCGAGCCCTAGCCCCTGTCTCAATCCGGGAGTAGACCCTAGCCCAGCAGTGGGACAGTATTTGTTTATTTATTTACTGTAAAACTGAGAACTCTATCACAAAAAAATATTATCTGCGCAAATACTACTGCACACAAAATCGCGTCGCCGAAAATAGCCCGAGGTGTCAACGTGCGAATAATTCTAAATATTTAGCACAGATTGTTTAGAAACATTTATGTATTGAGATGTTTTTTAAGAGAAAATTGTCTATTTTGGGATTATGGTGTGATTGTTAGGTGGGACGGTGGACATAGTAAAACTGTATGTGGCTTGGAAAGAAACAAAAAAAAAGCTAGCTGAATATTATTGTACATTTAATTTTTAATGACGTCAAAAATTTTCTAGTTCATTGGAGTCAATTAATTTTATGAAACCGATCATCCTTCTTCTGAGTAAGAACGCAAATCAACTTGTGTTTCAATTTCCACACCATTACAATTAACTTAACTGGAAACAAAACCTGTATCTACTCATTACTTTAACTAGATATTCTAAGCAATAATAATTAACCAATTAAATTAACAACATCCCTTTACTGTTTGAATTATATCCGTGATAATTCACGATACTTCACGAAGATTGTGTAAAATAACGATCGTTCGTTAACGCATTTAACGAAGTATTTCCTTTAAATAAACATTTCGTGGGATTTTATAGGATTCGTAAAGAATAACAACATGAATTGATAGTGGTTATGCACCTGGCTAGCGTTGCCAGGTTGCCAAACCTAATAGCCGGACAGACCAGCCTGTTTGGCCGGACACTTGGTTAAAAAAGCCGGACACCCTATATTATTTAGGTTTTTGTCTTAGTATTAATAGGTACGACAATTTTTTTTTAATGTAAAATCAAGTCTTTTTGTTTACGCTCGGCGGCAGTGCTTGTTTGCGAAATGTAAAAAGCCTAACAAAAGCCGGACAAGACGGACACCGTTTATTTTAGCCGGACATGCAATCAAAAAGCCTAATTATGTCCGGCTTTATCCGGACGCCTGGCAACGCTACACCTGGCTATAGATCGCATTGGTTGTTAATTAGAAATAATATGAGCATCTGGTCGTAAAGTATTACTTGTTTGAAAGATCTTTCTTGATTACTCAGAGATGATATGAGTTTCAATTAGGATAGACATGATTAGAATCGGTTTAGTCGTTTCGTAGATTGTTTCCTACAAGAAACCTCTTTAATATAATTAGTTTCTGGGTCTAAAGGGAAATTTAGAAGCCATCTCTTGCCTTGTTTGAGATAGCGGTTAAAATATTGACGTTTAGTGGAAAAAGGGTAGAGGAGAGGAGAGAGAGAGTCCTTAATTATAGAATTCGAAGAAAAAAGAATACTAAAAACTTATGATTTTAATCTATCAACGCACAGCCCAAACTACTGGACGGATCGGGCTGAAATTTGGCATGCAAGTAGATGTTAGACGTACGCATCCGCTAAGAAAGGATTTTGATCAATTCTACCCCCAAGGGTATAAAATAGGGGATGAAAGTTTGTACAATAATTCTGTCCTAAGTCACGAACCGGTCGAAGTCGCGAGCAGAAGCTAGTGTAGTATAAAACAGTCGAAACTATGTTTAAAGCATGTTTATATATATGTATGTGTGCATTGATCGGTGAAACCTTGGTCAGTGTAGTTCTATTACCATTGACCTGCTTACACGCTTTACTAAAGACGGGGTTGTAGCACAAGCTGTAAAATATTGTGAGATATACTATTTCCTTAGTGCATGGTTAGGATTCGATTATATTGGAATTATTCGTTAAAATGACAAGGTTTTTGCTCTGTTTCAAATGAATGTATAATAAAGTAAATAACCTTATTTTTTACCTTTAATGTCATAAAAAACTGTCATAAGATGCAAATGCGACAGAAACTGTTAATTATTATTTAATTAACTATTCGCTTTTTCCAAGGGTTTTAATACTTACCTAGGTCTTCTATATTTAGCTTTTCATGTAAGATGTAGAGATAAGTTCCTGTTCGTATATTGTTTGTGCAGTGCAAAATAGTTTAGTGAGAGAAATGTCCTAAAAATATTTATTTTAAGTGGGCTTAAAATAAATAACCCGTATTCTAAACTAGGCAACTTTATAAATTTCATTTTACCAAAGAATTCAATCAAAAATCCTACAATCATGTGATGCTAGACATGACAGAAGTAGCTAAATCGTCACGAGAGGTAATTGAACTGGTATACCGACGTTTGTCGCCAAAATATGTACAAACAAAAATAAAACTCACGTGGGCAAAGAAACCTGATAAATAAATACCAATAAAATACCATATAATCGTTACAGATGTTTTTGTAAAACTGTTTTTAATGTTAATTTATTGGTGTATTTTTTGTTATAAGAGAGTGTACGTAATGGTTCTTTTGCATTTGTAATTTTTGCGAGTGTGTTTATTTATAAAAGTTTTGATACAGACTATTTCATGTTTGTACTTGTGTGTTACTTTTAAAACTTTTAATACAGCCACGGCCTATTCCATGTACATTTAATTAAAATTAAAACAAATATATAAAAAATATTGCCATGTGATTTTTAAGCGACTCCAAAAGGAGAAACGTTTTCAATTTGGTCTGTATTTCTTTATATATATGTAGACCGATTCCGTTTAAGTTTAAGATGTACGCGATTCTTTACATTGGCTTACCCCTAGTTTCTGGGTACATTTAACGTTAGTTTATCTATTCAATAGCGTTTTTTATATGAGTTTAAACGCTATTGAATAGATAAACTACCGCTGAATGTACCTCAGAAGCCGGGGGTTAGTAGCCTTTATTATTATCAATATGTAATTGAAAACACTTGACGACCGATAAAATGGCCAGTGAATAAGTTCTTTCAATTTCTTGGATTGAAAATGTTTTGCTTGCAATGCGTCATACGTGCTAATTAGTTAGCTCAAAAGAAATGACTAAATGTGCTTTAAAGCTTTGATACAGTTCACACATTTATGTTATCGTAAATATTTTGAGAAAATTATCAAATGAAACATACATATCTCTTGCAAGTCACTTCGGTCTTTGATATGAAATAATTATATTTCAGTACAGATGAATTCAGATCTTATTTATGTGAGTACTTTGGCAAAAAATAAATTTCAGGTTTGGCTCGGAAAAAGTGAAATCCATGATTTAAAAGGAACTTCTAATTTCTGCCAGTAGAGAAAAACAAATTTAATTAAAGTTAGATATACGTTTCTGCTAATCTCATTCAGTCATTCTATTTTCTAAGGGACCAATTTTGAGATAGCGATACCCTTCCATAAAAGAAAAACATTTCCGAAATCGATCCACGCGTCTTTGAGTAATTGGGGAACCTACTCTTTTTCGGAAGCCACGTTAAATTGTGGGCCCCGGCTGTCATTTTCGAAGATCTCTGACAGTCGTTAACAGACGGTTGAAAGTCTCCTGCCAGCCTTAACGAAGGGTATCGTGTTATAACCCAAGTTACTGGGTTGTGGAGGTCAGATAGGTAGGCGCTCCATGTAAAATACTGGTATCCAGCTGCATCCGGTGAGACTGGAAGCCGACTCCAACACAGTTTGGAACAAACGCTAAGCTAATATATACTCTTTTATTATAATGGCAGAATATAAGCAAAAAAAATAGCTTTCCAAAATTTATTTCACGTAGCTTTAAAATATCTTCAATAAGTATATCTCCTATTGGACTTAAGCCCTTATTCCATTACTCCATAAACTGGTGTTTACATCCAAAGCTGTCGTTTCATCCGGCGTGTATTTATTTATGAAGCCTCCGACTCTTTGTTACCAACGTAAATAATGATCATATCCGCTTTTAATTCTGTTTTCATGTACGTTTCCTGGTGTTAATGTGTACATTATTGATGTATTCTTAGCTTTGTCTGATCGATTATTCGGCGTTATATCGGTAAATCACGTCTATTCAATCAACACGGTATTGGCGGCTTAATGTAGAGATTTCATTAAAAATAGAAGATATACTCAGCTTAGCTCTAACTTTTTGTCGAGATTTTATGAAAATAAATGGTTATACTACCGGAAAAATACCTAATCTTTATGATAATTTTATTATTTAACAAAAACCTTTCAGCCCCTTTCAGTAAAAGATCAAACAGATATCAACGATAAAACTTTTAATAAATTGTATTATGAAGGGTTTAGTTTTGATTTTAGTAGTACTCTATCAAAATTCAATAAACAATCAAATTAGTTGTTTAGGTCAAAATTGAAAAAGGGGGTTTAGGAAAAGGGTGGCCTACAAACTTGAACTAAAGCTTCTTATTACCCATACACATAAAAAAATGCGTCCTCTCAAAAATGCAGGTTAAGTTCCAAAAATGTAATATTTCAATTGACTATACGCGATTTAGATACTACGATTGAATGTAACGCTACAACATAAACAACTAATAATATGTATAAAACAAATTCTTCAATAATATTTTCCTCCTATTCAGGGTTTCCCCTACATATTTTCTTCAATAAAAATACAAACTTACGACAGACTTGAAAGTACCGTGACATACCGAGGTGTCAACTTCATACAGTTATATTAAACTAATTACCTATTGTTTTAAGTTTCTAAAACGTAATGTGGCGCCAGTACCGTATTCGTTATGACATACATATTGATTATAATTATGTCTAAGAATAAGGCTTTTCCCGTGACTTTACTTGTGAAGAAAAATTTAGATACATTATCAGCGGTACTGATCATATACTTATATTTTGTTGTTATGCTAAATTTTATGATCATCTAGGATATTTTTAGAATCTTATTCCTTGTATTTGATTTTATTAATGAGAACAATAGCAAGTCGACTTTATAAGCGACTTATTTTTACAGTCGTTTCAAGTGAAAAAGTGATTTTTGTGTTTTTTTTTTTCATGATGATGACTTAATGATAGCAAAAACCTCAAACTTGGAGTCATTTTCACTAGATTATAAATCGACTATGGAGAATTTTAATTACTCATTACATAAAGCAATCTTGTATTGACAATTCTTTCTTTAACAGAAAAAACCTTAACAAAGAATAAAAACCTTCCTCTCACCTTTATTATAAAAACAAACTCAATAATCTCGTTTTTATATAACAAAACGTTTATATAAAAATAACAGTATTGAATGGAAATGCATACAAATGACTAATGCTTATAAGAACAATCTATAACAATCATTGTTCTAACGATAGTTTATACGCGAGAGATGAGAGCCATTGTCGAGTTGACCGTTGAGAGAAAAACGTCTGTGAAAATGTAGAGATTAATAGGTAATTTATTATAAAATTTTCTTATTATTAGTTTTAATTTTCTCTAATGTCTCAAAAAACTGGATGGATCGGTGATGCTTTTAACAAAGGTCAGGTGCGTAGTTTAATATGTATGGATGTGAATGTAGCAAGGGAAGTTTGTAAGGATCGTACCAAGTGGTGTTTCTTACTGTCTGCCAATCCCATTGCGAGATAAATGCCCTAGAAAGACATACATCGGTGATATCCTTCAAATATTTGAGATGCGAAGTACTCGTACCCATTGGTACAAACTTTCGCTTTTATATCAGAAGAATATAAATGTAGATCTTTAGGTATGCTTTATTTGTGTTTGTGTATATTTGCAGCTTAATGTCTAACACTTTTAGGTAAATCTATTTATGTACAATGGCGTTGTAAGACCTAACTGAGCCAAGCCTGACTGAAGCATTGGCGAACTGCTAGCTTTTATTTAGTTTTATGAATGACTTCTAGTATATGTCATGCCTTGTTTTTCATGGAACTTTCTTTCCTAACCTTTCTTTCTCTTTGTTCCAGCATACACGAGCGGCCTCTAAATCCCCCAAGTGATACATAAGCCGTGTATATGTGTGAGAAGAAGCTGCACGAGGAAGCCGTGGAGAAGAGCGTCGACAAGATGACCAACATCACACCGGAGACCAGGATCATGATGATGAGGAACAATGATGGAAGGAACACTTATAGACGACAGGTTTGTTGATTTAATTTGTTTATAGCAAAACACAGCTTTAAAATAAAAGTTCTTTTTGTGATTTTCTTTTAAACAAATTTTTTATTTTATGAAAAACTCGTGAAGTTTAAAATGTACGCACCATGTATTGAGCGTTTAGTTCGCCATTACATAACAAACCACTTGATTTTGCCCTCATTTAATCCAATCATCAAACTTAGTTGTAGCTATGATTTAGTGTTGAACAGTTGATATTTAGTGATATATCACGATGGGCCTTGGAATTAGTAATTAAACGCCATCTAGCTGTGAACACCTAAACTATAAAGTCTCGCCAGTCCCGAATCACATTATTTACATTTATAAATCTTTAAAATACACCTGTACAAATAAAAAAGTGAATTAAACCTTAATAACACTCTTACTAAGTCAGGTAGAAGCTGTTTAAGTTACAACCGGGATACCACTGAAGGTTCTATCAAAATCTCTTATTTTTTGGCCAGAAAAGCTGTCAAAATTTAAAACATAACCGTAAAACAAAATGTCTATGACTGTGAACACATCTATAAAAGTAATAAATCCTATTTTACTTAAACACTAATCATTAAAACATTTATAATATAATCAAACGCATAGAAAGGCCCAAAGCCAGTGAACTAAAGTCTATTTCGAACAGGGAAACGTAAATAAGATTTAAAAATCCGGAAAATACCATAAACCTATTTTGACTCGCTTTTATGACGATTGAATTTAGAACGTCAAAATAACTTGCCACCTGGCAAACATTATAAATAACTAAGTCATTTTTTTACAATTTTTTTTACAAAGTAACACCGACTTCAAAGCAAGGTGTCACTTTATAATAGTTAGACAAGTTAGTAGAGAACCCAGTCAAGCACGATTTTGTTGCGTATTTTTTGCAAAACAAAGTAGCTGTATCCATCAAATCACCGTCAGCTGCATAAAAATACGTCACTGATGTTTTAAATTTTGTATACCTCCTCTAGCCGCGAAGAGTCTCTACTAAGTTGTTGGACTATGAAACAAAGACAACCATATTATCAATTTATACTAAATATGACGCATTTTAAAGATATTTAAAAAACTAGTCGTCTTATCTGGATCAAATTTCAATAGGACTACATGGGAACTATCACTTTTCAGACAGAGAAAAACCATCAAAATAACTAAGTTGTTATATACGAAACATTAGAAGTAATACAGACCAAATGAGAACTTATTCTTTTTTGAAGTCGGTTAATAACATCACCTGGCGATCATAATAAATAACTAACTCATAAATCATAATAACTATAATTAAATTAAAATAATAAGTTATTAAAATATAATCAATTTCAAAATAACACATTCGCTTTACAATTCGTCAAATTCAGTGACATTAAATGGAGCCATCAATTTCACTTCACGCAAAAAGTAATCACGAAACCTTTTATTTAAAAGCCAATAAGGCTCAAACTCCTATAAACCGAAAGGAAATTTAAATTTGACATAAAACACATAGAGATCTACAGTTGTATTGAATCTTATTGCTTCTAAAATAAGGTTCATATTTGTTTGTACCTAAGGTTTGGTATATTTTGTATTCGGGGCTAGAATGTATGGCAGTGTGTCGGTTATTGACCTCTCTCTATGGTTCAGAAAGAGTAGGGTAGTACGGGATGTGCATCGAGGTCGATTGTTCAAAAATAGAATGGGGATGTTGAAATTCGAAGCAATTGTTTTTGGTACGTCTGAAATATTGTGTTCTGATTTTAAAGATTGATTCGTTCTGGCCGAAAATAGGTTTGTTATAGTTTTTTTATTCGTTGTTCTAAGGCATAAACAAAGTTGGTTTATGAGAAGAAAGGAATGACTAACCTTCCGAGACATCCTAAAAACTAGGTTTTCTAATAGAGCTAAGTTAAGTTATTAATATCTTTCGATAGAATTATATTTGTAGCTGCTATTTGGCTTGAAATTGTGAGTTAAAGCTGCTTAGTAAAATCCTTTTATGAGTAACATACTAGTAACAGTTATGAAGTAAAGAAAAAGTTAAATTAAGATTTTAATAACGAAAACTAAGAATTTTTATCCTTTGGCCTTACAAGTATTTTTTCGGAGAAACCTTCGCAGCTCTATAAAAAATGGGAACAGAATTTTATCAAAATTCCAAACATAATTGACAACAATTTAGATTGTAACAATTTAGATATAAAAAGTCATCCTAAATTGTGACAAAATTGAATTTCAAACATCTCTATTTTAATTTACCCATAAAAATATTTCCAAAACAATATCGACAAATAAAGTATCACCTCTATTCCCCCCATTGACACAAGTCGGAAACATTGATCGATTCAGCTGCGTGCCCTAACACCTATGTGTCTTGTACCTTTATGTGTAGTGTGTAATGTATAGACACCTTTACTTGTTTGGAAATATAACGATATTGTAGTAAAAGATGGGTTACTCGAACGTTAGATGTTTTATTAGAATTTATTGTATTGAAAATGGTTTTTCTTGGGATAAGCCATATTAATATTATTATTTACTAACTTTCCAGCAGTCCCTAGCTTCCAGTAGTTTTTAATATTATAAATGAGAAAGGTTGTGAGGATGTATGAATGTATGTATGGATGTATGTATGTTTCTATTGAACGGAACAACTACTGGATGGATTTTAATGAAATTTTATACACAGATAAACACATTGAATACTTTTAACCGCGGGTAATCTTTTTACGCGGACGAAGTGTATCTACATAGCAGCTGGTCTGAAAATTATAGATACAATGCTGCTTCATCAATGGCTAAGAATTTAAAAAAACGTACTTTTTGTCTTTCCAACCTTAAAACTTTCTTGAATTGCAATGTATCATCAAATAACAACACAGGAAAAGCCACAGGCAAGAGCTAGTGAATAATAATACTTATCTTTATAAGATTGGTCTTAATAACAGTTCAACAACAATTATCCATATAGAAAATTAATCTACACTCCATACTCTTCTTCGGTGGTCGCTACTTACCTTAAGGCTATGTGATCTACAAATTATATACATATGTACACCGGTAGTAATCATATAGATAAGTAATAGTTATCTATTACACACATGACACGCTCCAATTATTTAGGGGCCAATAAAAGAAAGCTGGCAAATGTTTTCGATTTTATTTTGCTGGCATGAATACTATTAATACGGCTTGCATCTATTCATTTATTAAATCTTAAAACAAAACTAGCAGGTATTACTAAAAATGATTGATTGATAGAGACATTCTTAAAGATTTAGAACATAGTTTTCACAATTAAACTAACTAAAAAAATATTTCTTAAAGAAAACTGTCCTTCCGAATATTCTCTTTTCCCACAATTATTTTTACTGGGCCAAGTATTGCAGGGTATAGCTTTTAAAACGAAATAAATACTTAATCCCTGTCTCATTCCGGAAAAAAACTCGGACCTGGTTGTGACTGTAACTGTTTTACATATTAATTCAAAAGTACGGAATGGCGGGTTCAGTATTCCTCTCACACTTGACCATTATTTTCAATATACACTTAGTATTAAAATATCGGTATCACAAAATTACTAGCAATTACCATCTAATAGTCCATTAATATAACAAATCTATGACATTAAAATTTGACAGGTGTCATTATAATTGACAGTTACGGCGCACCGTTTGAGACATCTGTTTTGACGTCCCAGATTCGATTCTCGAGTATAGTTATTTTAAATTTCCGCTATGCAAATTAGTAGTTTTGGAAATTGAGAAATAAATTAGGTAAAAGTAATTGTAGAATTCAATTGAAAAGATTATAAGGTTTTATGTAGGGTAGTATAACAAAACGGTTTTTAACACAATGCCTCTATGTAGAGCAAGGCATACAAAAATATTAACTAAGCGATGGATTTAATTTTTACATTTTCATTTTGACCAAATCCAAAAACATAATATTCAATTAGAAAAATATCAACGAAATTTCAGTCACCAACTAGATATTAGAGTTACAAAATCAGGCAAGAATCTAAACAAATTCTGGCTTACACTACACATGTACACACAAACAAACATACATACAAAAATATATACATAATATCACGCCTGTTATACCTAAAGGTGTAGGCAGGGGTGTATGAAATGCACCCACGTTTCGCTATCTATTATCCAAATATAAGTCCCATGTAATATAGTGAGACTATTATCCTTTGGCGGATAAGATACCAAACTCTGAGTAATTATAGTAAAAAAGCACTCACAAAGAAATTCTGAACACCATCTTCTATTTCAAAGACCATATTTTTCTGTTTCAAAAGACGAATGCTCCAAACTATAACCATCTCTTTCTCCCCCAGATCCTGGCAGCTCTCGCCGTCTCGCTCGGTCCGTTCGCCGCTGGCCTCAGTAAGGGCTACATGTCACCTGCCATCGCTTCCATGCAGGACTCCAGGAGTCATGACGGAGCCTTCACGGTCAGCGATCAGCAGGCCAGTTGGATCGCAAGCTTGAGTTTATTGGGTAGGTTGTACTAATTGTTTTATAGAATACTAGTGAATTCGTCTGCGGGGATTTTCGTTTTCCCTTTTTGCACAGAATTTTTTGTTGCTGTTCCACTCTAAAGCCACTATATAGATATATAGCCTTAGCCTTCCTTGGTAAATGGACTATACAACACAATAACGTATTTCAATTTAATTCGGTAGTTCCTGAGTTTAGTTTAGTCAAACAAACTCTTCAGCTTCATATTATAAGTATAGATTATTTCCCAAATAAACCAATTAAAAGCGACTAATAAGAAGCGATATGGAACTGTATTAGTATGACGAAAGCAACATGGCCAATCATCGATGTATACAAAGTTACGTATTTATTATTCACAAAAATATCGTATCTGGATCTAATTTATATGAAAGTACATGGAAAGCACCAATTTCTTTATTAGGATCTTTACCATAAAATAAATACAGACGAATATAAATCCTTCTTCTTCTTGTGAAGAAGATTTTAAGGTAAAAGAAAACACTATTTATCATGTGTACCAAATTTCGTTCTCCAGACTCATTACTCGTATTTCGTGATACGTGGACATACCAGCTTATGTGGTATGTCCTTAAGAATCAATAAAAACACAATAATGAGTAATAAAACCTATCTATAAGTGCACTTTATCGTAAGTGCTTTTAAATCGTTACACTTTAGAAGTTCAAATATATGTTCGTCATTGTCTCGCAAATGCATTTGTCATTAACCTTTTCGACTATGTCTATGTCGCTTATCTGAACTGGATTTCTCTTGGATAGGCACGTACCTTCTTCATGGTCCCTTACCATCGGGTGAGATGGGAAACAAATGCCGGATTCAATATTTAATTAAAAAATAATATTACATAGAGCAGTGATAGCCGAGTGGTATAAGTTGACACCTCCTACACAAGTGGTCGAACCCGAGGCAACACACCAATAACTTTTCGAAGTTATGTGTGTAGGTATTAGAAATAATTATCACTTGTTTCAACGGTGATGAAGGAGATCGTGATGCAACTGTTCTTTAGAACAGTGCTTGAAGGAATTAATAAGTTATCCTCCCACGCAAGTGGTTGCAAGTTTGAACCCGAAGCAACACACCAATGACTTTTCGAAGTTATGTGTGTATTAGAAACAATTAACATTTGTTCCAACAGTGAAAGAAAACATCGTGATGCAAACTTGTATGACTGAGAGTTCTTTAGAAACAGTGCTTAAAGGTATGCAAACTTCCCTAAACCGCAATTGGTGGACTTAAGACCTAACAACTGCTCCCTCATTCCGCGAAAAGACCCTTGCCCAGCAGTGGAACATTAACACATCAATTATTATTTAAATTAACATATTAAAGTTTTAAATTATGGTCTTATCACGTGCATCATTATCCTAGATTGTTGAGTTATCGTTGCATTAGTTTTTAACGATTATCGTCAGTTTATTGTACAAGTAGTTACAGTACTTACGTAAATAGGATCATTATTTATCCATTCATAAGATTTGAATGGGTTTACGTCATTACTCAGTATGAGTGATAATCTGTATGATTTTTAGCATTAAGTAGCGGTGAGCTGAAAAATAATCCTGGTAGTCGTTTTTAAGAAAAAATAATAATCATGTAGTTATTGTGATGTGCATGATTGTTCTTGCTTTTATAAAGTTGTACATTTAGCTTCCTGGTGTAATAAATTTATTAACCATTAATAAAATGTACCTGTAATAACCGTTAGCAAACTAAGTTTAAATAAACAAATGGACTAGATTTCCATTTTTTTACTTAGAAACTTATTTAATTTTTAAAGTCAACTCTTGCACAAAAACTGCTCTTGTGTCGGACTTTTACAAATATACAAACAACGCACACAGTACAACCAGTCCCGAAACAATTACTAGGGGATCGCATCGGAATCGAGCCCACGAACTCCTGACGCAATGATAGCGGCGTGGTGACCTGAACCACTGCGCTATGGGGGCAGTTAAATAAAAAAGGTCAGCATAGATGATCCATTTCAAAACGGCTTTTACGTCACAAAAATATGACATGTTCCCAAAACATTACCCTCTATTTTTCAAACCGGGTAAAAGCAGACAGATAAAGATCTGCTAATTAGATACTTCGTTTATTACTAATTAACCTTTTGAGAATTTTAACTAGTATAGGAATACTGTCGCCGAATGACGTCATAGTCCTTATCTTACGTGACGAGCTTCCTGTCGAATATAGTTAGATTTTAATGTATTTGAAGATATTTTTAGGTATATGGCAAATGGCTGGCCTCCGATTACATATGACTAACATTGTTAATGGTGAAAAGTGCGTTTATTCGTAGACAGACTTACACCTTTGAGTGTAACAGGCTAAATGTGATAAATAGGTAAATAAAAAATGTTGGCTTTAAGATCGAAATCAAATCACTCTTTCATTGTGGTGAAATACTGACGCTTATGATTGTTAAAGTTACATTCAATTAAATTATCGCCAGTTCGAAAATTAAAGCCTATGAGAAGAGCCACAAGCAAGCAAGTTTTTTGGACACGGCGTAGAGTGGTATAAGTATAGATTTTATTTCATGTTTCGACAATAAGATATCGATATTATTTTGCGTCACTGTAGACCGAGAACATAATAAAGGAAAATGTGTCATAAATAATTTACCTTTCCGAGGAATCGAACCTACCTCGCCCTTTGAAAAGAAGCTTTGCAAAACAATGTTTTCCGTCCTAATGATCACAACTTTAACAACTCTTTACAAACATACAAACAAATATTCTAAGACAATACCATCTATTACTATTAGCACTCGAAAGGCTCGTCAAACAATTATCAGCAAAGGTTCAGTTGTTTTCAAGCTGAGTATGCACAGACGGGCATACGTTTTAGAAGTAATTGCTTAAGTTAGCCAATGAGGAAGTCTATGTTTGTTTGTTTGTAAAACTGAGGAGTTAGAATGTTTGGTTTCTTGTTTTAGTTATGCAATTCATTATTTTGAAGGATGTAGGTAATGTCTATTGCATTAAAAGTAGGTAAATATTTGGTTTTTGTTTTGTGTCTAAAACTACTCAATGGAAGTAAGAACTTGTGTTGTAAAATTGCAATTTTACTTTAGGCCTAGGGTAATATTTTAGGTAAGCATTTAAAATGCACGTTTGTCGCAGTGACCGCGCCGCGAGTGGGGGGTTCAAATCCCACCCGGAACAAATATTTGTGTGATAAACACGAGTATTTGTTCTGTACCTGGTTTTCAAATAAATAAGAAGTGGAGACTAACCAATCTGTATAGAATTTTCTCATATACACAGTTTATTATTACTGTTATTAAGTTACACTATATTTTTTCTCACACAGTTTCCCCACGAACGTATATTGCAATAACAATGCACTCGAGTATTCGGCGATGTCAAAACAAATGAGAAGTGACACCGGGTCATTCACTGGAGCGATGACCTCAACAATGTATTGCACAATCACTGTTTTTGATTTTTATAGGGTCGATAATACGGAAAACGAGGTTTATCCATCTTCCTGATAATATTCTACCTATATGCAAAATATTGTGAGGATAGATGAGTGTCGAAAAAATACTACTTTTAATGAACGAATTTTAATGAAGTATGACACACAGATAGTCTGTAACCTAAAATAACACTTAACATTTTTTACCACAGAAAATCTTTTCACACGAACGGAAGTTAGTTTAGTGAATTTTAACTACAATTCGGTAAGTTCTGATTGATGTGAAAGTCTAGACATTGAATTAATAAGGCTTGTATTTTTTATAAAAATATCAAATTAGTTATTTATTTATCATTGCCTCGAAAACCTTTTAACGGTATAAGAGTAACTGGGGATACATAGTCTTTAGCATTTCAGGTTTAATAGTTTTGGTCACAATAACAGGATCATTGTTTAGAAGTTACAGGTGAAATCGGGTTAATTATTTAATTAAATTCCAGGCGATACCAAAATCCTTTCTGTACATAGAAGCCTACAATATATTAAAATACATAGGCTGCAGTTAATCCCGTGAAAATGATGATCTAATTTTTAAACGCTTGCAGCCAAGAACCGTTAACAAACTATTAATACAGTCAAGAATATCGATGCTAATTAATCGATAACTCGTAATGAGTCACGTAATACTAACCACACGCATTGACTCAGCTGCCCGGCTTCTGTTCTATGTAACTTGATGTTATCCGGCTTTTCTTAGATATTTGCAACTTAGTCATTTATCTTCTATTAATTTATTGAAGTGGTCCCGAATTTTCCGGATTATAATTGTATTATCGAGTTTGTATGCAAGTGATGTCTGTCTGTCTGTCTCTCTGTCTGTCTGTCTGTTTCTCTGTCTGTTTCTCTGTATGTCTCTCTGTATGTCTCTCTCTGTCTGTCTGCCTGCATGTCTATTGGCTACGTTTTCGATTGTTAATTTGGCAATATTAGCCATCCCTGGGTACATCAGTATCGATTAGGGGTCGAACTGGTCACCAAAGCCACCACAATCGGTTGGAGAGAGATCATTGTTATATTTTAACTAGAATAGAAGAAGGCAGAATTAGAAAACTAACTTTGACTGCATGCCATTAATCGTGAGTCTAGTTTAGAAAAATCAACCTAAACCCTTTTAATTGGGACATTTTTAAGAATTTTAAGCTGAAATTAACTGAAGACAATACAAAAACATCAAAACATAGTTCATTCATTTTTATATCGTAAAATATCAATAACACTTACTTAAACAGTCTATAAAGCAGTACATACAAACTACAAACATACAAAATATTACGAGAACATTTCACATGCAATCTCAAACAGCGATTGATCATCATAATCCGATGATATAATATTTCAAGTCAACAACCTCCCATTCACACAGTCGTACAATAAACTCTTGCACATACATACATACAAACATATTAATATGATACATGAGTATAAGGTCTGAAACAGAATTGTGCATATTTCGAATACCTAAGACATTTAATTTTAAAACCCAAACTTGATTCGTTTTAGCAATTTCGTTACTGTAATGTGACAGACAGACACCCGAGTATCTAGAGTTTAACATTTAGAATGCCAATCTAGTTCCCAATGGGTTCGCTTCTTGTTGCATTGAAATAACAAATATTTTGACAATCGGATATAAAAAGCGAGATTTTTTTTTCATTTCTGTCATAGGCTAAGGTGTAAGCAGAAGTATGATATATATTAGGTCGGGAAACAGTTTTTTTTGTATTTTATTACAAGTTCATACATACTGTAATGCGAAAAGACTTTTTCCCCGACCTAATATGTAGATCCACCTACAATTCGCGAATTTGCAAGTTAGTCCCATGTAATAGGGGGCGAGCCTATTGCCATATACCAAACTCTGGAATGATAATTGTAAATAATTAATTTCTAATTGTAATTTTTATGAGAACATAATTCTACAAAAATCTCTTTCACTCAAGTCTCAAATACGCACACAGCCTAACGTATAACAAGACACTCTCAAAACAGTTGAGCGTATAAATCAGAGCTCGCACTAAATCACACCGTGCGAAAACACAGAGCAAACTTCACCTAACAATTACCTTGTCTTCACCTCATATTTAAAATAGTCGGTTAATGTACACTGTACGAAATAGGGAAGGGAATAAAATTGATAGGTAATTTTTTGATATCGATTTGTAAAATGAGCTATTGAATTGGATTTTATGTATTTTTGTATACTTACTTTTAACTGGAATGCTGTATTTAAATGCGCCTTTTAGGTTTAAATTTAAACAGCTTTTTACTATTTATAACAGTAAGTAAAGAATAGCAAAAAAAAGTAAGTCAATAAAAAAATACATGCATAGAGGAAATTTTAGCTGTAATTAAAAACTTATGCAATGGGGAGCGTTTGAGCCCTTGTAAAATTTTAGTAAATCTTGATTATTCCCTGAAGTAAAATGTCATGTAGTTGAACTGTAACTTTTTTCAAGAACTATTAAAAAAAACGCTATCTTTCAGGATGTCTTATATCAATTTTCTATACAGTTCTGCATGTGACTAAACATAAATATAGCGTTGTCATGGTAATAATTTACATCGACCGATAACATCTGCGCTGTGAATATATATATATGTTTGTAAGTGTGGATTTGTGTATGTATGTATGTATGTATATATGTTTGTTTGTTTGTTACAACTTCGCGAAAACAACTAGTTGGCGCATTTTAATGCTTTTTGGTACACTGCTAGCTTAGAACTTGGATTACCGTATATATAGGATACTTCCAGAAATCGTTTCATGCGGACAAAGTCGCGGTAAGAAGCTAGTTTTCAAAGTAGCGGTACAGTGTCTTAAGAAATTATCAATTAATTAATCTTTATATCCTGTACTGACCATGAAAACTATTAATTATAGATCAGTCTGATAAAATAGAGTCTTCGTATATTTTATAGAAAATAACATTATTACCCCGTTATTAAATTAATAATCTTTGACGGCCTCCGTGGAGCGGTGGTTAAGATGGTCGCCACGCAGCGTGACAGCAGCCTACCAGTGTGACGGAAGGTTGTGGGTTCGATTTCCACACGGAAGAAATATTTGTGCGATCCACAAATAGTTGTTTCAGCGGTTTAGATATGAAAACAATCTAGCGTTTTTCAAATTTACAAACGCAGCAAAGCCACCCCAATTACTTAGTTTGCCATACCTGACAATACATGACTCTGTTCAAGTAAAAAGAAACTTCAAATATAAATTTTCAGAAAATTTTAATATTAGGTATTATGGTATCGATAGTAGTTTTTTCAATCGAAAAAACTACTATCGACAACTACACACGTCCCGTCCCTAACTCCCAAATAACGATAACTCGCGTACGGTCGGCAAACAAACTGTAGTTTTTACTAAACCACTGCTCAATGTTTTAACAGTTCGTTCATTAAATGAGGTAATTCTATATAAAAAGCTTAAAAGTTTCGCGAAACGTTTATTTTTAAAGATTTGTAATGAAAGAATACTGTGTTTAGTTTAAACGAAACGTGAGATTTCACGTGTTGTAGACGTATGTTTTGTATGTAGATGAAAACACCATGATTTTCCCTTAACAAAAGTTTGAGAATGTGTATGGGTTGTTCCCCATTTTGCGTATTATATGTTATTTCTCAAAACTTGTGGTAAAAAGTTTCTTGTCGGTTCTTCTAACTGGCTCTATTACTCAAACTGGTAGACAATTTATTAACTGACAAATTAACTATTAAAGTTCCTTAAATATTCATAAAAATATATGTATATTATTGCTCTTTACATGTCAAATACCAATTTAAAACTATCTTAACCAGAAAAAAGTTTGGCGTAGCATTAAACTGTATTTAAAGACGATAACTTTGGAAATAACTCAAAATTATTATTTTTAATCTTAAGCAATATAAAAAGTTTTAAACAAAAAAATCTTCATTGACTGTCCTAAATATTTTCAAGCATGGACTAACGGTACAGTAAATAATAGGGTTGGATCAGTACAATCTATCACGTCCATTATTATACGGTGTTTATAATAACAATAATTGTAGTTGTTTTGATGGTAAATAATTGTGAAGATTGATAGGAGATCCGATGGTATGGATACATAGTTAAGTGGTTAATGTGGTCACCTCGTCTCAGTTACCGTCGTGCTGTTGTAATGGGTTCCAATCTTAACTAGGGAAATTATTGATAAACGTACATATGCATGCATCATCATCAGTTAAGCCTTTCTTCCAACTATGTTGGAGTTGGCTTCCAGTGTCACGGGTTACAGCTGAATACCAGTATTCTACATGTTATATTATTAGGAAAACATATCTTATTAACATTATAAACGCGAACGTTAATAATAACAATTGATG
This sequence comes from Anticarsia gemmatalis, assembly GCF_050436995.1. Taxonomy (NCBI): domain Eukaryota; kingdom Metazoa; phylum Arthropoda; class Insecta; order Lepidoptera; family Erebidae; genus Anticarsia; species Anticarsia gemmatalis. The sequence goes on along the minus strand of NC_134767.1, from coordinate 8,343,650 downwards.
ATTATTTGTTACTCCTTCACTACAAAACTACTAAACAGATTTCAATTATATTTTGCTCACTAAAGTTTATAGTCTGGATTATCACATAGGATCTTTACCCCGATACATCTCACCGCGGGGAAAAGCTATACATATAGAAAATTTCTTAATGTTTAAGAAGTTTTCATTCCAAAAATCCTACACCCGCACTTGGCCAGCGTGGCCAGCCAGCTTAACCACATCCTCATTCTGGCAAAAACCCTTGTCCAGCACTGGAATATTAATGGGTTATATTTATTATTAATATATTCCTTCTTTCTATGGATTCATTTCCACCCTACAAAGTACTAATCTCAGCATATCTGCCAATGCAAAATAACTCAATAATTAAAACATGACAGGTTTATTAGCAGCGACAAGGGACCAGGTTTTCAATTAACAACAACTGAATAAACGTTGTTGACATAAATATTACTTGAGATAATTAAACACATTCATTTCTTATTCATTGTTTCAAATCAATTTGATTATTTGAATATTTATTAAGGGTTTATTATAGTTATTGAGATTGAGGTAAATGATTGTGTTGATTTCGATATGATATTGAAACTATTTTACATTTTGTCAGGTGTAATTTCAGTCAGATTTGTTTATCTTTAGTTGTTTTAACTACATAATTTATGAAATACATCAAACTTAGTCCACGAATGGATGAAAGTATTGTAATATCAAAGAAAATAATTATCCTCAAACTCTAAATCTGATCTGTTTTTTTAGATGTTATATTTGCTGAAGAATAATTAACACTTTTTGATACCTTAGATTTAATTATCTAACTAAGAAATTAAATACAACCTCAATAAGCATTAGCCCAAAGTTTGGGCCCCAAACATTAAACACATACATATTATTAAACCCAATAAATGTGATTTCCTTAATTAACAAAGTGCACAAAGTAAACCGGGTAATCTTTTAAGAACCATAGGTATAACCTAACTATTTCTACCTCTACATTTCGTTATAACATTTTCAAAAACACAATTTCGCAAGCTTAAATGCAAATGCAACAGCGTACGTCAAAGAGTCGATATCTATGACGTTTTGGGCCCAAGGCTCGGGCCCTTTAGCGCCTTGTTCGCCATAAAAGGACTGGTCTAATAACCGTTGAGCAACTTGTGTTACACGGTACTGTGTCTTGTAAATAATTGTTTGTTTTGATTTGAAATTACTACTATTAATCTAGGAGTCAGTCGCGATTGTTGGATAAACTATGTATTTATAACAGTCGTACGAAGTATATCAAGAATGTATCCAGATATTTATGAAGTACATCCACGTTTAAAAATGTACAATATGTAAAAATGAATCCCTATTTGCTGACCCGGCAAACGTTGTTTTGCCATAAAAATTAAATAAAAAAACATTGTCCAGCGGACAAAATTGTGAATCTAAACCATTCTCAGATCCCCTTGAACACACACAAAAAATTTCATCAAAATCGGTCCAGTCGTTTAAGAGAAGTTCAGTGACATACACACTTACAGAAGAATGATATATATATAAAGATTAAAGAACGGGGATGATGCTACGGAGGAAAAAATCATTTTTGAATTATTTATTTATTAAAAATCGGCAGTTAGGCAATACGAAGTTACGGGGTCAGCTAGTGTACAATATTAATCTCATATTATATGGGGCGAGCCTCTTGCTATTTACCGGGCGTTTTTCCGAACTTCAGGTGAAATCAATAATTATTAAAAATTATACAAATACTTCAATGGCTCTTGTTTACCCGGAATCGAACCCGAGGTTCTAAAGACTACAGTGAGGTACATTTAGCGGTAGTTTATCTATTCAACAGCGTTTAAGCACATATAAAAATGACCGTTCCAATAGATCAACTTCCGCTAAATGCGCTTCAGAAACCGGGCAATTGGCAATCGACACAACATTTGCTAAACACGTCCTTAAAATGCAGTTTTTCTATCATCATCTTTACCAATCATGGCTACCGTTTACCATCATTAAAGACACCATAAAACCATCATTATATGTTTAGCAATACATCCTGCGAGCTAGATCGATAATGATTAAACTAATAGCTACTTCGTGAGGGAAATAGTGTTAGTAATTTATATAATGATGCTTATATATTACAATATTATGTTTTGTGAGTAATCTTAAGTGGTTGGGTGGTCTAAAGTTATTGGCTGATTATGAATTCGATTTCCGTGTCATGCAAAATATATTGATAACTAGCTAGTTACGGATTATGGCTTACATGCATGCATAACATTACGCCGGTTATGCCCTAAAGTGTAGGCAGAGGTAAAAGATGTACATCCACGTTTCGTCATCACTACTTTGTATAGAGTAAAGTCTCTTTGAGTGTCTGTCCCTGTGTCTGTCTGTATGTATGCTTAGATCTTTAAAACTACGGATGAGGTTTTTTTCTAAAAGATAAGGTGATTAAAAAGAAAGGCTAATGTATTAAAGTTGTAAACGATGTTTTTTTGTAAAATAACTGTAATAACCTGGGTCGGGCGGCTAGTTTATTATGTTACTCACATATCGCGCCTGCTATACCCAGTGGACTGATAGGCAGAGACGTTTAAAACACCAAAAAAACGTTTTACCAATGGTAGTCCCATGTAAAACAAGGCAAGCTATATACTAAAGTCCGAACTACTATTCAGAAGTATTCTAATATAATTAGAATAGACCAATAGCAGTTAATTAAACCGGGAATTGAACCTGAATCCTCGTGATCAACAGTCGTATACTATAGACGAAGGAAACACGTTCTATAATTATCTATCATTACAGTCTCTTATCAGAACAAACTCCAATATTAGGTTATCAATGATCAGTGCAAATAGTATTAATCCTTATAGATATCAATCTTGAGTACATCCTGTATGACAAGTAAATATAGAGACACGAAGTTAATATTCTTTAAAGGAAACTTAGCTTCCTACTTTAAATGCTACTAATATTCTCTTTGTTTTATCCTTATTCCATTTTCCCTTTTTCTTTTGGCCTTAAAAACATTCTGCTATGGAATTTGGCTAACGTTTTTACAACTCATCTTGGGAATCTTACGTTTAACTGGAAAATGGAGGGGAAATTTGGGCAATAGTGCGGTTATAGGAATCTAGGATATAGGTGGCAGATATTCCGTGTCCCACTGCTGAGCAAAGGCCTCTCCCGTGGACGTCCAGTTAAGTCTGTCCAAGTCGGTTAAACTCGAAGGGTATGAAATACACCCACGTTCACCATTACCAATGTTAGTTCCATGTCATAGGTGGCAAGCCTATTGCCATATACCGGGCACGTTATCAAACTCTAGGCTACTATTGAGAAATAATCTACTTCAAAGTCCAATTCGGGAATCGAATCGAAGGCTTCATGATTAGTAGTCGGATATGCTACCGACTGCGCTACAGAGGCAGTCAAACTATTTATAATAAATAAACTACTATTATAATTTATGACTATAATTTTATCACGCGGCAGCACTCGCTGATTCTGTTGATTTATAGTTAAACAACCGATAGCTTGTCTTGATTTGTTTGCTGTACATTATTTATTGAAGGTCCGGCTTCGATTCCGTGATGTAGTATTTTAGGTGTAGTAAATGCTTAGTCATTTTAGTGCTAAGGTTAACCTACCTGCTGGATAAAATTACAGCAAGTATATGATAACAATTGCAAATAACCAATTAAAGAAAATCTTTCCTATAAGACACATGACACTAAATAATTATTTATTTTGGGAATCGAACCCACGACCTCCCGACCAACTGGTAGTGGTGTGGTGGCCACCTTATCCACTGAGCTACGACGGGCGACTAAATGGATATACTTCTTGAAACTTTTATAACTAACATAAAGATATAGGAAGCATTTTTACAGGGAAATCTTTTCTGTCGGTCGAAGTCACGGGAAATAGTTAGCAATTTATATGATTTTAGTTCTTGTTACCGCATTTGCTAACTGAAATATTGTTACATCAAAATATTTACAAATATAAACTAAAATTATGCAAGATGTTATTATTTTGCGAGACTTTGACGTAGTACAGACGTAACGGGTATAAACAACGATTATAGTGGTTTGGGTTCGACTCTCAGGTAGTCGTATTCTCTAATAGTTGACACTGTTGGTTTTTACTGGTTTATACACTTTTTCCTACATTGTTTCAACTATTAGTTCAGTTTTTGCATGAATATAGAACAATCACAAAAATTCGAAAAATATTTTCAATACGTTCAGTCTTTTAGTTGTTAAAAATAGGTATATAAATAGACAGACTTTCATATTTGTAAAAATATCAGTTCCTAGTGGTCTGCATCTTCATCTATGGAGAAATGTGCCTATTCTCTTTAAAACAATCTATAACAATGTCAAATTTCATCAAAATCAGCTCAGCCGTTTTGACGCTACTGAAGGAAAAACATGTTTGCATGTTAAAAGTTTACATGCTTTTACAACCACGTTATTTCCCTATAAACTACAGTATCTATGTTTCTATACGTTAACAACTTTCTTAAGTGAAACTTTACTATCACGCCGCTTACTCTAAGTAACGTGGGCAGAGTTTGTGATTATAGTTCACTATTCAATTTATTTTAAAATATTGGCTATTGTTGGTTTAATGTTGTCAATGTTGTCATTTTAGACTTAAGTGTATCATAAAGATTATTTTGTATGTAGAAGGATAGGAAAGTTAAGGGATTTTAGTCAGGTCTGGTTTAGGATGGGTAAGCAAGGTTTTGAATGTATTTATGTATTGAGATATTTGGTGTATTGATGTCTATTGGATAATCAAGTTAAAGGATTGTAGTAAGTCTGTTTTTGAAAGGTTAACAATAAAATTTGTAGTAACACTCTTAAGCTTCGAGAACTTTGAGTGAAGATTTACCTATTGGTTAAACTATCTGAGGCTTATCCATTAGAATGCACAGAAACAGTATAACAAAGTATAGGATGAACATAAAAATATGAAAAGAAAACACCAAGTCTTAAAATATGTTGAACATTTTAAAACATCATCGTAATAAGTTGAATTAAGCTTTTAAAATACCTTTTTTGGGCATAACTACAAAGTTAATGCTTTTCATACAAACAATAAATTTAAAATATGATCCCGCTTTCAATTTATTATAAAGAGTGCCTCGAAATTACTACAAATTGTTGTTTATTATCGATAATTGAATTAAATTCATCACCCTGAAGCGGTTTGTGTAAAGCTTGATGCATACCAAAATGGCTGCCATACTTCTGGTATTAAAATATTTATGATAGAGATTTTTTACGTGCGTTAATCGATTTCCTTTCAAGTACACGTCCTATAAAATATTATTATTTTTTGAAAAAAGAAAATGTGAGATTGTATGTTTGTTCCCGTTTTATGCAAAAATGACTAGACCAACTTTGTTTTCTTGACAAAAAACTAAAGACAATGTAAAATTGTAATTAGAAACACAAAGCATGTTATTTCAAGCCGAGGCAATAATTTAGTTTTGGCTAGAAGTCGAACAAACATTTTTTTATCAGAAAGAAACCCTCTCAAAGGGACTTGCGCGTTAGTTTAAAACTTCTTTATTACTCATTTTTGTCCCACTCCTGGGCAAGGGTCTTCTCCCGAACGAGAGAGGTAAGCCCTTGAGTCCACCACACTAGCCAAGTGCGGGCTGGGGACTTTTTAACAGTACTTTAAATAAATGTTAAGCCGACAAACAAATAACAAATAAATTGGCATTTCAAACATCTACACTAATATTATAAAGCTGAAGAGTTTGTTTGTTTGTTTGAAAGCGCTACTCTCAGAAACTACTGGTCCGATTTGATTGAAAATTGAAATTCTTTCAGTGTTAGATAGCCCATTTATCAAGGAAGGCTATAGGCTATATATCATCACATCATCACCAGTAAAAATTTTTACCAAAACGGGGGAAGAATTTCACCCATTTTCTCTAATGTGACCCAAGCGAAGTTGCGCGGGTCAGCTAGTTTTATTACAAACTGCATTTTCGACTGTGTGTCCATACCCTAAAGCCGTCCAATTACGATAAAAGTAGTTTTACCTCAGTGGGTGGCGTGAAGTAGTACTGTAACGTCACTCAGACTGAGTCTCCATGTCTAGAACGTAAACTAGTCTACTTTCTCACCGGTTGTTCGTTGAAGCTATTTCCTATTCATTTTATATCAATCTGGTGTTTATTTGTATGTATGTTGAGTTGGCAGTTGGTAATGAATGGTGGATAAGTGGTTTGGTATGGAAGTCGTGGGTTCGATTTTCGCCCAGGACGAAAGCGTTATATGATTTAGACAACATTTTTTGTGTATTTATTACGTTTTTCTAAAGAGATTTATTTAATAGCATAACAAAAAGACGATATTTGGCTGATTTTATGAACAACTACTGCCAAGTAGTTTAAAACTGTCAGAGTAATGTAAAAAAACTGAATTAAGTAATACTTATATTTTGCCCCAAAAATAACATTGTACTAAAAATATAATTCAATAAAACAGGACAGACATTCCTGAAAAATTTAACAAACATTTAATATACACTCAAAAACAAACAAATCCCAAAAAAAGACATAATCCAGAATTTTTCGCAAAATACCCATAAATCTTTATGAACAACATCGTTCTGCGTAAATCAATAAGGACAGTCAGTGGCAAAAATATGTGTACAAAGTCATACATATTTTCAATCATACTTTTTTGTATGAAAATATCAGTTTCATTATTACTTTTGAGTATACACTAGTAATTTCAGTATTTCCATTGATAAAATTACCTTTGAATATATTTCGATGCATACACATTTTTGACAAAAGACAAAAGTTGCTGAACATACTTAATCTTCTGAAACGCTATTTGCATGCACATTTTTTTACGGAAAAACAAGTCAGATTCCTGATTTTGTTTAGGTTAAAGATAATAGAAAGGTTTTGAAATAGTGTCTATGTATACATATTTTTGATTCTTTTTAACCCGCGACGCAAAAAGAGTGGTGTTATAGGTTTGATATGTCTGTCTGTCCGTGGCATCATAACTCCCTAACGGATGCAGCGATTTAATTTTTTATTGCTAAAGTATTTATTTATTAATATTCACATTTAGTAATAAAATAAAATAAAACTTTTTTGTTCCTGACTGTACATAGTTTAAAGTTGTTAATTGCACATGACAATGTTTAGACAGTATTAAAAATTTCGTACTAGAGAGGTTTTGAAAATGTGACATTACAAAAATTTTTTTGGTTAGTAAAAAAGTTTTGAAAATGTGAAATTGTATACATATTTTTGGTTCCAACTGTACAAGGAGACTAAATCTAAATGTGTAAGAGTTCCTAAGACAATGAGTAAATAAAATCAAGTGATATATCGTTCATCTGTCCGAGAGGCATGCGACTCGTCGTTTTGTTCCTCAAATGGCAGATTTCGCGCTATTTATAGCTAATATATTGGATTTTGATGGCGTTAAGTGCGAAAGTTTGTCTGGGTGTTCGTTTGGTATGTCTGTACGCATTAACTTCGCATGTAGTTAAGTTAAATTTCAGTAAGTAAGGAAGTAATTATTTTCTCTTAGGAAAAGAGTATTCACGAGCTAAAGCTTGTGATTTAAAAAGAGACAAATTTAAAAATCTTATTTTTGATTTCATATAGGTACCTTTTTTAATATAGTAGAAGAATGATTTTTGTGTTAAGGGAATCTGATGTGCTATTTTCTGCACTCGATACCAAAGAACAACTTGTATTTGACACTAATAATTATAAATATAAACATTCTAGTGTAATACGTCAGGGACGCCGAGCTGATACTTCTTACAAAATTTTGCAATACTTAATCGGTTAACGATAGTCGATTGTAAATTTAAAGAGGTTAGAAAAATAAAAAAGTCTGTAAAAAATCGAATAAAAAAACGAAAGTAAAACCTCAAAAGCTCAAACTAGAGTACATCTCCTTAACTAAACGATGGATTACAAAACATCATGTTCTCCAGTCAGATTGTAAGTCAGAGATATTGCAGCCGACATCATTAGTTAACGTTGCGTCGTGTACACACTGTCGGAGGCGATGCAACTGGCGCAGTTGCTTTGCGTATAAGATTATGACAGGAGCTTAGAGCGGTGAATTAATCAAAAATTGGTGGTGATTCATTGTAAGGTGAGGTTGTTGATGGGCTTATTTAAGATTGTATTTTCGTGGGTTTGTGGTTGTAAAGTTCTTCAAATGTTTAAGTTATTTTGAGTGAAATGCGTGATATACTGCTGCAATGAAATTTGGTTGAAACGTTAGGAAGCAAAATTATACCGGAGTTCTTACATTTTCTTTGCCCCGAAGACTCGCACTTTGCAGACCAGTCATAGGTGAAATATTCAGATGAAATAAATGATTTTCGTAGTACAATTTTTCTTTTCATGTTTTTGTCTCTATTAGAGTAAAAACAAAAAGTAATAGTAAGTAATCATTAATAATACATCTTTTTATTCATGCGATTGCAGGAGGTTTTTGTAAAGTAATTTCATCAATTTTTTCAATTTTTTTGTTAAGTTTCTAAGGATATCATTAAAACTTTTTAGACGTATTCTGCAAGCTCCTTAACAAATCCGAGTGTTCAACATTTTTCATTGTAATGTTGACTGGTATTACAAATGGGATGATTTTCAGTTTATTTGCTTTACACAATATCTGTTTAATATCTTCTCTTTCAGCGAATCGTGGTTTTGCCTTTGTTTTAAGAGAAGCCGGTTCTTTTTGTGTCTGAGGAACAATGTTTTTTGTAATTCTTTTGTTTTATTAGAATCGTCTTTAAATAAGAATTTAAAGATGGTGATTGCCTATAGACAGAAAGAGAAAAGGATTCTTACTTATATGCCTCAATATTTGTGTTATTTAAAAAAATACTATATTGAGTTTGATTTAGCAATTAAACTAGACTCATGCTAAATTTACTGTGTCAGGTTTTTGGAAAAGAAAATCACGCCCTCTAAAAATCAATACGATAAATTGAATAATAGCAATTTCGATCTTAACAAAGATTTTGTGGTTTTTGCTAAAAAGCCAGTTTAAGAGCACCATTGCATTGGTGAGACTACGAAAAACAACATCTTTCAATATTTTTTTTACTTCTATACCTACTGCCTAAAATAAATCTGTAGTCTTCTTTCAAATTAAAACTGGTTAACAAACAACATACCTACTTAAAACACATATTTTATTACCTTTAAACAGACTAACAACACACCAACAAACTCATACTAGAAAAAAATATACTTCACATTTTTAAACAGACTTACACAACAAAAATTTCATACTGTAACAAATTTCAACACAACGTAGTAACAACAGTTCTATAGCGTCTAATCTGTTGAATCTCAGCTCCAATCGCAATGTTCAGACTAAAATAAACGTACAGACAGACGGGTTTATATTTACATAGTGCTATCGCTCAAACTGATGCCGATTGATATATTAAGAGGAAGATTGTTTGGAAAATATTTTGTAACTGCACATTTTGTAACTTTAAACACGCAGCTTGGGTTGCATTTCTTTTGAAAATATAACTATGTCTTTCCTTGTGTTGTACTTCTCAAAATGTTATCCATATTGATTTAAATGCTTCTGTTGCGCGGTTAGTAGTGTATTGTACACGAGGTTTTGGGTTCGACTCCTGAGTCGGGTAATTTTTTTATTACTTTCTTTTCTATTGATCTCAGATTTTTGTTTATATTAGATTATCTCTCATTTGTAGTCCGGAATTTGGTAACGTGTTCGGTAAATGACAATAGACTCGCCCTTTATATGCGATTAACAAAGAAATGGCTAAACGTGGGTGTGTTACATCTCTGACCACACCTTTGGGAATAACTACATATCATGTATATAATGTATGAATATAGAACTTTTCCCGACCGAGGAATCGAACTTGAGACTTCGTAATCAACAGTACACTACCGACCTAGTCAGAGACGCATGTTATACAAAAAATATCACAAAACAATGAATTGAAAAAACAACATTTTCTTTTACGAAGCTCTCAGCCATTGCAGAATATTTACTTTAAAACAATCAAACCATAAATAAATATGGTAATGTGCTCATTACAGATTGAATACAAAATATATTACAACGCTCAAACAAATTGATGACGTCAGTGTGTGTTTATGAAAACTTCTAGTTCGTTACAACATGTATGTATTTCAAATTGCACAACGGGAACGTTGTATGAGAAGATTAATTGTATTCATATAACGAAAGTCTCTATATGTTTGTCTGTCTGTCTGTTACGTTTTCACGGCTGAAGCACTGAGCTACAGTCGATGAAAAATGAATATTTGTTGAAATCTTGTCACAATTCTATCTGTTTCAAAATGATGGTCGAAATATATGGTACAAGAATGTAATGCATGCTCATCCGATGCTGTATACTACGTGTCAAAATGAAATAGAGTAAGGTCTTAAACCTTCAATATTTTACGAAATACGTACGTACTCTGTAATCTACAGATTTTTTCGTTATCGTGCGTGGACAAGTCATTGTTTAAGTCCCGACATAAACATAATAATTAGTAAAATATCTCCTGCAACTATCCACGGACAAAAACTAAGCGTATATAAGATTTTGCGTAACAGTGTAACATCATCTTATAAATTGTATGATTTCCACTTCAAAGAAAACTATATTTTATAGCTAGTAATATAAATATTATTGTTTAACTGGGAACTTCATAGAATTATATTTGCTAAGGGATAAAGTGATGCGTTGATTGATAGTATTAAAGAAATAAAACAGAAGGGATTTCAAAGTATTTGCAATTTTGTTATTACAAACCCATATTTATAGTAATATACTAAAGCTAAAGAACTTTTCTGTTTGTTTATTTGATTGATGTCCAAAATACAATCGTTTCAAGTCTGGTTAAACTTGTTTCCGTAAATCATTTGATGATTGACTTAGGTCAAAATGACGTTTTTAGTAGTCAAAATGACAGGTAATTGATTTAAGGCCGGTTAAGAAGGTAGAGCCTTAGAAGAGAGCTGTAGAATACTTTTTTAAAATGCATTTGTAAGTTCTGTTGTTGGTAAAAATGCCCGCGATACGAGATAAATGTTCATTTTAATACAGATTATAATTCCTATTAAAACAAACATAATTAACATCAATTACCTTTCAAACGCCTGCACAAAGGCATAGCGAAGATAATTTCCCAGAAATGCCATTCCGAATCGACTAACGCGTTCACACATTTCTTCCGTGTTCTCAAAGAAACTTGCCGCTAAGAGATTTATACTGCACTCCTAAATAGACACGAATACACTAATAAATTAACCCGGCTCTGCCTACGCGTGTCGTTAGAAGTAATTTATAACTTATCGATTAGTGGATCAAGGGATTTAAAAGGGTGAGAAAGTTGCGGATAAATAAATCGAGTTTATTTTTAGTGTTATGTTTGCGTGAACTAAATAAGTTGTTGAAGTGAATAGCCAAATCGTTGATTGTGAAATCGTATATTTTATGCTTGAAAAAGAATGGAATTATTGCTTCATCTTGGAAAATATACAATAGTGGTCCATATTTACTAAAATATGACTAGGTCCATTTCGAAACAATATCTCGCACTACTAGACTAGTTCTTATTTTGGGAGTTGTAAATTGACATGACTGCAGTCAGATTACAACTGCAAGATCAGCAAAGTGGCAAGAAAATTAGCTTAAAAATGTAATAGACATGAATACAGACTTTTCAATTTAGTATGAATGAACATACCTTCCACGTTTAAGTTGTCATTATAATTTTTAATGAACTCTTTGGCCAGCGCAGTTTGGACAAATGGCAATTTTCATTCTAGTTGAAGAGAGTTTAGATTTTGTATAGTATTAATTATTTAAGAAGTATTCCTCACAAGTGTGTGAATGAAGCAAGGGAGGTTTCTAAGGATCGTACTAATTGGCGTTCTCTGGTTACTTACTACCTAGGGGGTACTGGGAAAAAAGCATACGGTACAGTAAGGTAAGGTAGGAAAGCAAAATACACCGTCTTCAAACAAAATTACTCCCCTATTATTTTAGCCTTGACCGATCTATCAATGTTTGTAAAGAATTCTCCTCACACATTGATATTTCATTTTGTTCTGTGTTAAGAATATTTCTCCCTTTTCCTGAAACAATCTGTTTGACTAAACTTCGGTATTCAACCTTGTACGAGTTGTCAAAGGGTTCTTGTATTGTTACGTATATTAAGTTTTTTTTGTCTCTATGTTGTGTAATACGTTACAGGGACTTGCAATGTTCTTTGGGAATACTTAAGCTTTTTGCTCACGAAAATATTTTGTTTAAGTCATTATAATAAAATGGGTTAATTTACATGTAGATGGCAGCCTGAAACATGAAAAATCATTTGTTAATACATATTTTCTTTCTGCAAGTTTACTTCTACAAATGACACAGTTTTCATCACCATTTAATCCTCTCTCTCTTGTCTCCAGGTGCATTCATCGGCGGCATCCTGGGCGGCATGGCGATGCGTCTCGGCCGCCGCACCGTGCTGATCGCGACAGCCCTGCCGTACACCCTCGCGTGGCTGGCGACAGCCCTGTCGACTGGCGTGCATATGATATCGGCCGCTTCGTTCTGCGGGGGCATGCTTATTTGCTGTATCAATATGACTACACAAGTAAGTTACTTTTGGTACAGTAGTTAGCAAACTTCTTCGGTGGCCCAAATTTTTCTTTTTTTTTTCGTATGATAAGTGGTCAATCTCCACGAATGTCTTTATCGTGGCTTTACGACTATAATCTTAATTGGTAACAACCGGGACCAACTTTTACGTGCCCTCCGTTACACAGAGACGCCCTGTTCAAATACCAATATGCGGTCACCCATCTGTGGAATAACCGCACCAAGGTTTAACCCACAGATCGTTTACCGACCGGTGAGCACAGATGACTATGAGCGCCTGATAAAAAAATAATTGTGTTGTATTAAGAACGAATGTTCCTCAAATTGTATCGATTTATCTTTTAATACAAACACTTCACTTATTTCATCAGTAACACCAAAGTAAATCAACTCCAATCAATTTACGACCACCATCTTAGAGCATTGCTTGCGTATTGTCATTCAGTACCTTACAAGGCTTCACCATTACTTGGAAGAAAGCCTATTCAATTTAAATGCTCCAAACTAACTGTATTGCGATAAAATTATAGAAATTTGTTTGTTTGTATGTCTGTACTGTGGATGTGGTCTGGGTGGTAGTGAATACGACTGCTGATCACAAAATCTTGGGTTCGATTCTCAGGTCGGTCTACTATTTCCTCTTTTTATTTATAGAGACTTGCTCTTGTGTCGCGGGGACTTTTATAAACATACAACTAACAGACACAAAGCACAGCCAGACCAGAAACAATTATTTGTGGATCGCTCAAATAGGTTATTGCTCCGTGTGGGTATTGAACCCACGACCTCCCGATGCAATGGTTTCGGCTTGGCGACGTAAACCACTGCGCCACGTTATTAAACTCTGATTATAATAAGAAACTAGCTCTCTCCTATTGAAAACAATCTTATATAAACAAGAAGAAATAAAAAAAGCACTTTACTTAACCTGGGTATCAAACCCGAGGCCTTGATATCAGTAGTCGAATACACTACTTAACTTCCACCACAGAGGCAGTAGAAAAATTTACAGAAATAAACTGAAAATTATCGAAAAGCAGACATAACCAGATACTAAAACTAGTTTTATATACACAGGGTCTAATATTTTATCGGTCCCTTAATTGGTCACATAAAGGGCCCTCGAAGGCTCTCTCAAATGATGTGTAACTTTTCAAATGCATCGTAAGGAATCACTGAATAAGGAATATGTACATTATTGGTGTACGGAACATCTTATATGTTTATGGCTTTAAATGTACCGAATCGATTTGAATTCCTATTGAATTTTATACAATTCTAATGCGCTAACGGTTTTATAAATAACGGGTTAAAACAGTTGGCAATAGTTATAGGGTAGTTGACTAGGATAAAAGTTATTAAACTTGCACTCGTAAAAGATTCACTCAAAATTCTTAAGTTATTGAAATTAAAATTACTACAGACTGACCGACAAACTTTATTCACCACTCATTTGATCCCAACAAAAATATGATGTTAGTAACATCACTACACCATATATTTCTATGTCAAAATGTGTTTTTGACATTTCATAAAAAGTAGCTGATTTGACTGATAGTCTAATCTGCCCTAATAATCTGTCAATAAATATTGATCTAAATTTTTACTCTAGCTTACTTGATTAATTTGGCTTTAGTATATTTTTTCTATTTAGTCATATGTAGTTCCAAAAACAATAAAAAATTCTGATGTATTCATTATAATATATGTATCTTGTCTGCTATACTTACTAATAAAAGTCTTTTTTAACAGTCTCATGTAACTTGAACCTTTTACACATTACAAACTCCGGGGCGCAAATATTTTAACAAAAATATCGAGAAACTGTAACAGTATTGCCTTTTCGAGGAATCAAACTCGAGACTCCGTGACATTCGTGTCCACTACTATTGCAGAGATATGAATGAATAGCTAGTTAACACAAAAGCTCTGTTCGCAAATACTTGTAGAACAAACAGTCGTTGCGAAGAAGTTTTGAGAAAACATCATTACCTTCTTACATGAGTGAAAAAGATTCATAGAGTAGCTTGTAGTTGTGATTTTTCGCAAAACTCGTTCAATGAGAGGTGAAAATAATTGTTACGTTTCATATCACTAAAAGAATAAATCAGATTTGTGTATACAATATAGCTGCGTTTATAAGGGAAGCTATAGGCTAGCTTTAAATACGACTTTGGGCTAACATCACGCTAAAATCAACGAGAGCGGAATGACAGCCGTATATGCGAATAAAACTATTCTATTGTCTTTAAAACCAATTAGATTAAAACATTTTGTAACAGTCGTCTTCGTGAACTGTTTCTGTTCAATCTAGATTATTTTGAGACCAACGTTTTATTCCAAAACACAATGTTCTTCATACCAAAACACTTAAACAAAACAAATAATACAGTAACGCAATTCTGTGCAGTCGGTACTGTCGAGTATAGAAATTTTGACATTTAGAATGTTCTACCAAAATATTTCTTACGACGCCCGTCAGAGGCGCTGATCAGATTTTCATACAAAATTTCTGGATGACAGGTTGGTTGTCGATAGTCGATAGTAGTAGAGAATCGAGCTACAGTTCTCAGAAATCAAAGAAAATGTCATACAAATAAAAAACCATTTCAATCGCTATTATGTTAATTCGATTATAGACAATACAAAAACGGAATTTTCTATACACAATTCAAGAACAATACTTGTATCGTTTTCTCATATAATAAATGTCTTATTCTAATCATATGCATGGTAAAACAATCATCTTATAGAGCAATAAGTTGAAGAGTTTATTACCTACTTGCACCTTCTATGCATATTGTGATCTTTATTGTAAAGGTGCGTACACAAAACTGCGTTCGCTTCGTATAATTATGAGATTCTGTAGGTAAAATATTTAGTTTCTATTGTTTATCTCTTAAATATCAATAATTTTTTAAAAAAAATATTTAAATATAAATATGTATTTGATACGCAAGAACATGTTAATTGATTTGCGTCGAGATATATTATAACTAGCTGACCCGCGCAACTTCGCTTGCGTCACAAAAAGAATCATAATTTCCCCCGTTTTTGTAACATTTTTAACTGGTACTCTGCTCCTATTGGTCGTAGCGTGATGATATATAGCCTATAGCCTTCCTCGATAAATGAGCTATCTAACACTGAAAGAATTTTTCAAATCGGACCAGTAGTTCCTGAGATTAGCGCGTTCAAACAAACAAACAAACAAACTCTTCAGCTTTATAATATTAGTATAGATTATTATTTTTAGTCTATATCGTCCCACTTATAGGTAAAGGCTTCCCTGATTGCTTTACACTGAAGCCTGTTTTGAGTATGATCAATTCAAATACCGTTCAGCTCATATGTGCGCCATTTGCCATGGTAATGACTTAACATTGAATCCTTTTAAGAATGTAATAGTAATCATTTCAAAAATCATGTTATCTATGGGTAATTTATCTGAAATATTAGATTGCTTTATGACAATGTGTACCTGGAAGACGTCTCGATGCATGAAATCGTTTTCTTACGATGACTTTCGCATTTTCGACATTGCGCATTCGCATCCGATTCGCCGTTGTGTTCGAACCTTTACTATTTCTGAGAAAAAACTCATAAAAGCAGCCTTCATGTTTTGTTCAAACAGTGACTTGTTAAGTGTTATTTATGTAAAATAATCTATTGTTAACAATTTTATGATGCTCGCATGTATGTGAAGTGAAAGATTTGAAAACTAAAAGCGTGTGAGTAATTTTGAGAAGAAATTTTATGGCCTCCGTGGCGCAGTGGTTAAGGTTGCCACGCCGCTTGCGTCGAGAGGTCGCAGGTTCGATTCCCATACGGAACAAATATTTGTGCGATCCGGAAATAGTTCTTTTGGGTCAGGTTGTACTTAGTGTCCGATTGTTAGAGTCCCCGCGACACAAGAGCAATTCTTAGTGCGGGAGTTGTAATTTTCTTTCCATTTTAGTAGTACGATTTTCTGCAATTATTTTTTCTTTGTGTCTGCCATCTGGTTTCTAAGGTATATTTAGAGGTAGTTTATCTATTTAATAGTGTTTCAGCTCACATGACAGTTTCAATAGATAAACTGCCGCTCAACGAAAGAAACTGGGCATAAGTCCTCTATAATAAAGACTTTACTATTTTGACATTTAGCAAGTAAAACAACATATCAGACTCGGAAATCGAACCCCATAAGCAATAAATACACACGTGTACTTCCTCAAAGCCATCAGTTTCCTATTTCAATGCAGCGACACGTTCTCTTGTATACAAGTAAAAGTTTAGCAATAAACAGTGTCTTGAAAGTGGCCACTTTCTGTGAGTTTCTTAGTAATAAAACTATGTGGTTTGTGATTGTCATCTTTGACAATAATTTCTAGTATTTAATATTACTATTACGCATTCGTAGTTTCACTCCTCGTATTTTAGACATTTGAGGGGGCTGGTAATTGTCAATTGTAAAAAAGAAGTCTCTTTTAATCTATAGTATAGTTAGTGTTTAGTTTTTAAATAGTGATCAACCTAGCGTCTAAGTCGTTCAAGCCGCCCGAAAAGCCTTTGACATGGCTTAACGACTGTTATCTTAATTGATAACAACCGGGACCATTATGACAAATACTACTATGTGTTCACCCATCTATAGAGTGATCGCATATCGTTTGCCGAACGGTGAGCGATTTTTAAGAGCTATTTCTGAGGTAGATTAGTGTACAATTTGTTAATAATATAATATAATTTATTGTTTGTGCCTATTTATTAAACTGGGACAAACCTTTCGACCGGCTTGAATAACATTGACACTAGGTTGGTCACTAACCATACGATAAGAAGAAGACTCTATCTATTAGTAAAATCCGCGTTAAAATCCATTCAGTACATTTTGACTTTATAACGAACAGAAAGACAGACGCAAAGAGACTTTAAATTACCATATAGTGATCAAGCAAGTCATTTCCAAGTGTCAAATGAACACTAAAATTGTTAATGTCTTAACTATTCATAGAACAATAGGGAATTTATGATGTAAATACTAATAACTAAAGGGTATAGTTATTTGTGTCATGGCTTTGTGAGTGAGAAAATCTGATATGAGTATACAAGTATCTAAGTATTTTATAATTTACTAGCTGACCCGGCAAACGTTGTTTTGCCATAAAAAAAAGTGTCAATTAGGGACATGAAAAATAGATGTTCGCCGATTCTTAGACCTACTCAATATGCTCAAAAAGTTTCATGAGAATCGGTCAAGCCGTTTCGGAGGAGTACGGGAACGAAAACTGTGACGCGAGAATTTTATATATTAGATGTTGGTAACAAGCGTGGAATCATACATAAATAAATAAAAAAATGACAGTGGCGTAAAAACCAAGCGATGTCCAAGAATCGGCTGTGTGATCAATATAATTTAATAACTATTAGCCCGATACGGGAATCAAATCCAAGACTTCCTGATCAGTAATCGTATGCACTATTGCTGACCACACAAACATTATCATAATAAAATTAATAGATCAATAAAACAACAGTTATAAAACTATAAACGTATTCAACTACATTAAGGTAAACTTATTTAAACATAGTAATAATGCTAATGAGGCCATAAATAATAGTTAAAAATTAATATGACAAAGAATTTATATTTAACTGTTTAACTTGTAGTGTTAAGCTTTTAAAACAGTTATTATAACACACACAATGTTCGCTAGCATGTTACTAATTTACATATATCACTAGCTGACCCGTGCAACTTCGCTTGCGTCACGTAAGAGAGAATGGGTGAAAAAATTCCCCGTTTTTGTAACATATTTTACTGGTAATCTGCTCCTATTGGTCGAAGCGTGATGGTATAAAGCCTATAGCCTTCCTCGATAAATGGGATATCTAACACTGAAAGAATTTTTCAAATCGAACCAGTAGTTCCTGAGATTAGCGCGTTCAAACAAACAAACTAACTCTTCAGCTATATAATACTAGCTGACCCGCGCAACTTTGCTTGCGTCACATAAGAGAGAACGGGTCATAATTTTCCCCGTTTTTGTAACTTTTTCCGTTGCTACTCCGCTCCTAATGGCCGTAGCGTGATGTTATATAGCCTATAGCCTTCCTCGATAAATGGACTATCTAACACTGAAAGAATTTTTCAAATCGGATCAGTAGTTCCTGAGATTAGCGCGTTCAAATAAACAAACAAACAAACAAACTCTTCAGCTTTATAATATTAGTATAGATTAGTATAGATTATAGTATTATTATTAAAGGTCGTCCGCGACTTCGTCCGCGTGGAAACCATTTCCGTGCAAATCCCGATCTCTCGGGAAGTCCGGGATAAAAATTAGCCTATGTGTTATTCTGAGTCTTTAGCTGAGGATCAATAGTATTAGAGCGCAAGTGGCTATGGGCGTCTCACGTTTCTTTAAGTCAATTCAGGTTAACTTCAATGTATAAAGTAGTTTCCCTTCATGGCTCATTTTCCACTCAGTATGGCACTAAAACGATCGCGGCAACTTTTGAATTACAAAAGATTTATCCCATAATAAATATTTTATAGCAATTAGACCATAATTAACTGATCTACTTAATGATTTGTTGAAATTTGTCCGGTGTTTGACCATAGTGGTGGAACTAACAAGCTTAAACATTCTTACGCACATTATTACAATAATTTTCATCTAAAATACCATTAATTACACATTATTTTACGCCATAAAGAGAATAGTGTGAACATTCAATCACTATAGTCTGACAACTTAGAATGGAGCTTGGGCAAGCAAGACTTATCTTTTTAATCAACCATTATTTTTCTGTATAAATCTAAGAAAGTTGCTCTGTCAAACATGCCATCTGCAAAAACCGGCGGGTCACTGTTATTCTAAATTTTGAATTTTGTAAATCTTCGCCAGCCAGGAACATCTCATACTAGGCTCGCTACTAAGTCGTTGGACAATAGTCAAAAGAAATATTGTTTTTTTTTCTAAGGCAACCTATTTTCCTTTACAAAAATTCATAAGAGAAAAGATTAAATGTAATTTAAAAAGTGCACATCACTGAGGAAGTATGTGCAATGTGTGAAAATAAATTAGACATAAGAGTTTTTGCGGAACGTTCCAATGAATAAACGTACGATTTATTGTTTATTTACTCAGTCAATTGTTAACAAAATTATAAGCAACATTTTTTCTAGATTTTAACATGTGCAGTGTATTACAAATTGTATTAAAAGCAAGTTATTACCGATTTGACACATTACTTCCAAAATTTTCAAACTGTCATTGCTTCGACACTATATCAAAACTAAGCCGAAACTTTCTAAAATGTCAATCAACAACATACTCAATTACTTTTTCTTTGTCCACAGGTATATGTCACTGAAATAGCAGTTCCCGAAATCAGAGGTTGCCTTAGCTCAGTCCTAAAGATCCTGAGTCAAATCGGCATTCTCATATCATTCTCCATAGGAGCCTACCTCAACTGGTACCAGCTTGCTCTGATGGTCGCCGCCGCACCGATCCTTCTGTTCTTCGCTCTCTTCTTCATCCCAGAAACTCCCTCTTCTCTCCTCTTAAGAGGCCGAGAGCAAGAAGCAGAAGAATCATTACAATGGCTCCGAGGCCCAGAAGCTGACATCAGACAAGAATTGGCCACAATCAGAACGAATATTTACGCTAGCAAGTTGTATAATGGAGGTAATACTAGCAAGTTCAAAGCCTTGCTTTCGAAGAGGTTGACAAGACCAGTATTGATAACTTGCGGATTGATGTTCTTTCAACGGTTCACTGGAGCGAACCTGTTCAACTTTTACGCAGTGAAATTGTTCAAGAAGACTTTCAGAACTATGAATCCTCACGGAGGAGCGATAGCTACAAGTGTAGCTCAGCTTCTAGCATCCTGCTTATCAGGAATGTTGATCGACAATGTCGGAAGACTCCCACTCTTAATGATCAGTGGAGTAATGATGTCCATCGCTCTCGCCGGCTTCGGTTCCTACGCATACTACGAAGATGTCTTCAGAAATTCAACAGACATCATGCAGTCAGAACCTGGATCTTACGACTGGATTCCTCTACTCTGCGTCCTCACATTTACCATCGCGTTTTCGCTTGGTATCAGTCCAATATCCTCACTACTTATCGGGGAGTTATTCCCTCTAGAATATAGAAGCACTGGTAGTGCTTTAGCCACAAGCTTCAGTCATCTTTGCGGGTTTGTTAATGTAAAAACGGCAGCTGACTTCCAAGACCATATAGGTCTTTACGGATTATTTTGGATGTACGCGGGCATCTCAGTTCTATGTCTCTTATTTGTGGTGCTGTTTGTACCTGAAACTAAAGGCAGGGAGATCGACGAAATGGATCCTAAGTATGTAGAATCTTTATGTATTAATCGATAGTCTTTAAAGGGTATTTTATTTGGTGTTTTATTAAGAAGACTGCGGTTGAGCGCATTCGGTAGTCTCGTTGAAAGACGCTGTTTTGCTAGTCATGTGCAATGGAATTATAGTCGGTGTAACAGGTCTTTTGCGATGGTGTGCGCTTGGCTAGAAGTAGTAGGTCTTCTACCAGTATTAATTAGTATTTCTTTCAGTGCCTTAGTCTAAAGTTCCTGTCCATCACAAGACTTGAGGAAATTGCATCGATTGTTTTACGGTGCTAATAGTTAGATGTTGGGAAGTCGAGTCAGCGACCAATGTAACCAAGTAAATTTTTTCAGAACAAATCTTAATGATTGTTTACTAACAGTGCCAGTAATTTTAATTTCAGTTTGTTTGGTTGCTGATATTTGCATAATAACTTTGGTAAATTTCTTCGACTTCTACCAACGTCTACTATGAAATATAAATGTGCTTCCCGATGCAATTTCTCATAAACTTTCTTTAGTATTTTCAATGCTATCGAGATCTGAGTAGCATCTTAAACTAGTGATATTTATTGTAAATAATTAAGATTATTATCGTTTGTTTTTTAAGCATTTTTTTGTACAAGTTGATTCTGTATTTTGTATGGTCAGAACGGCCATATTGAATGAAGAATGTTTTATTAAGTAAGAAGTAAAGTAGTGTAGGTGTATTGTGAGATTCAGCATGGTAGCCATTGGTTGGTTTTAAATATACAAATAAGATTTTTTTTACATCTTGTATTCATCCATTGCAGATGATTAGGCCTCCTTCTTCATCAAGTACTGTTGGTGTACTTTCACTTGTGGCTGGTCTTTCTCTATTAGCATTTGTCAAAACGTCAAATCCAAAAATATGTAAACATTGTCACATTTGCAATGTTACCTTTTTTATCGTAAGATTTTTGGGATTTAATAAACGGTAGCTATTAGAATAACTGTTTGAAATGCTGTTGAAATTGAGACAATGTATATATGTATACTTTTGATTTTGACTGTAAAAACTCTATAAAAAATGACATACAAACATAAAATCACACCTCCTTCCCATACGGGTAGGCAGAGACCAGACGCCACTTTGTACAGGACAGTAAAAAAAAACAAAAAACAATACTATTTGGACTTCGATTTTGACGTTTTGCCAAAAACTATTGAATGTCAACACTATCAAATGACCATTCAATACGTCTAAGGTTTCATAATTGTATATTTAAAACCAACCAATACATTAAAACATGGTTTTGTACGGGTATGTCATGTACAGTCGAGCGCGAGTGCTCATTAATAAAATGTATTTATAATAAGGTACCTGGGTTAAATATGGCCAAAAATATGGCCATATACCATTATTCCATACCTTTTGCATGGTTCTCTTTAACCGACACTAGGCGACTAGCAGAGCGTTGGAAGGGTTGACATGTACGTAGTTCGGATACAGTCATCCTGGGTAACTTTGAATAATTTGGGTAACATTGACAGTGGGAATTTGAACTAGTTTCGATTTTTTTTCATATGTAACCAACACAATTGATAAAAGTTTGCAGAACTAAAATAAACCTTTATCAATTGTGTTGGTTTCGTATGAAATAATAATCGAAACTAGTTCATATTCCCACTGTCAATGTTACCTAAATGATTCAAAGTTACCCAAATTGACCTTACACGCATTACTAGCGATAATCTATGATCGCGTTACAATATTTCGTTTTCCTAATAATGGTATATGACCATAATTTTTCGGCTGGCCATATTCGACACAGGTACTTTATTACTTTATGAAATAAACCCTTAAAAGTAGTGTTGTGAACGCTTTTGTTGTTACATACAAATTTTTGTATGTTTGTATTTAAGTATTTTTACTGTTATGTAAAAAAAATACAACAAATTTTATCAGCATTTTGTTAGATTAGGAAAAAACGAGACGGTTTGTCAAATTATATTGCTGTTATTGGAAACCTTTAAAAATAATTCAGTATGTATTTATCCCTAATTCAGATTTTCGTAAACTGAAATTTTGTTTCATAAAAATCCGTGAAAATTTCACGAAATCTGTCAAATAAAAATAGAAAACCGCCGAAAAATGTATTTACAAAATATAATTTCAAAATAATATTTTAAATAAATTGCAATATTTGAAACGTTGGTGCTAAACCGTGGTGCCTTGCATTTTATTATATATCAAATATATATGTTTTAAACCGAATGTATATAGAAACAGTATTATTAAGTTTGTAAATAATATATTTATGTAGTAATAATTATCGTAGCAAGTTGCCATAATGGAAGCTATTTGAAATTATCGATTTGTACTTAAAACATGATTCGAATTTAAGTGTTTCAATAAAAACTTTGTGACCCTTCTTTTTTGTGTTAATTTTAATTACACATTACCTTATAACATCATCATTAAACTAGCTTTTCTTCCAAGTATGTTGGAGTCGGCTTCTGGATCTGGAAATCTCACTGGATGCAGCTGTATACCAGTATTTTACATGAAGCGACTGTCTATCGGACCTCCACAACACAGTTAACAGGGTTATTGGATATTTATCAAGATTAATTTATATACCTCATAACAGAAATAATAATAAAGTCCAACAAAGTCTACGAACTGTGAGTATATAATATAGTACTAACTTCACATTCGCGTAAAAATATTACTAAAGTAGGTAAATTTTCTGTGAATCTACAACTGATAAAAGTATCGTATAGGCATCACATAAAGAAATTTTTACATAGCAAATAAGCCGCCATAAATGGACATAACGTTCCGCTTTGCACAAAATAACGAATTTCACAGTTCCATAAGAGCCGACTGAGAAATATCGGATGTTGAGTTTTACTCAATTAATAGACAATGATTAATCAAACGACATTAATTAACTTTATTAGACACGTATCTTGGAGCAGTCCAAGGCAGTACGTGGCTTGGATTCGAATCTTAGACCTTTGGTGGAAGGGCGCTGCGTAGCACATTATTGATTAAGTAAATTAATCACGAAGAAACACAATTAATTGTCAATTTCAGTTCTACAGATTTTCTTACATACATACGAAATTTAAAGCTAAATATGCCAATGTAATAAGGGGCGAGCCAGTTTTAAAACTCCGGACTACTATTGATAATATTCCAACATTAATATCAAATGCACTTTGCTCGATCCGGTAATCGAACCCGATACCTTCTGAACAGTAGTCAGATACACTACCGACCGACCCTTTTTAAGTTTATTACAATATTTGACCAGTTCATCCAAACACGAGATACCTATAGTTTATTTTGACGTTGATTCAATGTAAGAAAAATAAATCACACAAAAATACACACAAAGAAAAATAAACATTTTCCACTCAACTGTACAGTAACAAAAAGGCCCAAAAAATTGGCCCAACAAAATAGAATCATCAAACATTAGTCCGGAAGTGACGTCACAATGTCAACACCATTGTGTTTTATAATTCAATCGTTACGGTGTCATGGTGCCGTGAACAGGTCCCATGGTGAGAGTAAATTGACTGTGATTGTAACTCATGAGGCGGGAAGGAATAATGATGGAGAATGATGTGGTTTGGCCATCAAGGAAGCACGGTAGGATTATATAAAAGTATATTCGGTTTTTTGAATACGATTGTACCTTCACTTGCGAAATGTAGCCAAGAAAATATACGGTGAAATTGAGAACACCATCCTTTTAAAGCCGTTTAAAAAAAATGTTCAAAATTTTGTAGGAGTATGTACCTTTAAGACTATAGACCGACGACTTAGTTGAGAGCCTTGACATGAACTATCTTCTAGAGAAAAATAAATCGATGTTTAAAGTAAGATAGATATAGCAGACAGATTACCGCCTACTATGCACTATAATAATAGAGTTCGCTATTTTTGTACACAACCATATTTGTATACATATATTTGTATGTTTTAACAGCTATGACAAATTTCCAAAAAAAATATCTTTTAAAAATGTTAATTATCTTCTCTCTTACAAGCCCGCGCTTAAAAAAATCCTCTTTAAAATGCTATCATTATGAAATATTTATCATTGCATTCCAATTAATTGATTTTACATAAATAAAATATACAACAAAAAACATAAACGCTTCAATATTTTAATGAAAACAATACTATATGAAAACGCACACCACAGTGAACCACTTTAAAATATTAACGCCTGACATAAAGCTCATAGCAATATGTATATCCTCGACTCTTAATATTGCTAATTGATACTCCTGTTAATTGTTGAGCCGAGGTTTTAACGTTAATTAAAAGTTTAATATGTATATAAAATATTGGAGAAGCTTAAGCGCCTTGTTTTGTAAACTGTAAAGTTTAATTATAAGGAAATCTATGATGTTATTTTGGTTGAAATTAGTTTAGTTTTAATACAAATGCTTCGTTTTCTCTTCATAGTGATTCGAATAGTAAATAACGATTGTCGATGCTGTCAGTATCTTAAATTATATGCGACTATTATTAACTAAGTCAATGGCTTTTTGTGACACTAACCACCCGCAATACTTACAGTTTTGTTAAAGATTGCATGCAGCTTATATTCCTTTTGTAGATTACCTGTCGTATAAACTCCGACACAAGAATTGCTCTTGTGTGGCGGGGACTTTTACAAAAATACAGACAACGGACACTAAGTACAGCCAGACCCGAAACAATTAATTGTGGATCGCAAAAATAATTGTCCCGTGTGGGAATCGAATCCAAGACCTCCCAACGCAATGATAGTGGCGTTGCGACCACCTTAACCACTGCGCCTCACAGGCCGTGAAGTTCCAAGGAACCCAAAATATAAAGCAATAAATTATCGAACAACTCATAATGGATCACTTATGACCAAAATAAATGTATTTAAACGTACTTAAAACACTTCAACGATAATCCTAACTCAAGTGGCATTGAGTGTTTCAGTTGTTCAATGAACTTTATTTTGTATCGTAAAGTTGTATAAAGCAATGATAGCGTAGTTATTTAAACCACGAACACACATGCTAGAGGTCTAGTGTACAAAACTAATGAGTGGTCTAGGGTATAAAACATACACCAGTCAGATGACTATCCGAAGTTAATCGGATTAATAAAAAATGATTAAACCTGTACACGCCAAAATACTCATGATATGTAAATTTTTGCGTTAACAATGGTGAAAAAATGTGTAATAATTATTTAATATTAGGTATACTTAAGCTGAAGTTAAGTATGTTATCAATAAATTGTCATAATATGTCTGAACAGTCACAAAAACAACAAAAAAAACAAAAAGTTAAACATAAGTAACTGATAGTTATTTAAGCATTTCTTGAAGGAATGCGAAGGCTTTACAAAGCTATGTAGGTATCGTAAGCATATGGACAATGAAAACTTGATTAAAAAATATGCGTTGGCCGAGAATCGAACTCGGATCAACTGCTTGGAAGGCAACTATGCTGACCATTACACCACCAACGCATGTGATAGAGCCTTCCAAATTTACACATAAAACTCACCTGCTTCTATTAATGAGAAACAGCTGTAAGTTTACATTTATCTGCGAGTTTGATTGTATTGTTGTCTCTCTTTTATATACCTATTGAGAGTGAATGAGATAGAAATCAAAGCATTGATTTCTGTATAATAAAAATTATTTCAGTTACTACATACTACAATTGTTATGATTATGTAAGAATAAGGCGTTTGAATATAAAATTTCCTTATAATATAAATTCTCTACTACTATCGGATTTCGACAACCGGCAAGCTATCGAAAAAAATTGCTTGGTAGAAACTTTTTTGGCAGTACATTTTAAGGGTCAAACTTTCGATACTCGAAAGTACCGACTATATAGAATCGCGCTACTGTACCCCGATTCTCTACCACTATCGAATACCGACAACCAGCTAGCTATCGAATTTTTGACATTTAGAATGTACTGCCAAAATATTTCCTACGACGCCCGTCAGAGGCGCTGATCAGATTTTCATACAAAATTTCTCGATGACAGGTCGGTTGTCGGTAGTCGATAGTAGAAGAGAATCGAGCTACTGGTATCTCTAACTTAATCTGGTACAAAAAAAAACATCTAAGAAACTGTTTCTACACATCCGTACAAAAAAGTTCTTACTAAAGAAATTCTCCAACTTATAATATTTTTCCTACATTTTCTCTTTACAAATCCCTTGACTATAAACCTACGTGTCTATAACTATATAACTGTATAGACACGTAGCCTGCATTTCCCGGTAACGAGTGGAAAGCGTTGCGCTGCTGGCTATATGCACTATTAGCTTACAACCTCACATGAGATGAAATCTTTTAATAACATTTTATTTAATTAGATGAAAATTTTTCATGTTTTTAGAGGAATAATTTTGTGAGTTTTCACTAATGATCTAGCAAAAACCTGCTGAAATAGTTGTTTTTTTTTCGAATAATGTGGTCTATTATCAAAAATTATACGAGAATTAGCGTAAAAATGCATTTAATCTTGATTTGCTTGATGTTTCGGCACAGGTAACACGGTCAGTGCAATCTGCGGTGAAATATCATACGTTGTATAATGGGTGAATACCAGACAATTCTAAACATGCAAAGCAAAGGTTTAAAAGTTTTAAAAGTTATTGATGGAAAACTGCCCTTCGAACAGAATGTCCATTTTATTTTTATACGTCACGGGAATAAAAACGCAAATCTGATCCATTAGTTCACAAAAAATAATGTAAAAATATGCGTAGGCCGAGAATCGAACTCGGATCAACTGCTAGTAAGGCAACTATGCTGACCATTACACCACCAACGCATGTGATAGAGCCTTCCAATCTAAGCACCATGAAATATTTTATTTACGCAGCTGTTTAAGAAAATCGTAGCATTCGTCGTGGTTATAATTATCGTTACGCTTACCTCCGAATTTAGGTTCATTAGTGCTCTACCAATATCGACTATCGACAGCTAACTAACAACAAACCCAGATACCTGGGATATATATAACACGATACCCTACGGTAAAACTGGTTGTCAGACTTTCAAGCTTTTGACTAATGTTAACGTCTGTCAAAGATCTTCGAAAATTACAATTTCACGTGCTTTCCAAAACACGGAGGAACTCGATATGTATAAGACGGTCAGCCTTCCACAGAACAACCTCGGCTGTCGTTAACTATGCCACGAAATCCTCGATACTTGAAAATACCGACTGTAAATCATGACACTCTAGAATCACAGAGATAGCTACAAAAATCGACGAACAGTATGACACATCCTGTTGAAGATAGGATCTTGTTGAAGAGAGTCGAAAGGTGCAAAAATCTTGTCCTAATTTAGTAAAATTGAATTAAATACGTACATAATAATATAATATCTCTGGACTTATCTTCAGACCAATCTTCGACAAACTAACCTCGTTACACCTCATCCAGTCAATCGATATAATACCGCCACACGATACACGAGACAGATAGATACATGCCAACACAAGTTAGAGCGAGAGAGCAATACAAACAAACTAGATCCCAGATAGACCGTAGCGATAACTATTTCATATTTTGAATGGAAAATGCAAATGTGTTTGCATTTTATATTTAACTGGCAGTAGTTTATAGCCTGGCTTTCACTGGCTTTAATTAATGTGTTTAATATATAATTATATATTATATCCGGTATTTAGCAATTAGCTCGCCTATTCTATTGAACAATATTTTAATGTAAATTAGAAAAAAACCGTAGAACTTGGCCCGACCCGGGAATCGATTTCGAGACATCGTGGTCATCCGCTGTGTACCGAATAGATCAATCAAAGAAAGTTGAGTTTACAGCACGTAAGTTTGCATATATGTTAGTTTATTTATAAATTGAAACGTGCTAAATAATATACAATAATATGGACCAACCTTACACATGTTTATTTCAGCAATCTATCAACGTTTTTTTACTACCAAGTGAAGATAATCACTCAAAAATGTTGAAATTATACCTTGAATTAACTTATCCTTCTGAAAATACAAGCCCTTAGAATCTTAGTGTATGCTTTTGTATACATACCTGCACACATGCGTATCTGCATGCGTGCGTACTTGCGCGCGTCCATGCGTACGTTCATGCGTGCCTGTTTGCATGCATGCATATAATTGTGCAACGGACATAAAGTAACTCTTACATATTTAAATTAGATACTGATCTAGATTCATAGAGATAGGTACGTATTTGTAAATACGAGATGCTACTGAGAAATGCGCTTTCCTAAGGGACGGTGTGCTTTGATCTGAATTCCTAGAATCTCAGGCTGTCTGTGCTTGCATTGAAATGGTTTATACCATTCTCAAAGGAGATTTTCAAAGGGTTTAAAATATTAAATCATGTTAATACATTTTTGATGCAATTTTTTTTAAGAATATGTAGTATTATTTCATATAATAATTAAAGGCTGATTGTCTGTTGATATTGACAATTAGGCAACTAATGAAAATTGTATGAAAATATTTTTTTGACATATTATTAATTTTCGATATTTCGTTGGGAAAATCGTGCAACGTACCACCTTTAAATAGAAAGCATCGATTTTAAAAGTAACTAGCAGAATTAACAATTTTTTTTAGCAATTAGATACTAGTAATGATTTCTAAAAAAAAAAAACAATGAGAGTTTGTAAAAATATGCGTTGGCCGAGAATCGAACTCGGATCAACTGCTTGGAAGGCAACTATGCTGACCATTACACCACCAACGCATGTGATACAGCCTTCCAAATATTTATTCTGAAAACACATTTTCATATATTTCTTTACAAGTACTTATCGTAATTGTGTTATGATTTTCTACACCTTTTATTACTTATCGCTAAATAAAATAAACTTGCAATAATAGTTTTTGTTACTGAAAATAGTTTTACGTTCTTTTGTTTGGAAGGTTCTATCACATGCGTTGGTGGTGTAATGGTCAGCATAGTTGCCTTCCAAGCAGTTGATCCGAGTTCGATTCTCGGCCAACGCATATTTTTACTGTAATCTTAAGATTTTTTTGAGATTGTAAAGATTTTATTATGAAAATCTTTTAAACAAGTTGTTAAAAGGTTACAGAATTAAAAAAAAAACGTCTTGCAAAAGAGGAATCATATTTTTGCCGAGGTATTTTACATCTAGTACATACTTGTAATCTTCTTTGACTTTACTTAAAGTAGTAAAAAAGAGGTAACAATTTGGTATAAAATCTACAAACTGCCAATAAAAATATGCGTTGGCCGAGAATCGAACTCGGATCAACTGCTTGGAAGGCAACTATGCTGACCATTACACCACCAACGCATGTGATAGAGCCTTCCAAATAGACAAACAAATCATAAAATTTATTTGACTTCTTTGCTCTAATAAGATGCTATTGTTTTCAAACAATACTCTTTAATTACAGTTAACTAAATGGAAGCAAGCATAAGAATTATAAACTTTTCAGGTACCTATAGTTCCTCAGTTCTTTCATAGAGATATAAAGGATTACTCCTTCAGTTTTTAGGAATACTTAGTTACTTCGCAAAAAGTATCATGTGTGTTAATCCAGGTATCAGTATACCAAATTTTATTAAAATCCGTCCAGTGTTTTTAGTGATTCAGTAACAAACATACATCCAACCATACTCACAATCTTTCGTAAGTTTCAAATTAATAGTATATAAACAATAAATAATTTATATCAATTTTAAAGAACATTTTTATAAATCCGCGGGTGCCGATACGGAGGTTTTATTCTAAATATCCACGTTTGCGAATGAAGATGCACGTATCCGCAACAGCCCTAATATATACGTATGTATGGCCTTAGTAAAGCTACACATGACATAATATTAGTTACAATCAGACATAGTACAAGTCGTCAATTCGTTAAGGACGTACTGAAAGTCAAATAACAAACGCTGTAGACATGTTTACTTGAGATATTGAGCTATACAGGGTGTTGAGAATACCGCAGTTGTATAATCATTTACTTTTCTATGTAGTTATTTACATCACGCCTGCCTCTTTGGTCTGGACGGTAGTGTACACGATTACTGATCACGAGGTTTGATTCCTGGGTTGGTCAAAGCGTTTTCTTCTCTAAGACTAATAAATAAATGTAACCCATTACTGTCCCACTGCTGGGCAAGGGTCTCCTCCCGTAATGAGGGGAAGGGTTAGGCTTAGTCCACCACGCTGGCCAAGTGCGGGTTGGGGACTTTGCATGCCCTCAATAAATGTATTAAACAAATCTGTATCTTTAAGACTAGTCAGTTTTAAGTTTGATGATGTGATCGGTACATGGCAAAAGGCTCGCCCCCTATTACATGTGACTTATATTCTTAATGACAAAATGTGTGTTTATTTTTTTCTCCCCTGCCTTCATTTTTACTCAAATAGGAGCTATGTTTTGTATGTTTTTTATCTTTATCATTAAACAACATCTACATTAGCACAATCTACTTTTACGTAATTTTTCAGCAGCTAGTTTCTTTCAAGGTAACAAATTCCAGTTTGCCATCAAATGCTGGCTACAACTGTGTCAACCTTGCAACCTTGTTGGCAGACAGCCAGCGCTTGCGGCTGATTTGATTGATACCTTGATTGTAATTGATGTAGAAATGAGAGTTTTAGGTACAAAAGCGACTTTGTTAAGGTGGGTTTATGCTAGAGAAGTTGTGTATGAACCAGCACACGATACAAATATGTGTTGTGTGAGATATAAATGTCGGACGAGCGTACTTCTAAAATAAAATTGGACTCGGGTCGTGCTTGTCTCATGTTCGGCTCCTCTAGTGTAGACCCACCTTAAGGTCCTGTAAGTCAAAATAACGTATCTATATCAATAAAGCAGAAGAAGTTCGTAAAGATCGTAGCAAAGGACGTTCTTTGGTCTCTATCCATCTCTATGTGAGAAAGGCATACATTTTCTGTATACGGAAAACTATTCAAGAAAATTTCTATGAAAGTAATTGGAAGAATCCAATAATATTTATCCCGATTTAGAAATCTAAACTAAGGCTAAAATTATCAACAAATATATTTACCGCCGTAATGAAACACTCTGTATTGTGTGTACAAAGTTATTACGTCACTATGTGTGTAACACAACTCATTTGGTGACATCGTAACACTAATCTACTCCAACTTTACTAAACTATCTACTATTTCAGATATACGTACACATTTTCAATAAATAACCTTCAGTAAAGTCAATTATTATGACAATCACTAAGGTCAGAGAGGTAAGCATCCCTCGATCCAACCAATATATAGATGGGTGAGCGTAAAATGGATCTATACGTTTTCAATAACTAATTATCAGTAAGATCAACTATTATAGCGGTCACAAAGGTCGGAGAGGTAAACATTGCTTGACAACCTATGTATAGGTATAATATAGACCTTATGGGTGATCGGAAAAAAAACTTACAATGAAGTTAAATTCGTCAGTTGTTAATAATTAAAGAAATACCTAGGTAGTTGTTAAGATAAGAATCCGGATAGTTTATTATTTTACCTATTTAATTTTACTTACGGTGATTTTTGTTCGAAACCTCAAGGAAAAAGTTGCAATTAGTCTCAGCTGTCAAGCTATGTTCCAATAATTCTTATAGTACTTACCTAAGCTTGCTAAGCAAAAATAACCCATAAAATAAAAAAGTCTGTAAAAATATGCGTTGGCCGAGAATCGAACTCGGATCAACTGCTTGGAAGGCAACTATGCTGACCATTACACCACCAACGCATCTGATAGAACCTTTCAAACAAATGTATGCAAAATAATTTCAGTCACGAAAACCATTTGGTTAGATAATTACAATGTATTGTTTTATGGAACAATCAAACTTAATGACTGTTCGTTTATGTATCTCTATCTATGTAACGTGTTAAATACGGTCTGTTTTCAGGGTACTATTTCTTGTATGAAATACTTCAGGGAAACTGTACGACATTTTCACACCATGGGATAGATTTGTGATGATGAGCATTGTGTTAAAAAAACCGTCCAGATGCGAGTCAGATTCGCGCACGAAGGGTTCCCTAAGAAAATATACGAAGAAACACCACCATTGTACCCCAGTTCATTCTTTTTTAACAGAAAACCATAATTTTTTTATATTTTTCCTTTCTAGCTATCACGGTTTATGAGATACAGCCTGAAGAGAGATAGACAGACAGCTGAGGCTTAGTAAATGGGCCCCGTTTTACCCTTTGGGTACGGAACTCTAAAAGTACAATAAAAAAAATTACATACCATCTTTATTGAAAAATGGTACAAGTACAAACATATTATAGCATTTTAAAGTTTAATGTCAAGTATGGCATTTAGTTTTCTGTTGATTTGTTAAACCAAAAGTTTCATAATCAATTAATCTCTATTGTTTAATAACAAAAGAATTCCATTAATATAACGAATAATGAAACTAAGGTTAGAAGACATAAACGTATTTGTAAAGTACTGTTTCAAAGCCTCTATCACATGCGTTGGTGGTGTAATGGTCAGCATAGTTGCCTTCCTAGCAGTTGATCCGAGTTCGATTCTCGGCCAACGCATATTTTTATACCCCTCTTTACCTTTTATAAATTTCTTTACATTCGTTCGTAAATACCGTACAAATTTGTGCGCTACTTATTTTTATATAACCCATTACTATCCCACTGCAGGGCAAGGTCCTCCTTCCAAACAAGAGGGAGGGGTTAGGTCTTGAGTTCACCACGCTGGAAAAGTGCGGGTAGGGGACTTTGCATGCCCTCAATAAATGTATTAAATAAATTTTAGGCATGCAAGGTTTTCTCACAATGTTTTCCTTCACCGTTGGAGCTAATGATAATTATTTCTAATACATACATAACTTCGAAAAGTAATTGGTGTGTTGCCTCGGATTCGAAACTGCAACCACTTGCGTGAGAGGTGTCAACTTAAACCACTCGGCTATCACTACTTTTGTACACTATTAAAATACCTAAATTATTTTAAGTTGGCAACATTCTTAAGCTTTTGGCAGT
This sequence comes from Anticarsia gemmatalis, assembly GCF_050436995.1. Taxonomy (NCBI): domain Eukaryota; kingdom Metazoa; phylum Arthropoda; class Insecta; order Lepidoptera; family Erebidae; genus Anticarsia; species Anticarsia gemmatalis. Next base: position 8,309,609 of record NC_134767.1, on the reverse strand, counting down.
GGCAACACTACAGTAGTTTTGGCCTCACCTGGGTCAGCCAACATTCCACGGCTATTTCTTTTAAATGATTCTGGAAATTTGCCCGGAATGGAAAGAAAAGATGTTATTATACTATGCAGTTAGAATAGAATTTAAATCTGAGAATATTTACTTTTATTTAAAAGGATGTGGATACTTCAATATTTCAACATTGTTGAGCCAAAAAATAAAAATAGTAAGTATTTATAAGAAGATATTGGTTTGGATTTTTGCAGGTTTTGAAATGTTGTTAACTGCATCATCTCTTTTCGTTTTGGATCTGTAAATTGTACAGTTTATCTACTAGGCATTTATATAAACCAGAATAAAATCACTTACTTAAAAAACATATTCATAAAAAGCGAAATCTTTATAAAACTTATAAATAAAAACAAATCTAAAATTGGGAACATAGCGCATTTTAATAGGGACTTATTAATTGGACGTTTTCAATCACTCTATGTCTTGAGATGAGTTTTATGTTCTGTTTTAAAAACATAAAACCTTTTATTATGAATAACATATCGATAGGGGTAATAGAAATAAACATTAATATTCTAGAACACTAGTTTCGCAGTAGTAAAGGGATAGGGCCTCAACCACAACGCTGGCTATTGGCCAAATGCGGCTTGGCAGGTTTCATACACCATCGAAAACAATGTTTTGCCATTACATCTAGTTTCTAACAAGTAATTATAAACTAAGCATAAACATAATATATTATGTACTTTTAGAAAAAATTGTAAAGAATATTTAATTTTGTGTTAAACTAGGTCACTTTGTAGCATAATTAATTGATAGTCTTAAATGATAATCATGTCTAAAAGCATGATACTATAATAATATTTCACCTACATTGTTTTCAGTTTCATTGTGTTTTATTATAGGTATTATTATGTTGATGAAAATGATAATTTTGAAGACACATAAAACACTAACTAACCTACTCGGTTCCGTTTAAAATAGAGTTTTATGTACGTATATTTAACTCAAGACCCCAATTATATCTCCATATTCTACTCTCCCTAAGTCCGTTCAGTGGTTTCCTCGTGAAAGATAAGCATATAATAATATGCTTTAGAGTTTTAAATATTGCTGCTAAAACGTTACTTAATCCCATTTGTGTAAATTATGAAATCTGTTTTGATTGTAAGGCATAAATCCGTTTGTTCAAAAAATAACTGAAGATCAAAATAATTCATTTCGGTTTTAATCGCGTCGGAACTTGAGTTTCCTTCAGTGTATAGCTGCGAAATAAGCGATTCTTATAAAATTTATTTTGTTTGTATTAAAATAAATAATTTAGACACGTTCATAAATGAAAGATTTACGCATACTAGGTGTATTTGTCCTGAAGATTTTCTAAAGTATTTCAATATCTACTAAAAAATATTCGTCTTAAAAATCACCCTATATTTTTTTCGCGTTTGTTAGAACCCTAGTGAATGACAACAGTTTGTCAGTCTGTGATATCATTGCTTTAAAAAAAAAATGTTGTCAATTTTGGTTATGATTCATGATTTGCAAATGGCATATTAAAAGTTTAAGCAGATTTTATTTATAAACTCATAACTTATTACATAATAATTTATGTACATATTGTACATACATAAAATCACGCCTTCTTCACATAGGGGTAGGCAGAGACTAGAGATTTATTACTTGATAATAATTTACAAAAGTAGTCAGGAATGTGAAGTATAATACCCGCAACCAAATTTTTCTTTAAAAATCTCTGGGAAAATAATCCTCGCGTATTTCATAGCCGCAACTCCAGTAAATGTTATAATTACCAAATAGATTAATTTCGAGTGAATACACTTTGGGCATTCTTTAATCTTGCTCTTTTAATTTATCCGTCACAACGGATTAAGAAATAAGGCTGCCTATCAATTACTCTTTAATTACTACTTTGCCATTCAAATTTTAACAAACTTGGAACAGATTTTTGTGTTTTGTTGTTTTTTTTGGCTGGCGTTGAATTCCTGTGAAATATTTTAAGCTAACGAACACTTATTGACGTAGCAAATTAAATTTTGATACTAAGTTCTTTAACCGACCAATAGTAAGTATGTATATTCTGCTTTTAGGCGACTGCTTGCATGATAAACTCGAAAATGACTGAACGGATTTTCATGCAGCTTTCACTAATAAGTAGTACCCGTATAATTTGTCAAATATAACTTGGTGTCATCTGGGGAAAGCCATGGCGGGAGACTAGTATATTATATGTATAAAAATACGCATATAAATCATCGATAGTGTAATAAATTTTTAAGAAAATCACTACTTATCAAAGTTAACCTATAGTACCTTGTATTATATAATATAATAATATGTATTTATTTAGCTTTATTAGAAAATTTTAACTATGTTTGGGTTTGCAATTATGAAGAAATAAACACGTGTTTTTATAAAATCAACCCCTACTTTTTCTCGCTAATACGCGAGCGGAGCCGCGCGAGTCCACTAGTATGTATATATTATTATATATAAAGTCTTTTATGTCGGTTTATCTGTTGATAGTACAAACGAGTATGTCATTAGCTAGGAGCGGAAGTCATGTGCTGATATCATCTTTGTGCCATTAAATCATCCCTTACCAGTCCTACCCCTGCTGTAATATGACGTCACGATGAGGTATGGTACGGGGTGTTTAGATCATATTTTTATAGCAATATGATGAAGAATATGGTAGAAAATAGCCTGAAAGTGTGTCTGTAGAAATAAAAAAATATTGATATATTTATATTTATCTATACTAATATAATAAAGCTGAAGAGTTTGTTTGTTTGTTTGATTGTTTGTTTGTTTGTTTGTTTGAACGCGCTAATCTCAGGAACTACTGGTCCGATTTGAAAAATTCTTTCAGTGTCAGATAGCCCATTTATCGAGGAAGGCTATAGGCTATATAACATCACGCTACGGCCATAAGGAGCGGAGTAGCAATGAAAAATGTTACAAAAACGGGGAAAATTTCTCTTAGGTGACGCAAGCGAAGTTGCGCGGGTCAGCTAGTAATATAATAAAATTGTAGTTTGTTTGTTTTACCCATTCTCTCTTATGTGACGCAAGCGAAGCTGTGCGGGTAAGCTAGTATAACTTAAATGTTAAAATCTGTCAGTTTGTCTTTACACTTCTGCGGCTTAACTGCTAGACCCTGGTAAAGTTAACAGTAGACATACAAGAAAAATCGGAGTCATAAATAGATTTCTTTAAAAAAATCTACTCCTGTATAAAATTACACGTAAACATGTTAGTCAGCTGGTTAATAAGTACTTTGATTTAAAACATATTTCAGTCCAATTCCCGGGCCGGCAAAAGACAACTTGGATTACAAATGTTTTTAAAGTACATTAAAGCAGCTTGATTTCGATAAATTTCCGGTGCTAACAGGCTTGTTCCTAATTACATAGCGCCAACATTATTCGTTCCAAAAAATCGCTGCGTATTATACACCTCTGTCTACACCTTCAGCTATAACAGGCGTTATAATAATAAAAACACACGAAATAATAAGTAAAATAATAAAGGCAGCAGTGTTAACACGGCGGCCGCTGCGAGTCGTCCACAATAATAACATCCGCGACACTTTATATTTTATACTTATACTAAAACTAAGGCCTACCCGCACAGAGCAGAGACAGAACAGAGATATTTTGTTTTAAATATTTCTGTAATACTGGACTTATATGTATACATAGTGGGTATTATTTTATCGAGGGGATAATTTATACAACCAGTAGTAATTAGCAATTGTGCCATTTAGAAGTCACCAATCTGAAATTAACCCTTTAAAAAGTTTTCATATAAAACTAGGAAATTCAAGCAAAAATATTCAATCTCTTATCAAAACCACAAATAACCGCTGTCATTTTAAACAAAAGTGAAAAGAAATAAGTTGAACTTAACACAAAAATTAGAATTTGTGAAAAAAATCTGCGTTGGCCGAGAATCGAACTCGGATCAACTGCTTGGAAGGCAACTATGCTGACCATTACACCACCAACGCATGTGATTTCAGTTTCAATAAAGTACTTGTGATTTTAACTTAGTTTGTTTGAACAGATGGCTTAGGTTAATTCTAGTAGATTACTATTTTCAAATGGCATTGCGGGCAAAAACAGGTTCTTGAATAACCTAATAGATATACTTACTAAATATTATTACTATAATTTACACTAGACCCTTGCCCAGCAGTGGGATAGCTACGGCTTAAAATAAACACATTAGAAATTAAATTATAGTTTGGAATAACATACATTTTAGTACTTATTTTCAAATTCAATACTTATAATATAATCTAATCAAAATTAAAGGCCTCAAAAAATTGCTAAATAAAGCCAAAAAATGTTTAACTTGTAAATAGAATCTCTAAAATATCAACAGCAACTATCTACTATGACTAAGTTATTGTTAAATTACCGTAGAAAACTCAAACTTCGTTAAAACAATGATTTTCCACTCATTTAGTTTTAACTCATGTGAACAATTTTGTAGTTTCATACGCTATGTCTGAGTTGGATCTGTGAAACATAATGTAAGCAACTTATTTTACAGACGATTGGGTTTGTATAACAAGATTGAAGTGGGTCTTAAAGAAAATATGTTCTTTTAAGCCGAAATATTTACATAAAATTATGTTTATAACATAAGAGTTGTTATACCCGAATATGTAGGCAGAGATGTCGCTCATCCGGAGCGACAGAGACTTAACTGCAAAAAATCCGAAAATGATTTAATTATACCAAAATTATACTTATTCAATCCCCATTGGAAGTGAATAATTTTACGCTAGAGTGCAAAAAGTCGTAGAAATATTACATTTTGGCGCGCGAATACTAGGCGCCAACATGGAATATAAAAACTTAAAAACGGTGTTGTATGAATTGAATTTAGATTATTGTTACTTTTTATAGGTTTGGTAATCTTTTCACCGTGCCATAAGACTAGTCAAATCTGTATCAACAAATATAGTCAATATTTAAACAACTGGAATAGAACAATGAACAAATAATAAGATTTCATTTGATACTACTTTTATAGCCTGAAAATCACATGCGTTGGTGGTGTAATGGTCAGCATAGTTGCCTTCCAAGCAGTTGATCCGAGTTCGATTCTCGGCCAACGCAGATTTTTAAACTATATTTTTTACTTTTTGTAATATTTAACATATATTTGATTTTTATTAAGGTCCATATTTTATACCTAAAAGAAAATCTTATATTGTTTATAAAACTTTACACTTTCCATCCAAATATGCTTTTTCGAAATCTGAAAACCATATAGGACGAAAGAACCTAACAAAAGGCGCATTCCTAATGGATTCAGATTCTTCAAACACGATTGCTCTTTTCGTACAGGCCAATGTACAACCTGATTCCTTCCCTACTCTGTGCACACCCCATTTAAGATGTAAACACATAAGTATAGAGGACTACCCCCCTCCCCCCCAGCGGGGGGCGCTTTCAGCTCAGTCGAAGCGGCGAGGTGCCGCGGAAAAGACGCGTGGAGCCGCGCTCCCCAAAAAAAATACCCAAAAAAAACAAATTTATTATTTCATTTATTTCACTATATACCTTTTTATTTTCTCCTATAAATAATACTAACAAATAAATAAAAAAATCGAGTGTTTCTCCCCAAAAAACGCATTGCAGTAACCAAATACGGGGGTAACTGTTTTGAATAGTTGTGTGAGCCGAAAAATTCCTCTTTCCAAAATGCTCCCTTCCTTTTTTGTTCGCTTCATATAAAGTTCGTGTAATAACGTCAATTTTGGAATGCCTTTTGGATCATGACGGGTTGAACAAGTGAGTTGAAGATACTATTGATTGTATGCTGTAGTATTGTGGGGTCTCAAAGACCTTGGGCAGTACATGACCTCAATCACGATAGGCTTAGTCTGAGGTCCATTAATTTATCTAAAATTTAGTTATTAAGTATGAAATATTAGTGTTTTGCGCATTGATTTACGGTAGCAATAAATAAGAGCGTTTACATCTTAACCTATTTCTATCTTCAATAAAAGCTGCGTTGTCTTATTTTTCTTTTTAATCTTTTTCTCATAAGGTTTTGGTTAACTAAGTGTCAAAATTATATCAGCGTAAAGCTTAAGACTTGGTTTAAGGACTGACATTTTGCTTTTAAAATAGCTAAGTTTGCCATTTTATGTGTCTGTATAATATTAATGTTCAGAACACTATTTTCAAATCCAGCGTAAAGCTTAAGACTTGGTTTAAAGATTGCTTTCTTACTTTAAATATAGCTAAGATTGAATTTTTATCTGTCTGTATGTATATAGAAATGTTCAGATTAAGTATATTATGTATGTACAAATCGCTATGCCACGACAATGTTTTATACCTGACTGAACGCGAAATAAGAGCATTTGAGTATGAAGGTCTTATTCGTATTCTTTATCAATGTTTCTCTCACTATTGTAAAATTTCTAATATTTTATTGTCTACCTCTTATTCAATACACCTATTTCAATTTTATCTCTGCACCATTCCACGGTAAACTGAAAAATAATTACATTGCTTGTGATTTCCTTCCCCTAGATTTGGTCCCTGGAAGTTACAGTGTTAAATTTGTATTTAATTGTTGTTGTGCATAAATAAAAAAGAGGAGTGGCACTTAGGGGTATGAAATCTTATCTTAAGAAGATAATGGGTATGAAAAATAGAAGTTCGCCGATTCTCAGACCCTTCTTAATATGCTCACAAAATTTCATGAGAATCGGTCAAGCCGTTTCGGAGGAGTATGGTAACTAACATTGTGACATGAGAATTTTATATATAAGATATTAGCACCTTCTTTTTGCCTGTGAAATCGTCGTTGTCAAAACATATCTTTGCTAATAATATCCTATATCTATTTTCCTATCCAGCTTATGAAAATGTGTAGAAATTACATCAAAATCCTTTCAGTAGTTTTGCCGTGATTAAGTAACTAGCATCCATCCAAGCTCTCGCAACTTTAATATTAAGTATACATCATATTCTACAAAAAACCGACATACTCCAGATGTTCATTTATTTCTCTTACATGGTGTGGACATTTAAGTTGCTGTGAGAAGATTCTTCGACGTCGACATATATTTTCTTCCAAAATTTATATTTAACTAGCTGACCCGCGCAACTTCGCTTGCGTCACATTTGTAACATGTTTTACTGGTACTCTGCTCCTATTGGTCGTAGCGATATATAACCTATAACCTTCCTCGATAATTGGGCTATCTAACACTGAAAGAACTTTTCAAATCGGTCCAGTAGTTCCTGAGATTAGCGCGTTCAAACAAACAAACAAACTCTTCAGCTTTATAATATTAGTATAGATTTAATTTAAAAACAACCATTGTCTTTTTCATATTACAACACGTTTGTACACCTCTCTCTCTGTTCTACCCCTATTTGTCCCCTAATTCGTTGGGGGAAGTATATTACTTTCCTTTTCCTTCAATTTACTTGTTACTAAATTCGCTGCGGCTTCCAGGCATTTCGGGATTGTAATAATTTCTGGGATTCCAACGTCATGATTTATTTTATATGAAACGGGAGTATGCATTTAATTTTGCTTGGTGTTTTGACTAGGTTCTTGAATTGTCTGTATTCTATTTGCCTAATCGTATCCATGTACAGGAGTGTCCCTACAGATGCAAATGTTGTTTTAATGGTGTTGGTTTCCTTACTATAATACCAAGTTATTGCAGTTTTCAATTTCAGGGCTAGGTGACAGTCTGTCCAAAACTATTTTTTATCAATCCGTAGGTGTCCCACTGCTGGGCAAGGGTGTCCTCCCAAACGTGAGAAGGGTAAGACCTTGAGTCCACTACGGTTGCACCATATTTGAGGCTTTGTCGCATACCCTTGATAAAAGTGTTAAACAATTTAATTGAAATAAAAAAAAAAGCTGCCACTGCTGGGCAAAATTTTCCCTTCTAAAATACATCAAGCTAAAAAACTCCGGCTTGAAAACAAATGCAAAATTCCTTCCTTTACTTGGATCCTTTCCAACTGTAACAAATGATATGGTTTTATATACCAAAAGGATTAGTAGGATTCTTTATTGGAGCAGTTTACGAGCACCATAATACCTTATTACCCTACTAGATGCTACGATTACTGGCTTTGTGGGCAGATAAGCTGCTTATAACATCTTCTGTATGTTTATGTGAAACTGTTATTAAGTTTTAAATGTCGCCATATTTTAGAAATTTGTGTTTCGTATTGTTGTCCTTTGGAGGGAGAAAACTAGGATAGTTTTAAGATGTTCCTTTTGTTTTTAGACGTATAACTTGTCATGTTGTCTGTACACATATTAAATATCGTCGTAGTATAATATAAAATTAAGTTCCCCATCAGGTGGTGTTCGCTATTTTTTTAAGATTAGTGAACGAATTTACGTACGATTTTTCCCATTAGACAGTATTTTACGAAGAATTTTGTGTATGATTTTAAAGGTTAAGTTAATTGTGCCTTAAAAATAGATAGTATAATTAATACCAGCTGTGAACACTAGATTACAGATTCAAGTATGTATAAAGAGAAATAGATTCTGAACAAAAAAATATGGGCTCTTTTTCAGATTATATAAATACAATAAAATGCTACATTAAACCCGACCTGGGTTAAATCAGAACTGAACTAGCATATTATATTATATTCGCTTAGCCTTTGTTCCAAACTATGTTGGAGTCGGCTTCCAGTCTCACCGGATGCAGCTGGATACCAGTGTTTTACATGGAGCGACTGCCTATCTGACCTCCACAACCCAGTTACTTGGGTATTAACACGATACCCTTCGGTAAGACTGGTTGTCAGACTTTCAAGCTTCTGACTACTGTTAACGACTGTCAAAGATCTTCGAAAATGACAGCCGGGACCCACAATTTAACGTGCCTTCCGAAACACGGAGGAACTCGATATGTATAAGATGGTCACCCATCCACGGAACAACCTCGGCAAGCGTAGCTTAACCTCAGAGATCGATCCGTGCGGCTGTTGTAAACTAAGCCACGAGCTCCTCATATTGTACCAAGCCTTTATTCATCTCTAAAACTAATATCAGCAAAATCTTTTTTTCTATACGAAATTGTCCTTGTTTTCAACATTCTTACTCTTATTTATTCATAGCTATTGATTCTATAGCAAAAACTCCAAGTTGTCAGTGATTTACGAGGAAACTTGCCAACCTACAGACGATGACGGCACTCAAACTTTCTGAGTCACTAGTTTGAGATCCGGCGACAGTTTCGAGATCGGCTTTTATTTTCTTTTGGAAATATTGTCTAGTTATATAGCGTTCTTGGTGACTGTGCTATCTATATCTACTTTCTTACTGCCCTACTATACTAATGGTATAAATGTGAAAGTTTGTGATGCATGTATGTATATTTGTTACTCTTTTACGCAAAATGTACAGTACTAATTTAAATGTTACTTGGCACAGAGATCGTTTAAAGACTGAACCCATAAGTTACTTTTAAACCGGGATATTGTTTAGGACGAAGTTGCTAGCAGAACCTAGTATATTACAAATGCGAAATTCTGTCTGTTTGTCTCTCGGTATGTTTGTTATATTTTCACCAAATATTTTTTTATAACAATAATCATTGAGCATTGATTAGAGCAGTGATAGCCGAGTGGTATAAGTTGACACCAACCCACGCAAGTGGTCGCAGGTTCGAACCCAAGGCAACACACCAATGACTTTTCGAAGTTATGTGTGTATTAGAAATAATTGTCACATGCTCCAACGGTGAAGGAAAACATCGTGAGGAAACCTTGCATGCCTAAAATTTGTTTAATACATTTATTGAGGGCATGCAAAGTCCCCAACCCGCACTTGGCCAGCGTGGTGGACTCAAGGCCTAACCCCTCCCTCATTACGGGAGGAGACCCTTGCCCAGCAGTGGGACAGTAATGGGTTAAATTTATTTATTTATTATTATTTTATTTATAATCATTGAGATACTGGAAGAGCTATAGGGCTATCATACATAATATCACGCCTGTTATACCCGGTGGCATAGGCAGAGGTATATGAAATACACTCACGTTTCGCCGTTAGCAATGTTGTAGGGGGCGAGGCTATTAACATAGGCTATCATTAGCAAGAAAATAAGCTACAATGCGTAAGCAGTACCAATTACATTTCTAACTAAAATATTTTTTTATATTTTGCCTTTGAACGTCCTACGATGTCTGGACGAGTTATTTTTAACGTTCTTTGAAAACAGAAGCCACATTTACTTTGCGACTTTTACCGCAATAATATTCTTCGTAATTAATTAGCAAAAGAGGTTAAGTTATTTTTGCTTCTATAAATATGACACTTTTATTTTTGTTTCTTTGTAAGACTAGATCATAAAAATCGAGATTTTGTTGCTTGTAGAGTGGACTACTACTAAGTAAAGCAGTTTCCCTGTGATTTCCATATCTATGAAAATCAGTAGTAGAGATCTTACGCCTATAACTACGTACAAAGTATTTGAAATGGTCACCTATATTGTAATTTTTTATCCGTTTCGGTATTTATAACTATTTAACTGGAAATATTAATAAAAATTTCCCATCCATAGAATCACGCCTTCTCGTTCCCATGGTTGTAGACAGAGACTAAAGAAAGCATATGTATACGTAAGTACATAAAATAAAGCCTTTTTCGAATAGACGTAGAATGCAAACAGTCAAAGACCACAAAACACCACTTGCTGCGATCTCTTCAAACTTCTCTAACTTCATTTAACAATTTTCTAAAAATCATTCAACTTCTCTTTCATACTCCACCGTCCCTATAGATAACTAAAAAAAACAGGTTCTTTATGCACTTAATATCCTGCTTTAAAACACCCATAACGGAAGTAAGATAAAATTAGTTTCAAAAAAACTAAATGAGTCCATCTTAGGTCTCCGCAAATAGCCCTATTTGGCACAGACATCGAACCCATTATTATCTTTCACTTAACTTGAAATGACCACTGGGGAAAACTTTTATAGCGAATTAAACTTTTATACTTAGTTACAAAGATAAATTTGGGGAAACCCATGAAAAAGACCATATACTTCTTTTATGGTCTTAAACGTTGCCATTAAGGTAAATGCTCTTTTATTGGTGAAAGTTATTTTGGAACCATTCGGATGTTATGTTTTCTATAATTGATGTATTTTAAAAGCAATTTTTTTTTCGGTACATAGATTTGCGTAACTTGCTCTTAGAATATTAATAAAGTCAAATAAGCGATTTATGTACCATTATGTACTTCACTGTTTTTGAAATTAAGTGCTATTTTCTCAAAAGAGCTCAATATCTTTATAACAAATCTCTCTCATACTCGAAACAATAATTTGAGATGAGCGTGCCTAATTAGATAATAATAATAAATAATAATTATTAACCCATTAATGTCCCACTGCTGGGCAAGGGTCTCCTCCCGTAATGCGAGAGGGGTTAGGCCTTGAGGCCACTACGCTGGCCAAGTGCGGGTTGGGGACTTAACAGTCTGTTATTATTTTTAAATTTAAATTGTTACTTTACCGTATTAAACATACAGCATACATGACAAAACTAAGTAAGTACTAAGTGCTTAGAAATAATCAACAATTTTATTCAATTACCCTTATCACTGCTCTAAATTTAAAAGGTCACGGATAGCAGTCGTTCATAATGAAATGATAACAAAATTATTTGAATATTTGTTATTAATTTCACATCACAGTACCTTAGGTACATTTTATTGAAGCAGTCTTTCACATGCGTTGGTGGTGTAATGGTCAGCATAGTTGCCTTCCAAGCAGTTGATCCGGGTTCGATTCCCGGCCAACGCATATGTTTTTCTTTTCCAGTATAATTTTTCTTACATTTTGTGAAAATAATTTGTTAAACATTTTGATTTAATTAATCCTTGTTTCGTTTTTAATTTAAAGTTTTAAAGTTTTGACAGTACAATTAAAGTTCTTTGTTGTTAAAGATGTTGTGTTAGTTTAGTTCAAGTTGTATTAATAACGGAATTGTTTGTTTGTATTTACTTAGAAGTAAATTGATTGTAAAATCTTTAGATTTTGATAGTTACGGTTATTTAGAGTTTTGTTTTATACAAATAGACAAACAATATAATCTTTGTATTTAAGACGATAAGCAGAGCATACGCATTGCTCCCTGTGTAGTAGATTGCTATTAAGAATGAATGCATACATACATTACGTGTTCCCTTTCCTTTACGCATTCCTACGTTTCATTAAATTTTTATGTGCATAGGTGCAACTGTTATTTTTGGGTTTTTTAATTCATACCCCTGAAATAATGAGGTGTTTTTTAAAATTATACGAATCTCGGTATTTTTTTAATTACAAACTGAGCAGTGTTTGTAATCAAAAATAAAATAAAGTATGTTTATTTTGCTTTGTCTAACGAAACATCACGGGAAATCCGTACAAAAAAATAAATCTTGCTTCTTTTAAAGATACATCAAACCTCTGTCCCACAAAGTGTCTTAGAATCTTAAAAACCACCCCAAAAAAATAACTAATTGCATTAAAAAATCCATTTTCAGAAACAAAAAATAAATGACCAACATTACTTAACGTGAAACACGTTTTACGAAGGTTGGACCCTAAGGTTGGGGGTAAAAAAACAGCTGCCTCATAATTACATATCGTGGTCAGCCCTTAAAAGGGAGCTGAGAATTTTTGCGACCCTTAGGGTACCTTTGCACTAAAGATAGCTTACATTTTTGTGGGTATCTTTTTTAACTAGATTTTCTTTCGTGAATTTTTTTAAAGTATGTTTTTAGCTAGGTTTGTTGCTATTTTGGGGTAGATATTTAAGGGTGTGTAATATCTCTACATAGCTGTGAAATTCTAGATAATCTATATTATTTCAGTAGCAATTACTTTTAATATTTACGTTGCCTTAACAAATGCAAATGCAAAACAATGTCGTTATCACGTATAGTACAGTTATGAACAATAATTGAGACAGTACTAACATCTCCTCAAAAAGGTAAAGCTTAGTTAAAATACCAATCATAACCACCTATCAAAAGCCAACCTCATTACAGGTAGCTTACATTTCTGATCTCAGAATTTTAATATTTTCTACGCATATTCCATCGTTACACTATGCCGTTTGACGCAGATTCGTAGTTAGGCATTTCTATCGCTCGCTTCTTAGCTATCTTACATACCCTCAGTGGAAAACCATCCTTACTTTCTCCATAAACTACCAAAAACTTGAAGATAGTAAGTTTTGGATGGATTTAGTGAACTAATTTCTTAGTTCGCTAGTTTATTGGGAGTTTTCTTTAAGAGTTAAGTCGATAACATAAAATGGTGGAAATTATTTTCGTAAGAGCGACTCGGTAGAGAACTGAGTGGAAGGAGTTTAACATCTCTTTGGGTTTTGAAATTACTGACTTGATATAACTGTCATTTTCTAGCGTCATTTTACGAGCTGGTCTTTGAAATTTAGTTTTTTCCTCTTTTCAGAAAACGTTTTTTAGCGTGTTGGCCAAAGCTCTGCCCCTATTTGCATGAGACCAATAAAACTAACGGCCAAACGTGCTTAACAGGCGTGATATTATGTATGATTTTAAGCTGTTTGTATTTTTTGTTTTGCTTCTTTTCCTTTTGCAGCTGCTTCAAAGACACTTTGGGTTATAACACGATATCCCTCAGTGACTGGTTGTGATACTTTCAAGCTTCTGACTACTGGGAACGACTGTCAAAATTCTTTGAAAATGACAGTCGGGGCCCACAATTTAACGTGTCTTCCGAAACACGGAGAAACTCAGTGTGTATAACCTGGTCACCCATCCACTAACAAAGCAAGCGTAGCTTAACCTGACAATCGATACTGGTGAATTAGACTTAACTACGCGCTTTCAATTCTATCCACGAAAATTTACCAAAAAAAAAATCTAATAACGAAATAATTCCGTACATTTTTTGGATACGATTTGACATCACTAAGCCTCATAATACCGGTGCCCAGGTGTGTGTTCCCAACAGCTGGGTACAATATAAATTGTCTCAAGTTCCCAACCATATTTTTGGCTGAAAGTTGCGTAATAAAATCCGAAGTCTGATGATGATATTAAAAGTTGTATAGGATTAGAATTTTGAGTTGAAGTTTTGAATTAGGCTTATTTTAAGTAAATTCTGCTTTTCCGTTAATCAAATTGATTCTTAGCTAGATAACATTAATATAATTATTGAACAAAAGATTATATTTTTGGTTGGGCTAAGCCTTACTTTAAGTAAAATCTGCTTTTCCGTTAATCAAATTGATTCTTAGCAGACACAATTAACATTATCTTAGTGAGGTATATGAACAATAGATTGTAGAATCTTTAGATAAAGGTTAAATGATACTAGTTTTTTAATAGAAAAACTCCGTTTTTTCTTTATTTATAAAGAACTCCCGCACTACAATTACTCTTGTGTCGCGGGGACTTTTACAAACATACAAACAATGGGCACAAAGTACAACCGACACAATTATTTGTGGATCGCACTAATAATTGTTCCGTGTGGGAATCGAACTCATGACGAAACCACTGCGCCACTGTGTATAATAATCATTTACCGTAAAACGGGGTGAATAGAAACAATTTTCAACTTTGTCCTAAAAATTTGTAGCGAATAACTTGTTATTTTTATTGTCAGGTTGTTTTATATCATGTCCGGCGCCATGAAGAAAGAGTTAAAACCATATTTGTCCAAAAATATGCATAGTTTTACGATATTTCATTAAAAAAATGGTCAATTTCTATTCACCCAGCGATAGGGGTGAATCGAAACGACCAAAGGGGTGAATGGAAAAATTGTGTTTTAAAACGTTTTTTCAGTTAACAATATTGTATCTTTATAGATAAATATACACCTAAAGAGATAAACACTCCAAACAACTCATTAGAAAAGAAATTCCACTTTAAATACAAAGTTTTGAAAAAAATGTATTGACCATTAAGGCATTCGAGGACGGTTGACTTTGAAGCAATTTTTTGGGTATAAATATCAATTTAAACATTTAAACAATTATGACACCGCAGAGAAGTAATATCGACGTGTAATCATTTCAAATTTGAACAAAATTCTTAAACGAGGAGTACTCAAACATTGGGCTTGAAAAATTTCCTGATTTTTTTTCTATTCACCCCGCGAATTCTATTCACCCCGTTTTACGGTATAGCAAAAATAAATAAATCCTATCTGTTATGGTCTCACTACGATCTGCTAAACTGTTTTAAATGAAGTTTATATGAAAGATTAATCACCCCAGTAAAGATATATACGTTTTCATCCTATGCGAGAGGAGCTGCGCGCAAAAGCTAGAAATTTATAATATTACCGCATAGTTTAGCAAAGTTAGCTAGATGAGCTTCAGATTCCAGGCTTTTTAATTATAAAAGCATGTAATAAGGGATTTTAATTAAATTTTTAACTTGTTGTTGCACAACTCTAGCCTATAATTAGTTAACTACTCACATACTATTATTATAAACTAGTAAGTCCAGAGCAAAGGGCTGATTTGCTATAATATATTTTTTTATATCTCCACGCAAAGGTTCACCAATAACTGGTTATTATTGAGAAATATTTTAAATCATATTTGCAAAGATCAATTGCTATACCTTTCCCGATGTGGGAATCAAACCCAAGAGCACGTGATGCGCAGTCGCATACACTATCGACCGCGCTACAGCGGCAGTTTCATACTACACATAATACCTTAATATTATAATTTTTGACATGTTAAAATATATAAAACATTAATTTCAGAAAGAATAATGTTATCAGAACAACAAAAGTGTTTTACTGACATCCATTTGTTTTGTTATCAACAATCTTAATTGGCGTTAAGTCACCTCGCTTAATAATACCTGCGTATTTGGAATTTATGAATTACTTTTATGTTTATTTAGGTGACCACATTTCGAACATGTCACAATACACTTCGACTATGATATTCGTGCCTAAGTACTTACTAGTATTCTCAGAATCTAAACTGTAGATATGTTACAAATAAGAAAGTTTTAATGCTTGTTATTCACTATTATTCAGTAACACCATAACTTTTCAACGGATTTTGTAATAAAGTACTCAGATAGTTTATAACCTGTATAAACAGAATTTAACAATCGGAAAAAGCATAGAATGATTGATATTATATCTTTCCTGAAAAATAATAATTTACACCATTTTTAAAATTATTTTCTAATCTAGGCGAATACTAAATTGCAAAGATACTAAATTGAAAAAAATACAGAATATTGTGTAATAACTTCATCAGTTCTTGCGCTTGTTTTCACATTAAAATCGTGCGTAAACTCGGTATTGTCGAGTATTAAAATTTTGATATTTAAAATGGACTGCTAAAATAGATCTTATGACGCCCGTCAGAAGCGCTGATCAGATTTTCATACATATTGTTCCGATCACTAGCCGGTTGTCGGTAGTCGATATCAGTAGAAAATGGATATCTCCTACCTACAACCGGATACCTGTGCAACCGTGGTTTCAACCCCTTCCTGTCATAATACCTGTATATTAATCCCCGAATAGGGGAGGGTGTGTGAAATTAGTCCAAATAAAAAGTAGGTCAGACAAGGGTGAATGAATATATGTTGTATGGTGTCCGAGCTCAGAGGTAAAAGGGGTAGGAATGTCTCTTTTTGTGGGTAAAATATTTTGGGGTGACCTTGAGATGTTACCCTTATTTATAATATTTTAGAGTGTGATGTTTAGGAGTAGCCTTGAAATAGTTTCAAGAAAAGCAACCATGAATGCAGGTCTTGTAGCCAGCGTGTACCTCTTTCAGAGTGGTATTTTTCATATGTAAACGATATCTATTTATTTTACCTATATATTTCCGTATGAAGTCTCCGTGCTTCGGAGGCACGCTAAAAATCTAAGATAACAGTCGTTAAGCCACGTCAAAGGCCTTCGGGCGGCTTGAACAACTTTGGCACAAAGTTGACCACTAATCATACGATGAGATAATCTAGAATTTATTTAAGACCTATCTTTTTGAACGGAGACGGACGCCTTTAATATAGCACTACGTACCAAAATTCGGTTTATCGCTCCAAAAACTGGCCAAATAATATTAAAACGAAACCAAAGTATAAACACAAAGCGTCCTTTGAATCAATACAAGACAACTGATTGTCAGATAGAGGCTTGTTTGTTCCGTCAAAATTAATTGTTTCCATGAAAAATTGATCTTTTTGTTCCGACGCGTTTGTTTTCAACATCGGGAATCGGTAATTAATTGGTGTTTGTTAAGGTTTGTACCTTCAATTAATTATACAATATTTTGAAGCTTGCTCGAATATGAAAATGGTTTTTATAGTTCTTTGCTAACCCAACTCATGTTTGTCTACAATGAAGAATGTAACGTTAATTGCTTTTATCTTCTTTTTATTGCGTTTCAGCTGCTAGAATGGAAAGCAGATATGGGTAGATTACACCATTTTTTAGTATAAGTCTAGTATAAGTCAATAGTCTTCGAATAATGCAACTGTGTCAAATATGTCCCTTAATTTAGAGACGTTTACAATAAAACAAATGAAGGAGTAGAAATTGCTAACTATTACAGGAGCTCGATTCTCTACTACTACCGACTGCCGACAACCGGCTAATCATCGAGAAATTAGTATGAAAATCTGATCAGCGCCTATAACGGGTGTCGTAGGAACTATTTTGGCTGTACATTTTACATGTCAAACTCTCGATACTCGACAGTACAGATTATACAAAAACGTGCTACAGGTAATATTTTAGTAACCAAAAACGTCAAAAAATTTAACCCAACATAAAAATCAAAAGATCATTTTGGGTATAAATTTTCAAAAGCCACACATTTTATACTTGATGACGTTATATAGCCTAAAACCTTCCTCGATAGATAGTCTATTCAACACAAAAATATTTTTTCCATTGGAACCGGTAGTTCCTGAGATTAGCACGTTCAAACAAACAAACTCTTCAGCTTTATAATATTAGTATAGATTTTTTTGTAAATTGATCCAAAAACACATAAATTCTTCTATTTTTAGCACTGTATGTATACATATATATTACATAGATATACATACTTTCCATGTCTACAGTTCTCCAAGCCAAGGGCTTTCCAACGTTAAGTAATTTTAGATGTTTCATCAAATTCTCGTTCCGTTGTCGGGGACATTTGACAAATGTGTTTCAGCACAAAAACTGACCGCCGGGACTTCAGGTACCAAACTTGTGGAAATATGACATGTTAATTTATCACTTTTGACCATCTGTTGGCCAAGATGGCGGGTCGGAGACGAATTTGGTACCAATTTTTTTTTTCTAGAGAGAATTTGATGGTCTATGATTATAGGTTCTATGTATCATTACTGAAATTGAATAAAAGGGTATATATGTTTTATAATTCAAGGAAGAATCGAAAAGATAAATGGATACGTTTAGGGTAGTTATAGGTTGTACTTCACTGAAATATGAGGCAAGGAAAATCGCGGATTAGATTTGCATTTTTAAGAAGTTATAATTTAAGAAAAAATCTAATTTGCTGTAAATATTCTTTTACATGGATTAAGCTAGTTAAGTTGGTCTACATTAATAAATATTGGCATAGATTGTCCTGCAATAGAATAAAAAAGCTAGATGCTAAACCCAGAATTAATATCAGTAATAAATTAAGTTACATTACTGAAAAGTAGTCAAAAAGGCTGCAAAGAAAATCACGGAAAAAAACAAGTAAAAGATATATTTGAAGAATTTGAGTTTTTCTCTCGAGAATAAGGTCTGTACAATGTTGTTTGTTATCACACTCGTAAAATACAAATGGAAAGGGTTTTACGACAGCGAAAGGAATCTGCCAAAGATTTTTGATTTAAGATTCTCGCAAAGTAGGAATTCTTATAAAATCATTCACAATTTATCTGACAGAATTTATTTGTCGTTACGCCAGTACCACTTTGTTGAGAGGTCTTGGGTTCGATTCCTATATAGAACTAGTATTTGTGTGGTTCTACCACACAAATACTTATATATATATTGTCCAGACTAGAAAATAAAATATAATATAAAATAACCGCGTGTGAATAGTCATTCACACGCGGTTATTTGATGCCAAACTAAGCAGAGTACTATACTTCTCAACACCTAGGTACTTATATAGATTAATTAACTTTATATACTTTGTTTGTGTGCTTGTTAAAAATGCTAACTTTACGAAAGCAATTACAAGTGCGGGAGATTATCTTTCCTGAAAATAAAAATATCTTTAATATATTTGTCTCAACTTCAATATTAAGAGTTTTACATGAAATTTGGACCTAGGTATCTCAATTTTAGTACCAATATTTTGTCCTAGAATTTATATTGACAAGTTTTAAATCCGGTGTAAGAATTTAATATTACCTCCTTCTACAATATTAAAATTGTTGACAACAGATACTATTTCTCAATTCGATCTAACCGGTTACTGAATTTAGTCAATATTTTTGAGAATTTAAATTAGATTCTTATCCAGGTTTAGATCTCGCTTCAAAACTTAGGTATTTCCTATTAAGTATATTAAAGTCTTAAGCCCAGGACCGGTCCTATTGGCGCTCGATGGGGGAGGCCTTTGTCCAGCAGTGGACGATTCCCGGCTGAGATGATGATGATGATGATATTAAAGTCTTGCGGTATACAAAGTTTTAGGTGCGGATAGAATTTTTAAATACTGGTACGATGACGACACTTTAGTACCAATTGATGGCCCCAAGTAATAAAATCTGGCTAATATACGGGTCAAATAATTTGTTATGGGACCAGCCTATTGTTATTAACTGAGATAGCAGCAAATAGCTAAAAGAAAACTGAGATAGCAGCAAAAAGCGTTTTTTGGTTTCCTACTCTACAGCAAGAATAACGCGATTTGATGAATATTTTTAAGTCAACATAACAGAAATAACAGAGACGACGGTCACCCATCTACATACTAACCTTTCTAAAACACCCTTAACTTGTAGACCCGTGAACACTAAGCAATATCTCAACCTTCAATATTGTCTCACATTCCGTGACTCTCGACGTGAGTTCAATTTGATCAACAATACATGAAATAAATCTAATGTAACAAGCTTTGTGATATCAAGTCGTAGATGCCGAAAGATTTTGATTATGATGATGTCAATTCGGGAAAATCATTGGTCCCATGAAATAAGTGCTAATTATTTCGTGAGGCCAACCATTTCACATGGAGCCAGCTGATATACTACAGCTACTTTACCAAGCTGCTATTGAATATAAAGACCATAATTGGGTAACCCAAAGGGGGAAATTGCGTGATTTTGTATGTGAAACATGTAAAAATCTTCCAAGCAAAAGAGACAACGGTCACCCATCTACACAATAACCTCAATAAAACACCCTTAACTTGTAGACCGGTGAATACTCTCCACGCAATATTTCAGTCGTCAATATTGTCTCGCATTCCGTGACTCTCGACGTGAATTCAATTTGATCAACAATACATGAAATAAATCTAATGTAACCAGCTTTGATATCGATACTCTGATATATGATGCGTATTGGGATATTAGTTTACGTTACTGCTTTTTGAAGGGTAAGGTCTTGTGTTGTGTTTTTTGAGGGGAAGATAAAATTACATTGTTTGAGGTGAATGAATGAAGAGTGATTGAAAGTTTGATAAATAGATAGAGTGATGCAGTGTAAAGTAAACCTTTGCTTTTATTATTTACTTATTTATTATATAGAGCAGTGATAGCCGAGTGGTATAAGTTGACACCTCCTACGCAAGTGGTCGCAGGTTCGAACCCGAGGCAACACACCAATGACTTTTCGAAGTTATGTGTGTATTAGAAATAATTGTCACGTGCTCCAACGGTGAAGGAAAACATCGTGAGGAAACCTTGCATGCCTAAAATTTGTTTAATACATTTATTGAGGGCATGCAAAGTCCCCAACCCGCACTTGGCCAGCGTGGTGGACTCAAGGCCTAACCCCTCCCTCATTACGGGAGGAGACCCTTGCCCAGCAGTGGGACAGTAATGGGTTAAATTTATTTTATTTATTTATAGTATTTAGAATAATGGTATGTTTTGAACCAGAGTTCAGATTTAGCAGTATGCAAATTTAATTTTCGTTATTAACTGTAGTTTTAATTCAGACATAATGCATGAAATAATTCAACTGGGTGACAATTTGGTATAAGCTAATTAAATAACCAGAGTCTGTAAAAATATGCGTTGGCCGAGAATCGAACTCGGATCAACTGCTTGGAAGGCAACTATGCTGACCATTACACCACCAACGCATGTGACTAAATAATTCCAAAACGCGATCACTATACCTATCACAAAAGAAGTATGCTGTATTTACACAAATGGCGATTTCCCATGAACCCTACCTGTGGTTTTTATTTAACGCTTATTTTTGTTGTATTATAATTGTTGCAATTAACTCAAGTGTATAGTTTACTAAACAAGTTTTCATCTAATGGTAACGTTTTACACCTTAACGGCTGAACCGATTAAGACGTAATGGTTAATTCATTATATAAATCACTTTTAATTTTATTACGAATTTGTTTTGAAAATATTTTTGTAGATAAATAATAAAGCGTGTCCGCCGCACGTAAAGAGTTTACAAACTCTACACCGTACAAATCAAATATTATCTCAAATAACTGCACGTTTGGCGCAGTGGTTTAAGCGGTCACCTCGCCGCAACAACCGTAGCGCCGCGTGTGGTGGGTTCGAATCCTACCCCGGACAAATCTTTGTGTGATGAGCACGAGTATTTGTTCTGAGCCTGGTTGTCAAATTATCTATATAAGTATATGTTTAAAAGTATATAAGTATTTATGTATATCAGTTATTTGATTACCATAGTACAAGCTCTGCTTAGTTTGGAATCAAATAACCGTGTGTGAGTTGTCCAATTATATTTATTTATTATTTATTTATTTTATTTTGCCTCGACTAACCCCCGGTTTCTGAGGTAAATTTAGCGGTAGTTTATCTATTCAATAGCGCTTAAACTCATATAAAAACAGTATCGAATAGATAAACTACCGCTAAATGGACTCAGAAACCGGGGGTAAGTGTAAAATTAGGGCTTATAGATTTAAACTGAGAATGTAGGAATATGAAGCCCTTCATGAGATTTGATAGTGCGATCTATATGGCCTTAGCTTGGCTACATTCCTTGCATAAGTAGGGTACAAGTAAGGGTCTCTAATTGTTCGTAATATAATTCTACAGCCAATAATTGTTTCTATCAACATCAATAGACAACAATGTCTGAGATTTATTGAGACAACGTCTAGACAAACATAATCAAACATAATTACTAATAAGGAAATGTAAGCAGATATTTTGAACGAGTAATGAACCCGGTACTACTGATTGATTTAAATCTAGATATTTTTACCCGACTGTACTAAATAAATGAGGGTTATGTTTCCTAGATTTCTTGTTACTATATTATCTAAGTTATTTTAAACAAATACGGCTGTATTAAGAACCTTCTCCATTCGAGGTCGGTTAAAAGTGCCACTTGAATAAATAAACCGAATCAATTCTAAGTGCGTAATGTATTTGAAAGTTAACAATTGTAAATACTAAATAAAATGTACGGTTTATTTGGAAGGCTGTATCACATGCGTTGGTGGTGTAATGGTCAGCATAGTTGCCTTCCAAGCAGTTGATCCGAGTTCGATTCTCGGCCAACGCATATTTTTATTAACATTTTTATTCTTATAAACAACGATAGGTAAATCTGATCAACGTTGCTACTAACAAAGAATTCGAATAAAAAATGTGGAATCGAAAAAATATTATCCCAAACAACTGTACATTAATAAATATTAACAATAAAGCATAAAAAAAAATTGTTCAACTCAATGCCAATACATTATTGAACAAAAAACTCAATTAACTGATCAAATCAATTTTTAAAACAAAAGCAACTTGATCAGAACAATAAAACTCAATCAAATAAAATCATTGTCCATATTTCATCTGACTATAACAATATGCAAATGGATTCATCAAACAATTCTCTGCCATCAAACGAATTAAAATCTATATTCGATACTATAAATACTAATATTGTAAAGTTGGTCTGTCTGTCTGTCATGTTTTTACGTCTAAACTGCGTTAACTATTTTGATGAAATTATTTCGGTGGTAGACCAAATTTCGTTTCTGGGGAAGGTATGTTTATTAAAGCTGTCTAACCTAAATTACTGAAATGATATAATGTTGTGAGTGCAATTGCTGAAATGTCGGAAAAAATATTGGGTAAAATTTAGAAGTACACAAGCTACGCCCTGAAAAAATGATTTGAATTTACTGAAATACCTATAATTTTAAATGGTAAAATAATTTTGAATTTCAGCTTACATCCCAAAAAATGTCCTGTACCGCTTTTCGCTAAAATCTCCCTACGAGCGAAGCCACATGCAAAGCCTAGCACTCAATAATCCAATCATTCGATATTGCACGTCAATCGTAATACCAATCATAGTTATATCCGGAATTTTATTATCCGGCACATCCGGATTTAACCGGATTGTAGCGGATTAAAGCGGCACATGTCAATGTTTGATATGTATCGGACGTTTTTGTATCTCCCGTTTGAAAATTGTTTTGTGCACATACTAGCGAAACCACGTGGCTCTACATGCGTATAAAGTTTTAAATCTTATTTCAACAAGTAAGGATTTGTTTTTTTAAATATAAGTATGTTTAAACTTAGGGTTTTCAATTATTTCCATATTTGATTTCGTCATTATAGATTTAGTGGTTTGGCGGAAAATGTTGAAAAGACAAAGTTTCTGTCTCCATCTTTCTCTTGCGTTGAAAGATTTTAAACTATCTGGATACGGAATTTCATCAAATTGCGTTCTAGTCATTTTGATGTGATTAGCCAGCTTTACAATCTGATCAGCGCCTCTGACGGGCGTCGTAGAAACTTTTTTGGCAGTACATTCTAAATGTCAAAATGTTGATAGCTAGCCGGGTCTTAGTCAATAGTGGCAAAAAATCGAGGTACAGTACATAAATCTTGCACGTCTCATTGTACTCGAGCCCTTTAGGTCCTAAACAAACAATGTGATGTTTGATTTGAGCCTGTGGTCACGGTGGTTGCCATCACCTCGGTCAATATGTTGTAAAGCCAAGCTCCAATGGGGTGAGCGAAAAAACCCGTTAAAAAAACCATTATAGAACATTTTATGGGAAATGGGTGGAAATTTGATGCGTGTGCAAAATGGTGTTTGGGTGATAGCGTGTGTTCCGTGTTTTTAACGGCTATTGTACTGAAATTCATTTTTTGTATAAGGTTTTTCTTGGTTGGTAGTTTGTGTTATCTCCTACCCGAAAAAGTGGGCAAAAGTTTATGAAGTACACTCACTTTTAGAATTTTCTAGTTCCATTTAGTATTTTTCCAAAGGACGTTATCAATCTACGAACTTTGGTTTGATTTAAAGCTCTTTGTCCAACATGAGAATCGAATTTCAAACCTTGTTGTAGTCAACAGTCCATACACTAAATATTCCATCTGAAATTCCAATAATTTAAAAACTCTTAACCCAACCTGGGATTGAATATTAGGCCTTACAATCAGCAGAATCCCTACACCAACACCTGATCAGCAAAGGCCTGATTAGTAATGCACCAAATCTAGAATTCAGTCCGCGTAATCCAATCATTTTTAAATATTATTTATAAAATATCGATACAGTGCCCCTATTTTGTGAGATTTCCTTTACCAATTCAAGTGTCTACAGTTTCCTACTTCCAAATAATTCAATCCTGTCAATTTTATAAGACAGAGAAGTAAATTATATTTCAATCAATCATTGGAATTGGTCGATCAATGTCAGCCGCGTTTCCTTCATCTCTCCTGAAATATATTGTTCTATAACATCTTTTTATCTCTACCTTTGGAAATAACATGGGATAGCAATAATATGTATCAATAATATAGTCCTTTAAAGCTTTCCTTTAGCGGAGGTAGCATTATTTTCAGGAATTTTACGAACTTCGTTCTGAGCTGTTGATTGACGTCTAGAAATTTAGAAATGAATCTGGTTTGCCACTACTAAGTAAGCCTGCCCGGAATGAAATACATACACACATAAAATTACGCTTTTCACCCAAGGGGCATACAAAGACCAGAGAACCACACCTGGTATGATTACATAAATCATACTAATATTATAAATGCGAAAGTTTGTGAGTGTGTTGTGTAGTAGTACGCCAATACTACTGAATCGATTACAATGAAATTTGGTATGTAAGTAGCTGAAGACCCAGAGTAACACATAGGCTTTTTATCTCGGAGTTTCCAAGGGATCGGGATTTACACGGGAAGGGTTTCCACGCGGACGAAATCGCGGGTGGCCTCTAATAAGATATAATTGTTCAAATTTCCACAGCTCATTGTAATAACAATGTGTAGTATGATTAAAAGCAAAAAATAGCCTATAATAAAGTGAAAAATATCAAAACATATTGGTCTGTCATCTGAGCGGAGTATATCGCGAACAACAATATCGATTTTCGATTTACCGAGTGTATGAGAGTATTGTTTCAGACAGCCATTGTTTGGTTAAGGGACGTTGAATTTGTTTTATTAGTTAGGAGTTAGGACTAAAGGCCTTTGTAGATTAGAAATATTTTTGTAATATTATACTCTATCGTATGGTTAGTGGTCAACCTGGTGTCAAAGATGTTTAAGCCGCCCGAAGGCCTTTGACGTGGCTTAACGTCTGTTCTTAATTGACAACAACCGGGACCAACTTTTTACGTGCCCTCCGAAGCAGGGAGACGCCCAGTTCAAATACCACTATGCGGTCACCCATCTATGGAATGACCACGCCAACGCGTTGCATAACCCACAGATCGTTTACCAAACATTGAGTGCAACTGGTATAGGTGCTAAGAAAGATAGAAAGATTGTAGAACGTACCGTAGTTTTTACATGAAGGTGGATCGCAATTGTTATACTTTCTTTTATAAAATTACTAAATAAACATTTAAATAGAAACACCTATATTATTTATTATTTTATTTATATTTTGTCCCGATATTTTCTTTTGACTGATTTCCTCTGTTGTTCAACCATAGTGACCTACATTTTCTGCCAGTTTTATTATGGATTTTCTTGTAATTTGGTTATATTGGTCTACTTGTTAAAGAAAATAAATCTAAATTATTCTATCTGCTAGAATGTGTCCTGGCAAAGGAATTATATTTTAACTTGTAGTTATTTCCAAATCCCGCTAGTAATATGTGTCTGTCTTTAGTGATAAATGTTATCCTTTATCAAAATTTCTAATCCAAAAATAATAAAGACAAAAAAATAAGGGTAAATAGTAATTAAAGGCTTATAAAACGATTTTCAAGAAAAGAGAGATCTAAAGAAAAACAGACTAGAACGGCCACAATATTTTCATATTACATTCGCAGTTCAAAGCGCAATACTGCATCCGACCGTTTTAATCCGCACACATACATATGCATGGAGTCCATTCACTACAAATAGTCCTTTTTTTACGGTGCAAATACGATGCAGTTGCGTTTTTAATAACGCAGTCGACATGCGATTCAGTTTCGATGCAGCGAAGTTACGAATTTATGATCATGAAACTATAGCACATACATATTTTTCCCCGTTTCTGTTCTGCTGGGCAACAGTCTTCTTCAGAATTTAGGGACAGGATAGGCCGTATTGGCCAAGTGCGGGTTGATGACATGCATAATAATTGTTTAAAATTTAACCTTTTTTTTATTTTGAGTAATTAATTGTAAAATTAGCTAAGAGTTATGAAAGTTTCAAAATATTACACAGTCTTTTGTTATGTGCTTATTGAAACGTAAATGATTATATTATAATCTTATCATTCTTAAAGTTCCTGAGTATATATGGATGTTTGTTATTTTGGTTGCATCTCGCACAAAGATAAAACAATATTTGTGCTTTAGATCCTATGTGTTAATAAGGATACTATATGAAGCGAAAAATACTTCCACGCGGACGAAATCGCATGCACAAGCCAGTATTTCCATAAATAATGAAACGTTGTTGCTTCTATTTATAAAGCTCTTTGTGTAACCTCGGTCAGTGATCGATTTGCGTAGATAACGTGCGGTTGGTTTGTTAAAATGATCTTTGTATACAAATTGAGACCCTTAGGAATAATATTGAGGTTCCCTTTCGTATTAATTGTGAATGTGCTTTTAGCAATCATTTGTTATTTTCAGAAAATGATCGGTTTGAATAAACCTTAAAGCTTATCTTTAAAGGCAAGTTATGGTAGGAGTTTGTTTTGATTTGCCCTATTCAGTTCTTTTTAAATAAAAAGGTTTTGTTTCTAATCAATTCAGATATAGAGACTTCAAGTCGGTTTAAAAAAGCTAAACTCGTTGCAGGTAAACTTCGCTTGCGTCACATAAAAGAGAATGGGTCACAATTTTTTACTGGTACTCTGCTCCTATTGGTCGTAGCGTGATGATATAGCATATAGCCTTCCTCGATAAATGGACTATCTAACACTGAAATAATTCAAATCGTTCCTGAGATTAGCGCGTTCAAACAAGCAAACAAATATTAGTATAGGATATACTCAAAATCTACTGAACGGATTTTCACGCAATTGTCACCATTGAACAAAATGTTTCTCGAGAAAGGTTTAACGGCATATAATGAGGCATTATTTGTTAAGATTAACCCGGTCGAAGCAAGCTAGTTCATTGTATATGCTTGTACAGTCATTGTGATAGCTATTTGATAGTCCATAGTTCAAGACCGCTTTAATAATTCCAGGAAATCAGTAACAATTCGAAAGGTATACTTACATAAAGTGAATGTACACATCATAATAAATATTTACTAAACATTATTCAATGCTGTGTACTAAATAAGGTATTATTATGTGTTTCCTTACTGAGGCACATTACTTATGCATAGTAATGTGTTTGTATGTGAATTGTAGGTTTTAGTATGGAAAGGTAGTTATTTTTCTTGGTTTACATGTGTTTTTTTTTTTATCAATTTTGATCGTTATTGTTAACGGCATCAAGTAGATATTTGAAATATTTACAGAATATGTATTTATGAATAAATTTTAAAGATGACAAACACTTATACAAGAGCCCCTTGTCCGATCATATTGATGTAATTATGATGAAATAAAAATTTGATGGAGGTATAGATTTCGTTCTAAAAATTAGTTTAGATATAGTTTTGTTTATTAAGACCGTACCAAGTAGTGTTCTCTGGTCTCTGCATACCCTTATGGGAAGAAGACGTGATTTTACGTATATATGTAATAATCTTTAATATTTTTCTTTCTTAATTGTTTTTTCATCAAAATAAAGTGTCGTAAGTAAAAGCTAGTAAAAAGCACGACTACACAAACTGTATAAACAGTTCAAACGAAAACTTTCGTAACACAACGTTCCATGTTTGTTTGTTTGTACAACTCACATGTGACAGTAAAGCGCTGTTTAGTACTAACACGCTAATTGATTTTGTTTAGCAAGAGAAGAAAGCGATGTTTGTTTACAAAGTTATTTGTGTTTTTCGTAAGTCTTTTATGAATAGAAAATTGCGATGTTTAATTTGACAGAATTTGGTTAACTGCATTTTGGCGCAGTGGTTAAAGTGGTTACTGTGGTAAAGCGCCGCGTGTGGTGGGTTCGAATCCCACCCAGGACAAATCTTTGTGTGATGAACACGAGTATTCGTTCTGAGCCTGGATGTTAATGAATATCTATAAGTATGTATTTAGAAGTATATAAGTATGTTTATCAGTTATTTGCTTACTATAGCACAAGCTCTGTTTAGTTTGGAATCAAATGACCGTGTGTGAGTTGTCCAATATTGATTTTCTTATGTGGACGGGAGTTTTTTACATAAGAGAGAATGTGTCATAATTTTCCCCGTTTTTGTAACACTTCTCGTTGCTACTCCGCTCCTATGGTAGTAGCGTGATGATATATAGCCTATAGCATTCCTCAATAAATAGGCTATCTAACACTGAAAGATTTTTTTCAAATCGGACCAGTAGTTCCTTAGATTAGCGCGTTCAAACAAACAAACAAACAAACAATCAATCAATCAAACAAACAAACTCTTCAGCTTTATAATATTAGTATAGATTAGATATAACTATGTATGAATTTCAGTATTAACTTCATAACAACCCAATCTGGCTTAAAATAAAGGCATCTATTTATGCTCGATGTGGTTCAACGGTCTGTGTTCGTAATGTTCATCAAATTGATTGACAGTGTCAGTGCGATTTGCATAGAGATTCATAACACGCGCGCATCTGGCGCGTTCAATTGTGTCTGTTTCTATTACGAGTGTTTGTTTTGTTAGTGAAATAAACAAATCCAATAGACAGCTTTTTAAAAAACGCCCACAATGTTCCCGAAGTGTAATTTCCTATTTCTATCAACAATTGACAACTAGCTGATTAACGAATTTTTGTATAAAAAATCTATTAATTTTGTATGAAATACTATTCTCTTCAAGTAATTTTGCACTAGCTTTACCGTAGGCTAGGCTTTACAATAAAAATATCCCTAAATGTAAAACAGCACATGAAGTTTAATTTTTTAATACCAAAGAGCCAGTTTCACAACATTTGAATACTTCTCAGATAACCTATCCAATAGTTAAAGTATAGATATCTTCTTATATATAAAATTTCCATGACACGATGTTAGTTACCGTACTCCTCCGAAATGGTTTGACCGATTCTCATGAAATTGTGTGAGCATATTAAGTAGGTCTGAGAATTGGCCAACATCTATTTTTCATGCAAATAAGAAACACAATTTTTATTAAAATGACAAAACAGCGTTTGCCGAGTCTCCTAGTACCTATTCATAACGTTGACGGAATTCCACCTGATAAATTAAGCTTCTTTTTTGCAAAAGTTTTCCAAACGTGATGAAACTGTCTATGAATATAAAACAATATTTTTATACAATTTATCACTCCTCTTTTCACGACATTTAACAAAATATTTTATGTTTCACTTCCACGAATAAATTGAAGCACCACAATAAATATTGGAGACGTTTACGACGACATTATACACGACATAACGTGCAACCAACTGTTTTACAATACTTATTTCAATGCGAAAGCACGAAATATGGCATTAAAGTGAAGTTGGACATAAAATTAAACAATAAATTGGCAGAATATAAAAATGCAAATGAAAATAGCACAGAGATATCGTTCATTCATCATATCGCGATTGCCTACATTCGGTAGTAGTCAATGCTATTGAGTATCGAGCTTTTGGTATTTAAAATTACTTATTTAAAACATAGTTTAATTATTATAGCTGCTCGATTTTGCATTAAAAATTGTCAAAAGCGGTGTATTTTGCATTAAAAATTGTAAAAGTGTAGTGGTAGTAAATCACTTAGAAACATTCGCGGGAATATCTACGCAATTGTAAAAAAGTTATCTCTAATACGAGATAATGATTAAACTATGCGATTGATAATCTTTTTGTACCGCGGCTTATTGCTTTATTTACAAACACAAAGTTATGTGGCGCAAAAGCTACATTGCAGACAATCCTTTCCTAGATTTCTATCTATTGCTTTCGCAGCAGCTTGTAGCTATATTCAGAGATAGATCACTGGTTCTTACCGAGTGTCACACGTTGACATTACTATTAGAATGACACTGTACTGTACATTGTTTTCTCCCTTAGAGTAAAGTGACTAACACGTTACGTCAAAGCAACAATGTATTGCAAAGTGACTACATTTCTGTCGTATGATGGTACACTAGTTGTCAACTGAGAACCGTGATAAGCCCGCTAGTCTGAACAAAATGTATTTTTCCAACTTTAAGAAACTGCACAAACAAGCCTTAAACAATAATGTCAAAATACAATAGGCAAGGAAATAAAAATATGTCGTGAGATACGCTTCATTCAACAACATTTTCTATACAAAAACTACGGAAATTAAAGGGAGAATTTTTGCGAACAAAATAGATACTTTATGTTATGTTGAAGTAGAACTCGAGTGAATGCAGTATTGTAGTATGAGAGTATAGTTAGGAGAATAAATATGTTTTTGTGTTTCAAACTTTTGTTTGGAAATGTTGACGTGAAAATAACTGAATAAATACTCGTATACAAGATTTATAAAACAACAACAACAGACATTTTGTCCATAGTAATAAGGGTTTTAAGTTACAATGTAACTTTCCTATGTTGAGTTTTTGGTGACGAGATGATCAAAAGGTTAAATTGAAATCTTTCTAGGGATTTAAAATTTTTTTTTTAGACTTTTGACAGCTTACATCATTTTATATTACCATAGTTGGTCTATCGTTTCTAAAGTTCTTTGGATCATGAAACCAACATAAATTAATATTTTTTTGTATTAATCAAACAACGTCAAATATGGCTAAGCTTAATAAATACACAATTAACCTAACAATATTTGCAATTCGAGGAAACTCCTGAATTAATTTGGTAAGAATACCTAAAAAAATGCTTCAGTCCGATTCTTTGTGAAAACCAGCATCTTTTTTAAATGTAATACAAACAAATCTGTACCGTGATACACATTTAAGCCGGTAACTATACAACCGTTTGACAAAATACGTGTGTAGAAAGTTGTGGGCACGAGTGACCGTGAGTGTTGTAACATGTTTGTGTAACTTTCATCAAAGCTAGTTTATCAAAGCTGGCCGCGGCTGAAAGGTTCACGAGTAGGTACTGACTTGAATTGAAATGAAGGAGAGCTGAGAATTATTGATGGATGGATTTTAGGGAATAAAATATATCAGTGATACACAAAAGGTATTATTAAGTACCAATTATTTTTGATGATTCTAAAATATTTGGTAATACAAAAAAAAAGAACGATTAACTATTTTTTTTTTTACAAAATTCCTGAGCTCAGCATTATTCAATTGTAAAATTTTGTCAGCCTTTTTAATTTTATGTGATTTTTTTTCCTGAGATAATGTGCTTATTTCCACAATAATAATAATACACTCTATAAGAATACACTCGATAGTAGCCTGAGATTTAATAGCATGCCTGAATGACATTAGAATTGCCCCCTATTTAATCAAGCATGTTGATTTAATCAAATAGCGTTAATTAATTTTATTTATTAAAGTCAAGTTTGTCTTTTATACTTTTTAGATAATAACTAATAGAACTAAGGCAGTAGTTAATATTCTTAAGCTTTCTTCAAGAACAGTATGAAGTTTATTGTGGATGGCAGATGTTAGCATAATAAAACAAGTGATCCGCTTCCTGAAGTTTTGCCGATACAGCTGCAGCTTCATACAACTGACAATATTACTGAAACATTTTATTTCATAAGTTTTTTAATAATAGTATTTTAAGATTTTATGTTTACGCTGTTCAAATTTCTGCTACATAGACGAGTTCGTGGCTTAGTTAACAACAGCCGCGGGGATCGATCTCTGAGGTTAAGCAACGTTGCCGAGGTTTTTCTGTGGACGGTTAAGTCACGTTAAACTGTGGACACCGGCTGTCATTTTCAAAGATCTGTTACAAACGTTAACAGTATTCAGAAGTTTGAAAGTCTGACAACCAGTCTCACTGTAAAATGCTGGTATATGCGTAAAATGTTAGATTCTTAGTGTTAATTTATTTTATTTATTAAAGTCAAGTTTATCTTTTATACTTTTTTAGATATTAACTAACAGAACGAAGTCAGTAGTTAATATTCTTAAGCTTTCTTCAAGAACAGTATGAAGTTTATTGTGGATGGCAGATGTTAGCATAATAACACTAGTGTCCCGCTTCCTCAAGTTTAGCCGATACAGCTGCAGCTTCATACAACTGACAATATCACTGAAACATTTTATTTCATAAGCTTTTTAATAATTGTATTTTAAGATTTTATTTTTATTTCAATTTCTGTTGCATAGTGATGTTGTGGCTTAGTTAACAACAGCCGGGGGGATCTATCTCTGAGGTTAAGCTACGCTTGTTGAGGTCGCTTTGTGGATGGGTGACCCTGTACATATTGAGTTATTCCATGTTTCGGAAGGCTCGTTAACTTGTGGGTCCCGGGTGCTTTTCCAAAGATCTTTGACAATCGTTAACAGTGTTCAGAAGCTCGAAAGTCTGACAACCAGTCTTACTATAAAATGCTGGTATATGCGTAAAATGGTAGATTCTTAGTGTTAATTTATTTTATCTATTAAAGTCAAGTTTATCTTTTATACTTTTTAGATAATAACTAACAGAACGAATGCAGTAGTTAATATTCTTGAGCTTTCTTCAAGAGTAGTATGAAGTTTATTGTTGATGGCAGATGTTAGCATAATAAAACAAGTGTTCCGCTTCCCGAAGTTTAGCCGATACAGCTGCAGCTTCATACAACTGACAATAATAATATTACTGAGAGATTTTATTTCAAAAGTTTTTTTATAATATCATTTTAAGATTTTATTTTCGTACTGTTTATATTTCTGCTACGTTAATTGAGTTTAATAATACAGCTATGTCTTAGAGTGGGCGTCGGTATCTCTATTCTCTACCACTATCGTCTATTGACAACCAGCTAGCTACCGAGAATTTTTATATAAATAATCTTATCAGCGCCACTAGCGGGCGTCGCAGGAACTATTTTCCAGTACATTTTAATTAATGTCAAAGTTTCGATACCTTACCGACTGCAAAGAGTCGCACTATTGAACGCCCTTTTAGAAACTTTTCGTAAAGAAAACAGTCTCCCGATGTTGTTTCCATTCTTTGAATGAGCTGACATAAAATATAAGTGTGTAGGATTTGACACCAACTTCCAACGCCGATACATTAAGAAAAAATATAAGTATCTTTATTTATACAAGAACTACTATACTACTACTACTGATTATCCAGAATTGTATGTGGTTAGATTGCACTTCCTATTGCGGTTTTTTCCAATCTATTAGGATGTATCTGTGTTGGTTAACCTTCAGCTACGGACTGTCGCATTTTATTCAAAGCTCTTTAACAGCTAGTCAGTATAGCCAGTATAACCTAATAAAATGTGGAGCAAAATAAAATTACAGAATAATGCAGTAATCTTCGTGAAGAATTAGGTAGTCCCACTTTGTATAAATATAGCCAGGATAGCATACTCTGTGTATAGGGTAATAGTTAATTAGGGATAATCGTTATAATCGAGTTGCATCGTTTGCAGAATGTCTGTAAAAGAATCTAGAAAGTCTGTAATAAAAAAATGGCAGTAAGTCAGCTGTTTTTTATTATTTAAAATAGACGGTTTTACGCTATAGATGGAATGTGCCATCCTGACCTAATGCGAGAGTTTCAATAATTGATGTTCAATGTTGCATGTCTTACATTGATAAAACAACTACTTTTGAATCGAATGATGTATGGATCTGAATATGGCAAGGAAAGTTTGTAAGGATTGTACCAAGTGGCGTTCTTTGGTCACTGCATACTCTTATGGGAAAAAGGCTTGATATTTTCTGTGTATGTATGATTCTCTATCTACTATTTTTATTTATTTTGAACGTAAATATTACTTACCTTATAACTCCAAATACACACCTTACCTCAGAATGTTAAATTATAAAAAACGGGTTTCAATTTGTATCTAGTACTACAACTTGTAATCAAACCAAATTGTCCCATCAAAAGTAATATCAACACCATTACTTCTATTACTTTCGTCATTGTACTAAAACATCGTCAAACATTAGCAAAATAACACGGTACCTTCAAGGTGACAGTCACAATTAGTACAATACAACGATTTAACAATTTGGCACCAACCCCACACCGCAATGCGTCAGACTGAACCAGTTAGCAACAATATTATAAATTGATTTTGAAATATTTTGCGACAGTTTTTAATGAAAGGAAATATAGGCTTTTTGTGGGACAGTTTTGCAGTTTGTATGCTTGTTTGAGACTAGAATAACCGGATCTCTTTATTCATTCATTCATTCATTGTATGAAATTCAATACATAAATATATCCTACGCTTTGTGGTCAACTTAGTGTCAAAGCAGTTCTAGCCGCCCGACAGGCCTTTGACATGCCTTATCGACTGTTATCTTTATCTTAATTAGGAACCATGACCCTAAACCATTTAAAACCATATTCACGAGGCATTTTTTTCCCCATACTGTCCCACTGCTAGACAAGGGTCTCCTCCCAAATGAGGGAGGGGTAAGGCCTTGAGTCCATAAAAATACATAAAGTAAATCAGGAAACAAAATCTCCCAAACAATTTATTCTCGAATCAGAAAACTATTGAACCTGTTTACGGATAAAACAGATAGCTTGTTGCAAACTTTTCATTGCACATTTATACAAACTTTATAGAAAGGATCCCGTTACTTTCCGGGATTGTTGGTGAAGCCAATCCTTTCAGTTTCGGATATTCAGCCGGTTTTAAAAGCTGTTTAGAACCTACTTATATACGTTATATTGTGGTATTTTTATAGGGTTATTCTGGACAATGTATGAATGAGAAGTCTTGCGATTAGACTTTCTTAAACAAGATTAGAGTATAAAACATATGTGAATAAATTGGTGTTTTTTTGGATGTGATTGCCACAATGGGGAACTCGTTTGTAACAATCTTACAAACATATAAGCAACAAAAACAATGTACCTACAACTGCATGGAAGTCAAATGTTTACACATCACACATTGTTCTACGTGGTAATCGAATTTACGATCCACTACGACCTACAACATTTTAACCAATACGTTACAGACATCTGCTACCTAAATAGTTATATAGGTTATATACCTATAACGTGATAATATTAGTACTTAGTTATAACAATTTCTGGTCTACAATAGCAGAAACAAACCCAAACACCCCTTAATCCTTCATCCCCAAACAATTATGTCGTTTGTATTCCCAAGGAGTCAGGATATGGGGAATAATTCTTCACATGGAGTGAATTAGAGGGGCGACAATAAGCGTTGTTGTATCGTTCTGTGAAACGTTCGTAAAGATTTATCGATGGACCGGCTTGTACCGCACTGCGCCACGGAGCACCTCTAGTGAGGAGACTTGTCGATGTTTTTAATTGAATTAATGTCACATAGTTATTCTTCGAAAAATATCTACTTATTTAGTTAGTTACTAAACATTATCATACGGTCGCGTATGTGGATACGCGACCATCATCAGTCTAGCCTGTCTTTCTACTATGTTGAAATCGGCTTCCAGTCTCACGGAATGCTCCTGAATATCAGTATTTTACATGGAGCCTATCTTAGATCAACAACCCAGTTACCTGGGTTATATCACGGTACCCTTCAGTAAGACTGGTTGTCAGACTTTCAAGCTACGAACTACTGTTGACGACTGTGAGAGATCTTTGAAAATGACAGCCGGGACCGACAATTTAACGTGCCTTCCGAAATACGGAGGAACTTGATAGGTATAAGATGTTCGCCCATTCACAGAACAACCTCGGCCAGCATAACTTAACCTCAGAGATCGATCCGCGCGGCTGTTGATAACTAAACCACGAGCTTTACATACGAAACTTCTTTCCCGACAATACTACCTGAAAATAACCTTTCGTCTCCTCAACAAACTATTAAAACACAGAAATAAAACCGCTATAAAATAATTATCGATATAAAATATTTATTTTGCACGCACAGGCGCATCACTAAAGCGCTCAGTCTGCGGCGGCCGGGACTCTCATTCACAAAATGAAACGTTATTATATTACCCAAGTTATTTTGCATACTGAAAATATTATACTTTCACGCTTTGTTTCAGTGAGGGTGGGTAGGGATGGTAGAGTTTTCAGTATAATATACTTATAATTTCGAGCGGTCCTGTATGACAAGATGTATGGATGTGAAAGAAATACAAGTAATGATCGCGAGGGTTCTGGTTCGATTACCGGGTCAGGCAAGGTACTCTTAGCCTTTTTAAATTTATATTAGAACTAGAAGCCGCTCGCGACTTTGTCCGCGTAGAAACTCTTCCCGTGTAAATCCCGATCCCGCGGGAACTCCGGGATAAAATGATGCCTATATGTTATTCTGGGTCTTCAGCTACGTACATATTAAATTTCATGGAAATCGATTAGTAGTATTTGCGTGAAAGAGTAACAAACATCTATACATACTCACAAACTTTCGCATTTATAATATTAAGTACGATTTCTCAATAGTAGCCCGGAAATGGGTAACGTGTCCGGTATGTTGATAACAAGCTCGCCCCCATTACATAAGACTACCTTTATTAATGGTGAAACGTGCATATTTCGGTTTGAATTGCAAACACTTCTGCCTATATTATCGGGTACAACAATAGTCATCTATACTAATATTATAAAGCTGAAGAGTTTGTTTGTTTGAACGCGCTAATCTCAGGAACTACTGGTCCGATTTGAAAAATTCTTTCAGTGTTAGATAGTCCATTTATCGAGGAAGGCTATAGGCTATATATCATCACGCTACGACAAATAGAAGCAGAGTAGTAGTATAAATGTAATAAAAACGGGGAAAATCTTGACCGATTCTCTCTTATGTGACGCAAGCGAAGTTGCGCGGGTCAGCTAGTAAAAAATATTGGTTAAAACAATTTTAGTTCAAAATAGCCCTATAAAAGATCTAAGTTATAAAAAAATGCATTTATATCATCTGTGAAAGTCTAGTCTCAAACGGCGTAATCTAGAAAATCTCCATAATAGCATTCATATTCTAAATAATCTAATCTACATCTAGCAGATAATGTAACTGCATTTCATAGCACTGAATGTATTAGCTAAGAGCTGACGTCATGTGATAATTGAATGCATCTTGTAAGTGCATTTGAATGAAATTTTAATGTAATTTTTATTTGTAGTACGGAGAAGGTGTTTTTTTGTATTATGCATTCTGTGTATATTTTTTTTCGGCAAGGAAGACTTTCCTTATCTACTTTGTAGAGGTATGTTTTATGTTATGGTAAAGCCTTTTAATGGTCATGGATATAAACCAAAAAGTGGAGTTTGCAAATACCTATAGGTCCACAAGTGTCAATCCTAATGGACAAAAACAAATTTATAGTTTATTTTTTACCATTTATGATTGGTCATCTCCATGGCATATTGTATCGATTTTATATACCAGTATATAAACATAAAAATGTCATTTACTTATCTTACATATTTGTATAATAAATAATTGTTTTTTCTACTAGTTTCACTGAAAATTCCAAATAATTTTTATTTCTTCATAAAACCAAATTATAAAAATTCTATAAATAACCCCAACGTCTCAAACATTCCATTATCATAACCATTACTTCGTCTGTACCAAAAAAAGGCACGAACTTGAATTACAATACATAATATATGAGTGGGAGTGACATAATACATCCTTAGCTCTGAGGTACAGATAAAAAGGGTTCTTTACCCTTTGCCACGATGACAATAAACCATTATATTTTAAAAATCCACCATTTTCTTGCATGTAAGTGGCAATTTTTAGTTCCATGGATATCTGGGAAATATATAAAACTTATCTTTTCTTATTAAATAATCCTTTAAATGAAAAAAATTGAAATTTCAACTTTGCGTAAACATTTCCTGGGCTACAATCCTTAGCTTTGTCAGAGTTTCACCTGTATTAGTTCAGCCGTTTAGTCGTAAAAGAAGGCAAACGAATAAACACAAAATATCTTTGGCTAGTTTAATATGTATTGAGTTTTAAGCTACTTGTAAAATCAATGCCATCAAAAACAATCTGTAAAAACTTCAAGTCTCGCCGTAAAAAGTTGTGAGATCTATATAATACCAAGTCGATTAATCTATTTAGTCTCTACTTAAAGGACCTTCTGTCTTAAGTTATTACGTATGTTATTATCATGCCAATTTAAAAAAAATACCTCTAAAACAAATAGACCGACCTGGCCATCGCATGATTTGATTATTAGTATGTATCACACTACACAGCACGACAAGAAGTTAATGCTCCTGAAATGTTAATAATGGCGAATTTGTGTTTTCTTGCGATGACCAAGTCGATCTATTTGTTTTAAAGGTATTTTTTAAAAATTGGCTTGATAATAACATACGTAATAACTTAAGACAGAAGGTCCTTTAAGTAGAGACTAAATAGATTAATCGACTTGGTATTATATAGATCTCACAACTTTTTACGGCGAGACTTGAAGTT
Organism: Anticarsia gemmatalis; assembly: GCF_050436995.1. Classification (NCBI taxonomy): domain Eukaryota; kingdom Metazoa; phylum Arthropoda; class Insecta; order Lepidoptera; family Erebidae; genus Anticarsia; species Anticarsia gemmatalis. Next base: position 8,270,393 of record NC_134767.1, on the reverse strand, counting down.
TTTACAGATTGTTTTTGATGGCATCTCACTTCTTTTTGTAGAGCGAACATAAGTCCAATTTGTATGGAAAGACGTTTTTTTTTCATAATTCAACATATTTTCTTATGGGAATGTTGTTCAGTTTCATGGGTTAAACACCCTTACCCACCCTTTACCCCCTCCTATTATGCCTCATATAGTAGGTACCTATTTACACCTATTTATTTTATTTTCTACAGTAATAATAATTCATTAACTGCAAATGTAACCTTGTAATCGTATACATTTATATGGGATTACAAAGTTATTGTTGCAGTTGGTGTATTTAGAAAACTGGACCGAAATTAGAAAATATTAAATTTTTCCCATGATTAAGACACTAAACCCTATTCGTATTCTAAATTTTAAGCTTCTAGGTCTGCTAGAAGTACCTTAGACTTTTGATGATCGGTGAGTCAGTGAGTCAGTGAATCAGTGAGTGACAAAATTCAAAATTTTAACAAGTTGTCATTCTTAAACTACTGGTTCAAATTGACTGAAATTTTAAATATACCGTGTTTATGCAATGACTGATTAGTTGCTGAAAATCCAGGCTTCTTGTTTTATCCACAACGAAATTATAGGGGTGTCAATAATAGCCCGAATTGCTTCGAGAAAAGGATGTTACGGCCGTGCCGCTTTTTTTTTGCTCGACTTGCGGGGGCACTTCCGTGCCCCCAGATCAATCAATCAATCATTATAAAAAGTCATAAATTTATTAAATAATACATCCTTAGCTCTGAGGTACAGATAAAAAGGGTTCTTTATTATATTTTAAAACCCCTTTAGTTATAGATAATATTTATGACGTCCATGTTCTCGATAATTAAGGTTACAGACTAGTGTAGTTTAGTAAAAAAACTAAGTTAAATAATTAAACTAAGTAATTTAATTAATTTTACTTAGAAAGCATAAAGTATCTATATCTTTATAAGTATCTTTATCGTAACGAGTAACGTAATGTTACGGCGAAGTTTTATAGAGCAAAATTTAGATACTATTCGATTCTCGAACAGCAACAAAACACTCAATTGAGTTTAATAGTTTAATAGTACCAAAATTATCAAATGAATATACTAACACAATAATGTAAATTGTGAAATGCATTATATTTAAATTTATCTTCTCAAAGCATGAAAAGCGCAAAATACGGCCGTAACAAATTTAACTATCCTCTTTCACTGCGAACTAATATCAGAGTGAAAGCGACAAGGAATGCGGCTACCGTCCCGACCCCACAAATCCGTTGAATCTCGCCAATCCCTCATTGATATACGATTCTTTTCTTTTCAGGCGGGAAAAATCTAATAAGAGGACAATGGCCGGCTCCCGCGAGAGATTGCTCTATGAAAGGAGGCCTGATTGCGACTATGAATACGAATTCAGGCGCCGATATGAACCGTACGACAGGGAAACCAATCGATACAGGCAAGAGAGACGCCGGGACCTACACGACCGACCCAGACGCAAGAACGGATACGTTTACGAAGATATATATTCAGATTTCGATGAGGCACAGGGACGATTATCCCTCTTCCGACCAATCAGACCAGAGTACCTTAACCTACCGACCACTTACGACATCAAATACAATTCGCTTCCAAGAAATTACTACAACTACGACGAGAGAAACAACAGGAGGTACAAAAAAGATCATTACGACTTTCGAATCGAACACGAGAGGCGCTCGCGTGAATCTTATGAGCCTTATAGAAAACCCGCTAGCACTAGACCAAGAGAAACTAATAATTCTACACCAAAAAACACTGCGAAAGTTCCCCCGAATACTGTAACCCTAAACCCTTCAAAAAGCTCTTTAAATCCCACCAAAAATTCATTAAACGCACCACGAAATGCAAATGGCACACCTAAAAACGTCGCCGTTTGTAAACCGCATCGGATATCTGATAAAAACGCTCGCTACTGGACGACTGACCCTCCCGAAAGGGGCCGAACTCGCCCGAAAAAAGGCGAAGAGCCAAAAAAGAACGTTAAATTCTCCGAAGTGTCTGGTTGCAATCGGAAAATGGTGGTTGATGATCCGATTTTTGGTAGGAAAGTGGTGCCAGTTCGTGAATTAGAAGTTTCGTTGGACCAAATGATACAGAATGGATATTTTGAGAAGCACAACATACCGATTTCGAGGCCTATAGGTACGGAGGTAAAGGAAGAGATAAAAAGTGTACAGGCGGGCAGTGCGGTGCCAAACGGGAAGTGCTTATCGGGAAACGGGAAGGAAAACCAAGCGCCGAGGAAAACAAGACATCTGCCGCAGGTAAGCTAGTTTTTTTACGTAAAAATGATGATGCCATGTTACTAGAAATGTGTTTCTTTTCAGACATTTTACCAAGAATACTTTCTTAAGAAATGTGATACTACTTCTTAAGTATGTTTATTTAGGATTATTTTTCTTGGTACTAGCTTATTTTCAATTTTTTTTAACGGGTTAACATTCTTAAGTATTTGTGCTTAAAAGCTGTAAATAAACAAAAGTTTTTGGCGATTTTCCGAATACTTCTAGCAACAAAAGCAGCTTATTTAATTACTTAACGGTAAAAAGAAAATATATCATAATGTTATATGCCTAAAACGGTTTTGCACGAATAAAACCAAAGCTCTACGGTTTCTATACAAACATAACGACCCATTGAAAATCACAAACGGTAACTTAGTCCTCAAACAAAGGCGAACCAAAACTGCAATTGTTCTTTGACAAAACTTCCCTTTCTGCATCTGACGTATATAGTGTCAAAATAAAAGCTATTGTTCTCTCGCTCTTGCACAGGGGTGCGAGGGGGATGCAAGAGGTGCATGGCAACAACGGCCTGATTAATAGCCGAGTTCAGAGGGTGGCCTACTGATAAAAGTGGGGGTGTTATGAGAGCCTCAATGAGCTTGTTTGGTTGCGGCTTTTTAGGTTTTGCTTTGATGTGCGAAAGATTAAGTGTAACGGATGTTAACCCTTCCGTCGTTCCTTTACCCAGTAGTGGAATACTAATGGGTTAAAAAAAATGCAATTTTCTATCATGAAACAAAACTAGACACGTTTTACCAAAAAAATCTATCCGTACACAGTTTACAGAGACATATTTACAAGACCTATATACGTAAATAAATTCGGTCGCTAGTATAGGTTCCGCCATTACTCCTTGTCGTATAGATCGCACCTACTAACTAATGTTGTAATGTTGCTTCACTTTCCTCTCACGTATACAGCTCGTTTATTTACTTTTTAAATGCCTTTTGTTTGGAGAATTTTATTTGTTTTTAGTTACTGATGCTATTCAGTGAGGAATATCGAATATTTTCATAGTCACATAGTAGAAAAATAGAGGTATTCGTAATTATTGATATCTAATACATAAAACATGACTTTTAGTTAGTGTGTATTGAAAATTTCTTTTAAAATTTTCTTTATAGTAGCCCGTATTATAGCAACGAGCCCAATTCAGGCTGAAAGACAGACAAGAGATTAACAAAATTAGGGTTTAAGTAGGTATGTAGGTACTTATTCAGTATTTTTAATTTACATTTTTCATTAACGGAAATTATAAAAAAAGAAGATTGACACTAAGTGCATTTTGAAACGCTGTTAGATAACCGTGATAAGTTAATTCTTTAGTTTATCATATTCCTTTAGAAGCAAAAGAAATGGCTTATTTTTTACTGGCTTATAAATCCTTAATGAATATGTTTTGCATGTCGTATTGGCACAGGTTGGCTTTGGTCGCAATTAACTGTTTTGACTAGACAAATCTATACTAATATTATAAAGCTGAAGAGTTTGTTTGTTTGTTTGTTTGTTTGTTTGAACGCGCTAATCTCAGGAACTACTGGTCCGATTTGAAAAATTCTTTCAGTGTTAGATAGACCATTTATCGAGGAAGGCTATAGGCTATATATCATCACGGTGCGACCAAGAGGAGCAGAGCAGCAATAGAAAATGTTGCAAAAACGGGGAAAAATTTGACCCATTCTCTTATGTGACGCAAGCGAAGTTGCGCGGGTCAGCTAGTTTCATCATGAAATGATTCAATTCAATTACAATGATAGTATCGTCAAAATGAATCCCAAATACCAAAACAAAACAATTTAATCAATTAGAGCAAGCAAAGCAATGAAAATTTTAATAAACCACACGGCAATCCGTATAATGTTTCCATTACACTGGCTAGGGTTGTACCAATATAGAACATTACTCGTTGAGAGCTCTGTATAGTACACATTAAACCCTCGTAACTCAGTATAGGGAATAGGGTTGGCATGCAACTGTTTGAAATAGGTGAAAATGTATGTTTTTTAAGACTAGTGTATGTAATCAGTTTGTTTGTAGAATGAAAAGGATTTATGTAATTTTTAGGCTTAGGTACCCTGTAAACATTATTTTCAGGTAATGACTCATATTTTTGGTGGTTTACCGTATGAAATATAAAGATTATGTTTTAGTAAAAACAAGCAAATACGTAATATTTTTACTGCAGTTTTACACTTAGATTGTTAGATCGTAGGGAGCTCAGGTTATTAATAAAAATATCAAAATTAAAAAAAAAATAGCTACAAGATATTGTTGTTACACAGGGTTGAAAGAAATTATGGAATTACTATTGAGGCAAGCCAACTTACTGAAAGCCCATTTTTCCTCAATAAAAAAATTAAATAATAAATTTAGCACAAAAAAAATACGAATCAGTTGTTTCTGGGTTTGGCGCTGTCAAACAAACAAACAGAATCTTCAGCTTTATATTATCAGTATATTATAGATACATAAGTTTATTACCAGACATCCTATTAATCACTATCAATCTAAATCAACTAACATCTGACGTAACTATTCAAAATGCACCACATAATAACAAACCGTGTAACGATCATTAATTAGATCGTGTATTATTTATTAATGGGTACATTATGCAAGATGTCTATGAAGATTTATTTACATTACATAATTATTACATGTGGAGTTTAATGATTTATCTTGTTTTCAATTACTTGTGTGTGCCTCAGTGGCGCAGTTGGTATAGTTGTGCAAATGTGTAGGGATCGATTCCCGGGTCGGGCAAAGTACTTTTGATAAATTCTATTACAGACTATACCATATAATCTATATTTAATATTATAAAGCTGGAGAGTGGGTTTGTTTGTTTGTTTGAACGCGCTAATCTCGGGAAGTACTGGTCCGATTTGAAAAATTATTTCAGTTTTAGATAGTCGTATCATCACGCTAAGACCAATAGGAGCAGGCAACTAATAAATAAAAATACAAAAACGGGAAAAAAATTGACCCACTCTCTTTTATGTCACGCAAGCGAAGTTGCGCGAGTCAGCTAGTATATTATATTCCCCATTGCTGCTCGGAGTACGGTAACGTGCCCTGTAAATGGCAAAAGGCTCACCCTATATTGATACCTAACTGGGGAATATCGCGCTCACTCCTGCCTACACTTTAGACCATAACGAGCGTGATGTTATGTATTATGTATGTATGTACATTATGCAAGAAAAGTCGATGAAGATTATATATTATTATATTTGTATTACATCATTATAACATGCGAAGTATAATGATTTATCTTGTTTTAAATTACTTGTACACTGTAATAGATTGCATGTAAAATTAAATATATAAAATGTAGTTGGTGTAGCCTAAATCGCACATAATAAATTTAACCCGTTACTGTCCCACTGCTGGGCAAGGGTCTCCTCCCGTAATGAGGGAGGGTTTAGACCTTGAGTCCACCGCGCTGGCCAAGTGCGGGTTGGGGACTTCGCATGCCCTCAATAAATGTATTAAACAAATTTTAGGCATGCAAGGTTTCCTCACGATGTTTTCCTTCACCGTTGGAGCATTATTTCTAATACACACATAACTTCGAAAAGTCATTGGTGTGTCGCCTCGGGTTCGAACCTGCGACCACTTGCGTGGGAGGTGTCAACTTAAACCACTCGGCTATCACTGCAGTATGAAAGTAAAAACGTATACCACTTTGTGGCCAATATGTCTTGGATAGGCGCCTATTTATAGGTACTTACTTTGTACTTACTTTGCGTGTTTTATGTAAAGCGTGCTAAGTCATTGGTCCTGCTTGCTAATAGGGATTCCGTATCCTCATATGTCCTAACAGCGAATCTGACCATATGAATTACGATAAAAGTTTAACTTAGACAGTGGTAACGCTGGTTAGCTGCTGCTCCGTACAGAAATTGATAAATCTGCCCAATTCTACCAATGTGTACTAAGAAAATAGTCGCGTCCTTAATTTACGTTATTCATGCAAGGAAACTGGGAACTTGGCGTGATAAATACTCTCTCAAAAAAATTGTATACAAAGTTGTATAATTAAGATATAGCTGTTACGAATTTGATTGTATTCTGTATTAGGTATTGACTTGTTTTTAAAAGTCTCCTTTATCCAAGACCAGTTATAAGAGTCAGTATTGCACTATAAAAAAAACATCACAGCAGTTTACATAAAAAAGTTAACGTGTTAAAATCTTGCAGTCAAAATTGTATGAGGCAGCCCTAGCTAAGGGTCGGCGCACATTATTCAACGGGCGAGCGAAGGTCGCAGTTAAACGCACAGACTGTCGTAATGGCCCCAATTATTTGCAACTAACATACACATCGCATATAACATGTATTTAAATATATTCATTAGATAGTTAGCTAACAGGAAATTGTGCGAAAATGCCTTTGTTTGTGTTTATTTCGCTGTTATGGCGAAAGTATGACTTTTTTATTCTGTCGTATGGTTAGTGGTCAACCTGGTGTCAAAGTTGTTCAAGCCGTCCGAAAGGCCTTGGACGTAACTTAACGACTGTTGCATTTTGCAGACACGCTCAGTTCAAATACCACTATGCGGTCACCCATCTATAGATTGACCGCGCCAAGGGTTGCTTAACCCGCTGATCGTTTACCGACCGGTGAACGCAACTGGCTATGAGCGCCTCGAATGAAAGTATGACAAGATGTATGGATGTAAATGGAGCAAGGGAAATTACTAAAGATCGTAAAATTAGTCGTATTTGTAGTAAATGTATGTATGTATAAATAAGGTTGCGATTTATGTATAATTCATGATAGAAAGCTATTTAAATAGGTTTTATGGAAGTTGTAGATTATTCCATATTATACCGCTAATTGGATATTGAATATCATAAAGTTTAGAAAGCTACAGATTTCCTATAAATAAGTTATTTTCAAGCAGCCAAACTAGGTTGGAGTCGGCTTCCAGTCTCACCGGATGCAGGTGAATACCAGTATTTTACATGGAGCGACTGCCTATTGGACCTCCACAACTCAGTTACCTGGGTTATAACACGATACCCTTCGGTGCGACTGGTTGTCAGACTTTCAAACTTCTGACCACTGTTAACGACTGTCAAACATCTTCAAAAATGACATTCGGGACTCACAATTTAACGATCGTTTTCTGTGAATGAGTGGTTTCGACTCATTCACAGAACAACCTTGGCAAACGTAGCTTAACCTCAGAGATCGATCTGCGCGGCAGTTGTGAACTTAGCCACGAGGTTTTGCCATAAGATCCTATTAATATTATAAATGCAAAAGTTTGTGCGTGTATGGATGTTTGTTTCTCTTTTACGCAAATACTACCGAACCGATTACGATGAAATTTGGTATACAGATAGCTGAGGCATATAGGTAGCTAAAGATTCAGAATAACACAATGACATAGGCTACTTTTTATCCCGGAGTTCCCGACGGATCGAGATTTAGACGGGAAGGTTTTCCACGCGGACGAAATCGCCGGCGGCCTCTAATAAAGTATATTATTTTAAGTAGTACCGAATAATAACACAACTCGTTAGGTAGTGACTTGCGTGGTAATTAATAATCTGTCGATAGCAGCCGGATCAGTAAAGTGAGTCGACGTAATGAACCGATATGATTGTGTTAACTAATGTATTTCGTGATCGAGTTGCCCGCCATTTTGATTTTAACGTCATATCATTAATATTACTGTTTATTATGTAACTGCTTCAAAAACCTAAATTTTTGGGTATATCTGGACTAAAAAAAAACACACACACCAATTTAAGCAAGATATAAAAATCCTGATGTTAAATGAAGTCGAATCTAATACCGACATTGCGGTAAATTACTGAGAAGCATAAAATATTATTGAAACCAAATACAGACAATGATTGCGGATAATTTCGTATTTGGACAACAAATCCTGTCTACAGTCAAGGCTTTTACTTATTTTTAAGGCAACTTATTTTTTGTCCTGAAAAATCAATGTTGTATTGATATTGCTCAGCATATTTGCCACCTGCATACTTACTGCAAATTGATAATAAGAATTAAAATTTGCTAGGCAGTTTATTTCCGCTTTCTGAACATTCCAAAACTCATGATTGATACTTATCTTCGAAAATAAAATATATACCTGCCGAAATGGTCGTTATCTTAGAAAAAATACAACAATAACAATTTAAAACTGTTTTCTGAAGACATACCCAAACGCTAACGAAGTAAAGAACTAGGTTGAACCTGAAGCCCTGCAACTGAACATAACGGATGTTCTTCAGTTTACAACTTATACACAGCAGGTACCAAGATATGGATATAAGGCGCTGAACGCTAACAATCTTGTTATAATGTACATCGGATTTTAAAGTTCAATGGAACATTGTGCAATATTATGTCATGTCGTACTTTATTATATACTAGTGGAACTAGATGATAAAACATTTGCCTTTCATGCAAGTGATCGAAGATTCGATTCCCAGGCATTTAAGGAGTTTTCAAAGTTATGTGTGTATTAGAATTATTATCACTCTTTGTAAAGGTGAAAGAAAGCACCCTGATAAAACCTTGCGTAACTGAGAGTTACATAAAACAGTTCTTGAATGCGAACATAGTCTAAAAACTCTTAGCCTTGAAAGGATATGTATAAAGGTCTCTTGAAATCTTTTACCACTGAACTATGTATGTGATTTTAAATCTGGGGGAAACTGTAGTAAAATTAAATGGTGCCATATAATAATGACAGGAATTTTGTTATGGGTTTTCCTAAGTATCCACTTTCGACCACCTGGCGTAGAAAACGACAGCTTATATAAGTCACTACTACGAAAAACACTAAATATTCATAATATTATAATGTAACGGGTCTTAAACGCGATTGAAAATTAAAGCTTAGGATACTTTATTTACAAAATATTATTTAAATATCTTAGAAAATCTCTTCAAAACCAAACAAACCATTTGACCAGCAAAAGTACAGTCGTAAAAGTAAACTACTGCAAACGTCCATAATACTAATTCCTTCCTAACAACTAATTAGCGGCTAGGGGCCGTTTAGTGGAAATACTGCACTTAACTGCCGAGGATTATGTGTAGTGTACACGGATTACTAACTTCTACACTAATATCTTGTGTACTCGGCTTTATTTAATGCTTGAGGATTTGGCATAGTTTTGGTGAAAGCTTTTGGCTACTATTGACCTATTTTTAATGCTTTTTTTCTATGATGATAGTGCAAATATTATGATTTTTTTAAAGACATCTCCCGCACTAAGTATTGCTCTTGCGTCGCGGAGACTTTTACAAACATACAAGCAATGTACACGAAGTACCACCAGACCCGAAATAATTGTTTATGGATCGCCCAAATAATTGTTCCTTGTGTCGAACCAAATCGAACCCGCAACCGCCCGACGCAATTGCAGCGGTATGGCGACTTAAACCACTGTGCCACGGAGGCAGTATTGTATTTGTATTATTTTAATTTAATTACAAATTTAAAATAAATTATTGGATCGTGAATTTGTTTTTAATACATGTCATAATAACACGTCTTTTTCAAAAAGGAGTAGGCAAAGACCAAAGAATGACAATTGGTACGATTCTTACAAACTTCCCTTGTCTCATTAACATCCATACATGAACGCTGGTTACGAGTACTACGCACCTGACCTTTTTTAAGAAATCGTTGATATGATCTGTGTTTGTCCATTTACATCCGCATGGTAAATTTTATTCGCCATTCTACATTCATTCTCTCTACCAATCATCCCTTTCTCAATCATTGTTACTACATTTTCTTTCAAACCACAACTCTTATTATGCTACTTATTCCTTAATCCGTCATAATTTAAAGACGAATCGCACTCACTACGTTAATATATCGTAAAGTAAATATATTTTAAGACACGCGTCGAAACCTTCGTATTAATAGTAAATTATACTATTAATACAAATAACCAATTAGTCATCCCGTCTAATAAACTTATCGACTTATGTAAAATCCGATTCGAAATTCACATAACCAAAGTTATACCTTTAGTTAGTGTTCTCGTTTACCCGGCACTCATTACCCGGGCTAACGATCACCGGATTATTACCCGGTTCGCTCGTAAAAACCCGGGCAAACTCCGAACGGAATTTGCGCCTCTTTTACATCAACTTTTTTTTATTGCGGATTTTTTTTTTGGTTGTATGTTTTTGAAAGTGGAATTTCAAAATGGTCGCTGTTTTGTTTTCTTTAATTTAATTATGTGTTTTTATTTATATCGTGCCAGTAGTATAAGTAGAGGTGTAAGGAATGCACACAATGTTTGGCCTTTGTATTCCTAGTTCAGTGTTAAAGGAAATTTATCCGATACTGGGAATTTAACCAGTCTCGGTGATACTGTTAAGAATAATTTGAAAAAAAGTAATTTCTAAATATCATTTAAGTTGACCTAAAATGTAGAGCTAAATAAAATCTATTGTTGTGCAATTGTAATCGTTTGTAGCCACGTAGATAGTCAAGTATAATAATAATGCAAATAGAAAATAATGCAAAAATATGATTTCGTATTTGTTAATTTTAGGTACATATGTGGCGACCTATTTCATTCGCCCACATTCGCTTGTGACGTTTCCGAACGCAACCTGTCAAATCGACTTTGACAGCTGGCGTTCGAGGAGCGGGGATCTTTTTCCCGCGCGAACATTCTGGGACGCGCCAAAAAGTAGAATGTACGCCAGTTCACATTCTGTAACATATAACTTGGCTTAAGTTCTGTCTCAAACATGTACATTCAGTTATAGTTGTGCTAAAACTTCTGTACTAATAATATAATGTAATATACTTAAATTAGCAACCAAGTTGTTTATTTCCTGACCTAACGCCGCTCACGAAGCATCCGCCAAAGTGGTGACCCCGACGTGATCGAATGTTGCGGCGTGTAGGATCCTGACGCTGACTGCCTGTCTACATGTTCCACTTTCCCGTGCACGGCCTGCTGCCTGTTATGTAACGCCTGTTTTGCCTGATTGCACGTGGTGTTGGTTCGTTTTGCATGCATCATTTCATAGAGAAGCAATCTACTAAAGGATTCGCATTGGTCTACATACTACAAGCTTCAAGGTACTGGCTTCTTTATTAACTAACTACCACCTCCTGGCACTTTCATCTCTGGATAAATAAGGAGAATTCAAGTTTTGCAATTTCACAAACAATACAGTTTCATCAAGTTGTTGTGCCGAGATGTGTGATATATTAACAAGTGCTACTGACTAAAGTGTGTGATTTATGTGGTTAGACCAGTGTTGCCAACTTGGATTTTGAAAAAGGCGTAGGCCAGATTAGAAAATTACGTAGAAATAGTAAAATTTCCATATGAGAAATACGTAGATCTACGTACTTTTTTTTTTAATTGAAATTAAGACAGTAGGGTAGGTAAAAGTGAATAAAACGACAATTCATAAGACCCTAAAAGTTGCAGACAGACAGCAGATAGATAAAACTGGTTAGAGAGATATCTCCGTGAACAAAAATAATAATAAATAAATAAATATTCCAGTAGCCGGTTAGTTTTTACAATATCTACATTCTACATGTGAAACCACCACTTACAGATAATTTAAAAAAGTTCGCTACTTTCAGGGTCATCGATTTATTTAAATTATTCAATTTTTATTATCATTTTCAGACGACAGAAGACGCCAAGACGTTTCGTTTTACACAGTCACATGAGTCTCAGTTCTTTTGAATTGACTGATGACTGACACTGTTTTTAAAATGAATGGCGTAATAATAAGTTGAGTGGCGAGGCGAGGCGAGTATGCGCTAGTATAAAACGGAACGTTTATTAACTTTTTTTTAAGAAAGTAACAAAAATAATGCCCATTCAGTCTAATAACGGGATATGTTATTTTGCAATTGAATAATTTTGATAGAAAATACGTAGATTCTGGGACTAAAGTTCGTAGGTTTGCGTGGAAGGCTCAAAATACGTAGATCTACGTAAAAAGACGTAGAGTTGGCAACACTGGGTTAGACTCCAATTTAACTGACTTTAGTAACTTAACAATATTATTCTATAATAATAATTACTGTTAACACTGCATTTAGATTTTATGTATGTTGTATTATTGTGTTAGTTTGTAAGTGTGCATGTTGTTACTTCATTGTCTGCATAAGGTGTTCTGCACAAAGTATTTACCATTATGGTGTTATGTTTATCATTTAGTTTTTTTTTTTTTAGTTTTATACAATTTATGCCTTTTATTTATATTGTGTTAGCATGTTTTAAGTTTTCTTTTAAGGTTTAGTTTTATATTAGTATTTTGGTTGTGCTTGCTGTCTGAATCAGAAACAGCCCCCCTACGGAGTATTACATTTCATATATCTAACCTGTCTAAAGAATTATTTCAAAGTGCATAATGGCTGAAGCTTTGGAAGACAAAATTAAAAAAATGCTGTCGGAGAAAGCTGTTTTAGAGCAACAATTAGAATCACTCTCTAACAAAAAGTCGGAGAATTGTAAAGTGTCAGTTAGGTTGCCTCCATTCTGGCCAGACAAACCTGCAGTATGGTTTGCACAGGTTGAGGCTCAATTTGAAATTGCTGGAATTGTTGCAGATAGGACTAAATATAACTATGTTGTAGGACAAATTGATCATAAGTTGGCTGGCGAGATTGAAGATATAATCACCCAGCCTCAAACTGCAGGTCAACAATACTTATTATTAAAAACTGAGTTAATTAAACGGTTGTCCATATCAGAAGCACAAAAAGTCCGTAAACTTTTAAGCGATGAAGAGTTGGGAGATAGAAAACCCACACAATTCCTACGTCACTTAAGATCATTAGCTAGAGATTCCCTATCAGACCAAGGCATTCTGCGGCAGTTGTGGTTGCAGCGTCTTCCTCAGAGTATTCAGGCAATACTTGCATCACAGCCAGAGCTTACACTCGACAAATTAGCAGAGCTAGCCGACAAAATTGTAGAACTCTCAGCTCCAGTTAGCCCTATTTGTGCTGCAATTACTCCACCTGCAGACACATTATTTAATTTAATTTCTAAAGTAGAAGAACTTTCTAAACAGGTTTATGCCCTGTCCACTCAAGGACAAAGCCGTCGTAGTGGTAGGCCTCCGACCAGCAATAGATCTTCGCGTTCCTCCTCACCAACCGGAAAAAGGTTCTGTTGGTACCACGGGCGTTTTGGAAAACGGGCTCTTAAATGCATAGCCCCATGCAATTGGACGGCGGAAAACACCAGAAGCAGTCAGTAGCGGCGGCGACTGATTGCTCTTCGATTAGCGGCCGTCTCTTCGTAACGGACAAGACAACCAAACGTCAATTCCTCATCGACACAGGCTCCGATTTGTGCTGTTACCCATACAGCTGGCTTCCTCGCCGTCGAGAAGATACCGACTATGAGCTGAGCGCCGCAAATGGCAGCAGAATAAAAACCTTTGGGACTATAACGGTTTGTCTTAACTTAGGGTTGCGTCGTGATTTTGTTTGGAGGTTTGTCGTTGCTGACGTTCAAAGAGCAATAATAGGTGCTGATTTCTTGTCTCATTACCATCTCTTACCCGATTGCCGTTACAAGAGGTTGATCGACAGCACTACAAAATTATCTTCAGTGGCTACATGTACCAGTATTGATCAGCCCAGCGTTAAGTCCATAGTCGTGAATGATTCTAATTTCGCTTCATTGCTCGCCGAGTTTCCGGATATAACTCGACCACCCGGGTTGCCTAGAGAAGTTAAACACGACACGGTACATTTCATAAACACGTCTGAAGGACCTCCCGTATCATGCCGTCCTCGTCGTTTAGCACCTCAGAAGCTAGCATCCGCTAAAAAAGAATTTGAGGAAATGGTTCGTTGTGGCACGGCAAGACCTTCTAAAAGTGCTTGGTCATCTCCGTTACATATGACATTAAAGAAAGACAACACCTGGCGCCCGTGTGGAGATTATCGCGCTCTGAATGCGAGAACAATACCAGACAAATACCCCGTTCGTCACATCAATGATTTCGCTCACAACTTGACTGGAGCAACGGTGTTCAGCACGCTTGATTTGGTTAAAGCGTACCATCAAATTCCTGTTCACGAGAACGATATCTCGAAGACGGCCATCGTCACCCCGTTTGGGCTCTTTGAATTTCCATTCATGACCTTCGGGTTGCGTAATGCTGGTCAAACCTTTCAGCGGTTTATCGACGAAGTCACACGGGGCCTTGATTTCTGTTTTCCATATATTGATGACATTCTCGTCTATTCAAAGGATGAATTCCATCATAGAGAGCACCTTCGCATACTTTTTAAACGCCTTCAAGACTACGGAGTTGTCATTAATTCTTCTAAGTGTGTCATAGGCGCGAAAGAGGTACAATTTCTAGGCTACCACATCAGCTCTAACGGAACTCGTCCACCGAAGGATCGTATTCAAGCTCTTGTAGATTTTAAGCCACCTGAAACAGTTCAAGGTATGCGTAGATTTCTCGGTATGATTAATTACTATCGGCGATTTATACCCCAAGCTGCTAAATTTCAAGCTCCACTAATTGACACTTTGACATCCACTAACAGTAAAGGCTCCAAACCATACCCCTGGACCCCAGAGCTGCTACAAAATTTCAATGAGTGTAAGAAAAGTTTGTCTGAAGCAACCTTGCTACATCATCCTTCTTCTGAAGCTCCGCTTGGTCTATACACCGACGCATCAAGCATTCATATTGGATCGTGCCTTCAGCAATTTGTTAATGGTCAATGGGTACCACTCGCATTTTTTAGTAAAAAACTTACCCCCCGTCAGTCTCAATGGCCTGCATATTATCGGGAATTGTTAGCAGTGTATGAAAGCGTTCAACATTTTCGATACATACTTGAGGTGCAACACGTAACAATTTACACCGATCACAAGCCACTCTTATATGCTTTTATACAACGTCGTGAAAAGCTTCCACCAGCACAACTTAACCAGCTTACCTTTATCAGTCAATTTACGACTGACATTAAGTACATCAAAGGGGACGATAATATCGTAGCTGATGCTATGTCCCGTGTTGAGGCGATTGCTTTGGAGCAAGAATATGAAGAACTTGCCAAGGCCCAGAACACAGATGACGAAGTGAATAAGCTTATGAAAAATTCCAGCCTTAAAATAGCGAGAGTCAACATATCCGGCACTTCTTTGCTCTGCGACATCTCGACTGGAAAAACTCGTCCATATGTTCCTCTTAAAATGCGTCGTCAGATTTTTAACAAATTACATCAGTTAAGCCATCCAGGCATTCGAGCCACTGTTCGTCTCATAACCGATCGCTTTGTTTGGCCATCTATAAACAAAGACTGTAGAGAGTGAGCCCGCACATGTGACGCATGTCAGCGCAGTAAAATAACTAGACATAACTCCGCACCCCTTGCTAACTTTGCAACTCCTTCTGGTCGTTTTCAACACGTTCATATTGACATAATTGGACCCTTGCCGCCTTGTAAAGGTTATCGCTATTGTTTGACAGCAATTGATAGAGCCAGTAGATGGCCCGAGGTATGGCCCATGCAAGGCATAACGGCCGAAGAAGTAGCAGAAACGTTTGTCAAAGAATGGATTTCCCGTTTTGGTGTTCCAGCCATCATCACCACAGATCAGGGTACTCAATTTGAATCGGACCTGTTTCGCAGATTGCTCCAAACTTTTGCAACAAAACGAATTAGAACTACGTCATACCACCCTCAAGCAAATGGAATCATCGAACGAGTGCACAGGCAATTAAAAGCGTCCATTATGTGCCACAACGGCGAATGGCTTAGCGCTCTGCCATTAGTTCTCTTGGGAATGAGAACAGTATTTAAGGAGGATCTTAAAGCCTCTGTTGCCGAAATGCTCTACGGTGAAACTTTACGTGTACCTGGGGAGATATTAGCACCAAATCCATGTTCAGTTAATTTCGAAGACCCAACTGACTTCGTCGTTAAACTGCGTCGCCATATGTCAAAAATTAGACCCATACCTGCATCTCGACATACTACTCCAGCTGCCTTTGTGTTTAAAGAGTTAAATTCCTCTTCACACGTCTATCTGCGAGAGGACGCGGTCCGTCGTGCGTTGCAACCACCCTATAACGGGCCATATTTAGTAATAGAACGGTCAAACGACGGCAAATCTCTAACACTCGATATAAGAGGTAAAAAAGTTACAGTAAGTGTGGACAGGGTTAAACCTGCATTCATTGAACCTGTTCCTCCAAAACCTATTCCTCCCAAACCTATTCCAGTTATACCAAAACCTCAGCCACTTGCCGCAGAAAAGTCTAATCCAGCCTACACTACGAGGTCAGGCAGGAGGGTTAGGTTTAAGGTATTCAAAGACTAAATTGTCTTTCTCCGTGGGGGGGTGATGTGGCGACCTATTTCATTCGCCCACATTCGCTTGTGACGTTTCCGAACGCAACCTGTCAAATCGACTTTGACAGCTGGCGTTCGAGGAGCGGGGATCTTTTTCCCGCGCGAACATTCTGGGACGCGCCAAAAAGTAGAATGTACGCCAGTTCACATTCTGTAACATATAACTTGGCTTAAGTTCTGTCTCAAACATGTACATTCAGTTATAGTTGTGCTAAAACTTCTGTACTAATAATATAATGTAATATACTTAAATTAGCAACCAAGTTGTTTATTTCCTGACCTAACGCCGCTCACGAAGCATCCGCCAAACATACATTGCTGGTACATACACCCAGTTAGTTTATAGTACAGCTTGTTTTTTAATTAAAACTTCAATTATTTTTACTACCAATTTTAGTCCAAACTTTTTTAGTTCTTATTACAGCTGTTACTGGCCATTTAGCTTTATGAAAATTCTGTAATGCTCTTAAGTTTTCTTTTTTATTTGTTTATTTTTAATATTGAATGACATTGTTGACAATTTTGGGACCAGCCAGTATACGTTATCTATTTTTGAAAAATAGAGTACATACTTAATTGTATAAAAACTTTTAAAAATAGTATTATGCTTTAACAACAAAAACAATATCCATTTGTGTATGTTTAACAGTCAAACAGCTGACAGTAGAATAATTGCGGATTGCGGTTTACGTATAACTTTAATTAGCAAATAGGTTATCAGATACTTATCCTTAGGCTGTAAAATGGCCCTCACTCAAGCTAGAAGTTCAAGGAATCGGTGCTTACCGATCGTAAGGATTTATTGCTTGTATTATTTTCTATGGCATCTACCGGATCACCATTTAAACATTTAATCTATAGGCCGACATTTCCATTGTCAAATAATTTTCACATTTTTCTTTGTCATAATAATAAGTAGTCATTACTCGTCGTGTAAAAATACCTGTGTTACGACAAAATACCTGTCTTACAAAAACTTAATCATAATTATCTCAAACACAGTTTACAAGAACACCTTCGCCATAATATAAAGTACACATAATAAAGGTCTACATGATAATCTACCGCTATGAATATTTTGAACTAAATTATGTACACGAACATTGTTCTCTTACCCTTTGTTATATCTAAGACTAGCTGACTCGCGCAACTTCGCTTGCGTCACATAAGAGAGATGGGTCAAAATTTTCCCCGATTTTGTACTGGTACTCTGCTCCTATTGGTAGTAGCGTGATGATATATAGCCTATAACCTTCCTCGATAAAGAGACTATCTAACACTGAAAGAATTTTTGAAATCGGATCAATAGTTTCTGAGATTAGCGCGTTCAAACAAACAAACAAATAAACAAACAAACAAACTCTTCAGCTTTATAATATTAGTATAGATTATATATTATATATAGTATATTCCTCGATAAATGGGCTATCTAACACTGAAAGAATTTTTCAAATCGGACCAGTAGTTCCTGAGATTAGCGCGTTCAAACAAACAAACAAACTCTTCAGCTTTATAATATTAGTATAGATAGTATAGTATATATAGTACAGATGATTTACTATAATATTGTACTGCTGTACTGCAATATTTTATGTCAAGATTGTACGGGATTTTTACTCTATTTTGTATGGAAATCTTCTCTCTTCCATGCTATGAATCCCATATGGTAGTGAGGTCAGCCTTCCGGATCTTTCTCCACTTCGCTTTATCCTGGACATCGTCTTCGGAAACCTCACACTTACTCATATCTTTTTGCACTACAGTTTCCCATCTAGTTGTTTTTTTTTTCTATTTTGTTTGGAAATAATTTGTATAAGGTGAAAAGTGATTCGGTAGTCATTGTTAGTTAATGCTGGTGAAATTTCTTAAAGGCGTGCAAAGTCTTCAGCCTGCTCTTGGCCAGCGTGAACTCAAGGCCTTCTTCTTTCCTCGTTAGGCGGGAGACCCTTGCCCAGTAGTGGGACAATATCTGGTTGAAAAAAAGAAAACTAAATTGCTAACCGCCATAAAAATTGTACGGTTACGATATTTTTCTTTAATCAGCTTATAGAGTATGTCTTTCACTTAAAAGGCTACAAAAAATCTCCATGAAATCCAGCAAAAGCTAGGTAGTACTCAATATTTTTTACCCCAAAATATTATCCTCCGATCTCAACCGTCTTCGCTCGAAGCAATATCGAAAATGTCACGTTAACAAAACATTTTTGTTTGCCAAACATGATTGTAAAAACTTCTATGAGTTTGCACACAATTTTACGAGTCTCTCCCGCCGTTTGCTCCGGAACGGCACGTACGTGATGAAACGAACTGTTTGGTTAAGACAGCCTATTACCTGAGCCTGAGATGTACAGGGTTATGTCACGTTCAAATATTGTTGAACGGTAGTTGTGATGTATCGATTGTGTTATTTGTTTAAAATTGATGGTAGTTTTAAACTCAGTTTTAATATCAAGTACTCCTACTTGATATTAAAACTGAGTTTAAAATCGTACAATAACTTTAATTACATATGAGAACTTGAATATCATAATGCAATAGGTCATAGCGTTAGTCTGGTCACGGGCAGATTTTCAGTCTTTTAGTCTATCCACGATCGGTGCAACTTGGTTAAATTAAATTAAAAAAGTCAGGTAAACAAATAAAGTTCCAATCCTCTAATTTTTCAATCACCCATATCCGTTGCAAAAACTATAGTAATCGTCTGTGAGAAAAAAATATAATGGGTGCTAAAACTTGAAACAACAGGGATTTTGTATTTTTGTATATTACTACTTACAGTCTGGTTTAAACTTATTACATTTTAAATTTCCTATAGCCACTAGGCAGTTCCATTTATATCTGCTAAGTAAGTTAAACTTAATCTTCAAATATATCGCTGCAACGGCAGTTAACTAGTTATCGGCTACTTTAGAGTTACAAAGTTTAAGTTTTACACCGATCCTACTTTATCCTGCACTGGACTTTAACTTGTTGAAAAACTGCTTAACTTTGTTGCAAGATTTTTATACTCGGGTTATAACGTATATGGAAAAATTTACATTTAAAATAGCTGGATCATTTTATAACGCAAAAATGGATAAAATAAAATAATTTAACCCATCAATGTTCGACGTAATAACAACTTGGACGCGTTCCTGGACGATTGGCCGGACGCAAAAAGCGCCCGAGGGGACTGGAAGTCTAGGGGAGAGGCCTTTGTCAGCAGTGGGATACAGAAACAGGCTAGATAAAAAAAAATTGTCTGACAGTTCAGCAAAGATCTCCTCCCAAATAAGGGTTTTCCCTTAGACTTTGAGTCTATATATAACACAAGCCAAGTCCGGATTGAGGACATCCCTTGAATAGTTGTTTTAAAGATCTTGCGACGAGGTATAATTTGGTTTGAACTATCATACTTTACTTGTAGTTTTACTAAACATTATATTATAACTTAGAACCTTCAAAAACTAGTTTGACACTCGGCCTATCTGTATAATATTGGCAGATGTCGGAGCTGCATCGGCGTTTTGCGTTCATAAAACTTTAGCTACGTTGGAATTGAATTCACAATCTTTTGGTCGACAGCCAACTTTGTATACACTTGGACGTGGTCAGACAGCAGGAACGGTGTTTTGATTTTATTATTATAGATGCTTGAATATAATATTTTACTGTTTGAAAAACTTATTGTAAGAAAATTGCAATTACGAGTTTTTTCTGCAGTATAAAATTATCATGAAGGTTTATTTTCGCAATAAAATAGTGTTGATTACTTCAAATCTATAACGAATATCCCAAAAAATAAATTGATATGGTCGTAAACTGCAACTTCACTACATAGTATAAAACAAAGTCGCCCATTTTGTCTGTAGTCCCTTCGTATGCATAAAACTTTAAAACTACGCAACGGATTTTGATGCGGTTTTCACTAATAGAAAGAGTATTTTCTCCGACAGGTTTTTATATATAATTGAAATACATTGTAACTATATTAGCTGAGTTATAGCGATTTATGTCCAAGAAGTCAGAAAAAAAATCTAATTGAAGATTGCATTTGTGCGTGCGCCGCTTATACCGTTGGATACAAGTAAGAACAATGTATAGCAAAAACATTGGTCTTTATTAGTTCTACAAAAAAGTCCGCGATGACATATATCCAGCTTTTTTATTTAAGTCACAAAAACTACTTTTCTGTATTAAAAAAAAGTATTAATTCGTTGGGTGATGTTTAACTGGTGATATAACCAATAATACATATATCCTTATCAAAATAAGTAAGTTCATCATCACGAGCATTTAATTTAGATTATTTTTGCAGTTCACAGTGTGTTATTTAGACATATAGTTTAGGAGATATCACGATATTAGTATTGCGGCACGGTACGGGCCGGCCGCGGCGGCGGGGGCAGCGTAAGTAAAAGTAATAAAATGTAGAATGTAAATAATTTTAAAAGTAAACAAGAAAATAATAGTTAGATGTATATAACAAAAGTAGGTAAGTACATAAAAAAAAACAAAAAATATAAAAAAACGGTACATAAAAAATAAATAATATTAAAAAGTAGGTACTACGACTTTGATCTATACATATAAGACAAAAAAAATCTGTACATTACTTAAATATTTTTTCCAAAAACTGATAGGGGGGGCGATCAAAGAAGAGTCACAGAAACCAAAAAACATTTTAATATTTTAAACGCGGTTAAGGGAAAGAGAAGTTATTGTGAATTGAAAATTAGTATCCAATATGTGTTGGTGCGTTGACTGTATTTGTCGAAGTAGCGGGATACACGCAAACGAAGTTGCGCGGGTCAGCTAGTTATGAATAAACTTAAAATGTATCATTGTCTTTGTGCTGGAAAGAGGGGAGTAAACGCTTAAAAAAACGCTCAAAACACATCGTGAGCAAAGCAGCTCGGCAGGCTTCTAAATAGACTGATAGTTTTTTTAATTGTATATTAGGTTGGGGAAAAGTCTTACAGCATTATAGTATGCATGAACTTGTAATTAGATCTTTTCTCTAGACAAAAAAGCTCGATATTTGGGTACCTCACGAGCTCACTGAAAGGAATTTAAGGAACTGTGTACTCATTTGTGATTCTCGAAGTCAAAGAGATTTAATTACAAGTTCATACATACTTCTTCTTATCGTATTGTTAGTGGTCAACCTAGTGTCAAAGTTGTTTAAGTCGCCGAAGGCCTTTGACGATAATGCGAAAAAACTTTTTCCCCGACCAGTGTCTTATATTACGGCGTACGACAATGTTTGATATATTTTGTTACCATCAAAAGAAAACTTTAAATATAATTTGAATAAGACATCATAAAATATCTCCACATTGTCGTCCCTAGGTACAGCGCCAAGAGAAAAAATAATTTCATGTAATAGAGGAAATCCTATGCAAAAATGTGAAGTTAATCACATATTTTTATTTCTACAGGTGCTAGCAGCCCTCGCAGTATCCTTAGCTCCGTTTTCAGCAGGTCTTGGCAAAGGGTACAGCTCTCCAGCCATTGCGTCCCTCCAGGGTCCTGGAGCTAATGCCACAAGACGCGACTTCCATCTGACCGACCAGCAGGCTTCCTGGCTGGCTTCTTTGTCTTTCCTTGGTAAGACCATTATTTGACTGATATGTTCTCTATGTTTAATTTGCTTTAAGGCTTTTTAGTGCCTATTTTGAGGCATAGAATCGTGGTTAATAACCAGTGGTAGGGGAAATTGGATGAAGAATCATCAGAACAAAAGATTTTAGCTAGAATGAAATTTTATCCTGAATTACGGCCTATCTTCTTCTTATCGTATGGTTAGTGGTCAACCTAGTGTCAAAGTAGTTCAAGCCGCCCGAAGGCCTTTGACTGTTATCTTAGTTGACAACAACCGGGACCGACTTTTTACGTGCCCTCCGAAGCACGGAGACGCCCTGTTCAAATACCACTATGCGGTCACCCATCTATGGAGTGACCGCGCCAGGGTTTCCTTAACCCACAGATCGTTTACCGACCGTTAGTTTTACCTGTCCCTTTTGTCCCACTGCTGGGTAAGGACCGACTGGACCGACCGACATGGTGGCTAAGAGCGGGTTGGGGACTTTGCATTCCTTCAAAATATGTATTAAATATGTGCAAAAACTTATTAATCTTTAAATCTGTAGTCTTGTTGTCATAGCAACAAAGATCCAGTCGACTGATCGCATTTCTCGGAAATTCAATTAGGACCCAGTAATTAACCTAAGTATAAAATTAAGCTTATAACATTAATTAGAAAAGTGTGTACAAAAAGTCTGATAATAATTTCCATAGATTCCACACATTCCAGCAGGATTCTCAAGTCCGAGAGAAGTAAAGTCGCGTCATAAACTGTGGTCATAAATCTACTTGTCTTAACACAAAACTTAATTAAAATTCTTTAACTTAAGCGTAGCGCAATGATGTATGTACAAATGTACATTGTACAGTTACAAGCAAAAATATGTAAAACTGACTCGATTTTGTGTCATTAACGTATGTGGTTGCCGAGCAGATTTTTCGGGTATTAATTCCTGGACTTGGCCAGCGTGGTGGACTCAAGGCCTAAACCCTCCCT
This sequence comes from Anticarsia gemmatalis, assembly GCF_050436995.1. Classification (NCBI taxonomy): domain Eukaryota; kingdom Metazoa; phylum Arthropoda; class Insecta; order Lepidoptera; family Erebidae; genus Anticarsia; species Anticarsia gemmatalis. Next base: position 8,247,152 of record NC_134767.1, on the reverse strand, counting down.
CATTACGGGAGGAGACCCTTGCCCAGCAGTGGGACAGTAATAGGTTAAATTTATTTATTATTTTATTTATAATTCCTGGACAGGCGTAAAGGCTGTTTTTGAGATATTTACTGCGATCGTCTGGAGTAAAAAAGTTGACGTCGTGGTACTTTGCATCTTGAACAGCACGTCAAACGTAACGCTGCGCTGTATGTATGGTAAAACACCGATGAAATCTATGGAATAAAAGATGTTCCTGTGTATTATACACACACTACTCAAACAAGCTTCAGCAGAGCTGGCCTGTTTTACGAAACTTGCCGCAATTATTGTGCTCTTTTGTTCTAGCCGAATCCTACTAATAATATTATACATGCGAAAGTTTGTGAGTGTGTATGGATGTTTGTTACTCTTTCACATAAATACTACCGAACCAATTACGATGAAATTTGGTATATAGGTAGCTGAAGACTCAGAATGACACATAGTTTACTTGTTATCTTGAAGTTCTCGAGGCATCGGGATTTACACGGGAAGGGTTACCACGCGGAGTCTTTTCAGTATCAGCATAAAGCAGCAAGATTACAGCGGTGTAACCATTTCAACGTGCCACAGTAAACATAGTTTTGCTTACGACTGTACAAGTAAATTAGTAATGAATTTAGGTACAGTGTATTTAAATGGGAAAGCTAGTAAAGGGCTTCAAAATGGCAAGTTTGTCTTATTTATATCAGTTTGAATGTGATGGAACAAAGAGGTAATTATATAGGAACTATATATTATAATTATGGGACTACACCGCTGTTGAATCGTATTTTATGTTTTCTATGGTTTCCTGACTCCCGGGTCATTAAAATTCTTATTTCTCCTATAGCTGTGATATTCAAAACGTCATGAAGAACTTCTAAAAGTATTTATATGATACAGTACAGGTACTAACGTATTCCCGAAAATAAGTTTCCATGGGTGGACTTTAGCATCAGATTATATTAAGTAATTCTACTTGTAAATGTCTCAGTGCCACATTTCAGTCAAATTCCAGGTGAATGTAAAGAGTAATATCCAAACGAACCTAAACTTCTACATTTTCTTTTACCTGACCACAAATAAGACTCCTCTCCAGAATTAGGATTAATTTCGCAGGAAAAAAAATATATTTGCCATTAATCACGAGAGAAACGGTAAACATATCTTAAACAAAATCTAACAGACCATTCCATGACCAGCCATTCCGTGATATTCCAGGAGCTCTCTTCGGCGGCATGGCAGGAGGAGCAGCGATGCGTCACGGACGACGCCGGGTGCTCTCCCTCGCGGCCGCTCCATGCAGTCTGTCCTGGCTTCTGACCACTGTAGCCACGTCGGTCAGGATGATGTGCATCACTGCCTTCTTGGGAGGATTCTGCTGTTCTATTTTGACAATGCTGTCACAGGTAAGGACACAAGCCTTATTATCAAAAACATACGTTGTGCTAATGTTTAGTTAATTTTTTTGTACTACATAATAATATCTTCAGAGTCTAGTCAGGTTTAGACGAGAAAAATACTTCGGCAAAATTATTCCTTACCGCCTATGCTAAAGGCGCTGATCAGGTTTTTATATGCAATTTGTCACTAGAGCTAGAAAGTCGCTCTACTGATATATTTTATGTATTGCGTCTTTAGGAAACTCACTGTTATTGTTAAGTGTTAGAAGATATTTACTGCAGACTACCCAACAATACAAACGGGCGAATTAGTGTTAAATGTTAAGATTTCTCGTCACCAGTAACAATGTTTAATGCCAAGCAACAATTTAACAAGGGTTAATAAAAAATATCCCAAGATTTTGACGTACACAGTTCCAGCCTTAAAATTCAAGTTTCAAAAACCTTTACCAAAGAAAGATTACTATCAAAATTTTAACTTCAAATCCTACGAACTAAGTACAAAAGTACACAAACATTAACTAACAAACGAAATTATACCTTACAAAAGAACAAATAAGATTCTTTTTTACAAAACTTTTTAAAGCCCGCATGGTCCAATACAATTAGAAAAGACTTGAAGTTCCACGGAAATGAGGGATAACAATTTGGTCCATTTACTTTTTTCTTGAGTCCTTGAAAATGTACGGAATTTTATTCCCGATAAAAAGTTTCCATCTTCCTCCCACATTGAAAGTACAAACAGAATTCTAAGTCAATTTATAAACAGCCCTTATTTAAGTTGTAGCAATTTGGGAGTTTCTTGTTTGGTTTAAAAATAGCTCTCAATATTGATGAGAGATTGTATGAAGAATATAATGTAAATATATGTATATAATTCAAACGTGACTGACTGACTGAAATAGTGATCTATCAGCGCACAGCCCAAACTACCGGATGGATCGGGCTGAAATTTGGCCGGTGAGTTAATTCATGTAAAAACATAAATTGATCTCTAAACAGATAACATGATAAAATTGAAAAGAAAATGCAGGTTGTGGACGAAAAGAAAGAGGAAAAGAAGTCCTAAAACTTTTTGGCTTTACCAGTTATTATTATTCAGTTGACATAAACCCGACTTTAAATAAATACCATCTAAATGATCTCATCCAAAATTGAATTCTTGGCTAAAAAACTTATACATAGGCTCAATGTGCACCCCAGTTATAATTGACAAAGTCTCAAACTCACAAAGTTACGTCCTATCGGGGGCTGCTCTTGCTAATTCAGAAAATTTCACTCAAAGGAAACTTTCAGCGATAGAATTACTCATTTATTAGTTCGAAAGCGGTTAAAATTAAATTAATTTGTCGTTCGTTTGATGTATTTTAGTAATTATAGCGTTAAGTAGGACGATGTTTTACCGCAACTTTGTGATAATTGTTTCAATAGAAAATTAGGAGATTGTTTTTTGGGAAAATTGGCTTTTTTGGGAACTGATTTTTACTGTTTTTTTGGGTCACGGCTTCTATTAAGCTATCCAATTCATTTTAAGAATGATTTTTTATTATTGGTTCTTCGATCATAACGTTGTCAATCTATAGACTTTCGATATAATATTATCGGTAATGCGGCAACGGTTGGAATTTTCGATAGAATTAACACTAAATACGATCCTACAGATTTGCGTGTCTACTTTTGAACATTTTGTAGATTTATCTTAGCATACCAATAATATTAAAAAGATTTTCTGTTTTGCAAGTGTCGGTACCATAAGTATTCATTTAAAGTTTATCTCTACAATTTTTAACTGTTATTCTCTATTGCCATATTTACTTTACTAGCCAAGTCTGTCTTGCATAAAACTAACTAACTAATTAAGACTCTGCGCACATCTGCCAACTTGAATGCTTATGTAATACAATATTTTACTAACATGTTACTTTTCACATAGCTATAGAAAATCAAGGTTGAAGGTATTTGCATGCCAAGCCGTGTACGGTTATGTCATCGTTATATTGCTTCTTATTACTACTATTTATTTGAGTAATGATACAACACACGTACTTACTACTATTTATAATGTACACATTTATTTTAACTCGTGTATTGCATCTGACACACTGTCCCTAAATACGGAACTTGCTTAAATATCAGAATCTCTTGTATAATTACGAATATTATCAAAAAACTGAAATAAACTTATGAACAAGAAGAATAAAAAAGAATCTTCTTTTTTTATATTTAGAGCCAAAGAAAGGTTGACTGGAAGACAATGCTCATGGCATAAAGTAAGCCTTGTGTAATGTATTCGTGGGTAACTTAAATAAATAACCTTTTTTTTTTCACATTTCAGGTATACATCAGTGAAATATCAGTGCCAGACATCCGCGGCTGTCTCAGCGCAGTCCTCAAGATCGTCGGCCATCTAGGAGTACTATTCAGCTTCACCATCGGAGCATACCTCGACTGGCAACAATTAGCACTTTGCATATCCGCTGCTCCTTTACTACTGTTCTGCACGGTACTCTACATACCAGAAACACCAAGCTATCTCGTGCTAACTGGAAAAGACGAAGAGGCTTACAAAAGCTTACTCTGGTTACGTGGTCCAAATTCTGATGTAGCTCAAGAATTAGCTACTATACGCACAAACGTTCTCGCTAGTAAAAATTTCAGTCAACGGCAGAGTCAGATGTCTGGGAGTCAACTCATCAATTCCTTGGATGTTAGAACCATGAACAGGTTGCTAGGACCGATATTAGTGACATGCGGGCTTATGATGTTCCAACGGTTTTCGGGAGCTCATGCGTTTTCGTTCTATGCTGTCCCGATATTCAGGAAAACCTTCGGTGGGATGAACCCTCATGGAGCTGCTATTGCTGTGTCCTTTGTCCAGCTTCTAGCGTCTTGTCTCTCTGGGCTACTGATAGATACCGTCGGTCGTTTACCTTTACTGATTGTCAGTTCAGTGTTAATGTCAATGGCTTTAGCAGGATTTGGAAGCTACGCGTACTATGAAGAAGTGCACCGAAATCAACGGATTCAAAACGTGATGTTTCATCAAACGATAGGCCAGAATGACTGGATTCCTCTACTCTGCGTACTGGTATTCACTATAGCATTTTCTTTAGGCATGAGCCCAATATCTTGGCTGCTAATTGGGGAATTATTTCCACTGGAATATAGAGCGTTTGGCAGTGCAATGGCTACGGCGTTCAGCTATTTATGCGCCTTTGTTGGAGTGAAGACTTTCGTGGATTTTCAGCAGGCGTTAGGATTGCACGGTGCTTTTTGGTTATACGCTTCTATCAGTGTCGGAGGTCTCTGTTTCGTTGTGTGCTGTGTACCGGAGACCAAAGGGAAGGACCTAGATGAAATGGACCCCAATTACGTGCAAAGTCTCTCGCCTAAGAGGTAAAAGGTTTGAACTGTTCGTGTTTACTTGAAAGCTTTTGGATAGATTTAGGTAGTGTAGGAATGGAAAAAGGAAAATGGAATAAAAAGCAATGTCTGGTTATGTGGAAGTTAATTATGTCAATTAAGATGGGCGTTTTTATAATAAATAACAAATAGTTTCTGTAATAGTAAGAGTATAGAAAAGTATCGTTAGATTGACGTCCTAACAAACTTAGGGACATGAGATTGTATAATGTACCTCTATATCGCATCCCCGGTGCAATACTGTCACTAATGCAAAAATGTAGTTTTTCAGGAGAAGCATTTAAAACGTTGACACTTCACACAACATTGACTTTATAACATATCTATAGATTTGTTTTTTTTTTACAAAAGTGACAGTGTTGCACCGGGAGTGCGATATATTATATACAGTCAGTTACCATAAATTTTTCTGTACTCTTAAAATATTAAACGATGATTATAAAAACGCCCAAAGAGCCTTCAAATTCGCGGTAGTATCTAAAGAAAGTAAGGTTTAGAAGACAAGTTGGAACACCAGTCAATGGCCTTTGGAACAATGTACTTAGAAGTAGGCTAGGAAAGATAGCACCCTGTATATGTGGCTTAAAGATTGCTAAGTTTTGAAGTAAACACGAAATACAAAATTGTAAGTAGGAACAAAATTATATCGGATCCACCGCGAAAATTTGGCTGTGCTTATTAACCATTTTTTAATAAAGAAAAAAAATTACGCCACATAATTTTATGGCGGTCGATCTACGGCTTGTTATACACATATTCCAGTCGGCATAATCGGTTCGGCAGTATTTATCAAACAACAAAATTGACTCAAAAAATTACTGCACTTCGATTGGCTTGTTCGGGCAATTCCGTTTATACATTCAGATGCGGGGATGTCGAGCGGCATATTTCCCGAACATTCATCTACACAATATATTAGGTTTATGCCGCCCGGTTAGTCCGATTAATGCCGAACACAATATGTGTGGCAAGCCTCACTCTTTAGGTGTTAGAAAATAAAAAGATATAATATTATTATACTCGCATATCTTTACCCATATCTTAATAGTTTCGTTAGTTCGTTTAAAATTGCAGCGGTCCATTCTATACCTCTCTTCCTTAGTAAATATAAATTAGAAAGAAAACAGAAAAAAATATATATTTCCCTTCTTGAGAATAGCAAAAATGTATGATGTACTGGTTAATAATTTATCGAGCTTTCCTATCTTTACTATGACAATAATAATAATAAGACAAATAATTATTATAATGACAATAAATGAAATTAGTATAGAAGGGTTTGATTATTTGATTGATAGAATCTGAGTGAATTATATCAGAATGCAGACAGTAAGTAGATGTTTAGGATATATTCTTGAATATAATTATAATGCTTTGTCATATTTACGAAATGTTATTATGTATTTTAGTTCAACAAATTATTGACAATATTAAACCTGAATGTAATGAAACTGACGCTTTTTCTCGCAAAATCTCGCAAGAATATATACTTTTAGTATTATTAATTATTATGATTATTTATGTTCAATAATTAAATATGTAAGTTTAAATTTATTTAATTATTATCAATGTTAGTTTGTTAAACATTGCTCAATAGTTAGGTATAACAAAACAATAAGACATTTTACTTTGACAAAATATAAACACAAATATAACGAAAAGAAATATAACATATTTGAGCATTGGAGACTAAAGATGATTTAATATAAAAATTGTAAATGAATGGAAATTAAGACAATAAATTGTTAAAATATTGTTACAAATATTTTTATTTTATTGATTTTTAACAATATTAATAATGTAAATTATAATAATATACAACAATTCAATATAATATTTACAGAGAACACAATCAAAATAAAAAAATATAGTATTACTATGTTAAAATATTACAAAAGACGTAATTATATTATTAATTATCTATTATTAGTAATAATATCCAATAATATTAGAAGGCCTAAACCCCTGCAGTAAGAATAATAATTAAAACAAATTATTTGCTTATTATTTCACTAGAGAAAGAATATTGGAGAAAAAATAATAATATTATTAAAATCATAATCACACGGATTATTAATAGACAAATTTAATAGGTTGTGAATTTATACATTTTCTAGATTTTTTATAATATTAAAAATGAAATGTGTAAAAAATATAGCGTCGCTTTGTATAATACTGTAAGTTCCCTTCTAATCTGCTTGCTTGCATTAGAATTGTATTGTAGAGACGTATGGATGTGAAGATAGTTTAGTTATAATTATTATATTTCTATATTTTTGTTTAATAAAACTGCCATTTTTAACATTAATTTATACACTAGGTCGGAAAAAAAATCTTTTCGCATAATAGTATGTATAAATTGTAATAAAATGTATTCTCTACACAAAAAAGCTCGATATTTGGGTACCTCACGAGCTCACTGAAAGAATCCTAATAAATCGTGTACTCATTTGTGATTCTTGAAGCCATAAAGATTTTATTACAAGTTCATACATCCTATAATGCGAAAAGACTTTTTCCCCGACCTAATATTAATTTAAATCTTATTAATACACAATACTAATGAATATATTTTTTGTTTATTGTCTACAAGCAATATATTATTATACTAGTAGGTATTATAAACGAATAATTGTTTTGCCATTTTGACATAATGCTGCCTAATAAAATATTTTATTATCTTGAATATATTTTTATTCAAAATACTCGCTTTGATGTTAAATATAATTTATTGGTCAAACATAATTAATTGTCATAGTCTGTATTGTACTATAATTTAAAGTCATTATTTATCCTTTATTTTTGTGGATGATTGTCACTAAATATGTTACTATTATGAAAGTAATAATATAAAATAGTATTATTTATTATTGTACCAAAATAATATTTTACTGTAAAAATATTATTATTTGTAAGTTAATTATATTACTCGTGTTTGCTTGGGGTGTGTATTATAACTTCTTAGAATTAAGGCTTAGCCTTTTAGCTACGTGATGTGGTAGTGACGTGTGCCTGTCTTAGATTCGATTCCGTTTCTAGTCTAGCTGCAGAGCTACTCGGGACTTTAATAAAAATAATGACCATCATTTTGAATCTTGAGTATAGTGTGACCGGGACTTTATAGTCAATTTGAATTACAGAAACGAAAAATATACCTATTATTATTATAAAATTATTTGGCGGGAAATTATTACAATTAATAAATATATTATAGACACTTAAAAAACGAATAGAAAGTCAATTTAATTTCTATCAATATATTACTTTATAGTATAATTATCAAAAAATATTTAATACTTAAAAGTTAACTACAAGATTTCAATAATTCCTCGCAAAATAATAATCAGTCGAAATATAATTAAACGAGAATATACTACAATAATTATTATTATACTTTGGCTCACACCACCTCTATGTAGTATAAGATAGAAGGGCTTTAATTAGCTTAGTGTCTCTAAAAGACTTTAGATTGTACAAATATAATTATATTATAACAATTTTACTATAGACTATTATTATTTTCTCTGTACTCTAAGCAACGAAGATAAAAGACAATAATGTTTGAATCTGACAATAATTAATATAGGGGATGGTCGATAGATGGCGCTGTTTCGTTATGAAGAAATTTAATGGTGACTGTAAAATAAAGGTTTAAAATGGCTACTGTAGTACGAATTCGAAATATGCCTAGATTATTATATTTATGTTAACAAATATTCGCAATATCGAACATAAAAATATTTGGTGAGAAAAAAAAAAATTTAGTTACCTACTGGTTGTTATATATATGCAAAGAATTTGAACACGAAAACTTCATACGAACTAGCGCCATCTATGAAATGGATTTGAAACTACGATGAGTAGCTAAAAAGTTTTTTGAATGATTAATCTAGCCATGTTTGACAATAAAACTATATAATTATATTATTATTATTTAAAATTTTCCTCTATCGTAGTAAATTAAGTCAAATCGAATATTATGAACTTCTAGTACGTTTTATGTAACGCTGGAAATATGCCTAAAAGAAGTAAATACTAGATTGGTTTTTAAATATATTGTCGTTTTATTTATCCCTAGTTAACGCTAATGCTATTTTACTGGAATACAAATAACTAAATAACTGCACAAAGAGAGCCATCTACATCTGAAAATCAAAGCTACGCTCGAAAAATTCATTGTTTCATTGCTTTAACAATAGATAGCGCTTTACAATTTAAATTCAACATTTTTGCAGCGAAAAAAAATAATTTTAATTGCCAGATTCGGCTATACGAAGGGTTATGTGGTGGGTTAGTGTGATAACAAATCATCAAAGCACTATAAAACATGTGCTGCCCTCTCATAATAAAACTAGGTACTTCCTAAGCTACCTGACCGCTTTATTAAAGTTTTATCAACAGTCTACTAGATGGCGCCTTTGATTCTCCGGTCATGCGGTGATAATGATTTCCTCTTTTAAAATCTTTAGTATATTTTGTTTAAAGTGTTTTGCTATTATGTTATGTTAGGAATCACATCCTACATACATATATTATGTGCAGTTAGGGAATTCGATTTCTATTTAATCAGGACCCTTGCTTATCATTTAGTATTAAAATGTCGAGATTCATTTGTGAATTATCGTCTTTTTTAAGAGCATTCACCTATACACTTGAATGTAGATAGCCGAAAACAAGGGAAGTTTCTGAGGATCATACCAAGTGGCGTTCTCTGGTTTCTGTCTACTTACCCGTGATTTTATTATAGTGGAACTTGCACTCTCTTTCTTAAAATGAACCTAACTTTTTTCATTCTCTTCAAACGGCTTGCAAGTGGAACCACGCAGGTCAGCTAGTAATTTATAACGCACAAATTAATACGATTATTATCAAAGCGATATTTACTCGATGTAATTAATTTAATAACTAGTAGCTACGGATGTGATAGGTCATTGACTCGAAGTTTTTTATAAAGTAATTAGCTACCTGTTTTAGTAGACATATTTCCTTTATTTAATTTATATTTGTAGTGGTATATAATAACTGTATGTTTCTTAAATTATCTTTGCAACTATATAGCAAGTTTAGTTTATTTTTTAAAGATGTCGTGATTTCTGACTTGCTTGCTTTTGAGAATGGATGTGTGTATGTTTGTTACTCTCTCACAAAAAAATACTCAACGTATTTAACTGGCATTTCGTTTAGGTTTTGTTTCCACGTAAGTCATTTTTAGAAACTTTTCAGGAGAGACTATTTCGTCTTTCGATTCTCTAGCCAATGACATCAAAATGTTAAAACTACCGAAAAATTACTCACGTGGTGAAAGAACTTAAACCACGATTTGGTTCAAAGACAGAGTTTATCTAGATTTACACATAGGATACTCTTTGACACAGGAAATCTTTTCACATCTTTGAAGTCACGGGCTTAAATAAGTATAAAATAAATATATTTCAAATCTGTTTTTATTTTCAACTTCAACACAAATATTTAGCTCCCACACTTACTAACCAAACAAACAAACAATCATTCAAAAATTCATCTTCATAATCCAGAATCGCGATAAAAAATTCATATAAATATAATATTATCATTGCGCCACCATACATTAAGGGGCTTACAGTATCAATAAGCCGGTTCCCATGGGGTGTTAGCACCCCAATCACCCCAATCACCCGGGGTGTTAAGTCAAGTGGGGTGATTACAAATGATGACACGTGCGGGGATTGAAAACGTATTTGATTTTGAAAATATGGTTTTATATTCAATGTGCTATTTTTTAAGTGCTTATGGGCTATGCAAGCTAGTGTTATGGAGTGGAATGGTCTCTCTCTTATCGTATGGTAAGTGGTCAACCTAGTGTAAAAGTTGTTCAAGCCGAAGGCCTTTAACGCGGCTTAACGACTGTTATCTTAATTAACAACAACCGGGACCGAATTTTTACTTGCCCTCCGAAGCACGGAGACGCCCAGTTCAAATACCACTATGCGGTCACCCATCTATGGAATGACCGCGTCAAGGGTTGCTTAACACCCGTTTACTGATCGGTGAGTACAATTACTGGCTATGGGCGCCTAAATGGTAAGCAAAATAGAAAATAGATCCTATTCTCTGATATATAAACAAACAATAAAAAGAAGGGATAAATAAATAAAAAGAAAAAGCGAGCCCAGTCATTTGTAATGTAATAAAAAGCAGGATAGAAGTATCACCAGTCGGGACCCATTCTAATTGTACGGGGCTTTGTTTGGTCTAAAAGAAGTGGGTCCCGATCGTTGGTCCTTCGCCAACTTCATTTTCACATAAACCAAGTTTTCCTAAAGTTTGTCGTAAAAATCTCCATAACCACAAATTAATCTCCTTTCAAAGACAGCGACTAATTTGCCGGGATTAAAGACAAAAGATTCGTGAATTTTAATTATAACTTGGCTTGCGACATTTTTGCTTCAGACGAAAAATTACATAATCACCGTGGCAAATTCGGTGATAAAACAAAAATTGAACAATACTTTATATGCAACTATAGCTAATTATAACTAAGTACTTACATAACATTTTATTTTTTGTTAAAAAAGTAAAGCGTGGGATAAAGAATTTGTATCCATTGTTTTCAAGATTTATAAGTTTACTTATATTTTTATATTGTTATAATAATGTCTACAAACGTACAACAGATGCTTATTATATATTTATTGCATGTATGATATTTTACTTAAAAATCCAGTAATTCACCCAAGAACGAATTACTGGCAATAAAAATACCTACAATAAACGTAAATTTTGTAATAATTATTATCCCGTCAAATTTGAAATACAGTCTTCAATTTTAATAGACTATACTTAAAAACGACCTAATTTATTATAGCAACCTATTATTATACCACATATTATTATACCAACGACCTATTATAGCAACGTAGACTAAAATCGCAAGAACTACAACAGCTATGCATGTTCAAGGGTTAATTCATGTAGGCTAAGACCTCTCTATACAACGGCCTTCACCAATCCGGTTAATAGATGAAACATATTTTTTCTACCCATTATTGTCCCACTGCTGGGCAAGGGTCTCCTCCCAAAAGAGGGAGGGGTTAGGCGTTGAGTCCACCACGCTGGGCAAGTGCGGGGACTTTGAATAAATAAATATGCTTAACAATTTTTAAATATCTTTTATTCAAAAATCAAATATCAATTATCAAATAAAAAACATATTTCATCAGTATTAACCAAGTTAATTAATTTGAATAAATAATGTTTTTTTTAGAAATGGGCGTGTCTCGCAATATATTTTTTGACAATTTTTTATTTGATAAAAAACATCTTTCATCGATGATCCAGCTCGGTGAAGGTCGTTGTATAGCGGGATCCTACACTAATAGTATTTAATTTTATAGTTTGCTAAATCAAAGGTATTACCGTCCAATCAGAAGTCATAAACAATGTAATAACGACTTCCTTTAAATAACAGAAGTGTAATATGGCTCTTCCCGGATTTGACTATTCAGTTTATAGCATTATATTTTACACGTAGATATTATTGTAAACTAGCTGACCCGCGCAACGTCGCTTGCGTCACATAAGAGAGAATGGGTCAAAATTTTCCCCGTTTTTGTAACATTTTTCACTGGTACTCTGCTCCTATTGGTACTAGCGTGATGATATATAGCCTTCCTCGATAAATGGGCTATCTAACACTTAAAGAATTTTTCAAATCGGACCAGTAATTACCGAGATTAGCGCGTTCAAACAAACAAACAAACAAACTCTTCAGATAAATAATATTAGTATAGATTATAATATTAGTATAGATTAAATGCAACCTCCAGCTCCACTCACGATAATTTGAGTAATTAAAAGATTCTGATTTTTTTTTTCAGGAGGGTTGACCTCAGGCTGGCATGTTTTTAGAAAGAAAACATGGTGTGCCACTAAATGTGGGAAGACAAAGAACTTTTCATCACATTTTATTGTGACTACTGGGTCTTTAAAGTCTACATTTTATGAAAATTGGTGCAAAGGATTAACGGTGAAAGTGTCTTATACAGACATACAGATAGTATTAATTCCGATTATTTTCTAACAAAACAAAAGTGGTCCCCCTTATACTTAATTATCTAGTTGCAATTAATAAATGAATAACTAAATAAAATTTCGCAAAATAGAGACAATAAAACGAAAAACTCAAGGCCGCTAAATTCAACAGGAGTTCTTGTGCCCGTGCATATACTTTTAATTAGATACTAATTACTGCACTAAGTGCGTGTACATATTATATCTAACACAAAGAGTGACGATTCAAAATAACTCAGAAGCGATTCTCTACAGCCGGTACTGTTGTTGTTCGTTTGACGTATGGTTAGAGGTCAACCTAGTGTCAGAGTTGTTCAAGCCGCCCGACAGGCCTTTGACGTGGCTGAACGACTGTTATCTTAGTAGACAAAAGCCGGCACCGACTTTTTACGCTCTCCGAAGTCATCGAGTCGGCTTTCAGTCTCAACGGATGCAGCTGAATATCAGTATTTTACATGGAGCGACTACCTATCTGACCTCCACAACCCAGTTACCAGGGTTATAACACGATACCCTTCGGTAAGACTGGTTGTCACTTGTCAGACTTTCAAGCTTCTGACTACTGTTAACGACTGTCAAAGATCATCGAAAATTACAGCCGAGACACAGTTTTACGTGCCTTCAGAAACACGGAAGAACTCGGTGTATATAAGATGGTCACCCATCCACATAACAACCTCGACAAGCGTAGCTTGCTCCTTACACCTTAAGCCACGAGAATATAATTATAATATAATATGCTTAAAATTAGTAAACACACTATTATTGCCACTTCATTTTATTAAGGAGAACAAATTTTCAGAACGAATCTGTGCAAGATGGAATCATATTTAGACGTAAAATATTAGTTTTCATTCACACATGTCAGAACAGAAACGTGTAACGAGATTTATGACCGTACATAGGCAAATTAGTACATAGTTTGATATAATTTTAACATTCATTCAATGTTAATGCATATTTTATACGTTTATGTTCGTACTAGCTGACCCGCGCAACTTCGCTTGCGCTCAATAAGAGAAAATGTGTGAAATTCTTCCACGTTTTTGTAACATTAATTACTGGTACTCTGCTCCTTTTGGTCGTAGCGTGATGATATATAGCCTATGTCCTTTCTCGGGTATCAAATATCTCCATACCAAATTTCATGCAAATTGGTTCAGTAGTTTAGGCGTGATTGAGTAGCAGACAGACAGACAGAGTTACTTTCGCATTTATAATATTAGTATGGAGTATGGATGTACTCTCGTAGAAATATTATCAACAATTTCATTTGTCACGTAGAACTTAGTAAAAACACAAAGAAATAAGTATATATTATTAGAAACTTCTAGTTCTTCTTCTTATCGTATGGTTATAGTGGTCAACCTAGTGTCATAGTTGTTCAGGCCACCCGAAGGCCTTAACGCCTGTTATCTTGATTGACAACAACCGGGACCGACTTTTTACGTGCCCTCCGAAGCATGGAGACGCCCAGTTCAAATACCACTATGCGGTCACCTATCTATGGAATGCCCGCACCAAGGTTTGCTTAACCCACAGAACGTTTTCCGACCGTTGAACGCAACTGGCAATGGGCGCCTCTCTTCTAGTTAATATGAATCGTACGAAATAAAAATCACGAACATATTATTAAGTAAGCAGTGGCGATCCTTCGATCGAAGGGCACCGATCGTTCCCGGTTTAGGTCGCCTCGCCGCTACAAATGCGACGGCAGCTCGTGGGTTCGATTCCCACACGGAACAATGATTAGTGCAATCCACAAATAGTTGTTTCTGGTTAGGTACTTTGTATCCGTTTATTGTATGTTTGTAAAAGACACAAGATCAAATCTTAGTTCGGGAGTAGTCTTTTGAAAAATAGAAATAGTTTTTAAGAACAAAAACTAGTTTTATGAAGTAAGTATCTAGGACCAGTTCCATATAAAAAATCTCACTTATATAAATTGTAAACACGTGAAGGTACGGAAACGATGTATAATTACCCACCGGGGAAGCATTTAAACATCCATCCTATTTAGCACTAGAGCAATTAAGATGCCAGATCAATTAATAATTGCGAAGGTTGTTGATCTATAACGGTTTTTGCCGATCGACATAAAAAAATGTTTTAGAGACAAAAAATGTGTACTTAGCTCTTATAAATTTTTGGTGTTGCACAACATTATACAATACCAATTGAAAGTAAATATACAGGGTGTGAAGGAAATTTGGTTGAACTAAAATTGATTACGGTGGTAGGGATGTTGAAAAATGATGGCAATAAGAGTAAAATATTAAATATTAAATATTTGAAAATATTGTTGACGTTTTTTTCGTAAGCTTGTTTCATATGAAATGGTACGTAGTTAGACATATTTTTTGAAAGTTTTACTCAAATAAGAAATCATGATGAAGTTAAAAAAAAAATATATTTAAATTACATATAATTACTTTTCAAAACGGTCTCTTCAATGCTGTATATTATATTTTTAAGTAAGAATTATTTTATTTTTAATACAAAATATATTTTCTGTTTTAATTTAATCAATTTACAAATAACTCAAACGCAGTTATCGTTTGCTTATCAGATGGAATCTTAACAGTCGTTCCCACATATTTGTTGTCACTTAATCCATCAGATTGGTTATCCAAAAGTTATCCATTTGTTTTGTTACCTGACACTTACCCATTCCCTATAAAACTGGCCATTAATATTATTAATATAGTAAGTACATTTCTTACACACTCCATATTTTTTCTAATCTCAAAGGTTAAAATCAAATATCACTTTTCATTAGTTTTTCAATGGCCTTGTATTTTGCACCATATTATTCTTTGCGGTTTATTTTGTTAAGTCATGTTTATGACTTTTCATAATACAAAAAATAAACTTTTTTGGCGTCGCTCTTTAGATAGTATTGTTCGTTAATTATGTAAACAACTACTGTGTGCCCGTGGCTTTACCCGTATTACTGTTTGATTAGACAAAAATGTATTGTTATAATCTATCCCTTTGGCGAATTTTAACGAATTTGGTTAAGTTTTGACGTGGAAGAAAGTTAAACAACCAAACACATTTTTAAGTCTCTACTACTCCATACTTATAACATAGTTAAGCGAAAATTTGCCTGTCTGCATGTCTGTCACTTTGTCTTTTACGGCCATTTTACTGAGCTGATTTTGATAATATGTTACGCACATTCCTAACCTGCTGAAAGGTAACGAAATGTAAGTATGCGAGCGGAGCAATGTTGATCTATAATATACACTCAGCGGCAGAAAAAGTGGCCCAAGCGCTTATCCTGAATTTGTAAACAAATTAAGTAATATATGAAAGATATATTGTTGTAAGTAGTTGCGAAGTGATCTGTTTAGTGTTATAAAGTGTTTAATTTGAGATTAATTTAAGTGACGGATGACTTTTTCTAACAATGTGTGTTAGAACTGAATTCGGTGATGATTCGAGAGGTCAGTTGAATTCTGTATTTTGAAATATTGCTGCACGGAAACGATTTTTTGTATGATTTTTATTGATGACTTGTCTATTTAGATTTTAGAAAAGATTTGAAGATGCCACTTACTGCTGAACAAGTGGCTTAGGTGGTCTTGTTGTCCGATCAGGGCCATTACCATTGAGAGGTGGCTGCATTTTTCAATGTATCGCGTACCACTGTAAGGTCTGCGATTAGGAGGTATCGTGAGACTGTTCTCTACACGCGGCGACGAGGAAGTGGACGAACACGATGTACATCCGCAAGAGATGACCGATTTGTTAACCTCGAGGTGCTGAGAAACAGCTTTCCGACAGCGTTTGAGATTCACTAGAGGCTTCAAGCGGAACGCGGAGTCATTCTTAGTGAACGGAAGATAAGGCAAAGGATAAGAGAACGTAATTTACGGGCAGGAAGACCAGCCCGAGTACCAGAACTCGAGAGACACCATCAAGTTGCGCGATTACGATTTGCTCGTAAACATGTGAATTGGTCCATCAACCAATGGAGCAAGTTCTTGTTTACCTATGAGTGCTGAATAGCATTAAGAGCACCAAATGGTCGTGAGAGAGTGTACAAACGCCACTTAGAACGGTTTCTTCCCAACACAACACGTCAGACGGTCAGTTACAAAGGTGGGTCTGTTATGGTGTGGGGAGGTGTATGTTTGGAGGCACGTACGGAGCTTGTCATCGTAGATCAGAGCCTAACAGCAGCCAAGTACATTGAAAAAATCCTCCAAGACCATGTTGTACCACTTATGGATTTCATTGGTCGGGAGGATTAACTCTAATGCAGTTTAATGCGCGCGCTATTAGCGCCCGCGTTGTGGAGTCGTACCTTGCTGATATCGGGATTCAAAAACTGGCTTAGCCTGCTCGCAGCCCAGACATCAGCCCCGTAGAACATGTCTGACACATGCTAAAAAACAGTGTACGTGCACTGCCCAACCCACCAGAATCACTTGGTGAGCTAAGATCCGCTCTAGTCAGATTGTGGGATAAAATTCTTCAAGAAGTAATTAAAACATCCTCCAAAGCATGCCGGAACGCATGCAGGTCACCATAAATGCTAGAGAAGTTAACACGCGGTATAAACTTGATTTTTTCTTTGGTGCAGAATTAGATTTTTGCGAAAACTTTTAATAAACGATTACGAAAAAACCTGTATTTTTTAATTTTTCCCATTTTTGATAAAAAATTACGACTATTTAGTGTAAATTATAACTAAACTTGTGTATAAACTGTTTAACTAATAGTTATAGCCAAAATAATAACCATGTATTGTTATGATAAAAAGTTTTATCGTAGTTTCACTTTGGGCCACTTTTTCTGCCGCTGAGTGTAATATTATTTTGCAATATTAGTACAGGAGTATCTATTTATTATTATTAAATAAAATAAATAATAATAATCTTTTCACGACCTTGCATACCTATGCTTATAATAAAGCAATTTTTTGTCCATCTTTTTTGCAATCATCTCCATAACTTCCTGGCTCCACCGACCTGAAGTTGTCAACAGACGAGTTTTTAAAAGAGCCAGGAGTGAGCTACGTTTAGTGTTGTGCTATCTCTGCGTTAGATGGTATTAGAATATTGTAGCGACAAATCGTGTTTTAGATTTCAAATATGATTTTTATTTCGTTATTTTTGTTATATAGTTTAGTAAATAGTGGTTTTGGTAATACTGTGAGCAATGGTGACTGGTGGGGCCCAAGTTCGAAGGTTACGAATGACAGTGTTGTACCTTTTAGGGTGAATTTTAGGGAGGATGTGAGTATTTTGATTCAAGTTAATTATTTTATGAAGCGATATTGATTTGTGTTGATTTTTATATCGCAAGGTTTCTTGATGAAATAAATATTTTTTATGCTTCTAAAGTAATCGTCTTTGAGTATTTATAATATTTGAACTACTTTTAAACTTTTACAATGCAATGTTCATGTTAAAGGCTTTGACCTCAAAACAAAATATTATTATTTATTAATAGTTATCTATGATTATTTTGTATGTTTCTGCCTTTATCATCAGCGCGCTACATTTTCGAAAAAATATTATAATAATATCAGAATTTGAGAATATTTTTTAAGTATAAAAACTTATTCCAATTCACATTTTTATTATTTGAATCTTATTTATTATCAATATTTTCAGTTAAAAGATTTTATTAATCATATATGGTTTTAATTTCCAGGCAATACAAGACTTAAGGCAGCGTCTCCTCAACCACCGTCCATTCACCCCGCCCCTAGAGGGTGTGGGTTTCGAATACGGGTTCAACACAGATGCTCTCGACAGCTGGGTCCAGTACTGGGCTCAGGGCTACGACTTTAAGGCCAGAGAAGCCTTTTTGAACCAGTTCCCTCAATACAAGACTAATATCCAGGGTCTGGATATACATTTTCTACGAGTTAGACCACAGGTACTGTAAAAGTGTATTTTTTTATTTTTAGATTTTGATAATTGATTTTTGATAGAGTTTAAATGTGTTTTTGATTAGTTAATTAGGCTTTTAGGTCAATTAATATATACGATGAAGATATTTTGTCGGTATGTTGAGGTCGAAAACAATAATTAAATATTTTTGAACTGCTGAAATTTCACACATGATATATTTTGGTTGTTGCTATAACAACGAATACTGAAACTAAAAATATAATTAGTAATACATGCGAAATCAGAATATTAATATCAAATTAACATTTTATAAAGATATATTTAGGTGAGGCACCTACAAAACGTGTCGGACTCAAGGCCTAACATCTCCCTTATTACGGGAGGAGACCCTTGCCCAGCAGTGGGACATTAATGGATTAAATTTATTATTATTACCTACAAAATAAAAATCCGTTTTACCTTTTAGATGAGACTCGCACTAGACTACTTTTTCTTCCTTTTCGTTTTGCTAAAGCTAGTTAATATGAAATCTTCGTTTCCAGGCTCCTTCAAATGTGGAAGTGATACCTCTTCTCTTCCTCCATGGCTGGCCAGGTACAGTCCGAGAGCTGTACGATACAATCCCATACCTCACTGCTATCGATGGAAAACGGAACTACGCTCTAGAGGTCATTGCTCCCAGCCTTCCAGGATTCGGGTTTTCTGATGTAAGTTTTAAAATTTCGATTATTTAGCATCATAAAGAAAAAAATATAATGTTACGTTAGCTAGTTAGTCGTTTCCGGATCTTCAGAAAAAAGTTTAGTATTTACAGTATTTACATATTAATACTATACGAGTACATCTATGTAATACACCACGTTTCGCCATTAACAATGTTAGTCCCATGTAATAGGGGGCAAGCCTATTGCCATACTGGGCGTGTTACCAAACTCCGGGGTACTATCGAGAAATAGGCATTCTTATTTGATCCTCTACTGCATGGGCCCATATACCTATGGTATTATGGTATTGCACTTTATTCTTTCTTTTTCGGCTGGCTACCCCTAACACAGAGATGAGGGACCATATGGTATTGCACTTTTGATGTCGTATTATTTATAAACAAAGTATAATGTAACGATTAAACTTATTTTTACAATTCCGTGCATGGGTCCACAAGCGGTTAAGGGATAAATTAGAAAAGAGCAATAGTTCTTTGCCCTACCCGGAATACGCACCCGAGACCCCATGCTTAGCCGATCCAACTACAGCTAACTACCGACAGTCGGCAGGCCAGTATATTATGAAATAATGATATAAAAACAATATTTACATAAATTACTTATAACCATAAAGTCTTATGTACACACCTGATAATGTCGATCATATTGACACACACACATTTCACTGAACAAATGAAGAAATATAATAAGTACAAATAAAATTGTACAAATATAAATAATTTCAATAAATGTCTTGAAAATTATGTTCTTTTATCAACAGTATAATTTTTTGTTTGAACAGGTGATTGTTTAATACATAATATGTAAGTTATTTATTATGGATACAGTTATGTATTTATAATTTGTGTATTTCTGACTTCCTGCTACTGTGGCGCAGTGGTTAGTTGGGTTGGCGATATTAGTGGGTTCGGTTTTCAGGTCAGGCCAATATTTTTTTTTGTACGTTTTTGTGTACGAAGTTCTGAGTGAGTGATAGGCCACTAGACTCATGGTCGAGGGGAAATCGTATTAGGCCATTCAGAAAGTTTTACAAATAACAGTTTTTTTTGTATGGGACATTGTCAGGTTATAATTTATTTATAAAAATACATTATTTACGATTATAAATACATAAGTTGCAAATAGATTTTTTTATCTGAATTATATTATTAGCAAAATTAATTACCATGTCTCACTAAGAAATGAAACTGCATTAAGAACATTACTGGGCGATAAAATTTCACGATTTCAAGTGTGGCTCAAAACTAAAATAAACGTTTTACTGATTTCGAACTAAGTTTTTAGGACCTTTTGGAATATATGCGTAAACAAATTTTAGAACAGACACAAATTTTAAGCGATCGAGAACCAAAGGAAATACTTTAGTGATGATAAAATGATGATGAAAATGTACCTTCAGGCAGCAGTCAGACCAGGGTTGGGAGCGACAGAGATGGCAGTTGTCATGAGGAACTTGATGCACAGACTTGGCTACAACAAGTTCTACGTCCAGGGTGGAGACTGGGGCGCCAGGGTCGGGTCTGATATAGCTACTTTGTACCCAGAGGTAAGGAACATTCTTCTTCTTATTCTATGGTTAGTGGGCAACCTAGTGTCAAAGTTGTTCACCCGAAGGCCTTTGACGTGGCTTAACGAGTTATCTTTATTGATAACAACCGGGACCGACTTTTCACGTGCCCTTCGGAGACGCCCAATTCAAATACTACTATGTGGTCACCCATCTATGGGTTCAATCCAAGCGCCAGGGTTTGTTTAACACACAGATCATTTACCGGCTGGTGATCACAACTGCCTATGGCCTTTAGAACATTAACTTTAGTAGATTCGAGTTTAAAATATTATCTTTACTTAGTGCACTTAGTTTTTAACAAATATTTGAAATGTACTGCTAAGCAGTAACAGCCTTATATGAGGCATGGAAAGTGCATAAAAGTGAAGTGTGCACTTACTTAAAAAAGATGGAATGCCTTTTAAATGTACTTCTGTTAAAAATTTGCAAACACGGCTCCTTTTTTCTTGTCAATCAATTTTGTTATATCCAAATTACACACGAGTAGAGCGGCGTGGGTTAGCTAGTATTCATATAAATATTTTTTTCCAGGAAGTTCTAGGCTACCACACAAACTTCGCCATAGCCAAGTCCCCGATGGCTTTCGCAACATGGTTGGCTGGGGCCATCGACCCTTCACATGTGGTAGATCCTGCTTTAGCTGACAGGCTGTATCCAATAAGGAACATTGTAGCCTATTTAATGAGGGAGATGGGCTACTTTCATTTACAGGCTACGAAACCTGACAGTCTCGGTAAGTGTATTTTTAGATGGGAAACGGAGTATCCAATTGGAAGTACCGCGTCCTGGCCACTTTATGGTGACTGTTGAAGGAACACCGTCAGGTTTTTAGTCGGTATGACCAAATTTAAAGCCGGAACGCCTAATCGGCGGGAGAGCCCGACAGACCTCCGCTTCCTCTCTGGGGCGTGACATGCAGTTTAGATACGTGTATTGAAGTTTTTTAAATGTTTTTTAAATGTTTGTCAGTAGTTTCCAGTAGTCGTGATTTTCAATAATATGATAGTATACGTACCAAAGTAAAAATATCCATAACTAGCTGACACGCGCAACTTCGTTAGATAATTCATAAGAAAGAATAAGTCAGAATTTTCCCCGTTTTTGTAACATTTTTTACTGTTACCTAGCTTGGTCATAGCGTGATTTGCACTAGTCGTTTCTGAGATTACCGCGTTCAAAAAAGGAAGTATTTAAGTTCTTCGTAACATTTAGAATTTGGGAAATGGAACAGCACATGTACTGCATACTTCATGTTCAAAGTAGCTGCTTTTGCCAAAACCAGACCCTGCATCCTCTATTCTGATAATTTTTTTACTACGTTGTACAACGTAGTTTCGTTTTGGTAATTTTAGCAAATAACATTAATGCAGAAAACCATAATTTATCAGAAAGTATAAAACAGAAATAACAAAATCTCTCCATTCAAAGGAACTAACTTATACCATTCCTCTCAATTTTCCAGGCGTGGCTATGTCAGATTCTCCATCAGGTCTTCTCGCCTACCTCCTACAGCTGGTCTCATCAGGAACCAGCAAAGACAACTACCACACCCGTGACGGAGGCCTGGACAAATACTTCAGCCGTGACAGCCTGCTGGATATTCTGACCATCAACTGGATGACAAACACCTTCACCACTTCCAGCAGAATATATGCCGAGAGCTTGAATCTGAAGAGTTATAATAATAAGCAATCTGCGTGAGTACTAATATTATAAAAGTTTTTTTTTTAAGACATCTCCTGACTGATATCTCTTGTGTCGCGGGGCTTTTACAAACTTACAAACAAAGGACACAAAGTACAACAGACCCGAAACAACTATTTGTGGGTCGCACAAATAATTGTTCCGTGTGGGAATCAAACCAACAACCTTCCGACGCAATGGTTTTGGCGTGGCGACCTAAATCACTGCGCCACGTCCGTAGCGTGCGGTAGTTTTTCTATTCAATAGCGATTAAACTCATATAAAAAAACGCTATTGAATAGATAAACTAACGCTAAGTGTACCAACCTCAAAAACCGGGGGTTAATCGATTATACGACAGCCAAGCTTAAAGTAATAGCATAGTTTGACTCCCTCCGTGGCGCAGTGGTTTAGATCGCTACGCCGCCGCTACAATTACGTCGGGAGGTCTGGTTGCACGAAAGTCCACGCAACGCAAGAGCAATTCTTGGTGCGGAAAGTAGTCTTTAAAAAGAAGAGTAAAATTAGTGTCTGCAAATGCTATCACATTTAATCACACCATATTCTTTCCAGAAAACCAACACCAGTCCCGACCTGGTCAGTCCACGCAAAAGAAGAGATAATCTACGAGTCTCCCGTCATGCTCAAGTACAAGTACCCTAACCTGATCCACTCCACAGTGTTCGATGATGGAGGCCACTTCTTAGCCCTGGAGAAACCGAAGGTCTTTGCAGAAGACGTCCATAAGGCGATAGCCGCTTTTAGAAGGTGGCATGAGATTAATAGGATTAGGGTCGAGTTGTAAATAGTTCGTGTCTTTTAGGTTTAGTTATGTATTAATGTAATAATGATAAAATAAATTGTATTTTGTAAATGCTAGTTTGTTTAGATGCCTTTACCCCAAATGCTATATTTATTATATTATCTTGCTTTCAAAAATTTAGGTTTAAAGTCTGAGTACATTCAAAAGATGTTACTATAAAAACACATTATTAAATTAGCATCATACTATTTTTCCGTGTCGCATTCCTACTTTTTTTATTTTTGACTTAATTTTGATAAGACTTACTATGCTTCGCGACGGACTTTTACTATAAAATTATACAAAAAGCAAGTATGTTTGTGTTTATCTAACTTGATAATAGGATAAAAAATAAGTAATATTGTTCTTTGTTTCAAATTAACTTCCAGTATAAAAAAAAAGACAGTGGATGGTTCTATAAAATTCCAAAATATATTTTTACTAAAGTTTTTAACTTTATAAATTTGTAAGCGTGTCCAAAACTTAGTACTACCCCATTATAATTTTAATAATGTTGAAAATCTTTATCGTCTCGGGATCATCACATTGCTGACATTCAATAAAATCATGGCATCTAATGCGCTAATAACATAATTGCACCATTGCCCATAAAGGAAGTCAACCGTAAAATGCACATCATTTCAAACGATCATTTCAATAAAATTATAACGACCAATAAAACCGATTCACTGAATTCACACCCCTATATATAAAAATACACCCTTCTATTACCACTACTACTTTTATTAGAAATTTGATTTGACAAGTTATTAACGATACCGTTTATTTATGGAGGGACAAAAAAAGAATTTTGCAGTTCTTACTTCCTCTATTTTTGAATTAATTATCGTCAAACATGTAACAGGCAAGTCGCCGAGAAATTTTGCACAGTCAGTCAAATCCAGTCAGCGCCTCTGGTGGGCATCGGAGAAACTATTTTGGCAGTACATTTTAAATGTCAAACTCGCGATATTCAACAGCACCGACTGTAGAGAATTGCGCTATTGACCTAAGAATATGCCAGTTTAGTTATATTTCGCGTTTCTGTTAACAACTTGACACCAATTTGACAGGCTCCCCTACCCTATTTACACGGGGTGAGTGATCTAAATCACTTGCCAAAGGGTGTGTAAAGGCGTGTGCAAGAATGATAACAGAAGGGGTACTAAAAGCATCCATTTGTCTTTATTTAGGAGTTATACATGTCTAGCCCTCGGTTTGTTAGTAAATTTAGCGGCAGTTTATCTATTCAAAATCGTTCTTTTTATGAGTTTAAACACTATTAGATTATTGCATTAATAGATAATTTACCGTTAAAAGTACCACAGAAACCGGGGGTAGGAGTCGATTTTTTAAATTTTCAATTGCTCTTGTCTCGCGGGGTCTTTTACAAATATACAAACAACGGATACAAAGCACGACCAAAATCGAAACAATTATTAGTGGATCGCACAAATAATTGTTCCGCGTGGGAATAGAACCCACGACCTCTCGACGCAATGGTATTGGCGTTGTGACCTAAACCACTGCGTCACGGAGGCAGTCGATTAAAGAAACCTCTTAAGACCCTGTCCAATAAATCGTAACAAATTGACTGAAAATTGCAAATAAAATTCATTTAAAGGATACATATCTAACTCAAACTCTATAATTTAAAGAATTAACTCGTCATTCTGTATTGCTTGTAATCGCACATAATCGGGTTATTATATAAGGTCCAGAGTACAATGATGGACAATACGCTACTTTTACGTTTTATAATGAAAATGTGTATTTCTGAGACGCTAATTATAGCCAGTTGTGCTCACCGGTCTTTGAACGATCTGTGGGTTAAGCAACCGTTGGCGCGGTCATTCTATAGATGGGTGACCGCATAGTGGTATATTACTACTGGTTTGAATTAAAAATATATTTTTGTGTCGAATGGACCATTTATCCGGGGAAGGCTTTAGGCTATATAACATCACGCTACGACTAACAGGAGCAGAGTACCAGTAAAAAATGTTACAAAAACGGGTAAAAATAATGACTCATTCTCTCTTATGTGACGCAAGCGAAGTTGCGCGGGTCAGCTAGTCTGGGATATAGGTTAGGGCTGGACTGTGGAGGACAGTCACACAGTCCCAGTCTCCCTTACACATACAGTACCTTCCCGCTAGTGTGTTCTCGGTCTAAGTCCTAATTCGCCTTTTGAAGTATTTTGTAGAAAACACTAAATGTACGTTAGAAAATTAAGGAAATACTTATGTCCGTAATTATATAGTTCAATAACTTTAACTTGATATCTAAACAGTTGAATTCAGTCTTTAGAATTTAGTAGTCATTTTTAAACTGAAAATTTTGTACAATATTTTTGCTCACTTATTTTACGGGTCGGAAAGTTGACCATCCGTTTTTTGGTCAAAAATTGGCCATATTTATGAGTTAAAAATAAGTTTGATATTTTTTTTTCATAATAATATATTTTTTTCACTCAAAAAACTATTTTTATATTTTTTTCAAATATATGATTTTTAAAAATGAATGAATTAGTATTGTTAGTAGTTTTTTTATGTGTGTTAGTGGAAGATGTAGTGATGTTCAAGTCTGATCCTGTGTTACCTCATTTAGACGATGTCTGGTGGGGTCCTAATGAATTAAAGATGCACAATGATACGAGTATTAGACCTTTTAGAATTCATTTTCATCACGATGTAAGTATATATTCTTATTAAAATATTTTAGTTACGCAGAGGTGTATACATATAATACATCCGTGTTTCGCCACAATGCTAGTCCCATGTAATAGGGGCGAGCCTATTGGCATATAAGCAAACTCCGAAATACTAATGAAAATATTGTAATATAAACTGGAAAAAAATTAATAGCTTCTGACAAACTGGAAACGACTGTCAGATTTTCGTAAATGACAGCTGGTACCTACAATTTAAGGTGCCGTCCAAAACACGAAGAAACTCGATATGTATAAGCTGAAGAGATGGTCACCCATCCACACACCAACCCTGACTAGCGTAGCTTAACCTCAGAGACCCGTGCGGCTGTGGTTACTTAGCCACGAGCTCCTCATGATGTTTACTCAATGTCGCAATTTTAATATCTCAAAACTACTTTTTCAATGTAGATAAAACTGGACTGATAAATGGGCCACCTTACATTAAAAAAAATACAAATCGGTTCATCCAACAAAAGGATATGACGTAACGAAAATACAAACAAATTGAGAACTTCCCCCTTTTTTAAGTCGGTTAATCAGAGGACGCTATAAACCATTAAAATTTATAGTAAAATCTAGACTAGATAATTGATGTTTTAATGAAAAAAATGCCTGTTAAACAATTACAAGTTTCTAATCATAATACGCAATAATACTAGTGTACTCTTTGATTCCCAATAATCTACTTTATCCTTTTATGAATGATTGACTTAGGTAGTAATTAAGTAATTAGTGCCCTTGCGTTAAATGCGAGTACTATTCGGAAGTATTTCAAATCGTTGATCGAGTCAGTAATTACTACTTTTTCTGCAGAAATTAACCTATATAAAACTCTTCCGCTCATGAGTCACTGACTCATTGACAACGCAATAACGCGTAGAAAGTTAAATTTGATATGAAGATTCCATAGCAAGTGTAAAAGAACACTAAGAGAGAATTTTTGAAAATTCGACCCCGGAAGTGGTGAAATTTCACGCGGGCAAAGCTCCGGGCGGAATGCTAGTACCTCACTGCTGGGCAAAAGTCTCCTATCGGAATGACGAAGGGTCAGGTTTTGAGGTTACCATGTTGAACAACTTCTGGTTTGAGATTTTGTATTTCTTCAAGAACTAAGGCATGCAAGATCGATCACGTTGCTTCCTTCACCGTGTATTAGAAATAATTTATTATCACTTGTTGTTATAACAAGAAATAATACATATGTAACTTCTAGAAGTCGTTAGCGTTGGCTCGGGTTCGACCTGGCATTCTTAGACCACTTGGCTATCACCTTAAATCCAAAATTTTAAGCTGTTGATGAAATTACATATGTACATTCATAAAATCCCCCCTTTTACCAGTAGGGGTAGACAGATACCAAAGAATAAAAACAGACTAAATCATCAATCAAATTACTTTCCCAGATGATCCAAGACCTAAGGTACCGTCTTCTAAACCACCGCCCGTTCACCCCTCCACTGGAAGGTGTGGGGTTTGATTACGGGTTCAACACCGACTACTTGCACAGCTGGGTGGACTACTGGGCCAATCACTACAACTTCAGGGAACGAGAACACCACTTGAACCAGTTTCCCCAGTTCTTGACTAATATACAGGGATTGGATATTCATTTCTTATGGGTTAAGCCACGTGTAAGTGCTTACTGAAATTTTAAGACAATCGTAATCATTATTACATTTAAATCACTGTTGGATGACGTTTAAGTTAAAAACTTAACTTTTTCTAAGAGCGAGGATTGGATGGAATGGTATGTGATCCCAAAATAAAAGGTTTAAAAATTCCAAGAAAATGCACATGCATTTATCACTTTTACCTACTTGAACTATGTATTTATACTTTTTGTATCCAACTAGAATTTTTTTTAAAATTTAACATAAGATTCTAGACGTTTACTATCTGAGCTATTTACTTCCAGAATTTTTCAGAAAAAAAAACTATTTTTAATTCCCTTGGACATATTTTTAGATTTTAAAATTAAACCCATCTTTTTCTAGGTTCCTCCTCACGTGAAGGTAGTTCCACTTTTATTTCTTCACGGCTTCCCAGGATCCGTAGTGGAATTGTTCAAAGCTATACGGCTTCTCACTACTTACTCAGAAGATAGAGACTTTGCTATAGAAGTCATTGCTCCGAGTCTACCTGGATATGCGTTTTCTGATGTAAGTATTTCTATGCACGTTTGGCCTAATGGTTAACGTGGTCACCTCGCTGCAATAACCGTAGTCCGTAGTGTGTCGCGTCGGGTAGGTTCGAATCCCACTCCGGGCAAAAAATTATGTGATGAGCACCAGTATCTGTTTTGAGTCTGTGTAAATTAATCTATGGGCTTATTTAGAAGTATATAGTATTTTATCAGTTATTTGGATACCATAGTACAAGCTCTGCTTAGTTTGGAATCAAATGATCGCGTGTAAGTTGTTCAAAAGATATATTTATTTATGGACTTTTTTGTTACTACTTTTGTAGTTTGGATAATAGTGGGTTAACTACAAGATCCTGGGTTCGATTCCTAGGTCAAGAAGAGAAGCCTCACCATATTTTTATTGTTTTCAGGCTGCCATTCGCCCAGGCTTAGGTGCTTCAGAAATGGGAGTGGTGTTCAAGAACTTGATGCACAGACTTGGTTTCGATAAGTTCTACATCCAGGGCGGAGACTGGGGCTCTTATATCGGAATGAGCATGGCTACTATATATCCTAAGGTATAACGAGTAATCGTCAAGTATTTTTTCTGAAGAAATTTACCATTTGGTCAACTCACTAATTAGTCATGAATACAATTTTGTGATTCCCAAGATCAAACATTGTTTCAACCTTTGCGGTCCCACTTCTGGGATAGTCTTCTCCCAAACGACGATGAAGTCAGGCCTAGGATTCCACCACACTTTCCGAATACTAGTTGGAAACTTTGCATGCCTCTAAAAGTGTGTTATTAAATTTTAGGCATGCAAGATTTCATCACGAGGTTTTACTTTCAGCGTTAGAGCAAGTGATCATTATTTTGAATACACAATACATATCTTCAAAAGTCATTGGTGTGATGCCTCGGGTTCGAATCGTTGACCACTCACGTGGGAAGTGCCAATTTATACCATTCTTCTATCACCGTTTACTTAACTACTTACTCAAACGAAAATATTATTTTTCTGTTTAGGAAATACTCGGATACCACACAAACCTAGCAACAGCTATAACGCTATCAGCATTTGGTCAATACCTCATAGGAGCTATACACCCGCCCCTGGTCATGAGCACAGCTGTCATGGACAGGGTATACCCCATCACCAAGTACTTCGTCTGGCTTATGACTGAGCTTGGGTATATGCATATACAATCTAACAAGCCGGATACTGTGGGTAAGTACTTACGTTAGAAGAATAATTAGCGAAAGGGTAATTTTCAATATGGTATTGGTTTCTTCGACCGTAATAACAGTAAAGTAGGAAAGCATTTAATCACTTTAATGCTAATCGAAAAAAAATGCTTCATATTATGAAAATTAATTCACAATTCAACAATTTTATGTAACCATTCATTAACATTTAAAGAATATGCTAGCAACTTAAGATGCATACCCCTATAATGTAACTTAAGACAAAGTACAGTATGGCTAGAAAACACCATCAGTCACACAGTCAAAGCTGTTGACTTTCATTGCTGAACCATGAAATCTATTTTCAAAACAATAATATCCATTACACAATTTAGCAACTCAAAAAGTATCTAATTACTTATGAGTGGGGTTGCGATTAATTGCTAGTTATTAATAGTTGTGACTGAAGGTGACTCATTTAAGGTTGTGCATTTATAATACTTTTCTCAATTCTACAGGAGTAGCCATGGCAGATTCTCCAGCAGGTCTCCTCGCCTACATTTTCCAATTATTCTCAAGTGCCAGTCGAAGGAAGTACGTGTACAGAGCTGACGGAGGCCTGGACGATCTGTACACCAGGGACGAACTCCTGGACAACCTCATGATGTACTGGGTCACGAACTCCTTCACCACGGCATGTAGGATCTATGCCGAGACGGAGAATATAAGGAATCTTTATTTGGGCATTATGGGGTTAGTGTTTTGTTATAATTTGTATTTTCTTTAAACCATGACTATCGTGCTACTGGGCAAGGGTCTCCTCCCGATCAAGGGAATGGTTAGGGCTTGAATCCACCACGCTAGGCAGTTGTGGATTGGGGACTTTGCATGCCTTTAAAAAAAGATTAGTTTAAAATGGTTTACCGGGAAATAATTCATCATGCTTGAAATTACTCTCACGTTTCATTGTGAATTAGTAACATTTAATATCCCCTTCTTGTATTAAGCATTAACTTAAATACAAAAGATAAAGATAGTTCTAATAGACAACAAAAATAGTTTCAAAATCATATAAAATAATATTATAGGCATATGATTATCGAACCCAGAAATTACAAAAAAAACTATGATTTAGTCCAGTTGTGCTTGTCTGCTTATAGAAAACATAACTCGTAATGGAAAGATATAATCGGAAATCAGTTCTTCGTCATTAAAAAAACATCTTGTTCCAGACACCCCACTCCAGTACCAACATGGGCGATCTGGGCTAAAGACGAGATCACCTACCTTTCGAACTCTATGCTGAAGACCAAGTACACGAACCTGATCCACTCCACCGTCCTCCAAGGTCAAGGGCACTTCCTCGCCTTCGAAGCGCCGGATATTTTAGTCAAAGATGTGTTTAAAGCAATAGATGCTTTTAGAAAGTGGCATAAGAAGCATTAGAAAAATAAAATATTAGATTTCTGAGGTGTATTTTTCATTAAAAGACATTTTCCTAAAACATATCTATGTAAAATAATAATGAAAAATGTTACGTTTTTTATGTAAATTGGAAGGTAAGAATGTAAAGTACAGTTTATTGTCCTTTTCATCATCAGTCTAATTAACGACTGTAAAAGATCTTTGAAAATTCCAACCGGGACCAACAGTTGCCTTCCAAAATACGGAGGAACTCAATATGTTTAAGATGGTTACCGATCCGCAGAACAACCTCGGCAAGAGTAGATTAACATCCGAGATTGATCCGGCTATTGTTAGATCGATAATAGATAGATAATAATTTATTATAATCAGTGTAAACCTCCAAAATAGCAGTATCGATTCTTTTAACGAGAATTTTTAATGTAATATTCTTCTATGGATTGGTAGTTAAACTCCTTTAGTTAATTATATTTTCAACCGTAGTTAAAATTTACTGTTAACTTAAGTGCAGTATTATTTATCTTAAAGTAGGTTGTTATTTTACTTGGTCGATAATGTACACAGTATTAAATAAACTGAAATAATTTTATATTTATCAATAAATAATTTTATGAAATTCACAGTTGTGGCTACATTAAATAGTATCCCCAAACAACTGGATCTTTCGGATACCTATGAAATTTTGTATAAAAGGGGATATTTTTCTCAGTGAAAGTCAGTGGTGTCAGTACTACGAGTAAGATGTTCTCTCTTAAAGTATTCGTGATCTGTTGCTCAGCTTTGAGTGTGATCTCATATGAGATCAACTATTCAGAGCTGGAGAATGTTCTCTGGAGAGACGACTGCCCAGAAGACGACTCGATCAGACCTTTCGAAATCCGGTTCACGACGGAAGTAAGTAACTTTTATTTTTCTCTTGTAATTTTTTATTTGTTTTCTATACATCCTCGAATGCAATTTCAAAAGTTTTTTTTTTGTACGTCTCTTGTTTTTTTGGAGCAATTTAAGAACTTAAGATGTATAATATTAATATAGGTAACCTATGTAAATATAAAAGTTTCATCACTATCTGATAATGATGGAACACAGACTATAAACCGCAGGCTTTATTCTAGAAAAATACCTCCCTCATAATATTATACATGTAATACTTGGTCTAAAGCAGCCCAAAACAACACGACTATTTCTTTGAGCAACCCGATAGATCTACCGCTTCCTCTTCTTCTAACAGGACACCTGGAAAAAATGATACTAGAACCTTTTTAACAAGAATTGTTTGAATATTTCAGCAAGTTGAGGAACTAAGATACTTGCTCAACAACAGCCGCGAGCTGACTCCTCCTTTGGAAGGAACCGGCTTCCAGTACGGCTTCAACACCGATACGTTCAACGGGTGGGCTTACCACTGGGCGCATCACTACGACTTCGAGGCGAGAGCGGCCATGTTCAATGCTGTCCCCAACTACAAGACCACCATTCAGGGACTTGACATTCAATTTTTGTGGGCTAAACCCAAGGTAAGTCGATATAAGCATTGCTATATGAAATTCAGATTAGCTGTTCCTGTTTCAGTTTGTTAGACTACTTCTACACCACTCATGCCCGGTTTCTGAGGCACATTTAAAGGTAGTTTATCTATTCAAACTGTCATGTTTATATCAGCTTAAACACTATTGAATACATAAACTACTGCTTTCACTCAAAAACCGGGGATCAGACATAAATAACAAATTTTCTGTGCGACGGCTGATTACTCGGTCTTGGGTTTGAATTCCGGGGTCTATCCCACTAGTCCCGTTGAGTTGTCCCGTGACGGGACAACTGACACTATTTTGTCCCAGTTGTCCCGTGGCGGTACAAGTGACACTGTTTTGGTGCCAGTTGTCCCGTTGCAGAAAAATCACGGGACTAATGGGACAGATGGAAGGGTCAAAACAACTGGTTCCATTGAGTTGTTGTGTGACAACAGGTACTTGGTACTTTGGTAAGATAGCAGATGATGAATTGTACGCTGCTCTAAGTAAACTTTAAATTCACAAGAAGTTTTTTTTACCATTTGGGCTTTTCACTTTATAATTAAATTGACAAGAGTGTCTATATCTATGAACTTCCATGCCATAAATGTAAAACGCTTATCCGAAATTCCCTACTTGAAAAAACATAATGTAAGGAAACTAAAAATATATTGTTAACAGGCCTCTGGAGCAGCTCAAACACTCGAGTCAATTCAACATGTACCTAATGTAATTTCAACTTATCTACTAGAAATTAAGAAAAAATGTGCTACAACACACCGTATAACGTCTGCTATCTTACCAAAGTACCAAGTACCTGTTGTCCCACAACAACTCAATGGAACCAGTTGTTTGACCCCTCTGACTGTCCCATTAGTCCCGTGATTTTTCTGCAACGGGACAACTGACACAAAAACAGTGTCACTTGTCCCGCCACGGGACAGCTGGGACAAAATAGTGCCAGTTGTCCCGTCACGGGACAACTCAACGGGACTAGTGGGATAGACCCGAATTCCGGATGTGGTTATTAACTTAAGAATTTTTACGTGCCCGGTATATAGCAATAAGGGGCGTATAGCATAGGACTAATATAATAAATGGCGAATTACAGGTGTATTTTTTATTTTTACCCCGGACATAAGGCTAGTTTTTAAATTTCTATCGCTATCAATAAATTATGATCAGCGCCTCTAGCGGGCTGCGTAAGAACTATTTTGGCTGAACATTTAAAATGTCAAACTCTCGATACCCGACAGTACCGACTGTAGAGAATTGTGCTACAGTTCGACTAACTATAACTGATATACCCGCGGTTTCTGAGGTACATTTAACGGTAGTTTATCAAGTCATTAGCGTTTAAACTCTTACAAAAAAACGCTATTGAATAGATAAACTTCCGCTAGATGTACTCAGAAACCGGGCATTAAAAATTTTACATTGGTTTAAGAATATTACAGTAATTTTATAACATTTCCAGGTTGATTGTGACTGTGAGGTTCTTCCACTGATCATGCTTCACAGTTTCCCTGACAGCATCAACACTTTCCTGAAGACTCTGCCTTATCTCACTGAGGGCTGCAAGAACGGATTCGCTCTTGAAGTCGTCGTCCCAAGTCTACCTGGCTCCGGATTTTCTGATGTAAGTTCTGACCCTTAAAACTGCTGTTTAAATTAAGGTACCTGGGTGAAATATGGCTAACCGAAAAATATGGCCACATACCATTATTCCAAACCTTTTGCATGTTTCACTTTAACTGACACTAGGTGACTAGCAAAATTTGGAAGGGTTGACAGGTATGCCGTTTATATCAACCATCCCCAATTCAGTGAGAAAGCTCCTGTTTATATGTGAGTCAGTAATGAGTTTAATTGACTACATAAATAAATGTCATATCACTCTCCAATTTCAGGGTGCAACTAAACCAGGTCTTGGATCAAAGGAGGCAGCAGTTATCATGAAGCTGCTGATGAACCGTCTCGGGTATAAGAAGTTCTACGTTCAAGGCAGCGACTGCACTCACATCGGTGACATGATGGCTGTTCTGTACCCTGAGGTAAGATGTTATTTTATATGGCACTGTGGCCTAATCATAAATCACAAAACTGAAGTATATTATAGTAAAAATAATTATTTATAGCTGTCAGCAGCTTACAACCATGGTGTCATGATATCACGCTTATAAGCTTATAATAGTAAAGTGAGGAATGCGATCAATAAGATAACAAGTGACAATCGATTACGACCATTCACGACTACAGTAGCTCGATTCTCTACTACTATCGACTACCGACAACCGGCTTGTCATCGAGAAATTTTATATGAAAAAATGATCAGCGCCTGTGACGCGCGTCGTAGGAATTATTTAGGCAGTACATTCTAAATGTCAAACTTTCGGTAGTCGCCAGTACCGACTGTACAGAATTGCGCTAGAGTTTGGGTTACAATTTTCAAAGGCAAACAAATTGCAGGGCTGATGCAAAAGCGATGCCAGTAAGGACAAAATCTGTTTGATAATATTATGGCACCCTGGATGACTCACAATATTAGTCATCTTTAAAACATACAGCCTTCGTCTGTCATCTAGAAGTTAAGCCCAAAGTACTTTACATTTAAGAAAACCTTGAGCACTTATCAAAACTCTCTTAAAGAGACTGCAACAAACAAAAACGGGTGTTCAAGTCACAAGTATAACAGTCCAACTTATATCCCATCTCTTCGGACTTGCTCTCTCGCTTTCTTTTTCTTTCCTTTTAAAAGGCAACTCCCGCACTAAAAATTGCCCTTGTGTCGCGGGGACTTTTACGAACATACAAACAACGGACACAAAGTACAACCAGACCCGAAACAATTATTTGTGGATCGCACAAATAATTGCTCCGTGTGGGAATCGAACCCACGGCCTCCCGATGCAGTGGTATCGGCGTCCTAAACCACTGCGCCACGGAGGCAGTCACTAAAACTGTTACTTCGATTCAAATTATAACATTGTATTTCAGGCTGTCCTCGGTCTTCACACCAACGATGCCATAAGTTACAGTCCTCTGTCCATCGCCGCATGGATCGCTGGTGGATTCTCTGACACTTCACTGGTAGTAGCTGATGAACTGAAAGACCGTCTCTACCCCATGTCTGACTACTTGAAGGCACTTATGACTGAACTCGGATACCTGCATATGATTGCCACCAAGCCTGATACCCTAGGTAAGATTTTCTTTTTGATAAACCTAAAAAATATTCGTGTTTGCTATATTTAAAAAACGGGTACAGTTTCTTTCCGTGTCTTCTAGAACATTAACTTCTTAAAAGGTGTATTTTTAAGCGAACTCTGTTTGCCGATTACAATTTACAACTCCACTCTATCTTTCTCCAATAACAAAGTTAAGTTCATTATCAATAACATACGTACATACATAAAATAGACCCTAATAGCATTGAAAAATTACTTTTTATAACAATTAAAATAGGACATATTTTTTCTCTTATTTCTCTCTCCCTTCTCATATTTCTTCCTCCGCTGGGCAATGATGTTTTTTCATATAGGGAGACGAATAATTGCTGTCGAAAGATATTATTTTATCATCATATACTATCATTAAAACCATTTCAGGTGTGGCGATGTCAACCAGCCCCGCTGCTCTCCTGAGTTTCATCATTCAAGTAGGTTCCTGGCAGACCCGTAACAACTACGTCAACAAGTTCGATGGAGGCCTGACTGAGGTCTTCACCCGTGATGAAGTCCTCGATGACGTCACCATCTGCTGGATGACCAACTCTTTCACCACTGCTGCTAGACTTTACGCCGACACTTTCAATACTAAGACTCTTGAAGAAGGACTTTATGCGTGAGTAGAATTATTCATATTGTAAAATGAAGAATTATTTTACTGTTGGATAGCCTATATATCATCACGCTACGACCAATAGGAGCAGAGTACCAGTAAAATGTTACAAAAACAGGGAAAATTATGACTCATTCTCTCTTATGCAAGCGAAGTTGCGTGGGTCATGTCTATAGAAGTATATAAGTATGTTTATCAGTTATTTGGTTACCATAGTACTAGTACATAGCTCTGCTTACATCAAATGACCGTGTGTGAATTGTCCAATGATATTTATTATTGTATTAATTATTTATTTTATCGCAGGATACGTACATCGGTCCCAGTTTGGAGTGTCCACACCAAATACGACATGGCTTACATGTCTCCCGTCCAGCTACGCATGAGACACCCTCACCTCATCAACGCTGAGGTCTTCAATGACTACGGTCACTATCTGCCCTGCGAGAAGCCCGAGGTTTTCGCCAACAGCGTCCTTAACGCCATCACTGCCTTCAGGCTGTGGCACGAGGAGAGCAGATGCGATCTGTGAATTACCTTTTAAAAGATAATACAAAATATATCCTTTGGCTGTAAATGAAATATGTATTTTTTCTTAATTTTTCTGAAATAAATGTTAGCTTGCAAATTTATTAGATTCTTTTATTTTTTTGAATAACTTATAAAGTTTTGTTGTTCATATCCATACTAATATTATAAATGCGAAAGTAACTCTGTCTGTCTGTCTGTCTGTCTGTCTGTCTGTCTGTCTGCTACTCAATCACGTCTAAACTACTGAACCAATTTGCATGAAATTTGGCATGGAGATATTTTGATACCCGAGAAAGGACATAGGCTACTTATTACTCCGGGAAAATGACGCATTTCCCGGGAAAATTCAGAAAATTCAACGAAGTCGCGAAAAATCAATATTATAATGACATTGAATTAACAAAATTCCGTTGCCATGGCAACTGTTTTAATGGCGGATATGTCTTAGCGCGACTTCGTTATACTAAGAGATATAAATAATTTTGGGAATATTTTTCGTGAAAAAGAAAGCATATTTTATATCATCACGCTACGACCAATAGGAGCAGAGTAGGTAACAGTAAAAAGTGTTACAAAAACATGGAAAATTCTGACCCATTCTCTCTTATGTGACGCAAGCGAAGTTGCGCGGGTCAGCTAGTTACAGTATATACCTCTACATAATATCACACCTGTTATATTTGAAGATATGGGCAGATATTGTGTATAAAAGTTTAATGCACCCATATTACGGTGCGTCTAATTCTTATGTAGTGTAATTGAGTAGTTGATTGGGTTTAAAAGGTTTAATGCTCACGCTGGGAATTTTTTTTTCGTAAATTATGTTGAAATTGTAATTATTGCCGACTGAAACCTTTTATTATGCAATCATTTGATACCAACGAAAAAAAAGACACTGTGACATCACTATATCTCATTTCTATCCATACTTATCCATACTAATATTATAAATGCTAAAGTAACTCTGTCTGTCTGTCGGTCTGTCTGCTACTCGATCACGCCTAAACTACTGAACCAATTTGCATGAAATTTGGTATGGAGATATTTTGATACCCGAGAAAGGACATAGGTTACTTTTTACCCCGGGAAAATGACGCATTTCCCGGAAAAATTCAGGTGGCGAACGAAGTCGCGAATTATCAATATAAAAATGACATTAAATTAACAAAATTCCGTTGTCATGGCAACTGTTGTAATGGCGGATATGTCTTAGCGCGACTTCGCTATATTAAGAGATATAAAAAATTTTGAGAATATTTTTCGTGAAAACAAAGCACATAATAAGCAGTGATAGCCGAGTGGTATAAGTTGACACCTCCCACGCAAGTGGTCGCAGGTTCGAATCCGAGGCAACACACCAATGACTTTTCGAAGTAATGTGTGTATTAGAAGTAATTATCACATGCTCCAACGGTGAAGGAAAACATCGTGAGGAAACCTTGCATGCCTAAAATTTGTTTAATACATTTATTGAGGGCATGCAAAGTCCCCAACCTGCACTTGGCCAGCGTGGTGGACTCAAGGCCTAACCCCTCCCTCATTACGGGAGGAGACCCTTGCCCAGCCGTGGGACAGTAATGGGTTAAATTTATTTATTTATTTAAAGCGTATTTTGTTGTTAAGGAATAATTAAGCTTTGTATGAGTAAAAAAATCGTGAAATAATACAAAGTTTTTATTAACTTAAATGCAACATTCTATAAAGAGCTGTGTTAAACAACTGTCAGACATGACGTCGTTCCTCATTATTGTTTCTTTCAAACTACCTTCACATAAAAACTATTGAAAAACTTTGATGAAATTTGGTAGACAGATCCTACTAATATTATAAATGCGAAAGTTTGTGAGTAGGTATGTATGTATGGATGTTTGTTACTCTTTCACTCATATACAACTCAACAGATTAGGATGAAATTTGGTATATAGGTAGCTGAAGACCCAGATTAATACATAGGCTTTTTACCCTTGAGTTCCCGAAGGATCAGGATTTACACGGGAAGGGTTTCCACGCGGACAAAGTCGCGGGCGGCCTCTAGTACTAGAATTTGTTTTTGAAATTTCATAAAGAGATTTGACTGATAGTCAACTACCGTATTTCCAATATTCCATAATTTATTTATTTATTATTTTTCGTGCACTGCACAGATTGTACAGTCAGCTCCAAAAGTACCTGATCATACTCAATTTTTTGAAACCCTATATACTGAAGTGTGCACATTATAAGTATAGAAGCGAATCCGCGCCCTTAGCGCACTTTGCAAGAACTATTTATGTAATAAATTCATTCTGAAAGCAAAACCCTGCTGCTGAACGCTGTTTCGTTTGATAGCCATCTTCTATACTTATAATAAATCTGTAGAGAGGTCAATTCTGTACATTGAATATATTAAAAAAAAACCAATGGGGGATGTTTAGTAACGGATACTGATACCGAATCTGCAATTTATAACTTTCTTTTCTGTCTGTCTGTCTGTCTGTCTGTCTGTCCTCCGTCTGTATGTGTCACTATCACGTAAAAGCTACTGGATAGAATGCACTAAAATTTGGTACATGCATAGAATAAGTAGTGGAGCAACTTCTAGGATACTTTTTATTGCATAAAATTTCATAATTTTTTAGAAAATTGAAAAAAAATACGTAGAAATCGTTTGAACCTGCGTTTCCCTAAAGAGACCATAGAGGCGTTGCAATCCATTTCACAACATTCGCATAAAGTTAACGCGCTGCCTGCCGTATCGATATCTGTTGTTCGCACCAACCAATAGATGGCGTTATAGTCCGCAACACACCATGTTTTTCCTAATTAATTTATTTTGATTGCTTTATTGTAAAAAAAAATACCTTTGAAACAGGCTATACATTTATAAGATTTTCAAACATAAATGTTGTATGATATATTACACAAAAATGTTGGTTTACGTGGTTCCGGTGCGGTCGTGATATCCTAGATGGCAAACCGAGTAATTTCGTTTGTTATCGTTGTTCGCCGCAACTAACGGATGGCGTTGTAGTTCGTAACACATAACCAAATTAATTGGTTGAAACAGACTATGTGGTAAGTTTTAAAAAATAAACAACGGATGATATATAAAAACTAATTACGGGTTACGCGGTTTCGGACGTATCATCGCAAGTATACATTATTACGCGTGTGAAGAGCTCCGGCGCAGATAGGTCTGTCTGTAAATAATATTCTGCATCCAGACGGGTAAGCAATGGTCAGTCTATAATTAGGTATTATATTT
This sequence comes from Anticarsia gemmatalis, assembly GCF_050436995.1. NCBI lineage: Eukaryota > Metazoa > Arthropoda > Insecta > Lepidoptera > Erebidae > Anticarsia > Anticarsia gemmatalis. Next base: position 8,207,046 of record NC_134767.1, on the reverse strand, counting down.
TGCACTGTAAACTGGTAGGGATACAAACGAGAGCGGAAAAGAAGGTAACCACAGGAAATCAGGCCTGCCTGAGCCAGTGTCACATTGTGTGCTCTTCGGGTCCCTTTCGTAAATAACCATTAGATGACAAAAAAGTTGTTAGCATTTTTATGTGTAGGTGTGTATCGAGTGCTTCGCAATTCGCGTGCTCAAACGAATAAGCAACAGTACGAAATTCACGCGAGCAGAGCCACACGGGTCAGCTAGTTTAGGGATAAGTCTCTAACAAGACAACACTTTTTACTATTTGCCTCTATTAATGAGCATAGAATTTCACAAAATGCTAATAATAGCATTAGCATTTAATGAAATACAACTCTCGCACTAAGAATTGCTCTTGTGTCGCGGGGACTTTTACAAACATACAGAAACACAAAGTACAACCAGACCCGAAACATTTATTTGTGGGCCGCACTAATAATTCTTGGCGTCTAGACTTGTCAAAAATGTAACTTTAAAGCCTCCGAGAAAAACCCATGAGAGACAGGAAGTGGGCTTTGAGAGAAACTGTACCTATCTGAAGCTGAAAAAAGAGGAAGACTACATTCAAATAATAAGAAAATATCATAAGACAGAGCCTTTAAGAAAATTCGTTAGGAGTAGATGGTACCAAAAAGAAGGACTCCACATAAAATAAATAAGTGAGATGCCAACAAAATCATCGTGTAAAAAAAGAGCTCGAGTCGAGTTGTAAGATCCATGTAATACCAAGTCGGTTAATCTATTTAGACTCTACTTAAAGGACTTAAAACAGAAGGTCTTAAGTTATTATAATGCTAATACTGAAAATATTTTACGTTTTAAACAAATAGATCGACTTACACTGATCTCATAACTATTTACGGTAGAGAGACTGAGCTGCCAGACTTGAGGTTTTTTCAGGACGTTTTTGATGGCATACATTTGCCATCACTTTATTTATCAGAGGTTATCTGACAGTAAAATATAAACTGAAAATATTAAAAAATCTTAAGAAATTATTAAAACTAGAATAAACTGCCATAACATTTTATTTCATCACCAACAATTACTCATATCAAACAATTTTCTGTCTAACAACCAAAATATAACAATCGAATAATATGCTCTTTGTTTAAGTTTACAGTTCACAACGTTGTCCATTGTTCTGATGCCACTCCTCGAACTCAACGATGGCATTGATGACGCTCTCAGCGAACAGCTCAGGCTGTTCCACCGCCACGAAGTGACCGTAGTCGTCCAATACTTCAGTCTTCAGCAGGTTGGGGTACTTGATCTTCAGTTGCAGAGGAGACTGGTACAACACCTCGTGTTTAGCCTGCATCACGTATATCGGTACGTTCGTTGATTCCCTGAGAAATATACAAAAAATATAATTAAAAATTTAAAAAACCCCCGATTGTATTCTTCATTTGTTTTTCATACTTTTTATATATTGGCTAGTTAGGTTAAGCCAAGCTATTTAAGACCCCATCCGAGTAAATTTCCTCTCCTCCTTCTCCTTCAATTTCACCGCTTACAACTTTTTAACGGCTCAACTGATTTTCATCAAACATGTCTAAGAACATAAGTAAACTTCTCCTCCACTTCGCTCTGTCCTCGACATCGTCTTGGGAAACCTCACACTCACTCATGTCTTTCTGCACTACAGTTTCCCATCTAGTTTTGGGCCGTCCACATTGTCTGCATTGTACCCGTACTCGATGTTTATGCCAACGAACGGAGGAGTCGGCTTGCAAGTGCTGTTGATGCGCCATTTCTAATCTTTTCTAGCCTGGAAATTTCAAGATGCGACTTTTATTTATCTCACTAACAATGGGATGACTTGGTCAAATCAGTAGCACGATTCTCTGAAGTCTGTACTATCAAGTATCAAGTATTGGAAATATTCTGGAAGAATAGTTACCACTACAAGAAAACATTAAGGTTTGTATTAACAGATCGATCTTATTACCAGTCTTGAGACCTGGTATTATTAATGTCACTATTAATGTAACTAAACTGAACTATTACTTTTAATACAGACCTTAATGTATTTAAGGAGTCTTTGAGCAACTCTACATAATAATATCGGCTAGGACCTTAAAACATTAAAAAATAATACATAATATATTTTCTGTTAACGATCAGTTTCTCAGTTGAATAATAATAGCTAAGCATACACAATTTCACCTGCGGGCTTATCACGTATCTCAATTGACAGCTAGTATACGTCAAATCTATGGTCACTATTCAGTACATTGCTGCTTTGACGTAACGTATTAATCACTATAATCTAAGGAAGAAAACAGACACAAAATGGACAGCATAGTGGCTTTCAAATGGCTGTCAACTGAGATACGTGATAGCCCCCCAGATCTAACTATCTGATATTTAAGCCCTTTTTTCTAAATCTTTAACTCTACGAGCTTAAGTCAGCCCCATCACAACAAAAACAAACAAAAATCTACACAGTTACAGTAAGTTATCTTCTCAAAACTATAAAATATAAAATTATAAACACACTTAGCTTCCTTACTAGCTGGATAAACTAAAATAATGCTAAACATTCCTACGTATAAATAATTTAAATTTAAACTAGCAAACCCGGCGAACTCCGTTTCGCCACCAAATGGCTTCGTTTTATGTAACATTTCGTTTTGTGATTAAGAGATGAAGAAACATTTTTTTATGTTTTATATTTGAAAAGGAAAAAAATATTGCATTTCACAACAGTAATGAATTCATTTTGAATACAAAAATGAAGTGTCATTTAGTTGAACTTCTCTAAGTATATGAAAGTGAATCCAAAGTAAATACTGAATCGAAGCGTTATACGTGTCCGCAAATTATTCGAAGATTCATTGAAGTGCTCTTTGGTAAACCACATTTTTTGTTTTTTGGTCTGACGTTAACACAAACAAAGCGGATGGTTTACCAACTCGTGAACACGCAACGTATAACTGTCCATGTGAAAAACAATGATTCTCTAAATTTATCCCGCAAACACTAAGCGATTGGCCTTGCGACTTGTTAATTGTCATTGCGAACGCAAGGCGAACTGGAAATTGTAATCGTTTGAAGTCAAACGGAAGATCGGTCGGAATCATTGGTATTCGAGGAATACATACATTTTCACCTGCGTACTTTCCGTTAATGATGGTTGCCTCAATCAAATTCGACATAAGTCTTTTTACCGCAAGTCGAGTACCGTTGCAAAGTCGCGGTGGATTCAAATTACGCAATATCATAATAACTGTACCAACTTTGAGTTGCAAGTTATGTGGTGGAAATCCTGGTAACTCCAGAGAGTTCAAAAACTCCGTCGGATAATTTACTACTTCATCGAGATTTGTTATAGAATTAACGGATTTGTATGTCACCAAATCGCCTGCTATTTTTGATTGAATGGTGAAATTCAGTGCGTGTACATCATTATTCTTTGCGGCAAGAATTGCTCGTTCACTTAACCAAGCATAATTCTGATAATTCTCACTAATGTTTGGAAAAACATTTTCAATAAGAGCTAATTGAGAGTCTACAAATCGACAAAAGTCGTTGGTAAGAGTAATTAATCCAGATGTCGCATCAACTGGGACTTTTCCATTTCCAACAGCTAACAATTGTTTGGAAAATTGTGCAGCACTTTGATCATTTTGAAGTTGAACTCTCATATTAATGGTTAGCGATAATGTTTTTACGTTATTCCATAAAGGTGATGCCTTCAGGCAAGCATTCAATTCATCTGCAGGCGTTCCACGGGGAATTACTGGCAAAGTCTGCCTGAAATCGCCTGCCAACAATATCATCAAGCCGCCAAAGATGTTGTTATTTCGCCGAAGATCCTTCAGTGTCAAGTTAAGTGCTTCAAGTGATTTCTTATGTGCCATTGTGCACTCATCCCAAACAATGAGCTTGCATTGCATCAACAATTTTGCCATTGCACTGGATCGGGAAATATTGCACGTTGGAGTATCAATTGTGTTTAAATTGAGTGGCAACTTAAGCGCAGAATGTGCAGTACGACCGCCATCTAGAAGAGTCGCCGCAATTCCAGATGATGCTAACGCCAAAGCTATGTCACATCTTGATCGAATAGTGGCCAAAATCAATGAAATGACAAATGTTTTCCCTGTCCCTCCAGGTGCGTCCAGGAAGAATAGACCACCAGTATTATTGTCCACCGCTTGTATTAATGTTTCGTATACTTGTTTTTGCTGTTCATTCAGTAACGGCACATTATTTTGAACAAATTCCTGAAATGTATCAACATTGTATTGCAGCTCTCGATTTAATTCTTGGTTGAATGCATCGTGCATCGATCGATTTGGCGCAATCATTCCTACTTCAATCAGTAGCTTGTTTGCAATAGTCAAGCATTGATCCTCAATCAGAATCAATCCTTCATTGTAGATTTCATCGGTTATTTGCATGTCAGGATTATTCGTTTGAATGCGCAAACGATGCAAGATATCTTCACATATGTCGTCTTTGTATTTGTTCCATAACTGCATTGGTTGTGATGGAAAACATGTGGTGATGATAATTGCGAACAGCGTTCGTATTTGGTACGCATTTGATGAAACAACTGAATCGGCAAGTGTTAAATCCCAATGAGAATCGTTCTCCAGCAAACCCAATAGTTGACATGCTTCTCGATATGTTTGGCATTGGTGGCCATTCACAGTTTTCAAATGCGCAAATGATTTTGGTCCACGTACATTTACCAACAGCAGTCGCAAATAAAAACATTCATCATTTCTAGAATGAACAGTATACATACGACCTAGTGCATCAGAGGAAAACACCTGTGGCCAATCTGGAACTGGGGTGCCTTGTTTGCGACGTTGGAATTTCTTTGTTGATTGATTCCAAGTGTAATACTTGGGCATTTCAACGTACATCAGCGTCGCTGCGAATGGATCTGTTTCACACATTGAAAAGAAGCTAGTCAATGTTGTCGATGGTGGTCTCTCAGCTCGTTGTGCGGCATTAGCCTCAGTGAAGTAAACTCTTTGGCCATTTTCCAAATGCACTGCTAAATGTACAACTGTGGGATATCTTTCATGAATTTGAAATGACAATAATCGCCACAGTGCTTCATTAGTACTGACGTATCTGCCCATTTGGAAGTTGCTGATTTCGTCATTCGCATTTTCCGACGCAATACCAAACACAGCCATGTCGCTGCCTTTTGTGACGTACTTGCACAAATATTTGATTGATTTGGCCGAATGACAACTCTCAACGTTTGCATGTGTTTCGAAAATTCGTGATAGCAGCGGGCAATATGGTACAATGAATTCATTTCCGATCTCAATCTCTTGATTTTGAACTTTGACTTTAATAGTTCGACCATTATCTTCTTTTGAACGCCGACGATAAACTGGATATCCATCGTGCCCTGTGACTGTTTCAGCAACTAACGGTCGCGGATATCGTTTTGTGCACTTTCCATCAGCCATGCAAGGCGATAATGGATTCAAAGCACCGCACGGTCCATGCACCATCTGCGTCGTCACAATGTCGTGTAGATGGGGATCAGTGACTGGATCAGGAATTTCAGCTGATATGATGTCATCCACTTCATTTGAATGTAATTTGTTCAGCAACCAAATTAGGATATGAGCATGCGGTAGTCCACGCTTCTGCCATTCCACCGAGTACATATAACAACGTGTGTTACCAAAAACTCGATACTTAGTAAGCACATCCATCATAACCTTGAGTTTTTGCTGAAATACTCTGGCGATTATGTCATGGCGATCTTGCGGTTTTTGTCCCGGTTCCATCTCACGTTCAATTTCCATCCACTTCGGATTGCAAGTGAACGTAATAAACAAATCCGGAGTTCCATAATTTCGCACGTACGTCATAGCGTCTTGAGCGTATTCGTGCATGTGGCGTGGGCTTCCGATATATGATGATGGAAGAATCGTCAGACGTCCAACATTCTGAACATCGCCATCTGAATGAATAGCATCACGCAAGTGTATATAGTCCTCAGATCGTAGCTTTGCCTGATTGTATCGGATGAACGCTAAACGTTCGGTCTCGACTTTGACATACATGTCGACAGCGAATTGCTGGAATAGCCGACGGCACTTCAGAATGACATTCTCCTCATGTGTACGAATCATCAAACGATACGCATAGTAATTCATTGCGCTTAGATTTTTATTCGTTGATACACCTGAAAATGCAAAATTAAATGAATTGTTAATAGAAACCAATAATAGCAATATAATTAGTGTGTGAATATTTTACCTGTAATTGGATCGACCATCTTCAACGTGATGTCGTATCCGTCTTGCCCTTGCCAATAAATGATTGGATATTGTAACGCATCGTACAAACGATGTGTCTCGTTTACACGATGCATGATATTGCTTCTTCGCTGAACGACAATGTCTCGCGATTTAGTTGGATCGCCAACAATAATTGCAGCAACATCATTAACGGTGGGTGCATTGAATCTTCGCACGTGTTCACCTGTTGGGGTACAATCCGCTCTTATGACAAATTTGTGCGTATCCGATGGCATTTGTTCCAATGCTGTTTTGAACATATTAACCACAGCGTTATTAGCGTGAAAAAATGCTTGCAACTGTTCTATAATTCGTCTCTTTAACTGTTGTGTTCCCTGTATATTGCAACGCACATTCAGCTGATCCACCATCGACGAAATAAAATATATTTGCAGAAATTGATGCGGCTCATCCGGTGATGGCACCATTGAACCATGCAAATGATATATTTGTCCTTGTATCTGTAATTGCAAACAATCATTTGTTGAAGAATACGGTGTAACTTCTGATCGTGTGATGGTGTAGTGTTTGGTGTATATGTAGTTTTTATTGTTGCAATTCATTTTGTTAGTATGAGTGATTGGTTCTGTGTGTTGTATCTTTTACCTTGCAAGTCGGCATAAAGCCGCCTTCTCGAATGATATTAGCTCCAAAGGAAGTCATGCGAAAGCAGTTATTGTATTCAAGGATGTGTTGAAGAAAATGGTAGGAATCGTGATCACTTCCATCGAACAATTGTTTCAGTGGCTGTGGTGGTGTAAGTAATGGATCCAGTTTGACTTTTCCACTTGCGCAACACAATCCAGCCGTTTCTCTTTTAAACTTTAACGCATTACAATATCGGCATACAGTCGTCATTGGTCCAATATCTAAATTTTCATCATTACTGTAGTTCGCAGTGGGATCATATTGGAATGCCAAGCGATTGTATGATGCCAATGATCTTCGTGTGCTCACGCGCTGTCTTAATCGGGCATTTTCTCTTATTATATTTTGTCTTACTTCGCTTAAGTTCTGTGAATACACTTGTTGCTGGCTTGCATGTCTTGTGCGGCGGCCGATGTTCGCACGTCGTCCTCTAGGCATTTTGGACTATGGACAGAGTAGTGAATTTAACCTCAAATGCACGATCCACATAATTTACACAGTTTAACTTACCACCTTAAAGACAAAATGCCTGCTGTTGAAATCGAATAAAAATCTGAACAATACACGTAATTGATTTGTTGGTTTCCAATTAAAATGTTAGGAAACGAATAACTTATATTTTTTACTTTTTTGAACACAATACCGTTTTTTCACATGAAATTCTCTGTCAAACAATATATCACGCACCGGCACCATCTACAATGAGTAGCTGTCAAATAAAAATATTAAAAGAAATACGATACAAATATTGGTATGTAGTACATGCTATGTATCAGAGATGGCGCTGTATGAGATATTGGTATGTAGTACATGCTATGTATCAGAGATGGCGCTGTATGAGAAAAATGATTTTCTCTGTTTTTTCGCCTTTCTGTTGAATTTTTTCCTGAATTTTCTTTGCTATAAACCTCGCGGAGCTCGAGACCTTTCCAACGAATCCAAAACCGTGGAAATCGGTTCGTGCGTTCTGGAGTTATAGCGTCAGGAAGGAAAACCCGACTTATTTTTATATAGTAGATTATTACATAACTCTTGCCGTTCTACACTGTTTCGTGTGCAGCATAAGAGTATATGATGGACTTTAAGCCCATAAAATGGTAAACTTACCTAGGAGACTTAAGTGTATTCAATGTCTTGACACTTGCCTCTTGTCGCACTCTGTAAATGCCTCGGCCAGATTGGGTAGTCTTCTTGTTCAGACCTTAATACAGAGCAACAGATGAACAGGACTCCTAGAAAATTCATCTTCCTGGTTTCTTCCGACACCACTGGACTCGAGTTCGCAAAAAATTCATCTTATACTCAAAAATTTGAATTGTTTATCAAATAAAAATATTTTTCATGTTAACACAAGTGGTTTAAACTGGTAAAGTAAAAGGTCAAGCGTGACTCGGGTATTTTTAGGGCTGAAGAAAAAAAATAGGGTTACTAAATACAATTGTATTATTCAAGAATCTATCGGCAAATCTATGTTACCTGTTCTCCGATTACGAATTTTTCCCGTTTCTTAAAAACAATTTTACAAAACAATTATAATTCGAATTGGTTGAGCTGTTTTTGAGTTTTGCGCTCACCCAACCAATAAAAAAGTAAAAAGTATCATTAAATTTCTCCGTCTCCTGGTTCTAAGCTACCTTTCCACAAATTTTTAGCCAAATCGTTCCGCCGTTATTGACACCATTTATTATGGTGTAACTAACACGATTTTTGTTACATCTATAAGATAAAATAGATATTACATTCGTTTTTCTTCAACCAAAGGTCTGCGCGGCCAATTTAACGAAGTAAACAAAGACGCCTTAACTGCTTGAAATAGGGAATGAAAAAGCGAGCGAACCCGCATAGGTCAGCTAGTTTAAGCAAATAAGGAAAAACATTTCGAAACAACTCTAAATTATTGTGAAACTAGTTTCAATGTCACTGCAATTAGCCTATGCATATTTATACAAGTTTCAGAAATACTGAAAAATACACATCATTATAATTGATACAAGTCAGTAGGTGTACAGTTTTAGGTGCAGCTGTACAATGAAAAATATGTTTAATTTAACTTCTTATTTTAGAGATCCTTTCGATCATCGTAGTTTTATAAAAGCTAATATTTTTCAGTTCATGTTTCCTACAACTTGGATATGTAAAGTAGGTGATATAGCCCATGCATGGTAGCCCAGCAGTGGAACAATACATACGTAAAAAATATCACACCTATTATGTAGGCCGAGGTTTATGATTCCCAAGATGATTGGCAGGTGGTGTCACGTCCATCGTCTATGGTGTTTGATGCCGTCACTATCCAGTTGCCCGTAGCCAGTTGCGCTCACCAGTCGGTAAACGATCTGTGAGTTAAGCAAACCTTGGCGTCATTGCACAGATGGGTGACCGCATAGTGGTATTTGATCAGGGCGTCTCTGTGCTTTGGAGGGCACGTAAAAAGGCGGTCCCGGTTGTTGTCAATTAAGATAACAGTCGTTAAGTCACGTCAAAGGCCTTCCGGCGGCTTGAACAACTTCGACACTAGGTTGACCACTAACCATACGACAACAATAACAAGAACTATCCACCCAGGCCGCATCGTCCAAGGTAGGGGCCCGCCTACAGGTACAGGGGGGCGAGCCGCCCATGGCGTGCGTCTCGCGGTACTAGCCTATAGCGGTTAACCCGGCGCACGTCTTTGCGGAACCAGTGGGTCGACTCTTAACAGGGACCCCGAAGGGTTTCCCTGACGAAATAAATAAGGCCGAGGTTTATGAAAACACACCCTCGTTACGCAATAAAATATGTATATTGTCACGAACAGGGCACGTTACCAAAATCCAGACTACAGTTGATTATTATCTCGTGTATATCGCATATTAGGAAAAAACCAATAGCACGAAAACTATAGTATCGTTAGGCACGAAACGTGGATTTGTTCCATTCGCCTTTGCCTAAACTTTCGGGTATAGCGGGCGTGATTTTTGATAATTATGTACTTAAACGGGTCAATAAGTTCGTATTTTTTTAAATTTTTCCACCTTTTAATTAGAATGGCGACGCTGTTTTTGGCATCAAGCAGATTTCTTTCTAAAATTTGAACATTGCGTCATTGCGTGTTTTGAGATTTGTTTGTTTGCGATTTGAGATGAAATTGTAAAAAAGTAAAATTTCGGGTGCTTACGCATTACACCTATTTTATAATTGGACTACATCTTGCTTCCTCATCTCCCCTGTTCTCCAGATTTGACTCCGAGTGACTATTTCTTACTCCCAAATTGGAAGAAATGGCTCGGTGGAAAAAAAATTGGCTCCAAGGACGAAGTCATCTCACAAACAAATGACTTTGATAAATCGTATTCTGGAGGGAATGAAAAAAATTGGAGAAGCGTTAGATTCAGTGTATAGAATTTCAAGGAGACTACGTCGTAAAAAAAATAACTTTTTGCCTAATTCAAAAGGTCACAGACTTATTGACCCGTACATATTATTTACACGGAACTCAAAATGTTAAACACTTACCGCCAATACCTAATTGAAATTGAATGGAAAATGCCGTCTCTTAACAAATAAGAACCACTTGTATTTGCTAATAAAATAAGATTATTTACTCATCATCCAATTTTTTGGTATAAAAGATGAATTTTCTGCGGACTATTCATCCAGTGGTATCGGAAGAGACCAGGAAAATGAATTCTCTAAGAGTTCTGATTGTCTGCTGCTTGGTGTTGGGCGCCTTCGGGTCAAGCCTATACAAGGAAGAAGATGAAAACCCCATCTGGACCAAAAATGCTTGCACGCATAACAGTGCAAGACGAGTGACTTTCTCTTATGATCCCGTGGTAAGTAAACCGTTATACATTTTCTCATCTTCCTAAATTTTGTCATTAAATTTTCTTTGAGGGCCTCCATGGCGCAGTGGATAATGTTGCAAACATTATCGCGGGTTTGGTTATACTGTAAGTTCGTTGCTTGTATGTTTGTAAAAAACGGTATTTTAAACTCGACTTCTATCATTCAAAAAGAAAAGTATCTTTTCTAGAACATATTGTTGTTGTGATTCCTCCTGATTACCTCTTTACTATGATTGTTAATAATCGCGCTACTAATTTTACCGTGTATAACTTCTCTCTCTCTCTCTCTCTCTCTCTCTCTCTCTCTCTCCCCGTTGGGTAGTGGGGTCAGCCTTCTTGACCTTTTTTTCCACTTCGCTCTATTCTGCACATTTTCGGAAACATCACACTCACTCATGTCCTTATGCAGTAGAGTTTTTCATCTAGTTTAAGGCCGTCCTCTGTATCTTTGACCGGGGTAAGAAAGCGAAAGCTTTAGTGCTTTGTTTCCCACATCCAAACAAACTGAGAGCAATAAATTAACCTTTTCAAAATTTTACAGGCTATAGAAGACTTGAAACAACGCATCAACAGCACCCGCAAGCCGACTCCTCCACTCCAAGGTATAAACTTCGAATATGGATACAATACAGACAACTTGGACAGATGGTTGAGCCACTGGGCAAATGATTACGACTTCGATGCCCGTGCCGCTCTGGTCGACGAGTTCGATCATTACATCACCTGCGTCCAGGGTTTGAACATCCACTACGTAAAAGTCACACCCAAGGTAACTATGACTCTTCTTTACTTAGAATTTTCCTCAGTGCTTTGGAGGGCACGTAAAAAGTCGGTCCCGGCTGTTGTCTACTAAGATAACAGTCGTTAAGCCATGTCAAAGGCCTCTGGGGCGGCTTGAACAACTTTGACACTAGGTTGACCACTAACCATACGACAAACAACAAACAAAAAACTTCGAATTTATTCCCAAAATTTGAGATTGACACCTTATCAAACATAAGGAGACTCTTTTTTATAAACTCGTAACTTAACGTCCGATTTCAATTTGAATGAACGGATAGCACTGGTTTTCAAAAAAAGCATAATTAAAATCGTTCCATTAAGAATGAAGTTAAGGCAACAAACATAAAAAAATAATCATCACCTTATTTGAATTTAAAATAGCCGGTTAGGTCGGGCCGGTTGGAGTTTTGCGTTAAGTAACACATTCATCTCCGGTTTCTGAGGTACATTTAGTTTATCTATTCAACAGCGTTAAAACTCATATAAAAAAACGCTATTGAATTGATAAACTACCGCTAAATGTACTCAGAAACCGGGGGTTAGACATTCAATTTTATTTCAATACCCATAACAATCCTTACTAACCAGGACTGATTCTTTTAGGTTGAAGGCAAATGCAAGGTGGTACCAGTTCTCCTGATCCACGGTTTCCCTGACACGTTCCTGACCTATTTGCCGTCAGCTCCATACCTCACCCGCGGCTGCGTCGACGGAGTAGCCCTCGAGCTGATCATTCCCAGCGTGCCTGGCTTCGGTTTGTCTGGAGTAAGTCTCATCTATATTGCCTTAATCGCTTTGGTTTCTTCTAGATGTTCATAGCTAGTTTCGCTACTTAACATTGGGTTAAGTTACCTCAACGGTGATATTTTTTGGATGGGTTGCCGCATAGTGGTATTGTAGGACTTCTCCGTGGTTTGGAAAGTATGTACCATGTCAGTCCGTGTGTTACTATTTAATATTACAGTTGTTAAGCCCTGTCAACGGCCCTCAGGCGGCTTCAACTGCTTTGAATGTCGACGAATATACTAAACTGATTGTAACTTGCAGGGAGCAACAAAGCCCGGTTTCAGTAATGTTGAAGTAGCAAGAGTCTTGAAGAACTTGATGAACCAACTCGGCTACGAGAAGTTCTACGTGCAATCTGGAGACTGTGTCCACCTCGGTTCCACAATGGCGACTAAGTTCCCTGAGGTATGACTTACAGCTATTGTTTGCAGGTTTGACGCAAAATACCAATGACGTTTCTAAGTTACGAGTGTATTAGAAACTAGCTGACTTTCGCAACTTCGCTTGGGTCATCCAAAAGAATGGGTCAAAATTTTCCCCGTTTTTGTAACATTTTTTACTGGTACTGTTGAGAATATTGTGATGCCAGAGATTTCTTTAAAACAGTTTTTGAAGGTTTGCGAAGTCACTTTTTTATTTTAACTATTTTAAGTGATTAATGTTGACTAAACATGTAAATTTGCTCACAGGCTGTTCTCGGCTTACACACCAACTACGCATTCACTTATAACCCGCTAGCGTTCGCCGCCTGGGTAGCCGGAGATATTGACAACTCCTTGGTAGTTAACTCCAGACTTGCAGACCGCATGTTCCCATTGTGGGACCATCTCAAGTACTTCATCACTGAATCTGGATACTTGCACATGGCTGCCACCAAGCCCGACACCCTCGGTCAGTGTCATTTTTATTATTTAATTGATATACTTATATCAGGTCTGAGAAAAATTCTGTTTGCATTATAGTATGTATGGATTTGTAACAAAATCTCTTTGGCTTCAAGAATCACAAATGGGTACACGGTTCATTAGGTTTCTTTCAGTGAGCTCGTGAGGTACCCGAATATCGAGCTTTTTTGTGTAGAGGAAAGATTTTATAACAAGTTCATACATATTATAATGCCAAAAGACTTTTTCCCCAACCTAATGTAATGAATTCTAGACCAATAATTTTTGCGATGACAGCTTTTGGAACTTATTGCGTGGGAGCTCGTGGTTAAGAGAGACCAACGACTATGCTCTAGTAGGTTTTAAAGACACTAAAAAACAAAAACAGTGGTTAGGTCTATCTAAAATTTGACATTAAAACCTTTACGTCCTAGAGGCTAAGAAAACAACATCATAAACATATCCAAGTCCTGGTGAAGACACAGTAACACATTATAGGTTTGATGGTGAACTCATCTCCCGCTGGCCTCGTGGCGTTGTGCGTGAACGTCGCGTCGTACGGACATCGTCATGGCTACGTCCACAAGCACAACGGTGGTCTCGAAGACACCTTCCCCCTGGACCTCCTCCTGGACCACATCAACGTATACTGGATGACCGGCAGCATGACCACCGCTCTCAGGCTGTTCGCTGAGACATTCAACACCAACAATTACAACGAAGGATCCTTCAAGTTAGTATCCATCTATACTAATATCATAAAGCTGAAGAGTTTGTTTGTTTGTTTGAACGCGCTAATCTCAGAAACTACTTGTCCGATTTGAAAAATTATTTCAGTGTTAGATAGCCCATTTATCGAGGAAGGCTATAGGCTATATATCATCACGCTACAACCAATAGGAGCAGAGTGCTAGTAAAAAATGTAACAAAAACGGGGAAAATTATGACCCATTCTCTCTTATGTGACGCAAACGAAGATGCGCGGGTCAGCTAGTTTCTTAGATATAGGGTTGGCTTCTCTCGCTAATAATCTAGCTAAGTGTCAGCTTTTAATGTGAAAGTTAGAAGAGATGTGAGAAACTGTACGTTTCCGAACTTCATGTACGCAAAAATACACGAACATCTTTACACTTCTGATATCATCATTATCATTGGACAACTCACACACGGTCATTTGATTCCAAACTAAGCAGAGCTTGTACTATGGTAACCAAATAACTGATAAACATACTTATATACTTCTAAATACATACCTTCTTATATAGATAAATTGACATCCAGGCTCAGAACAAATACTCGTGCTCATCACACAAAGATTTGTCCCGGGTAGGATTCAAACCCACCACACGCGGCGCTACGGTTGTTGCGGCAAGGTGACCGCTTAAACCACTGCGCCAAACGTGCAGTTGTATTGGCCGAATGTCGACTGTGTAACAATATGCTACATTTTATTAACCCAGTCCTGTCCCTGTATTTTAAAACACTGCTGAGCTAGGCTCTCCTCCAAATATGGAAATAATAATATGTGAATCTGCTATCAATCAATCTTAATGTAGTTTTTTATATAGATTGTCAAAAAATGGAGTCTTGCCTTAATGATATTTTTTTGTACATTTCTCAGGGAATCAACGAACGTACCGACATACGTGATGCAGGCTAAACACGAGGTGTTGTACCAGTCTCCTCTGCAACTGAAGATCAAGTACCCCAACCTGCTGAAGACTGAAGTATTGGACGACTACGGTCACTTCGTGGCGGTGGAACAGCCTGAGCTGTTCGCTGAGAGCGTCATCAATGCCATCGTTGAGTTCGAGGAATGGCATCAGAACAATGGACAACGTTGTGAACTGTAAACTTGAACAAAGAGCATAATATTCGATTGTTATATTTTGGTTGTTAGAAACAAAATTGTTTGATATGAGTAACTTTTGGTGTTGAAATTAAATTTTATGGCAGTTTATCCTACAGTTTCATTCATTTTTAAATATTTCTAGGACCAGTTTCAGTTTATATTTAACTGTTACATAACCTACCTGTGAACTAAAGAAAATAGTTTTTATTTTTAAATATTATTGGAGAAGTGGCAGCAAGTGCCAGCAAATGTACGAAAAAAACTGTCAAAATTCTCTTTGATAAGCTGTCTGATAGAAACATGATTTCTATATTTCATCTTAAATAATATATAATCTAATCTAATATATAAAATTCTCGCGTCACAGTTTTCGTTGCCATACTCCTCCGAAACATCTGTTTTTCATACACTTATGTGACACATTTTTTTTTTATATGGCATTGCAACGTTTGCCGGGTCAGCTAGTAATATATAAAAATGAATCGCCAAATGTGTTGCTAACCACAAAACTCGAGAACGGCACAACCGATCCGGGTAATTCTCTTTGACATATTTTCTTAATCGCACGCGAAAGGTTTTATTGACAGAAAATACAAAGAAAGTGGTAAAAAAATATATTGCAAGAGGGAAACTCGGCTAGTAGGTAATAGATACTGGTAAAGCCACCGTATTTTCTTGATTCTGCTCACCGAGAAATTGTTGGAACAATGATAATAAGATAGTTCTCTCCATCTTTATGAAGTGTTATATGTTAGGTTATTTATATACTTACTATCTTATATTTAAAGATATTGAACTAAATAACACTTGAGAGCAGTTATCATGGTGATTATGGTTATTCATAAAATTCAAGTTTTTGATTTTCTAGCTCTCAACCCAAAATATCGATCTATCTATCAAAATAATAATTAGTTTTAAATTTTGGGTTTTTAAATTAATATTTAAGGGTCGCTACCGCCTCTAAAAGTTTTAAGAATTACCTAAATTTTGTGCTTAATGCGATGTTAGCTATGGTTTACCTTTTCATTATATTTTGATGATGGTATTTGGTTCTTTGGTTTACTAACTTAGTCGGAATCTCAGTGCCCCCAGTAGGTACCCACAATTTAGTTAATAGGTATAAACACTTTTATCACATACTAGCTGACCCGCGCAACTTCGCTTGCGTCACGTAAGAGAAACTGGGTCAAAATTTTCCCCGTTTTTGTAACATTTTTTACTAGTACTCTGCTCCTTTTGGTCGTAGCGTGATGATATATAGCCTATAACCTTCCTCGATAAATGGTCTATCTAACACTGAAAGAATTTTTCAAATCGGATCAGTAGTTCCTGAGATTAGCGCGTTCAAACAAACAAACAAACAATCAAACAAACAAACTCTTCAGCTTTATTATATTAGTATAGATTGAGTGACGCTATCGTTGCGAGTCTAAGTGGTTCCAAAATGGCTGAGTTTGATTGTTTCTGTAATAACTTAAAACGCTCTAAAAAGACATACACAGATCATATAAGTGTTGATGAATTCAAACGTTAGACTTATTAAAACCAAAAAATAAATTGTTAAATAACATTTATTTCAGAAAAAGTTCCGAATTAATTCACAGCCAAAAGATTATCTTCTCATATTACGGTATTTGAAAAGTATATTTACAGCTCACATCTGTTTCGGTCCTCATGCCACTGCTGGAAGGCGGTGATGGCGTTGATCACACTTCTGGCAAAGACCTGGGGCTGCTCACAAGGCAAGTAGTGACCATAGTCATCGTATACCTCAGCGTTGATGAGATGTGGGTGCTTCATGCGAAGTTCAACTGGTGACATGTATATCATGTCGTATTTAGTATGGACTGTCCAAACTGGGGTTGATGTGGGTTTCCTGTGAAAAAAAAAACATTAATTATGTACATTTGTTGTTTGTTTGTCGTATGGTTAGTGGTCAACCTAGTGTCAAAGTTGTTCAAGCCGCCCGAGAGGCCTTTGATATGGCTTAACGACTGTTACCTTAGTAGACAACAGCCGGTACCGACTTTTTACGTGCCCTCCGAAGCACGGAGACGCCCAGCTCAAATACCACTATGCGGTCACCCATCTATGGAATTCAGCCCCAGAATTAACCCTCAGATCGTTTACTGACCGGTGAGCGCAACTGGCTATGGGCTATCACGTCGCTTATGGTGGTTCACCCGAAGGTGAAGACAAGTGTGAAATACGCCAACGTTTTGCTACTAACAATGTTCGTCCCATTTTATAGGAGGCAAGCCTATTACCATATAAAGGGCTCGTTACGAAACCCCGAACTACTATAAAAATATACTACTAATATTATAAATGCGAAAGTTTGTGAGAATGTATGTATGTATGGATGATAGTCTATCACGCAAATACTACTGAACCGATTACGTTGGGTATATAGGTAATGAAGACCCAGAATTACACATAAGGCTACTTTTTATCCCGGAGTTCCCTGACGATGTCGCGGGCGGCCTCTAGTTCTTATATAAATTAGAAAAGAGCAATAGTAGATACTTTGATTTGAACTCGAGATCTCATGATCATTAGTTGGATACTCAACCGACCGCACCAGAGAGGCAGTCTAATCTTTCTCTCTCATCGTATGGTTAGTGGTCAAAGCAGTGTCAAAGTTGTTCAAGTCGCCCGAAGGCTTTTGACGTGGCTTAACGGCTGTTATCTTAATTGCCAACAACCGGGACCAGCTTTTTACGTACGTTACGGAGACGCTCAGTTCAAATACCACTATGCGGTCACCCATCTATGGAATGACAGCGCCAACGTTTCCTTAACCCACAGATCGTTTACCGAACAGTGAGCGCAACTGGCTATGAGCGCCTCAAATAATCTAATGAACTGTCATTATAATAATTATTGTACTTACGCATAAAGTCCTTCTTCCAGAGTCTTAGTATTGAAAGTGTCGGCGTAAAGCCTAGCAGCAGTGGTGAAAGAGTTGGTCATCCAGCAGATGGTGACGTCATCGAGGACTTCGTCACGGGTGAAGACCTCAGTCAGGCCTCCATCGAACTTGTTGACGTAGTTGTTACGGGTCTGCCAGGAACCTACTTGAATTATGAAGCTCAGGAGAGCAGCGGGACTGGTTGACATCGCCACACCTGAAATTACCCAGAATAAATGTTCTAGCCAGCACCTGGTTAGCGTGGTGGACTCAAAACCTCGCAGTATAAGAGTCTCCTTGAAGTAGGATAGTGGTTGTTTATTGTAATATCGACACCTTCAGCGCATAAGGTTGTAACACTTTTTTTTATCGAAAATGCATTTTTTGTTCGTAGTTACGTATCTGTATGAGTTTAATACATACATTCCCGAAATCAGAATAGTAAACGTTAACGAGTTTTAGAAAGGCATATGGTCGGTATTCCGAGGATCGTACCTCTGGTTTCAGGGTTCTATTAAACTCATACCCTTACGGGTATGAGTTTGATTACAATAGTGTAAAACATGGATTTTCCAAAAAAAGAACGTGGAATTTCACCCTCTTCGTGGGGGAATCTTCAAAAATCCTCCCTTACACTTCGTAACAAATCTTCATAAATCACTCAGTAATGGAAAAGTTTTATCCATAAAGAATGAGAACAATATAGATAGATTAAAAAATAATTTAGGTACTTTCGCGACGTCAGGTAAGTTCAACCAGTTTGAGCTTATCGATGTCGCTAGAAACAAACGCCTGGAGGCCAATGTGAACAAAAACTCACTACGTCCCCGCGCTCGGGACCGCCACCACGCCCGCGCGTTCCTACGTAAACAAATACTTAGGTACGCACTAAAGTTAGCACTACAACACTTTTTACCATGGTAAAAAAGAAACCTATTGACTTGAGCCACGTTTTGCCAAGTGGGAACAGGACATACAGCAATGTTGTTCAAGCAAATGTTGTGGTGCATAGTTCTTCAGATGGCCAGCAAGACACGAATTCTTCCTCCCCGATATTACCACATAAAAACAGCGTCAAACGAAAAGAAAAGAGTACAAGGACAAAAAGCAGTCGGAGTGAAAATGTGGATTCGTTTGAGTCCATTCCCAGCTTTGTACAATCTGAACAATTTGAGAAGATGACTGAAGAACAACCTAGTAGTACTAAACAAAAAAAAATTGGTTTACTGAACTTAATTTGGAATTTAAAAAATATTTTTATATCAGAAATAACCGTTGAAGATAAGATTCAGTTGGCATTTAGAGTTGTATGTGACGAAGTAAATATTTTCTTATGAGTATGTTTAACAATGGAGAGGTCGTTGGACAGTTACCTACTGAATTTTTTTTTTATTATTTTTTTTTATCTAGCTTATTTCTGTGTCCCACTGCTGAGCAAAGGCCTCTCCCCTAGACTTCCAGTTAAATTTTTTAAAATGATTAATTTAATGTTAATATTTTACAATAGAACTCACAAACTAGAAGTAAGAAGATAATTGTAACTGTGTCGATTTTTTTGTTTTTGTTGTGATGGGGCTGTCTTAAGCTCGTAGAGTTAAAAGCCCTCAATAAATAAAGATTTAAAAAAAAAACACTTTTTACCAAAATAATCTTACCAAGAGTATCAGGCTTGGTGGCGATCATGTGCAGATAGGCGACTTCAGTCATGAGTGCCTTCAAGTAGTCAGACATGGGGTACAGACCCAGGTCCTTAAGTTCATCAGCTACTACCAGTGAGGTGTCAGAGAATCCACCAGCAATCCATGCGGCGATGGATAGAGGACTGTAACTTACAGCATTGTTGGTGTGTAGGCCGAGGACAGCCTGAAATATAATAAAACTAGCTGACCCGCGCAACTTTGCTTGCGTCTCATAAGAGAGAATGGGTCAACATTTTCCCCATTTTTGTAACATTTTTTACCGGCACTCTGTTCCTATTGGTTGTAGCGTGATGATAATATATATAGCCTATAGCCTTTCTCGATAAATTTTCTAAATTATATTCAAATCGGACCAGAAGATCCTGAGATTAGCGCGTTCAAACAAACAAACAAACAAACTCTTCAGCTTTATAATATTAGTATAGATAAGTAGAGCTGAGGCGCCCACAGCCAGTTGCGCTCACTGCTCGGTAAACGATCTGCGAGTTAAGCAACCGTTGGCGCGGTCATTCCATAGATGGGTGACCGCATAGTGGTATTTGAGCTGGGCGTCTCCGTGCTTCGGAGGGCACGTAAAAAAGTCGGTCCCGGTTGTTGTCAATTACGATAACAGTCGTTAAGCCACGTCAAAGGCCTTCGGGCGGCTTGAACAACTTTGACACTAGGTTGACCACTAACCATACGATAAGAAGAATAAGAAGAAGAAGTAGAGATAACTAGCTTTTGCCCGCGTTGTTTATGACTTAGTACAGAATTTTCATACAAACTTTCATCGCATACTTTATCCCCTTGGGGGTAGAATTGATCAAAATCCTTTCTTAGTAGTTGCCTACATCGTATCTACCTGCATGCCAAAATTTCAACCCGATCCGTCCAGTGGTTTAGGCTGTGCGTTCGTAGATCATTATGTTAGTCCGTCAGTCACCTTAGAGTTATATATATATTTCGATAGATTTAGCTCATTACTGTACTACTGGGCAAGGGTTTTCTTCCGGATTGAGTATCCACCAGACTATTTTAAGCCTTAAGTAGTCTCCCTCCCCCTGGCGCCTTATTTTTTCAGGTTATTCCCTGAGTACCCCGATCCCAGAGGCCCCCGTTCCGGAGGGCCCCGATTTATTTTGAAAATTGTTCGTTATGATAAAAATAAATCGGTGACCACCGGTATTTTTTCTAGCCTGTGTGTTAACCGTTCTATCAAAAGTTCCATATAAAATTCCATCTTACCTCAGGGTACAAAGTAGCGAGCATGTCACCGATATGAGTGCAGTCGCTGCCTTGAACGTAGAACTTCTCATACCCGAGACGGTTCATCAGCAGCTTCATTATGACTGCTGCCTCCTTTGATCCAAGACCTGGTTTGGTTGCACCCTGAAAATTGAGAGTACTTGTATTCAAAGCATCATTATATTTCTTTAACTCATTACTGTCCCACTGCAAGGGTCTTTTCAAACAAGGGACATAAAAAAAATTTAAAATTGAGTCGCTCTTTCTCGCTCTCGTTGCTCACCGGTCGGATAACCATTAGTAGGTTAAGCAACCTTGTTGCGGAAATATTATAGATTCTATGCCGTATAGAGATATTTTAAGTAGTTTAAACAGGACGGCTGCCTTCATCGAGGTCGGTGGGTTAAAGAGCTTTAAGCTTAGCAAACAAGTTAGGCAATTCATTTTAATTACATAGTTACGTAAAAAACTAATTTTTTTTTGGGAATGAGTATGTAAACGCTGAAGTATTCTAATTGATGTAAATTATTGTAAATGAATTTAGCCCATCAATACCCCACTGCTGGGCAAGGGTCTCTTCCCGGAGTGAGGGAGGGGTAAGGCCTTGATTCCACCAAGCTGGCCAATTGCGGGTTGGGAACCTATGATGTATTAAATTGAATTTGAAAACACTACTATTTAAATGAAAGTATCCTCACATCAGAAAATCCGGATCCAGGCAAGCTGGGGACAACGACATCAAGAGCGAAGCCGTTCTGGCAACCCTCAGTGAGATAAGGCAGAGTCTGAATAAAAGTATTGACGCTGTCAGGGAAACCGTGAAGCATGATCAGTGGAAGAACTTCACAATCACATTCAATCTGGAAAAAAAACAGTAAAATTAAACAAATCTTAAGCCGCGTATAGACTGAGCGAGCAGCCTCGCGAGGCAATATCTAGGTCTCTTTTCTATCAGATTAAAATGAGCGGGATCGAGATATTGCCTCGCGAGGCTGCTCGGGCAGTCAGGACGAGGCTTTAGACGTATTACCAAATTCTCTGCCACTATTTATTACTATACTATTGCTATACTCATTATTTTTCAAGAAATGCGATAAGTTGAGTAGTATTATGTTCGACCTCGTAATCGAACCTTGTAATCAGCAATGGCATAAACCCAAGTTCACTGAAAATTCATGTCTTGAAACTGAGTAGTGTAGATGTATTTGTATTTGTACTATATTAACTAACTTAACAGTACAGTCAACCTGTTAACCAGTTACCCAAATTGACCTTAACTACTGGTCTAAGTTTTGCATGATAATACTTATTACTTATAATACTTACCTTGGGTTTAGCCCACATAAAGTGAATGCCAAGTCCCTGAATGGTGGTCTTGTAGTTGGGGACGGCATTGAACATGGCCGCTCTGGCCTCGAAGTCGTAGTGATGCGCCCAGTGGTAAGCCCACCCGTTGAACGTATCGGTGTTGAAGCCGTACTGAAAGCCGGTTCCTTCCAAAGGAGGAGTGAGCTCGCGAGTGTTGTTGAGCAAGTATCTTAGTTCCTCAATGTCCTAAAATTTGAAAACGTTTGTGATATGATTGTAAATCATTAGCCAAAACCCTTGACAGCTTGACTTTAAGAAATACTACTTTTTAGAAAAAGCAAAATATATGAAAACTTACTTCTTTTGGGAAAATGATTTCGAAAGGTCCGATCGAGTCGTCTTCTGGGCAGTCGTCTCTCCAGAGAACATTCTCCAGCTCTGCATAGTTGATCTCATATGAGATCACACTCAAAGCTGAGCAACAGATCACGAATACTTTAAGAGAGAACATCTTACTCGTAGTAACTGACACCACTGACTTTCACTGAGGAATGGCCTCTTATATACGAAAAAAATGTAGGTACTTCGAACATTTATTTATTTTTTTAATGAAAATATTGCATGTAGCCACAGCTGTTTATATGAAATTATCGCTGAGTTAGAATGATTCGTAGTTATATTTTAGGTAGTGTTATTATTTATATTTATGTGCTTTGGGGAAAATCTAAATATATATGTAGGCGCGTCAACCTTTTTGTTGGTTTTAAATGCTGGCTAGTGACCGTTGACATAAGACATAACACCGAGCGCTGGGGAGGCGGCCATTATTAGAGAATTGGGTTATCATGGTGGCGCACGCACCCACGTGTTGAGGTGGAATGTTAATCGAGTTAGATCATTACTATCCTTTATAATTCTGAATGTTGGACATTAATTAGTGATTTAGTAAACGAGTGATAATTCTATTGTGGACTATTTTGTGACTTAACAAGCCCTGGTCTCTTCGCCCTATTACCCACGTCAAAATGACTGACGAATCCCAATACGATGGCGTTTATCCTACTCTAATGCCTTTATCAGAAGTGGGATGTAGAGGGCCTAATCCAGAGGAGATCAGCGGCGCGACCGCTGGCCAATCTAACATAAGCGAGGAGAATAAAAAAACATTCTGACAAACATGGAGGTGCTTTCATCTCGCTTGTTGGCGACTACACAGAATGCATCAACTAGCTCACCGCCTCATCTTGTCAAGTTTGATGCAGACGAAACTAATTCGGGCATTGAAGGGGTAAATCCATGATGTGCTTGGGAAGCTTGTTGAAGAATCGAATGCCGAGACCTACAAACGAATTGTGCACCTTAAGTAGACGATGATGGGAACCTACTAATTTGTCTCTGTTCTGGTGTTATAATTGTACCTCTTGATATGAAGAGATTTGAATTTTCATCTTGTGTCTTTGGGAGCCCAACTGTGCAGAATGCTCAACAGTATTTCTATCAAAATACGACATGAAGAACACGAAAAGGAGATTGATGCGAAGCGATACCTATCACTTTTGTGGAAATCGTGGGCACAAAATTGAAGAATGTCGCAAACGCCGGGGCGCCGTGCAGTCGAAACCAGCTGAAGCGGAAGTGAAGCATGTAACCTGCTAGGCGTGTGGGTAGTCAGGACACATCAGTACTGGCTGTTCAGAGTAAACCAACCCTCCGGCGCGCAAGGAAGTCCTGACTTGCGAACGACGGGCGAGTAGAGGTACACTGTCGACATCATCTGGTGAGATCATTTCTTTTCTTTTCGACAGTGGCTCGGTTTGTTCTCTGGTAAAGAGTAGTTTTATTGAGAAATTACCCGGCACTAAACGCAAAGAGATAGTTTATTTAACGGAGATTGGCGGGAAAGATGTTAAGTGTTTATCGCAAATCATTAGCTCTGTTACAATACAGGAAATCTCTCTATCTATACTACTTCATGACGTTTCCGATAATGTGATTTCAGATGCAATTATTATAGGAAGAGACGTACTCGAAAAAGGAATCCATGTTGAAATTAATAGTGATAGTCTAAGTTTTCTTTGTACGCAAAGAAGTAAACATGTGCAAAATGCAAACAAGGTTGATTTTAACACTATCGAAACTAACGTTATTTATAGGTGACGATTGATTTGCACTAATTAGAATACTTAAAAAAATATAACGCCTCCTTTATTGACAGTATTCCAACTCGTCACGTTTCGACAGGCACTTTAAAGGTTGATTTAATAGACCCACATACGGTAGTACAACGTCGTCCTTATAAGTTATCACCTGCTGACAAGGATATTATAGTCAACGAAAAAGTATAGTCTCTTCTAGATGCAGGTCTGTGTCATTCGTGAGAGCTCATGGCGGTTTGTCAGCCCCATCCTGTTAGTCAAGATGAAGGATGGTTCGGAAATAACATGTGTAGATTATAGGGAGTTTAATGCCAACACTCGTCCTGAACACTATCCACTTTCCTAGAGTTGACGAACAGAAAGACCGATTGTAAAGGTTTCATACGCCTGAATTACGTCTATATTATTGTAATGGCTGATTTGAAAGGCCTGGGACGCCTAAATCACGCTCGGATAAATGGTCGGCATGGGCCTAGTGCGCCCGGTCCATGGCTAAGGTTGGCTGGTCGTAAGGACTGTGTACGCCCAGTCCACGCCATGAAGTTGTGTATTGTGATCGGCTGGTCGTAAGGGCTCTGTACGCCCGGTCCACGCCATGAAGTTGTGTATTGTGATCGGCTGGTCGAAGGGGCTCAGTACGCCCGGTCCACGCCATGAAGTTGTGTATTGTGATCAGCTGGTCGTAAGGGCTCTGTACGCCCGGTCCACGCCATGAAGTTGTGTATTGTGATCGGCTGGTCGTAAGGGCTCTGTACGCCCGGTCCACGCCATGAAGTTGTGTATTGTGATCGGCTGGTCGAAGGGGCTGTGTACGCCCGGTCCACGCCATGAAGTTGTGTATTGTGATCGGCTGGTCAAAGGGGCCCTATGCGCCCGGTCCACGCCATGAAGTTGTGTATTGTGATCGGCTGGTCGAAAGGGCTCTATGCGCCCGGTCCACGCCTTGTATCTGTGGTCGGCTGGTCGAAAGGGCTCTGCACGCCCGGTCCACGCCTTGTATCTGTGGTGGTTGGTCGAAAGGGCTCTATGCGCCCGGTCCACGCCTTGTATCTGTGGTCGGCTGGTCGAAAGGGCTCTGCACGCCCGGTCCACGCCTTGTATCTGTGGTGGTTGGTCGAAAGGGCTCTATGCGCCCGGTCCACGCATTGTAACTCTAGTTGGCTGGTTGAAGGGGCTCTATGCGCCCGGTCCATGCTATGTCTATACGATTGTCCAAAGGTCGGAAAGGTCACGTGCACCCGGGTCTTAATGCGTCCGGTCCATGTCTCAGTGATGCGTATTGTAGTCGTGAGAAGATTGCACCCCGAATTGAGTCATCAAATTAGCTTTGTGTCAGGCATGGACGAGCTCACAATATACGTGAACGTACTGAAACTAATACGTGTAATCTTTTAGATGATTCTGTACGAGACTACTAATCGCACGAGGACGTGCTACAGTCAGGGTTGGCCGTGTAGGCGCGTCAACCTTTTTGTTGGTTTTAAATGCTGGCTAGTGACCGTTGACATAAGACATAACACCGAGCGCTGGGGAGGCGGCCATTATTAGAGAATTGGGTTATCATGGTGGCGCACGCACCCACGTGTTGAGGTGGAATGTTAATCGAGTTAGATCATTACTATCCTTTATAATTCTGAATGTTGGACATTAATTAGTGATTTAGTAAACGAGTGATAATTCTATTGTGGACTATTTTGTGACTTAACAAGCCCTGGTCTCTTCGCCCTATTACCCACGTCAAAATTACTGACGAATCCCAATACGATGGCGTTTATCCTACTCTAATGCCTTTATGTAATTGAAAAAAAAGGTAATTGACTGACATAGTGATCTATCAACGCACAGCACAAGCCACTGGATAAATCGGGCTGAAATTGAACATTCAGGTAGATGTTATGACGTAGGCATCCGCTAACAAAGGATTTTGACCAATCCTCCCCCAAGGGGATAAAAAAGGAGATGAAAGTTTGTAGGAGAATTCTGTCCTAAGTCACAAACCATGTGGACGAAGTCGCGGGCAAAAGCTGGTAGGATCTAAACTTTGAATGATTACCTAACGATACCTACGATGAATGAGTTTACCTCTGCACAAACAAATTTATCTGTTTATCTCTATTTAATGAACCTCTACTTATCTACAGCATATTTTCATATTTTGAACTGCAAGTTTGTCGCAGTAGTTAACGTTGTCACCTCGCCGCAATAACCTTAGCGCTGCGTGTGGCGGCTTCGAATCCCACCCGGTACAAATATTTGTGTGATGAGCACGAGTATTTGTTCTAAGCCTGGATGTTACTAAATATTAATGTATCTATATAAATATATATGTAGAAGTAAATAAGTATGTTTATCAGTTATTTGGTTACCATAGTACAAGCTCTGCTTAGTTTGGAATCAAATGACCGTGTGTGAGTTGTCCCACAATATGTATAATAATATTTATTTATATTTTTCTGAATTCTAATTACAAAATTTTTCAATAAACAATTAAAAGTATAGGAGCAGCACAATTAAAATGACATTTTACAATTAAACATTTTGCATTTCATCTAAATACATAATGACGAATAATGAAACGACCAGCTGAGCTATCAAAGAGAACACGTGACAATATGCAATTTTTCAAAAGTTTTTTGCATAGGTAAATAACATATGTACCAAATTATGTACTTTAGGCAAGAGAGTGACTAGACGAACTTTGGCATTATTTTTTACTTTTGTATTGCTTCGTATACAGTTAGAGTTGCCAGATCCAGGCTGATCATTTCTAGGACATTTCTATGGCCACAGACGGAATCAGAGTTATGTCTCTGGTCCGAGACAGGAATGACAAAAAAAACATCGTAGCTTAGTAAACACAAGTATTTTTTTATTCCCGGAAAGCAAAGTAAAATTACTGGACACGGGACATCAAACAAAATTCCGGAATACCCGGAAATCCGGACCATCTGGCTATACACAGTGGACCCCCGGTAATCCGACAAATGTTTTGAAAAGTAGTGTCGAACTATCCAATTTATCTTATTATAGGGTACAGAGGCAGTAGCCTAAGACCCCCTATAGCCCGGAATTCGAAAAGTGAGAACCTTGTATTCCGACAACAGATTCAATATTGTAGTGTGTACAAGTTGTAACGCGCTCAATCGTGTATTATATACCTAGACTAGAGGAGACTTCTTCTTCTTATCCTCTTCTTATGGTTAGTGGTCAACCTAGTGACAAAGGAAAGTAGAAGTAAACTTAAGACAGTAATATCTGTGGCTAATATATTTATTAGTATATAAATGAGAATTACGTCCTTATGCAAATTTGTCGCAGTTGAGCTAGCAGCAGCAGCATGAAAAAGAAACGTGAAGTGTCTGTACAACAAATATTTAAAGTAAAATAAAAAATGAGGTAGGTATAAAAAAGAGATTTCGACACCAATCCCGTTTAGTTACAAATGAAATAACAAACATGTATTTTCTATTTAAAATACTATTTTTTATTTTTGCGCTGAACGTAGTCAGTTCGAAACTAACGTTGAAACAAAGGGAAAAACAGATATGGCGGCATTCCGAAAATAAAAATGATCTTTCCATAAAACCAGCTCCTATCAAGTTTGAGGAAGAGGTAAGAATCGTCCATCTTATCTCACCTGACTGCCGAGCAAGAGGTCCCGGGCTCAAATCCCGGGTTGGCGCAAAAATTCGTTTCTGAGTTTTCCATCACGTTCGCGTGAGCAACGTCGTGTTAACAAAGTTATGAAATGGCGCAACGTCATAAGACGTTGCAACTTTGTGTGCGTACAACACTAGAAAGATGCTTACTTTTTTAGTCATGCGGCGGTTGTGGTTTCAAAATTTGCACGTGTTGCGGCGCTAAGTACATGCGCAAGGACATTCCACCATAATAAATATGACAATCGGGGGCCGTCATATGACGTTGCGCCATTTCACAACCACACCAACACGACGTCGTAAGACGTTGCTCACGCGAACGTGGTATTAAGCATTTCTTAGAAATTGCCCGAAGTAAGGAAATTGAGGTAGTAGACCTCAGTGCCTTGGCACATGATCCCTATGATTATGATACATCTTAGGATAATTCTAGATTTCTTCAATGTTTTTTCTGACAATTCCAGTCAGAGCCTACTCTATCACTTATGAAGATTTCTTTGCATAAAAGACGACTGAAGCAACAATTGACGTGGGAATGATCAATTTATTACTCTCATTTTCAGATGATAGAAGATTTAAAACGTCGTATAAATGGCCGTCGGAAAGTTACTCCTCCTTTAGAAGGCGTTGGCTTCGAATATGGGTTCAATACCAACCTCCTGGACTATTGGACTGACTACTGGGTTAATAAGTACAACTTTACAAAACAAGAAGCCTTTTTGAATAAGTACCCGCTGTTCAAGACTAATATACAGGGTCTTGATGTTCACTTCGCATGGATTAAACCTAACGTAATTGAAAAATAGTTTACTTTTATTTTTTTCTTTTATAAGAATGTTGCTTGCCTAATATTCGCTGTGATTAAGACTGATTTCAATAATTTGGTAAGTCTAGTTATCACGTGTTAATAATGCGCAATCCAAACAGAAATTAGCTGCGTGTTGGGACGGAGATGCGGCGGGTCTAAATTAATTGTATTCTTATAGAAGATACCACACTGAAAGAGTGTGAGAATTCCGCACACCACCTGCCCGTACTTCAGTCGCCCGCACGGCAGACGCCCGCCCACGCCACGCATCCGCTATGTGTGTAAATTGGGTTTCAATATTTTACTCCCCTTATTTTTTCATTCATTCTATTCTGAGACATGATTTGTTTTTACACACACGCTCTTTCGCGCGTGATTAGGAGCGCACAGGATTACGCACGGGAAAGACGGCGCGCTCTTCGCTCACGTTTTCTTCGCGGGCCTGAAAGATGAGCGCGGCGCGCGCTCTTTCATCTGTTGTTTCACGCGCGAAATAGCGTATACACATGTGTGTAAAGACATCTAATGTAAAAAGGTTTCCTTTTTCCTCTTCAGGTGGATCGTAGATGTAAAACCGTGCCAATACTAATGTTGCATGGTTTCCCTGGCTCCATCAGGGAGTTCTATGAGACCATACCACTGCTGACTTCTGGATGCGTCAATGGAGTTGCATTAGAATTAGTCGTTGCTAGCTTACCAGGATACGGATTTTCTGAGGTCAGTTAAATTATATGCTATATAGAAGTTGCCACTGATCAAGGGCTTTCTTCCGGGATGAGGGAGCAGTTAGACCTTGAGTCTAACACGCTGGCTAAATGCAAGTTAATGACTTTGGATTCCCTGAAAACTGTTACAGAACTATTGCATTGCATGGCATGCAACGATATATTCCTTTACTGTTGGAAAACGTGCTTTTTGTTTCTAATACACACATAATGTAGAAAAGTTGCCCTGTTCTGCAATTGTGTGTTCTTTACTCTCTGAAACATTACACAACCTCTGATCTTTGTGTGTACGTAACAACGCGGCGTCTTATGTTGATTCTGTGCTTTATTTCAGGGCGCAACGCGTCCTGGCTTTGGCGCGGCAGAAATGGCGACGGTTCTAAGGAACTTGATGAAAAGACTTGGACATAACAAGTTTTATTTGCAAGGAGGAGATATGGGAGGGATTGTCGGCACGATGATGATCACTTTGTATAAGAAGGTAATTTTAATTAAAAGCTTTTATTATTGAACTCTTCGGTTACTGAGTGATGGATTCCCACACGGGACAATTATTTGAGCGAACCACAAATAGTTGTATATGTTGTACTTTGTGTCCATTGTTTGTATGTTTGTAAAAAACCAACACAAGAGGTCACCTCGCCGCAATATTTGTAGCATCGCGTGTGGTGGGTTCGAATCCCAAACGGGACAAATATTTGTGTGATGAGCACGAGTATCTGTTGTGCCTGAATGTTAGTTCATCTTTATAAGTATGTATTTATAAGTACCTATATAAGTATGTTTATCAGTTATTTGGTTACTATAGTACGAGTTCTGCTTAGTTTGGAATCAAATGACCGTTGTGTGGGTTGCCTAATAATATTTATTTTTCTTATTTCCAGGAGGTCCTTGGTTTTCATACAAACTACCCAATATCGTTTTCCCCACTGTCTTTGGCGACCTGGTTTTCTGCTGCCTACGACACTTCGTTAGTAGTTGAACCAGCACTGGCAGACCGAATGTTTCCTCTCTATGAAAAAATAAAGGCAAAAATAATTATGACAGGATACTTACATTTCCAAGCCACAAAACCTGACACTATTGGTAGGTATTAAATTAACTACTAAGCTTTTTGTAATTTTAAAACAGTCGTTACTAGTAGCGCAATTCTCTACAGTCAGCCCTGTCTAGTATTAAGAGTTTGACATTTAAAATATACTCCCAAAATAGTTCCTATGAAGCCCGGTAGAGGCGCTAAGCAGATACAACCGAATTCAAAAATATATTTTTTCGGAACTTATAGGTGCTCCCCAGAATCTTAACACCGCGATTCATAAATGAAACAACGCCACCTTTTTTTTTTGAAATTGCATCCCCAACGCCCGGGGGAGCGCTAGGGTATGTGGGGCTCTCCGAACCAGAAGGGCAAGGCCTACCCACTAAATCACCAATTGTTGCCTCCTCGCCGCTTAGTGCCGAGGCCACGGGAACGCCTTTGGGCACACATCCGCGACCCCGACGCGGCCGTCCACATTGTGGACCCGCCCGCAGTGTGGGACGACACCCCAACACACGGATGCCGTCCCCCCACAATGCCCCCTTGTGCAATGGCCGGAAAACTCCCCCGAGTTCGCCAGCCAGGGGGCCTTCGGAAAACGGGACAGGCCACAGCGAGCAATGCGATAAACATTGTACGATCGAACACAGGCTCTTTAAATTTTATTTTTTTTTTTCAGGTGTCGCAATGAGTGATTCTCCGGTAGCTCTTCTCTCGTATATACTGGGTTTATTGACACTTGGAGGTCAAAAAGTCGGTAATAAATTAATAAGCGAATTGGACCTTTTTACTACTGATACAATCCTTGATGATATCATGATGTACTGGGTCCCCAACTCCTTCACTACTTCTGCAAGATTGTATTCTGAATTTTTCAACTCAAGAACTATTGAAGAAGGATTATATGCGTACGTATTTATATTATTACTAGCGGACTGGCCCGACTTCGTGCGGGTATAGTAGAATTTTATCCCGTAGATTCATTCCATTGGGAATTTTGATCCCATCGATCCTATACAAACCTCATCCCGACAGATACAAACATATTAAAAAAAATAATTATACAATTTGTTTGAGTTGTTCAAAAGTTAGGCGACTACATACATTTCGGTGATTCATTTTTATTTATGATTAAACGTAGATACGAACCTGGACATTGTCACGCCTGAATGTTTCAACTGAATTTGACGATCGGACTCGAAAGAACTACCCAATCGGCTCAAGCCGAACAAGTGTAATAATTGTTTCGAGTCGGTTTTGTTATTCGATAAATACTACCGACCCTAAAGTGCTGACTCGCATATGTGTTCCGCAAGCCTAACGCGTAGGAGTTCGATTCTCACACATAACAAAATATTCTTTTGGGTAAACTAATAAAATATAAATATTTTTGGGACAACTCACACACGGTTATCTGATTACAAACCAAGCAGAGCTTGTACTATGATAAACAGAAAACGGGACAACATACTTATATACTTCTAAATACATACTTATATAGATACATTTACAACCAGGCCCAGAACAAATACTCGTGCTGATCACACAAATAGTTGTCCCGGGTGGGATTCGAACCTGCCACACGCGGTGCTACGTTTATTGCGGCGAGGTGACCACGTTAACCACTGCGCAAAACCTGCAGTTGGGTCTAAATGCATAGTGTCTATTCTTTCAAGAGCTATCTTTTCACAAAATATTTTTTTTTTTTAGAAGACCAACAGAAGTGCCACTATGGACGACACATACCAAGAGAGAAATCACCTACCAATCTCCGATTGTACTCAGCTTCAAGTACACCAATATCCTGAACTCAACGGTGTACGATGATTATGGGTATTTCTTCGCGATGGAGGCTCCTGATGTCTTTGCTGAGAGCGTGTGGACTGCGATACATGCCTTCGAAGATTATCATTATAAGAAAGGATGCAAGGTTGAATTGTAGACTTCAGAATTTTATAAATAATCCTATATTTAAAGGGTAATTCAAAAAAAATGTTTTGTTAAAGAAAAGCAATAAATTAAGTCCTTTTTTGGTGTTTTTACCTGATTTTACCTTGTTTACTTTATCGCTGAAATAAGCATGTTTATTTAATATTGTTACAGTTTTTTGTGTTTACAAATTACCTCAGACTATCAAATAAATGCTAATGTATTATAACTAATAGTTTTTATTGGGTTGACCGATTTCGATGATCCTATTTAAGGGTTCCTTACAACAGGAACCCTTAAATAAAGACAAAGACTTCGCTGTCTGTCTAGTACCTAGGTGTATTTCAAATGTCTAGCACAACTTTGGCTTAAGCACCTTAACTATAAATAAATAAATATAACCTTTTACTGTCACTCCCGTAATCAGGGAGAATTTAGAATCTATCACGCTGGCCAACTGCGGCTTGGGGACTTTGCATGTCTTCAAGAATTGTGTTAAAAAACTTAGGAATGCAATGTTGTATCACAATGTTTTCCTTCACCGTTGGCACAAGTGATTATTATTTATAGTACTCACATAATTGTTATTTATGATTAATTCATTCACAAGTGATTATTATTTATAACAGTCATATAACTCTGAAAAGTCATTGGTGTGTTGTCTCGGGTCCGAACCTTCGACCACTTGCTCAAAACGTACAATCTTAGACCACCCGGACATCATTGCTACTGTAAAACTGTGAATTTATTACAATAGGAACAATCAGACTACAGTGGTGTAGTGTCTGTAGTCTACAGTTTGTAACAATCGGGACAGATTGGAAGGCATTGATGGGATTCAAAATTTCTATGGGAAAGGAATCAATTGGAGAAAATGTACTATTTTCGGACAAAGTCAGACCAGTCCGCTATTGTTACAATATTAATAAGTATTTTAAGTACAAATTCGTTCATATTATTATGCAAATTGACACAGTTCAATAGAAACTAATAGAAAACATACATCTAGACCTTATGTTAATTAAACAAAAAATATAAAAAGAAAATTAAGTAAGGTATATAAGAAAAAAACCGATACCAATCCGGTTTAGTAACAAATGTATTTACAAACATGTTTCTTCTATTAAAGGTATTGTTATGCGGTAATTTTGTGCTGAACGTAGTCAGTTCGCAACTAACGTTAGAAGACAGAGATAAACAAATATGGCGGCATTCTGAAAATGAAAATGATATTTCTATAAAACCAGCTTCTATCAAGTTTGAAGAAGAGGTAAGAATTGTTTATTTTTATTAAAATAAAATAACATTTTACGGGTGGTGCAAACTATAAAAGCATGTTACTTTCGCAAAAAAGGCGCCGATAGCCATTTGCGCTGCTGGTGGTAAACGATTGGTGGGTTGCGCAGATCTTAGCGCAGTCATTCCATTGATCGGCGACCGCTCAGTAATATTGGAACTGGGCCTCTCTAGCGTGCTTTGGAGAGCACGTAAAACGTCAGTCCCGGTTGATATCTACTTAAATAACAACCGTCAAAATGTTTTCTCTCCTATCTCGATCTTAGACCTCTTTGTCCTTTTTCCTGCCCCTTCTTTTATATCTAAGGCTATAATCATTATTATAATTACATTTCCAGATGGTCAGAGATTTAAAACATCGTATAAAGAGCCGTAGGAAAGTCACTCCTCCCTTAGAAGGTGTTGCCTTCGAATATGGGTTCAATACCAACCTCCTGGACTATTGGACTGACTACTGGGTTAATAAATACAACTTTACGAAACAAGAAGCCTCTTTGAATCAGTACCCGTTGTTCAAGACTAAAATACAGGGTCTGGATGTTCACTTCGCATGGATTAAACCTAAGGTAAGGCTAACAAGTATTCGTTTTGAAAATATTTTACTACCCTAGTAGGTTGATTCTCTGCCACTTTCAACTATCGACAACCGGCTTGTTATCAAAAAATGTAATATGAGATCAGCGCTTCTAGCGGGGCCGTAGAAATTGTTTCTGCAGTACGTTTTACATGTCAAAGTTTTATTACTCGATAGTACCTTCCGACGTAGGAAATAGCGCATATTTGTAGTTATTCTTTGACAGTTTCTCTGGAGCAAAACAGTGCCTCGATTCTCTACTACTATCGACAACCCACAACCGAACTGTCATCGAGAAATTTTGTTTGAAAATCTGATCAGCGCCTCTGACGGGTGTCGTAGGAAACATTTTGGCAGTACATGCTAAGTGTCAAAATTTCGATAGCTAGCCGGTTGTCGGTAGTCGATAGTGGTAGAGAATCGAGGTACAGGACCCTCTACACAAAGTTCCTTCAAGTCCCAGTAGACATGGGACCTTCTCCGGTACATAAGCTGTCGGCCTATCTTCATTGAAATACGTTCATAAATGCAGACATAAAATCAAACCTATTTCCAAACAGTTATTACTCGATAGTACCGACTTTAGGAAATCGTGCAAATTTGAAGTAGTTCTTAGACAGTTTCATTGGAGCAAAGCAAGAACTTTGTTTTTTCATTAGCCTTCTCCGGTACGTGAGCTATCGGCCTAACTTCATTGTATTACGTTCAGAGATACATATTACATTAAATCGAGCATTTTCCCATAAGGTTAGGCACAGACCAACGAACGCCACTTACTATGATCCGTAGAAACATATAAACTTACTCCAAATATGTAAAAAAATTGAATTACTGGCTTGTATGGCCATCTATCTTTTGAAATATCCGCGTTAAAATTTTCTTGACTGTAGCTGTGTGGCTAAGTGTTAATTGAGCAATATCACAATGAGCTACCAACATTTTGCTTTTAAGGTAAATTGTAATTGTAAAACCGTGCCACTACTAATGCTCCACGGTTTCCCTGGCTCCATCAGGGAGTACTATGAGACTATACCACTGCTGTCTTCTGGATGCGTCAATGGAATTGCTTTAGAACTGGTCGTTCCTAGCTTGCCAGGATACGGGTTTTCAGATGTAAGTAAAGTTATGTTGATTACTTACATTACTTTTTAATTTGTTTCTTCTTGTTCTACGAAAAGGAGACTCACTGACACTGACGATTAAAGTGCTCAGGTACAAAGGCTGATAAATGAGACCTTTCGTTTCGTCACTAGCGGGCTTATCACTTATCTCAGTTGACAGCTAGTTTATGTCAAATTGATGGTCACTATTGAGTACATTGCTGATTTGAAGTCACATGTTAATCACTATGATCTAAGGGAGAAAACAATGTACAGCGTAGTGACTTCTAAATAGTTGTCAACTGAGATACATAATAGCCCCCCTGTACTTCTACCCGTACTAAGTCTAGGCTAATATTCTGTGCAGTGTTTTGTCGCTATATTTAGAAAGTTTAATTTAAATTATTAATAGTTTAAGTTTAAATATCATAAACGTTGCTTTGAACTTTGAACTAAACAGCGTCTTCAATATTGAAAGTCCTCAAGTTCTGGGTTTCTTTTTTAGGGTGCTACGCGTCCAGGTTTTGGACCAACAGAAATGTCAACGGTGTTGAAAAACTTGATGAAAAGACTTGGTCATGATAAGTTTTACGTACAAGCAGGAGACATGGGCGCGTTTGTAGCCAATATGATGATCACTTTATATACGAAGGTAATCTATACTATTATTATTAACGTAAAAGTCTGTTTGTTAGGTACTTACACCTAAACTAATGAGCCAATTTTGTTGAAATATAGCACGTAAATTGTGAGAGACTTGAGATATATACATTTATACGTACATAAAATCACGCCTTGTTTTCATAGGAGTAGGCCGAGACCAAAGAACGCCACTTGATATGATCCTTCCAAAGATCAAAACCACTAATATGGTTTTAAAACCGGTTTTAAAACCATAGCCATAGCCAACCAAACCATTTAAAACCACCTTGTTTGCTAGTCGTTCTAAAGTTGATAAAAATGTAGCATAAAGATGGTTAAGAATTGGGGTCAAAATCAGACACAAAAACGTTGAACAGACATCTTACTGAACTACTTAAATAGAACACAATATTTTACTACTACTTTCATTTTACAATGAAACACATGAAGCACTTTTTGAAACAATCTTTATTTTTCCAGGAAGTTTTAGGTTACCATACAAATTTCGCAGTATCATATTCCCCGCTGTCTCTGGCGACCTGGTTTTCTGCTGCCTACGACACCTCGTTAGTAGTGGAACCAGCTTTAGAGAGTCGCATGTTTCCTCTCTCTGAGAAAATAAAATCCTACGTCACTTCCACGGGCTATCTACATTTACAAGCGACTAAACCTGATACTATTGGTATGTTGTAAATTAAATTTACATAAATAAATTAAAAATTTTTTTTTTTGTAAATTTAATTTACATACTTATCAGTTTTGCTATATTTATACTATGCGTTTCGTTGGCTCGTTTCCGTCTATTGCAGATGATTCATAAATTAATTGTTTAATCATGTGCATATTTTTATACAAGTATCTATACTGTAATTTTTCCTTAGCTGCCAGTAACTCCAAATTAAACTATGCTTAAAAAATATGATTGCACTGTTTAAATATGGTTTCTTTTTTATATTAAAATAATTTTATTGCTTATTTTTACAGTTGTGATTAGGTATACTAAGGTAAGTACGTAGGATATGCAAAACATTCAGCCTGTACCAATGACTCGTCTCAGAGCCATAACGGCCCATCAAGTTGCCAAGACCGGTTTTTTACACCCTCAAAACTGTATCTCACGGCGCTAACAAAAAAAATACTAGGCAGAATTTTGAAATCAAATATTCTTCAGGTGTGCCAATGAGTGATTCTCCCGTGGGTCTTTTGGTCTACATACTGAACTTATTCTCATACGGAGCTAGGAAAGACAGCAGTGCTAAGTTCAATGGTGACTTAGACCTGTTCAGTAGGGTGGGTCGAAATTTTTTTTTTTAGTAATCTATTTCTAATAGCGAAAATATGTGTTAGTTAGATATTGTTATAAACCCTTTAAAATATTATTGAAATATTTTAAGTGGAACAGCCCGCGCAACACCGTTGAAGTTTCGATAAAAAAAGTTCAAGTATCCACTTTTACACCTTAAGTTACATGTTTAACGTTGAGTTTATTTTAATATTTCACTTATTATCGATTGAAACATACGTTATTTTTGCTATATAAACTGTGTTGTTTGTTAAAAGAAGATTATTTGAGGTAAGTACATTCAGAGAATTCATGCATCAAAGTGGTTAGTTTCTTATGAAATTGTAAATTAAGTAATTTTTGTTTTAGAACCTGGAAGTGATTTTTTTTCCATAATGTCTAATATTAGACAGTCATACAAGTAGTTTAAGATCTGTTTATTAAAGAACCATGACATTTTGTAATACGTATTTTGTTCAAAAACTAAAAATTTCGAAGCGCATGCGCGGGCTCAAGATGTATGTTTAATTATCTGTTTTTCAGCTTAAACTACTTATAATACTATACTACAACATAATATTACTATTAGGATTCGATTCACAAACTTTTATTTTTTTCCATACTAAAGTGACCCACCCTACTGTTCTGACCTGATGACGTTCTTGATAACATCATGATGTACTGGGTCCCCGACTCCTTCACCACTTCTGTCAGATTGTATTCAGAGATTTTTAATACAAGAACTGTTAAGAAAGGAATATATGCGTAAGTTTTATATAAATATTTAAATTTTAAATCCGGAAAAGACACAGACATCATTTTTTTTGCATGAAAAAAAAATCTAAGAGTTTATCGAAAGAAATAAAATAAAGATGTTATATGTTAGCTATCTTGCCTGCGAGGTTTTTGTTCGGTGTTTTACAAATAACCATGTACACATAAAGTCAACCAGATTTAATGCAAATTGGTGCAGCGGTTTAGGCGTGATTGAGAAATAGACAGGCAGAGTTACTTTCGCATTTATAATATTAAAGTATGGATTTGAAAACAATTTTTAGGAAATCCACTGCAGTGCCAGTATGGACGACACATACCAAGAGTGAAATCATCTACCAATCTCCGATTGTACTCAGCTTCAAGTACACCAATATCCTAAACTCAACGGTGTACGATGATTATGGGCATTTCTTCGCGATGGAGGCTCCTGATGTCTTTGCTGAGAGCGTGTGGACTGCGATACATGCCTTCGAAGATTATCACTATAAGAAAGGATGCAAGGATGAATTGTAGATTGTAGATACGGTTACGGTTTAGCGATTTCATTCTTGAATAATGGGTTGCAAATTTGTCTGGATTTTCGTTCTTTAATTTTCTTCATTTACTATAGTCTAATAATTTTATTAAAGAGCCTTGTATGCAAGGTTTGCTGATGGCAGAAGTATACGAAATGCGAAATACAAACGATTAGTAAAACATAGGCTTATGCAGCTGATTTTCTTTTTTGTGATACGGCTACTTTATTTTTAAATTACCCGAAATCAATCATTATAAAAACGGCAATTTGTGCATGTTAAGGCTCCTTAATAAGTTTTCGGACAAAAAGTTGTCTCATGTAATAGGGGGCGAGCCTATTACAATTTACCAGAATAAATTTCAGCTTATAATATATTATATACAATTCGGCTATCCATCTATCGAGTGACAAAGCTAAGGTTTGCTTTTCTTACTCGTCATTTAATAGCCGATCCTTTTTGTAATTTTTCATCAAAAC
The DNA here is from genome assembly GCF_050436995.1 of Anticarsia gemmatalis. NCBI lineage: Eukaryota > Metazoa > Arthropoda > Insecta > Lepidoptera > Erebidae > Anticarsia > Anticarsia gemmatalis. The sequence continues at coordinate 8,167,834 of NC_134767.1, read as the reverse complement.
TTGGTCGACATTTCCTGTCTATTTTTCACTGAAATAAACATTTATATTGAAATTTATTACCTTATTTGTGTAAAAAAAATGTATTTCTAATATTTGCTAATGAGTCTGTAGTCACATGTTAAGGTATGTATTTTTACTTCGTTATCTAATATTGGCAATAAGAACAGGAATGTAGCATAATTTATTTCGTACTTAAATTCCTAGATAAGCAGTACCTATGAAATATGACAACGGCTGCGCCAAAAGTAGTAATAAAGGTTTTTTTTAAACCATTTATGTCCCACTGCTGGGCAAGGGTCTCCTCATGGAATGAAGAGTACTCTTCGAGCACACTATGATGTCCAAATGCGGGTTGGGGACTTTGCATACCTTCAAGATGTGTTAAATAATTTAAAAGGTGCAAGGTTACTTCACGGTGTTTTCCTTTACCGATAGAACAAGTGATCATTATGTAGACAAATAAATGTGAAAAGTCATTAATGTGTTGTTTTAGGTTCTTAACATAGACCACTTGCGTGGACAGCAAATGCTTGGACAATTTGGCTTTCACAGGTTTTTTTTTTGAGATGCTATTTGCAAATGTATTTCTGTCGTTACAATACATGTCTTACGGTCAGTTTCTTCATTTTCAAGTAACAACCAAAGTATAGTGGTTAAGTAAATGGACTGTAGCACGATTCTCTACTACTATCGACTACCGACCACCGACCTGTCATCGAGAAATTTTGTATGAAAATCTGATCAGCGCCCCCTGACGGGCGTTTTAGAAACTTTTTTGGCAGTACATCCAAAATATCAAAATTTCGATAGCTAGCCGGCCTAGTCTAGCTTTTTTTTATTTTTTATAATTATCTTTACTACTGAAATGTGAAGTAAAAGTCAATGGCTTTAGCTGTTACTTTAGACATGTAAGAAGAAACTGGCTGTTAGGAACAATACAACATGATACATAAAACCAACCTTTTTTGTAAAATTAAAATTATCAGTATCTACAAACGCATATTTTTATTTAAAAAAAGTTCTTTGTGTTAGTTCAACGACCCAAGGTAATTTATTTCTAAATACATTACATCAATTCAGTAGGCTCGATTGATTACACTATTTTAGGACAAAAAAATACAGTTTTAATAGGGAACAATTTATTTATATGTAAAAATAACGATAGGTTATCTGTATTCCGGGCGATGGGTAAGTTTGTATAATTAAATATTAGGTCGGGAAAAAAGTTTTTTCGCATTATAGTAGGATTGTATGAACTCGTAATAAAATCTCTTTGGCTTCAAGAATCACAAATGAGTACAAGGTTCATCAGGTTTCTTTCAGTGAGCTCGTGAGGTACCTAAATATTGAGTTTTTTTGTGTAGAGAAAAGATTTTATTACAAGTTTATGCATACTATAGTGCAAAAAGACTTTTTCCCCGACCTAACATAATTGCGAAAAGTAGCAATAACTATGTCTTTGTGTCGCCCTGGTCGATTACCACTACGGCGGCCAGTTTCATTGAAACCAGTCAACTGTGCGGGTCTTTAACCTTACTTTTATAAAATTAAGTACAAGGACGAACTGGTAGTCACTAAATACGAGGGACTCGGAGTATCCAATTGGAGGTACTGTGTCCTGGCCACTTTATGGTGACTGTTGAAGGAACACCTTCAGGTTTTTAGTCGGTATGCCCAAATTTAAAAACCGGGACACCTAGCCGGCGGGAGAGCACGACAGACCCCCGCTTCCTCCCTGGAGCGGGACAAGCAGTAATGCATTTTCCTGACGAAAAAAAAATCACAATGTACGAAAAACTGCTGGCTACATTTTTACGGCTGAACCGACTATGATGGAATTTAGAAGGTGAATGAAGACGCAGAGTCAATAATATAGTAGCTTTTTATGAAAATCTCGCTAAGATGCTAAGGTAAAAGTTTTCGAGGTTCTAGGATTAGGTATACCAGCAGCTGACAGTGGCCTGAGTGATACAGCTACATTATTGAAATACACAGAATTATTAGTTTCAATCTATATGAATTGGAGGAGCTCGTGGCTTAGTTAACAACAGCCACGCAGATCGATCTCTGAGGTTAAGCTACGCTTGCCGAGGTTGTTCTATGGATCGGTGACGGTCTTATTCATATCGAGTTTCTCCGTGTTTCGGAAGGCACGTTTAATTGTGGGTCCCGGCTGTCATTATCAAAGATCTTTGACCGTCGTTAACAGTAGTCAAAAGCTTGAAAGACTGACAACCAGTCTTACCGAAGGGTATCGTGTGTTTCAAATAAATCGTCCAAGAGTTCCCATTAAGTTGGTGTGTGTGTGAATTGAGTGAGCACCCTAAATAAAATTTAATAATATATACTAGTCATTTAGTAAAAGGTGTGAAACAATTGTAAAAACAATCTTACAATTTGTAAAAAGATAAAACATGAGATATATCAGTTAATAAATGCTCACTCAGTTCGCACATACGACCACCCTGAATCTCAGAACGTATGAAGAATTCATGTAAGATTTATGTACTACTCTTTAGTAAAACCTTTATAAAGTTGTCGTTTTAGATATCAATCGCCAAGGGCCGTATAAAAAAAAATTACAAATACTTTCATATGCTCACTCAATTCACACACTTTGAAAGGACCCGATTTCTTATGAACAAACCATAATTTCATTTTGTTATAAATCTTGTTTTATTAAAAGGTATACACGTGATTTTGTAAAATACAAAGCGAACCATAAATGTAGCACGTTTTGTAATAGTTAATTAATATAAGTGCTCACTCAATCCACACAATTCTGAAAAGTTATAAACGTTAATATCTTTGAATTTATAAGGATTAGAAAGCTATAAATTGTGCTAGTTTTAGTAAAGAAAAGTTACTAAAGATTTGCCATTTTACATTTAGTACTCTCAGTTTACTCTAAAAGATATTCAACTGTTTGTGTTTCAATGAAAATCTGCCATACTGTAGGGTTGTCACGGTATTTCCGAACCAAGGCCTTATCCATATTTTGTTAATTTTACTAAACTACCCTCATAATAATATGCACCTAGTTTCGGATTATTCAATCCTGTTTGTTTGTTAAGTTTGTCATTTAACATTAATCGTATTATTGTGTGGCATACGTAGTACAGTGCAATATAACGACCCAATATTTTCTAAGATGTCTGAAGAACTTGAGAATAAAATGTCCCCGATGGCATTATACTTACATATCACTGAATCGTCATAGAAGCCGTATATGTACTCTGAACGACGAAACTTCGAACGCAACAATTTCAAATGAGGTGCCAATATCCGATTCAGGCTGTGCGACTCCACTATTACAGTCGTCATCGTCGGAAAAAGAGAACAGCAGTGTTGTTGTGAGTGATGATGAATGCCAAACATTTTCTTTCTATCTCGATATTTACGATTGGAAAAAAATTATGCCTATAAGTGCCTCTAGGAGAAGAAGCAGTACTTTGAGTTTCTTTAATTATAAAACGCTGCCAAAGTTTAAGTGGAGCAGTTTAATCAAGGAAAAAATATGGATTCACACAAAACTACCGTGCACTTGGACTATTAAAAAACACAAAATTAGTGATTTAATTTCTTTTATCGGTAAATGTTCCCAGTGCAAAGCTGAAATTCGTATATCAAGTTCTAAAAGAACTGAAAAAATCATGGAATTCATCTGTAAGGTATATAATTTTGATAAGACGTTTGAACACAATCCTAAAAAAAAATCGAAGCTTACCCCGTACCGAAGAAAACAAATAGCTAAAGACCTAAGCCATAAGTCTGCTATTAAAGTACACAATGAACTGACTTCAGCTCTTGTGACTTGTGATAAAGGTCATTATAAAATAAATAAAATTTTAGTTCAGCAAAAATGTCCAGCGTGACAACCCTACAGTATGGCAGATTTTCATTGAAACACAAACAGTTGAATATCTTTTAGAGTAAACTGAGAGTACTAAATGTAAAATGGCAAATCTTTAGTAACTTTTCTTTACTAAAACTAGCACAATTTATAGCTTTCTAATCCTTATAAATTCAAAGATATTAACGTTTATAACTTTTCAGAATTGTGTGGATTGAGTGAGCACTTATATTAATTAACTATTACAAAACGTGCTACATTTATGGTTCGCTTTGTATTTTACAAAATCACGTGTATACCTTTTAATAAAACAAGATTTATAACAAAATGAAATTATGGTTTGTTCATAAGAAATCGGGTCCTTTCAAAGTGTGTGAATTGAGTGAGCATATGAAAGTATTTGTAATTTTTTTTTATACGGCCCTTGGCGATTGATATCTAAAACGACAACTTTATAAAGGTTTTACTAAATAGTAGTACATAAATCTTACATGAATTCTTCATACGTTCTGAGATTCAGGGTGGTCGTATGTGCGAACTGAGTGAGCATTTATTAACTGATATATCTCATGTTTTATCTTTTTACAAATTGTAAGATTGTTTTTACAATTGTTTCACACCTTTTACTAAATGACTAGTATATATTATTAAATTTTATTTAGGGTGCTCACTCAATTCACACACACACTTAAGTTGTCAGAATATATTTATTTAGGCTATTAATGAACTAATTTACAAGTATCACTCTTTGCATGAAAATCTCTAAACGCAGATATAGCATTAAGAACTTGGTCTGCATATACGTCTGGTTTTTCTAACGCGAAGAAATGCCCGTAGTCATCAAAGATGGTTGAATTGATGAGGTTTGTAAACTTGGACTTGAGCATAGCAGGAGACATGTAGAGTAATTCGTATCTGGTGTGGGCTGTCCAGGTGGGAACTGGGGTTGGTAATCTGAAAAGAAAATAAGGTAATAAATCACTTTGGACAATTAATACACGGTCATCTGTAGCTCGGTTCTATACAACTATCGACCAGCGACAACCGGCTAGCTATAGATAAATCTTGTCTAAAAATCTGATCAGCGCCTCTAGCGGGCGTTGCAGCAACTATTTTGGCAGGCCATCTTAAATGTCAAATTAAATTTTCGATGTCCGGCAGCAATGACTGTAGAGAATCTCGCTACTGACTCCAAACTAAGTATAGCTTAAGCTGCAACCAGACAGCTGATAAGCATAATAATATCATCAAATAAAACATCAAACATGTTTTATCAAAACCGATATTTGTGCCCATCACACGAATATTTCATAACTTTTATAGTAGACATAAATATTTGTGCTGGAAAAAACTGAACAGTTATTGTATTATTTGTGATTTCCTATCACTATCGGCAACAAAGTAGCTACTAACTTTAAAGAAATCTTTTTTATAAAATAGGAATAAACTATTCTAGTGATTATTTTGTCAAAAAATTAACACAATGCAGGCTGAAATAGCGTACTTTTAACACAAACGGAGAATCTTGCAGCTTTACTATACATAAAAAATTACATAAATGATATGAGTAGATATGACGGAGATCTACTTACGCCCAAATTCCTTCTTGAAGGTTTCTCTTATTGAAAGTTTCAGCATAAAGTCTAGCAGCAGTGGTGAACGAGTTGGTGGTCCAGTAGATCATGAGATTGTCCAGGAGCTGTTCTTTAGTGAACACGTCCAGACCAGCTTGGGTCTTATCTAAGTTCTCTCTCTGGGAGAAGAATAACTGGAAGATGTAGGCTAGCAAGCCTGTTGGGGACTCCATTGCTGGTCCTGAAACATGGAAGTAGGGGAATGTTTTTCATGAGAATATTGTTTATGAGGGAGTGGTTATTTTTCATCTTGATTGTTGAAGATGTGTGTAAAATTTGTCAGCTAGCAATTTTACAATTTGGCAGTCTGAAAATACTGTTACAGAAAATGTTATGTTAAACTATATTAATACAACTGTTTTTGACAACTATTTCTATATTCCGTAAACTGTTAATAAACTACAGTAGGCTTAGCGTTCTTACAAGGAATAAAAACAGTCATACACAATAGTCAATGGTTCAAATTTAATCTGTGTTTTTTTTTCACCTCTACAGCAAATTTTACGTTAAGCCAGTTAAAATTTTAGTTCATACAAAATTTCAACAACTCAAAGTTTAAGTCTTAAGTTTTAAAGGTCGATTTTTAAGATATAAAGCAATATACCTTATAATAATTCCTCTAAATACTTACCTAGAGTATCAGGCTTGGTAGACTGTATATGAAAATACCCAGTTTCTCCTACAACAAACGGCAGGATTGTTAGCAATGGGTACAATCGGTGCTGGACTGCAGCATCAGCTACTAATGAAGGGGTATACGCTCCGGAAAACCAAGTAGCCAAGGACAAAGGTGAAAAAGAGACGGCGAAGTTCGTGTGGTAACCTAGGACAATCTGAAAGAGAAATGGTTGGTGATCTAAAATAAATTTCAGACATAAAAAATAACTTGCTTACAGCAGTTTCACGTGATAAATTGGCATGATTAAATATCAGTTTTTGTTGTCATGATTTTCTAAAGGATTTTTTTTGGTTTTTTAGTTTGAAAGCTGTTAAATTTTACTCAAAATGCTATGAAAACCGGCCTTCTGGGAATGTTCTTGGCTCAGGAGTTTTCAATGCGTAGCATACCTTTCATCCTTTGATTTGTAATTTCACATTTGTATTTAATGAATACCTAAAATTGTGTAAATAGAATTAAATTTTCTTTTCTTTGTTAACCTAAATCTTTAGACTTACATCAGGGTATAGAGTAGCAATCATAGATCCAATAAAACTACCCCAGTCTCCACCTTGCACGTAGAACTGGTTGTAACCGAGTTGCTTCATTAAGTTCTTGAAAACAGTCGCTATCTCTGTCGCCCCAAGACCCATGGTTGTCGTAGCCTGAAAAAAAACATCGTCAAATGAAAAAAAAACCATACAATGAGTAAAAATTATGTTTTTATCTTTTTATTGATCATCTGTTAAACAAGAAGACTCTCAAAGGAAACACTTAGAAAAAAAAATGGTGACTTATAAAATAATCACTTCTAACTATCCTGTAACAGTTCAAAAAACGATCCTGTACCCTGTTTTATTGTTAGGCGGCATAAGCAAAGCCGAACCACCACAAAATAATATTAAAACGATCATAAATTACTCAACGCAACACTAAAACAGACAGTCGTATTGGTATTTGATAACTACGTACACATGTAAATACTTACATCAGAAAATCCGAACCCTGGTATACTGGGAGCAATGACCTCCAACGCAAAGTTTCTATCACTGCTGACAGCCGTCAGCAGAGGAATAGCATCGTAGAACTCCCTGATGGACCCTGGGAACCCGTGGAGCAGCAGAAGTGGTACCACTTCTACATCTGATGTTACCTGTGGAAAGATTTTATTATTACCTATTGTGTATGCATTTGAATGGGAGGGTTGAACAACACAGCGGCCTGAATAACTACTATATTAATGGTAAGCCCACGTGCCCGCAGTGCGTGAGTTTTCTGCTAAAATTGACTATACAAGCTACCTCCGTGCTCATCAGCACTAATCTGATTGGGAGTCGAATTGGTCGCCATGGCCGTAATTGGACGGATAAATCATCAATCCAGCAGCGGTATGAATCATTTTACTGTTACTGCTAGTATACGTCATCCTGTTGCTAGACATCCTGAGACTGCCCATGATTTTTTTCGGTCATTTCCCATCGTGGTCCAGTTTGGTCTAGCTAAGTCCTCCATCGATATTGAAGTTTTGTTTTCGCATTCCACTTGGTTGTCATTTTGACGCAATAAGTTAAGTTAGAGCTATTTAGTTTTATTTATTAACTTCAAGAACTTCTTAAAAACCTCTCAGATTACCAAAAAATATATTTACCTTAGGTTTCACCTTCAAGAAATGGATCCCAAGACCTTGTACATAAGTCTTATAATGTGTATACTGGTTTAGATACTGGGCACGTTCAGTAAAGTTGTAGGTATTAGCCCAGTAGTCCATCCAGCCTGGTAGTTGTTCGCTGTTGAAGCCATATGAGGACCCAGAGTCTTTGAGAGGTGAAGGTAGTTTCCTGCGATTCTTTATGCGGTACTGCAAGTCTTTTATAACCTGTTAAATCATATAAACATTAAATAAAGAAGAAAAGAATTCAGGTAATAATCAGAAAAACAAACTACAGGTACTTATTCAATCATGACCTGAAATGATTTTACATTTCATGACCACATTTGTATCTAAAAAGTGCAAGTGAATAATATTTTACAAATTAAATATGTAAGTGCTTGTTCACGTTGGAACTCGCGGGCGCGGTGGCGGTCTCGAGCGCGGGGACGTGGCGATTTGTGTTCACGTTGGCCGCCAGGCGGGCGTTTGGCTCAAACTGGCTCAAACTGGTTGAACTTACTTGACGTCGCGAGTGAATCGCGCCCGCCACCGCTAGTTCGACGTTAACACACACGAACATCTTCACGCGTTTGATATTGCCGCGAGCGCGCCGCGCGGGCCGCGCGCGACACCGCTAGCTCGCCCGCTACTTAGACCGCGCTCGCGAACGGTTTGTACGTGAACACTTGGGACTACGCCATATGTTTGATATTTCGCGACCGCGCCCGCCACCGTGAATGAGCACTAAGCCGTGCAATGAGCTGACTTTATACGGTTACTCTATCGAGCCTTCTCAAGAGCAATCAGAAAGACATTGAAGTCCAAAGAGATAGTGAAAAACGTATGATTTTAACAAATTGCTTCTTCTCTTTGTCGTGTTTTATGAACGACAGACTCAAAGTACAGCCAGGTCCGATTTTTTTTTGTGGATCCCATAAATATTTGCTCCGTTTGGGAATCGATCCCACGAGCTCCAGACGTACTGGTGAAGACCATTATAAATATAAATAAATAAATATTATTGGACAACTCACACACGGTCATTTGATTCCATACTAAGCAGAGCTTGTACTATGGTAACCAAATAACTGATAAACATACTTATATACTTCTAAATATATACTTATATAGATAAATTGACAAGGCTCAGAACAAATACTCGTGCTCATCACACAAAGATTTGTCCCGGGTAGGATTCGAACCCACCACACGCGGCGCTGCGGTTGTTGCGGCGAGGTGACCGCTTAAACCACTGCGCCAAACATGCAGTCATTTTTTCATTGACGTCAAAAATCAAGTAATTACAGATTAACGAGCTTGTTGGTAAGGTAGAAAAATCCCTTAGAATGAATGAACTAAACTAAAAAAAATTACCTCTTCTCCAAACTCGATAGTAAAATTAGTAATACTCGTATCTGAACTCGCATTATCACCACCCCAGTTCGCTTTGTCACGTTCTTCGATCGTCAGCGATACTACGACCCCTACCACGAAGGCATAAACCACGAATTTATTAATTAAAGAATTCATGGTGACATAGACTCTACCTAGCAATAAGGTCTTATTATAACCATATGCTCCTTTTATACTTAAATCATTATCTGTTAATTAAATAAGAACATATGGTTTTGAAATATGACAATTGTTTTCGACAGAAATTAATGTGTCATTTTTGCGTTAATTAGGTTAATAGCGTTAGGGTTGGTGCTACCAAATATACATTTGTGTAAAGACAAATCCCAAACTTTCTTATTAAGAAAGAAATGAATCAATCACAACTCAGACTATTATATGTAAGTAGTACTTACAATACAAATGAGATTCGAGGGCACAATAATTAAATAAATTAACAAATAAATTAAACCCATTATGTTCCACTGCTGGGCAAGGGTCTCCTCTCGTAATGAGGGAGAGATTAAGGCATGACTCCACTACGCAGGCAAAGTACGGATTGCGGATTTTGCATACCTTTAAGAACTGGTCTATACAGTCTATCTGGTCTATCTCAGGCATACAAGGTTGCATCACGATGTTTCCCTTCATCGTTGGAACAAGTGATAATTATTTCTGATATACACATAACTTTGAAATGTTGTCTCGGGTACGAACCCTCGAACACTTAAGTGGGAGATTCCTGTGCGTCCGATTTTTTGTCGCTGAATTCTACATAAATCTGCTTATTACATACCCTAAGAAAGCTATTCAGCACAATATCAATAAAAATGCAAATTTTAAAAGACTAATAAGGAAACAATTAAAAAATATGGCACGTTTAATCCGCGTGAAGAAATTGCTCCAGACATTTGGTACACAAATATACACCTGAAAATAATATGAACATACATATTTATAATAAGTTTCGATTTTTTTACAGGCTTTTATTAACTTTAAATGCATGCGAAGTCCCTAACCCGCACTTGCTCAGCGTGGTGGACTTAAGTCCCATCCTTCGTTCGGGAGGAGACCCTTGACCTTGACTTGAGCGGTGGGGCAGATAACTATTTTAGTCTCACGTAATAGCAGGCGAGCTAATTACCTACCGGATGAATTTCATACACCTCCGCCTACTCCCTTGCATATAACAAGTGTAAAATTATGTACGTACCTATGCAATCTTTTTTAGTTAATTTCTTTCTATTAGACTCGATTTTTTTCATATTTTGATGACAATTAAATACGTTATTTCATCAAGACCAGCTTACGTATTGAATAGCTCTTTTGGCAATTGAATAGAAATTAAAATATACTCATTATTCATTACATTGCTGTTTTAATGTAACGTATTAATCACCATCAATTTAAGAAATTAGTAGCACAATAGCTGGCAAAAAATTACTGACAGGTATTTCATCGAAGGTTGATTGCGGAAGCGGGAACTCCTCAATGAGAAACGAGTCACATCTGTATTTAATTTTGATAAATAACGCGTTGTAGAAAAATTAATAAAAGACAAAAACTTTCATATTACTATGTTCTACAACAATGAAATATTTTGAGGTTAGCCTAAGTCTTAGTGGTTTTTAATAATGTTCATAGAAAAATATAACAATATAAGATTTGCCGTCTCACTTCAAGAATATGTTTTTTTAAGAAATGTTTTTGTTAAGTAAATGTTTTATCCGGCATTTAAAAAAAAATATTCACTGACAACGGAGTAATGAAACGGCCATAGTTTTTTATATCTGCGTAAATTGTCCATGCCTATTAAAAGTGGTAGGCGCTTTACTATACTAAACTTCACAAACCGTTTTCAACTGTTACAGGGCTACCGATTTTTTAATAAAAAATGTTTATGTTTAGAATTTTAGGAAGTGCCCTTAAATTTTAGTAAAGATCAGAAGTCAGAGTCACGGACAAAATGTAGGTTCAATAAAATTTTAAGTGTACAAGCAAATTCTGTGTATTTATTGAACTTATAACGCTTCAAAAAAAAATGTATTTTTGTTACTTATCCTGAAATACATATGTATCCCTGGTTATTTTCTTTTTCTTCATTTTTTATTTAAGTATATACCAAAGAAGTGTCTCTGTCAGTTCAGTGCCCTTACCTAATTTGCTTGTAAATGCATCACATCAATCAACTTGGCTCGCGCTAACACAGTTAATTAACATAAGACAAAATAAAATACATTTATAAAATAAGAAACATTTTCTTAATAACAACATTAGTATTTAAATACAATAGAAAGATAACAAAATACATACATCATAATGAAATTGTATTTTAGAGTCGCCCGCGACTAAGGCGCTGTCTCCACGAGCGAGAGAATCGCGGCGATATTATCGTCGTGCCACGTATTTCTATACACTCTCTATGGAACCGTCTCCACACGGCGATAATATCGCCGCGATACGACGAGTGGCAACGAGCGTGCGAAACGTCAATACATCGTCGCTAGTCGGCCGCGACAAGCAGCGGGTCCGCCACGCGATCGCGACGAGCGCGCAGCGAGCGCGCTGTCAAATGCAGTGTCATTTATTTTCAATGTTGTCTCTTGTTTCGAGAAGCTTTTTAAACAAGGAAAACGCGGGGATACCGTTACGAGTCGCCGCGGAATCTCTGCGATTCCGTTACGACTCGCGACGATACGCGACGGAATTATCGCTCGTTCGTGGAGATTGTCCGACGATACGAGGGCGGACTCGTCGCGATTCTCTCGCCCGTGGAGACAGCGCCTTAGAAACTCACTCTCTCTCTCTCTCTCTTTCATGCTATGAATCTATATCGTATGGTAGTCATATGGTATAGTATAATGGTGGTGGTTTATCATATGGTAGTGGGGTCAGTTTGCCTAGTCATTCCCCTCATCTTCGCTCTATCCTGGATATCATCTTCGGAAACCTCACACCCACTCATGTCTTTTTTGTCGTAGATCAAGAGAACGGCCTGTTTTAGGCCTACGACCAGGGGAGACTAAGTAACTATAATGATATATTATAAAAAGTTTATAATAACTCTTTATTATACTTTGAGATAAACGATCTCTACGGTAAATTTAATTGAAATCCATCCATTAATTTCTTCATGAAAATATTGTAACAAATATGATCTATCCTCACAGACTTTGGCATTCACATTACTAGGTAGGTTTTAATTATTAAGGCCGGCTTTTGACTATGGAAATCATAAAATATCATATTATAACCCGCTATTTTTCTTCCCACTCTAACTTAAAATATATAACATTCCATAGTCAAAAGCCGTCTTAAATAAATTCTAAATTAATTGACAAGTATCACTTTTAGCCCGATAATCTCTAAACGCAGAGATAGCGTTAAGTACTTCGTTGGAGTACTCATCAGGCTGTTCAAACGCGAAGAAATGCCCGTAGTCGTCGAAGATGGTTGAGTTGATGAGGTTTGTGAACTTGGACTTGAGCATGGCGGGGGACATGTAGATCATCTCGTGTTTTGTGTGGGCTGTCCAGGTCGGGACTGATGTTGGTGTTCTGGAAAGAGAGTTATGGAAATTATGAAAAAAAATAGGTCTAACATATACGCATAAATGCTATAACCGGTTGATAGCAGAAGTAACTTATGGTTTGATTCAGTCAGAGATGAAAAACCGGCCATATGCGTCCGCCACATTATTTATAAAAAGGTTGTATAAGCGCTCTCTTAAATGTTTATTTTATTCTGCTGTACATAGACTGTAAAAATTAGAATTATCTATATACTATGTTATTATACACTAAATCTATCTATCACAGTTCATGAGACACAGCCTGGTGACAGACAGATAGACAACAAAGTATTAGTAATAGCATCCCTTTTGGGTACGGAACCGTAAAAATTGTTGTCCGAAAACAATACTTACGCCCAAATTCCTTCAAGAAGATTCCTAGTATTGAAGGTCTCAGCATAAAGCCTGCTGGAAGTGGTGAACGAGTTCGTGATCCAGTAGATCATGAGGTTATCCAGGAGTTGTTCCTTGGTGAAGAGGTCCAGACCTCCGTCTGTCTTATCCACGTTCTCTCTTCGCGAGGACATGGAGAATAACTGGAGAATGTATGACAACATACCGGTTGGGGACTCCATTGCTGGTCCTGAAAAAAATGAATTATTTCATGACTGTATCATTGTGTATAATAATTAAATTATGTTCTCTGGTTGGAGAAATAAAAATTGAAATTATGTTTTCTCTCGGCCTACCCCTATGGGAAGAGGGCGTGAGATTATGTATCTATGTATGAAATTATGTAACGGAGTGGCCTTTTAAATGTAAGCATTGCCAAAATATTTGATTTAAAAAAATGTTTTAACATTTTTTCCTGATACAGTATGTTATTTGAAACTTTAGGGTTGGTGGAAAAACGCTAAAAACAGTAAGTCCAAACATCACTAAGATCCTTTAAAAAGCTGTATAGATTTATCGTGCACGCCTTTTTCCCCATCATACTTAATTAAAACTTTTTAAAAAGGCTTCATGTCTTTTGCAAAACACAATCTCAAAATGAATAATAAAGGATTTGAATCTTACGCTTCTACTTTGAATACAGATTAAGGGCAAAAAGCGTGTCAATACTTAAAATCTATTTAAAAGTACCCACCAAGAGTATCAGGCTTGGTTGACTGCAAATGCAAGTATCCAGTCTCTCTCATCATCCACGGTAGGGTAGTTAACAAGGGGTACAGTCGGTCCTGGACTGAAGTATCAGCTACCAATGATGGGGAAACTGCTCCAGCAAACCAAGTAGCGAAGGATAGTGGAGATATGGCAATTGCGAAGTTTGTGTGGTAGCCGAGGACAACCTGAAATAGAAATAGGTGTTGATAGCCATTCTCATAGAAATATGTATTTTCATACGTTATAGATTTTTATGGACAGCAAATTTGAGTCAGTCAATCTGTTACGCTTTAATTATAAACGGCAAATATGTTTTAGCAATTTTGAATGGCAATTGTTAAAGACCCGGGAAAAAACTAAGACTTTTCCTAATTTACAGGCAAAGCTGCTTATTGTGGGAATCAGCCAGTAACTACTTAAATAAATTAAATTAATTACTGTCCCAATTATATATTGAAATTAAGACTTTCCCCCTCCCTATTTCGAAAGGAGACCATTAACAATGGGACTGTAAAGGGTTAGGCCCTAAGCCCACCACGAACAAGTGCGAGTATAAACAAAAAAATATTCTTACATCAGGGTACAAAGTAGCAATCATGGATCCAATAAAGCCACCCCAGTCTCCACCTTGCACGTAGAACTGATTGTAACCGAGTTGTTTCATGAAGTTCTTGAATACAGTTGCCATTTCTGTCGCCCCAAGACCTTGGATTGATGTAGCCTGAAAACGAACATGAAAAGTTAAGCGATACAAAAAAAAACAAGTGAATTGACACACAGCCAAGGTACTCAACGTTTTAACTTTGCTTTAGTGATTTTTATTATATTTTTATCTTTAGAAATAAGTTGATTAAACTGGGCAAGGACAATAGACACTTTTATAATTGTAGTAAATCAGACCATTCCATTGAATAGGGGCCGTATGCTGTTTAAGATGATAATATGCTTCTTTTTATTTAAAACATCAATATATCCCACGCAATAGGTGCGTTACTAAGTCTTGAATTATATTGAGAATATTCTCTGCTTAACACGGGAATTAAACCAAAGTTCTCGTGATCAGCCATCTCATACTCTACCAGCCAGACCTCAGTAGCAGATATAAAAAGACACTCACATCAGAAAACCCGAATCCTGGTAGACTAGGAGCAATGACTTCCACAGCGAAGTCTCTGTCACTACTGACTGCAGTCAGCAGTGGTATAGCATCGTAGAACTCCCTGACAGATCCTGGCCAGCCGTGGAGCAGCAGAAGTGGTACTACTTCCACATCCGAGGACACCTGCAGAAATAATTAAATGATAAAAAACGGCACTTAGAAAGTTTTGCGAATAATAGTTTTTTGTGCGGGACAGTATTAGGTTATAATTTCAAGTTTCGCAAAACTTCTGTGTCTGAGTGTCTCACGTATGTTAAGGTTGAATTTTCAGAAAAAGTAATGTTAAAATTAGTTTAAAAGATAACTGTTGAGTAAAGACTCTATGTAAATATTATCTCGTTTTGCGTTTAAGGGTTTTAATTCCATTTTGAATGTAGAATATGTATCATAATGTGACAAAAACATTTTTTTAATGACTCCAATCCAATGTCCCACTGCTGAGTAAGTTAATTCTCCTTGGATGGAGGAAATGTAATATTTCATGTCCACTACGCTTGAATACTGCTTGCCGTTGGTTGGGAAGTAGTATTTCAAAAACCTTTTGGGATACAAAGTTTCTTTACAACGTATCCGTCACCGTTATAACAAGTGATAATTATTTCCAATATACATATCAATTCTAAAAGTCATTAGTGTAGTGCGCTATCTCTACAGTTTAAAAAAAATCAATATAATTACTTACCTCAGGTGTCACCCTCAAGAAATGGATCCCAAGACCTTGTACATAAGTCTTATAATGTGTATACTGATTCAGATACTGGACACGTTCAGCAAAGTTGTATGTATTTGCCCAGTAGTTCATCCAGTCCGGTAGCTGGTCGCTGTTGAAGCCATATGTGAATGCAGAGTCTTTGAGAGGTGGAGTCAGCTTTCTGCGATTGTTTATGCGGTAGAGCAAGTCTTTAACTACCTGTTATAGAAAAAAAGTTAAATAAATAAGTATATAATATAATATGGTAGTACTTCCACGAATTGTATTTCTTGCGTGTGTTTAAATTATCAGTTATATAGTTCAATTAAATTATAAAACAAATATAAAATTAAAACAGTAATTAATTATTCATGGTTTTTTTCATGATAATAAAAGACCTATAAAAGTGTCAAATGAGGCAATTTCCAAATAAATAATTCAAGAACTAAAGAAAAAGCAGTTTTATTTTCAAAATTTCTTACCTCATCTTCGAACTCGATAGTGAAATTAGTAATACTCGTATCTGAACTCGCATTATCACCACCCCAGTTCGCTTCGTCTCGTTCTTCGATCGTCAGCGATGCCACGACCCCTACCACGAAGGCATAAACCACGAATTTTAATAAAAAATACATGTTTCTATGGACCTCTTACAATAATGATGGCTAATGGAAACTATATAGGCCCCCTTATATACTAAAATCCTTATCACTTAGTTTAAACACATATGTTTTGGAATATATGTAATCAATTGTGTCCATTGTCGAGAAAAATTAACGTGTCATGGTGTCTGAATAAATTAGGTTATTATTATTAGGGTTGGTCTGAAATATATAAAATAAACGAGATTTATAATTATGGGCCTTTTTTTAAGTTTTGAAAAAAGTTTTAAAGCCGGTCAGCAAAAAAATGGTATAATAGAACTAACCATTTAAAACAATAATTAGTAATTTTTCTTGTATTCTTATCTCATCTTGAATTAATGCATACCCTAGGGAAACAGTTCTAGTACCTTAAAGGTAATCAATAAAAATAAATTTAACTCATTACTGTCCCACTGCTGGGCAAGGGTCTCCTCCCGTAGTGAGGGAAGGGTTAGGTCTTGAGTCCACCACGCTGGCCAAGTGCGGGTTGGAGACTTTGCATGCAAGGTTTCACGAAGTTTTCCTCCACCGTTAGAACAAGTGATAATTATTTCTAATACACACATAACTTCGAAAAGTCATTGGTGTGTTGCCTCGGGTTCGAACCTGCGACCACTTGTGTGGGAGGTGTCAACTTATACCACTCGGCTATCCCTGCTCACCTTAACTTAAAAAATATTTAATTATGTTAATTAAAAAATAAATAAGGAAAATATTTGGACGTCCTTTATGTATCCAATTGCGCTTCTCGGCTTAAACGCAATTAATTACACAACTGAAATTAAAAAAAATATGCTAACAAAATATAAAAAAGTATTCCAAGTGTAAAAGTCTAGCTATATAGATTTTTCTCTGTAGGTGCTATACATTCAATTTATAGCATTATATTTGAGGTTATTACAGCTTCTAAATTTTGATGAAAAGTGATATCTCATTTGGTTTTTGCGTAAACAAGTAACATCAAAAATATATAATTCTCGCGTCACAGTCCCCCGAAACGGCTTCACCGATTCTCATGAAATTTTGTGAGCATATTGAGTAGGTCTGAGAATCGGCCAACGTCTATTTTTCATACCCCTAATTGACACTTTGTTTTAATATGGCAGTACTACGTCTGCCGGGTCAGCTAGTAGTACATAAATTCGCATTTATTTTGTTTTTGTTTTATTGTTTTAAAAAGACAACTCCCGCACTAAGAATTGCTCTTGTGTCGCGGGGACTTTTACAAACATACAAACTACGGACACAACGGATACAACCAGATCCGAAACAATTATTAATGGACCGCACAAATAATGTCCCTTGTCGGAATCGAACCCACGACCTCTCGGAACCCGGAAACCACTGCACCAAGGAGGCAGTCATTAACAATATCAAGTAGGATTCATATTTTTTTATTTGTGGATTTTATTATTTTTGCAACAGCCCTATTTGAAGCACAGGAAAAGATTATTAATTGACATAATTTCTTGAATATATAGGACTAATGCTAATTAGTTTTAAAATAATCCATGAATATTTATATCTATATAACAGCAGTGAACTGAAAATATACATAGAGGGTGTTTTTCCAAAGAATTAAAATTACATGAGAGTTTCTAAATATTTTTTTAATTGACAATTTACATACATATAATATTATTATGTACTGATGAAGTAGCTTATTCGCACATACTAATATTACAAATGCGAAAGTCTGTTTTTTCATGCTTTTACGGCTATATACCTGTATAATATTTGATAGACCAGACGCGGAGTATCCAATTGGAGGTACCGCGTCTTGACCACTTTGTGGGGACTGTAGAAGGAACACCGCCAAGTTTTTAGTCTGTATGCTCTAAATTTGAGGATACAGACTAAAAACCGGAACATCTAGCCGGCGCGGCGGCGGGAGAGCGCGACAGACCCCCGCTTCCTCCCTGGAGCGGGACATGCAGTAATGCATTTTCCTGACGAAAAAGAAGAACCCCTTGAGACACCAACCCAGTGAGTTGGTAACACCGTAGAAAAAAGTATTAACTAATGACAAAAAAATACCATTTTAAAAACACCATTCATTACAATATAAATATGATATTAGTTGTATAATATCAAACAATATGTAATATTGACATATTATAATACATACAACAAATGGATCATGTAATACATATTGTCATGTAAATTT
Organism: Anticarsia gemmatalis; assembly: GCF_050436995.1. Classification (NCBI taxonomy): domain Eukaryota; kingdom Metazoa; phylum Arthropoda; class Insecta; order Lepidoptera; family Erebidae; genus Anticarsia; species Anticarsia gemmatalis. The sequence goes on along the minus strand of NC_134767.1, from coordinate 8,149,310 downwards.
CAGAAGAATCTGGTTTTTATTTCAATGATACACAGTTTCTTAACAAATTTTTATTTTCAGTGATGAGTTGTTATACAATAATTTTATGCTACATCTTTATCTTTATATATATAATTCTTCTGTAAGTGTGTATGTCACTGAACTTCTCTTAAACGACTGGACCGATTTTGATGAAATTTTTTGTGTGTGCTCGAGGGGATCTGAGAATGGTTTAGATTATTAAAAAAAGTTTAAAATTTTCAAATTAAAGACGTGTAGATAGGACAACGTCTGTCGGGTCCGCTAGTATATAAAATAATGTCGCGTCTGTTGTACTTGAAGGTTAAAGCATTTGTGTTTAAAATAAATTAAACTTAAAAAAACGTTTTTGGACCAATTTATGTGAAATAACCAAGGGTACAACACATTTTTGGAAAAAACTCTGTTAAATAATGTAGGGTAAAAAATACTTTATGTTAATCCATAATTAACTATAATAAATTAAGTATTAATATCTTTCGTAAGTAAAGGTTCTATTTAATTTTAAATGATTTTTTTATAAGTTAATGTAATTATAAGAATTATGTGTATTTTCACCGAATAAAATAAATATACTATCTATACTTATAATAAACTAGCTTTTACCCGCGACTTCGTCCGCCACCTGTATTTTCCCATTGGAATGCGTCATTTTCCCGGGGTAAAAAGTAGCCCATGACCTTTCTCAGGTATCAAAATATCTCTATATATCATGTAAATTGGTTCAGTAGTTTAGGCGTGATTGAGTAACAGACAGACAAACAGACTTACTTTCGCATAATATTGGTATGGATCTGTAGAGAGTTCAATTCTGTACATTTAATATATTACAGAAACCGGGGATTAGTCAGATTATATTTTCAAATCGACCAAGCCAATCTTACGAATACGAATCTTTAGCTAAAAGGTCCCAAGAGCAATAATAACATGTGGATAATTATATTTTTATGAAACTATGTTAACATTCTTTTAAGTACCACTTTTTAATACAAAACGACTAGATTTCGACAATTTATTTTCAGGTCTGCATAATGTAGAGTTGGTACTAGCACAAAAAGTTTGTCAGAAGTGGGATTCGAACCCACGCCCACAGAAGTGGACTGCGACCTGAACGCAGCGCCTTAGACCGCTCGGCCATCCTGACTTATTTCAATTAAGCCAAAATACAAGACCTGTATAGCAAGTACTTTTCTAGGCACGTTCCCAATTTTGGGATCCCACTCGTATAAAAAAGTATCAAGAAAATTCTCAAGGTCCTAAGAAAATTCATACACCGTTCCCAGATTGCATGCGCATGTAGCATGATTCATATGTTGGCATAGGGGCTACATTTTTAACTCTCATTTTGGATTCTGGATATTGTTTGGACTTTGAATTTTGGAATACTTCTAAATATCTCGTTTTATGCCAGTGATTACTTGAGAGCTTCATTATTAGGCTATACGAGTCACTACACAGCTCATAGTCTGTTGTAGATACGGTCAATAACACTTAATTTAATATCCTTTCTATAAATTTAACTAGGAGTACCGAACTCAGGCAAGGTTCAAACATTTTTTGTTATTATCTGACAAATCAATGCAGAGTTTTTTTCAATATCGTCCATTATTCTATCATGTACCAATTTTTCTCTATTGGTAAAACATCGTCTTTGCAATGGCTCTATCTTCCGAACTGCACATGAATTAATTACATCTTTCTCGACTATATGCAAATTATTTGTAAGTACTTATGTATACTTGGCCTAGACGACGAATAAATTATACATTTTGGGTATCGTCAAACAACTTGAACACGATTAGGTGTTTTCGAAAGCAAACTAACCGTAGACTTAGAGCGAAGGAGTCTCGGTTGACTGTTCTACCAATCGGCAATAGTTCTCACTGTTGCGCCCTGCAATTATTCTTAAAGCAGACCTCATTAAATATCGTTCATTATTATGTAGGTACTTATCAATACTATTCAAGTGGCGTGGCGGCTCCTATTATAATATGTATGTTGTTAACTGTAACCCACGTATGTCCGGTTTCCAAGTACATTTAGCGGTAGTTTATCTATTCAATAGTGTCAAAACTCATGTAAAAAAACGCTATTGAATAGATGTTTTTTATATGGGATTAAACGGTATTGAATAGATAAACTACCGCTAATTAATGTACTTCAGAAACCGGGAGTAAGTGGTGTATGCGTATTGCATGCGCCTTCAAATCTGATATTTAATTTTAAACTGTGTATGTTACTTTGCTATTTAATCTTAGTAGGCGCTTATTTAGTTAACAGAATGTAGTCAATAGTATCAAAGATTATTAAGGTTCTTTTTTTAATTAAGCTATATTTATATTAATACAAGATGGAGAATGTTGACCCTGACTGTATGAAGTCCGTAAAAGAATATAAAAAAAACATATATTATAATTTATCATTAGGTTGTACTTACATAACTGTTAGTTCGTAAGTAACTCACGTAAACCTTTCAATGTTAATTAAATCATGTGACGACATACATAGTGACGATATCATTTTACAAATTACGAGAGAACAAAGTATATTATTTAAAACATTATAGGACAAAAATGAAACGCAGATCTTTTGAGTGATTATTATTCGATCGATACACCTTTTAGACTTACCAAAGATTCTCGCTTCTTTAAATACCGTTGTTCTACTAAGACTAATAAATTAAAATCTAAATTTATTAATGAACGTTTTAAAGCTGACAGATGCAGAGTCAACAAATCATAAGAATGTGTTAGGTATATAACAAGTGATAAGTAGCTCGATTCTCTACTACTATCGACTACCGACAACCGACCTGTCATCGGGAAATTTTGTATGAAAATCTGATCAGCGCCTCTGGCGGGTGTCGTAGGAAATATTTTGACAGTACATTCTAAATGTCAAAATTTCGATAGCTAGCCGGTTGTCGGTAGTCGATAGTAGTAGAGAATCGAGGTAAAGGTGAGCTTACTTTCTCAAAGTGCAGTTAACTAACTGCAGTTACTCTCACTCACGGTACTGCCTTGACAGGTCATTCAACTTCAAAGATAAACTACGGAATAGTGAACTTGTTTTATGTTGATTTTATTCATAAAAATAGCGTATTGTAAAACTTTCAAGTTATTAGTTCCTAAATTCGATTGTTTTTTTTTGTTCAAGAAAAATACGTACACGTAATACACGTCTGTGAAAATTTGAAGCGTCTACCTCTTACATACCGTTTTTAATATCGAGCAAAAAATAAGAAAAAATCACGTTTGTTGTATGGGGGCCCCCTTAATAATATATTTGTTACAATTTTTTGTATTTGTTGTATAGCGGCAACAGAAATACATCAATAATTGTGAGAAATCTCAGCTTCCTTGCTATCACGGATTATGAAATACAGCCTGGAGATAGACAGACAGTGGAGGCTTAGTATTAAAGTCCCGTTTTACCCTTTGGGTACGGAACCCTAAAAAAGGCAGAAGCGATCTGGATCAAACCCAAAACCTTGTGGTTAGCAGTCGAATCATCTATCGACTGCGCCACAGACTATATTTACTATTTTACATTTTCCATACTTTTTCTTCAAAAACAACTCTGCCTTGGCAACCCACTTATCTACCGGCTATTTGATAATGCGTATACATAATCATATACAGTAATACTCTGTGCAAACATAACACTGAGTCAGTCAAGCGGTCGCCGCGGCCGGACAGTCACGTGAGTTGATTTATACATTCTATTTACATCTTTTAAACCTTTTTTGTATATATTCTAGTACATTTTGTTGAAAAGATGTATAGTTTTGTGTTCAGTTGTTGATTTTGAAGTGTTTTTGAAGTAAAAATGTGCGGTATTTTTCAGTTTGTTTGGTAAAGATGCTGTTATGTTATAAATGCAAAAGTTTGGTATCATTTTATACTGCGATCAATTATTCCATAGTGAGATAAGTTTATTCGAGACATTGCGAATTCCTTGTAGATTCTACAGTAAAGTTATTTCTCAAAAGGCCGGCTTATGATAATATTTATTTATTTAAAAACTGTATTGATATTAAAAACACTTTTCTTTAATAGAATTACCTACTTATTTCTAGAAAAGTCGGTCTTTCGTAGTAATATTTTTTATCATTGAAATAAAAAAAATATCACACTCTTATTACAATAATAAGGAAAATAGTAACACAAAACATGCTTATAATCGAAAAAAAAAAGATAATAATAGGATGCTATGTTAATTAATAGGTAGTTATGTTGATAATGATACCTATCACGTATAAATAAGTAAGATTATCAGACGATTTACAGACGAAATCACCTCTAGGTACCAGGTAGTCAAAATTAAGTACTTATATGATTTTCGTAAAGTCAAATGCGTATTAGGTACTCGTAACCGGTAAGCATGTATGAATGAAAATAAAGTACAGTCAACCTGTTGAAGTCAAAAGTTTGCAAAACCAAGATAAACCTTTATCAATTGTGTTGGTTTCATATGAAAAAATAATCGAAACTAGTTCAAATTTCCACTGTCAATGTTACCCAAATGATTCAAAGATGCCCAAATTGACCTTAAAAGAAGCTGGTGTTTGAATTTATTTGGTACCTGCCTATCCTCATGGCTAACAGGCGTGATTTGATTTACTACTATATCAAGTTAACAAAAGATGTACATATTTTAACTGATTAATTATAATATGTATACATAACTTTTATGTATATAACAATGTACTTACTACAATAACAATCACTGTTATACAACGCAAAGGGAAGATAACGATTTATTTTTAAACACCTATAAAAACTCAAGATAAGTGTAATACTATGTGAAAACACTTGTATTATATATTTTCTTAACATTACTGGTTATCAATATTTATGTTTCTACGGACACCTACAAAACAAAAAAGATGAGATGTCCAGAATTACGCGAAGTGGAGAAAACACATTAGAAATACTGACCCCAATATCATACGGGATTCATGGCATGGAAAATAAAGAGAGAGAGTTCGGACTCACATAACTCAGCCACAAAATTCAGTTAAATTAACAAAATAAGTGTTAAAAATAATCCTTTTAGAAATGTGACAAGATCTTATGATTGTTTAATACAGACAAGGGGTCTTTTAATATGAAATGAAATCAGACTTTGATACAAAAACTATTATTATTTTAAAATTCAACAAAAAAATTTAATAAATAGACGACAGATTCTGTTGTTTTTGGAACTCGCAAGTCTGGTTATTATAATATTATAATAAAACAAGCCGGTTTAAGTAAGATATACAATACAAATAGTCAACTCCCGGAATGAGACAAGGGATTAGCCTCAAGTTTTCAAAACCAAGTGATGGCTGTAGATTTTGCATTACTTCAAGATTTTTTTTAGAACTGTTATGGTTCCTTTACTGTTAGAACATCTTATTATCATTTTTAATACAGCATTGGAAGCATCCATAACGTCAAACAGGCATTTGAGGAGCTGTTACTCATTCATCTTTTTTTTTAAGCCGTGACATTCGGCGAGGATCACTAACGAGGGAGGGTTTACGCTTCCACCGCGCTAGCCAAGTGTAGGTTGGGGACTTAAAATAGAAAACTAATAACAATGAAAAAACAATCTCAATCTTCGATAATTCCAACCAATTACATATGCCATTAATTACCTCAGAATTGCTATTAATTAATGAATCCTTGGACTTGAACTCACCACGTTTAATTGTCACTCGTGACCTTGTATTGTGTTACGAAATATATGTACATTCGTTGTTGTCACTTAACACATTATTAATGCGAATATTTTATAAATTATAGAAGTTTTATGACCGAGAATAATTGCTTTTAACTTTTTTAACCGTTTTTTCTTTGTCACAGAGACTTTTCTCCTTAAAACAATTTAGACAAAGTGCTGCTCGAATCAGAATTTCTGTAGCATTTTTTTTTTGTTGTATGTGGGAATCGAACTAACGACCAACCAATTTCTATGACATTTATAAAGATAACTGAAGATTTGAGTCACACAATCCAATTTGTAGTTAGTCTCCTAGTCTACGATACCAGACACCAGTAGGAAAGAGCAGTACTAGAGTATCGTTCGGTATTTATATGTACAGGGTGTCCCAAAACTCAACGATAATCCGAGACAAGATGAAAGGCCAAGTCATACCGGCTATAGGAAAAATAAAAAAAAATTCCATATCAGTTAGTTCAGCAATAATAGACACTTTTCAAAAAAGTTGAAAATCCACACTCTTGGTCGCATTTTCAAGTCCTGTGATCACCAATGTCACAATATCGCTGTGTTTTTTTTGAATTTCGTGATCTTAATTAAATATGCTATTAATCGTATAACAAATTAATACACAAAACATTGTTAATTTAATAAAAAAAGTTAAGTTTTAGTGAGTCATCTTTCTCAAAAATATCGTTAGTCAACTTTGACGCTTCATACTGAAAAGAAAATGTACTACACTACCCTTGACAAGTTATTTCAAAAGTTGGCGCATTTAATCAAGATTTCAAAATAGTATAACACTTGCCACTTTTCTTGCCATTAAAAATGTTATTTTTATTTAAACGAAGAGTATCCTCGCAAATGGATCGGAGGCATAGGTACAATTTTATGGCATCCTCGTTCCCCCGATCTAAATCTAGTAGATATTTTTTACTGGGAATGCATAAAAGAAAAAGTCTATTCAAAATCAATACAAAATCTATCAGAACTTCGCGAGAAAATTGACACAGCGTCAGAGGAAATAAATGCAAGGAATTTTGCTTGACTGGTGAAAAAATCTTTTGTACGTCGTTGCAAAGCCTGTATTCGTGCCAGAAGAAAGCGATTATTTTTAGTAAAGATGTAATTGAGTCAGTCCATAACAAATATTTAATGTAATAAACATAATAGGTTATAATAATTAAAAAAAAACAATGAACGAACCATCGATCTTATTTAATTATTCTCATTATACTAAAATAATTCCGAATTGTATTCCTGTAGCATGAATTCAGGCTCTGCAACGCCTTACAAAAGACCTTTGCACCGGTCAATCAAAATTCCTTGCATTTATTTCCTCTGACAATGTGTCGATTTTCTGGCTAAGTTATGATAGATTTTGTATTGATTTCGAATAAACTTTTTCTTTTTAGCATTCCCAGTAAAAAAATATCTACTGGATTAAGATCGGGAGAACAAGGAAGCCATAAAATTGTACCACTGCGTCCGATCCATTTGCGAGGATACTCTTCGTTCAAATAAAAATATCATTTTTAATGGCAAGAAAAGTGGCAAGTGTTATACTATTTTGAAATCTTGATTAAATGCGCCAACTTTTGAAATAACTTGCCAAGGGTAGTGTAGTACATTTTCTTTTCAGTATGAGGCGTCAAAGTTGACTAACGATATTTTTGAGAAAGATGACTCACTAAAACTTAACTTTTTTTATTAAATTAACAATGTTTTGTGCATTAATTTGTTATACGATTAATAGCATATTTAATTAAGATCACGAAATTCAAAAAAAACACAGCGATATTGTGACATTGGTGATCACAGGACTTGAAAATGCGACCAAGGGTGTGGATTTTCAACTTTTTTGAAAAGTGTCTATTATTGCTGAACTAAGTGATATGGATTTTTTTTTTATTTTTCCTATAGCCGGTATGACTTGGCCTTTCATCCTGTCTCGGAATATCGTTGAGTTTTGGGACACCCTGTATAACTACTTTGTAATGCCATATCAATTATACAGCTTATTTGAAGAGTCATAGGCTATATTATTTCCTTTAGTTGTTTGTTACATTAGTCTATGATTAGTCTTCAAATACGCTGAACGTCTTAACGGACAAAGTCACGTGCACAAACTATCTTACATTTATAACACGACTGTCATTGTCACCTCACCTTCATGCGACGACTTGAGTTACATGATGTCATATCAGTTAACATATGAACTCGTCTGGCCACAGGTTTATTATTGCCTACTACAATCTTTTGGATATTAATACAATATATAAATATTATGTGAGCGGTGATAGCCGAGTGGTATAAGTTGGCACCTCCCACGCAAGTGGTCGCAGGTTCGAACCCGAGGCAACACACCAATGACTTTTCGAAGTTATGTGTGTATTAGAAATAATTATCACATGCTCCAAAGGTGAAGGAAAACATCGTGAGGAAATCTTGCATGCCTAAAATTTGTTTAATACATTTATTGAGGGCATGCAAAGTCCCCAACCCGCACTTGGCCAGCGTGGTGGACTGAAGGCCTAACCCCTCCCTTATTACGTGAGGAGACCCTTGCCCAGCAGTGGGACAGTAATGGGTTAAATTTATTTTTATTTATGTACAAATATAAGGTACATCCATCACCCTAAGGTAGACTGGTAGATAATGAATACACATGTACCTATATGAAGTTTAAAATAAATAAATAAATACGTAAGATCATGCTAATTTTTCATTGGAGTAAGCAAAGCCCAAAGAACGCTACTATTGAACATAACATATCAACCTTCCCTACCTTTCGTTGTATATTTTTTTGTATTTTTCTCTCCATCAAAACTTTTCCAGTGCATTTAAGACAATTTCCCAAAAACAAAAAGTCACATTGCTTGAACCGTTCTTGAGTTTTGCTCTTGGCAACACATTTGGCGATCCATTGTTATATAGATAACCTTTAGCTATTACAGGCTTATAATGGTACAAAAAATAATAACCCATTAACGTCCCACTGCTAGGTAAAGATCTCCTCTCATAATAAGGGAGGGGTTAGGCCTTGAGTCCAGTTGTACAATAACATTCGTTTATATGTTAACATCGATTACAACAAGTATCGATAAGACTTAATGCATTTATCTTGAAATACCTATATGTGTACCTACTACTTACGTATATTATTCAACATTTTTGCGAACCTTGGACCTTAGTCTACTATAAAAACAACGATAGCCACGTAATAACAGAACAAGTTTATAATAAGTACAGTCGCGAGCAGACATATGTACACACTGTGACATTTTCAATCATATTTTTGTATGCAATAACAGTTTATTTTTTTGTTTCGATCAACAAATAATACGCAGTTATTGTAAAACTAGCCGACCCGCGCAACATCGCTTGCGTCACATTAGAGAGAATGGGTGAAATTTTTCCCCGTTTTTGTAACATTTTTTACTGGTACTCTGCTCCCATTGGTCGTAGCGTGATGATATATAAGCCTATAGCCTTCCTCGATAAATGGGCTATCTAACACTGAAAGAATTTTTCAAATCGGACCAGTAGATCCTGACATCAAACAAACAATCAGACAAACAAACTCTTCAGCTTTATAATCTTTATATATAAAATTCTTCTGTAAATGTGTATGTCACTGAACTTCTCTTAAACGACTGGACCGATTTTGATGAAATTTTTTGTGTGTGTTCAAGGGGATCTGAGAATGGTTTAGATTCACAATTTTGTCCGCTGGACAATGTTTTTTTTATTTAATTTTTATGGCAAAACAATGTTTGCCGGGTCAGCTAGTATTAGTATAGATTAATATGCAGTAGTTATTTCAGCATTATCTAGTTATACATTTTCTATACTTACAAATAAATATAAAACTAAAAAGTTTGTTTTTTGACTCTATAATCTCAGGAACTACTGGCTCAAATTAGAAAAATATTTTTGTCGTAAATAATTAATTGAGAAAGGCTATAGAGCATCACGCTATTACTTATAAGAGGGAAAATTTAAACTAACATTCACGCGGACAAAGTCATGGCTTATTGCTGGACTTCAATAATTGCTACTAAAAATGTGACGGTGTATACATATTTATGCTTTCAACTGTACATAGTTATAATCAGTATACCTCTACCTAGTTACTAATAGTAAACATGACTGATCTTTGAACCGGCCTTTTAGTTATCTACCTAAGAACCGTGGTTATAAGACATACATATAGTTTCATTTGTTATATTCCAACAACTTAGTAAAGAGTTTTGTATGCCAGGTTAAGTGTGCTTGCCACGGTTGGTTAGCGGATGAGTAACCAGTTTGTTCCTATCGAGGTTCTCCGTGTTTTGGAAGGCACATTAAATTGTGGATCACGGCTGTTACTTTCAAAAATATTTGAGAAGCTCGAATATCTGACAAGTCGGTCTTATCCAGGGGTATCGTGTTATCGTGGCAGTTAACTGGGTTTAGATTAAGAGAGGTGCTGTCAAGGTCACCAGTCGCTCACTCTTGACCTTTCGAAGGATATCACCGATTATATCAAACGGTTTTTGTTGAGACTTGGTATCGTATGACGCACTGACGTTCAGTATGAATTATAGACCGCATTGACAGAAACCTTATGCAACTTTAAAAATTCCCACGTTCACGAAATCTTCAACTTTAAAAAATATCACATTATCTTAGTGGTTATACTTTTCTATATTGATGGTCTATGAATATATTATAATAGATTCTTTCATAGCTTCATTGTTCTGGTGATTTAGTCTCTATTTTAGATAACTTAACTTCTATTATTATTTCTTATTTCATGACATAACTGTATTTCTTTTAATAGAAATTCAAATTTTATTGAATATAATGGACCATATATAAGTCTACCAAATGAGCATCATTTAGTCACTAATTTATAATTGGTTATGTTCGTCTCAATATAATCATCAACATGATCATCATTATCATTGTCAAACCAGCCTGTAGACGTCCACTGCTGGGCATATTCCTCCAAAGTTGTCCACAACATCCGATCTCGCGCTGCCGGCTTACACCGGCTTCCCATGACTTAATAAGTCGCCGGACCACCTAGTCGGGGACCTACCCACATTATTATGTTATGTTCGTTTACACAAAAGTTATTCAATTTCAAATGTTATTCAACTTTAATATTCAATAAGTCGTTGTTTGTTAATAGCCGGTCAAAGGCCAGAATTGGTATTTATCTACTACAAGTAATAGCGTTTTCTCTTTCTCGCAGAAGCGATATGAAAGAGACGAAACGTGTAGGTAGAATTTTCTATTTGTTATTCTGAAGTTGACGTTCGATTAAAGTGAAAATTCTTATTTTAAATTCTCTAATGGATATATTGGCTGTATATTTGGTACGTTTTTTTATATATTTACGTTTAAAATGCTTTAAAAAAAATCAAATAATTGTATTCAAAGTCTCCAACCCGCACTTCACCAGGGCGTGGTGGACTCGGGACCTAACCCCTCCCTCATTCCGGGAGGAGACCCTTGCCCAGCAGTGGTATATTAATAGGTTATTTTATTTCAACCAATTCTTATGTAATATATTCCCTACTAATTACTTAACTAGGAAGATGTCTGTCTCAGTTTTTCCTCAGTTACCGGTAGTAACTGCAGCGACCACTCGCTTACGTGCTGCTATTAGCAAGTATTAGAATGTTAGGTTTTAATGTTTTTAAACTCTCGCGACTAGTACACATAATATTATAATGCAACGGGTCTTATACGCGATTGAAAATTTAAAGGTTAGGATACCTTATTTGCTGCCCGACGTTTCGATCGCATTACAACGACCGTGGTCACGAGCTGACTGATGTGGCTGCTAAGCGTCGTCTTCTTGCGGCGCGAGTTTCGACGCCTACCCTCACTTGGTTTTCACTGAGTGTACATTGTATAAGACCCGTTGCATTATAATATTATGTTAGGTTTTCTGCTTTCTTACAGCACTTTTACACTGTACACCGGTAAATAACTGCTGACTGATAACTCAAAATTGGAATGACCGTAAAATATAAGCTACAATGCAGTTACAATTGTTTTTTTAAGATGGTTGATGGGTGATGATCGTTATTAGTCAATCCACAGACGTTTTACCTATTTTCTCTACCAAATTAAAATAAAATCAAATTAAGTATATGTTTCATAAGGCTATGGATTATACATTTTATGTAAAAATTATAACCAATGGCAATGAGATACACCGCAATGTATTCATTTGTATCTAAACAAATGATACATTTCAGAGTGTCTCTTGAAGACCTAAAATTAAATACGTTTTTCTTGGAAGTATGGATGGTCACCAATTTTTGAATTTTTGATAAAAAAAATTTATCAATTAAGGTGGATGTTACAGATATATTGTGACACGAAATTGTTTGGCACGTACATAATAAACATCAGTTAAACGTGTGAAAGCCGGTCCTTTAAAGCATAGTGCAGAAGTGCTCTATAAGTAAGAGATGTTATAACATGATGGCATAAGGCGGGACTGAGTGTAATGGGGCGCAACGACGCATGAACGATTACCGGACTAAAATAACTATCTACCATTTTATTGCTTGGTAGCATGAATTGTTTGTTTCGAGATGATATATGTGTAATAGAATAAAATAGACTATAAAATATATTGTTTAAATGTATGTACATAATATTGTTTACACAACTATGCAATATAGATACTAAGGTCAGGTAATACATATATAAACGTCACATATTTTGTTTTTGTTCGATACTAAGTTTTATCAACACCTTGATTATTAAAAAAACCCAGGTTTATAAACTCACTCGGTGTATTTTATTAAATTCGATTTTTCAAGCCAGGTTTAATAGTCATAATCCTCGTGACCATAATTCTTATAGTTTGGCCTTAATAGTATAAGCAGACCAACTTGAAAAACAAAACGCCGCTCGATGTTTTTTACAAATATTTTTTATGTACGACAAAAACTACATAGCCATATCAATAGGATAAATATGCTTTAGATCAGAGTTAAATCACCTCGAAGGCAAACATAATCTATCTATTTAATCAGCTCGTTTGCACCCACTTTTGAGTATAGCCCCAAATATACATAAAATTATTCTTAAATTGTCTTCTCTCCAACAGAACATGGGTTTCCTAGTAAAACTCCTAGCGGTCGCCGTGGCGGGTGTAGCGGCCTGGTTCGCGTGGCAAGGCTGCTGTCCACAAACCATCCCGCAGTTTGACCCTGAAGAGTGGTGGGGACCGAAGAGCCTGGCCTCCAAGCAAGATAAGGGCATCAAGCCGTTCAAAGTCAAGTTTGATGAGGCGGTAAGGAGAATGTTACTTTATTAAGGTTTATTTTTCATTGAATTGCTGGTTTACTCCTGATATTTAATTTGAAATTCGTTGAATAATAATATGAATGATGTATAAAACTAATACGTTTATATGTACCTATACGTTTTATATGCGTTTGAAAGGAAAAGGGTAGATTTTTCCCTGACTCAGATAAATTAAGGGCTGTCTCCACAAGGAGTTGATAAAACGAATCAAATCCATACTAATATTATAAATGCGAAAGTAACTCTGTCTGTCTGTCTGCTACTCAATCACGCCTAAACTACTGAACCAATTTGCATGAAATTTGGTATGGAGATATTTTGATACCCGAGAAAGGACATAGGCTATATATCATCACGCTACGACCAAAAGGAGCAAAGTACCAGTAATTAATGTTACAAAAACGCGGAAAAATTTCACCCATTCTCTCTTATTTGGACGCAAGCGAAGTTTCGCGGGTCAGCTAGTATTGTATATATTACCTATACGTAATACTTACCAGACATCCAACTTAACGTTATCGTAATGATAAATAATAGTTATCATAGCAAGGAGACAGATTGTTCAAAATTGTTACTTACCTAACTAGATAAGTAACCTTCTAAAATAGATACACTTAGGTGTAAAGTGCACTTAATAATTTATTATCAATTTTGTGACGTCAAGACCAATATACCAAGTATACACAAGCTAGGAAACAATGTTTTGTAAAAAAGAAAAGTCGTGCTGCAGAGAAATTTCTAATTTCTTATTTTATGAAACAGCACAAATACGTATAAATATTGTTTTTTTTTTAACCCAAATTAAAATATCGGGATTACAAAAGTGCATGTCTAGATTCGAAAGGATTTTCTGTACATAACTTTTGTTAATCAATTGTAAGCTTGTATTATACACTGGCACTAATATAAGTTGATTTTTAAATCATTAATTAATGTTACGAATAATAACACACAACACAATAAGAATAATTTATTTAAAGTCATAATCTTATTTAAAGTCATTAATTGTTTTAGATGATAAAAGACCTAAAATACCGTCTGAAGAACCACCGTCCCTTCGTCCCTCCTCTCGAGGGAGTCGGATTCGAGTACGGCTTCAACACTGCTCAGATCGACTCCTGGCTGAGCTACTGGGCTGACAAGTACAACTTCAGCGAGAGAGAGAACTTCCTCAACCAGTTCCCTCAGTACAAGACCAATATCCAGGGGCTGGATATTCATTTCATCAGGGTTAAGCCACAGGTAAGTTTTGATACTCAATATCCTTAAATTTTATGCTGTAAAGGTAACTAAAGAAGAAAAAAAAATGGAAATGTTTGAAGTTGCATGGTTAATGAATAAAATGGTAAGTACTTTCCAAATACCTCAAAATGACCATGAATCAACTTCAAGACAATAGAATTTTGGATCAGCCAATAGTATCGCGTGTACGACGGGACAATCTAAACACCGAAGAATTTCTGTCACCAATTTACTCACATTATTAATCTATACTCATAACATAAAGCAGGAGAATTTGTTTGTTTAGACACGTTAATCTCAGGAACTACTGTGTCGAAATGAAATATTTTTTTTTGTTGAATAGTCTATTGAGCTAGGCTATATTATGCTCTTCAACTACAATTTATTTTAATAAGATTTTTATCTTTACTTTCTTCTTCAGGTGCCTAACAACGTCCAAGTGGTTCCTCTACTCCTGATGCATGGCTGGCCAGGATCTGTCCGTGAGTTCTACGAAGCTATCCCACTCCTGACCAAGCAGACTCCAGGATACAACTTCGTGTTTGAGGTCATCGCACCCAGCATTCCTGGATATGGATTTTCTGATGTAAGTAGAAACTGCTGTAGACTAACACATTTATTATAAATCGGATTCTATCTTAATTATAAATAATATCTTATGTTTAAAAAAGCAGAATAATTAGAAACTACTACAATTAAATTCTAGGCCGGTTTTTATCAAAAAATAGTTCCAAAACTAGGATAACTTTTCAAAAACAGTCATATTTATTTTAATAACTGGACTTTAAAAATTTAAAATACTTATTGATAATATTAGTATTATCAATTTTTGAAAATGTAGGTAAACTAGACGATTACAGCAAGATTACTTAATGGAAACTTTAACAGATAATAATCGAGTGTCATACCTTTAACGTATAAAATTCGATATCTTCGTCATCATGATGAGCACCCTATTAAATAACCCAAATATAGTAGGTACGATGTTTTGATTATTTCTAGACATAAGTCATCCTTAACTTATCATAACTGGTAAAAATCATGATGACTATAACATATTATTATTTTAATGATATTAAAGTAAACCTTAATGCTGCGTATTATGTGGCGTCTACTTTCGTTGAAACCAGAAACCCTGCAATATTACTTGAATTCTCCAGAATTGAAGTAATATTGCATGATATGCTGACTGAAAAGTCACTTGCTTTAAATGTCCTAAAAATAACCTGTCGTCAATATACCTACGCATAGACAGAAACTGGGAACAATGATTAGATTAGGTGAGTCCTCGAGCTGGCCCAGGAATGCCACCACAACAGCTTGGATCCCAGTTCTAAAACAGAAGAAACATAATCATTAGGTGCAAGACACCTAAGTATGGCAAGGTTTATTACGATGATCTTAACCTGCCATCCTGTGCCAATATTAATTGCCTTAAACTTAATGCTTTTTTTGTTCTCCAGCCCGCTGTCCGTCCAGGCCTAGGTCTTCCCCAAGTATCCGTGATCTTCAAGAACCTGATGAACAGGCTCGGACACAAGAAGTTCTACGTGCAAGGCGGAGACTGGGGCGCGGCTATCGCTTCAGTTATGTCTACCATCTTCCCGGATGATGTTCTTGGACATCATTCTAATATGCTTGTGTCTCAGGTAAGAACCTTCACAAAATCTTTTATTGACGTTTTTCGGAACAATTGAATTAAGTTTAAAATTATTTCTACCCTATTTATCAGACGATTTATAAACTAAAAGCGTCTCTAGCCTCCGGTTTCTGAGGTAGGTACATTAAGCGGTAGTTTATCTATTCTATAGTTTGAGATGATATAAAAAAAAACTGATTGAATAGATAAACTACCGCTAAATGCGACTCAGAAACCGGAAATTCGTGTAGTTTGAAGAAGAACAAAAATCTCAGGCAATCATTGCTTTGGTGGCAATGACTTATAGTTAAGGATTGGGATTCGAGAGTTTTTATGGTTAGATAGGTAGATTTTCATAAAGTGAATATAAAAAATGACAATTTCGCCATCACAGATGCCACACTGATTGTTTTTAAGGACTTATTTAATCAGGAAACCATGTAACTTAGAATAGATGTTATTATGTTACTAAAGTAATTTTAATGTATCAGTGTTCAGGAAAGCAATTCAATGTATCAGCCTAATGTTTAGAAATTCGATTGAAGAAAGTACTCTATTTCCTTCACAGCACACTTGCTCCATGATCAGAACAGCGGTTGGTGCTGTCATCCCGTCCCTCATAGTGGACGATCACCTGGCTGACAGAATGTACCCACTGTCGAAATTCTTCGCGTACTTACTCGAAGAATTCGGTTACATGCATCTGCAGGCTACTAAACCTGATACTGTTGGTAAGTATACCTTGTAGAATCTTGAGATTCGCTTGAAATTATTTACATATATTTTAGATCTATAGAAAAGGGATATATGTATATACCATTCCCCGTATAGTATCATGTACGCAAATAATTTGAGGAGATCGGAAAACTCCCTAACTGTCTTGTGAAAATGTGCATGAAGTTCGATCTAATTAATTCATGTTTTGCCTCCTCTTCCTCCAATCAAGTTTAAATCAACCTGTGAAATACAAAGAAGATAAACGACGCTTTTTCACAGCTTAGGATAGGATAACCTATCTAACACTTAACTTTAAAAACGGCAAAATTCCTCCTGATAGACTATCCGATACTAATTCAGAAGTGGTGCAAACAGCCGTAATTCTACAAATATACAAAGTCTACACCAATGGTTAGTCTCTACATTTAAGTTTGCTATCTCAGTTTGAGTGTTCACATTACATTTTGCCAACAGTCGTACTGTTATTTGCCGTAACCTTGAAAAGATAAAGAAATGTAGGTAATCCGGTTGAATTATTATCTTTCAGCAAACAATTATCTTTCAATCCAACATAAGACATAGATTAAAGTAAAAGTATTAAATAATATATTCTGATAATATTTTTCTTGTTTCCAGGCGTATCTTTGACAGATTCTCCAGCAGGACTCATGGCTTACTTCTTGGAGAAGTTCTCTACCTGGACTAATAGTGGCTTCAAGAGCAGACCTGATGGTGGACTGAGTGAGAGGTTTACGAAAGACCAGCTCATTGACAACTTGATGATCTATTGGTCTACTAACTCCATCACGACTTCTATGAGGTTCTATGCCGAGAATATGAGCAAGAGAATGTTTGCTTTTGGCCTGGATAAGTATGTTTCCCTTAACTGATCATAAAACTTAGACTGATCCCAGTTTGGCCGTGATTCGTAAAAGTATTTTTTTTAATGACTGTAGTAAGACTGACCTATTAAAATCTTTTTTCGCCAATAAACTTTCTTCAACGTCGTCTTATACAAAAACACAAAACTTTCCGTACTCCCCACGAAAGAAATAAGAGTTCACCGCAGGCTTACTGAAAGAAACAGTTCCCGCACACATCAGCGTCGCTTTGCAGTGTCCGATATTACAGAAGCGACCGGCGCAGTAGAATGGGAAACCTTATCGTATAGTACAAATAAGAACGACTACAATAAAGATAAATAAAATATACCTTTCGGTTTAAGTCAGCTAAAGTGAATGCAAGGACTCAAACTATTTACTACTTTATTGATTAAAATAAAAAAATTAAGTCCCCAACCCGCACTTGGCCAGTGTGGTGGACTCAAAGCCTAACCCCTCCCCCTCGTTTGGGAGGAGACCCTTGCCCTGCAGTGGGACAATAATGAGTTACGAAAAAAAAATTGATTAAAATAATTTTATTTTTCACAGAATCCCAACTACAGTCCCAACATGGGCTCTTCAAGCGAAACACGAGATCTTCTACCAGTCTCCCACAGTCCTAAGAATGAAGTTCCACAATCTTCTGAATGCCACAGTCCTGGAAGATGGAGGGCATTTCTTAGCCTTTGAGCTGCCGAAGGTGTTCTCAGAAGATGTGTTCAAAGCGGTGAAAGCCTTCCAAGAGTGGCATCAGAACAATCCAAAGACTGAACTGTAATGGTTAAGGGTTTATTAAAGTTTTTATAAATGGTTTTTAAAAGAGTTTTTTTTAACCTTAGTCATCATCATCAGCCTAACCTTTTTTCAACTATATTGGAATTGGCTTCCAGTCTTGCTGATTACAGCTGAACGGAGCGACTGCCTAGCCCTCTAGGACTGGGTGGTGGAGGTCCGTTAGGCAGTCGCTCCGTCCGGTAGTCAAACCTAGGGGTTATAACACGATACCCTTCACGTAAGACTGGTTGTCAGGATTAACTGTACACGTATGTTCCGAAATGAAGAAAATTCTGTGGAATACATAAAAATACGTGGAGTTGGTTTAATCATAAAATCCGATCCAAAAAGAACCAGTTGAGATAGGTAATGAGAATGGCCTTGATAATGAACGAATCACATTTGTATTCAAACCAACGACAATATTGCATAACGCAAAAAAATATAACTATATATTTTATCTACGTTAGCTGCTTACAGCTGAACATGAGGTCCCGGATTCGATTCCTGGGTCGGAAAAAGTACTACTGATCATTTTTATGATATATTAGAATATTTTAGAAGAGGTCATTAATTTAGTAGCGTGCCCAGTATATGGCAGGCTCATTAGTTGCGAAACGAGGGTGTACATACGGGTATAACAGGCGTGATGTTATGTATGTATTTACCTATGTAGCTTTAATCTATGTAATCTATTATGTCATAACTCTTAAACTGCTCTCTCATCATGAGTGAAGTCTGTTTGTTTTCGTAAATAAATCGACGATAAAAAATAAATAAAACATTGTCATTATTAATATCATGATTTATTATTAGATGTTAATGTAATTAAAAGTTAACGTGTACTCATTTTAGCTATAGATATTCTACTGTGGGCAAGCAACGCTGATAAAGAAGATTATCTACATACTTAAATACGGATACCCAAACCCATAAGATACCAGGCTCATGAAGTGGTAAAGGATGGAAAAATTCAACAATAATCGAAGTAACGGCATGCACATCCCTAAAATGAAATGGGGCCTGCATATATTTCGAAAACTTACTTGTTCCCAGTTAAATATTTTTTTAAATTCAATTTTGTTTACATCATCCAATCCAACAAATTAATATTTTTAGACATTTAATACTTTTATACATTAAGACTTTGAGTCACGAAACACAAAAAACACATTACTCCTCGCACTTTAATATAAAATAACTGTCAAATTACCAAGATATACGAAATATTTTTTAAACAGACGGAAAAAGCGGCAAGTGGCCCCCTAAAATAGATCAAATCCCGTAAAATTACGTAAGACCCCCTAAGGTTTTCAACGATAATAATCGATCAATCACCCAGGTAATATATAAATTGCTGATATATTTTGAGTAAACAAGAAAACATACACATTACACAATCAGTGAGTTTGCAACGATTGTCGATAGCAGTCGTGTTAATAAATTTTATTTATATTATATATAGTGGTATAAAATCAAAATTACATGTAAGTATATAATAATATAACTAGTGTGATTCACAAGTGATTCTTCATCTTTTGTGGACTTTGACTCGACATAACACATCAATTGACAAAAGCCGGGACTGAGTTGTTACGTACTCTTCATACAGATACACACATAAAAAACGTACTAATTGGCTACCGGCTTAAGCAAATTTTTGAATTCAAAATGTAGAGTTTTTATTAGGTGAACCGATTTGGACGTTTTTGTTTTATTCAATGCCATGTGATCTGAATTTTGATCGAATCGTTTATTTTTTATTTCCTTAAAAATGTGTAACTTTGTCAACATTGACGATATTACCATGTTGGTTTGGTGGTGCTACAAAATTATATTTTGCTTCAAAGTCGTTTTTTTGTGAACATTATCTACAAACATAAGATCTCCCCTTTTTCGCCGTAGTAGACATAGACTAAAGAAAGCCACTTGTTACGGTCCTGACAAAACTAAACAATCTATTATAATAATTATTTAATTCTACAGAACATGGGTACACTAGTAAAAGTCCTAGCAGTGGCCATAGCCAGCGTTGGAGTATGGTTTGCCTGGCAAAGCTGTCGTCCACCCACCGTTCCGTACTTCGACCCTGAAGAGTGGTGGGGTCCTAAAGACCTTGTCTCAAAGCAAGACAAGACCATTAGACCGTTCAAGATCAAATTTGATGATGCAGTAAGGAGATTTCGACTCTATGTAGTTAACTTTAAGATTCAATATCGAAAGATTGTTGACTGAATGTTGGTTCTGGCCAGTAGTGAATACGACTCCGTTTCCCGAGGTCTGGGTCCAATGCCCGGGTCGAGCAACGTGCAATGGAGCTATTTAATTTACATTAGAATATCTCTCATAAGCAGCCCTGTTGGTAACGTGCCTGGTATACGACAATAGGCTTGCACCCTATAACACCCAGTCCACGTTTCAGCATCAATAATGTGATCAACATCAAAACCGGGTGTATTACGTACCTCTTTTTATGCCTTCTTGTATAATTAGTATGATTATGTATGTTTTCTTCATTTATAGATGATAAAGGACCTAAAATACCGTCTGAAGAACCACCGTCCCTTCGTGTCTCCACTCGAAGGAGTTGCTTTCCAATATGGCTTCAACACTGGTCAGTTGGACTCTTGGCTGACCTACTGGGCTGATAAATACAACTTCAGTGAGAGAGAGAACTTCCTCAACCAGTTCCCGCAGTACAAGACCAATATCCAGGGTCTGGATATTCATTTCATCAGAGTAAAGCCAGAGGTGAGTAATTCCTATTCATATTACTAAATATACAATTGTTGTTCGTACTTTTGTTGCAGAAGCAATGTGAATTATAAAATCCAAGCATTTGGATCTTTATATTTTGTTGTTAAAAATCACTTAACAGGTACAATCACATCTAAGCCAATAACTTCTATCATATTTTATTTAAATCTTTCTGTGAACTAAATTGAAAGTTGTTTTCTTGTCCACCAAACTGATGACTAGTATAATTAACTGAGTCTTCAATTACTTCTCTAATATTTACACCAGGGTTTCATTCTCTTGGTGTCAGAACATATATTATACTTACATAAAACTACCATTATAACAAAATAATACCACCACTTTTCTTTGTTAGGTGCCCAACAATGTCCAAGTGGTTCCTTTACTCCTAATGCATGGCTGGCCAGGATCAGTCCGTGAGTTCTACGAAGCTATCCCACTCTTGACCAAGCAGAATCCAGGTTACAACTTCGTGTTTGAGGTCATCGCACCTAGTATACCAGGATTTGGATATTCTGACGTAAGTTTATCAAGAAACGCTTTTGGTAAAAAATCAGAAGATTTTGGTTGTTCAAATTTATAAACGGAATTTTTGATATAATTCACATTTTAGATCAATGTCATATCATAAAGTCCAACCACTAAGTAGAGATCACACAGAAACACGATTTTAAAAGATTCTGAAATTCATCATCCCGTCTACGTCTTAATTAAAGTAGCTGTAGCAAACAGTCTGCTGCATAAGTAAGCGGGAGACGGATTATTCAACATTTTGTATACCTCATTCGCCCTAAGGGGCTCCTTACGAAATAATTACAACATTGTTCAAACAATAGTGATGAATTGATTTATGTTATTCTAGTCGGCAGTTCGCCCAGGCTTCTCCGTTCCACAAACAGCAGTTATCTTCAAGAACCTGATGAATAGACTAGGTCACGACAAGTTCTACGTCCAGGGTGGAGATGCTGGAGCAGTGATAGCCTCAACCTTGGCCACTCTGTACCCTGAAGATATCTTAGGACATCACTCCAATATGCTCATGTCTCAGGTAAATTTAGCAGACAGGAGTGAAAGCTCGCCGGGTAGCTCACCATATAAAATTACAAATAGCCAAGATTTTCTCAACACGTTAGCCATAGTTTAACTTCAAAACATCTATTGACCTGCCTTCAGAGAATTGGAGCCTTGTAAAACATATAAAATTATCGGTCCTGCGCCTTAATAGTCAACTGGCATGTCTGCATACCATTCCAATGAATTTCCGTAGTGCGAAAATAAAGAACGTACGTGCCCATATACGCACATTGATAATCTTATACTGATGGGCATTTTCAATGAAAATATCGGACCTTAGTACACGGTAGGGCTTAAAACGGTGTGACAATATTTTTATTACATAAAATTGCAATCAATGACATAACAGTCTAAGTACTCATGTCCTGATTGAACGGACACTCTTGACGCACCCAAGCCCAGCAAAAACAATGATCTTACAAATTGTAAGCATGATGTAGCAGTATCTCAATTGAAAACACTGATTCAAATATTTATTATCTCGGTACAAAGATTCAAATGATTT
The DNA here is from genome assembly GCF_050436995.1 of Anticarsia gemmatalis. Classification (NCBI taxonomy): domain Eukaryota; kingdom Metazoa; phylum Arthropoda; class Insecta; order Lepidoptera; family Erebidae; genus Anticarsia; species Anticarsia gemmatalis. The sequence goes on along the minus strand of NC_134767.1, from coordinate 8,126,674 downwards.
GGCCTTGAAAAGTCTGGACTCTAATTTTAACTGAGTCAGCATTAACTGAGCAATATTTGGACCTATTAAGATAATGTTAACTAAAACAAAAGTTTTTTGTACAGATAATAATATAAAAATAGAGGCAATAAAATCCGTCGTAAATGTTATTAACGACGGATTTTATTGCCTGAATTAAGTTGATTGAAGAATGGCAATTGATAGACCAATAGTAATTTCAAAAAGGTATCACAGAAAAAACTATATTATTCGGAATTAATGCCAAATCTACCACAGCTTCTTGGTTAAAGAAATTACCTCCAAAATGGGGGAGGAGGGCTAGTTTAAGGCCTTAATCTATCAAGAACGGGATAACGACTTTACAGACGTCCAAGAACTGTCTTAACCTCCTGGATGCCATCATCATACCTATAATTATGACCTTTTTAGACATGTACACACTTGAATATTTTTTTTTTTTTGGTATCCAGGAGGTTGAAGAACTCTTAAACATATAATTTCTAGACCAATATAATTTGTTATGCCTTTTATTTCTAAATAGTAAGAAGACCGCGAAGTCTTGACGCTATTCCTACATTGTATTTTATTTTTGTTCTTCGCTACAGCATAATTGCGCCATGATGAAAACCGTGGTGGGTGCCTTCATCCCGTCACTAATAGTGGACAGTCACTTAGCTGATAGAATGTACCCACTGTCAACGTTCATTGAATACTTGCTAGAAGAATTTGGCTACGTGCATCTTCAGGCTACTAAACCTGATACTTTAGGTAAGCAGTATTATACATTCATAATAACATGCTTTTTTCAACAATGATAGGTAAAGACCAAAGAACGCCGCTTGGAAGTATAGTATTAAACATATAAGTAAATAGTTTTGACACCTGAATTCGTATTAGTATTCTCGTAACTTACAATTTCAATTTTGACGAATCTTTTTATATTTGAATGCTGGTACTCCCTGAAATATTTAAATTAAATCGGAATCCAGGTCTGAATGATCCTCAAATATAGCCTAACTTTGGTGACATTAGTGGTATGTTTCGTGGTACCAGGAGACAAACAATAGCTATCAACATTAGTATCATTAGAAGCAAGAAAAAGCACATGCAATTTGTGTAATTGAATAATTTGCTTTAAAGTTGCTTTTTTTTTGTTAGAATTATATAATTGTCATCCTACAAAAAAAAATGTACAACGTCCAAAAAAATAATTAATTAATTATGTAATGTTATAATACGATTACTTAGGTAAAATTATTGTCAGTATGAATGGCCTAAATATTACATTATCAAGTCAAGCATGATACTTATGAATGAAGGTATATTTTTGTATATTCATGGTGCATTCGACAAATTTTGATATCGGCATCTAATCGTTGAAAGTATATTTTTAGTTTTTGATACCATCCAATATTTAGGTAAGCAAAGGATTATTTTATTATGAATAAACCAAATAAATAATCTTTAAATCTATTGCAAAGTCATCAGATATAACAGAATATTAAAAATTACAGACTGACTCAAGCGAAACTTCGATTCTAGCTAGAATTTTTGATAAACCAGACATATTTTTGACCTTAGGTCTTCAATTATTTCCACTTTAAAATTTATCAAAAACTTGTCAGCAGTTGCCAATCTATACTAATATTATAAAGCTGAAGAGTTTGTTAGTTTGTTTGTTTAAACGCGCTAAACTCAGCAACTACTGGTCCGATTTGAAAAATTATTTCAGTGTTAGATAGCCCATTTTTCGAGGAAGGCTATGGACTATATATTATCACGTTATGACCAATAGGAGCAGTGTACCAGGAAAAACTGTTTCAAAAACGGGGAAATTGTCACCCATTATAATATTTTCTCTAATGTGACGCAAGCGAAGTTGCGTGGGTCAGCTAGTAGTTAATATTAGACCAAACGACTTACCGACTGGCAAACATTTCCGCGATAGCAGCTTTCTTATTAGGTCTATCTTAACACCTTAATACCCAGTAACTATTATCATGTTCCTTTTCCAGGTGTTCCCCTGTCAGATTCTCCAGCTGGTCTTCTGGCGTACATTCTAGAGAAGTTCTCCACTTGGACCAACAAGGCATTCAAGTTACGTCCCGACGGTGGTCTCAGTGAAAAGTTTACAAAAGACCAGCTCATCGACAACTTGATGGTCTACTGGTCTTCTAACTCCATCGCTACTTCTATCAGATACTACGCTGAGTATATAAATAAGAAGACTATCGAATATGGATTGGATCAGTAAGTATTTTAACCTACTTTAAAGAGGAGAAAGATGTTTTTAATTCGTCAGAATTGTTGTTTACAATTTAAACAACTAAAGTTTTATACCTAAATCTTCGGATACTGGTGACCAACATCGGTTGTTCAACATCATTTAAAACTTCAATTTAGTACCTTGGTTGAAATATTCTTATAATTTCTTGAGAAAATGTAAAGGTCTTGTTATTTTGAATCCACCTGACGTTATTACAAAAATCGTGTTGTAATGAATAGGCTAAAACATATGTCTATTCTCATTTACATTAAAGTAAAGTTTGATAACGATTTTACAATTGCTACCTGCCTAACTTCAATCCTTCATCAGAACATGCTAGTTAACAGCCACCTCTATTACAAAACTGCAATATTTTTTTGTTTTTCCTCAGGATCCCTACTAACGTCCCAACATGGGCTCTTCAAGCGAAACACGAGCTCTTCTACCAATCTCCTACAGTCCTAAGAGAGAAGTTCCCCAACCTCATCGACACGACAGTCTTAGATGATGGAGGGCATTTCTTAGCCTTCGAGCTGCCGAAGGTGTTCTCAGAAGATGTATTCAAAGCAGTGAAAGCCTTCCAAGAGTGGCATCAGAACAATCCAAAGACTGAACTGTAATTTTGATTAATTTTATTAAAGATTTTTCTAGTATTCATTTCTTGTTTCTGTACTCTCACCAGTCCTGCATGCGTATTATGATTTTTAGAGCCCTGTCTCACTAGGACGCCATGGCGGCGTTGCTGGCTACGTATCCAAGCAGTTAGTATTGAAATGTCACCTTGCCACACTGTCGCCATGTGAGTTAGATGACATACATTTCAATATTTACTGCTTGGATACATAGCCAGCGACGCCGCCATGGCGTTCTAGTGAGGCAGGGCTCTTAGTTGAGTAAAGTACGTCAATTTGACAGCTGCTGTGCAGTACATTGCTGCCTTGTCATAACGTATTAATCACCATCGTTTTACTCAAAAGACAATGTACAGCACAGTGGTCATGAAATAGTTGCAAACTAAGATAAGCAATATCCCTGTGACAGTTTAGACATATTATGAAAGCGATTCAAGTTCTATCTTGAGAGATAGCACTATAGAAACTGCGTTTATTGTAGGCTTTATCCTTTCTCTATAAATTGATCTTGCGTCCTTTCAGCGTCTAAGAGTACGGCATTTGAATGATAGAGGTAATGGCGTTGTTTTTTCCTTATGTATCACAGACCTTGAGGAAAATAAAACAGGAAATAGGTTAGCTAGTCAAAGAATTAATAGTTTCTTTTACTGACTTTTTTATTCGCAAAGAATAAATATATTTTATAATCCGGAGATGTTGACAAAGGCTTATGAAATACACCATCGCTTTTCCAGTGCAGGACACAAAAGCATAAGTTACTAAAAACTATGCTAGAAGGAAAAATCTCTACACAACCATAATTGTACTTTAGTCTACATAATTTGCTTGATGTCACAAATGACCCAATTATGTATCGTGACGTAGATTTTATCTCTGTACATGATAATACCTGATACACTGTTGTTAAGACTTGAAGCCGTTTCAATTATCATGATGTTTACTCTCTTATTAGGAGATTTATGAAATTCGGGATTCAGAACATCAAGCGATAAATACAGCTGACGAAGACCTAGTTAAGACAGCCACTTTATTTTGGAAATACACAAAATAAAAAGTAATATGATTGATCGAGCATGCCTAGGCTATGTGTTAAGCTGTACGACTATAGTTCTTCTATCTCACTTTGGTTCATCGTGCGAAAAATTGGTTTAAATAATTAACTAATAAGCCATAAATACGGTTATAGAATATTGATACAGTCCTATTTTGATGTTACTACGAACTTCGTAAGACACCACATAACTTTGTACTTTATACCTCGGCATTTTCTAGTAATATACAAATAGTAATATTATTATGTACTGTAAAAATCTGTTCGTTCTATTAGCCACTTATCTAATAGTCTAGCCTCAATAGATAACCATCACTATCGTCATTCATATCTCGCTATACAACAACCTTGACAATGAACTGTCACAATACACATCTATTTATAAAGAAATAATGATAATACACTCCCACAGAGCTCTCCTGCAAAGAGTATATTGAGACAAGTACCGTGATGTTTGTTTGTATGTTTGTTACTCAATCATGCTAAAACTATTAAACGAATTTTGATGTTGGTACACAGATAGTTTATAACACAAATGTTCATAAAAAGTATGCTATACTTTTTAAAGAAATTATTTCACACGAAATTGCGAATAAAAGCTAATCAAAAATAAATCACATTAATAATACAAATGCAAAAGTCTGTCTGTCTGTTACGTTTTCTCGTGAAAATCGCTGGATTGGTTTGAATAAAAGTAAAATACCCTCGATAATGGATGGAAGACCTCGATGGAAAAACAATATAATAATGAAATAAATAATGTAAATAAAATAAATAATGAAATAAAGGGCTGAAACGCCTGAAACTGTACACTGTGTACATAAATCAGCTAGTATTAGATAACTAAGAAACTACTATTTTGAGACTATGTTCAATTCAAGCATAGAGTTCAAGTAGAGTCTCAACTTTAAAATTGCTTAGCATGGTGACTTTTCTAATATAAATAATACCGGAAACTTAACTTATTGGCATAGTTTACAAAAATACTAATCGCGTTAATTTACAAAAATAATTAGATATTAATCAAATATAGTAACCAAACATTCTCATAAGAAGCTTAGCTTATATTTATCAATAAAATATGATAAATAACCATGATTAGTCAATAATAACTGACGTGGAACATAGATAAACGAAGTCAGTCGGTTACGCGTGATTGTTGACAGCAGTCGTGTTGTCGCTCAGTTCGGACTCAGATTAGATACAGTTTAGGTTTAGTGCAGTGTCAGATTTAAAATGTAAGTATATGTTTTGTATTTAAAGTATAGTTATACTATAAGAGGCCTGTGACGGAACACAATGGAGACAGCTAGGGACGGCATTTGCCAAAAGGCACACTCAATTACAAAATATATTGTGATACATACATACACATACGTAAAATCATGCCTTTTTCTCATAGGGGAGAGACCTGAGAACATTTGCATTTACATGATAACATTATGAAGCAATGGAAACCTAAGGGAGGTTTCCCTTCATAATATTTAATAATATTCTAACAATGAACGTATTATCAAATATTTTTTATAATATACGTTGTCGAGACACTCATAGTGTCACCGGCCGGTAAACGATCTAAACGTTAGGCAACGTCAGCGCAGAACTGCGGTCATTTCTTAGATGGGTTGCCGCTTAGTAGTTCTTTAGCTTAGTGTATCGTTGTAAAAATTCGATCCCTGTTGTTGTCGTTAGGCCAAGTCAAAGGCCTTCTGCTAGAATAACAATGACTCTAGGTTGACCAATACCGTATGTGTTCTGTTTATCGAAATAACTCAGGTGTGTTCGTTATCTGTGTGGTGAGTATGTTCTAGATAAAAATTGATTTTGTAGCCGGCGTTGATGTTATTTACAATTATTTGTATAATTAATATAATTATTACAATTTTATAATGGATAGATACAAATTTCTGAACTAAATTCGGTAATGGTAATAAATTACTAAGACTATTATACATATATATGTATATATAAATAGTTGCTAATCAATCCATCAGATAAGTTTAATACATTTTATAGAATAAAAGTTGGCAAATGTAGAAAGTCATTTGAAACCTCAAGTTGCATTGATTTTCTTAAGGCAAATTAGATTTCCTGAATATGACTAACACTTACTTTGTAAAAACACAATTACGGACAAGAATGGTAAACTACCTATATTTACTTACTCTACATTTTTTTACTTTACAATGTCATTAAGATTTTATTAAATAATCTCACCTGTTATTCTCGAAGGTGTATATTGTGAGCGTAGTAGAGGTGCATGAAATAATTCAATGGTTCTCTCTCTCTCTCTCTCTGTCTGATCTAGGGTTGCCAGATTCAGGCTAATCATTTCCTGGGCATTTCTGGGGCCACGAACGGAGTCAGAGTTTTGGACTCCGGTCCGAAACTACATTAAGTAGGAATGACCAACAAAAACGTCATAGCATCGTAGCTTAGAAAAACAAGTCAAGTTTTTTTTTCATTCCGGGACAGCTAAGTAAAATAACGGGACACAGGACAACACGCAAAATTCCGGGTCGATTCCGGATATCCCGGCCATCTGGAAAGGGTTTCCAGATGGTCAGGATTTAGTCTGATCTCTTAAGAATCTGAACTTGTGATCAGCTGTTGCATACATTACTGTTTAGACTAGAAAAAATCAATAACATAATATCAAAGTCCAAAACCAGTAGTGACTTGACAATATATTTTCTTACCAGAATGTGTTTTGGAAACATACTATTCTGGGCAGACTAATATTTGCATAACATTAGTTATACGTTGTACTATTTTTTATACCATTATGCTCCGATAGAGCCCATTTGAATGTCAAGGACAACATACAAAACGTTTTTTGTCTCAGTCTAGTCAGCCTCTTGTTTTTATTATGATGTAATATATCCTTTCGTTTTTGTCGATATTTGTCTTCTTTTAAGATTTTACATGTGTAATTAATGTTTACTCAGATTTATCTATTTGATGATTAACTTGAAGGATGAATTGACACTTGTTTTAACGGCAAAGAAAAATAGATTGAAAACTCAGCATGACTGATGAGAATTCTGTAAACCGTTTTCCTAATGCCTCGAGTTCCCGAGTTCAATTCCCGAATAAGACATTGGTATTTTTCTTATTTATATCTTTCAGTAAAATAAATAAATAAAAAAAACCTCAAAGGTGACTGACTGACATATAGTGATCTATCGACGCACAGCCCAAACCACTAGACGGATCGGGCTGTTTGACATGCAGGGAGATTTTATAACGTAGGCATCCGCTAAGAAAGAATTTCGATCAATTCTATGCTCTGGGACATAAAACAGGAGACGAAAATTCTGTCCAAACTCACAAACCTAGTAGTAATGCATAACCTAGTATCATATATGTATGATCATCAACATTTTTTCTTCTCAGATGGCACGTCTTCTCTTCCTAGCGCCAATATTGGCGGTGGTCCTACTGCCAGTATACTTCTTATTCCTGAAAGGACACCCTCCAGTGCCAGAACTGGACTTGAACGAATGGTGGGGACCGGAGAGCAAGAAAGAGAAACCAGATACTAGTGTTAAACCTTTTAATATCAGCTTTGGGACTGTTGTAAGTATAGATCAGATATTTTTATACAAGTCTTAAAAACAATTTATTTAAGTAGAACTTGTTTTGTAATACTTTCTAGGGACTTTTATGAACATGCAAAGAAAGTTTAGTTGTAAATTTGATAAAAATATTTGTGAAATCTATAAAATTCAATGTGTTCTACACAGGAGTCGAACCTTAACTTCCGGGCTACAGATGCAAAATGCGAAAAATAATTTAAAATTTAAATTACTTACTATACTAATTTAGTAAAACCGACGATAATGACAGTCCATAAGTCCGTTACGTTTTCACTGCTAAACAACAGAGAATCATAGTATAGGTAATGTTTGTTCAGAAATGTTAGATTACAGCCTGATAAATTATTTGTAATAATGTCATTTCCACTAATATAGGTCGATTCAAGCAATTTCATCAGTATTTTTTTAAATATTTCAGACTGTAGCCGACCTAAAAGCCCGTCTTGAACGTCCCCGGCTCTTCTCCCCGCCACTCGAAGGAGTCGGCTTCGAATACGGCTTCAACAGCCAGCAGATGGACGGCTGGCTGAAGTACTGGGGCAAGGAGTACGACTTCAAAGAAAGAGAGAAGTTCTTGAACCAGTTCCCGCAGTTCAAGACCAATATCCAGGGATTGGATATACATTTTATTAGGGTTACTCCTGAGGTAAGTTTTGGTAAACATAAGTCTGTGTTGTAGGGTTAAAATGAGAACCCAATGAAGATTCTTGAATGGAAACTAAAGACTGCTAGGTATATGAGACTTGAAAAAAGCTAGGCTTTGAAACAAATCTTATTTATGCCGAAAAATATTATACACTAAACTATTCAACAAACTAATAAGAAACAACAAATACTAAACTAAATTACGAAAATCGAAAGTACGAATTCTACTCTATACTTCTTCAAATCTATAACGTTTTTGACTTGTCTTTGTCGATCTTTTCTTCAAATTTTCGAGGATCATCATATCACAACATCGTCTAAATTTTATCTTAGGATTTGGATTAAAAAGGCGACTGTTATGGTATTTAAAGCGTGTTGTTCTTCTTCAGGTCCCAGCAGGAGTAGAAGTCGTACCTCTTCTTCTTCTCCACGGATGGCCAGGATCAGTCCGAGAGTTCTACGAGTCCATCCCTCTACTCACAGCTGTCAGCAAGGACAGGAACTTTGCCGTCGAAGTCATTGTACCCAGCTTGCCTGGATATGGGTTCTCTGATGTAAGTATCGAATCTCTTTCGAGGGAAATTAGGGTAGGAATCAAATGTTTATTAACTTTCATTCCTCCGTGGCGCAGTGATTTAGGTCGTCACGCCGCTATTATTGCGTCGGGTTTATTTTTGCGATTCACAAAATTCGGGTTTGATTGTAGGTATTTGTGTCCGATGTTTGTATGTTTGTAAAAGTCCCCGCGACACAAGAGCAATTTTTAGTGCGGGAGTGGACGTATTTTTATTCATGATAACACAGTCAGTAAAAAATCCCACTAGATTTTTCACCAAGCTCGTGGAAGAAATTGAAGTACACGATATATTTTGTATAAATATCGGTATATTCAATTGTATAGCATTAATAAGTACTTTTAAAACTTCAGGCAGCAGTCCGACCAGGTCTTGGAGCGCCATATGTTGCTGTGGTCTTCAGAAACCTGATGCACAGACTTGGTTATAAGCAGTTCTATCTCCAAGGAGGTGATTGGGGCTCTATAATTGGCAGCAGCATGGTGACTTTGTTCCCTAAGGTAAGAAACTATTAAATTTCTATCGGCTTATTAACTTGCAAAACTATACTAATCTAAGTACAAATCTATACTAATCTATACTTATTACTTATATTTACTTATCTATACTAATATTATAAAGCTGAAGAGTTTGTTTGTTTGTTTGTTTGAACGCGCTAATCTCAGGAATTACTGGTCCGATTTGAAAAATTCTTTCAATGTTAGATAGCCCATTTACCGAGAAAGGCTATAGGTTATATATCATCACGCTACGACCAATGGGAGCAGAGCACCAGTAAAATATGTTACAAAAACGGGAAAAATTTTGACCCATTCTCCCTTATGTGAAGCAAGAGAAGTTGCGCGGGTCAGCTAGTTTCTAATATTTATTTATTTCATTGATGCTATATTTAACGTCTTCAATAAAAGTATGTCTGGTTGTAAATTTAACTTAACTTAGTCTTATTGTAATTTTAATTTGAATCAGTGCATACTGGTTTTACCACAATCTAATAATTTGACTTTATTTTCTAATTTCTTTGTCATCTACCTACGCCTAGATTTTGCTAAACCTTTGTTAAGATAACTATTATAAAAATTGATACAAGCTTTTTTAATTTCAGGAAGTCCTTGGCTACCACACCAACTTGGCATCATGCATGACTCCTTTCGGCACTATGCTGGAATTCCTGGGATCTTTCTATCCACCACTCGTGGTGGAACCTCACTTGGCTGATAGACTGTACCCTCTGAAGACCAGATACTCTTTTCTGTTGGAAGAGACTGGTTACATGCATCTGCAGTCTTCCAAACCTGATACTGTTGGTAGGTTCATAACAGGCATGTGTTTATAACCGTCCACGTGAAAGGTTCATTCTAACTATTTTATTACATAAATAAACTATGGTGACAAATGATTTTGAGGAAGAAAAAATGTTTTCAAATTGTTTCAATTATTTTAAATTTGTTAAATGGTAAAATAATCATAACTATAATTATCCGCGACAAACAGCCTCAGAGCAATGGTCTTGGTTTAAGCTAGCTGGCTATTTGGCTGGGTGGTAAAATCAAATATAACTCATACTTGATTTTACCACCCAGCTGCCAATAGACGCACCTGAATTTCGAAACCTACATTGGAGAAAGTTACATAAGAGATTTCTTATCGAGCTAACGATTTCTTCGTTTTTGGGTTACGAACAGCTTTATAATGCGACATTATATATCCGATTCGAAATCATGAATACTTTGCAAAATAAACATATAAAAATTATCTTTTTCCAGGTGTGGCCCTCAGCGACTCCCCATCAGGTCTCCTCGCCTACATCTTAGAGAAATTCTCAACCTGGACCCGTCCAGAGCATAAGTTTAAGAAAGACGGCGGTCTTGACTTCCGTTTCACAAAGGAACAGCTGATTGACAATCTGATGTTCTACTGGGTTCCCAGGAGTATCACGACTTCAATGAGGCTGTATGCTGAAAGTTTTAATTCGAAAACCATGGGGCTGAAACTTGATGAGTAAGTGCTTTTGATAAATATTTTGAAGAAAATAACTTGAGTCTCCCTTGGAAGTAACATAATGCTATGTGGCAATTGTAACTCAGTTGAATGCTTAACCAAACTGTAAGCAAACATAACCTAAATAATATCATTTCATCTAAATGGCGTAGTATTTATATTCACCGTGTCTAAGACCGCATCAATGGATCAGAAGTTGAAAAGTAACCAGCCAATATAAATTAACTTTTTAGGCCAGTAAAATGGTGAATAATCCCTTCATGCATTGTGTTGTGAGTTCATATGCATGTTTACAAAAACTATCCACTTCAGCAAAAAAAAAACCTGGCACACATAAATTTTAAACTTATTCTAAAGTCCAAGGTACATTTTTGATCCCAATTCTGACCTCTGTTTACGTGTTCTTTAATTATCAAAACCTGAGCTAATGAAAATTCCCCTAACAGGATCCCCACACCAGTTCCTACCTGGGCTATCCAAGCGAAATACGAAATAGCATACCAGCCTCCTTCGATCCTCAAATACAAATTCACGAACCTGGTCGGAGTAACCGTCCTGGACGATGGAGGCCACTTCCTCGCCTTCGAGCTGCCCAAGATCTTCTCAGAAGACGTGCTCAAGGCTATCGGAGAGTTCAGGAAGCTGAAGGATAAGAAGACTGAGTTGTGAAGACTGTTGTATAAATGATTTGATTAAATTAAATTATTGTTTTAAACTTGATTTTATTTCTAAAGTACGCCTTTTTAATATATTATTTCATATGAAAATATAGCATAGCCACTCTTCCAATTATGTATTTGGAATCTTTTGAGTTGTATCTTTCACCAACTATAGATTATTTTATTGTATCCATAGAAAAGTAGGTACATAAGATTTATAAGGCTCACTGGTCTGTCTACTTGGAGGAAGTTATGATTAAGTAAGAGTAGGTATGTCCAGAAACTCACATGAGTCTGCACATGGCTAAGGCCGCGGCTGTAATTCGGTCAAAACGTACGGCAAGTAATAATATATTATCAAAACAAGGCTTTATTTACATTAATAATATTCCTTTATTCTATACTCAAAAAAAAACAAAATTATAACAAAAATAATTAATTCACCATTAATCAAAACATTAAGATTATGCAAATAACTTAAAAACCAAAATTAATCACACATTGCCCTCACTCATAATAATTCCCTTAAACCAAACTTATTGGGGCAATAAAAATCAATTACATTCTTATCTGCCCACCCCTAAGGCACGCGGGCCGGCCGCCGTAGGGTCACGTGACCAGCGCCTGCCACATAAGTAATAAGGATTATAACGCTTATCGCAATACTATTATTTGTCACAATTTGCTATTTTATTTGATCAGGCGTACGTGATTTTTTGTGGGATATTTTGAAGTTGATTTTTTATGAAGGGATTGGAATAATCTGGATATAATGAAATGAATATTTAGTTAGCAAATAATATATGGAAATGCCTTTTTAGTCAGTAGAATGCTGTATTGACTTTGTAGTTCAAACGGTAGAGAATGCAACTGCTGATCATAAGGACTTGGTTTCGATTCTAGTCCTGGCAGTTAGTTGAGTAATATAATGTGTCCAATAATATGGCAATAGACTGACTGCCTAAATTCGTAATCCGCAAAACGAGGACGTAATTAAGCACCACTGCCCATACCTTCGGGTATAACAGACGCTATGATATACTTAAATAAAATAATTGTACCCTTACCTATATAAAACAAAGCTAGTTACATAAATAATTTATTTGGGATTCGAACCCACAACACACAAGGCAATATTCCACTTCAATCACCTTCACCATTGTAACCTCACACAATACGCTCTATAGCCAATTTCTAATCTCAACCCAGCAGACAGGAAAGCGTACATACATACATATATAGATTATATATGTCTATTTATCTTAGGGGTGGAAATCCCTTTTCCATTTCACAGAGGGCGGTCGCCCCGCCCACAAACAAAATGGACGACAGAGACGGTAATAGGAAGGAAAGAGATAGATATAGGTGGGAAAATGAAACGTCAATATTGGTATAGTTGTGTCTGATTTTATTCGTTTACATTTTTGGTGAAATGTGTTTTGTTAGGACATATTTTTTTAATAATAGTTTTTGATGTTTTTGTTGAGTTATACTAATGGGAAGTATGTAATGTCTTTATTTCGTAGAGATTTGATAAAACTTGATTAAAGCTTCAAAATAATTGTGATTAGAAATATAGATCCGAAAATATAAGCAAATTGTAGTGAAATTACAAGTTACAGGATTTTTCTACGGACTTGAATACCTACATAAGTAGCTGCTCAGTATGTATTATTTTCGTTAAACCTAGTTAGTGCAAAGATTTTTTTTTGCCGATACTTATTGCACGATTTGCATTATATAAAATACAACTTATTCTAACCTATGCAAGCAAAAGATTCTATCAATTTAACTTATTCAACGGTCAGCAAGTATAAAATCAAAACTTTTAATCCGGAACAACGACGGCGTTAATCGCTGACAGATCTAATTAATCTTTTTAATTTAACGTCTTCTTAAAAAAACTGGCTTAAAATTAAAGAGCCCCTTTAATCTGCGTCAAACTTTTAAAATACCGAAGTCATTTTTGTTACGCTTTTGCCGTCGGTTAAGAAAATTCATGAGCCGTTTGTGTATCTTTAGGACTTTTTCTAAGCAATAACGAAAGAAAAAAATGAGAGCGATGATGTTAACATATATTTATTGAGATTTTATACTTATTTTAAATTTGGCACTAATACAAAATAATTACTAAAAGTAAACTACGGACTATGACTTATTACCTATCTTAGAACTAAAGTTTTACATTTACAATACAATCTAAGAATTAAAATCATGATTCATTTGACCAAAATCACTGAAATATAAAAAATGAATATAAAGCAACAAATAGAACTGAAAGGTACGGACGGAATGACAAAAATAAACTTTTATTAAAAGGATAGTTATGGGCCTTGATTTGCTTTAAATTTACGTTACTTTTCAAATTGAATGGTAAACAACTGTAACTGTATAGTTGTTGAACAAATTTAACTTAACTTTAAACAAAACGTGTTTATTGTACAGTATCAAAGAAATTAAAATCAAAGTATTGACATACGAAATAACAAGGTTCTATCACAATTATAAACTAACCAGTACAACTCATATCTTCAAATCTCAAACGACAATTTTCATCATTTACACAATCAACAAAAATATCAAAGGCGAACGGCAGGTTTGTATGAAAAATCCGTACAGCTTATAAAATGTCATGTTTAGGTTTACTTTTTGTTTTAATTGGTAGCTAATATGATAGACAAGCTTATTTTAAAATTCTTATATTTTTTAAAGTTGGGAGGTAAAAGTTACGTCCATTTTAAGAAGCCCCGATAGTTCGCTAAATTGCTTAGATGCTGTCAAAACCACAATCCAAAACAACAGCATATTAGCGGATGCGTAGACGTCAGACTAACAGTGACGTCTCATGAGATTTTCTTTTTCTTTAGTTGTCAACAAATATAAGCCATAGACCAAAAAATATTATGTAATTTATCAAATCTTTCTACCTTAATTATTAATGAATCCGGACTTCTAAAAATAATACTTCCAAATAAAAATAAGTGACTTAGCCCCCTTAATAAGTGGTACAAATTCTGTAACGAAACAACACCAACTTTAAGCTGTACGAAATCTGCCGATCTCCTTTACATATTCATTTTCCATCCTTTTCATTCTTCTCTTTCCCATGTCCATTCTGCAGTTTCCCATCCTCTTCTTTCCCATTCTGCGCTGGAGCGATCATCAGCAAATTATTCCCATTACGATCAGCCAAGTTCCTAAACGGCATATTTTGCCGCCACCTTGAGGGGAAATAATACTGATTTCGAAGTACCCTCAAATGTTCTTTCGCGAAGAAAAATTCAGGCCTAGATCCCGCCGGTCTTTGGTAATTTCGTTTGATTTCCTCGTTTTCCTCATTTCCGTATCTTGGAAAGTCGTTACTCTCGTGATAGATCTTTGCTCTAGGACAGTCTTCATCGTTGAAGTACGGTCTTTTGAGCCGTATTCTTCTTGACTGAGGGCTCAAAGGAGATTCGCATTTAATGGCAAGACTTGCTGAGTTTTCTTTGTTCATCGAAAGACCGTGGGTCTTCTGCCATTCTAGTACTTCGCAGAGAAGACCGATGTACCTATAGAACAGAAATAACTTTATGTTTGGACGTTCAAGTTGTGTTACACGAATAAGGAAAATCTAAGTCTATCAGTAAGGTTAAAGTAAGGTCCGGAGTGTAGTCAAGGTCGTCTTAGGAAACTAGGTACCTACCAAAATGTTGTGTGCATAGAAACTACTGAACCGATACAACAATTTAATACTGCTTTTACTTAATGTATATAAAATCTTTTTGCATAAAGAATATTAAAAATCAATGCTGTTACAGACGCCACCACAATTTTGCTGGTGATAGCCTCCTTTTACCCGAAACATCGTGCTTGTGGGTAGGTAAACCTGTATCCCGAGCATATTCTACGTACTTTATTTACCTCAAAACTAAGTTACAGTAGAGTTTGTTAGAAACGCGATGTCACCAACGACATTCACTGCGTTCCGTGTACAAATCGGCCTACGCAGGCAAAACTGCGGTCATTTTGTGTGTATTATTACCTGTCAGAAATCGGTAAAGTAAGCGGGTAGAAGCAATACTACAGAATATTTTATATTTACCTGATAGCCATCCTAAGGATCTCATTCTTGGACAGCTTCTTATCTGGTGGGTGTGTTGGCACCAGTCTCCTTAGTTCTGCGAAGGCTCCGCTGACGTTCTGCTGACGCCAACGTTCACGGCAGTTGGTGAACAGCTTCCGAGGAGGCCGGAGCAGGCAGGAGTTCAGGTGTGATATGTCTTCAGGGAGATTCTAATAGATGAGAAGTTTGTTAGGCCTTGGAAATGTTTGTGCTTTGTTCCAGAACAATTGTGTATGTTTTTTGGCTATACATATAGCAAAATACATTGAAATGTAATGTTATTTGAAATATTTTTGTTTCGTTTCGTATAGGTTGATTTGGAGTAATTGAACGCATTTTTATAACAGTAAAAATCTTAAATATCGGTCGTTGGGGTATTGATAAAAGTACTCGCAGCTTTAGAAGTCCCAACAAATTGTACTAAAAATTACACATGCTCAATATGGTAAGGTTTTGTATAAAACTGATAGGTTGAAAATATTTTTAACCCACGAATTGTAACGAACTAGCTGACCCGCGCAACTTTGCTTCCGTCACATAAGATAGAATGGGTCAAAATGTTCCCCGTTTTTGTAACATTTTTTATTGCTAATCTGCTCCTATTGGTCGCAGCGTGATGATATATAGCCTATAGCCTTCCTCGATAAATAGGCTATCTAACACTGAAAGAATTTTTCAAATCGGACCAATAGTTCCTGATTAACGCGTTCAAACAAACAAACAAACAAACTCTTCAGCTTTATAATATTAGTATAGATTAGTATAGATATATCAGTTATATTGAAAAAAAAGGCGCTCTTTTAAAAATTCAAACATTTCATCAGAAGTGATACATAACCTTAATAGTCGTTCACAAGGACCTAAAGAGCACACTTTTTAAAACCAAATTAAATTGACTAAATCCGAGCCTAACACCGTGCAACTGTGGCTGATCAATTTCTGCATTATAAAGAAGGTTTTACCTGCACACTCCTCCCAGACTGCCTATCATCATCACTATCAGGGAGACAGAGATCATCGCTCAGCATCTCACTGTCTGGCTCCTCATCAGAACACGACTCTTGATCTGACGCCATCGTTGACGGGTACACTACAACAACAACAATAAAAGTAGAAGACAATATAGAACTTCCTCTTCAGTTTCATTTTCTTTCTATTATAGGTACTGTAGAGTACGCATTTGGTATGGATAACTGCCTCGGTTTTATGGGCAACAGCGTAAGCAATAGTCTCGGGTTTGAATCCTAGGTCTAGTTTCTTGATAACTCAGGAAGGATAACTTGTTTCCCAAGTGGGATATCAATAAATTTAATGATTTCTAAGAGTTAAGAATTTGACGTAGAAGCCCTTCGTGTCTTAGACTTAGACACCATGTAAAGCCGTCGCATCGGTGTTGCGGGTGACCACACCATACTACGATCGTGTCGGTTAAGCATCTTACCGGGCAATATGAATGATAGCTGACCCGCGCAACTTCGCTTGCGTCACATCAGAGAGAATGGGTCGTGATTTTCCCCGTTTTTGTAACATTCTTTACTGGTACTCTGTTATTGTCGTAGCGTGATGATATATAGCCTATAGCCTTCCTCGATAAATGGGCTATCAAACACTGAAATTTTTTTTCAACTTGGACCCGTAGTTCCTGAGATTAGCGCGTTCAAACAAACAAACAAACTCTTCAGCTTCATAATATTAGTATAGATGGAATAGAGAGTGTGCCAATGTACTGTGCACACTCTTGGGCTGGTTAAATAAAGTTAAATTGTGATAGATGCACATACAGAAACTTTAGTCTTAGATTTTAGCTGTACGGAGAAAGAGACTAAAGGTTGAGTAAAACATGACTCAATACAGTCATATCTCGTAAATTGTATGCAAAGTTGACTCTACCGAAATTCCATGATATTATGTATTAATAAAATACGAGCATTACGTGTTTGATATATTTATTGACAGAGAATGCCAAATCGTTATATGATTAATATATGGCATCTACCATAGAGTAGAAGGAGTTTAGGTGGAGTTTAGGTTCACCACATTTCTCCCCTCCTAACCTCTTAGCTGTTCTGCTGAATATAAGATGCAGCCAACACCTGGTTGAGGTGTCGGCGCCAGACATCGCCGTTGTCGGTGCGGATCTCATAATGAAGTCGGCCTAGACGTCTTGTGATAGTACCAAACTGCCAATGGTGCTTAGCACTCGTGTAGTCACGGGCCTGTACTCGTTCGCCGACTTCCAACTGTCTGACCTTGATCTCTTGATGTTTTGATGTAGTTTTTTTATGGGTGTTTCTAAACATGCAGTGTAATGCTGTTCGAACTTCTCTTCCAAACATTAACTGATAAGGTGTCTGACCATTCAAGTTTGGTGTCCGTCTGAGGCGAGTTTTTACCATGACAAGTTTCTCTTGAAGATTACCCCTTTCTCCCTCTAAGCTTCGTAAGATTCTCTTGACTGTTTGTACGTATCGTTCAGCTTGTCCATTGGTTGCAGGGTGGTATGGAGCAGAGGTTTTGTGCGAAATCATACAGTCTTTTAGAAATTTTTCGAACTCTCCCGATACGAATTGTCGGCCATTGTCTGAGACAAGGAGTAGAGGTGTTCCATAGGTGCAAAATAGTTCTTTCAATTTTTGGATGCACCAAGAGCTTGTCGTTGATTTAGTAGGTATAATCTCTGTCCATTTCGAAAATGCGTCTACAACTATTAAAAGATAGTATCCGTAAACAGGTCCGGCAAAATCAATATGAAGCCTTTGCCAGGGGCCCTTTGGGTGTTCCCAGTGGTGTAGTGGTGCTTTCTCTGGTTCATTTTGTTGTAATCTACATGTTCTACATGACTTAACTTTTGTTTCGATATCATTGTCAATTCCTTTCCAGTATACAAAACTGCGGGCCAGTAGCTTCATTTTCACAATGCCCGGGTGACCGAGGTGTAGTTCGTCCAGCACTCGTTCGCGTAATGTTTTTGGGATTAAGACTCGCGTTCCTCTTAGTATACATCCATCTTGTAAAGTAAATTCATTATCATTGTAACCGAGCGTTTTAAGTGATCGGCCAGTTTGTAATGCGAGTACTAATGGTGTATAATCGGAATCAATACTTGTCTCTTTCGCTATGATATTTGGGTTGACATCAATGGTATGTATTTGTTGAAGTTGAAAGCTGTAATTCTGGTCCATTTTGTTTGCCTTTGTGTTTTCTACTGGGAACCTGGATAGGTAATCTGCATTTGAGTTGTTAGGCGAAGTTCTGTATTCAATGTTGTAGTCAAATCCAGATAAGAAATGAGCGTAGTGGAATAATCGCATTGTACTCATTGCTGGTAACGTTTGATGTGGGTGGAAAATTATTGTCAGTGGTTTATGGTCTGTCACTAGGATAAATTTTCTACCGTAACAATAATAAAAGAACTTCTTCAATCCCCAGTATATGGCAGTAGCTTCTTTGTCAATTTGGCTGTACTTCTTCTCGCTATCCGATAGTGTTCTGGAAGCGAATGCTATCGGTCTTTCTGTTCCATCTGGGAGTCTATGTGATAGTACTGCTCCGATTCCCAGTGGAGATGCGTCTGTTGCAAGAACCAAGGGCCTCTTGGGATCAAAATGTATAAGTACTCTTTCGCTTAGAATTTCTTTTTTTAATGTGTATAAAGCTCTGTTCGCATTCTGTAGACCATCGAAAACTAGATTCTTTCTTGAGTAAGTTGTTCAGTGGATTCGTGATCGATGATAGGTTGGGTATAAATTTGTTGTAAAAATTTGCCATTCCAAGAAATGTCCTCAATTCTGCGGTGTTGACTGGGCGTTCTGTTTTAATTATTGCGTTAATCTTTTCTCTGTTTTTGTGTAGACCTTCTTTGTCGATAGTGTGTCCCAAATAGTCGATGCTTGTTTTGAAAAAGTGGCACTTATTTTTGTTTACTCGTAGGTTACTTTCTTTTAGTTTGTCTAACACGAGCTTAAGTCTCTGTAGTAATTGTTCTTTGTTGATGCCTTGAATGATGATGTCATCAAAGAAACATTTTACACCTTCGAGATCTTGAAGGAGTTTATCCATAAATTTCTGCCAAAGGCTCGGCGCGACCTTAACGCCGAACATTAGGCGGTTCACCTTAAAAGTGCCTCGATGCGTACTTAGTGTTTGTAGCATTGCGCTTTCTTCATCCATTGTCATGTTGAGATATGCCTGGGTGATGTCGAGTGTACAGAATAGTTTACCTCCGTTCATCTCTGCAAATATATCTTCTATCATAGGTATTGGATATTGTTCATCTTGTATGACTTTATTTAGTGTAACTTTATAATCAGCGCACAATCGGATACTCCCATTCGGTTTGACAACTGGTACCACTGGAGTACCCCAATCAGAGTGGTCGACTTTCGTGATGACACCCTGTTTGCATAGTCGCTCGATCTCTTCATCCACTTTGGTTTTTAAAGCGTACGGTATTCTACGTGGTTTGATAAAAATTGGTCTTGTGTTTTCTTGTAGATTTAGGTGTCCTCTGTAATTGGGTATTTCGCCTAAGTCGGATCGAAATACTGATGTCTTGTAAAGTTCCAAAAGCTGGTCTAATTCTAGATTTTCTGATTGCTGTAAAGTTTTTATATCTGCTAAATTTAGAGTTTCGAGTTCTTTCATCCAACTCCGGCCAAAAACGGGGTCAACGTTGTTGTTGATGAGGTATAATTTACCGTGGAATTCTTTTCCTTGGCATCTGCATTGAACGTATGCAACACCTGCAGGTTCGATTACTTCGCCGGTATATGTTTTGAGTTTTATATTAGTTTTAAAGATTCTTTTGCCGATTTTCAATTTTCTGTAGTCTCGTAATGACATAGAAGTAAGTGTGGCTCCAGTGTCAAATTCCATTTTCATCTTAGCATGTTCAATGTGTACCGTTATCATGTATTTTTCGGATGTTTCACCAGATATAACATTAATATCATTCCATTCATCATCATCGCTTATCGCTGAGTCGTTTAATTGATTTATATCCGGTGTAGTCTTACTGGGCTTCGCATCTGAGCGCCGTTGTAGACACACACTAGCTAAGTGTCCGACCTTCTTGCATTTATAGCATGTTATGTTTATAGCGCTACATTTCTTGGTTTCGTGATTTAAACCACAGCGGAAACATTTCCCTTTTAAATCTCTTGGTGTGATTCCTCTAAAAGGAGATTTTTTTGAATTATTGTAGGAATCAGTGGAAATTTTATTGATATTGTCACTACTTGGTTGTTCATTCGGAAGCATTGATGTATTTTCTGCTTTACTCATTTCAATAGATGTTGCAATCTGTGTCAGGTGTTTAAATGTACATACTGTTCGGTCTTGTAAAATTTTTGTACGTGCGTCGCTATCTTTCAATCCTCTTATGAGTTGAAGAGATAAAAAGCTTTCTGAAATGTTTTTCTGGCAGTGTTGACATTTAAATTCGCAGTTGGTAGTGAGCTTTTTTAAATCTGCGGCGTATTGCGCTACTGTTTCATCCGATTTTTGAGTTCTCGATATAAATTTATGTTGTAGAACCCATTTGCTAGGTTTTGGGTCTAAGTAGTCGTCAAGTGTTTCAGTAATTTCGTTAAATGTCTTATTCAATGGTTCGTCTGGTGCTATTAAATCACATAATTTTTCATGGAGTTCTGGTGATAATGTAGACAGAAGAATATTTGTCTTCATGTGGGGCTCAGTAATTTCATTAAGTCTAAAGTACACTTCCAGACGTTTTTTAAAGTTATTGAACGTTTCTGATTCATGTAAAGGATTAAATTGTATTTTTGGTATAATCTTATGGTATTGGTATATTCTATGTTGGTCTTCCTGTCGCTGACCTTGAATAATGGTTTTTTTTGTTAAAAGTTTTGATACTAAAATAGTGTGAAGTTCTTCGAATTCGTAGCCGTAATTTTGTTCGTGTAAATACGCTGTTTCATCGTTATCATCTATGGTTTTGTTTTCTATCTTCTCTTGTAACTCTCGCAGTGCTGTTATGGTGTCCTTCAAGGCTGCGGAGCGAGCGGTGATGTCCTCGTCAGACATCGTCGCCCTCTGCTCGATGTAGGTATCGAGTCTGGTGAGCATCCCACGTAGGGTGCTCCGTTTTTTACGTAGCTTTTCCATTTAGGTTCAGTTTTTCCTCGTCGCCAATATTATGTATTAATAAAATACGAGCATTACGTGTTTGATATATTTATTGACAGAGAATGCCAAATCGTTATATGATTAATATATGGCATCTACCATAGAGTAGAAGGAGTTTAGGTGGAGTTTAGGTTCACCACACATGAAATAGCTAGTCTTTACCCAAAATGAATACAAGCAATTTTGGTCTTTATTATTTTAAATGTAGAATTTATGTTTCTCTAAAGTTTCGTACTGAGTAGTGAAGTAAATATGTGAGTTATTTCTAAATAAAGCGCAGTTATTGTTGTATATCACAGGATACGAACTATCGCAGGAAGTCGCTATAATTAAATTTGTAACGGAGCAAAATAATTATAACGTTCATTACGAATTTTATCAATACTTTGTTTTATAATTAGAGCAGGAATTTTAATATAAAATGTATAAAAAGAATGAAGAATATAAATATAAGACCGCCGTTTCCATTACTTGTAAATAAGTAGGCACCGGTTAACTTAAAACGAGATTATTGCCAGACTTTTTCATAATTGTTTGTTGTTACTTTATCTATTGGATAGATTATTTGACACTTATCCAAAAGCCGTATTAGTGGGTCATAAGCTAGAGTAACAATATTTAGTAAGAAACTTTTCTATAGAGCGACAATTTTACTGTACGTTAAGTAAAGCTCCCAAACAAATGCATTTTTTCTACATCCTTTGTCATTTTAAGAGTGTTTTTGTTTAATTTATCATTCACTGACAGTTCGTTTCAAACTTGATTGAAAATGTCAAAGTATTAACTATTTATATGTGTTTTTATAAACGTGATTAAATGATTCAAAATGTTGTGTGTGTAATACTACGTACAAGTTCAATTTCTCGGGTCAAGTAGGTATTGTTCGGTTTCCTAAGTAGCAACAGTATTTAATTAAGTGCAAGGCCTTATTTATTGTTCTATATTGGACTGCAAAATAAATATGAGTGGCTTAGGTGTTTAAAACATTATATTTATTATTTATCTAATGTTCATTCCGAATTCCGTACACTCTAACTGAACTGACTTTACTATAAGCATACAATCCTTTCTTTAAGGTCCTCAGAAGAAATAAACATCTATAGCATTGAAAAATTCTTATTGAAGTAGGTAAATAAATATGATAAATGTTAATTAGATCTTTAATTTCATTAATTAATAATAATTTGTATTATTTATCAATGAATAAATATCTCACCACTATTCCCTGGAATATCCGTCACGGTTGGCATAAAAACGTAATCACAAACTAAACCAAAAAAATCCCACTAAATCAATTAATTAATTTCTTTTACAACACACACGTGCTTCTCACACAACGTATCTAAAGCAACTGGCGAAAATCTATAACGAATGTTTAAATTTCGAAGGGTTGCTGAATCGCGCTGTGATTGGTCGAGAGTGGGGAGGCGGTTGACCAATCAGAGCTCGAGGGCGGAGTGAAGGTTTAATGCTACGTACTTTATTATGATTATTGTAATAAGTTATTGTTATCTGGACCTGTGTTAGGATTAATTTCAATACAAATTAGTTGGCAATTACGTTAGTATGACCCCATTTTTTACGATAAAGCGTTAAGTTAAGTTGCTAGTGTGTTTTTCTCTATTATATTGTAGCAAAGGAAAATGTACGATACAGAGAATGATCTCCTGCTAATCCTTTTTTCTTCATTGAATCAAGCGACTTGGCTTTTTTAAGATAATATACTACATATATTTAAAAAAATGGGTTTTGGATTCGCTCTTCAAACCGAAGAATAAAGTAACTTTACCATATTATCTTTACATAATTAATTTTACCAATTTCTATTGAAATATTCTCAGTTACAGTAACACGAGATACAAAAAAACAGTTTGCTGCATGTTTTAACATGGGTTTATTTGATTTTGACAAGCCTGGAGACAGACAGACAGCGGAGTCTTAGTAATAGGGTTACCTTTTGGGTACGAAACCCTAAAAATGAGCATGAAAATCTGTTTTCTGACGTAAATGGCTGACATACTCGACAATTCTCAGCACTTACTCAACGGATCTTAATCCCATTACGACAGTAATAAGAGGCACTCGACTCAATCTATTTGATTGGACGTTGTTATCTATTTAGAATATTATACCTTTATCTTGAGATACAGCGGCCATTATGCGTAGAATTAACTAAAGAAATTACTACCAGTGGCCAATGAAGAAGTATTGTCTTTTAAGGGGTCTACTCTACTTTGAGAAAAAACCAAGTGCGTTATTTATATTATATTTGTGTGTGTTACTAGCTTTTGCCCGCATGTTTTGTGACATAGGACAGAATTTTCATTCAGACATTCATCCCCTATTTTATCCTCTTGTGATTAGAATTTATCAATATCCTTTCTAACTCCCGCACTAAGAATTGCTTTTATGTCACGAGGACCTTACAAACATACAAAGAACAACTAGACCCTAAACAACTGTTTATGGATCGCACAAATAATTGTCCACTGTGGGAATCAAACTAATCCCGACTCAATGGAAGTGGCGTGGTGACCTAAACCACAGCGCCACGGAGGCAGTCAAAGTACCGAGAGTTTGACATTTAAAATGTACTGCAAAAATAGTTTCTACAACGCCAACTAGAGGCGCTGAACTAGATGTCATACAAAATTTTTCGATAGCCGGTGGTCGGCAGTCGATAGTGGTAGAAAATCGAGTTACAGGTATTAGCATTGAAATCAATCAGTATGCCACGACGGAATGACGTCATAATCTTTTGACATGTTTGCCAACTACTCGAACAACACTCAATGATGTATTTGTCTAGTTCATTACACTGTTGCAACCAGCCAGTGTTTATGTTATCGGACACCAAAACATTGACCTAGTAAACTCGCCGTGGACATCGCGTGGTAAAGATTTGCTATTTATAATCTGTATACGTATTGTTTTGAGTTTTTCTGGAATATGTATGTTAGGAGTGAAATGTGTGGAAATTACAACGTTTAAAACGACTGTTACAAGACTCGATATAGTTAGTTATTTTACATTGGAAAACTTGCTTTTAACTTAGGTTCAGTATAACTTAAAAGATATTTCATGATCAGAAAAATATTGTCCATGTATGACTCTACTCAAGTCTACTTTATTTGGTTTTTGACCCGCATTTTATATTACTTTACTACTTGGACGAAATAAATAATAGGTCCAATAAAATACTAATAAGGAATTTCCGAAGTATTTACTCTATCTTCTACTGAAATCTGATCCAACTTGTCACAATAAAACTACTTGTTCAAAATGCACCACTAGACATACTTTTTCTAATGCTTAATTACCGAATATTGTCTGTATTATGCCTATACTAAAGTCTAGTAATCATTGTTAACTACGAACTCAGAACTGCCATATTTTGATTGTCATTTTCCTATTCTACAAGTTAATTATTAATAACACGTGTTCAATTAGTACCTATTTGTAACATAGTTAAAAACATACAAAACCTTGGTAGAACCACTAACGAGGTCATTAACTTCTTAGTAAACACGTTGCGAGCGGAGCCGCGTGTTTGTCTAGTTAATCGATAAATTAAATGCTCGCGATAAACACTCGGAACGGCCGGACTTATTTAGTATTGTGTCAATCGTCAGGCTGAATGCGCGCGCCGCAATTCAAATTCCGAACGAATTAAAAATAAATAAAAACGCGGGAAATTTGTGCAAAAAAATAAAATTACGCCGCCATTTTTTCCGATAGTGTTTTGTTTTGCTAGTGACATTTTTCGTGTGCGTTTTTGTTTTTTGAAACTATAAATATTATTGTGTGTGAATTAAAAGTGGTTTATTCAGTGATTTTGGACAATCAGAAGTGATAAAGCGGTGAGTTTCATTGTTTTTGATTTAGTTTTGTGTGTCCACCTGCCAGCTGCTGGTCTTATTTAAATTTAAACACATAAAGAGTTCTTAATGAGGCTCTTGTGTATTTTAAACAGCTCGGCCATTGGAATGTTTCGAAGCAAAATATTTGTATAGTTTGTATTTGATATCATGTCTTATTGTTTATAATATATCCGAGGTTTGATTCCCGATGAAGGAAATCCTCATGATTTTTCTGTAAGGAGTTACTTAAAACTAGTTTAATGCATGAGTAGTACATGCATATGCGGAAAATATAAGCTTAATTAATAAATACTTATTGGTAATACACGTTTATGATCTTAATATGACATTATCTTGAATTAGCACTATATAGGTATTAGGTCTCTCTTAATCAATCTACCTAATAAATAATTATCTCAAAAGAATCAACATTTTTGTCTTATTTATTATTGTAATGTTAAAAATGAAAATATTTAAAAGAGAATTTGTTTTAACCGACTTCAAACAATGAGGAGGTTCTCCAGTTTACAATACGATAACGTCATGAAAAACCATTTTGAATGATTACTATCAGCCCTTATTATCCCACTGCAGGGCAAAGGAATTCCTTTCCTATCATTGCATATTTAAAAAAATATTTTAGACAATCAAAATGTCGTCATGCGTAACTAATTGCTTTTCAACACAACATTAGAATAATTAATAATTATTATCTAAAGATAATGAGGTAGGCGCTAATAATGACTATCCTTTAAGTATTTAAATTATCGATAAGTAAATAAAAGTATGAGATGGAGAGACGAGCTTGACTCCTACAACCCAGATTGGGTACAGACCGCCGAAGATCGCTTGCTGTGGAAAGCTATGGGGGAGGCCTTTGCCCAGCAGTGGGACGATATAGGCTAATAATAATAATAAATAAAAGTATAATCGGATACATATATAACAACTTGATAGACATTAATCTGGCATCTGGAATTTGCAACATACAAAAAAAAAGTCCAGAATGCTTAATTGTAATGCAAAACCAAATTAATGTAGTAATTTGTACAAATAAAAATGTTTAAACAAATTATTACTACTAGGTACCTCTTGCTCGCAAAACTACGAAAAGTTTTGGTACAAAAGTAGTCTTAAATTCATAAACTAACGGGTTCAAAATACATAAAATGCATAATATTTTAATGTTTACAAAAAACCGGTACTACGTCTTACTTAAAAACGTTTTCATTATTTTGATCTAGTCGGGTCCTTGAATAAATGTTAAAAACATTATATTAATATATTACCGGATTAATACGCACTATGAATTTATTTTAAGTTTGTATACGTACATATCTAATGACTAATATCTTACAAACATGCACAATACACAATGAGTCACTATCACAAAATATTATAAAAGTAAGTCCCTTCGCCGCGCCTGTCTGTCTGTCTGTTCACGATAAGCTCAGTTTTCACCAATAGATAGAGCGAGTCCCGAGGTCTAAGCGTATAATTTGTTAAGGTTGTGTATGTAAGCAACTATTTTAAACTGAATAAATCCGGGCTGGGTTTTAGTCTGTAAATCTAATCGTGAGTATTAAATGCGAAAGTTTGGATATTTTGATGTTTGGATAGATGTTTGTTACTCAATCATGTTAAGACTACTAAACGGATTTTTATTAAACTTGCTTTCGCCATAGTTTATAAACCTGAATAACACCTAGGTTAAGGAAATATATAGTCTACGCAAACAGAATTGCGGGCAAGAGCCATAATAGTGATTTGAATATCATAAGCACAATATTGCGGAAGATCCACTACAAAATTTCTGCGCAGTTCTTAGTCATATTTCAAAAATATTATCTTTGTGGAGCCATCACATTTCAAAACTTTATCGTATAGGGATTATGCATTGCAATTTCAAACATCATGCTTAGTATACAGCATTTTATTGCTTTGAACAAAACATAAAAAAGTTAGCATTGTACATAATATTATTATATTATAGGTTAATCTTATGCGTAAAAAGATTAATTCGACGTCTGACGCACGCCAGCGGTAACTTATCGCAGTTATAAAGTTTTAATAATGTCCATAAAATTATATTTTATTGATCTTAAGTCGCTCAATTTCTCGACACGCGACATTACCTACAGAAGCGGTATCGAAGGCGTAACGAACGCGAAGCGAAGGCAAGATTTTTTTTTTACCTTTTTGTCTCATTATTACCCCATCGCTGGATAAGGTACTCCTCCCGAATTCGAGGGAGGAGTTTAGACCTTGAAATTTCCTTTTTATTTTAACATGATAAAACTTTATTTTTAATTTTTCATATTAAAATAAACCAATATCTTTATTTACCGTCCAACTGTTGAGCATGGACTATGTTTCCAGAACTTTTAGTTAATTAAGGATTAGTTTGAATATGACTACATAAGTACATATTTTTTTCTGTCATTTCATAAAAATAATGCCACACTATCTCATTATACAAACAAACCAGAAAAAATAACTTCAGAATTCAGCATAAAAAGAACTTAGATAAAATCAACTTTTAATCGGTTAAAACTGGTTAGATTACAAAGGCCAGACGGCATACAAAATTTGTTTATACTTTAGAAAATAGTTACTTAACAGTGTTTTAAACAAAAGAAAGAATTTTATACGGAAACCAACAATTTGTTTTACTTTGAAATTTGTTTAACCTCATTAAGTAAAAGTAATTGGTTAATAAATAATTATGAATCGAAACAATGGGAAAATAGCTCATTTGATATGGTGTTTTGTTTGTTACGTATTTTTGATAAAAACTGTCGAGAGTAAGTGTTGAGTTAATATTTTTTATTGCAAGTGTAAATTAAATATTTTTCAGAATTGCATACTGATAACGAAATCTCTTAGTAGATATTTTTTTAAATAAAATTATAAACTACATACAGCGAGTGTCTTCATTTGGTTTGAAAATATCTTGGCGCTAAGATGTATGTAAGTGTGAAACTATCTATATAAGTTTGCAAAAGTATTATTAAATTTCTACGTAAGTAGTAGTCTTTATTTACAATTAATTTCGTAGATTATCTAAAATAGTCGCGTATAAGATAAAAAGCCATAAGGTCGAAACAATTTTTTAAACATAGTAAACTTATCAGTTTTAGAGAATAGGTATGTTATTATTTTTCTTCATAACAATGATTTAGCATTAATGAATACAAATACAAATGAACCTATAAAGTCCTATTATAAAGTGTTATTAGAAGTAGGTATAAACCTAAAATAAACCTTAAAGCTCTTTCATTGTCCTTGAATAAGTAGTAAAGACGTAGTTATCTATCTTTGTCCGAGGAAATAATCAAAAGTTTAGCTCTGTTTGGCTATTACTACCAGCTCCATTCAATTGTCTTTAGTTGAAACCACAAAAACTATCATAGAAATTGAAAAAAAAACATGCCGTTTTCCCATTCAGAACAGGCTAAAACCAAAAAATCCCGCATGTTCACAATGCCACTACCCCTTCAAGCTCCATTTGATTAATTCATTGATGCTATTTAGCTATTGAAAGTCCCAACTTGACTGCGTTTGTGGCGCGGTCTGTCGGTATGCTTATTTCATACACTTCTGCTTACACCTTTTGTTATAAGAGGCATAATATTATGTGTATGTATGTGTAAAAGGCCTAAATATTTTTTTTTCAAAATAAGCATAGCTGCAAGTATAAACTAGTAACTCTATAAATAAAATATGAATCAAGATGTATGTCGAAAACTTCCAAGTCAATGTATTATAATCTGTGACAGGTGTCTTATACACATATATTACATGATTATGACATATATACGAGTGTTATCGAGTGTGATCTGGATTGATGGCTACTATGACTAGGAATACCGATATATTTATCAATCAAGGTATTTCCAATATTCTCTGTACTTAACTAACACTTGTGCCGTTTGGCAATGAGAAGAATAGACGAGAAGCAGTCATAATAAAGATAAGTATTAAAAATCGATTCCGACTTGTCGCACCATGCTCAGTAAAATTGCCAGTTCGAATAGTCAGTAGTTTAGTGGGCATTTTAACAGCCGATTAATCAGCTAGTAGAACAAAGGCATAGTTGGTTCTTTTCTAGTTTCAATCTTTGTGCAGTATATAAAGATTTACAGAGACTTGAGCTATTTTGATGCTCGTTAATAAACTTGCTCGGTTTTACACAGATTACAATGAAACGGAATATTTACAGGGAAATTCGATTTTTTCCACATTAATCTGCAATAGTAAGTATAGTCTGCAAAAAATAGTCGGCTTTTGACTTTCTTAAAAAAGTACCTTAATACAAGGAGCTATATAAAGCTTGAATACTATAAATTAATCTACCTACATGAAACCTCAAATTCGCCAACGAATTGTAAACGTTCTTGAACTCATATCGGGTTAATACATTGACCCGTTGTTGATATTGTTATCATTATCTTATGGGTCACGCACAGACTCCACACGTCTGCAAACAAAACTGCTAATCTATTTTGTACAGGAAAATTTTATAAAAAATTCTTTATGATAACTTATAAATCACCCACATTACATTAGGTAGTAGACATTTTAAGCCCCTGAAAAATAGGGGATGTAGAAGGGTCTGTCTGTCTATCTGTGACCCCGTATCTCCGAAGCAAATGAGCCGATTGGGATACCCTTTTTTACATTTTTCTGGATTTAAATATGACGAGATGATGTTGAGGTTATAATACGTGTGCAAAAATATGGAATGGGCCAACTTGTTCTTTGTAATTATGTTTCTACAGATAAATAACTATTTTGTACTTTTTAAAGCATCTGTTCAAATAGATAATAATTTAATTATCAAGGACTTAGGAAATTATACAGGAAAAACATTATTTATACAAATAATAAAAATATTATTTTGATCTGAAGAAAATGCATGTCATGGCTTTCGAAATATTATGGGTTTTATAAACTTTTTCAACAATAATAAGACGTGGACGTTTAAATTTAATAAAATATTAAATTTTAATCTGTTGTTCGGACGATACTTTTTTTATTTTTAGCTTATTTTCGATAATCTATTTAGGTTAATTATTGTGTTACTAACTCGATTAAATCAAATCACGGAAGCTTAATTACGAAAATCATTACTGTATAATGTAAGTTCTGAATCCACTAACTCTACAGCCTATAATAATGCTTGGGGAAATAAAAGCCGTTTTTCTTTTTATTGTGTTTATAAATATAACCCGCGAAAACAAAATTTCTTCTAAGTAGTACCTTAAAAACATGAGTAGTTAAGCTTTTCCCTGAAGGACTAATAAGTTCACAAAGGCTTTTTGTTTAATATTTTTTGAGGAACCCTACATCATATTGATGTCACAAATTGACTTTTCTCCTGCGTTTTAAGTTGTCAATTTACTCACATCAATAAGTGACTAACTTAAATTCTATCTCTTTCTACACATTAAGGACATTATTATTGTAATAATACTACAAGCGAACAACGAAATCACTACCATTGACCCATTAGTAGTAGATAACTGCAAGATAAGCGTACAGACGGCTACGTAACATTTATCAGACGTATTGAAGTGTTTACTGGTTATAGTAAACACTTAGACTTACAACTTGAAAGGACTATGTCTGGAGTAATAAGGATAATAGTCTTATTTTAGAGTAATTCTTTAGATACAGAGATGGTAACCGTAACTTTTAAAATATAATTATTTTAGAATAAATCTAAAGATATAGACGTTATTTTTATGTAACTTTTCCCGTTGCATGTTTAGTATTTTATCATACGGGAATTAACGCGAACATGCATAAGCTTATGACCACGGCCAGTGTAACCTGCGAAGAAACAACATTAATTGCACGCCTTTTTCTGATAGGAGTAGGTAGAAATAGCAGAAATTCTTTTGATACAATCCTTAAAAAATTCCCGTGTTTCATTGACTCGGAAATTCATTCAGAATTTTTTAACAGTAGTTAAAACATAATTTCTTGGTAATAAAATTCAAGAAAACATGAACACGGCACGCCTCAAAAGTGATTCTAATTCTTCGGGGTCAAACTATCACAAGGGATTTGAAGAAGGGCATGTAATATTGACCTATATGTTGACGATTCGTAAAATACAAAACAGTTTCATATTAAATTTAATCATAACACCTAATACACCTATTATAGTTAATTATTTTGCTAAGACTTAGGCACAAACGGTAAGCCTGAAAAAAACATTTGACGAGGCATCCATTTTGATTACACAAGATTGTGTAACCGACTATCGCTTAAATCCATCCTTGCAAAAGTAAAAAGACAAAAATCAATTACTCTGAAGTACGTACTCAAATATCAATGAAATAGTCTTTCACTAAATGTTACTATAATACAACAATCTATTTAATCGTCCTAAACTATAGATAACTGAGTACATTAATACAGTGTTTTATCTATATCTATAGTAATTATTTCCTAGGTTATCTTACATGAAAGTTAACACGGACTGTTGGAGAAATTAACACAAGTCTGTCAGGGTTTAAGGTTCACAGAATCAGCAAGTTTGTAAGTGATTGTTAAATAATCTAGAGGTTATATCCGCTATTCTTAGTTCAAAGTTCAGTTTATAACCCCCGGTTTCTGAGGTACATTAAGCGGTAGTTTATCCATTCAATTGCGTTTAAACTCATATAAAAAAGACAGTTTGAATAGATAAACTACTGCTAAATGTGCCTCATAAACCGGGTATTAGTTGTCTACAGGAATTTGTATATTTTCTAATGATATTCTTCTTTAACGATGCGTTAATATAATATTAAAAGTAAAGTATTTTAGCGAAAGTAGGTAGGTAATTAGCAGGGACATTATTTTTATTCCAGGACATAACAAAGGCTTAATATTATAAGTCAGACATAGTATTTGAAGTTTTAGTATTAATTGCAGAATTATTTTATTGTGTACGCTGAAAATATTATACGTATCTCCCCCGCAGCGGTTGATATTATAAAAATACTCCAAAATAATTGTCGTAGCTCATTCTTATCCTTTTCACCAAAAATGTTTTGCAAATACTACTGAGCTATTGTAAATACCTATAAGTACACACTTACAAATCCAAAGCTGTGTCAGACAAATGGAAAACTCCCGGGGAAAAAGTGTTCCTTGTGCTAATCTAGTTCATAAACAATCTCATTGCCAAATTCCATCAAAATCCGTCTTTAAATTCTTGCGTAAACGACTAACAAACATACAAACTTTCGCATTACTAGGAAGTAAGAGAGTAGTAACATAAAAGATAAGAGTCCCATGCGTGATCCACGTGAGTCTAATCCTAATCATACAGAAATCCAGATACGTCATCAGGTCCGATACTGTCAAGGTCCATCGTGCGAAACTCGTGCTCCATGATAAATTAGAACTGCTTATCTTTTCTATGGAGTATTGGGAATAAAATACAAATTCGCATGGATACACGAAGTCGCTAGGGAAAGGCGACGCTTACAAAATAATGTGTGTAAAATATGGAATATCCGAGCTAGTTATAGATTTATTAATTATAATGACTATTATAGGTGTCGACATTTGAACTAAATGATTTGATTTTTGAACGAAATTTTAATAAGGACTTTGTAGCCTACGAAAATTTTACCCATTTTAGTGACCTAGTATATAACTTATATAAAGACTCGAAAGCATTGTGATGTTTGTTTGAATGAAATACAAATACGAACGTCTAAGCAATTTTAAGACGGATTTTCATGGCTATTTATTTCACATCAATTACTTTACTAGTGTAGCCAAATTCTGATACAGCCTATAATAATATCTTTTCCTAGAAATCGAATGTTCATGATATTTATCTATTCATGAATTGGGAAAAGGTTCAAGAGAATTGAGCCGTAACGAAAGGACAGATTTTCATTGGCATCTTTTATTAATATCGGTATTAGGTACGAGTGATCCATTCACCAAAACCAGAATTGTGAGAGGAGTACATACATTTTTGACAGTTTCTAAATATTCAAAGGTCACATATCTAAGCGAGGATTTACGTAATCTTTGAATTTTTAAATATTTGACATCGAATACGAAAATATGCGTCATGAAAGTATTGCTATGTCAGCAGTCACGTTTTTATTAAGGGTCAATGTTTTCAAAATGTGCATTTTATTACATACAATCAATACATGTGATACAAAACGTGCGTTTTAAAAAGTGTATTTCGCACATTTTTTAAATACGATTGCAATTTATCTACTCAAATGACGTGCTGCCAATTTGATTGAAGGTGTACTTTTTAAGAAATGCCTACCTTGCATTGTTATCAATAGAATTTTAAGCCTAGTGCATTGAACATGAAAGGAGAACTGTACTTTTTAGGAAATGCTTTATTTGCATTGCAATCAATAGAATTATAAACCTAGTTCATGCATCGAAGATAAGGTAACTAGATATATTTTTTTGTATCTATTATAACGCTTAAGACGACATAAATACTGGAAATAATTCTTAAAAATAAGTAGGTATGCATAAATTCGGTAGTTATCACAATCGCTGTAAAGTATTTTTATAAACATAAAAACTCGCGAAATTAAATATTTACACGATCCAACTCTACATAGAAACACGAAACTGCGCAGTAGTTCGCGAGATTATGTCACACAAACGAACAAAGTAAACATTGTCGCTTGACAGTTCAAATGACTCAAGCAATCATATAACCAACGTGTTGTAAAAAAATACTACTAATAAGATTTAAATATATTAAACTTGAATCTATTAATGAAACAAAGTAATTAACAAATCATTATTATTTAATTAGTTGAATATACCAATTTAGTACATTAAAAATACGTTATTACTAAATAAGTACGGCGACGATAGGTTGGTAGGTATCGACCTAGGGTCCTAGGTCGGTCTGTTTGCCTTGCTTTTATAGTTAAACCGCTGAACCGATTTTGATGAAATAGCATGAAGATAACTGAAGATTCGGGATTAAATGCAGGCTAGATTCTGTTCAAAATTTAATCTCCTTATCAATAAAAGTATGATTAAACTTTAAGTCATAATTTAGCTCCATATTTTGTATGTATATTCAGTTCAAGAAATAAAATGCATGCTGAACAGATACGGTATATATTTCTTAACAGAATTTGGTATTAAAGATTGATAAAAACCTTATCACTATCCGAAAATGTTTGTAAATAACGACCAAAGATAAGTTTTTACATAATATTATGTTTCCAACATAATATATTATTCAAACATATATTTAACGTATCTTATATAACCGTTTAAAGGTTGAAAGTAAACAAAGATCTTTATGAAAATGTACATATAAATACCATTTTATATAGACCGACAACTTGTTAGAGCCTTGGTATGCACGATTTACCTACATACTAAATATGATAATTATTCTGTGTATTTCCAAAAGAAAGTATCAGCATTTTACAAACTACAGTCAGCTGCATGAACCTGCCGATCGCTGATGTCCAAAATTGTTAATTTTGTATGTCTCTGTCAGCCGCGGAACTTGGACCCATAGCTCTATACTAAGTTTTTGGACTATAACTACTTGCATTCTCCGGTCGGTAAATAATCATTAGGTTAAGTTAAGCGGATATTTCTTACCCTAGGTTTTTGAGTACATTTAGCGGTAGTTTATATTTTCAATAGCGATTAGACACATATAAAAAAACGCTCTTGAATAGATAAACTACTGCTAAATGTACTCAGAACCCGAGCATTAGACGAATTGCTGGTTACTCGTACTTGAGACGTTCAGCTCAAATACTAGTATGCGGTCTAAGTGCTTCATAGGACACGAAATACGTCGCTACCAGTTGTTGTTAATGAAAATAGCAGTCATCCTAACGACTTCTCTCTTCATTAACTATATTATATTAACCATAGGTCATTTCAAAGGCTTTAGGGCGGCTTGAACAACTTTGACACTAGGTTGATCATTAACTATGGCATAAATGACGCATATAAGTGCCTGCGTCAATACATAATCTTTTGTGCCGAATTAATTCGTTTTAAATTATAATACTTACATAAAACCAAGTATAATTAGTATATTAGTTACAAATAGTTATTCTGTAGAATTGTAGATTGGACTTCCTAGAATGTATAATCAGTTACACTAATTAGTACATAATGAAAAATACATATAAGAAAAACAGATGAGCATGAGGCCTTTTAAAAATTTGACTTATCTGAATTATTTTTAAGAAGTTACACTGTGCAATGTTGTGTTAATCTATACGTAGGTATAAATTACTTGTCCTGACTAACTGATTGACTGACTGATAATCATCGCACAGCCTCTACTATAGAAGTAAGAACATGAAAATTGGGCAAGGGGTGCCTTTATGGTGTACGTTTGGTAAGGGGGTGAAAGTTTGCATTAAAGTTCTTCATTTTCGAAGCTAGAGGCGTGAAACTTCACTTGGGGATTTTTGTTGGAATCAGTTGAGCTGACGTTTTAGGTACTTAGAGACAGTTAATGATCCGGGAATCGCAAAAAGGATATTTTCAAGCTTCTTGTACTAAACAAGATTTGAATATAATTTTAACATGGGCCAAGTTATACGCACGGGTCAGATAAGCCCAAATTACCTACTGGATATGCGCACGAATTCTATTGAGTTACTAAAATATTATTTTTAACCACTTAAGTTAGACTTCATTACCTAAGTCTCCAGTCTAGACTTTAAGCCTTTACACGAATAAAATTATCATGTAAGGATCTCATTAAGTGCCTTGTTTAGTCTATGAGACAATAGATATGTTATATATAAATGTTTGTATATTTGTTACAGGTAAATAGGTGATAGTGATGTAATTATATCTACAAACATGGATCCTCAAGAATTAGTGCCTTTGGAGGGTGAGTCATTTCATTACTTTTCAGTATGTAGTTGAATAACGTAAGCAACTTCGGTTTCGTCTTTGATGCAATGTAGTAGCAACAACTTCGGTGGAATACAAGAAAATTGTACACCTGTTTTTATTTTCATAATTTACCTTCTATGTAAATGTATCAATTCAGCCCACTTTTGAGTATAGGCCTCCCTCAGTATGCCATTTTAATTATCTTAACCATAATGATTACGTTTTAATGGATACGCTTACCAATCATATCCTTTAGATTTACAAATTCAGCAACAAAATATTTTTATTGGATAAAAAATTATTTATGTGATAATAATAAGTTATGTTTTTTTTTCTTATTCAATATGCAAAGTAATTAACTAAAACTTCGTTAGCGTAAGCCGCATAACTTGAGGTCCAAAATCTCAACCTGATACTCTAAAAATATGGCTTCCATATTTCAGAACTTTGTCACATTATCAAATAAAAATAAAAGAAAACCCTGGCATGCCTTCTGCAACAGCCAGATTTCAGTAGTTTTCCACCTGTCTTTCCTAATCTAAAGTCTTTTTGTCCCCAGCTGGCGAGCTCAAGCCCGCGCTCCGTCTCCCTCACACGACGCAGAGGAACTGCTACCTGGCTCCAAGGTCCTGCTACAGAGCCCCGCTGAGACTGTGCCGCCTGCTACTCATGCTCATCGTACTGCCCTGCTTGTTTATTATGATACCTTTATATTTAAGGTGAGTAATATACTATAGAATAAGAAGTTAATGATTATGGTACTGAGTTAAATCTTGGGTAGAAATCGGGGAATAAAATTAGGTTTAGCAGGGCAGGCATTTGACACAACCTAGTTAGGGTTTAGGATAATACTTCCGCTTTTAGCGGTTAAATATCAATGTCCAATCAACCCGAATCTTTCATTGTTTTCTTTAGAAGGTTATATACGTCTAAACTTCAGCAAATGTATTATGATTACCATATTGTAGAATCACTTTGAGAATTAAATATATTATATTAACGACGTTACTCGCCAATTGTTATTGTGTTCTTGTAAAAAACTGCTTCTTCCAATAATGGTGTCAAATATGTAAAGTAAATTTTTATGTACAAAAATAAACAAAAAATGATCAATATTTTTTTTATAAACCTGATATAATTTTACGACCACAGTCCATTAATATTCTTATCCCTATACTCAACACTTCACAAGTAACCTACAGAACAATCTCTACTCACTTGAAACATTATCAGACAATATCAAATAATAAGCCTAAGTACTATAGGATAAAGATATGAACCTACCTCCAAACACTTCATTTGAAGAGCTGGTCGACAACCTGTGAGGGTCTAGTCTTTAGAAATTCCTTGAATTTAACACTGATTACGTCAATCGCTGGCATTGTAGTCATTGATAATATTATAATGATAATTATAAACTATTTAATATTTAAATCAGTAGATAAAGCACTTTAGTTCGACAGAAAAAGAATATTATTTTACATTGTGGTTTAATGGCAATTACATGCATAAAACACGTTGCATTAACACGCTATTCTCTGCAGGTGTTATCACTATATACAAGACTGTGATCAACCAAATAGCTATCGATACATTTTGTATGAAAGTAGATAGCCGCCCCTAAGAGTACTTTTTTCAATTTTAAACATTAACGCTCCTTTATACCGTGTGTACGTAAAAAAAATACGTGCGTACATATACAACTATACGTACATACGTATAGTACGTGTAAATTATGTACTCTCTGATAGTATAGAAAAAACAGAATATCTCACTTCTTATCTTCATCTGGACAGTACAGACATCCAGTAACTCTGATTTTTTTTAAAAACTTGTAGTCTTGCCCATTAACTAAACTTACACAACTAGTAAAATACAAAACTGCGGAAATAGTCCGTCCAAAAATAAACCCATCAGATAGCTATTAAATACACTAATCAGTATTAAAATGTCAAATGAAACTTCTTTAAATTCAATTCATTGAATTAATTCAAGACATGATCGAGATAAACGTGAGGTAAGCTCAGACAATGTAAAATTAAATAGATTTGGGAAAAAACAACCAAAAAAATGGGTGTGCGCCAATACAATAAAACTTTAAAGATCGTAGCACACATATTCTTTTAGAAATATATCGATACTATACAGCATACTGCATTACTGCGAACTGAGCATTACACCTAAAGTAAATCTGTAACCAAATCAGATCACATTATCTCCAATTCTAGTTGACGACTCACTTTCATCGGATGATCGATCAGGCGTTACCATGTTTGTTAGAGTATATTATAAAATTACAAATTAGCTCTGTCTTTTTTAAGGTTCCATATCTAAAGAGTAATAACGAAACCCTATTACTAAGCCTCCGCTACCTGACTGTCCGTCTGTCTGTAAAAGAAAGTAATTTAAAGAAGAAAGGTTATCTATCTAACTTAAATATAAACTGCGAAACTTATTTTTTACAAAATAAGTATGTATGTATAACAAACTCCTAATACGAATTTCTTGACTAGTTGACATGTGTACAATGAGCTTTAAAGAAACTGAATCATTGTGTTTACAATGAACTGTGTCGGTCGTCAACACGCACTAGAATTAAAACATATGTGTTACACACACACACACACACACACACACTCACACAGACACACACACACACACACACACACACACACACACACACACACACACACACACAGACACAGACACACACACAAACACATAAGCATCTATTTCTGTTTTCCTTATCATTTGGATCGCGTTCCGGGGAACACCAATCATTTTGTTCGGGATAAATCGCTCTAACCTATTTTCAAATTGCATTTAGCATTTAATTTTGTGCAGCTACAATTACGAAATGAGAAAATACTTGAAAATAATAAAATGTATGTTTATTTTGTTCACAACACGAATTTTCAGCTCAACTTTTAATTTGAGACTATTGTATCATGCTATAAATTATGCAGTCATTGGTTATAATTGGTTTTATTTTTCAACTGTATCAAGACAACTGATTTTTAAGCTTAAAATCTGATGACAATAGAGGGCTAAAAGGCATTGATATCACTTATTTTATTCAAAAACAGATCAGGTGCGCGGTTCTGCGTGGCCAGAGGTCTTGTATGGCAAGATGTGTATTGCAAGGGGAATTTGTAAGAATAGCATACCGGTATAGCGAAGCAAGTGGCGTTCTTTCGTCTCTGCCTACTCCTATACGAAAAATTCGGGATTTTATGTTCATATGTAGTTATATCAGAATGTCTAACAGTTCAATATTTTATTGTCTATATCGACGGCCTGCCTCTCAAAGGCTAGAAAGTAAAGTGGGCGATGTTCTTACTCCGTCTCAATCTTAAATTCTCCTCAATTGTTTCAGATACCGCGTGTTCTCGGGACAGATGTACCCGATGAGCATGACCGACATGAGACTGATAGATAGTAAGATATCCACCACTTGGTGCCAGGTAGGTGTGTAACTGGAACTTTCATTACCATCAATATTCACAGGGTTTTTGTAAAACTATATTCATTCTATACAAACAATAAGCCATCTTCTTGGTCCCATCGATAATCTCTACAATTTTCTAATGGTATTTATACCTTTATGAGCGCAGGAAAAGGAGGAGTATAGAAATATTTTTTAGGTTAAAGAAATATGTTGCAATAAAAATGGAATACCGATTGTATTTGGGTTAAATTTCAGGCATGCAAGGTTTTATCACGATGATGATTTCCTTTATCGTTAGAGCGAGTGATTGTTATTTTTAATACACATAGCTTCGAAAAGCCATTGGTATGCTGCCTCGGGTTTGAACCATCGACGACTTAAACCACTTAGCTATTTTTTACAATAGATATCAAGCCAAATAGTAGACAAAGATAATGTTATTATATTCCATTTTTTTATATATTTATCCTATATTATCAGTCTTCCGTTGGGCAAAAACCTATTTAAATGTATCAAATGATCCAAGATTAGAATACACAATCTCTCAAAACAATACAGCAAGTCTTTATAAAGATTAAAGTTACACACGTGTATGTAACAACTATAAAATAAATCATTGATGCTAATGAATTATGTTAATACCATAAACGTGACCATAATATTACGCCCCACTTGTATGTTTATAGTTTATTGCGTATTAGTAGAGCATACGTAGACACCATCAGTGTAGGCTTCTGCGTGAAATGTACAATTAAATACAAAATTATTATTCAATTTCAAGTGATCCTTAGATATAAGACACATTTTTTTAAAAAGAGCAAGCCGTGAGTTTCTTGCCGTTTCTTCTCACGAGCAACAGCTTTTCCGAAACGGTGGTAGATAAAAAATATTTTGACGATTTCAAATACTTGTTAAAGTTTATGAAATAAAGAATATTTGACTTTGACTTTGACCTTAAATGAACTATGTAAAGTGGCTTATTTAAAAAGCATTAAAGTTATGGAAAGGGGGCTATTATAATTGTCGTCACGTTGTTGAAACAAAACTGCACTGCCATTCATAATAAAGTTATTAATTGGACTAACTTAAAAGAGGTTTCAGGAAAATTCACGACTTTAGCCAACGAAACCATGCCAATTCTTTTTATTCAAATGATTCAGAAACCAGACTCGCAAAGAATACAAGACAATATCAATGATATAAAAAGACAAGCTGACAAATCCTTTACCAGAAGGAAGGCGTAAGATTATATAAAAATAACACCACATACATCCTTCTTCCTCTAAAGTTGCCTATCTAAATCTATTGTTTTATCGCAATAAGCCTATAAGACTGAACTATAAAGATAAAAAACTCAAGATATCCTATTTATCGGTCGCGACTCGGTATATTTACTTGACAACAAGTTATTCAAGGAAACTATACCTTATCTTGTTAATAGTAAAGAGAATTATCGCCTGCAGTGAGAAGATAAATAATAACTGCAGCAAATTATCTAAACGGTTGTAAAGTTGTAAAATTTTTAATTAGTTTAGATGTTTTTTGTGCTTTCTTTCCTCCTTCAAATATTACAGTTTATTATTATATTTTTATGTTAATAAAAAGTAGATTTCCCACAACTCTGTTTGCTATGCAATATATGCAACAATCCTGCCAAATGTTATTGTAATCGAAACAGATAATTTAAAAATACTCAACTTACAGTACCATTCAGCAAGGAATATACATATCACCGTTTTAATTCTTAGACCTATAGAAGGCTAGCTTCGAGGCTCTATACAAAAATCCTGGGGATATCCCCCCCAGAATAGGGATTAGTTATGTATATTAATGTGATTAGTGACATCCCGGGGAACTGCCTTAGTATTTACTCGCAAGCATGGATAATACAGCATAAATTCGTATACAAACAACCAGAATTTCCGAAAAAGCCATGAAATCACAGCCTGTAATTTTCACATTTCTATCTCAAAAACATCTCATGTTGGGAACTAGCATGTGTTACCGACATACACAATATAAGCCTATATCAGCAGGATGCCCGCAGTGATTGATCATCAGAGTATCTCGCCGTATCTATATTGGTTCAATCTGTTATAATCTAACAAAAATATGTGCTAATGTTTTCTCCGTTCTACGCCACACGCAGGCTAGAGTATAATTTTGTATATCTAAACTTTGATATCGCAATTATTTTTTTCCGTAATTTTAATTTCCAAAGATAACTTATACAAATAAAATAACCCTTATTGGTTTTATACTTCATTAGCCCTCTAATATTGACTTTCCAATATCCATCATCATTCTTACGTCTGCCAATTTTATTTCATTCTTTA
This sequence comes from Anticarsia gemmatalis, assembly GCF_050436995.1. Lineage (NCBI taxonomy): Eukaryota > Metazoa > Arthropoda > Insecta > Lepidoptera > Erebidae > Anticarsia > Anticarsia gemmatalis. Next base: position 8,084,469 of record NC_134767.1, on the reverse strand, counting down.
TGGCAACCTTTACCACCGCAACAATTTAATTGTGTTATTGGTAGCGTAAACATAGTATGCCATAAGGCTTCGGAAGAGATTCCCGTACTACAAGTAAATTTGGGTTTGATTATCGATAGATTTTTAGCTGCATCCCTGTGAAATTGCCATGCATGATATTCAAATCGTGCTGCTTAGTTGGTTTGATTACCTTACCACATTCTGAATTCTGTTTAATTTATTCGTAATTCAACGTATTTCTGTGTGAGGACTAGAGTTCCTTTTTCTGCGTCACTTTTTACTTATGACATTTTACATGACATGAAATAAAAAGAAAGGGTAAAGTTTATTGTTTATAATCCTCAGACATTTTTTTCAAGAACAATATTCATCTATCTGTACTATTCTATACACACACTCTATAATTCAAACAAACTTCTAATCTACCCCTCACCTTCCAGAGACAAGTGGTGCGATCCAACGCGACTTTTAACGCCTTCGTGGTCCCTGGTCCTCCAGAGTTGACTCAAGACCTGGTACCAGTGTCCATGACACGGGAACTGGAGCTAGGAGACGATATGAAGGAGTACTGGGGTTTCTACCTGCTGAAAGGATCTTCGGTGACTGTTTCCACTTGTGTGCAGTAAGTATAATAATAATGAGTTAATTAAGTATAAAATATAGTTGGACTTTCTGATGTTTAATAGTTTATAACTACGTCCATACTTATAGCGCGGACATCGTGGTTTCGGATCGTATACTATTATTTACATCTATGATATAATCTACTTACAAATTATTGTTTTGAGAACGTTTGTTCTTTCGCTGTTTGTATAAGCTATAATCTAAAAAAATCTCAATAAGTCAAACAGAATTTAAAAAGGCGTATATTTTTTGTACGAAAATAATTCAGAAATTAAAATTATATTTAAGCAATAAGTATTTCTGTTACTGCTATGTATGATCTTCACAAACTACGAGAACAATAATAATCATTTAAAATTCAATCCAAAATTCCCAAGGGCCAAATATGAGACAAAAAAAACAAACGACTCCACGTGTTTGGTCCACGAGACTAGTCAATGTGCGAAAACAAACTTCAATAATATAGGCATGCGTAGAATTAGTATTCCTTCCATCAAGGTCACAATCGAAAGATATATTTTTGGAATTTGTTTATTGATTTAGTAAAATACCAACTTGAATTAGAATATGTTTAAATTTATTTCTTATCGTCAAAACATTATTTTAACTCTTTTAGCGTTCAACTAACTGTCTATTCCTAGTATTATCTATTCGGTCCAGAAGAAATTCTTGAGTTTCAAACTCATATTCCTTTTCCAAAGAAACAAGTAGCAGCATTATTTTTATTTCCATCATTCTAACGAAATTATTTTGATAAAATAGGTAAAAGCAACTGTCTCATAAGTACCTCACACCATCAATTGTGTGTGTGGTAAAAACTCAAATGATTTAGTATACAATAAAAAAAAACAACACAATTAATTAAATATGAAAGACAATTTATCTAGATTTTAATTTACAATTTTGTATATTTTCAAAATAAAGTAGCTGTATCAGATAGGCCACATTTTCAAAGATATTCGACAGTCGTTAACAGTAGTCAGAAGCTTGATAGTCTGACAACCAGTCTTACCGAAGGATATCGTGTTATAACCCAGGTTATTGAATTGTGGAGGTTCCATAGGCAGTCGCTCCATGTAAAACACTAGTATTCAGCTGTATCCGGTGACACTGGAAGCCGACTCCAGCATAGTTGGCTAGTCTATACTCAAATTATTAATATTCAAATGAACCCACTTTTCTCCCAGACACCCCGGCGCCTCCCTCATAATGATCAAAGGTTACAAGCACCTGCAAGAGTGCGCGTACATCGGAGACGACTCATCGGAAGAGATAGATGAACTGTACGAGGCATACAACCGTGGTCTACTCAACAACAGCACACTGCTGGAGAAGATACAGAACTTTAGAATTAATAATGAGAAGGCTAAAGCTAATGATCCTGGTGAGATTTTTTAAGTTATTGTATCTTTTTAGTGCCCAGAAGGAGCCCGAAATTGCCCAAAAACCTCCAACCTGCTTTTGGTCAACGTTTAAACTTAAGTTTAACGTCTCATTATCAGGGCTTTTGTCTAGCAGTTGGGCCGAATGGATAAGACAAGATTATCACAAATTTTTAGGACTGCTAGGTACATGAGACCTATTCTCTCCCAATGAGAAAGTGAGTTTTTGAGATTGAGAACTACCAGGCTGACCAAGATAAGTTAGGGGATATTTCATCAAACTGTGGGTTAAATAAACATCACTCAGGATAATTCTCTCGATTAGAACTTTTGTATTTGACTCTATTAACCATTTTACTTTCTATAGGAGCGATGCGTCGTCACAAAGCAGGAGTAAGCTTCCATGATCCAAATCACGCAGCCAACACAAACTCAACAGATGAGAATAAGAACAATGTTGATGTTACTGAAGTTGATCATGATCCTAAGGTAAAACATTTAAAACTTTACATACAAGTTGTTATCAATTCATTCATTGTTATCAATTCGTTTAAAAACTACGTTACCAGATTTTCTTACTGGTCTAAATTTTATTAACGAAGGAAAGAACATACATTCTCCTAAATCAAAAAATTGTTTATACTACAAAAATAAAATGTATAATAAAATCTTTGTCGGAAGGGCACAGATCAAAGAATTTTATTCGACTTGGCAAATAATCATAGAAAACCATTGTTATAGAAAATCCGATTTCAGGCTTTTCAATCTATCCGTGTATTAAACTAAAGTTATGATATTATACTTTCTCTCAACAGGAACTAAGAGAAATCTTAGAGCGTCTCCACGCACTCCGGGAAGCAGCTAAGACGCAACACGCTAAGTACTACCAGCCACCTTCCAACCTTATGTCTCTGTCAGCTCGGTACAGACACAGGGACCCTGAGGTGGACATATCTGAGAGGAAATTCTTGTCTTTCCAAGGTAAGATTTTAGACTTTTCTAACTTATGACTTTTTATCAATATAAGTAGGTATACTGTCGATCTTCAGACGTTGTTCAAACTGGGACAGGCAGTATTCGAAAAACGTACTTTATTTATATTTCGGTACCAAACTTCAAATGCAAATTAAGAACAACTAGAATCATCGTAGGAATTTTGATGAAGATTGATCAAATATTGGTTCTTCAGTTAGAATAAACTTATTCTTCAAGTATTATTTTTCACTCACCTCAGGTACACGCTTAACAAAATTCAATGATTTTTTTAAGCGCGTATCAAAACGCCATTGATCTGATATTTTATTTTACACTATAGCTAATGAGATACCTAGCTTGCCAACAAACACAATTCTTCTACAAAAAGTAAGACATTTCCTTCAAACTCTAAAGAAGTAAGATAACATTAGAAAAATATTAGAATACTAATACGTCCATCTAGTGATGTAATTCACACGCGATATTTAACAAATAATCTTCGATAACAAATCCTAAGACAGCCTGACGACGACTCTATATCAGATAATAATATAATCTTAACATATCTATTAATATTTTAACAAGATCTGATAAATCTGTAGGCATTTGGAGTTTTAGACGGCCATGTCATATTGAAGATAATTTTGTTATCAATATCGAAGAATAGGTATTCAAGGTAAAGGTTATAGATACATTGGTATACAGCAATAGACTCGCCCCCTAATACACGGGACTAATATTGTTGATAGCAAGAATATAGGAGTTTCATACACCTCTGTCTACAGCTTTGGGTAGAACAGACGTGATATTATGCATGTATATACCTATACAATATACATTGGTACTGTTAGTCGAACTAGAATTGTTTTTGGATTATTAGTAAAAAAACTTTTGATGAAATGGAAACGAAAGAAAATTCATCTCATATTTTATTTTTAACAAATATAAGAAATTGTAGGTGTAAACGATTTATTAAAAACGAAAACAACTAATAAACTGTAATGAAATAGGCAAAAACTTAAATAAGATATAAACAATACCTAAGAGTTGTATCAAAATAATAAAGATATCTTAAATCGCATTTATGATGCAGATACGAAGCAATTGAGAAGAAATAAATATCTTAGATAAATCCATAATAATATAAATGAAATTGTAGGCTTAGCAATATGCTTCTCACTCTGATTCAGCTGAGATAAATCAAATTGATGCATTGATAGCAAATATATCAATAATATGCAAACATTTGAGTGAAGTCAACAACTATTATTATTTATAATATGTCAGAAAATTATTGAGTCACTGTAAAAGCCATTCTCTTGTATGTAGCTCTCTCTTGTCTTGTAAGCCTTTGAATGCTTATTCACTATCAAGCAATATTTAATTTATTTTTTTAAACCTTCGCCTATGATAAAATCTCTCAAAACTATCAAAAATATTTTATGTACAATTAATATCTGATTTATCTGATTGTTTTCAAATATCATTAGTCCTGCGTTTACAATGCCCTTTTCTCCGCTTATGTTATTTGTAGCTTAGTCATAGTTAAAGGTGTTTTTTTAAGCCTACCATTTCACTAAGATTACTATGAATTTATCTAAATTGCTACTTTCTCCATTGCTTCCTATCTGCATCATAAAATAATTTTGTAATATCTTTATTGTATTGTGCCTTCCTAGACTGCCCTTCTGTCTCCTTTATTATTTATATTTACTTTCTTTTCGTTTTTACAATTTAATTTAGTCTTAATGTCATTAAGTTCTTTAGAAGTTTATCTTAGCCATAATATCTATTTTCTTAAAAATATTGCATAAAGATAGCATAATTTAATGTTCGTAAAACATTTAAACTTTTGAAATTTATCCTAATGCAACTTGAAAAACGTTAATTGTTTTTGAATTATAACATTTCATTTTACGTCTATTGTATTAAATATACCTATGAACAAAAAACAATTAAAGTATAGTTATTTAAAATGTTCCTTAGGTACTACTTTTCTTTAAAATACAATATACAATATGTCCTAGTATTTCCTGTACATGTTTATCTTAACAAATGTGTACAAATCTAGGTTACACAATCAATTCCTGTTTTAGTTTACATTTCTCTTACGTGTTTATTGTTATGGGAACTAATTGCTGAAGCTATAATGTGTTTTAAAAGACCATTGTCATTGTTAAATGGTGTTACTTGATAATAGATAATTCATGGTTACTTTCGTTATTTGTTTCCGGCCCCTTTTAAATTTGTGTTTATCGTTAAACATTAAGTTAGGTGTCTTGCAAAAGTATAGTAGCGTAGTACTCGTAACCGGCGGTCCTGTATGACATTTTGTATGAATGTGAATGAAATAAGGGTAGATTGTACGGACCGTACGAACTGGCGTTCTCTGGTCTCTGCCTTCCCCTATGGGAAGAAGGCGTAATCTTACGTATTCTAAATAACTCAAAGGTCACTGACTGACATATTGATCTATCAACGCATAGCCCAAACTACTGGTCGGATCGGACTGAAATTTGGCATGCAAGTTGATGTTATGACGTAGTTATTCGCTAAGAAAGGATTTCGATTAATTCTGCCCCCAAAGGGATGAAAGTTTGTATGAAAATTCTATCCTAAGTCACAAAACACGCTGACAAAGTCAAAAGCTAGTTATGTTAAAGTGAGTTCACCAGCCACCAGCCCGAGTACACAGCGATCAAGGAAAATCTAATAAAATATTTTTAAATTACAGACATTGATGGCAACAATGATGAATTAAATAAAAATCTAGTCGAACCAAGTGTACCGACCACACCGACGAATAAAATCGATTCTGCATCGACTAAAGAAGACATACAAATTACAGAAACTAAAATTGAAGCAGTAAAAGAAGAATCAAATAGCAATAAAGAAGTAAAAGAGAATATTAGTAATACTAATACTGATGATGATGAAGCCACGGTTGAAGTTACAACAGTAGGTGAAGAAGTGGAATTGACGGAGGTGGAAACGAAATATGTTACAGAGGTAAGTTTTTTCAATAAAAAGTCACCATAACTCACAGGATAGTCAGTTGAAATGAGAGTGTACCTCAGTCCCGGAGTACTGATAAGGTGGTCTCTAGTAAATTACGGGTTGAGTTTCTTCGAAAACTGCTTTTGGGAATTGTAACGTAAGCAATTTGTCATCATGATGTTTTTTATTATCACTTTCTAATACACTTATTTTCATTTGAATCAGAGATTCAGTACTTAGTCCTTTTTGTAAAATAGTTTTAAACATATTTATATTCATTGGCAGTTGAAACTAGCCAATCTGTTGTCTTAAACCCGGTTTATCTAAGTCGAAATCCAAAGAAACTCTTGTAAATGATTATCAATTGTTACGCTATTGTGCGTGTAGTAAAAATATGCGAAGTATAATGGAAAATTACTTATCTACATGGATTCTAGTTATCTACTCATAAGATATTACATGAGTACTGTATTGTCCTAAACATGATTAAAGTCCTTTTACATTGGCTGTTGTGGAGAGCAATTTATTTTACTGTAGTCTACTTATGTGGTACACATGCATAGTTCGCCTGCTTTCCTATTTTGTCGTAAACAGAGTTTATTTTTTAATTTTTTTGTTACTTACTCTTCCGTCAGGAGTCTTCTCTCAGAATTGAATTTGTTTCCTGTCACGAATGATGAATTTTAAAGTGTGTGGTCAATGTTTAATCAGTGTGTTGAGCGACCTTTGCCGCGTATATTGTTTGATGGGTGGTCGCTGAATAGTGTTTTCGCTGAGTCTCTGTGTATTTTAGAGTACACGTTATTCGTCGGTTTGGGTCTTATTCGGTGTCTCTCTAGGAACAATATCAAAGGCTTTTTAAACAGGCTTTAGGCTTCTTAAACAGTTTTAACTAATTGCTCTCTCCTGCTCTTCGGTGCATGTAAACGGTCACTTAGTTATTTGTTCTTACGTATCACAATGTCTCGTTTCATACAGTCATAAAGAATATTGTTTTATATAACTTCTACATTGTAAAGATTCTGTGAAAACGATAGAGTGTCTTTATCTTTTCGAATACAAAGTATGTTCCTGTGCTAATCCTTTATATCTTTGAATAATGGATTGTTTAGAAGATATATAGAACACAAGTATTCATCGGAACTTTTTACTTGCTTATATTTGCGGGTCAACCCACATTTTATTTCGGCAGCGCGATTTTTTACCAATGTCGATTATCGACAATAAATAGTCTTTAATTTCAATTTTACAACAAATTTTATATTAATACCTGGATGGCTATTGTGTATCTTAGGTGACCACAGTTTGACAGGCACTATTCTGTACTATGTTTATTTTCCAAAAATGATTTAAAAAATGCGCAAAATTTTGTTCAAGACAACCGTAGGTACAGATATTTTTCTATGACACCATTGTTAAAAACAATTTCAACTGACCTAATTATTCCAAAAGATGACTGGTATAAATAAAGTAAACGGTAACCAGACAAGTAATTACAATTATCATTTGTATTGATACAAATGTTTCCATTCGTCACTATTTGCGAGACAAACTTATTATTACAATGCTTACCGTTTTACATGTGTATGAAAATTGATAATTTCCTTTCACTGACTGCTCTGCAATATTAATTGATATGTTTAATTACTCAAGTCGTTTTGAATTTATGTGCTAATTTTACCGTTGTTTTAATTTTAATGACATGTGTTATTTCAAATAATGCATGCAAGTTATTAAGGCTTAAGTACAGGAACACTACGTAATATTGGGTAGAACTAGGTTAAGTAAAATGAGTATAAAAATATGAAGATATTACACTAGCTCCTTTCCGCTGCCTCGCCCTCGTGAATAATTTGATAAAATCACGTTATTTTGCGTTGTTATAGTCCGAAATTCTCGCTCGCACCCATCACACCAAAAGGTTTTTTAACCATTAATATCCAACTGCTTCTATCGACCGAGCCAATTTTTCCCCATTAAATAAAAAAATTGGGTCAACGGGGAATAGTGCAAGTGCAAAGGGAAAAAAACAAAAAGTTCAATAATCCCCATCAATGGGGAAATTGGATCATCCAACGGGGAAAAGTGGAATAAGCCATTTTCAGCTTCTCTGCCAGCCCTGTTCCAATCTTTCTTTTCTCAGCCCAGAAGTTTCAACTATGCTTTGTCCGTCAGTCAGTCAGTCAGCAAGTGAGTGTTATTCTCCGTTTTAGTTCAAAATGCTGTTTCTTTTACAGAGTGCCGTACGACCATTAGTGGACGAACCCAATTCGAAGGAAGTGTTTGAAGATGTCCTTACCAGGCTACAGGCATTAGGAGAGAAAGGCAAGAGAGTACTCATCAAATTACATCAGACTATGGGAGTCGAATATCAAGAGAAGGTAAACACAATTTTAAATGGATAATATTTCCCGTATTTTTAAAATATTAAACGTGCAACACGAAAGGTTAAAAAAGAAGAAAATAAAAACAAAAAAATATATATTGTTTTGTTTTGAAAAATACATAAATTTTTATTCGCGTGAATAAAATTGCAGATCCATACTCACACAATGTTATAAAATTTTCGTAGACTGCCCATATTCGAAATTTCATTTATAAGCTTCTTAGTCCCTACCATATTATCCAGACAGCTGTTCTCACAACTCCTGGGTAAGTATCGGTTAACTTACCAAACGGAATATAGACAAGATTTCACATACATTTACTGTTTATCCTTTACAGTATCTGACACTTTTCCGTAACTTGTTAACTGGCCCTCAACATTATAAAAGCTTTAGTCAAATATTTTATTTTGTTTCCAGACTCCATCTACAGCTAAATCCAATATAATGTCAGCCGTCACCGGCAGTGGGGAAGAATTAGACAGATTACGAAAGGTCCTAGTTGAAGCTATTGATGAAGAGAAAACCAGGTCTCAGAGACAACGTAAGTTACTGAATATTGAGAAACATTTATGTGTATTTGGTCAAATATATAGGCGATATTTTATGAAAATTTATCAATTTTATACTAAATTCTCGTTTTCCACTTTTTGTTACATCTTTTCCCTTGATAATGTTGGCAAAGGTATTGAAAATACACTTACTTTTTGTTCTTTAAAAATATGTTAATCACAAGTTATAATATTGTGGGTGCTTCGATGCAATTTATACTCGTTGCAATATCGTTATTTAATTATATAAAAGTAGGAACCTGCCTGATACCACTATCCATAGTTATATACTACTAACGCCATCTAGGTATGAAGATAAATATTTGTTATGTTGCTAGTTTCTATTAGCCGCGATAGAGGACACTACTAGTAGTTAAATTTGAGTCTCAACTTTTATTTTTTTTACTTATTGTCTCTAATAACTTGCTTATGAATAAATAAATATTAATGGTAATACTTTTTTTCAGAAAAACGTCACGCAGCAATGGAGCAAGCTCGCGCTAAGAGAGAACTAATGTTGGGACAAATTGAACTGAAAAAGCTTTTCAATGAAGATGATGAAGCAAGAGATTATGCAGCTGAAGAGGTAAATTTTTTTAATATTTAATATTTATTACTGAAAATAAAATATTACCCTTCTATCCTGTCTCGTCGGTTTCGAAATTATGACTAAATAAGAGTGATGACTTTTTAAAAAAATGGCAGTTGCTGTATTTTTTTTTTGTATGTTTAATACTAGTGGCGTCTTGTTTTTTAGTTACATATATGTTTTTTTTATTCCGAGTAAACTATTATGCGTAATAAAAAATAGTAATGCACACGGTTCCAAACAAAAAAATTATTTTCGAGTCAAATTTATTGGTGGTTTCAAGCCTAGTAGGATTCAGGATTTAATTTTGTAAAAATAATAATAATTATTTATATATATTATATATATGGATAATTAATAACAATTTAAAAACAAAATTTAACACGTTAAATCGTCAAATTACTTTTTAGGTGAACACGTCTCATTCCTTTCTACACAGTTACATTTTAACCAGTACCAATAATACTACACAAGTGCTAAATCTCATAAACTATAATTAACTGTACCCACTAATTGCGGCTGTTCCGATTTCGATGGGAATTACCTCAATAATTAGCACAGAATGTAGGCTAGGCTAGACCGCTTGGCTCATAATATTGCTATGGTAATTTTTGATTTAGTAAGAAAACAAGTAAATTGGCTGATATCTACTTTGAGTCATAAATAAGATACTATCTAATAGGAATTTAGAATAACACGTATTTATTACACGATACAAGTGTCTGGTGCAACTTGCTTTTATGAACCAATAACTGTAAATTTAAGTCGTTACTGCGACTACTGCTCCACTTTTGGGTAAAGGGTCTTGTCTCGGAATAAGAAAAGGTCTGTAAGTTCACCACGCTTGCCAATTGAGCAGGTTAAGGACTTACCGTTTAATATTTTACTTATATCTTACTAATTGACACCACTTACAAGCATTCATCTCATTCACTCGCTCAAGGGTAGATCTGAAGAAAAGTAGCCCATTAATTTAATTTATATTTATACTAGCGGACCCGACAGACGTTGTCCTGTGGAATAAATTAAAAATTAATTAAAAAAACATTGTCCAGCGGACAAAATTGTGAATCTAAACCATTCTCAGATCCCCTTGAACACACACAAAAAATTTCATCAAAATCGGTCCAGTCGTTTAAGAGAAGTTCAGTGACACACACACACAGAAGAATTATATATATATATATATAAAGACAATCTGTGGTTTATGTATGAAAACGTCACAAACAAACTGACTTTTGCATGTATAGTATTAAATAGTATTACCTGCCATATGTATGCTTAGATCCTTAAAACTACACAATGGATTTTGACGCGGTTTTTAATAGCTAAAGATTTTTCTACATGTTTCTTGTACAATAAAACTTACTAAACATTTTGAGATGCAGAGGGCAGACCGTTAGGCATAAACAAAGCTAAACTTTATATAAAACCTACAATTTTCTTCCTAGGGTCTAAAACCAGACGGCTACGCAGAACAGCACGAAGTAGTAAACGAGACGACTCCACTAGACATGAGTAACTCAGAGTTCTGGTCATCGTTCTCCAGCAGTGAGGAAGCGCTCCTGGAGTGCGAGGGTCTGATCCTCAACCTGCCTCTCACTCCTCACAGCTCGTGTGCCAAGAACGCTTCGGAGAATCTGTCGTTTGCTGCTGCTCAAGCTAATGCGCTTACTTATAGGTAAGAAAAAGCTTTGAAATGTTTTGATGCTGGAGATTTTAAATTCATAAAAAAAATGTTTGGTTTACAGGAATTATTTTTTACTTAGATTAGATTATTGTTAACAAAGTTATTATTTAAAAAATCTGAAGGGAATTAAATTACATTTTTCTCTTCTGAATTTAAACGAAATCGATAAAGAAATTGAAGTATATCATTAATACAATATTTACCGTGAATTAATTTTATATGCATATCTTTCACGAATAGCTCGAATAGAAAGTAGACATTGTTTGTAAAGACAACCTATACATGTAAAAACTTGAACTTTAGCAACCTAAATCTTCTCAAATTATAACTACCATGCCTCGGAATGTTAAATTCAGCACTAAACAGTAATGTTCCATTACCTTATTATATACAGCCTCTTTTACATAAAAATCCAACGCCATCTATTTCCCAAAAACAACAACTCTCACTAACGCCATCTCCCGGCAGGGTGCCAGCGAACGGCTACTACTTCTTCGTGTTCTCGTCTGAGAACGAGGTGCAGACCAACTTCATCCGCGCGCGCTTCGACCTGCAGAAGACCAGGTACGACGTGGCGCGGACCACGCTCAGGGAGTGCACTAACAGCACGGAGAGGTGTAACTTGCCGCTTGATATATTTACAAGTCAGAAGGTAAGAAAATACTATTTTTTTTAAACCCGTTGCTGTCCCACTGCTGAGCTAGGGTCTCCTCCCAAACGAGGGGGAGGGGTTACGCCTTGAGTCCACCACGCTAGCCAAGTCCCTAACCCGCACTATTATATCATAATAATATAATGAAAAACATGATGACCGAGTCATCTTAGCTCATTTCATCTCGTATGATTGTGATCATACGAGATGAAATGCTAATGCTAAGATCAAGTGGTCAGGTTCAAAACTCGAACATTTATTTTTGTAGAAGACCCTTACCCAGCAATGCCACAGTTATTTTTTTTTTCAAATATACTATCGTATTGTATCATAACAACTGTTTTTTTTAAGCTCATTGTATAATAGCAGGTTCGATTCTTACGTATACTTAAATAATATAATCAAAGTTACATTGCAAAATCACGCCTGTCAATCTGTTAAATTATATTAATTTGCATTTTTTCAAAGTCTATGCTACCTAAAATCAATCAGACCACTCTATAAAGAAATATAATTTATTTTTAACTACTACAGCTAAATAATCATCATCTCAATCTTAGCTCACAAAAAAAAAATCCTCTTATACAACCAACCAACTCAAAATATAACTCTTATTTTCCTCCTTTCACAATTACAGGTAGTATTAGAAGTGCCTCTACGGAACAACGACTCATTATGGAACGAGCAATTCGTGATCATATCGGAATGTGAACCTAGGACTTCAATATACATGGCCTGTGTCATCGCTGTGCCTGTCTTGATTATGATATTTGCTTTCCAATGAGGTGAAGAAAATAATGCCCCTGATGGTTGAAAAGTTGCTTTTAACATTTTTGTCGAAATTGGGTTTCTATTGCCAGATTCTGTTTTTAAAAGCGCACCTGCCCATATTTTCATATTTTTCTAAGTCACTCAGTTACATTTTTAGCTTAGCGAAAAAGCACTTTTATATGGGCAAAAGTTGCTTTCAAAACACTCCGTTTTTACTTCTTAAATGCGTTCTTTCATCTATCGTGGGCAGAGTGATTAAGATTGAAAGAGTTGACACCATATAAGTTTGTGTTTCTAAATATGGCACTAATTTGCTGAGCAGAAGGCGATCATCTATACAAGAGAGGAAAGTAAGTAAAGATTTTTCAAATTCTGTGCGATGATTTGCTATATTCACAAACACAAAGTTAAATGGTGTATACTATACACTATATAATAGTATTTTTAAAGTTTTCCCCAGAAATCGAATCAAAATCTTATGATGCTATTTTGTTAACTTTATCATTGTTTTCGCTGTACATAATTATATTTATTTAGTCATCTGCTAGATATTTTCCCACTTTTTAATTTCAAAATACATTTTTGTTATAAGGGCAAATTTTTCAATCATTAGGTAAACTTATTCGAAGAACAATTTCAACCGAAATTTTCTTAAATGTTTATCACCATCATTAAAACTGATTTTCCAACTCTAATTTTAACAATAGAAAAATCAACCTTCAGGAAAAATATCGTTTTTAAGTACGTAGATTAGCAACAATGTATTAAAACTGCATTTAACGCCATCTACCGACAGTCATATATTTATTTTTTATGTAAAATGCCATCTAACGGCTATGTGAATATTATAAGTAGATGTTTATAATATTAAGGCTTGGTTTCATGACTTCTGAATAAGTATCAAAAAGCTTCTTCTTCTTATAGTATGGTTAGTGGTCAACCTAGTGTCAAAGTTTAAGCCGCCCGAAAGCCTTTGACGTGGCATCGCGACTGTTATCTTAATTGACAACAATTGAGACCGACTTGTTACGTGCCCTCCGGAGCATAGAGACGCCCAGTTCAGATACCACTGCGGTCACCCATCTATGGAGTGATCAAGCCAAGGGTTGCTTTACCCACTGATTGTTTACCAACCGGTGAGCGCAACTAGCTACGGGCACCACATCAAAGCTTCTAGATTTCGTACATTTGCCGTCTTTTTACTTTAACTAGCAGATAGGTTATCTGATACTTATTCACAGGCTGTGAAACCGGCCTTTGGATCGTTGTTTTTAATGTTTTTAAAACGTTATGTATTTAACAAAAGACATTATTATAGTTGTAATATAATTGTATATTATGTATTGTTATTTGTATATTATTAATTAATAGTAGTTATTAAATGAATAATAATAAGATTAAGATGAATTCTGAGAGTCAAAACTTAGTATATTATAAAATATTATTAGTAAAAAAGTTATATTTGAATAAAAAACGGTAATTAGCATTGTGCACTCTATTTTCACGTGAAAGAAAATTACTGTACCAGGAGAAAAACAATGTATGTATTTTTTATACAATAGAAAAAGGGAATTAACGCGAATGCGCTATATACGCCTGAATCCACACAGCCAGTGTACATTGCGCCTAATCATCAGGCATTCTAAGGTAAAAGGCGTGTTCGCCTTCATTCGCGTATCCTATTATTTAATAAAAATGCAACGCGAAAGCTAAACGTTATATACTTATAGCTAAAGACGTTAATAAAATTAAATATGCATCTAGTTTTAGAATTACTTCAATGATTAATAGCTAGTTTTGACTCCCAGCGTTCATTAGTTTATGAGATAGAAGCCATCGTCAGGGTGAATTGTGATAGTTGGACTAAGTGCCATATTGTACAAAGATTATTGTTATTTTTCGATGTTGTTGAATTTTAAGCACAAATAAAGTATGTTCAATAATTTGATGCATTTTATTTTACATCATCTTCGTCACATAAACCTTTTCATATTAAATTTCTTCTGGATCCTTTATAAGATTGACACCTTAGATGATTGATGCTCTCGATCAATGAAACTACATTATTATTTACAGTCTCAATTACAGCTAAGTAAATAATCATGACAGCTCATTAAGAATGTAACTGTAATGTAACTTTTAGGTAGAACACCAATGAAATTTAATAAAAATGTGATTAATGGTTTGTCATATATTAATGCACAACAGGATAAATTAATATCGATAAATTTCTACGTGCAATCTCTGAAAGTATAAATAAGTCTAAGTAAGTAAATCAATGAATGAATGGGGATCGAAAACCTCCCGACGCATTGGTAGCGGCGTGGTAACCTTAACCACTGCGCCACGGAAGCATACATTTGTTTTAATTCATTGTCACAACAAAAAGACAGACCCGACCATAATTAAAATTACCAAATGTGGCTATTTCCACCTAACACCTAATTTTCTAGGTCAATCCTAGCAATAGAACTACATCATCACCAAACCTAGCATTATGAGTCACATACAAAACACCATATTTTGGTAAAACAGTACATTATTGTAGCAAAAATGGTAATATTTTCATAGTTCCCTAAAAAATAACAGCTCATTGTTCCTTGAAAGAACAAACCAAGGCCTTTGACAGCGTTGAACAAGACTTATGGCATTAGATAGGACATAAAGATATCATTCTGTATGTTACATCATTCTTAAATTAGGGTTGCCATCAGTCCGGGTTTCCCCGGATTTGTCCTAGTTTAGAGGGCATCCGGGGAAGGTTTCAGTTGAAGACCGGGTTATAAAATTAAAAAATTAAAAAAAATTGGGCCGCCCGCGAGGCACGCACTATGCACACAACGATCAACCGACGAACCAAGTATATTCACTGTTCCCTTACTCCTCCCGTCGCGGTTGCTCTTCTTGTTGACATGTCCGGCTTTTGGACTCTAAAATCCGGGGTATTCACGCGTCTTGTCCGGTTTTAAAAATTTTAGAGATGGCAACCCTACTTAAATGAATGTGTTACGCACATGTAACAATTTAGACTTATTTATGGTGGTTACGCCGAAATATTAATTTGTTGAAGCTACACGTGATGGCTTGCTACAAGGACGTTTGTTGGGGCCGGAGGGTGAAACGCAGAAAGTGGCGTCGCGGCGCCTGAATTCTCGAGACATATTTGCTAATTATTTTGATAGTTATGCTTGTTAGGTTAAGCTATAAATAGAAAAGTTTATTAGCTATATGATATTGTGGTTGTTGCGGAAGTATACGACAACTTATAAGCTTTAATTTGATAAGCGACTTTAAAAATATGTTCTCAATTCGATTGGTACACTTTTTAATCTGAATTTTATTAAATACAATGTAATAATTTGTTCGGACTATCAGGCAATTGAAATAACTTCAAATAAACTAGCCTTAGTCATTAGCGTTTATTTTTATCGAATTTGACAATTCGGTCTCATGTGAGTAAATTAGCAACCATGACGAAAACGCTAACAAAAATATGCAAGGAAAATGCAAATAATAAACACAACAAATGATGTATGATCTAAATATAAACATTACCTGACTATTAATAACAAAGACTGCACTTCATTGCCTTCAAAAATTTGCATCAAGTTCATTTCAATCAGTAAAACATGGGCCAGACAGTGTTAATAGGAAATTCCACTAATTTACTCATAAAAGTGAAACGTACTCTATAAATATTAATGAAATGTAGTGGCCGATGTGTCTGTATGTATGTCTGCCTGCACAAACCTGGCCTATCAATATGTAAAGACTGCAATAAAATGAGGCATTCGGTCCACGTTCATGTCTGCAGTTCTAAGATACTGCGAAATTGAGAATATGCGTAGCTTTAGTATTTATTTAAAGTGCATACATGTACTTTACGTTACATGTAAAACGAGGAAAAATATTTAAAGCTAGTCGATTTTGTAAGAAACTTGAGGAATTAGGTACTTTGTATAAGAAACTCAAATCGAGTCAGAGTCGAGTTTATGTACTTTATATTCCATTAACAAACAATTTTCCCATGCCTTACAAATTTACCGATACGAATAATTTTTTTTGCGAATAATAGGTGGTAGGCAGTGATAGCCGAGTGGTTTAAGTTGGCACCTCCCACGCAAGTGGTCGCAGGTTCGAATCCGAGGCAACACACCAATGACTTGTCGAAGTTATGTGTGTATTAGAAATAATTATCACATGCTCCAACGGTGAAGGAAAACATCGTGAGGAAACCTTGCATGCCTAAAATTTGTTTAATACATTTATTGAGGGCATGCAAAGCCCCCAACCCGCACTGGGCCAGCGTGGTGGACTCAAGGCCTAACCCTTCCCTCATTACGGGAGGAGACCCTTGCCCAGCAGTGGGACAGTAATGGGTTAAATTTATTATATTTTTATTATATTTTTATGAATAAGAGGGTTAGTGTCATCAGCACCTACAATATACTTGCCAAAACAGTACCGTAACTAATTCTCAGAGATATGACACAATCAACAACAGTAGTATACAAAGTAATGTAAATAAACAGACATTATGTTTGCTCGCGGCATACTCACTCGAAGCTTTGATTGTAAGACGTGATGGTATGTACCACTTTATTTATTTAAAGATTTTTTGCTTAGTCAAATATTTTGAGAGGACCTAGGCCTTTTCCTGGTTTATGATCATGTATGTATCTCAGTTAACAACTAGCCTACGTCAAATCGATAGCCGCAGTACATTGCTGCTTTGACGTAACGAGTAAATCACTATAATGTACAGCAAAGTGGCTTTCAAATAGTTGTCAACTGAGATACGTGATAGTCCTTGATATGTGATCATGTTGGATGTCATAATAGATGACTTTTTAGCGGTATTTGAGCTAAGAGTCTCTGTGTTACAGAAGACTTTTTATAGTCGGTCTTTAAAGTTTTTAAGATATTCATGATCATTCGTACTCAGTATTTAGTACCCATTATAATTTTTCGGGCGGCTGAAATAGCTTTGACAGGTCAATCACTGAAAAATAGAGCGAAAAATCAAGAAACCCAGCTGTTTTTTTTTGCCATTTAATAAGATTACGAAAACTATTGATCTAACGTTGAAAATTTAAAGCATTTTACATTAACCCTAAAGTATCTAAAAGTGGTCCCCATAGCCAGATAATGGGTTTGGTTAACAAGAGCAGTCGCTCTTAGATCCAGAGATAAAACTAGCAAGAAACCAAATTCACGCCTAGCGAAGGTAAGCTCTTTGATACCTTCAATAAAAACAGGCCACATTTCTAAAACAAAACCTATATTTATAACATTCCAGTACATTTATAAACAAACATTACTCATACAATAAAAATTCGCATAATAATAACATTCTTTAACTAAGACTCCAGCACTCCTATACATCGGTCGTGAATGACGTCACCATCGGTCACAATGTCCGACACAATAGCCCCACGGTCACGTCGACACTACTTATAACGTAAACGAGAGTTTTACGATTACCGTCACGTAATAAAATACAGAAATGAAGTAATTTGCAGCGATAATTGGCTTTTGTGATGGCTAAACTTGAAATACAGTAACATTTTGAGACGGTCATACATTGGTAAACGACCAATGGGTTAAGCAGTCTTAAACGCAGACGTTGCATAGATGGGTGCCTGCTGTTTAAGCTGACAGTCTCCATGCTTAGGGAGACACTCGAATTTGTACAATTTAACAAACTTTTATAAAGTTCGTTGTAAAAATAAATATTTTAAGTGTCTTAAATAGTTGAACTCCCAAATTAAAACCATTATTTTAAAAAAATATATATTTTCGGCTAATAATGCATCGTGAAACATCGCAAAATATTAATATTCCATCTTAAAATAAAGTCTATTCCTATTTCATTTGGTATAGAGATATTTTGATGCCCGAGGAAGGACATAGGCTATATATCATCACGCTACGACCAAAAGGAGCAGAGTACCAGTAATTAATGTTACAAAAACGGGGAAACATTTCACCCATTCTCTCTTACTGGACGCAAGCGAAGTTGCGCGGGTCAGCTAGTTGTTTTATATACCAAGTATGGTGCAAGCAAAAACTAAAGTATGGTGTGTAAACGACGCCATATTTTGTTTATGTCACAACTAAAATATATGACATAAAGGATTTTTCCTTCAAAAATGAAGGTCACACATACCGTGACTAATAAAGGTATGATAAGGCAACTATCTCTCATGTTTGTACACGAGAGGCCCTAATTTAAGAGTTAACAGACTTATCTCAAATCGTAAGGTGTCGTAATATTTTGACGTAATTAGGGCTACAACATAAATAAGACTTAAGTTAATGAAATATATAATTTTTTGATGTAGGTACCGGGAACAATCCAGATGCTACAGACTATAGAATGTCTTTTTTTTGGGAGTGTCAATTTAATTATCTTTAAGTAAAAGTACCACTTAAGAGCACCACCATGAAATCCTTTATAGCTTTAATCTTATTTAATCACTTACATATAAATGTAAATATGTAGCTATGTAAAACTGAAACTCAAATGAAAATCAGTACAAATGCGTCTGACATCTTTGCTAAATATTTGTTAATAGCCATGAAAGGTCCTCACATAGACGAATTATAGAAAGACTGAACGCAATATTAAAAAACATAATTTCTCAGTCGAGTCGGCAAGTTATTTTCATTTCATAACTTTTAAACTCTCGCGTTGCATGTTTAATGTATAATAGAATACGGGAATTAACGCGAACACGCATTTTACCTTAAAATGCCTACATTACATTGTTTTCATTTTCCAGTCTTGTCATATACTATTTACGATTACGACACTAAACCAATTCCTTAGATACTTCTGAAACAACAAGGTTTTATTATCAAACTAAAGCTTGTAAAAAAATACACATCCACTTTAGACCACCAAGGCAGTTTAGACAGAAATAATACTACACTACATTGCAATTAATTAATACCATGACATGAGTATGACCCTAGTATTTTTATAACAATTGTTACATCTAAGGAATGTTGAGTTAATCCTTTGATAGAAGGGTAATCAGCTAGATTGTTTATTTCAATAGAAAAACCCGTAATATTTCAGTTTTATTAAAATCATCATCAGTCTAGCCTTTCTTCCAACTATGTTGGAGTCAGCTTCTAGTCTCACTAGATGCAGCTGGATACCAGTATTTTACATGGAACGACTGCTTATCTGCAACGTAATTACCCGGTCCCGGCTGTCATTTTCGACTGGAAGCCGACTCCAACAAGTTTGGAAGAAAGGCTTAGCTGATATATAGAAAAAGTACTACATATACAATATAAACTTTTTCATTTCTAAGCAGATACATACAAGTATACGTATAGCGCAATGGTAAAAGTAATACATTACTTTATCGAAAATCGTGACTTGTAAAGTAGGTAGGTACATAGATACGATTGCAAAATGAAACTTTGCGTAATCAAGAGATATTTTAAGTCTACTAGTTAGCAATATGTAATAATATTTTACTCATAATATGGATTTATATTATGTACTTACTTATGCAAAGCCCCTCGTGATATAAGGATTCTGTCTGTCTGTTACTATTTTACGGCTTAGCCACCACGCTGGCCAAATGCGGTTGAGAACTTTGACTTGGCATGCCCTCAATAAAGTCTTACTTATCATTTAAAAAATACATAACATAAAAAAAATCTAAATCGATGTCCCAAAAAAGTCATACCACATCAAAACATACCCATTTTAAATGCTAGGTACCCTAACTGCATGCTTAAACGCTTAGCCTGTCTAGATTAGGTTACGTCGGTATGAGCAACATTTAATTGCTTATAGCCAAATAAGTGAAGCGATCGAATGTGGTTGAAGCATGCGGCATGCGTGAAACACAGTATTATATCACTCGTAAATTACAGAAGTAAAGTTTGGAGACAACGCATACGAATGCATGCGTATACATTTAAGTTTAAAAAGACCCGCGCAACTTCGCTTGCGTCAGATAAGACTTAGGAGAGAATTGGTCATAATTTTCCCCGTTTTTGTAACATTTTTTGTTGCTACTCCGCTCCTAATGGCCCTAGCGTAATGTTATCTAGCCTATAGCGCGTTCAAACAAACAAACAAACTCTTCAGCTTTATAATATTAGTATAGATAAGTTCATACAATTACCAAATTAGCATATGCGTAAAAATCAATTTTAGTCTTAAAAATATTTTGCTATTTAGTAATTTGGAACCTGGTACTAATACTTTATTGATTCTCAGACGATACTCTTGATTAACAGTGGTTAAAAATGTGGTTTAATACTGTAGTCAATTTCACGGAACTTTCCACAATGGAGTTAACGTATTTTAAGCATAATCTGTTTTAACCTTTAAGGGACATTAAAAGTTAAATTCCCTCTCAAAACAGATTATCTACATATGTGTACAACATATATGCAGGTGTTTTTCGAAATAATACAAATCATTTCAAATAGAAAATTGTACTTAAACAAGTCTTCTTCTTCATCTTTTTTAAGAATGATCAAGTAGAGAAAATTATTCGCCATTACCAAGACTAATAACTCATACTACTATACATATTCTATCTATTGTCACATTTTACTTCTGCCACGTAAAGTTCTGTGGCACATTCTTAACTTTGGTACCTGACATGAATTAATAATTTGTCGTAAAGCCGAACAGGAAGGCATCGGCATCCTTTATAACAGACGCGTCAATTGGTTTTACCATCAAAATATATTATGTATGGACGTGATTCTAATAGCAATAAAATAGGTCGTAAAATCTAGTACTTGTTATTACCTAGGTCATTTAAATGGTACTGGTGATGCATGCTTGTTGGAATTTAATAAAGAATTACAGTGACATTAATTATTATGCATTTACTAGCGTCTGTCCGTGTCTACGTCCGCACAAAAATATTTTTGTAAGGCTTGCTTCATTTTATTTGTGCTAGTCCAAGTTATAAATAAATTACCTGTGTACCAAAGGGGGGACTAATAATTCATTGGAAAGAAAAGATTTTGCGCAGCAAAAGTTTTTATTTCCCTCAATAAAACGATATCTTGCAGTGATTTTGGTGAAATTGATTATCAAAAATCCATAGAAACGATACTTATGTCGACGGAGCTTATAAGACTATAGTACTATACCAACCTAGGCTTTCGTGTTAGGACTAAATAATCCAAGTATGGATAATTATAAGATTTAGTGGTACCCGTTTCCCCATTTACGAATAGAGCCTTGTGAGAGTTCTAAACACAAGAACGATACTTATATTTATCTTTTAGAGAAAGTAGCAAACAAATACATTCAGTTGTTTATTACTTAGGACAATAGTTTCTATAAACAACACCTAATGCCTACTTTAAAATGACACATTAGCGAAGTTACAAAAATGAAGAAAGTTTTGCCGAATGTACGACGAAATATTACGGTCTTTAAGTTACAATCTTTTCCAGTAAGTATTAAACTATAATTAGCAATTTTTTAAGGTAAAGAATTGAGTAGTTTAGACATTTAGACAAACAAATAACAGAATTAGGTTTGTATTTACCAGTTATATGGTTACCATAGTACGAGCTCTGCGTAGTTTTTAATCAGATAACCGTGTGTGAGTTGTTCAATGATATTAATTTATATATTATATAAATATAGCCTTTCTCGATAAATGAGCTATCTAACTCTGAATGAATTTTACAAATCGGACCAGTAGTTCCTGAGATTAGCGCGTTCAAACAAACAAACATACAAACAATCAAACAAACAAACAAACTCTTCAGCTTTATAATATTAGTATAGATTAAATTAAAAGCTTGCAAATTGCAGCAATCGTTCCTTGAGATTGATGCAATCTTAATAGACAATGTATCTTCAATGTGCATTCACCTCTGCACATGTACAAAGTGGTGTCAATTGTCAATAAACATTGTCGTGATTGTGTTAAACGCTGAAACATTGAGGCGAGGTTTCTTGCCTGTGCTATGACCTAGACTTTTATGAAGACTAGTATCTACTGTTATCATGTTTTGTTTTGAGTGGATTGAAATCTGATGAAGATGTTTGAAGGCTCCTAATACCTATGTATACATATATTGTAGAATCTTAGCATCGTGGATTGCAAGGCTTAGTAGGCGTTTCGGCTGCTGAGTTTCGTCCGATCCGGTCGAAACGGAAATTTCATTATTACTAATATTTTTGTGTGGTGTTTCGGACTATACTTTTTTTTAAGCAGATTTTGAAGATATTACCCGAAAGTTATAACTGAAAATGAATCAAAACCAACGTGTGGACTGCAAAACTTTCAATTCAAATAAGTAAGAAGTTAACTCCTTCGAGTTAAAATCGTGATACGGTCGTAGGTACTCGATCGAATCACGATTTTAACTTGGTTGAAGGTTAAGCTGAGAATTTTAAGTATTTAGACTTAGAATTTTGACATCCACCCTTTCACTCTTACTAGCTTTGAAGTAAAACTATCACTTAAACTTTATGTCAGTATACAGCTTACAAAACTGCCGAAATGTTGCATACAATCAAAGTTTAATAAAAGTGCTACAACAATACTGATTGCACCATTATTCTCTGCGACCTTTGTACATAACAACTGATCTCTTATTGTTTGAATACAATGCCTTAATTCAAGATAGAGATATGATAGACTCATGGTATAGTCCAACGACTTAGTAAAGAGGCTTATATGCAATCTAAGCAAATATAGATTTGGGCTATACATACATAACATACATTCACACATACATACATACACACATACGTACATACATACATACAGAGGCGCCCATAGCCAGTTGCGCTCACCGGTCGGTAAACGATCTGTGGGTTAAGCAACTGTTGGCGCGGTCATTCTATAGATGGGTGACCGCAAGTGGTATTTAAGCTGGGCGTCTCTGTGCTTCGGAGGGTACGAAAATAGTCGGTCCCGGCTGTTGTCTAACTAAGATATAGTCCATAAGCCATGTCAAAGGCCTCTCGGGCGGCTTGAACAACTTTGACACTAGGTTGACCGCTAACCATACGACAAACAAACATACATACATGCATATCAAGCTTTTTACGCCTTGTTTTCAAAGGTGGTCGAACACCTAAGAACGCCACTTGGTACGATCCTTACAAACTTCCCTTGCCTCAATCGCATCCATACATCTTGTTATACAGGACCGCCGGTTATGAGTACTACGCATTAACATTTAGTAAAATCAAAATCAAAATCAAATCATTTAGTCATTTACCGCCAGTTCGGATGGTAGGGCCAATGAGAAGAGCTGGCAAGAAACTCCTGGCCACTCTTTTTAATCGCCAAATGATTTTAACAATATTTATGCTGGTATAAAACATTGATGATGTAAGTAGCTGCTACCTACCAACACTACCGAACACACTTTGGGCATAACATAAATTAAATTAAATCAATATATTAAGGTGCTAAAAAACAAGATATAAATAGTATTGGAAGCATGATGGGAGCATCTACCCACATAGTAATATAAGTAATGAAATCATAAGAGGCATTTCAAGAGCATACTGTGGTAAAGGAAGAACAGTTAATGCAACGTAGTTACTTTAAAATTATGGCAGTCACCACACCCAGGACGACCAGTCACCACAAGCAGCACCCGTTCACGAGTATGACGTGTGAACCAGCCATCACCCCCTTCGCAGTATTTTGAACATATGTGGTAGTCGTATGTAAATAGTTGCCTGTTTGTTACAGTAACTTTATTTTGAACATAAATACAACAAAGAATCATTAATGCTAGTTTAAATAAATCGTGCATGCCAAGGCTCTCTAAGTTGTCTTGTCTACTAAGTTGTCAGACTATAGCGCCACGGGCGGCACGACTCTCGATTTCTTTCGAAGAATAATCGTAATATTTTTTGAATGGATTGAAATGTATTTATACAAGCTAAGTGATTGTTATTATTCTATGATTCATACTATCATTTTGAATGTGAAAGTGTTCGTTTGTGTGTCTTTATCTTCGAAACTGTTGAACTGATTTTGAGTAAAAGCAAGTTGATTGATTTTCATGGGGATAGAGGTATTTGGTATACGTTACTTTTGTAGGGTTCCGTACTTAAAGGGTTATAACGAGAACGCTGTCTGTCTGTTACCAGGCTGTATCTCATGAATCTCGCTTAATAGTTGTTTGTAATCAAACCTTTCGTCTTTAAAAAATAAGGCATCATTAATTTTATAAGGGTAGGTACGCGGTAGGTACTCGTAACCGGCGGCAGGTCAAGTTGCGTTATCAGGTCTCTGAATACGGTAAATAAGAAAACAGCCTGATTTTAAACATACATATGTTTCATAGCCATACATGTAAATTTTTGCCTCCAATAGGGGGATTAGGAAGGGAAGGGGGAAGGCCAGGTTACCCAGCAGTGGGACACTCAAACAGGCTAAGGAAAATTGTTAATAACAATTTCGTTTTATTTTAACGCTAATTAAAATACTAATTCTAAATTGGTATCAACCAAACAAATAATCCGTTGAATAAAACCTCCAGCAAATAGACGGATAGACATCTGATTACCCTTTAAACACAGCCATGTTTCATCACTATTAACTCACACTGTTTGTCCGTCTGTGTCAACAAACTCGAGAACTGCTAACATCATTGTGCACTCGAGCCGGGGTTAAACACTTGACAGGTCAATATTCGCCGATTGATTGTTTGAATTGCGTTTACCGTGAAATTATTGGCTCAATTCTTAATAATATGTATTTTGAGATGATCATTGATGTATTATTCGCTGAACGGCTTTACAAAGACAATTAATTGATAATTAATTTTATTTTCAATTAACTACATAAAATCAGACTACCTGTTAGATTTTTATACGAAATCTTCAACCATCTTCTAGAAGAAACTTACGAACTATTTCTAAGAATCACTCCGTTTTGATAAATATGTGTTAGTGGTGTTTGATCGAAACAATGAGACTGCCAGACGCGACAGAGTATATGTATAATTTTCTCAAAAGAGTAACTCATAGTCAGTAGGAAGTACTAATTGGTTTATCAATGAACTAACGACGCTGCAGAAACTCTTAGCGCTGCGATCATATCCCAGCTTTGAACATACATATTCTTGTTATTCTTAATCATGAAACTAAATCAAACTATGAACAATATAATCAATAAATAACATAGTAAGTAATTGGTAGTTACAAACCGTAGACTATTTGTTTAAAGTTGTAGATACACCATCAGTACACAATGGGTTCTAAATCTTAATCATACAAATACGTACAGTATAATTAATAACGAATTAATTGGTGGGTATAAACTAGAGATGTTTCGCCTATTTGGTAAAGCCGACTAGCTTTTGTAGTCGGCAACGAAATAGGATTTTTTAGTTAAAAATGTTATTTTATGGTTAAAAGCACCGATTATCCGGATAATCATGCGTAATACTATATTGCTCATTTTATTTTAAATACAGGGTGGGCCAGGAATTAGTTAACATTTTAAAAAATCATTAAAAAAAACTAAGTATTAGATTTACATCAAAAATTATTTATTTAAGAGATAGCTTATAAAATGGAAATTACTTTTTAAAAATAACATTATTTAAATGGCCACCATCACGGCGTTGGCATTCCTCTAAACGAGCACGAAAATTTTCGAATACTCGCCGTAATACAGATAAGCTGAAACTCTCTGCACGTTCTTATCACTCCGTGAAGTCCGTGGGCCGCCGGTTTGCTTCACATTTAGCGTCGATCCGGTCTCTTCAAATTTGTTTACCCATTTTTTTATTAAAACTGAGCTTGGGCACTCATTTAGGTCGTGTAAATGGATTTCCACGAAATAGACGCCGCACAGTGATGAGCGAACTATTGTTTAAATAAAATTGCTTTACGCAAAAGGCACGCTGCGGTCCCGTGAAGCGATCCATGTCAACAAAATTTCCAAGAACTGAGCTAGCTGTTAGACCTCTCCCCGCGCCATGCCCCTCTGCTGTTTGCGTGCAAAGTCAAATTCAAATGTAAACAAATTCATGGCCCACCCTGTACATACATAAAATTACGCCTTTCTTCTGTTAGGGCAAGCAAGGACCAATAAAACTTTTTATCCCAATAAACAAATTTCCTTCTTGGTTAAAAATAAAACTGCAATTTTGTCAAAATCTCATGTTTTTGAATCATTTGTTTTTTCCATTTACTGCTTTTTACTACAATAACAGTTACATGATCGTACTTACTTCATGTTTGTAGTTTATACAATTTTCACAGTTAATCTTACATAGTAGAGTAATCAAACGTCACGTTAATGGCTGATTACATTTCGACCCCAAAAACCACAATCGGTTCAAAGAAACGACAACTCAGTCTCTTTGCACCCGATTAATCGGCTATACGGATAGTCGGCCGAACTAAAAGTCGGAACATCTAACACTCCATACATGTGTTTTCGATTATACACTTTATTGATTTGCGTATGAGTCAGTCATTACTCGGAAACCTGAGAATCTTACATTAATTTGAAGCAATTACAGCTAAACTGTTAATTTATTATGATTGAAGACTTGAGTATGAATGATATTTCATGGAAGTCATATTACTAGTGTTTAAAGTTAATTATAGAACAAATAATCCTGCTATTTAGAAGGTGAACAGGTAGAGGTGTCTGTAATATACCATTTTTTTTACTATGTTAGTCCCGTGTGAGCTTTTTGCCATATATCGGGCACGTTGCTAGACTCCAGACTGCTTTTGAGCATATTCTGGTAAAAATTAGAAAGGCCAACTCATCAATTTATTCGGACACCTCGTTATCATCAGTCATATTATTATACACGGCCGCCCAGACCACAAAAGCAGTATAATTATAGGGAATTTGATAATAAAAGGCAAAATGAAAATTATATGTGTTAAGTTACTGCTGGACACAGATCTTTGGAAAGGAAAAATAAACGTATTTAACATATGAATTTATTACATTTATCACAAACAAAATAAACTTTATTAGCTAATTCATTTAGCTTGTATTTAAATCTAGACAGAAATGCCTATTTGTAGTAGTAAAAACAAAGATGGTTTCATCTATAACATAATTTAATCCTTTAATTTAAATGCACAAATTAAATCACGCACCAAAATTAAAAATGCAAATTAATTAATTTAAAAATATTCTAAACAATCGTATAAAATTTACGATTTTCCGTTTATATAAATAATTTTTAAATAATAAATGTCAAAATTAACGTACATCAAGTATTTTACGAGGAAATCGCAATCTGTAGCTACCAATATTATAAAATCGAATGTTTGTAAGTATGAATGCATGTATGTATGTACTCGTATGTTTGTTACTCTTTCACGAAAAAAGTACTAGGCGGATTTTAAGGAAATTTGGTACACTGACAGCTTATATCCTATGATAACACATGAGAATAGATTTACTCTGGAAATCCTTTCACTCAGACGAATTGGCGAGCAACATAGTAATACATGAAAATATAAGGTTAAAGAGTTTGTTTCTCCGAACGCGCTAATCTCAGGAATTACAAGTTCAAATTGAATAAAATATTTTTGTGTTGATAGTTCATTTATTGTGGAACTCTACAGCCTATAAAACATCACGCTATGATTAGAAGGAGTCGAGTAGCAATAAATAATGTTGTGAACACGGGAAATCTAAAGTTTATACGGCCGAAGTCGCGGGCCGCTGCTAGTTATAGATAATTAAAGAAACACTTAATTAACCCTCTAATGCTGGTGGTGATGTAAACTTGTGTCATTACTATTTCAGAAATCTACTCTTAGACTATACGACACGACTCCGATACGATTTGTGTAAACATTGCCTTGTAATAGCACGATGGTGTTTCAAACAGCAGTCGTTCTCGATCGCCGAGGTTTCATTTCCAAGACTCGAAATAATCCTTGTGTTTTTTTAAAAAAAAGGCTTGAGGAGCACCCCTAAGCCAAGAAAACTGCGTATTTAAAAATAATCATTTTTAATTTATTTCTGTCCAATGTGGTGGGACAATGATGGTCCAAGAGATAGGCTTTACGGCTTCCACACATACCAAGTGTAGGTTGGGTTATAAATTTTAAATAATCTAATCTACTATTACATAAATGACAATAATAAAAAACAAAGTGATGTTTCCAAAGAAATAAATATATGCTTTCATTTCGTTTAAGCTTACGACTAATGTAATATTGATGCCGAATAGAAGCAAAAAAACAGCGAAAGTGTGTATAAATTGCGGTCAGAGGTCATCTCTCTAGGATATGAATAAGCCAACGATTTATTCTTTAACAAATGTAGCGTTATGATCATTGCAAAAAAACGTCTCTACTTTCTAATGCGTGAATTACTTTGGATGATATATCCAAAGTAATTTACATTGCGAAAGAAAAAAATATAGGTAAATGTTAACTGCTACTATGGCGCGACCGATAGTGTGTCCAACTGTGGATCGTGATAATTCAGGGATCGCAGATTCGATTCCCAGGTCGGGCAAGGTGTTCTAAGTATTTCTAATGTTATATATTTTTCAATATTTCCGGATATAGGTCCGAAGTTTGGTAAAATGCGAAGTAAATGGCATTATGCTCGTACCCTATTACATGGGATTAACATTGCTAATCGCGAAATGTGGCTTTATTTCATAAACCTTCACTATGGTAAACATAAACCAAAAATCTCTCATCTAAATCCGTACTCCATACTAATATTATAAATGCGAAAGTAACTCTGTCTGTCTGTCTGTTACTCAATCACTCCTAAACTACTGAACCAATTTGCATGAAATTTGGTATGGAGATATTTTGATATCCGAGAAAGGACATAGGCTACTTTTTGCCCCGGGTAAATGACGCATTTCCTTGGGAAAATTCAGGTGGCGGACGAAGTCGCGGGTAAAAGCTAGTAGATCATAAAAGTCTGTTTCGTTTTAAACCGGTTCAATTGACACATCACAAAACGACATCGTGTCGGACCGGTCCCGTGGCATCTAAAACAATCATATCGGCCGATCTATTTCAATCATAATTAACGCAAACCTGTTTCATCCTAACATTGGTACAAGGCCATTAGACCTAGGGTTAAATGAAAAGGCTAAAACAACTCCTTAATTGCTATCAACTTGTACAGCATCTAATTACTGGTGACGTCATAGTTCAGTTATGTACATATACTTTGACAATAGTTTGTGAATTTTTTGTGACCTTGAATTGTTTCAGTGATAATTAATTAGTTTGAATTGTCGCTTAGTTATTAGTCTTAGTATTTAATTCGTATTAGTTTACAAGCAGATGACTGTAGGCGAGTTGTCCAAAATGTTATTTATTTCTATATTCTATACACAATACACACATCAGTTTGGAAGAGTAAAAATATGGGTCCCCCACAATCCTATGGCGCCCAAACAAACCTAATTCGGCAGTCGGGTAAAAAATTACAATCGAACTTAAAAAATCGGATGTTAAGTATAGATTGTAAGACTGTGGTTACACGTTCAATCTGGCATCAATCTGATCTATGACCTTGATCACGCACAAAGTAATGGATTTACAGGATTGTATAGATTGTGGATCATCAATCTACGCATTACACGTTCAATTTCCCGTCAATCTGGATCTCAATCATGGATCACATTGATGACAGATTGAACGTGTAACCTTCATCTTACGTAACCTCACTTTTGCTAATTCTCTTTTATCTCAGCTCTCAGATTTCCAAAATCTGTAAAATTTTCAGTGATTGTTTGTTAATATAGTAGCTATCAATTGACACCAATTTCATCTTATTACATCTAGGCCTAAAATTGTATGAAAGCGTATCCGTCTCCTTTGTATAGTATTGCGCCTGTTATACCTAAACGTGTAAGCAGAGGTGTATAAATTACACCCGCGTTTCCTCATTGACTATGTTTCCATATGATAGCCGAGCTTATTGCCATTTACGTTACCAAACTCCGGGCTACGGTTGAGAAATATTTAAAACTAAACTAGTAGCACTTTCCTTGGAATAATAGTATGTGGCCATATTTTTCGGCAGGCCATATTGGCCCTGGTACCTTATTTTATTTACCACCTATATTTGATATCCTATCTGGCCAAAACTACCGAAAATATGTGATAAAATTTTGTACAAACACAGTTTATAATCACGACAAATCTTTAGAATCCTTTATCACCGTAAACGTTTTTATGCGAGCAAAGTTACGTGTAGAAACTAGTTTACGTCAAGGTCATTTCTTCCCATACGAATGTCAAGGTCTTACAAACATACAAATCAAGGACACTATACAACCGGTATTATATCTAGTGCCAAATTCCCGTGACTTACCGTAACTAGGGTTGCCAGATGGCTGGGATTTCCGGGATTGTCCCGGAATTTTGCGTGTTGTCCCGTGTCTAGTAATTTTACTTTTCTTTTCTTTCTTCCTTTTTTGAAGACAACTCCCGCACTTGCTCTTGTATCGCGGGGACTTTTACAAACAACAGTCACAAAGCACAACCAGACCCGAAACAATTATTTGTGGATCGCACAAATAATTGTCCCGTGTGGGAATGGAACCTACGACCTCCCGTCATAATGGTAGCGCCATGGCGAACTAAACCACTGCGCAGCGGAGTGAAAAAATGCTACGTTTTACAAAGCTACTATACTACGACCTTTGTTTTTGGTCATTCCTACTTAATTACGACTATCATAAGTATCAATATTTGACCTAAATTAATAAATGATTTGATTTGATTTAGTGTCGTCTCGGACCGGAGACGAAAGCTCTGATTTCGTTCGTGGCCCCAGAAATGTCCAGGAAATGATCAGCCTGAATCTGGCAACCCTATTACACATGCCTGTGGGAAAACGAAAACAAAACGATAAATTTATTTCATACGTTTAACCTTGCCTCTTTAAAATGACAGTTAAAATTATTTCTGAACTGTTTAAAAATAATATGTTACTATAATATTAGTAGATATAGTAAATATATAATTAACTATGAGTTATGTAGACAGTTATTTTTCCGTAACTAGGCCATAATTACGTGTTAAAAAAATAAAAAGATGTATTGATTTTTTGTTGATTTATTGAAAACGTGATTGATCTTTAATGTTATTTATAATAATATTTTTTCATGAGGCAAAAAATAACTAGTTAAAAGTAATGAATAAGTATTTGCTAAAGGACTCAATACAAATTTATAATATACTAGGGGCCGCCCGCGACTTCGTCCGCGTGGAAACCCTTCCCGTGTAAATCCTGATTCCTTTGGGATAAAAAGTAGTATAAATCCCGATCACTCGGGAACTCCGGGATAAAAAGTGTAACCTATATGTTATTCTGGGTCTTCAGCTACCTATATACCAAATTTCATTCTAATCGGTTCAGTAGTATTTGCGTGAAAGAATAACAAACATACATACATACATTCTCACAAACTTTCGCATTTATAATATTAATAGGACTAGCGAACCGGCCCGAATTCGTCCGCGTGGCCTTTAGTTTTCCCGTTTTCACCTGTTTGTATTACTGTTCTTGTGTATAAAGGCTTTTCCCCCTTTTTATCGCCTTCGGAGGGAAGGGTATTTCAAATATTCCTCTCTTTGTGCTCCTCTACACTACTTTACTCTTACACTTGGCCAGCGATGGACTAAAGGCCTTGACAGCGGGGACAGTAATGGGTAAAACATTATCAAATAATTCTGTCTAATAACTCATAATAAAGATTCAATTATTCTAATCTTCACATTTTATTACTTGAAGGTTATCAAAAATTACGACACACAAACAGTTGACGTCATGGTACTAATGTCAATAAGGGCTTAAACACATATGGAAGAGGTATGACTTATGTCCTATTAACACATTATTGTTAAATTATAACAAATAATATTTTCGGAATAGGAAATAACACATGGTCACCCACCCGTGTGTAGACTATGAAGATGGTCACTTAACTTGATAATCGCCTACCCATTGGTGGTCATTTTAGTTACAGCCATTTATATCTAAAATTACCGTATACTACTCGATTGTGGATTACGACCAGTGAGTCAGTCACTGATTGGTAACGGACTGGTAAACATATCTAGGTAAACGGCCACCCATCCAAGCAAAAACTTAGCTCAATGATCACTTAAAAACTAGCGTGCGTACCTAACTCAACAGTTACCCATCACCAGAGATTACCGCGCTAAAGAGCGCTTAACTTTCTGACTGCTTTCCTATACATGAGCGGCCACCCATCCATATAATAACCGTTTCAGAGATTGCATAACTCACTGACTGCTTTCCTATACATGAGCGGCCACCCATTCGTTTCAAGTCAGCATTAAACATGACTTAACTTACCGCCTATTTATAAAAAGCACAATTATCTTCAAGATAAGCCTATAACGGTTACTTTAAAGACGGCTAGCATTGAATTACCGAGCTATTTATAGCAACACATCAATCAGTTCGTATGGTCTTATGTTCGACGTCCAGTGTACGGTGTCGGGCGTTTTATCGCTTTTGATGTTCAAGAAACTATTATTTTAAGAATTGTTGAGAAAATTCGAGAAAATATTATGTGCTGCTGTATTTTGTTTTTGTTGTATTTTGATGTGTTTGTTTGTTGGTTCTTTCACGGTAGAATTGGTGAATTGATTTCGTTTAAATGCAGGGTAATAGCTTTTACCTCGAAATCTATACTAATATTATAAAGCTGAAGATTTTGTTTGCTTGTTTGTTTGTTTGAATGCGCTAATCTCAGAAACTACTGGTCCGATTTGAAAAATTCTTTCAGTGTTAAATAGCCCATTTATCGAGGAAGGCTATAGGCTATATATCATCACGCTACGACTAATAGGCACAGAGTACCAGTAAAAAAATTTACAAAAACGGGGAACATTTTTGACCCATTCTCTCTTATGTGACGCAAGCGAAGTTGCGCGGGTCAGCTAGTATGTCATAATCTCCTATTTTCAATAAAAAGAAAACAATAAGACTGTTTTTCTGATGCTAATCTTAGGAACTATTAGATCAGATTCGGAAAAGACTTTTACTCATGGGAAACCATATCATTAAGAATATTTTTAGTTACGCAAAGTTGCGGCTATTTCTTAATAATACAAGGATTGCAAAGAACCAAAACAGGACAAATTTTTCTACACAAAAATACCCTTTCAGGGAATATTTTCTATCTCCTCTTCTTCTTGATAGATTTTAAAGTATACTAACTTCTCACAGAAAACAAAACTTTTCCCAACCCGGGAACAAAAATAGAATTAATACACTCAAGCATTATAATAATCATATAAATAAATGAACTGCTCAACATTAACTCTATCAATGTGAAGTTCAAAGCTGTATGAGTTATAAAAAACGTATGAAATCATCCAATATTAATGTATGTATCTGTATGTTGTATCATATTTGTTCTTTCGAGGGGCGTGTTGCAAATGACTTCTGCGAGCGATATCCATACTAATATTATAAATGCGAAAGTAACTCTGTCTGTCTGTCTGTCTGTCTGTCTGTCTGTCTGTCTGTCTGTCTGCTACTCAATCACGCCTAAACTACTGAACCAATTTGCATGAAATTTGGTATGGAGATATTTTGATACCCGAGAAAGGACATAGGCTACATATCTTCACGCTAGGACCAGAAGGAGCAGAGTACCAGTAATTAATGTTACAAAAACGGGGAAAAATTTCACTCATTCTCTCTTATTGGACGCAAGCGAAGTTGCGCGGGTCAGCTAGTGGTTTATATCTGGTCAATAATTTTTGCGAGTCTACTCTCAAAATGCGAGGTATAATATTATGATTTAACAGTTCTAAGAATGATAATTTACATCTATTCTGCCGATAGCCAGGAATATTCGTCTCCAGTTATGAAATTAGATCATAATAAGCTGCCCCACCGTTGGGCTAGGGTCTCTTCCCATAGTGATGGAGTGGTAAGTCTTGAGTCTATCTTGCTGGCCGAGTGAAGACGTTTACAGAAAATATTAAGGAATATCTGAAAAAATGTAATTCACGTAGTCTCGAGATAGTTTTCTTCGAAGTGGTAAAGAAAGAAAAATAATAGAGATAAATAGTTAGTTTTAATACAAACATCGGTTTCAGGGTTTTCATTTTAAACGAACTGCAGAAAACGGAGGCACAAATAAGACTTAAACTACCTATCCATCTATTTCGAAGTTGGCTATTCTGTTTCTTACAATTTATCATTTGACAAATACTCGTGTATTTTACTTCTATATGTGTGAACTATATGAACCTTGATACCATCATAAATTATTAACATTTTGATGGAAAAAAACAGGTTTCGTTTTAGTTTCTCTATGGATTTAAATTTTAAAATAACCTATTGACATTCGCGTTTTGATTTGAACATACGAAATAGGAGTATTTTGAGAACAGAATAATATTATTAGTCAGTGTTTTGATGTAGTAGAGAACCGTTTAGAATCTGTACTGAATTTAGTCGTACAATTTTATACATCTAGACTAAATGTATTACATTTTATGCATTCTAGAGAGCGGCTTTAGATGCAGAAAAAGGAATGGCAGAATACTATTTTTATTTGCCAGAAAGTATGACCTTATAGCAAAAAAAAATGGTATATTGTCTCCCCACCTCATATTTTCTTTGTTAATTGTTTTGGATATTGATACACAGTTTTCACACTAACATGCTATCGTAATCAATAGTTTTTATTTAATAAAATAACATATCCTCAAAAACAATATGAACTTCTTAGTAAAGTATACCATAATAATATAGGAAATCGCATTGTTTTTATAAAATTAGTACAAACCACATTTCATTCAAACATCTCTTTATTATTTCAAACTAATATAAACAGCATTTCTCTACCAAAACAAACTAATACCTTCCGTTTTCCCAATGAAATCTAAACGTCAGACTAAAAACATACATCTTCAGAACAGTTTAAAGGAAGTCTCACAATAGCGCGCACTGATTGAACATTGAACAAGTATTAACAACACTGAGATACTTCCACTCTCAATTGTTTTACAAATAACAATCAATGAGAATATCAATATCTATACTAATATTATAAAGCTGAAGAGTTTGTTTGATTGTTTGTTTGTTTGAACGCGTTAATCTCAGGAACTACTGGTCCGATTTGAAAAATTCTTTCAGTGTTAGATAGCCCATTTATCGAGGAAGGTTATAGGCTATATATCATGACGCTACGACTAACAGGAGCAGAGTACCAGTAAAAAATGTTACAAAAGCGGGGAAAATTTTGACCCATTCTCTCAAATGTGACGCAAGCGAAGTTGCGCGGGTCAGCTAGTGAAATCTAAACGTCAGACTAAAAACATACATCTTCAGAACAGTTTAAAGGAAGTCTCACAATAGCTTGCACTGATTGAACACTGAACAAGTATCAACAACACAGAGATACTTCCACTCTCAATTGTTTAACAAATAACAATCAATGGGAATATCAATATGGTCGGACACGTAATTGTTGGGTCAATGTTCTCATGGAAATAGGGCTACGGAATATAGGTGAGAACAGCCACACATATTGTATTGATATTTGAACAAAATACGTATGTACATAACATCAAGCTTGTTATACTATAAGGTGTTTTTTTTTTTTTTGTACAAATAAACTTTAGAATTATTGTTCATTTCAAGTAAACTCGCCAAACTTTTACGTTTGATGGCGAATACTTTGAGGTAAGGTGTAGTTGAGGTGTATGGAAGGTTCCAGGAATGATTTTCCTAGAAGTCCCCTATAGCGTTGCCCCGTGGTTGACAACGGTTAGAAGAACCCAATAGGACTTTGTCCGACACAGGTATCAAAACCATGATCACTAGCCGCAGAGATATTTGCAATTTCAGGTTGTATACATAATTACTCAATTTAGGCGCGTGTCTATTTGGTAAATACAATTTCATTAAACGACTAATGTGTTTTCAAATTAATGCACTCAAAGTAGGATTCTGAAGAAATGCAAAACTATTAGCTATTATACCCACTGTTTGTAAAATGGAATGCATATCAGGCATTACACTGTTGGCATTTTAAGAACATTAATAGACTCATTAATAGGTAAAAGCTTGTTGAAACACACATTGTAAATATGAAGAAAATATGCAATTTAGTAAAAACTTTAAGTGCATCTATAAATTTTCCATTTTGTCGCATTTCTGTACCAAAATTAAAGCATTTAAGACTAATTTTGACAATTAATATTGCGTCACAAGAACGGGTATTTTCCCAGCTTTTCAGTATGAATACATTAACCCAATTTCCACAGGAAATTAACGAATACAACATTGCATAAAGATTTTTCTCTCGGGAGCGTTCGGCCATTGACCGGTGCCTATCGACACGGTACATCGATTCTATTGGTATTACTTCTAAATAGGGCTGCTTCAGATAATAATATATTTATTATACGCTTAGAATAGACCGCGCCTGGGCTGCGTCGTAAATGACTTATTTATTTATGATATAAGGCATTGGGGTAGGTAGACGAGCGAAGTTTAGTATGGCAACAATTTTCATTATTGGACAGCATTTATGTTAATTGTATTATATTAAGGATATTTTCTTTCAAAGAGTGGGGTAATGCTATGAGTCCACCACGCAAATGCGAGTTAGGGACTTTGCAAAAGCTTTGCTTTTTTTAGACATGTAAAGTTGCATCATAATGTTTTCGTTTAACGCTGGAACCAGTTATAATGATTTTTAATACACATATAACTTCGAAAAGTCGTTGGTGTGTTACTTTGAGATCGAATCGTCGAACTTCTTACGTGGGAACTGCAAGATTAGACCACTAGACTATCACGGATCTATCTGAATCAGTTTTTCTTTTAAGATGCAACAAAAAGTTGCCCAACTAAAAGTTGCTCGTGTGTTTTGAACTCTAGTTTAAAGTGAGCTAACTCATTAATTTAATGCGCCGGCTCGTGCCAAACGCTCATAACCGATGCACTAACTGTTCAGTATACTCAGTTAAAATCAACCTCTGACGAAATCTGTTAACTTTATCTTTGAGTTATTGGGAACTGGACGAGGGCTTCGAAAAGTAAATTAATAAATAGATTTTCTATATAAAACTTTCAAAGGATTTCAAGTTTGATTTGACTGGCTTGTAGCGCAGTGGTTATTGTCGCCATGCCGCTACTTCGGGTCGGGATGTCATGAGTTCGATTCCCACACGGAAAAAATATTTGTGCGATCCACAAATAGTCTGGTTACTTTGTGTCCGTTGTATGTATGTTTGTAAAAGTCTCTGCGATACAAGAGCACTGTTAAGCAAAAAATAGCAAAACCCTATAAACTTTCACCCGACCCGTTATTCGAACCCAAGACCCCGCGATCAAAAGTCGTAAGCACCACCTATTATTCCACAGATCTATTAATTTTAATAGTAAAATTTAATAAAATGTCCTAATTTTGCTATTTCAATACGAACAGCCCTATAACAAAATATTCCGGTTGATAGCTCTATCCTATGGTTTACAGTTCATCGCCAGAGTTCTCAGAAAACCTAGTTCGATTTCCGTTTGGTGAATTGTGTTTACTTTTTGTATGTAAACAAAAACTTCTTGACTTTTTGATAAGGAAATGACGTCTAGATTTTTTCCTGGTAAGCTTAAAAAAACTCATCTAGATTTTAGTTAGGAGCTACTTAAAACTGAACGAAATCATACTCATTAAATTAACTTTTTCTTATACGATACTAAAACATAAAGAAACGATTTTACGAATTGTTTGACAGCCTGCCTGTATTGGGTATTTAACTCCGAAACGGCTGAACTGATTTTGACGTAAAATAGTTTATAATAATAGAGGTTTGAGAACAACATATAATAGTCTACTCATTTATCCCGTAATTACCCGTGAGCTCGTAATTTGCCCGTTCTCATAAATACATTTTGTATTGAGTATAGGTATAATGTATATAAAAGAGCATATATTATTATGACAAATGCTCATAATTAGTTACGAATGAGTATTATTAAATCTATACTAATCTATACTAATATTATAAAGCTGAAGAGTTTGTTTGTTTGTTTGAACGCGCTAATCTCAGGAACTACTGGTCCGATTTGAAAAATTCTTTCGGTGTTAGATAGTCCATTTATCGAGGAAGGCTATAGGCTATATATCATCCCGTTACGACCAATAGGAGCAGAGTAGCAATAAAAAATGTTACAAAAACGGGGGAAATCTTGACCCATTCTCTCTTATGTGACGCAAGCGAAGTTGCGCGGGTCAGCTAGTAATTCAATAATAGTGGGAAATAAATTCAACAAATAGAAATTCCCCTATGTAAACATAAACAATGGATAAACAACTAATATTTAGTTCTATAGTGAATCATCAACATGAATAGTTATTGCCTATCTGGTAATTATTTATTGTTTAGTCTAGACCATCACACTAAAAGGTAGACGTTACAGATTGACAACTGAATAATATTATAAGTAGACTGCACATATCATGAAAACTGGTCGAAATATAAGAAAAAAAATTTTTTTTCCTGACGATTCGGCCAAGTTACTTTGCCCTTGACTCAAAACCTTAACCGTTTCAATACGGGTACATTGTACAACAAATGTACCGTTATACTATTAATTGGTACATTTTCTTATTTGTAAACAATTCCTTCTGTTTCCCCCTAAATTATGAGCCCCAAAAATGTTAAAATCATACAACTTAGCGAGTATACCACTACATCGTCTACATCACTATCGTGACTACGAAAACGTCCAACAATCTGACTCACCTAAAGGAAAAGGAAACAGGTAAAGGAAAGGAAAAAAAACAAAAAAGGTAAAGGAAACCCTCGGATATCTAGCCTTGAAGCTATAACCTCTACAACAATCCAACTTACGAAGAAGTCCCCCAGATCTCTGCAATTCCCAGTCAAACACTACACACATGGACCTCCAAACCAGTATATCATTACATTATTATCAGATTGTTTAATAAACATGCCTGCAGCAGTTCAATGACCTTGATAAAACAATTTGAATGCATTGTCTGTTCACGACAATCATTGATCGGTATGTCGCAAAAAATGTCGGCAAAATGACTTCATTTGACACGCTTCAGTGACACTTAGCCCCCTTACGCACTAGCGGTTAACCGCGGGAGCGGCTAGCCGCGCGGTTACAGTTAAATATGCAACTGCCTGACAAAATTGTTGGCGGTTATGTTGCGGTTCACAGGCGGTTGTATAGGCTAGCCGCTCCCGCGGTTAACCGCTAGTGCGTAAGGGGGCTTAGTTGTATAGCGTTTGGAACTAACAAGATATATGTTTAGTCAGTAGATAGCAAGTTACGCTCACCGGTCGGTAAACGATCGGTAAAGCAACCCTAGCGCGGACTTTCCGTCGATTGTAAAGTAGTATTAGAGCTGGCATCTCTCATCCTCTCACATCGAAGGGCACGTAAGCAATCGGTCCATTTGTTGTCAGTTAAGATAGCCATTGTTAAACTATTCGTCGGAAAGTCGTTAAGACAAAGTCGTTAAACAAGTAGATAATAATATATGTTTAAACTAGAAATTGCTCTAGAAGTCTAATTATACACTACACATAAAGACACAGTTCATATGAGTGTGTCGAGAACCTTAAAATCTACAAAATTATTCTCGAAAGCCGCTTGTCCCGTCCAATCAAATCTTTGAAAAGTTCAAGACAAAGCAAATGATTGTCTTAGAAGTATATTTTGTATTGAACAAAAACATTGTGGTTCTTTAAAGTACCTACTTGAAGTAACCAAACTTAGAAACTAGTGAAATTAGGTGTATCCTCACTTTTATTATGGCAGTAACTTACTAAACGAAACTTAAATAATTATATGTATAATAAGCAACAATTAATGTATTGTGGCCTTCTCAACATAACAGAACTATAAACATCTAATAACAAAGTATGTTTGTCACAATTTGTCACTCACTTGTACAAATACAACTATGAAGGTAGTTGTATTTACTTCACACATATGTGCTAATAGCAGCCTGTTG
Source organism: Anticarsia gemmatalis (assembly GCF_050436995.1). Lineage (NCBI taxonomy): Eukaryota > Metazoa > Arthropoda > Insecta > Lepidoptera > Erebidae > Anticarsia > Anticarsia gemmatalis. Next base: position 8,043,858 of record NC_134767.1, on the reverse strand, counting down.
AGGAAATAAAGGTACCATAGTACTTTAGTTAAACAAAAACAAATGTTGATAGTATTTCCTTGGAATTTTATACACGTTGCAAGCTGCTAACAAATTAATTCTACGACTATCTTAGCCGATAAGCGGCTACGGCAGCCAATTTTATTGTAATCGGCTCATTGCGCAGAACTTTGTCTTTTCTTTTCTTTTTTTCTTTACAACTCCCGCACAAGAAATGCTCTTGTATCTCGGGGACTTTTACAAACATACAAACAACGAACACAAAGCACAACCAGACCCGAAACAATTATTTGTGGATCGCACAAATAATTGCTCCGTGTGGGAACAGAACCCACGACCTCCCGACGCAGTGGTATCGGCGTGGCGACCTAAGCTTCGGCTTATACCGTAGATATAATATCATAACATGACAAAAATATTTTTGATAAAGAAAATCTAGAAGGTTTCTTAGATTTATTAGATTTATCTATCTCTTAATATTGTCCAATTAATGTTATTCAAAACAATAATGACTGGTATTTTAATATCATTGATGTATTTGAACTCTAACTCCTATTTTAAATTCTTATCGCCTATTTATGTAATAACGAATAGTAATATTATGTAATAACATCCCAATAGTCCGGAGTTTGGTAACGTGGCCAGTATATGGCAATAGGCTCGCTCCCTATTACATGGGACTAACATTGTTGCGAGGGTACTTTATACACTTGTAGTTGATATTGCATCCTGCATTTTTTATTTCTGGAAGTCTTGCGTATTCTTTTCGCGACTCAGCTTTTCTCCATCACATGCATACACCTCTGAATATAAAGAAGCTATATAGGATATACATACATACAAAATACCATGCCTTTTTCCCATAGGGGTAAGCAGACTAAGGATCGCCACTTGGTAGGATTATTACAAACTTCCCTTTGCTCATAATATTATAATGCAACGGGTCATAAACGCGATCGAAAATTTAAGGTTAGGATACCTTATTTGTGCACCCGATTTCCTCCTTTGATTTATTCACATCCATATATCTTGTTATACAGGACCGCTGGTTACGAGTACTACGAACGAGTTATTAAGGACGAAATTTTGTAACAACACGCCTCCGCTACGCCTTCGCTATCGATTTTGCGAAACGAACGCTTAGTACATTACCGATTACTAACCACAGCTCGAAGTACCTTTCTCTCCAATAAATCTGTAGCATGCAATCTGGGATTTATCTTAATCGTAGCACAAATGCGATCATGGTCTAGTTGTTAAAGGATATTGGTAATTTACAGGCTATTAGACTGATAGTAAAGTAGGTTTATTAGTAAACTGATATTGGCCTCTTAAAACCTAAGTGTTAAGAGCCTACCCGCTATAACAAAGTCTCCAAGAATGATTAAACTTTTGTGGGGACTTTGTACGTTAATATTTGTTCTCTGTGGGAATCGAACCAAAAAACTTCCACACGCAGCTCAGTGGTTGTAGGAGGTGACCTTCTTCATTCTCGACGTCACAAAAGTAGACATTGTTAGATCATTTCTTAGAATTCAAATTATATTCTCATTAAGAAATATTAAACTAAAATTAACCCCCGTTTTCTGAGGTAAATTTTTGTTAGGTAGTCAGAATAGATTAACTACCGCTAAATGTGCGGCAGAAATCGGGCATTAGTCAATCGTGTAATTTAGTTTAATTAACTTTTCAGGTGAGATAAAACAGTATGTAGTCTAGAAAATAAAAACTTGGCCAGTGGTCCGAAACGTTCAAACTTCCAGATCTATAGCTTCTACATAGCACATCCTAAACTGTAGACCAGTCCTATATTATTTAGCCACCGTTCAGAAGCTCACGTGCTAAGAATAAAGGTTCTTTTCATTGACCGCTTTAAGACACAACACATGTCGAGTGGAGTGCTGGCATTCACTCGACCGAGTCGAGTGTAAGTTCCTCAATGTCAGACACGAGATGAACGGAAAAGTTAAAACAAAAGATAATGTTTATAAAACTATACAGGAGCAGTAAAAAATATGAAGATGTCGTCCTGGCCGATTTCGGCTTCAGCGGCCAGTTTCATTGAAACCAGCCAACTGTGCAGGACTTTGTTTATAGTGGCCAAGTGTATGCACAATACACAGGTACTCTCTCTGTTCCTTTATCCTCATAGTCTGGTGGGACGGATAACCGACACGACCAGAGAGAGGTCAGGCGCAGGACCGACGGCTTTACGTGCTTTCCGAGGCACGGAGATCTAAGACCTCAACTTCCTAACTCTGAGAATTTTTAAACAGAAAATCTCAGAAAAGACTTTTTGGCCCGACCCAGGATTCGAAGCTGAGACCTCTTGCGCGGCAGTCGCATACCACTACCGACCGCGCCACAGAGGCAGTCTGTAAAAAATAAACATAAATTGTTTTAACAATTAATGGTTGAAAAAAATCAATTAAGTGTTTTCAGGACAGCTTTTCGAGAAGCAATTTATCTAATGTCAAAGTTCACAGTTTATCTACAACAACATTTTTTTATAGAATTCTAATACTTTTAACTGTTTTGATAAAGCCAATATGCACCACTTAGGTGGTCTGAAGTGCAGAGAGTTCCAATCGATTTCCGGATCGCGTAACGAAAAATTGTAGGAATTTAATTAAGTTACTTTTTAATTAAGGATTCAAATTATTGTTTTACTTTTTCGATGATATTTAGTAAAATCGGGTATTTCATATGTTTCATATGTAAATCATAATTTGGAATTGAATCTGGGACCTCCTATATAAAAGCAGCCTGTGCTACTCACTTAACTTCTCTATTACTAATACATATTTATATTTAAATAACAGTAACAAGTAAATAATTAGTTTCGTTTAAAATAATGAAGTCATCAGTTTAAAATTCCAAAACGATCATTATGAAAACAAAACATTTTGGTATGCGTTCTTTTGTTTATATTATTCTTATGTTAATAAGTATTTTGAAATAATAAATACCTGAATATTCTCGGGGCATTACAAACGTGCGAACTACGTCGTCTCATCTGAACCTCTCGCTCGCACTTACACAATAATATTAGGTCGGGGAAAAAGTCTTTTCGCAAGATAGTATGTATGAACTCTGTCTTAGTCAGCCTGCGACCACAGCGAGTGCAACCTGCGCCGAAACGTTAGGTATTTTAAGGTAAATGCGTGATCGCGTTAATTCCCGTATTTTATTATACATTATTTATGCGGAGTGGTATAAGTTGGTTCGAACCCGAGGCAGCACACTAATGACTTTTCGATGTTATGTGTGTATTAGAAATAATTATCACACGCTCCAACGGTGAAGGAAAACATCGTGAGGAAATCTTGCATGCCTAAAAATTTGTTCAATACATTTATTCTCAGCCTAACCCCTCCCTCATTAAGGGAGGAGACCCTTGCCCAGCAGTGGGACATTAATAGGTTAAATTTATTCATTTTTAATTTTAATAGACTGAGGTTCTAACCCAACTCAGGAAGTACTGTATATTATGTAATATATTATATGCCACACGATAATACTGGTGATAAAGCAATAAATCAAATACTGACATGTTTGGCAACATGCTAATCAAACGTGATAACAGCTGATAAGGAAATATTAGAACAGAACCGATGTACTATCAATATTATTGGTTTATGTTTATTTTGTAGTTCAAATTGATTCATTGATTCATTGAAATAAAAAGTTCCTAGTTTGATTTTCGGGGTGTTTATTTTTGAAAAATCGTATTAAGGGTACAGATGTTTTTGATTTTTGGGCGCGCCCGCAGCCAGTTGCGCTCACCGGTCTGACATAGATCTGTGGGTGAAGCAACCGTTGGCGCGGTCATTCTATAGATGGGTGACCGCATAGTGGTATTTGAGCTGGGTGTCTCCGTGCTTCGGAAGGCACGTAAAAAGTCGGTCCCGGTTGTTGTCTACTAAGATAACAGTCGTTAAGCCATGTCAAAGGCCTTACGGGCGGCTTGAACAACTTTGACACTAGGTTGACCACTAACCATACGATATGAATGAATGAATGGGCTCATAAAGGCTGTTTTGGAAATTCGTTAAAGAAAGCTAAAATTGAGAAAAAACAACTATTGTAAAATACTATACTAATAAGAAACTATGTAATGTCAGCACGAAAATATGACTATTACAATCAGATTTTCCTCATAGCTCTTAAAGCTTAACTAATATGAATAAAACTGAGCATGGGCAAAAACCTGAAATCAAACATAAAATATCCTATTGTTTTCAGAGAAATCAAAGCCCTACCAAAATTTTACATAAACTCTCTACTTCAAAGCACGCGAGCGGAACAACGATGGTCAGCTGCTAGAAAAATTATTTTTCTCAACCAGGAAATCCAATCTTAGACCTTTACAATCGTGTACATTGATCTATTAGTCTTTCTCAGAATGCAGTACATATAAAAAGGACCATAACATACTTTCTAAAGCTTTTAGTTTCATTACAACGACTATTAGATATGGATAGTACCTAAATGTATGTTAGACATTTATCTAGAAACCGGCTTATCAAATACCAGTGAGGCTTTCACTAATTCAATAGAAGGAGACTGTATGGTTTCTAAAATTGCATTCTGTAGTGATATTATTGAGATTGTTTTGTAGGTAATAAACTCTGAAATTACTGGACTGTATTTAATGTGATTGTAATGGGCTACAATTCGCGAAGTCTTAGGTTCGATTCCCGAGTCGGTGAAATGGCCAAAATTATAGTAGCTCTTTCAGAAGGAAAAGAATTTCTCCATTTTTTCACACATGCCTACGACTCCATAAGTCATTAAAGTGACTTATGTCGTTTATCTGGATACAAATTAATTCCACCAAATTATATCAAAATCGGTTCAGGCGTTTTCATGTAAAAGATAGACAAAACAAACAAGTTCACTTTCAAATTTGTAATCAATTTTGTACTTATTTCCTAATAAACATACCAATGATATTTAGTAACAAGTTAAACTTATGTTTTAAGCAATGGACTAAAGTTCAAACTAGGAACCCGAACAAGCAACAAATACACTGAACATTTCTATTTGAAACAATCATTACCGTTTCTCTTAGTAAAACCACAAAGTATTAAAGAACAGAAGCACTGACTGACTGTGGCGAGGCTAAGCAGCACATCCGTGGGGTACTATCTCTCAGGTTAAGCTACAGTTGCCGAGGTCCATCAATGGATGGGTGACCATATTGTACATACAGATGTATTTCGTGTTTCGAAAGGCTGGTAAATTAATGAGTCTAAACTGACATTTTGAAAGATTTATGAGTTGTTTTCGAAAATGTTTGACAGTCATTAGTAGTCATAAGCTTGAAAGTCTGACAATCAATATTACCAAGCGGAATCGGGTTATAACCCAGGTAACTGGGTTGTGGAGATCAGATAGGCAGTCGCTTCATGTAAAATACTGTATTCAGCTGCATCCGGTGAGACTGGAAGCCGACTCCAACATAGTTCAGAAAGGCTAAGCTGTAGCAATACTTCTGTTAGTATTTATTCTATGTACAAACAAACAAACACACATAGTATATGTAAACAGAACATGTCTGACCTCGATCCGTTAGGTTACGTTGAGCACGATTCTATCCCGGCTATATCTGAGGCTAAACTATGTAGTTTATCAACATATACACATTGTATGGGGTATTCCCGATGTTTGGTTTTAAGTCCGGTTGTTTCAAAGATATGGGTATTAATAGGTCAAGACATATACAAATTAGTACTCTATTAAGAGTATTTTTATTTTATTTTTACTGCCTATAAAATGATAGTAATGCTAAACTCTAAAGAAATAATTAGGTAAAAGGTAAAATCTTTTATTTTCATATAATTTAGATAGTTTTACAGATTTATCTTAACAAAATTATGGAAATTACATTACCATTAAGCAAAACTTTTGTAATAAAGGTGCGACTGGAACTTAAAAAACCTTACTCGCTTTTTCCCAAAGGGTTTTTAGCCACTCCTCCCTCGTGGTTTCATAAGAGTCTCCCACGTCCAAAATCTTGCAAATACATGCGTTATCTAAGCAATGTATTTACTTATTATTGTGCACCACTTACTTTGTGAAACACTATTCTAAAGAAAAAATATCTCAGTGAAGTCGCAGAGGTCAATCATTGTTATTTAAAAGAAAAGTTTTACGAAAGGCCTGACTATAAAAGTGATGCTATCATCATTCACCGTACCACGGCACATCTTTGAAGTTATTAATAAAGAAAGATCTTTTAATAGAAATGTCTGTAGATACAAAGGTGACACGAAAGAATCGAAAAAATTGGCCTTTATGTTTTTCAGTAAATATAAAACACTGGTTTCTGCCTCTGACTTCATTCGCGTGGAAACAAACTATCTTCTTCTTTTTATCATATGGTTAGTGGTCAACCTAGTGTCAAAGTTGTTCAAGCCGCCCGAAGGCCTTTGACGTGGCTTAACGACTGTTATCTTCATTGTCAACAACCGGGACCGACTTTTTGCGTACTGAGCACCGAGACGTCCAGTTCAAATACCACTATGCGGTCACCCATCTATAGAATGACCGCATCAAGGATTGCTTAACCCGGAGATCGTTTACAGACCAGTAAGCGCAACTGGCTATAGGCGCCTCAAACAAACGATTAATCAGCCCAATTGAATAATAATCCATTCAGTAATTTCTAAGTGAAAGAATAACAAACATTCATCCGTCCTCACACAATTTCTCATTTATAATATTAGTAGGATAGTATTTTTATAGAATCCTAGTCTGACACTAAATGTATTTTTAGCTAGACATTCTTTAGGTACACTTGGCTCACCGTTTGAATGAAAAACACTAATATTAAGAATTCTTTTCGTGACGTCCATTCACGACCTTGTAGATAAATACTAAAGAATACTATCGTACTACATACACACATAATATTACGCCTGTTATAACCAAAGTTGTAGGCAGATACACAGCCCCTTTTCGTCATGAACAATATTAGTCTTATGTAATAGACATGTTACCAAACTCTGGGATACTTTTGAGAAATATTTCTTACATCAATTTAAGAAGACCAATAGGCACTGTGTAACCAAGGAATCAAATCGGAGACCTTGTGATTAGCAGTCGGTAAATAGTGATATAGTATATTATAAATTAGTGGCAAGAAGCGGGTATATATTTCATACACCTTTTTATATAACAGGCGTCATATCATGTACATATGTTTCGCTATTAAAAAGTAATTTGATTCCATAAGATATTCTTTAGTTAGGTGTAAGTTTATGGAGTAATTCAGCTAAGTATGGATGTGATTGAAGCATCATTGGAAGTTTATAAGGATCGTAGCAAGTGGCGTTCTTTGGGCTTTCCCTACACCTATGAGAAAAGGCGTGATTTACTGTATGTATTTAGCTAAGTATGTACATAAATGCATTGCATAATATTAATCTGGAGATAAAATAATTCCGGGAAATGATTATTATCATAAAATTGCCGATTTATAAGGTGCGGCCTTAAGTTGTCAATTCTTATCACTGGCTCTACCTTGCAAATCGGCCTATTCATCATTGATATGACAATAAACCTAAATGAAATAATCGCTTGCACAAACGCAGGACTGTAACCTAATTTTCTTCTTTCAGTACAACCGGAGATACAGAGTTTGACGCCAGTTTGAAGCCAGTTGAGCTCACCGGTCGGTAAACGTTCTGTGGGTTAAGTAAACGATGGTGCGGTCGTTCTATAGATGGGTGACCGCATACTGAGCGCCTCTGTGCTTCGGAGGGCACGTAAAAAGTCGGTTCCGGTTGTTTTTAATTAAGATAACAGTCGTTAAGCCATGTCAAAGGCTTTTCGGGCGGGTTGAACAACTTTGACGCTGGGTTGACTATTAACCATACGATAGATAGATAGTTCTTACGGCGCCCACTAAAGGCGCTAATCAGATTTTCAACCATAATTATTCAATAGCTAGTTGGTTGTCGATAATCAGTATTAGAAAATAACCGAAGTCTGGTTGTCAGACTTACCAAAACACGAAGAACTTCGGTAATAATATGGTCACCCATCCACTTACCAACCTCGGCAAGAGTAGCTTAACTTGATAGATCGATCCGTTTAGCCTCAATGTTCTCTACTAAGTTGTAAGACTATATTACCTAGCTATATTATGCCCGCGGCGTTTCTCGTGAAAGTCGAGCATCAACAATACCTTTCACCATTAGCCCTAAGACTTTATTGTTCATTGCACGGTCATTATGTATGTATGTCACTAAATTAACATGTATGAATATGGAAGAAATGTATGTTTGTTCCGTGTATGTTAAATTTTGCTTTAGAAAAGTAGCCTTTTCAAATTATTTTGACCGGTATTCATACTAATATTTGTGGAATGCAAATATATTTCAGCCTGTATTTTACATTTCGGCAGCATAATGGCTAAACCGATTATGATAAAATCTAACAGATCTATTGATTTTCCTTTGAATGTATTTTCGTATACATGCGATGAAATCAAACAGAATGATAGATTGCCTTTGATTAAGATTTAATTTCGAGCCTTTTCAGGAAGAACATCGTAAGCACCAAAAATCCCAAAAAACTGTTTCAAAATTAACCGCCAGATTTACTGATTTTGCATCTTATGGCATTTACTTTAGAGTCCAAAGTAGAAGTATAACTTTTTTTTTTAATTTTGAAACAAATAACTTGAGATATATTTAATAAAAACGTTCTCCTGTAAAATATGCAAAATGGCGGTTACGATCTTCTTCCTGAATCTTCTCTGAATCTATGATTTAAAAAAATAACAAGTTTTATAATTTAAATAAAAATAATATTTAGCCGAAATTAAAACACTTTTGTGCGTGCTTAAAAATAATTTATTTGCTTATATTATGTTTATTCATATTCTTACAAACTAACGCAAAACTGAATGAATTGGTGACCTTTTTAAAATGTGTAAAATTAACATTATAGTACTAAAGGTCAAATGAGGACAAATTAATTATAACATTTAAGATGTTTCCGTAAACAATACAAACTTTTATATACTCCTCTCTTACACTCTTATGAGAGGTGGTATAAGTGGGAGCAAGACAAAACATAAAATAATGCGTATTGCGGTTTTTGGTTGTCATCAATCTTATTTTGCAAATTAGTTTAGATAATTTATTGCAAATAATATTTTTGATTAATAAATTTGTATAAAATGAGTTTGACCTTTTTTGTGATGTGATCACCCGTACATGTAGAGGTCGTAGGTTCGATTTCCAGGAAAGAAATATTATGTATAAATCACAATACAGCTGTTTGTAAGTTCGTTTGGTTTGGTTTGATTTAAGGGAAGAAGAATACTATTCGAAACATAAAACTCGGTTCAGTATTTTAGGAGTAAAGGCGTAACAGATAATCACAAAATGTTACTTTTGCGTTGCTGCCTGCTTAAATAAATGGGAGTGTGTATATTATCACACATATCATTAGTTGATTAAAATAATTAATTTAATGTTATCACTGATCTTTGACTTAATTAATTGCAGTTGTACTTAGTAACTGTTGTGGGTCAAAATAATATTATTATATTCTATACTATACTTGAAAAGAAATGGTTTTGTATGTATAGGTATAACGCCGTGCTAATATTCAATTGATCAGTTCAAAACCAACTTTTGTAAAAAAATAATCCTTACTCCACACTATTATAATAAATTTTACCCATTATTGTCCAACTGCTGGGCAAGGGTCTCTTCCCGCAATGAGGGAGAGGTTAGACCTTGAGTCCACCACGCTGGCCAAGTGCGGGTTGGGGACTTTGCATGCCCTCAATAAATGTATTAAACAAATTTTAGGCAAGGTTTCCTTACGATGTTTTCCTTCACTGTTGGAGCATGTGATAATTATAAAATACACACATAACTTCAAAAAGTCATTGGTGTGTTGCCTCGGGTTCGAACCATTAACCGATTTTGAAAAAGTTTGCATAGAGATAGCGGCAAACCAGGGGGCAAACAAAGGCTTTACTTTCTTTTCAGGTTGCTTTTTAGTTTTCCCAAATTACACGTCGGAATGCCACATAAATCAGCTAGCTATGCATTTTTATATATGCAGGTAAAGTCCCGGGCAATAACTAACAATAAATCATATGATATATGACATTGTTTTGCATGTATCAGTGATATCAGATAACATATCGAAGTAAGCAAGGCGAGATAATTTCACGGAACATGCATTATGCACACCGACTATAAAAGAATATTTGCTAACTTTGCACTCTTGTAAAATGACACGGTAGAGATAAACAACAAACATACATGCAAACATACATACATACATAATATCCCGCCTGTTATAGCTGAAAGTGTAGGCAGAGTTTTATGAAACCGCGTATTGCCATTTGCAGTGTTAATCCCATGTAACAACCAAATGGCATTTTACTCGACGCAGGAATCAAACCTGTAACTTCGTTATCAGCAGTCGTATACACTTCCACTCAGACCACAGAGATAGTTATACAAGGATATATTATGATAATAAACATTTTTTATAACGAGATTTATTTGTTTGCACAATAATTATAAACACTAGGGTTTTAAAAATAGGCATAATTCTCTTTCAAAATAATCTATCATTTAACAGAATTTTACCGCAACGGGTTAAGCCGTTTTTGCCGTCTTCTTCTTTCGTGTCAACGACTCACCATAATGCAGAATTTATATAGTTGTTGACCAGTTTTTGCCGTAAGAGCCAATCATACATATTATTATAAACACTTTATAAGATACCTTTACACTTTTATACTGGTAATATGAGAAGGGATTCGTGTTCCATTCCAATTAACAAAATAACTACCATTCATTCACTCATTAAAACATTCACATTCAAATTCAGAACACCCATAGACAACAATCAGACAAAATTAATCGGCCACAACTGTCAAATTGAATTTGACATATGAAACCGACTGTCAAAATTAGGTCGGCACAGTATAGCCCGACAACTTAGTAGAGAGACGTGGTATGCACGAGTTATCTAAATTATAATTAAAAATTAAGACAGACCACCATCAGATGCCTCCACCAGCCGCGAACTCTCCATACAAGGCTTCCTACTATAGTCCAACAACTTAGTAGAAAGCCTTGTGCTTAAGGTTTGCGACTGATGAAACTATATAAAATTCAGAATTTAGAACATCATTGACCCATAGGCTTAAGCAGCTGACATTGGTATGTTTGATAAGGTTACATTATTTTGAAAATACATCGAATTTTTAATTAAACTATAGATAAATCTTCTTCTTCTTATCGTATGGTTAGTGATCAACCTAGTGTCAAAGTTGTTCAAGCCGCCCGAAGGCCTTTGACGTGGCTTAACGACTGTTGTCTTAATTGACAACAACCGGGACCGACTTTTTACGACGAGACGGAGACGCCCAGTTCAAATACCACTGTGCGGTCACCCATCTAGGGAATAACCGCCTCAAGGGTTGCTTAACCCACAGATCGTTTACCGACCGGTCTCTCTACTAAGTTGTCGTACTATAACTGGTAGGACCGTTGATGGCTGGTATATCAAATTACGATGAAACAGATAAAAAAAACACATTAATTGTTGTGACATTTTAATTTATTATCTTCACAAATGTTGACAAAAACGCCCAGTTTATTATATGACTAGCAAAAACCCGTGGCGCTAAATTGTTCTCCAGTTCAAGAAGGACGTAAGTCATTATCAGGCTAGCTTTCTTCCAACTATGTTGGAGTCGGCATACAGTCTCACCGGATGCAGCTGAATACCAGTGTTTTACATACGGCTGCCTATCTGACCTCCACAACCCAGTTACCTGGGTTATAACACGATACCCATCGGTAAGACTGGTTGTCAAACTTTTAAGCTTCTGACTACTAGTAAAGACTCTTAAAGAATAAGGACGTAAGTACTTTTGTTACCAAAACCTCTTACGTCATTCTTGAATTGGAGATGCAGTATATACAAGGTATTCAGTAAAGAAAAGGCTTAAGTGACTTTTAGAAAATTAAATCTTAAGCTTTTGTTCTACTGAGTGCGTTCTGTGCAATACCGTAAAAATACCTGATACAATATTTTTTTGAATTTTAAAACTGATATTTGTGAATGAAAACATTAAAATTACTTTCGAAATTTTCAATATATTATTACATAGTAATAATAAGATTAATATACAATAAAAATGTGCAAGAAAATTTGACGTTTTCATTCAAAAAGATCAGTTTAAAAATGGCAGTGTTTTAAACATGCTGGTGATGACAGACACGCTTTTCTTGACATAAATAGTAGTAGAGAGTAGACTTATGGTTCGTTTTACAAGTTCTAGATAAATGCCGGATAGCTAATCAGGTCGTATTTCGTCAGATTTTTTCATACAACTACTTTATCAGATAGTTATTTGACACTTATCCAGAAGCTGTGAAAATTAACATCCTTTAAAGTAAGATAAAATTAATAGTAAAAGGAGAATGGGCACTCCTGGGCAGTCGGCGGCCATTAATGAAAGTAGTGTTAAATTAAAGTAATGATAACTAGGAACAACTTTTACTAAGAACGTTTCGCTGCATTCCTTTCAGGAAACAATATATTGACATGTAAATATAATGGAATTTCATAGAACAAATACAATTATTTCGTGTCTGTAATGCATTTAATGTTGTGTAATAACGTTACATCTTCTTATAACAATTGCAATGCCATCATAATGAACAATAATCGTAACTCGTATCTATCTATCATATGGTTCACCTAGTTTCAAAGTTGTTCAACCCGCCCGAATGTTATCTTAGTTGACAACAACCGGGACCGGCTTTTTACGTGCCCTCGGAAGCACGGAGAACCTCAGTTCAAATACCACAATGCGGTCACCCATCTATAGAATGACCGCGCCAACGGTTGCTTAACCAACAGATCGTTTACCGACCAGTGAGTGCAACTGGCTATGAACGCCTCGTTTTTAAGCTGAGCATTCAAGACAGATAAGTCGTCTCAGTGAATATATTACAGAAGAGCAAGATGTTTACTTGTTACGATATTTATATATTTACATGTTATGATTGTTCGAATATTAATAATGTCTACATTTGTATGCAATAATATGAATAGTACTTTTTATTTAATCTCCGAATATAAGCCAAAAATATGTTTTTATACTATTAAAAGTGCTCAAAAACAAAAATGTATTTTGTTCGTCATATAAGTGCGTCGCGGCAATAAAACTTCTACACGGTAATTATAGGGCTAAACTACATTAAAAAAACAAAAAATCAAGTTTGGCCGCGGATCGCCCAGGCTCCATACTATTTTGCCCATTCTCCTTTCACTGCTTTTGCAACAGATTACAATTTCAACGGTTAGTTGGACATGGTATTACTTAAATAATATTCGTACTCTCAAAGTAGGGTAATTATAAACATTCATCAATTTAAAACAATAAGTTAAAAGACATTTCTCTAATGTAAAATTACAGAATAAATTGTTGTATAAGGTGAAATTGCCGATCTGTACCTCGATTCTGTACAACTATCAAGTACCGACAACCGGCTAGCTATCGAAATTTTGACATTAAGAATGTACTGCCAAAATGTTTCCTACGACACTCGCCAGAGGCGCTGATCAGATTTTCATACAAAATTTCTCGATGACAGTTCGGTTGTCGGTAGTCGATAGTAGTAGAGAATCGAGGCACTGAACCACTTTTTTAATATCGAATAACTAAACCATGCTTTAATATTATTATGTTTTTGCAAACCCTCGATACTCAATATGCGTACATGAATGATTGATGGAATCAATCCATATTGAAGATTACATCTGTCAAAATGTGTTTACGATAGAAACTAAACACGATCTGATGTATTATCTAACTTTTACAAACGTTATTTTATATGATTCATTCATGATTTTGTTTGTGCAATGTATTTGCACTCAATTTATTTCACATTAATAACAAAATTTTGACAGCAACCGTGTATGCCTGAAAGTTCTTTAGAACAGTTCTTGAAGGTAAGCAAAGTCCCTAATCCGCACTTGGCCAGCGTGATGGACTCTAGGCCTAACCCCTTCCTTATTCCGGGAGAAGACCCTTGCCCAGCAATGGGACATTAATGGGTTAACCTTTTTTTTACTTGTTTGCCATCCTTACTTTATGCCGAATTTTGTCAATAACACAGTTTGATTACAATAAATGAAAAAAATATATTTTGGTCGTTAAAATGCTAATATTGACCGATTGTACAGGCATTTCAAATGCCTATAGAATTAATTATCCATTTCAAACAGATCCACAATGGTCAATGTCAAAGCAATCAATAATTATTTGATTAAACAGTTCAATCAAGTTCATTAAATAATTTCATTGCTATACGTAAAAAACAGTCGTCTGAATAAAATTGACATTAATTTAGTTATTCATAAACATACATACAAAATTAGTTTATCTAACTTTTCATTGACATTTAACAATTTGCAGGCAGCATATTTTTTTCAACATCATTTTTTTAGCAGAGAATTCCTTAGTCATTTGTCTTACAGACAGTTTTTTAAAATCAAGTTGTCTATTAAAAATGAATTTAAAATGTTACATGTCCAAGTAATTTCGCATACATTCATGATTCAATGTAATAATTAATAAAAGAACACATAAATGCCATCGTAATTTTTGAAAGAACATAACCTAAATTGTGTTATAAACTTGACTCAGCATTTTAGGAGATTACGTTTATCAAACGTACTAACATTTCATCACTATCAGTGGTATATTTACATGTATTTATTCCAAACTTGGCCTTCAAATACTGTATAATAATTGAATGAAACTTCAAACAGGAAACATAGGTAGTTTACGAAAATAGTTTTATTGTGGAAGACATATTTTTTAAAGATTCGTACACATATTTACATATTTAGTAATCAAAATTATGTTATTTTTAAATAGTTCTATGCCCTTTTTAATTACTAATATTAAAGTAAAGTTCGTTTTATTTTCGACATAATATTATCCGGGAATTATTGCGATCAGAAATTTAAACTAAATTGTTGGACATTTCGGCACTGGTTACGACGAGATTAATAGATAATATTATATCGCGAAGGTTTAACAGTTACGACATTATTTGGTATCTCACATGTTTATTTTATAAATAGACTTACTATTTTTCACTTATAAGTTAATTCCATCAAAATATTAAATGAAAAATGGTCAAGGGCATAGGACTCTACAATTCATTGCTCTATGTTTGATTACAAGTTATTACCACTCGTGTACGCATCTATAAGAAAAATACTATAAAATTTACATGAAAACCCCATTATAAAAATATGTCTTAACTATTGTTTTAATTAAGTAAATTACAGTGTATCTCATCTCGTTTTTATGAACTGTTATAAAATGATTCTTTCTAAACCTAATCTCGTCAAGATTTTTATGCCAGTTGACAAACATTTGAAATGCCATGCTGTACATTGTTTTATGCCTTAGATAATAGTTATTAACACGTTAAGTCAAAGCAGCAATGTACAGAATAGTGACCATCATTTAAAATATTTTGAATATCTATCTATCCTTTTAAGATATTTGTAATTAGTAGCGGTTTAAACTATGTCCGTGCATACTCCCTTAACTAAATGTCAAAAAAGCGAATGTACAATATTAAAATATGACTATTTTATTTCATTAGTAATAAATATTACTGGGATAAGACCTATATTAACATTAAAACTAAACCAAATATTATAAAATACTTTTACGAGTTCCGAGATGTCAATATTTACGTGTAAAGTCGCGTTAAACCCACGACCTCGATTGTAGAATATATTTACAAATAAAACACATCATCTCGATCACGCAACTAGAATTTTAGACGCGAGATTCTCGATTTTTCACAGTACATTTTTGACACAGTTACATCATGAACTCACACGCTAGGCTCCGAATACACACCTGCGTATAGAATAAACTCAGTTCTCTTATTAACTATCATGAAAACGAAAGGTTTATTCGCTACAAAGTCTTCGAATTTCGTGTCGTTGGTCGCCGTGAAGCCAGGTCCGACTGTCACTCCGTCTTCATCCACATCAATCCTAGTAACTTGAGTCATAAAAGACGTGTTTAGTTTAAACTTACTGATACCTCCGAACTCCGCGGTCGTCGTATTAAACATCCTTTCGAGTCCCATATCGTACAATAGTTCAGGCAAATTGTCCACTTCCGAGGTCATGTTAAACTTTGGCAACTTCACGTTCACCAATTTCAAAGGCTGACGTTTGAACAAGTTGAATATCGACGTCAAACTTGTGTTCTCAAAATTATAGAACATCTCACCAACCCAGTCCTTTTCAGTCGGTAAAAACACAAGCACAGAAGTCTTATTATTCTCGAACGGTATCTCTAGTACTTTAGCTTTTATGATAGGGAATTCCGATACGTGGAAATAGCCCGTTTGTGTCATCATATTCACTTGGCCAATTTCTCCTCCCTGGGAGGAATAGAACGGCTCAACGGCACCGCTGTTAAAACTGACCTGCCACTTACCGTTGAAGTAATTAGCATCACTTAATAACATCACTGAGGAATTGAAGTAAGCGTCTAATAAGATTCTATCGATGCCTCCACCGACGGAGTGTTCGATGAATTGGTTCACTTTGTCAGCAGATCTTAGAGGTCGGTTGAAATCCAACTGCCACACTTTAGTGTCGTAATTCCTCTCCACAAAACGAACGAAAGGCTTTTTCACATCCATAAATCTATCGATCGCTAAAACACTCTGTCTTCTGCTATTGATGCCTAAATTTTTATTAGTGTTTCTGTAAATCTTGCCAAGCATTTTCCTGTAGCAAGGATTTCGGTGTAGTCTCGTAACGTTCCATATTTCCCTTAAGGTGTCCCCTCTCGCTCCTTCCGCGAGCGCCCCGAGTTGCATCCATGTACTCAATGGGGAGAAAACGAAATGCCCTCGAGTATCTTCCGCTACTCTTCTCAATAATCTCACTGAGAATAAGTAAGCCGGTCGTTTGTGTAGATGCAAAGTTGATTTATAACTGCATCTGTAGTGCTGGTATGTGGACACAGTACAACACAGAGTCACTAGGATAGTTAGTATTTTGAAGTTCATTTTGGCGGTAAATCGCGCGCGTCGTCCGACAGTGGAGCGGCACGTCCCTCGACCGAATGAGCACTGAGACTGAATGCGAAGCTCTCTGTGTTCGCGTACAACAGTTATTTATAATGATAGACTCTCGTAGGCTTGTAACTTCAAGTAATTTTGAATGGAGTGACGTTTGCTTGTTATCGGTATCCATCACCGGTACTAACCTAATTTCATTAAACGCTAACGGTAGGTGCCATGATACATGGTTGAATTTCTAACGGATAGTTCGCAAATTACTAGTATTTTTTTTTTGTTAATTCCATTCACAGCGTGTGTATATAAATTATAAATAAATTTTACGCTTGTTACTCGTATATTTTATGCTAAATAAGATCATAAATAAGTTATTTAAGAAGGATTTTCTTGATGTTGTTTTGTCAAGGACGAATGAGTTGTAATTATTATTGGATACTATTTAATAGGCGTAATATTATTATATTTATTTTGCTGTGTCCGTTTTAAATAAGTAATATCCTTTGAAATCAGCAGGCTTTGAATAATAATAATTTTATAGCTTTATTATCCTAGAGACTGAGGATGAACTAGAATCTGCATACAAATAGCTAATACAAATAGCATTAATAATTAAATATAATACAGAATATTAAAAAAAGGGAAGGTATACTGTATTCCTCTTATAACAAATCAATTATCCAGCGTGGTGGACTCAAGATCTAACCCCTTCCTCATAGCGGGATAAGACCCTTGCCCAGCAGTGGGCCATTAATTTTATATATTTTTTTCTGGGTTATTTTTTTTATGTTTCTTCTTAACAATTGATGATATGAAAAGAAGAAATATAATAAAATAACCCATTAACGTCCCACTTTTGGGCAAAGGTCTCCTTCCCTAATTAGAGAGAGGTTAGGTCTTGAGTCCACCACGCTAACCAAATGCGGGGACTTTGTATACCATCAAGAACTGTTCCAAAGAACACTCAGGCATGCGAGGTTGCATCACGATGTTTTCCTACACCGTTGGAACAAGTGATAATTATTTGTAGAAGAAATATATTTTGGGCTAAAATAATCGCAGTATTCGGGAATAATATAATTGTACTCTTTTCACTTATCGTTTGGGATAACCCGCCGTAGTAGGTATTAACATAAGATAAAAAAAAACCTCTGTCTACGCATGATATTGTCAATAGTTTTTTTAATGCAAAGAGATAATGATGATTTAGATATTTTTAATAATTCGGGTTCTCTCTAGATACACCTATATTTAATTAAAAACTGAAATGTATGGACGTGCATAACTTTTAAACGTCGAAACTAAATTAAAAATATAAGTATGTTTATATTTTGTTACGCTCTTTAAGGGATCGATGGGATCAAAATTCCCACGAGAATGGAATCAACGGGATAAAAATTTACTGTGACTGGACGAAGTCGGGTCAGCACGCTATTTTAATGATTTAAAAATTACACGTTTGCGCGGAACCTGAGTCCGACTCGCACTTGGCCGGTTATTTTTTAATAGTACTGATAAGGTAACCTTGTAAACATCTAAATATTTGCGTATTCAAATAAAAATTACGTAATCTAAGCTAAAATATAATGAGTTCTCTATTCTTTATCGGTTAAAATAAAGTACTAACCAATGTTTAACTTCAAGTCAATTATACTAATATTTTATTTGTAGATTTAGGTTTATTCCTTATTCTCCTGCTATTTAAATTAAATTTTATAAATCATAAACAAAAAAATAATGAAAATTGCGCCAAGTGTGAATACAACTCCCGCAGTAAGGATTTCGTAGGTACCATTTATATAATATATATATAAATAAAAATTAATCACCGAAATGTATGCACGCATAACTTCTGAACAACTAAACTAAATTGGATAATTCTTTGTTTAGTATGCTTGTAACTCTCGGGACAAGGTTTGTATAGGATCGATGGTAACGTCGGGTAAACCAATAAGGTATTCTAACACTTAACTTTTTATTAAAATTCATTGCATTATAATATTAATATAAGAACTAGAGGCCGCCCGCAACTTCGTACGCGTGGAAACCCTTCCCGTGTAAATCCCGATCCCTCGGGAACTCCGGGATAAAAAGTAGCCTCTGTTTTATTCTGGGTCTTCAGCTACCTATATACCAAATTTCATCGTAATCGGTTCAGCAGTATTTGCGTGAAAGAGTAACAAACATCCATACATACGTACATTCTCACAAACATTCGCATTTATAATATTAGTAAGATTATCGACCTACAAAACCTTTTTACTTTATTTTCCAATACGATTATAACCAATAGTTATCTCGTAGGCAAATCTTAGCGGCATAGAAACGTTATCGTGTTCTTATCAGTATACGGAAGCGGTAAGGTCAAACAGATCATTGTAAATATTACATAATATTACGCTTATAGACTTTTTACATTCTCAGTGGAAGTTGGTAAAGGTGTATGAAATACACATACATTTCGTAATTTACAATGTTAGTCCCATGTAATTAAAGGCGAACCCGTTGCCTACTACTTACTTACTTACTAACTGCAATTCAGAATACTTTAATATAGGTAAACTAGCTGACCCACACAACTTCGCTTGCGTCACATAAGAGAGAATGGTTCAAAATTTTGTAACATTTTTTATTGCTACTCTGCTCCTATTGGTCGTAGCGCGATGATATATAGCCTATAGCCTTCCTCGATAAATGGACAATAACAACAGTCTAAAAATATTTGACACTGCAATGGTAGCGCCGTCTGTCGGATCCAATGTAAAACATTCCAAAATCAACAACTATAAAATAAATTAAAATTAATTAAAAAAAACATTGTAAGGTGGACAAAATTGTGAATCTAAACCATTCACAGATCCCCTTGAACACACACCAAAAATTTCATCAAAATCGGTCCAGTCGTTTTAGAGAAGTTCAGTGACATACACACTTACAGAAGAATTATATGTATATACATATAAAGATAAAGATACGCTACTGTCCAGACCCTAATAGCAGTTAACCTAAGAGGATTATACATACATACATAATACCCGAAAATGTAAGAAATACACCTACATTTTGCCAATAAAAATTTAAGTCATATGTAAGTGGAGGCATGTTCTATCCAGCCAATGGCAATCCAGACTAGTTTTGACAATATTCGAATATAAATTAGAAAAATCCAATAGCACTCTTGGAATCGAACCCGGGACCTCACGTTAAGAACTGTAAGAACATTTAACCTAGCTTTTCAAATCCCGAAAATACATTCATTTAACACAAAAAGTTATTTAAAAACTGCATAACAATGTACAATACAATAAGTATAGGATGGGCGAGACTTCTGCCAACCTTCGGGAGTAACGCAGCGTGAAAATGAGATCATCGTGGCATTACGAGACCGTCTATTAGCCTACATTGTTGTGGATCATTGCTTCTGTTACTAATGCATATCTTTGCAACTTATCAATTATATTGTGCTGCAGTTTTGATTGCGTTTTCAGTGCGAAAACGGCTTTTGCAGTTCAAAGCGGTAGAAAATTGTTCAGCCATACTAATATTATAAATGCGAAAGTAACTCTGTCTGCCTGTAACTCAATCACGCCTAAACTACTGAACCAATTTGCATGAAATTTGGTACGGAGATATTTTGATACCCAAGAAAGGACAAAGGCTACGTTTTACCATGGGAAAATGACGCATTCCCATGGGAAAATTCAGGTAGCGGACGAAGTCGCGGGTAAAAGCTAGTAGTCTATAGTTTTCTTATGGAAACGGCTATTATACAATTTTTTTTTAAGAATGCTAGTTTCAGAGATTGCGGTAATGAAAAATAAGCATTTATTAGCAATATTCATTTAAGTTAAACTACAAACGTTTGTAAAGGATCTTTGAGTTAACTACAAAAATGTCGATGAATCAAGATTTGATTCTACCTTATTACTTTTTAGTGGGTGAAACGATTTTGAAAATTATCTGACGATTCATTTCTTAAATAAACGTTATACCTAATGCATAAATCTATAAGGCACTAATATTATAAAGCTGAAGTGTTTGTTTGTTTGAACGCGCTAATCTCAGTAACTGCTAATGCGATTTCAAAAAATATTTTACTGTTGGACAGCCTGTTTATTGAGGAAGACTATATAACATTACACTACAAACATAAAGAGTGGAGCAGCAATGAAGAATGATTCCAAAACGGGGAAAATTATGACCCATTCTCGCTTATGTGACGCAAACTAAGTTGCGCTGGACAGCTAGTTTGTCTATATTAAATTAATACCAAAAAAAACTCGATCCTAGTATGTTCGTAGGAAACATCCATGTCTACAAGTAGACCTCAAAACTCAACTATAAATCTTTGATACATCATTATAAAACTAGTCACGTAAATAAAAGACATAATTGATTAACTTTAAAGCTGTTTATGAGGTCTTTATTCATGATTCGAATATATTTATACAAGATACTAGTTATTTTGACTCCATCATATATTGGACGCGTACACGATTATAGAGTCGTTTTAGACACACCTTCCGCACAGAATCTATACTAATCTATACTAATATTATAAAGCTGAAGAGTTGTTTGTTTGTTTGATTGTTTGTTTGTTTGTTTGAACGCGCGAATCTCAGGAACTACTGTTAGATTCTTTCACTGTTAGATAGTCCATTTATCGAGGAAGGTAGATAGGCTATATATCATCACGCTACTAACAATAGGAGTAGAGTACTAGTGAAAAATGTTACAAAAATGGGGAAAATTCTGACCCATTCTCTCTTATGTGACGCAAGCGAAGTTGCGCGGGTCAGCTAGTCTTTGATAAAATCATTACATACATGATATCACGCCTGTTATACCCGAAGGTTTAGCCAGAGGTTTAATACACCTACGTTTCACCGTTAACAACGTTAGTTCCATTACTGAAGCACTGCTTTTCAAGGATCATCCCGTAATGAAATAATGGTAAAACACACCGCGCTCACTAAACGTAGAAACAGTTTTGCATTATTTCAAAAATTGAATTAAAGAATTATCAATTTTCCATCCTACTTATACTACCTAATATTTTAAATGCCAAAGTTTATGAAGAAGAAGAAGAAGTGCGAAAACCACTAACCCCCGGTTTCTTAGTAGTAGTTTATCTATTTAATAGCGTTTAAGCTCATATAAGCGGTTTTTATTAATGGTACACAGATCTTTACTTACTTAATATATAAAGCTGAAGAGTTTGTTTGTTTGTTTGTTTGTTTGTTTGAACGCGCTAATCTCAGGAACTACGGGTCCGATTTGAAAAATTCTTTCAGTGTTAGATAGCCCATTTATCGAGGAAGGTTATGGGCTATATATCATCACGCCACGACCAATAGGAGCAGAGTACCAGCGAAAAATGTTACGAAAACGGGGAAAATTATGATTCTCTTATGTGACGCAAGCGAAGTTGCGCGGGTCAGCTAGTAGTTTATAACATGAATAAACCAGGATAAACACATTGGATTTTACTCCAAGAAATCTTTCAACGCGGACAAAGCCACGGGCAAAGATATAGATCTTATAGCAAGTAAATCTTGATAGAAATAAAAATAGCTACTAGGAAATGCGTCTAATATTGACAACTTCACGAGGTGATGGATTGCGTAAGTATCGAGATGTTTTTTGTAAAGCGTGAGCCTGATTGCGTGTGGCATGCGCCTGCATTCCGCGACACGACCTCGCGGAGACGCGTACAAAATTCATTATAATATTGCTTCTAGCTTTTAAAATGTTGATTATATAGCCACATAAGTCTTGACAGTTTTATAATGCAGCTTAAAAATGGTAATCAATTGTTTTTCTTGAACCAAATATTTGATTCTAAAAGATTCAGTTCTACGCCTCTACATATTATAATCTTAACTGTTTCACAGCTGGTCAAGGGTCTTCTCCCGGCATATAGGAAAGATTTTTTATTAAGTTCATCACTGACTAGTCCGTATTGGGGATATTACCTACTAATACCTACATCCCTTCCAGAACTGTATTATAAAACTCAAAAGCATGCAAGGTTTCAACCTGATTCACGGTTAGAACAAGTTACAATTTTATACAACACATAACTCCGAAAATCCATTGTTACTACTGCGAATTTCAAGCCGTTTGTTCTCACGAGCAACAGCTTTTCACGCTGCGCAGAAATAGGTGTTAAATTAAAAATCTTATGACAATTTCAAAAACTTATAGAAAATGTATGAAGTTAAGGATATTTAAAGTAGAATTTTAGTCTATTATTTCAACCACACGCATTTTCCCAGTACCTAATCGAAACTTAAAATCTTTGCTTAGATTCATGTTTGTCACACACGTCTGCTTAAATATTAGCCTTCAACAATCAACACTGATATGTCCGCATCAATATCTTGTATTTACACTGACACTAAAATATGATGAACAATATTATTGCCTATTTTTGATTCAGTAGTAGATTTTTAAGGTGATTATACATTGGAACATGGGCTTAAGAATATTTGCGGCTAACCATATTTCCTTTCTATTTTGTTAGCTAGAAAGCGCAGCAATAATTTCCGAATTCTGAACAATATTATCATTAATCATAAAGTAGTCTGCATGCTCCGTTTCCAGGGGTTATCATGTTGATAACTATCGGAAAGCCACTATACTGTACATTGTTTTGATTATAGCGATTTACACGTTATGTCAAAGCAGCAATGTACTGAATAGTGACCATCAATTTATTACACTATTTGTCAACGTAAAGATACGTAGAAGAACGTAGAGATACGTAATAGGCATACAGGTCTTAATAGCTGAATAGAGCAACAGAAATACCTATGACCTTTTGCCTTAACCGTTAAAAAACATAGTTTTCTAAAACTTAAAATTACCTGTATTTTTCCTAGAGTTTTTTCTATTTCTGTAGTAGGTAGTTACTCTGCTACAAAAAGTAAAAAATCCACCCCCAATTCCAAGGATTAATAAACGGCTATACAATTGCATGCGGCACCCTCTAGTATGTACGTATCTTTACAATGCTTGTCAAATAATTTGATTTGAGCCTACATGACCTTTTCGTTGTTAGTGCTAGTCACAGACTGACAGTTTTGAAAGTGTCTAGACTGTCTTCAAAAATAATTATCACTTCTAATACCAAGAAATAAAGCCTTCATATTTGGACAAGTATTAAAACACGAGATTAAATTGAGAACTGTATATTATTGAAAGACTTATTACTATGCCTAAACCGTATACCGTAGCCCTCGTCTACCTACTATTTTTCCGTAGGAAATCAATTTGTTCCTCCCTTGAATAGTTCTTTCTGTGATGTATTTATTTTAGAGGAAAATATAAATATAAAGGAAAATAACGAAATATCCAAATATTCAAATACTATGTCCTCAATCTGAGGAATAGGGGTGCTAGTGTGTATAAATAAATCTTTGGTTAATAAATTATATTAGAGGAGACTGGGGCTGGTTGTGACATTTTTTTTCTAAAATGGCATAACTCTTTATGTTAGTGATTATATTACTCAATTGTAGGTTCCTTTCATTAAGTAACTATTCAAGATTTTAATTAAAAGATAATTTTACATAAAATACTATTAGATTTGAAATCAATGAAAGAATTCTTGAAAAAAAGACGTGTCACTTTCAACCCCACGTCAGGGGCTGGTTGTTACAACATAAGGGGTAAGTTGTTACATTAAAAAAAACACATAAAACACAGAATCATTTAATAATTATAATTATTAGCTACTTCTCTTTAACAAAAACATATCAGTCTTGCATCTTTGCGTTTACAATAAAAATTAATATTATAAATTTTTGGTTTCCTTTAGGTATCCTTTTTCTTATTTTGTTCTAGCGCCAATTCATTTTTTATAGATGTATCTGTTAAAATTGCCGATTTTCGAGTTCTCCGTTTTATCTTGCCTGTTCTAGCAGCAGCTTTAGGATAAGGCCAAATAACATCAGGAGAAAAAGTAGCTTCATTGTTAATAAAATCTCTGCTAGACCCAGCAACTGTCACACACTGTCTTGCAATATCTACAACTCCTAAAACATCTTCAGTATATGCTTAAATACAAAGTGCTGTCCATCGAAATATTTTATGGAGGCGTAAATTGAGAATGCGGCATGTTAGTCATACAAAAATATTAGGGGGCTGGTTGCTGCTGGCTGCTGGTCATGTCACAACCTGCCCCGAGCAAATGTCACTTTTAGCCCCAACACCAAAAGTAATCTTTCAAGGCCATGCAGTAAATGCGTTCATGAATATAAGTATTTGAACGTAAATTCATTCATTCATTCATTTCTACTGGCAACCGATTTATGACCAATATTAATAAAAAACAAAAAAGTTACAAAATCGTGTTTTTTACAACCGCGTGCGCGTGCTCCTTCCACACAAACGTCAGGCCCGCTACGACTCGCGCGACGTGTGGGCCTATGATGGCGTGATCCTTTTCCTTTTCTAATGTCAATCTATCACAATTCGTACGGCGACTATTGCCGCTGTAACTACCTACCCCTGTAACAACCAGCCCCAGTCTCCCCTACTCAGTAGCTCGTGGACCCGGCAAAATTTGGTCCACCAAAAGCTGGAAAAGATAGTATTCCTAGAAGCCTATTGTAGGTAACAATTGAAAAAAAGATCAATTACATATTAACTAAGAAACAATGTATTACATAGTTTCATTTATCAGTCTTTCATAAAATTGCGTAAAAATACGTTCAGCTGTTTTTGAGTTCGTCGTGAGCAAAAAATCAAACAAAATAGGTATATTTTTAAAATCATATTTATGAAACATAAAAATGCATGAAATCTATTTTCATATATTATGCCCACGAGAAAAAAAACGTTTTTAAACCTAGTTACGAGTATGTATTACATAACGATACAGGACACACAAGTCTATCAGACCATTACAATCGTGCGAATCATAGGAATATGACAATTAGGGATGAAAATGGCGAAAGATACTCATTTGTTTTTTTCGCAACTTTGAAACTTTCCAGTAAAATACATGTAACTTTGGAATAATACAAATATAGGGCTGTTTGAAAAATACAAGTTTACATGTATAATACGTGTATTAATCAATGTATTTTTCATAAATTACAACGAAAGTAAACGAAATATCAGTCAGTGCCACATTTTGTCGTGCTCGTTAAAATAATAAAAATAATGTATTATCGTGCAAGTAGTATTTGTTGGGGTTTATTTGTGAACAAGACAACAACAAATTGAATGATTTTTAATTATATGTAAAAGAGGATGCTGATTAATGCTGATTTAACCATAAAGTTATTTTATCATTATTAGTTCTAAAATACAGTAAAATATATGTAAAATACATGTAAAAAACGGAAACTTTCGAAAGATACATCGTAAGACCTCTTTGAAAGTTTCTGTTTTTTATTGAAAAATACAAAGCCCGATTGAAAATTACATGTATTTTACTTGTGATTTTCAACCCTAATGACAATGTGTAAGTTCACGCGAGAGATTCCGATAATATGACATGACTTAGTTCGCACGTTTGCAATGGCCCGAGTATAGACAACTACAGTAGTAACAATATAAAAACGTCTTCAAATACACATGCAAAGAATAAACCCTAGTTTAAATATAGGTGATTATTTAACACTTATTGTATTGTCAATCACTGTGTATTGTTATAGGCTGTTACGTAATTGATGTGACTCATGTTGACAGAATGTCGTGATCTGTGATCGATAACATTTGTCATCTATACTAATATTATAAAGCTGAAGAGTTTGTTTGTTTGATTGTTTGTTTGTTTGTACGCGCTTATCTCAGGAACTACTGGTCCTGGTGGAAAAATTCTTTCAGTGTTAGATAGACCATTTCCTGTTCAAACAAACAAACAAACTCTTTAGCTTTATAATATTAGTATAGATGTGTAATTGTCCTTCTCATACATATGTAGTTCCTCCGTGTTTCGGAAGGCACGTTAAATTGTGGGTCCCGGCTGTCAATTTCGAAGCTCTTTGAACGTCGTTAACAGAAGTCATAAGCTTAAAAGTCCGACAACCAGTCTTACCGAAGGATATCGTGTTATAACCCTATGTTTTCAATGACTATGTATATATCTGCTTAGCCTTTCTTTCAAACTATGTTGGTGTCGGCTTCCAGTCTCACCGAATGTAGCTGAATACCAGTGTTTTATACGGAGCGACTGCCTATCGGACCTCCACAACTCAGTTACGTGGGTTATAATACGATATCCTTCGGAAAAACTGGTTGTCAGATTTTTAAGCTTCTGACTACTGTAAACGACTGTCAAAGATCTCTGAAAAAGACAGCCAGGACCCACATATTAACGTGCCTTCGGAAACACGGAGGAACTCGATATGTGTACCTACGATGGTCACCCATCCACAGAACAACCTCGGTAAGCGTAGCTTAACCTCAGAGATCGGTCCGCGCGGCTGTTGTAAACTAGACATACATAACTATAAAAATTAATAGCATGTAATTACTGTAGACTCGAAGAAAAGCTGTTGCCCTTTTGACAAATAATTACGCAACCGCAAGATACATCAATCATTTATTCGTAAATGCATTTAATTAATTTCCATTTATAGAAATGTTCAGTTGACGAGTCTTCTTATGCATTTTTAAATCCTTTACGGTTCTTGTTAAGTAACCAACACAGTAGCCGACTGTGATGAAATGAAAAGCTGATTATTTTTTATCAGAAGAATGCCTTTTAATGCGACAGTCTGTCTGTCTGTCTGTCTGTTAGGTTGTCACGGCTAAACTACTGAACCGATTTTGATGCTATCTAGTATGGATGTAGTTGGACACTCGGGTTAAAACACCCTTCTTTTATTGTAACCCTAAAGTAAGAGATACATGCATAACATTACATTACACCTTACATACAAGTGTAGGCAGAGATGTATGAACATTTACGGTGTTTTTTTTAACCCTTTTTCTAAATAGGCAGTATAGGCACGTTCCCTGATTCTGGGCTTTTATTGAAAACTAGCTGCCGCCCGCGACTTCGTCTGCGTGAAAAGGTTTGCCGTACTAAAAAATATCTTATGTGTAAATCTAATTCAGTTCAATCGTCAAAAATCTAGATTTGTGCTAACTTTCACCCCCTATTTTATCCCCTTAGGGGTGGAATTTATCAAAATTCTTTCTTAGCGGACGCCTACGTCATAACATCTACCTGCATGCCAAATTTCAGCCCAATCCGTCCAGTGATTTGGGCTGTGCGTTGATAGATCACTATGTCGGTCAGTCACTCACTTCGTCGGTCACCTTTGAGTTTTATATACGAGTATATAGATAGATAACCTTAATTCATATATGCGTACTTAAATACATAAAATCGCCTTTTTCCATAGTAATTTATATTCAAAAAAATATATATTCAAAAAAATCTATAATCTGACTTTTATTATTGGTATCGGCCGTAAAAGCAAAACAAAAACGAATTAAAATCATCATACAAATAATAGGCTAACTTTCAACCTCTGGCCGGTCAGGTGTTTCATAAAATCTCGTATTTTGTGCTCAATTTAATATTAAACGTATAATCCAATCGCTTTACATATAAATCTAAAATTAGTCAAATCAACTGGTTTTCGAAATTAATAATCTATACTATAAACTTTTGTAAACGGTTATAAAATTAACACATTTTGAACATAAATTCCACTATTGTTAGCAGTGGACATAAAAAATAAGTCAAGATTTTAAATAAAAAGGTTTTTTTGTATCCTTTTTAATTTAAAGTATAAAATTAGCTCAAACATTTTGGCCGCTTGAAGCACATAACAATGAAAAGGCTTCTTACGGATAGAGTTGTTTATGAATAATTATTATAACACTATAAATTTGAAAAACTGCATGTTATACTTTACTCTTAACCCAATGTTTTTTGTAAAATTGTAAACTTTGTATTAAACATTGACTCTACATATTGAAAGTTCAAAAATATTTTCTAGATAATGACACACACGCGAGCGATAGCGCACGGGTCAATATACAAAATTCCGAATAGAAGTCGAATTCCGAAATTAGCCTACGACATCCGTAAATAGCCCATGACATCCGAAATTAGCCGATTTTATTCATGTATAGCCCATGACATCTGAAATTTGGCAATTTCATCCGGATAAAAGTCGATTTCGTCCAAAAGGAGATCATCCATTTTGGGCCTTTTTTCAAAGTGCCGGCCAACAAAAAAAAGTGGCACTTTGAAAAAGGCCCAAAAATGTATGGAGCCTGGATGATCTCCTTTGCTATATAATGTCCGAAATTAGCCAACAATATACATAATTAAAAACAAGATTAGCCGACGAAATATCACCACTAGCTATACCAAATATGTATAAAATATTATTATAGATATCCATTATGAGTGCAATCAAAATAATAGTTTAGTTAACATAAACAGATTAATTTTATGAAGGCCAGGTGTTACTGGCATGTAAGGTTGCCCATAGAATTTATACGATGTCCATAACTTAGCCGATAGCGTTCTAAGTATAGTACTATTATTAGTTACTTAGAATGTTGTTTGATTAATAAATATAATCAACACATAGTTAATAAATAATTAAAATAATTTTGCGATCTGTAAAGCAAAAGTGATTAGTAATGTTGACTTTGGTAAAAAATACTTAAATTATATTTTGACTTATAATAAATTCAATTTTCATAGTTTACACATATATATTTATTTAAAGCTCCCTTTAGCAAAATATACTAGTTAACTACCACAAACGTATTAACCCACACAGACGAATGCAGAATCCAATAGCATCTGATTCGAAAATATCTGTATGAATTTCCAATTATATGCTAGAATCTATCTACAAGGCTTTATATTGTGAGTTCCGGCTGTCATTTTCGAAGATATTTGACAGTCGTTACCCGTAGTCGAAAGCTTGTAAGTCTGACAACCAGTCTTACCCAGGGTTCCTTAAAGCAGGTAACTGGGTTATGGAAGTCCGATAAGCAGTAGCTACATGTAAAATACTGGTATTCAGCAGCACCCGGTGAGACTAGAAGCCGACCCTAACACAGATTTTCTTCTTTAAACCACTGAACCGACTATGATGATAAGTAGCATAGGAATACTTGAAAATCCTGTCCCAAACATATTTATGCTACTTTATTTTTTACTAGCTGACCCGCGCAACTTCGCTTGCGTCACATAAGAGAGAATGGGTCAAAATTTTCCCCGTTTTTGTAACATTTTTCACTGGTAGTCTGCCTCCTCCTGGTAGTAGCGTGATGATATATAGCCTATAAATTTCCTCGAGAAATGGACTATCTAACATTGAAAGTATTTTTCAAATCGGACCATGAGTTCCTTAGATTAGCGCGTTCAATCAAAGAAACAAACAATCAATCAAACAAACTCTTCAGCTTTATAATATTAGTATAGATCAGCCTCTAAATAGCTTAAAATGGATTTGTACGCGAGGGCCATAGTTTGCTAGTTGTTACATAATTCTCATATTAACCTTAGCCAAAATTCTTTCACGTCTACCGAAAACAGCCGATGTTTGCCGAACACCGAATCGGAATAAATAGTCACTATGCTTCGAGAATCAATTACAAGCAATTGGTTCGTATTCTTACCTCACACGGCAATGTACGATGAACATCGATTGAATAATTAGTAGGGCCTTCGGTAATGGAAACCTTACAGAATATGTATTTGTAATATGTGTGTAATACTTAATTAATGTTGCATAAATGGTTAACGAACTAGTTTATTGATGAAGATAAAGTTTATGTAACGCAAGCAAAATTGGTTTAATGGCTTGGCTTTATAGACCAAGCAGGGTGCCCTCGGATAGAAAATAGAGAAATTAAATGTGGTACTTAGGGTTCTCAAATCCATACTGATCATTTCCTGGACTGATATTTCTGGGACCACGAACGGAATCAGAGTTTTGGTCTCCGGTCCGAGACTATATTAAGTAGGAATGACCAAAAAATGGGTGTTAAATTACGGCGTTTTTACTTGCAGGTACCGTAATTTTACCCTACATCATAATACTAGTATGCTCTCGATTCTGATACAGTGGTTGCTTTCGCTCCTTTTTCGTGCCTTAAACCTTATCTTCAAAATGTTTATCAAACAGCAGACAATTCTATGTACTCCCATGTCTCCCATACAATTTTTAGGTCAAAAAAATATCCTTTAACTCGATCTACTTTTAAAGCTATATTGTGTTTCATCAAAAACTATTCAGCAGTTTTTGATACATGCACATAGTTACAAACAGGAAAAGCTTGATTTCGTATCTTATTAGTTTGTATGAACACATAACTTCGCACTTTTAGAGGTAACCAGTTTGATACCCGTATGGACACTTAAATAAAATACTATAAAAACTTCCTTTCACTTTTAAACTATTCAGTACCGATGTCTCATCTTTAATGAAACCAGTTGTTTAACAAAAAGCATGCCTTTTACTCCTTAATGGCACATGTAATAAAAAACTTTAAGTATTATTGTGACTTCATGATTTGCGAAATACATACGATGTTCTGTTGTACTAGCGTAGCCCGTCACTTCGTCCGCGTAATTTCTGAAAATAAAAATTTCTTACCTATGTGTTATTCTCTGTTCTGCACAAATTTCATTCAAATCCATTCAGTAGTTTTTGCGTGAATGAGTAACAAACAAATGGACGGAGGCACTGGAGGACTGCAGTTCTTTGCTGTAATTCATCTATTCTATACTTATACTTATTAATTATCTATACTTACTAATATTATAAAACTGAAGAGTTTGTTTGTTTATTTGAACGCGCTAATCTCAGGAACTACTGGTTCGATTTGAAAAATTATTTCAGTGTTGAATAGACAATTTATCGAGGAAGGCTTTAAGCTATATAACATCATGCTACGGCCATTAGGAGCGGAGTAGCAACGAAAAATGTTACAAAAACGGAGAAAATTATGACCCGTTCTCTCTTACATGACGCAAGCGAAGTTGCGCGGTCAGCTATTAGCTATTAACACTAATGTTTGTATTAATTTCTGTAAGCGTATGTTATAATTTTGTGAGTAATGTGGTGTGGAAAACTTATGCAAATAAATACTTTATTTACTTTATAAAAAGAAGCTGCATAAGCATAATCGTATGCTACTGTTTACCTCAAAAAATATACAGAAAATAATCTTTTAGAAACCGGTGAAACCTTTGACTGGAGTATCATATTTCTATTAATCGCTTAATATGATAATACGATACAATAATTTGTCTAATCGATAATAAAAGTGCAATTAATATTGATATATGGACCACTTTTACAATTAAATGGCATTCTGTAAAACCTGCCGCGGACTTAGGAATGTCAGTCGTGTAGTGCCGTTGAGGCAGACTGGTAGTCACATAGTTTGTTAACATAATTAACATTTACTAGATTTCTACGGTGTGTACGGGGTCAGATTATTAAGTTAAACGCATCTTCTAGGGTATAAATTGTTATTTCTGGCGAATTTCACAGACAATAGAACTATAAATAACTATTACGGATTGGCAATCAAACCTTGTCACCCATATTTATATATATAATTCTTCTGTAAGTGTGTATGTCACTGAACTTCTCTTAAACGACTGGACCGATTTTGATGAAATTTTTTGTGTGTGGTCAAGGGGATCTGAGAATGGTTTAGATTATTAAAAAAAGTTAAAAAT
Source organism: Anticarsia gemmatalis (assembly GCF_050436995.1). NCBI lineage: Eukaryota > Metazoa > Arthropoda > Insecta > Lepidoptera > Erebidae > Anticarsia > Anticarsia gemmatalis. Next base: position 8,011,041 of record NC_134767.1, on the reverse strand, counting down.
TTTCAAATTAAAGACGCGTAGATAGGACAACGTCTGTCGGGTCCGCTAGTTGATGTATATAACAAAATTAGTTATGTACATTAATGACATGTCACGATTTTTTAAAGCCATACCCATTCTCTAACGCTTTTTCTAAGTTACCAACCCACACTAAGACAGCGTGGTGGAGTCAAGGCCTCCCTTATACTTAAAAGAGATTCTTAGATTCAGATAGATATGGGCTTGTGATTGTTTATTTACAAATTAAATTACCCTATGTTTTTAATAAACCTTTACAGTATTTGTACTCAACCATTCATCATACTTAAATTCTTGACGAACTAGCAAGTTCTATTGTTTAAGGAATAAAGCAACCATTCTTAGAACACCATTAAAACCAAAAAAAAAACGATGTCATCGAAATATCTTAGTTAAATACGCTTTACATTGACCGCACAACAAGCCAGCTTAGTTTCCAGGTCGATATAACGGGGTAATGTATCGACTGATAATAACAACTTATTCCAGTCGTAACCGGTTGAATAGCTATGCAATTTGACGCTCCAGTAGCGAGAGATTAGATATTAGATAGAACTAGAAATGTATAGTCCGACAACTTTGTAGCGACCCTTAGCATGTACAATATTTCTAGATTTTAACTCATTTTTCTACGTCATTATTAGCCCAGCCTTTCTTCCAACTATTTTGGAGTCGGCTTCTAGCCTCACCGTATGCAGAGGAGCACCAGTATTTTACATAAAGCGACTGATGTAGATGTCAGACTTACAAGCTTCTGACTACTGGTAACCACTGTCAAAGATATTTAAAAATGACAACCAGGACCCACAGTTTAACGTGCCTTCCGAGACACGGATTTATTTTTAAATTTTCTATGAATTTTGTATGCCAGCCGCGAACTTTGCATTGAAGGCTCTGTACTAAGTTGTTTCACTCAATTCGTTTGAAGATTACTTCTGTAGCTTGATTATTTAGATAGACTACCGACAACCGGTTAGCAATCGAGAAATTTTGCACGAAAATCTGATCAGCGCCTCTAGCGGGGTGCGTAAGAACTATTTTGGCAGTATATTTAAATGTTAAACTTTTGATATTCGACAGTACCGACTGTAGAGAATTGTACTACTGTATTAAACATTGAGGGACTTATAAATGCGCTCATCAGTCAGTAAAATGTCTATGGATTAAGCATTCCTTCTCGTAGACATTTTTTTACCGGGTCATCAGATGTCTTTTAATTGGTATAAAATCTTATTTAAATATAAGTTACACTCAAACCCATGAATCACAAGTCTATTGGTAAAACACCGCATGAAAATCCGTTCAATTGTTTTCGAGTTTATCACCAACAGACAGACTGACGCGCAAAGAACTATGTTTGTTTTACTTAATAAATAGTGATAATGATGTAGTGATAAAATACCTTCGGGTTTTTTAGTAGTAATCGAACCACATTCATCCAAGATAAAAAAAGGAGGGAAACATTTGTTTTTACTTTGCTTAACAGGAAAATCTGCAATCGAATACATTGTAGGAGTTTTTTTCAATCTGCTTAAATCTTTAAAGATATGAGATGTGTTTTCAAAAGAAATTCCACACATAACTCGAATTCTAGCAAGTTCTTTAGTTCAATTGTCAATTGAACTATTCTTACTCAATCAATAACAATAAACAAATGTACAATAAATAAGGTTTTTATCCAAGCCATTATTACATGTATTACAGTAGGTATATCTGTCTGCCTATCAGGTAAGCATTTACGTCAAAACTGCGAAATAAATTACGTAAAAAAATTGCATGGAGATCACAAATAGACTAAAATCAACCCTTTAGGGACTTACTAGGGGATCATAGATTAAAGAAAAAGAATGATAGAAAAAGCAGATAGGAACTTATTATTCATCATCATTCGCCTGAATTCATCTGTTGCAGATGATTAAGGACTTCATCAATATTATTGAATACCGTGATGAAAGCGTGGTCGGTGGTAAATTAGACTGCTAATCATAAGGTTTTGGATTCAATTTTTGGGTCGGGGAAGGTACTATTGGTCCTTTCTAATTTGTATTACGATATATCTCGATACTAGCGCAGAGTTTGGTAGCTTGCCATGCAAATGGCACGCCCCCTATTACATAGGACTAATATTGTTAATGGCGAAAATTGGTATTGTTCATTCACGTCTGTTTCCACTTCGGGTTATAACGCGAGGTATTATGTATGTATGAATGTATAAGTGAATGATGTTTTAATATCATAATGAATGGTTTCACCACAAATACTTATTTAGATAACAGTTTCACGATAACGTAGTGTTTATTTTTGATCCGGTATTTTACAAAACATTAAATAATTATAATTATTCAATTACTGTTTATGTTTTAGATGAAAAAACCCCGGGGTTATTGTGTTAAGTATTTGTTTTTGATTTATTCAATTAATGTTAATAAATATCTTTGGAAAATCCATAACGGACATCCTTATTTACAGCCTACTAATATTATAAATGCGAAAGTTTGTGAGAATGCATGTTTGTTACTCTTTCACGGAGTCCACTTGAATTCAGATAAAGGCTTTCTCGCAGAGAATATTTAAAAAATCCAATTTAATAAAAAAAAAATCACAATACCGTCAAAAGCCAATAACACCGCTATTCACACACTTTAAATCTATAAAAAACCCATAAAATTCGAATAGTCATACTTATTATATTTTGCAGTCTATTAAAATAACATAAAACGAAATATCAACATTTTTTGCTTCAAATAAATATTTATTTATTTAAATAATATTCCATTCCGTCTGTATGTCTATCAAACACTCACGACCGGCTATGTAAAAAGATTTTGGGGAAATGTAGCAAGAATAAAGATTTACACCCCGGGAAAGTAGAAAGACAACTCTTTTTAGCCCCCTAAAAAAATGTATTCCTACTTTGGGATTAAATATTAGTACCTGCATTTAATTTATTATTATTTATTTTTGACTGCCTCCGTGGCGCAGTGGTTCAGGTAGCCACGCCGATACCATTCGTCGGAAGGCCGTGGGTTCGATTCCCGAACGGAACAAATATTTGTGCGATCCACAAATAGTTGTTTCGGGTCTGGTTGTACTTTGTGTCCGTTGTCTGTATGTTTGTAAAAGTCCCCGCGACACAAGAGTAATTCTTAGTGCAGGAGTTGTCTTTTTAAAAGAAAGAGAAATAAATGGATAATTTTGTTGGGCGTGTTCACTGAAAAACACCACGTTACGAAAACACCAGGCCACAATCGGAAATATATAATATCGAAAAACTTCATTTGCTGTTTGGTAACCAAACCCGAGACCTCGTGGTCTTTTATTTCAATTCAATACTATTATCCTTACTTTTAATTTAATACTATTAGCAAAATCCAAATCGAATCAATAATGCATTAATACCTACCAAATATTGTCATTTAGATTAGTCGTTACAATTACCGAATCTATCACTAACTCGGAAAACGGATAAAGCTTTTTACGAAGAGCTTGCAAGAAACTCACAATACTACCCAAGCAAAGCCGGGAGGTAATATTAGTCTTGTATAATGGCTGCCGTGGAATGAGTTCTTTTTATTCCGTCTGAGATAATAAAAGAGCTCAAGATGATACCCAGCCAGAGGTCCAATTTGAGTTTATAGCAAGAAAATTATATGTACCGTTCTACCACAGTGTGAACAGTAAAGTAACTTTGAAATTATTTATTTTGTCCTAACTTTATTGTGAACGGATGGTTCATGAGATATTATACTAAATAAATTTAACCCACTAATATCCCAATGCTGGGCAAGGGTCGCCACCCGTAATGAGGAAGGGGTTAGGCCTTGTTTTCACCACGCTGGCCAAGTGCGGGTTGAGAATCACTATACTTTAAATTAATACCTACCTTATAATTTTGGCAATGTATTATGTAAATGTAAAAGTACATTTTTCATCTTTCATAATAAACAGGTGAAATTTTTCATTTTAAAAAACTTAGCAAAAAAATAGATCCGTTTCCCGGGGGATGATTTGGACTAATGCTCATAGAAAAAGGCATAATTAAGGTGTAAAACCGCGCGCAAAATTAGTAGTCGTTAGTAATTTTATGAATGAAAATTCGTTCTTTTACGCAAATACGACTATACCAATTTTTATAATCCGAGTGAATAACATACCCCCGATTTCTGAGGTACATTTAACGGTTGTTTATCTATTCAGCAGCGTCAAAACTCATACAAAAAAAACGCTATTGAGTAGATAAACTACCGCTAAATTTACTCAAAAACCGGGGGTTAAGTTACTACTAATATTACCAAGAAAAGCAGACGAAGCCGCGTCTAAAGCTAGCTTTACAAAACAAAAACTAAAACTAACACACTGTACATTTTATTCACTGTATCGCAACCTTTCATTACAGTCAATAGTATGCAATGCTATCATGATACAATCTGCAATTTACATGAGGTCATAACGCGAACGAAGCGAGGTGACTAAGCGATGCTGTACGAGGATGTGTTTGTTTGTATGTTAAAGTATCTCCCGTATGGTCTAGTGGCTAGGATACCTGGCTTTCACCCAGGAGGCTCGGGTTCGATTCCCGGTACGGGAAAGTACTTTTTGAGTGATATTTCCTTTTGTTTTGGACAATTTGTTTGTATTTTTTTGAGAATTCTTATTTTTAAGTGATTTTTTGTATAAATTTAAATTTTATTGTTAAACTTGAATAAAGTAATTTGACATAATTTGTTCACGACTACTGTTCATGAGGTTTTGGCTTCAATACCCTGGTCGTGAAAAGTGATATTATTTACTTTCTAACTGAAATTTGAATATTTACAATAGTAACCCGGCAACGTGCCTAGTATGTGGCAATAGGCTCGCCCGAATCCGCAACCGTTCTCCTATGACCGGTTCGCCATTGGACTGTTCGTCGACAGGATGATTCATTTATTTCCTTTTCCCCAACAGAGTCTTTCACCTATGGACATTGCGTCGACAGAAACTTTCATCTATGTCAATTTCGACGACAGGTCTTTCCAGCTACAGAATATTCCACCGACACGACGATAAACCTATTACTCTGGTAACTACAGACCTTTTCATCTAAGGAGAATAGGCTGTCAATTTTAACACAAGCGATAAAACAAAAATATACATATCTAACAGCTACAGCTTACTGTATCTTTACTAAGAGAACAGGGTTGGTTACTTGCCTTAGAGAAGTCAAACTTTGCTTACAACATAAAGAACTTAATTCTCAAAATGAGTTAGTCTTACCTATAAAAAAGCATTAACTACTCATTTATGTAGTTTTGATTACTTACATCCTATTCGATTCTATGAAAATAAAACAACAAAATTATCTTATACGTAAGTATTGTAGTGATAATTTTATTGCATGTGCATAGATACCACAGTTGCATCCTTTACTTACTATGTATTGCACCGGAAATGATCTATGTTAATATTGCGTTACAATTCATTTATTTTACATACTACGAACATATTTATAGGTAGCAAATTTTAATTTATTTGTGAGTAGGTGCTTGCACATAACGAATAATTGTAAATAAAAGTGGGTAGTTTCATATTATCAGTAACATTTTTCTTTACTTGTTTCTGGGTGTAGTGCATCTTCGTCTTAACAATTATTTGATGCTTTTAAAATGAGTAAGTGTGAAATAGTGAAATCTAAACGTGGTAAAGACACGCCTCTGCTGACAGCCTATTCTCCTTAGATGAAAAGGTCTGTAGTTACCAGAGTAATAGGTTTATCGTCGTGTCGGTGGAATATTCTGTAGCTGGAAAGACCTGTCGTCGAAATTGACATAGATGAAAGTTTCTGTCGACGCAATGTCCATAGGTGAAAGACTCTGTTGGGGAAAAGGAAATAAATGAAGCATCCTGTCGACGAACAGTCCAATGGCGAACCGGTCATAGGAGAACGGTTGCGGATTCGGCTCGCCCCCTATTACATGAGACTAACATTGTTAATGGCGAATTGTGGGTGTATTTGATACACTTCTGCCTACACCTTCGAGTAGACCGTCTTATATGTTGTGTGACGCTGTCATTTTCGAAGATCTTTGACAGTCGTTAACAGTAGTCAGTAGCTTGAAAGTCTGACAACCAGTGTTACCGAAGGGTATCGTGTTATATCCCAGGTAACTGTGTTGTGGAGGTCAGATAGGCAGTCACTCCATGTAAAACACTGGTATTCAGCTGCATCCGGTGAGACTGAAAGCCGACTCCAACATAGCTTTGAAGAAAGGCTAAGCTGATAAGTTATTTTTCGTATCTGATTCGCGGATAACCCAGTTAATCTCATTTAACGCTAACCCATTTCTATCTAGCACATTGACATAGATTAGCAAAAAATTCTTGAAATGTGCATAACTTATATGCCTAGTTACATTTGAAATAAAAACTTCAATTAAAACGTAATTATCGTGTTTCTTGGCGGGTCGTTTGAAGTTATAAATACCATTTAAAATTCTGAATTAAAGATTTAAATAAATACTTAGTACTCGTAAAACTGTTTTCATATACAGGTCTTTTAATAGACGCTGATTGTAGCGTCCATTCGCCTAACTTGAACTATTTTCGTATTATAACGCAACAGGTCTTAAGCGCGATTGAAAATCAAGTGTTTTGAAACCTTATTCGTTTACTCGACGTTTCGATCGAGTTGCATCGACCGTACCAAAAGTATCGCTAACTTTAATTTTCAATAGCGTTCAAGACCCGTTGCAAAATATTATGTGTACAAGTAGCGAGAGTTTCAAATCTTTAATTTTTGTTATGCTTATTGTCGTACATGCTATAACTTCACAATGTATTTAATTTCAGTAATTTCTACAGCTTTTACAGTAAATCCTAAAGGGACCTCTTTTTAAGTAAAAATATATCTATGCCTATTATATTATACGAACAATAATCGCGCTGTGTGTGGAACTTATGAGTTCGTTTATTGTATGATTTTTACTAGCAAAAGATTAACTAAAAACAAAAAATACTATATAAAAATTCTGTACACGTTGCTTATACATACGTTTAATATCTCATTCCATTTTCCATCATCGTAATTCTATAAATATGTAGTTGGCACAAAACATCCCATCTGTCGGTAGCACCTCGCCTGGAGGTCAATGACCCAGGTTCGCGGCCGCACTTTTTTGCTATCTTCAATGAACTTTTTATTCCTCGTCTGATCTTTAACACTGCATTTATTTACATTCATAAGATGTATATTGATACAATTGAATCTCGCGACTCTGCTCGCGAGCAAACTGCGAAACTGCAAATTGCAAACTGCGAATACGAAAGCTTATGAGTATGAGCATAATTATATGACTGTTACTCTTTCGCAAAAAAACTTCTGAACGGGTTTTGATGATTGATAGGTACACAAAAAATTAACACATAGGAGACTTTTAATCTAGGGAAACCAATTTAGACTTACACAGTTGCGGGCACAAATTTTAGTATAAATAAAAGTAAGCTTGCTTTCCTTTGCCCAGCAGTGGGACAGTAATGGGTTACATTTATTATTTATTTATTTATTTATTAAAAGTAAGCTTGTTTGGACCCGGCCTTAGCTATTTCATTTAAAAAAATCATAAAAATCTGTACCGTAGTTGGCTATGACAGACAAATTTTAGCATCCATAATTTATATTAATATGAATGCTACTCTGCATCGCAGTTTTACTCATGTCTGAAAGTGATTATTCTTCTCTTGTTTATTTAAACGTGATAACCAATAATTTTCCTTACAAATGTAGCTTTCGTTAACAATAATATTTTTTCAAATCGGACGAGTAGTTTCTGAGATTAACGATCTCAAACAAACAAATAAATTCTTCAGTTTTATTATATTGAGTCTAGATTTAGATTGTGTTTAAACCTAAGATTTATATGTATTAGATGAAAATCTTTCTGCAATTTTGCGCGTTTTGCGAAATAACCTATTTTTGTACTGAAGCGTAATTTTATTGGCTTGTTTTTGTACATCAAAGGGTGTTTATTTAATCGACGTTTTTTTAACTTTAATGAACCCACGTCTAGGTTAAATTTAAAAATATTCACGTCATGTCTTTTTGAAGACGAAATAACATAATAATATTGTAACAGATCTTAATTACGCAATTAAGGATTTCAATTGAAACACAACTTAACCAACTAACTCGCTATGAATAAATAAATAATACATATACAAAAATAAATAATTTGAACGACTTACACATCTGATTACAAACTAAGCAAAGACCAACTAATGAACAAATAATACTTTTTTTTATGAAATTTATTGGCAAGGCCTTTAGCCAACAGAAGGCTATGTCGGCCTCATAGGGAAAGTCAAATTATGTACAGCAAAATCTAAAAAAAACACTAATTTCCTAACTGAAGGCGATCAAAGTTCGTGAAAAAAATAAATAATCAAAAAAATCATTGTCCCGGGAGGGCTTCAAACCCGCCACGCGCGGCGCTACGGTTATACGGTACGGCGAGGTGATCACGGTAACCGCTGCGCCATACTTGCAATTTAATTTTTCGGCTCACTATAATATGTTAAATCAGGTATTGTATAATCACATAAAACCACTAAAATATCATTTTTTATCAAACTTATTTATCCAAAGAGAATTTATTCACCAATCGTCATATCTAAAAAAAACTTTCAGGCGTTGAAAAAACACAGGAAATTCAAAGTTTTAAATATACATCTGTTGAATATGTCTAGCCAATATTTAGACTAGTCTATTTATCTTGGACTATTAGTGATGTCGCGACTAGTGGTCGTAACTTTATATTCTGTATCTGAAGTCTAATGGTGTCATCAAAGATTTGTTAGTTCCTGATGCAAAGAATATTTTTTGCAGAAAAGAAAAAAGTGAACTAAATTGTGGTAATATAATTGATAGAATAATGTTTGGAAATATGAACTGCTGCAAAAAATGTGCTGTTTTTAGGTTTTTCTTTTTGTCAATAATTCTGTTTTTCACGATATTTTACGACACACTACACATTTACTCATTTATACTACTTATATGAATAGTAAATAACATATTAAGTTAGCTGGTATGAAACTAAAAATAGGTTACTAATGTGTAAATTGGCATGCAATTTAGAAATTATACATGAATATACATTGTATCATTCTAAAATCCTATTATAATTATATTTTCTTAACATTTAATCTTACGCATGTCGAAGGGTATTATAACACGAAAGATTTAATTAAATACCAGGAACTCACTTTTAAAAATTAATGGCTTACAACTCTACATCACACAATTTAATCTCTACCCAATATCTATTTAGTTCTACATATTATGTTACAATACTAATAAATCTAGATCAGAATTTAGATCACAGTTTATATTTTTTTTGGCCAAAAAGTTTCTTAGAAACAGCGGTTTGCGTGGCCACTAGAAAACTGATACCTTCCATACTAATATTATAAATGCGAAAGTAACTCTGTCTGTCTGTCTGTCTGTCTGTCTGCTACTCAATCACGCCTAAACTACTGAACCAATTTGCATGAAATTTGGTATGGAGATATTTAGATACTCGAGAAAGGACATAGGCTACTTTTTACCCGGGAAAATGACACATTTCCCGGGAAAATTCAGATGGCGAACGGAGTCGCGAATAATCAATATTATAATGACACTGAATTAACAAAATTCCGTTGTCATGGCAAATGTTTTAATGGCGGATATGCCTTAGCGCGATTTCGTTATATTAATAGATACAAATAATTTAGAGAATATTTTTCGTGAAAAAAAAGCATATTTTATATCATCACGCTACGACCAATAGGACCAATAGGAGCAGAGTAACAGTAAAAAGTGTTACAAAAACGTGGAAAATTCTGACCCATTCTCTCTTATGTGACGCAAGCGAAGTTGCGCGGGTCAGCTAGTTTTTATATATATTTACAAGTCCCGTACAAGAATTGCTCTCATATTCACAACGGACACAAAGTACAACCAGACCTGAAACAACTATTTGTAGATCTCACAAAAATTTGGAACCGAACCCACGATCTCCCACGCAATGATTGTGGTATAGCGACCACCTAAACCACTATGCCACGGAGGCCGGCTAGATAAAACGACTTCAAGAAATGCTAGCTTTTACCCGCGACTTTGTCCGCCACCTGAATTTTCCCATTATGCGTAAATTTTCCCGGGGTAAAAAATAGCCTATGTCCTTTCTCAGGGATCAAAATATCGCCATACCAAATTTCTTGCAAATTGGTTCAGTAGTTTAGCAGTGATTGAGTAACAGACAGACAGACAGACTTACTTTCGCATTTATAATATTAGTATTGATACTTTCAAAATTCCGTCTGATAATCTATGTGATACCCAGGTACTTAAAACTGAAATAAAATTAATTTGACATTCGTTCTGAAATTACCTTTAAATTGTATTTAAGAATGTAATAGGATAAACTTAAATATATATATTTATATTTAGACATGTTTTGGAAAATCCGACAGTGGGATTATTATAATAGAAGGAAACATGGCTATGTGAACTATATGTATATGGTATTTATATGTATAATACCCATACTATACTAATTAATTGCTATATTAGGTATCAAACTGTGTTCATGCGTAACTAATTAGGTGATTCCGAAAATATAAATCAGCGGTATTAACCTTGTTTTACATATGTATGTCTAAGTTGCTTCACTAACTAGCTGACATCCACCGAGGTTTTGAATTATGTTTAGGACGGATTTTGCTTGGAATTATTTTGATGAGTCGTAAGATAGTCATACTTTTTAGATTAATTGATCAATAATAAATGTAACCTATTAATGTCCCACTGCTGGGCAAAGGTCTTCTCCCGTAATTCCTTGACAACTACGATCACACTTCTTAGAAATGGTCTAAGATCACACTTTCTAGAAATGGTCTTTTTAGTAGGGTGTCAGCTGACCGTGAGTTCTTTTGCTATCTCTTCTCATAAGGCTCTACCCCCTTTCCGAGCTAGTGGTAGATTCAGTAATTGTAACGACTATCATAAGTGTCAATATTTGACCTGAATAAATAAATGATTTGATTTTGAACATTACAGTCCAACTATTATGTCTGTATGTCACGCTATCACAGCTTATAGTTTAAACTGATTTAGATGAAACTTTTCAAGAAGTTATATGAAAAAAAAGTTCAGGTATGCAGGCAAAAACTATTTGAATAAACAATTAAAGATCTTTGTTAAAACTTTGCAAAATTAAAACCCAGGTGACGCACGTTTAAACAATAACAGACGTAAAAAAAACAAATAAATGTATGGCTAAGTGCGAGTCGGATTGCGTTCGAAGGGTTCCGTACCATCCTAATAATGTAACAAATGCAAAAGTTTGTAAGTATGTATGTTTGTTACTCTTTCGAGCGAAACTACTGGAAGGATTTTCATGAAATTTTGTTGATACATAGTTTATAACCTAGTTTACTTCGGGAAATCTTTTTGCAGACGAAGTCACAGGAAATAAGTGCTTTTTATCGTATGGGAGCTTTAATGATTATTTTATCCTGTTATATAGTATTTTTAGTTATAGGTAATTTATGTATGTTATATAGTATTTATAATTATAACATAACACGCCTGCAAAAATACTCACTCGCTATCTATGGTGACTGTCTAACTAACACGGTTCATGAGATCCAGCCTGATTACAGACAGACAGACAAACAGCGGAGTATCTAATAAAGTCCTGTTGTTACCTTTTAGATACGGAATCCTAAAAACAAACAATATTTTTCTCGTTACAAGTAAAAAGTTTATTTTCAAAACTATAAACAATGGTTGCCAGCCGGCAGTTTTTATAATTTTGCACCTGAGTTCAATGTACAGGGAGCTAAAAATATTTAGAATACCTAAATATTTCGCGCTCGTATCTTTAGTTTGTTGAACTAACTTTTTGCCAAAGTAATTAAAGTTTTTATGGACAATTTGAGATGGTAAAAAAGTAAAACGCTATTTTGGTATTTGGGTGTCCAGAAAAGTGGAAAATTTGATTTAATTACTTATATTTTTCTGTTGTAAAGATATCTTGAATAACTTGGCACAAAGTTTACCGCTCTTCAACCAATAAATGCTGAAATAAAAACAATATTAAAAAAAACAAGTTTTTTTATCAGACTTTTTTGTATTTAAAGGTATAAACAAGTAGTGTTCAATCGCTAAATGATATACAGTGTTTGATATAATAATTGATCATGTGAGGAGCTGTCATCAATCAGCGATTTGGACTAACATGAAAAAATGAAAAAAAATAGAAATCGAATAGACTCTGCCTACACGGATACCTATATGATAAATGTCTATAAGTAGGTATGTATGTTACATATCATAACGTAATATTTCAAGGCGACTACACATATACAAAAATTTCGCGTTAGTGCAAATAAATAGACACGGCGCCACTCGGTACTCCTTGAGACAGTATTATAAATAATATATGTTATAGTCCAACAGATCAACCCATAGCCAGTTGCGCTCACCAGTCGATAAACGATCTGTGGATTAAGCAGACCTTGGCGCGGTGATTACATAGATGGGTGACCGCATAGTGGTATTTGAACTGGGCGTCTTCGTGTTTCAAAGAGCACGTAAAATGTTGTTGTTGTCAATTAAGATAACAGTCGTCGACAGCCATGTCAAATGCCTTCGGGCGGCTTGAACAACTTCAACACGAGGTTCACCACGAAGTCACCCACAAACTTATTTAGCTGATGGTGGCCTTTTTGTTAAAGCTTATTTATTTCATAAATACACAGAATTCTTATTATAATCAAGAAGATTCGTGCATGGCAATGTTCGCTACTAAGTTGTTGGACTATAGTGATTTATAGCCTCGGTGTACCGGGTGTGGACTGTAAGTCTTTTTTAAATTTATTCACGACTAGGCTTGCCAACTAGGTCTTTATGTTTGGAGATATCGTAGACGATACTATAGTGCCGATTCACTAACATTTACCCTTGCTTACAATACAACTCTCTTTTTTCGAGATGGTTCTCGAAAAAGGAGACTCGGGCTCACATTGTAAACCACCAGACAAGGAGGCAGGAATGGTGACCCCACAAATTTAAACTCAAGCATCCATTGACCCCCTTTACTCATAAATAAAAATAAAATAGGGTATATGACTATCAGTCAAATCATCTTCTCTTTGTGAAAGTCAAAAATACATTTTAGTATAGGAAAATACAAAACTGTGACGTCACTGTTCTGTAAGTGACGTCACAGTTTCGTTGGTATCAAATGAGTGCCTAATAAAATGTTTCAGTCTGTGGTAATATCAATTTCAACACTATTTACCAGCAAAATTACATAGCCTGGATTTTATATGAACCTTTTACGAATACAAGTACAATATTTTTTCTTTAACCCAGTCAATAAACTAAGGCCAAAAAAAATTAACATTTCAATGGACTAACAGTAAACATTAGATCAAACTTTTTACTACATTCAACAACTGTTCTAAAAAACTCTTGGTTATAAAGTTAAGTAAAGTCCTCGGCATAAAGTCATCGTCTCGGGAATTTAAAATTTCCTCCTACATTTTGACAATGGTTTCAAACTTAATAAATTGGTTCCATGGTACTCCCTAATTCTTCGAGAAACTGAGTTTTCCTTTGAACTATATCACTTATTCGCTCATTAGTACTGAATTTCTCCTAGAAAGCATATGAATTGCTAAACAGTAGTATTCTGTAAAGCAAGCCTTAGCTTCTGGTGTAACAACAGACTGGAATTTCTAAGGAGACCGTTTTCTCTTCAAAAATGCGTTCATTGGTATTGTAAATAATTATGGTAAATATGCAGCATGCAGACATTTGCTAGCTCAAGCTAGCAAAGTTCGATTCTCTACTACTATCGACTACCGACAACTGTTTAGTTATCGAGAAATTTTACACGAAAATCTGACCAGCGCCTCTAACGTATAGATAGAATCATAGAAACTATTTTGGCAGTACATTTTAAATGTCAAACTTTCGATATACGACAGTTCTGACTGTAGAAAATCGTGGTAAAGAACAAGAGGTCAATTCGACATCCTCTTCTAACCAAATGTTTATTTTCATACCCATGTTAATATACAATTTACTTAATTTAATCAGATTAAACGTGGAGGAACTTTGTTGACTCAGATTTTCCTTGAAGACGAAAGGTTATACCTCTCAATCTTTCCCAAAGATCTAGTTGACAAGACATCAGTACCAATAATTTAGATTAGAGGCGTTCGTAGCTAGTTGCGCTCATCCGTCGCTAAACTATCAGGGGGTTAAGCAATCTTGGCGCGGACATTCCATAGATGGGTGGCCGTATCTCCGTTCGGAGGGCACGTAAAAAGTTGGTCCCGGTTGTTGTCAATAAGATAACAGTCGTTAAGCCAGGACAAAGGCTTTTTGGCGGCTTGAACAACTTTGACACTAGGTTGACCACTAACCATACGACGAATGAGAACCAAGAATGCATAGTGCATTACACTGTGCAGTTAAACATCTCTAATTAGGACAATCATTAAAGTTTATCTCTTAGCGAAAACATTAATGTCATGAGTACAAAAACCAGATATTGGCACGATTCCAAACATGCAAATATTTGTGGCAATCAAATTAAATACGTCTGCAAATATCTTAGTGATTTGCTTCATATATATTTTTCTTAAACATTACTTATGACACTAAATTATGTGTTAAATATTCTCGCAAAGAAATCCCTAAAAAAACGGTGATGCTAAGCTTGTTTTTCCGAACTTGTAATTTTTTGTACTGTGTAGGAATCGAACCCACGACTCACCGATAAAATGACTTTGGCGTGGTAACGTTCACCACTGCTTCAAAGGCACTGCTTAATAAATATAGGTAACGCTATATTTCGTGTATTTTTTGCACTGTGTAGGAAACGAACCTACGACTCAATACATTTGTCATTGTAACCATCTTAACCACTGCGCCATAGAGACTGTTTCATACATAAAAATAATGCTATATTTAGTAATCTTTATAATAACGGCAATACACAATTTTACTACATAAATGGTATTGCTATTTCTTTCAGAAATGAAATAGTTAAAAATGAATTTTACTACTAAGCATAAATAAATTGGCAACCCTAACTTTATGACTCATAAAAGCACTGAAATGGAAACATCTTGCAATTAAATTTTAGCAGTAATACTAGAGTTTGATAGTCAGAATGAACTCTTAGATCATTCATCTACTTAAACATGTTTATCATATAGAAATAGTTAGAATAACTCCTCAAAAATTCATCGCGGCAATCAAACGTATACATAACACAATATAAACATAACAAAACTGACAGGCGATACACAGACATGACAAGAAAACAAATAATACATCAAATAAAATCTAGAACGGAACACACTATAAACATTTCGATACAAGTCAAAGCTTATAAAGTTTAAAACATTATATAATTCGTGGAACACAATCAAATTCGTGCCAAACGACAACCTCGGAGCTCGTTATCGACAGGTCACTCGATAACATGCGTCTAAGAGGCGACAGTAAAACTGTTCAACATAAGATTAGTCTCTTATTACATCGCCGGCGAAATGGCGAGAGTCACATTATTACTCGTCGCTGCGTTAATTCCTTTAATTAACGCGCAGTGTAACTTCAAGACTGCTAAACCGTTGTTCAAGAGATCTGTGTATGACTTCACCTTGAATTTAGTGAAGCGTATCAACCTAGAAACAGAGAGTCATTTCATTGCGTCTGGTCTGTCACCATGGACGTTAATATCGGCGATATCTCTCGGCGCTTCGGAGCAAACGCTGACGGAGATACAGCAAGTCTTGCAGCTGCATCCTCATAGATGCTTCAACACGCTTTACTTCAAACTTGCAAGACATGCGTCCAGCAAGCCCCGTGATGCTGCAAGTATGCTAGAGAGAAGTGCGACTATATTCTTCGATGGATCTTTGTATATCAAGCAACGGTTTCTGGATGAAGTGGCTTCAATAGGCATGTGTGATGCTAGGATAGTGTCGTTCAACGATCCAGTGTTTACTGCTGCTACTATCAATGGACATGTGAGCAGGTTCACCCATGAAGCTATAGACGAAATTGTGACTCCAAGTGACCTAGAAAACATGGTCGTCGTGATGATTGATGCTTTATACTTCAAAGGAGCTTGGAAGGTAACTTTCCCTTACGATGATACGGAGACCAGCGCGTTTTACGACAGCAGAGGCCAACAGATCGGGGACGTGAACCTTATGTATGTGAATGGACGTTTCCACGTGACTTATATGAGTATAATTCAGTCGAAGATCATTGAACTGCCTTATGGTGATGGTAGCAGGTACTCTATGCTTATTTTCTTGCCGTTCGACAATGTGACAGTGTCTACAGTTCTTCACGCCATGAACCGTGTCAGTATTACCTCCATATTCAGTGCTTTGAATGCGAATGGTGAAGAGACTGTTGACTTACAGCTTCCGAGGTTCAAAGTTTCATCAGACATTAATAATTTGAAAGAACTTTTAATGGATATGGGTCTACAGTCTCTGTTTGAATCTGAATCAGCTGCTTTCCCAGGAATTTCGGATTACCAGCTGTCTTTGTCAAATTTCATACAAAAAGCTGATATTGAAGTGACGGAAGATGGCACCGTGGCATCGGCTGCAACAGCCGCCTTGTTTGAAGCACGAATGCTGCCAGAACAATTTGTGGTCAACAAACCTTTCTTATTTATGATTGTAGACAGATTTCTTGAGATACCTATATTTACTGGAGCTTATTCCAAGCCTAGTATCTTTTAGAATTAGTGTAATTGATGCCTTTTAATTCAATTGTCGGTTAATTTGCCTCATGGGGTGCGTTGATGTCACAAACAAAACAATTGATAAATCGTAATTCGATTAACAATCGTAAGTGTATCGAGTCAGGCTGAATCATGGCTGAATGAACTTTTTTTGTTAAACATCTTTCTGTTTAAAAAAAAAGTTATTACGTCATTAACGTCAAAGTAAATGTCATTACAATTTTTTTTAATTTAAATTATATAATCAACTTTGTGTTGTTGCAATGACGTCTAAATTTTTTTTAAATAAGTAAAAGTTGAGACATTTCAGTTCATTTTATTGTTATCTGCGTTAAATCTTCATTGCGTTGTTTCATTGTTGATATTTTATTTTCGAAATAAAAGGCCACTGTATGTAAGATGTCATCTTAATTAATGATTAAAAGATTAACTTCTTATTGTTTGTTTTATTTAACATATTTACGAAATAATTTAATTGCCTGTTGAATTCTCATCAGAAATGGACCTAATAAAAACCGTTGATTTTAATAATCAATATAAATAAAAATGAATAACTGAAATGTATGTACGCGCATAAATATGTCATGTTTGTAACTATCAGGACAAGAATTGTATGGGATCGATGGGATCAAAACTCCCACGGAAGTGTGACCAGCGGGATATCTTTTTCTATCCCTGGACGAAGTCTGTCTATTAAAAAGTAACCGCATGTATGGAATATAACTTTTACATGTTCGCGCTTTGAAGAACTCGTAAAAATACCCTATCCCGTTTGTTTTGACAACAAAACTCATGTCAATAGCCCTACAGTTTGATCAACTTTGACATCAAGTTCACTATTCAACTGATAACAAAATAATGTTTTTATACAAACGCTTCTTAAAAATATAAACATCACAAACATGACTGACACATTCCTAATCTCTAATTGAAAAAGGACGTAAAATACATGTAAATCAGCCAAGCCTTTTTCTTCCAGCTATGTTGGAGTCGGCTTCCAGTCTTACCAGATGCAGCTGAATACCAGTATTTTACATGGAGCGACTGCCTATCGGACCTTCCCAACCCAGTTACCTGGGTCATAACACGATAGTCGATACCCCTCGATAAAACTGGTTGTCAGACTTTCAAGCATCTGACTACTGGTAACGAACTAACGACTGCCAAAGATCTTTCAAAATGACAGCTTGGTCACATAATTTAATGTGCCTTCTGAACCCGGAGGAACTCGGTGTGTATAATATGGTCACCCATCCAAAGAACCACCTCGGCAAGCGTCGCTTAAACTAAGAGATCGATCGTTGCGGCTATTGTTAGTTAGTCACGAGCTCCTCTTAAAATACAACCTCTATAAAAGACTTTTTGCCTCTGAAACTAATAAACTCATTTAGTAAAGGAGAAGATGGGCTGATTTTATGATAAAAAGGCTTAAAGGTATACTACAGTAAGGTCACATAAGTCGTTTTCTAATTGTAGGTGAGTTATGACGTCACTACTACGACACTCATAAACATTCCTTTCGGAATTAGTTCCGCGTTTCTGTACGTGTTACGTAAACAAACGAATCGTTCGAAGGTATTTTTGTTTGGCAACACTCTTGGAATGAATGACCGGAGAAAATTGAAATTTAGTGTGATCTATGAATGGTAGAGTAGTTGAATTTTATTTGGTACTTTTGTATTATGTATTTGTCAAACCCATATCTTATCTTAGGGGCGGGTGTGCCGGTTAATTTCTGACTGACACGTCGACCATTCCTGATCCTTTGTGTCATCCCCTCCTTCGCTGCTCTAGACGTTGGGGGACAAAGTAAAAGTTAATAATTTTGCTATGTACCTTATCGGTAGTAGCCTGTAGTCTTCTGGTTTAGGGTAACCGCATCCTAGAAGATCCATTCTTTTCCTTCCTAAAGCATCACATTCGCACACAAAGTGTTTCATGGTTTCTGCTTCTTCATTGCAGTGTCTGCATTTAGGGGCATCATCGTCAAGGCAGAGGCATATGAAATACACGTACAAATAAGAATTGACCTTGATAAAGAACATGGGCTACTTTTTATTGCGAAAAAAGGTTAGAAAAGCTTGAAAGAAGGATGAATGTGTGTATGAAATTCCTGCCCTAATTCACTATACCACTTGGATGAAATCGCAGGCAAAAATTAGTACACAGTAGTTAGTTAAAGAAGCAGATGTAATTTTTACGCAGGTACTTATAACGTGTCTATATGAGTAGCGTGACAATGATTTAGTAAAGTAATATTGTTGACAAACATCTGTATTGTCGTCCGCCAGTCGTCCGTAACGATGTGCAGTTAACAAATAATTACATGTTCTGTACTAACTATTGAGGTTTATTACTTACTACAGAACAATAATACTACTTATGTTCACTAGGTTCTTATAGCTCGATTCTCTACTACTATCAACTACCGAGAAACGGCTAGCTATAGAGAATTTTTACACGAAAATCTGTTTAGCGCCTCTACCGGGTTCTGTAAGAACTATTTTGGCAGTACGTTTTAAATGTCAAACTCTCGATATTCGACTGTACAGACTGTGGGGAATTGTGCTACTGTACAAACTATTGGAGTTTATTACTAAAGAACAAACTTACTACTGTTTTCACTAGGTTCTTACAGGTCACGTTAGATGGTCCAGATTTAGGCATTAAGAAAAATCTGAGGGCGCTATTTCTTTTTAAACATTCGCGTTGCAAGTTTATTAGATATAGCAGCTCGCTCTGGCTTCGCCCGGTTTTAACAGTTATTTTACAAAAAACCTTTACAACATAACGATACAATAGGCAATAACAAAAAAATAAAAAATTTGGTCATCTCTATCACGGGACTAGGCACATGAAAACAGCCACGTAAATACTTTACAACCGAAAATGAAAACAAGTAGCAAAACTCAAATTCCAAAAAAGAGATGCTGTATTTATCATTTCTTTACATATTTTTATGAAGAAATTATCAGAATATATTCAAAAACACCGTTAACGTAGGTCTGGGTTATCAACAGTTATATAATAATAATGTATAAATAAAGCGTGGCAATACATAATATATTATATTGGGTTTTTACATTATTTACTCACGCTACGACTATACATTAATAAATTATACACGGCACTTAAACTATATTACTGTTTTCGGAAAAAACGTAATAAGATTTAAATCCCATGCAATTGGCCGGTTTACAAACATAGCAAGACTTTTTTAAGTTAATGTTATCATGTTTTCATAAGAAATGAACCCAATGCTGTTTATTCAGGTCTTCCTCGAAATTATACTTGATTTCCTGGTAAACTGCAAACTGTAAAAAGTTGAGAAATTTTCTTTATTTCTTTCTTTATTAAGAGACAACACCCGCACTAAGAATTGCTCTTGTGTCGCGGGGACTTTAACAAACATACAAACAACGGAGACAAAGTACAACCAGACCCAAAATTATTTGTGGATCGCATAAATGATCCGTGTGGGAAACGAACCCACGACGCAACGGTAGCGGCGTGGTGACCTGTAGCTCAATTCTCTATTACTATCGACTACCGACAACCGATAAATTTTGTATGAAAATCTGATCAGCGCCTCTGACGGGCGTCGTAGGAAACATTTTGGCAGTACATTCTAAATGTCAAATTTCGATAGCTAGCCGGTTGTCGGTAGTCGATAGTGGTAGAGAATCGAGGTACTGAACCACTGCGCCATAGATGCAGTTTACATTGTAAATTTTGATTAAAACTATATCTACTAATCATATATTTAGACACGTTTCCACGGTGTTTATTCTCGCTACTTATTATTTGATATAAACGTCTACCGTGCAGTAATATCACAGATGGGTTGGAGACTATTATTCGTCATGGTATATAATAACTACGTTTGTTCCTAGAACTTGTAATGAATGATGGCTGAACTTGATTGTAGACTGTCATCGGGAAATTAGTCTTGAGGTGATGTAAGGCCTTTATTTCAGTGGTTCATAATTTTTAAGTTAGGTTATCAAATTGTTCTTGTTCAGTGTCTTGAGCCTTAATTTGTCTATTATTCCGGGAGAAGACTCTTACGCAACTGTGAAATATTTTTTTGTTTGTTAGCCCTTTATCGGCCAGTTTCAGACCAAAGTTTAGGGCTAAAGGAAAAATTACAGTCTTTGTTTCTTCAAGAATTAACTAATAGTTTTATGTAGAAACAGATTTGCCTTTACTACTCAAATTTCAAGTAAAAGTCAATGGCTTTAGCGGTTACTTTAGGTATGTACTTATTAAGAAACTTGTTAAGGTGTATAAAAAAACTGGCCGATAGTGAACCACTGCTGGCCAAAGGCCTCCATTATTTTCCTCTTTTGTTTTTATTTGTTTAAATAATATTAGTCCGGGGCCGGTTTTCCATCGACAAACTTTAGATATGAATTGATTCAGAAGTCAAAATTTATTCTTCACTAGTGTCCTAAGAAAAGCATTTCAAGTCAATTTATGAAATAGATAGCGTGGTTTCTAAAATTACTGTCATTTTTGTAACTGGTTCGAAAGGTTTCAAGTCTAAAATTGTTTATCTAAGTATGGCAAAATCAAGCGTCAACCAGATTTTCAGTCAAGAATCTTTTGTCTGTAATAAAACTAGCATAATAAATGCCTACTCAAAGACCATATTCCTCTTTCTGTAGGTACCTACATCAAGAAAACTAAATTTACACCGCCATTAACACCAGTAACAGTACCCACATTCATAGACTGAACACTGAACATGTTTTACGACAGACCTTTTTGGCTTTGTCCCATCTAAAGAGTACAGTTTAATACCTCTGACCATGACTAATGTGGCCACACCTCTCTGTTTTATTACTGAACTAACTGTTGCTTGTGACTTCGCTTTAATGTTTCGTGTTTTAGAAATGTAAAAAATAAAGTAAGTAGGTACAATTTGGTGTAGTTTTGACTTTTAAATTCTCATGTTTTGAGCTATATTTTGGGTTCGTAGTCGAATGGCGAAAATCAGAAAATTTGTAAGATTGTCATGTCTGTCTGTCCGTCTGTCCTATGCTACAGCCACATACTATAGGGACTACACAATAGATACTGACCGTACATAAATATTAATTAACTCCTTACAGAGCCTTTAAAAAAGAAGGATATTCTCGATTCGACTGTATTTTTTTGAAAACCTTATCTCGGTCAGTTTAAAAGTCGTAATTACAAAGCAAATTGTTATATCTTACGTCTTTTCTCATCTGGAAAAGTATAGCATCTATAGATACAAATGAAAATAATTGATCCCATGACTTCTGGGAAATAAGAGTGTAAGTTGAAGTTGTCTTAATATCTTTTTTCTTAACTTTGCACTTTTTAAACGTGCGGTTAATAGATTAATAACGCTATTACGGTGTGTATTACATAATAAAATGATGTAATAAATATTAACGATACATACGCATCAATTGCATGACATAAGACTTATATTTTTATTTGCGTTTGAAGGCCGGTACTGAAATACTGTTCAGTCATAACTAACGGATAGCTATTTGTGTTCTAGTTATTATAAATATTATGTAATGCTTTATGGTTTGGGATTCCCGGGCCCAAAATCTACTAACTTTCCTGATATTCTTTAATAATAAGAAGATAAATAGTGTATCTCTCTCTTCAACCAGAATCTTGCCTAGTTTTGTAAACATGAATTTATTCGTTAATCTTTATAATTATGCTGTTTTTGTATTTAATTTTAGTACCTAATGACTGAGTTGCTGGATGTAACGTATTTTAAGGTAAAGTAGAGTTTCATACGTTAAACGATAGGATAAAAATAATAATGGTACATTGCGAGCTTGCTACAGTTTGTATTTTGATTCAGGTACGAAATTTAATAAAGAAAAAGCTTTTAAAACAGTAAATAAAAATTAAAATATTTACCGTTTTTGCAAGTTCTCTAAGAATGTAATTTCATAATCTCTACGTAGACATTATCCTTATCAGTCGTGAATACGCACGATGACCTCCTCGTAACCTTTTAATATTTTTAAATTTCATTGATTAAGCTTGAAAAATTGCGTGAAGAAATAATAATAGATTGTATTTTTCAGTGCGTAAGCGTAGAACTTTCTGAACCTCATTACAAGTAACGCCATCTAGTAAGGAATAGACAAAAGTATCTATCTTTATTTAGTAATTCCCAAATATTGCTTTTGATTTAGTATTAATTTCAGTATTTTATTTATTTGTGCATAAAAGTTTTCTATAATAACGTTTATTCCATATATCTATTGTACTGAAAATGATGTGTACATACATAACAATACGTGAAATCATAATTTATCTTATGGCAACTTTATACACCATACGTCACTGAGATTTGTTTTTATATTTTGACACTTGTTGCCACTATCAATCAAACAAAACAAGTTTTCATCTGAGATTGAACACAAAGTTCAAAGTAATTTTATACTTATCTTGTGAATAACGTGCAGCAAGAAACAAAATATTCCTATAGTATTGTGTAGTGAAAACTTTCAAAATGGTGTTCGTTAATACATTGGCTGGCGTAAAAGTGCTTCCAAAACCGTACGTATTCCATTTTCAAATTAGGCACAAAAACTTTTTTAAACAAAATGAGTTAGAACTAAGAAAAATTTAAAATTGTAATTGTATTAGGATTTTATTCCATAGACTAATATCATTTCATAACGAATAAAGAGATCCTTTTAACGTATTTAAAATAAGATTTGATACCCTTAAATATTTCGGGCCTCTTAGTTATTATCTATATTATTATTGGGGTTGTCAAAACAGTAGATAATTTGTTAGGTATAAAATTCCTATCTAAAGATAATAATTATAATTAATGCTGCTTTGTTGTTACTCTTTTTTATTTTAACTTTGTTTCTAGAACTTTTATACATGTCAAGTTTCTATTTTCTTTACAACTTATTTATTTAATTTTAAATTGGTAGTTTCTCCTAATAACAGTAATCTATGTTTACCTGTCTCTAGTTGATCATTGTCTGTTAAATGTTAATGCAATAAAACAATTTATCGTTTGGGTATTTAATTATACGAAAGACAAATTAACTGAGTGACTAAGGATGCACATTATTGTTTTTATACAAAATAAAATAGTAGAGTAGCTGTTTATGGAATTAAAATGTCAGATTTTTTTTACAAATAACCTAAACCCATGTAATTATGCCCAGACTGTCAGATTCAAAAACCTCTTCATCTCATTTATTACACAGTAAATAAGAGGGGCTAAGAATTTCTGTGCAGTTTTTCTTATGAAGCGGGAAGAACCTTATGAGACGAACTACCGAAAACCTTTCAGAGCTTGTGGTAAATTTAGTAATTGCTCTATATTAAATGTCAACACTTGACTTAAGGTTGTTTATTTAATTTTGGTAACCCATCATCTGTATAAAGGATATAAGGTGGGTGGGACTAAGGGGTTCTAATTCACTGATCAAGTGTCAAGCCATCTTTGATTTGTCACATTTACCTCTGAACAGAAAAGAAATAATAAACTTTTATCTCAGATTAGATAAATAACAATTACAAATTGACATTCAACTTCAACAAACATTGCAAATAAAGACAATTTATGTAAAAGATATTTAATTGATAAAAAATCTGTGAAGGTCATGAGATTTCTTTGTTATTATCTTTCAGACTGCTACTTTGTCCACATGAACTTTAGTTTTCCTGTTTTCTCAACATTTTATATTGCTGTTTCACTATTATTAGTCATAGTGTGATGTTATAATACCTTTAGCCTACCTCAAGTCGACTACTCAACACAACATTTCAAGATTTCTCCAATTTGTACCAGTCATTTCTGAGATTAGAATGTTCAAACAAGCAAACTCTAAATTGGCCATAGTTAAACGGAAAGGATCCAACCCACACTATGGGTAAAATGAGTTATGTATACCAAAACACTCCTTGAAGTTAAAATTTTAATATCACGAAAACAATCCAAGTAAAATTCAAACCCACCATGAAGTTAAGCCTCGTATCCACTAGGCAACATTTGACGCGCGACATGTTGCTCAACATGTTTCGCAACTTGTTGAATGTTGACGCGGAACATTTGTTTAACAACGTTGTCTGTCCACACATTCTTCAGTCGTCGACAACATGTCGCCAGAGGAACTTGTGTTGATTTCAGCGGCAGTGGTTATAATTTTATCGAAATCAAAAAGAAGATTGTTGTGCGTCACGTCTCCACTCGACAACAATTGATGCTCAACTAACGATGCACTTTAAACAAACAACAAGCCGCGCGTCACGTTGCGCGGTAGCTGGCAACGTCGCGCGCTGTTGTGCAGCGTTGCCGTACATGTTGAGATTCACGTGTCGCGCGCCAAATGTTGCCTAGTGGATACGAGGCTTTATAGTCCTGAGTTAGTCCCCAAAGTTAAAGTGATCTGAACTTAAAAGTTAAATATCTCGAAACTACGTCTGTGTGGGTTGGATCGTTTCCGTTTAACTATGGCCAATTGATAATCAGACCTAAAATTTCTGCTTTTGTGTCTATAAATCACAAAAATATTTGTTGCTTTTTGAAATGAACCCTTTGAAATTAATGTACTTTGGAATTTAATAGTTAGTAAGTAAATTATATAAAGTGATATTATCTTACTGTAGTCTTCGTAAACAATATAATTTACTGCTTTTCAACATTATGCAAATATAAATAGAATAAGGATTTATTACCTCTGCCTACTCTATACTATTTATCATAATTTTATCAAAATAGGTTTATTATTATGTAGTTACAAACTTTCGCATAAACAATTCTACTGATGATATTACACACAAGGCTAAGAAGAGGTTAATGAACCCACATTCCCATGTAATAGGGGCCGTATACTAGGCACGTTCCGAACACTGGGAATTTATTGTGATATATTCTAGTTAAAATCAGAAAAGACCAATAACACATTTCTCAGGTAATTCCCTGAGTACCCTCATTCCCGGTGACCTCGTCCCGGAGGGCCCTAATTTATTTTTAAAATAGTTTGTATGTTTTTAGTCAGGGAATAACCCCATTTCTCGACCTGGGTATCGAACCTAGGACCCCATAAACAGCTGTCTCATACATTGTCCACCGCGCCACAGAGGCTTTGGCGCTCCGACTTTGTCATGAGATATTTTCGTGCGAAAATAAATTATTTATTCACATTAATACAATCTCATTTGTGGTATGAAAATGTGTTATTTACCTTAAATATATTTACAAGGCCTTACGGTCGGATTTTAGTGAAGGATTATGACCATTCTCTTTTATATATTTTACTGGTTTTATACACTAAATATACATTAAACTTTCGTGTAGTTAGTATTGTCCGACAACTTGGTAGAGAACCTTGAATGCAGGCTGGCAAAAGTATATAAAATTCAGAATTTAGAACATTACTGACCCGCATGCTAGTACAACTGATGGTGGCCTGTTTGATATACATAGCTATTTTATTGGTAATACATATTTATTGTAATCTCGGTAAATCGCGAGTGCCAAGGCTCTATACTAAGTTGTAGGACTATAGTAACTATTGAGTTATTGTTGCATGCAACTGAAAATATTGTGTAAATATATTTTATGTTGAATGAAAAAATCATCTTTTGAAAACAAATTTAGTGGAATAATCAACAACAATAACATAATGTCATTAATTTTCGTTAACAAGAATCTTGTTTTTGTGAAAATAATAATAAGTCATTTTTAATTGAAGAAAAAGACAACTCCTGAACTAACGAATCATGATGAAAGGTGTATTTGGGCTTCAGAATACTTATAAGAATAAGGGACCTTTTCAGGTTAAAGTAAACCAGGCCGATATTATTTGTGGGACATTTTTTTTGCGTCATGAAAATGCTTTACTGCATGTCCCGCCCCAGGGAGGAAAGCGGGGGTCTGTCGGGCTCTCCCGCCGGCGTTCCGGCTAATATGGGCATACCGACTAAAAACCTGACGGTGTTCCTTCCACGGTCACCATGAGGTGGTACGCGGTACCTCCAATCGGATACTCCGCGTCCCAGCCGGTGACGGCCCGCCTTATATTTGTGGAACCTATTGCAACGGATACTACTTGAACAAGACCCATTATTAGTTCGTTTTAGTTGACTGCACCCAGATTGCATGTTTCTGAGCGTGATCTTCTTAAACGCGATTTTCTACCACTATCGACTATCAACAATCGGCTAACTATCGAGAAATTTGCTACGAAAATCTGCGTGAATCAACCGCGACTTCAAAATGAATCTTATGACAATAAATGCATGTAATTTTTTGCTGCTATTCAAAGTACGAGACATAATGTAATTATCGTTAAGTGTAGGTAATGTTGGGTCTGAAGGTCGATTAACTGTGTGAGTGTAGATCTCAGAATCTTTTATTTCAAGACTGTATGTGAATATTGAGTAAATACTCTAAATTACTCCAATTACGATAAATCGGTGCGCGTTTTCGATACGATACTATCGAACTCCTATCGTCGAAACGTCAATCACTGGATCGATAGTAGAATATTTTCATAAAATAAGCATTGTGAATGAATATCTAATAAGTAACTACTAACCATAATTTACTTGAAAGTAAATTAATGCCAAACGAATATGTGTATCACGTAGCAATCCTAATAAGGAAATTAAGAAACCCATTACTGTCCCACTGCTCGGTACATTTGACGTAAGTTAACGCATATTGCTTCTTTTTCCAGGGTATCAGCAGAATCTTCAGACAGCTACAAACTGTCTCCGGAACAGCTCAAGTTCTACGATGACAATGGTTACCTCGTCATCAAGGAGTTCATTGATTTCGCATCACTTTATAGTTACAAGTAAGTAAAACTTGTCAGTTCTATGGGTCATATTTTTTTGGACACACGCTCATCTGATTTCAAGATAAGCAGAGCCTGTGCTATGGTAACCAGATAACTGATAAACATACTTATATTAACAACTAGGTTGAGAACAAATTCTCATGCTCATCACACAGCCGAGAGCAGTGATAGCCGAGTGGTATAAGTTGACACCTCCCACGCAAGTGGTCGCAGGTTCGAACCCGAGGCAACACACCAATGAAAACATCGTGAGGAAACCTTGCATGCCTAAAATTGGTTTAATACATTTATTGAGGGCATGCAAAGTCCCCAACCCGCACTTGGCCAGCGTGGTGGACTCAAGGCCTAATCCCTCCCTCATTACGGGAGGAGACCCTTGCCCAGCAGTGGGACATTAATGGGTTAATTTTTTTTTTATCTCACAAAATTTGTCCCGGTTAGGACACGAACCCACCACACTCGGCGCTACGGTTATAACGGCGAGGTGACCACGTTAACCACTGCGCCAAACGTACAGTTAAATTTATTATTTTTCCAGACAGCGGTTCCTTCAAATCTGCAAAGGCATCGTGCCTGCTGGTAACATTAGAGTGATAAAGGAACCAGCACTGGCCAAACAAAACCTGAAGCCTGAAGACTATATTAATAAGGTAAATATAATATGTGACGTTATACCTTAAGTTGTAAGTAAATTTGTATGAAATACACCTACACTTCGCCATTAACAATGTTAGTCCTATGTAATGAGGGTGAGCCTATTACCCTATGCGAAGCATAGGTATTACCAAAGTTGTGGTTACTTCTGAAAAATATTCTAATGTAAATTTTAAAATTATATAAATTCTACTCGACTTGGAAATCGAACGCAAGACCACATGATCAGCAGTCGGATACACTATTGACCGCGCCACTGAGGCAGTCAGATAAGTTTACATACATACATACATAAAATTACGCATTTTCCTATAAAGGAAGGCACCAGATAAGTAATATTATAAACTTTTAAAAGAGAATTATTGTCTAGTATACATCATTAATAAAGCCACCCTATACAATAATTTAAAAATATAAGCGTGGGATAGTTATGTTTTTCATTTCTATGATTTCGAAACAATGGAAAACCAGATTTATATTTTTTTTCTAAAAATCTTTAATATACCTTCGTTTCTATCAAAAACAAAACGGAATTAAATTATTTTTCTAGTTTTAGTTATATACATATTCGGGTCGGCAATATTTATCTAACAACAAAACCGTCTCGAAATAATCACTACGTGTTTTCGGCTTGTGCCGATCGGGAATAATTTTGAAAATATAAGCGTCGTTTTATTTAAATAATTATTTTTATTTAACACGGTAAGGGTCTCCTCACATTTATCGACGAGGAATCGGCTAACGCTGGTTAAAAAAGCCTTTACGTCTGCGAAATAAGAATGTTACTAATACCATTCGCATCGGGTCGGCTCGAATGACGCGTCGCAACGGATGATCGGCGTTATACCAAGTAGTGTATTGATACGCACTCGGCTTAAGCCGATTCCGCGTCGATAAATGTGGGGAGACCTTTATACCTACTGTGTTTAGGCGAAACAAAGAGACATTTTTTTAAAGTAAAAAGCCACTCTAATCTATCTATACTAATATTATAAAATTTGTTTGTTTGAACGCGCTAATCTCGGGAACTACTGGTCTGATTTGAAAAATTATTTCAGTGTTACATAGCCCATTTATCGAGGAAGGTTTTAGGCTATATAACATCACGCCACGGCGGATCGGAGTAGCAACGAAACATGTTACAAAAACGGGGAAAATTATGACCCATTCTCTCTTATGTGACGCAAGCGAAGTTACGCGGGTCAGCTAGTACCTACTTTTATATATTTGTGTTTTCAGCTGCACGAGATACTATACGACGATGTGTTCATCACTTACGGTGAACACCCTCGCATGCTGTCCGTACTGTCGCAGCTGATCGGAGACGACATCACCGCTGTCAACAGCATGTTTATCAACAAGCCGCCCGGCGGCAGCAGGCATCCTGCACATCAGGTAATGTACTGCTAATGCTACTATATGCTGATCTTATTATTAGGTATATAGTATAAAACAAAAGTCACTACCCGCGTCTGTCCCTATGTCTGTATGTGTCCTTAGATCTTTCAAACTATGCAACGGATTTTGGTGCGGTTTTTTCTAAAAGATAGAGGGATTCAAGAGGAAGGTTTATGTGTAAAAGTTGTAGAGATTTTTTTGTAAATTATCTGTTTAAATCGGGCGAAGTCGTGCCGCTCCGCAAGTTATTATTATAAAATTAAATTTCCCCCACTGCTGGGCATGAGTCTTCTCGCGTAATGAGGGAGTGGTAAAGGGAGTTTTGGGACTTACTTTGTTATATAAAAAAAATTAATACCTTAGGAAAATGATACTTAAATATCGTCTACGTATAGATAGTCACACTGTCTTAAAAAATATCAAAAGAAATATGGGAGCTGCCCTAAATAAATATTCTGTTATTCCAGGATCTATTCTACTTCCCGTTCCGTCCAGCTGAGAAGATCGTGGGCTCGTGGACGGCGGTGGACCACGTGCACTACGACAATGGATGCCTGTTCATCGTACCAGGCTCGCATAAAGCTAAGCAGTTGTATGAACATGATGGGAGAAAGGTAATACAAATATCAGTGTTCATTTTAAAGTAAGCTAAACAAATAAATATTTTCGAAATAAAAAAATAAAAGTTGATTCTGTATCGCGAGGATTTTTGAATACGGAAATAAGTGAAACGCGATAGGTGTTTGTGAAAAAATATGGATGTTATCGGGGATATTACCTATATCTATATTTTTTGCAAATCTGGTCAGCCCTTATGCTATTTTAGACAGATAAACATAATGTGTTGTTATTTTGTGTCACAAAATAGACTATATCCTCCTCAAATCTCCCCAAATTTTTTTATCACCCTGCTAATTTGTACCTATAATTAGTTCAAATGTTTTCCCCTAAAAAATCCAACATCACACGTTCTTATTTTAGAAGAATTTGCCATTTTCGATTAGAGCTATAAAGATATTTTTGATGTCTACACTTCGCAAAGTGAATGGACTACAAGCAATATTTATATCCCTCATGAATTGAAACATATAATGTTATTTTCAGAATACCCTGAAGCTCTATCATGGTGTGGATGAAGAAGTCCTGGCGCCGCCTGAGAAGCAGGTGCAACTGGAGATGAGCCCGGGAGACACGGTGTTCTTTAGCCCATACCTCATACATGGCTCTGGACCTAACAGGACTAAGGTACTTAGTACATATTTTAAAAGACTTCCAAAAAAGGACAAGTTGTCTTCATTGATATATTTACCTTTTAAATTAAAAGTTTTCACGATTTTTCTTTCTCACTTCATCGTTCTTTTGATATGTCGATAATGACGCTAAATATTTATTTCTTGCTTGTGGTATGTATTCCTGTGAAAGTGAAATAGTAATTAACATGTATTATAAAACTTATACTTTAAACACAACGAAACTAAAAACGTGTTTGAAAAGCAAAAAGCCAACATCACGTGGTATTCCCAGGCGGTCACCCATCCAAGTACTAACCACGCCCGATGTTGCTTAACTTCGGTGATCGGACGAGAACCGGTGTGTTCAACATGGTATGGACGTTGGCGACTCTAAAGCAAAAATGCACGAACTGTTTCAAATTCTGTAGCGAAATTTAACTAAAATAATCATCTTGTTTTAAAATAAATAAATATAAGCAAACTACGTAATATGTTAAATATTTAAGAAATCTTTAAGTCATAATGCTATGAAGCGTCTCAGCAGCCACGTGGTCGTAACTAGCACAGCGCCATCTATGGAACGTAGCAAAAAACATTACGTCTGTTAGATATCCACACGCCTTAAGATTAACGCCATCTATCGTAGCAGTCGAAAAGCTTTTCTTAACAATGCCATCTATTACAAAAATGTTTTACTAATAGTACGACTTATTACCACTAGATGTCGCATTACAATTCCAGGATGTTTTTTTAATACTTTTAAATCTTTATTATATTGAAAAAACCTTTAATAAGGTCTAAAATAATGTTTTTGTCTTTGTTTCAGACATACCGCAAGGCGATAACATTCCATTTCGCAAATAGTTCGTGTCATTACATAGATGTTAGTGGCACAGTTCAGGAACGAGTTGCTAAGGAGATAGAAGCACTCGCCGAACAGAAAATGGGGATGAAAATAAGTTATGCTGTAAGTATATACATTAAAACACATTATAAAAACGTTTGGTGACGTTATTTTGGATAATTAATTTAATTGCTATTATCGTCTCCCAAGTTTTAAGTTGGTTCGCTTCGCAATAGAAATAATAGAAGTTATCCTTTTTTTTGGCTATCTATCTACATTAGTTTTCCCAGTTAAAATAACCCCGCTTTAAAATATGTCCGATATTTACATATTCATTTATCATCTATCAATATAAATAAAAAAAAGCAATTATGTAAGAGCAAGTACTTTATTATCAGTATGTAGATAAGTATTCAGCTAGTGTGTGTGTAATTCGTCTCAGCAATCGCCAACGTCCATACCATGTTGAACACACCGGTTCTCGTCCGATCACCGAAGTTAAGCAACATCGGGCGTGGTTAGTACTTGGATGGGTGACCGCCTGGGAATACCATGTGATGTTGGCTTTTTGCTGTTTTTTATTATACAAAATAATAATATTGTTTATTGTATTGTATTTTATGGACAATATTTTAGATAAATCATGTGTATTTATTTCTTTAACTTTGTTTTTTCTTTCAGGATACATGGAGGTATAAAAGCAGGCAGGTCAAAGGAGTGCGGTCAAATCTTTAAATTATATTAACATCTATATGGTGTTGGCTGGATATTGTAAGCGTACATATCTTAAAGTATAATTAATGCAATTAAATCTATGACATATTGTAATTTACTGGTGTAAGCAGAGATCTAAGATAGTTATGGTTACTAAGGAATAGTGTGGGTTCTATACCCAGGTTAATTAATTTTGTATTTACCTAAACCTTAGCTTTATTCATACTGCGCTTTTAAGTGACACGATCACTATCAAGAGATATTAAAAAAACATTTAAACAATAAATAAAAATTATAAATTGTTATGCAGATTGTTAAAAATGTACCTACTAGTTGTGTTTGTATTTTCATTATTTTATATTTACACTCTTTTGTTAGAAACATATCACAATTGCATATACGTACTGTGTTTTTTTATATGATTTTGATGCTTTTATATTGTAAATGCAAATATGAATTTTAATACTTTAGAAAAATGGAGTTTTATACATTTAATTAATAAGTAAACTTATAAATATTTTAATACCAAACATATATTCTGAAAGTTTTCATTTTTGTTCCACAATTTATTGTTTTAATACCCAGTTGTTCACGGTATATTGGCGGATAACTATCCGAAAGATAAAGCGACGGATATCTAAAAACTATTTTTATAATATAGTTAACCAATACTTATTTAGCAGTAATGGAACTTGGTGATAAAACTCTTTAAGATGTGATATATTGGTCTATAAAATAAATTGGTATACTTAGCTAAATATTTCTACAATATTTTTTTTATTTTTGTATTCAGTGAGATTTTTTATGGTTTTTTATACATACATGTTATTTAGGTAATAATTAAAATATTATCCACTATCGAGTGTTTTTTTATTACCCTTTACTCTTATAATACTGTAAATATTAGGTCGGGGAAAAAGACTTTTCGCATTATAGTATGTATGATCTTGTAATAAAATCTTTTCTCTACACAAAAAGCTCGATATTCGGGTACCTTACAAGCTCACTGAAAGAAACCTACTGAACCTTGTACTCATTTGTGATTGTTCAAGCCAAAGAGATCTTATTACAAGTTCATACATACTATAATGCGAAAAGACTTTTTCCCCGACCTAATTATAAAGTTTTATTTCTAAGATGTCTGCCACTATCAAAGATTTCTCATATTGTGTTTTATTTTTTTATCGGGAAGATTAAAGAAAAAAGCCTTTTGCCCTTTCGACAGAAAATGTTGTTATGTCGTGCTGCCGGCTAATTGCGAGCTGGGCTTGCGAACGAAGGGTTTCGTACGATTATTCGTAAAAACAGCAAAAAAAAACACATTTTTTGTGCTTATTCAGTATTTGTTAAACGGTATCAGAAATACAGCTGTGAACATTTCAACTGTCAAACTATATAGGTTCATGAGGTATAGTTTGTTGACAGACAGACAGCAAAGTAATAGGGTCCCGTTTTACCCTTTGGGCACGGAACCTTAAAATCTACCCCGGTAATCATAAATCAATAGAAATCAATCAGAAATCAGGAGTCATTGGTCAAAAAAAGATCTTTGAACAATGCTTTCTCATCTATAATTCTATAGTCTACGAGTAGAACTGACTGTCTTAAATGACCGTGGTTTTCAAATAAACTAACAAAAACGTTTTTTAATAATTTTGAAATTATTGAAGGCTAAAAATGAGAAGTCTCTGTCTACTTATTTATGTATAGACATGACGTAAACGGGCTGACGATATATTATTTATTGTTTAACATTAAAAACCGGCCAAGTGCGAGTTGGACTTAAGCAAGAAGGGTTCCGTACTATCGCACGGCCCATCGATTAAAAATTGCTTAAAAATTACGTTTGTTATATGCACCCTCCCCCTCTTAATATTTACTTTATTGTTATTCATTTATCTATTTTGAAAGGTATACAACAAAAATGTTCTGTGAAAATTTGAGGACTCTGAGGGTTGAGGGCTCTCTGAGGGTCTACCTGTTACCGTTTTTAATATTGAGCAAAAAAATAGGAAAAAAACACGTTTATTGTGTAGGGACCCCCCTAAATATTCTTTTTTTTGTTTTAAGCATTTGTTGTTACAGCGGCAACGGAAATACATCATTTGTGAAAATTTCAGCTTTCTAGCTATCACGGTTTATGCTATACAGCCTGGAGACAGACAGACAGACAGCGCAGGCTTAGTAATAGGGTCCCGTTTTACCCTTTGGGTACGGAACCTTAAAAATACTTACAACATAATAAGATAAAATTGTTAGTTTTTAACAGAATTTATCTGGAAAAATGACATACGTTTTAATAAACGTTTTCATAATAAAAATATACATTAAAATGTGAAGATACACACATACATATATTTTTTAATTATTACTAGCAGATCCGGCGAACTTCGTACCGTATTACAGTCGAGACTTTATTTTTAAAATAATATTATTTTGCTCTTTTTTTTCTACGTAAGAATCGTCCTCGTACTTCAAGGACTACTTATTAAGTATAAAATAATATTGTGCGAAATCTTTTCAAGTGTTCCCGAGATTTGCGCTTATCAAACAGCAACTAATTAAACGATTCATTTTTATATTATAGACAATCACGATTAGTTTTCAAAGGGGTAGACAGAGGCCAGAGGCCAAACAAGGAAATAGAATTCACAAGATTAGGAAAATATTTTTATGTCCAAGTAATAAGTATTAATGACCTAGTAGGTACTTTTTTAAGTATTTTATAATAAAACTCATTATTCTAATAAAAGTGCCTTCAAAGTAAAATGTCACTTTATTAGCACCACGAAACAAAATAATGCAATTAATTATATTATTATCAAAAAGTCAATTTAAATTATTATTGCTTTTAAAATATTGTTTTACTCATATTTAATTTATTATGCGTAGATAAGTATAATATTTATACTATTGAAATTATAAATTATTTAAAATAACAGTTTCTTAACGTTTAGGTAAATTTTACCTAATAACCTTATTAATTTATCGTCAAGTTTCTATTAAACAAAATTAATTACCTATTCATAGAATAGAGCGAATGCGAAATGGATAAATATTTATTTTACGCATGATTAATAGAGTAAGTATCAAAATTACAAAATGTAAGCAGTCTTAGCTAGACTATTGTTAGATAATAAATATACTCAATCACTGAAAAATATAAACTTTAAGATGACAGGTAACATCACATTATTATCTTAGATTTTTTATAAGAACTTTGTAACAATTCAATCCGATTATCATAAGAATAAGTACCTTGAAAGGTAATGTTTTATTTCATGACTGACGTTTCATAAGTTCAGACGTACAGTTCATCGATTAACTTGTTTATTCAAAGTCGAGTTTAAGTAATTGTGAAGTGTAAATGATGGCTTGTAACAAAAATTACAAATTTCTTCCTAAATGGTAAGTAACTAGTTTTAAAGAGGCGATTTGTGTAAGGGTTTCAATACAATTTATAAATGCGTAGATAACATTAACTAAACTGAAAATAAAAGTTAAACGTTTTCCAAAATTTATTTTCATACTATGTGCTTGTGGCTATCTAGTTTTAATTTAAAAAGGGCCACAAATTAGAAATATCCGTATTCCCTATTATTATAAAAAAAAATATTTGATCGGGTAGGTATACCTACATTTTAATATTTTAAATAGACTAGAGATATCTTATTACTCGAAATTGTAATTCCCAAGTGAGGGTAGACGTAAAAACTCGCATTACAAGGAAACGACGGACGCTTAGGGGCTACGTCAGTCAGTCCGTGACCACTACCGGCGTATATCAGTCGAAAAGTCCAGTTACAAATAAATAGAAGTAGGGTTTTTTCATTTTTCGAAGTTTTTTTCATTTGCAATATAGCAGACGCCAAGGTATCATAACCTTTAAGACTTGTTAACTAGTACCTAGTAGTAGTACTAGTTCTCTGTGTTTTATTCAGTGTAGCAGCAGTGCCATCAGATACTTACCTCCTGACTCCGGAACAGCTACGATTCTACCACGACAACGGGTTCCTGGTCATCAAGAAACTCTTCGGACCATCAGCTTTGCATAACTACAGGTACAACAATAGTTTAATTTTTTTACTTGAAGGTGGAGACGACACTCACGTTTCGCCATTTATATTGTTAGTCCCATGTAATAGGGGCCAAATAACAACAGCCGCGCGGATCGGTCTCTAAGGTTAAGCTACACTTCCCACGGTTGTTCTTTGGATTGGTGGCCATAGTATACTTATACCGAATTTCTATATGTTTCCCAAGGTTGTTCTGTGGATTGGTGACCATACTACACACACACCCAGTTCTTACGTGTTTCGGAAAGCACGTGAAATGGTAGTCCCTGCTGTCATTTCTAAAGATCTTTGATGTTCGTTACCAGTAGTCAGAAGCTTGAAAGTCTGAAAGTCGGTCTTACTGAGAGGTATCGTGTTATAACCTAGGTAACTGGGTTGTGGAGGTCGGATGGGCCGTCGCTCCATGTAAAATACTAGTATTCAGCTGCATCTGGTGAGACTAGAAGCCGACTCCAACATAGTTGCAAGAAAGGCTAAGCTGATTAGTCCCATTTAATAGGAGGCGAACCTATTACATATACCGGGCACCATAAACATACTAATAAATGTAGGTATACATATACTTTCCAAACTAACGTGCTGCCTACCTTGTTTTACCTTAAAATACTTGACGATTCAATTCAAATTCAAATCATTTTCAAGCTTTCTGTAAAATGTTTTATCAAAATCAAATCATTTATTCATTCAGGTCAAATATTGACACTTATGACAGTCATTGCAATTACTGATGACTGACTGACTGATTAGCTCGGAAAGGGGGAGTAGAGTCTTATGAAAAAGCTCGCAAGAAACTCATGGCCACTCTCTTCAATCGCCAAAAGATTTCCAATGTGGTTGATACAATAATTGACCATGTGAAGAGCTGCCAACAATCAGCGATATAGTTTGATTTAGTTTCTTTTACTGGTTGTCCTCTTAGATTAAGCGAAGTTTTAGAAAATCTTTGAGACCACGCTGGCCAAGTACTGGATGAAAACTTGATACTCCTATAAAAACTTAAATAAGCATAAGTATAATAATCACTTAAATTTGAGATACCACTTTAATTTTGTTTCAAAAAGCAGTTTATTATATTTAATTTTGTAATATTATTTTTCAAAAGATCTGTATCTATGGTAACGCAGGTACTTATTTGTTAATTACCTATTATATTAATATTTTAAAACTCATGTTATTTTTCACAAAGCTACATCATTTCAAAATTAGGCATTTTTCGTTATTATATCTTACAGGGTACCTACAAACAAGGAATAACAACGTTTTATGTAGGTAACTATGTACTTACACATAGCAACATATAAACATCGTAGAATTTATATTTTCGAAACTAAAATTCTATATATTTATGCTATCAACAATAGCTTCGATAAATTTAGCGGCCTTTCCACCCTTCCAATACCATAAAATCTGTTTTTCAAGTAGGTACCTATTTTTCGGTAGTGTATCGGACTGCTAACCGATTCGATTCGAGACCGATCCGGTTCGATGCCCAGTTGAGGAGCTCAGGTCTGACCACCTTCGAGTATAACAGCCGTAATATATTATGGACTAGCTTTACCCGCGACTTCGTCCGCCACCTGAATTTTCTCATGGAAATGCTTCATTTTCCCGGGGTAAAAAGTAGCCTATGTCCTTTCTCGGGTATCAAAATATCTGTATAAGTATGGATGGTGTATGCATGTATGGATGCATGGATGTATGTATGCATGCTATTTTTTCCGTCAAACGAAATAAAACCGAGTATAGGAAATTTCGAAAATGTATTTGAAAATAAATAGGTAATTATATTCTTGGTTTTAGACAGCGTTTCATAGACGTATGCAATGGAAGAGTGAAGAGGGGTCAAGTGGCAGTCGTCAAGGACCGCGCCTTGTGCAAGCCGGGAACCAAACCTGAAGAATATATCAATAAGGTAAGAATTTTGTGAAGTCATTTACGTTGTTTTTACGGTACTTCAACATCCGCTGGACCGTTCATAAATACTGAAATATTTAATTCATTGATTTATTCATTATGTTTATATTTAGGATTCGTAACGAGAATTTATTGCTTCCAAAATTCATAATTTAATTGTTAAAGTAGGTAATTTCTAAAATTTGGTATTCATAATTTCAATTTTGAGTTATTTTGAAGAAATAATGTAGCGTAACATTAACATTATTTAAATTTACGCATTTTAATTCATTTTGTATTAAATTAAAGTATATTGTTAGTTTAACTCACTTGTTAAATATTTATTTATTTCAACTTATCGTAAACACATTAAATTTTGACTTATGTTGTATACTAAACACCTTTTACCCAACCTCATAAATCGAAATATCATGTTCTATATGCCTATACTACTGCATACCATAAGGCCTGATAAACCCCATTTTACTCTTATGTTTTGTTTAACAAACACCCAATACCGTTTTGCTTTTACTCAAAATCTCGTGATCGGCAATGGCCTTTAACATTACCGCTCTGACCTGAGACACTTGTTTGTGACTTAGTACAGAATTTTCGTACGAAGTTTCATGCCCTATTTTATCCCCTTGCTGGTAGAATTGATCAAAATCCTTTCTAAGCGTTTGCCTACGTCATAAAATCTGCCTGCATGCCGAATTTCAGCCCGATACGTCCTATGGTTTGGGCTGTGCGTTGATAGATCATTATTGCCCGGTTTCAAAGGTAACCTACCCCCGGTATCTGAAGAACATTTAGCGGTAGTTTATCTATTCAATAGGGTTTTTTTAATGAGTTTTAACGCTATTGAATAGATAAACTGCCGCTAAATGTTCTTCAGATACCGGTATCTCAAAAACCGGGGGTAGGTGGGTCAGTCACCTTTGAGTTTTATGTCTGTCTTTCGCTTCTAGGTTCAAGAGCTGATGTACGACCCAGTGTACTGCACATACTTCGAAGACCCTCGCCTCCTGCACGTCGTGGCTCAACTGATCGGGGATCAAATCACCGCTATTAACTGCATGCTCATCAACAAACCGCCCGGGACCTCTCCACACCCACCTCATCAGGTATTATGATGATAATTTGATGTTCTATACAAAATAGTAAAAAAGTATTGTTCTAGATTTCCTAAATTCCTACTACTTTGGAAAATGGTGTAATTTTCGGGATTTTTATACACTCCCTGCGCATTCCGCAAGAACTATAATTTTAAGTATTTTTAAATGTCAAATACGCGGTAAGGATTTCTTGGGTTTCGAACTGAGCGGACTTGTATTTTTAGCGAGATTACCTAGCTACTATCGATTTAGGACGTCAAGAATGGACAACAAAATAGGTAGTTCCCATAGCGCCCGCTAGAGGCGCTGATCAGATTTTCATAGAAATTTTCTCGATAGTTCGGCTGACGGTTTTTTATGGTTGTGCATGTGTTTTACCACGACAAAGAACTTGTTTTACCAAAACAATAGGGTAATAAAAAATAAGTATTTTACTATTATCTTAACACCAACCAAAATCAGTACCCACATATTTCCAAAAAAGTCTAACAAATACACAATTGTTTACATTATTCTCGAAACGGAAATAGTAATTGTTAATGAGATGTTTTTACCTACAATAAATAAAGTAGTATGACTGTCCCACTAAAACAATTGTTGTATAAATAAATTAAATAATTAATTGAAACGTTCAAGGGCAAGAGTATCATGTAGGTATATCATTTATTCACATAATTAAGCATTTATTAAATATTGGGTTCTGTGATAAAGAGCTGAAAACGGTGTTCCCTTCTTGCTTGGTCTTATGTGGCATACGTACCTACCTATATTTCACTAGCTGACCCGCGCAACTTCGCTTGCGTCACATAAGAGAGAATGGGTCAAAATTTTCCCCGTTTTTGTAACATTTTTCACTGGTACTCTGCTTCTATTGGTCGTAGCGTGATGTAGCCTAAAGCCTGCCTCAATAAATGGACTATCCAACACTGAAAGAATTTTTCAAATCGGACCAGTAGTTCCTGAGATTAGCGCGTTCAAACAAACAAACAAACAAACAATCAAACAAACTCTTCAGCTTTATAATATTAGTATAGATTATATATGAGAAATAATGCTTTGTCCGCATACTATTTTATAAACACCTCTTCAATATGGGCACATTCATGTTATGTATTTTAAGTTTTGACATTAGTCTTTGCTCATTTTAGAGTAAATAGCATATATATAAGAACCCAACAACAGATAGCGCGATGGTTTTCAAAATTATAGGTTTAAGGTTACCTTTTTATTTCCCGAACTGATCAAATTAAATCTTTTGAGAATCCAGAAGGAGCTAGCTTGAACGGCTTTTAATACATACATAATATTACGCCTTTTTGATAGGCGTTGGCAGATACTAATATAAATAACTAAATACTAATCTATACTAATACTAATCTATACTAATACTAATATACTAATATTATAAAGCTGAAGAGTTTGTTTGTTTGAACGCGCTAATCTCAGAAACTACAGGTCCGATTTGAAAAATCTTTCTGTGTTAGATAGCCCATTTATTGAGGAAGGCTATAGGCTATGTAACATCACGCTACGGTTATTGGGAGCGAAGTAGCAACGAAAAATGTTACAAAAACGGGGAAAATATGGACCCATTCTCTTAGGTGACGCAAGCGAAGTTGCGCGGGTCAGCTAGTGAATATATAAAGCCCCAAAGAATCCCGCGAATGCGAATAAAACTCACACTTGGCATATTTTGTAAAAACAATTTGCCGTCACGCATCGACAATTAAATATTATACCTGAGTTTTAATTTGTTTACAGTTTTCTGTTGTTATTTACACTTTTTCATTAAAGAAAATAAAAGGATTGTCTGAAAAAGGCCATAGACATATGATTTACAAAAAAATACCTATGAATGTCACACTGCTGGGCAAGGGTCTCCTCCCGTAATGAAAGAGGAGTTAGGCATTAAAATAATGTTGACGGCTGATTGAAATTTCTTAATGTTTGTATGTTTTAAACGTCACGCCTGTTATATAGAGGTGAAGAGTCAGATAGAAGGTTATTGAATACGCTCACGTTTCGCTATTCACAATGTCAGTCCCATTTAATAGGGACCGAGCTTAAAGGCAATAACGAGCACGTTCCCAACCTGCAATTGTAAAGAACATTTTTATGTAAAGTAAGAAAAGACCCCCTACTTTACAAGCCCCGATAATCGAACCTCGTGGCCAGCAATAGGGTACAATATCGCTCACAATCATGAATGATAAAATATAAGATGGTTAATCTGCAGTCGCATACACTACCACTCACAATAATTAATGATGATAAACAACAAATCTTAAAAGCATTTGTTAATTGAGTTATTTTTGTTTAAGGACCTACTCTACTTCCCGTTCCGGCCTGCACACAAGATAGTGGCATCTTGGACAGCCATAGACCCCGTGAGCAAGGACAATGGGTGTCTGTTCGTCATACCAGGGTCTCATAAGCCTGAAGAGTTGTACGAACATCGGGATCTCACAAATGTAAGTAGCAAACATACACATACATTTAGCCTGGTATCGACGATTGGGCAGAATACTTGTAAGGATAATCATTCGGCATTTGCAATACGGGTCAACACTTAGGTAATTTAATAAATAACTTAATGCGATCAGTGTACTAGGTCGGTAGTTGCCAGGCCGGGTAATAACTCATATGCGGAAGTTAAACGGATTGATATTGCCGAATATTCATCAATATTAAATACTAGCTGACCTGCGCAACTTCGCTCGCGTCACGTTTTTGTATCATTTTTCTTTGCTACTCCGCTCCTAATGGTTTAGTAAGGTTAAAACCTTTCTTGATAAATGGTCTATGCAACACAAAAATAAAATTCGATTTGAAGCAGTAGTTCCTGAGATTAGCGCGTCCAAACAAACAAACAAACTCTTCAGCTTTATAATATTAGTATAGATTGACATACAGTAGCCCCGATTAATGTCGAAGGTATCGTTGTAAGTAGGAAGTAAGACTAGTAGTAAGATAACCATCACTTTTGCCCTCAATTATGTTTATTAAGAGTCAAAGGGTCAGTTTCACAGTATACGAATAAGTATCAGGAAACCTGATCAAATCTTCTGCTGAATAAAGTGACTATTATATATATATAGAAAATTTATGAAACAACTGTAAAAATTCTATCCGATAAGCTGTCTTATCCCCGGTTTCTGAGGTACATTAATTAGCGGTACTTTATCTATTCAATAGCGTTAAAACTAAT
This sequence comes from Anticarsia gemmatalis, assembly GCF_050436995.1. NCBI lineage: Eukaryota > Metazoa > Arthropoda > Insecta > Lepidoptera > Erebidae > Anticarsia > Anticarsia gemmatalis. The sequence continues at coordinate 7,968,255 of NC_134767.1, read as the reverse complement.
GCAAAACAAACGCTATTGAATAGATAAACTGCCGCTAAATGTACTCAGAAACCGGCTCGGAAGCAGGCCCGAATGCTGCTACTTGTTGAATTATAGACAGCCAAGTGATAAATTAGAGGTATTTAGTTTCCTTTCCTCTTAAGAAAAGGAAGCTCGAATAAAAATTGTTCAAGCCAGTACATGATTTGAAATTAAGTACTGTATTTAAGCCTGTACTTAATGAATCCTTATACATTTAGGAATCGAAGCAGTTCTTCTACGGCATCGTGGACTGGCAGGTTAGAGCTCCTGAACACAAGCGAGTACACTTGGAGATGGAGCCCGGAGACACTGTGTTCTTTAACTCTGCCCTCGTTCACGGCTCGCTAGCCAATACAACTAAGGTAAGGACTTTTATTTGTTATTCTTTTAAGTTCACGATTTTCATTGTTTAGAGTTATGTTCCGTTATAAAACAATACTATGTAAATGTAATATAAGTATTAAGCCTAAGGCAGCCAGTTTTCTTAAAACCAGTCGACTATTTAGTGTCTTCTTTATTTATAGTAGGTACCTAATAACCTAAGTGTGTGCTTGTGCAAAACACATAAGTACACTCTATTACAACATTCTCATAGTCCGGTGGGAAGGATAACTGACACTACCAGTGAAAGCTATATAATATCTCAGGACCGACACGGCTTAACATGCTCTTCGAGGCACGAACGTCTACAAACCTCAACTTTCTAACTCTGGGCAATCTATCTCAAATTTAGCCCATAGCCCGTTGTTTTCACCGGTCAGTAAACGATCTGTGGGCTAAGCAAACCCTTGGCGCGGTCATTCTATAGATAGGTGACCGCATAGTGGTATTTGAACTGGGCGTCTCCGTGCTTCGGAGGGCACGTAAAAAATCGGTCCCGGTTGTTGACAATTAAGTTAACAGTCGCTAAGCCATGTCAAAGGCCTTCGGGCGGCTTGAACAACTTTGACACTAGGTTGACCACTAACCATACGACAAACAAACAAACAAACATCTTCTATCTAATCTCAAAATTTTATTTTTGTACTTTGTGGCTCGACCCAGAACCTCTGTGCGGCAGTACTACACTACAGACCGCACCACGGAAGCCGTTTAAAGATTGTAAAATTCTTCTTTCAGGTGTTCCGCAAAGCGCTAACTTGCCATTTCGCTAACAGTAACTGTCACTATATCGATGTGGCCGGCACTGCACATGAAGGGATCGCGAAGGACATGGAGAAAGAGGTCCAGAAGAGGGGCGGAGATTTGAACTACGTTGTAAGTCCTTTCTTCTAATTTTATTTGGTTAAGTGACAGAGCTGTTCAAACTGGATATATTAGGTCGGGGAAAAAGTCTTTTCGCATTATAGTATGTACGAACTTGTAATAAAAATTTTTCTCTACACAAAAAAGCTCGATATTTTGGTGCCTCGAGCTCACTGAAAGAAATGTAATGAACCGTGTACTCATTTGTGGTTCCTGAAGCCAAAGAGATTTTATTACAAGTTCATACATACTATAATGTGAAAAGACTTTTTCCCCGACCGAATATATTACATCGCGCTTGTAATGTCCCAAGGTGTAGGCAGAGGTGTATCGAACACACCTACATTTCGCAATTAACAATCAATTGGAAATTATTATTATAAAGTAATTCGATTCGATGTAATAGTCTCTTTTAAATAGCCTGATATTTAAACATGTATTGATGGCATACATATAAATATTAAATGTCTTTAATATATGTTTTTGCATGTTCCAGGATTTGTGGAGAATAAAGACGAAAATTGTAAGAGGCAACAGATGCAATTTATGAATAATGAACACAACCTGCACGCTGTAAAACATTACAATTTATAATCGCTTCAAGTATTTACTATGAAATTATGGTAAAGTTTAATATTTCCAACTTTACCACATAATATGGCTTACTTAACCTCATTTGATTAACTTTCCCAAATAAAGTAGTTTGCCTAAGTAGATTATATAAGCAATGACAACATAAGCAACGTCGCAAAATAAGTCTATATAAAGCTGCATATTCCTTTTGAGATTTTAACATTAAAGATTTTTCACTAATTTGGATTGGTCCAAGTAGAGTCAGTAGATATTATAATATACTTACCATCTAACTGACTTACTAATAAATATCGTATAAGCTCTGTTTAGTCATACAGTGTTTAGTCACTTTCAAACGATATAGAAACAGTACAAGAGTGAAAAGGACAAAACACTGTATAACTAATCAATGCTTACATAGAATTGCGTTAGGGTGCTCCCACACAGCAGTTATATAACGTTAGAAACTGACTTTAACTGATTTATAACATTTGTTTTTAAACAAATTTGTTTTAAATTTTTATTAAAATTGTATAATAAATATTATCGTGTTACACAACGTTGTATAACGCTATATAACTGTTGTGTGGGGGCACCCTTATATAACATAAAAATAAAAAACTTATTAATGTCCTACTGTTGGGCAAAGGTCTCTTGGAATGAGGAAAGGGCTAGGCCTTGAGTCCACCACTCTAGCAAAGTTGGGTGGACTTTGAAAATAAATAAAATAAAAATGCGTATTTTTTATTTAAAATAGTCATTTAATTTCATTTACAATCTTAGGTACGGTAACCTTATAACTAATTTGTAATACTATGGTTGGTTATAATTTCGTTCGGTTCCATTTATTAATTTATATTTATTTCTGTCATTTATAGGTACAATAGACATTAAATTATAACTATTAATATTAAAGTTTTTATACAAAAAGACTTCGATTTTCCCATTTTTAAATAACTTTATTTGAGGAATAATTTTGATGTTTGGCGGATATTTATATAATGTAAAAATAATTTCTCTTACAAACAAAATTATTTATCGAATAAAATTATTTAATAATGTTAAAAATCAGCGCTAATAATTAAATATAATTTGTTTTTTATATAAAAGGTGGAAGTATACATAGTGATATAATAATATTAGTTCTGCTCTCGTAATATAGATGGTGTTGATTTCAACTAAGTTTGAAGGTCAGACACGCTCGATGTTTCACCGACTTTACATTTGTGCGAAAAGCGAATTACAATATACATATGATGATACAAAAATGATATAACATCTGGTAAGAAAAAAACAATATGTTTTGTTTCAATATAAAAATCTTATTGAAATAATTATAAATAATTATTAAACATCTGTGTTAATGTTTGCTAAAAATTGTTCCTAAGTACAATTTTTCTTGTAATACCTCTTTAATATAATAATTCACGAACTCTCTGTAATATCCTGTCATGTTATTCTTACAGCAAGTTCATTGTAGTTTTTTGGCAAAATGCTCGTTGTGTGAATGCTTCGCTTTAAGCGCAAGTGTAAAGCCGGCTTGTGGATACTTAAAGACGTCTGATTTTTACAGTTAATAGAAACATTTCATTATTTTGTATTGGTCACATATTTTTTGTATTTATGTAATTATATTATGATCGTAGTTATTCGTATTATATGACATGGGCTATCGAGTTGGAAAACAAAGGGAAAGTCCAACGTTATAAAAATAAATACGGTCGAATTAAGAACCTCCTTCAGTTGAAGTCGGTTAATTAACGTTTGTAGAATAATACAAAAACAGAATATGTCTTTAAGCTTTATAAAATTTCTTAAAAACGCGGTGGCAATAATTTTAATATAAAAAGTCCCTAAACATATTCTTAAAAAATTATAAGTAGTCTTAAAAACTAATTGTGCAATTTACAGCAAGTCTAATTTATATTTACATATTTTGTAGAAGAAAAAATAATATAATATATTAAGTACGTTTATATTATTATTAGATGTGAAAAATAACTTATTTTTTAAAACTGTGACATGAGACTAGATCTGGTTTGGAAATATAAAATGTGAAATAAAATCTTAAATTAAAACATTCGGTGCATTTACTTGTAAGAATAAGTTGGTAACTAATTATCAGAATTCAGCGTAGTCTCCGTCAAAAATCTGTAAAAAAGCAAACCGTCCGAATAAATAAAAAAAAAAATAAACAAAATTTCGAAAAAGTCAAAAATAGTCGTTAGTTTTAAAATTTATGCCCACTGTTAACTATTTGAAAGCCAATAAAAATAATTCACCACGCTTTAAATAATTTCCTTAAGTCAATTTTGTTAAAATTTTCCCAAAAGCTGTTAATTTTGTAACTATCAGTTCTATCTAATGTCACTAGATGGCATTGCATTATTAGTAGTCCTAAATGCGTTAACAACTGAGCCCGAAATATTGTAACATTTTTTTAAAGTATAATTTATAAGTAAATAATTATAAAAATAATAGTAATAAGCGGTTTAGTAATATCTTAATATACATATTTTGGCATTCAAAAAGTTAGTTTTTATATATTTTTTTTAATAATAATTAGCTTGGGCGTATATAATATATAGTGCATTTGCATTTCATATCAAAGCCAGTATAAGCATAACAGTGTAAAAAAATAAGCTACGTGCACCGTTTTGAGAAAGCATTTTTTATATCAAATAATATCCCAAGCAGTTAAAGCTCTTATGTTTAACTCATTATTTACGTTTGTATAGAGTTTTCAGTATTTATAGAGTTTTAGGTCAAAAGTTGAGTTCGACAATAACTTTTAATATAGCCATTTTAGCCAACCTAATATTTTATTATCTTACTTAGCTCACTAAATACTGGCACTAATTTATACTTTGTTACAAAAGCATTCGTTCAAGGGTACTTTTATAAATTCACGTTTTGTCAGCCACTCTTTATCGTGTTCTATAATAAAACCTAAATGACTTAAATAAAGCGCTAACATAGAAAAAATCTCATTCATAGCAGAGAAGAGTCACAAATATTTTCTTAGCATGTCATTTTTAAACAAGATTTTACAGAGAAAATTATAGAAACATTCAGAATTTATAAAACGCACCCTTAAATAGTGAATATTATTATAATTGAAATCAAAGTATACCCACTAGTTAAGCATAATTTTGTACTATATCATTTTCAATAAGCTAAAAGAATCAATAATTTAGTATTTTGTACTTGGCAAATATATTTTGGAAGCATTAATTTATACCTTAGATTTAAAACTTAACACACCTTCTATTCAAAAAGGGCATAAGTGATAAAAAGTCATTTATTTTTTAAATAAACTTTTGCATATGCTCTTTTTGAACTAAAGGTATGTTTAACTAAACTACTTGCTACCCATTCTAAATCTACGATTACATAAAGCTGTGTTTCTAAATATACTAAAAGTAAATACTAACTTTACTAAAATTAAAGACTTCCTTGTCTAACTACCAAACCATAGTATAAATTTGACCCAAGAATATAATTATTGCATACAGTAAAGCTTTTATAAATAAGGCCTTTTGTCAGTGTGACGTAAGTCCGGATTGCATACATGCAAATACCCTAAATGTACCCAAAGTATTAGAAAAGATTAAGTATAACAAAAGTACTACTCTTGAAGGATACTGTAGGAGAGTAGGAATCTAGGAAAAAAAGACTATCAGACTATTCACAGGCAGCGCTAACCAAAAATTACTAGATCATCTATTTTCGAAATTTTTGAGCTTCTCATGCTCGCTTGCCCTTTTTCTACAACTCGTGCAAGAAACAAAAGGTTTTAATAAATGTTCTTCAGCTATATACTAACAGATCTCTTATTACTCTAGAGATACCCCTTACTATGACCTATATCCCGCAGCTGCTGCTAACCCAAAACACTATACCGTCTCTGTATTTACTAACGCAGCTTCCTATAAAAAACGACAGTGCTAGGAAACTGCATCTTTGAATAGATTAATGTACTAAGCATAAAGATGATCTTTCAAAAAATATCTATGTATCATGAGATTCTACTACAGTGTCTAATTATTTACCAAGAGCACCCCCTATCCCCCCTCCCCTACAGCTGTCTATCTCTATAGTCTACATAAACCCTGACCACTTCACCTTCGTACTTCCTCTGCGACGGCATGAAGTAGAAGTCGGGGTGCGCTGACAGCGGACCCTCGGGTCTACCGCCGCGGGGGAGAGAGTACGTTGCGCGTTCTGGACGACCCGTGTAGCTGGAATGAGGAGAAACATATTTATACTTTAACAAATTACTAGCTGACCCGCGCAACTTCACTTGCGTCACTGAAGAGAATGGGTCAAAATTTTCCCCGTTTTCGTAACACTTTTCGTTTATACTCCGCTCCTTATGACCGTAGCGTGATGTTATATAGCCTATAGCCTTCCTCGATAAGTAGGCTATCTAAGACTGAAAGAATTTTTCAAATCGGACCAGTAGTTCCTGAGATTAGCGCGTTCAAACAAACAAACAAACTCTTCAGCTTTCTAATATTAGTATAGATAATAGATAATAGATATGCATATTGGTTTAGTTATATTGTGAAAAAACGGTAAACAAAGTAAACATATAAGTTCGTTTTAATTTTTTTAAAACACAATTTCCATATCTTACCAAATTATATGCATATGGTATAGTTTTGTTGTGAAAGAAGGGTACACTAACATAATTTTCTATTTAAAAGACATCTTCCGCACTAAGATTTGCTCTTGTGTTTTGGGACTTTAAAAAAAACAAAGACAACGGATATAAAAGTACATACAACCAGAAAACTACTATTTGTGGATCGCACTAATATCTGCCTGTCAAGGAAATCGAAGCCGAGACCACGTGATCTTTAATTATTTATACTACCGTTCTGATCATTAAAGTAGTTAATAAAAAATCCTACTACTATTATAAATGCGAAAGTTTGTGAGAATGTATGGATGTTTGTTACTCTTTCACGCAAATACTACGGAACCGATTATGATAAAATTTGGTATATAGGTAGCTTAAGTCCCAGAATAGCACATAGGCTACTTCTTATCCCGGAGTTCCCGAGGGATCGGGATTTACACGGAAAGGTTTTCCACGCGGACGAAGTCGCGAGCGGCCTCTAGTAAAAAATATACATATTTATATACAATCTATTAACACTATTATACTAGAAGGTCATAAAATGTACTAAACTCTTCACTCAGATAGAAACTAGTACACGTGTGATGGTCACATACAAGTTTGAGGGCAAGGTCACATCGAGGTCAACGTCAAGGTCGCAAAATGTAGTACAAGGTCAATTATACAGTACAACAAAACTAATATTATTATTATAAATTGTATAATTAGAACTACCTATCAACTATTTTTTTTTATAATTAGTCATAGTTTATTTTAGTATATTTATACTAAGATTTGCATATACATAATTGTAAAGGAAAAATCAACAAAAATTTTTGTTCAAATTCATTATTAAGCATAACCAGGTTGCTGGCTTTTACTTAGGAAAGAAAAATAAGCATTGCCATTCAACGTGGCAATGCTGCCAGCATTCTGGATACGTTACCGATCGACGATGATGAGGAGAAATACTACGACGATTTATGTAATATTTAATTATTGTAATTTAATTTTGGTTTTTATTAGGGATTAAGTTTAGAAATTAGTTGAAATGCTGTAATATAAACAATAAATAAGTATTATCAACAAAAACTATATTATTTTCCTCAAACTTATTATTTAAAAATATCAAATAATAAACAAATAAACGAACTTTAGTCAAAATTAAAACAAAAAGATGCGACTACGGATTGCGACCGTGACAGGACTCGAACCTGCAATCTTCGGATCCGAAGTCCGACGCCTTATCCATTAGGCCACACGGTCTAGTGAGTGAAACGTCGAAATTATCGATGTGTTTCGCCATAAATTTAAACCCTTAGGAATTTCACCCTTATGTGAAGTTTACTATTCCAACTGGTAGATGGCGCTTTGATATTTATTATAGAACTTATTTTGATAGCGTTAAAGTCTATTTTTGGTTGATAAAATGTGGTTTGTAAATAAAGATTTTTCTATTGTTTGCGTTCAAGTGCGAGTTGGTTAGCGGTTTTTTTTTATTTTGTTCCGTTCGCTTTTATATAGAGGTAGTTTTTTTGTGTGACGTCATAGTATTGTTAATGACGTAACGGTTTATGATTAATGTGTTTCCCGAATAAAGTTAAATGCCATATTAAGTGTTCAAGTTTGTAAACAAGTAAGGGTATTGCTTCATTCATATTAAGTATAAAATCAGGTATAAATTTAATATTGTTTTATTATTTAGAAAATAAAAATGCATTTTTAACGGTATACTCTTCAGAACAGTGCACCATTCGCTTTTTACTGTTGAACAAAAATAAAGTATACAGAATACTGTTTTGTTATGAATTTTAAGTGGTGCGAGGATAGAAATATAGAGCTCCTTATTTATTTAATTTCAGTTATAATAAATTGTGGTCAGGAGTACGAAGTTTTTAAAAACGACTGAAAATTAAAAAGTTATGCAAGCTGCTCTAAATATATGTATTTTAAACCATAAATAATTAAATGCTGATTATCTTTCTAAAATACTGTTTAATATTCTGCATAGTGACTGAATATACCTACTCCTTTTTTATAAAAAAATAAAAGGGCAAGCCGTGAGTTTCTTGCTATTTTTTCTCATGAGCAACAGCTTTTCCGAAGGTGGTAGATTTAAAATATTATGACGATTTCAAATACTTGTTAAAAGTTCAATTCAATTCAAATTTATTTATTTATTTGTGAACACAGGTTATATACAATAGGTGTTACAAACAATTACATTTGATCTCTGTGTCCCACCACTTCCCCTAGATGCGAATAATGTTTTCTGTATTGTAGGTAGCAGCCCCTTACATCATCAATGATTTATACCTAAGAAAAATATTGTTAAAACCATTTGGCGATTATAAAGAGTGACCTTCCGAACTGGCGGTAAATTCACTCTCTGTATCATTGACTATCATAATTGTCACCACTTGACCTAAATGAATAAATGATTTGACTTTGAATGCAGAGTTGCCTTATTTTTAAAAATAACATAATGTAATTTTCAGTGAATTAAGCCCTCCATAGCCCATCATATTTTTCCATCCTGTATAAGAGTAATATATTAATATGAATGACCGACGTGAGCCAGTTACGCTCAGCGGTCGGTAAACGGTCCGTGGGTTAAGCAACCCTTGGCGCGGTAATTCCATAGATAGGTGACCGCATGGTGGCGTACTCTACCTCCATACTACGAAGGGCACGTAAATAGACGTTCCCGGTTGTTGTCAATTTAAATAACAGTCGTTAACCACGTCAGAGGCTGAACGGCTTGAACAACTTTGACAATGGGTTGCACCACTAACCATACGATAGACTTTTGTTTCAAGATGGTAGGTGGCTTAGCAGTCGAAAAAATAGGTATATTTTTTTATATATCTTATTTAATACTGTGTGATATGGGGCTGCCGTGCGAGAGGTCTCGGGTTCGAATCCTGGGTCGGGCCAAAAAGTCTTTTCTGAGATTTTCTGTTAAGAATTTCTTAGAGATTGCCCGGAGTTGGGAAGGTGAGGTCGAAGACCTCCGTGCCTCGGAGAGCACGTGTCGCCGTCGGTCCTGCGCCTGACCTCTCACTTCTCACTGGTCGTGTCGGTGTACCGTCCCACCAGACTATGAGAGTGATGGAATAGAGAGTGTACCCGTGTATTGTGCACACACTTGGACACTATAAACAAAGTCCTGCACAGATGGTCAGTTTCAATGAAACTGACCGCCGTAGCCGTATATCGGCTAGGAGGACATTATTATTGGCGGAATTTAAAGCCAGAATCGCCATTAAAAAAAAACAAAAAAACAGCCATACGATTAGAAGACCGATGTGAATGTTCTCACCCATACTGTCCGGTGGGTTGCGAGTGTCGGTCCCTGGGCCGCTGCAGCGAGCGAGTCTCGTGGTAGTACTGCGCCGCGCTGTTCTGGTGCTTGGGCGTGTGGCGCCCGGACTGAGGCGGGCCGTGCGGGCCGTTCGCGCCGTGGGCGACGTTTGAACCGTTTATCTGAAAAGTTTTGGAATACTTAATACATTTTGAGATATTTGACTGTTTTATGTAGTGAGAGGGATCTCTGTTTGATGTTGTTTTCCCACTTATAAATAGATGCAATTATTTGGTCGAAAAGTCAGCAGAATGAAAGAGTAGGAAATTATCAAATTTTATAATAGTAGCACATATATTTGTTTCGACTTTAAAAGAAAAAAAAAACACTTATTGACTTCATGAACAAACACGATTATATCAATATTTTAAAATAGTACTTACTTATAAAATCTACATAGAAAGCACTACCACTCAACAGTAAAAAGTTATGACCTGACAAACATAAACAAAATAGGTACAGACCAGAAGAGACTCCTTTTTTTTAAACGGCTAAATTGATACGTATAAGGATAAGTTTTCTGATCTCCCTCTACCACTACCTTACCGCTGTGGGAAAAACACGTGAGTTTATGTATGTATGTATGTATGTATGTGTGTGTAAAGGTTAATAACATTACCTTCGGCGTCATCTTGCCATTCTGGTGTCCGTTCAGGTTGGCGCTGCCCGGGCGCGGCGGCGGCGGGTCGCTGGGCCGCGCGGCGCGGGCGCGCAGCGGCGCCGTGGACGCCGTGCTGTTGTACTTGTCCGACGTGTCGAACGCCTCGAACGCGTAGTTCGTGTTCGACGTCGAGTAGTCCTTCCACGCTGAGTTGGGGATTAGTTGCTCCTACAATATTGATAAGTAATGTCACTGTTTGAATCAGTATTTAGTGGTAAGTAACATTTTAATGCAACGATTTCACGGTCTACATTTTACCTTGCATTTTCTGCAATTAAGACATTTAGGTTATGGACTTTGGCGCTTTGGAATGCAGGTAAATTAGCCGGTCCTGCGTCAGATTTCTCGCTTACAGTCTATCATTCACATACTTCACATTAACAAATAGATAAATAGGCCGGTATGTTGTATAACTAGCAGTCAGAAACAAAAATCGGAAAGAAGACGCCAAGGTGACTGTTTGCAAGCGAGACAGAGACATGAGACCGCGACGAGAGCTTGCCGAGGTTGATCTATGGATGGGTGACCATCTTATACATATTGAGTTCCTTCGTGTTTCGAAAGACACGACAAATTATGGGTTTCGGCTGTTATTTTCGAATTTCTTCGACATTTGTTATCAGTAGTCAGCAGTTTGAAAGTCTGACAACTAGTCTTACCGAGGGGTATCGTGTTATAACCTAGGTAACTGGGTTGTGGAGGTCAGATAGGCAGTCGGTACGTGTAAAATACTGGTATTCGGCTGCATCCGGTGAGATTGGAAGCCGACTCTAACATAGTTTGGAAGTAAGGCTAGACTGATGTGACAATAATTAAGTTGTAGAATCCAGAGCCACACCCACAGCTTGGTCTCCGCCAGACTAGTATACACGTACCTTATTGACGGTGGCACTAGCCCGCGCGCGGTACAGCGTGCAGGCGGCCTGCAGCAGCGCCACGAGCAGCAGCGCCAGCACGCACGCCACCACCACCCACAGCTTGGTCTCGGCCAGGCCGAAGAACGAGCGAGCGTTGCCCGGCTCCTCCTCCGTCGGACGGGCTATCAGCACTGGAGGGATTCAAATGAAGATAGTTTAAAAACCCGGATTCACGAATCATATGACAGCCGAATCAATAGGTGCCTTTACACACACGCTGTTTCGCGCGTCAAACAATAAAAGAAAAGAGCGCGCGCTCATCTCATCAGTTAAGCCCGCGAAGAAAACGTGAGCGAAGAGTGCGCCGTCTGACAGACGCCCAACTCCGGCGCCCCTCCTAGAGGCGGGCATTTTTAGTATGTTTACGCTCTAAGCATCCTGAACCAATTTCTGAAGAAATATCTTAGGATCCCGCACACGCACTCTACACTTGCTTTTTTGACTGGACTAATAGTGAGTGTTTGTGTCGTTGGCGTGCCTAATACACACCGTAGATGTTCCTTGGATTCAGCAGGAGATCTGTTACCTATTAGCAAGTGTGTGCGCAAAAATGCAACACGATTAGAGCTTTGTATCCGTTGAGATTGCGATCACATAAAACACGAAAAAATTTAAACATTGTGCATCGCATTACCAAGCACTCGAAGTAATTAGTGATAAACAATAAGTAACAACACCTAAGTGATTATAACTCGTCGGCAGGTAGGTAATGCATTCGCCGCACGAAATATTTGTGCGTTTTTTTTAAATAGCTCTGCAGTGGGTGGATACACAAATATGTACTATAGATACACATTTACACGATGTCACACACTAATTCTCTGTTAAACTGAAATTACGATTTTCCACATTTTTCCGCTAGGCATAAGCACACATATCAGTGTCGTCACAGGATCCAGACGCGCCGGCGCTGATAGCGAGCCTTGCGACGTTGCCGCTCCAGCGTACGCGTAAGTAATTATTTCTAGTCTTGTGATACGTATGAATTTATCTATAGAGTAATACTGTTTTGATTAAAATTATTATTTTATTATTTATTATGTGTGACTGTGTGACATTTTATTTTCAATTAGAGATCATTTATTATTGTTTGTTCCATGATTATTCACCCCTAACCCTACTCATACGTTGAAGGAAATAAGCCTTGTAGCGGCACGTTGTATATAGGATACTCGATCCATTAAAAAAACATAACAGATAAAATAGTTTAAAAGCACGTGAATAGTTATTTTTTCTGTACAACAATAAAAAATCTCTCCGCGTTTTAGTATTAAATTAATTATTAATAATTATTCTTTAAAAACTAGATCACACATTTATGTTTAAAACTCTTCGCATTTCAGTATTTAATATCCTATAGGAACTAGATTATACATTTTAATTCAGCGCCGAAACGATTCGCCCGTAGCCAGTTGCGCTCACCGGTCGGTAAACGATCTGTGGGTTAAGCAAACCTTGGCGCGGTCATTCCATAGATGGGTGACCGCATAGTGGTATTTGAACTGGACGTCTCCGTGCTTCGGAGGGCAGGTAAAAAGTCGGTCCCGGTTGTTCTCAATTAAGATAACAGTCGTTAAGCCACGTCAAAGGCCTTCGGGCGGCTTGAACAACTTTGACACTAGGTTGACCACTAACCATAAAATAAGAAGAGGCGCCGAAACGTCAAGCAAATCACAAAAAATATATCTATAAACATTACTCACGGCTCTGCGGCTCAAACACCAAGAATTCAGGATCAACATTAAGATTGCCCACTTTCCCCTGCGCCAGAGTATCTTTCACCACTTTCTCCCATCTCTCCGCCCCACTCTCTTTGTCTTCCGTAGAGTTAGCCGGTGTAGAGTCTAGTGCTCTACCAGTGGACCCTTCTATTGTGTTGGATTCTATGGACTTGAGGGTCAGTTCCGCTATTATTGCTTTAGTTTCGTTCCTGTGGACAATTATTGATATATTTAGTAAGATTTTCTTGCGTTATCAGCCTAACCTTTCTCTTCGGCTTCCAGTCACACCTGATGCAGCTCACCAGTATTTTACAGTAATATTTTCTTGCAAACACAATATATTTATGCGAAGGATTTTTATGAGAGTTCCCACTGGTAAGTGCTAGTAAGGGTATATTCCCAGAATGAGAGAAATGTTTGCGCAGAAACATCTCTCTTATTTTTAAAAAACCTCAGTCTGGAAACATTTTATCACGATGTTACATCTCACCATTAGAACAAATTATATTTTTTTATATAATTTTTTATCGTCTAATTATAAATTAGAATATTAACTGCATCCGTCCCACGTACTCAGCAATGGGGCGGTAATGAATTAATTTAAACAAATATAAAAATATCAAGCGCATAGTATTCGTAACCGGTGGTCCTGTATGACAAAATGTATGGATGTGAGTGAGGCAAAGGAAGTATGAAAGGATCGTATCAAGTGACCTTCTTTGGTCTTTACCTACACCTGGAAAAAGACGTGATATGTATGTATGTTAAACATATATACTTACTGCATAAAGCCATTAACAATAAGTCCATGGTATCCCTTATTCCTGCTGATCTCTCCGGCGATGTTGTCAACGACCTGCGCGCTCAGCTCGTCGTACTCCTTGGAGCCAGGCGCGGGCGGCTTGAAGCTGTCCGCCAGGCCCGTGATGCGAATGAACATGGTGTAAGATGTTTGTCCGGGGAGGATCGGTTCCGTTGTTATTTCTTCTTCTGTGGGTTCTGAGGAAATGTGTGTGGTTTTATGATTGTGTGTGTATTAGGTAATGTAAAGTGATGTTCTAGGTAGGAAACTCTAGGAAAAGGGAATAGCACGAAAGAAAACTCCGTCTTTAATAATTGAAAGAAGAATTTAAAACTCTTTAGTATTTCTCTCTAGGAGAAGGAATTAATTGCATGAACTTCAACAATAGCATTGTAAGTTGTAACATTTTTAGCGGTTTATATTTTAGTGTAAAAATCCGTTATATTACGGTTAATGTAAAAGTTAACTAGATAGTCTGCATAGAAATAAAAAGTGCATCAAAAGAGTAAAACAAAGCTAGATAAAATAATGATTGGAAATAATGAATAACATTTAGGTATTGGACGAAAAGTACATTTCACTTGAAATTAAGTTTATTACTACAATTTAAAACATTTAAGGTTTGCGCTCACCAGGTCCACAAGGTTTGATGCAGACCCTCTCGTCAGTAACGATGGGCGTGGTCATGTGCTTGCTGGTGCGTTTGTTCACGGGGTCGAACCCGCCACCCTGCGTGATGAACATCATGTACAGACACTGGGTGTCTGTGAACGGTAAGTCCTGGAACAAATAGAAGATATTGTATTGAAAACTATATAACTATTATTGGTTTGTATGAAGTAAGTACTAGATTCGGCCCGAGACTTCGTCCGCATGAAAATAAAGTTCAGTTTCTCTCAGTGGTAGCTAAGGTTATAAACGATCTGTGTACCAAAATTTCAACATAATCCATTCAATTCGTGTGATTGAGTAACAAACATCCAAATAGTCTATTATTTGCATTAAAATTTATGATATTAGTAAAATACCTACAGTCTATCCCATATCCGACTACAAAAAACAAATCATACTTTTCCCAAGGCGGATTGACGTCAGACAGTCAGGCAGGCCGTCGGAAATTAAAACATCAGCCAAATACATACCTTAACGGCCTTTTTTTGAGAAAGAAAACATACTTTGTAGATTCCACTTACCCCCTGTTTCTGTGGAACATTTAGCGGCAGTTTATCTATTCAATAGCGTTAAAGCTCATACAAAAAAATGTACTCAGAAACCGGGGGTGAATGTGAGATAAGCACAAGATAAGAAGAAAAAACACATCATACCTTCTGATCGCCAGTATCCCTCTTCCTCACAAAGCTGAGCGTGGTGACTCCATCAATCAGACTGCCTGCCTCCTTGCTCAAGTCCTGGCGCTGATCGACCCTCGGCGCGGAGTAGCCTGACACCCAGGTGTCCATGATGAAGGGACGGTTGGTGCGCGTGTCCACCCAGCCGATAACTGCGTCTGATTGAGACTGGACAAACGAATATGGTTTATTGCTTATGTTTTTATTATAGGTTACAGCAATAACAGGTCATAGTTATAAGCGGTAATAGGGATGATGACTAATTGTTATAAAATGTAAAATCTGAAAATACCAATAATATGGAATAAAAAATGAGATTTTAATTAGTTGGTAAAATAGGTAATAAAAAATAATTACACACATATTTTTTGGCGTTTCAAATAAATAAAAGGTGACTTGTATAAACCACTTTCAGGTCTTGAAATGGGGGTTAATTGTATTATGTGATAGGTCCTTCAAAGCTATAACGTACTAAAATAAAAGCGTGAAATTAATGCGATGTCAAAAATACAAGACTGTTTAATATATTTAGCTTCAGACAGCCTAAAAAATAAATAATAGTCATCATCCCTATTGTTTACATTCATACAATTAATATAAGAATTATAAAACGATTTGAACATGCACAAATATAAAAATTAGGACAAGTAGATCGAATCTTACTAATGTAAGGTTAGTTTAGCTTTAGGCTAGGAAGAAAGGTTATTTAGATTAGTAATTACCATAACGTGAAAAGGAGACATAAGCAAGCAAAACCACAAGTGAATTATTGTTAAGTTATCAATCAATAGTAAAAAGTGAATAAATAAATAATAATAAATACTAAATATTTTTGGACAACTCACACACGGTCATCTGATTCCAAACAAAGCAAAGCTTGTACTATGGTAACCAGACAACTGATAAACATACTTAAATACTTCAAAATACATACTTATATAGATAAATTAACAACCAGGCTCAGAACAAATACTCGTGCTCATCACACAAATATTTGTCCCGGGTGGGATTCGGACACACCACACGTGGCGCTACGGTTATTGCGGCGAGGTGACCACTTTAACCACTACGCCAAGCGTGCAGTAAATAATAATAAAAGGGCACTTGCGAGTTAACACTATTTTTGAACTAGTTAACAATAATAACATTATTAATTTCGGTAATGAATAGGTTTTCAAACAACAGTACCATTTGAAATCTACACTTTTTTTGAGAAATCGTAGCATTTTCATTATTTTACACGTGCAGCTGTGTGGGTCGTTCTTTATATGTTCAATTATTTACGGAATCTACGGGTCTAAGAATAAAAGGCACTATCTTTATTTACACATATTTAGAACTAGCTGACCCGCAATAAGAGAGAATGGGTAAAATTTTTCCCCGTTTTTGTTACATTTTTTACTGGTACTCTGCTCCTTTTGGTCATAGCGTGATGATATATAGCCTATGTCCTTTCTCAGGTACCAAAGTATCTCCATACCAAATTTCATGCAAATTGGTTCAGTAGTTTAGGCGTGATTGAGTAGCAGACAGACAGACAGACAGAGTTACTTTCGCATTTATAATATTAGTATGGAAGTATAGATAAATTATAGTAGTCATGATTTGCAATGCAAAAATTACACAGGTAAGCCTAAAAGCAGAAATTAACCACAGATAGTAAGCACATTATTTTTAATATATTTTTTTATGTTTATTAAGCTGTTGTATGTATTTATTAATTGTTTTATACCTACGTTTACGCCGGGGTCACCATTTCGTCAACTTTGGCTCATACAAAAATGTACGATGCACAACTCAGCATGAAAATAATGATGAAACAGAATCATTAGACATTAAAACCAGTCAATATTTGAGGGATTGCTATATAATTCACTAATTCACTTAACATTTTATACATAACTATGATTAAAACAAATTGGTTTAAATAAAGTGTACTAATATATTTAATTCAATAAATTCTGAAATAATTACTGTTATTGAAGAGCACAAATACAAAACAATTTGACTAACACTACACATATTTTAACATAATAAATGCATATAATAAAGATTATGGCACGTCCATGGCAAGATAATGGCTATATGAGGTTTAGTCACACAACAATTCATTGCTAAAACCGATGACACAAAGATCAGTTCGTTACAAGAAATTGCAGATCAAAAATATAATAAAGTTGATTTTCGAGATACGCGAAATCCATTTAATTTGCGATAAAGTCATAATAATGTTCAATTGTAAGATGGGCCATTAAAAGCTCTAAAATGAGCAATACTGTTATCTGAGATCCAACAATCAGAATTTAATTGAATATCAATGATCTGAATTCGCAATTAAATATCAGTTATGCATTGAAAAACATTAATTTTTAGGGGTTTATTAAGTAACATCTTCGAAAATAGCATTGCTTATTTATGATACCGACTTCTTCATTAATCTGTTTATCACGCAGCTTCTGCCGGAGTCAGGGTTTCACCCGGCAAAGGAGCAAGCACTTTCCTCCACATTGGCGTTAAATTCACACTTGAGGTCTTCGAATCCTGTTTCGAGTTCATCTCTTTTGAACTCTCCTCATCTCCCTCCGTCTCAGTATCTTGTGGAACATTTTCCTGTGTACCACTCGTCCCTAATGCCTGTCCACCAATTGTGCCACTAGGCCCTATATCTCCAATCTGTGATGAAACAGAGTTCGTATTGGGTAGACTGTTCTTTGGCAAAGACATTAAAGATTTGTCTGTTGCCTTGTTTGTTGAAGAAATTTGATCATAAGTTTTTGATGGTGCAGTTTGATCGTTAGTAGTCTTTAAGGAAACGGATTGGTCATTAGTTTTTGATGAAGTAATCTGACTATTGGTCATGGACGGAACTGACTGTTCATCCGTCTTTGTTGATGAAGTTTGATCATTCGTTTTTGATAAAACTGTTTGTTCATTGCTCTTTGATGGAACAGTTTGATCATTGGGCTTTAATGTAACTGTCTGAGTCTTTAAAGTCTTGTCTTCAGTCTTTGGCTGTTGATCATTCGATTTTGATATATCGATTTGATCTTTGGCCTTTGATGAAGCCGTCTGACTATTGGTCATAGACGGAGCTGTCTGTTCATTCGTCTTTGTTGATGCGATTTGATCAATGTTCTTTGATGATACAGTGTGATCACTACTCTTTGATGAAACAGTGTGACCATTGGTTATTGATGTAGCAGTCTGAGTCTTTAAAGTCTTGTCTTCGGTCTTTGTCATAGCTGTTTGATCATTTGAAACAGTTTGATCATTTATCTTTGATGAAGCCGTCTGAGTCTTTGAAGTTTTGTCCTCGGTCTTGGTCATAGCGGTTTGATCATTCGTTTTTGATGAAACGATTTGATCATTGCTCTTGGATGATACAGTTTGATCATTTATCTTTGATGAAGCCGTCTGTGACTTTAAAGTTTTGTCCTCAGTCTTTGTCATAGCTGTTTGATCACTAGTTTTTGATGAAACGGTTTGAACATTGCTTTTTGATGATACAGTTTGATCATTGGTATTTAATGAAGCCGTCTGAGTCTTTAAAGTTTTGTCCTCAGTCTTTGTCATAGCTGTTTGATCATTGTTCCTTGATGCTGCAGTTTCATCATTTATCTTTGATGAAGGCGTCTGTGACTTTAAAGTTTTGTCCTCAGTCTTTGTCAAAGCTGTTTGATCATTAGTTTTTGATGAAATGGTTTGATCATTGTGCTTTGATGCTGCAGTTTCATCATTTATCTTTGATGAAGCCGTCTGTGACTTTAAAGTTTTGTCCTCAGTCTTTTTCATAGCTGTTGGATCATAAGTTTTTGATGAGACGGTTTCATCATTGCTCTTTGATGGAACAGTTTGACCATTGGTATTTGATGAAGTCGTCTGAGTCTTTACAGTTTTGCCTCCGGGGTTTGACTGATCATTAGTTTTTGAAGATACAGTTTGTTCATTGGTCTTTGTTGGTCGGCTATCACCCATCGGGTTCTGCTTGGAACGCTGTAGTGGTGTCTTATTAGAGACCGATAATGGGTTTCGGGTTTTTTCCGGCGGTAGGATCAGGGTTTTAGTTGGGGACGGAGTCATTTGGCCCTTGCCTGGTGGCAGTCTGATTTGGATTTTGCCTTCAGATGGTTGCGTCTTTGTAGCACCTGGGAGAGGTGTTTTGATAGACCCCGGCACAGGGGTTTTCATAGAAGGTTCAGGTGTTCTGATAATACCCGGAGGTGCCTTTATAGCACCGGGTGCAGACGTTTTGATCATAATCGGCGAGGGTTTTTTGATAGTGCCCGGAGGAGGAGTCTTGGTGGATACTGGCAGGGGTGTCTTGATAGGGCCCGGCGGGGGTATCCTCATAGGGCCCGGCGGGGGTATCCTGATAGACCCCGGTGGAGGTGTCTTGGTAGATCCTGGCGGGGGTGTTCTGATAGAGCCCGGCGGAGGTGTCTTGATAGATCCTGGCGGGGGGGTCCTGATAGAGCCTAGCGGGGATGGCTTGATAGAGCCCAGCGGGGATGGCTTGATAGAGGCCAGCGGGGATGGCTTGATAGAGCCCAGCGGGGATGGCTTGATAGAGCCCAGCGGGGATGGCTTGATAGAGCCCAGCGGGGATGGCTTGATAGAGCCCAGCGGGGATGGCTTGATAGAGCCTAGCGGGGATGTCCTCATAGAACCCGGTAGAGGCGTCTTGCTAAGGCGTTTAAAGTGTGTCTTGCTAGCGCTCGGCGGTCGGATGCGGTAGGCGCCCGGTAGTGGAGTACGAATAGCAGATGACGGGCGTGAATGGAATGCTGGCTGTATTCGGAAACCGAGCGGGGCCGGCGCACGTCGTGTTCGGATGAGGTTATCGCTCACCCCTCCTGACCGCTGCCCACGTCGACTGTCGGATCCTCGATCCTTACAGTCCAAATTCTATAAATATTTCTACAGTTATAAAATCCTACCAACTTCGGCCTACAGCGGACAGTGGAAATAAAATGGCAATCAAAAGTGAACTTACTGATTAGCACCCAACTCCAAGCATGAGCTTCTAAGCTCAGCTGGAGAGGTTCAGGTTATATTGGTCAAGTTCAAGATTGAACAGTTGAATTCTCTCTTTCAGGTGACTTGCAAGGCGTAAAACGGAATGCCATCACAAAAGGTCCGGCGACGTACTGAAGCTTTACGTGCTTTGAAAAGCACGAAGTTTTATGACCCATATTCCGTATACTAATGTCATGGATCCTTTAATAGCCCGATAATAAGAGCACCTTGCTTTGTCACAACAAATGGAAATGAGTGCTATTTGGTAGTATACTAATATTAGCAACAATTCCACCACCCACATAAAATAAGCATCCCACAGAAAATGTACAAATAACATCTATCCCAATTCCTATTGTTAAATAATAATAGGGATGATGACTGAATTACAAAATTATATAATTAATCTTAACAAGTAATCAAACAGTTCCAATTTGCAATTTGCAATTCTTTATTGTAGAGTTAATTATTTACTATATTTAATCGAAAGCCACCTATTTATTTATTTTACTCAGTAGGATTGCCAACATATGACACATTATCAGTGTTGCTCATTGACTTACAGGCAAACACAAGTAACAAAGAAAATCGTTCACCCATGTCAAAGCTAAAATAATTTTATATATTTATATATTAAATTTATATAGTAAAAATACGAGTCTGATATTTTTTATAGTTTATTGTTACGTTCTTATTGTTGTAAAAGTGCGCTTCTCGCCATCAAAGTTTGGCAAGTTTACTTGCAATTAAGACTAACTGTAATGTTTCTTTATACAAAATAAAAAAAAAATAGTCTTCAGTAATTTTCGTCATCATTCCTATTATAAGGTCAGGGAAAAAGTCTTTTCGCATTATAGTATGTATGAACTTGTAATAAAATATTTTCTCTACACAAAAAAGCTCGATATATGGGTACCTCACGAGCTCACTGAAGGAAACCTAATGAACCGTGTACTCATTCGTGATTCTTGAAGCCAAAGAGATTTTATTACAAGTTCATATATACTATTATGCGAAAAGACTTTCTCCCCGACCTAATATTTCGAACCCACCACCACAAAGAATCAAAGAAAACTTACCATTTTCTTGTTATCGCTAAATCCGATGCCGGTCCAGTACTTGCTCTGAGTGGTAGTGATGGTGAAACGTACGGAGTCCTTCCCCCTCTTGAGGCCGAGGTACTCCCAGGAGGCGACGTATTGGCACGTGATGTTGGTCTTCCCGGTGGGGTCGCAGTCGGCTGGCAGACGCCATTGACCCCCACACTTGTCTGGTAGGGGGTGAATACCACCTGATATCGATACCTTTGTTTCTTCTGTTGATGAAAAAGTAATAGTAAAGTAACCAATGACTGACTGACTGACTGACATAGTGATCTATCAACGCACAGCCCAAATCGCTGGACGGATCGGCCTGAAATTTGTCTAACTACCTGCCTAGATCTTATGACGTAGGCATTCACGTAGAAAGGATTTTAATCAATTCTTCTTAAGGGGATAAAATAGAAATTGAAAGTTTGTATGAAATTTCTGTCCTAAATCAATCCACACGGTCGAAGTCGCGAGGACAAGCTAGTACATACATAAAATCACGCCTTTTTCACATAGAGTTAGATAAAGATAAGAAAATGCCACTTGCTACGATCCTTCTAAACGTCTTTTAATGAGACCTTTTTCTGTAACACCTATAGTCCATAGAAATGTTACATTTTTTAGGCTTTCGCTTGCGTTATTCAGAGGACGACGCCTTTTTTCCAAAGTGGCGGCTGGAGGACAAGGTTAAGGTAAGGTAAGGTTAAGGTAACCCAAACTTGAACTTAGGCTTCTACTCACACTACTACACATAAAATAAATTGCGTGCTCTGAAAAAACGTAAACCTAAATTTAACTTTTGTATGGACTACTAATGCTAGGAATATAATATTATCAACTTAATAATTGACTACTAATGCTGAGGGAATATACCAAATTAGCTAATGAAAAAACATTTCAGAATAGTTCTCAACAATCACTCACCGAAGAAGTTAATACTAGCGACACCTCTCTGGTGTCCATGACCGTGGTACTTGAGCTCATCCTGCCTGTAGAAGTCGCCCGTAGATGCGGTCCCACGTTCGAGTCCCGACGGAGGCGAGTGCACGTATTTCTTGGGCTCTTGCCCTCGTGCCCAGATGACGTGCATTGTGTCGTCTACTATGGAGTGGTCCGTCGGTTCTTTGGCCTGAAGAAAAGAGAAGTTAAGGTATATAAATTTTCACTTTTTCTGAAGATTTGATTAAAAAAAAATTCGAATAAGCAAAAAATCTACAAAATCTTTTTGTAGATTTTTTGCTTATTCTAACATAGCACGCGTAAGATCTATATCTTTTTGATTAAAACTTCTTCAGAAATAAGTTATTTTAGAAAAGCAGACTTAATAAAATTTTATAATGGATTTGCTTGTACCTTTATAGAGCAAGAGCCAGTGAATAAATTTAAAATAGTGGCACAAATAATATTAATACATAGCCTAGATTATCATCGGGTATAAAATAATAATTAACACATTTAACCCTAAAAATAATCTCACACGGACAAAGTCGCGAAAAACTTTATCTAGAAGCAATATAGTTAATGATAAAGTCATCACGATAAAGTACCTTAATCTTTTTCCTGAACATGATGGTGGTGACTCCATTCTCCTCGTATCCTGATGCAGCTGTGATGTCGTCGTGCCCACCCCAGAACGTGTCCACTCGTGGAGTCGACCTATACATACAAATATCATTTGATTACTTACTTTGCTGTTGAATTGAATCTTAGTTAACATAATTGTTTGTTGGGCTATGATTCATAATATCCATCTTTCTATAGCAAAAAGAAGTTTTAATATAGATAAGAACAACTCAATCCAATGAATAATAGCAAAGGTAAAAAGCTTCAAATTTCTAAGGTTCTATACTAAGCCCATTACAAACGTACAAATTGCGTCAGAAGAATAGGAATGTGACGATGTGTATAGTCCATTGAAATGTTACAATTTGAGGGTCGAATATTGCATTTGTTAGAGGACGCAATTTTATTTTTGGAACATGTAGAGGGGGTCAATAGAAGCTTAACTTGAAGTTTGTGGGGTTGCCACTCTTGTCCCCCGGCCGCCATCTTGGAAAAAGGGGTGAAAACACTTTTTTCGCTATATCTCGGAAACTATGCGTCTTACAATAAAATTGTCAAAGCATAATTTGTAGCAAATCATTTTGCCTACAAATATGTCTCATAATTTTTTGCCCTAAAATAACTATTGAAGAAGTTATAAGCAAAAAAGTAAATATTATTTACAAAAAATTTCTTTCCGAATCAGGTCTATTTCGGAGCGCTGTTACTGAGTTTCTAATTAATGACATTGAAAAAACTTATAGGGAAAAAAATCCTTGAAAAATACTCTACAAGTTTGGTCTAAGGTATTTTTTTTGTATATATACATATCAGTTTAGCCTTTTTTCCAAACAATGTTGGATTCGGCTTCCAGCCTCATCAGATGCAGCTGAATGTGTGCCAGTGTTTTACATGAAGCGACTGCCTATCTGACCTCCACAATCCAGTTAGTTTGGATATAAAACGATACCCTTCGTTAAGACTGGTTGTCAGACTTTCAAGCTTCTGACTACTGTTAACTACTGTCAAAGATCTTCGGAAATGACAGCCGGAACCCAAAATTTAACATGCCTTCCAAAACACTTAGGAACTCGATATGTGTAAGATGGTCACCCATCCACAGAACAACCTCGGCAAGGGTGGCTTAACCTTAGAGATCGATTTGCGTGGTTGTCGTTAAAAAAAGTTATAGAGCAATAAAGAAAATTATTATTTAAAAAATGCACTATTTTGCTTACAACTTCTTTAATTGTTAATTTAGGGCAAAAAGTTATGAGACATATTTGTAGGCAAAATGATTTGCTACAAATTATGCTATGACAATTTTATTGTAAGACGCATAGTTTCCGAGATATAGCAAAAAAGTGTTTCCACCCCCTTCTTCAAGATGGCGGCCGGGGGACAAGAGTGGCGACCCCACAAACTTCAAGTTAAGCTTCTATTGACCCCCCCTACATGTTCCAAAAATAAAATTGCGTCCTCTAAGAAATGTAAAACTCATGTAACATTTCAATGGACTAGTAGTATGAAGGAGAATCTAATAAACTGACAATATGTAGTTTCTACTTTACTAGTTACTTTTGAAATGGCCCCAGTTGAGTGTAATAAAACTGTTTTATCTGCTTAAAAATTGGTAAAAAATCGAATTAAGAGCTAATAAAATAAGCTAGCACAAAGATCTTAGGGGATATACAAGATGTTTTCTACTATTTTCTACTTCTCTGGGTCCAACATAATCAAGATTAATAAACGATCCCTGATCTGACAGATATATTATATTTATATTAAGTAACAGTTACTCACCTATCTCTAGTATAGTAATCCAGTACTCTATGGTAGTTGCCCTTAGCCGTGCCAATGACGATATCCGTACAATCCATAGGGTTGAACTCAAACTTGGGCACGTAATCGTGTTCAGGATAGTAGCCTACAAATATGATACATTATTGATACTTTGTATTTATAGTTGGATGAAATATTTTGATACTTGAAGATTTTTTCGCTCCTGAAAACGATGTAAAACATAGGTTCCCAACGGAGATAGTGAGCTTTTTGGAAGGGTAGAGAAAGGTTCAAAGACAAACAATATGTAAGAGAAAATAAAAAATGGTTTGTTACTACTACGTAAAGTAAGACCCTGGAATTTTTTCTCGTGAAGGGGGGAGTAGTCCACGTAACGTTGGGAACCTATGGGCATATTTTTTATATTTATACATATATTTATTTTTTAATTGTACACACTCATTCTAAAACATTTTTCTATCTTTTTACTGCCAATGCTTGATTTATATGACGATTCGTGACGATGACTCCACGATATGTGTATAAAATATTTAAAGACCATTGGCAGTGAAAAGTAAATCTCGTAACTATATACTCTGTAAATAAACTCACACATAAAAATACAAATATTTTTAAAACACTTGTTTATCTACACATTCATTAACACCTTCCAGAATACCGAATCACTCCCAATTTTTAATAAATTTATCCAAAAGTAACATATTACGACTCCCATCAAAAACAAAAATTGTTACACACACATTCTGTACAAGTTAAGAGTTATTAAAATATATTTAGTTCACGGGGCTATCACGTATTTCAGTAGACAACTATTTGAAAACCACTATGCTGTACATTGTGTTCTCCCTTAGATAATAGGGATTGACAAGTTAAGTCAAAGCAGCAATGTACTGAATAGTGACCATCAATTTGACGTACACTAATTGTCAACTGAGATACGTGATAAGCCCGCAGAAAGACGGGTCCAACAAACTACAAAAACAGGTATACCTTGTACTCTCTAAATATCAATAATGTATAAAACAGGTATTTTCATTGAAATTGAAACTTGATGTCAGCAACTTTATTTCAAAGGAATTAAGTCGTCAAACGTCGGTGTTGTTTGATTTTTCTGCAAACTTGAAATCATTTTCCCAATTTTTACCAGAGACATCTGAGACACAAAAGGAACAATACCAAAAAATCACCTTGCAAGTAAGTCTGGACCCGTCCTTTTAAATAATTATGTATTATATTATATACCGTATAGTATTATATCAATCCATCCTCAAACACAATAAAAGTTAAAGAAATAGATTAAAAGGAGAACACACATTAGAAAAGAATATCAGTAGGATCTGAAAAGAAACCTAGGGTACTGAAAAGTCGACATTTTGGTAAAGAAAATTAATAAAAGTTTAGGAAAGTGGGACAATTAGGACAATAGAAGGTACGTCGTTGGCCAAAAGCCCAGAGCAAAGCTAAGACAATTAAAGCAAAGACAACAGAAGCTAGATACTTCATGCAAGAATGAAGATGACATGCAAGAATAGATCTTTCTCGGATGCAAGAGAAAGGAATGGAAATGAAAAATGAGGAGATTAGTTTTATGTTTTACCGTTCATACAAGCTATCAAATATTTTGGAGATATTGTCACCATCAAAGAAGCTATTAACCGATTTTAAAAAATGAGGATGAGATTCTCAATTTTTTTGTAATTTATTTTTGGTTTCGTTGCAATCACTCGAAATAATAACTGAATGTTTTCTAGTCAAAATTTTATTAGTCATATTACTTTTGTTTTTTTTTTAATTTTGTCATTAAATATATTAATTGATAATCAAAGACAAAAATATAGTTTTACTATATTAGATAGGTGCGTAAAAAATGTTTAGTGGTGACTTTACCTCCAAAATTCTCAGTCATACATCCAATATGTTATGCTTACTAAATATTAGTTCTACATCATATTAACGTAATTATTGACAATGTGCTACAAACTTGCTATACAAATACAACTAATTTACTACAAATAAACATTTGTATTGGTATCCATTTATTAGCGAAATAAACATTAAATTAAAATTGATAACTCTTTTAAAGGACGGTATTAAAGATCATGAGTTCAAATTGGGTGAGAGGAAATATTTTTTAAGTCCTCAGATATTGGGACTTTTCTTGAATTACAATATTATTGGTTCTACATAAATCCCTGAAAATTCCTCAAAAGATTTTTTTCAAATCATTCAGCCGTTCCCAAAGGGGGAAGGTATTGTGATCAGTATTGAAGTAAAATAATCTCTGCATGTCTGTCCATTTAACTGTTTTCAAAGGCATATAAAGTTCTTAGCCTACTCTTTCATTAGGTAACACCCAAGGGATAGCCCCTCGTCCATTCCTGGAGAAGACCTTAGACCAGTTATAGGTTGAATTTATTTATTCATAGACTTAATTAAATAAGATACCAATACATATGTTTACATTTTGTGCAAAGCATGTGGCGGTTACCTGCTTCTTCAGTAAGTCCCTTCACTAGCAATGTCTCGGGTTCCGATTCTGCGTAGGGTACTGGGGACGATTCGGGTTCGGGAGTCGGTTCCGGTTCCGACTTTGGTTCAGGAGTGGGTTCAGGTTCTGCTTTAGGTTCAGGGGTAGATTCGGGTTCTGCCTTAGGTTCTGGAGTGGGTTCAGGTTCAGATTTCGGTTCCGGAGTAGGTTCTGGTTCTGATTTTGGTTCAGGGGTAGGTTCGGGTTCAGATTTCGGTTCTGGAGCGGGTTCGGGTTCAGCTTTCGGTTCAGCAGCTGGTTCGGGCTCAGATTTAGGCTCGGGAGTAGGTTCAGGCTCAGATTTTGGTTCCGGTTTTGATTTTGACTTAGAGTGAGCATTAGGATGTAAAGATTTGGCTTTAGGCACTACTTCTAAAACCGGTTTGGGTTCTGGGGCTGGTTCCGGAGTGGAACTCGGTTCGGATTTGGGTTCGGGAGTAGGTTCGGGCTCGGATTTCGGTTCAGGGGTAGGCTCCGGTTCTGATTTTGGTTCGGGAGTGGGCTCTGGTTCAGCCTTAGGTTCGGGAGTAGCTTCGGGTTCAGAAGTCGGTTCGGGTTCAGGTTCAGATTCGGGTTCGGGTTCAGGCTCGGGTTCGGGAGTGGGTTCGGCTTCAGGCTCAGCCACTGGTTCAGGTTCAGAAGTCGGTTCTGGTTCGGATTTAGGTTCCGGAGTCGGTTCAGGCTCAGACTTCGGTTCCGAAGTCGGTTCTGGTTCCGGCTCAGATTTAGGCTCGGGAGTAGGTTCGGAAGTCGGTTCCGGTTCCGACTTAGGTTCTAGAGTCGTTTCGATTTTTGGTTCGGGAGTGGTAGGGGTCATGGGAGTTGTACTACTAGGTGTTTGTTTGGACTTTGGTCGCCATTTTGTTCTCGTTGGGATTTTTGGTCGAGGTTCTGTATGGGCAATGTTTTCGGTAGTAACAGTGTGGTTATGGGGTAAAATAGCTGTCGTAGTGTCCAAATCTGTAAAAACAATGTAAACATGCAGCATTTATATACATAAGAGCTTGTTCTATCACTGACTGGTTGCTTTGCATGGAATTTTCCATATAATAGATATAAAATTTTAATTTTTAAAGACATATAGAAGAATAAATATTATGTGCAAAATAATACAAAATATAAAAATACATAAATACAATACACATAAAATACTTATAAATAATAGTTTGTTTTAGCAGACAAGCAATTTCTCTAGACCAATTAGGCAATAAGTACCTATAAGTCTTACCAGGTTTACCAGGTCTGCTAGGATAAATAACTAAATTTTATGTTTTAAACGCACGACCGATAGTTTTAAAGATTACTCTAAAACTATCAATCAGTATTTGCCTTATTCATAAGGCTATAGGCTATGTAACATGTAGTACATAGCGTATAGCCTGGCGGCTAGTATATAGACACTTTCTCATAATTATTCATGGTAAAGTGTGTTTGCTTATTTGTCCTTCTTTCATTTTTACCTTTTCTCAGAAATTACTGAACCAAATTTGAGTAAACTTGGTCGGATAATAAATTATATGTACGGGAGCCACAGGCATATGGGCCACGGGCTATATAGGCTTATGTAAATATAATATGGTCAGTGATAGAACTATGATACGGTAGTTAGTATGCCAATTCTATATAATATTGTGCAGTAATTTTGCATGTGGCGTCGCCAGTATTAGCGTAGTGTTATGTGTGGTGCTAGATAACCCTTCTTTTGCTTGCGCGCAGTCGGGTAAAACATGGTTTTGTACTTACTTGATTCGTTTGCAGCTCGTTTTTTACGACCTGTGAAAGTAAAAACCTAGGTTCGATTACCAAACATAAATAAATTTGAAACCTAACCTTTGTGTGTGAATATTTTTATTTCAATAATCATTCTCTCCTTTTTTTCTCATGATAAAAACAGCTATATTTAGAAGGCTGTTTCCAAAATAACTTATTATGATAAATACAAGATAGTACAGTTATTAGTTAAGTACTTAAAGATCATCCCACAAGTCTACTTTAAATGATTACTGTGAAATTGGTACATAATAAGTATGTTTACCAGTTATCTGGTTACCACGCGCGCCCACGGTACAAACTCTACTTAATTTGAAATCAATTGGCGTGTGAGTTGACTAAAAAGCCCTATGAAGGTATATTTTTAATATTTTAAAAGTATTCAATCAACCTACCTTTAGACCTAGACACTTGGTACGACACGCTAGTCTTAACAGTGACGTCATCACCCAAATTCTTAAAATCAAATCCATCAAGAGAATGCATCGCGACTCTCTTATTTCTATTATCATTCTCTGGTTTAGTCGGTTCTGGTGTGGGTTCGGCTGTCGGTTCCGCAACGGGTTCGGGTTCCGCTGTCGGTTCCGGTTTGGGTTCCGGACTCGGTTCCGGTTCGGGTTCTGCGCTGGGTTCCGGTTCTGCTTTTGGTTCCGGCTCGGGTAATGGTTCGGGTTTTGGTGTGCTTGCTATAATTAGATTGTTTAATAAATAAATGATGGATCTTTTTATTTAAAGGTAGGGTAAATGGGGATGATTAAAGGTCTTGATTACTTACGTTTTTCTCCAATGGGAGGTCCTAGTACAGGGAAGTGTTTACACTGCTTTGTCAACCCGCTTGGACGCCAACCAACAGCTGAAATAGGAAGGTGAGGTTTAGGTTTAAGTTTCTGAAGACTTAGTTTATACTATACACTGGTACACTATATATTCCCTCACTCTTATAGTCCAGTGGGACGGATATCCGACTCGACTTATAGGAGGTCAGGCGCAGGACCGATTTTACGAGCCCTCCGAGGGAAGGAGGACTTAAACCTCAACTTCTTAACACATTAACCGTTTCTTGAGCGAAAATTCATTTATTAATTTATAACCAAATACCGGATTCATAACAGAGACCTCTGCGTAGCAGGCACATAATATATATTACATTTCCTAATATTCGACCGGTGAAACTCATTTATCTCTATTTGACGTCGTCGTCTATTTATGTAAGTAAATACTGACCAGCATAAGAAGTGCCGTTGACCATCATAATAACTTCAATCTCGGCATCTTCCTTCAATATCCTCCAGTACAGGTTGAACTCTTTAGACATTTCACGCTTACTGTACAGTCCCAGGTTCACTTGCTTGTCCTTCCATGGCGACTCTGAAAATATGGAGAAGAATAATATATCACAGTTCAGCTTTAAATAGTAAAGTAAGTAGTAGTAATAAGTAATAGTTTTATATATACATATGTTAAGAGCGTGTTCTCGCCAACTTTTGTACCACTTCTTTTGCTTTTGCCTAACATTGATATAAAAAACTTATCTTTTCTTTATCAAACACGGCTTTGTCAAATCGGCTGGCGCATGTAAAACCTGTGTTGTAAGCATCTAATAGGCTTCAGGCATACTACCCACAAGAACAGACTTTAAACGAAAGCTTAGTAGTTTAATTAAAAGGCTGGATTCATATCGAATTTGATAAAAATTTAAGGGAATCGAATAAGCGTCATAACTTCGGAACACGAAATTTCTGTTTCCTTTCAAATCTTAAACTTTATCAGACAGAACTTTGAAGTTCCGAAGTTTAAAGTTTGAAGAAAAGTCGTGAATAAGCAGAACGAACATTAGATTTGACGTACGATAATTAATGTAAAATTCGAAAGAGTATCAGCAAGGTCTTCATACTACTAAAAAAACTGTAAAAAACAATACTCACTCTTATTACATCCTTTGCCATAAAACCCGAACGGACAATAACACATCTTCGTCGGCGACTCGGTAGCATTAACATCAATACATTTGCCTCGCAACCCACAGTCGTTGTCTTCAGAACACTCGTCACTGAACTGACAGCGGGAGCCGGAGTACATCTTGTTGCATTTGCACCGGCCCAGGATGTAGAAGCCGTGGCCTGAACATGTCTCGTGGTATTCTTTACCTGAAAATCATACAAATAGATATAATTAAATAAATATCATTGAACAACTCGCTTACGGTCATTTGATTAAGAGCTAAGTTGAGCTTACTATGGTAATCAAATAACTGATAAACATACGTATATACTTGTATAGATAAATTGACAACCAGGCTCAGAACAAATACCCGTGCTCATCACACAAAAATTTGTCCGGTGGGATTCGAACCCACCACACGCGGCGCTATGGTTATTGCGGCGAGGTGACTCACATATCCGTTTTTATGCCCTAGTATAATAATGAATAATGTTGGGATGGGCATTGGATATTATATGTAAGTAAGAAACATATGTACATGTGGAAGGCGAGAGATTATCTTTGACTAGAAAATATATGCAACTAAATTAAGTGCGTAAAACATTTTGACCCCCTTTTAAATATGCACAATTTCCTTGATTTAAAACATATGTAAATGAGTTATTTATATGCAAAAACTAATCAATAATAGATTAATAACCAACCTTGTTTAACAACAGACATTCGGACAATCTAATTTATTTAAATGAGATGTGCATTGGTATGCAGTTAATATGTATATTAAGATTAATTTAAACTGACAGCGTCGAATTGCTTTAATAGGTCTGCTTGTCAAAGTAAAAGATTTGTAGATATAAACTATTATAAGTTGACAGGGGTATGCGTAGTTATTAGAAGTGGAAAATATTACAGGAAATGTCCTTCTAGGCACAGGCGTGCTTAAAGCATCTGATTACTTTTAAGGCACCGCCATCGGCCCTTTCTACAGTACCCAAGTGTAGTTCAAAGCATAATTAATTTTGCGAAAAAATAACTAAATCCTGGATATACTATGGACTCTTGTCAAATCACGTAACGAATAAAAGATTAACCCCCGGTTAATCGCGTTCTTTTATACGAGTTTGAACGCTATTGAAACTATCGGTAATTGTACCTCAGAAACCGGGCTTTATCTTTCCGACATTCTGTAAGAATCCGAATATAATAGGAATTAAGGCTTAAAGTCTTATAAATTGAATAAAAATTTGAATGATAAATAAGTAACAGTTTTAAGTTTTACAATGCACTCAATAAAAATAACGAATTAAGCCAGTGTGTTAATCATAACCTTAACATATCAGGATGTAAATTAATAAAACATTGAACTATGAACTATCGCATTGATACAATTTTAAATAATTAATATTATTGCGTAAAAAACTGCATCAATAAATTATTAATTAAATTAGAATGATGCTGGAATTTGAACGGTATTCAGTCGGCTTAAAGCTTTTGCGACAACCTTAAACATATTTATTCATCTATATGACTAGAAGTGATTCGCTACTAAAGAGCATTTTTTTTTGTGAATTTCGCTTAGGTACTATTAGTTAAATCTAGAATCAATTAATGACTGCGAATCTTTCACCGTTTCACGTAATCATTCATCAAACGCACCTTGGCTATTATTTTTAGTAATTTAAAGTATCTTTAACAGTTAAAGCAGTTTTGCTTCGAGCGAGGCGCCCATAGCCGGTTGCGCTCACCGGTCGGTAAACGAACGATTTGAACTGGGCGTCTCCGTGCTTCGGAGGACTTGTAAGAAGTCGGTCCCGGTTGTTGTCAATTAAGATAACAGTCAGAAGATAAGAAGTTTTGCTTGATGTTCCATCAAGTATACAATAATGTCTAATATTTCTGTGCAAATTAACCAGACCTAGGCAAATCCGGGGCAGGTTACTAGCTTATCATCAAGTCGCACACTAACCCATCCATAAAAGTGTGACAGCTTACCAAACAACGTGGGTTAGAATTTAACAAATTACATAATATACAAGATCACCTTGACTTGGATAGCTAAATGATTTGGCACCATTACACCTAGTAGTAGATATGTTATAAATATATTAGCATATATTAGTGAGTAATGAGTTTTGTTGAGAAATACTTGTGTTCTATTAAACGGTGTTGATGACTTGGATGAATGTTTTATGCCTAAGGCAGATTGAGACTGAACGAGATTAATGGAGACGTCCAGTTCAAATATCACTATGCGGTCACCCATCTATAGAATAACCGCGCCAAGGTTTGCTTAACCCACAGATCGTTTACCGACCTATGAGCGCAACTGGCTATGGGCGCCTCAGGGTATCCAATGAGAAAAATATATTGTTTGAAATCCCCGTAAGGTTTTGTAACTATCTAAAATATGATGAGTACCTACCTACCTAGCTATAAAACCCGACTTTGAGCAAAATAACTTCCGCAGCACCTAAAAAAATGGCAAAGCTAAAATAAAGCGCCAAACAACTTTGTATCTTCCTGTCCTAAATCTCTTGGTATAATTATTTTCTCGCAGCGGCACTTCATATTCAGGTACTCAATGTTATTTACTACTTATACGCAATACTCACGTGGCAATATGTCGATGTCAGCACAAGACCAGAATCTGTAGTTAGATCCCCATTCACCGGCCTCCCGCTGCAGCTGAAGCGTGCAGTTCTCACATGTAAAGTCGCTTGGTAATTTCACTTCGTATTTCTGGGCTCTAGGACAAAAAAAAATATTTTATCGTCTGTTTATTTTTTTTCACCTAAAAGATAGGTATATATATTACATAACCTTGTGTTTCTATAACTCCTGATTAAAGAAAGCAGGATTTTTTTTTACCCATTAAAAGAATGAAAATTGAAAAGCAAAATTTTGTGCTAAATAACCCCTGAAACTATCAAATAAGTATTGATTTTATCTTATCAGATGGAATTTAGACAGACGGTTACAAACGTTTACAGTCAAAAGTAAATAATGTATCATATAAGGTTAAAATTTGACTTTTTTGCATTAGATCGTTTATTCGACACTTATCTATAAGTCGTGAATCTGGCCCTGAACGAAAAACAAATAAATAATCCGATCTTTAGCAACTACAAGAGATAAATAAAATATTCTACTCACGTAACATCATCTCGTACAAACTCAGTACCGCCTGCTCTTGGAGTCAAGTCAAGAAGTGGCCTCTCCAAGTCATCCAATATCCTCAAACTGAAGCCACCCTGAACAAAAAGTTACAAAATTTATCAAAAAGTTGTTTCGCCCAACGTGGGGCTCGAACCCACGACCCTGAGATTAAGAGTCTCATGCTCTACCGACTGAGCTAGCCGGGCTGGTGTTTGTCAAGTAGAAATTAGTGTTCACTTACTCGATGTGCGTACGCCAGATGCCAATGTACTGTAAATGTTGATCCAGATAAAAATGATGTTTTTAATGTTCCTGAAACAATAATAAAAAACATATTAGTTTACTGAATACCTTATATTACGAATCACCACGTGTGCGGAACTAAATACGATGACATATTTTTAACAACGCCATCTAGCAGTAAAATTTCGAACTACAAACAACACACCATATACGACTGTTACGTAATATTAATATGTAGATGGCGCAACTGGTTCTAAACGAATGAATCTTGTCCAATACCTTGGGAACGGGTTTTAGTTTCTGGTTAACAATAATGGCCACTGACAAATCTTTTTTTCTATTACATAAAGCGCGGTTCACATAATTAATTATCTACATTATGCGATGCCTTAATCGTGTTGCGAAAAGTGTCGTAAATAGGGATTTTCGAAAAGTTGTGAGCATTTTTATTACAATCTTTTCTAATCTAGGCCAAGACTTAATAAATCGTCTATATTTTGGCTAGGCTTGTAGAAGATTTTGAAGGTAAAATCGTCGTCTTAAGGTGTGGCCTGCAGATCAAAGGGCAGGCCCTTTGAACTATTGTCGTAATAAACTAGTATTTATAAATAGCCATCATTTATTAATTTCGTATGCGACCACACACAAAAAAGGGACAACAAGAAAGAGAAATCTTTGATAGGTACAACTGATATCAATAAAAGCGTATAATTTTGTTCTTGAGCAATTATTCACAGCAGTTGTTATCGAAAGCAACAGAACAAAAAACATAGAAAAGCCATTGAGTTACCGATATGTAATAAGTAATCTATGTAGATACCTATAACTCAATGAGAAAGAGATAAATAAAAAAAAGAGTAGAGATAGTTCTAACGCGAAAATTAAGAAAAGATGCTTTGCTTTTCCTTCAAGCATTACTCCTAAAAAAGCATGTTTTTCTTACTTTAAACATAAGATTCAGATTATTAGAAAGCTTGAATAATCTGAAAAGAGAGTTCTATTAGACATCTCGGGATTAAATTGTAAACTTCAACTTGTAATTCGTCATTAGTATTACTTATTTCATAATTTGATATTATTATATGAGTCAGTAAATAGGACAATAACATGCGTCAGTGTAAGTAACCACATAAAAAACATTACTTAAATTAATTTACAATTACATCTAATGTTGTTTTTCTAACCAAGAGGAAAAAGAAGTAAAATCTTGAATATTGAATTGCTTGCAAAGTTATTAAGACGTCAGATTTTCTTTAGAAGGGTTTTAACTAATCACCGTTGGCTTCGGCCGTGTATGATACCAGAGTTTGGTAACCAGTATCATACGAAGAAAAAATGATCGTTGTAGGATACTGGTATCCAAGTAATAGGGATTTTTCGTTTTATGTAACCGAGTATCAGCTAAGGAAAATATCAAATAATTACAAGTGAATTCTTAACATCTCCTCGTATGCAACTGATGATGTCATCTGCATTGATATATTTCCGCGTTGCCTGTAGTCCAAAATGAGTAAAGAAATTGAATTTATCACTACGAAGAGAGGAGGAAGAGCACTATTGAGTGTTGGCAACGCAAGCACCGCAGGAAAAAACTCTTCTCAAACGAATCTACCTTTTGGCTTTGCCACAATATTAATTATAGATGTACAGTGAATGTTACTCTAAATGTTAAAAATGAAGTCGTAAAAATTTAAACTCATGAACTATTTCCTTGTTTCCTTGTATGTTTTCAATAAAGCGAGGGTTTACAATAAGCGTCGGTACAGAATGCGATCCGATGGCTTTTACTCGGATGAAAGAGGATAATAATATAACCAGAAGTGGATAATGACACAACCAGTTAGGGTTCTCATCTCAGTATTGAGTTGGGAAACCACCCTTTTGCTTATCACAGTTTTGCCGAGTTGGTTTCATAGGCAGAATGTTATATTCCTCACTGGATACTGGTTACCAAACATAATGAAGGGTATCAGAAAAATAATAAATCCTCTCACTTGGATACCAGTATCCTACAACGATCATTTTTTCTTCGTATGATACTGGTTACCAAACTCTGGTATCATACACGGCCGAAGGGTCACCGTTAAGCCACATTAAAGGCCTCTCAGGAGGTTTGAACACATTGACCTCAAAAATAAAAATTAATATTAGTACCTTAAAGGTCCTTTTTCAATTAAATTATAAAATCGATTATTTGTACGGTTTAACTAAAAACACATTACGTTTACTTCCAAAAAATGTTAAAACATGAACATTTTTTCGCAAAAAGTTTAGCTGAGAAAACTAAGTCGACCGTGACAGGACTCGAACCTGCAATCTTCGGATCCGAAGTCCGACGCCTTATCCATTAGGCCACACGGTCCTGTGAAGTAAGGGTGGCTACAGCAGGGTAGGTTCGGCGGGGGTGCGCGCGCATCGGAAACAGGTAGAAGTTACCCCGTTGAATACAATAGACTGTAAGCTTTTTTGAATGAGAATGATATTTTTAGATCGTGTTTATTATTGAGAGCCCTTAGTTAGGTATTGACCTTAACTCTGCACTGTACAAACTGAACAGTTAACAGAGTAGAAAACTTAAATGTCGCTTAAACTACGCTATTACAGCGGCGTATTATTGAATTAAAACCATTGTATTAAATATTTTATGTAAGTAAACTTTTGTTCTTCTCATCGTTGGAAAGGTTAATTACTTTTGAATTAATAAAAGCTGCTGAAAGATACTGTCTTAAAGTGTCGTATCTAAAGGAAGCGTATTGCTTTGAGCTTTTTTCGTACTACTTACTACCTATTTATTAAAGGTTTTTTTATTAAAAAATACGTAACAAAGTAATTTCTTCTTATTCTCATTGTTGGAAAGTCCCACTTTACGTTAGAGAAGCTGGGATTTTCCATACTAATTTGTACAACAATAATACTTTTATACTTTGAGTTAGACGGTATTTTGTGATTGTCTCATCCGACTATAATTCGTTCAAATTGAGATGATTTCCTAAAGGAACATTAAACATTTACAGAATACTCCGGTAGTACCTTTTCAGAAAATTTTCCATCTGATATTAACGTTTAACTTAAGCTTTATAGCGAGTAACTAACTAACGTATTTAGTACACCTTGTACATATTTTAATAGTCAATGAAGTACCTAGGCAAAGATACCCTACCGTTTCCATTTTTTTTAAGTTTTTGAGACCATCATGAAACTGACATCGTTGTTGGTCGTGAGTAACTTCCATAGCTAGTCTTCTATAGTTTTCTTTAAGCCAACCTCAACCCAATCAAAAACATCTTGAACTTTCTTAAAGAGGAAAACATATTTTGTTGTTAAGGAATAATTAAGCTTTGTATTAGTAAAAAAAAATCATTCACGCGAGCGGAGCCGCACGGGTCAGCTAGTAAAATAATTGTCCTGTGCCTGTCTTACCACTAGGTCATTTCAGGTAATACAAATTTATAGTTAGTATACTTTAAGTGTTAACAAAAAAAACTAATATGTCACAAAGAATAGAACAGTTGCAAAAAACTTAGAACAGTTTAAAAAGATTCGCAGCCGGTAGGATTCGAACCTACGCTCCCAGAGGGAATCTGATTTCGAGTCAGACGCCTTAACCACTCGGCCACGACTGCTTGTTACGAAGGTTCGAAATTACAGTTCAAATTGTCTAGACAGTATTTAGCTAGGATTTAATACGTTATCAGAAAAGACCTATGTCCTATGGCCTATTTCCCGCTACCCACTATACTATGTAAGAACTAAAATGTCTGACCAATTTTATAACAGTATACTTATTACCTACTTAGGTTCTTTTTTCATCCTAATTCGATTCTTTTACATTTTACTTTGCATTCTATAAATGATTTGAGGACCTGAGACGTTTTAAGCACGAGCTAAACCTAAATATAAGTTACTTAAAAAAATATAGGTACCTACCTACCTAATCTACCTAATCTTAAATCCAGATAAGTTAAATTAACACAAGTTTCGAAAGCCTCTATTCGCTATTAAAGGCTAATCAAACCCTTTCTTGTAAAAAATACCCAGTCTGAGTAGATTTTTACTGTTCTGACCTCCAATTAGCGACAGTTTATCTATTCAATAGCGTTTAAGCTCCTATAAAAATGACAGTTTAACTAGATAAACTACCGCTAAATGTGGCTCAAAAACTGGGCATTAGTCTATTTGAAGCACGTGGTTATATTGTACAACAGAATAGCTGTCTAGTGTAGTATGAGGGGATATTTGAAAGGCCACAAGGGCGCCCTTGACAACATTCTTGTGTTAGTGTCATGTCGGAGTGAGTCATTACAGTCGTTTCAGTTCATGATTGAGATGTTTATGTGAATTGTACCTTAGTTATTATAGTGGTTTGTCATTATTTGTTGGCACGTTGTTGAATGGGTACTGTATAATATGCAAATTTATATTAATTTTAGTTGCTAGACTAAAGTGCATAAAGATATGGAAGGAACTAGGTAGGTAGGTACTCATAAAACCTACCTTTCAACTTTAAAGACACTAACTTCCTTCTTAATTCGGGTAATCCATGTTATCCATAAAAAGAGTTTTAATAAGATAAGGTACCTACGTACGTGACATATTTTATTATCTAACCATTGTTAGCGAAAGATGTCTTCAATAATATTGACCTCAACCTAATGTAAATGACAAACAAAAGATTTTGAACACATAATATTATTACAACAATTGTTGACCCTTCAAACTATTTTGCAAAATCAAAAACTAAAGAAATACCTAAATTCTACTAGGTGATTTAATAATTGGTTGTTTGTTTTCTTAAAACCATTTAAAATCGTAGTAGGTAGGTAATGCAAGCCAGTCAAGCTTATAAATTCATACGCATAAAATCTCCCGATATTTTTCACACGACCTGCCACAACAAAACATAAACGATGACTCACAGTTCATTGACCCCGAGGTCACGATGCTAACGATTCAGTCAGGTCTAGATTTTCGGCCTGACTAGTCACCTGGCTAATCGCTGTCGAAACCGTAACAAATGTTGGATATTGATTTCGAAAATTATTTCTGGTTTTTGTTTGTTGGTTTATTTAAGTAAAATGAAAAATAAGTCTACCCGTTTTGTAATAGAAATCGATTTTCGCATGATTTTGGCCGTAAAGTGAAGATTTAAGTAAGTAGGTAGTCTAAGTAACTTTTTGATTATCGGATATTTAACAAACTTTTTTTCTATACGCTAAAATATTTGTGATCTTGTGAACAAATATACAGGGTGTGGCGTAAATAATGGATAATCCTTTACCAGCGGATGGGCGACCACCCAACTGATCTAAATATCAAAATTTACCTCTGGCACAAGTATCATAGTTTTCGAGATTTTGGCCATTTTGTGTGTTTTTGAAAAAAGCGATTTAAGCTCGTTCTTTTTAATGCTGTGATCACAATTTAAGGCTTTTTTTAAATCCGTTTTTTGCAAAGAAATCCTGAATAGATGTGCTATTGAATCTACAATCTTGTTTTGTTATTACTACTTGTTTTTTATTTAAATTATGCATTCAAAGTTGAATTTTATAATCTTTCACAAAATTTGTGCAACTTTGAGCACTTGTGGTGAAAAAAAAATGTATGGTGGCTTTACTGCCCACGCCATAAATAATTTCTAAATTTTATTAGAATTCTAAATTGGTATAACATGCAGCATTAATACCGATTATTGTCAAAATATTACAAAGAACTTAAATTATTAACACTTTTGCCGGTCGACTAATTTAATTTTTTCACGCTAAGCGCGTTCTAGATTCAATAGCACATCTATTCAGGATTTAATTGCAAAACACGGATTAAAAAAAAGTCTTAATTTGTGATCACAGCACCAAAAAGTACGAGCGTAAATCGCTTTCTTAAACACACAAAATGGCCAAAATTTTTTGCATTTTAATCCTAAATTAATGTGCTATTGAACCTAATATCTTGTTTTGTTTTTACTACTTGTCTTTTATTTAAACTATGCATTCAAAGTTAAATTTTATAATTTTTCAACACTTTTGTTCAACTTTGAGCACTTGTGTGCAGTGTTGAAAAAAAAAAGAAATACAAAACATAAATACTATTCAAATAATAAAGATAATTACAAATCTAAAGAAAACTACTCTGTTGACAAAAAAATCATTTTTCATCAAATTGTAATACATTATTTTGAAATAGACTTGGTAGAAGCAGCACAGTTCCAAGCTTTTTTATCATCTAAATAATCTTTAATAGTGTAATAACCCTATAAACATGAATATTTGAAAGCAAACTTAGCTTAAACGCGCTGATAAAATAAAATTAGTCGACCGGCAAAAGTGTTAATAATTTAAGTTCGTTGTAATATTTTGACAATCATCGGTATTAATGCTGCATGTTATACCAATTTAGAATTCTAATAAAATTTAGAAATTATTTATGGCGTGGGCAGTAAAGCCACCATACATTTTTTTTTCACCACAAGTGCTCAAAGTTGCACAAAAGTTGTGAAAGATTATAAAATTTAACTTTGAATGCATAATTTAAATAAAAAACAAGTAGTAATAACAAAACAAGATTGTAGATTCAATAGCACATCTATTCAGGATTTATTTGCAAAAAACGGATTTAAAAAAAGCCTTAAATTGTGATCACAGCATCAAAAAGAACGAGCGTAAATCGCTTTTTTTAAAAAACACACAAAATGGCCAAAATCTCAAAAACTATGATACTTGTGCCAGAGGTAAATTTTGATATTTAGATCAGTTGGGTTGTCGCCCATCCGCTGGTAAAGGATTATCCATTATTTACGCCACACCCTGTATAGGTGCGTTCTACAATTACTGTCGCAATGCTGGGCATGGGTCTCCTCCCGAATTGAGAGAGGGGTTAGGCCTCGTGTACTCAGGCCAAGTGCGGTTTAAGAACATTGCAATTCATTGCATGTCCTCAAGAAATGCGTTTTACAACTTTTTGCGTATGAAAGGTTTCAACACGATGTTTATATAAATTACCTACACAAGTGGCGGTAATTTGTTTTAACATACTACAATTTAAAACGTTAATAAAAGTCCTGTACATATTTTAATGTCCAAACTCATGGCGGAAAACATAAACAACATCAATTTAATTTTGAAACTGAAACTAGTTCAAAGAATAATTTCGCGGTTTATTTATTATGCATTTCATTTTTCAGTGGTCATGGTCGTGGAATCTAGAATGCTAATGGAATAAATTATTTTTTATAACACCTAACACAGAATTACTGAACTTTATTAATAGGAATAATATATTTTATTCAGTTTTTAGATACTTTCATCCAATGTTTGACTACCTATCTCTAAAATAAAAAAAAAACAAGCACAAGAAATCGAAATAAGAGACTAGATACCTATTTACCGCCAGTCAGGCCCATGATACCTGTACAGATTTGTTGCTAAGTACTTCTATATTTTTATTGAAGTAAAAGATTTTTAAACTTATTAACTAAACCGAGGGCAAATTTATTAATCCCCTGTTAATCGATTATTTAAGAAACCTCACAAAACATCTACGTTACTGAAAAAAGACGTGAAAAGTCAGACCTGGGTGAATCTTTGAAATTACAACATTGTAACGGTCAGTCGACAGTTCAACTTACCTTTTGGCATTCCGCATGGTGGTTTTGTTCTGGAATTATCCAAAAAGTCCAAGTCATACCTCCTGGCAGGAGGGTACGTCAACGCCACATGTCCATTTACATCGTAACACACAAAACTTATCACTAAAACACAACACGCTACACTTAATAAAGACGCCATGTTTGATTCTCTCATTTTAAAATTTGTGTTTCACTTCCACATCACTTTTGAACTTAGAACGTCCTAATCATGTTTGGAATTCACTTTTTTAGCCCGCCATTCCTTTGTTTCCCTGCGCCAATTTGTTGTTTTATCTGTAACAAATGAAA
This sequence comes from Anticarsia gemmatalis, assembly GCF_050436995.1. Classification (NCBI taxonomy): domain Eukaryota; kingdom Metazoa; phylum Arthropoda; class Insecta; order Lepidoptera; family Erebidae; genus Anticarsia; species Anticarsia gemmatalis. Next base: position 7,925,959 of record NC_134767.1, on the reverse strand, counting down.
ATATAGATTAGTTAAAAATATTTTTAATGAAAAGATTAAATATATTACCAAACAAAATAACATTTGACTTTAAGAATGAAGGCGCATTAATTACGCTCAAATTCTTAAATTAAAACAACGATTTTTTTTAACGAACGATAAACACAGTTCGCGAGTGTAATTTTTATCTTTGTTTGACGAAAGTCCAGGAGTCAAAGTTTAATAAAAATAAAGAAATTTAAAGAATATTTTCCTATGAAAGTAAAAATAAACTACCTCCTACTCTAAACTAAGCAAAATATTTCATATCCACTTGCGATTCTAACGCCTTTTACCTTCATTTTCATCTATCATTACCTCCAAGATCCGAGGCACTTATCACAATACACGACGTAGGATGTACAAGACATCTCAAGGAAACTGCAAATGAATCCATTGTGTAGAGTTCGGTGGCCAACCGTGACAAGTACCTGTTGTTTTCATATTATACTCACTATTACTCATACTACCTTACGAAGACGCCGTAGGTTAAGTAATATTCAACCCACAAGCGTCTTCTTTCGGAATAAAGCTTTGAGTCTAACGTACATTTATTAAGCCAGTATTGAGCAAATGTGGGGCTGGGTTAAAGTCACCTATCGTATTTAGGCAATGAGTCTTCGGTCAGTCTTTGGTCTCTTCAGCCCACTCACGTGGGCAAAGGACTAAAGAATTTCCCTAAGTAGGTATATGGAATTTAAAAAAAAATACGTCTCTTCAGTCCACCTTCGTTGGCAAAAGATGTGATTTTAAGTTTATATCCTTAGAATTCAAAGAATAAATGGAAACCTAAAAAGAACAAAAGTAAAAAATTACGTTGATAAACACATTGACACAACGACACGTTGATTACAGTTGGGTTTATAAGGCAAAATCTATGGAAAAATACCTACTATATTCATTTAGCATTAAAGATCATACGAATCAAATTATTAAAATGCCAGGCGGCAGGCACCCCAAACCTATCGATTGCACTTAACTACTCTTATAACAGAAACATTAATCAATCAATAAGTACCAAGCACTTACAAGCACAGATAAAGAACCAAACATAATTGTATCAAAAGAAAAATACAACCAATAATATTTCTTATTACCTTCGCAATAACAATCCCTACTATAATAATTGAAATTAAATTACTTGTACTTTCTAACAAGAGATATTTGATCCAAATTGATCATATTTTCCGATACAATATTATGAACGTGTAATCTGTCATGATTATGTGCAATCATTCTCTTGTTAGCGTTGTTGAACGAATGTTCCAATTTTAAATTATATTTTCTTTTTAAATATGTCTTTCTGAAAGTTGTTTACTTGATCTTGTGAGAATAAAAATAAGTTTGTATGCAAACAATATGGAGGTTTTGTCACATTTGGATAATTATCAGATAGGTAGCTTGTCATTTAGAAATTTGACAGTTGATTTTGTACTTTATGAGAAACTGACCCTTATGGACCAAGATCCCAGAGCTGCCAGACCTACGTCATTTTAGCAAAGCTGAAATTTTGAGGATTGTTAGTATAAAGGGTCTGTTAAGAGGTATGCACATCCACTACCTTGAAAGCGGGGCCGTTTTTGAGGTAGCGCGGAGTGAAGGTGCGTAAAAAACGACCCAACCTACGTTATAGTAGCAAAGTTGGTTTTCAGATATGTTATTAATGATATTATGTAGAATTAAAATTGACTATTGCCAGACCGTTTCCCGGGGCCATTACTTCTGCCAGACGCCTTAAATGTTATAAAAAAATGAGGTCAACTACGTCATAGTAGCAAGCCTAAATTTTATATATGTTATTAAAGGTACAATTTTAAGACCCCCTGTATGCGGACAGACCATTCCGCAGGGCCCTTCGTCCCCTAGACGCCAATAAACTTTCCCTATGAGTGCGAGAGTAAGAGCATTATTCATACGCATAAATGAAAAACAACTGAATTAAAAAAATAAAAATTGAAAAATTATTGAATACTAGCTGACCCGCGCATCTTTGCTTGCGTCACTTAAGAGAGATAGGTCAAAATGTTACATAAACGGGTTATGTAACATTTTTCACTGGTACTCTGCTCCTATTGGTCGTAGCGTGATGATATATAGCTTATAGCTTTTCTCAATAAATAGGCTATCCAACAGTAAAATATTTTTTTATTCGCACCAGTAGTTCCTGAGATAAGCGCGTTCACACAAACAAACAAACTTCTCAGCATTATAAAATTAGTATAGATTAAAAGTACTTGGAATGTTTAGGAAGATAAGTAACATTATTTTGGGAATTATTTTAAAAATAGATATGGTTTACACTATTCACAAAAATTATGAAAAAAAAATGTAGTCATTCATCATCATCATCATTATCTGAGCTCTTACTTCCCTCATCAAATTGAATATTTAAATCATCTCCACCATCGTCTTCATTGTTACTTGAATTCTCTGTAAAAAAAATGTAGGTAATGATGTTGAAAACAGTTACAAGTAGGTATATTGAAATAATTTATAGTTAAAATAAAATACCTAATTCGTTTTCAAGTGATTCGCTTGAGAAACTTGGCAATTGGTCACCATCAAACCACTTAAAATGATAATGGTTATCCTTTAGAGCCCACCCTTTATTTGCTGGGCTTAAAATGCTAGGACGCTTTATATGAGCATTACTCCAGACACCCGCAATATCATTTGCTCGTCGAAATTGTTGAAGCTCAGACCATTTAAAATTTTGAAGAAATCGCCAGAATGTCAAGAAGCTTTTGTTCAATTCGGAGAAGTTGAATTATCTATTGATAAAGCGAAGGAACAAAATATATTTGATGTAATTCAAAAATTTATCTGCGAGTTATATAATGTTCCCGGATTAATTGATGTAGATGCTGCACGGCTACAACTTTTCATTAACACGTATACAGTCGGCGATGTGAATGAGAAATTCCACCGGCAAAATGTTAAAAAATTCGACGCAAGTAATTTACCTCCTTGTAAATCTGAATTGCTTTAACAATTTCGACGAGCAAATGATATTGCGGGTGTCTGGAGTAATGCTCATATAAAGCGTCCTAGCATTTTAAGCCCAGCAAATAAAGGGTGGGTTCTAAAGGATAACCATTATCATTTTAAGTGGTTTGATGGTGACCAATTGCCAAGTTTCTCAAGCGAATCACTTGAAAACGAATTAGGTATTTTATTTTAACTATAAATTATTTCAATATACCTACTTGTAACTGTTTTCAACATCATTACCTACATTTTTTTTTTACAGAGAATTCAAGTAACAATGAAGACGATGGTGGAGATGATTTAAATATTCAATTTGATGAGGGAAGTAAGAGCTCAGATAATGATGATGATGATGATTGACTACATTTTTTTTCATAATTTTTGTGAATAGTGTAAACCATATCTATTTTTAAAATAATTCACAAAATAATGTTACTTATCTTCCTAAACATTCCAAGTACTTTTAATCTATACTAATTTTATAATGCTGAGAAGTTTGTTTGTTTGTGTGAACGCGCTTATCTCAGGAACTACTGGTGCGAATAAAAAAATATTTTACTGTTGGATAGCCTATTTATTGAGAAAAGCTATAAGCTATATATCATCACGCTACGACCAATAGGAGCAGAGTACCAGTGAAAAATGTTACATAACCCGTTTATGTAACATTTTGACCTATCTCTCTTAAGTGACGCAAGCAAAGATGCGCGGGTCAGCTAGTATTCAATAATTTTTCAATTTTTATTTTTTTAATTCAGTTGTTTTTCATTTATGCGTATGAATAATGCTCTTACTCTCGCACTCATAGGGAAAGTTTAATGACGTCTAGGGGACGAAGGGCCCTGCGGAATGGTCTGTCCGCATACAGGGGGTCTTAAAATTGTACCTTTAATAACATATATAAAATTTAGGCTTGCTACTATGACGTAGTTGACCTCATTTTTTTATAACATTTAAGGCGTCTGGCAGAAGTAATGGCCCCGGGAAACGGTCTGGCAATAGTCAATTTTAATTCTACATAATATCATTAATAACATATCTGAAAACCAACTTTGCTACTATAACGTAGGTTGGGTCGTTTTTTACGCACCTTCACTCCGCGCTACCTCAAAAACGGCCCCGCTTTCAAGGTAGTGGATGTGCATACCTCTTAACAGACCCTTTATACTAACAATCCTCAAAATTTCAGCTTTGCTAAAATGACGTAGGTCTGGCAGCTCTGGGATCTTACTCTATTATACTTAGTTCTGCTTCAATAACTTTATAGAGGACCTTGTATGTATGGTTGGCGATAGGTGGAGGTATACAAAATGAATAGTTCATGCCAAGGCTCTTAATTTTTATTTATTTTCGAAGAAAAATCAGTTCCATAAATACATCTTACTAATCTTCGAAGAATCTGCGGATTTTCATTTAAACATACAAGTTAACGTAGTGTATAATATACAATATGACACAAGGTTACATGCCGAACAACCCAACTAGCACACAAGCTGCTTATACAGTCGTTATACAGCCTGATAGTTGCATAAGAGTCGTTCAAATGCTGTACAATTCTCTATAAGTTGTATACTAGCTATTTAAAAAACCCTTTAACAGCTAGGCGGGACAGTAGCCGTTTAGTAGGAAACTAATGACTTATAGTGATATATGAGCATGTAATTGCATCGCTAGACAGCCTAGGGAAGTATAACTGAGTTAATGGAATCTTCTATAACACCGTTAACTGTATAAGGGGACTTTAGGAGATAAAGAAGTTTAAACGGAGTTATGCGTTGCGCTTATAGCGCTCAAGAGCGTTAATAAGCTTTTTGTAATGCCTTAGGTTCTATAACAGATTTTTTTAGGGCTAGTGTATTACTCATCTATAAAAGAGTTGCGTAGGTCTTTAATAGCGCCTTGAGCGTTATATCATATATTTATATGGCTTCTGTACGGCAAATAGATATATAAGGTATCATTCGAAACATTTTTACAGCCATGGGGATTACAGAATTATGTTAAGCACCTAAAGCGCTATAACCGAGTAATATACCTTTATACTAAAGCTTAAAATTATTATCATAATATTATGATAACCACTATATGTAGAACCACTATACTTCTTACTAAGGAGCCTAAGGCGTTATAAAAATCCTTTAACCGGCCATTGTGCAGCTTGTTATAGCGCTTGTGTGCTAGTTGGGAACCTATTAAACTCTAAAAATAATAATCTGAGAACAAAATATAAGTGTATATTACATTGATTACTGACAAAAGTAACAGAAATATCATTAACTCCAGGATATTGACTTCCTAACGTTACTCGTATCGTAATAAACGCGACTTGATACAATGTTGCGTAAATATTGTCAATATTGTGTTTACATCCTAGATTACCTAGTTCTAGCTAATGAAGGTGTTTAAATCAATAAATAAATAACTTTAATCAAGAATCATTCTGACAACTAGTACTCACTAAGATAAAGCTCTAGATAAGTTTAAGCCGGGGAATCACAGGAGTTTCAAAACTTACTTTTTTGTATTTATAAAGTTTTTACACGGCTTATTGTAACGCCTACGCCCATGTAAGTCGGATTCTTAAGTCTTGTGTCGGGAGGTCGTGGGTTCGATTCCGACACGGAGCAATTATTTGTGCGATCCACAAATAATTGTTTCGGGTCTGGTTGTGCTTTGTATCCGTTTTTTGTATGTCTGTAAAAGTCCCCGCGACACAAGAGCAAGTCTTAGTGCGAGAGGTAATAATATGGAGAGGAAATAAAATGGTAGAAATAGCTAATAAATAAACCTACTTAGTTGTAAATTATTATCTCGTGAATCACGGAAGGTCGATCATCAGTCAGCTGGTCGTCACGGCCGTCACTCACTTTCACCCGCCGCTCTCGTTAAACATAACACTCTTGTTTTCAATCACTATCTACGTACAACCACGGTTCATATCATTTGATAACATCGTATCGAGTTGATTGTAAAACAGTGTATTTTGAGAATTTCGGCAGTATTTATAAATTTTCATATGCCTCAACTTCGCACTTAAAACGACTTTTATATTGGAAACTTATATTCATATCTGTATTAGACTGATTAATTCTGTTGTCCTAAATTCTGGCTGTAAATGAGAGCAAATGTTCTCAAGACTCTCTTCTAGGTATGAGAGAGGTCTTGTAGAATAGACTATAGACTCCACCACGGTTCAAGACATAATACAATACCTAACAGAAAATTCGTTCAAGAGCCGTTTAAGTATGGAAAACAGAATAACTGTTTCATCGTAATGAACTTCATTTGTTTTATGTAATTAAAAGAACTATATTCGAACAAAAGAAAAGATGAGGTTCTTTTTATCAGCTTCCCTTTTTATTAAAGTCTATTTGACGATAGGACAATGCAACTTAAACCAATACTGAAGATCGGACACCTTAAATATTTCCATGAAATAATATATCACGATTAAATCAAGATAACCACGATTTATTCCACATCATAACTTGTAATCACCATACACCGCGATGGTTGCTTATAACTTATAACTCTTATAGAAAAATGCCGTCATAATAGTTACTCAATAAGATAGCATCGCACTTTCACTGCGCGGTCAACGATCATTGATAACGAGTTAATGATCCTTTAACTATTTATCAACATGATATTTATGATAGCGGTAACTACATTCGCGCGAAAATACATTTTCCCGTTTTGTTTTTGTTCACAACACTTTTGACTGGTGCTATAGTCCTACTTTTCATAGCGTGATGTTTTTTAGCCAATAAGGTAATTATTTAAGTCTTAAATAGTCATTTAATACAAGAAGGTTTTTAAATTAGAAGTTGCAGTTCCTGAGAATAGCTTGTTGAAACAAAAAACTTTTCAGCTTTATATCATCAGTATACGTTGTGTGAAATATTTACTGCTAGAAATATAGTCGAAAAGGAGTATTTTAAAGAAAATGTTTAAGTAGCAGAGAAATGATAGACGCACTTTTCATACGTTCTCTTATTGATGCATCAAACAGGCTTAAAAAAGGCCAAGCAATGAGAAACTTTAACATGTTTGCAAGCACATCATAAAGAAAATATGTTCAGAATTCAGTTTCCACCGAAATTCTGATAATTACATTTCGTTGACAAGCAAAAAAGTCTTCAAGTGAAATGCAAAAAGTCTCATTCAACAATATCTAGTCAATACTGGTTAAAATCAGCGGGGCATCATTACTACAAGCTAGTAACGCCACCTGCCGAGCCCATTGTGCACTAACTAGATTCATAATAACAACACTGAAAAGGTTTTCCTTGAACGTGATTGAAGAAAGTTTGAAATCTTGTAATTGTGAGACTTTTTCAACATCTATCTTACCTGAAGGTTTGGTTACAGTTTTCTATGTTTATACTACATACATAATATTACGCCATTAATACATGAAGGAAGAGGTGTAAGAAATTCACCCACGTTTCGCCATTAACAATGTTAGTACCATGTAATAAGGGGCCATGTTCACACTGATAGGATGTAATTAAACTATCGAACAAAATTATGAATGTATCTACGTTAGCTTAATATCTATCAGATTGATTATCCGATACTTATTTGAAGTTGTAAAACTGGCCAATAATATCTTCTGATTCAACTTTACCTGTAGGATTTGATCGATGATATACGCCTGACGCAAGCTTGAAAACATTTTCAACCAGGAAATTCTCAACTCTATGAAAAATCATTGAAGCATTTTCCATACATATATAAAATCAGTACTTGGCGGGAAATAACCGAGGGTAAAGACCGTTGGGGGGATTTAGGGGAGACCGTTACCTGTCTGTATGAGACAGTATAGGTTAATAAATACAGAATTATTCCACACAGGAGTAGGCAAGTATCAAAGAACGCTACTTGCAACGATCTCTAAAAACTTCTTTTACTTTCATCCATACATCACGTTGAATCAAAAATTGTATTCTTTTAAATCAGGAGTTCCCAACCAGTGGTCCGCGGACCACTGGTTGGGAACCCCTGATTTAAAAAAGTGGTCAGTCAAAAAGTGGTCCGCGAATGACGTAAAAATTAAAATTTTCAGGATGTTTATTACACTTTACTTTTAATATACTCACATGGTGGTCCCTGCTGACAAGAATAATATAAAATAGGTTCCGGACTAAGAATATTTTGGGAACCCCTGTTTTAAATGTACATTAGCCTATAGGAACAGCTATTATAAGTTAAAGTTTACATAACACAGTATTTGGTCACATTGTTATTGTTCCGTGTCACAATGCACTAGTTTGTACACCGCTGTTATGGGAATCTTACTATAATGGACTCGAATTACTGTTAGTGGGAAACTAGGGTCCGTACCCAGTTGTTTGTAGTTACTTGTTAAAAAACTATTAAGAAGGTAAGGTTTGTTTGACGCGAGACAAAAATATGTTCGGCCGTACTTAAAAATAAATCGGTGTTCGGGATAGGCATAGGTTCTTTTTTGTTGTTACTTACCAAACAATTTTAGAAAACCCTAAATATTCTTATAGATCGAAACATTTTCCTTTTTATTAACGAAACTGTTTTAACCTCAGCTTTGGAAGAATTATTTATAATGTCTATAATGAACAATAATATAATATGTAAGTCTGTTTCATAAACACGTCTCTACATCTGGAGTAATTTGAACGAAAATGTAATAGGTAGGTACCTACCTACCCCAGAAAGAAAAAGCTAGTCTTTATCCCGAAATTCTTAAGGAAACTATGCGACTAATGATGCATGTACATAAACTAATGTACATAACATAAGTCTATGTAGTATGTAGGCACAGTTGCAGGTAAGATTTAGTAACAAATAATTCATTACAGATAAGTACCTAAGAGTTTTATTAAATTACTTACTAAATAATTTTCACACAGTACTTTATTGTATTTCAATGTATTTTCGCTACTATATTGTACATTCACATTCCTAAACTGTGAACGCAGACGGCAACAGGTTCTCAACACTAGTATGTAAATGACCGCATCTATACGGACTGGTCATTGTGTAATATCTTAGCGCGTAATTTCTTACGACAAATGGTTTCATTGACTTTAGCTATGTTTTGTGGAGACTTTAAATAAATATAAATATTGTTATTTACACACGGTTATTTGATTGCAAACTAAGCAGGATTTGTACTATAGTAACCTTAGTTATTTATTACTAGCTGACCCGCGCAACTTCGCTTGCGTCACATAAGAGAGAATGGGTCAGAATTTTCCACGTTTTTGTAACACTTTTTTACTGTTACTTTGCTCCTATTGGTCGTAGCGTGATGATATAAAATATGCATTTTTTTCACAAAAAATATTAATAAAATTATTTATATTTATATCTCTTAATATGATGAAGTCGCGCTAAGGCATATCCGCCATCAAAACAGTTGCCATGACAACGGAATTTTGTTAATTTAATGTCATTATAATAATGATTATTCGCGACTTCGTTCGCCACCTGAATTTTCCCGGGAAATGCGTCATTTTCCCGGGGTAAAAAGTAGCCTATGTCCTTTCTCGGGTATCAAAATATCTCCATACCAAATTTCATGCAAATTGGTTCAGTAGTTTAGGCGTGATTGAGTAGCAGACAGACAGACAGACAGACAGACAGACAGAGTTACTTTCGCATTTATAATATTAATATGGATTATTATTATAAGCCCATATCGTCCCACTGCTGGGCAAAGGCCTCCCGACCCCATAGATTTCCATTAACCTTAGTCATACAGAACTTTTATTAATTACATACTTTTATAGATAAATTAACAAACAGGCTCGGAACAGATACTCGTGGTCATTACACAATTTTATTATAGTGTAGAGCCGATTGTTTTGTTTCCCCACTTGTAAGTATCGAACAGCATATCAAAAACGAATTTTGACAAGACATAAAGTGTTTGCTATTATCTAGTAGATAGGTTATCTGGTGCTCTGAAACTGACTCATAGTCTATTTGTTTGGGTTGAATTACATCTTGGATTATAATCTGTAATTTTGTTCAATCTTATAACATCCGATATGGTCTAGTGGCTAGGATACCTGGCTCTCACCCAGGAGGCTCGGGTTCGATTCCCGGTATCGGAATATCTTTTTGCATTTCAAAAACCACTTTTACTCATTTTGCAAGCTTATCTACTAAGAATAGAGTACAATTTTGAAACAAAATGCAATAAATCTTATTGTTATGTAGATTACTTAAGTTTTTCATTGTTCTTATGACATGATATGTCTTAAGACCAATTTTGCTCTCAATTTTAACTAGCGTAAAAGATAATGGGTCAGAGCCCATTCGTCCCCCAAGATTCGCACCCTGTGCCCACTCGTCCCCTGGAACTTTTGAGGGGCCCATTCGTCCCCTGAAGAATATTTATTTTTATTCATTCTTCTAATATAATTACATGTATATGTGTATACTGCAGTTTGGTAGTCCTGGTACAGTCGCGCAGAAAAGGCTATGATAAAAAATATAGTATTTCGGTAGATATCATGTTTATTTCAAATAAGATTAACACATACTTACATAACTTAAATCTAATAAATTGTAACTAGAAGTAACCTACATAAAAATTGGCTAAAATCACCGTATTTTTTGTATATTTACCAACTACATGCAAAATCATAATAACTTAAATCTAACAAACTATAACTACAATAACAAAAAATGACTAAAATCACAATAATTATTGAAGATTAAAACAAATCAATATTATTTTAGTACAAAACTAATCTTATATTTGATTTTTCATTTTAAATTAATAATATATGCATAGCTTTTCCATGCAGTGGCCTAGTGAAATCTGATTTTCAAAAAATTGGCTAATTATGCGATTTATTCTTGCTTCATTTTCAATCGATTCAGGAGTCCGATTATTTGTTTGGACACCCCTTCGCACCTGATCCATTTTATTTTTTTTATAAATTCGCTTCTTTATGTAGAGTGTCTTAACATTGCAAAATATTTGGTTTATGTCTACCATTAATTTTACGTTTTAAATTAATTCCGTTAATAAACTGTTCACAAGTGTATTATGTTAACCGTTTCTTTCTAGCTAATTTTATCTTAGGGGACCAATAGGCACCTGAATAGGTACCGAATCTTTAACTTATATTGTATATATATTAGAGGGGACGAATGGGTACCTTAAAAATAATATTTTTTATTAAAATATTAATTGGTCCCCTACCAGGAGACCAATGGGCACCTATGTAGGGGCCGAATCTACAACTTTTATACTAGGGGACGAATTTTAGGGGACGAATGGGCTCTGACCCAAGATAATGTCTACACAAAATTGTATTAATAACTGTTATCTGGTCACAGTATAGTGCAACAGAGGAATTAAAGCTGAGGTATTACGTTTGCGAGCATTGACTGCTTGCAATGAGTGGTGAAGGTGATACCGCCCTCTTGCGGTCGATAGCGGACAACCCGGAAATTACATAACGTAATTATTACGGAAATAAATAAAAGATTATCAATGATTGTGATGACTATTCTTTAATATCAGATTAAAATACATTATCGTTTTGTAATAAATTATGTATTTCAAAATATGGTTTGAGTAAACAATACCAATTAATTAAATTGCATGAGCACATAAACTTATGCAACGCCATCTCTTGGTGGGTAGCGATAATTATCACTTTATCAACGGTGTTGTCAAGGCGCTTATCGAAGTGCAATCAGTGTGAGAAACTTGCAAGCATTGTCGTTTTTAGGTAACAACACGATTAAATATATGAAATAACTGTTTTATAATCATTTGAGAGTAATACGCTTTTGTAAGTAGGTTAATGAATACAAAAAGATGTTGATTCGATATTAATGCTCTATAAATTAGTCGATTTATTATGATTTGTTTACAATTTACTAAACGCTGTGTAATGCTTATGTGTAACAATACTATTAATAAATTAATCAACTATTAACTGCAATAAAAATTGTATTCAACATTTTTATTAACTTTTGGCGCCATTTTCTTATCGCTTTTTAATGTCAGTGGCTGTCAATAGGCACTGACCACGCGAATTCAGCCTAATAATCGACTAAAAATGAAAGCGATTTATAACAAGACAATAATTCTAAAATCATTTAAATAATATAAACATTAATCAGAAACAGTGAAAATAGTGTAAAATCGACTATAATAGGCTCGAAATGATCGTGACCAAGTGATTTGCCTTACAGCAATCCCGCCTTCGCGGTTACTTACATTTACAACTTACACATCCATTTTAAACCTTATTTTGAAGACTATAAAGCACATTTTCAATAGTCTTCTACTTCAATAATTTGCAGATATATTGTTTAAAGTTGATTTGAATCTTACCTTTATGTATATAAAGGTAATTTTTGTTTATTTACATAGATTTGCAAATAATAGGAAATAAAGTAGTTCCGTCATTGTTATGAGCCTGTTGTCTCTCTATGGTATGCAAGATTTAATCGTTTTAATGCTCCAACCTGCTTCATTAAGGAAGGTTGATTGGCCAGATATGAAATGTTTACAGCATTGATTAATTATGAGTCTTTATTAATCAAAACAAGCGACTAACTACACTTAAGGATCATAAAAGAAAAACAAAACATTGAAATTGTAACTTTAATTATAGAAAATAATGTAATCGTCACTTCATTTTTAAAACGCAACTCAAAATTGGACCCCTTTTATTAATAATGGTGTAACAATTTAATTTCAATCATACTTTTAATCGACTAAATGTACAATACGTTGTTATTTTCCTTAGTCGATTTAAAGGTCATACCGCCCTTTGGTCAGTGCCCTTTTACTAAAATAAAAATAAACAATCAGTAATTGGCTGAGAGTGGAGTACGACCTTTTTGCTCCAAGTCTCAACCAAGGTGAATTGCGCGGAGTTTAGAAAATTACAATCATTATGCACAATGTAGTACCGACTAGTATATAACTACCAAACAGATTACAGGGAATGGAAACCTTAGGATAGCAGTGATAGTATAATAAGATGGTAAGTAGTCTCTACTGATATGGGTACTAAGTAGTTGCTAGTGTCTTTTTTTTGTAGACCAAATGGAGTATATTTTGTAGTCTTTACCGGAAGTTTTGCAACTGGGATCATTTTGTAATTACGATTTCCTATTTTAACGTACTTTATGGAGATTCATTACGGGAGGAGACCCTGACCCAGCAGTGGGACATTATTTATTAATAGAGTTTAAGCAGGGTTGACTAAAATTTCTTAAGAATGTGAAGTTTTGATTTAATACTTGCAACATTAAAACATGCACTTCGAGAACTCATAAAAATGTTGGTAATTATATTTCACATCGTTGTCTCGGATTTGCGTGTATTTATTACAATCTACATTTTAAATGTCTTTTGTAAGATACTGCGTAGGAAATAAGAAAAAATTAACAACTGTAAAAATGAATTATCCTAAAATATTAACTTTTAACGTCTAACTAGATTTAACACAATTTTCTTTTAGTGATCCAGTTGCTACAGTTATCTATACTAATATTATAAAGCTGAAGAGTTTATTTGTTTGTTTGTTTGAACGCGCTAATCTCGGGAACTACTGGTCCGATTTGAAAAATTCTTTCAGTGTTAGTTAGCCCATTTATTGAGGAAGGCTATAGGCTATATATCATCACGCTACGACCAAAAGGAGCAGAGTACCAGTGAAAAATGTTACAAAAACGGGGAAAATTATGATTCTCTTAGTGACGCAAGCGAAGTTGCGCGGGTCAGCTAGTAAAATATAAATCTTCTGACTAAAGTTCTATGTAACTGTTTACAATTTGATTTTATGCTTTATTTTACAGACTAAAATATTATCTGCAAAGAATACCATCAAACAAGTAAAAGTGTTTGCAGTAGAAGTTACAAACCTAATTTACCATAAAAAGTTATACTTAATTAATTAAATTTACTATAAAGCAATATTTGCTGAAATCAACAGGTGCGGCAATAGTTGCCAAAATGACAAGGTCGGTTTAAACGTCGTTACTCGTCAAATACATTACAAAACTCTTACCTATATCACTATTACAAATATACTTTAGCTATTAATAACTTTAAAGTACATATTTTACCTTAATTAAAATTACACACTCTAATTATAATTTATACGCAAAATAAATCAAACAATGACCGTAAAAAAACTAATTTAGTTACGTTAAGTAACATCACTATTATGCCATAGTCGATTTTCTGACAGAACGATTGGCAATCGACTCGTTTCTGCATCGATGTAATAGTCTCGATTAATTACGATTTTCACACTTGTCTATGATATTATTTATGACTTTTTAATAGTCCATGTCATAGAGTTTCGCCATATTTTGAAATATGGCACGTAATAAAGTTGTTATTCATTCTTTACTGGTTTTATTTTATGAACTTAAGTGTTACGCATTTCAGTCATAGTTAAAGGCACACAATAAAATATAGAATTTTATATTATTACAATTCGCAATGTATTTAAAACTTGCACAGAAGAACAAATAATTATTTATTATATCTCTAAAAGCAATAATCTTTCAATAATTTTGCGCAATCGAAACATTTTATAACACAAAATAAACATAAAATTTAATTAATCGGACCATAGAGATAAGTATCATATGTGCAAACATTAACGATTCAACGGTCAATTGCTTCATTTAAATCGATTCCAGTTTCGTGTATCGATTAATCGGAAAGAAATGGTAAAACACTCACTGCAGACTGAAAGGTGAACTAGATTGCATAAAGGCTGATTGAACAAGATGCAGTAACCTGAATTACATGATATTTGCAAGATGTTTACTTACTGCAATAACTTTGCATTTATCTGGCTAGCATATTTTTTTCGTCTCTGAACTAAGAAGGATTTTGAGCGTGTTCTACGAGTATCATACGGGCTAAAATAGGAATATTATTATGTTTCTTACTATCTTTTCGTCGTATAGTTAGAGGTTGATGCAAATTTGTTCAAATATCCGAAAAGTCTTTGACATAAGGTTAGTGTAATTTAAACAATAATTATTAAACTTTCGCGTTGCATGTTTACTAAATCACATTTTACTGGTATTACAACACGAGCATGCAGTTAAATTGGTGGTTCGGCCGGTGTATAGATAATAATTCGTGTACTTACTAAAAGTACACAGTTCTTAATCATATATCGCACTTATAATACAATAGTTAAAAATGAAGTAGGAGATATTAATTTGTTACTAGTAAAAAAAATACGGTAAGTCTATAGTTTTAAGTTTAGTTGTAGTTGTGTCGATGTATTTTGAGTTACTATATAATGTGTTATTAGTGCGATATGTCTATTTTTATGTTCTGTATGTAATACACTAGCAAATCAATATACAATCATTCCATATAAGTCCATCAATTCAAAACATTGATCGGCGATTAAGGACAATCAGACCTACAAACATGTCCTATTGAGGAATGCGCAGAATCCAGCACAATGTCGTCCACTAGGCATTGTTAGGCAATATTACGAGCTAATCTAGAAGTCTAGACTAAATACCTGGGCTAGACTCGGAACAAATATCTGTAGGACATGAATATTTGCATTTGTGATTTGTAAGGCGATGTTAACTTGCTGACAAGCGGCAAGTTCTTAAATGTTATTTTATTTATTTGATTTCTACGACTGACTACCGGAGAATACAAATAAGTAAAATATGTGTAAGTAATGAAAATTTTGTTTTAAAATCAGTTTTCTTTTTTTCTGCCTCTAAAGCTTTTACGACCAAACCGCTGAATCCATTTCATTGAGATAATATATGTATATAAGTTACTTAGAGACGCGGGATCGTACAGAGGTTTTGCAAAAATTATCAAATATAGCATTTTTTTCAAAATCTTTCCTTAGATTCTTGAACAATAGAAAATTCCCTTAAACTTTGATATAGGTTTCTTACTTAACACCAAATTTTAATAATATAAATACGCAATAAAGGCGAAAATCTCGTCTCATTTCTTCGTTTAGTCCAATTTCTACTCTCACCAATCAAAAACGAGGTAATAACACAACGAAATACCACTGTCAATTAACATCCTATTTTCCCACAAGGTGACCTAAATCTTAGGTATGAATGAGTGAAATTACTACGAGTTGTGAATAAGTAACAGTCGGACAAACAAACTTTCGCTTACACGTAACGATACGCCGAGTTATGTGCTTTTATTATTGATAGCTATTTGATGGTGTTTCTGATCATTTTCTAGGGTAAATTTAGTTTAAGTAATAATCGATATAAGTCAGTATTTAGAAGTATTTCTGATGATAGAAAAGACGGCGCCTAAAGTATGTGGTATTAGTGATTATATCAGGAAAGGGTTTGTTGTGTTAGAAATACCCAGAATGTTTTTTTTTGTTTTTGTATATTTTGTTAGGTATAATAACTTACATCATTCTCGTGCTAGGTCGTTTCTAGATTATCAGTCACAAAGACTGTGCCTGCTTGTTACTGCAAAAAGACCTACCTATTTTTACAAAAATTGTAAAAAAAATAAGTTCGACAATTATGATATTTCAAGGTTATTTTCCCGCTTTATAAAAGTTACTTAAGAGGTCAGCTACCCAACAATAGATGGCGCAATAATAAATTATAATTTTGTTCCTAAAATTTGAATCGGCGATTGGAAAGTGACGCTTGTAGCGAAGTGGGGCGTACGTGAGATTGCTATTGGCGCGTCGAAAAGTGTACGAAGAAAGCAAAAATTTTGTTTGCTTGCTTTTTTGTTTGTTAGAAAATGTTTTGTACGAAAGTGACATTTGTTTTGTTGTTTTATTGCCAATTAGCGTTTGTATGTTTGCTATTATCTCTTGTTCTGTTAGTTTCGGTCGTTTTGTAGAGTTGTGTCATTCGCTGTTTATTTAGAAATTATGTTAATACTTAATACTTACGTTTGAAAATGTGAGTTTTGCGTTATGTAAGGTTTGTGTTACGGCTTTTTCTTAATTTTAGAAGTCAAAGATCTTCAATTCATAGCAATACGTAAATATGATAAGGTAGTAGATCTACAAAAATGGAAATAGCTAGAACAGCGGTGTTTCCATAATAATATGTACTATATTTCATTGTAAGCTTTATAAAAGGCTTACTTTCCAACACTTATATGACACGCAACATTTACTCAATAAACGTATAAAAAAGAAAATCCAATTTTCTTCCACTTTCCCGCGCCATCAATTTAATATGACATTGTTTTTTTTTCTCAGTGTTGCCAGCTACAATTAAAAACTCCACGACACCTGTTATCTAACCTGTGTTGCCATGTAACGCGCACTTAAACAATGGCAGATCTAATTATACAAAATTGTCCCTGATATTATCGTAAAGTATATTGTGGCAACATTATCTGGAAATATGTGAAAGTAGGCGACAATGAGTGTTGCCAGTTTAGTAACGGTTGGAAAATAAAACCTGAAAAGTGAGGAGTTAAGAAATGTGTTCTTACTACATAACTCAAGTAGAATTACTTCAACATTTTTACTCTTTTGCTGGTTTCGGTTTTGACTTTTAAGTGAAATAAAGACTCGAATTATACCTAAGTACCTAGAAGGAGGCTCCAATCACTGTTTGTAAATACTGTATTTATAAAACAATAATCTGTACTTTTTTTTATAAGTTAGAATAGTTGGAATATCCCAAAAAAATCTTTACCGCACGCCTGAACATAATGATATTGTGATTTCAATCATGCCGTGTCTTTTTGTTATTGATCAAAACATAAACTACTGAACGGATTTCGACGAAATTTGTTACAAGGATAGATTATAACCTGGATTAACGAAAAGAATACCATTATATCGAAGTATCTTTTCAAACGGACGATGTCACCGACAAAAACTAATGCTAACAAAAAAAATCTTCATTAATATGGTCTCCGTAAACTAATTTAGTTTTCAAAAGGTCAGTTATCTACTACGTCGTTGACGCTAGACAGCCTTCAATCAATTCCGGGTCACCACAAAAACTCTTTATTCAACTATTCTATACATTAACATTACCTAATTAATTTGTACAGTAATGTGATTACTTTCACGGTAATTAATACTTTTAATCTTTTTCAAGGGAAGAAAGTGTTGAAAATGAGACGATGTTTTATTTTTTGAACTGCATATTTGTGCATCAGATGGATTGTATATTTCCTGTGAAATAAATAACAAACGAAGGTTCATTAAATAAGTCTTCTTCTTATCGTATGGTCAGTGGTCAACCTAGTGTCAAAGTTGTTCAAGCCGCCCGATGGCCTTTGACATGGCTTAACGACTGTTACCTTAGTACATAACAGCCGGGACCGACTTTTTACGTGCCCTCCGAAGCACGGAGACGCCCAGTTCAAATACCACTATGCGGTCACCCATCTATGGAATGACCGCGCCAACGGTTGCTTAACCCACAGATCGTTTACCGACCGGTGAGCACAACTGGCTATGGGCGCCTCCAAAAATAAGTGAGACCTGTACTTATACACATGTAATTACGGTAAACGCTTGTAACTGGGGTTTGCAGATATGTGCAGATTTATTTTCATAGAATTCTCGTTTAACCGATCTACGACCTCCGTGACACATTGGTTAAGGTGGTCGTTACGCTACTACCATAGCGTCAGTAAGTCGCAGGTTCTATACACGGAGCAATGATTGGTGCGATCCTACAAATAGTTGTAACGGGTCTGTTTGTACTTTATGTCTGTTGTTTGAATGTTTGTAAAAGTCCCCGCGTCACAAAAGAAATTTTAAGTGCGGGAGAACAATTTTTTAATTGAAGAAACGAAAAAACGTATTATTATTTTATTTCGGACAATTTGCTGTTTATTTAAAGAAAATAATTTTTTGTTAGTGCAGTCTGGAGGCTCGGAAAATTAGCAGTAAATTTTGATTTTAAACGACATGAGCAAATATAATATGCTTGTAATATAATAACCTGAGGCCTAAAAAGATCTGTTTTAAATTACTTCACACATTAATCGTTGCCACCTTGGTATCATTTCACAGTGTTAACAAATAGCCTTACACCGTTTCACATAGTACCTACTTACAAACATTTCTCAATATATAATTATATACAAACTATTATTATAAATGCCAACGTATGTCTGTCTGTATCAAGGTGAAACTATTGAATCGATTTTGATGACATTTAGCAAGGAGATAGTTAAAGATATGGGGTAAAAGAAAAAAAAGTTTGCAAGGATCATACCAAGCGGCGTTCTCTGGTCTCTGCCTGAAATAAGCGTGATTTTGTGTATGTATGTATGTTTACATGAAGATAGTTGAAGACATGGAGTTAAACATATGCTACTTTATTTTTCATAAATCAACCCTAGTGCAACCCCAACCCTTCTATAACACTTTAAATGCTTAAGTCTGTGATTAAGTATGTTTGTTACTCTTTCACGCAAAGCTACAAAATTGATTTTGTTGCAATTTGGCACGCAAATTGTTTATATCCTACCTACATGACGACACAGGAAACTTTTGACAACGGAAAATCTGCTGACTCAGACGAAGTCGCGGGTAGAAGCTATTATAATTATATAACACGTTCATAATGTAGCCGTGACGGACATACGACCACACCCACTGAGACTAAGACGAACATCTCTGACGCGTTCTACATAGTGGATTTTACATGGTACTTTCGATTGACATCCGCATGTGTGTCCATTGATTACGCCATATTAGTTTATTTTTATATTTTCTTATAATTTTAATAATTATTTCCTTTTTTGGGAGATGTAAAGGCAAAGATGTGATGCTAGAAAATGCATGTTTATATTGCTTTTTTATAGGGTCTTTATTTCGCATGGCTTTTTACCAAATGCATGTAATCTTAATACCTAAGATATACATGTTTAAAAATATTGATTTAAAAGAAAAATCCGAGCCAGATATTTTACGGACCTTAAAAACTGTTGGTTATTAAGGTCCGCTCTCACAAATAAGTATCAGATAACCTATCTGGTAGATAAAATAACGGCAAATGAATGAAAACAACTGTCAAAAATCCTGATACACTACGCAATACTTATTCAAAAGTAGTCAACTTCGCCCTTAATCTTCCAGCAAATTTCAACTATCAACAACTCAAACTATTGCCAAAGGTATAATAAATTGCTTTAAAATTAATTCTGACAGCTTGTCAAGACAAGATAAATACTTTTGTTGAGGCAAGTGAATGGGCGCAGATATTTGAGGGCAGATAAGATCGGAACAAACCTGTAGTACAACTATTGCGATTACTATTCCACCTGCGAAACGTTCATTAGTACCACTTTCCCTTTCTGCTATGAAGAAGCTTTAACTACATAAATACGTATGTATATACTATGAGACATGTACTAACAAGAGGATATTTGCATTGTAGAACTTTCCTGCTGCTAGGCTAGGGTCTGATTGGGACGCGGAGTATCCAATTGGAGGTACCACGTCCTGGTCACTTTATGGTGACTGTTAAAGGAACACCGTCAGGTTTTTAGTCGGTATGCCCAAATTTAAAAAAGCAACAAAAGCCGGAACGCCTAGCTGGCGAGAGAGCCCGACAGACCCCCGCTACCTCTCTAGATTTTTATTTTACTGACGAAAAAAACAAGGCTAGGGTCTGTCCCGAACCAGGGAGGGGTTAAGCCTTGAGTCCACCACGAGAATCAATCAGCCAAGTGCGGGGATTTTCATGGCCTTAAGAGATCTTTTAAGGCATGCGCAGTTTCATAACGACGTCTTCCTTTACCGTTAGAACAAGTGGACACACATAACTTAGAAAAGTTATCGGTGTTTTGCCTCGAGTTTGAACTGGCGACCACTTGAATAGTAGGTACTATTAAGTGAATAATATTTATATTGTAGAATTATTTACATGAATCTCGCCCTTTCCCACGGTGTGTAAGGAAAGCCTAGTGCTACAATTCCTACAAATTTAGCTTTATTCACATCCATACATCATGTCATACAGGACCACCGGTTACGAGTACTACGCACCTGACCTTTATGCAATCATCTGGATACTATAACCAATAGAATTTACTTTGCAACAACAAACTAAGATGAAAAAATAAATAAGTAAACTACAAAAGAAATTCTGACTTCAAAAGCCCCATTCAATTACAATCTTTTTCGTTCAAGATATTTCAATAAACCACTCATAGTATCCGTTACTCTATTACAATGGCTCCGATATTGATATCTAACTATTGATTCTATTAGCTATGCAAATAAATTACATGCTGAGTTTATTTATTACGGAACTATAGAGTGATGTAATAATATTTTTTTCATCTGGCAACCCATTGAGTAATGGCGGCTCCCTTGGCGGCAAATTGACGTTGACGATTGTTTGAAGAGCTTTTTACTGTTTTACGTGACTTAAAACGAGAAATAAATGTTGTAATTAGTTGATTTTTTATTTTATTTTATTTTACAAACCGTTTTATTTTAGTTTTTATAGGCCTATAACTCGATACAACGTAATATACAATGTCCGTTTTATGTTTTATGTAGTTAATCTAACTTTTAATGATTAATTCTGTGTATTTCCAAAATAAAGTCGCTCTATCAAACAGACCACTATGATGCATAAGCCTGCGGATCACTGATGTTTTAAATTCTGGATTTTGAAGTCACATCACACGCAAGGCACTCTACTAAATTGTTGGACTATACTTACGATTTTTTATGACTTATGTAAGGTACCTTATTTGGTTATAAAACACCATAATTAAAACCAACATATTTCTACCAACCAATTACCAAAAATGGTTACATTAATATGCAAATGGACATTTCGAATACCACAGGGCTTAACGAGTATGACTTCACTTTAAAAACAAACATTATTAGATAATTAAACTAATTATTTTATACAAGAAGATACCTGACCACCTGTACCACCATTTTGATTAAGTGGTTATTAACATTCTAGGTTATAATTCCACGGTGTTTTAACAGTTCCGCGTGTTACATTATGTACCCGATACGGATAGAAGATGATTTAGTTATGAGCATAACAAAACGCCCATGTAACGTAATCGTTTACGCAAGACTCACCGTCCCTTATAGACTGGTTTCTAATGGAAATGATGAGCAAAATATTTCGAAAAAGATCCTCTGTATAACGTGAAAGATCTCACTTAGGTTAATCAAAGAATTTGACGTTGATGCTCAGAATGTCAACTTCCTAAAATGTCCCCTGGTACCAAAATGTCAACTTCCCATAATGTCCCTTTCCCAAAATGTCCATTTCCCAAAATGTCCATTTCCCAAAATGTCCCTTTGTCAAAATGTCCATTTCCCAAAATGTCCCTTTCCCAAAATGCCGCTTTCCCAAAATGTCCCCCATTCTTAGAATTAAGCGTTACAACCCAACTAAAAAATAAAATACAAATAATCGTCCTCACTTGTGATTGGAAGTAAAGAATAGAACACAACATAAAAGAGAATTTACAGATCCAAATTAAAACTTTTAAATCGGATTATGAAATTGCCATCATGAACGCAGTTTCGGCGGTTTTTCCGCAGGCTAGAGTGACTGGTTGTTACCATCACTTCAATGCAGCGATTTGGAAATATTCAAAAAAAACAAAATTGAATAAATCAAGAGCTGGTCGTAACGTGACTAGAATGAGTGCCATTCTTCCTTTGGTGCCGGCAAATCATATACCAGGCGCATGGAATTATATTTTGGAAACAGCGCCAAATACATCAGAGATGAGGCTTTTTCGCAGTTATTTCGAGTCTACCTGGTATCCCAAAAAATCACCGTTAATATTAAGCTGCGCTGGCCAACGCCATAGAACCACCAATGCTCTAGAAGGATGGCACCGACGTGTAAATAGCCTTATACCAAAGAATCCAAATTTGTATTATTTTTTAAATAAGATAAAAAAAGAAAGCAAATACTGGGATGGCCGTATACAGGATTCACTATTTAAGCAGACCAACCGCAGAAGAAGGCTCAGAGATATTGAGTTCGATAGAAAATATGCAAGATATTTAAAACAATTACAAGGAAATCATCTCACAATTGAACATTTTTTAAAGAAATTGATATTTTTGAGACTTACTTTATTTAATTGAATTTATTTCTAAATTTGATAATAATTTAACGCTTAATTGTGTCAGTCTGTATCTGACTATTGAAATCCTATTGAATTACTGTGTACTTGAACGTTTTAGTTCTAATTAAAGTTATGTTTTAGTTATTTTTTTATAATTATGTTGATAATATATAACTATATTTCATTTCGAATTCCTTTTCTAATAAATAATTGACGAAAGAGTTGATACCACAAATATTTAAAATTAAAAATTTGATTATTATATTGTTTTTTATTTTTTAGTTGGGTTGTAACGCTTAATTCTAAAAATGGGGGACATTTTGGGAAAGCGGCATTTTGGGAAAGGGACATTTTGGGAAATGGACATTTTGGGAAAGGGACATTTTGGGAAATGGACATTTTGGGAAAGGGACATTATGGGAAGTTGACATTTTGGTACCAGGGGACATTTTAGGAAGTTGACATTCTGAGCCTCAACGGAATTTGAGACATTACATTTTAAAGGGCCAGCTGGTAGCCAGTAGCTTGAAAGTCTGACAACCAATTTTAACGAAAGGTATCGTATTGTAAACCAGGTAACTGGGTTGTAGAGCCAGGCTCCATGTAAAATACTGATATTCAGCTGCATCCAGTGAGACTGGAAGCCGAGTCCAACATAGTTTGGCAGAAAGACTAGGCTGATATACGTTTTAAAAAGCCACCTCTGATAGAATCTTCGCCTTGTGTTTGTGGACTAAAAACGAGATTTTAAACGTCATATTAAACAACCTCAGTTACACAGGTAATACAAATTATGAACATGATACAAAAATGGAAGGATTTTTTTTGTGTAGACCTAAAAAGCAAAACTTAAAAATATGCTCAGAGACCATTATACCAAATCAAAATTCACGTGTTGTCAGGTACTATTATCCTACAAAAACAAATCTATAAACACAATTACAAAACAATAAATATCCTACAAAACCCACAATTCCCTTCAAACGTGGGCTCTCAATAATTGAAGGTTGTACGAATATGTGCTTGCATCTTCTGCGAGGCGTCGTCGAACAATGATCGTCCCACACACAGCTCAGTGACACAAGGTCGTTAGTCGCACCTACATACGTAACACATACGGCTGACTTTGACGTTTTACTTCTAGGAGATTTATATACAAGTTATAGACAAAATTCTGCAGGCCTGTATGTGTGTGTGTGATTTTATAGACGGATAGTTTTTTTATCAGTATGCGTGTTACGAGAAAAAGAAGAATGCCGTGAAAGGTAAATTTTGTAGTTTCGCTTAATTAAACGTAGAATTTTGGAGTCTTTTTAGCTACATTTATGAGGATCCGAAACAATCTATACATGAAAAAGCTACCTGTACTATCCCCCTCTACAGCAAAAGATCTTCTTCCTTCCGCCTATTTCTATCTAAAGATATTTGTGGAAACAAACCATACTAGGCTTAGAAAAATCATATCATTACGAAATGACTATAATAGCTACCAAAACAACTAGCTACCTTCTGGACTTTGCCCCTAAAAGAAAACAGGAATGCAGATGACAAAACCTTATCTTTCACCATCTTCAAAACCAGTTGCGGTGTCTTTGTACTCCATAAATACCTCCACAAAAGCGTCAGGTGTAAATTTACAAAGCTAAGTGATAAATCTTACGTAGATATCATCAGCGTTCGTCATTTTCTACGAAAGTTTCACTTAACTGGTCGACAGAGAAACTTGCTGTATCGCCAAATTCATCAACGGGTTTTCGCGGTGCAAAAGTTTTTGCAAGACTTATAATAATGATATGACAAGTTAAAAGAATGCTTCATGTTGATTTCGGTCATAATTTTATTTCATCTATTAAAATACTTTTTCAGTGGAACACTAATGTCATATTTTTTTGTAGGTGAAGGAATTTTCTGAATACCGAATTGAAATTACATGCTTAATCATTTAACTTTAGAGTTTATAACTTTCAAAGACACTCCTTTCGTATGTCTCCTGTTTTTAACCGACTTGAAAAAAAGGAGGAGGTTCTCAATTCGACTGTATGTTTTTTTTTGTTTTTGCTTTCCTCGCAGTGGCTTGCGACTACATTCAGACACTCAAAGATATTCGTCGAGTGCTATAAAGACACGAAAACACTGACACACATGCCTTTTCTATACTAATCTATACTAATATTATAAAGCTGAAGAGTTTGTTTGTTTGTTTGTTTGAACGCGCTAATCTCAGGAACTACTGGTCCGATTTGAAAAATTCTTTCAGTGTTAGATAGCCCATTTATCGAGGAAGGCTATAGGCTATATAACATCACGCTACGGTCATTAGGAGCGGAGTAGCAACGAAAAATGTTACAAAAACAGGGAAAATTTTGACCCATTCTCTTAGGTGACGCAAGCGAAGTTGCGCGGGTCAGCTAGTCTTTAATAAAATTTAATATTTCACTGTAATACGATCTAGAATAATACCGCGACAAACAATTTATGTAATAATGTCAGTAAAAGTACTGTGTTATGTGCGTAATCGAATTACTTGTAAATCGTAATCGATCAACTTTTACATGTGTTGCTTATGATTTTGTGCAATTTTATTTTAGAGCAAGGTTTTTATACGCTACAATTTTTGGTAACGTTTTTTTTACATGTTATATACATTTTTTACTGCAGTTCAGTTATATTCTGAACTAGCTGACCCGCGCAACTTCGCTTGCGCCACATAAGAGAATGGGTCAATATTTTCCCCGTTTTTGTAACATTTTTTACCTTCTTTCTGCTCCTTTTGGTCGTAGCGTGATGATATAGCCTATAGCCTTCCTCGATAAATAGGCTATCTAACAGTGAAAGAATTTTTCAAATCGGACCAGTAGTTCCTGAGATTAGCGCGTTCGAACAAACAAACAAACTCTTCAGCTTTATAATATTAGTATAGATTATAATATTAGTTTAGATAGTATAGATAAGAATAGACGGTTGTACTGATTTGACCCATAGGCGTTTGACCACGGAATCAGTGATGTATGAGCCCTTGTTATTTAAAAAGTACATACATACATAGTTAAATACATACATAAAATCACGCTATTATTGACATATTTTTTTGTTTCTGAGTAGCCCACTCGTGCCCGGTTTCTAAGTACATTTAGCGGTAGTTTATCTATTCAATAGCGTTTTTTGTATGAGTTTAAACGCTGTTGAATAGACAAACTACCGCTAAATGTACCTCAGAAACTGGAGGTCGGACATAAAAAAAAATATAAATTATTAATTTTAAAAGTACCTACATATTATGACAGAATACCTACCATTTTAAGAATATCACTTGGCCTGAGTTAGTAATTTTCGGTGAACATATTACAGATTGACCCATCAAACCAACAAAACAAGCAGTAAAAAGGCCAAAATATCAACTTATTGTGTTGATGACTGAACACAGAAACTGAAAGTGAGAAAGATAGTAAAGTCTTTTGTTGTTGAACGAGAGTCGTTAACCTTTACATTTCAATTTACCGTTATAAGAAGCGAGTATTACACCGACACGTGTTGCTCGTTGCACCTGTACTTCGGAGAAATGAATGAGCATCTGTTGTAGAAGAAAAGTTGCATTCATAATATTATATTTGATTCCTGATTCAGCATACAGTACAAGAAGAAATATAAACGGAAAAACATAGATACCAACTTTATTTTTCATGCTACGATCTATACTAATATTATAAAATTGTATAGTTTGTTTGTTTGAACGAGGTAATCTCAGGAACTACTGGTTTGAGGGAAAAAATATAGTACTGTTGGATAGCCTATTTGTTGAGGTAGGCTATATAACATCACGGTACGGCCAATAGGAGCAGAGTACCAGTAAAAAATGTTACAGAAACGGGAAAAATTTTAACTCATATTTTTCCCCGGCAAAATGGTTGAACTGATTTAGATGAAATTTTGCAATATTGAGGACAAAAAACACGGACCTTTATGTTGAAGCAGGCGAAAACAAACGCGAGCATAAGGTTAGACTCAAAAATGCCAAATAAAAATACCGAAACTAGCGGCTAAACGGCTGTTTTCCTAAAACATCGACCTTTAGATTGATCTTGAAACACTTACAGGCGTCCTCTACTGAAACTTATCAGAATTATAAACTCATTGTTAAGTATGACATCACGTAATATAAAATAACAGTGTCACTTAGAACATGTCCGTTTTGTCACGCACTACCAATGTCAGATGAGACACGTGACAAATTGTATAAATACTATAGTTTTATCAGATACTACATTATCTATACTTCTATACTGATATTATAAAGCTGAAGAGTTTGTTTGTTTGTTTGTTTGAACGCGCTAATCTCAGGAACTACTGATCCGATTTGAAAAATTCTTTCGGTGTTAGATAGCCTATTTATTGGGGAAGGCTATAAGTTATGTACTATCACGCTACGACCAATAGGAGCAGAATAGAGAGAGAGAGCAGTAAAAAATGTTACAAAAACGGAGAAAATTATGACCCATTCCCTCTTAAGTGACGCAGGCGAAGTTGCGCGGGTCAGCTAGTAGTTAATCTATACTAATATAATAAAGCTGAAGAGTTTGTTTGTTTGTTTGTTTGTTTGAACGCGCTAATCTCAGGAACTACTGGTCCGATTTGAAAAATTCTTTCAGTGTTAGATAGCCCATTTATCGAGGAAGGCTATAGGCTATATAACATCACGCTACGGTCATTAGGAGCGGAGTAGCAACGAAAAATGTTACAAAAACGGGGAAAATTTTGACCCATTATATACGATTATATTACTATAATGCGAAAACCAAGATCCTACACTCACCGCCGTATTTCCGCATTCAACTAAGCAATTTAAGTATGCCCAGAAGCGATCCAGTTTATCAACACTACAGATTTATCTATCGCAACAAAAATGTAGATAGGCCGCGTTTCAAACAGATCGGAATTTATCCAGCTCTCTAAAGTGTATCTATGATCTATGTATCTATGAAATTGGAGCACGTAGTTATTTCTACTCATGTATCAAACACGTAGATATTAAGAAATTTAACTATCAACGTACTTTCTTATCAATTATGCATTTTATCAAGTTATATGTTTTGACAATTCTATTTACTTTCTGATTATTTCTAAATGTAACTACCTATATAAAAATTGACCAAGAAGGGATGCCTTAAAGTTAAGTTTTATATTTAATAGATAAAAAATTACATTCTTAGATTGACAGCATTTAATAACTTCGAAGCAGTAGCTATTAATGACACAGAATATGTATGTTTTTTGTCTATTGGGATTTTCCTTTCCTGTAAAATAATAGGAGAAAGGGACATTAGTTGCTGGGCACATTAGTTGAAGAAAATGAGGAGTTTAAAAAAATAATATTAATATTTCTATGTTGCAATGTGCACCTGTTCTAAATTATTTTTTATCACAAAAACACCTTACGGTCATAACTATAAATCCACTATCCCACCATAATCATTGGAACTGTCTCAATCATCAATTGTTCAGGAGGTAATGGTTGCCAGAAGCCCTTTTTACACGATCAACGGTTGGCCAATACGACAGTTCACACGATACACTTCGTGGCCGACTATTATGTACAATTGTGGTGTTAGGCAATGTTTCGATCTGTTTTATTGAAGTGCTGATGACAATTGTTTTTGAAACTGTTTTGTCCTACTCTTTTATTCATATTTTGACTGATATAAAAATATTACCTGGTTATCTGGCTTTTCTTTTCAGAATTTTGGATTAATAGTAGCATAATACAGCACTCGCGAATACTATATTTTATAAAGAAACAGTATCCGCAAGCGCTGTTGCTATTTTCACGAAGACTTTTTTTCTTTCTTTATTCTTTCGCGAATTAAAAATCCACGAAATAATTTAAAGTTAAGCTTTATAGCTCTCATTACATATTAGAAAAAAATTACGTCGATTAAAAAACGCTAAGGCAAAAAAAATAACATTTTAGTGAGTTAGTTCACCATTACAATATATTCAAAGCCTCGTGAAACAGAAGGCGAGTCAATGGCAAAAAACTATACTTCTGTATTATTTTAGAATAGCTACTATACACATATTACCCATGTGAATAAGTGATTTAAAATTGTGTATGTTCTTACATTTTACGCAACAAAGGTCCATACGGTTAAGGTTATCCACGAATTGCGTGTAATAATCATAAAAATAACATGACGTTATATCCAATAATATAGTGATCTTTACTCCCTATTACAATTATAGGTGAGGAATTAATTGCAGGTCACTTGCTTTACCTCAAGTTACTGTTATTATTAAGTTATTAAACTTGATCTTTGAACTTTACTCTTTTGGTAAACTTTATTGGGTTAATTTGAAGATAAAAATATGTTTCTGTTGTTATTAAGTACAAAATCAATATATTTATTTTATTTTATTCTTCCAAAATCCCTGACTCAAGACCGAACCTCTTCGTTATTCCTGGAAGAAACCCTAGCCCGGCAATGGGACATTAATAGGAAAACTTTTTTTCTTTAGTTATTTACTGCTCAAAATCATAAGAAAAGCAAATGTAAATATGTAACAAAATGTTCTATAATAAATACTAGATATAAAAGTCTAGTAAATTAAATACACAACTCCACGTGGCCTTAGGTTGGCCTTAAAAGTTTACATAATAGGGTAAAGCACCCAGTAGTCAGCCTTTTAGTGAAAATGTCAATTTGATTTAGCCATATTTTTAACATTTACAACTAGATGTAAAATCATTAGTCATTGTATGAAAGGTAATTTATTAAACTTTAAGTCTCTAACAAAATATCATATTCATAAGTTTATTATGGAAAAAATCCACATTAAACAAAATATGGCACTTTTTACCAGTAGTCAGCCCCATTTCGCCAGTAGTCAGCCATGTCTTACCCAGTAGTCAGCCTCTTACTTACTCAATACAAATGTTCTATTTTAAATATATTTTTATTGAATTCTCCAGGAAATAAAGCACATTTGCAATAATTCCATGCAGTACAATTTATACATCCATTAATTTTTAACCCCCGACGCAAAAAGAGGGGTGTTATAACGTTCGACGTGTCTGTCTGTGTGTCTGTCTGTCTATGGCATCATAACTCCCGAAAGGATGCAGTGATTTCAATTTAGTTTTTATCAATTAAAGGTGACATATGTGCGAGTGTTTTTAGACATGTTTGATGAAAATCGGTGGAGCCGTTTAAAAGTTGTAGTGGGTTAAAGTGGGGAGATTAACCGAATGTCTGCAAATTTACTCGGACGGGGTCTCAAATGGCTTCGCATGCTGAGAAAGTTGGTGGTGGGAAAGTCAGAATGGCTTAACCTAACCACCAACCTATAAAAAGTATAAAATAAAAAAATATATTGTGAAATCGGGGGTTTTCAAGATTTTAATTTATAGTTATTAGCACTTAGGTAATTGATTTCTAAATGTTTTCTAGTCAATCTTTCTTCACACGGTTCACAGCGATAAAAGTTTATTTTCTGTTCCTTTATTCCTTCTATTTCTCAACTCTCCCCAATCTACAAAAGATGCTCTCTTCTATAAAACTATTTTAGCTTTCTTGATGTGTTGATACATAAGTCAATGGTAGGCTAGGAAATAGAAGGTAGATGATAGAAGTAACTGGTATCATTCCTTTCTTTTCTCATTTTCCAAAATTCCTTCGTGTTTCGGAAGGCATGGTAAATTGTAGGTCCCGGCGGGCATTCAAGGATCTCTGGCAATCGTTGCCATTAGTCAGAAGCTTGAAAATCTGACAACCAATCTTATGGTAGTCGTGGTATAGCCCAGGTAACTGGATTGTGGAGGTCATATAGGCAGTTGCTCTATGTAAAACACTGGTATTCAGCTGCATCCGGTGAAACTGGAAGCTGATTCCAGCATACTGTGACCAGTTTCTTAGGGCAGCCATTTGTTTTTGGGAGTGCACTTAGTCTAGCTTAATGGTACGGGGCATTTGTGCGACTATTAAACGATTTCGGACTTGTAGTGTCATAATAATGTGTGAAATGCCAAGTACTCGACTCGTTTCCATGATTTTCATAACGTTTTTGATCGCCACCATAGCACATGACAATTATTCCTCTTTATACAGAACTTTTGGTCTTTTTGATACGATACTATTCGAAAACAAGTAACTAAGTTTTGTGCCAACATAGCCGTCCACAAATTTGAACCTTAATGAAAGGATTTAAGACCCAATTTCATTTAGCAAAACTGACGGCCGACTATGGGATATGTAGGTCCAATGGTCGGCCTCATGAAATTCACTGACTTTATATGCGGCCGACTACTGGTAAAATACTATTTTTGTCTTAGAAGAGTTTAGCTCAACGCAATAGTTATGTTGAGAAGTATTCGCCCTGTTAATTTCAACCACATATATGAGAATTGCAAAAAAACCAGTAGTCAGCCACTCATGGCCGAGTACTGGATCAACCTCATATTTTGCACACCCAATAGTCGGCCACGTTAATTTATAATACAAAAGACAAATAAAACGCCTGCAATGCATGATTTTATCGAAGATAAACTATTAAATACTAGCATAAAATATCAATTCGTTCCATATTGCATCAAATTTATTTAAAAACATGCCAAAAACTAAAACACGAATCCTTAACAAAAAAATAGTAATGGCGACGTTTTTGGCCATGTCTTTGATGGCAGTTCATAAGAATGAGTGTAACACGTCAACCTGCCATGCTATCGAATCGTAATTGTGCATATTAGTCAATAAGATTATACAGATTCGATTAATGATTATTTTATTGGTCTTTACTATTTTCTACACTAATTACATGGATATAAAGCCTGTAAAGGCTGACTACTGGTTGGGGGCTGACTACTGGGTGCTTTACCCTACACTCATTGTAGATTTAAGCCGCCTTACCGAAATAAAATACACTTGAAAATTAAAAATTTCGACTAAATTCGACCTTATCCCGTTGTATTAAGAACTATACAGGTTTCAAAGTTAGGTTTGTTTTTATATTACAAAAGAGGTAAACACCATCCGTCTATAAATTCGTTAAAGATGGCCTATCGATAAGGTAACGGTTTTCGGTTTGCTTGTTAAGATTACGAAATAAGATAAAAATACAATAAGCGTTAACACGCGAATAAAATTGCACTTACATCCTTATCCTAAAAGTACACTCGCCAGTCGAACAATCTGAAATAAAAAAAATACAATTTAGTTTTCAATTAAGGGCACCATAAAGTTACATTATAAATATAATGAGTTCACAAACTCACTAAATAAGTTTCTTTTAATAAGCAATCATTACGAATAATTACTTCTTTATAAACCAAAATGGGTGTGTACGAATGTCGACATGACCCATTGTAGTAGTACTGCTACTTGTCAATAGATGTCGTTGTAATCAATTTTGACAGCGGTCTATTTGTGAAATGTCGCACGCATTGTAGTGGAATGTGTTGTGAAATTTAGTAGCGATTTAATTACCGGTCTTATTACTATTTATGAATGTAAACAATCGCAGATACCATGATATCGACGTGGGCTGGCTGGTAAAGACATTTCATTGTTTAAACTGATGGGATTTGCATACGAGTTTAGCATTTCGCAACGTACGCCAGGTGCGTGTAGATTGATAGTTGCAACATAAAACTCAAACAGGTTTATATTGGCCTCGATGTTGTGAAAAATAACAAGTTAAGAATTTAAAAGATTGGGTTAAGAGAAAAATTTCACAAAAAGATATGCCCCGGGTGAGGATCGAACTCACGACCTTAAGATTATGAGACTTACGCGCTGCCTACTGCGCTACCGAGGCCGGTGATAAGAAGGGCAAAATTGATGATAGCTTTGTGGTTTATGAAATTATACTTTTACGAGATAAAAAAATATACGGTGAAGTGTATATTAAATCGAAGAAAAAAAGATATTTCATAAAAAAAAACACAACAATCAAAGATTAATACCAGTTGAACGAAATATAAAGTAAACGCAATTATTTATAACCGTAACTCATACAAAGTCATAATCATAATTTATTAATCTCGATTAACATTTAGCTGTCAAAACAGCTAATAATTTCGCGCCATTTCACACGTCAAATCCTGTCAATAATTTAAAATACGAACGCTCAATGTTTAGCGTCACTTTCACTGTCAGCCATCTTCGTTTTCGTTCACAAACGCTTTTGTTTTATGTACTTGCAATGTTTATTAGTTAGAAAGTAACTTGTTGATTGCTTTGCTATTAAATTATAAGTATTTTGATATAAACGTTTATTTACGTAATTATTATTCAGTATTGCGCTGTCGATTACATTCATTATGGCATTAATAAGCTTATAAAGTGCGTTGTTACGGCATTTTTATAAGCAAATATGTACTTACTTTGAAAGAAAGTTACATAAAGTTTTGTTATTTTACGTTTTTAAAACTAATAGGTAATTTTAAAAGGTGTAAAATAAATTACGTATTTATATCTTAACAAACAGCTTTTTAGTCATACACACGGCAAATAAATATGACAACATAAAAGTTATTGTTTTACGAGCTGTTTTTGATGTAAACAAATCGAAATTTTGTCCACTAATATCACAGACAATCGCACACCGCTTCCAATGCGTCGGGAGGTCGTGGGTTCGATTCCCACACGGAATAATTATTTGTGCGATCCCCAAATAATTGTTTCAGATGTGGCTGCCATTTTTGTTTTGCATCTTTGTTTGTGTCCACGGAAATTTTTAAAATCAGGCTGTCGAAATTTGTTTCAACGTTATTTATATTGCATTATTATGGTATGTGTTAAATGTAAACTTTTAGAGATATACACTCACCTTTATTTACAAAATTTATTATGTTTATGTAATTCAATTTTGAAGGATAAAAAATTATGTTCAATATCGCGTGACTCGTGCGCTGCTGTCGCGCCGGCGCGTGTTTGTGAGTAATTCACGTGATGGGACCGGCGCGGCGGCGGCGAGCGAGACGGGTCTTGTGTGAGAGAGATAATTACAAGTATGTACGACAATAATTTGTGTACCTACCTACATAATATTTATAATGATTCAGTTTATTTATTTATTAGTATTTTTTTCAATTAATATGTGGGTATTTTTGTTGGTGATGGGTATACAAGTAAGTTTGTAAACAATGGTATTTTTTTCTGTTTCTGCTGCTCCCGTAAATGGCGTCATTTAGGGTGGTCACTGAAAACCAGCGCTGTGTTGTGGTTTGTCACAACCAGCATAATGCTGAGTGACCTCCCTGTTGGCACACAGGACGCTGTTTATTTAATATTAATATTATTGTGTTTTGATATGGTTTCTGTGTGTTCAATAAATACTATTTTCTTTCTTTCTTTCTTTTCTTTCTTTCTTTCCGTCCGGTGTTTGTATGTCTATAAAAGTCCCCGCGACACCGAGCAATACTTAGTATGGGACTTTTCTTTAAAAAAAGACACATTGCTATATTAGTTAAACTTTACAGTTCCATTTATAAGCGAAGATGCTTTCGTATTTTCATAAAAAAATATAGTTATTACTAGATTACGCAGTTTACGCACGGTGGATCCAAGTTTGGAGTAAAACATCTCACGCATATTGCGAGATGAGCATCTTGCAATGATTGCCACACCCTCGAACCCACCAGCCCCAAGTCCCTGACACGCGTTACTCACTCTTTCATGTAAGCAATATTTAATTATAATTGCTATCCATTGATACAAGACCAATATAGTAAATGAAAAGAGCCTGCCTTGACCTATCGATAAAAGTTCTTATTTTTATTAGGAATTTTCCGATTTTCCATATATTATATCTTACTGCCTCCGTGGCGCAGTGGTTAAGGTTATCACGCCACTACCATTGCGTCGGGAGGTCGCGGGTTCGATTCCCACATAGAACAATCATTTGTGCAATCCACAAATAAATTGTTCCAGGTCTGGTAGTACTTTGTGTCCGTTGCTTGTATGTTTGTAAAGTCCCCGCGACACAAGAGCAAGTCTTAGTGCGGGCGGTAGTATTGTTTATGTAATATTGATGACCTCTACTTAAATTTTATCGATTGACGATACCAAAAATAGTAGATACATATTCGGCAAATGAACATTAAAATAAACGGAAGTACAATAAAACAAATACGCATGTTTTTTTATTATAACATATTTAACCCAATGTCAGACTGTGTATATTTAAAACGGCAATATTGATGGATAACCTACAAAAGTGTAAATTATAAACTTATTTAATTTGCAAGTTATAATCACAACTGCATACAGGAAACACATTTGTAAACGACGATTTATTCCTACAATATTTCAGCCAAATAACCTCCGAATGCGTTAAATTACAAATCCAAATTTGCTAAAATCGAGTTTCCATATCAGTTTCGCGCCATTTTCGAACGACGCCATATTGAAACTAAGTATTCAGTGTGAGCTAGAATCGTACGCGTTCTAAATGCAGTTACCATTCTCGATGGTTAAAAAAAGTTAAAAGATCGTTCGAAAAAGGAATTATTGTGGAACTTGTTCGTTAGTCGATTTCTAGACGGAGATTAGTCAGATAAAATCAACTTTAATACTGGTTGAAGTATTTTATTATTTACTTGATTCTACTAAAATATTGCCCTACCTTTTCAGACCTTTCTAGCCAGCCATTTTATTGCGATTTTATGATTAGAAAACATATTACGAGTACACATACAAATAATTTTAATAGTTTTAACTGATTCAGTACCTATACATTATTCTCAAAAAGTATTCCTCTAACATCATTTTCCATTGAAAATCTTACATCGACATTTAGCAGTCATATTCGTAAATTAATATTATTACGTATACTTAGTTGAATAACGTCGATCATTATGTCAAAAGCGCATTCCTAAATAATCCTAAATCAGTTATATTCACCTTGGCTTATACGATGTTTAATCATAAACTTGTGGAGAGGAATGTTAGGCACACCTAGAAAGACCTACAAACGAATGAGGAGAGTCTGTTTGATTGATTGAATGATTTTAACAACTTTTTCTTAAGGTTACGGAGGTCATGAAGAAAATTCATGTCTTTTGTCAAATTCTTAAGTCGTATTTTAACCTCAGACATCAGTTTCCTATAAAAAAAGTTTACGAGATACGGTAAACAAACTGTAGTCTTTAGAATTTTATTACGGACTGTAGTCATTCAGTGTCCATTTACAGACAGATCAGTATGCAATAGCTTAGCAAGGTGTTATTATCCGCATGTAACAGAAAAAATGTGAATTACTTCTAATATTCTGCTATTTTCACTCAATAAACGGTCGTTAAGCCACGTCCAAGGCTTGCGCTTGAACAACTCTGAAAGCAGGTTGACTACAACGACCACTAATCATATAAGAAAAATATGTAGGATTATAGGAGATATTTTGGCGCTTATCTCTGGCTATAACCACAAATTTAAACTGCCTTATCCCTAGCTTAATACATAAGAACTCCAAACAAGTTTCAATATTCCATCATCACATAACAACTTGGCATCGTGACCGTTTATTCCAAGTTTTTGTCCGCACGCCTCAATTATATATCATCTGACGCCCACTACCACAGTAATGATGTTCTCTACATAATATATTACGTCAATATTATTTAGTTTTTGTTTAAATTCCGACATATATGAAGCTATCAATCAAAGGCTTAGTACAAGATGTAGTAATACTGTTTATTAGCACAAGTTGTTTTGAAAATATAGATTTGATTCAATTCTGCGTAAGTTTGGGTAAAGTTTTGCCAAAATGCAAAGCGTAAATGTAAAGGATAATAATATTTGGTTATTATTACCAACGCAAAAAAATTGGGTAACAGGCAGTTGGTTCCTCTTTCAGTTCTACTTACAAACTTATTTTTAAATGGATTTGGTTGCAAAACAATTAGCAATTTGGCATATCGATGGTTTATTCAACACATTTAATGTAAACATAGCTTAACTTGGATAATAGGTTTTCGTCGTCATAATTACAAATTAATTGGCGACTACCAAGCTGTATTCCCGATTCCAGATCAACCGCGTGTTGTAAATAATAAAAGCGTATTTGAAAAATACCTCCATAGTTTTCCTAGCTTCTGCTATTTAAATTGACAGCTACACTGATTGTAAAAACGTTGAGTAAAAATCAGTTAAAAGATTGTTCCTAACATAATTCTATATTATAGTTCTAGTTTAAACCACCTGTTTTCTTAGCTCAGGTGAACGGCCTCGTTAACAGTCCCATAGTCGTGCCTTGACGATTGCAACACCTACGGGAAGTGATTGGTTTCATTCTCACTTCGATCTCTTAGTTATCATATTATTATACGAGTCTATTTGATGTATATCTATGTACGTAAATAATTGAATATGAATGGAATAGTGGGTACCTACCTTTTTACCATGTTATATAGACAACGTGCTGCGAAAGAGCTTTTCCATTTCTAAGTAGCTTTTATTTTATCTTTATCCAAGTAAGTACCTACCTACTATTACGCAAAGCAAAGGAAATGTTTTAATTTATTTTTGATAGCTAACAAAACAATGGTCGCGTATAAACGCCTTCTTCATTAATATGAAACACGTAATTAAAGCTCTGCCACAAGTCAAGAAATGCGCAGAACGAAAAATTAAGAAAATGAAAAAAGTAAAAACCACCATTGATTGCACTTTCGCAATAATAAAATATCGAAAAGGAAAAAATAAATAAGAATTTAATTTCTTGCTTCTATCAAAATAAAATGTCAGGCAAATAAATTGGCAGTACTTACAAAAAAATCTTTGCCTAATTTTGATCACACTACAGGGAGTCCATAGCCAATTTAAAAAACTACAAGTTCTTTTTTAAATATTTGTGCCATGATGTAACGGATGTAACAGCCATAAAAGAAACCTTTATAAAACCGGTTTACAAAACAAATAAATTAACAAGTATAATCATGGCGGATACCATTTGTTTAGATAACTAATGGAAGATTTCTTGCAGATTGTAATATTTACTATTACGACTTACAAATGGAAAGGGTGCTTACATAAATTACATATCATATTACGTGGGAAATTGCCGTTTAATTTAACGGTGAAGGGAAACTTTGTGAGTTAAGTTAAGCTTGTTTAACTTTCGTTCGATAACATCGCGTATCGAAAACGAAAGATTGATAGAATTTTTCACGGTTTACATTTAAGTGTCAGATAAACTACCTGCTAAATTATAGTGACAGCGAATGTACTAAAACAACTGTCAGAATTTTACCTGATGGGTTATCTGAAAGATATTATGAAGTGGTGACACCGGGCCAATATTAAATAATAAAGATTGTCATTTATTAATAAACAAAATAAATGTATGTTGCTGATCAATTTATTTAATTACAAATGACTTGATCTTACTCTGATTTTACTCGCAATGTTAAAAGTAAGGTAGTTAGGTACATTACAGGTTATTTTCCAAACTGCCTAAAGCAATCATTAAATCATCACGCTTACGATCTGCTCATCTCATCTAAAATAATACGAACAAAAAACTACCAATTTGTATCTAACAAAAACATCACACGATCTAAGTTACAAGACCTCTTTTTATCAAGTATCATAGAGTATAAAACTATAGACTCACGCGTCTCACAAGGTCCCATAGAGTACATTGTCGATGGCACTTTATGTAAATAGTGTTGTAAGTAGGGCGCATAGTCGAGTTTTGTCAATCGATTACCGCAATACTATTTTGTAGACATACTAATGACGTGACTATTTGACTTATTGGTCAAGTGTGAAGTGTGATTGAGAATATTTAAGTAGGGTCTGATAGTTTTATGTAAATGGTAACCTTCATTCCATCTATGTAATGATAGGTTTAAAAACAAGCCTATTAGGAAAAAGCCTTTTTTGGAGTTGTTTGTATAGTTAGTTTGATTGACTAGTCTGCATTTTTTAGTCAAGTTGAGCAATTTTCTGAATTTCTATTTAATTTGTGTAAAAATAAGTTCTCGTTGTTAAAGAACCTATCAGTAACCATATATTCTTTTTTGGTAACGATGTCAATGAATTGTACTTTCTTCATAGGGAGTTTCAACCTTTTTTTTGTGTATTCATTCTTATTCATAATTTTGACGTAAAAAGTAGTAAAATAATACTTTTCAAAGGTAAGGTAAACTGCAACATTCGACGGACATAGATACAAATTGCTAACTAAAGTCTCACGATCTACATAACTTATTACTTGACTAACAAACTTAATTAATAAAGTCAATAAATAATTGATAACCTAGCGTCAAATACATTAAAAGCCGTGTAATAGCAACTATTAGTTAAATTATCATACAAATTGTACGTACTTGAGACTGATTTATTTCAAACTATCTAGGCAAAGGTGTACAAGCATACATCCTTAATTGGCCTACATACTGTTACTAGAATTTATAGTAAAGGCGTATTACAGAGTACGATGAATTTCAAAGATTTTTTCGATCATGATATACGCGCAATTTTTTTCCTACCCTTTGATGACAATGGGCTTGAAGATGTGTCGGTTCTCAAGACGAATCATGTGTGATATTGGTATTTTTTTACTTGATTCTCTACAATAGGTAAATACAAACATCAAAAAATGTACACTTTAAATGTACCGTAAAGATAGTTCCTACGGCACCCGATAGAGGCGCTGCCGCGCTGATCAGATTTTCATCCAATTTTTGTCAAAAGCTGGCTGGTTGTTGACAGTCGTCGACATATTGATAGTGAAACGCGCTACTGCTTACCTAAGTTACCTAAGAATATTTCGGAGTTAAGTTTATGTAAGTGACGCTTATTTCTCCAAGGATTTCGAAAAAAAGGCTGTTTTTACCTTCTTAAGTAAATTTTCAGTTCCCAGGGTAGAGAAACATGAATAAAACGCAACCATTAGCAGGTGCCCTTAAGCGGCCGTCGGTCACGGTCGACGCGCTACGGCCTTTACATGATTTATAATGTCAAAATGGAGCTGCGAGAACGTCGGCCGATTAAAGTGACTGATCGCTCACTTCCTTGGGAGACGGAAGAGGCTTCGAGATTATTACCTATTATTTGTACAGTACTTTATCCCCATGGAAATCTGTAGAGATGCTTCTGTAAGTATGCGTAACTTAAACTCAGTTTCATCACTTCTTGTTAACTGTCAGAAAGAATATATTATCAAGTGGAATTTGAGTCGTTTTCATATATTTGCTGTCACTTTATCTAGCAGACAGCATATCTGACACTTATTCATAACCTCTGAAACTGGTCGTTAACGTCAAACCCATACATTTGTTAAGTAATGCATGCATGCATTTGGACAGTATAATACTGCGCATCTGTCATTGTAATGTTCACTACATTTGAGAAGCTAAACAGTAGGTAAGTCTAAGCTTAAGTTTTAGTTTAA
The DNA here is from genome assembly GCF_050436995.1 of Anticarsia gemmatalis. Lineage (NCBI taxonomy): Eukaryota > Metazoa > Arthropoda > Insecta > Lepidoptera > Erebidae > Anticarsia > Anticarsia gemmatalis. Next base: position 7,885,500 of record NC_134767.1, on the reverse strand, counting down.
TTAAGGCTTGTCTTGCAGCGTCAATTCTGTTTTTTTTGTAGATAAAGGACAGTTTTCTATATGATACGTCTTGTATAAAGTATGCGCGCTTTCTTGTATGTTCTTTTTCAGGCCCACACGCACCAGGTTATTAATATGAGTTATCAAAGTTACTCGACAATAAATTCTTCAAATCTGGGACTCACAACCAACTAGATAATTACGAAACCCCTACAGTATTCTTTTTAAAGATCTGCGTAATGAGATTAAAATGAGTATGTAACAATAAATACTCCATTGTTAGATTGTTACATATTTTAAACAAACACAATTTTGAAGTTCCTACTGTGACATAATGAGCACACGAGGAAGTTGACAGTTTGACTTTAATGACAGTAATGACAGTTGCTTCATACAAAAAGAGGTTGCATCCTTGAAAGACTACTTGGTTACGGATGCTTATCAAATTTGTTTACTATGACACGTACATAAAAATCTTATAAACATATTTCCCGGTTCTCATAACTGGAAAAGGCTTGTCCCTTTTTCATATGGAATTGGTGAATCGTAGGCATAGAACCGCCCAGGACCGGTCCTATTGGCGCTCGATGGGGGAGGCCTTTGTCCAGCAGTGGACGATTCCCGGCTGAGATGATGAGGCATAGAAAACAGAACAGGTGAACTTCCTTCGAGCTAGAAAGAGTGAATTCGCAACCAATCCGTCAGATATTCACTATAAATGACTATGAAGAATTTAACCTTAAATAATCCATTTACGGAATTTAAGGTCGTTTAATATCATTAACAAAAATTTAAGTCACCGGCAAAATGGCGGCTTGGGGTGACAAGGATGGTGACCCCAGAGCCTGGAACTTTAGCTTAAATTGCGTTTTCTGAAAAAGCAACCTTAAATATAACTTTTCATTGGACTAAAAGTTTCTAACGCACTATCAATAAAATTAGTCTAATAAAGTCTTTCTGGCCAGTATTTGGCTACAAACGGCTAGTTTCATTGTTACAAGGATTTAAGTTGGTATGCGCCTATGCGGCCAGTTTCAAGACGGGCTTTAGAACCTACCGCCTACGCACTTGCCGAACTGTTTCAACCGCAAATAAATCGCTTTTAATAGCTAACCACATGCCATTCAAATTCCATTCAACTATGTTCACAAGGTTATGTACTCACCTGCGTAGGGCAGATGCTTCGTGTAAGTTACTCAACTTGTGTAATTAACAATGTACCCACAGCCTTGTAGACGGGTCACGATCTGATGTATGTACCATAGATGATTCTCTTGTTTTTTATAGTGGAAAAGATGTAATTAAGATTATTGTGTGTGATGTTTTTGTGATATGATTCTTATGATCTCAGACTGTTATTTATTAGAATTTTATTTTAGGCCACGTGTTTAGACCATCTTGGCTTCGTATGGTTAGTAAAGTTCTAACGAAGATACCCATCTATTTTCCGAACTCCTTGAGAGCTATGTGAGCCATTTGGCTACTAATAATCCCACTAATATCCTACTAATATTATAAATGCGAAACCTGAATTAACACAGAATACTTTTTACCACGGGAAATCTTTGCAGACGTCGTGAGCAGAAGTTACTTAACCTTTTCACCGCCACGGACGTTAAGAGACGTAAAATTGAAAATCGCTCACGACGCCATCGACGTGATAGCACGTCAAAAATATCACTTTTTTATAGTTCAAAATAAACATACAACAATACGTTTCAAGTGTTTTCTTTCTCCTGTTATTATTACCTAAACATATTTATTACATTATTACACAAAGACATATAATAATTAGACAGTTGTACCTGAAAAAAAAACAAAGTAAATCATCATGCAAAATGTATAAATTTAGCCCGCAAATCCACGCCACAGACGTGAAGACGCGTCAACTAGTGATGTGCAAGGAAAAGGACTACAATCTAAACACTTTATGCAATATTTCGAAAACAAATTGAAATACTTCACTCCTTTCTGAAAAAAAAATTTTTTGTCTGATATGTTTTAAATTAGATTCAATACAAACCTAAATATGTAATAAAACTACCATATCTAGTGATAAACTCATGACTAAATAAGTGCAAATCGATCATTTTGTGGCAACTCTCGCGCATCTCTATTAGCGGAATCCCTTACAGTGCTTCGTACGCCACTGACGGAATCAGACGGCGCGCTCTGACGTCACCCGCGCTGCTGGACACTCGTAGTGTTGTTGCAATACGTTATTAATAATAGGTACATAAATTCTTGTGTATAATAAATTTTTCGTACACCATCTGCGCCACAAAAATGTCTTCAAGTCAAATGACGACAGAAGAGCTGTTGAGAGTGTTAGAAGGTGTAGAAGATGATGTTACATATTCTGAAGCAGAATCTTTAAGGAGTGACGATTTAGAGGTAAGTTATTGTTTGAATACATTAAACAAACAATAAAGGTATTATTAATGTTGTAGGACTAACAAAAAAACACAGTTATCATGCCAATACGTACTATCTATGTTTATTGTACCTTTTAGGTATAGTTACTACTTTTGTCGTTATTCAATATTAGAAATATGTTATCACTACATAGTATATTTGTATGCTTAAATCTTTAAAACTACGCAACAGATATTGATGCGTTTTTTTAATAGATAGAATGATTAAAAAGGAATGTTTTATGTATAATATTACATTCAAGAAATAGTGGAGAAATATTGTTATTAAATACCCGTGCTAAGCAGGAGCGGGTCGCTAGTTAGGTACATGACGAAACGTGTCGGTAATGAATACGCATGACAGCGCTGAGCAAGTTTATGCATTAACATGAACACATAAGGCCTAAATTTACTTAGCGGTGATTTATTTATGATTGTGTTAGTACACAAGTAATATATTTATATTTGACTCGTTTATTCAGATGAATGATTAAACGTAACGATATATTATACTTCACTCCGACTTGCCACACTGGTACATCTCTAATATAAGGCGGCAAAATTTGAAATCGCAGCGCTGACCACGCCAGTGGCGTTTCTTAACGTCAAAAGGTGTCGTCACAACTGGGATTAGTGCTGTGACTTTTTGAATAAAATATTTGAATTAAGTACTTTTTTTATGCAAATTGTTCGTGTATATCATTGTTATTTTTGGGTAATGAGTACTGAGTAGTGTAAAGTTGACACATGGGAGAAATTCAATAAAATTTTGTGGTACTTTTATGCAATTTTTACTCATAATATAAGAACACGTAAAATTAATCGAAGTTTTATCGATATACACTTTTCCCGTGACTATTATTTTGTAGGTATAAACGAAGGAATTTATTGCTTGGCGTGGGGAACACCGATTTTCAATATTACTCTGGCGGTGAAAAGGTTAACAGAACGATAGTTAACCAGACATTTTCCTCAATTATGATTATTTGGCAGTGCAATATTGGCTGTATTTCTTACAAACTCTTGGAAAAAACGGTTATAAATATACTAAAACCTATTTTTTCTAGTAAAACAGGTACAATAACATTACAAAAACACTTTCATCGTCTACTAGTCGATACAACAACTTCCTGACTGAACCGACCAGTTATTTAAAAATAGTCGCTTAAATATTCACGACAAAAAAGTGTTAAACAACATTGTAGAGACACACTGACAAGACAAACGTGACAACTTTGATTTGATTATATTACACAACCTTTTTGTAATAACACGGAATAACTAATTAAACAAAAACATCGATATTACAAATGCCAAAGCATCTAAAATGTTTCGATGGATATTTGCTAATAACCCCCGGTTTTTGAGGTACATTTAGCGATAGTTTATGTATTCAATAGCGTTTTAACTCATATAAAAATTACAGCTAAATTAATGAAAGGATTTTATTAATACACAGAGTTTTTTATCTGGATCTCTTTATTTTACGAGCGAGAGAAACGTGTCTTTAACTAGCAAAAAGGCTATCTCAATAGAAGCCCATCCGATATTCTGGTTCCTGTGGCTCCACTATACACGGAACCGACATCATGTGCGAGGGTAGAAGGGTGTACAATCTTATGGCCTAATTAATATCTTTCATATAACAAGCACGAAACAAAGGAAAAGTTAAAAGAACCCTCACACATCGAAGATTTCCTTACGATAATTTCGTTCACAGTTCAAGCAAGTGATATTTCACTAGCAATATTTTTACACAATTTCCTTAAAACTAAGTGACTGTATGTGCCTTGTTGATATCTCTATACGTCCACTACATTTGCATTCTAACAAGCTATAATTTTCCGAACGTACAATTTTCATTGACGTATATAAATCTTGTTGCAGTCGGAAACTTTGCTGTTATAAATCAATCAATATCAATTTTGTATACAAGTAAAATGGCGACTTTATTCATGTATTTTTTATTCTAGTTGTAGCAATAGCAATGATTCATTGGATATTTAATGGTCGACTAGCAGCCGCTCGGGACGTCGCCCGCTTTGAACTTACTTTTCCCCATTTTCATCCCATTTTTTATTCCTGCTCCACTCCTTTTAGTCATAGCGTGGTGTTATATAGCCTATCGCCCTTAATAAATGGGCTATCCAACATAAAAAAAGATTTTCGCATTCAAACCAGTAGTTCCAGAGATTAGCGCGTATAAACTCTTCTGCTTTATATTGTACACTAGTTAATAAGTAATTAGCATAGATTTCAAGGTTTTAAATAAGCTCCTGATAGACTGCATTAGGATCTATAATGTCACGGTTAATTTATTAATGAATGCTGGATTTTATATGTATTTTTGTAATTAAAAACATCACAAAATCTTTATTATAAAATGCATTTTAAATTTTGGATTATGCAATATTGTTTACAAACAAGGATTTATAATTGCTGCCTTTTGGCACCAATATTTAGTAAGGTTAAGATTTTTTTTGAAATACAAACATTTTAACAACTAAGTAAGAACTAGAAGAGTATACGGAATCCTAAAAGAAGTATTTTTTTTAACCCTTTATTGTTCCACTGCAGGGCAAGGGTCTCCTCCCAAACGATTGGGAGGAGTTAGGCCTTGTGTCCACCACGCTGGCCAAGTGCGGGTTGGGTTAAACGAAGTATGTACGAAAGAAAATTATCGAAATTAAAATGACACACTAACTATTAAATCGATCAGAAACCCTATTAAGTTTTAGTCGAGTCTGCGACATAAAAACTCGAGTAATTAAAATGCTGACACAATTCTCTGCGCTATGTGCGCCATTAGCCGACATTCTATGTCGTATTACAAAATGTTTGAGAAAAAACTCCTTGCTTTTATAACTAGTGCGTTACTTAACGTAGAATAATGTTCATTTATTTTTTATAAATGATTTTTATCTTAACGTTGTCTATGATTAATGTGAACTGACGAAATCATTGCAGGTATAAAATATGCATAGTGAAATGGTCTTAGAGATTAGATTTTCAGTTTTGATGTGGATAATTAATAGATGGGTAAATACGGGCTGCTTTGCCGAGAATTTAGTACATTTCAATCATAAAACGGTAGGAAGTCTTTGGATCGTTATTATTTCGAAAACAGCTACATGTTGTTCAGGGGTCGCCAACATTTTACACATAAAAAGGTTTTTGATTATGTCATTGGTATAAAATAGATTGAAAAAGAAATTCGTATGAAAACATTATGCTAGAGCAATGGCATTCATTTATTATATTCTTTTAACACGGGTATGTCGCATTTTCATGAACTTAATGACCACTTTCAACAAATCACGACTAAATCTTAGTTACCTATTCGATTTTAGTCAGTGTAATAGTAAATACACGTCATTTTAAACACGTGACAACTGAACCAGTATTTTCCCGGATGTTTGGTTTTGATCTCAAGGCCTTCACTCTGAGTTCTTGAAGTTTTGTGCATTGCCATTGAGAATTACACAAATATACCTAGTCCTTTTTGTTACTGTAACTTGGGCCATTTTAGGCTAAATACCAATAAAACAAACTCCAGATTCCAGAAGTACTAGGTACTTACTATTTGAGACTCAGATACTGTATACACAGTGGAAACGATAAAAATTGTTTTATAGTTATTTGTGTTTCACTACAGACTGGGCAATCATCTTCAATGGATATTCAAAAATATATTTTTATACCTTTGCATTGATTTCGGTCCTAGATCCGTTTGGTCGCTATGTTAGTCCTAGAATTATAATAATTATTCCACTTTCTATCCTGCCTTTAAACATTCGTAGGTACCCATACCTATATCCCTTGTTATTATTATGTCCAACTTATCCTATTATAGCCAGTGGCCGGGCATTGTTTCCATACCTCCAAGAGAAATAAACAAGCAATTCAATATCTATTTACATTATTCATAAACTCCGCCATTTCCTTTCTGACTCACACTACGATGTATTTCAAATGCAAAAATTTCACAATCTCCATTAAAATCATAGTTTTCAAGGCATTTTATTTAGCCTTAAGTTTTTGGCTAATGTATTGCGCAATCGTGAATAGAAACGCACTATAAAATGTTTAATGTGAAGTGAAATCCGATCATGACAAATAAATTATGAAAATATCGCCGATTGTGGACGTCAAAGTCTCAATTTCGCCATATTTATGCATGAAAAAATAAATATTTTCTTTCACTTTATTTGTCTATTTAATTCATTAATATTGAACTACCTCTTAAAAATATTATCTGCCTATTAATTTGCCAATAGACTAACTGAATTACATAACAGATGATTATGCAACAATTTTAGCAATTTTTTGGTAGGTCTCAGACTACTACTGCATGTTCAACTGTAAAATTAAGAAATTAAAAAAAATACATTAATTGCAGAGAATGTAGGGTAAAGCACCCAGTAGTCAGCCCCCAACCAGTAGTCAGCCTTTACAGGCTTTATATCCATATAATTAGTGTAGAAAATAGTAAAGACCAATAAAATAATCATTAATCGAATCTGTATAATCTTATTGACTAATATGCACAATTACGATTCGATAGCATGACAGGTTGACGTGTTACACTCATTCTTATGAACTGCCATGAAAGACATGGGCAAAAACGTCGCCATTGCTATTTTTTTGTTAAGGATTCGTGTTTTAGTTTTTGGCATGTTTTTAAATGAATTTGATGCAATATGGAACGAACTGATATTTTATGCTAGTATTTAATAGTTTATCTTCGATAAAATCATGCATTGCAGGCGTTTTATTTGTCTTTTGTATTATAAATTAGCGTGGCCGACTATTGGGTTTGCAAAATATGAGGTTGATCCAGTACTCGGCCATGAGTGGCTGACTACTGGTTTTTTTGCAATTCTCATATATGTGGTTGAAATTAACAGGGCGAATACTTCTCAACATAACTATTGCGTTGAGCTAAACTCTTCTAAGACAAAAATAGTATTTTACCAGTAGTCGGCCGCATATAAAGTCAGTGAATTTCATGAGGCCGACCATTGGACCTACATATCCCTTAGTCGGCCGTCAGTTTTGCTAAATGAAATTGGGTCTTAAATCCTTTCATTAAGGTTCAAATTTGTGGACGGCTATGTTGGCACAAAACTTAGTTACTTGTTTTCGAATAGTATCATATCAAAAAGACCAAAAGATCTGTATAAAGAGGAATAATTGTCATGTGCTATGGTGGCGATCAGAAATGTTATGAAAATCATGGAAACGAGTCGAGTACTTGGCATTTCACACATTATTATGACACTACAAGTCCGAAATCGTTTAATAGTCGCACAAATGCCCCGTACCATACGGGGCTTTGTAAGCTAGACTAAGTGCACTCCCAAAAACAAATGACTGCCTTAAGAAACTGGTCACGATATGCTGGAATCAGCTTCCAGTTTCACCGGATGCAGCTGAATAGCAGTGTTTTACATGGAGCAACTGCCTATATGACTTCCACAACCCAGTTACCTGGGCTATACCACGATTACCATAAGACTGGTTATCAGATTTTCAAGCTTCTGACTAATGGCAACGATTGCCAGAGATCCTTGAATGCCCGCCGGGACCTACAATTTACCATGCCTTCCGAAACACGAAGGAATTTTGGGAAATGAGAAAAGAAAGGAATGATACCAGTCACTTCTATCATCTACCTTCTATTTCCTAGCCTACTTACTTGACTTATGTTTCAACACATCAAGAAAGCTAAAACAGTTTTATAGGAGAGCATCTTTTGTAGATTGGGGAGAGTTGAAAAACAGAAGGAATAAAGGAACAGAAAATAAACTTTTATCGCTGTGAACCGTGTGAAGAAAGATTGACTAGAAAACATTTAGAAATCAATTACCTAAGTGCTAATAACTATAAATTAAAATCTTGAAAACCCCCGATTTCACAATATATTTTTTTATTTCATACTTTTTATAGGTTGGTGGTTAGGTTAAGCCATTCTGACTTTCCCACCACCAGCTTTCTCAGCATGCGAAGCCATTTGAGACCCCGTCCGAGTAAATTTGCAGACATTCGGTTAATCTCCCCACTTTAACCCACTACAACTTTTAAACGGCTCCACCGATTTTCATCAAACATGTCTAAAAACACTCGCACATATGTCACCTTTAATTAAAAAAAACTAAATTGAAATCACTGCATCCTTTCGGGAGTTATGATGCCATAGACAGACAGACACACAGACAGACACGTCGAACCTTATAACACCCCTCTTTTTGCGTCGGGGGTTAAAAATTAATGGATGCATAAATTGTACTGCATGGTATTATTGCAAATGTGCTTTATTTCCTGGAGATTTCAATAAAAATATATTTAAAATAGAACATTTGTATTGAGTAAGTAAGAGGCTGACTACTGGGTAAGACATGGCTGACTACTGGCGAAATGGGGCTGACTACTGGTAAAAAGTGCCATATTTTGTTTAATGTGGATTTTTTCCATAATAATCTTATAAATATGATATTTTTTTATTTTTTTCTTAAAGTTTAATAAATTACCTTTCATACAATGACTAATGATTTTACATCTAGTAGTAAATGTTAAAAATATGGCTAAATCAAATTGACATTTTCACTAAAAGGCTGACTACTGGGTGGTTTACCCTATGTAGTTTTTCCTAGTCCTTCAACAAAGTATTAATACCAAACTAGATAGTTAACGCACTTTATACTTTCAAATAGTTTATTAAATCCACTGTTGAAATAACCACAACATTAGCCGAACCGGGAAATAATGTATCAACATGATATTTTTTACTAGCTGACCCGCGCAACTTCGCTTGCGTCACGTAAGAGAGAATGGGTTATATTTTTCCCCGTTTTTGTAACATTTACTGGTACTCTGCTCCTGTTGGTCGTAGCGTGATGTTATATAGCCTATAGCCTTTCTCATTAAATAGGCTATCAATAAAATATTTTTTCAATTCGCAACAGTAGTTCCTGAGATTAGCACGTTCAAACAAACAAACTCTTCAGCTTTATAATATTAGTATAGATACCAAGTAGCCCACACTTATGTCGGTACAAATCAGATGCTCGCAAACCTGTTCTATGCATACCAGAGGTTGATTGCGTCACTGCGCATGCGCCGCCGGAGAAAAAATGGCGGACCCTCGCTCAAAGCGCGGGCGCTTGTGAAACATACTTACTGCATTAGGTTAAGTTCCGCTAAGTTACAGTAATGGAGAGTTATGTGGGAGAATACTTTGAATGCTATGTTGCTGTTATTTTCAAGAAATTTTAATGTTAGTACAGAAATTGCAGTGTTCGGTGATAATATCATCCCTATTTTAAAGATCACGGTAAAAACCTAGGATTTGCTGTACATGAATAGGTATTAAGTGATTCATAGACAATAGGGACAACTGAAAAACGGGGTGGGGGGGCCTTTGCCTAGCAGTGGGACGATCACAATGAAAAAAAGATTATTATTAGATTTTAATAAACTTTAAGATTACTATTTTAATAAACTTTAATGTAGATAAGATAAGTAGAGAAGTGATATTAATTTTCTTCCAGCACAAAATAATTGTCCATCTAAGCTTTGAGTTCGCAAATACAAAGATTATTCATTTGTATTATTCCAGTCAACATGAGATCATCCTGCGTAGATAGGTTATGTCAATTAAAACAACAGGTAGATATTAACATAGATAAGCATAGGTAAGTTAGTATACCTTAATAAGATCCCGGATGTTCATAGGACAGACCATCAAAGCACAATAAAAAATCTATTTTCCATTTAAAGATACCAGGATAACTGTCAAACTATTTATTTGTAGCTTTTCTTCAAGAATTTGGTACCATTTGAGCCAACTCTAAGCAAATAAGAATTACGTTTATAATAAAAACTATCTTAACATACCGAAGCAATATACTGTAAAACATGAATTTTCACCCAGGCTTACTTGGCATTTCAACACTATACTAGCTTGGGTCTCAAACAGACATTTGAATAGTGTTACAAGCACGAATATAAGCGTTTATCTTCTAAATGCATAATTTGTATATTGACCAAACTAAACTAATAATATAAAGCTGAAGAGTCTGTTTGTTTAAACATGCATATCTCAGGAACCTTTACTTCGAATTGAAAAAATCTTTTTGCGTTAAATAGACAATTTATTAGGGAAGACAAAAGGCTAAAAATAATATAAATAACTTAGCGATACCTTTCGAAGTTAGGTGTGTATAAGAAATAATTATCACTTGCTCTAACGGTGAAGGAAAACGTCGTGAAGAAACCTTGCATGCCATCCATTTATTTGCCCAGTGTGGTGGATTCAAGGCTTAACACCACTCTCTCGATTAGGAGGAGATCCTTGCCCAGCAGTGGGACATTAACGGGTTAAAAAAAAACAAAAAAAAATACACTATGACTAACAGGAGTGTAATACTAATTAAAAAAAACTTGTAAAAACGGGAAAACTAAAGTCTACCTAAAGTACTGGCCAGTATTAACGGTGGTTAGTGGTTATGACAGTAATGACAGCTATTCTTACAAATAATGCGGTTTGTTGTGCAACGTTACGTGCACGGAGCTGTGTCGGAGATTTAAATAAGACCACTGTCGATTATATCTATACAGGATAGCTGATCTAAAATGCATAAGTAGTTTGTGCTGAAATAGCTAGCTTTAGTACCTGTGGACTTTACCGGTCGTTAATAGTACCTAATCGATGAGCAACTTATGGTGGAACAAATATTTTGTTGAGGTTTCTGCGCTTTGAGGACATTAGGGCACTTGAGGATGAACAATGATCTTTCAAGCGGAAAAGACAAGGTTTTTTTATTCTTTTATCCGCAGTTGGCCGGAATAGGCAGGCTCAAGGCTTTACTTCTCCCCCGTTCCGAGGGGAGGCACTTGCCCAACAGTGGGACAGAAAGAAGCGATTTAAAACTACCTATTTACTATAAAAAAGACCTACAGCGCAATTCGGACTGGTAACTTTTTATTGTCGAATTAGTACATACCTATCAATAGGACCTATCAATACATACATTAAGATACCCATCTAACCCAGCCAGATCAGTAACTTTTTGTTGCCGGATACTTTAAAAGAAAATCATAACAAGGAGTCCATAATACGATTCTAAGCTATTGTTCAAGATATGATTATCTGTGATCTGAACACAAAGGTTTCAACAATAGTATTGTAATATTGTTACATTTGTACCAGTAAGTTACTCTATACACGTTATAGTTTATTTACACTATGAAAATAAGACCAAAGAATAATATTTTGACGCCTTTTGCCCTTGTTTTTATTATATTTTGTTTGTTTATTTGTCTTGGTGTTACCGGATATCGTAAATCAATATAAGCAAAGGTTATCTTTGGTTTCTGCCTACCCCTATAGGAAAAAGGAGTGAAATATTACTGAAATTATAATAATAATCCTGCTGATATCCGGCTACGGCCATCAGAATCAAAGTCGATCAAATTTGAATCATTTATTCATTTCGGTCTAATATTGACAATTTATGAGAAGACTTTATGGCGTTTTATGAGAAGAAACTGAACTGAAATTGGCCGAAAGTGCAAAAGTTTATTTATAGTATCCTAGTGCGTGCACAATACACAGGTACACTCTCTAGTCCTTCACTATCATAGTCCGATGGAACGAAAAATCGCCACGACCGGTAAGGGGTCAAGCGCAGATCCGACGGCTTTACGTGCTCTCTGAGGCACGGATCGGTCTATGACCTCAACTTCCTGACTCCGGGCAATATCTGAGAAATTCCTAAAATACTTTTTGGCTCGACCCAGGATTCGATCCCGAGACATTTTAGGTCGGTAGTGGCATGCACTACCGACCGCGCTACTGCGTCTTACTGAAATAAAGAGAATACCCATTACAATGTAATACCAACTAATTACAAAACAGTTACAATATGGAACGGCTGACATAACACACAAGTTCCTGCGGCGACTAGTACGACTTCGTAGAGATGCGGAATGCACAGTAAGTCAGTAATTAGCGTATAACTACATGCTCTGACGGTATGCTAAGCATTTTCCGCGTTCACTCTCAAATATGAAGGAAAGTTCGCTTTATTACTTCCTAGTTGTTTGCTTTTATTTTATTGCGATGTTTTATTTCGTCTATTCTAGTATTTTGACATTTGAGGTTATATTTTGGCATTTCGTCGCTTAGGTAACAATACCGCGCAAGTTAAATTTGACATGTTTCCAGGAGAGATAAAAAACTGATTATTATCTTTGAAATACTTCTGACATGTGTACTGAATACATAAATAGGTAGATATTAAGTTCGTTCAAGATTGGACAATTTAAAAAAAAATCTAACATCATTCGATGCGCGCTGACAAAATCTATCCAATGAAGTATAAAACGTCATATGACCAATTTTCGACTTACGCGGTATTGTTACCTAAGCGACGATTTGACGCCTTTATTTTTAAGGTTATAATTATTAGGCAATTAGTGCTGATGTTTTTGTAGTCGGATAACTTTATGCGGACACGTTTTAACTTAATAATATAAGATAAATAATGGATTAGATGGTCATATTTTACAAGCTTTTAGTCGAAGATATCGGACGCAGGAAAACCTAACCCTAAATCGAATCCATTAGTTTCACAGGAAGGAGTGCTTAAACCGTTAAGCGTCCGGGCCAAAAATGGCGCGCGAAATTGAATTGGCGGTTGGCGTTTAAGCGCCGATTCCGTCATATTTTAATACTAACACCCTAGTCATACCTTATATATTTGAAATCTACATAAAATTTGCTATAGATTAAAAAAATAAACCACAAATAATATTTGATAGTGGTAGTACAATAGTCGGTTTAATCTGAATATTTTGTGCTTTAGGCATGTGTTTGAAGAAAGTCTAAAAAATATTTTTAGGCAAAAAAAATAATATGACGAAAGGTGTTATCGTGTAGTTAATGAATAATGACATTAAAATCCAACTGTAAAATATACTCAAATCTTTAAAATTAGTTAAAAAAAGTATTTACAATATTGGTCATAAAGGAACATGTCGTTGGGTCAGATGTTGTTTAAGGTGCTCTCTGGCCTATATCAACCACTTATTCAAGTGTGTGCATTAGATCGTCGTCTCGTTTCATCAGCTTCAATGTCAAATATGTTTAAAAGGAATAAACATAGCTTTAGCATTTCGTTCCTACGTTTTTTAAATGTAAAATCGTTTTGCCGTACCACGGTGGCGGGGCGCTTGACGGGGGTAGAACATTTAACCGTGACACGGTGGCCGGGCGCTTGAGAGGTTAATCTGAAATGAGACATTATTTATTTTTGGGCATTTATTAGTCTCTAATAAGAATGCCATTAATCATTCAGTCTTAGCATCTCTGAAGATCTGTTCACATATCACATAGAAAATAACATATTTAACCAAATCGAAAGCCCTAGCTTACATAACTAAGCAACAATTAACATGCATAAGACATAAGAAACATCATAGAAGTCATATAAAAAGCAAGACCGCTAAGTTTCCACAATTTTCTGCTTCATGCTCACATTATAAGTACATACATATATAACACCACGCCTTTTTCCCATAGGGGTAGGCAGACACAGAACATAACTTGATACGATGTGATGATAATAATATACTAATAGTATAAAGCTGACGAGTTTGTTTGTTTGAACACGCTAATCTCAGGAACTACTGGTCCGATTTGAAAAATTCTTTCTGCTATTAGCTAGCCCATTTATCGAGGAACGCTAAAGGCTATATATCATCACGCTACGACCAATAAGAGCAGAGTACCAGTAAAAAATGTTACAAAAACGGGGAAAATTATGACCCATTCTCTCTTATGTGACATATCATCTAGACCTAAGCCTTTGGATATAACAGGCGTGATACTATGTATGTATGTATGTACATATTAGTATGATAATACATCTATGTCTCAACATTTTCAATATGGCGGGCTGACATGAGAAATTGTGCGTTCTCTCACGCCCTACGGCTCATTATCAGTACGTGATCGACGATACTGAATAACTGATAGATTGTGTTGATAGCGAGTAGCGGATATTAATTTTATGCAGACGGGATATTTTTTTACATGTAGACATACAGAAAATCACGCTTGTTTATACCCGAAGGCTTAGGCAGAGGTGTATGAAACATATTAAAATTAAAGACAAATTCAACTATGTTCTATTTCATAAACTTTTGACAAGTAGGTATTTGAAATTGTCTTAGTTTTTTAAATCTACCACCGTACACGTACCACCACATATGTTAATTCCATGTAATAGGGGGCGAGCCTATCGCCATTTGATGGGCAAATTGCCAAACTCTAGGTTCCTATTGAGATACATAATAATATAAATTAGAAAATACCACTAATAGTACCTTGTCCGACCCGGGAATCGAACCTGAGACCTCATGATCAATCCGATACACTACAAACCCACCACAGGGTTGCATAGAAAATGTAACTCAAAAGTAACGAACTTCAGTGTTTTTGGAAAGTCATCCCTTAAGGGATCCCTTTTATTTTTCCTTACTTATATGCGAGCGAAGCCGCGCGGGTTTATTAGTCGTTTATAAGGAGTGTCAGGCCCACTCTCTCCTTCCACATGTAGTCAGAATTCACTCCGACAGTCAGCTCGTGCCGCCGGCGATTATTTACAATTTAAAACAACCATCCTTACACCTTTCATTTCCAATATCGATTTCTATTGTAGTTTGAAACGAATTGGAGAAACGCAAAACGGTCAAGTGAAACATCTATGCGAAATCGTTAAAGGTTTTATGGAAACTGGTGAACTTAGTAATTGCTGTACGTTAGAAACGAACTTTTAAAAAGTGACATAATAGTTCCCCTTTTGTATTTGTTACTAATTATCTAATTATAATCAGTGGGTAGTTTATTCTCGGAAAAGGCGTTCTTTCGATTCAGTCTACTACTATGGGGAAAAGACGAAATAATATGTATGCGTCTAACAAAAATCTGTCCAATTTCGATCCTGGCTTTATACCGAATTCCGTTAATAACATAATGTTTATAACAAATAATTAAAAAATACAAGACGTTTTAATATCAGTACTACTAGCAACCGTGTCAAACATTCTTTTGCGAAATTGCAGCAGTTTAAAAGTCAGAAGATATTCCAATACAAATCTGTCAAAATTTACATATTTATATGCTTTTTTTAACCTTACTATTATGTACGTCAATCACATTCAAAAGGCCGTCTCCCGTTATAAAACGGGATACCAAGGGGAAATCTTTCCAATAAATTAATGGCAAGAAAATATAAAAGTTGTTATTCCCATTCACGGCCGATCAACAGTCACTAATGATTCATTCAAAGGTTATTGCCATACACGGCTATACATTTTAAGGTTCCGTAGTAAAAGGTAAAAACGGAATTCTATTACTAAGCCTCCGTCGTCTGTCTGCCCGTCCTTCTGTCACTAGGCTGTATCTCATAAACTGTTATAGCTAGGAAGCAAAAATTTTCACAAATTATATTTCCGCTGCAACAACAACAAATTCTAAAAAAATCAAATATTAAGGGGGGTCCCCATGCAATAAATGTGTTCTTTTTTCGTATTCTTTTATTATGATGGTACAGAACAATTCGTGCGCAAGTCCGGCCCTCACTTGGTCAGATTTTTCGTTTTTTTCTTTATTATGATGGTACAGAATCTTTCTTGCACGAGTCCGACTCGCACTTGGCCGGTTTTTTATTCACAACGCTTCAATAGCCCTCAAGTAGTTGGGGTTCCGTCACTTTTTGTCTCAATTCATGGCTATGGGATCCGAACGCATGGGAAATAAATATGTATTATGTATTTACGAACAATTGACTTGAATGTCTTGAACACATCGTTGAAGGCTTCCTTGTTTATATTTGCAAATGTATTAAACTGATGTATTCTTTATTGAAAGGTTTTTTATGTAATGTTTTGTTGAAACAAAATGGTGCGTGATTTTCTAGTAACTAGTTGTAGAATAATTTGTAAAACTGTATGTGCTATTATGTAGACGGCTGTAGACCTGTTGAAAAAATCTTCAAGTTCATTTAAACCCTTTGCGGTGTACCTACTGCTAGGCAAGGGTGTCATCTTTATATATGTATATAATTCTTCTGTAAGTGTCACTGAACTTCTCTTAAACGACTGAACCGATTTTGATGATTTTTTTTGTGTGTGTTCAAGGGGATCTGAGAATGGTTTAGATTATTAAATAAAGTTTAAAATTTTCAAATTAAATACGTGTAGATAGGACAACGTCTGTCGGGTCCGCTAGTATCGATATAAAAGAGGGATAAGGGTTTTGTCTCGAAATGAGAAAGCTATTCCAGACCTTGAGTCATCCACACAAAGTATGACGTAGAAGTATGGCTAGAAATAGGTCTCTATCGCAGCTTAATTGCTCAAATATTGTAATTATTTTCTTTATACAACAACTACAACAACTGTTTAGTTACATGTTGCCTAGTCAGGGGCATAGTACTCGACAACTCGTAGCCGGCGGTCCTGTATGACAAGATGTATGGATGTGAATGAAGCAAGGGAAGTTTGTAAGATTCGTTCTAAGTGCCGTTCTTTAGTATTTGCCTAGCCCTGTGGAGAAAAGGCTTTATATTATGTATGTGTGTATCTTGGCTAGTAAGTAGCTAAACAGCTTTGCAACCTCATACATTATCATTAAATTGATCTATCAAATAACCGACCTAGCAAATAAATTTCTCAACAGAAAATTCCCACGCCTAATCGTAATGGCTGTTAAATAAACAAAACTATTAAAATTTACTAAAAAGGTACATAATTACATCTTCCATATATTTAAAGAAGGCAATTAAAAAAATTACTGATGTAAGATGGCCTTCTAAGCAATGCGTTGAAAATCCTTAATACCTCAGGATGTTGTAAGAGAAATCTTTGATAGTCATTTTGCATGTAATTAAAAATTCTATGGCTTTCTTTATAAGCTAGGATTGGTCTTTTAGTGGGTATATTTTTGACTGACATTTTCGACATTTTATCTAAATAGATAGAAGTTATCATTATTTCACACTTGATTGCAAACCTTTAAAATATGAAAATTCTATTGATGTTCAGTAGTTTCAGTTGGGTGAACTTGGGACGACTTGGGTGATTGAAAAAAGTTCCGTTGAAGCATGTGTGAATGGTGTAAATCTTACTCAATTATTTTTCTTCAGCCTGTAAGAAACTAATAAGATAATTGTTTAAAATTTTCTTTACAAAGTCTAGTATACACAAAATTCAGCGACCTCCCGTCATAATATGTCGACGATTTGATGACTGCGGCTCTTTATTTCTCAAATATCTTGTAAGTAAATACGAGAACCCTTTAAAATAAAGACACCGACATCAAGACATCAACATCTGTCGCCTTTTGCATCGTTAGTATAAAAGTTTTGTCAATTAAAAACTTAACTGAAGTAAATATCTTTTATATATATAATTCTTCTGTAAGTGTATGTCACTGAACTTCTCTTAAACTACTGGACCGATTTTGATGAATTTTTTTGTGTGTGTTCAAGGGGATCTGAGAATGGTTCAGAGTCACAATTTTGTCCGCTGGACAATGTTTTTTTATTTAATTTTATGGCAAAACAACGTTTGCTGGGTCAGCTAGTAGTCGTACAAATTAAATCACTTTCTCATTTCAAATCGTTGAAACACGATTAGCGAAGGATATCCCTCTAACAAGCATAGTTGACAAGCGGCAAATAAGTTAAGATTACTTAGATTACCTTGCGTAATGTTTGATTAAATTAGCACCGATTACTAACTACTAACTGGTTACATTTCCCGGTTTTACTGACTACGTGTTTAATTTATTTATAGGCTTTCATCACTTAAGTACTGCCGGAATAAGTTTTTATATTTTTGTCAGAAATACCCTTTCTGCGTACGAATCCTAGGTTATGTTTCTACAAGAAACTGTGCAAATAGAAATTTTTCGTATCTTAGTATCTCTACTCTTTAGTAATTTGACAATTCTAGTACCCTTATTATAATTACCTGTAATAACTTAATATTAACCGTCATATCTTATCAGAAATACAATATTCAGCCAGCACCTAAACAATAAAAAGAAAAGATGCTTCAAGCGCTACAATCAATAGCAAAAATACAGCCAAATTGAGAACCTTCTCCTATTTTGAAGTCGGTTAAGAAGTTGCCAATCTGTACATAGCAAACGCCTAGCAATCATTTATAAAATATTTATAACTAGCTGACCCGCGCAACTTCGCTTGCGTCCAATAAGGGAGAACGTGTGAAATTTTTCCCCGTTTTTGTATTTTTTTACTGGTACTCCGCTCCCTTTGGTCGTAGCGTAATGATATATAGCCTATGTCCTTTCTCGGGTATCAAAGTATCTCCATACCAAATTTCATGCAAATTGGTTCAGTGGTTTAGGCGTGATTGAGTAGCAGACAGACAGACAGACAGACAGACAGAGTTACTTTCGCATTTATAATATTAGTATGGATTATCTTATAGAAAGTGTAATAGAGTAACACATTTCACAAGTTAATATTATAACGTACATTTTGTCATCTCGCATAATTCTCAGGCATTCTGTGTCGGTGTTCTCGTCACACAATCAAACAATTTATCATAACTGTAGGCCTATTCGCACATAAATAACTGCGTAATATATTGGGTAACATCTTCTTTTAGAGAAATTTGTAACACGGTTCCGTATACCTATATTTTTTGCATTATAACAAATTTTAAAGATATTAGATATCGGCTTCTCAGTTTTGGGGTTCCTTTATGTTACATTCATAATTCTAAAGGATACTCAATAAAATTAACCGGGATTTTATTCCATCAAAATTATTATACGTAATTGTAAAATTATTGAGAATTAGAGAAACCTAGGATTCATTAATTTTTAATTGTGGTATTATAAAAATAAGTCGAAAAATAAACGAAAATTCATCATTTTCAATTGCGAGTAGAAAAAACTGGTCACAGATAAAAAAACAGTCAATAATCTCTATAATTCAAACCCCATAAATTATCCTCATTAAACTTAAGTAAGCATAATAATATTAATCGGTGTTTTTCTTCACCCGCGGTACCCACATCACGAGTATCAAGTGAGCCGCGCGAGGCGTGGCGACTCGCCGAGAAACATATTAACGCATTTACATAAACCACTCTTGACTTACGTAAGGGAAAGTTAAGCAGAAGAATAAGAAAATTTACACATGTCTCGCTTAAATAATACTATTTACTTTGTAGTTTCTATTATGGCGGAAATAACGCGAATGTTTGCGGAATCTAGAAATCTGCGTGGAATGGAATGTCGTCCAGTGTTTAGGCTTTTGTTTGTAGTATGTAAAACCGTAACTAGGGATTCTTTTAGCCGTAGAGGGAGGTTTTAAATGTTTTTTAAGGTTAGTTTAGGGTTGTATGAAAGGTATTCTATCTTTAATGATTCATTGTAGGGGTTGCCTCATTAACTTTGGGGTAAATCGCTCCATTTAGCATATGACTATTATGAAAAGAGTATGTTCAGAGCACATAAGACTTAGCAGGTCAATTATGGAACTAACTGCGCTATTATTGTACTTGGAGTGTTGTAGGTATTTGTGCTGGGAAGGATGTCTAAGCTAAGCCATGGATAGTTTTGATAATATTGATATATTTCATAACGACAGTCAGGAGCCACAATGTAACGTGCCTTCCGAAACACGTAGTAATTCTTTACGTATGATATGGTTATCCATCCACTAACTAACCTCGGCAAGCGTAACCTCAGAGATTGATCCGTGCGACTGTACTTTAACCACAAGCTCTTCTATATTATATTTTCTCATTTATTAAAGGCCTTGTATATAAAATTGTGGTTTACTTAGTCATAAGTACAAGTTCCTTTTATGTTTACAACATGTTTTCTCAATGTTTTGTAATCCTTGACGAGGCGAGATGAGGAAAACTTATTAAACGAAAAACAAGTTTATCTGTAACTTATTATAGCGTTGCCAGCGTTTAAGTCCTGGCAATGTCTCTGCCTATAAACTTGTCAGATTGATGGTCAATGGCTATATTTGCCACTATGGCGACATGCGACCGCAGCGCAGAAGTATCGGGTTCAAATCCTAGGTTGGGGCAAAAAGTCTTTTGTATGTTTTCTGTTTAGAATTTCTCAGAGAATGTCCGAGGTAAGGAAGTTGAGTTGTACTTAAACCTCCGTGCCTAGGAGAGCACGAAAAGTCGTCCGTCCTGCACCTAACCTCTCACTGGTCGTGTCGGTTATCCGTCCCACCGGACTATGACAGTGAAGGAATAGAGAGTGTAACTGTGTAATGTATACACTTGGACACTATTAAATATAATCTTTTTTTTTACGATGTGCCTGCCTGTACTGCGTTTAATTTGTGTTTCAGTTCAAAACAATAGCTTTAATTTATTCAACTTTAAACACATTCGTAGTCATACTAATAATTTACAGATTCACGATTTATACAAATCGCCATTAAAGAAACGTACTCTGACTAAGAATAATATTTGCACAGTTGTGTTTATGGTTATATATCAGTGTGGTATAATGAGTCATGTGAAATATTCGTGGTCGTTACATAAGGCTTACAGAAACTGGTACTGGGCTTTAAAATGACGTGTTGATTATAAAGTTCAATGAGTCAGATATCTACACTATATTATTATAATAATATTTAAACTTTTATTGTCAGATACAAATAAGTATTTGGAATCTAAAGCTACGCAATGTTTTTGTAACGCAATGAAAAAAATACTTGTGTAGTTTTATAATATATGGTGCAATTAAAACTTTTTTCGTCTATTAGACTTCTGACTTTGCTGATAGTTACAAGTAGTTATTGTCTTTTATTTAGGCAAAATGTGCACATTTAAGAGCTTCAAAAAATAATTTATTTATTAAACAATTATTTACTCATTCTGTATCTGGTCTTCGTAATTTAATGAATTAAATCATAATTTTATTCAAGCTCATGATTCAATAATAAAAAAAAAAAAGATAAGGTTAGGAATTGCGAAAAAAACGGCATAAAATATTATTATTATGTATCATATCATTAATTTTAAGGTCGGCCAGGAAAGTAAGAGTCTACTGAATATTTCATAGAGTTAAAACGTTTTTATTTAACATTTTGTATACAAATACAAGGTTTTTGCTAACATTGGGAAAAACGAAACAGATTTTGCAATCAGCCTTGCTGTTTTATATAATTCAAATCAGTTTTCACTGATAGTATCGTAACCACGTTTTGATAAGGCAAATTAAAACTTCTATAGCTATATTTGAGTAGCTAAACTTTTTAAAATAAAAGCAACCTTAAGAGTTTAGATATTTGTTTGAATTAAACGAAAACATGATGGTTTTCCATCAATGCTTCTTATTTTTTACCTAGGGGTAGGCAGAGACCAAAGAACGCCACTTGGTACGATCCTTACAAACTTCCCTTGCTTTATTCACATCCACACGTCATCGTGTCATACAGGTCTTATTTTCAAAACATCGCTAATATGATCTGAGTATATCCTGCTAGGGTCTATGTTATTTTTTTTTATAAATAGCGTAGGCACGTATGTTTATTGTAAGTAAAACGTTATTTGATTGTATTTTTCTATTGTGCATCATCAAATAAATAAATATCTAAATAATAATATCAACTGTTTTTCTGGCTCTTTCTCATAAAAGATGGAATCAAAACACTGGCATTATGAACATAAACAACTATTGTGATAGAATAAATGGTTTATTTGCCTGTTTGTTTTATTTATTTATTTATAGTAAAGGCCGTTTAAATGGCTGGTTTATAAATATAAAACTTTTATCGAATGACGCAATAAGTATATTTTCTTATTACCTACCATAAACTTCCTATGAAATTGCCTTTGTCTACCATACTTTAACTTACTACTAGCTCCAAGTAATTTTTAAGAATCTACGATTTTGAAAAAGTACAATATATTAAAGTAATGCCCCATTAGCTTCTTTGAAGAGAATTTGATGATTAGTTCGATCTGACCTAATTAATTTTGGAATAAGCTGAATAAGGCTCAATAAAGAGAGATCGACTGGAGAAAATTTGACGACAAGCACATTGAACTTGGCCTCACAACTACATCTAATAAAATCTTTTGAATCTTTCATCAATCCGCTGAAAATTAATTAATCTCAAGTTTTTACTAGACAACTCTTTCGCTTTTAATATGTATTTCTACGTTGCACGCATAGATGCAATGTATAACACACACGCGATATGCTCTTAAATATTTCTCTATTAATTTATGAGCTACAGAAACATGGCGGATAGGTGCCATAAACAATGATGTTTTTTTTCTCATCGAATATTCTCAGTATTGATTCTTTTTATGAATTCTGCGACCTGTCAAGGTAACGATAGTTCAATGTAATTTTGTAAAAGTTATTCTTGTAATTTATTGTGTTACAGTATAAAACAACACAATGACATTGTCGTGTTAAAAATATGGGTTGCAATTTCTTTGTGAAAATAATTAATTAAAAGCGTTAATTCTTATTTATTAGGTACCTACCTACCAACTTCGTTTTTCCGTATGTTAAGTGTCAAACGACGTTATTTTTTGTGATTACGGAAGAGATAGAAATAAATTATTGGTTTTTAAAAACTAGAACTTAGAGCATAAATCTAAATCCTTCGTCAATCGTAAGCCAGAATTCATGGTCAAATAGGTTACCTAGGTAGGTAGACTAGGTAGCACATAAATGTAGATAGGAAGGTACCATATTATTATGATTATTAGGTATTAAGTTCTAGAAATTAGAGTTTCAAGAGTTAGTAGGTACCTATCTCAAGATTGATAATAAAATATATTGGCAAAAACAAGCCGTGTTCTTCAAGTGTGTGTGCCTACTGCCTACCACTAAATAGGTAGGGTAAACCACCCAGTAGTCAGCCTTTTAGTGAAAATGTCAATTTGATTTAGCCATATTTTTAACATTTACTACTAGATGTAAAATCATTAGGCATTGTATGAAAGGTAATTTATTAAACTTTAAGAAAAAAATAAAAAAATATCATATTTATAAGATTATTATGGAAAAAATCCACATTAAACAAAATATGGCACTTTTTACCAGTAGTCAGCCCCATTTCGCCAGTAGTCAGCCATGTCTTACCCAGTAGTCAGCCTCTTACTTACTCAATACAAATGTTCTATTTTAAATATATTTTTATTGAAATCTCCAGGAAATAAAGCACATTTGCAATAATACCATGCAGTACAATTTATGCATCCATTAATTTTTAACCCCCGACGCAAAAAGAGGGGTGTTATAAGGTTCGACGTGTCTGTCTGTGTGTCTGTCTGTCTATGGCATCATAACTCCCGAAAGGATGCAGTGATTTCAATTTAGTTTTTTTTTAATTAAAGGTGACATATGTGCGAGTGTTTTTAGACATGTTTGATGAAAATCGGTGGAGCCGTTTAAAAGTTGTAGTGGGTTAAAGTGGGGAGATTAACCGAATGTCTGCAAATTTACTCGGTCGGGGTCTCAAATGGCTTCGCATGCTGAGAAAGCTGGTGGTGGGAAAGTCAGAATGGCTTAACCTAACCACCAACCTATAAAAAGTATGAAATAAAAAAATATATTGTGAAATCGGGGGTTTTCAAGATTTTAATTTATAGTTATTAGCACTTAGGTAATTGATTTCTAAATGTTTTCTAGTCAATCTTTCTTCACACGGATCACAGCGATAAAAGTTTATTTTTTGTTCCTTTATTCCTTTTGTTTTTCAACTCTCCCCAATCTACAAAAGATGCTCTCTTCTATAAAACTATTTTAGCTTTCTTTATGTGTTGAAACATAAGTCAATGGTAGGCTAGGAAATAGAAGGTAGATGATAGAAGTGACTGGTATCATTCCTTTCTTTTCTCATTTCCCAAAATTCCTTCGTGTTTCGGAAGGCATGGTAAATTGTAGGTCCCGGCGGGCATTCAAGGATCTCTGGCAATCGTTGCCATTAGTCAGAAGCTTGAAAATCTGATAACCAGTCTTATGGTAATCGTGGTATAGCCCAGGTAACTGGGTTGTGGAAGTCATATAGGCAGTTGCTCCATGTAAAACACTGCTATTCAGCTGCATCCGGTGAAACTGGAAGCTGATTCCAGCATATCGTGACCAGTTTCTTAAGGCAGTCATTTGTTTTTGGGAGTGCACTTAGTCTAGCTTACAAAGCCCCGTATGGTACGGGGCATTTGTGCGACTATTAAACGATTTCGGACTTGTAGTGTCATAATAATGGGTCTATCCCACTAGTCCCGTTGAGTTGTCCCGTGACGGGACAACTGGCACTATTTTGTCCCAGTTGTCCCGTGGCGGGACAAGTGACACTGTTTTGGTGCCAGTTGTCCCGTTGCAGAATAATCACGGGACTAATGGGACAGACGGAGGGGTCAAAACAACTGGTTGCATTGAGTTGTTGTGTGACAACAGGTACTTGGTACTTTGGTAAGATAGAAGATGATGAATTGTACGCTTATCTATGTAAACTTTAAATTCACAAGAAGTTTTTTTTTTACCATTTAGGCTTGTATAGTAAGCAAACTCGCAGAGACCCTTTTAGACAGTTTTAGTATAACAAAGATGCAATGGGGCACAATCCGGTAACTATCCCTGTGTACACTTTGAGTATTATTACTAAGATATAGGTTTAAATACCTTTGGCTTTACAATTTATCTGCACAAGTATACTGCATATTCCATTTGAGATATCTACCCTTGTTATAATGTACTAGTTTGTATAACGTCTGCTATCTTACCAAAGTACCAAGTCCCTGTTGTCACACAACAACTCAATGCAACCAGTTGTTTTGACCCCTCCGTCTGTCCCATTAGTCCCGTGATTTTTCTGCAACGGGACAACTGGCACCAAAACAGTGTCACTTGTCCCGCCACGGGACAACTGGGACAAAATAGTGCCAGTTGTCCCGTCACGGGACAACTCAACGGGACTAGTGGGATAGACCCATAATAATGTGTGAAATGCCAAGTACTCGACTCGTTTCCATGATTTTCATAACATTTCTGATCGCCACCATAGCACATGACAATTATTCCTCTTTATACAGATCTTTTGGTCTTTTTGATATGATACTATTCGAAAACAAGTAACTAAGTTTTGTGCCAACATAGCCGTCCACAAATTTGAACCTTAATGAAAGGATTTAAGACCCAATTTCATTTAGCAAAACTGACGGCCGACTATGGGATATGTAGGTCCAATGGTCGGCCTCATGAAATTCACTGACTTTATATGCGGCCGACTACTGGTAAAATACTATTTTTGTCTTAGAAGAGTTTAGCTCAACGCAATAGTTATGTTGAGAAGTATTCGCCCTGTTAATTTCAACCACATATATGAGAATTGCAAAAAAACCAGTAGTCAGCCACTCATGGCCGAGTACTGGATCAACCTCATATTTTGCAAACCCAATAGTCGGCCACGTTAATTTATAATACAAAAGACAAATAAAACGCCTGCAATGCATGATTTTATCGAAGATAAACTATTAAATACTAGCATAAAATATCAATTCGTTCCATATTGCATCAAATTCATTTAAAAACATGCCAAAAACTAAAACACGAATCCTTAACAAAAAAATAGCAATGGCGACGTTTTTGCCCATGTCTTTCATGGCAGTTCATAAGAATGAGTGTAACACGTCAACCTGCCATGCTATCGAATCGTAATTGTGCATATTAGTCAATAAGATTATACAGATTCGATTAATGATTATTTTATTGGTCTTTACTATTTTCTACACTAATTATATGGATATAAAGCCTGTAAAGGCTGACTACTGGTTGGGGGCTGACTACTGGGTGCTTTACCCTACCACTGCAAAAGACGTCCTTAGTCACCTCGCATCCGGGTTTGGAACATATCTTTGATCTTGTTCTTTCTTAATCTTTCATACTTTTCAACAGGTGAATAGTGTCAGTGCCTCAGCGGCGAATCAGCAAAATTGCTTGAGGCATTTTGCCGATTGGCCCCCGGCTATAGGAGGCTCTCAAACAGAGAACCACGGGCCTCAGTAGTTGTAAATACTTGTAGAATTACGCCATTACAAGTTTTAAAATTTGTGTCTAGTTGATCTAAGTTTAAGTTGACCTTCTGGTAGGTTACCTTTACTTAATACATTTTGTTCACGTGGGTGACCACTGCGACTAGTGCCGTGACTAATTTTATTTCGTGATTTACCGAACTAAATTCGTGTTCTCAATTCAAAATGCTTGCAGTTAGTAATTAGTAAGTAAAGAGCTACATTCACGTCTAATTAATACGCTTTCAAACTTCATCATTCTAATGTGCAGTCACTTTCCTTTCCAAGTTTTTGTTTTACTTGTACAATAAATGCAACTTACCTTTCCAATTGGAATCCTATAAGTTTGTTATGTCTTCAGTAAGTCCAATTCTAAGCACGTAAACAACTACTTAGTACTCTCGGCTGCAGTTATAAAATATTACAAAATCCATAACAAACAAACGATGGGAATTGAACTCGTTTACACGTTAAGAAATTCGTTTCAAAAGGCACTGAGTTTAAAAAACTTCACAATGAATCGTTGAATAGTCGAATATTTCATTAATTTTATAAATTACACTCACTACGAAGTTTTTTTTTTCAAATTTAGAAACGTTCACTTCGGCGTCACAGCGCATGCGCGGAACGGCGCACGTTCTTTCGGCGACAGAGTGCGACTGTGTGAGCTTGGGCCAATCGCCGTGTTGCATTCTCCGAAGATCGAGTTATTACACAAACGAGTTTGAATGGTCGTCAGCTGTCGTAAATAAGCCGTGTTGAGTATACGTTCTCGTGGAACCGGCTAATACGATTGTTTCTTATTTATTGCACTTTATAATCAACTTTATTTCGATTGAAATAAGATTCACAATCTCTCAGTAAGGTGGTTTATTTTCTTGAAGTGTTGACATGACATTGCTACGGGAAATTGAAATTACGCGCGAGGCTGATAAGATTTATAATCATTTATCAAGTTAGGGAATGAATGGGAAATCTTGTGAAACTTATTTTGAGCTTTAAGCTTAATGCAATAGGTGTTATGTTGGCTTTTTTAATGTAAATGTTGACTTGATCACCTTAGAAGAAATGCTGTGGCCTCGAGAGGTATGTGCGGTGCATAGTTGAGTGGCCCAAAAGCCCGCGCAGAATCTTGATATTTTATCGTACGTGTTACGTCACACCTGCTGAACTTTTCTATTGTTTCCCAATACATGACTTAGTTGTTGTGACATTATAGCGCATTGTCTTAGCAAAAGCAAAGTTTTCACTAAAAGCTATTTTATTTATTGGTGTAAGCACGCAAACACTGGACATTGTGACTTAGAAAATAAGTTATGATTAAGTTATAGGAATATGCTTACGAAAACTAACGCCATCTATGTATTAGTAGAAGTTTAATTTGAAAATATAAGTTTATTATAATATTGAATCAACATACCCTTACCTTACAATGTTTCAACACGCGTATTCATTTATAAAATCAAATATCATGGTCGGTTATAATATTAATTAGCCGAAAATTTACACTCAAAAACCATTTATAAATTTCAGCTTTGTGACGCTAGATGGCGTTAACACCAAATGTAGAAAATCGTTTACAAATGCAGAATTTACTTTATTTTTATCATTAGTCTAGGTTTTTTTAGCATTCCTCATGTTTTAATAGCACATTGAGTCACATTGGTTCGAATAGAAACCAGTTACTATCACTCACGTAGGAATACGGTTCCGCGCTTCCGTCAACACAAATACGTGACTCGAATAATTAATCGATAATAACTGAGCACGCAAATATTTGCAATTATTATTTATTTTGTAACTTTGAATTATGTTGCTATGACTTAAATGTGCTGGCAATTTACTATACTTACTATTATATACGATTCATTCGACTTTTATCATTTGCTCAACTAACTTACCTTTGATAAATATGTAAGTAATATGGCTTTCGGTTTGCATTTTTCTAATAACTAGAATAAAATTTCTATTCATTAAAAACGCATAACAAGGGACACAAAAAGAAAACCCACAAAAAAAAAACCCCAAGAACTGGAGATCATACAACATTTTAAGACCCTAAATAATTATTATGAACGAGAATCGAACCCTGACGCTGGCGAGGTGTCTGTCTTAAATTAATAAGATTCTATTATTAATTAGTATTTGTCGTTATCGCTTCTCGGCCTTTTGGCTAAGACCAAAGTGTAGTATTTGTCGTTTTATTTACTTCACGTACCAATATAATAGGCTACATACTAACATTCGGCGTAACGATCTTTCATGTTGTCAACTTTTTTCGCAAATATCATCAATAATCACTGAAAAACCATTAAATGCTTATATAACAGTACGGATACAGTAATTATTCACAATACTAATTACTTAGTGTCAATGCGTAATGGAATACGGAACTTAAGTTACGTAACATTCAAAAGTATTCATGATTACCGAATAATTACTATTTAGTTACGATTGCTAAAGGTCTCAGGTTCGTTACCCAGGTAATTTTGGTGCTATTTTTTCTTTTCTTTAGCTGGAAGTTGTATAATATCTAATATTCAATTCATATTTGTTACTTAATATTATATTCTTAATTCATATCTTATTTTTTCGGTTATTTTAATAATTGAATAACTCTTTATTTGAACCGGAATTCAAACCCATAATTAAAGACCAGAAATTACGATTCCGACCATTGAAAAAACTATACATTAGTAATGTCATCAAAATTGCTTAAAATAAAAGGAAGTTATAGGATATTATAAAAATAAAAAATATTAAATCTGTACCAATATATTTATTCTACACATATTCTAAACTATAGGAATCGCATTAAAACGTAACACACAACTTAATTTAAAAAATGCAGTAATTTTGTCTTGTTCTAAATTTAATAACACAGTTGAATTATTCCGGAACATTACAAGTTAATTCCACGGGAATATTCTTATTCCGGAACACTTTTCACAAAGTAAACTGTTCCAGGCAATATTTCCAGTCGTTTGGTGGAAATAACTTGTAATTTTCCATAATAATTCCAATGCACTACATTATAGCCAAACATTTTGAGATCAATAAAAAACAATTATAAGTGTGATGATCTATAATCAAATAAATTAATTAATTAACTATCGAAGCAGTAAAATTACTCTTGACAATCTGACAATGGAATTATCAGACGTGTGAATAATTTAGGCGATAATGCAGATTTCAAATATAGCATTTTACATACTTTTTGCGTCCGAAAGTCACCTTACTTTTGCCACAATATAATATTGAGGAAATGTCTGCATACACATAACTACTCGTACCGTTGTTTACTGCTTTCAAAACAATATTGTGGCTTAGAAACCAAACTATTTTCTTATTAGTATATTGCAAGCAAGTAACTTAATCAACATAGGCCTATTTTCTTATAAACATTAATTATAATAGGAGTTTATAAACAAAAAGAAAACGGATTTTTATCTACAAAATAATTTTTCATTGTAACCAATAATATTTTTTCAGTCCTATACACAATACCTTATGTTAAGTATAAAACTTACTATTATTATTTGGTAACTTGCATGTGATATATTCCTGCCTACTTCTATAAAAATACGAGTGTAATGTTACCTACGTTACATTTTAAGATCCAGTTTCGCCACTCATGAATAAGCTTCGGATAGTTTATTCAATTGAATTTTGACAGTTATTTTTTATACATTTGCCGTACTTATTTAGCAGATAAGTTATCCATTCGATTTTGCCCCTATAGTTGAAAAGATGCAAATATCATTTTTGTCAAAATTGAGTAAATATGGTACAAAATGATACCAACTGACATATTCATTTATTCTGCATGAGAATTTGTATCAAGGTTTAAACCCTCCCCCTCGTTTGGAAGGAGACCCTTGCCCAGCAGTGGGCAATAATGGGTTAAATTTATATGAGTTATATTGCCAGAATCAGCAAGTACAGTTTTAGCTTAGTGAAATAAATTTAAAGAATTAAAAGCACTTTTACACTTGTTTGAAGATTAGTTCATATATTTTTGTTCTGTTTCTACTTCTTGTTAGATACGTCTATTCAACTACCGGAGCAGTATTACTTAGTCATAAGTTGTAAAACCGTATCTTATACTAATTAAGTCCTATTTTACAAACAATAATCTAAAATCAATTGATAAAATCATTCACAAAATAAAATCACTTATATTTAAAAAAACATTATATTTTCAAGGATGTCATGTACTGTTTAACGGCTGAAACATGTAATAATATAAATAAAACTAGTCTAGTGTAATTTTTTTCCAACTGGCAATACTTAGCTGCCGCAGCGCCTCTATCGGCTAGTTTCTCTTAAGCCTGGTTTCTCTACTACTGGATAAATATCAGATATCTTACCTTATAATTTTAACAATTGTTTCCAAACATTTACTGAATCTGCCAGCTGATAGCTAGTAGATAAGTAATCCGTCAGTCATCTATGAACTGTGATAAAGACCATAAACTTAATGTTGTCATAATAAAAAAATATGGTACAAGTCAGATTTATATTTATTAAATAAAACTCCAAAATTGATACATATTTCAGCTTTTAAAAGCATCTTTTTATTTTGTACTTAAAACCTACTGCATTACAATTGATATCAATAATAAATACGTTTTATAATACTTAAGTAAATATAATTTTTAGACTAGATGCACACCAAACAAATCAGTAATTCTGCTTATTAATAGTTTCGCTTATGAGCCGCGGATTGTAAGCGTCGCTTAAAAGCGTGTATCTTTGAAAACAAGCGAAAAAACGTAGTGGGACTTATGCTAATATGCCCGTTTTCTGATGTACATTTAGCGGTAGTTCAAACTGTCATGTTTATATGAGCTTAAACGCTATTGAATAGATGAACTACCGCTAAATGTACCTCAGAAACCAGGGGTAAGACCTAAAGTCAGTTTCATTAGGTTAGTCAGACTTTTGCAGTTGACTGTATATTAAATTAGTCAGGTCGCTTTGCCAATAACGTTTATACGCGTAAAATAACACCTCAGAAATGGGCATTATGAATTATTTAATGTTATTAAAAAAAATATTGCTCATGCGCTTACCATTCGTGCGGTCTATAAGCGAAACTATAAAACCAGTAAATCTTAACTAAAACATTTTCCAATAATAAATAAGAGATTTTGCCTCAAAATATAAAGCCGAATTATAAATTTATTACTTATACATAAAACATTGTGCTTTCAAATTAAAATAATTGTGATTTTTGATTTCTAATTCAATACTTTTTGACTTAATTATCTCTGCTTAACCCTTATATAGGCGAGATATTACTAATACTAAAACATTATATTACTATGGTACATTTATACTACAGTTACATTTTGAAAAATTATTGCAGTTTGAACTAGTTTGAAGTACGGAAGTTGTCTTCATAGAAATTGTTTTATTACGTTGTTTTACAAAAAGTAAACGCAGTGTGAATGTACCATATTATACGATTAAATACATTATAGCATGTTTTTATAATTAAGTCGACTTGAACACTATACTCGGGTCACTAAAATTGTGCAATCTACGTCATACTTATAATTTTTTGAAGCCTTTCCAAATTGATATATCACATACCTGATTATTTTTGCTATGACGTAGTTCGCAAGTTTGTAATGGCATAAGTAATGAGTATCGTTATTTTGTGTTACAAAAATGATTTTTAACATACAATTTAGTTATCTGAAGCAATCTGTAACACAATTTAAACAATTAAATTTCAATTAAAGTAATGTACACACTTCAAGGGATAGAACCCAAAAAATGCTCTGTTTAAAAACATGCTATAATATATTTAAGAACAAATTACTCTTAATTCTAATATATCACACTACCCGATAAGCTCCGTTATAACTCTTACACTAAGTCCACTGTTGGGTAACATCGTGGACTAACTACTTAAACACCATATATTATTTACAAGATACATAATATAGGCTTCAGTGCATTTTTCCATTCTTATTAAGTTACAAGTATTCACTTGTTATGTGTTAAAGATGATCAAGCCACTGGGCAAGAAGGTATTCCCGATTTTTTTAACCCATTAATGTACCACTACTGGGCAAGGGTCTCCTCCCAAACGACGGGGTAGGGGTAATGGTTTTCCGGAATTAATATTGGAAATTGAGAAACGCTCGTGGGGAACTTAAGGGGAACTTTGAAATAGGGAGCCCTGAAAAAGTATTTAATTAAAAATTGTCGATTACTGTCTCACTGCTGGACAAAAGTCTCCTTTTGGAGTATGTGGTTAGGCCTTAGTCCGTCTAGTATGGTACTAGCTAAGTATGGTTGGGGACTTTGTATGCCGTCAAGAAATGTGTTAAACAACTTTTAGATATGGAAAGATTCATCAAGATGTTATTCCTTCACCTTTACAAAAATATTAGCTTTAAATCACTGTTATCATCCAAACGTCTTCCTCTTGCTATAACATAGTCATATATATAAGTAGCAAGTATTGACAAAAGATGGGATGGTTCTTTGCCCAATTGAATTCTATCATTAAGTTTTCTATATGATCTAATTTCTCGCGATAGGGACTAGCAATGCAAGAGATTACAATATTAATTAGTTTCCTATAACAACTTAGCAGAGAGGCTTATATGCAAGGTTCGCGGCTGACGGCGGTACATCATTTTTTTAAATTAAAAAAACAGTGACCCAGGCAGGCTTATACAGCTGTCGGTGGCTTGTTTGATACAACTTCTTTATTTTGGAAATACAGGTAATAAATAATAATATTAAATTTAACCCATTAATGGCCTTGAGTCCACCACGCTGGCCAAGTGCGGATTGGGGACTTTGCATACCCTCAGGAACTGTTCTTAAGAACTTTCAGGCAAGCAAGGTTGTATCACGATGTTTTCCTTCACCGTTGGAACAAGTGATAATTATTTATAATACACACATAACTTCGAAAAGTCATTGGAATATTGCCCCGGGTTCGATTCTGCAACCACTCGCGTGGGAGGCACCAACTTAAAACACTCTGCTATCACTGCTCCCGAAATACGGAATTACGATATTATATAATCTAGATGTATCATGACAGTCAAGGTTCTCTACTAAATTGTCGGACTATACTTCTAGTATCTAAGATCACAATACTATTAGGAATAATAATATAGGTCTATTCAAATCGCCATATTGAATTGTAATTATTATTCTAATCTACTGTTAAGTGCACTGAACTTTGCCATGGTATAAAAGTCTGTATTTCTATTCACATTACCTTCGAATTGTTTCCGAAGTTTAACGAGATTTGCCGAAGTCTTACCGTGTAAAGTAGTCGTCGATAGAATTTGTAATCATTTTTTATTTCAAAACTAGCTATGTATGTGATATTTGTTTAAATTAAAAGGAATACAGGTCCATTTTTGATAGTTCAACTTGTTTGCTTTAGAATTTTGAGATGATTATACCACAATAATAAAATAGTCAAGTTTACTTAAGTCACATTTCTACTTTTAAAAAACCGGGATTATTAAATAGATAATATTAGGAATTTTGTAAACTCAAACATAGTATTGAGTATAAAATCATGACTGAAATTCAATTCTCATAATCATTTAGTATCTTATTAAGATTATTTTCTCCAAACTTTTTTGTATCACTATAGCTGTTTTGACCAATCATTAAGTATTTTTTTAAGATCTCATATTTTGTACCAGTATATTGTTTACCTATTAACATGCATTTATTAAAGACACATACATTTTCCATGATATTTCGCCTCCCCAAAATAAAACAACATACAAATTCTACCACCACTACCTTCTTATACCTAACAATCAGTCATGTCCTATGTACATCTCAGTCGGGCACGGTCCAACTGTCGTATATGTACTGCCAGTCTATGTGCTTGAAGTACGGGTGACGTTTGATCTCCTCGATGCCGTCCTTGCCTGCACCGAGACGCTCTGACGGCTCGTACGTTAGTAGCTGGGGACAAAATTATAGTTATAATTAAATTACAAGTTATAAATCAATGATCAAGAGGTCAATGTGTGCGATTCTACAATAAAATCCCTAGTGAAATCAAAAATTTAAGCTTCAATAAATTTAAATTAGTTATTAAACGCAACTTATGTTTAAAAGGCTATTATACTGTTAAAGATTATTTGGACGATAATAAAGCTTGGGACTGTGCTGCTTCTACCAAGTCTGTTTCAAATAATGTACTAATGTTTGAATGTACAATGTTTTACTGTGTCCTACCAATAAGTTTCCTTTTGAAGATTAATACTATTTTTATTAGCTTAAATTTTAAATTAGATTTATTTATAGCTTTTTTTTGAGTGTACACAGTAAATCATCAAATCATCTTGTATCAAGCAAATTGATATTTTAAAAGAGCAAGCCGTGAGTTTCTTGCCGTTTCTTCTCACGAGCAACCAGCTTTTCCGAAACGGACAAAAGAAATACAAATACGTGACTACTTCAAATACTTTGTAAAAAGTTTACGAAATAAAGGATAATTTGAATTTGAATTTGAAATGTCAATGTTAAGCCTCTTTGAAATTGGACTATCTATATCTATATCTATACTAATTATAAAGCTAAAGAGTTTGTTTGTTTCAACGCGCTAATCTCAGGAACTACTGGTCCATTTGAAAAATTATTTCAGTGTTAGATAGCAAATTTATCGAGGAAGGCTATAGGCTATATATCTTCTCGCTACGATCAACAGGAGCAGGGTTCAAATAAAAAATGTTACAAAAGCGGGGAAAATTATGACCCTTTCTTATGTGACGCAAACGAAGTTGCGCGGGTCAGCTAGTCATTGATAATGGCGATCAGTTCTATAATACATCACGCTTGTTATACCCAAAGGTATTGGTAGAGTTTTATGAAATACAATCACATTTCACTTCATCTGTATATAAGATAAATGTAAACAATCGTAGCTTTTCGCCAAAAAATACAAGATTTTGTTAATTTCTGAGTCATTCCATACCTATGACTAATAATATAATTAACATCCTTGTAGAAACCACAATATTTTAAAACAACATTTATAAGAAACAGGTTATAAATATCAAAAATAATCTACACTTTTCAATCAAATGCAATTTATATAAAACACAAAATTCATTTAAATTCAAAACAACAAATACAAAATATGCAAATTATTAAAATACTGTTATTATAGTCTACAGAATTTCCTGTTATAAGTTTCCTTATAAAATAACTTGAAAATAATTGGCAAAAAGTTATTCGTGGCCCATGAGGGGATCGAACCCGCGACCTTCGCGTTATTAGCACGACGCTCTAACCAACTGAGCTAATGGGCCGATGTGTGGAAGCGCGAAATAGTGGAGTACATTGTGGTTATGATTTTATAGTGGTCTTATATTTTTATCCAAAGTGGTTTGTTTTATTCAGACAGTCTGTCGTCGTTTAGACAGTCTGTCGTCTGCGCTGCACCTATAAGTGCTCATTTGCAATTTTCTTTCTTGTAGTGACTTGGAGTATATACGTTTAAATATAGTTTGATTTAATCATTATACACTACAGTCGCGTAATAATGTACTTGGAACATTGCCCAATATGCATATAATAGTGTTCTTCACAAACAAAATGTACACAAGTATTTTTCTTTTTTTTATTAACCCATTTCTGTTCCACTGCTGATAAAGAAAATAAATTTGTACTTTTAACATTTTCTGTTATAAGATCTTAGTGTTTATTTAGGCTCCTTAAGGTACGCTGATACATTGTAAGCTCATACAAAAAGAATAAAAAAAAAAATATTTACCTGTGTAAGTAATGACTGTTCTTCAACGGAGAGTCCGTCCGGTAGATGCAGTATCGTATGCGTCGTGAATACACTGCGGTGATAGTTAGACAACGGCTGAAAACAAAACAAAGATTAAGTAAGTTTGGTAGTTATGAACTAGAGCAGGGGCTCCCACCTTTTCATGGTCCGGGACCACTTTTATACCATTCTTGTTGCCAGGGACTACTTTAATATATTTTTATTAGCAGGAACCACTATGTAAGTATATTAAAAATAAATTGCAATAATCATCCTGAAACTTAAGCTGCAAATCAATAGGGAATTACAAAAAAAAAATTTTTTTTGAGATAAACTTCTGTAATTTTGTATAAACTAATGTGATTTCTGAGCTTGCATTTAAGAAATAAAGTTAAGTAAGAATAACAGTCAGTAATGAAAGATTCACTCGCGGACCATTTCTGATTTCTGCGGACCACTGGTTGTGAATCACTGAACTAGAGTAAGGTCTTTTTAAATAATAAGTCTGTAGTTTTTGGGGTTTGTGTGAGATCATAAAGTGATCTTTTTATTTTTTTAAATATTAAGATTCCGGACTTTCTATGTGGTCTAGGTGATAGTGTACATCACTGCAGATTACTAGGTTTCGGGTTTGAATCTACAAATTTACATTAGATAATTTCGTAATAGTAGATCGGAGAATCGTTTTATCTTTCTGTCTCTGATAGTTAAAAAGATGGGTCTTTTGAATTATTGAGGGCAATATTGTAAATGGCGAAACGTGAGTTACATCTCGTAATATACGTTATATTATGTATGTAGTACCCACCTCTCCACACAACAGCTCATACATAACAGCGCCAAAGCTCCAGAAGTCAGCGGCGGGCGTGAGCGGCTCGTCGCAGTAGCGCAGCAGCTCGGGCGCCGCGTACATGTGGCGCGCCAGCCCGGCCACGCGCATGTCGGGGCCCGGGTAGTGCACGAAGTACGTCAGGATGATCTGACCGCGCTCGCCCAGCAGGATGTTGTTGGGGTTCAGGTCTCTGCGGATGTAGAATATATAAATAAGTTCTAATGACATGATAGCCAAGTTTAAGTATATAACATAAGTATTACATATATTAAAATAGCCTGAAATAAATGATTTCGATTTCATATGCTTCCCAAAAGGGTTGAAGATAATTTTTCATGTCATATGTTTAATTTTTTATGTTCCACTGCTGCTAGGTAAGTCTCCTCTCCTACCACCATGCAGAAATTAAGACTTGAGTTCAGCGGAGGTTTTGATCAATGTGTGTTTTAAAAATAATCAACATTCGTTACAATAGTGAAAAAAAACATCACATCCCAAAATCTGGCATAATTTAATAGCACTGTTTTAAAGTTCTTTAAAACAGCTTGAAGAAACACAAACAACCCGCATTTAACCCTTCTTATTTCACGTTGAGAGAAGACCTTTGCCCAGTAGTAAAAAGGGCACATTCTCATAATTTGCTTAAGCTGGTTTTATAGTCAAATATATTAATATATCGTAAGAAATATGTTTGTTTATAAGTAAGTACCTGCATATAACTCCACAGTTGTGTAAACTCTCTAACGCGGTGAGTATCTCGGCGCCCCACTTGCACACAGCTGACGGTGGTATCACATCACGACCTCGGGCTACTAACGACTGGAATACATACATTAAACTATTATTATTTATTTATTTATTAAAATTTAAATTATTTTGTATCGATTTTATTTCACTCCTTTGTTTTAAACTAAAAGTCCAGTCAATCATTCATTTAAGAAAGATTTTCTTTATGGTTTTCTTTTACTGAACTTGTATGTTTATAAAAATATTTCATACTCCAAAAATATGTACCATATTGGCTTATATTTTTACAACTGCGTTTTTAAATTTTGTAACAATTTTGGGCCTGCTGCTTTTATAGAAAATGTATAAGAAACTTTATAGTCCATTGAAATGTTACATTTAGGGTCAGTAGAAGCCTCAGTTCAAGTTTGTGGTGTCGTCAACCTTGCCCCCTGCTCCCAATTTCTTTTGCAAGACGGTGGCTAGCGCCTAAAAAATGTAGCACTTCAACGGACTATTAAGAATTAAGCTCAAAATAAATAATTTAAAATATTATACTAACCTTACTAGGCGTAACAACAACATTATCAACAGCCGTATCAACAACCTCCTCACTCTTACCCACCAATACTTTATCAACATTCAACAACAGTTTCTGCGAGTTCATCACCAACTCATTCACTGACACATCAACATTATTATTCTCAACAACACTATTGTCAACAACATCAACAGATTTCTTCTTTGGTTCAGTGAAAACGTTCTCTAGATTGACTTCTCTGGCTGGTGTTGTTGGGTTAGACTTTGAGTAACTTTTGATATAGTCCAACAACTTTTTTCCCGGTGCGTATGAGAGAATGAGGAATATTAAGTTGTTGGTTTCAATGTATGCGTGTAATGGAACCATGTACGGAATGACAGTGGGTAGTATTGGTTGTCTTGTCTCGTTCGCTCTTTGTAGAAAGTATTCGTCAAATTCTGTTAAGTTGTTCGGTATTTTTTGGATTACCTGTAATTGAGATTTGTTTATTAGAATAAGTATTTGTTATGGTGATTACTTAATTGTTAAATGGGTCGGTGATGAGAATTTTTAAGGTTTACGGTACATTATTTGTTGCCCGGCGTTTAAATTACAACTATTTCTTATCGCGTTAAAATCCCGTCCTATGTGTACAAACCGTAATAGTTTGAAAAAATATTGTTTTTGAAATACATTTAATTTCTTTTTTTGGACTTTATGAGTTATTTATACCCGTTGTTAGTTCAAAAAACATAAAAATATACTATTATATTTTTTGTTAACATTTTCATGCCTAAAATTTGTTTAATACATTTATTGAGGGCATGCAAAGTCCCCAACCCACACTTGGCCAGCGTGGTGGACTCAAGGCCTAACCCTTCCCTCATTACGGGAGGAGACCCTTGCCCAGCAGTGGGACAGTAATGGGTTAAATTTATTTATTTTTAGTTTTCATATTATACGTACATATGTATTGTAACACATTAAAGGTTCTACTTTAAAAAATCCTATAAAACATCGCTAAATAGTTTTTTTACAAAAGTCCTATTGTTAACCCGGGAATCAAATCGGCACTCTCTTGCCTCTGCATTATTGAGTAACAAAAACATTGTAAATTATTTTGCGTGTCATCAATCTCGCTTATCTCTAGTAAATAATATGAAAATATTATGTCAGTGGGTTAACCCGAGTTAGGCGATATCTTAACTGAGATAACCGCTATCTCTGCTACAGGGGTTAACCAGGATATTATTATGTCAGCTGTGTTTGTTTATTGATATCGTAAGTCACATTTTGGGCAAATGTGAAAATATTCGGGTTACGGGAGATAAGAATTTGATAAATATTACATTATTTAAGTATCGAGACACATGAAGATATGTATTTTTCAAAATTTTAACGGCTAGTTTTAGTTTATGAAAAAAAAAACTCTTGAGACATGTTAGTTATTTTAATAACAGCCGGAATTTTAGTAATCTGCTGGTATATTTCCTGGCTTCTTATTGTACGCAACCAAAAACGAATCTATGAATCGAATTTTTTTAACCAGGAAATAAGCTAAAACCTACACTTAATATTATCATCATTTAAACAGGTATTGATTGATCATTGACGATGAATCAGCCTGCGAGGTACATAATTCACTCACTTTCATAGCATAATAAGCTTGTTCCCGCCGGTGCACGAGCATGATACTGTTGCCGAGTATAGCGAGCACCCTGTATAGCGACAGATCGTCGTACGGACGCTTCAGCATCGACAGCGGGATGGGACAGTGGAGGGGACGGATGTTGTCGTCTCTTTCTAGCAAGTACTTATAACTATAGGCTACTCTTTCTAGCAAGTAGCATTAACTATAGACCAGTGCTGACTACTGCTGACTGATTTTACTTAACCGAAGATCTACTTTTAATTGGGTCTTTCTTTAAACTGTTAAATAAATTTAACGTAAACTGTCTTATTAATTAACGCGG
Source organism: Anticarsia gemmatalis (assembly GCF_050436995.1). NCBI lineage: Eukaryota > Metazoa > Arthropoda > Insecta > Lepidoptera > Erebidae > Anticarsia > Anticarsia gemmatalis. The sequence continues at coordinate 7,845,146 of NC_134767.1, read as the reverse complement.
CGTAAGCTCGGACTAGTTAAACCGTATTTTGTCTATATTACTAACACGTAGTTTCAAAGTATATTGGTTTAATTACTACACGATCGATTGTTTCGTCACCCCTGAAAAGTCTCTTAAACTACCTTTTTCATCCTTTATTACATAACCTAACCTAAGATGAAGTTAACAAACTATTATTTTGCGACTAAATTAAATAGTATTATTTATAAATAAACTCACTTTCATAGCATAATAGGCCTGTTCCCGGCGGTGCACGAGCATGATACTGTTGCCGAGTATAGCGAGCACCCTGTATAGCGACAGATCGTCGTACGGACGCTTCAGCATCGACAGCGGGATGGGACAGTGGAGGGGACGGATGTTGTCGTCTCTTTCCAACAAGTAGCATTAACTATACAGCAGTGCTGACTGATTTTATTAAGCCCAAGATCTACTATTAACTGTGTCTTTTTTAGTCTGTTTAATACACTTATACATAAACTGTCTTATTAAAAAACGCGGCGTAAGCTCGGAGTAGTTAAACCGTATTATGTCTATCTTACTAACAGGTAGTTTCAGAGTTTAGGTTTGCCTAACATTACGACCAACCTTTTCGTCACCTTTGAAAAGTCTTTGAAACTATCTTATTCATCTCTGACCAACTGTTTCGTCACCCTTGAAAAGTCTCTTAAACTACCTTTTTCATCCTTTATTACATAACCTAACATAAGCTAAACTTAACAAACTATTATTTGATGTCTAAATAAAATAGTAATATTTATAAATAAACTTACTTTCATAGCATAATAAGCTTGTTCCCGGCGGTGCACGAGCATGATACTGTTGCCGAGTATAGCGAGCACCCTGTATAGCGACAGATCGTCGTACGGACGCTTCAGCATCGACAGCGGGATGGGACAGTGGAGGGGACGGATGTTGTCGTCTCGCTCCGGTAATAACTGAAATGAAAAATATATCGATTTATTAGTAAACTAGCTGACCCGTGCGGCTCCGCTCGCGTGAATTTCGTACTGTTGCTTATTCGTTTGAGCACGCGAATTGCGAAGCACTCGATACACATAAAAATGCTAACAACTCTTTTGTCATCTAATGGTTATATACGAAAGGGACCCGAAGGGCACACAATGTGACACAGGCTCAGGCAGGCCTGATTTCCTGTGGTTACCTTCTTTTCCGCTCTCGTCTGTATCCGTACCAGTTTACAGTGTAAAATATAATACCTTATTATAGACTGACCATTGCTTACCCGTCTGGATTCAGAATATTATTATAGGTGCAGACAGACCTATCTGCGCCGGAGCTCTTCACACGCGTAATAATGTATACTTGCGATGATACGTCCGAAACCGCGTAACCCGTAATTATTTTTTATATATCATCCGTTGTTTATTTTTTAAAACTTACCACGTAGTCTGTTTCATAGGTATACAATTTATTTCCTTAATGCAACCAATTAATTTGGTTATGTGTTTCGAACAACAACGCCATCTGTTAGTTGCGGCGAACAACAAACGAAATTACTCGATTGCCATCTAGGATATCCCGACCGCACCGGACCCACGTAAACCAACATTTTTGTGTAATATATCATACAACATTTATGTTTAAAAATCTTATAAATGTATAGCATGTTTCAAAGGTATTTTTTTACAATAAAGCCATCAAAACAAATTAATTAGAAAAAACATGCTTTGTTGCGAGCTATAACGCCATCTATTGGTTGGTGCGAACAACAGGTATCGATACGGCAGGCGCCGCGTTAACTTTATGCGAATGTTGTGAAATGGATTGTAACGCCATCTATGGTCTCTATAGGGAAACGCAGGTTCAAACGATTTCTACGTATATTTTTCAATTTTCTAATTTTTTTTTAAATTTTATGCTATAAAAAGTATCCTAGGAACTGCTCCACTACTTAATCTATGCATATACCAAATTTCAGTGCATTCTATCCGGTAGTTTTTACGTGATAGCGTCACATACAGACGGAGGACAGACAGACAGACAGACAGAAAAGAAAATTATAAATTGCAGATTCGGTATCAGTATCCGTTACTAAACATCCCCCATTGGTTTTTTTTTAAATATATTCAATGTACAGAATTGACCTCTCTACAGATTTATTATAAGTATAGATATGTTTTAATTTCCAATGACAACGCAAAACTTTTATTTGAGGGTTTTGTGCCCACAGATTTATAACGGGACCTTATTTAATTAGGATTCCGGTGTCCGTCTGTCAATCTGTCACCAGGTTGTGTCTCACAAATTGTGATAGCTTGTTAGTTATTTCTTTCACTGTTCTAACAACAAATAATAAAATCAGAACTTATAATATTGAAGGAGGGCTGCCATGTAACAAACTTAGTATTTTTGCTGAATTTCAGACACTGCTACGAGACCCTCAATGCGCGAGTCCGTCGAACTACGCCGGATATTTACTTGATACCTACTAAATCTATAGATTATATTTTGTTAATATACTCACACTCTGTTGTGCATCGCAAAGATGATTCTTGTATATTTCTTCAGCATATGACAGATATTTATTCGTCTTCTCCTTAATAAGTGCACGTCTTTGCGCGTCCGTGTCATCTGTAACACAGTACAATATAACATTACTGGAGTACGATTCCCGAGTTGGTTAAATTTTTGAACAAATGTAGAGTTTTGACTAGAGTTATCGGACTAGAGTCTGGTCAGCCCGTGACCACGAAGTAATTGCTTTTTTCTTATTTAAATACAATTAATTCCCGCTTTATGCACGCATTCCTGCTCTTGCGTTGCGGGGACTTTTATAAATATACAAACAACGGGACACAAAGTACAATCACACCTAAAAATTATTTGTGAATCGCAAAAATAATGGTTCCGAGTGGGAATCAAACCCACGACCTTCCGACGCAATGGTAGCAGCGTGGCGACCTAAACCACTGCGCCACTGAGGCAATCTAATTCAATCGAAACGTCGCGTCGGGTATAGAAATAAGATATCCTAATCTTTAATTTTCAATCATGTCTAAGACCCGTTGCATTATAATATAATATCATGCATGTTGAAACAATTTAATCTTCAAACAAAATTATCCAATTTTTATATAACTTAAACACAAAATTGTACCACTAACCAAACGGCAAAAAAAAGCGCCACCCACTCATTTATACACAAATATTTCAAGAATTTGTTTGTATGTAAAATATTACATTAATTTAATTTATTATTTTATATGTATGTATGCTTAATTATAGACACGTTACGCTTCAACCACATATAGAGAATAACTGACCTTGTCGCATGTTAATAACTAAACAAGTTTATATAAACAAATATATTCATACTAATATTATGAATTTGAATGTCTGTTTGTCTGTTACGCTTTGACGATTAAACTACTGAACCGATTTCGATGAAATTTTCTATTAACATAGATAAAGATTCGGCATAATACATGGGCTACTTATAACGAGTGTAAACTGCGCCGAAACGTCAGGCTTTCTAAGAAAAAATGCGTGCTAACTGTTTTCAAGTCGGCTGGAACAGGGCAACTAGGTATGCGAGTGGAACCGCAGGAATCATCTAGTAAGTAATAATAATATTACGAAACCTTCAATTTATAATGTCCAATGCTAGATAAACCAAAGTAGAGCAAAGATATAGACAATCTTTAATTAAATTGTTTTACTAATTTATCTAATCATAACACTTCTTAAATATTTTATCAAAATATCAATAGTATCAATATCGAAATAATATTTGAAGATAGGGAAAGCCTATTTTGATGGAAATGAGAGATCATTGTAACAAAAAAATGTAATTTAAAAAAATCACGCTTGTTATACCCAAAGGTACGGACGTAAATAGAATACCACATTCAGAAGCTTTAATTTAGTCATTAAAAATCAATTAAAAGATTTAAACATTTCTAGATTTGAATTCTTGGAATACATTTGATACAGATCGACAGACCCTGAAAATGAACTTAATTTAACCCGAGTTTAGCAGACTCATACGTCCGGCTTAGCTGCAAAGACAGTATTTTTATTACAAGGCATGATTATCCTGCGATTATAATACTACAATTACACAGTATCGAGCACACAATATATTACTAATCTATTCTTAATATTATAAAGCTGAAGAGTTTGTTTGTTTGATTGTTTGTTTGTTTGAACGCGCTAATCTCAGGAGCTACTGGTCCGATTTGAAAAATTCTTTCAGTGTTAGATAGCCCATTTATCGAGGAAGGCTATATGCTATATAACATCACGCTACGGTGATTAGGAGCGGAGCAGCAACGAAAAACGTTACGGGGAACGGGGAAAATTTTGACCCATTCTCTTAGGTGACGCAAGCGAAGTTGCGTGGGTCAGCTAGTTCAAAGATAAATTCGATGATAAATCCTCATAAATTTGTGCTAAATTTATTATCAAAAGGGTGATAGGGCGTACAATAAATTCCCAATAGTGTTCTATATTATCTTTAATACAATTTCCGTAGAGATAGTGTCAATGAAAGCGTACATTGTATTACTTAGTTGATCCGTGGAATCGATAACTCGTAAAGATAACAGTTGTATGTGTAATATAGAAATTAGTTATGATATCATTATGGTTTCCCTGAAAGATTTCGTAGAGGATCAACACGCAATTATCAACAGTCAAAGATATTGTACCATACAAAACTTTAATTAACAAATATTATTTTGCTTCATTCACCTCCATAGTAAATTTGAGCAAAAGAAGTTTGTAAGAGGCGTAGCAAGGGGCGTTTTATGGTCTCAATTTATTCCCATGGAAGAAAAAAAGCTATTTTTGTATGTATGTATGACTAAGGTATTTATTATTAAGCCCCGATGGCCGCCCGTCTGTCTGTTACGATTGAGACATGAAGACTAACTAACCTACTCTTAGGAAGTTTGCTCCCTTGCGTACTAGCAGTTAGCCGCGCGGCTGACGGCTTTTACAATTTAATATGCAACCGCCTGTGATTGTACGCACTTAACCACTGCGAATTTTCAGGCAATGGCATATTAAACTATTAGGGTCGGCGCAAACGGGCCACCGACCACAGCCACTGGTGGCCAGCGACACCCACTTAACACGTTTTTCCATATATTTTGTATTCTGTAGCGAGTGGCCGCCACCGGCTACACGTTTGCGGTGTGTCTATACAAAATATAGGGAAAAACGTGTTAAGTGGGTGTCGCTGGCCGCCAGTGGCTGTGGTCGATGGCCCGTTTGCGCAGACCCTTACCGCGCGGCTAGCGGCTCCCGCGGTTAACCGCTATTGCGTAAAGGCAGTTACTCATCATAATATTCTGTGTTTAAACTTTAAAGCAATAAATCAAAATAAAATCATTTGTTCCTTTAGTTAGGTCAATGGTAACACTGTAATACTATAACATAATATTATTTTAATACTAACCAAATTCACCGTTTTCTGTAATCACATCTCCATTGTAATCTCTTAAATAATGACATAGATGTAGGAAATCCATGTTAAACACAGCACTTTTGTTCTTTAGTAACACACAACTACACTACACAATGTTTTGTAAATACACGGCACAATTTAGCACAGTCTTAGACATACTAATATTCACTACAATACGGATTATTTTTAAGTAAAAATATCCACAAATAGCTTGGTTATTCCAAATTTTTTTGCAGCTTAGTTTTCCCACGATGTGCTATTTTAATACCACTAATCTGATAAAAATATGCATGTATATTCTATGTCGCAGTTCAAGTTTTTTAATGACTAAACTTGTTTTTAGTAACTTTAAATAAAGCAAAATCACTAAAACGTCGAGTGAGTTTTAATTACAGTAAATTAAGGATTTATAGACCGAACTATTGACACTTTCTACCTAACAGTCTTCAAACTAACTGTCTTAATTCACAAATAAATTACGACTACAAACACTTAAAAAACAATTATGAAGAGATTAATTAAAGGACTTAAAAATCACACTATATAAACCGAAATGGTTTACTAACTTCGCTAAGTAAATACGAATTCAAATACTTTTAACAAAAGTTTATAAAATTATGAAGTTAAGGTACGAAAAATATCATCACTAAAATTATTATAGTACTTCGCGTAAAATATCCTTATTTTAGGTAAAACCAGTCGTATCGCCACAAGTTGTAATTCACGACTGGTATCGTTATCAGTGCTTACTCCTTATCAACTACTTACAATGTAATCGAGTTTACGATAGCTTTTATAAAGGGCTAGCTTGTGGTAATTTGTTTTCTTTGAATAGAGTTTGAAAAAGCTTTCAATATTTTTTTTTTTATTAAATGGCTTGTGTTTTCTTGTTTAAACTGTCTTTTAGATAAAGGTGATTTCTGTGAGATGATTCTATTTTTATAATTATACACAATAGAGTAAAGAAGCTGGTACCAATCTTTACGACACATCTCGGCATGTAAAAGATGGTCACCCATCTACAAAACAACATCGGTAAGAGTGTAGCTTAACCTCAGAGAACGATCCGTGCGACTGTTACTAAGCCACGAGCGACACAACCACCAATGAATAACTATTTCTTATAACTATTAGGAATTACTGCCAAGGACTGCCAATTAATTACTTATGACTTAACGATTACATAGCATAAATTAAAATTATAATATTTATTAAGTTTTATGATTAATCCTTGCGGAAAATCCAACCATAGCCAACTACCGTCACGAACTAATGGCAGCATAATTTATTAATCATTCAATAAAATAATAAATGCTATTTAATTAATAAAAGTTACTTAGATCACGCCTCTTTTCCATGGGGGTAGGCAGAGACCAAAGAACACTACTTGCTTCGATTCTTACAAATTTTTTTCTTTACCATTTTTGTCCCACTGCTAGGCAAGGGTCTCCTAAATTGAGGGAGGGGATAGACCTTGAATCCACCACATTGGTCGTATATAGGGATTGAAATTTTGTGGTATATTTTGTAATAGTGGTTGGTTAAAAGGCCCTTACGTCCACTCAATAGTCCTTGATAATTACGGCATGTGATAACAAATATGACTTTATATGACGGCCACACCACTTGAAATACATTAGTAGCTTACGTCATAGATATCTTTTAGGTATATGTTAATATTATAGTAGGTATCGAACACTCTGACTGGCTCTCTGAAGCGTTCGATAGTGTACGCAACCGCGCAAGAGGTCTGGACTTCGAATCCCGGGTCGGGCCAAAAATTATTTTCTGGATTTTGTGTTAAAAATTCTGTTGGAGTTAGGAGGTTAAGGTCGTAGACCTCCATGCCTTGGAAAGTACGTAAAGCAGTCGGTCTTGCGGCTGACCTCTCACTGGTCGTGTCGGTTTAACCGTCCACTCCCACCTGACTATGAGAGTAAAGGAATAGAGAGTGTACTTACCTACGTATTGTGCACACACTTGGCCACTATAAACAAAGTCCTGCACAGTTAGCTGGTTTCAATGAAACTGGCCGCGGTAGGCGAATATTGGCCAGGTATCATATAATATCATGTATTTCATATAACTACTATTTCAAAGCCAATATTCTGAACATTGTTTCTTATTTTAGATTAATAATTAGTAAATTAAAATATTACGTCAAAGCAGTAATGTACTAAAAAGTGACCATCAATTCGACGTACACTAGTTGTCAACTGAGATACGTGATAAGTCCACAGGGGGGCCCTAACACAAATTGCATCACATTGAAACTCCTATATTTTTATGACTAACTAGCTGACCCGCGCAACTCCGCTTGCGTCACATATTACGCCATGTTTTTGTAACACTTTTTACTGTTACCTACTCTGCTCCTATTGGTCGTAGCGTGATGATATAAAATATCCTTTTTTTTCACGAAAAATATTCTCAAAATTATTACATCTCGTAATATAACGAAGTCGCGCTAAGACATATCCGCCATTAAAACAGTTGCCATGGCAACGTAATTTTGTTAATTCAATGTCGTTATAATATTGATATTTCGCGACTTCGTTGAATTTTCTGAATTTTCCCGGGAAATGCGTCATTTTCCCGGGGTAAAAAGTAGCCTATGTCCTTTCTCGGGTATCAAAATACCTCCATACCAAATTTCGCGCAAATTGGTTCAGTAGTTTAGACGTGATTGAGTAGCAGACAGACAGACAGACAGACAGACAGACAGACAGACAGACAGACAGACAGACAGACAGACAGACAGATAGACAGACAGACAGACAGACAGAGTTACTTTCGCATTTATAATATTAGTATGGATGACTAACTAGCTGACCCGCGCAACTTCGCTTGCGTCACATAAGAGAGAATGGGTCAAAATTTCCCCGTTTTTGTAACATTTTTTACTGGTACTCTGCTCCTTTTGGTCGCAGCGTGATGTTATATAGCCTATAGCCTTCCTCGATAAATGGGCTATCTAACACTGAAAGAATTTTTCATCAAATCGGGCCAGTAGTTCCCGAGATTAGCGCGTTCAAACAAACAAACAAACAAACTCTTCAGCTTTATAATATTAGTATAGATAGTATAGATTATAGTAGGTCTCCTACACTCATACACTCTGACTGTCTCTGTGGCGATTTCGATAGTGTATGCGATCGCACAAGAGGTCTCGGATTCGAATCCCGGGTCGGGTCAAAATGTCTTTTTGAGTTTTCTATTAAAAAAATCCCAGAAATTGCCCGGAGTTACTAAGATGAGTTCGTAGACCTCCGTGCCTTGGAAAGCACGTAAAGCAGTCGGTCCTGCGCCTGACCTATCATTGGTCGTGTCGGTTTAGCCGTCCCACCGGGCTATGAGTACACATTTGGCCACCACAAACAAAGTCCTGCACAGTTGGCTGGTTTCAATGAAACTGGCCGCCGTAGCCGAATACCGGCTAGAAGGATATTAACACAAATTGCATCACATTGAAACTCCAATATTTTTATGACTAATCAGTCCGAGAGTGGTCAGATAAAACTACAACGAGTGAACAAACACGTATTAGTCATATCTAGAATCTGATAAACTTATTATAAATATATCGAACTATAACGATCACTGTGAAACAAAGAGTTAAATAACTAAAGGGTAGAATATAGCAAATACGTACGCGTATGTACACGTCAAAAATGTTCGTTTTTAGGACGTTATATCGTATCCCCGGTGCAATACTGTCACTTTTGTAAAAAAATGCAAAAATGAGTTACTTATGTAGTAATTGACTTAAAGCATTACTACTGTCTCTCTATTATCATTATTTATGCAAAAGTAAAGTTAAAAGTATTCGCTATAGTATTCATCTTATCTATATCATATAAAGTCATTGTTGTGGGAGGTGTCAAAGTTCTAATTGCTTCTCCTGAAAAACTACATTTTTGCATAAGTGACAGTGTTGCACCGAGGGTGCGATATGATAATGTCATTTTTGTCCTTTTTCCCACATACTGTATGTTTTCATTTATCAAATTACTGTATGTTTTGTACTCGTTTCTGTCCCACTGCTACGCAAAGGACGCCCGATTTTTTTTATAGCTGACATAATAAAACAATCGCCTTACGTATTTCCTAAAGTTTTTGGTACTCTGTATGATTAAATAAAATAAGTTTAGTAGTTTAAACGCGACAAACACAAAGTAATTTAACTTTCGCATTTATTTATATTGTATTCATGTATATATTTCATATTTACCCATTGCAGCCATGTCACTTGAATTTATATAATTAAAACACTCTTAAAAGTCCAATAACACTTTTAAAACCACTCGTAAGAAAACACTGATTGGATTTGAAATAGTACAGATTATATAAAAAGAGGTGTTAATTTAATTCGAACGTACCTCTCTGTTCTTAAAATAGTAAGTGACTGATAGTAATAGTTTTATAACTAATTTATATAGTCGTTATGAGAGCATTACTAATTGGATAGTTCATTAGTGGACATAGCTATTTTTTTATACTTTTACACTTGATTATATTGTAAGAAATCTAAATGATAATTAAAAAATCATAGCCTACTGTATTCCGCAGGGTTATTCCTATTTATGCCTATTATTTCGTACATACACACTTGTTAAACCCAAAGACGAAGGCAGAAATGTATGAAATACATCCACATTTAGCCGTTTGAAATATTAGACCCGTGTAATAAGGTAGTGTCTATTGCCATATACAGGATATGTTGCTGAACTCCAGGGTACAATTAAAATAAGTTAATATAAGTGATAAAACACCAATAGCACTTTGCCCGACCCGAAAATCGAACCCGAGACATCTCGGTCAGCAATCGTATACAGTACCGCCCTCAGCTTAAGCCTCACATAATTTTGAAAAAGCAGTGCCTTTGCTATTCTCTATGGTAAACTTCATCTAATTTGGTTCATCAGTTTAACAATAAAAGTGTAACAAACAAACAGACGGGCATACAATTTTCTTCATCAAAAGTAACAGCCAAAAAAAAAAATTAATTAATTAAATTACTTTACCCCTCACTTTAGCTGTTACTTTTGATAAATAAACTGACTGTTAGTGCAATGAGTATAATAGTGCAGTGTCAAAAATATGTTAAAAAGGTACTTACTCTGTACTCCAATCAGCATTTTTTCAATGCCACTCTTATAGCACTCGAAAGCTCTTTGGTAATCTCCCATATCTTCACACCGTGCCGCCAAATTCAACATATAACCAGCTTCAAACACATAACTATCCTCCGTCTTTGTCTTACACTCCGCGTTAGAAAGGGACAAAACACTTTTACTATACAATGACACACGCGAACTGCTTCTACGCGAATCAATTTCATACGAACTCGTCGAACACACATTAGAATTTAACGAAAGAGTATCCGAATCACTCTTTTTACTTTTCATAGTGTGGTAGTCTTCAAATTTCGATGTAGATGGCGCGTCGAAATTTATTAAGTCTGGCAACACTGTTTTAGATTTGACACTTGGTCTTTTGTCTACGGTTAGTTTGTTTACTTCTTCGAATATGTCACTGTCTATGCTTTCTATAGAGATTATGGATTCGAAACTGCTTGCTTGTGAAACTTTTTTTGGTGATTGTCTTATTTCTACGTCGGCCGCTTGGTAGATAGGTATTTGGGATATGAAGTCGGTCTCGTCTCGAGATATAGATGGACTGACTGGAGTTTCAGTTGCTGCTCGCGCTGAAAAATAAAAATAATGGTGTGCATTTTGTGAATATATGAATTTAAGTAATTTTAAAAATTATATTCATTTCAATGTGCAAAGTGTGTGTTGAAGTAGTAATTTATATGACTGTTGATTATGAGGGTTCGATTCCCAAGTCGAGTAAAGTGCTATTGTGTTTTTATAATTTTATACGATATTCTTAATAGTCTGTGGATATGATTTCCTATAGTGTATACGACTGCTGATAACAAGGTTCGATTTCTGGGTCGGGCTTAGTGCTATTAGGTTTTAGCCTAGAGTTTGGCAACATGCCCGATATAGGCTTACTTAATACATGGGACCAATAATATTAATCAACTTATGCATTTCATACACCTTCGAGTATGTACTACAGACGTGATGCTGTCTAAACACAAAATATATAACTCAAAAGTGACTGACATAGTAATCTATCAACGCACAGCCCAAACTTCTGGACAGATCGGGCTAAAATTTGGCATGCAAGTAGATGTTATGACGTAGGCAATCGCTAAGAAAGAATTTTGATCAATTCTAACCCCAAGGGAATAAAATAGGGGATGAAAATTTGCATGAAAATTCTGTCCTAAGTCACAAACCACGCGGACAAAGTCGTGAGCAAAAGCTAGTAAAATACATTTTCTTACTATTCTTAAGTAAGAACAGTTTTAATCTCTTACCACTATGTGTAGGACTGGTGGCATCATCATCATCAGTCTGGTACTCCAAGGGAGGAGTTTCTTCTATAGGCAGGTGCAATGATGACCTGATAGCATTTATCACTCCACCTGCCTGAGGCTCCGGTTCTGGGTAGCCGGTCTGTGAATTAGTAAAATAGGGTATTATTAATTGGTTTTTGCCCATGATTTTGAATGAGTAAAAAGATTTTCCAGGGTAAAAAGTATTACGTGTTAAGTTATGAGTCAACTGCACGGCACTTTTTGACAAAATCCGTTTTTGCGTGTAAAGGCAAAGACAAACTTGGGCGCACCCAAAAAGCTTTTCCTTTTGTATTTCTTTTTTATTAAAATGACTGAATGAATGATTAACAACATTCATACATTTTCACAACTTTTCACGCAAAAAATACTTATGTACTTAGTTTTTGTGTACCACAAATATTTTGTACTTTATGGATGTGAATGAAGCAAGTGAAGTTTGTAAGGATCGTACCAAGTGGCGCTCTTTGGTCTCAATCTTCTTCTTTGCGAAAAAGACTTAATTTTCTGTAAGTTGGTATTTCGATTTTGATTTTATTCTCATGTCTTACTGAACTAATGATTGTTTAATTAACTATTATTTACCTGCAAGAAGTTGACAAATTCGGTGCTTGTGAAGAGTAGTCTGTGTTCTGCTATAAACTCCAGTAGGGACTTTATCGTTTTAGCTCTCTCTTGTATCACCTGAAAAAATATACGAAGACAATTTAATAAATATAACTACATACTCATAAAAACTTACAAAACAACTATTTAAGATGTTAGAGGAGAGTTTGTTAAAAAAATAACATTTTACATTTCTTGCACGAAGTTTGGACATTATGGTCATAGACCTTAATTCCTCGGAAATAAGAGAGAACCATCGAAACCGTTGTCATTAGTAGTATAAGTCTACGGCCTTCCGAGACCCTCATTGCCCAGGTAGTTAAATAAATAAATTTAATCCATTAGGGGAAGACCCCTGCTGGGCACGGGTCTTCTCCCGTAGGGAGGGATTAAGCTTTGAGTCCTCTAACAGCAACGAGCAGGTAGATATTTCGCCAAAAATTAGTTGGTGGAAATAATATAACAACACGCTCACCTCTTTCTGAAATCTCTTGAAGAAGCTATACCTAGGCAGTGCCGGGAAGCTGCCCTGTAGATGCAGTCCGGCGTGCAATGATCTCATACTCTTGTGTAGACGCTGAACATCGCTGTACCGCTTCCATACTGATACTATCGTTAACGCTTCTGGAGAATCGATGGGGAAGAGCTGGAAAATAAGCGTAGTCTTAGTTAGTTTATCGTCTGCAATATCGTCGCACTCACATAAATGATTCTGCGCAAGTTTTGCTCAAACTCGAATAAAAATCAATGTGTGGACCCTGGCGGACCTCAAAACACTTAATTTAAAGGCGCCTGTGGGAAAAAAATTACTCTATCGTCGCAGCATCTCTTCTGTATCCAAATCTGCATGTGAGTACAGAGTATAAGAGTTTATTATGAGTCAGAAATATGACTAAATAGTTTGTGGGGAAAACCTGGATGTGAGTGCAACAGAAGATTAGCATCTGGGAAAGAACCTTATGATTTGGTGTGGAAAAAAGTTATGATGATGAGTTGATGATAGAACTTACTATATTCTGACACTAAAATAGTCATTCGAGGAGCACATTCTATATTAATATATCAACAAATGTATATAGAATACTTATAAAGATAGAATACACCTACACATGTTATAATTATGTAAAGTTTTATCAAAACAATAAGTACAGTAGTATTGTTATTTACTTTCTCAAGTGACTCATTTATTGTTATACTAAGTTTAGACTTTCACATTACATAATGCGATAGATTGGGGATGTAAGGAGTAAAGGTCAAAGGCCTTAATACCTACTTGTATGTCTTGGGTTGTCCTTGTCCTTGTCTTGGGTTAAGGGTATGAGCAGGTCCCACACAGAGTTATAGACATAACAATATATTTATTTGATCATAAAAGCTGTACAATTAATGTTGTTACATATTATTTAAGTTCCAACAGTTACCTGGTTTAAGTGTGATTAATCTTAAAGTTCAATATGGTCTCTCTGCTGGGCATGGATCTCTTAACAGAGTGATAGACAGTTTTAAACTATACTACCTATACCTAGCTAACAGTCAAAAACAAACCACAACAAACTAGGTATTATGTATGAGAGAGTGTTAAAGACTTCACATTTGTTCAACATACTTCTTTGTAACTGTAATATATTTTGAATCTGCTAGCACAATGGTCTACATATAAATAATAATCCTACATACTTATAAATAATAGACCTACATATTATGTCAATATTATGTTCTTTGTTAAAACAACTGTTTTAACAGGCTGTGTAGGACTTTTCAACAACTTGGACAGACTGTCACTCTAGGTTGACCTTAATAAAAACAAAGAAAGTATTATTGTATTTTATTTGATAAACAGATGGTTGATAATATGATTATTATTATCAATGATGCAAAACAAATGTATGAAAAACAAGAGATATGCAAGCTTTTCAAAAAGGTTTAGATTCTATAAAAATAAGAGCATTTTTGAGATTTTTGAGTCAGTCTCACAATTGTTCTAATTGTTAAAAAATAAAATTTATTCCAAGGTAAACTTCGTATTTGGTTTAATTCCCCTATCCTAAACCATAATTAGAGAGAGAATTTTAGTTTAACTTGAAATTGTAATTTATTATTATTCTATCTACATTGGAAGGCGAATTTCTTCATCAGAAGGCTCATCAGTTCAGGATATAGAAGCATAACAGACAGACATTGGTAACTACATATTTCATATTAAACCTATATCAATGAGATCATACAGAATTAATGGATTTAACATTTAATTCCATTTGAAATAATTCAAGGAAAATATTTAACAAGATTTTATAGGTATTTCTGTATCTAAAGTTATAAGGAAAATCTACCTTATCTTGCATAAATAATATTTTATATTCCTATATTGAAATACACTATAAAAACTGGTACCTAGATTATAATCAGTAGGTAGATGTATTTTCCTACTGTTTGCTATAAAATTTACCATGAATTCTATGATATTTAAATTCAAGGTAATGAAAAGGAAAATATAAAATAATATTTTTCATTTAATTCATAATTTATAAATACTGACAGAGTACAACATCATTTAGCGAGGAAGGTATGTAATTTCTTATGGAAATTACCAAGAAAACCCCGCTTGCCGCTGTCAGTAAATACAACTGTTTCATGGTTAGATTTTGAGGCTTCTTTGCTCCTTGTCTGCTACCATGCTATATCTCATGAACAATATTAGTAAGAAGTTGAAATTTTCACCGATGATGTATTTCTGTTGCCACTAACTACAGTTAGTAATTTTGAGTCTATTCACTCAGTTAGAATACAACTATACAGCACTTGTATTCTACAATTGTATAGATAACAGTACTTTCTAAATTATGTGACTGTTACAAACAGACATGAATTTTTAATTAGCTTGTATTTACATAAAATTCAGACATTTTGCAATACACAACTACTTTCTCTTTTGCAAATATATTTGTGGAAGTATTTTAAATGATAAGGATTTTGACAATTTTTTAATGAATAGGTATTTTAAGTAATGCTTTGTTTAGTTAGTGTTTTATTTACCCTGAGGATCTAGGTAGGGATTCCCTGGCTCAGTAAATATATACTTAGTTATCTTACCCCTGGTTTCTGAGGTACATTTAGCGGTTGTTTATCTATTCAATAGCGATATTAATTAGATAAACTACTGTTAAAAGTACTCAGAAACCGGGGTTTAGTAGGCCTAATGTCACTAAGCTGAATTTGCACTACCTGAATAAGTAGGAAGCTTTAAAGCATACTAAGTGGAACATGAGCTATTATCAAAACCTGCCTATGTCTACAAAGAAAACAGCTAACAGAAATAATTTCTAGATTTTGTGTTTGAAAATAATATTCCTTGAATATCATCAAAATAATATTCCTTGGAAATAATTAGACAATGTTAAATCAAAAGCACAGTTCTTATGTTTGTTCAAATGGATTGAATCTCTAGAACAGTTGTTTTATGATTAAAATATTGTGTAATAAATATTATGAATCATACTGAGAACAAATACAAGCATACAAACTCTAATAAGATTTAAAATATTTCATGCAAGTTTCATTTTCATAGGCTGTTTAACTTTTACTTACCTTTCACCCATAGACATTTAATTTAAAAAGTAAAAACTACGAACTAGGTGAATGCCCATTTGAAAAATAAAAAAATATAGTGGAAAAAACAAACATAATTTGCATTGCTAAAGAACTTTTATTGATTAGTTATTATATTTATTACATATATTTAAAGCTTAATAAATAAACAGGTATTTACCACTGAAGTAATCTTGTAAATAGTAAATCCATTCTTGTGTTTTGCAGTTTCGTTTACAGAAAACCGGCGAACCCACTTGTCTTTCGCAGACATTTTAAAATACACTAATTATATTTATTCACACACTATCTCATCGTTAACCGAACTTAACGTAGAGCACATGTAATCCAATGCTTACAATTATCGACTCAAATTCCTGGAATAAACTTGATAAACACACAAATTGCACTAATCGAATATCGTCAAAACTGGTACACACAAAAAGTTACACTGCATTCCGTTTTAACCTACATTTTGACATTAGAGAGGTTTACGCATGTTGTTTTCTTTACACACACCAGCTGTGTATATACTTGTCTCATTCTACATGCAAGTAATAACAAAAACTTTAAACATGGAGCGTCCCTGTTTACTTTTTTTTATTGTTTTCATACGTCACGTCATCTGGAAATGAAGAACCTACATTTTCAAGCACAAATTATTATCTTTCATGAAATTAGGACCGACAACTGTTTTGAGCAGCTAAATAATTTATTAATCAAACGTTTATATTGTTAATATTAAAAAAATTAAGAGTGCATAATAACTATGAGTAAAATAAAAGTTTTTTTGTGTTATTAATTTTGATTTGTTATATCAACTCAATTGGTAAAGGAACGTTATTAGGGTGAAAAGTCCCGTTGCTACCCATTTCATAATACGTACCTACATAATTGTATTTTATTTACATTGTACATTGTACATAGTTATACAGTATGCGATCTCTGTAATCAACGCTAGTTCTCATCTTATTCACTAGGTGTCGTTCTGTTCTTCGGCTTCAAAATTCTGCGATCCACGTACTAGATGGCTCTGTACCAATTGTTTGCATTAAGCAAATAAGTTTCTACCTTTAAGGTTACGATCTCGTAAGACTGTATTCATACATATTTGGTTGTTACAAGTTTACTGCTGTATTTTAAATTTTTACGTCTGTAAGTTGTCGATAGCTGCGTTAAATAACAGTAAAAGTAAAAAAAGGAGTATCAACAACATAGAGGCGATAGGTCAAGCTTGCAGCTTCATTACATACCCCCACTCTTGCTCACTTAACCGAATGGCGCGCGGCGAGAGGTTGTGCCAGCTTGTGTTTCGTCCGTTCCGTGTCGTGTTTCTCGCGTCCTCGAGTACTTTGCAATAATACTTTTCCTTTGAGACATGAATGGAATTAATGCTACGCAAACGGACCAGCCTTAACGACAGTTGCACAAGGACTATATTCAAACAATGTGTTACGAATAACGTGTGATTTGTTTTTTGTGTAGTGTTCTAAAAAAGTTAAGTAAACAACCGGATATCAACAAGATGGGTTCAAAAATCGAGTACGTGGATTCATCACATCTGTACGCGACCAACTATGTCCGCAATTCGAAAGCTATCGGTGTACTTTGGGCAATATTTACGATCTGCTACGCGATTATAAGCGTTGTGGCATTCGTGACACCAGAATGGATCGGAGATTTAGAGACTGAATACCCGAGAAAGTTCGGATTGTGGCAAACATGTAAAGCTGATGAAGCCCTTGAGGACTGTAAAGGCAGATTGGAGGATTTCCTTTCGATAAACGGGCTTGTGTTCAAAATCGCGACTGTGTTAGTGGGCATAGCGGTCGCCCTGGCCCTGTTTACGATTTGTGCGATGTTGTTATTCTTCTTTTGTCAATCTACGACGGTGTTTCATATCTGCGGCTGGCTGCAGATACTATCTGGTAAGTTTAATGAGAAAATTCCGATTGAGTCAAAGCAATCAACATAACGTGCTTGCTTGAATATTAACTATTACTTATGTAGGTACCTACCTACTGTTCACTAACATAGAATGCATTTTCTTTACGATGAACTGTGTCGTTAATATGAAAACACAGACTATGAAGCACATAAATATGTCCTTCTGTCTCATAATTATTTAAAATGAGGTAAGTGTGTAACCGGCACGCCAGGTATCAAATAAAAAAATATAAGTATTTTTTTTATCGCATCCAGAATTGGCCGTAAATAATCTCAGTGAAAGTTTACATGTTTAAAGCCGACTCCGATTGACCTTGCTCTGACTTGGTCGTAAAACAAGTCTTGAGAGTGGAACAGACATAGGTGATATACCTACAATACTATACTAACTAGACAGGTGGCTTCAAACATCCGGTATGCACGAGGCAGGTGCTAGATTCCAACAAACTTTATCCTTTACCTGCTAACGGCAAAAATGAAAGGCGTACAAAATGGCAAAGTTGACGTGACTAATAGTTGAGGACATCGAACAATAAATACAAAGATTTAGCTATAGCTGGCATAACAACGAATTTGAATCGCCGAGGGCTTGGTTACCCGTGATATTGCTCATTGTCTACGGCATGCGTCCCAATTTCGTGTAATTTAAAACAAAATACTTCATAAAGACTGACAATAAGAGAAGTCTACAGCAGTTTGTAAATAGCAGGACCCTGGGAAACTCCTAAGCTCATAACAAAAGGACATAAACATGAAGTCGGTGACCTGCTACCTGCGTGTAATAAATACTACAGATAACCTCACAGTTGAAAAAACCAATTGAAATCCTCAATGAATAACAAGCAATTTTATTGTATTCACAGTACAACTGTTACTGTACAGAATAATGCAATCGCAAATAAATAACACGCCTCATTTTTATTGAAATCCGATTCTGAGAACACATTCATATATCAAATATCTTATTTGTAGCGAACATAATCTGCTTACAAGCTAAGCTCACTTTTTAACTGCAACTCAATACCGCCTTGCCTTGACATATTATTTGAAAAGGAGTTGGGCAGTAAAATCGCATCTTTTAAACTAGTTTGAATATCAATAGTGCGAAAATCCTTGGGTTTAAAACACAATGTAACTAAATAATCGTTATATCTTCCATTGGTTTTATGTTATTGCTTAGTAATTACTCAAGTTAAGTGTTTGTTAATGTTTATATTTATGCTCCTTGCAGACTAGACGTTCACTTTTATTAGATCATTATTCTTTCTTGAAGAAACTGATTATGAAAAGACTAATAATCTAGTTGCTTATAAATTGACTGCAACTAGGCTTTATAAATGTATAACAACTACTCAAATACTGCGTAATAATGTGAGATCGGTATTAGTCATCGCAATAATTTGATCTAACTGGACCACTGCTTTCAATAGAAAGTGCAGTGGTGCAAGCTTTCAAAGGGGTTTTCTTGTACATTTTCACATATCAACCAGGAAAGAGAATAGAAAATATGACTTGTTAATATTCTACTAAATGTCACACATCACTTAAAAACTTAGCGTTGCTAAATATTTTTCGCATAGATGCGTCAGTGTTGCAAAAACTTCCTTGTAAGCTTTATGCAACATGCATATTGAATTTATGGTATAGGAATTCTGATAACCTTTTACAGAAAAGGCAAGGCATTTGGCCGCTGTTGACAGTTGCACAAGACATGTAAAAATATTGAAAACATGTGCGAAACCCAGATTTTTATGTTCGTTATGGGCATTTAAAGTGGCACTGCTACAGATTAATGAATAGTAGCATTTCCATATTTTAATTGCAACAGAGCGTTTAAATTGAATTAGACAGCGTTAGTCCGAAAACGCATGAGTAATAACAAGGTACAAACAATGAAACCGGTAAAACACCTTTGTCATGCAACAAAAATTCCGCATAAAAATCAAGCACGGCCAGTAATTTGGTAAAGATGCTTAACGATCTCTATTTGAGTAGAGAAACTGGTTTTGACGTAACCTTATTTAATTATGGTTACGGAGAAACGAATTGAAGGGCCTCTTTATGTAATTTAAGACAGAAGGTCTATATTTTTTAAAATAATTGTCAGTTGCTTGTACCGCTTCGTCTTATAATGGTCATATCTACCCATTTGTCAGTTAATTATGTTCATTAAAATTATTACCACGTGGTAGGCAATGTTCAGAATAGGTAAATACATATAACTCTAATTTAATTACCTACAACTAATTCAGAAATTAATTACCGATACTAACATTTTAAGCTGTAATATACACCACAATTACTTGTAATAAAACGGCAGTACATACAAACATAACCTTTTCAGAGCCATTGTGAATGTTCATTGAAGCGGATATGTCTGTCTGATGTTAACATAATATCGCACGGTTGCGAAGCCCCATGCGTGTGACCTCATCAGCTCTTCGAGTTCACTAAACCGCTACGTGACCGGAAAAAAAGTATTCACGACTTACGAACAGCTATTCTGAACGTGTGATAATTGGTGAATGGGAAAACTGCGAAAATGTAAAAGTAGAAGCTTTTGCTAACAAAGCCCTTTGTTTTTGTTATGTTGAACGAGAAATAACCTTTTCGAAGAAAGTTACTCAAGCTCGACTTGTACACCGACGCATTTAGCCTAGTTTGTCGTGAGATAAATCGAATGTCCTCGATTCATTGGACATTAAAACAAAATCCTTGCTTGATAATAAAAAGAAATTATCATGTCGAATCGAAACACGATATAAATATTACAGACAATCAAAGTTAAATAAAATCTTGCCCAATCTTGTAATAATCTTAATTATAGCAATCACTGAGTTATAATAGAGAGATTGAGTATTGCAATTCGCAATACAAGTTCAAAGCAAGGCCGCCTTTCCAATAACTACAAAATTAAATGTTCTAGATAGTAACGATCAATCTGTCATTGGGTACTGCACCGTACATTGCATAAGTGCCATTAAAATATAAATATTGTACGCACGAATTTACCGCTCAATCCAATTTGGTATAATAAAAGTAAAAGTCAGTGATATAATGACGGTAGACATTAAAGTTACGCACCATATAGTACACGTTAGACTACACTTGTATGTTTTTATGGCGCCGTTTATTATGTGGTAATAGCTCTTATTTCACGCAGTTGTAAGTCGTGTATGGACTATGATAGAAATCACCACGAGGTAGTCTAGACGCATTCGGAACATTAAAATAGAAAATCAAATTAAATTTCCTTTGAATCGGTCATTTCCATCATAATGATGGAATCCAGAAATTTATATCAATTTACCGTACAAAATCTAAATAGAACACCCGTTTTAGAAAACTAATCTTAATCTCCCTAAGGTCTAAATTTTGAACGGAAAGTTGTAACCACTAACTGGACATCCCACCCTATTCCCAATTGTCACTTTTTCTTTTTAAATCTGACTGCGGAAATGGCTCGGTACTCTAATATTCAGCCATAAACGTTAAAAGTCATAAAACTTAGGTATAAAAACTGTTTTGTTATGATATCGGTGTTATTTTACGATGACACCGTGAGAATAGTGTCCTCCCGTTATGTTAATTACATTCTATGTGCTTAGTGAACAATGCACGCGAGTATTGTTTGAAACCATTGTCTTGTGCAAGCTAATTATTAAATTGATATCAATATTATTATCTACAGTATAGCTTAGCTTAAGTACGGTATTAGTCGACTAATTAGTTGTAATTAGTAAGGAATTAGCTTAACTAGGTATCGAAACATAGGCTTATTTGCGTAATTATTGTAAGAAAATTCAAACGCTAAGCTTCCAAGGTTTTAAATAAATATTAAATGAAACATGGACAGGATCAAGCAAATGGCGTTATTTGGTTCCCGCCTACCCCTTTTTTTTTTTTTCGTCAGGAAAATGCATTACTGCGTGTCCCGCTCCAGGGAGGAAGCGGGGGTCTGTTGGGCTCTCCCGCCGGCTAGGCGTTCCGGCTTTAAATTTGGGCATACCGACTAAAAACCTGACGGTGTTCCTTCAATAGTCACCATAAAGTGGCCAGGACACGGTACCTCCAATTGGATACTCCGCGTCCCAGCCGTTACCGCCTACCCCTATGGAAAAAGGCGTAATTATATTATGTATTATTTTATGTAGGTATGTATGTAAATAGATGCTACGTTTAAAATAGTTTTTAAATAACAGTGTTATGGAACAAAAAAACATTAGGTAACCTCTTTGAAAAAAGGCGCGAAATCAAAGTACGGGGGTAACGACCGAGTGATTACATCGACTAGAAAATAGGCCCTAAGAGAAATCATTTTCACTGAGATCTGTATCGAATCAGATCTGACGCGAATCGATTACAAAATACCGATGAAGATTCTCGAGTCTTCTTATTTATATCGATTGAGTTTGACAGTAGATTAGCCATTTGGCTGTTTGGAATTCATCTACGTTTGCTTAAATACCTTTTTTTTATTATCTTGCCTTTCTATTAACTACTGAACCTTAAAGTTATTGTTGTTAGTTTAGGGTTCTGTTTCTAGGCTTCTGGATAGGTAGGTAAGTGTCAAATAGTCTATCCGAGGCTAATCTTGATCCAGAAGGGGTGATCGTATTCTTAAAGACGGAAAACTGGTTTAAAGAAACAGAACCGTTATTGATAGCAATGATAATGGTTATATCCTTTCACGTCTGGGAATTGGACTTTATAAATCAAAATAATTCTGATAGCACTTTATTCTACGGATATTTTTGGGCTAGTTAATTGTTGCGTCTTTCCTCTAAAAATGTTAAAGAGTAACTATTACTTTACAGTATTAACTATCTAATAAGTGCAGTTATTAAAATTTTACGCTATTTAGTTTCTGCAATGTTGCAAATCTAAAAAAAACCTTTAAGGAGGAAATAAAAAAAAAACAACAGCGAACAGGTGGGCACAGGAAACCGTTCATAATGCCAGACAGACTGCATCCTCGCAAACATGTCGTTCTTTCCTTTAAAAAAATAGTTTTGCCAATATGGCGTCGTTTGATTTCAAAACGACGTAAGTAAAAGCGGATAGAAAGTGGTCTAGCCTAGGTCTAGATTTCAAGACTGATCAGTAACGGATGTCGCATATTTTAAAGTAAAGTCAGACAGGAAAATGGCGGGCCAAGAGAGGTCAAGTGCACCGTATTTATTTGCCATCAGCGAAAATGTGTAATAGAAAATCGTATGTGATTTAAGAAATGATATGTCTTTTAGAATTGGCCTAAATAAAACGATTACAAAGTGTTTATATCAATGTCAATTTATTCACAATTTATTTTAATAAAGTGCGAATAAATACCATACTTTTATACAACCTTCACTAACCACGTAGATTTAAAAAGCTATAAAATGTTTATAAATAATAACACGTCAACATTTTGACAACACGAACTATTGTTCAATTTTAGATGGATTTATTTTGATACTAATATTATTATTTTATACTATTAAACAATTTTCTATTACAATGGAATTGACGACATTCCCTGAAAAAGACATATGCCCAGAAGAGTGCTATGAAAGAGGCGGGTTCAGAAAATCTCCGAAGTCTACTCAAGAAATAGCTGATCAATTGAAAGCTGTAGACGATGTAAGACATTCAGCTCAACGGGAAGCTTATAAACAAAGAAATGATAGATTTGAACACCTCCTTCCCATCGAGCCAGAAATAGAAGTAGTTACAACATTTAAATCTTTAGAAACACACCTACCACAATTGAAACCTCACCCTGACTCAGGGAAAATCGACTGGACACCTCTCGCTGGTCTCACGGGAACCAGACCAAACGTTAGCAAGTATTCTATCAGCCGGTACTCCCTCGACGAATGGAGGAAACACAACAACGACATACTAGACCAAGAACGAATATATGAAGCTAATATTCTAGACTATAATGCTCAGACAGCTATTACTGCTGCTTTCGGTACAGTTGATAAAAAGCAACAAGAAAGCGTTGCTAAACAAAAGCAGAAAGCAAAAGACTTATTTCGTTGGAAAGTAGAGGTCGAACAAGCTTGTAAAGAAATGGCTAAAGAAGTAGAATTACTTGAACATGATAGACAACGACTCAAAAGTGCGTCCAGAGTGTTGATGCTACCAGAATCTATCTCCAAAGAGTGTATGGAACTTCGATCGAACAGAGGAGAGAAAGATTTAGTCGAAGATCAAGTTGAAAAAGAACTGATTGTAGAAATGAAACTCGTGAGCGAAGTTCGAGAAACTATTATTACTACTCTGCGGCTGATAGAAGAACAACTAGCTATCGATAAAGCAGCGAAACATAGGATAGAATACGACTGGTGTGACAAGACTGAGGCATACAACACGGAATCGAAAAACCTATCCCTCAATAACCATTCAAGTACAATCATGTTTGTACCCGGAGCAACGAAATTTGGTGATTATACTGCACCTCTGAGTTACTGGGAGTATTACTGTAGAGAAAATATACAAAATGTTGAAGCGGTTCGTCAAAAATCTGTGGATTTGAGAGGTTCATTGATCGCAATTTTGATAAATAACGGTAGGAAACTACGTCAGCAGGCGGACAAAACTGATATAGCGTTGGCAGAAACTGTTGCCCATACAACTGAAATGTTGACCAAGCTGCAAAATGACCTTAGAGACACGTTACGAACGATAGCCGATGTTGAACTCTTAATACAGAAATTGCAAGATGCTATACGAAAGATGGATAGAGCAATGAAACTAGCTCAAACTAGGTTAGCTAATCGAAATCAGGGTAGACCTCACGGAGAAAACGTCCGCGATGTCCCACATCTGGGTTTGATAGACGAAGTGAAAACTATCCATGAGACTGTGTCTGGGCTTATGGGACAATTGAACAGCGCTGAAATATCAAGGAAGAAATTAATGGAAAAAAGAATAGAAATAGAAGCAGGTATTTCTTCTAAACTAAAAACGTTAAATATTGATAGAGAAAGATGTGGTCTTATAAGATCCCATTACCCTTCTGCTTCAGAATTGGCTGGTCTGTAAAAGGGTCTTTTGATATATGTTTTTATATTTTTGATATTATTGACGTTTTTGATATTTTATATTTTGATTTGTAACCTGAATGGTATTATATTTTCGATTTGCATTATTCTGGTTTTGACATTCTTTTAATTATAACAAGAGTTGATCGGACCACGCAATTTGAAGCAGAATCAGCAAGCATTATCACAGTTCAACACTGTTCTTGGTCAACGATAAAGTAGTTATACTAAGCTAGTGTGAACTAAGCTTTATAATTTATGACCAATCGCACTGGCCATTAATAAACTTAGCTCTTAAAAATATTGTATCATCTGTCAACGATTCTAGCATTTCTGAGATCGTCGTTTTATAAACACAGTTTTTGAAGATAATTTTAATAACAGTTCTAAATAAGTTTAAACATGGCTCAATTAACAACATTTCCCGAAGATGACATGTGTCCTAAAATTTGCACCGATATTGGTGCCTTTAAAAAAGCTGCCAAGTCTCCTGAAAAGGCCTTGGAGGAGGTGAAAGAGGCTAAAGAAGCTAAAGAAATGCCTGCTCAGGCAGCGCAAGAACAAGCTTATCAAGAACCACCTGAGACTATGAGACCTCCTCCAAGCGGCGAAGAGTATTTACCAAGTCTTAGACCAGGCCAAGACGGTAAAGTGGACTGGACTCCTCTCGGAGAAATGACAGGAACTAGACCGAAAGTCAACAAGTACTCCATAAGCAGATACTCTTTAAACGAATGGAGGAAACACAACGAGGAAGTCTTGGATCCCGAGATAATCAACGAATCCAATATAGTGGACTATAACGCCAAAACATGTATCATGCAAGCGTTCGGCAACATTGACAAACAACAATCAGATAACAATATGAGATTGAAACAAAAAGCCAGAGATATATTCAGATGGAAAGTGGAAGTAGAGAAAGCTTGTAAAGCTATCACCGATGAAGTGGAACTTCTAGAAATTGATAGACAAAGACTGAAAGGCGCTTCCAAAGTACTCATGTTACCTGAAGCTATCTCCAAAGAATGCTTAGATCTTCGCTCGAATCGTTTTGAACCAGATTTAGTTTCCGACCTCGCTGAACAAGAGCTGATAAAAGAAATGAATCTTGTCAGCGAAGTAAGAGCTACTTTGAAGAACACTTTGAATAATATCGAAGAACAAATGGCTGTAAATAAAGCAGCCAAACATAGAATCGAATTTGATTGGTGTGACAAAACTATGGCTTATAATACCGAGTCTGAAAATATAGGTCTATCTCCGAAGTCGGCTACATTAATGTTCAGACCTGGATCTACCAAGTTTGGTGACTACACCGCTCCACTAGAGTACTGGGAATACTTTTGTAGAGAAAACGTACAAAATTGTGAAGCGGCTCGTCAGAAATCGGAAGATTTGAGAGGCAGTTTGAACGCTATTTTAGTGAATAATGGTCGGAAGTTGCGTAACCAAGCGGACAAAACCGACATGGCTTTGGCCGAAACGGTGGCGATTCAATCGGAACTGTGTACGAAGCTTGAAGAAACGTTACTATCGACATTACAGAAAATTGCGGATATGGAGGCTTTGATTGCTGAATTGCACTCTTCGATTCGGAAGATGGATGCTGCTATGAAATTAGCTCAAACTAGATTGGCTAATAGGAACAACTGGAGGCCTCATGGAGAAAGCGTGAGGGATCAGCCTCATGTCGGTTTGATTGAAGAAGTAAAGAAGATTCACGAAACTGTGACGTCACTGCTAGGACAGCTTAAGAATACGGAGAGAGTGAGATCGGACCTCTTGCAGAAGAGGATACATTTAGAAAGGGACATAGCATCTAAACGGAAGACTTTGAACATTGATAGAGAGAGATGCGGAATGGTTCGCTCTCATTATCCGTCTGCGTCCGAACTGGCTGGATATTGACTTATTTGGACATTGTTTTTTGAGTTTATTTTTTTCCTTTTGTTATTATTCTATTATATTTTTAAGATAACTACTTCTTTTAATAGCCAGTCTCCCCCGAATCGAGGGAGGGGTTAGGCCTTGAGTCCACCTCGCCTGCCGATTGCGAGTTTGAGATTACACCCTCGAGAAAAGCTATAAAATATCTATACGAATGTTATTTTTAAATTCTATTCACAACAAAATTACATAGCGGAAAATGCTAATTATCATTAAAATTATGAACTTTTTTGCTTTCGTACGCATTGTTAAACATGCAAGCATACATAGAAAAAATCTATTTTCATAAGACCTCGAGCTCAAAGATCGGAACAAAACATCCTCTATTGAAATATGATGACTTAAAGTATTACATAATTTTGCGGCTCATTTGGACGTAAATAGCGTGGCAGTGTTACCTTTCACTCTTGGCTCTTCCGATTGTGTTTGTCTTTAGCCAAAGCGTAAAATTACGTAATGTTGTAAATATCATGACATTATTGAATAAATAAAAAGATAAAGTTAAGATAATATCCGTAGATAATGCACCTGAACTTTAGGAATGAGGAGACAATAAATTATTTGCATGGTTTTGAAATGTACACAGATTTTGAAAACACATACGCAAAAGCTATTTAAGTTACTCTTTCGCATGAATGTCTTTATTTAAGCATGTTTTAAATTACAAAATGACTGTAAAACCACATCGTTTAGATCTATGTGTTTACATTTATTATCTCTTAGAGTCAAACGACCTGACCCAGTTATGTGACAAAGTAGTGGCAGTAGCAAAGCTTGATTTTAGATTTCTGTGCTTCGGACTTACGGATACCTACGAATGCCTACGGTTAAGTTTATCGTTTAACTCATCGTTAAACATCACAATAAGGGGGAAATGTATAAAAAGTACTTTATCCGATAAGCTAACTAATCTTATTCAGTAGTAGCGATAAGCCAAACTGGGACTTTAGTGTTCAAGTCCATACAATGATACAACTTGAAAAGAGGTGATAAATCAATCAATTTCCTTAACAATATTTATCTACATCATCTACTACTAATTTGATTACATGAACATCATTCTTATAAAAGTTCTCACAACACAGGAAAACTAATCAATTTAAGATCAGAATCAACTAGTGCATAACGGTATTTCTATAAAACCTGCTGTTTGTTGTATCTTAGATCAAATTGTATGGGATCCATGATGGGAAGACGTTGCTTCATACAAAAGGTCACCGTATCGCTGCATTGTAACCGTGGGATCTATTGTCTAACTTATTTAAAGTTTTTACGCTTAATGGAAGGTTTTTCATATATGTTTCCGCGATTAAATATTTTTATTGTGAGCAAATATTTTGAGTATTTTTTTTGTTGAAGGAATTTCCGCAAGCTTGTGTTTCTGGTTTTAAATATTGCAATAGTCAGAATCTTTTAACTTTGAGAAAACTTTATAAGTTTGATATTAAGCAACAACATTTTTGTCGTTTGCTTGATTTAAATCCATACATGTTATCATACAAGACCACCAATTACAGGTAATAATGGGCACCAATTCTTTTTTTTTCTTATTTCTTAACATCCCCCCAGAATTTTTCTTGTGACCTACAAACGTACAAACAATGGATACAAAGTACAAACCCTAAAAAACCCGAAACAGTTATTTGTGGATCACACAAATAATTGTTCCATCTGGAGATCGAACCCACTACCTCCTGACGCAATCGTAGACGACAATAGACGGCGTAGCGATCTAAACCACTGTACCACGGAGGCAGTCAATAATAACTTATTAAGAAATGTAAATTCTCAAGTTCTAAGTAATGTAAATTTTACTGTTCCCAGTGCCAATATATCTGTTCTGTTCACCAGTAAGCCTTATTAGGATAAAACAAGCACTTTCGTAAGGTGTGGCTACGATAATACTCACTAGGCCTGTTTTACTTGACACGATGTTTGCTTGTTAGGAATTCTAATTGCTGTGATGTTCGTTTTAATCGCCGAATATATTGAATAACTATTCAAGGTGGCTTTTTTGTTCTATTATAAGCAAACAGGTCTGTTTGTATTTTTGAGTTATTTAATACTGGCCGTTATCAAATGAATAATTAGCAATGACACTGTCATCCTTATGTCATTGTTATTGAAGCTTTTGTAGTGCGTTGCACATATTTAGTTTTTATTTTTATATTATTTAGTATATCGTAGAGATCTAAGTCTAAATTCCTGTTAAAATGGCAGGTTTAACTTGCCCGGACATATGTCCGGATCCCAACAAGAAGGAGGCACCTCAGAGAGTGTTTTTGGAAGCCGGTGCTCAGCGCACCGCACCCAGTCCACATGCCGCTCCTTACACCCCTGGTCTCGTTGTACCACCAGAGAAGAAGGTATACCCTCCAGGCGCTCCCCCCATATATCTTCCTCAGCCTACCGACAGCACGAGTGGAGACATACTCGGCATGGGCCCCACAGGACCCTGGGCCCCCGGACACATGGACTGGACCCCTCAAGCCGGCATCACTGGCGTCAGACCCGTCGTCGACAAGTACTCCATGACCCGATACTCCACAGGAGAGTGGAGAAAGAATAACCAGTACACGCTGACCCCACGAGCGACGGATAAAGCTAAAGCATTAGACGAGTCCATCAAAAGAGATCTAGATAACGCTTTTAAGAATATGAACAACAAACAGGCTGAGTCCAACCAGAACTTGGACAGCAGAGTTAAAGATCTACGACATTGGAAGAAAAAAGTAGAACAGACTGTCGAAGCTATCGCTAAAGAGATTCAAACTTTAGATGAAGACAGAGCCAAGCTGAAAGGCGCGTGCAGAATCCTCATGTTGCCTGAAGCAATATCGAGAGAATGCCTAGAACTGCGCACACATCGATACGAACCTGACATGGTGAGGGACGATGCTGAACAAGAGTTGATAAAAGAAGTCGCTATTGTAGGAGAAATCAGAAAACTATTCATACAAACTCTTCAGAAAGTCGAAACACAAATGGCAGAAAATAAAGCGGCCAAAGTGAATATTGAGACTGATTGGGCAGACAAGATGCATACATTGAAAATTGACAATCAGAATTTGGCTATGGGTGACGATTCGAGTCTGATACTGTGGCACCCTGGCGTGGCGAGGTGGCCAGAAAACGCAACTTCATTAGAATATTGGGAGCATTACTGTTCGGAGAGTATACGAAACTGTGACGAGGTGAGACAGAAATCGGAGCAGCTTCGTGGGGATTTGATGACAGCTATTATCAAAGGGTCGCAAGACATGAAGATACAAGGCGACAGGACGAATTCTGCACTAGCTGATACAGTGTCAGCCACGCAACAGATGTGCGATAAACTAGAGAGTAATCTCAAAGATAATTTGCAAACGATTGCTGATGTTGAGAATCTTATTGATCATTTGAAAGCGTCGCTGAGGAAAGTGGACGAGCGAAACAAGCTGGTGATGACGAGACTGCACAATAGGAACTACAGCCGACCTAGCGTTGAGAACTGTCGGGACAAGGCGCAGTATGCTTTGATGGCAGAAGCTAAGTTTATTAAAGAGACTGCTGACTCTTTGACGGATAAACAGAGACAGGCGGAAGCTGTGAGGAACGAGCTGATGAAGTACAGAGGCGAGTTGGAGAAAGACATTGCTTGTAAGAGGAAGAGTTTGAACATTGATGAGGACAGGATCGCTCGCGTCCGCGCTCACATGCCTACGCCTGAAGAATTCGCCAACGCCTAAAGCTTGCTTTTCTCTTACGCTGACGGTGGCGTACGACGATCGATCATAATTCATGAAATTCTATGGTACACTGATGATAACAACAGATTTTTCTATATAATTCGCAACTGACGTTCGACCGACGTACGTGATCAATTCAGCGTAGAAGAAAAGGGTGCCTAATGAAGAAATCTTGCTGAAATAATGCGATAACTTTCGAAATTTTCGACAAAATCTTCAAGATCTTAACGTGGGATAAAACACCTGTTAAATTGTGCAAATCTTTCTGATGTATCTCTTTTATTCTGCGGTATTTTAATTATCGTCTTGTGCTATTGTTTGAGTCGTTTAAATACTTGTATTGAGCCATTGACGACCTACTTTAGTTTTGGTGTGAAAATTATGTAATTGATGTTTCAAATGATGTTTGATTGACAGTAAATTTTAATTGCTTTTAAGAAGCCTTCGTTTAAATACATTTTACTACACCTTTAATATTAATTGATTTGTGGAAGTCGCTTACTTAATTGCTTTTAATACTTTCGAGTATTAAGTGAGGAAGATTATTAGTACATCTTTATGTATGAACTAGCTGACGCGCGCAACTTCGCTCGCGTCACATAAGAGGGAATAGGTAAAAATGTTCCCTGTTTTTGTTACATTTTTTACTGGTACTCTACTCCTTTTGTTCGTGCCGTGATGATATATAGCCTATAGCTTTCCTAGATGAATGGGCTATCTAAAAGAAAGAAAATAATTATTCAAATCGGACCAGAAGTTCTTGAGATTAGCTTTTAATGCTACAAATCCTTTCGTGGGTTTACTTACTAGGCGTTAAGAGGTCTTTAACATCATCTAAACCAGTGGGACACCGTTTAAACCTAGCATACCTCCACGCTACAGTTCTAACCACGACAAACGGACATTTTTCTCTTAAACGACTGTAAATTCCTGAAGCTCTCACGCATACTAGAAAAGATAGTTATTTAGCGACATTATCCCACATGGCCACAGTTATAACGACACGGTTGACAGTAATCATGTAGAATTGTACACTAATATCTACGTGCTTTGCCAAAGACCTCCGTCACGTAGGTGCGTGCTCGCATGTCAATTGTAGCAATCGTGTTTTATACAGATAAATGGGAAACCATCCATTTTAGACGAGTTAAGAAAGCTTATGATGTATTGCGATTTTTCATACACCGACATCTGTCATACCATACCCGAAGGTATATACAGAGGTGAGAGGTTGTATAAAATGCACGCAATATAAATTAGAAAAGACCAACGGTACGGTACTATTGAGACTTAGAAATCGAACTCGAGACCTCATGATCAAGTCGGATATAGCGACTATGCCAGTTGACAGTAATCTTGTAGAATTGTACGCTAATATCTACGTGCTTTGCCGAAGACCTCCGTCACGTAGGTGCGTGCGCGCATGTCAATTGTACCAATCGTGATTTAAACATAAATGGATGGGTTTAAAGTTAAGATAGACGATAATGTGTTGCAATTTTTCACTTGAACGTTAAACCACTTCTAAGCAATCTCGTTTCGACACTGAGATTGAGATCTACTCTGCCTAGGTCACCTTTTTCTATAGGGATAGGCAGAAACCAAAAAACGCCACTTGCTATGAACTCATGTAATTTATAGAATGAAAAACGTGATGGGGTAGTTTTCAAACTCGCGATTGCCTCTTAATGTCTTTAGTTTATATTTTAAACAAAATGTAGTCATCAGTTCACATATATAAAAGAAAAAAATAATAATACCGCGTCATCTATACTAATATTATAAAGCTGAAGAGTTTGTTTGTTTGAACGCGCTAATCTCGGGGACTACTGGTCCGATTTGAAAAATTCTTTATGTCATCACGCTACGACCAATAGGAGCAGAGTACCAGTGAAAAATGTTACAAAAACGGGGAAAATTATGATTCTCTTATGTGACGCGAGCGAAGTTGCGCGGATCAGCTATAAGTAGTAAAAAAGTTGAGTATTGGATTAAGTTTTGAATAAGATAAGCAGAAATGTACAGTACAAGTTACTACAAATACATCATTACATCTTACATACATATTATGTAAATAAGTAAAGCACCATTAACTTTACAATTTCAGGCAATAAAGATGCGAATCTGTTTGTAAACATTACTTTACCGACAGCTGACATAATACTTAGTGTTTTATGTAATTCAGCGTGAAACAAGGAAATGTGCCAATAGATGTCGATACATCGCGGCGAGTTTAAATAAAAGAAAAAAGATTGGTAGTTATTGAGGTGGTATTAGAATGGTTACTTGGCAGGAAAATGATTGCCAATTGCACTCATATTGTGCATTTTTGATGCAATTATTATTCTGTTTTTTTCTTATTTGTCTAATTATGTGTCTAACGTAATATATCTTAAGACTTAGGCAACTTTTTAGTCTTTCGAGTATACAAATAGTGAGAAAATTGGTTCCAGAAAAGACTGATTTCTTTCACACTTCGTTAGTTATTCTAGTCAGCTGTGGTGAACGAAAGCATATTCTGTTCGTATATATAGCAATATCGGATGAGATATTAAATAAAAATATGGAAAATATTCAAACCTACGATGATTTTATACCCTTAAAGAACAATATGACAACATACCATTACTTATGTGTCGGGCAATAACTTCACGAAGCATTGGGCTTTGCGCCAAAGTGATTCTTGAAACGATTTAAATATACTTTCTTATATAATATTTGTATGTATTGGTACAAGAACATAGCGTTTTGTACTATTATTCCGTCATTTCACATGAATTGCTCAGCGATATTTTTTAATTCCGGCAGTCATTTGTACATTAGAAAAGCGCTCTTAAACTTATTCTATTCTAAAGTTAATTCAGTAGAATCATTCAATTAAAATCAATTTAACATCATGTTATGTAAATCATGTAATTAACAAGCATGATTTGCAATTTTTTTCTTGGGTAAATCGGCACATGTCATGCACTAAGTACAATCGCAGAAATATGTTTAAACGTTACATTTTCCATTTACTTTTTATCAATTAAATGTTTTGTTGACTTCAAAATTACTGTGTTAACTTACACACTATAGTTAGTTTCGTTGAAAAAGTGAGTTTTTATTCTAACCCTCTTATTCATAAACTATAAACCTATTTTTTTTAAAAACATCTATAATATTTTTCTCTTTTTCATTTCGCTAATTAGTGAAAGAAACAAAACACTTTATAAGCCTTTCATAACTTCATATATTTTTATGAATAAGAGGGTAATTGTTTACGAATGTAGTAAACTAGTTGTTCTTCATAGTTATTCATCGACTAACGATTACATCGAAACTGTATCAAATCGATTAAGAGAGAACTTACGTAATATTGTTCTACATTTTTATATGAACGACTGAGCCTAATACAGCAATAACTTGAGATATTCGACCCGGATATCAAGCCTCTTATAACATATACCTACTATCACATGTTATTGCCCGTCACTGTATCTAATTTTGACATAAAAATATATTTATTGGTAGTAAACAAGCTTATGTCTTCCGATCGCGGTTCCTGACTGATGTTTTCATCCAGAATATAATCTATAACCCTGCCAAATTTGATCTTTATGGATTCTGGCGTTTCGTCGTGAAAAGACAAATAAACTTTTAGAGGTTTTTGTCCGCTTTTACCCTTAAAGGTTCTCAAGAAAAATGTACATTTCTAAATCATATTGAAGGTTAAATCATCAAACTATGCATAAATTTGCATTAAAATATCAGTCGACAACTTACCTAGTAGTTATGCACAATTTATCTAGATTATAATTAATATTTATGTTTAGTCCGAAAATAAAGTAGGTGTATCAATTAGATCACAAAAAGCTGCATAGGCCTATGAGTCACGCAATTCAAAATTTTGTTAACCTCTGTCAACCGCGAATCTTGCAAACAAGGCTCTCTAACGGTAAAATCAAAATCTAAATCAAATCATTTATTCATTTAGGTCAAATATTTACACTTATGATGGTCGTTACAATTACTGAATCTACCACTAGCTCGGAAAGGGGGTGGAGCCTTATGAGAAGAGCTAGCGAGAAACTCACGGCCACTCTTTTCAATCGCCAAAAGTTTTACAATGTGGTTGATACAATAATTGCTCATGCGAGGAGCTGCCAACAATCAGCGATATAGACTAAACGTCAATTAAGGAAAATGAATATCAATTAAGGAAAATGAATAATGTACGAAAGTATTTAGGCTAAAAAGCATAACTAAGACATATTTTTTACACGTACTTTCGCTTTTAGTTAGAATATGAATACATACTATTGATTACGTGATCAAGATGAGTAATAAGTCACGTTTTATTATGACATGGTGTTTGTGGTAACATTATAAGTAAGTTCGCTTTTACTTAAGTTTATAATATGAATGAGCGGTGGTATAAGTTGGCACCTCCCATACAAGCGGTTGCAGGTTCGGACCCGAGGCAACACACCAATGACTTTTCCAAGTTACGTGAGTGAGATATTTTTTTCTAATACACAGTGTATTAGAAATAATTATCACTTGTTCCAACGGTGAAGGAAAACATCGTGATGAAACTTTGCATGCCCGAGAGTTCTTTAGAACAGTTCTTGAAGGATTGCATAGTCACCAACCCGCAATTGGCTAGCATGATTTTTGTTTTTTTAACCGACTTAAAAAAAAGAGGATATTTTCAATTCGTCTTTATTTTTATTTATTATTATTATATGAATACACACTTATTGATTACGTGATCAAGATGAGTAATAAGGTGATCACGTTTTATTATTACATGGTGTTTGTGGTAACATTATAAGTCAGTAGTAAGGCTTCAAGCGGAACGCAGTGGAAGAATCGATTGTGTGTACGGCTTTGCGGAAATACATAGCCGTATATATATTTTGGTTTTCGGCTTGATGTACTGTGTTTATCCGGGGTATAACTGGAAAGAATTTTAACGATATCAAAACGAATTTTAATGATTAATTTATTTTTTAAAAAGGAGTCGAATAGAGAGTTTTTAAGACTTCTTAAAAACTCTCTATTCGACTCCTTTAAAAAATGCTCTTTTCCGAAAGGTCGTATAAACATACTAACAACGAACAACGAACACAAAGTATAACCACACCAAAGTATTACACAATTATTTGTGGATCGCAAAAATATTTGTTCCGTGTTAAAAACGAACCCATGACCTCCTCACACGATAGTCGTAGCGACCACCTGCACCACGGAGACTGTCTTTATTTAGGCCAGAAGATAAAAGATTAAATAGACCAAGAAATTCTAAAATTTATTCAATACATGCAGTTATCAGTAAAATCATCTAGTTTACAACAAATATGTAGGCCTAGTCGCAATATATGCAACAATTCGAAACATCTGAGCTAGGCTTGCCAGTTCCCGTCTCAGCTTGACATTTTACCACATAACTCAACTCTACCTACACTTAGGGTTGCCATATGGCTGGGATTACCGGGATTGTTCCAGAATTTGGTGTGTTGTCTCGTGTTCTGTAATTTTACTTTGCTATCTCGGAATGAAAAATTACTATTTTTGCAAAGTTACGAAACTGTGCCTTTTTTTTGCCATTTCTACTTAGTGTAGCCTCGGACCGGAGACCGAAACTCTGATTCCGTTCGTGGCCCCAGAAATGTCCAGGAAATTATTAGCCTGGATCTGGCAACCCTACCTACACTACCTGCCTACTGTCTACCTACGAGGTTCACAAACCACAGCCGATAAATATCGAAAGTGGTCTAGAAAGCCGGTAATAACAGCTCAAGGCGTATAAATGTACTTGGGAAGAGCTACTTATAAGTAATAAAACTAGGAATATTTTAGGAGTGAATGAATAGAAAAGGTCTTTGAAATGAACTCAAACTTCAGAACTATTCAGAAGCGAAAATAATGTAGGTAGGTATCTTTGAACTGAAAGATGCTAATTTTGGGAGTTCAAATTGAATATTTTATGGATTGTTAGATACAGTTACGTTTCTTTATTAATAAAGAGAAGATTCTTTATCAATTCTATCTTCTAGTTATTTCTAGAAGTAACAATTATAGCTCCTATGTTCTAGAAGAAAGTACTTACGTTACTGTCTGTCCATGTGAGAAAGATTTGTTTGTACCTAAGTATATTCTATTGTATTAGATTAAACCACGTTATAAAATGATATCCAACGCGTTGAACTATTTATCAGGGCCGTAAAGACAAACTTTTGAATCGATCTCCCAAAAATAATATGTGACTGGATTTAGGAAAGGGAACTTTAAACATCAGTCAGTAAGAATTAGTCAGTAACTTTTGTAATAAGTTACGTGTACAAAGATTAGCTGACAGCTTCACAGGTCAAGATGTTCCCTTCACGTTGTACAAACCACACAATTGAATCCGCGGTTGCGTGGTGCAATTTTTGTGCTGTCTGTTTCGACTCACCACATCCGTGAACCATCAGTGAAGTAACTCCATGTACGTTTAGACGACTATTATATAGCCTTCCAAGTCTCTATACTAGTGAGTAGACTGAGTAGTGTTGCTAAATGGCTAGGAAACACGTTATATATCCCTGTTTTCGATTCAGTATCAAGTCCTCAATGATCCTAAATAGTATTTCTGCCCATTTTGTTTTCTGTAGCGGAAATACATAGAGTATCTTTGTCGTAAATATTTTGTGGCCCCTTTAATTATTATCCCTGTAGGTATTCGTAGACTTGTTTCAAACTGACAACTTTGTTCCTACAGTAACCACCAAGATACTACTACTATTCCAAATGTACTTTTTCCATTAATTTTCTCGAATTTCATAGTTATTAAATTGCTATATATGCTATGGAATATGATGGTTATTGAATACAAATTATTATTATTGTGATGTTTTGCGAATATAAACAGCTACGGAGCTTATCAATCTCATAAAATGGTATAATTTAATAAATAATTAGCCATGTAATCTAGCAACTTTAAGTTCTAATGAAAACCTGGTACTCATAACACTCTATAAAGTCTCCAACTTAGTACTAACATATACATAGTATCCTATACATCTCACAGCATATTAAACCTGTTGGAAAGCGAAGAAAATGTCGCTTTCATAAAGAAAACTCTGAGTTAAAGCTTAATAACTCAGAGTGTTCCGCACTATAAATCTAAAAGATATTACTATAAGTTGTCAACGATTCTCTTGCCTTCCGAATAGAAGAGACTTTTTGTTGTATAATTGTGAGAGTATTGAGTTATAAGCTTTTGTTTCTTGATTTGTGGTTGTTGACAAGTGCTCAAGATAATATTCTCCATTATTCTTCACTGCATATTATAAAATAAAGTCACCTCGACTCGTCTGTCAGTCTGTTCGCTATAATTTCAAAAACTACAGAACGGATTATTGTGCGGCTAATTGCAGTGATTTTAAGGCAGGTTTTTGATGAGGTTAACGCGGTGTAACTGGGGCGAAACCAGGGCACGTCAAATATGTTATTTCACTGAAATATTATCTACTGGAATGCGTGGAAAACAAACAGTCGTAACAAGCCAATTTAAAGTATTTAAAATATAAAGTAAAATGAATGATGCGACCTAAAAGCGCTTTAGCGTTCTACATAGTCCGTAGAGACCATAAAACATTTTTAACATACAAAATATCCGATCATAATATTTAAATACACATATTTACCATATGGTATAACACCTACATAATATACAAAACGGCTTTACTCAAAAGAAACTCATTTACGAACATTGCTTAACTTTATTCCATAGCTACTATGTACAGCAATTTAATCTCGAACGGAAACTGTGCCTTACAAAACAGGCTAATGCCTATACATATATTAAGTAGATGTTATACCAAAACAAATGAATTAAGGTGCTTCATTGTCTCAGTGGAACATGCAACTGAGCAGAACCATGTAAGATATTTCTTTACCCATTACTCTCCCACTGCAGGGCAAGGGTCTCCTCCAAAATGAGGGGGAGGGGTAAGGCCTTGAGACTACCACGCTGGCCTGGCATGCGCTCAATAAATAATGTTTAAGATATTTACTTAGAGTAAATAATTAATTCCTGAGCTTCTTAGAGGAAATCATTAAGAAAATCTTAGTTTTTGTCCGGAAGTACTAAGTCTTAATCTGGATCGTAGATACTAAAGTCTAGCTTATAACCTATAGCCGTTGGACCCTCGCCGGACCTCTAGATACTTATGTTTAGCTTACCACGTATGGCCGTTGGAATTTGGACATAACTATCTAACTCCTATAAACCCCTAGAAACTTCAAGCGATCACAAGAGCTAAAAAACCTGATATAAAATCTGACTCTCAGATTACAGAAGCAGTCTTTCCCAATGAACTGAAGTCTGCAATCCCTACTATACGTCGGCCACAAAAACCGTATTTACCAATAATATAAAACTAACAAATTAAGTAACTAATATATAAAAACTACGGCACAAGATGGCGCCCACGGTTCAAAACTTCAGATGTTGCAATACATTATGTAATTATGTTATAACATCACCTTTGATCTTTGATGTTTGCTTTTATTTTCAACTGACAGAATGAAAGATTGAGTACGGTGACTTTGCAAATATTGGGTTGAAACTAGTTTAATAAAAACTGGAAGGTCAACGGTTGAAAAAGTAGGTTACCTAATTCGTCTGTTCCATGGTGCTAGGATTCTACGAACAGCAAGGTCTTTCAAAACCTGACAAGTTTTTAATGGCTAAATATACTATTTGATCTACCTAGGTACTATTATCTCCCTAAACAAATTTATATTTCTAAGAAAGTAGTCGCAATTATAACAAACTAGCTGACCCGCGCAACTTCGCTTGCGTCACATTAGAGAGAATGGGTGAAATTCTTCTCCGTTTTTGTAACATTTTTAACTGGTACTCTGCTCCTATTGGCTGTAGCGTGATGATATATAGCCTATAGCCTTCATCGATAAATGGACTATCTAACACTGAAAGAATTTTTCAAATCGGACCAGTAGTTCCTGAGATTAGCGCGTTCAAACAAACAAACAAACAATCAAACAAACAAACAAACAAAATCTTCAGCTTTATAATATTAGTATAGATTAGTATAGATAATGGTGTACTTAGTTATTATGTAAAAAATAACAAATGTGTAAAAAGCTCTACATTTTAGTGACAAAAATCATATATGGCCCTGATTATTCAACAGTATCTCCATTCTTTTTCACTTAACTAATCACATAACCAAAAGACCTTATCATCTCATCAAATAAAAAGGGTTTAATTACATCATAAAGATTACATTCAATCTCCCATGCCATTCCACCTTCACTCGCGGCGATAAAACGGAAACGCACTGGGAACTAATAGTACTTCGTACTTATAACCCATTGTGATAGTAGTATTGTGAACTGTGGGATTTGCTCAAAGTATTCTATAGTACTGTTGTTTTCTCATGGGGTAGCTGACTATGTGCGTTGTTCTGTTACATCTTTTTTCTTTTTTTGTTAACCTGTACTGTCCCATTGTTGGGCAAAGGTCTCCCCCAAAATCTTCCACCGGTCCCTGTCATCGGCTATCTCACGCCAATCCTCCAGATAGATCTGTCACATGTTACATCTGCCAGTAAAAAATATTTTGCTATAAGAATCTCTAGACAATTTAAACCCAAGTGAGTGTTTGGAAAAGAAAATCCTTTCTTTATTTTTCTGTACAACTCCCGCAATAAGTATTGCTCTTATGTCGCGGGGACTTTTACAAATGTACTAAATAGACGAACAACGGATGCAAGGTACAACCAGACCCGAAACAACTATTTGTGGATCGCACACATAATTGTTCCTCATGGGAATCGAACCGACGATCTCCCGACGCAATTGTAGTGGCGTGGCGACCACCTTAACAGCTGCGCCACGGAAGTCGTCCAACTTTGTTTATTTGACATTTCACAAAGAGAAGCTGATTCTGGTTTAAGTTATTAGATTTCGTTATGTATTTTTTTAATTAATTTGTCAAAAACGAAACGTTTTAATTAAAAAGCTAACATAAGTCGGAAGATAATTAATTGCAATTTCATTATGTATGTACAAACCGAAGAAATATTGCTGATCAATGCAAGTTTTGCACAGACATTAAACAAACATATTACTTTTGCATGTGAAATACAATAATATTAATATAAAACATATAATTTATCTCATAACAAATCGCGGTAAGATATTATTCTTATTTATTTTACATAATATTATGAAAAATATCACCGATCAGTCTATAATGCAGTCTTCGGCCACTCTATTAGCTATTAAACAAGCATAATATAAAACTTTCCCCTATCTAGTGCTAGAAAGTTAGTAATTCTAGCTAGATTTACGATATTGCACATTATGCATCGTATTATAATAAATATAGAAAACTGTTTATTATGAGAATATTATTTACAAGCTTATATTATCTATTTCGTTAGAGATAACCCTATTTCAGCAAGTTAAGCTTTTAAAAAACAATAATAATATGTAGTCTATACGTAGCCTAAGTTTGGTCTTACGTCTTGAACTATTTTGGCATTACATTTTAAATGTCAAACTCTCGATACTGGATGGTTTCAATTGTAGAGAATTGTGCTACTGGTTTTGATGTAGGGAAACCGTTTTGTTTCTATTAATTTCTAATACGATTAATCCGCCGATGGATTTCCGCAACCAATTTATTGTTGTTGAAAAATGTTTCAAATTACTATTATTGCTTCTGCCGATTTTCACGATATTCGGAAGTTACTGTCAGTGTGTTTTCTGTATACCTTTAACAAATCGTATTGCACATTGTCGGTACTAGATTGGATTAATCTCTGAAAGTCACGCATGAAACTTAAGCCTTATAAGACATTTGTGGTTTTTTCAAGACCCATTCCCGTACTAATTGTACAAATTCTTACGTATTTGTGCATCGCACAAACACTTGTCCCATGTGGAAGTCGATCCCACTAACTTCGGATGCACTGGCGACAACTTGCTGCGACACTCTGTCATCATCAACATATACATTCATATAAATATCCCATAAGGACAATTGATTGATTGCAGTCTTGATCATTGCCAAGAAGTCCTTTTCTATATATCTTACGTAGATATGACTACCACTAGAATCTTTTAATTTACTAGTACTTCTTATCCTTGCAAAGCATAAGTTATATATAATCTGGGGGCACGGAAGTGCCCCCGCAAGTCGAGCAAAAAAAAGCGGCACGGCCGTAACATCCTTTTCTCGAAGCAATTCGGGCCATTTTTGACACCCCTATAATTTCGTTGTGGATAAAACAAGAAGCCTGGATTTTCAGCAACTAATCAGTCATTGTATAAACACGGTATATTTAAAATTTCAGTCAATTTGAACCAGTGGTTTAAAAATTACAACTTGTTAAAATTTTGAATTTTGTCACTCACTGATTCACTGACTCACTGACTCACTGACTCACCGATCATCAAAAGTCTAAGGTACTTCTAGCAGACTTAGAAGCTTAAAATGTTGAATACAAATAGGGTTTAGTTTCTTAATCATGGGAAAAATTAAATATTTTCTAATTTCGGTCCAGTTTTCTAAATACACCAACTGCAACAATAACTTTGTAATCCCATATAAATGTATAAGATTACAAGGTTACATTTGCAGTTGATGAATTATTATTACTGTAGAAAATAAAATAAATAGGTGTAAATAGGTACCTACTATATGAGGCATAACGGGAGGGGGTATAGGGTGGGTAAGGGTGTTTAGCCCATGAAACTGAACAACATTCCCATAGGAAAATATGTTGAATTATGAAAAAAAACGTCTTTCCATACAAATTGGACTTATGTTCGCTCTACAAAAAGAAGTGAGATGCCATCAAAAACATTCTGTAAAAACCTCAAGTCTCGCCGTAAAAAGTTGTGAGATCTATATAATACCAAGTCGTTTAATCTATTTAGTCTCTACTTAAAGGACCTTCTGTCTTAAGTTATTACGTATGTTATTATCATGCCAATTTAAAAAAATACCTTTAAAACAAATAGATCGACTTGGTCATCGCAAGAAAACACAAATTCGCCATAAACATTTCAGGACCATTAACTTCTTGTCGTGCTGTGTAGTGTGATACATACTAATAATCAAATTATGCGATGGCCAGGTCGGTCTATTTGTTTTAGGGGTATTTTTTTTTAAATTGGCATGATAATAACATACGTAATAACTTAAGACAGAAGGTCCTTTAAGTAGAGACTAAATAGATTAAACGATTTGGTATTATATAGATCTCACAACTTTTTACGGCGAGACTTGAGGTTTTTACAGAATGTTTTTGATGGCATATAATAGTCTTTATAAATTTTAATTCCTCTTTGCTTGCTTTCCCATTTTGAACATCAGATTATTACAAACCGCGCGAACTTTGTAACAAAACATCTTTCATCCAAAGTCACGGTGTCCATCGATTTCTTAAATTTTCCCTTGATTAGCGCATGAAATGTGAAACTGTAGGTATAATCGAAGGCTTTCCTCTTCTTCGGAGCGTGACAGCCTTCGCGTCACTGAACACATCCGACTTTCAGTAATTATAACTATTATTTTACGCTTATTGTTTCACTGTGGACAGTAGTTTAAGTGAAAATCTCGTGGAAAGTGGCGAAAAATTGCCGTTGTTGTTTTTATGGTTTTGATTCCGAAATAAGGATTTGAGGCATATGATACTTTCTGTTTGATATAAATTTAGGATGTAGGTTTCGTCTGCTTTACTCTTTGATAGAAAAAGGTCATACTTTGGTTTAGTTCACAATATTTACTGTCATAAATCCGTTAGTAATTGATGTATGAATTGTTTTTTTTTATATAGGCCGGACCGGATTTAGGTCAGAGTAAATTGCTATTTTCAAGTACTGAAAAAAAAACAAATACCCAAAAGTTGTTTGGCAGTTCTTGACTCTCCCTGACCATAATGGCCATAAAGGCTACTTATGAAGACACGTAACATCTAGTTAAATATCTTCCCTTACTAGTACCTTAATCCTGACAATTACAGGTTCAAAATCCACCTTAGCTTTTACTAAAACCATAAAACTCAATCAAATCGCAAAAGAAAGTGTTTCTCTCAAGCATCATAATTAATTCCCACAGCACTAGACCGTGTCGTAACTGACCAGCAATTATACTCTATGTATATACTTATTACCTATGTATAATGCAGTAATGCAACAGCTAATACATATGATGTAACTCATTATGTAATGTAAAGGTCAAGTTATTGATTGTCAATTGAGAACGTCTGAATTGACCTA
This sequence comes from Anticarsia gemmatalis, assembly GCF_050436995.1. Classification (NCBI taxonomy): domain Eukaryota; kingdom Metazoa; phylum Arthropoda; class Insecta; order Lepidoptera; family Erebidae; genus Anticarsia; species Anticarsia gemmatalis. The sequence continues at coordinate 7,801,154 of NC_134767.1, read as the reverse complement.
TAATGATTGTTACATTCGTCTGTGAATTTATAAGTGCTCATGGTCTGCTATTTTGGGGAGGGGAGGGGTTAATATCTTGAAGTGTGTGAAGGTATGGGTCTTTCCTGGGTAAGAAGTGAGAATGATAAACTGGAATGTTCATCTTAAAACTTTAGAAAATAAATTAAAAGTGTTGGACCAAAGGGTTGTCTAGACTGTTAAACACCGTACCTGTAAATAAATAATTAAGTTGAGGACAAGAGAGGCAAATCCATTCTTTTATATGTATTAATTACTTTTTACGGCACAAGAATCTTCGTCGACCTGTTCCTTACCGTTTCGGATTAAGTCCGGAACCTATGTAGCACAAACTTTTTTTTGTCCTAGGATATTTTGGAAGACTAATATCCCGGAATTTGTTGTTAAAGCTTTAGTCTACTACACACTACACAGTCGCAAATGACATGATTAACGTATAATATTGTTTATTTCCAGCACTCAGCATGGTGGCCGGTGTGGCGGTGTACCCCGCAGGCTGGAGCGAGACCGAGGTGCAGGAGACTTGCGGCCCCACGGCAGACCAGTACAATATAGGTAAGTAACATTACCCATAGAGCTAGATCTGACTTGGTACAGCCATAGAGAAAAATGGTGGATCCAACATTTTGTTTAAACAGAAGATTTTGAAAAGGCGGTAAGGAAAGTATTATTCAATTAGGTATTTGTGAGAGATTTAGGTGTTAGTCGGGGTTGCTTGAGCTTCCTATAAAACTAGATTAGACAAAAGGATTGAGGGTGTGTTTCTAAAAAGATCAAACCTCAGCTTATTAGAGGATCAATGGAAATGCTTGTTTTGTAAATTTAGCTACTGTGTGTCAGTCGCTATGTATACATACAAGTAGTTCACTATTTATAGCAGCGTACCTGATACCAGTCATCTAGGCTAATTAGTATCTACTAGATACTATTAAAAGTTGCTCAAATTAACTCGTTCCAACTTTAGTCAAAGTAACGCAGCTCATACCAGAACGAATCTATTAATCCAGTATGTTGCTGCACCCGCGGCTTAAATACATATATATACTAAATGATTTATATAAAAGGAGTGATTACCGAATTGTATTCTCCTCGGAACAAAATATTCTTTATAATAAATTGACCAAAAACTTTAATTACCGAAGCATAACCATATTCTGCCGTTTGCGTGTGTCATGGGTTAAACCCTAGGTTACACACTAATCAATAGCTTTCAGGGTGTAAGCATTTTTATTCCACGGGAATTACCAAGAGAACAGTTTAAAATTTTAGGGAACAATATTCAAGTTCTAGAATTATGATTTTATTATTACATGCTTTAACGGTCTTCTTCTTCTTCAAGGAGGAAAACATCGTGATGAAACTATGCCTACCTAAGAATCCTTCAAAATAGTTCTTAAAGGTATACAAATTGTCCGCATTTCAGTATAAGTTACATGGCCTAGTTTCCCACTAATTTGGGAGAAGACCCCTGTCTAGTATTAGGACAGTAATCATCATACAATGTCCGTAATTCAATTAAAAATGATTGAAATTTGCTCCTAATTTACGCAAGCATTCCACTTATATCTGATTCTAAGATGCAACAGATGAAATATAGTCTCATTTATAATCTTTATAATTAACTTAGATTTAAAACCTTGGGTTTAAATGAGTTTTTGAATAGTTTTCTAACTCACGATGTTATTTTAAAGATGTAGATGGAATAGGCCTATCAATTTCGTGTCGTGATGAAATCTTTCGTAAATGTTTTTTGGCTACCTACTTTGATTGATATATTTATAAAAAATGCTAACTTAAGCAATCGTTATGTTAAATAACTTATTTCATAACATAGCTAAAAATATAATATACATAGGTTAATTTAAGTAGAGTAATGAATGCATGAAATTTCACCGCAGATTTTTGTGCGACCACCATAATATTCCCAATTTCCTGACGAATTCATGTTTATGGGACCCGACGCAAACTCGAAGACAAATAGATACAATATAAGGTTAATTTTAAGAGTAGAAAGAATATAGTATTTAAAATTAGAGAAGTAACGAAAAACTATCAAAAAGCCCCATTAAATATTTAAAATCCTGATTAAATTTTATCTTCTTTAATGTCGTTCAAATAATCGAAAAGATTTGATTATACCTATTTTGCTTGCCAAACATTTTGACAATATTAGGTTAAGTTTATTGACTAATTCCACACACGTTTTTCTCCAGGTCGTTGCCACATACGCTGGGCCTACCTGCTAGCGGTGATAGGATGTCTGGACGGCATCGTGCTGTCCGCGCTGGCCTTCATCCTGGCCACCAGGCATGTGCGTCTCCAGCCAGACAGCGGGTACCCACCACCTTCATTGTATAAAGGTAATTATCACATCTGCTGTGCTAACTTTTAAACTCTCGCGTTGCATGTTTAACATATAATAGGATACGGAAATGGTCGCCGGGTGACTCACGCCTGCGACCACGGCGAGTGCAACCTGCGCCGAAACGTTTTAAGGTAAAATGCGTGTTCGCGTTCATCTGCTGTGCACTAAACACAAACTGATGTTTTCACTAGTACAAAAATAACATTTGAAACTACTGTTTGATATCTGCCCCTTTGAGAAAACATCGTGATTTTAGACATCTTAGTGCAGTGTATCCAGTACTGACCAGGAAGATTAGGGGTTTGATTACCAGGTCGAACATAGTACTACTGGGCTTTATCTAATTTATATTACATTTTTTTCAATAGTAGCTCGGAATTTGCTTACGTGAAAATGGCTATGAACCTCGCCTCCTATTACACGGGACTGACATGACATGTATCTAATCTAAATATATATAATTCAAAGGTGAGTGATTGACAAAGTGATCTATTAACGCACAGCCCAACCTACTAGACAGATTGCGCTGAAATTTAACATGCATGAAGATGTTATAACGTAGGCATCTGCTAAGAAAGGTGATCGAGATTCTACCATCAAGGAGAAAAAATAAGGGATACAAGTTTGTACGAAAATTCTGTCCTAAATCACAAATCACGCGGACGAAAGCTAGTTTCGGGTATAAAAGACTGATGATATAATGTATTACGTAGGTATATAGGTATTGTCGCTCCAGTTTTCTTGATGCGCTAGTACAACTTACTTACCTTGTGTTCACTTGCCTCGGATCTAGTTCTAAAAGGTAGAACATCAACAATGTGTTGCGCAACAACATAGCAACAACGATTATATCAACGTTTCAGCCTAATTACCGTCGCCGGCGACAGCGCGACACGGTGGTGCACACCGTGTGTACATGAGTAGGGTTGATGCGGTGCTGGGAAATTGAAAGTTTTGTTACTATATGAAGTAGAGTTTTAAAAGAAGTAAAGAACATTAATGTAGTACAATATTCTTGTAGTTTTTTGAAGAAATACTCAATATTTGAGACTATAGTTAGCTCATTACTCACATAGTTTCCGTTTCCCTGAGATTGCGGAGATAAAAATTTAGGATAAAGACCGTTTAAGACCCGAAAAAGGATATTTTTCGGGTCTTAAATTATCTTTACGCTAAATTTTATCCAAATCGGCTCAGACTTTGCATGAAAAAGATACAGATATAAAGTAAAAATACTTTCACATTTATAATATTAGTCGAGTTTCAACACTACTCTGTATTAATATTATTCTCTAATGTAGTTTGAATTTCGGGAAGAAACCTCATTTTTACACTTAAACGTTATCATCAAACTAAATATACAACGACTCTCGGGCATTTACAAAATTGCTGGCGAAAATGACATTACAATTATGTAGTGAATTATTAATAACGAAAAAGTATGTTCATCCGTCTGTCTGTTAAAATTTCATGTATGTAAAACAACTTAACCATTAATGATATTCAGCAAGGAGATAGTTCAAGATCCGGAATCTAATATAAGCTATTAAAAAAAACTTCTCAAGCTAAAATAGTGTATGATAATGCGAAAGATTTACGTATATAAATAAAGTAGTAGTCTGCTATATGACATTTATTCATATTTATTATACAACTGACAATAATATGATAAAGTTTAATAAATATATGAAATAAAAACAGATGAATATTGATTATTGTAAGAATATAAATGTTTTTATTAACACTTTCTATCGCGTTGGGATTATTTTTATCTAGATTATATAAATTGATTCATAATGCGATAGCAAAGATATCAAAATAGATACATCCAACATCTCTTAAGTTGAGTTTAACGCTTAAGTTTTATTTTGTTATATAATAATTCAATTATTAGGTACGAATTGTTGGCACCAGTTAAGTTTGTGTGTTTGAATATAGCAACAAGACGGATTACGAATTCGACGACGGCATATGTCTGAACATAGCTACAAGCTGGGTTTCGGAGACGCAACGACGACGGCGTTTTTCCGTTGCAGCGCGATTCACTACCATATTTTTAATTTTTCATCATAGACACTATTTATTGCAGTAAAATTTTAATGTTACTACGGTTTCCGACAATAGCGCCGCCTGTAGAGTCTCTTGAATTTAATCTTCCTTAGCCATTCCCCCAACTTTTTGCGCAGCGACTTGTTGCTAAATTCAGGTTCATTATACGGACTATACAGTATACTTTCATTTATGTTTATATTTGAGACAGCCCTAACAATAATGAACTTTTTAAATGACAGTGAAAGTATTTGAGTGAATTCGGTGATATTATGTATGAAACAATAGGAAGAGTTGTGTGAAATAGCACTTTTTACTTCTATTATGATAGCCAAATTATATAGACGTACTTGTATTAAGAAAGCAATGGAATGTAGGATTTAGTACACGAAGAATAGGTAGTGAATTTGAATGACTTTTTTATATTGTGATGAGGTCAAGTGGGGTCAAAGTGATGTTAAAGGAAATCGGTTTTTAATTTAGATCAATTATTGGCACTTGAGGTCCTAAAGTTGAGGGTCTCGATAATAGTATTGCTTTACTCCACCTGTGAATGACAGGAATAAGTGTTTGTGTTCAGAAATTATGTTCTTTTTACTATACTTAGTTATGTGTAAAAAAAAATTCTTTACTTGCATTTACATGGTATAAAGATATTAAAAAAATAATAACCTACCTCTTGTGCAAAGCGCGTCAGAGAGCAAAAACTCGTAATTGAATGCTTGGTTTGCCTAATATTTTATTATTCTTAGGTTGTACGGAGTTAGTTAGAGAATGGTTTCTGTTTTAGGGGTTTAATTGCTAAGTTACTTTCGGTAATATAGATAAAAACCAAACCTCAGTTGCTGTTTCGTAAGTTTTTAGCATATTTATTCCAATCTTGCAAAATTGAATGACTGTATCTAAATTAAAAGATATTTTACTGATTTTTTTACTATTCTTTACATTTATAATACTTACCTGAACACAAGTATTAGATTTTTCTTGCCGAATTAAAAGAAACGGACTATTATTTTCACCACAAACGTGAGCAATGTTGATCAGCAGTCACAACGATCTACCGCAGCGGTTACAAAGAGTTACAGAATGTTATAATTACAAACACACTGATAACAGCCAGTAATAACATCTAATAGTCTGCTCTCTTCCCAAGCATGAGATAATTAACAAGAAATATGGTATTTTTTAAATTGTCATACGTACTACGGTTTAAAATAGCAAACAGATTAGGCCAGCCAGTATTTGGCCAGCGTGGTGGACTCAAGACCTAACTTGGCTTTCATTACGGGAGGAGACCCTTGCCCAGCAGTGGGACATTGATGTGTTAAATTAAAATTGACTAGGTATCTTGATTTAAATAGGAAATGATCATGATTATGGCAAATTTGATGAAACATGCTTTGCATTGCATATGCTTGTTGCTGCATGCTTTTCATTTATTTTACTTTCGAAGCTGCATGGCTGTCAGTATGGAACGGGTATAGAGCACATCTCATATTAGTGTACTTTATGGTACAAAACTAAATTGTGTTAATCTGTAGTTATGTTTACTTTAATTAAAGTAGAGCTTCTGATTTATTTATTGACTTATATCAATATTAAGAAATATTTTTTGTTGAATAAAAAGTGAAGACTGAGTGGCCTCTTTCTTCAGAAGAAATCGAATCAATTATTGTAACTTCTGTTTAAAAGTTCTCCAGACAAACGTACGTTATTTATCAATATGATATTTAATTCTTAGACCCGTATGCTCTTAGCGAGCTACTAATAAGTGAGTGAACTAGTTATTTTATTTGGTATTTAAATACTCTAGAATGCGTAGGTGTCGCCGTTAGAAGGCCTCATTTGTAAGACGTCTGTTTGTGTGACATTAGCTAAGATTAACATATGTATCAAAGTATTCATAAATAAAATTAAACTAGGGGCCGCCCTCGACTTCGTCCGCGTGGAAACCCATCCTGTGAAATACCGATTCCTTAGGGAACTCCTTTAAAAAGTAGCCTATGTGTTATTCTGGGTCTTCAGCTACCTATATACCAAATTTCAACGTAATCGGTTTGGTAGTAGTGCGTGAAACAGTAACATACATCCATACATTCTCACAAACTTTCGAATTCTCGAGGAATCGGGATTTACACGGGTAGAGTTTCCACGCGGACGAAGTCGCGGGCAGCTTCTAGTATGATAAATATCGACGGAGGAAAAAAACCGAATTTCGAAACACCTCCTGTTTTTTTAAAACTCACGCATACACATACTGAGCTATCTCCTCGCACCTAAACACTGATTGTCCTTATAATAAAGCACTTACAAGTCAATGATGTCCACATTCCACTGATGTGTGTCGCATGTCGTGTCGCGTTGTGTCGATGTTCATGCGCGGCGCATAACATCGCGACTGTAATGTATGCGGCGACACAGTTACCTCGTGCATATACTAGGACCTTGCGAGCAGGGCTGCCGTCCTCTAACTATAATGCCGTTATCTACAAAAACAATGTTTCGAGATATTCGCGAAAAGGCGCGAGAAAAGTAATATGCAATGCTGTTTCGTAACTATCTGCTATAAGTTGGACTAAAGGTATAAAAAAATGTCTTAATGAGAACAGTACTCATTAATATTTTACTTTTCTCGCGCCTTTTCGCGAATATCTCGAAACTTTTTTTTGTAGATAACGGCATTATAGTTAGAGGACGGCAGCATGGAACACATGACATTTTTGTTAGCTTGAGTCTTCATGGAGTCACTAGCTTTTGTCCGCGACAAAATTTTCATACAAACTTTCATCACCCATTTTATCCCCTAGGGTGAAGAATTGATCAAAATCCTGACGACTGGACGTCTACGTAATAACATCTCCCTGTATGTCAAATTTCAGCCCGATCTGTCCAGTGGTTTGGGTTGTGCGTTGATAGATCACTATGTCAAAGAAATCCATCAGGCGTTTTTTGGTTACAAATTTAAGTATTTACAATACGCAATTAAAATATGTATTAGCTTCAAAGCACATAAATCTTGTAAATTTAACTTTGTAAATTATCATTATTTCAAAGTCCCACTCTTTTGCTGAACAATCAACCAAAATTTAAGCGTAATGGCCTGTCAGATAGTCAAAAAATGCGTAACGCTACGCGTCAATAGCTTGACAGCCCTAACGCAAACACTTAGTAAGTAGTACGAAAACGGTTATTTGTAGTAATTGTACACTCTCCAATGACAAATATACGGGCTTTGAAACTTATCGTTACCAATTTTCATGTAAAAAAACTCATTCGAAAATACGGCCCTTTTTGAAATAGCGTACCTTGCTGCACACATATTCTAGGGCAGCAATACTGAATAGGTGTGTAGCAAACCTTACTTACAAAGGATTTCCAATTATAAGTTTCAGTTTAAGGGCTCATTGTTAAATGTCGGATAATTTACCCGAGATCTTATAAAGTTTGATACAAAAATGTATGATTAAAACTTATTAAAATTCCACATGCCCGCTTGCGTGTCCACATTAGGCTTATCCTTCTCTTATTCCGAGAGTAGACCCAAGCATGGTTGTGGGACAATTAAAACAAATAATATAATCTTCAAATTATTATATTACAGCTATTTTATATATAGAAACAACGTGATTGAAATGTGAACAAAACCTGTATTGTCCATGGTCACTGCTAACCTTTACAATCGAAATTATAATAAACATGAATATTAATGAAATAGCTTGTAAATGATTTTTATGTTTTTGAGATGTTTTTTTTGGTCTGACGAACAAAAGAATAAAGCAACTTGTACCCACATATTTTCTTAAACTCGCTGTGTAATTGTTCCCAAGTAACAAACATTATCTAAATAACATACTTCGTGTTGTGTCGTAAATATGCAATGAAGTAAACCTTCGCACAGCCTCCGTCCTCCTTACTTAATCATCGTACTCATTTTACAATCTCATGTCTCCAGGTGAAGTCAACAATGGCTACGTGACAGACGCGACATCTGTTAGCGGCTCGAGGAAGTCTCTCGCACTCCAACCAGTTCTGATAATGCATCCACACGCCACCATGGACATGGATACCTACTCCCACTACTCAGGAAGAACTGCAAGATCCAAACACGGCATCTACGCCAATACTATGCATAATTATCAACTGTAAATTACAAATAATGTAAATTTTCTTTTATATCTATCCGTACTTGATAGTTCCCTTCATTGCCGCTAGATGGCATTGAACTTAGCTACATTTTGCCTTACGGCATTGTACCTAGTTTAGTTACTTGCCAATAGATGGCAGTGATTTAAATTATTTTAAATACAAAATTTTAATTTAGTTTAGTTGTATAAAAATAATTTAGGAGTGTAAATATCTTCTATAAATCTTTATTTTTAGAATATTTTTATACGAATTGTAATATATTTAATGTTGTTTCCCGTCCGTGTGTGTTAACTTGCCTAAAATTACTAAAATGTCAGTACATTGTTTGTAGTGCCTATTGGCTGTAATGCAACGATTTTACAACGACTTATGATAAGTGCCTTGTAGAAAGCGTAATGTAATTTTGTTATAAAGATAATTATATAAATTTTGTATAAAATTATGTTTTTTATTTACCCCATATAGAACTTTAGACGTTACATCTGTTGTTCCTGATAATCCAACCATTTATTCAATAAAACTGGGGTACCTATCTATTTTGGTGTCCACATAACAACCTTGTTTGTGACCGACTTGAGCCCAAAACATATAATACAAAATACATACAAAAAATTAAAATAAGCTGTGCAAGGTCCGAACATGGGAAAACTATAAGAATCTGATATAATAATAAACGTACCTACACAAATAAAAAACTGAAAGTCAAAATGAATTCTTTATTTATTTCTCACTTTTATAATCGCTTTATTCAAATTCCCAACCCGCAATTAGCCAGCGTGGTGGACTCAAGGCCTAACCTTTATTACGGGAGACCCTTGCCTAGCAGTGGGGCATTAATGGGTAAAATATTATTTATTTATTATTCAAAATGGTGGTTTAAGTTGGCACCTCCCACGCAAGTGGTCGCAGGTTCGAATCCGAGGCAACACACCAATGACTTTTCGAAGTTATGTGTGTATTAGAAATAATTATCACGTGCTCCAACGGTGAAGGAAAACATCGTGAGGAAACCTTGCATACCTAATATTTGTTTAATACATTTATTGAGGGCATGCAAAGTCCCCAACCCGCACTTGGCCAGCGTGGTGGACTCAAGGCCTAACCCCTCCCCCTCGTTTGGGAGGAGACCCTTGCCCTGCAGTGGGACAGATATGGGTTATTAAAAAAAAAAAAATTCAAAATGCTTACACAACGCTTAATACAAAATGCATTAATTACATAGGTATTTAGTTTAGTTTCCACACAGTACTATGAGTAAAGCCGTTATTCTCCATAGCGCTGTCTGAAGGTAGTTTGTATTGAGCTAGTAGTGTCATTCGGCTTCGCCTCTTCTCTGTCAAGCCATGTCTGCCTGGGTCGCCTATTAGAACCTGTGAATTGAATAATACAAGAACAGTATTTTACAAGAAATAGTTCGATTTCCTTTAGTTTTATGATTTTCTTTAGTTTTACATGAGTCTTTTCCTTGAGTTAATATAACGTCATGGTAATTGTAGTGTTTTTGTCCCCGAAGGAGTAAAGAGAGATTTATGGTTAACGAGTTCACAAAAATTTAGTGAAAGTGTTACAAAATAAAAACAACGACTTCGTAGCAAATTACCTTACTAGTAAGTAGCGTAGTTAAACTTGTGTACAAAATTGGGAATATAATACAGGATTTTTTAAGAATAACCTAAGTATATGAAAAAATAACCTCGTCATATTTTATGAGACCACACGGTAAGCATAAGCACCATCTTTAAAACCAGAGAACCATTAAAATTGGTCCATTAAATCCTCCTTTTTTGAAGTCCGATAGGAAGATAGGTAATCAGAATCAGAAGTACATTATTAGTATAGTATACCATAGTAGATGCAGCTATGGTACACCCAAAAACACTATTTTGAAACTTACAGTTTTTCCATTTGCACTGATTCTATCCAACCATTTGAACAAAACATTTGCGAATTCTTCATCATAAAACATATCTCCGATCAGAATAGTATCAAAATGTTCGCAATCATCTCCTATTAAGTTATCTGTATTTGTTTCTAAATTAACTTTATTCAGTTCAGCATTTATATTCGTAGCGGTAACGGCGTCTGAAATCAAACAACTATTTTAACCTTTCTGACACAACGGGGATGTAGCTCAGTGGTAGAGCGTTCGCTTTGCATGTGAAAGGCCCCGGGTTCGATCCCCGGCATCTCCAGGTCAACTTTTGTAAATTTTCAGTGTCTACATTTTGCTTTTAACTTTTTTGACATACCACTTAATTATTTATTACTCATGTTATTAGCGTTAATTTCATTAGTAAAGTAAATTATTTAAAGTTTGAAATTTCAGTTAAAGATATAGAACTGTCTTTAGAGACTGGATATTTTTTGTTGTTTAAATAGGTACAATTAACTTAAATAGTTGTAAGTAAGTAATGATGAATTTTAGTTTTTTAATAATAAATATTATATTATAGAGCAAACTTACATTTGTCAATATCATTGGCGAGTACTTGTTTCGCATTCATTTTGGCTGCAGCAATAGAACCTGCTCCGCAGCCACAACCGATGTCAAGGATGCGGAGATTTTTGACGCTCTCTCCATTATCCAAAATGTATCTATAAAGAAAACAAGAACACATTTTATTTTGATGTTGTTAATCGGATTTCATAAAATGGTTAAGCTAGCGCTATCTTGTATCCAATTTGTGAACTATAAACGCCATCTCTTGTCGATTTTCTGTACTATGTACACATTTCAGTTCAAAATAGTTTATTCTATTCGGTAGCAGATAGCGCTACGTGAGCTGCTACAAAAAGTACACTGATGAATTAATTTAATATTAAAATACTTTTAAACATACATCGCTCCTTGAATACAAAAGGGCCACAAATCGAAATCTATAAATTTTACAGGAGAGCCAAAACAAATTTTTGAAACTGTTTTTTTATAACATTTCATATATTTATTTATTAAATATAAGATGTTAATATATCATTAGATGCGTATTTTTTAGCTCTATCTTTCTACAAAATAAACTTTGTAATAGCTGTTACCTATTAAGAGAAAAAAGCATATAAGTCCCTTTTGCATTCAAAATTTGAACCAATATTATGAGAAATATGTCAAAAATTAAACACAGTTTTACAAATAAAAATGGTTAATTGTACTTTTTTGGTAAAAAAACCGTATCAAAAAGTTTAATAATAATTACTAAGTAAAACCATAACTGAATAGACCAGGAAAACATTGTATTAAACAATCTAATTTAAAAAATCTTAACTTTTTATTAAGTAAGTAAAATAATTGAGATCAAGTTTGTGCGTAACTTTCATTATTTAGTAAAATTAAACATCAATCATCATCATCAATCAATGGGTTACGTGACCAGTAGACTAAGTGCAGCAGGAGTATTAAAGAAATAAGATAATAGAAAAGGTTTTTGAGTTTTATAAGCCTTTATATTTAGCATTCGTGGATTATTCCAAAGCTTTTGACAGCATTACTCATTCCGCCATAGAATCATCACTCCATCCAAGTCCTACTTAAAGATACTATGTAGAATCGAATCTTCATACATCAAACTCATCAAAGCAATAGACAACAATATCATTCCAAATCCAAAGAAGCGTGAAACAGGGAGACCCGCTATCTCCCAAATTATTTACCAGCACCCTCAGAGAAATTTTCAGGAGCCTGGCGGTGTTATGGCAATCAAAAGCATAGTTGTAAGTGGTAAACAGTTAACAAACCATTGTTTTGTAGATGACATAGTCCTCTTCTCTTTTTCGGCATCGGAACTCGAATCAATGCTCAAAGATCTGAGCACGGCAAACCTTCAGATTGGACTGAGTAAGAACCGTACAAAAACCAAGGTTATGACCAACAACACAAAACGTAGGGTCGAGGTAGACGGGCACGTCATAGACTATGTCGACGAGTATACTTGCTAGGGCCAGATAACCTCTTTTAACAACCGACGGGACAAAGAGTTGGACAAACGTGTCACAAGTGCCTGAAAGAGATCCTGGTCCAGGAAAGAGCTAATGAAGGGTAACCTTCCACTGTCACTGAAGTGAAAGCTCGTCGACATGTTTATACCTACTACCCGTCCTTACCTACGCTGCCCAAACATGGTCCCTTACGGAAAACCAGAAAGAGCCAGAGAGCGATGGAGCATAGTATATTATGCGTCAAAAGAGCAGATCACGTCCGAAATTCTATACTGCGCTCCCAAACTCGCATAGCCGATGTAGGGGAGAAGACCGCCTGGCTGAAATGAAACTGAGCCGGCCACATTATCCACATGCATTCGGAAAGGTGGGCCCGCATATCTACCAACTGGATGCCAGAGGATGGTCATAGCAGACGCGGGAGACTTAAATGGAGATGGCGGGAAGACCTAGACGCATTTGAAAAGGACTGGTCGGATCTTGCCCCTGAAAGAGGAATTTGAAAGGAAAGGGTGCCTCTTGCCTTTGCCTGCATCAAAATGACGTATTATTTTATTTAAAATTGTAACGAAAACTAAAATTATTATCATGCCAAACGGTCATATTTCTGGCCTTCCCATTCTAGCACGCTAAAAATGTTTATTTATTCCACAATAATTTAATGCAAAAGGGACGTATTTCAAAATATGCTACTGTTATATTATAAAATATAACTATACTTAACTAATATTGGATTGCAAAAAGGACGTATTTCAAATATGGCAATTTTGTAGTACAAAATAAAAAATAACAAATACTAATGTTTGAATGCAAAAAGGACGTTTTCCAAAATATGGCAGTTTTGTATTGTAAAATATAATCACACTTACCTGATATTTTGCATCCAACACAGACACATTTTGGATTGTGGCACTTTTTTACGCAACCGACGTGCGTTTGCGTAAAATTTTCGGGCGTAACTCATAAAGTGGCTGTTTTGCACTGACATTACCTGTCAAAGTGAGCTAATGCAAAAAGGGCAGTAAGTCAGTTCAGCCATAATATAATCAAAAATGATGGGGGTTTTTTTTCTACTATAAAATATAGGCCGTTCAGGTGTCATTTTTGCAATAAAACGATTTTCATTTTTTTTTGAGTTGTGGCCCTTTTGCATTGAAGGAGCGACATATCAAGGGTCTACTTGAAAAAATAAACTTCTGTTTGTTTTACAATTTAAAAAAAAGTAAGTTAAAATAAAACGGTAAGAATATTTATTTTGAAAAAAACACGTACGTAATAAAAATCAACACGACCTAATTAGGCTAAATTTGAACAAGTCTATTGAATGTAACATAGCAATTTGCAATGTAAATTGTTCGAATTTTCACGAATTATTAAGTTCACGCGTCGGTTCTAACAAAAATCAAAGATACTAATTGAGGTTATGAATGTTCAGTGTTTTAAATTCGACGAAATAGCATCTGACTGATTCTAATGTTTGGGTATTTCTCGAACGTGTAGTGCGTAATCTGTCTGGCCGTTGACTCTCTTTAATGTGGAAATTATCTGCATCTGAGTCTACTATAGAAAGTGTATATTTTAACTTATACATTATATTTTATGATTAAATTACTTCGCGCCTGTCAAAAAACGCAAGCAGAAATGTAAAAAATAAAACCATATTTCTTCATTAACAATTTTTTATTATTACATTTATTTCTAATTCGTAATTTTAAGCCTAACAGCACCATATACATTCATATTCATATTAATTTATGAATAAAATATAGGTTTACAGAATCACACCAATTCTCCTCTATCTACACTAATAATACAAAATGTTTGGTTAGAAATCTTATTTAGCATCTAAACAAAAAACATTGTCAATAATATCGGGGAACTTTATTGAAGATAACTGCTTTTATTGAGAAAAGCTTTTCTTCTTGTTTTCATTGCCACAATAAAATAAATTCATTTCACTTCCACGTACAGACCATTTCCACAAAACAATCACTAGATGGCGTTATACGTTATTTTCCCAATTCTTAGGAGCAATTTGGATATGTCACCGGTAGACAGTGTAAATAAAATAAATTCTTCGTATTTGTTTGGTTATGTTCTGGCAATAATCCGTTTACTTGGAATTCTTTCCCCCTAAGGGGTTAGTGTCGCCACCCACCCTTTGCTAATGGTAGGTTCACACTGCGCAAACTTTAATGAGCAAACTGTAAGACTTTAAAAAACTACATTTAAATTAGGAAGTATTGATCCTTTTAAACCCTGGGCCTATATAAGGATCGTTTGACCAATAATAAAGTTATTATTACTAATTTGAACGTCACACCTGTGATACCCGAATTTCACTTCACAGTACATTTGCCTAAATTTAGTTGGACGTCGCATTTTACTACAGGTAATATTGGTGGTTAAATAATAAGGGGCGAGAATATTAGTCATATACCGAGCACGTTACAAAACAACAATTTTGACGCTGCAGAAGATTATAAAAACCCAATTACTTTAATAAATATAATATAGTAATTATACTTAGCATAATTAATTCCTAATTTCCTACTAATCAGTAAAATCGTTTTTAATTTCGATCAATCCGATTATTACAATACGATATATCATATTATTATAAATATATCGGCCATTCATTTATTTGTTTTGCACATGAATGAAAGTTATCAACAATTGAAAAGTATCTAAATCTTATGATAAAAGCGTTAGTCATATACACTCTTAAGGAACGTGAATAATGGCGTAGTATTATATACTGTATACTAATATTATGTATAGTATGATAATGTCAATGTATCCGGTAGAAAGACTTGTGATATAAAGATTATATTATGATATTTATGACGGATGACGAATAAAGAATTTTTGATCACACGACGTATAAGTTTGGTGCGTGTGCAATTTGTGCATGTACATCATTGGACAAAGGCGCCCATAGCCAGTTGCGCTCACGGGTCGGTAAACGATCTGTGGGTTAAGCAACCGTTTTCGCGGTCACTCTATAGATGGGTGACCGCATAGTGGTATTTGAACTGAGCGTCTCCGTTCTTCAGAGGGCACGTAAATTATCTTCTTTTTATTTCCAAATAAGTGTTTTCTAAACTCAAAAAATGATTTTCTTTTTAAATGCACGTTTTATTGCATACATATTTCGTAAAATAAATTGTTATGGCCAGTTTGGTCACCTCTGAATAAGTACCGGTTAGTTTAACAGATGAAATATTTACAGTGTTTTTCATACACTTTTTAACTAACTTTTATGCTATCGAAAGCAGTCCATAAAGAATCAGCCGCAGTTATTTCGCCTTATACGTACCAGCTCTTAATCTAAGCGTGGGTAGGGGTAGTTCTCAGAAAACAGATCGTAATAGGATTGCGGACTAGTTTCTAGGAATTCTCGTGTTGTTCCAGCCAGTTCTGCTTACTCACACTTTTATGTATGCGTAATAGTTTTTAAGGGTAAACTTCTTAATAGTACTGGGGTTTTGAAAGCCAATTCTTGGGGGTGTTAAATAAAATAACCATATTCAGAGATCATATAGTTGTCTTAGCGTTTCTTTTCACGGTAGGGGTAAAGGGTTCGAACTCAAAAATTACTTTTTAAGTTGGGTGATTGTAAGAAATAGATATATCTTGTTATAACGATGAAAGAATATTGTGATGAAGCCTTGCATGCCTAAGAGTTTATTAATACCGTTTTTAATGCACGCAGAGTGACTCAAGGCATAAGGCCTAAGGCCTCCCGTCCCCTTTCTGGGATTGTACTTTGAGTCCGTAGTTTGTATGTTTGTAAAAGTCCCCGCCACACAAGAGCAATTCTTAGTGCAGGATATGTCTTTAAAAAGAAAAAAATATGTGAAAAGAGGCGTGTGTCAGATCAGTGAACTGTCAAGTTACTTTCCAATGACAAAAATCAGGAAAATTTGCCACCTGTGTTAATCAGATTTCTATGAAATATTGTTAAGATTATAGTAACCTTTCTTCGAATATTCATATCTTATCGTAAGTATTTAACGGGACTGGACACGTATTGTTTAATACGCTCTTATCTTACACGTACTAAGATAGGGTAGGAGCTCGTGGCTAACTTAACAAGAGCCGCGCGGATCGACTCAGTAGTTAAGCTGCCCTTACCGAAGTTGTTCCGTAGATTGGTAACCATATTACACATATCGATTTCCTCCGTGTTTCGGAAGGCATGCTAAATAGAGGGTCCCGGCTGTCATTTTCAAAGATCTTTGATAGTCGTTAACAGTAGTTAGAAGCTTGAAAGTCTGTCAACCAGTCTTATTGTCTTATAGCCCAGGTAACTGGGTTGTGGAGGTCAGATAGGCATTCATTTCATGTATTATGGTATTCAGCTGCATCAGGTGAGACTGGAAGCCGCCTCCAACGCCTATTAGGTTGGGGAAAAAGTCATTTCGCATTATAGTATGTATGAACTTGTAATAAAATCACAGATGAGTACACGGTTCATTAGGTTTCTTTCAGTGAGCTCGTGAGGTACACAAATATCGAGCTTTTTTGTGTAGAAAAAAGGCTAAACTGGTAATAATTAAAAACGTGTGTATCTACTTCTGACTGCTTTAATGAAATATTGTCACATAGTACTTTATTATTGCTCAATATTTGTTTTATCTACGTATTTGATAATACGTTGTTGTTAAGACTACTGTATATCTACTATTATCTACCTATATCTAGGGAAACAGATAATGTATTTCTAGTTGAAACTAGTGCGAATTTTATCACTGTTTACCTTTATTATCTGTGTCTTAGTGAGCACGTAAAATGACTTGGCAAATCATGAAAGCTTATAAACTCTCGGTTTCTGAGGTACATTTAGCGGTAGTTTATCTATTCAATAGTGTTTAAACTCATAGAAAAAAACGCTATCGAATAGATAAACTACCGCTTAATGTGCTCAGAAACCGGGTGTAAATATATTTTTTTATTCGCTTCGTTAACCCAAAAGTATTAATTCCAATATAAGTTGCTCAAGAGTGAATTCGCGAAAAATCATGCTATATTTTACCCCGAGGGTTTTAGTATCTCTTTGCTAAATTTAATCAAAATTGTACCATTTAAGTTTTCAAAGCTTAGCTGATACAATTGATAAAAACTTTTGCATTTACAATAATATGTAATACGGGTTTCGGATTTTATATACTTTAAGAGGTTCAATGATAAATTACGTAGGTACTATGAAATCTATCTGCATTATTACTTATAGGCATCATAAAAATTAAACAAATAATTAATTTGTAATATTATTTTGTATTAAAACCTTTGTTGTGGTTTTCCTCAAAGAAAATGGCAAGGATAATTAGCAATTAATTATAATAATTATTATTAATTCAAACCACAATGATACTTCAAATAAGTAAAAAGCATTTTAAAGAGGTTCGGAAAATCATTGGGGACTCTTGCCTAACAGTGTGACAGCAGCTAGAAAAAGAAATCTTTTTGACAATATTTGATTCAATCACAGGCTTTCTTTTTTCAATCTGAGTCAAATTCAAATAAAAACACATAAGAAGACTCAATTTAATACCATAATAGGAATTATGAAAATCGGTCCTCCCAATAAAAAGCTTCTCTTCTCATTGTATGGTTATCTTAATTGACAACAACCGGGACCGACTTTTTACGTGCCCTCCGAAGCACGGAGACGCCCTGTTCAAATACCACTATGCGGTCACCCATCTATGGAATGACCGAGCCAAGGTTTGCTTAACCCACGGATCGTTTACCGACCGGTGAGCGCACGTGGCTACGGGCGCCTCAATAAAGCTATGGAATGGCAAACAAAAATTATGTTGATATCACAACTTAAGTCACTTTTACATATATTTACTTAATATATTACGTTAGAAATCATAACATATTTAATACATAACTACATTTATTGGTAAGCCAAAACAATGAGTCAGTAATCAGCTGAGCCTTGAGGTCAAGGTCGCGAAGGTCGTGACCTCGTGAGTCAGAGTCGTGACTCAAACGCGTTGCCATGGCAACCGGTGGGCGGGGTTTGTTTGAGATTATTGCGGATATTGACCTCAATAGCGCAGTTAAAGTCTTAGATTTTATTGTTACTAATTGTATAATATGATTTTTATCGTTTGGTAACTGTTTTTCAGAACAAAGTAGACGTAATTTAAAGGATTTCTTTTTCAAAGAAGCCATTTTTTGTTTGCAAAATTTTCACGAACTTTAAAAACAAAGGAAATCGGTAGCACGCCTATACTCATATGATAGATTTAAAAGAAATTCTATGGTTCAATCTTGTTCAAATGCTTTACTCCTCTCTTATTACAGGCCTAGGCCTGCATCTAGTTAAGAAATATTATTATAAATTAATCAATTCGATTGTTAGTCATAATATGAGACAGACAATATGTAATAATAATTAATTTGTTTAAACTTTTATTTACATCCTATGGTTTGGACAACCTGGTATCAAAGTAGTTCAAACTACATACGGCCTTTTTAACAACTACTATCTTAATTGGTAACATCCAGAACCAACTTTAGCGTGCCATCTGAAGCACGGAGCATTTAAATTCTAAATAACATAGCAACCAATAAAACTATTATCTTTTGTATAACGACAAGGCTTTAAAACAGTTACCACTTATTTCTTATTGATAGTATGTCTCACCTGTGACTGTCACGAGTTAGTTCAGTGATAGATAACGACTAGACTTATCTACGAGTGTCTGAAATACGCGAAATATCTCTATTTATAACATGTCAACATTATTACGTGGAAAGATAAGTGTTTTGTTTTATTGTTATTGCAAGTTCAATACATTTTCTCAAGGAGTTAATAGTTTTCTCAGAGTTTAGTAAAGTGCCCGGTATATGGCAATAGGCTCGCCCCCTATTACTAATGTAGGATATTTCATGGTTCTTCTTAACCACTGTCAGATTTTCGCAAACTCACACTTGTCCAGAAGGACTTGTCCTTGTTCAGGACTTACGCCTCTTTCATTATTCATTCTTGCCTCTTTCATTCTTTACAATTCCCTGTATTGGTACAAAAATGTATGTAGTGACAGGTTTAATTTATTTAAATAATTTCTAAATTGGCTCTTACGGCCAGCCGATTCTCTACTACTATCGGGTATTGACCACCGGCTAGCTATCGAAAAAATGTATGAAAATCTGGTCAGCGCCTCTAGCGGACGTCGTAAGGACTATTTTTGTATTACATTTAAATGTCAAAATCTCGAAACTCGATGGTTCCGATTGAACAGATTCCCGCTACTGTTTCTTCAAACATATCTTAAGTAACCGCTAAAGCCATTGACTATTATTTGACATTTGTATTATAAAGTAAACTGTGTCTTCATAAAATTATAAAATAAATTCGTAAAAAAACGAATTTGACTGTAATTTTTACTTTATACCTTATAATTTGGCTATTACTTTTTAAAGAAACTGGCCCTCAATTGCTTGCGCTAAATTCATATTAAGCTAAATATCGGTAAAACTTCGACAAAGAATTTCCACACCCTCAAAAAGTAAACATTGCTAAAATACAGTCCAATAACCATTTTTACAATGAAAACAAGACAGTGACATACATTTACAGTTAAAATCAAAGATGTCCTGGTATCTATTGACCTAATACCTTTATCAACCGGCAGGTGTGCTGATAATAGAGGAATGTTCTTATCAGTTATATTATGTTGGTATTATGTGTGCGTGTGGTAGTATTGGAGGAAAATGTGTCATAACTTTTACATGTTAGATTTTTTTCTTTTTTATTTAACCCATTACTGTCCCATTGCTGGGCTAGGGTCTCCTTCTGAACGAGGGAGGGCTTAGGCCTAGAGTCCACCATGCTGGACAAGTGCGGGTTGGGGACTTTGACTCAATAAATGTATTAAACAAATTTTAGGCATGCAAGTTTTTATCACGATGTTTTGCTTCACCGTTAGAGCAAGTGATAATTATTTCTAATACACACATAACTTCGAAAAGTCATTGGTGTGTTGCCTCGGGTTCGAACCTTTAAAACAAGGCATGTCATTATATAATTATACCACCCACTAAAACAACAATTAAAATTTTTACAGCCCCATAAATTTCCAAAATTCCTCACTACAAGAAATCGGCCCATTTCTTCGAATTCTTAGAAAAGCATGACTCATACCAATAACATCCTGAAAATTTATTACAAGTGTCTGAGTGACTCACTATCTTTTGTCTCTTTCTTTTGTACTGAAAATGATATTGCTATCTCATTTATTGATAATGTGAAGTAGGCTTAAGATTCCCTCTCGCTCTTTCTTTAAAGAAAATTGTGTTGCATCTCGTTCTAGCGTGTTATGCGGTTGTACTCTCAACGGACTCTCTTTGAAGTCGTATTTATAGTTAGGCCTATTGTTTCTGAATATTTTTTTGGGGGTAAAAAGAAATATTATTATATGGTTGATGTAATGTAGGTATCGTAGCAAGTGACGTTCTTTGGTCTGTGCCTGCCCCCATTGTAAAATGATATGGTTTTATAAATATGTATATGTACGTATGTGATTGAAATAAATTGTTTTAATAGAAGTGATAAGTAAAAAAAAAATAAAGTATTATATGAGTTTTTTTATTAGTCGTTTACATATTATCGTTTACATATAATATTATTAGTATTTGTTATGCTCAAAATCTATTGAAAAATAAACAAATAGATATTAGGTGGGAGTTTCTTATACGGATAAGAAAAACCCTAAGAGTATGAAATTCCTTTCTAATTTTATCTTCATTTCCCAATAAAACAAGCGAACAAAAAAACAATAAATAATTTATCGCTACTTAAATACCAAACTATTTGAAACTATCGGTAAAACCCGATAAATATGAAATATTACAAAAGTCAGTAAAAAGTTTCACCTTGAGGAAAACCCGAGTGCAACAGTAATGTTTGCATTCAATGCAATTCTTATAAAACCTTTTTTTACTACACTATGAATGAAACACAGAAAAACCCATACTCGTGACTCATAGACAACAAACATTTAATAAAAATCAACTTTATTTCTTGTACAATAAGACTGAATACTGTATAACAGTAATACAGTTTAAAGTTATGAATTAACACTCAACTTCTTATATTAAACAAGGGAATTTCAATTCTATGAAGATACAAATATGGTTGAAATTACCAATGACTGTCTTGTTACCTTTTTTAAATGAGTAAACGGTTTTACAAATAGGTCATTGAATTCAGTTTGAATATGGAACGCTGGATTTTTCATAGATTATGTCAATAAGTAAGGATGTCGTGCACAGATAAAAAATAGTTTGGGTTTTTTCATTGTTTTTTTTAAATATTGCTTTTCGATGACTATTGTTCATTTTGACCGACTTAAAAGAGGAGGAGCTACTATTTTTGAATGATTGTTTTTTTATGTGTGATCATCGATTATTCAGCTATCTGTAGGATGTAAGGATTATTTTTAGACACGCTTTTTAGTACTTTGTTATTATGCTATTTTTTCCAATTCCTTCGATACAAATATCAGATGTCACCTGAATCATCTGCAATAGATGGTCACAGGTCAATAGTGATAATTGCTATATAAATAAAATATTGCCCAAGCTTCATCCTTGGTGTACTGACGTAGGTTTGACGTTTTGCGTCAAATTATTTAGCAATTTTCAGGGTTATTTAAAATCATATTTATTTACCGTTGTAATTTTTGACTATATTATTAATATTAAAATCGACTGTAAAAGCGATAGGGCTAATACACAAATCACCTCGAAAGCCATTAGTGCGTTGCCTCGGGTTCGAACCTGCGACAACTTGCGTGGGAGGCGCCAACCTAAACCACTCGGCTATCACTGCTTCTAGCCTGCATACATACAATATAACATTTTAAAAAGCATTTAAATTCTAGTCAGTTATCTAGTCTAAATAAAATATTTTCCAATACACTCACTAACCCCCGGTTTCTGAGGTACATTTAGCGGTAGTTTATCTATTCAATAGCGTTAAAACTCATATAAAAAAACGCTATTGAATAGATAAACTACCGCTAAATGTACCTCAGGAACCGGGGGTTAGTGAGTGTTTTTCAGTACTCATTAAACCCTAGCTCAAAGTAAAATCTAGGTTATAAACAACAACAGAATTCCCCTCGACTCACCACTTGTGTGGGTAAAGTCCCGAGTTGTGTGCAGTTCAATACCCGTATTACTATAACAAATACAGTCGGGGCTTTTACGCTTATCTTGGAAGCCTTTATCGGTATTCAAGGTTTTATACAAAGGACGTGTTATTATTTGTATGAAGTTGACTTTCCTTTATGATATTGTTTTTATTATGGAGTGAATCTGTCCACGAGATAACAATTAAGTATGATTACTAAGTCCCTTACCCACATTTTACCAGTGAGAAGGACTCAAAACTTAATTTCAATTAAAACGAACCTTCGCACAAAATATCGGTTGATTTTCATAATCATTTCATTCATTTCTTTCTAAATTGTGGCATAGCCGTAGGGTTGAAAATAATCCCAACCGGTACAAATATTTATGTGACGAGTATTTGCTCTGAGCCTGGCTGTAAATTTATCTTCATAAGTATGAATTTAGGAGTTTATGAGTATGTTCATCAGTTATCTGGTTGCCATAGTACAAGCTCTGCTTAGTTTTGAATCAGATGGCCGTGTGTGAGTTGTCCCAAAATATTTACTCTTTTATTCATAAACACACTATAAACCTGTTCTAGTTAAAAATCTGCAATAATATGTTTTCTCTTTTTTATTCAGCTAAGAAGTGCAAGAAACAAAACACTTTATAAGCCTTGCATATCTTCATATATTTTTATGAATAAGAGGGTTATTATTTATTTTCCGGACACTTAAAATCTCGGGACGGTCACTTAGAATTTCCGAGCAGGAATACCCATTCACCCACGACATGGAAATTGACCTCAGTGTGAAGAAACCATATTAAATTTAATTCTAGATGACATTTGACCGATGTTAAATGTGCAATTTTTATTGGTTCATTTAATTTGTTATATTATTGTTCGTTTTCTAAATGTCCGTGTTTGATAAAATTATCTTTAATTAATCCTATAGGTACAAATTCTTTAATAACAATTAACCCAGTCAATTACCCAATTGTATAATTCAAACATAATTTTTCTTTTTGAAGTACTACAACTAAAGACTGTAAAAGACCATACTGGCCATAAAAGTTATGTACCATTAAAATATCAATAATAGTAGTATACAACTAATTGTTACATGTTTAATGACTTGCTAACTGCGTCAAGTCACACGTGAGAGCACGATAATGACGATCGCACATTGTTATATTAATTGAATCTTATATTTATTTCGTTCAAAGGATAATTAAATTGTCGTTATGTTTTTATCTTACTTTCCGTTCAAGTCATATGATAGTACTAGCTGACTCGCGCTGCTTCGCTTGCGTCACATAAGAGAGAATGGGTCATAATTTTCCCCGTTTTTGTAACATTTTTTAAGGGTACTCTGCTCCTATTGGTCATAGGGTGACGTTATATAGTCTAAAGCCTTCCTCGATAAATGGGCTACCTAACACTGAAAGAATTATTCAAATCAGACCCGTAGTTCCTGAGATTAGTGCGTTCAAACAAACAATCAACCTCTCCAACTTTATAATATTAGTTTAGATTAGTATAGCTATATTTTTTTAAATTAATAAGTTATCTAACACCTAAAGTTACCTTAACCCCGCAAAATCAAAACAGGCAAATTTTTAAAACCTAGAATCAAACCTCTTTTTCCGGGTTCCGTACCCAAGGGGTAAAAACGGAACCCTATCACTGAGACTTCGCTGTTTGTCTATCGCTAGGCTGTATCCCGTGGGCCGTGATAGTTAGACAGATCATGAATTTCTGTCACCGCTACAACAGAAAATATTGAGAATAAAATACATATTTGAAGGCTCCAATGTAACAGTCGCTATTATATTTGCCGTTTTTATAAACACTGGTACTAAATCTACATGCGCGAGTTTAACTCGCACTAGGTCATTTTCCTTATTTTACATGAGAACGACGGTTTCCTAAGTAACCAAATTTTATAAATACATAAAACAACGAATTTGTCCATTACTAAAAACATTAAAATCTTTTCTCCAATTATAACTATGCAAATTTCAGACTCCAGTACAAAAAACTAGCCGACAATTACTCTACAACTCCATATCCTTTAATGCGGCTAAACTATGAGTCAGGTTGAGCCTTAGAGAGAGACAGGAGATAAACAACGTGTGTTAGACAAGGACAGAAGACCGTGAGTCATCCGGGATACGTTTCAGGAGTCCCGGTGACTCACAGTTTGAATGAAGTTGTTTTTATTATGTGCTAGGAAAATTGGGTTAATTAGAGTGTTTGTATAATAAATAATATACCTAATTGTAATGTATTTTTTATAAAAAATTTGCTGTTTCATTTGTGTTTCTGTTAATTATTTTATTTTTCTTTTGTAGGTTTAAGGCTGTAGCGTAATGATAAAGAGCCTGTCTTATGGCCCTTTATGCAGAATATCAAAAAAATGTTGCTGAAATATATTTACTTTAGATCTAATCCCAGACGGTAATGATAATAAGATTGTAATAAAACTAGCATGAAGTCTCATAATTAAGAAATGACGATGATGAGACTTCTAATATTCTTATTCTAGTCGCTTCTCGTTTGATGTAAAAACACAACAAAAATAAAATGACTCATCGTGCTTCTATTCTAAAACAGAAAACACGTTACTGCTAAACCCAACAAGTAAATTCAAAGTTAATTGTAATAAAAATAGTCTTATTTTCAAAAGAAATCGGCATCATTGTCGGTACTTTTCTGAACAAAAACTAACTATAGGAGATACTCAAAAACACACCGCCAAAGGAAAGTTCCGAACATCAAAAGTCAAACTACTAAGAACTCTGTATACCCCAAGCAAGCCACCCAACGCGGCAACATGTTGGCTAAACAATGATTGATGATGTGATTGTGAGAATAGTCAGGTAAAATGCACTATTTCTTAGAAAAAGCAATAGTTGATTAGGTAGATAAGGTTGTCTTATAAAATTGCAGTTTTGAGAAAATATTGTTTGAGAGTCGGTATTTCCACCACAAGATGATAATATGATCGAAGAATATTTTTGAACGAAATGATGGATTTTCGATTTTACGACAAAATTAGGATTTGATTTAAAAAGATTTTTTTCCATTCTTAGTTTACTTTCAGAATTTTACAAAACTGTAGCATAACATGTAGGTATGCAAAATCAGACGCCAGTCATCGTTTAGGATAAAATAAATAAATGTAAGTAGTAATGCTGGGCAAGGGTCTCCTCCCCTAATGAGAAGGAGTTAGGCTTTGAGTCCACCACGCTGGCCAACTGCGGGATAAAATAAAAAAAATAAACAACGCATAACCAAATTCTTTAGTCTCTGTTTACCTTTGTAGACTTTATGTATGTATGTTAAAGAATATTACAAATTTATAGATTGAAATCGTTAATTTCTTAAAAAAATAACAGTTGCAATTCCCTCGTCTACTAACCTCGCAGTGGCCTGTCCGCCCGGCCAGTAGAAAGCCCAGAAGGGGTCCTTGAACGGCACGTCACCCTCCCCGGCCCTCCACAGCGGACAGTCAGGCGTGATCAGTCGCAGTGCCAGCTCAGGAGTCAGGTGTCTACGGCTGACCAGCGTGTGCTTCAATATCAGTGAGGTGATTTCTTTCAGCATTTTGTCTGGAAGGAAAAAGAAATTGATTGATTAATCAGAGTTAATTAATACTGTTATTGGCGAAATGTTGGTGTGTTTTATACACCTCTGCATATACTTTGGAATTTAACACTTCGACATTAACCCTCTTATTCATAAAAATATATGAAGTTATGAAAGGCTTTTAAAATGTTTTGTTTCTTTCACTCCTTAGCGAAATTAAAAATAGAAAACATATTATAGTAGCTTGTAACTAAAATACGTTTACAGTGTGTTTATGAATAAGAGGGTAAGAATAAATCTCTTATTGCGTCAGTGTACATAAGAATTGGGTTTAAGATATAAACCGTTTTGCATCCCAAAACTATGCCGGGATTTTGAAACGTGTGGTAAGTGGTAATCAAATATTGGTATGGAAGTAACTAGCAATTATCAGTTTTCCAGATCTAGAAGATATTTTCTTTTCGTTAAATGTAAAGCAGTAATATATATTTCTTTAAAAACTTTTATTAAAAGTTAAGTATAGTCATTTATTCTGTGTCGCTTTCTTAGGAAGCTTTTTTTTTGTTAGTCTGTACTGTCCCACTGCTGGGTAAAGTCTTCCCCCATTTTCGTCCAGTCCTCCCTGTCTCGTGCTATGCGTGTCCAATTTAAATTAAATCTAGATCGAAGAAGAAAATAAGAAAGAGCAAGCTTTAAGAAGAAAAAAAACCTTTCAAACTTATGTGTTCTAAATAGGCTTTGTAGTTACTACAAATCTCAACATGATATTGTAACAAGTCCCTGTAACAATGTTTGACGTCAATAGAATTAATCAAACCTGCACTTTATAGGCTGTTTAGAAAGTATAAACAATCTATATTAATATTACTATACGTTCCTATGACGTTCTACTGAAGTAGCCTTGAGTATCTGATATTGTTTATTGATAGTTTAAATAGTAACACTTGATAAAGGTGATTGGTAATGTAAACTAGTCCCAAAAATTAAAGGATATAAAAAAACATCCAAATTTTTGGGTGATTTTCAACAAGCTGTAACTCTGAGGAAAATGGTTGTACAGAAAAAATAAAAAAAGCAAATTGTGATGAAGAAATGATTTTTTTTGTCATGGCCAGGTCTGGAGAAATCCTACGAAAACTACCGAAAAAAAAATAATGGTGATTTTTGCAAAAACAAAGAATTTGAAGCTTCGGGGCACAATGAAAAAAACATCGCAGCGCTTTGAATTTTTGAGTGATTCTAGGGGACACTTTGAGGTTGAGAAATTACCGACGATATCCTTTGTTCATCCATTTTATCCAAAGTTATACCAAGTTATCCAAATATCCCTAATTTTGCGAATTTTTGTCCTTTTTTCAGTCCGAGTTTTCAATTCAAAAAAAAAATTTTTCTCAAAGTTGTTTACATTTTCTTATAGAGATTATTGTGCAGTTTTCAAAACCTTACTTTGATTTCCTGTACGATCATTATTTCCGGAGTTATTGAATATCAAAGTCAAAAAGAACTTTTTTGCTTTGATTGACGATAACTCCGCGGCAAATCGTCGTACAGGCTTTTTGAATACGGCAAATTAAAGAGGATTAAATTTTCTAAAAGAGCTTTTGAACGAAACAATCAAAAAAATATTTTTGAAGCCCGTGGACCTTTTTTTAGACAGGAAAAAATTTGGAATTTTTTTTTTCGGTAGTTTTCGTAGGATTTCTCCAGACCTGGCCATGACAAAAAAAAATCATGGTCATATCTGAAAACTAGACACTTGGAGCTACAATTTGCTTTTTTTATTTTTTCTGTACAACCATTTTCCTCAGAGTTACAGCTTGTTGAAAATCACCCAAAAATTTGGATGTTTTTTTATATCCTTTAATTTTTGGGACTAGTGTATAAGGAAAGGTCTTAGGTGTGAGTCTAGCATTAACGAATACAAGTCTTAGCGCTTATTTAGACACTCAATGTAGGATATTAAAAAAAAATAAAATTAAAATTTAGAGTTTGTTTGTTTAACGAACGAACGCGCTAATCTCAGGAACTACTGGCCCGATTTGAAAATTTATTTCAGTGTTAGATAGCCCATTAATAGAGGAAGGCTATTATAATCACGCTACGACCAATAGGAGCAGAGTACCAGTAAAAAATGTAATAAAAACGCCGGAAATTCTCTCTTATGTGACGCAAGCGAAGTTGCGCGGGTCAGCTAGTCTAGGATATTAAAATACGACTTGCATGAACACAGCTTTTAGGTTAGTTGGACGCTAACTCATTTTTGACCAGGTTTTGTATTAAGTTTTTATTTCGATTTATTTTTTAAACCGTTGCCGCAACTTCGTCCCTGTAGTGAATTCCCGGGGTATAAAGTATCCTATGTGTGAAGTGAATTCAGGTTATAAAATACCTTTGTGCAAAATCTGTGGAAATCCGTTCAGCAGTATAATTTACAGTGATTGAGTAACAAATATTGAAAGCTTTGGCGTTTATAATATTATGTTTGATAGCCGACCCGCGTAACTTCGCTTGCGTCACATAAGAGAGAATGAGTCAAAATTTTCCCCGTTTTTGTAACATTTTTTACTGGTACTCTGTTCCTATTGGTCATAGCGTGATGATATTTAGCCTATAACCTTCCTCGATAAATGGGCTTTCTAACACTAAAATAATTTTTAAATCGGACCAGTAGTTCCTGAGATTAGCGCGTTCAAACAAACAAACAAACAAACTCTTCAGCTTTATAATATTATATT
Organism: Anticarsia gemmatalis; assembly: GCF_050436995.1. Lineage (NCBI taxonomy): Eukaryota > Metazoa > Arthropoda > Insecta > Lepidoptera > Erebidae > Anticarsia > Anticarsia gemmatalis. Next base: position 7,772,182 of record NC_134767.1, on the reverse strand, counting down.
TATATATTTATAATATTAGTATAGATGATACAAAAAATATATTTTTTATTTAATACTATTGGTCGTAGCGTGATGATATATAGCCTATAACCTTCCTCGATAAATGGGCTATCTAACACTGAAAGAATTTTTCAAATCGGACCAGTAGTTCCTGAGATTAGCGCGTTCAAACAAACAAACAAACAAACAAACAAACAAACAAACAAACAAACAAACAAACTCTTCAGCTTTATAATATTAGTATAGATAATAATAATTGAATCTATGACACCCCTCAGTGGGAAGTGGTGTGGCGACCTGTTATAATTTGGAAACCATTTATCACATGCTTTGTCCATTACAAAATTCCACACTTAATTTATAGTTCCTTTAAAATGTCTCCATAATTAATTCTAATTGCAGATATTAATCGTTAAGGAAAATTCATTCATCTTTCCATAACAGTTTTAATAGGAAAACTACTTCGAAACAGATAAGGTAGAAAACCTTATTTAACTTAAATAACTTACAATTTGTATCAACGCAACTGCTAAAGGAAACTTAACGGAAAATCTTGCCGTAATCTTAAAGAAGGCCGCGTGGAAAATTATTGTTTGTGAGTAAATAAATAAACAATTATAAAGTACAATGGAAATATAGTATTGTTTTGTAAAGGTCATTGACATTGAAGTTTTTATTCTTTGCAGTATGTTATTTTTTAGTATTGAATGATAGATTGAGGAATAGCATGGAGATTGTTGTGGTTAAATGTGGTTCGAAAGAAGATATAGGGACAAGGATTAAGAATGGAAGGCTTAAATGGTTCGATCATGTAGAGAGAATAAATGAATGAAGAATTACGAACTTTAATGTGGACGTAAATGGCATCGTCAGGAGGTGACGCCCCAGAAAGACATACACAGATTATATCGGCGATGTCTTGCAGAAAGGTCAGGTGCGTAGTACTCGTAACCGGTGGTCCTGTATGACAAGATGTATGGATGTGAATGAGGCAAGGTAAGTTTGTTGGATCGTACCAAGTGGTGTTTGGATCTCTGTCTACCCCTTAGGTAAAAAGGCGCGACTTTATAATTATGAGTATATAAAAAGTGAGTAAATATCGAACAATGGACTTTAAACGTACACCGCATGCATGTTTTTTGTATATATGTAAGTTAAATTAAGGCCGGTATGAAAGGAATTACAAGCAATTGTTACTTTAATAGAGAGCTAATTTCGTTTACCTATTTTGATGATCATATTTCATTTTTATTAAAGTTCTAGCTGAATCTATCAACATTACGATACTATAGAAACCTTCACACTATACATGTGTCGTCACTAGTTCACACCGTAGTAAATTGACTTCCCATAGTAGTAACACTATAGTCATGGTGCTAATTGAAACCAGTTTGGAGCAAAAACTTGGTATTTTGGCGTTATTTCCAAATACTATAATAGCTATTTGTTTGACATTTTTGGGGTTTATTTAATGTATTTATGTAATCGATGTTACTGTTTTTCAAAAACCAGCTATCATTTAAGCTTATCAATGATGTTCTTAAAGAAATGAGAGTTACATAAGATAATACATGTAATTAATTCATAACGAATTTTAGTCATCTGCATCCGTTAAGCTAAATATAATATAACGTTCGCGCATGACCAGTTTTGTGTACTCTAACCTCTGAAATCCCTTCTTCCGTTGCTCAGGTGTGGGACAGTAACAGGCAATGAGTAAAACATGTAAATTTAACAAAAATAAAAGAGTAGGTATAAAGATCTGATTTTTAGTCGGTGTATGTACATTTTGAGTACAGGTTTGAGTCCGTGTTTGAGGATATTTTCTGAAAAAATACAAAGCATTAGCCATCCATAACATATTGCAAATTAGTAACTTCTTAATCTGTTTATCTACCACGCATTCTTTACAAAAATAAATAATTCAAATACATATTCACGGTGTAAACCATTCAAGAATCAAGTAAACAAATTATAAAAACATTGCGGGAAATATCCAATCTGCTCGCTGGCAGGAAAATCTTGAGGTTTCTGAACTGACGTGCGTCGTGTGACGTCACGAATTAATTAATATGGCCGACCGCTAGTTGTCGAGACTTTACGTAATAATGTGATACCTTATTGAGCCTTGGAAAGATTGTTTGTGCTGTGTCTAAAACGGTTTAGTAATAGAAATAGCTGTACATTCTATGAATCCTTTTTTGACTAGTTTAAGCGTTTTCGCAGTATTTTACGCATTCACAGTCCGAGTTTTGTTACATTTTCGATTTTATTTTACTGATTTAAGTTATTTGCAAAGGATCATTTATTTGTACCTCCTTTAGAGAGTATTTTTCAATTCATGTAAATTGGGTCAAAACGTTTAATTTTCTTTTCAACCCGTTACTATACCACTGCTGGGCAAGGGTCCCATATAACAAGAGAGGGTTTAGGCGTTGCTGTTGAAAAAACATTGTTTCATTCTAAAAACTTGGACAATTTATGTTACCGTAATACTATTACTATTTAAAGCTATTACAAGAAATACAGACTTCATAGAAAAATGTTTCAGAATTCACTTACTAACAGTTATATACTTAGTACCTAGCCAATTATAATGCTTACAAATGTTCTGCAAGTATCTGGTCACATGTTTTGTTCGACGAAACAATACAGCCTTACATTTGTACTGTGGTAATTGGGCTTCTAGGCGTCTCTTACTGACTGTTTGAAGTGCGGTCCCTACAACAAGGGAGGGGTTCGGTCTTGCTGTTAATACTACAAAATATCTTGGACAATTATGTTACTGCGATATTATTACTACTTAGTCAAAGTTATTCAAAGAAAAACAGACTTCATAGAATAATGTTTCAGAATTCAGTTACCAACAGTTATATTTAGTACCTGGCCAATTATAAAGCTAACAAATGGTCTGCAAGTATATGGTCACATGTTATGTCTTCAAAACAATACAGCCTTATATTAGTTCAGTGCATGGTAATTGGGCTTCTAGGCGTCTCCTAGTGACTGTTTGAAGTGCGTATGTCTACATATATACTACAATATTGCTATATTGGTCAGACAAATCACGATGTTTATATTACGAATAGTTCTACGAAGTTAGCTGTTAATTTGTCGTGACGAAATGGTGGAAGATTTTGATAGTCTATAGTAATTTTATGAAAGTATTTTCTCGTATTAAAAAAACTTCCTAGATTTTTTTAGTTTTTGAACGTCTTATTTTAGCTCTTACCGTATATCCGAAGAAGAATGTAAGTATTGCTACTTTTTAAGTTAATAATTAGTTAGCTTGCAGTGGAAATTAATTTTTTAATGTTCTAATGTTCTTGAATGTAGATTAAGGTATATGAAAATCTATCCACAATTCATTTGTAAACATATGTTGTTACTCATTAATGTACAGTAAACTTAGGTGTTTAGGAAGTAGAGTGTGTCATAGTATACAAGTAAAGTTTATCTGGAAACATGTTTTCCCGACCCCTTATGTGTAGAAATAAGGTCGAGAGATCAACTATTACTCATAGTCTCTTATGTCGATAAACAAATGCATTTTACTCTGTTATCATGTTCAAAGAAAACGATAAGGGAGTGGAATATCCATCATGTCTATCGGATTTTAAGAAATATTCAGATTATATAATCCTCTGAATCAATGAAACACTACAAAAAATTAAAAGGAAATTCCGTTTTTATTTTCCTAGAGCACAATATTTTTATAATATAAGTTTGTATACAATTAAATGGAAATACAGAGCATTAATGAACTCACGCAAAAAAGTCCCTTTAACCATATCAGTTGAACTAAAAAATCTACTTTCAATTAATTACATAGCAACTTAGCAGAATTATTTCCTGAAACCAGTTCAGGTAGTCTGTAAAACTACTATTGCCTACGTAAGACTATCCCAAGAATAAAAAAAAACAAATATTGGCATAACACACAGACGTCAACGCCCAATCAAATAAAAAAACCAATACAATAAAAAATAACTGGTATATAAATAAATAATTTAAAAATAGAACACGTTTAAAGTGACAGTTGCGTCATAAAACAAATATGGCGGTTGACTCGTGCGCGCGAGTCGCACTTGTTTGTCGCACCGGTGCGGTGAAGTGGATATAGGGTTGGCAATCACAATTTTTTCTCTCTTGTATGAAACAAGAGAGAAAACATTATGATTATTTATGATCTGGTGTAAATGGTTTTGTAAGCTCCGTAGCAAATATGAGAGCTTTCTCATGTTTTTGCGTTAATTTTAGGATATTATCTAATCAAGTATTTATTAATAATATAGTTAATAATATAATCAAATGCTCCTAAAATATCTTTCACAGTTAAATATTTGAGTTACAATGCAATAAAACTGAAATCTTTGATATGATTTATCAAAGGAACATTTCCACAATTCTTTTGGAGTTCTGAACCACAACATAGACGCAATTAAACCCTTATTTTGTAGCAAACGAACTTTCGGAACCTCAGTACAGTAAAATTTAGAACATTAGCAACACACAAACAGCAATTTACCAAAGCCTTAATAAAATTCATCATACGTAACACAAAACTACCATAAAATTATGTCATAGTGATAACCCTAACACCAGCTGTTCGCTATGACCTCGCGTGAGTTCAATGACGCGATCAGCTGACTGTAGGACAAGGCAGTCACTTGACTCTCATACATAACATACATACATATCGCTCCTTCAATGCAAAAGGGCCACAACTCAAAAAAAAAATGAAAATCGTTTTATTGCAAAAATGACACCTGAACCGACTATATTTTATAGTAAAAAAAAAACACCCATCATTTTTGCTTATTTTATGGCTGCACTGACTTACTGCCCTTTTTGCATTAGCTCACTTTGACAGGTAATGTCAGTGCAAAACAGCCACTTTGTGAGTTGCGCCCGGAGATTCAACGCAAATGCTCGTCAGTTGCGTGAAAAAGTGCCACAATCCAAAATACGTCTGTGTTGGGTGCAAAATATCAAGTTCATGTGATTATATTTCACAATACAAAACTGCCATATTTTGGAAAACGTCCTTTTTGCATTCTAATTACAGTATTTGTTACCATATGTTGTAATACAAAAATGCCATATTTCTGAAAACGACCGTTTTGCATTCAAACACTAGTATTTGTTATTATATTTTGTAATATAACAGTAGCATATTTTGAAATACGTCCTCTTTGCAATAAATTATTGTGAAATAAATAATCATTTTTAGCATGCTACAATGGGAAGGCCATAAATATGACCGTTTGGCATGATAATAATTTTAGTTTTCGTTAAAATTTTCGAAATAAAATTTAACATTTTGATGCAGGGAAAGGCAAGGGGGGACCCTTCCCTTTCAAATCGCCCTTTTAGCGGCAAGATCCGACTAGTCCTTTTCAAATGCGTCTAGGTCATCCCGCCATCTCCGTTTAGATCTCCCGCGTCTGCGATGACTATCCTCTCGCATCCAGTTGGTAGATATGCGGGCCCACCTTTCCGGATGCATGCGGATAATGTGGCCGGCCCAGTTCCATTTCAACCTGGCGGTCTTCTTCCCTAAATCGGCTATGCGAGTTTGGGAGCGCAGTATAGAATCTGTTCTTCTTACATCTGATATACTACGCTCCATTTCTTTCTGGCAAACCTTCGGTTTCTACTTTTGGTTTTCCGTAAGGGACGATGTTTGGGCACCGTAGGTTAGGACGGGTAGTATAAACATTTCGACGAGCTTCCGCTTTAGTGACAGTGGAAGGTTACCTTTCATTAGCTCTTTCCTGGACCAGGACCTCTTTCAGGCACTTGTGACACGTTTGTCCAACTCTTTGTCCCGTCGGTTGTTAAAAGAGATTATCTGGCTCAAGTAAGTGTACTCGTCGACATAGTGTATGACGTGTCAGCCTACCTCGACCCTACGTTTTGTGTTGTTGGTCATAACCTGGGTTTTTGTACGGTTCTTACTTAGTCCAATCTGAAGGCTTGCCGTGCTCAGATCTTTGAGCATTGATTCTAGTTCCAATGCAAAGGAAGAGAAGAGGACAATGTCGTCTGCAAAACGAAGGTTTGTTAACTGTTTGCCACTAACAACAATGCCTTTCGATTGCCGCCAGGCTCCTGAAAAATTTTCGAGGGTGCTGGTAAGTAATTTTGGAGATAGCGGGTCTCCCTGTTTCACGCTTCTTTGGATTTAGAGAGATTGTTGTATATTGCTTTGATGAGTTTGATGTATGTAGCTTCGATTCTTCATAGTATCTTTAAGAAGGTCCTGGTTATGGAGTGATGATTCTATGGCGGAATGACTGATGCTGCCAAAAGCTTTGGAATAATCCACGAATGCTAAATATAAAGGTTTATTAAACTCATAAAACTTTTCTATTATCTTATTTCTTTAATACTCCTGCTGCACTCAGTCTACTCGTCACGTTACCCATTGATTGATGATGATGATGGATGTTTAATTTTACTAAATAATGAAAGTTACGCACAAAGTTGATCTCTATTATTAATATATTACTTACTTAATAATAAGTAAAGATTTTTTAATTTAGATTGTTTAATACAATGTTTTTCTGGTGTCTATTCACTTATGGTTTTATTTACTAATAAGATTTAACTTTTTGATACGGTTTTTTACCAAAAAATGTACAATAAACCATTTTTATTTGCAAAACTGTGTTTAATTTTTGACATATTTTTCATGATATTGGTTCAAATTTTGAATGCAAAACGGACTTATATGCGTTTTTTTCTTAATAGGTAACAGCTATTACAAAGTTTATATTGTAGATAGATAGAGCTAAAAAATACGCATCTAATGATGTATTAACATCTTATATTTAATTAATAAATATATAAAATATTATAAAAAAACAGTTTCAAAAATTTGTTTTGGCTGTCCTGTAAAATTTATAGTTTTCGATTTGTGGCCCTTTTGTATTCAAGGAGCGATATATTATTATATTACTGATAGAGTTAGTTAGAGAGGTGTGTCATTATGTTGCGCTCACCGGTCGGTAAACGATCTGTGGGTTAAGCAAACCTTGGCGCGGTCATTCCATAGATGGGTGACCGCATAGTGGTATTTGAACAGGGGTCTCCGTGTTTCGGAGGGCACGTAAAAAGTCGGTCCCGGTTGTCGTAAGAAGAAAACCGTAGGTTTACGGCCGTTTGCAATACTCTATCTATCCACTGTTTACTTACTAAAGACTACGAGAGACATTATCCTCATAATTTAATGGTTACTACTCTTACTATAGCTCGTTAATAGTTGGCGATTTCTACCAAAGTCAGTTAATTAAATATCGTCTTGGATTAATAAACCAAGATAGCAATCTGTTATCTTTGACAGAATATTGACATCGGCCGAAACAAGAATTGCGCAAGGATACCTGGTTGCGGATCTTTCCAACCTTCATTATGAGAGTTCAGGGGGATTAAGTAAAGTCGCAATGAATCACATACTTAAGAATGTTCAAATAAATAATGAAAATTTCTAAAAACAAAACAAAAAAATCACTTAGTCGATATTTTAATAATTGATAACATCCTTCTTTTAGTAGTCGTTGAGTCATATAAACATTTGCATAAATTGAAAAAAATACAAGGAAATTAACTTACAAAATAAGTTTTTCAAACATATCTTTATTTGTGTGCTTCAAAGGAAGGCACGAGTCTAGCTTAATTCTTAGTATGTCTACAAAAGACGGGGTTTTGCCAACAACTATTTAAATATAATACAAATGTTCTGAGAAATTGTGAATATTATTATAATCACACATATACTTACATAAATGCTCTTACTTTTTTGTATTTATATAAGGACGTTTTTATTTTTTATTTACTAAGTCGATAACTCCAATACAGTCTGCGCCTAGTGTTGCCATAGTTATTGAAACGTATTTTTTAACAGTTTGTTTTATAACTAATTTTTTTTAATGAAGAATTTGGGACAATATGCTTGTAATATTCAAGTTTAAATTATTGTAGAAAAATGTTTTGCTTAGCCCAGAAATCAAACCTAACTATTTAGTGAACAGGTGGCACGGTAAAACCACTTTAAACAAAAAAGCAATAAATTTAATTTAAAATGCGAAAAAATGTATTTTAACGATGTTTGTTACTCAATTACACCAAAATTACTGGACTGATTTTGACAAAATATATATATTATGTAGCTTATACAGCAGAATTACAAATAAAATAGAGCATAGACTCCCGAGCAAGAGTATTTATAAATATTCAAACCAATTAATGTTAATTGAAACGCGTAACTTCATTCATGGCTTGCAAGGTCGTAAGCAGAGTTCTTGAGAAACTTGCTTACGTTTGTATTTAAAATTAGTTCGTGCAATGTTCGCATATTAATGCAAGGAACCAGTTTTAAGAACCACTGGGTTTTGCCTACAGGAAAATTGTTATGATAAGAGCAGTTTTTGAGGAAAATTTTAATGATAATTAAGAAATATTTTTGTCAAATACTGTATTTGGATATTTAAAAAATTGTTGTATTTAATTTAAAGACGTATAAGTAATTGTGTATAACTAGACAGCAATGACTTTTCGAAGTTTTGTGTGTATTAAAAATAATTATCACTTGTTCTAACGGTGAAGGAAAACATCGTGATGAAACCTTGCATGCCTGAAAGTTCGTAAGAACAGTTCTTGAAGCTATAGGTACAAAGTCCTGAACTCGCACTTGGCCAGCGTGGTGGACTCAAGGCCTTACCCCTCTCTTGTTTGGGTATCCTTGCATACAGTAGGACAGTAACGGAATTAAAAAACGTTTAGTTGTAATGTTTTTAGTGCCATAAAATAAATGGCAAAAATATTCAGATCCTCTAATTCTATAAAAACTCAAATTTTTATCCGACCAGGAATCAAACTCCAGACCTCAGTCATCAATCTTTATCAAGTAAATTGTTTATAATCTTAACACTTTAAATATATGTTTTCAAATAACAGATTGATATAAAATGTAGAGATAAAGTTATCTAGATATGTATATAAATGTTTCATATGTATTTCATAAGTTTCGTCAGTGACACGCAACATCTTTTAAATTGTCACGATGACAAGCTTTTAAGTTTCTTTTAAAATGGCGATACAAATAAAAAGAAGAAAGAAAGAAGAATTTCTTCATATAGAAATAGGTAAACTAAGAAAAGAAAGACTGTTTCATATTCTTGTCATAGATAAGTGTTGGTCAGTCTATCCAATAGATGACGTTACAGCAAATGTTAAATAAAAGCTGTAAAAATTCTGAAAAAAAAAAAATATTATGTGAACGTATTTTACGTTAGATTTGTATACACACAAACATTTCAGAATTATTAATAAGATAATTAATTAAACATCTTAAAATGCATTGTAAAAAATATATTAATGTGTTAAAAATATAATAATAGGTTTAAATTCAACAAATTATTTTTGTTATACATCGTATCAATATTTTAATCACACATCTAAAGTAATATCTAAAATAAATTAGAAAAAAGACCAGTAGCTTCGTCCGATCTGGGAATCGACCCTGGCAACTCGTGGTCAGCAGTCGGATACACAACAAACAGCCTCTTTCTACAGAAAACTATAATGATCCAGTCACAATGTTTTGACGTGAGTGATCTTAATTGACGTAAGATAAAGTGTCACAAGTTATATGTAGAACAATGCTCAGTGCGTATTAATTGCAGTACATACATATGTAGTATATAGTAAATATATTATGTACTGTAGTCACGAGATAGTTGCTTGTCTGCGGGTGTGTAGATGTGTAGGTCGCTCGTACGGAGATAACGATGTTTTATGATATAAATGCGACATTACCGGTATATATTAGATCGGAGAAAAAGTCTTTTCGCATTATAGTATGCATGAACTTGTAATAAAATCTTTTCTCTACACAAAAAAGCTCGATATTTGGGTACCTCACGAGCTAATGAACCGTGTACTCATTTGTGAGTCTTGAAGCCAAAGAGATTTTATTACAAGTTCATACGTACTATAATACGAAAAGACTTTTCCCCGACGTAATATTTATTTGTGTGTCGGTCGTGGGTTCGAATCTCTCACAATTATTTTGCTGTAATAATTGACAGGATTTTAAAAAAAATGTATTATACATTTATTTAATTAGAGCCTTAATTACAGTTTTTTCGTAACTATCTTAGATCGTCAGTTCTCAAGCGATCTATTGTTTCCAGTTAGGTGTCATTTAATTATAAGGAGAGCTATAATGCCTTAATTCTTACTAGAAATCTATTTCTGGATCGATCTATGTCTAAATTAAATTTAAGAAGTTATACCTATTTAAATCTTAAATATAAATTACGAAAATAACCAAACATTCTAAAACTAATAGGTCTCGACTTAATCAACCTTTGAACTTAAACCGTTAATATTCTATTTATAGAAGGATCTTCGGTTGACGTCACAAATAAATATTTACAACATAATTATTACATGAGACAGCCTCCTTTACAAAGTCCGGTATGACAGCAATACAACCTTCTTTCAAAAGTTTAAAGTCCGGTAAAAGGACTAACCGGTTTTATATTTATACATAAATGATTATGTAAATATGCTCTTTGGATAGCAACGACAGTTATATTAAACTGATTCTCCAATGCTAAGAATTTTACTAAAAATTATTTTTTAGTTGCATCAAAACATTATTCCAGAATATCCTTTTGGGCGTTTTATATCTTAAAGTTGAGTAAAACAGTTTTTTTTGTCTGTCGTTATTTCCAAAAAGTTCGTGTCATAGGAACTTATTAATTGTTATAGATTTAATTTATTAGAAAAAAAATATTCATAAGGCTGCCTGTCCACCGAAGCGGAGCGAGGCTGCGGTGCGGAGAAACGGATGAATACTAACCAATAAGAGTGCACAAAATCTCCTCTCCTCGTGAGTGGTTCTCTCCGATTGGTTAATATTTCTCCGTTTCTCCGCACCGCAGCCTTGCTCCGCTTCGGTGGACAGGCAGCCTAAGAGCCGGGTCGTCTCTTAAACTCTTAAATCAATTCTGAACAACATTTTACTGCAAGCTACAATATTTATAAGCAACATACAATCCTTTATATCCCAGAAAATTGTCTAAGAATCAGTCAAAATTGTCATAATCGTCTACATATAAATTCGCCAAGCTATCTAAAAATCATTTACCAAGATAGTAGACAATTCTTGATGACGAGACCCAAACACAATCTTTTAAACAGCTATTTAATTAGTGATAGACTGAAAAAGATAATTATAATTACCTTACAATCTTTAGTATCTTTTAAATATTAATAAGTATAGCTTAAGATACCATCACCATATCGTTGAATGTTCGAAACATCGTCCTTATCAATTAAATAATGATTTATCGCTCTAGGAGTCATTTAACATCTTAATGATAAGTTTTGGGGTAAACCAATGTTATAGATAAAGTGATGTGTAAGAAAACAACTGTTAGAATACCTGCTGATAAGCTATCCGGCACGTATTCAGAAGTGGTGAAACAGGGGCTCAGTTTAATTATAATGTCCTCCTGGCCGATATTCGGCTACCGCGGCCATTTTCACTGGAACGAGCCAAGTGTGCAGGACTCTGTTTATAGGTTTCAAGTGTGTGCACTATACACAGATACATTCAATATTCCTTTCCTCTCATAGCCCGGTGGGATGGCTAAAACCACAGGACCAGTGAGAAGTCAGGCGCAGTCTTAATAGATATTCTCAGAAAATACTTTTTGGCCTGACACATGATTCGAACTCGAAACTTCTTGCGCGGCAGTCTGCGCTTGTCTACCCACCACGCGACAGTACAAAATGTTATTTATGTTATCAAAATCAAGTGCATTCCATGATGAATCATATTTCTATTATGTAAGACAAGTCTATTGACTGTGAATGGAAATTGTGTAACCTATTGTCAAAGTTGTTCAAGCCACTTGAAGGTTTCTGACATGGCTTAATAGTGTTAAAGATCTTTGCCTGAAAACCTTTACCGTGGCTTAACAACTCTTATCCTAATTGACAATTACCAAAACCGTCTGTTAACGTGTCCTCCAAAGAGACGCTAAGCTTGAATACCACTAAGCATCTATCTATCTATGGAATGACCGCGCCAAAGATGGTTTAATCTACTGATTGATTTAGCAACTGGTATGAGGATACTTGCTACGGAGGCTGGTTACAAAAAATGCAATGTAATAGGACTATTCGTTTAAGAGCAATGATACCAAAGACAAGAATTATAATTGCTTTAATAATAAATAAATTTAACCCATTAATATCCCACTGCTGGGCAAGGGTCTCCTCCCGTAATAAGGGACGGGTTAGGCCTTGAGTCCACCACGCCCTTTACTAGCCAAGTGCGGGTTGGGTACTCACTATTACTTAATTAATAATAGTGCGTTAACTGTTAAAAATCAAAATAATTACTTTTTAATGAAACTTTCTTAAATTACCTGTTTTATAATCAATGCATTCCAGAAATAATCAACAATCTGTACACCCAAATATCGCAGTTATCGCGAATACAACAGCTAAGTATATAAATGTGATTGAGATAAGTATCGTCTTGTAAGATAATCGCGGTGACTCAGCCAGTAGACGAGAGGCTAATTTACAAGTGCTTGTAGAATACGGCCCGGATCTACTTGAAGGATGTTTCCTTTGCTAAATAACGTTAGAACTGTAGGAAAGGTTTTTACGCATCTATTGTCAATTTTTTTGGTAACAGGATTTGTATATCTTTAGTTAAAATTGTTTTCTAGTTTCTGTCAGCGACTTTGACCGTGTGAAGAAGATCTATCGCGGTAGTTTTATTTCCGTAGTCTTAGTATATATAATAATACAGGTTATAAACGCTCAGTTCAAATACCACTATGCGGTCACCCATCTATGGAATGACCGCGCCAAGGTTTGCTTAACCCACAGATCGTTTACCGACCGGTGAGCGCAACTGGATACGGGCGCCTCGCCTTTCTGGTGCTAATATACAGAAAAACAAATTTTGGAAATTGGAGTCTCCGTCTCTCCAGATGTTGCTGAATCCCCGTATTTATCGTCAATTTTACATACGATTCATATCCTTAAAATCGTTATTTAAGTATTGCAATTTATCTCAGACAAGGAAAACACAATAATCTATCTGTTCCATTAAAAATTCAGTCGCAATTCCCCAAGATACGAAGTGGGAGGATGTTCTGACAGACGCGGTGCGAGGCGGCGACATCGTCAACCATCACCGCGGCGCACCAGATAACAGTTCCATGTAAATATTATACAAACAGATCAAATTACTGAAACAGAATTATTATGAATTAGGTGATAAAGATAACCTAGTTTTATTTGCTACCTACTTTTGAAAGTAACATTAAAATTCAGTTTTCACTTTTGAAAGCTATTGTTGCAAATTTCTTTAAGGGCACCTTACACAATACACAGTTACTATTCCATGACCCTCATAGCCCTGGTGGGACGGTATCCCATGCAACCGCCGAGAGGTCAAGCGCAGGATCTATGGCTTCACGTGCTCAACGAGGTACGGGGTCTACGACTTAAACTTCAATATTATAGATTTTTTTATATATTTACTGAAGCACTTTTAAACCGACCCAGGTTTCCAACCCGAGACCTTTGCGCGATATTTATACTACTACACCACACACTACAGAGATTGCAATTTGCGAAAAGAGAGGCTTCTACTCATCAAAACAATTCAAGAAAAAAAAATTGATTATAGGATCAAGTTAAAATTACACGCATTTTTCCCACCAATACAACAAACAATAATATTTATTACCGATAACACTTTTATAGCGGGAAATTCAACAATACATCAACAAAAACAGGTATCATATAACGAGATAATATTATTTATTATTCGTATTGAGTAGCCATATTGCTATAACCCAACAAATTAGAAAAGAACCTTCTATGCAAAGTTCGAGGCCGAAAGATGTATACTCTCTCTCTCTTCCTGGCTATTCACACTCACTTCAGTCACAATGTCATTTACCGTACTTACTCCTCCGAAACGGCTTGACCGATTCTCACGAAATTTTATGAGCATATTGAGTAGGTCTGATAATCGGTCAACATCTATTTTTCATACCCCTGAGTGACACTATTTTTTTTTTATTTATATGGCAAAACAACGTTTGCCGGGTCAGCTAGTTATCTATATAAATCGTGCCTCTTCTAATTTGTCAGTTTATAATCAGTGACGTGTTCCGTATCTTAATGTTTTTGTTGAGTCCAATTAAATATGATACAGCATGACGCAAACATGGTCCATGACGTTATAAGTATGACGATAGTGGCCTGGGTTTTTTGACCATACGTTTTAAGAAATAGGATATTTTTTGATACGGTAGAACGGGGTTACTTTTGAATACAGGGGTTACTTTAAAATGGAAAGAAATAGGCATGTTAAAGGTCAGCACTCTATTTGAAATGCTATAATTATATTCATAACGATATTTAGTACCAAAAACCAGAAAACCGATCTCGTCACTAGCTATTTATGCGAACAATTTACTTATTTCTATAATCAAATTCACCCCAAATTTTCCTAAAGTAACCCCATTCTACGGTACTGATAATATATTTTTGTTTATTTTGTGATTAAGATAAGATAGTAGTAAAAATACCCAAGTACTAGTACTTGGGTATTTTTACTACTATCTTTAGATCTTGGAATTAATCGTTAGTTTATACGATGACCTATCACTGGCATGTATAGCTTTTAATTTATCTATGGTGGTTTAAAAAAGCGTTTTTGGGTTTTTCTATAGAATGAGATGATTTTAATAATATAGAGGCGTGATTTTATGAAAGCCTATTCTATTATACCTAGAACATAAATACATAGCATACATAAAATCAAGTCCTTTTTCCCATAGAGCTAGGTAGAGAAAAAAAATCGCCACTTGTTATCCTTACACACTTTCCTTGCTACAAACACAGGCATAAATATTGTTATTATGGTATGCAGGATATCATAGGCAATTGTCATATTATTATTATATTATAGAAAAAATTACTTATTTGTTAAACTTCTGTGGCCCGAGCAATATTGCATACTACGGATAAGGTCCCGCGATCGATTCCTAGGTCGGATTATTTTTTAGCCTTTCTAGTTTCGTTTTAAACATTCTCGTTAACAGCCGAAGTTACGAACTCAGCTGTTATTTTGATAATTATTTCGCTCATTTTTACATTATTTAAATCTTATGTATGACTCACGGTATGTTTACGTCAATTGCCATAATATTATTTGGTAACAACATTAACATAATCAAAGCGGATTTGAACTGACATTCGTATTCACGTCATAGTTTATCAACTTTATAGTATTATTTATTTATTATCTTAATATATTAATTAATAATTATGGTGAAATTGATCAAAATTTGTGTAATCTACATAATAAATTAAGTGATTAAAATATGGGAAAACCGAGCATTAAACCAAAAGCAATTAAAGAAGACCTTAAAAGTAAATCTTATCCAGATTACAGAATGATATCTTTGGTAAAATAATACATTAAAAAACATCAAAATGTTGCAGGTTTTTGCAGGTTTCAGGAAATTATTAATTACAACGCATGAGTTGGGCATCACGCGTCGGTTATATCCCGGTTTGTTACCCATAAGACCCAAAAAAATACGTGAAAAGCAAATACATATTTTTAGCTTCACCCAAAAATCCATAATCATATTATCAAGAAATCTTCAAGTTGTTCTAAGCTTCATCTTTACAAAGTTAAAATGAATCAGTTGTATTGTCACGTGTCGGTTTTACCCCGGTATCCTTGTTGGGAAGTACCGAAATGGTACACACTGGACAATGGCGGATGTGACCAGCGATTGTCAGTTAAATAAACGATTGTTGGTTTTTTGGTGACAGTGTTTGTTGTCCAGTCGGTAAATAAATAAACAATGGTGGTTTGCTTTAAAAATATAATCTATACTAATATTATAAAGCTGAAGAATTTGTTTGTTTGCTTGTTTGAACGCGCTAATCTCAGGAACTACCGGTTCGAATTGAAAAAATCTTTTTGTGTTTATCGAGGAGGGCTTTATGCTATATAACATCACGCTACGGCCATTAGGAGCGGAGTAGCAACGAGAAATGTTACAAAAACGGGGAAAATTCTCTCTTATGTGACGCAAGCGAAGTTGCGCGCGTCAGCTAGTCACTTATAGGAAAGATACAGAATAACATAAAATCGTTTATTTCTCTAGAATGCACAATGTCTTCGCACTATTTATTAGGATAGGTCGGTTGTTAAAGTACCTATATATACAAGTATCTTGTTTCTGTCGTTAATTGGGTAACTGTTAACAATGAGCAGCATTAAGCAGACTTAGGTGTGTAAGTTAAGGCGTTTTCAATAATTTTACCATAGGATGACGATTGACGCAGAAATTATAAGAAGAAGGTGTTAAAAAGTTAATGAGTAGTGATAGCTTCGCGGTGTTGGCATGTGCGTTTCATGCCTAAAATTTGATAAAAAATTTAAGGAAAGGAGAGTGCGTTGGGAAATATTTTTTTATTATTTATTTATTTTATTATGCGATGCGGAGATATTTTATGATGCCTTATATTAATTATATTTCTATTTAATTTCTCTATTTTTTTTCGTTTGTTTATGTAAAATTACTTTTAAAGTATTTATTTAATGTATAGTTTTAATTATTATTGATATTTATAAAGAGCAGCATTAATATTTAAGGAACTATTAAATAAATTGAATTTAATTTATTTAATTATTTATTGGATCACCAACAGCAGACAATTTATTACATTCTAATTAAAGGTACAGTAACTTAAAAAGGCATTCCTAATATGTATACCTGTGACAGGTGAACACATCATTCACTAAAGCTACATACTACGATCACAATATTAGTACATAAGAGTTATGAGGTATTTACATTAAACATGGATGATTTCAACACTTTATTTCTAAAATTGTTCATAATTATGTCCAGAAAGATGTCAAGATCGAGAATTTTATTTATTTATTTTAAACTTTATGTACAGACCTGTGTCAGTGCCAGTGGCATTTTCTCCCAGTCTACCAGTCTTTGTGGTATAGATTGTTATACACATCGCACATACTTACTATTAGTGAACATATGCCAACAATAGATTTGATATTTATATGGAAAAGAAAAGGTTTTTACACTTGTAATTGCGTATCCAACTTTATACGTTAAATATTTCGGTTAATTTTCGTCAAAACGCGTATTATCTCAACGTTATGACGCGCACGTATCAGATAAGTGCTGAGTACACACGCTCGTTTCGTATGTCACTATGACTTTACACATTTTTATATGTTTCGCTTATCACTGTACTTGGTTGCGGTTTTTTGTGACCATATTGAGGTGTTTGAGGCCTTATTTCTTATACTCAAATGGTTTTTAAACCTTGAGCTCTGCTTTCGTTT
Organism: Anticarsia gemmatalis; assembly: GCF_050436995.1. Classification (NCBI taxonomy): domain Eukaryota; kingdom Metazoa; phylum Arthropoda; class Insecta; order Lepidoptera; family Erebidae; genus Anticarsia; species Anticarsia gemmatalis. Next base: position 7,754,736 of record NC_134767.1, on the reverse strand, counting down.
TCAACCTTACCTTAAACAGTGTTTTTTTCTGAAGTAGTTTAAGGAATAGGCAAAAATATTGATGTTCAGAAAAAGTTCAAAGGTATAATTAATTGTTACTGTTGAGCAATGTTGTTATAACTTCCTAGTTAGAACTAGGCAAAGCGTTTGAATACAGGGGTTATTTTAAAATGGAAAGAAATGGGCCAGTTTAAAGTCAATGACACTATATGAAATGCAAAGAAAATATTCATAGCGATATTATTTTAGCACCAAGAACCAGAAAACTGAACTCGGCGCTAGCTTTTTTACGAGCTATTCACATTCATTCTTCTATAATCAAATTCACCCAAATTTTCCTTAAGTTAACTTTAGGGTGATACTTCAGAAAAATTTGGGGTTTGGCATTTTATGGTACCAAAAAGGATCAGAGTTGCAAAGGTCAATTACAACAAACTTACAAACAAACAAACTTGCCTAACTTCATTTATATGCACGCCATAGAACCATATATATCGTAAAGTTACCCCGAGCAATATTCAAGGTATGCATGAACAGAATACAATCAAGTATGTTTCCTTGTGATTTTTCCTCTACGATATTATCTGTACTTCCCAGATACCCAGGACTTTCAAGATAATGAATTTATAAGTTCAGACAATATTTATATTGAACTGGCTTTTGCCCGCGACTTCGTCCGCGTGGTTTGTGATTTAGGACAGAATCTTTTGTTAAATCTGTTAAGAGCCTAACATTTAGCAGAATGCAAGTTTTACAATTTTTTACTTTTACAAGATATTGGTCAAGGAAGACACAAGATTGCAAAGATAGTTTCAATTAGCGAATTCTTCTAGCGAGTTTTTGAACCATTTAAAGAGAATTAGCTGGTTTCAGAAGGAAGAATTTACCGTATGGCTCCTAAAATCTCATCTAGACTGAACAATCTACCATTTTTACCTCATCTATACTAATATTATAAAGCTGAAGAGTTTGTTTGTTTGAACGCGCTAATCTCAGGAACTACTGGTCCGATTTGAAAAAATCTTTCAGTGTTAGATAGTCCATTTATCGAGGAAGGTTATAGGCTATATATCATCACGCGACAACCGATAAGAGCAGAGTACCAATGAATAATGTTACAGAAACGGGGAAAATTTTGACCAATTTTCTCTTATGTAACGCAAGCGTAGTTGCGCGGGTCAGCTAGTAATTGATACGAAGACCACAAGATAAAGGATCTAGATCAGCACACAAGATCAATAATCTCTTGATCTAATACATTATTTATCTAAGTGTATTTCCTTTACGTTTTCCTACATTCCGCCGTCAGTTCAACGTAGGCACATAGCAGGCACACATTTACATAATCTCGTGTCTTTCCGATACTATTAGTTTCCTATAATTAACAGACACTATTGTTTATTCAATAGTCTTAATGATTGACGTTCAGTTTTACGGCTTTAGATGCCGATATATAGATAATGTAGCCAATTTCATTGAAACCAGCCAACTGTGCAGGACCTTGTTTATAGTGGCCAAGTATGTGCACAATACACAGGTCTCTATTCTTTTACTCTCATAGTCAGTTAAGCTAAACCGACACGACAAGAGAGGTCAGGCGCAAGACCGACGGCTTTACGTGCTCTACACGAGCTCAACTTCCTAACTCCGTACGATTTCCGAGATTTTCTTTACCGAAAACTCAGAAAATACATTTTTGGCCCGGATTTGAACCCGCCACGAAAAAAATAGAGAATAAGCACACCTTAATAACATGATTATAAGAATAATATCTAACTAAAATCACAAAATTGACGCAAAGTACTAAGAAAAATACTATATTTCTTTTAAAATGTTACAAAATGCATCATCAGGATCTATCTATTACACAAACCGGACCGGCCATCTTGTTTGACGTCAAAGATTTCAAATATCAAACGCATTTCACTTTCGACTGCGACCGAATTTTAAGGTCAATATACCGTGTTTTGAATATAAAAGTCGCACCGTTATTCGTTAGTTTAAGAATGATATAAGATGATGGTACGTTATGGTCACTTAGGCTCTTTTTAAATTGAAAGTGTGATATGACTCCGTGACTGGGAACACGATGACGTCTTTTGCTTGTCTATTAGATTGGGCTACTAGCAAAATGTCACGTAGGTTTTTTTTTAAATGGGAGTCGTATTTTTTAAGACGTCACAACAATTTCCCAATTCACATGTGAGAGTATTATTATAAGAGATTTTGGGGCCATTGTAGTAGGTACCTATCCTATCTACTTCCGCCTTTAAGCTTCTTTGTTCACAATTCTTCTTATTGCTGAGTCTCATGAACTTCAACGGATATGGACCCGAAGAGATGTCTTCTATAATCCCTAAATGTGGAATTCAGTTTACATTTTTTATTTTCCCAATTGTCTCCCGTCACGGTCTTTCTGGACTTGACCTAATACTCTCAGATTTCTTGTTAATATAAATAAATTAATTAATTTGCCAAACATTTTAAAATTGAGTAAATAAAGTAAGTTAGAAGGACTGTATCTCATTTTAACGGCAAAGTTAGCTAACTCTCATACTCTTAATCCATTCATGTGATGTATGACTCACATCATACACGCTTACTAGGATCACACACACAACACACACACAAACACGGACACACAAACTAACGCACACACATTTTCCTTACTCAACATTTAGCAAGTGCTGTCCAACTACATCTCTCAATAGTTTACGCTCATCTTAATATGACGCACGAATTTACAAATCAAATTGATAATAAAATAAGTAAATCTATTTCGAAACTGGAAAAACATATCTTTTTTTCATTTAAAGTATAGAAAAGAGTTATACCATGTCTGTCTGTTTTACTATACCGATTTTGATGATTGATTGATTGATATGGAAAAATAATAATTAGCTTGAAGAGTCATGAACAAATAAGGGCTTAAAAAATCACTCCTGTACTGCGATTCTGCGAGAAATGTTGTATGTCAATCGTTTAGCGTCTCTCGCGGGCCCAGTAGAAGCTATTTTTGCAGTACATTTTAAATGTCAAACTCTCGATACTCGAAAGTACAGACTGTACAGAATCGCGCTAATGATCTGCTGAAATAAGAGATAAAACTTTGAAGAAATATACGGTATATGACTGAAACAATATAACTTATTAAGGTCGTAACTAAATGCAAGCCATATAATAAAAATAACAATATTTCAAATAAACCTGTTAAATCTAAATATAAATGGGAAAATAAAACTATCTCTAAAGTTTAAAAAAACAATATAAAAAGAAGGTGTTTTGACGTGCGCTCTTTAACATCCAATAAAAATGTCAATATAACAATGAATCTGTTGTATCTAAATATAAATGGGGTAAAACAACTATCTCTAAAGTTTATAAAAAGGTATTAAAAAAGGTGTTTTGACGTACATTGCGCGGGCACGCCTTGCGGCCATGACCCTGTTTTATAACACATTGACGTAGTTCGTATAAAGATTCGCAAGTCTCGGCTTTCCTTGAAGATAAACATTATATGGAAGAGTTTGCTTCGAAGAAGTTTACGTGAATTTGACTGCTGTTGGAAGATTTTATATTCCAGAGAATTGGTTCGGAAAGATGCTGATATTAGCTTTTTATACCAACTTGTAATTGGTAAAACTTTCCTGCCTTTTTTACAGTGAGTTAATTCTTCTCGATTATTCGAAACATTCGATTTATTTCTTTAAATCATTCTGAAGGGGAGGCCTATACTCAACAGTATGTAGAAGTGAGCTGAATAGATAAATAGATGGAAATTACAAGAAAATATTGCTAAGTGTTAAGTAGCATATCTACTGAATAAAGTGACAGCAAGGAACAAGCTTTATATAAGATATATAGATAGATATGCAGAAATAGTAAAACCGGATTTAAATAAGTATTCAAAAATTATATATATAATATCACCCCTTTTTCCCCTAGTTGCAGAGACCAAAGAACGGTACCAGTCTAACAAACTTATATGCATTAAAAAATAATAAAAAAATCTTAAACAGTAAACAGGACAATGGTATCAACTAATAGTCTTTTATAGGGCACAACACCTGCACTATGACGTCATTAGCTCCTCGGGAATAATATCTTTCTGTTAAGGAAACAACATTTAATATAAAAGTTACAGAAGTATGGTGCAAAGTTGCGGTCGGTTTGTTTTGTTTACAAGTTGGAACTTCCACCGTGGAAGTACCACGTGGAGGTTATGATGCAACAAGTATCATGTTGTGATTGTTTTATTACTATGAATATAAAAGAAATATAAAAGAATAGTATTTACAGGTGCAGGCAGTTTGAAAGCTGATTATTAAAGAAAGGATAATGAGTGCACTTATTTTTATTTTCCGCATATAGCGTTTACTTCTTGTGGAAATTGAACTTATGAAACCTGATGTGATATATCATCATAACGCAACTTTATAGAAATAACTGGACTCACTACCGGATGAGTGTACTATAGTGTGACAACTTAGTAGAGAGTATGGCATGCACAATTTATTTCAAGAGTAATTATTATTATGCATTTTCGAAAGGTAACAAAACAGTCTCTGTCCTGTGTAATCCTGCGGGTCACTTATGTTCTTAATACTGAATTTATTATGTGATCGCCAGCCGCGAGCAACGCAAACTATTGAACTATAAGTAGCTTAAGAGTATGTCCCTTTTAAAACCATCTGGTTCAGTTTTTCCACTTATAGTTCGAATTTTATTTAGAAGACCAAACGAACCTACTACTAATCCAAATCAAAATTAATCACTGTCTGAAATCATATCCGAAAAGCCTTGAACATAACCTGAAGGTCTCTGAATCATTTCTCACAATATAACGGTAATATAAATACATAATAATATGTAAATTATATATGTTTCATCATAAGTTCCACGTTGTAACATCCACCTGGACAAAGATGATTCAACAAGGAAAGGCTATTATGTGGTTTTGTTTTAATTAATTAGTATTAGTCACTTGTTTTGTTTATTGATGCTAGTTGAGTAGAGAAATGAGGACCAAGAATAAAATAAATATTTTTTTACCTAAAAGATGCCTATTTGCTTTGAAACAATCGGACAATATAGGTAGGGGACAAAATTTTCAATACAAATATATGCAATCATAATTGAATACAAGATATTTGGTAAATGTTTCTAATATTTAATAAAAAAAAACGGGCCTAGTGCAAGTTGGACTCGCGCACAAAGGGTTCCGTACCAAAAAAATACGAAAAAAAAACACGTTTATTGTATGGAGTCCTCCTTAATTTTTTTTATAATTTTTAGTATTTGTTGTTATACCGGCAACGGAAATACATCATTTGTAAAAATTTCAGCTTTCTAGCTATCACGGTTTATGAGGCAGACGGACAGACAGACACACAGACAGCGGAAGCTTAGTAACAGGGTCCCGTTTTACCCTTTGGGTACGGAACCTTAAACCTGTGTTATTGCTAATACTACTAATACATGAATATCAAGAAAATAAATATTAGCATCGATTTTGAAACCTCTATTACCGGTTACTATTTGTTTCCGGGACCGTTTTCCTTACACCCTATATAATAAAGAGATTTTGTCATCTGAAAATTTACTTTTCCATTTTAACCAAGATATTTTTATATGTAATTCCTTCTTTTTACTAAGAACTTATTAATAGAAATACACATAAGCATTGTTGTTTTAGTTGTCAATTGAAAAACAAAGTGTATTTTCATTTTCAGCAACCTGATGATGACCAACGGATTTTATATTTGGTCAATGACTATAGCTTTATAAGTCAAACATTTTATTAGCATCTAGTGGATTGTAAATATCGAATGTACAAATATTATTGGCTAAAATTCTAGCTGTATTCTCGCTAAACAAGTGCTCATCTTTAAATATTCTGAATATTTTGTTGTAATGATAATATTACTATCTATACTAATATTATAAAGCTAAAGAGTTTGTTTGTTTGAACGCGCTAATCTCAGGGACTACTGGTCCGATTAGGAAAATTATTTCAGTGTTAGATAGTCCATTAATCGAGGAAGGCTATAGGCTATATATCATCACGCTACGACCAATAGGAGCAGAGTAGCAATAAAAAATGTAACAAAAACGGGGAAAGTCTTGACCCATTCTCTCTTATGTGACGCAAGCGAAGTTGGGCAGGTCAGCTAGTAATAATATAAAGTTTCACTACTTTCAGCTATCCATCGGTTAGCTTGCCAGACGGAATATTGACAGTTAATTTCATACATTTCCCGCCACTTTTTTTAGTTGAGAGGATAACTGAAACTTATTTATAAGTTGTGAATTTGGCTCTATATATCCTTTTATTAAAGCGTTTGTTAAGATTCTATTCTCATTTTTATGTTTAAAAAGACTTGTGTTACGGGGAATTCGCAAACAAAAGTTCAATTTATAAACAAATGTTTATACACATACACAACACATACACTAAGAGCCAGATAGACGCTTTAAAGATAAGCGATTGATAACCTATCTATTAAATAAAGCAATATACATTTTTCATAATTTGTATGTTTTTTAAGTCATGAAACTTAATGTGAAACTTATAAATGCTACCTTGGCGCAAGCCACGTTGTTCAATTCCAACGCGGCAATAATGACGGTACGAGTATGACACATCTTGTTTACATATAACATAACAATTCAATTATGTGCATAACGAGGTTTAGTTAAATAATCTTATTACGTCTATTTATAGATCTAGTCCGTCTAGAATGATGAAATATTTGCATTAAAGGGATCATTGGCAATAAATAAAATACATTGATGTTACAGGGAACTTATTCCCACGGGAATATAAAATTAATTTTAATTACTATCCCACTGCTGGACAAGGGAAACGCCCTGTACAAGTTCTTAATTTGAAAGAAAATACTTGTAATTAATACAATTATACAACATAGCCTACCAGTCACTATAGAATTTTGGAAGTTATGTGTGTATTCAAAATAATTATCATTCGTTGTAACGGTGAAAGAAAACATCGTGATAAAACATTTCGTACACCTGACAATTCTTTAAAACAATTCATGAAGGGTAGTAAAGTTCTGACCTTCACTTGGCCAGTGGAAAGACGAATACCTTACCTAATCTCTTTTTCGTTCTGGAAATAGAACCGTACATCGCAGCAAGACCGACATAATTTAATATTAAATCATGCACCTCTGCCTATATCTTCGGTATAACAGGCGTAGTTATAAATAAATAGGTAAATAGCTTTCAAAAATATACATCTCATGGACAATATTGTTTTTGGACAGTAGGTATATACATATTTAGCAAGTATATTGATACTAAGTGAAAAATTGAGTAGTCATCATCTAAATTTGGTTGTATGATTGTATCTAATCAAATCAGTGCGATGACTGACCATTTTTTGCGATATTAAGTCGCTGTTATCTCGGAAACTACTAGACAGATTGTGAAGATTGTTGCTTTGATTGATAGATATATTATTTTATATTGTGAAATATGGGTCGGTGCAGTTTTACATAATCATTTATATAAAGTAGCGCTTATCTCCTATGTTTTGTTTGATGACGAAACTCGGGAGTTATTCAACTTTTTTTATTTACAACTCTCGCACTAAGAATTGCTCCTGTGTCCCGGGGACTTTTACAAACATACAAACAACGGACACAAAGTCTAACCAGACCCGAAACAATTTATTAGTGGATCGCACAAATAATACTACCGTGTGGAAATCGAACTCACGACCTTCCGGCGCAATGGTAGCATCGTCGTGGCGACCTAAACCACTGCGTCACAGAGGAAACTGATCTGAACATAATAATAATGTCCTCCTAGCCGATATCCGGCTACAGCGGTCAGTTTCATTGAAACTGGCCAAAGATGCAGGACTGTCTAAGTATTGTGCGCAATACACAGGTATACTCTCTATTCGTTTGCTCTCATAACCCGGTGGGACGGATAACCGACACGACCAGTGAGGGGTCAGGCGCAGGACAGATCGAAAATACATAATAACTATTTAATAATGAGTATAAAAGTATATAAAGCCGTATAAAGTATTATTTAGTTAGTTGCTATGTTGCATCATTGTCCACGCTGGCAATGTTTTTGTTACGAGTACCAACTAGCGCCTTTCGACACGTCACTTGTGTAGCGTTGGACTTTGTGACGATTTGAAGTTTTGTTGTTCAACCAACTGGCTGATATAACTGGTTATAAGCTTATTATAGAAAATTAATACATACATAGATACATACATATCAACATACGCACTTATGTACATACATACCTGCGTACGTAAAATCACGCCTTCTTTCCATAGAGGTAGGCAGAGTAAAGAGAATGCCACTTGGTAGGATCCTTACAAACTTCCTTTGCTTCATTCTCATACATCTTGTCATACAGGACCTCCGGTTACGATTATACAGAGTTTAAAAATCCTTTGTTATAACAACCTTTGGCCATATTATACATACCGAGTTTCTCCATGTTTAGGAAGGCATGTTAAGTTTTGGGGACCGACTGTAATTTTCGAAGACCTTTGAGAGTAGTTACCCGCAGTCAGAAGCTTGAAAGGCTGACAAGCAGTCTTATCGAGGCGTATCGTGTTATATCCCAGGTAACTGGATCGTGGAAGTCCGATAGGCAGTCGTTCTATGTAAAATACGGGTTCGTAATCAGCCGGTGAGACTGCAAGCCAACTCCAACATAGGTGGAAGAAAGGCTAGCTTGATAATGATTGTTGAAATAGTCTTTATTAAAGATAATATTTACTGATCTTTAACTATGAGATAAATTTTGATACAGTTTTCTTTGTAATCAAGAAATCTCTTGCAGTTGTTTCGTGTGCCCGAGCAGGTACATAATGAAGGAACACTAATCCTCCACCAAAATTTTTATCAAAATTATAGATAACGGATATAGAAAGAGAGAGATAGATAGATATAATAATATACAGATAGAGAGCAGTCTCTCAAATTAAATTCATGAAAATTAAGGCCAGATTAAGTTGTGGGTCCCGGCTGCCATTTTTGAATATCTTCGACGGTCGTTATCAGTAGTCAGAAGCTTGAAAGTCTGACAACCAGTCTTACCGAAGGGTATCATGTTATAACCCAGGTAACTGGGTTGTGGAGGACAGATAGGCCGTCGCTTCATGTAGAACACTGGTATCCAGCTGCATCCGGTGACTCTGGAAGCCGACTCCGACATAGTTTGCAACAAAGGCTGAGCTAATATATTTTAAATGTCAAAGTCTCGATACTCGATGGTTCCAATTGAAGAGAATGGTGCAGTTCATTGGTATTTGAACATAATTCTTTACATCCTTTTGACGCAAATTCGTTTTATATTGGTAATAGGAGTATGTCAGCAGTGGGATGAAGTGGGATGCTTTACCTTATTTATAGAATTTAGTTCAAAAGATATAGTTTGATGTAATCCATCTTCTGGGTTACACGGGTAAACGTTTGACGCAATTAGAAAGGTGGGTAGCGTAGCGTGTTGGGTTATAAATAAGATTAGATGGTTTAGTACTACTTTTATGTATACAATTTACCCTTTTGGTCATACAAGACAATTATAAACATAGTAAGCTAGACCTAAATGCTAAAAAACCCTAAATTTTCCACGATTGAGCAAGTGTCCTCTCCCGGAATATGGGCGAGGTCCCGCCAGGCGTGACTTTGCATACCTTCAAGAACTGTTGCAAAGAACTCTCAAGCATGCAAGGTTGCGTTACGATGTTTTACTTCACGGTTGAAACAAGTGATCATTATTTCTAATACACACATAACTTGGAAAAGACATTGGTGCGTTTCCTCGGTTGTTAACCCTAAGCCACTTGAGTGAAAGACGCGTGTTATAAAACAATTAGTTCTGGGTCCCGAAAAATAAATTAGAAATGTCGGTATTATAATCATCGTATCAGAAACTATTTAAATACCACGTGTAATTTGCACAAATAAAGTAAGTAAATATGTACTTAATCATTAAAAGGATATACAAAGATAATATTTTATCAGAGAAATGCATGATGAAATATACAAATGTTACCAGTAATCAAAATCAAATAGATATTATTTACATGGCAACACTGAACACTTATGGAAAAATCGTGTAATTTCCACTTACCGTGAGTTATTGAACTTTATTTGAAGGACTAGGTTAAAAGGCATTATGATTTGATTGCATTGTGATATATACTAATTGGGTAGGGAATTAGTGATCCATTTATTTTATACGATAATGATGAAACTTTCGGTTTATATGCGTTATAATAATGCTCCGTAAGACCCATAGTCCTTTAACGGAGACACTCGAAGGTCTGTTATCTTCTGATCGTGAATCTTGACCAGGGAGAGCCAAAATAATCCCAGCTTTACTATCGCTTAAAATAACCATAACCTTAGAGTTAAGCATTACACTACTGTTCGATTTAGAAGAACGAAAAATTTATTTCGCTACTTTTAATAAGTAAGTATCGGTGAACACAACATACGTTTATTAACAGTAATTCAGTGTAGCTAATAAAGTTGAGTAAGGATAAGGTTCGAAGGATAGGATCGTTAACAGTTTGTACTTATGTATATTTAAGTATTCTATAATTCATTACATTTAATATATGATTTATTACAAGCATAATATAACCGTTTTTAAGAACAAAGAGTGCAGTTTATTGCATCCTAAACATAACTGCGCATTTCCCACTCACATTGTGGAAAATATCCAAAAGAGAATCTAGATTTTTGACCTTTTTTGCAATCCTTTTTATCACATTTATAAACGTCACATTATCGAACTACGCAGCAGAGAATACCAACCGAAAACAAGCCTTATTTCCCATAAATTAAACTCCAAATTTCAATAAAAGTTAGTCTTATCAATAACTATCAGATAAAGGAGGTGTGTTCTTGATAAAATGATAAGAGAATTTGATATATTCTACGTCATAATTTTGGTAAACTGAATCAGGCCACTACTGCCATTTTGAGCTACTGATAATAACAATTAATTATTGATAAGTCTTATCTCGTCATGTAGGTAATAAGTTAGGTTTAAAGGAAGTTTTTAAATCTAATTATAGAAATATGAACGTTATAAGAATATTTTCAGACAATGAATCATTGCTTTTTCCTTGAATATAATACGTTGATTAGATAACAGTCTATTAACATTATGTCCGGCGTCCGCTTTCAAGTAGGTATTATTGCGACGATTCGTATTAAGACCTGCCTCATACTTTTAAGGTAAGGTAAGTACCATTTGCAAAATAATGGTAAAAATAACATATTTTAGGCGACAAGACTCACGTGTATACAGAACAGCCTAGAATTACGTCTTTTGCTTAAGTGTCCTGATAATACCTAAAAAGTGACAGCAAAGGGGTAAAAAATACTGTCAATATTCCACATGATAACCTAACCGGTAGTTATTCAAGAAGTGGTGAAATGTGAGACTTAAGTACTCTTACCTTTACATATTTTACTTCACGCAATATGATTCCCATATGTAAAATTGAGAACTTAATAAGTAATTACCTATTGAAACATTCTGAGCTGAAAGAACAATTTATCGTTCATTATTTCATAAGTTATCATCAACCATTTCTTACAGCTATGTTGGAGTCGACTTCCAGACTCACGGGATGCAGCTGAATACCAGTATTTTACATGGGGCGACTGCCTATCTGACATCTACAACCTACCTGGGTTACAACACAATACCCCTCGGTAAGACTAGACCATTATGCTACTTATTTAAAAATCGCAAAAAGACAAGGAAAACTAGATCATGAATACCAAAGAGATACATATATCAACAATTTCTTTATATATTCTTTCTAATCAGTCAAATTAGCGTGATCATGCTACCATTGTAGAAAACTCAACATAATACTTTTTGTATACAAATACTTACCTACTTGTGCCGTATGTTGACCTCTGGCCTTTACTGATAAAAGTACAAAAAATAAATAGATAATGAGCGAATATATAGCCGTGCCAGCATGATATGTGCAAGTTAATGCATAGTCATGTCAGTAATTTAGATGTTGTTGTTTTTGTATATGGCAAATTGTTTTAGGTCCAGTTTCAAATAAGACGTAGTCAGTTGGCTATTGCGAGGTTGTAGAAAAGGATATATAAACCAAACCAGATTTGAAATACAAAAATTGTAATTACTTGGAAGACGCCAAATACTTGAGTATTCGTTATGGATTGTTGGAACTTAAATCGGTAGTACCTATACGGTAAACCACACATATTTTTTAAACTACAACTTTTATTTATTTTAAACTTAATATACAAATTTGTATAAAGGCGGACTTAATGCCAGGGGCATTTTCTGCCAGTTCCCTCAGCGTGAAGCAGAGATAATTACGAAGGTGTTTAAAAGAGACAATATAGCTATTTTAAAATTTTAAGTGTTGATAAATTCTATAATATTGATAATTTTATGTAGAAAAACAATTAAGTTGTTGCAGTAACCAACGTGCTTTCTGAAAATAAGCAAAAATTACCCTTAGATATTTTTTCAATTTTTTTTCTCATCCATAGGTAGTGAAATTATTTTAAAAACAATTCTAAATTCAAGTGATAGATGTTGATATGCAATTAGCAAGTTAATTAAACGTACAACAGTAATCAGTATTAGATAACATATCAGCACTCGAATTAAACTACAATACTTTATAATCACTATAAGTGCAATGTTATTCGTTACTGAGAAACAAATTCAAAGTGTTATTAACAACAAGTGCTAAGCTGTACGCGTTATATTTATCAAAACAAGCAAATATGACTATTACATAGCAACAAATAAATGGAACATACTATTCATACATTTATCGGTCGAAAAAGACAAAATTACGAATACTATTTTCTTCCTTTAAGTGACTAAAGGTAAAGCTACCTGATTAATAGGAAGATATGCAAAACATTCGGTCACTTCGTTCAAGTTATTATTTACTAGCTGACCCGCGCAACTTCGCTTGCGTCCAATAAAAGAGAATGGGTGAATTTTTTCCCCGCTTATGTAACATTAATTACTAGTACTCTGCTCCTTTTGGTCGTAGCGTGATGATATAGCCTATGTCCTTTCTCGGGTATCAAAATATCTCCATACCAAATTTCATGCAAATTGGTTCAGTAGTTTAGGCGTGATTGAGTAGCAGACAGACAGACAGAGTTACTTTCGCATTTATAATATTAGTATGCCATCAAAAACATTCTGTAAAAACCTCAAGTCTCGCCGTAAAAAGTTGTGAGATCTATATAATACCAAGTCGATTAATCTATTTAGTCTCTACTTAAAGGACCTTCTGTCTTAAGTTATTACGTATGTTATTATCATGCCAATTTAAAAAAAAAACCTTTAAAACAAATAGACCGACATGGCCATCGCATGCTTTGATTATTAGTATGTATCACACTATACAGCACGACAAGAAGTTAATGCTCCTGAAATGTTAATGGCGAATTTGTGTTTTCTTGCGATGACCAAGTCGAATCGTAATAACTTAAGACAGAAGGTCCTTTAAGTAGAGACTAAATAGATTAATCGACTTGGTATTATATAGATCTCACAACTTTTTACGGCGAGACTTGAGGTTTTTACAGAATGTTTTTGATGGCATCTCACTTCTTTTTGTAGAGCGAACATAAGTCCAATTCGTATGGAAAGACGTTTTTTTTTTCATAATTCAACATATTTTCCTATGGGAATGTTGTTCAGTTTCATGGGCTAAACACCCTTACCCACCCTATACCCCCTCCCGTTATGCCTCATATAGTAGGTACCTATTTACACCTATTTATATTATTTTCTACAGTAATAATAATTCATTAACTGCAAATGTAACCTTGTAATCTTATACATTTATATGGGATTACAAAGTTATTGTTGCAGTTGGTGTATTTAGAAAACTGGACCGAAATTAGAAAATATTGAATTTTTCCCATGATTAAGACACTAAACCCTATTTGTATTCTAAATTTTAAGCTTCTAAGTCTGCTAGAAGTACCTTAGACTTTTGATGATCGGTGAGTCAGTGAGTCAGTGAGTCAGTGAATCAGTGAGTGACAAAATTCAAAATTTTAACAAGTTGTCATTCTTAAACTACTGGTTCAAATTGACTGAAATTTTAAATATACCGTGTTTTTACAATGACTGATTAGTTGCTGAAAATCCAGGCTTCTTGTTTTATCCACAACGAAATTATAGGGGTGTCAAAAATAGCCCGAATTGCTTGGAGAAAAGGATGTTACGGCCGTGCCGCTTTTTTTTGCTCGACTTGCGGGGGCACTTCCGTGCCCCCAGATGGATTCGTTCAATTGGTTGATTGATCGTCGAAGCTACAGTATAGACAGTGAATTTGAATATATGCTGTGAAACTGGCCCCTAACCTCAAAATTACAGGTAGAGACTATTTGTCAGTCAATTAAACTTATAAAAGCTTACAGATAGTGTATCAGACACACGTATTTAATCATACAAAGGGCTCGACCGTGATTGACAATCCATCGATTGTGTGAATATCACGCTTTTTGTATGTGAGTGCAAACATTATATAACTGACATAAGTACAGTCAACTTTGACCGAGAAGTCGGGAGACTGGTTAATGTGATAAGATAAGGCGCTTGGCAACATAATAATTTGATTATTTCACTTTAACTCTTGTATCTTAAAATGTAAATAGAGAAGTAGGTACTTTTTTTAACCCGTTACGTTCTCACCAGTGTTAGTCTCATGTAAGCCAACCGCGGAAACGGGTCTGTTTCCAACGTATGGCTACTGTAAAGGTATTTTGAAATATAAATTGGAAAACACCAATTGCACATTTTCTTGCCTAGGAATAGTTTATATAGCTTTTGCACAGACCAAAGGTGGTTATTAATAAATATCTTAATTTAATATGGCTGTAAATATAAAATATTAACTATTTATAATTACTTCAATAAAGTTTTTCGCTTACGACCCCGTAAAGTTTTACCCAAAGTCCCTCCGTAAATAAAACACTTCGTCTTTTCCTCAAAAACACCGAATTGAGAATAAGCCGGTGTTATTAATCATAATATTTTTAAGCATTCTGCGGGCTAAACCCATAGACATACACTTAACCGATAGATTTACCGGGAACTTTTAAAAAAACATTCCCGAATTTTCCTGTTTTGTAAAACTAACAAGGTTTTGTCCTAGTTCTGATTCCGAGAGCAGCAACCTTGGGTATGAACTTGAGTTTGTTTTGACTACAATTCTAAAGACCTACTTAAATATACTATTATTTAGAACTAGTACATCCACGCGGCTGCTCTCGCGTGTAATTTTGGTCAACAAGCTTTTTTTAGCCCTCTACTAGGACTTTTGATGTCGTATTGTTTCTAAGCAAAGTATAACGATTAAAACCTATTTTTTGCAAAACCATATATGGGCTCACATGGTGTTAGAGGGTTAGACAGTCCTTAACTATTTCCTAGCTAATGAAAACCGGGTCCGTAGTTATGCTTGAAAGTAGGCGAGACAGGGCATTGTTCGCGTGTAATCTTTATTTAGGTCAACAGAATCAGATGTTTTTTTACACAGTCTATGTTTGATTCTAGGTCTTAAACTATTCCTAAGATAATCAAATTAGGTTTAATAGTTTAGTTTTGGAAGTGGACTAGACTTTGGCATGTTTAATTTAAATAGGATTTGATTAAAAGGATTTGGCGCGGCTTCATTTAATCCGTAACTTACATATAATAGAAATAGTAAAAAAAAAACATATTTAATTCCAGGTTTTCAACTATCTTCTTGTTGACTTTCATGAAAATCTGTTTAGCGGTAAATTCAGAATCAGGCCGACAGACAGACTGAAGGTATAGTATTGTTTTGATCAATGGGTATACCTAGTCTATGTTTTCTAGTTAAGGAAAATAGGACAGGAGAAACAAATAAGGAAAAATAATGTATTTCTTAAGTTTTTACTCTTTCTATGTAATCGTGGTGTTGGTATTAACATGTGCAATGTGTGTTATTTAAATATGGACGATAAATACTGGTCTGTAAGGAGGAAAGATGTTTTCTGCGTTTTTCCTTCACTCCAGCGCAATGCCTGTATATTGGTAATGTATAGGACTAGAGTGTAGAGGTCTCGGGTTTGGGTCAGGCCAGTTTTTCTGTCAAGAAATTCTCAGTGATTGCTCGGAAATCAGAATTTGTAATCACAGAATAATGTATTGCGGAATTCACTGTCGCGAAAGCTAATAGAAATATATTGAATCATACAAAAATATATAATTTTAAGAATATAAGAATTATTTATTATCAATGATATTTTATTAAACCCCGGTTTCTGTGTAGATTTTGCGGCAGCTTATCTATTCAATAGCGTTTTTTTATATGACTTTAAACGCTATTGATAATAAACTACCGCTAAATGTACCTCAGAAACCGGGGGTAAAACAATCATATGTTGTAACAAGTAAAGAACCGCAACCGATCTAAGTCTAAAGTAACATAACATAAGCTGAATTTTGACTAAAAATTAAATTACAAAGAAATATTAATTAAGTACCTAGTTTAAACAGCAACAAATCGAACAATAACATTTTCCATAATGTTACAATTCATTGCATTACAATGCATAGATAAGGTTATCTTGGCAACAAATCTAATGCGATGTAAACAAATGTAAACATCACTATCACTGATCACTATCATATTATCATTAAATAAATAAGACATAGTCACTATCCGTGTCTGTTTGTACAGTTATTTCTACTATACAATGCCACTATACCATACCACGATTTTATGAAGTTTCACAATACCATTTTAGATATCTTATGTTTAAGTTGAAAAAGGGGCGCCATCGGCGTAAGCATGTAGCATTTGTCAACAAAACCTCGCGAAATGTTATCAAACATTTCCACGTAAAAGAAGAAAAGCGTATAAATTCAGAAAATAAGACCATTAAGTTACACTACATTACGTAAAATAAATAAAAATCATATAATTTAATAAAATTATATGGATATTATGGATAATAATTCGCGACGTATGTATAGCAAACATTTAAAGATAGTTCGTTTAAACACAGTAACCTCACCAACTGCTCGTTTTTTTTTTTTTTTTTTTTTTTTTTTTTCGCTTAGCCTTTGTTTCAAACTATGTTGGAGTCGGCTTCCAGTCTCACCGGATGCAGCTGGATACCAGTGTTTTACATGGAGCGACTGCCTATCTGACCTCCACAACCCAGTTATTTGGGTATTAACACGATACCCTTCGGTAAGACTGGTTGTCAGACTTTCAAGCTTCTGACTACTGTTAACGACTGTCAAAGATCTTCGAAAATGTCAGCCGGGACCCACAATTTAACGTGCCTTCCGAAACACGGAGAAACTCGATATGTTTTAGATGGTCACCCATCCACGGAACAACCTCGGCAAGCGTAGCTTAACCTCAGAGATCGATCCGTGCGGCTGTTGTAAACTAAGCCATGAGCTCCTCGTCCGGTTTGGATATTATCATTGTCTCTTATAAAATGACTGTTTATTGCCAAGTATTTTAGGCTGGAATTATTCCACAATGTATCTTTAGTAAAGGCATAGGCGTTAAGTTGAAAGTACCCATTCACAGAAACATACAGAATAGTCTCGTAAGAAACTGCGTTGTTTATTTTCAGAATTAGGTGACAGTGTCCGAGCATGATTTGTAAACGATACGCATACGATACGCTCGATCAATGTCTTTCAATATTTTGTAAACATGTTTACATCGTTTGAACTAATTCTTATGATTTAACTTTGAAATGAAGAGATAGCGTTTCTGGAAATGTTGTTTATTGTAAATAAACACCAATAATATATGTTTTTAAACGCATTTGTGTGTTTTACCAACGTTTATCTTGTAACCCACTAATTACCTATTAGTCATAACCCATCTATTTCCTGACAGTATTATTGTATTTATGCTCAAATGTGGAGGCAGAAATGTACGAAATTCACTCTTGTTTTGCCATTTAACTGCACGTTTGGCGCAGTGCAGTGGTTTAAGCGGTCACCTCGCCACAACAACCGTAGCGCCGCGTGTGGTGGGTTCGAATCCTACCCGGGACAAATCTTTGTGTGATGAGCACGAGTATTTGTTCTGAGCCTGGATGTTAATGTATCTATATAAGTATGTATTTAGAAGTATATAAGTATGTTTATCAGTTATTTGGTTACCATAGTACAAGCTCTGCTTAGTTTGGAATCAAATGACCGTGTGTGAGTTGTCTAATGATATTTATATTTATTTATTTACAATGTTACTCGTACACAATAGCAGGCCATCGTATTAGCATTCATAAGGCATTTTAACAGACGGCTTTTTGGCTTATATTGAAATCCATTATAATTAAAAATTTTCAAAGCTCTACAGAACTTTGCCCGTCCCGGGTATCGAATCCGAGAACACATAGGTGGTTTCAGTTACTTATCAAAAATAAACATGTTTTTATAGCATCTTGTTTATGGTTTTACTTGTGTGTTTTCCCAAAGTGTTATCTTGTGAATACACCCACTAATCACCTATTAGTGATAACCCATCCATTTCCTGACTATACCATTATATTTGTGCTCGAATGTGTAGGCGATGTGCGCGCATTTTGCCATTTAAATGGCAAATTTACTCCCATGTATATTACATGGGAGTAAAATTTTAGCAAGATAGCAAGAGTATTGCCATATATGGAGCTAGTTACATATCGTCGGGGATAGTGCAAATCCGTGTTAGCTAATACCGCGTAGCTGCATTTGTTCTGATTTAACACGAGGAAGTTAAACGACGATATTATTACACAAATTTGTATTATAAAATATCACTAACGATAAAGAAAAAAACATTTTTTAACTCAAATTGCACTTTGCTTGATACGAGAATCGAACCCACATAAGTGGTCTCATCTCATCTGTTATTACTGCAATTTTGTTTATGGTTGTAAATGTGTATTTTCCCAGAGTCTTATCTTGTTGTGAGTACACCCACAAATCGTTGAGAGATAACCCATTTTTTATTGTTTTACTGGGTGTTAATCTACTGCCAATACAAGAGCAGACGTTGTTTAAAAAAAACCACTCTGCTTTGACGGGTTTTTCAAAATAATATACTTACATAATTATGATCTAGCCAATACAGCCAAATCTACGTAGCTTAAAAAATCAATGAAACTGCCTATGAATCAATAGCCGCGTCCAGACTAAGCGAGTGGCCTCGTGAGGCAATATCTCAGTCTCTTTTCTTTGAAGTCGAAATGAGAGAGACCGAGATATTGCCTCGCGGGGCTGCTAGCTTAGACTTCTTCTTCTTGTCGTATGGTAAGTGGTCAACCCAGTGTCAAAGATGTTCAAGCCGCCCGAAGGCCTTTGACGTGGCTTAACGACTGTTATCTTAACTGACAACAACCGGGACCGACTTTAGTGTGGACAGACGACAAAAGTCGTTTCTGAGAACCTTTGAAGTTCCTGCAACTCACAAAAGCCTTCGTAACTGAAATAACAATGATCGACCCTCGATATCCACTGTTGGATAAATTCCCTACGCCCAATCGCGTGGGAGACAAAATGGCTGCTGCAGAAATCACTTTAAAATGGAATAATATAGGTACAAAAGAAAGTAATAGACATGTCAATTAGTAGGTTATCAGTAAGCGTCTGCTGATAACATATAGCGCTCGTTATAAACCAGTTACTATCTGATGCAACTATTATATGCCAAAATGCAACCATACTTGACTTTGTTATTGTGTTCCTATCATTATAAACTATGGTTCTACTCCCGGGTGGATTAGTATTCTTCAATTTCTAAAAGTGGTTGGTCTACTAAAATACTTTGCTTCAGTCCGAAAGGAAACATAGAACCAGTGTAAGGACTGTGAACTAATAACAAACCTCTTTGACATGGCTTACTGAATGTTAACGATTGTACACTCTCGCGAATTGTACACATAATATATTATCATAATGTATCGGATCTTAAACGTAAGGAATTTGTGTTAACCCGTGACCATGGTCGATGCAATTTGATCGAAACGTCGGGTAAACAAATAAGGTATCTTAAACTTTAATTTTCAATCGCGTATAAGTTGCATTTTAATATTATTGATTGTTATCATAATATTAATTGTTCGCATATTCGGTTCGGCACGTCAGATTCGGAAATATTTATCGCAAAACCAAATAGACTTGACTCACTTGTTCGGCTTAAGCCGATCGGGTTCATCTAGGCATATTCGGTATTGCGACCCGGCCAGGTCAATTAATGGCGAACCGAATACACAAGTGTGTACCTAACCTAACTGACAAATAGGTTAACCATAAGAATGTAACTATCAATCAATAATTGCTTCAAGTGAAAACCCACACTTCATTGAAACCTACAGCCGAGTAATTCATAGAAATATATACCATTTGTACAAATAAGTATATTGTTGTTCAAACAACTTCATTCATGTTAGTATATTATATGGGTAACATAATATTATTTGTTTGTCGTTGAAATTTTCAGAATTATACGATCACATGTCTGATAGTTCGATGTTGAATGGAATTTCTGATGTTATCTTCACGGCTGTTTAGTAATTGTTTCAATGGAATAGAATATTGAATGAAACTGACTACCCCCTGAAATGATTGAGTGCCTCCGTTGCGCAGAGGTTTAGGTCGCCAGGCCAATACCATTGCGTCGGGAAGTCGTGGGTTCGATTCCCATAAGGAACAATTATTTGTGTGATCCACAAATAATTGTTTCGGGTTTGTTAGCAACATGTACGAACAATTATTTTGGAACATTACCTGGGTAATAGCTTTTTGGATCGGGAAGGTGAGGTTTATACTTAACAGTGGGTAGAATTAGGCTTTGAATGATGATAATGAGGCTGCTTTAGAGCTTTAGAATGTTTTAGAGGCAAAAGTTGTAGTTTCTTCTTAGTTTGTTGAAAAAAAAAGATTTAATAAGATATTTCAACACTAAATCAAAAACGTATACAAATTAGATGCACATGGAATGTCTAGATTATCTGAAATTATTTAGGTTCTGGCTGTTACGTGGTATTGAGAACTTGTATGAACGCAGCAAATGAAGTGCATGACACAGCAAGATTCATCCTGAAAGCGAGAGTTCCACCTTCACTACCTTTGACTGGCTAAACTAAATAAGTCTTCAATTACAATACATAAATCACTACGATTTAGGTTGTTAAATGTGCAGCCGGGATTCCTGTATCATAAGATGTATGGATGTCAAAGAAGCAAGGAAATTTTGTAAGAATCTTACTAAGTGACGTTCTATAGTCTCTTCCTACTCCTATGGGAAAAAGGCGTGACTTCATGATTGTAAAAATGCGATAATCATTCTTAAGAAAACGATTTCAATTTCCTGCTAAGGACATCATTACAGAAAGCCCATTATTATACTAATAATTTAAATTGAACGATACCAATAAACCGTACAATTTTCGCCGTAAAACTTCAATTCATAGAAACAAAAACCATGATACAATATCATTTAAACTATCATTACAAACTTTACCCTTTAACCTTTACCCATAAACTCCATTTTTCTCGCAAACGATTAATATCAAACTGAATCACAATTTCCCACGAATAATCGATTTGTATCGTTTAGTAGAAGTTCTCGATTATTCGAATCAGCACTCGATTACCGCTTAAGGGTAGGGGGTGGGTTGTGACCTTGACATAGAGAAAATAATCGATACTAAAGGTCAGAGGTCAACGTTACGGTGCGAGTGTTTACAGTTCGTTTTATTGGCTAGTATTCCTTCAATTTGCAAAATTTCCATTACTTTATAAGAACTACCTATATGAGGTTTTTTTCTATGATGTTTAAAGTCGGGATTATACATAGGTATATCTCACTTCTTACTAATATTACAGTAAAAGATAAAAATATGTTATTACCCCGGGAAATCTTTTTCGTGGGAATTAGCAGAAAGGAACTTGTAATTTATAAATTGAATACAATACCTACCTCTGTAAGTGACTTAAAGTTAGTAAATTCTATTGGACGTACTGATAACCCAAAGCTAACTTTACGACAATAGTTAAATAGTATTCTATTTCTATAGCAACATAGTAATAAGTATAGATACACTGAGAAATCCTATAGATTCGTGAATTTTATGTAAATGTATTCAGTTAACAAAATTTTATTGTGATAACCTAAATAGAAAAATCAAAATGGCGCCTGCTCTTTGGTATTTAATCGTCTTCCGTAGTTTATCAGACGTTGTTTAAAGATTAAGATAAACATTAAAATATTAACTTTAATGTTTTCTTACTTTAATTGTAGTTTAACCGTGATAAGAAGTCTTCCGTGACCGAGTATTATAAACTTTTGAAATTATTTATCGAATAATATATATTGAGTGAATGTTTTGCGTATTTATTTTAATTATGTGATGTATGGGAACTTCCCAAAAATACATTAGTTTTAAATTGAGATATTATTCTTTTATTATTTATTCTTTTATAGATTATTAGTTTGTATCACACTACACAGCACGAGGAGAAGCTAATGCTCCCGAAATGTTAATAGTGAATTTGTGTTTTCTTGCGATGACCAAGTCGATCTATTTTGTTTTAAACGTATTTTTTTTTAAATTGGCATGATAATAACATACGTAATAACTTAAGACAGAATGTATTTTAAGTAGAGACTAAATAGATTAATCGACTTGGTATTATATCGATCTCACAACTTTTTACGGCGAGACTTGGAAATTTTACAGAATGTTTTTGATGGCATCTCACTTCTTTTTGTAGAGGGAACATAAGTCCAATTAATTGTATGTAAAGACGTTTTTTTTTCATAATTCAACATATTTTCCTAAGTTAATGTTGTTCAGTTTCATGGGCTAAACACCCTTACCCACCCTATACCCCCTCCCGTTATGCCTCATATAGTAGGTACCTATCTACACCTATTTATTTTATTTTCAACAGTAATAATGATTCATTAACTGCAAATGTCACCTTGTAATCCTATACATTTATATGGAATTACAAAGTTATTGTTGCAGTTAGTGTATTTAGAAAACTGAACCGAAATTAGAAAATATTAAATTTTTCCCATGATTAAGACACTAAACCCTATATGTATTCTAAATTTGAAGCTTCTAAGTCTGCTAGAAGTACCTTAGACTTTTGATGATCGGTGAGTCAGTGAGTCAGTGAATCAGTGAATCAGTGAGTGACAAAATTCAGAAACTTTAACAAGTTGTCATTCTTAAACTACTGGTTCAAATTGACTGAAATTTTAAATATACCGTGTATATACAATGACTGAATAGTTGCTGAAAATTCAGGCTTCTTGTTTTATCCACAACGAAATTATAGGGGTGTCAAAAATAGCCCGAATTGCTTCGAGAAAAGGATGGTACGGCCGTGCCGCTTTTTTTTGCTCGACTTGCGGGGGCACTTCCGTGCCCCCAGATTAAACCGTAATATTCGAGATACAATATTTTAAATATCGCGATGTAATGTCCTAAAGAACAACTTATAGCTGTATTAAATTATATCAATAGACAAGTAAGTATGTATCGTAAACCTAAAAATTAGAAAACGAAAGCCTTTGCACACAAGAAGGCTTTAACCTAACAAATTACTGAAAATATTTACACAATTTAATACAAGTCACTCACCGGTTATCGATCTCAAATTCATTGACATTAACATTTCAAAAAGTTTGCCGATGACAATGTCATTATAACGCCTTATTCTTTAGCTCATAAGATTCAATTTGGCAGGACATTGTGTAGGTCGTCGGCAAATGTTATTGAAACGTGAGTTTGTTATTGTTTTGACACACCCATGTAAGTCTCATTTTGTTCATAAACAAGACACGAATATGTAGACTCATGATTAGTCGTTTCTGGCTACTTACATAACTTATAAGTAGGTATATACTAAGAACATTTTTTACTAGTTGCAGATTTGGATTTCACAGTTAGTTAGCAATTTACGTTTTGAAACGTACCTAAGCGTAAACTTAGTATCTAAAGTAAGCGTAAGTCGGTCAAAACATTGGGCAATAAGAAAATAATAAAAAAATCTCATTGAGTTTTGCCAAGTAACCCCGTGAATGAACAACGTACCCTAGATAATTTTGAGTAGATTTTTGTCAAATTCATAATGTTCGTGGAAAGGAAATAAAAACTGAACCATGGGAAGCATTGCAAAATTAAAATTTACTGAAAAACGCTTCACAAATTTTCTCAATACAACGAGCAAGCAACACTGTTCAAAATCATCAACCAAGTCACAATCAAAACACGCTTACGTCTGCAGTCTGCTCACAATGCTATATACTCGTATTACATAACAGTATCTAACACGCTCGCTATCATCAATCAGTGGGAGACAAACACAATATACTTCCTGACGCACATCGTCTGAATAATTGTACATAATATACGTCTACGTCTACGTTGGGAGTAAACACGTAGAGAAATCTGCGCCGTAGAAATGTAGTTGACAACAAAATTGAGCATATTGAATAGAAATTTGTGTAGTAAGTATAGCAGTGATAGCCGAGTGGTATAAGTTGGTACCTCCCACGCAAGTCGCAGGTTCGAACCCGAGGCAACACACCAATGACTTTTCGAAGTTATGTGTGTATTAGAAATAATTATCACATGCTCCAACGGTGAAGGAAAACATCGTGAGAAAACCTTGCATACCTTAAAATTTGTGGTGGACTCAATGCTTAACACCTCCCTCATTACGGGAGGAGACCCTTGCCCAGCAGTCGGGCATTAATGGGTTAAATTTATTATTTTTTTATAAGTAGGTACCTATAGTAAGGATAAAGGAAATATAGTACTTTTAGTTCCATAAAACAATATCAAGCCTTTAAAAAAAAAGCAGAGGTAAAATAGCGTTTCGCCATTAACAATGTTAGTCCTGTGTAATAGGGTCGAGCCCTTTGCCGCATACCGGGAACGCGACGTTACCAAAATAAAAAAAGACCGTAGCACTTTGCCCACCATGGAAATCTACCCGATACCTTATGATTGGCAATCGGATATACTACCATGCCACAAAGGCAGTCAATCTTCTTAATCAAAAAATATTATTTTAGTACCCGAAAATTCGTTTCGAAAGTACAGGTTTGCTTTTGATAAAAATGCACATTTGAATTGTATTACAAATAGTGGTTTATAAAATAAATTAGTGTGAAAATCAGTAGTAGGTTACTCTACTGAAATTGCATGCAATTGAAAACAATATATTTTGGTGTTGTTTATCAAAGGTATATTTAGTTAAGCATAAGTACATTTGTAGAGACGTAGAGTGTTTTGCGCTGCGGTAGTTTATCATACTGTGACAAGTGTTGACAGGACAATAGGATGGCAGGCTTTTCTCCGTCTCTTTTAAAAATACTTACGTTGTTATTACATGATTGTTAACTCTGTCAACGATGCGTATATTAGTTTTAACTAAATATACATACTTAATATTACGCCTTTTAAACCCAAAGGTTTAGGCAAAGGTGTATAAAATACACCCACGTTTCGCTATGCTATAATGTCCTCAATCATTGTTAACTCAATATAATTTATTTATTAGCTAATAAGCAAAGTTATCGGTCAGTATAATATGAAAACTAAATAAGTAATCAAGCTGGCTTACTAAACAATTTATTTTAATTTCAGGCTCAATAATCTCATGTTCACACATGTACGTTGTAATTTCGGTGTTAGTAGCACAATGCTACACGATTGTTGCTTCGATTCTTGAAGAACTGTTTGAAGTATTCTCAGGCATGCAATGTGACCTTAAGATGTTCTCCTTCATAGTTTAATGAAATATAAACAGCATCACGCCTCCTGTATCCGAAGATCCTGGGCAAAGATGTTTGAAATACAACCACGTTTCGCCATTAACAATGTTAATCCCATGTAATAGGAGCCGAGCCAATAGTGGTTAAGAGAAATGTATAAACTAATTTCTCTTCTTTAATATACTCTAGAATTTTCTGATGATAATTATGCAAATGTTATGTAACAATTCTATATATTTGGAGCTCACAAATCACTAGGTCATTAACTCATTACAGCTTATCGGAGAACAATAGCTCTATCATTAAAGATTCGATAAAATTGTAGTTTAATGTTATTCGTTCAGAAATCGTTTTTAAAAGGAATACGAGTTTTATTATTTAATTGTATTACAAATAAATAGAAAGATGCTGTGGAGTTTTTGTTTGTGGAAAATTTACGGTATGATTGCGATGCCTGTGTATAAATTTAGCGAAAGTCTACAAAGAGAATCAAATCCAAATGTCCTTATTCATAAACTTTTTGCAAGTAAGTATTTGAATTGTTTAATATTTTTGATCTAACACCATTTTAGAAAAAGTGGTGCTCGTGAACAGAAACGGCAAGAAACTCATGGCTTGCTCTTTTTAATTGCCAATCAATTTGCGCTAACCATTTCCTGTAAAGTAGCAGTAGAGTTAGAAAAGTAGGTAATAATTACACGGTAACAAGAAAACTGTTTAATTTTGGCTAGTGTAGAATATTAAACAAACGATATGTACCTCTTACCGTTTGTTTATTTAAATAATATCATTAGCAGAAGCTGTGATTGTTAGAAGAATCCAGTAATTATATTAATCTATCTCAAACGCGTTTCCCGAACTGTAATTCCTGTTATTCCAGTTTATTAAAACTCTATGGTTTTAAATTAGATTAGTGTTGTCTTACGAAGAACTTAAAATAGATCATGTGTGTTGCGGTTATCCTCATAACGAACGAAATTCGAGTTAATAAATAATAAAAAGGATAAAATTTCAAACAAATATAGGAAAGACAGGAATTCAAAACATTTACTGCGAAAATTGATTACATATTTATTTAGAACAATTAAAAAGGAACCAAACAAAATGGATTCCAAAAAAGAATAGACACAAACATATTTTTTTCATAAATAAACATTAAAATTCCGAACGTATTTTAAAAAAATATTTACCTACATCAAAATATTTACGCATATTTTCAATTTCCGAACGTGCGAGATAACCTCAAAACTATAACGTTTTCCCGATATTTCCCGCGTAAATTCATGTGATAATATGTTTTTATCTTTTAGTAAATACGCCTCATTAGTCTTTGATAAGGAAATATAAACACTGCAGCTACCACGCGGCTAAAATATGACATTACACTGTTATATTATACTTTGCCGATGACATTTTGTAAAGCTTTTCTTATGCCACGGAAAATAAGAGCTATTTTCTTTTAAAACTCATGTTGGTATAGGCAAATGGTTTTGAAATGATTTGAAAGGCGAAGTTTATCGATCCCACGTGATAAAACAATGTCACTGATAACGAAAAAAAGGATTTTAATCGTGATTGTTAATAATCAGTCAGTTAACGAAAATTATAATAATGTCCTCCTGGCCGATATCAGGCTATCACGGCCAGTTTCAGTGAAACCTAACTATGCAGGACTTTGTTTATAGTGTCCAAGTGTGTGCACAATACACAGGTACACTCTCTATTCCATTACTCTCATAGTCTGGTGGGACGGATAACCGACACGACCAGTGAGAGCTCTCGTGCAGGACCGATGGCTTTACGTGTTTCCCGAGGCACGGAGGTCAACTTCCTAACTCCGGACAATATTTGAGAAATTCTTAACAGAAAAACTCAGGAAAGACTTTTTGACCCGATCCAGGATTCAAACCCAAGACCTCTACGCGGCGAGAGAAGAATGAGAATTATAAAGTTAATTACCCACGAGTCTATCACGCATGAATTATAATTGCTGATAATAAATTATGTGTGTTCATAGTGATAGGGTAATGACCTATTTATTTATTTATCTGATATTTTCTAGGCATGTGTCTAGATATTGTACCTAATTAAATAATGGAATATTATGCGTTGTATTTTACTAATATTATGAATACGAAAGTTTGTGAAGACGTATGTTGTTAGTATTCGTACGTTTGTTGCTCTTTCACTGTAATATACTATTTAAATTACTAAATAGATTTTAACGAAATTTAGTACAATAACCCTTTGACCACCACGATCGGCTATACTCGACAAATCAGAACGTGCTCACGACGCTATTTTTTTGCCGACATTGGCCGACGACAGCGTCGTAAGTTCTGATTTTGTCGAGTATAGCCGACCGTGGCGGTCAAAGAGTTAAAGTTGCACAGATGCTAGCCTGGAGTAACATATAGGATACTTTATTTCCTGAGAATTCTATTCACGCCGAAGAATCGCGAAAATCAGAATCTAGCATTTGGTTCTATCTATGCTAATGTAGTCTTTTCTCGTATTTTTATACTTTTTCTTATTAGTTCTTTTCGTGGTAGAGTTTTTTTTCATTGAGGAAAATGAAATACACCGGATCTGTGTTCTTGAACTCAACTTTTAAATAAAGGTTATTTCTTTATACCTTTTATTTAATTTAATTTAAAATGCATGCAAGATTAATTAAACAAGAACTTATATTATTTAATTTTATTTAGATTACGTCTAAACATAATATCAAAACAAAAAAACAAGACATCAATCTTCAATGACGTTAAAACGATGTATGAAATTTTTTCTTTTTTTGTGTCATTTTTTAATTTTATTCAAATTGCGTCTAAAAACTGTAATAAACAAGAAAACCCAGTTTAAAAACTGTAATGACGTTAAAAAGATGTATTTTATAACTAGAATTTTGTATGAACTTTTAGTATTCGTTTTAATCTACGTCATCTACAAAAATAATGTTTTTTTAATAAAAAAAGCAAGTCTATTGGGAAAACTTTATTATTATCCTTGATACTGATAAAAAGATTTTCATACGGATAATTAGGGACTTTTTTAAATTAATCCATTTTATCTAATTATTTTAAAAATAACTTGGTTTATTTTCGATAAGATATATTTAATTCTTCATTTCCTAAAAAACATTGTTTACATTAAGAACCGTAATAAACTAATAACTACAAGCGTTGTGATACCAAAGTTCATTTGATACGTAAGAATAAAAATAATTTGCATGAAAAATACTCTACAGTTTAAGTCCAAAGAGCAGATGTTAATAAAAAAAAGGTTAGTAGGCCAATGTCTTTTTGTAGTTGTATCTGAAGTCATGCATATGATCAAAATCCTTTAATCCCTGCACTTGGCCAGCATGGTGGACCCAAGGCCTGACCCCGACCTCATTTATGAGGAGACTCTTGCCCAGCAGAGGCCACGGTGAAAAAAAAAACTTTTGAAAATGGGAGAAGAACACTATTAAAAAACGGTAGCAGCAGTCAGAAAAAAAATATAAAAGTAAAATCTCTTCGTATCAAATTTTAAAAAAGACAGAGCCAAGTAAATGCAATAGTGTGTAAATGTAGTAGTGCAATAATAAAAAAAAAATGCAACAGTATATTAAACATTTCCTGAACGAATTAATATTACCTATAACAACATACTTTACATATTTCATACATCAATTAGTATTAAAAAGGCTTAATTATAAAAGAAAGGATTTTCCCAATCCATAATCTCCCTTTCAACCTTGGATCAAGTTTACTTTCTTTTGCTATAGCGGAGTAAAACATGTTTTAACAACGTCAAAGGGCCTTTGGGTTTTACCAAGATGGCCGCATAACGGGCAATGAACGGAGCGTCTGGGACAACAAAGTAAAATCGAGTATTGTTTATTTAAAATATTATAATTTTGGGTCTAGGTTTATTGTTTCTATTAGTTCAATAATTAGTTGTCTTTTTTGAGTAATTTTTTTTCGATATTTTTGTGGTTGTGTCGTATCTCGATATTATCACGACAAAAATAAGTTATTTTCTTGCTTCTTTTCTTATAATTTAGTCCTTTGAAGTACTGCAAAATGTGTGTGGCAAAGAAACTTCGATCTACCTATACGAGAAAAGCAAAAGACGCACAATCCATATATTACTTTTACAACACCATTAAAAAAATATATATAAGTCTAGCTTAAAACTTAGCATCTGATAGCCTTGCACACCCTTTAATTCACCACCTTCAAGAATTGTTTATAGAATTCTCAGCCAAGGTACCTAATCTGTTTTTCTTGCATAATACTTCACTCAATTGAGGACAGTAGGTACATGTCTTTGACAGTAACAAAACAATACGATACGCAGTAACAATCTGGAACGCACTTTTACTGCGCAAAATAGGAAATGAGAACTTTCTATTTCTGTGAAAATGATAAGATTTAGACATCCCAGATCAGGATTATCGATTGTGGCGTAAATACTATTGTTATGTTCTTTTGTTTGTGTTTAGGCGTATTAAGGAAAAAGCACGTGAGATTAGTGACGTAAATGGTGTACCGTTATTTCGAAACAGTCATTTGGCCTTAGAACTTCAATGTCAAAAGCCTCAGCCCATCTTCAATGATTTCTTAGTATTTTTTCCGGAACACGGAACAGTCTAAGCCATTTGGCGCATGCCAACAGCAATCGGATTATTCACAATGATTTTAATTGCAGATAACGATAGACTCTCGTAGTAGTGAACTAGATAGAGCACGTATCGTGATAGCTCTACTATACGATAAGATAACGAGGCCACACGGCACATGCCTGCGACTTGTTCAAACTTGATCATTATGAAACCGTAACAATTTCGCTACCGGATTCTGAACTGACCGAGAAACCCGTGAAATTCAGTATCCGTATAAACAAACTAAGCAATCGCGATATTCGCAATCAACTGTTTCCTCCAACAAAATAAACCCAAGTTAGTGGGAATTCCGAATGCCACGGATAAAACGCGCGCACATGCCGCCGCGATAACCTTACCAGCCGTGGAATCTTTCAATATCAGTTACGCCCCCTCCGGCGCCTTATTCTCTCTCACAGCGGGGGGCAGGGGAGACCACACAATTTAGCTGTTCCACGAAACACGTTGCGACCCGCTCGCCGCCGGTTTGTACAGAGTATTGTCCCACGCACACACACTCACTCTTATGAATACACCCGTGTACTTACACGCACTACAAGCGCAAAACACGTACACAAAGAAATTTACAAGCGCGGTTCGAAGAATCTCCGTCCACACTAGCGGAGTGCTGCACGCACACTGACAAATCGAGGCGCATGCGTGGTATCGTCTATAAAAGCGTAACGCTGCGTCATAGCGCCACAATCTGCTCAGAACCTTCAGAGTGAAACCACGCAAGTTTAGCTCTCCAAGTTGTGAAATCATTGTGACATAAACGCGGATAAGTTCAACAGCTTGTTTAATTTGTTTATCTGCACACGTGGATTGCATAACCGAGGATTTGAAACTGTTTGAGTGAAGTGCTAGTGAACATTTCGGTAATCAGTACCGTAAAAGTGCCTACAATTTGTGATCTTGAGTTGAAAAGTATCAATCTGTCTAACAAGATGTACAAGGAATCCGTAGTGCCCGTCAAAGCGGAGACGTTCAGTGGAATGGCTGCTAAAAGGTAAATATTGCAACGTTGTGCAACATTTCTTTAAGTGCATTTAAATCGCTCTCTGATAGTTAATTGATTTGATAGTACCGGTGATTAGGGACTTGAAAAATAGTTAGTATCAGATTGTTGAGTTCAATTAGCAGAACAAGTATTTAGTACCACTAATCACTAGAATCATTTAGATTAATTACAAAGACAATAATTGTTTCGGTATTTTGTTACAACTTATTGGGGAGAATACAAAAAAAACAAAAGTTCTCCCCGTATTGAAATTCAATATTCCCAAATAAAAAACTCTTCGCTAATCACTTCGCATAACCAAAAGTAATATTATGCTAGAAAAACTTCAACATCGACTATACCCAAGCAAAATGGATCTCCTAACAAATAATCTCTATCTTTGCAGCCCAATAAGTACGTGTATCAAGACGGTGCTGCGCCGTGCTTGTGTGGAGAAACGTCTCACGGTGGGACTCCTCCCTGCCATCCAGTACTTGTCTAAAAACAGCAACAGGGCTCTGTTCTGTCTGACCACCGAAGCTCGCCCTGGAGACAGCGCAACGCACATGCAAGAAGTGCTTCTGCAAGCCTTCTGCGTTGAAAACGACATCTATGTCATTAAGGTAATTATCAAAAATTTTATTTTTTTGTATCCTCTCCCTATGTATAGCTCGTAATCCTGCAACAAACTTCAAAATACAGTATAACCTTCATAACATTATATGTGTTTTTCAAAGTAGAAATATTCAGGTCGTCCTCAAAACTATGCTAATATTGTTCTAGGTCATTAAATTCTCATTCAAAAGCCTCGAAATAACAGTACATTTCACTCTCCGAAACCTGTTTCTTGAACAACATTGAATAAATGTTGTGCAATGTCTTGGATGTTTATGAAACTTTTTTCCTCATGGGATGTCCAAGTGTCGATGTAAATAATGACGACAGTTACCGCATTTAATCTGCGGTTTCTGATGAGAATAATAGACTGAATCATACTTTTGTTTGTCTAAAAGTCTATTGTTTTATTAATTATGAAGATTATTAGCAAATATATTTAATATTATGTTTCATAATTCTATTTGTAGTCATGTTGCTAATGATGTATTTGTTTTGTCTCCAGGTTGACTCAGAGTCTAAATTGAGGAAGATCCTGGGCTGCTGTGGGTCCTCGATGGACTTCAGCTGTGTATTGGTGCATTATCCATACACTGATCCGTTTAGCGACAGTCAGGAGTTTGATTTGTCAGCATTGACAGACGCCGAGAGAGACCTCGTAGAACACTGCGAGATGAACTGGGGATGCTCCCAGGTCCCAGTGATTAAGCTCCCCGAGAAGTGAAAATATAGAAAAAATCATGTTCTTGGAAAAAAAAAATTGTATAAGACCATATTCGGGTCCGTTTGCCACTTCGGCGTTTGTTGCGGCTTCGGCGTAAGCCATATTTTGTGTATAGTTACAATTGCGTCCCTTAGCGACATTTCTATTGTAATTATATTTTTGCCAAGTGTTTCTACTGTTGTGAATTGTTCTTTCGATTTTGTAAAGTTCTGTAAAAACTTGTAGAATGCTTCGCCTATTCATATTGTATAGAGTAGGTAGAATTGGGGCAGTCATGCCGTAAAACATTGAAATTGTTAAGACCTTAAATTTTTTATGATAAAAAAATGACAAAATGTTCAAAATCTGTGAATTCTAGAATTGTTAACTCGCCACTTGGCTTTTTGTACGATCTGCAATTTGCATGAGTTTTGTGAAAAAAATACTACTTAATATTTGATGATTTCGTGAGGAGATATTGTTGGATTTGTATTTTTATAATGTTAATGATATAAGAATAATTTTAATAGTAATAAAATATATTGTTAATATAAAACTTATTCTTTTATTCCCAACCACATACACACAAATTTAATACCCTCTCGTTTGGGAGGAGACCCTTGCCCTGCAGTGGGACAGTTATGGATCATAAAAAAAAGATACACACATCTTAACATCGAACACAATAAAATACTTGGCGGAATCTCTTCCGTGCTCTCAATCCGTGCCTAAAGAAAAGCACTACATTATATCACCTTGAGACTTAGAGATGGCCCTATTGAATGTCTTTATATGTTCATTAACCCTTTGAAAGGTCACATACATACCAGACAGCATAATAGACACAATGTAATACATTGTTTTTGTACTTATCATAGACACACCTACTTTACGTTGTAAATACGGAGACAAAAAATAACACAAATGAAAAACCCTGTTAAATATTCCGAAATTTCACATTTTCGCTACCGTTGCAAAAATTAATTTTAAGGCCCAGCGCAGACAGACCGGAATAATCCTCGCGCGGTCTCGAGCATTTTCTTTACGGCTCGCGGATGCTCGAGCATGCTCGCGACTGCTCGAGCCTGCGCGAGGAAAACTTTCTAGGTTACCATTCTTCATTAAACAGGCCAGTTTTCGTGAAAATTCGTCAACGATGGTGGACTGGGCCATGATTATAATTGCTCTTTTAGCTGAAGAAGAATAAAAATGACGTTCTCCCTCTTTAAACTCAGTAACAAAATTGAAATTTTTCGTACGATGCCGGCGGCGACGCGAGGCCGCGCGAGGATACCCGCGCATCCTCGAGGACGCGCGAGCATTTTTTGTCAGGTTCAAGCAATTATGCACTTTATATTAATGAAATTAAAGTTGATTTTCAAGTGCGTTAAAAATCCTCTCCGCTGCGCTCCTCTTGGTCTGCGCTGACCCTAATAATTAAAAAAACAGTGGCGCTACGACAACGTTAATAGTTCCTACCGATACCAATAGATGTCACTAACCTACAAAAGATAGACATACTAGCGACATCTGTTGGTGAGTGGATAGTCCAAAACTGAACTAGCTCTTTACTTACCTGGCATAGGGGACACCGTGATCATGAAGGTGGTTCCCCCAGGGCGAGACCCCTCCATTGCACTGCGGTTAGGTTGACCCCTGCGATTATCCCTAATGTGGATAACTTGGATGCGTAAATTTTGCAGAAGGGGAGTTATGTAGCATAAAATTCGAAGGCAATTTCCAAACTAACTAGATAGTTTAAGAGCATCCTTGTTTTAAAAGATCTTTTTAATATCGTCGTCACACCAAGCTAGGCACTTTAAATTATAGAAAGCCACAATTTCATTTAAAAGCATCGGCAGAAGTACTATTTTAAATCAAGAAGCATTTTGAAGAATGCAGGAGCTTTTTACTCTATTCAAATTAGCCTTGCTTGAAAATAGTTTACGTTTTGTGTAAACCGCATTAAGTAGTTATATGTGGGTGTCTTCACTGTCTTCGATCATATATTTACGTTAAATAGGTGAATAGTTTAGTTTGAGTACATCAATTAGTTGAATGTTTTGAGCTAACTCTATCAATATTATTATTACTAAAGCATTTAGTTAGTATGATCGTGTCCATGGATCGGGTTATATGGTTGGTAAGTCGTATTTTAATAGAAAATAGTATTAACATAAGAATAGCGATAGAGCTTAGTAAGACAGTATGTACTGTCATAAAAATTTAATATCTTGGATCTGGAGTTTGATGACAGTAATTTTAATTTGATATTCTGCCAAGTTAAGTATGGTCTTTGAATTTCATATGAATTAAAAGTGACTTACTATCTAGCCAAACCATAACAAATTAACCTGCTAAGACGAAATTATTGAGTGATTGTCGTACTATATTAGGTAGCCCAGAATGGCCAATTGAATAAAAACTCAACCATGATTTGGTTAATTTTTTCCTCATCATTTCTTTGAAAATACAATATATTAATGATCACTAGCGAATAAAATCGATTAATAGAAACTGCACACTCGACACGCAAGCTTGAGAATAGATCAATATATTATTAAGTAAGTATACAAAATTATGTTTCGCACTCAATCACAATTAATTGGTAGGTACATTGAGATATTAGACGGCAACCTTCGCGTTTTAGGTATTGCGATGTTACAAACTAGGCTGAATAATTGCAATAGTTATAATTCTATAATGGACTCTATACATAATATAATTTAAACTGGTAAGACATCAAAGATTTTTTACTACTAGCTGACCCGCACAACTTCGCTTGCACTCATAAGAGAGAATGGGTCATAATTTTCCCCGTTTTTGTAACATTTTTCGTTGCTACTCCGCTCCTAATGGCCGTACCGTGATGTTATATAGCCTAAAGCCTTCCTCGATAAATGGAACTGAAAGAATTTTTCAAATCGGACCAGTAGTTCCTGAGATTAGCGCATTCAAACAAACAAACAAACAAACTCTTCAGCTTTATAATATTAAGTATAGATTGCTCGGGCCATTACAAACGTACGAACTACGTTATGTAAATTAATCAGACGCTCTTGCTCGTAGTTGCACGTTGTTACAATACTACATGTTACAGGCTACTAAGAAAAATAATTAAAAAGGATATTTAGATGATTTTCAAACCCTTGTGTATGGATTTTTAAAATATTTAGTTCTTTATCTACTCAATGCAGAGAAATCCGAGGAAAACGGTTAGTAATAGTATAAGAAATAGTAGTTAAGAAAATCAATTGAGCAATTTTAGTTAATTACAGACCAACTAACTTTAAATTATTCTCGCAATGTCTTCGAAAAGTTTCTTCGTTAGAAGTTTAAGTAACCAACAGTCAATGTAGGTTGATTGAAAATTGATGAGGAGCTCGTGGCTTAGTTTACAACAGCCGCACGGATCGATCTCTGAGGTTAAGCTACGCTTGCCGAGGTTGTTCCGTGGATGGGTGACCATCTTATACATATCGAGTTCCTCCGTGTTTCGGAAGGCACGTTAAATTGTGGGTCCCGGCTGTCATTTTCGAAGATCTTTGACAGTCGTTAACAGTAGTCAGAAGCTTGAAAGTCTGACAACCAGTCTTACCGAAGGATATCGTGTTAATACCCAAGTAATTGGGTTGTGGAGGTCAGATAGGCAGTCGCTCCATGTAAAACACTGGTATCCAGCTGCATCCGGTGAGACTGGAAGCCGACTCCAACATAGTTTGGAACAAAGGCTAAGCGAATATAGTCAATGTAGGTTGATTATAATATAGCAATACAAGAAAAATATTCAATCAAATATTAGAAGAAAAATAAAAAATATCTGGCTAAGCTGCCGACACCGTTGCTTGCCGTACAACGCTCGTGTAAATACGTTCCTATGCGTGTACAATTACGACAATTACCGAAATTGTGTGCTACTGTGATGGGTGAGCTTAGAAAACTGCGCTTCACGAAACTCAACGTAGAACAAGGCTGATGATTCGACCGAAACGGTGCTATTATTAAGGTACTATTTGTTTTAATTTTTTATCCATTTGAACAGCTAAATTTTGCACCAAGATTCAATATTTTGGGTACAATTTGTGTAGTTAATATGCAGTTTTCCTTGACTTAATCCTATGAGTTTACAACCCGCATTTACGCAGCAAAGTGGACACAAGGTCTAACCCTCCCTCATTCCTGAAGACCTATTAATTAGGTGCCTTTAAACACACGCTCTTTCGCACGTGAAAGGGCAAAGGAAAGAGCGCGCTCATCTGTCAAGCCCGCGAGGAAAGCGTGAGCGAAATCTTTCCCGTGCGTAATCCTGTGCGCTCCTCATCACGCGCGAAAGAGCGTGTGTGTAAAAACACCTATTGGTTCAAATTATGAATGTTCCTTGTTTTTGAACTTGATGAATCATATTTTTCTTTTCCATGTTGATTTTAGTTCCTTTCTAAGATCTTTCGCCTCCTTTATGTGTTACATACACACTAGGTACCTATTTAATTCATTTCTTTTACAGAAAAATGCTTTGGCAGCCTATAAATCTGTCGGAGGTGTGTCCAGCGCATACTCACGTCACAGCGTGTTCATCATGGGGGGTGATGTACCTGAGCCTGCTGGTGCAGCTGTTCGGAGACTCCAAGGACCGCAGGATACAGGAGCAGCTGCGCCACCACTCACACGATAGTGACAGATATTATGATCGCCAACGTGAACACGACGAATATGACTTCATCGTGGTCGGCGCTGGCTCTGCTGGAGGTGTGGTCGCCAATAGACTGACTGCCAATAAGAATTGGAAGGTATTCAAAGGTTTCTCTATTTTCGGATTTTCTCCCATTTTCAGTTGACTTGTGGTCAAATTTCAGCCACAATATCTTGTTTTTGTGCTCTGTAAATTTATAGCATCTTGAAAAATATAAACATTATATATTAACGCCATCTATCGGTAGCCCAATAAACTATTAGGTACCTGCGGTAGCTACGCAAGATGGTAGAGTGCGCGCTCTCTGACGTCATAACTGGCGCCAAGTGTTTATAAAATTAGACTCAGCTATCGCCAACGTCCATACCATGTTGAACACACCGGTTCTCGTCCGATCACCGAAGTTAAGCAACATCGGGCGTGGTTAGTACTTGGATGGGTGACCGCCTGGGAATACCACGTGATGTTGGCTTTTTTGATATTTTGCTTTATAAATGTTGTATTTAATCAATGGATTTGATTTATTACAGCGAAAGAGAACACATTATTTAATCATTGTTTCGTTTTTAAAAATGTTAATATGATCTTTTTGCTAAGACAGCGCATTTTAATCTACCCGTGAGTTTTAATATTATAGGGTTGTTCATTGTTTTTAAAACAATTTAAATGAAGAAAGGAGGTTGTGGGGTTCGTAATAAATAGCGTTCCTCAGTCTTTGCTCATGCTATCATTTTATGTGTGTTTTCACGGAATTTTCTGCTTTGAACTTAAAAATTTGTTTGAAAGCAGAATATTCAGAAAGTGTTAGGCCCAGCGCAGACAGACCGGAATAATCCTCGCGCGGTCTCGAGCATTTTCTTTACGGCTCGCGGATGCTCGAGCATGCTCGCGACTGCTCGAGCCTGCGCGAGGAAAGCGTTCTAGGTTTCCATTCTTCATTAAACAGGCCAGTTTTTGTGAAAATTCGTCAACGATGGTAGACTGGGCCATGATTATAATTGCTCTTTTGATTGAAGAAGAATAAAAATGACGTTCTCTCTCTTTAAACTCAGTAACAACATTGCAATTTTTCGTACGATGCCGGCGGCGACGCGATGCTGCGCGGGGATGCCCGCGCATCCTCGAGGACGCACGAGCATTTTTTGTCAGGTTCAAGCAATTATGCACTTTATTTTAATCAATTTAAAGTTGATTTTCAAGTGCGATAAAAAAATCCTCTCCGCTGCGCTCCTCTTGGTCTGCGCTGACCCTTATTTTTATAAAAAAGCTTCCTGCATACCACCATTCTTAATAGAGATAAAATTCATAAAACGCCATCTAGCGTTGAAACTTCTAACTAGCGAGTGCCATTAAAAGCATGGTACGATAAAAGAGGGTGCGTCAAACATTTGATACTGTTAGACATATTTTGTCACGTTTTCGCCAACGTCCATACCATGTTGAACACACCGGTTCTCGTCCGATCACCGAAGTTAAGCAACATCGGGCGTGGTTAGTACTTGGATGGGTGACCGCCTGGGAATACCACGTGATGTTGGCTTTTTGCTATATTGTAACTTTTTATTACAACCTTTACATTTTTTAATTGCAAATTCATTTTAGCTGTAGAACGAACTCTTTACATATTTGTGGGAACATAGAGCCACTGTTTAACGCCTGCTTAGGAATTATATTCAATACTCCTAAAAGTACGGAGCAATTTTCTCAAACTACTCATCTACCAATAAAAATTACGTTGATACTAAACTAATATTCCTTAATTAATATCACCAAACAGGTACTACTGCTCGAAGCAGGTACGGAACAGCCAGATGTGACGCTGGTGCCAGGTCTGTCTCACGCGCTGCTAGGTTCCAACATCGACTGGCAGTATACCACGATGCCTGACGGCAAGGCTTGTCTGGCCAGACCTGGAGGACGGTGCTCATGGCCGAGGTATGTACTAATATAGAACTAGGCCAACCCGGTACATCCTAGTAAACGACTAATAAGCAAAATTTTGGTTGTTTATGAAGCTTTCGTAAGATTTAAAAAGGGAAGTAACTATATATAGACCCCTAAATATGAGAAAAAAAACTACCCTTACAGTAGGGGTGAAATTTTCGCGACCGGCTCCCGGTCGCTCCACAGATGCGGCATTTGCAACACCGACCGGGAGCCGGTCGCTCCACAGACGAGGGGAAGTTTGGGAAGATATACGACATCGTGTATGTTTCTTTGGTACCACTTTACGCAATAACTATTGAAACGATTGTACCTATAAATGCACGAGTTGCTGAGGACGGATGTATGTTTGTTTCTTACCCTTTCATACAAAAGCTGAGCGTAATTAAATGT
Organism: Anticarsia gemmatalis; assembly: GCF_050436995.1. Classification (NCBI taxonomy): domain Eukaryota; kingdom Metazoa; phylum Arthropoda; class Insecta; order Lepidoptera; family Erebidae; genus Anticarsia; species Anticarsia gemmatalis. The sequence continues at coordinate 7,714,924 of NC_134767.1, read as the reverse complement.
TTAGTGCGTAGATTGTTTTTCGCATAGATTAACAAATGGGATATTATGTACCCCAATAATTCTTTCATATAGACAAGTGGTAATGTTTAAGAAAACAAGGTTTGAGATTGGTCTTGAGGTGAACGCAAGACCAATCTCTTTCTTGTTTCGGGAAAAGACTCTTACCCAAAAGTGGGTTATTAAAGTGTTAAAATACTACTTATTTCAAATTTGCGTATTTCACACGACTAAATGACTCTTGGCCTAGTTGTAGTGTCATAAGAGCTTATTCTGAAACCCACATTAATATCAAAATCAACCTTTCAGAGGCAAAACGATGGGTGGATCGAGTTCCATCAACTCCATGATATATGTAAGAGGTAACAGGGTGGACTACGACGGCTGGGCAGCACTCGGCAACGATGGGTGGAGCTATAAGGACGTAAGTCTTTATTATACCTTATAATCAGCTGCAGCTAGGAATGCAAGGATCAAAGAAATCGTCCATGTGTCAGATAAAAACATCGTAAAAAATGCATTAATGTTTTCCCAGAACAAGAATGCCATAAAAGTGGGTCTTTCCGCGCACTTTTCGGGCATATAATATGGCTGAATATAGAACACCATATAATTCTTCTCAAAAATGATTCTAAAAACATCCAAGCATTGATGATTGTTAGGTCTTTGCTAATGTAGTGGGGAGACCAATAAATAGCTTTATTTAAAGCAGGTGGTTCTCTTTACAGGTGCTGCCGTTCTTCAAACTGTCTGAGCAGAACCTTGACCACGAAGGATTTAACCGTAAATATCACGGCGTACACGGCGAGCAGTCAGTCTCTCATTATCCTTACATAGACGTGCCTTCTAGAATGATCATCGATGCTTATAATGAAGTAGGCTTGCCTCCAGTCGATATCAACGCGGCTCAGCAAGTAGGCGGTACGGAAATACAGACTTTCTCCCGACACGGAGAGAGAGTATCCGTCAACAATGCTTTCATACAACCCATACGATACAAACGTAAGAATCTTACAGTAAGAATCAAGTCAGAGGTCTTCAAAATACTTATAGATAAGAACAAGGTCGCATACGGCGTCAAATACATCAGAAATGGAAAGGTTCACACCGCATATGCGAGAAAAGAAGTTATCATAAGCGCTGGCAGTATTAACTCTCCGAAATTATTGATGTTGTCTGGTATAGGCCCTGAAGAACATCTCAGAAAACTACATATACCGGTGATCAAAGATTTGGCTGTTGGAGAAAATTTACAAGATCATGTGACATACAATGGGTACCTCATGGCGCTACCTAATAGAACATCAACTTTGATAGACTTTGAGGAAATGTTACAAGAAGTCCACGAGTACAGTGAAATGGAATGTAAACATGGTCCTCTGTCGTCTGATGGACCAGTCATTACTGTTGCGTTTATGAAGAGTAATCCTAGTTTGCCAGCACCGGACATACAGATACACGTAGAAGGTACAATAGCGAAAGAATTTCTGTACGAGCCAGCGACGTCAGACAGCACTGATGTCATACCTTCTGTGTTCTACGACGGCATGTACCCGAGAGTAATGAACTTGACTCCAAAGAGCAAAGGAAGACTACTCCTGAACGTCACAGACCCTCACGGTCCACCGATGTTGTTCGCTAATTACTTCGAGGACCCAGCAGATCTGATGCCTTTGATCGTAGGCACAAGATTTTTCTTGTCTTTGGAGAACACAAGAGCTTTCAAATCTCGTGGAGTTCATTTTGTAAAGAAACCATTGCCAGCCTGTGAACACTACATATGGGGTACTGATGACTATACAGTCTGTTTGGCAAGGGCTTACACTGCTTCCGGTTATCACCCTGTAGGTACTTGTAAGATGGGTCCTAAATGGGACAAGAAAGCGGTCGTGGACCCTAGATTGAGGGTGTATGGTATCTCTAGTCTGAGAGTGATAGACTCCTCAATAATGCCGTTCGTAGTTCGAGGTAACACTAATGCACCAAGTATAATGATCGGTGAGCGAGGAGTGGACTTCGTTCTTCACGACTGGATGAATAAATATGACCATTAATAAACTGTATATTATATTTTATGATATTATAAATTATGTATATGCTTCAGTAGATAATTGTTTTATTCTGTTCTCATGAGTATACCACGAAAGACATATTACAAAACGAATGATGAGTATGAATAATGTTAGTGGAGGAAGGCTGAAAAAATGACGGATAGATTGTGTTAAAGTGAACATGAAATATTCTACTGAACCTACTTAACGTGGGATAAGAGTAACGCAATGACAATGTTGGTAAGTAACGGTTTCATTATTTAGTACTGATTTACGGATGAGTATTAGGCAGACGGTTTTACAAACGAAATATACATCTGGTCTGGATACCGATTTTTTTTCGTTCGCATCAAACAACTTAAACTTTGACTCATAATTTTAGAGATATAATATTTCAAATTCTTGAAATTTAGTCTCTTCTGTTTTGAGACCGGGCGCCCTAAATCAGAGATTTTTATATGATTATTCGAAGTTTTGTAAGCGTTTGCCAAAGTTTCTAGGGAAGGGTTAAGCTTACCTATACTTATGTACCTAATTTACTAAATGACTCAACGCATTATCATGTAATTTAACTAGCAGATTGAGTGATTTATGAGCATATACAAAAAAAAGTAATTAAAGTACGAACACGCAAGACAATTATAATTATTATTGTATACTAACTATAGCTTGGAAAACATTGATATATTATTATGTAAGTATCGTAAATTTTGTTAGTATAGCACTTGATCGTAACTAAGAGATGCTTGAAGACATTACACTACAACCTTTGCGTATGAGATAATACCTATTATGTAAACAACTAGGCCAAATAATTAATTATCTTCGATCATTACTACAGCCTCTTCACACATTAAACATACTACTAACTAGATTACATTGGTCTATTCTGTTTTAAATATGTTTGTAACTGTCGAAACAAGGTTAGTATGAAATCGACTAAGAATATAAAAAATATTCGGACGAGAAAGGAATCAAGTGAATGCCTCCGTGGCGCAGTGGTTTAGGTCGCCACGCCAATACTATCGAGTAAGGAGGTCGTGGGTTCGATTCCCACACGGAACAATTATTAGTGCGATCCAAAAATAATTGTTTCGGCTCTGATCGGGTTTTGTGTCCGTTGTTTGTATGTTTGTAAAAGTCCCCGCAACACAAGAGCAATTCATAATTCGGAAGTTATCTTCTATTTTTTTAATCAGAAAATAAACAGAAAAAAATGTACTATAATCAAGGTAAGTCTGGCCAGTCCGCAAGTTTTTAGTTAAATACATATTTTCACAATTTCTGAGAAACGTAGAGTTCGTATTAATATACATTATGTAAAAAAGAGTTCTAAGGTACTGAAACTATTGTATAATACCCTCGGTACATCAATCTGTAATCCGGCTTACGGTCAAGTGTATACATGTTGTTATAACGTGTTACTGTGTAATTGTGCTACAATTACAACAATTACTTAAATCGTGTACTAGCGATGGGTAAACTTAGAAAACGGTTCACGAAACCGATCGTAGAACAAGGCTGATGATTGTGTTGAAACGTTGCTAAATAATTAAGGTACGGATTTTTATTGTTTTTGATCTGTTTTTGCACTATTTCATTGTGTGTTCAATTCAAAGCCCCGACAAAGGCCTTCAGGCGGCTTGAACAACTTTGACACTAGGTTGATCACTAACCATACGAAGAAGAAAATTGGTATTCAGATTATCCTTAAACTTTAATGTATTCTAGTCATGGTTATTTGGTAATAATGGGTTAAATTATACTTTTTATTTTTCTTTTAATATCTTAAGTCTAGTGGAGTTTAGGGGTTTGATTAATGACGCCTCTTTAGAATATTTTCGAGTGCAAACTATTTCGGTTTAGCATTAATCATAATAATATTATTTATTGTGCAGTTTTGATATCAACTTACGAGTACTTCGAAAAATATTTTACAGAGGAATGCTTTGGCAGCCTTTAAACCTGTCGGAGGTGTGTCCAGCGCATACTCACGTGACAGCGTGTTCATCATGGGGGGTGATGTACCTGAGCCTGCTGGTGCAGCTGTTCGGAGACTCCAAGGACCGCAGGATACAGGAGCAGCTGCGCCACCACTCACACCATGTTGACAGACACGACGAACAATATGACTTCATCGTGGTCGGCGCCGGCTCTGCTGGGTGTGTGGTCGCTAATAGACTGTCTGCCAACAAACGTTGGAAGGTATGTATAGATTTATTTTCATTTATAAAATTTGGATATATTTTATAAATGAAAATAAATGTTATTATTTGTATATATCAACGACCACTAAACTTTTTTTCATCACTATAGTACGAATTTTCATAAAGAAAAAGGACCTTCGCGCCATCTACCGGTAGATGATCAAACTACTACGCACGGTAGCATCGCAAGATGGCCGTTAGAATCGGATGACGTCATGACAAGCGTAAACTGAACGTAAAATTGAGCCTTGCTATCGCCAACGTCCATACCATGTTGAACACACCGGTTCTCGTCCGATCACCGAAGTTAAGCAACATCGGGCGTGGTTAGTACTTGGATGGGTGACCGCCTGGGAATACCACGTGATGTTGGCTTTTTGCTTTTAATATTTTCCAGCCTATTTATACTGTACGATTTTTATTAATTTTAAAAGTTTAAGTTTTTTTCGCTACAAATTGCCAGAAAATTCCACGTGATGTTGACTTTTTTGAGACTTTATAGGAGTATTTTTGCTGCAATAAAATTACTTAAAGTATTTTTAGGAGAACTTAAATCTCTCACAGTATGTCTTAGCGCATATTATACCTAATCCTCTCTACAAAATACATAGGTTTATCGTACAAGCATATAAGATTATGTTTCTAAGCGCCTGTACCTATGAAATACTGTGCTTTTTATCACTTGCCGATACGAAGGTCATCCAGCCATGACTCATAATAATTCTATACATAAAGGGAACCTTGAACTTGTTCCTCGAAACAACGTTTGCGCGCCAACAGTTGATAAAATTCGTTCGTTCTATCGCTAACGTCCATACCATGTTGAACACACCGGTTCTCGTCCGATCACCGAAGTTAAGCAACATCGGGCGTGGTTAGTACTTGGATGGGTGACCGCCTGGGAATACCACGTGATGTTGGCTTTTTGCTGCCAGTTGTAACTTTTACAACTTTTTGGATATTGTACTGATTTTTTAATTTACAATTTAGGTGGTGAAATCTATCATTTATTTTGCATTAAGCAACTCTCTAAGACATCTTTCTGTGTGTGAATGCCAGGTGCTACTACTTGAAGCAGGTATGGAACAGCCAGATGTGACGCTGGTGCCAGGCTTTTATCCGGTACTGTTAGGTTCCAATATCGACTGGCGATACTCCACGATGCCTGACGGCAAGGCGTGTCTCGCCAGGACTGGAGGACGGTGCTCATGGCCGAGGTCTGTATTAAAGACTGTTCTGCTAACGTCATCCTGACCACAGAATATAAAGACTATTACTGATCTTGTTAATGAGTTAGTTTGTCTGTAAATTCGACAGGCTAAACCATAGAAGAGATTGCATTAAAAACTCGGATACAAGTAATGAATCTTAGGTTAAAACAGGACATAAACAGCTAAAGGAAGATCAACTTTCACGTTGAAAATGGAACATAGTTAATACTAGCTGACCCGCGCAACTTCGCTTGCGTCACATAAGAGAGAATGGGTCAGAATTGTCCACGTTTTTGTTACACTTTTTTACTGTTACTCTGCTCCTATTAGTCGTAGCGTGATGATATAAAATAAGCTTATTTTTCACGAAAAATATTCTTAAAATTATTTATACCTCTTAATATAACGAAGTCGCGCTTTATTCGCCATTAAAACAGTTGCCATGACAACGGAATTTTGTTAATTTAATGTCATTATAATATTGATTATTCGTTCGCCACCTGAATTTTCCCGGGAAATCATTTTCCCAGGTTAAAAAGTAGCCTATGTCCTTTCTCGGGTATCAAAATATCTCCATACCAAATTTCATGCAAATTGCTTCAGTAGTTTAGGCGTGATTGAGTAGCAGACAGACAGACAGACAGACAGACAGACAGACAGACAGACAGACAGACAGACAGACAGACAGACAGACAGACAGAGTTACTTTCGCATTTATAATATTAGTATGGATAATACATTCAGCTTAGTCACACTACCGAAGGAGGGCCTTACTTATAGAAAACAGACTTTACTAAAATGTGAAAAACTAGTTCTGCTAAAAGTTGCATAAATTGTGTGCCAATCACCAAAATCTGTTCAAGTAGTTTGCATCTTTAAGTGGCAAACATCTGTCCAACATCAAAACTTTTACGTTTATCATATATCAGATTACAGTACAGTCAACTTGGGTAACTTTGAATTATTTGGGTAACATTGAACGTGGGAATTTGAACGATATTTTTTTCATATGAAACCAACACAATTGATAAAGATTCATTTTAGTTTTGCAAACTTTTATCAATTGTTTCACTCAGTTCCCACGTTCAATGTTACCGTAATCTGTATATTAAATTTTCAGAGGTAAAACAATGGGTGGTTCAAGTTCCATCAACTCCATGGTGTACGTGAGAGGTAACAAGTTGGACTACGACGGCTGGGCGGCGCTCGGCAACCCTGGCTGGAGCTATAAAGACGTGAGACTTCCTACCTCATAGACAGTCTTGTAGAACGATTATTCAAGTCTATTTTCAACTAATAGTTATACAAAGAATACATTTTTCCCAACATCCTCATTTACAGGTGCTGCCGTTCTTCAAATTATCTGAACAGAACCTCGACTCCGAAGGATTTAACCGTAAATACCACGGCGTACACGGCGAGCAGTCAGTCTCATACTACCCCTACCTAGATGTACCTTCTAGAATGATCATCGACGCTTATAATGAAGTAGGCTTGCCTCCTGTCGATATTAACGCGGCCCAGCAAGTAGGTGGTACTGAATTACAGACTTTCTCCCGCCACGGAGAGAGAGTATCCGCCAACAATGCTTTCATACAACCCATACGATACAAACGAAAGAATCTTACAGTAAGAATCAAGTCTGAGGTCTTTAAAATACTAATAGATAAGAACAAGGTCGCATACGGCGTCAAATACATCAGAAACGGAAAGGTTCACACCGCATATGCGAGAAAAGAAGTTATCGTAAGCGCTGGCAGTATTAACTCTCCGAAATTATTGATGTTGTCTGGTATAGGCCCTGAAGAACATCTCAGAAAACTACATATACCAGTGATCAAAGATTTGGCTGTTGGAGAAAATTTACAAGACCACGTGACATTCAACGGGTACCTCATGGCGCTACCTAATAGAACATCAACTTTGATAGACTTTGAGGAAATGTTACAAGAAATCCATGAGTACAGTGAAATGGAATGTAAGCATGGACCTCTGTCGTCCAATGGTCCAGTCGTTACTGTTGCATTCTTGAAGAGTAATCCTAGTTTGCCGGCACCAGACATACAAATACAAGTGGGCTATACGATAGCGAAGGAGTTTTTCTATGAACCGACGACGTATAACCGCGCAGGAGTCATTCCATCTGTTTTCTACGACGGCATGTATCCGATAGTAATGAACTTGACTCCAAAGAGTAAAGGAAGACTACTCCTGAACGTCACAGACCCTCACGGTCCACCGATGTTGTTCGCTAATTACTTCGAGGACCCAGAAGATCTGATACCTTTGATTGCAGGCTCAAGGTTTTTCTTATCTTTAGAGAATACGAGGGCATTCAAATCTAGAGGAGTGTATTTTGTGAAGAAACCATTGCCAGCGTGTGAACATTATATATGGGGCACTGATGACTATACGGTCTGTTTGGCAAGGGCTTACACCGCCACTAGTTATCACCCTGTGGGTACTTGTAAGATGGGTCCTAAATGGGACAAGGGGGCTGTCGTGGACCCTAGATTGAGGGTGTACGGTATCTCTGGTCTGAGAGTGATAGACTCCTCAATAATGCCGTTCGTAGTTCGAGGTAACACTAATGCACCAAGTATCATGATCGGTGAGCGAGGAGTGGACTTCGTTCTTCACGACTGGATGAATAAATATGACCATTAATAAACTGAAACGCCACTTTGTACGAACCTAACAAGCTTCCTTTGCTTCATTCTGGTTACACAGGACCGCTGGGTACGTACTGTCCTTTTTGCAAGACATCACCTATACGAATTGTGTATGTCTTTCTAGACCGTCCCCTCCCGGCGTTTTCAACCATCTAAGCATACCTTGTATAGTCCTTGTCACATCTTCTTTTAAACCACAAAGATCCCTTATCATGCTGTATCATTTAGTGTAACACCGCACATATTACGCAATGAGCGCATTTCAACTGCAAATAATCTTCTTTCGTCATCCTTATTTTACGCCCAATACTCACTACCTATAAATTAAATTATAAATTTTATGCTTCAGTGGATAATTGTTTCATTTCATTTACATGTTTTAACAGGAGCCCGTTTACATTATTCATAATGAGTATGAATAATGTAAGCGGGCATGTGAGCAAAGGAAAACCGAAAAAAAGATGAATGGACTGTGTGAAAGCAGCAAACTAGATATTAATAAGCATTTTTTATATTTAAATAGACTTTTGAAATGCATGCGGCACATCATTATAAAGGATAAAAACCGCCGAAAATTTCAGCATTGTTTTAAGCTTACCGAGTCTTACGAAATCATCTAAATAACTCAACGGATTATGATGTAGATCTTTTCACTATCATGATGTTGAGTAATTTATGACATACGAATAAAAGTAATTGAAATATGAACACGAAAGAGAAATAATATCATATTAAGACATTAGATTACTCTGCAATCTTTGCATCTTAAAAGTGGACTGAATACATTTTTATGCATTCTGAACACACACACCTGCATAATCACCTCCGGCCTGGCAAATCGCTGTCCAACTGAATACTTATTCTAATAGTTGCTTTACACGAGTATTTCAAAAGTCGCTGTAAACTAAGCGTATGGCATTTTATTTTGTACAGGTATTTTGTAAATTTGATTCTGTTCAGCGACTTTTGGAGCTGTACAATGTAGCTGTACAAAATAATTCATATAAAAATTTAATTCAAAACAGAAAGAAGAATTGTTCAGTTGATAATTTGACATAAAATGATTTGTGGTCCGGTTAAAAATCAGTCAGTGTAGCCAATATACTGACTAATTTTTAACGTGCATTGCGTGTATCTAAATATATTATTAAGTGTATACAATTAGGATAATTAAGTACTTAAATTGTGTAGAACAAGCGATGTGTAAACTTCGAAAACTGCGGCTCACGAAACCAATCGTTGAACAAGGCTGATGATTATACTGAAACGCTGCTAAATAAAGGTACGGATTTTTATTCTTTGATATGTTTTTGCACAATTAGATCGTGTGTTTAACATTTTAGACGAAATTCATGGTAAGTACCTAATATTCGAGTTAGCTTTTAACTATAATCTATTCAAGTCCTTAACTCGCAATCGAACATCATCGTGGATTCAAGGTATAATAATTGATGTTTCTTTTTACAAGTCTGGTGGAGTTTAGCGGTTTGATTCATGGCGTTTTTAGGACCAGTTCCATAAAAAACCAAAGTAAAACCAGCCTCGAAATAGAACTCAATTTCCCCGTTTAGATTCCGATTCTACTTTGCAGGCGCCATGTTGTTTATTCGTTCAAAAATGAGGTTATTTACGACATTATTCTTCGCAAGCAATGGATTTAATAATGTTCGCTATCTCATTTCAATTAACTTATATATTGACTTGAAATAATTATTTTGTAAAAATGTTATCATTTAATTGAAAATATGCACTAATTTTAATTATCTTTGAATTGTAATGGGTTTGTATCTTTAACAAATTAATTTGCAGTAGACGGTGCAGTAGTATAGATACCGTACACTTAAGTTATTTAACACATTGGTAAATATTAAGAATTTATTTACATCAAGGTTTATTTATTAAAGGCGTATTAAGACGCCTAAAGTTAAGTTACAGTTACTACAAATTAAATGAGCAATCTAATAAATAATTAATACTAAATTTCAGGCAAAATGCTTTGGCAGCCTATAAATCTGTCGGAGGTGTGTCCAGCGCATACTCACGTGACCGCGTGTTCATCATGGGGGGTGATGTACCTGAGCCTGCTGGTGCAGCTGTTCGGAGACTCCAAGGACCGCAGGATACAGGAGCAGCTGCGCCACCACTCACACGATACTGACAGACACCACGAACAATATGACTTCATCGTGGTCGGCGCCGGCTCTGCTGGCTGTGTGGTCGCCAACAGACTGTCTGCCAACAAACATTGGAAGGTATGTGTAGATTTAATCTCATTTGCAAAATTGGGAAATTATTCAGTGAAAAGAAAATCTCGTATAAACAACGACCACTTTGCTCTATAATAGAGCTTATGCACATCAACTTAATAATTTTCGTAAAACATTTTGGTTTGCGCCATCTACCGGTAGATGAACGAACTACTACGTACGGTAGCATCGCAGGATGGCACAGTTGGCAATGGATGACGTCATATCAAGCGTAAACTAAACGCAAAATTGAACTCTGCTGTCGCCAACGTCCATACCATGTTGAACACACCGGTTCTCGTCCGATCACCGAAGTTAAGCAACATCGGGCGTGGTTAGTACTTGGATGGGTGACCGCCTGGGAATACCACGTGATGTTGGCATTTTGCTATTCGTTGTAACTTTTTGTTACTACAAACTTTAGTTTTTTTTTTCTTGTGGACCAATTTTATCGCATTTATACAAGTAAAAATGATTACGAGTTACATTAAAACCAATTTTCTTTTTCGTGTTTCTATTACTTATTTTATCAAAATTCAGCCGAGTTACACCGATTTAACATTTAAAAAATGTACACTGAAATCTTCTACGAGAATACCTTATCTATGGTATGTATACCTAAGTGAAAATTGCATGAAAGTTAATTTGAATTTATCGCAAGTAAACAGACGCAGCAAGGGAACTTTATTTTATAACTGATATAATATTATGTATTGATTAACATAACACTTTAGGTGCTACTACTAGAAGCAGGTATGGAACAGCCGGATATAACCCTGGTGCCAGGTCTCTCTCCTTCGCTACCAGGTTCTAACATCGACTGGCAGTATACCACGATGCCTGATGGCAAGGCGTGTCTGGCCAGACCAGGGGGACAGTGCTCATGGCCGAGGTATGTGCATATTTTTGACTACTCTTTTACCATTACGTTTTTAAGGTTAAATCGCTGAACCATTTCAGTACGAGACACGGAATCAAGCAAAACATTTTATGATAATTTATTTTTTAATTAAAAGAACTGAAAATAAAACACCCTTTGTATAGTAACCAGTTCAAACAGTGATAAATTGTAAAGGTGACCTAATTATAGCTACAAAACCTTCACAAAATATGAAAAACTAGCTACCATCCCCGCGTGAAAAGATTTCAGGAGGTAAAAAGTAATAATTAAATGTGTTCTAAGTTATTTATAAACTGTATACCAAAGCTGAACAGTACATTCGGAACAATTGAGTTACACACGTACATTCAACCATCCAAACCTCACAATTACTAATTGTAGTAAAGATTTCTTTTACAATCTTGTAACTTGTAGATAATCCTTTCAGAGGTAAAACGATGGGTGGTTCAAGTTCCATCAACTCCATGGTATACGTGAGAGGTAACAAGTTGGACTACGACGGCTGGGCGGCACTCGGCAACCCGGGCTGGAGCTATAAAGACGTGAGACTTAACTACTACTTTAATTCACCTGCACGGCGATACCTTGAACTAAATCTGATGAAATATTTTTAATGAGACGAGTCATTGGTGGCAGGTAGAGGCTGGATGTTTCGCCGATTATGAATTTCTCATCTGCCCCGTGGCATATCTTATATTTTGTCTAGATATAGATACTACTCTAAGCTGACAAGTTTAAAGAACTTAGCATAATAGGTACGTACTAACTAAAATCAAATACCAAATATTATAGACAAATCGTCTGTATTAGTTAAACATTCAAATAAGCTGACATTATTACTAATTTTTACCAAATTATCGTAATTTTATTTACAGGTGCTGCCGTTCTTCAAAAAGTCTGAACAGAACCACAACCACGAAGAATTAGACCGTAAATATCACGGCGTACACGGCGAGCAGTCAGTCTCATACTACCCTGACATAGACGTGCCTTCTAGAATGATCATCGATGCTTATAGGGAAGCAGGTTTGCCTGATATTGACGTTAACGCAGCCTATCAACTAGGTGGGACAGAAATACAATCATTCTCCCGTCACGGAGAGAGGGTATCCGCCAACAATGCTTTCATACAACCCATACGATACAAACGTAAGAATCTTACAGTAAGAATCAAGTCAGAGGTCTTCAAAATACTTATAGATAAAAACAAGGTCGCATACGGCGTCAAATACATCAGAAACGGAAAGGTTCACACCGCATATGCGAGAAAAGAAGTAATCGTAAGCGCTGGCAGTATTAACTCTCCGAAATTATTGATGTTGTCTGGTATAGGCCCTGAAGAACATCTCAGAAAACTACATATACCAGTGATAAAAGATTTGGCTGTTGGAGAAAATTTACAAGACCACGTGACATTCAACGGGTACCTCATGGCGCTGCCTAATAGAACATCAACTTTGATAGACTTTGAGGAAATGTTACAAGAAGTCCACGAATACAGTGAAATGGAATGTAAACATGGACCTCTGTCATCTAATGGTCCAGTCGTTAGTGTTGCGTTCTTGAAGAGCAATCCTAGTTTACCAGCACCAGACATACAGATACAAGTAGACTATGCAATTGCGAAAGAATTTCTTTACGAACCGGCTACGTTTGACAGCACGGGAACCCTTCCAACTGCTTTCTACGACGGCATGTACCCGAGAGTAATGAACTTGACTCCAAAGAGTAAAGGAAGACTACTCCTGAACGCCACTGACCCTCACGGTCCGCCGATGTTGTTTGCTAATTACTTCGAAGACCCAGAAGATCTGATTCCCTTGATTGTAGGATCAAGATTCTTCTTATCTTTGGAGAATACGAAGGCTTTCAAATCTAAAGGAGCTTATTTCGTGAAGAAACCATTGCCAGGGTGTGAACATTGTAAATGGGGCACTGACGACTATACAGTCTGTCTGTCAAAGGCCTACACTTCTTCGGCTTACCACCCTGTAGGTACTTGTAAGATGGGTCCTAAATGGGACAAGGAGGCGGTCGTGGACCCTAGACTGAGGGTGTATGGTATCTCTGGTCTGAGAGTGATAGACTCCTCAATAATGCCGTTCGTAGTTCGAGGTAACACTAATGCACCAAGTATCATGATCGGTGAGCGAGGAGTGGACTTCGTTCTTCACGACTGGATGAATAAATATGACCATTAATAAACTGTACATTGAATTTTATGCCACTGTAAATTATATATTAATATATACTCTAGTGGATAATTGTTTTATTTTATTTACTTACTATATGTTTGTAGCGGCTCGCTACATACAGCGACATCTACTAGGACCAGCGCGCAACCAACCACCACGCGCAGTGTGACTGACGTCACAAGTCCTAGATCGCGCTATCGAAGTTTGCACGGCAACTGACTATATATACAAGTTCCCGACTACAACAGTCGGGCAGCCTAGGCCCACCAGGCATGATCACCTCGCCTGGTCGGAGGATCCTCCCTTTGTGTTGGAGGAACATGATCACCTCGTTCCTCTACAGTGGTGACCCCGACGTGATTGGAAGCAGCCTTCACGAAGATCAGACCAGCAGCAGCAAACCTTCGCACCCTCATCACTCCGCACTCCTACAGCAGCAGTCGTACGACTCCAGCCAGCATCTTCGGCCACACCAGGGCACTCCACGAACATGTCGCTCACGCACATGACTGGCATACCCTACGGCCTCAGCGGCATCCAACCTGGGCATCATCGTCACGCTACTCTGACGCACCCAGGGCACCGCAACGCTTCGTCTCGACTCACCGCAGACAACAAGCACCTCGCCCCGACTCACTGGGGACACTTCACCGCACACCGCACACCGCACCTCTCCGACTCACTGGAGTTAGCGGCATACAGTTCCGACTCACTGGGACTTGCGGCATACAGTTCCGACTCACTGGGACTAGCGGCATACAGTTCCGACTCACTGGGACTAGCGGAATTCGAGTTCCGACTCACTGGAACTCATCAATGCATGGCACTGGAGAGACTGACTGACATGAAGAGAAGATCGACCTACGGTCTGAGGGGGAGTGATGTAGCGGCTCGCTACATACAGCGACATCTACTAGGACCAGCGCGCAACCAACCACCACGCGCAGTGTGACTGACGTCACAAGTCCTAGATCGCGCTATCGAAGTTTGCACGGCAACTGACTATATATACAAGTTCCCGACTACAACAGTCGGGCAGCCTAGGCCCACCAGGCATGATCACCTCGCCTGGTCGGAGGATCCTCCCTTTGTGTTGGAGGAACATGATCACCTCGTTCCTCTACATGTTTATAACTGATTGGTTTTGCGGCAACTACATAGATAGTTGGACGACATCGTGAAATTTGTAGGGCTGCAATGGATGAGACGGGCGCAGGATCATAAATATGTATTAAGGTGGAAGTCCATACTCAACAGTAGGTAGAAATAGGCTGAATAGATTTAAACAGGTTTCATTGCTTAGTATTAGTTAACAAATTACATAATGTATAATGTACCATAAAACTAGACAAAATATTTCTTTGTCATATAGGTTGTATGCATTAAAACGCGCTGCTTCCCACTCTCGCTCCGCTCTCAACTGAGTTCGTTGCCGAAGCCTTAGAACCACTTTCACAACATAGTAAAGTACCGGATACCCAAACCGACAGATAAAGTTTCGAACAGCAAGTATGTCAATATGCGGACTGAATATCACTTACCCCCGGTTTCTGATGTACATTTAGCGGTAGTTTATCTATTCAATAGCGGTTAAACTCATAAAAAAAATACGCTATTGAATAGATAAACTATCGCTAAATATACTCAGAAACCGGGGGTTGATTAGCTAGCGAAAAAATACTTTTCCTTCCGCACAACGGATTTTCATGCAGTTTTGCTGACTGACTGAGTGTTTTATTGATTTTAGGAAATAGGTACGAATATAAATAAAAGTTGAAAAAAAGTAGGATTCACACGCTAGAAACGTAAGTATTGCTTACTTTCAAAAATACTAATGTACTGTTATGTTAGTACCTATAATTATACATTTAAGTAGTAAATTAAGTAAAGTACTTTATCATAATTAAATGATTTATTAATTGGGCTGTAACCTTCGCGTTTATATATTTGTGTGTTTATTTAACTTCAGTACCGAATTACTATAATGGCACTAACGCTTTCATTTTCGTAACAGGGATAAAAAATATTGTTGGTCGGTGAGCAGACGGAAAAATTATGACTTAAAAAATAACTTAAACAATGTGATTATATTTCATTTCTCCTTCTAAACTCGCAATACTTAAAAGAGAGTTAATTTTAAAACTGTAGTTGACGCCATCTATCGGTAGCCCAATAAACTTTTACGTGCGGTAGCTTCGCAAGATGGTAGAGTGCGCGCTCTCTTACGTCACGAATGGCGCCAACTGTTTGTAAAATTAGATACCGTTATCGCCAACGTCCATACCATGTTGAACACACCGGTTCTCGTCCGATCACCGAAGTTAAGCAACATCGGGCGTGGTTAGTACTTGGATGGGTGACCGCCTGGGAATACCACGTGATGTTGGCTTTTTGCAGTTTTTTTTTTTTTTTTTTTTTGTTTTTAAAGACAACTCCCGCACTAAGAATTGCTCTTGTGTCGCGGGGACTTTTTACAAACATACAAGCAACGGACACAAAGCACAACCAGACCCGAAACAATTATTTGTGGATCGCACAAATAATTGTCCCGTGTGGGAATCGAACCCACGACCTCCCGACGCAATGGTTGCGGCGTGGTGACCTAAACCACTGCGCCACGGAGGTAGTCAAAAAAATTTATGTTGTAATAAGGGTTCAACTTCTTGAAAGCAGTTTTTTAAAGTGCCAATTACTTGGTCCTGAGAAAGGAGCCTCTCCTTTTTCTATCATTCAGATTAATTCATTTCTCGGAGTTTAATTTGATTAAGTTTAATTACTTGTCGAAAATAATAAAAACACTGTATACATCATTTGGACGGGGAAGTACCTACGTACATTGACATAAAAGTATCATTCATATATTATTATAGTGTGTACCATTTTTGAGCAAAAACTTAATTTGAATTTATTAGTGATATAAACTGAATGGCTCTTTATTTAGTTTAATGCATTGTAATTATTGGAAAAACAGTATTTAGCTAGACAGTCTTATAACAAGACACGAAACACCCACGATTTAAAATGTGGTTAGCTCTTAAACTATATCAAATAATTTAATTACTTAGCTATTTTTTGCGCCTGTACAATAGTCAAATAAGATGATTAATTAATACATTACTACTGAGTTAAGTAAATTAGCCTATAAAGTCTTAAAAACCTACAAAAAAATAAAAGCAAAAAGCCAACATCACGTGGTATTCCCAGGCGGTCACCCATCCAAGTACTAACCACGCCCGATGTTGCTTAACTTCAGTGATCGGACGAGAACCGGTGTGTTCAACATGGTATGGACGTTGGCGAAAGTTGTAGCTAATTTTTTCGACGGTTTACGAACAAGCAGATTCTTTTTTTTTATCGCTTACAACTGCCAACAGTTGATTAAGTTCGTTTAAGCTATCGCCAACGTCCATACCATGTTGAACACACCGGTTCTCGTCCGATCACCGAAGTTAAGCAACATCGGGCGTGGTTAGTACTTGGATGGGTGACCGCCTGGGAATACCACGTGATGTTGGCTTTTTGCTACTCATTTTAACATAATGTTTGTACAGATCTTTAGTAGATCTATGAAGAAAAATATTATGGTAGGTATATTTTGTAAAACTGTTTTTTTTTTGTTTACGTCTCCTAAAACAATTATTGCTTAACAATTTAATGTTGTTTCTCATCGTGTCCTACTTACGGATGATTCATTTTGGTAATGTTTTTCAGTAAAGATACAGCTATTTACAATGTATGAGACTGCCGAGGTCGCATGTAATGAGATAATGAGTGTTGATAAACTACATCCTTTACTTACATTGTTTACTACTTAACTGAATTACATTATTGAAATTTAATACACTTATTGGGTACAAAATCATTGCAAATATCGATATAGATGTTTTTTTTTCTTAAGCGTTGTGGTCTTATTTCAATTGCCATGTTTGCTTAACTGACTATGCAAAAACATTATTTATAAATTTCACATGTTTGCGTTGTAGTTGGTCACTTTTGTGTTAAATTTATAAAAAAAAAACAATGAAGTAAGAAATTGTACAAGCTGTGCTAAGTGGATTCGAATCCGAGCCAGAGCAAGTAACAGGTACCTATATGCCTTCTATTGAGTTTGAATATAAAATAATCGATAGTATGTACATATTAAGAAGTATTGAGGTATATTTTCCAACTGTCAGGCTACCATAATACTAGCTCAACAAGTTTGAATCAGATGATTTGGTGTTCATTATTTCTGGAAACTTAAAATTACTCTTTAATGAAACGAACATTGATTAAATACGTATATTTCAACAACAAACATAAAATGGATAGTTTTGATCTATATTATCAAAAACTTTATTTATTATTATAACATTTTTACTTAAAGTTAGTATATAAGTAGGTATAATAAACACAACAAGTACTTATCTCACAAATTAATTACTTATACACTGGTTTGGAAACAACACACATTTCATAAAAAGGAAATAATGCGTCAAATATTTTTTTATTAAAATCTATAAATGCAAATTTATAATATTTAGTACCTACGTTAAATGCGAAAATTTGTCCATAAGCGGCTCAGAGGGCTTGACATTTTTCACATTTTGGTACTTGATATCGTTATTCATGCATCACCTTAGAAATACTCTCATATACAGCCAGACAACCCGGTATTTGATCTATAAGATGTTTATATATCTAATAAGCCATTTTCCTCCATCTCTCCAAAACAAACGCGACACCTCTCTCTCCAATCATCATACTAGGTATATTTGTATTCCCGCGAATCAATTTTGGCATAATCGAAGCATCTATCACTCTCAAACGAGAAATCCCGTACACTCTCAATTTTGCATCCACTACAGCTTTTCTATCCGTACTAGGTCCCATTTTACAAGTCCCTACTTGGTGATGGGTTGGTGATGTAAATTCTCTACCTAAACAACGAAAATACTCATCGGAAGCCCATTCATAACAATCACACGGCTTTATAGACTTCCTAACGAAATACGCTCCACGAGATTTAAACGCCTTAGTCTTTTCTAAACTGATCGCAAATCTATAACCTCTTATCACCGGTTCGATGTCTTCTGGGTCTCCTAAATAATTAGCAAATAATATTGGTTTTCCGCGAGGATTCGTCGCATTTAGAACCATATACCCCCGACTTTTAGGCACCAAATTCATTGCTCTAGGATTCAATGCGTCGTAGTAAGCCGTCTGCAAGACAGGCACTGTTTCACTCAAAATACTTTCTCGTACATATTCTTTCCAATACAAATGAGCAATATGGAACTGTATATCAGGTGCTTCTAAATGCGGTTGAGTCTTTATAAATGCCAAAGCGTTATAAACCCCATTTGCGGCCAAAGGACCATGTTTCACTTTCATCTCATCGTACTTGCAGATTTCTTCTAAAATTTCATCGGGTTTGATCCAGGTCGATGTTTTGTTCAAAGCTATAATCATTCCGTTGAAAGTCACGTGATCGTGTAAGTTCTCTCCCACAGCTAGGTCTTGGATCACAGGTATTTTCAAACTAGAAAGATGTTTCCTAGGTCCTATGCCTGATAACATGAGAATTTTTGGAGTATCGATCGCGCCGGCACAGAGAATCACTTCCTTCCTTGCATACGCTGTGTACGTCCTCCCATTTCTTTCATATTGCACTCCATAAGCTATTTTTCTTCTGTTTATAAGTAGTTTAAAGACTTCAGATTTGATTTTCACAGTTAAGTTTTTTCTTTTGTATCTTATTGGTTGGATGAGAGCATTGTTTGCAGATACTCTTATCCCAGCTTCTGCTATACCTTGGGCGTTAAAAGTTGTTTCTTGGTTGGGACCGTTGTAGTCTGCTATAGGAAGGCCTGCTTCGTGGAATGCTTCAATCATCATCTTCGAAGGTTCATCCATGTATGGGAACTCTGAGACTGACTGCTCTCCATCGGCGCCATGATATTTGTTTTCCACGTCTAAGTTTTTCTCAGTCTTTTTAAAGTATGGCAGCACCTAATAGAAAGAAATAAATAGTACAATATATGTCTAAGAATTAACATTAATAGTACGCCATAGTTATAGAACAAGAGTTTATTAAACCCGTTACCAGAAGTTAATAAAATTACAAAAAGCATAAAAACAACTTACCCCTTTTCTAAGAGACATATATTTAACACAAGTATAAGCAAATAGTAGATTAGTATTTTAGTATTGTTGATTATTATCACGTTTTTAAGTAGACCAAATATAAAACAAGCATAATTAAATATATGAAGCACACAAACACACACAAACACACAAAACTACAAATATAAGTAAATTTAAACTGTCTTTTTCTCACTCTAATTTATTTCACGTTCTATCAAAGAGAGAACGTCACTTAAAATTAGGTTATTTTTCAATGGATATTTGACATGATTTTGTATTTGCATTGCTCAGATTTATTTTGCAAGTATCTGTTTTAAAGCTTTAAAATAGAAGGCTCGTCCCATTTTCGCCCCATATTACATGGGACTAACATTGTAAAATTACATTATAATGTCTCTTTACCTTCGGGTATAAAGGACATGATGTAAGTATTGAAATATAATATTCATAGTAATGATTAGTAAAGCAGGTAGTATGGACGTTATAGTATATTTTATTTTACATACAATAAATACATAACATACATAGAACTACTAATTGATATTATAACAATCATTTTTACCATCACAAATGTTAATTAAATGATTTAACAAAGCTTACAGCTTCAATATTGATATAACATAAGTCACTTCAGTTAAACAATAAAATGAAGAAACTGTTTGAAAACCGGGTGGCATCAATCTGTTATATCGGAAAATATAAGAAACTACAATTTGCTTTATATTACTGCATCCGTAAGCCGTAGTTCCCAGTTGTCAATTTCATTATTTACTTTTAAATTATTCATTTGACTACAATTTAATTTTGTGGTTTCATTTTGTATATAAATATTTTAATAAAAAAACACCAATATGTGTTCATTTAAGCTTGAAAATATTTAGTCCCTAAGCCATTCTTCAATAACAAAAGCGGCACCTTTTTCAGCAATCATCATAGTAGCCGCATTCGTATTACCACGAACTATTAAAGGCATGATCGATGCATCTATCACTCTAAGATGAGATACACCATAGACCCTCAATCTGGGGTCCACTACCGCATGCCTGTCCCATTTAGGACCCATCTTACAAGTTCCTACAGGGTGGTATATCGTCAACGTGTACTGACGAAGAAGGCAAGTGAAGTACTCAACACTACCCCATTTAAAATGCCTACACGCTGGCAAATGCTCCTTAACAATGTAAACTCCTCGAGATTTGAAAGCTTTTGTATTCTCTATATCCAAGATTCTTTGAGCAACTTTAATCATTGGCGTCATGTCAGTCGGGTCACCAAAGTAATTAGCATAAATGAGAGGAGCTCCATGAGGGTTCGTGGCGTTCAGTAACAGCTTTCCTCTACTCTTTGGAGTCAAATTTTGTATCCTCGTGTAGATACTGTCGTAAAAACAAGTAGGAAAGATCTTCGTACCATCGAAAACCTCCGGTTCAGCCAACGCGTCCTTTAAATATGAATAATGCATTCCAATTTGGACATCAGGCGCTGGTAAATCAGGTTCACTTTTAAGAAAGATTCCAACATTAACTGGACCATTTGATGACATTGGACCGTGTTTCAATTTCATTTGTTTATATTCTTTTGTTTCTTCCACTATTTCTTCACGGCCTACGAGCGTGGAAGTCTTATTAGACATCGCCATATAGATGCCTAAGAAACTCGTATGGTCTTGTAGATTTTCACCAACCGCCAAATTTTGTTTCACATGAATGTTAAGTTTCGAAAGATGTTTTTTAGGACCTATTCCCGACAGCATCAGTAGTTTCGGAGTATTGATACTGCCTCCACTTAAAATGACTTCTTTGTTGGCAAATGCTGTATAAATTTTACCATTTCTTATGTATTTGACGCCGTAAGCTTTGTTGTGTTCGTCTATTAGTATCTTGAAGGCCTCGGAATTGACCCGAACGGTAAGGTTCTTTCGTTTGTAACGTATTGGTTGGATGAAGGCATTGTTTGTGGAGACTCGGACACCGTCTTGGGAGAACGTTTGGGCTTGAATGACGCCTAACTGTTGTTCCGCGTTGTAATCAAGTAGAGGAAGGCCCATTTCATGTAGCCCTTCTACCATCATAAGAGTCGATGGATCAATATATGGGAACCTCGCCACTGACTGTTCACCATCAACGCCGTGATATTTACGATTCAGAGCTTCAAAATTTAAGTTTTTCTCTGATTTTTTGAAGAACGGCAGCACCTACATTTTAATTTTCTATTAGTCCAGATATTTATTTCGTGCATTTGTGGGGTTTTATCCCGGCACCAATTTTGTGTTATAATATGCGTGATTTAGGCATGCGAGGTTTTATCACGATGTCTTCCTTTACCGTTAAAACGAGTGATTTCTATTGTGCAACTAACCTAAAAAACTAATTAGGTAACCTGTTGGAAATTAACGGACTTTATTTTAATTAGTAACTAGCAGGCAGGCCCGGCTTCTTCCGAACATAGTACAATTTGATCCCGTTGATTCTGTTCGTGCATTAATTTTGATTCTATCATTCATTTTTATTTATTTGTCAATTTATCTATATAAGTATATATTTAGAAGTATATAAGTATGTTTATCAGTTATTTGGTTACCATAGTACAAGCTCTGCTTAGTTTGGAATCAAATGACCGTGTGTAAGTTGTCCAATAATATTTATTTATTTATTTATATTTATATATAAAGATTAACAGTCAAGTAAGAAACCCAAAGCTTTAAGCATTACAGATACTTAAATGTATCTGAATTCATGTTTCTCACACACCATTTAAGCTCCGCATTTAAGATTTCAAAGCAAAATACCTATGTGCAAACCAAAAGCCCACCAATTGCTTCGCTTAGCACTATCTATGAAAACACAAAAATATACATTCAGCACAGAACATTTTTTTCTCGTTCACCGTTGAGACAAGAAATACAATCTTAAATAACTAACTGTAAAAACATGTCGATTAAAAAGAGTAGCCAAAACCAACCCTAATTTTCGTTGGCTCTCTAAAACATGCACTAAAACTGTAACATTGACAAGCATAAAAGCATTGTGTTTTTGAAGCCGAATCCATAAGTAGGTACTACTAACATTTAGAGCCTATCTAGAATAACTGGGAGCATGATAAGAGCCTGGAAGCGGCTAAGTTCGGTAACGCAGAATCTAGGCTGACTTATCCTTTCACAATGGTACTCTCAAACACTAGGCAAATCATTCAGCCTCTACCTGCCACCAACTCGTCTGATCTATATTAACCATATTTAGCTGTAAGGCGCTCACCAGTCGGTAGGCGATCAATGAGTTAAGCAACCCTTGGTGCGGTCATTTTATAGATGGGTGACAGTTTAGTGTATTTGAACACAGCATCTCTCCGTGCTTCGGAGGGTACGTTAAAAGTCAGTCCCGGTAGTTATTCATTAAGATAACAGTCGTTAAGCCATGTCAAAAGCTCTCCGGGCGGCTTGAACCGCTTTGACACTAGGTTGACCACTAACCATACAATATTACTATTTTACCATGCAGATGAATGACATTCTTACGTCTTTATAGCTCCAGCCAGGGTTGCCGAGCGCCGCCCAGCCGTCGTAGTCCAACTTGTTACCTCTCACGTACACCATGGAGTTGATGGAACTCGAACCACCCATTACTTTGCCCCTGAAAAGTGCGTTATTATTTATTGAGTCTAACCAATACACCCGTCAAATGATAGCTGGAAGATTCAGACCTACATTGACATGACAACGCAATGTAATTTCGACAGAAGCGTATTAAGTGACTTAAAGAATACAGTGACGGTGTAAAGATGTAGGTCTGTGCTGTGTATCACCATGATTATTCATCACTGAGTGTTGGCAGGTCTTCGCATGATTAATTATTGTATCAACTATTCATTATAAATATTTGGCGATTTAAAAGAGTGGCCGTGATATTCTTGCTAGCTCTTTTTATAAGCTCTACCCCCTTTAGATAGTAGTCAAGTAGTGGTAGATTCAGTAATTGTTACGACTATTATAAGTAACGTTTAAACTTTAGTATTGCATGTTTAATAAGTAAATAATAGTAAACGAGAATTAGCGCGATCACGCATTCTACACTCGCCGAAACGTAAAGCCTCTGAGGTTAATTGCGTTTTCGCGAATTCCCGTAGACTGTTATAGGTGTCAAAATTTTACTTATAACCCCCGCTTTCTGATGTACATTTAGCGGTAGTTTATCAATAGCGTTAAAACTCATTAAAAAAAATGTTTGAATAGTTCAACTACCGCTAAATGTGCCTCAGAAACCGGGGGTTAATGATTTGATTTAGATCACCTTGGCCAAGAGCATCGTCCTCCAGGTCTGGCGAGACAGCTCTTGCCATCAGGTTCAGTAGAATACTTCCAGTCGATGTTGGAACCTAACAACGATGTGGACAGAGCTGGCACCAGCGTCACGTCTGGCTGTTCCATACCTGCTTCGAGGAGAAGGACCTGGAAATGGACAAATTACGTAGTTATTTTATCAAACGGTTTGTGGTCAACCTAGTGTAAAAGTTGTTCAAGCCGCTCAAAAGGCCTTTGATATGGCTTAACGACTTCTATCTTAATTGAAAACAACCGGGACTGACATTTAACGTGCTCTACGTAGCACGATGACGATCAGTTCAAATACAAATATGCGGTCACCTATCTATGGAATAGCCATGCCAGGTGTTGCTTAACCTATAGTTTGTTTAAAGGCCTTTGGGCGGCTTGAACCACTCTGACAGTAGGATGACTGACTATACGATAAGAGGAAGAAGTTGAAACATTACAAATAATAATAGTGTGCCCCTTTTTAACTATGATCGCAAGTTTGATTCCTATGATAGGTAAAGTGAAAAGATTTGGCAGTTACCCCTCCTAGTCATAATTGATTAGCAGCATAAATAGCATGTGTGTAAAATTAACTCATTTGGCCTCTTTAGTGATAATTGTATTTAACAAACAAATTATCTCCGCTATTACAATCGAAATTATATAATTAGTGCACGTATTAATTAACTCAAATAAACACGAAATTATAGCTTACTAGCTGACCCGCGCAACTTCGCTTGCGTCACATAAGAGAGAATGGGTCAGAATTTTCCACGTTTGTAACCCTTTTTACTGTTACTCTGCTCCTATTGGTCGTAGCGTGATGATATAAAATATGCTTTTTTTTCACGAAAAATATTCTCAAAATTATTTATATCTCTTAATATAACGAAGTCGCGCTAAGGCATATCCGTCATTAAAACAGTTGCCATAACAACGGAATTTTGTTATTTCAATGTCATTATAATATTTATTATTCGCGACTTCGTTCGTCACTTGAATTTTCCCGGGAAATGCGTCATTTTCCCGGGGTAAAAAGTAGCCTATGTCCTTTCTCGGATATCAAAATATCTCCATACCAAATTTCATGCAAATTGGTTCAGTAGTTTAGGCGTGATTGAGTAGCAGACAGACAGACAGACAGAGTTACTTTCGCATTTATAATATTAGTATGGATAAGCAAGATCGTAAATCATATTCAAACAAACATAAAATCATGCCTTCTTCCCATAGAGGTAAGAAAGAGGAAATAAAAAAACAAAGGAAATTTCAACAAAAATCCATTTTTTTATAAAGTAAGACTTCAGTTCCACGATTCTTTACCACTACTGACAACCGGCTGACAATATGACAATCGGTTCAGCGCCTCTTGCGGGCGTCGTAGGAACTATTTTTGCAGTACATTTTAAATGTCAGATCGATACTCGAAAGAAACAACTGTACAGAATCGTGCTACTGATTCATCAGCTTAGCCTTCCAAACTATGTTGGAGTCGGCTTTCATTCTCACCGGATGCAGCTGAATACCAGTGTTTTACATGGAGCGAAGGCCTATCTGACCTCCACAACCCAGTTACCTGGGTTATAACACAATACCCGTCGGTAAGACTGGTTGTCAGACTTTCAAGCTTCTGATTTCTGTTAACGACTGTCAAAGATTTGCCTTCATGCAACTGATTCCAAGGCGAAATTAGCATGTGCATAATAATTCATAAATCTTAAAAGGATATTATTTACATAATTAAAACAACACGTTTTCATATAATTAATAAGCCGTTTACGTCATTTAAAACACGCAAATAATTTGTAGATCCTGTAATTATAAAACTATTAATCGACTGAGGCATAGAAACAAAAGGTATTAACAACCAATATGATTTCAATTGAGTTATTAAATTATTATTAAACTATTTATACTATGACGAATGATATTCCTTGAATAATTCCACTAAAAGTATACCAATAGTATAACAAAGGTCTGTTTGTAAGTTACTCTTTCACGAACTGCTGAACCAATTTTAATAAAATTAAGCATGCAATTGATGAAGACACGTCGTGAAAGTAAATACGACAGAAGCTACTTATTAAAAAATAGAACCCAGGAAACTGAAACGGAAAGAAGTTGATTATACAGTGAAATATATTGTTCATTAAGACTATGTACGGACACCGTGTAAAGTGGGATTCTGAAAACCAGCGTTCAAAATGACATGAAGGTGCAAAAAGCCAACATCACGTGGTATTCCCAGGCGGTCACCCATCCAAGTACTAACCACGCCCGATGTTGCTTAACTTCGGTGATCGGACGAGAACCGGTGTGTTCAACATGGTATGGACGTTGGCGACAGCCGAGACGAACTTTATCAACAGTATATGTACGAAAAGTTTTTTCCTTATCGCCAATAACAGCAAACAGTTCATACAATTTGTGATAGCTGTCGCCAACGTCCATACCATGTTGAACACACCGGTTCTCGTCCGATCACCGAAGTTAAGCAACATCGGGCGTGGTTAGTACTTGGATGGGTGACCGCCTGGGAATACCACGTGATGTTGGCTTTTTGATAACTTTTTATTTATTTATGTACCTAATAAAAATAGTATTCTGATAATACTTATTTTTAAGTTAGATATTAAGCATTCGCGATGTATTTACTTAAATTATTTTTTTTCAATCAAAATAGTCTAAGAGCTGACAATATAAAATGTAGTTCGTCCAGTTATCTAGCAAATAAGTAATTTAAGTTCCTAATTTATTTTTTAAATTCTTGACACCTATTCTATGTATTTACTCAATGCTAACAAATGAGTGTGTGTATTTTGATTTTGTGAATTTTTCTTTGTGTTATTAACAAGTTACCTTCATTATTATTCACATTTGCAAGACTTGCCAAATTGAAGCTAGGGTAGTTATCAAAGTCCCTATTTTTTATTTGATTTTTCTATACACACTATACACTTTCGAATTTGAAATCAATATGACTGATTTGTGGCGCTCACTCTACCGATTGGTAATACATCAACAGCCATATGATTGCAAATACAATGGTAAACCGCTAAATATTAACTTTTTACATGTCATTGTATTCGACACGAAAACCAATAAACCCATCATTACTTCTACCAAAAAAAATTATGGGGAGATAATATCTCTACATAACAGAATAAAAAAGCAAAAAGCCAACATCACGTGGTATTCCCAGGCGGTCACCCATCCAAGTACTAACCACGCCCGATGTTGCTTAACTTCGGTGATCGGACGAGAACCGGTGTGTTCAACATGGTATGGACGTTGGCGACTAATATTCTCAAATTAACATACAGTTGGCGCTAGCGATGACGACATCAAAACCTGATTCCAATTTACGTTGCTACAGCGTGTGGTGGTTCATCACGCTACCGATAGATGGCGTCAAATGTAAAATTCGGATATGCAGGAACAAAAAATTAACAGTTTATAGAACTCACTTTAACTATCGTTGCTAGGAGATAGTCCATCTAGAGCACACGTTAGAATAGCGTCTAGTCTAGTCCACGAAGAGAACCTGTCAAATTTTTATAAATTTATGGGTGCCCTTCGGAGATAAGGCTAGGTGCTATTCAAACGGGTGCTCTAGATAGACTACCTCGTTGTTGGTTTTTCACTTTTGTACATGTTCTTTCATTTTATTTAATTCGGTTCAAGTATTATTCAATGATCACATTTAGGCTTAGTCCAAGAGCTAGCGACTTATTTAATTTATGGTTTCTTCTGTCCAACTGCTAGATAGACTGTACTTCTCAGAGAAGTACAGGTACTGTCTTCCTAATACTGTGTTTCCCTAAAGTGCTAAAGCTCATAAGCATAAATAAAGCACTGAATATTCCAAAATGTGGCCGACTATTAGTAACAAAATGTATACATATATGAATATATTATTATTTTATTTTTATATATTTTTAAAATAAGCGACATGGAACACTAATAACTGTTAAGAATTTATATGGACAGATATCGCTTCTCAAAGTTGAAGCAACTCAAATTAATAACCCGACGTTTATAGACTGCGAACTACACATTTACTTGAAGGCAAAACGTAAAGAAAATTCTTAATACACAATTATGCAAAAAGCCAACATCACGTGGTATTCCCAGGCGGTCACCCATCCAAGTACTAACCACGCCCAATGTTGCTTAACTTCGGTGATCGGACGAGAACCGGTGTGTTCAACATGGTATGGACGTTGGCGACAGCAATGACGAATTATAGGAACTGTAGACACGGACTGTTTTTTATTACGTAAGAATGAGTCATATAAAATCATATAATTATGTATGTTATAATGTTTTAAACTTACTCACTTTATTATTCTGTGCCGAAACCAACAGTTGATATAGTTCGCCTCAATCGTCGCCAACGTCCATACCATGTTGAACACACCGGTTCTCGTCCGATCACCGAAGTTAAGCAACATCGGGCGTGGTTAGTACTTGGATGGGTGACCGCCTGGGAATACCACGTGATGTTGGCTTTTTGCTTTTTTATAGATCGTTGTCTAGTTTACACTTTCGTGATTTCTTTAAATTTATGTAATTCTGTTCAAGTGTTATTCAATGTTTATATTTTTGCCCTAGCCCGAGAGCTAGCGACTTATTTAATTTATGGTTTCTTCTGTCGTTCTCTAGGACTGTATTATACTGTATAGAGTTCAGCTAACACCGTGTCTCCCTAAAGTGCTAAAACTAGATAACATCTATACTAATATTATAAAGCTCAAGAGTTTGTTTGTTTGTATGTTTGAACGCGCTAGTCTCAGGAACTACTGGTCCGATTTGAAAAATTCTTTCAGTGTTAGATAGCCCGTTTATCGAGCAAGGCTATAGGCTATATATCATCACGCTATGACCAATACGAGCAGCGTACCAGTAAAAAATGTTACAAAAACGGGGAAAATGTGACCCATTTTCTCTTATGTGACGCAAGCGAAGTTGCGCGGATCAGCTAGTCCTAAATAATATTTAAATTAAAATTATTACACCGCAAAATTTATAAGACACTCATTTGATCACAATGGAAATACAGAACTGGTACGCCTCTATTTCGTATTTCTATACTAGTATGTGTCTTGGACATTCCATAAAGAGAGGCTGACTTGACTGGTCCTCAACTTCCTTATTATATGAACAGATATTGCTTCTTAAAATTAAAGCAAGTCAAATAAATTACCCGATGTTTACAGAGTGCGAGCAAGACATTTACTTTAAAAAAAAGTTAAGAAAATTCTTAATACACAAGAGTGCAAAAAGCCAACATCACGTGGTATTCCCAGGCGGTCACCCATCCAAGTACTAACCACGCCCGATGTTGCTTAACTTCGGTGATCGGACGAGAACCGGTGTGTTCAACATGGTATGGACGTTGGCGATAGTAGAAGTGAACTTTATCAACTGTTGGCAGTTATGAGCATAACAAAAAAATCTATTTGTGCGTATACAGTTGACAAAATTTGATTCAAGTATCGCCAATGTCCATACCATGTTGAACACACCGGTTCTCGTCCGATCACCGAAGTTAAGCAACATCGGGCGTGGTTAGTACTTGGATGGGTGACCGCCTGGGAATACCACGTGATGTTGGCTTTTTGCTTTTATTATTTTGAGGGACTATTAGATTTCGTAGATTCGTTCATTTAAATTTGGTTGTTATGTACCTATCTATCATTTAATTTATTTTGCTACTGTAAAGGCGCAATCAAATGTACCTTTTATAATTGGACCCATTTTTTTAAACCTTTCTTTTCAACATAAATGGCTATCAAATAATACATTCTCTCTGCTCAAACGAGAAAATGGTTTATGTTTACTTATTGATGAACACATTAACACGACTCTCTATTACGAAATTAACTCATTTTAGTCAAAATATCATCCTGTTTTTTCGAAACAATCCTGATGTGGGTTGGTTTTTGTTTGAGTAAGTCATAAAATTATTTACATAGGCTAATAGCTAACAACGTTAAATTATAGGTATTTGTATACAGGGTGTAACAGACAGGCTACCGAAAACGAAAAAAAAATGATTCTAGACATGATTCTGGTGCTTATGGCGTTGAAAATTTTCATCGCTTTTTTCATGATTTTTCCGATTTTTTATGCGTTTTTTTTATTTTTTTTCGGTATTATTTCGTTAATACTACACAGTGCAACATGAATATGAGAAAAAATCCGTCATATTACTGTTTTTCACAAAAAACAGCAATGGATTAAAACAACGTATAAATTCGCTATCAGCTGTCCGCGGCCAACGACACCGCGCCGGCGGCGGCCGGCCGCGACGGTCGACGTACCTACGCGCGCCACACAGACACGATTACGCACACAGCTGTCAGCCTCACTCTCACTAGTATGCAGCGTTACTTAGTATTTGTTCTTCTATGTTAAAAATGAAAATGACATAATTATCCCGCTCTCCGATAAAAGGTACATTAATAAGATTTAAAATGTGTGATATCTTATTATTATTACACGTACAAATACATACAGAACGACAAAAAATCCTATTGATATTCTTTAGCGCTATAAAAATCTCTAATAAACAATTTAACAAGTATTGTCGCTTTGTTCTATTTGTTCTTGCAAACTTATTATTCTATTCGATATTTACACGCTCATTCATACAAGCGCGGTGCGACTTGAAAAGTAGATGGCCGTAGTGACGCGTGACGCCGCGACCGCGCGTGGATGTTACATAGACGGGATGCGACAAAATGAATGCTAAGTAATTCTCCGGGGATAATGAATTATGATAAGTTAGTTTCTCTGATAAGAATATTAATGGATATTGATTGTTATCATTGTTATGTACCTACATTTTTTATGGTTTAATTAAATAAACGTTTCGTGTTTATTTTATTTACTTTAATCTGATTTTATGTTATTAAATATCAAAGTAGGTATTTTAAACTTACATCAATAATGTTTGTAATGTTATTCGGTATTTGAATAAAACTACAATGCAACGAGTAACAACTGTGACAAGTAAAAATAGTACCTAATGCCACATCAATATTTTATTCAATCTAATCTCTCGCTGGGATCCTAACTCGTCGCTCGTCACCAAATCGGCGGCGCGCGCACGGACGGCGCGGAGGGAGCGGGTGGCGCGGGCGAGGGGCGGCGCGAGTGAGCGGAGAGGCGCCCGCGCCGGCGGCTCTCTTTGATAGTTCGAGCAATTCGCTCGCGGAAGACGGAAGCTCTTCACCGGTGTCGTTCGTTATGTCCTATTCGTCGTGTCGTGTGTGAACTGTTGTTTATTATTACTTGTTATTGTTTCGGTTTTGAGTTGTTAGTGTTTTTATTGTTATTATTTTTGTTGTTATTGTTTTCGAAGTGCAGTTGTGTTCGTAAATAGGAAGAAATGTTGATGTGCTATGTATGGTGAAGCACGTGGAAGTGCACGGCGTGCTCTGCACCTGTACGTCCGGATCCAAAGGTACCTACTCAAACTCTCGCCATACACCAGGTAATTGCGTGTTGATAGACATTGATAACGAATTTTATTTTAATTGAATTCGTTTTAGCACTTTCTTATTATTGGTTACATTTTGCTATTATTGTTTGATTTCACGTAAGCCAAGTAGGTATCTACCTACTTACAATTTTACTATGAGCTATTGTAACATACGAGCGTACTTACGATACCTACCATAAACGATACATGAGATTGTTATCTAATAATACATACTAGTGAGCGCATAGACGTGGTGGTACGCGTACGTACCGCTGATTGTTGGCAGCTCCTCGCATGATCAATTATTGTATCAACCACATTGTAAAACTTTTGGCGATTGAAAAGAGTGGCCGTGAGTTTCTCGCTAGCTCTTCTCATAAGGCTCTACCCCCTTTCCGAGCTAGTGGTAGATTCAGTAATTGTAACGACTATCGTAAGTGTCAACATTTGACCTAAATGAATAAATGATTTGATTTTGATTTTGATACCTACGACGCGTCGCGACATGTCGTCGCTCAGCGCGCCGCCGCCGCGCCGCCAGAAATCTCGTAGGCATGCGCGGAGATATATCGCGTTGTTCACTATACATTGAATGCTCAAAAATTACTAACTCGGGAACCAATCATTTCGGAGAAAAATGGTTGAAGTAAATTTCGCGCATTTAGTGTCACAAAATGAACACTGAAGTTTTCGGTTAACCGTCGTTTACACCCTGTATATTTGTCTAGTGTTTATTTATAAGACTGTCTCGTAGTGACGCGGTGATACCGTCTTTCCGGTTACTACAATGTATACTTCTGAATACAACTACAAAGAAGGCACACCAATACATTTAAAAGGTTTTAATAAGAATTATCAAAATAAAATACAAGGGAAATATTGTCATAATATTTACTTAAATTCGAATAATAAAATAAAACGTTGGAGCGACGTTACTTACGTTTTTTCATTTAAACGTAAAGAAATGTTCTTACGCGCCGCGAAAGTATTCCCAAGTATCTTTTTTAAAATTTAAAAAAAAATCAAATTAAACTCTGTACCCTTATCATATAAAACTGCAAAAAGCCAACATCACGTGGTATTCCCAGGCGGTCACCCATCCAAGTACTAACCACGCCCGATGTTGCTTAACTTCGGTGATCGGACGAGAACCGGTGTGTTCAACATGGTATGGACGTTGGCGACAGATGAGACGAATTTCGTCAAATGTTGGTGGCAAAAATGATATTGATTCATTTACCCCCGGTTGCTGAGGTGCATTAAGTGGTAGTTTGTCTATTCAAACTGTCATTTTTATATGGGCTTAAACGCTATTGAATAGATAAAGTACTGCTAAATGTACGTCAGAAACCGGAGGTTAGAAGTGCTGGCACGGGATTTCCTTGTGTATATAGTATTCTTAGAGTATTTTTATATTTTATGAGGCCTTGAGACGTGCACATAATTAGCCATAACTGTTGCTTATGACTTACATCTATAACAACTGTTGGTTGTGATAACCATAGCTATTATAAAGAAAATAGATATATGTACAATGTACATGTTCCCAGTAATGTTACTAGATAAGTATTATTATCACGCTATAATATGAATAATTTGGCCTTGAGTGAGACTGAAGAAAATATCTAACCCACACACATGAATAATAAATGACTCATACTAACATAATAAAAAAACTGTCCGTGTCTACTGTTTCTAAAGTTCGTCTCAGCTATCGCCAACGTCCATACCATGTTGAACACACCGGTTCTCGTCCGATCACCGAAGTTAAGCAACATCGGGCGTGGTTAGTACTTGGATGGGTGACCGCCTGGGAATACCACGTGATGTTGGCTTTTTGCTGTTTTTAATTGTATTGTTTCTTTGTAAGTTCCTTGAAATGTAAGGACTCACTTTTTCTAGTTAAGATTTGCAGGACATGATTAAAATTTAATAAATTAATTGATTTAAATTTAATATTCACGCTTAGGTAAGTGTTAGTCATAAAAATTAGCGAATTAAAACAGTTTGTTGAGAGGGTAGAGCCTTATTATAACAGCTAGTTAGAAACTCATAGCCACTATTTTCAATAGCAAAATAAATTATCATTCAGCCAATGTAATAACACGATCACGTGAGGAGCTACCAATAATTAGCCACGTAAATAAAACGTAGTTAAGTAATAAAGAAAACTAATTATAACAAATAATCATAAAACAAACTTAAGAGAACAGTTGCAAAAACGTTTCTTCCATCCAAAATGTATCTGACGGTTGAACAGATTTTAATAGGGTTTTCACTGAAGAATAGAACAGGTTATAAGGCACGGTTCAAGCTTTTTCGGCCTCTATTTTTTGCGAAATCGGAATTTATTTGATAAGCATACAAACGCAGTTTTGCGAGCATTAGCTTTTACAGTATAGGGATATTAACATCAATAGACAAAAGAAAATTTAGGCGCCCGTAGCCAGTTGCGCTCACCAGTCGGTAAACGATCTGTGGGTTAAGCAAACCTTGGCGCGGTCATTCCATAGATGGGTGTCCATAGCATAGTAGTATTTGAACAGGGCGTCTCTGTGCTTCGGAGGGCACGTAAAAAGTAGGTCCCGGTTGTTGTCAATTATTTTAAGATAACAGTCGTCAAGCCACGTTAAAGGCCTTCGGGCGGCTTGAACACTAGGTTGACCACTAACTATACGACAAGAAAGAAAGAAGACAAAAGAAAATATCTAAGTAATTAGGCACGTAATCGAAATTTGAAACGGTCTAGTCCGTAATTTTTTATAGCGTTCAATAATTTTAGCACGAGTAAAAATGTATAAAATAATTACATTAAATAAGGGACTGGCGCTTAGACTATAAAAAAAAATCATTTATTCTGATCACCTATAACAACTTGGTTAAAGTGACACTAATTTCTATTACATGTAAATGATTTAAGTGCTCGATTTAGGCGCAAAATCAATGTACAATAAATAAAACAACAAAAGTATTTTATTTTATAACAACTCCGGTGACGAGACCAATACCGTAGAACTCTTAAACGAGAATAAGAACAGATTGAGTTATAAGTTGTTCTCAGACATACAAAATTATTTAATTCAGCGATATTTCGACTGGCAAAAGCAAAAAGCCAACATCACGTGGTATTCCCAGGCGGTCACCCATCCAAGTACTAACCACGCCCGATGTTGCTTAACTTCGGTGATCGGACGAGAACCGGTGTGTTCAACATGGTATGGACGTTGGCGACAACCCATACAAACTTTACGAACTGTTGGCGCCCTAATGCTATTTCGAGGAGTAGGTTCAAGGTTTCCTTGACGTATCATTGCCGCATGGTCTTCGTATCGGCAAGTGATAAAAAACCACTTTGTATAGGTACAGGCGTAAAGAAAGATAATTTTGTAGGCTCGTACGATTAACCTATGTATTCTGTATAGAGGACTAATATACATCCTACTAGCAACTACGACAAGTTATGTATGATTCTGGGGTTTCCATTAAAAATATTTCACTGAATTTTATTGATTAAAACGTATTCCCATATAGTTTCACCCGTAAAATATGATCTCGTGTTACTCCCAGCCCAGGCAATTTGTAGCGAAAAAATCTAGTTTTATTTTGTTTTTAAGCGTGAATTTTCAGTAAAGTACAAAAATATTAATAGTTTATTATAACGCGGGGCTCAAAATATAACAAAACTCAAAATATAACATAACAAGCAAAAAGCCAACATCACGTGGTATTCCCAGGCGGTCACCCATCCAAGTACTAACCACGCCCGATGTTGCTTAACTTCGGTGATCGGACGAGAACCGGTGTGTTCAACATGGTATGGACGTTGGCGATGACTGAGCTCAATTTTGCGTTCAGTTTACGCTTGTCATGACGTCGTCCAATTCCAACGGCCATCTTGCGATGGTACCGTGCGTAGTAGTTTGATCATCTACCGGTAGATGGCGCAAGCCAAAATGTTTTACGAAAATTATTAAATTGATGTGTATAAGCTCTATTATGGAGCCAAGTGTTCGTATTTGTTTATACGAGAGAAATTGGTATTTCTTTTCACTTAATGATCTCCTAATTTTGCAAATGTGGATAAATTTATAGATACCTTCCAATGTTTATTGGCAGACAGTCTATTAGCGACCACACACCCAGCAGAGCCGGCGCCAACCACGATGAAGTCATATTGTTCGTCGTGTCTGTCAGTATCGTGTGAGTGGTGGCGCAGCTGCTCCTGTATCCTGCGGTCCTCGGAGTCTCCGAACAGCTGCACCAGCAGGCTCAGGTACATCACCCCCCATGATGAACACGCGGTCACGTGAGTTTGCGCTGGACACACCTCTGACAGATTTAAAGGCTGCCAAAGCATTGTGCCTGGAATTAGGTAATGTTTTGTAGATTGCTTATCTAATTTGTAGAAACTGAAGGTGTTTTAATACACCATTAATAAATAAACCTAGATGTAAATAAATGCTTAATACTTATGCAAAATTAAAATCATGCAGCGAAAAACAGAAATAATAGAAAAGCATAAGCAGTCTAATTTTATTAAAAATAATTTCGTTTATAATTAGATAATTATTGTCATATTTTTCACAACAACCAATACCAATGAAAATAATTTAAATACCTCGCTGTGTACGCTTTAAATACGACTGCACCGCCTAATGAGAATTAATTTGTTAAAAATACAAACCTATTACAATTCAAAGATAAGTAAAATAGGTGCACCTTTAATATAAAATGATAACAAAAATAATTATTTCAAGTCAATATAAATTAATTGAAATAAGATAGCGAACATCACTAAAATTTATTGGCAACGAATAATTAACTCGTAAATAACCTCATTTTTGAACGATGAAAAAAACATGGCGCCTGTTACAATAATTTGGAATAGGAATTGAAATGGAGAAATTGAATTCTATTTTAAGAACGTTCTTATTTTGTTTTTCTATGGAACTGGTTTTAATTAATTTAAATTAGTTTAGCCTGCATTTTCTTGGATAAGACATGTAATTATTTGATGTATCTGGCATGTATTTCTGACGTAGGTAATTCTGTTGGTAAAAATAAAAATATTAGAGATATTTCGATTTTGAAAGTTAACTCTTTTTAGAGATTTTAAAGCGATGCCGCGAAAATAGCTGAATGTTTTTTTGTTTTATTTATAAGTTACACAATTAATTTAATTTTTGTTTTTCGCGCCATCTATCGGTAGCGAATGTTACCACGTAAGCTTCATGTCCGGTTGCCAACAATCATCACATGTTTCACATGCTATGAAA
Organism: Anticarsia gemmatalis; assembly: GCF_050436995.1. Lineage (NCBI taxonomy): Eukaryota > Metazoa > Arthropoda > Insecta > Lepidoptera > Erebidae > Anticarsia > Anticarsia gemmatalis. The sequence goes on along the minus strand of NC_134767.1, from coordinate 7,678,244 downwards.
TTGTCCCATGAAAATACAAATTTATATAGGAGCATTTCTCAAAATATTTGACCATACTCTCAAAAATAGTTTGAAAATAAAATTCATATATATTGGACATATTACGCTAAATATAGGTAGTTTAAACTATTCAAATTCTGAATTTGTGATTCATTTTCTGTTTTAGAGATGTTTTATATAAAAAAACTGTAAAATATTAGTTAAGGGTAAAATAAAAGTTCTTTTTTTGTTACTTGGAAATCAGTGTAGAATCATAAAAACTCACTCAAATTGTTTTATGTTTTTATATTTTTCTATGTAGATTATAACATTTTAACATGTTGAGAAAAGAAAAATTGTGAATAATGTAATACAATATTTTTTATTGGCACTACATCTGCTTTTTTGTTACCGTTAACACTTTCTACTCACAAAGTTTTGTTTTTCTATTAAACTGAAAAGGAAGAATGCTATATTTCTTATTTATTATAAAATATCTGTCATAAAGTTAATTTTAAACCATTACTTATTGTCTTTAAATTTAAAATAATAACAATATTTAACATAATTATTAGCTTTATTTAGGGACAGTAACAAAAATAGAAGCTTCGGTAACAAAATTGGAAATGTTAGGCTTAGCATACACATACTTCAAAAATCAATACAAAATTAAAAAAAAAATACGAATGTTTTAAACATTCCAAAAATAAAAGGTTCATCAAATGAACTAAAGGAAATAAATAAAAACTTGTGCCTACTTATTTATCACCTTATTTTTAACAATACATTACAATCAATTAAAAATATATATTCGCTTAGCCTTTGTTCCAAACTATGTTGGAGTCGGCTTCCAGTCTCACCGGATGCAGCTGGATACCAGTGTTTTACATGGAGCGACTGCCTATCTGACCTCCACAACCCAGTTACTTGGGTATTAACACGATACCCTTCGGTAAGACTGGTTGTCAGACTTTCAAGCTTCTGACTACTGTTAACGACTGTCAAAGATCTTCGAAAATGGCAGCCGGGACCCACAATTTAACGTGCCTTCCGAAACACGGAGGAACTCGATATGTATAAGATGGACACCCATCCACGGAACAACCTTGGCAAGCGTAGCTTAACCTCAGAGATCGATCCGTGCGGCTGTTGTTAACTAAGCCACGAGCTCCTCAATCAATTAAAAATCCATTCGAAAAATAAAGTAGGTACTTTAGTGCTACGGTCAGCCGATTCTACCCAGCAACCGTTTTTATTTTGTAATATTTATATAGATATATATATTACATATTAGTACAATACATTTATTGTAGTAGTATGTAATCGGCATTATCAAGTTTGGTGCTCGTTTGAAAATGATGCCCTATTCATGTTAGATCCTATGTAACAATTTTCAAATTAAGCAATATCAACGTAACTTTAGAAAGAGAAAGCAATATTATGCTATAAGAGTTAAAAATAAACCTACAACAAAATTTTTATGAGATGTGTACTTGGCTTTATAAAATCCTTTTTTGTTACCCCGCGTTCCGATTATACGTTACCACGCGAAAGTAACAAACACAGAAGTAACGAAATGAAGGTTTTAGATATTCAAAAAATAAAATTTCCGTTAAATTCTAACAGTTGAAACAAGTATTTTGCATCAAAATGTAGTGCATAAAACTAACTGTTAACCAATTTTAACAAAATATTAAATCACTATGAACTTAACTTGACACAACGTAACAAATCCTGGAAAGAATTTGTGGCAGTGCAGTGTGAAGTGTCTGGTCGCGGTTGCTATTGACTCAAAAATGTAATTTCAACAGTATGGCCAAGTTAAATGTCATCTAAAGTGTTTTCCACGAGTAAAAACACTAAATAATTTAACACCTTTTGAAAAAAATCGATACGATAATCGGTAACAAAATCTGAATTTTGTTTCGGAACTTTTTATGGGACAATATTAGATTTGAAATAAAATAAACAAGTATAGCATGTTTTACAATAAACTCAATATTACATGAATTTTAATACATTAATCAGTGTTTTAGGATTAAAATATATATCTAGGTTCTTAGAATTTTATGAAATTATATGAATTCGAAATCACTGCGGTCACCATGGGACAAACTGTTTTCCATACTACGAGAATTTTGATATTTTAGATTATTACGTTTTAAAATTAACTAATCAATTTGTACGCTATTTTGATATTTTGTCTGATAATTTAATAATATTGATGAAGTAATGACAATCGAATATATTAGTTGTAATATCATATTAAAAAAATAATCAAAAACAAAAACATGGGACATTGTGATAGTGGATGTGGTCAAAAAAATTGAGAATTGCTCATAGCCAGTCTCTCCACAAGGTAGGAATCAGACCGTAAGGACCACAAATACTTGTTACTTTACTTTACATACATACATATTTATATTGTTAAAACTATTTGGCGATTAAAAAGAGTGGCCAGGAGTTTCTTGCCAACTCTTCTCATTGGCCCTACCTTCCGAACTGGCGGTAAATTCACTCTCTGTATCATTGACTATCATAAGTGTCAGCATTTGACCTAAATTATTTGATTTTGATTTTACTTGTTATTTACATTGGCACAGATATCCTGTGCAAGCAGTACCATAGAAATTAATACAAAACTATAAATCTTCATGGTCCGTGCACATCAATATCGCTTTATTTGCCTCTGACGAAAAAAATTAGAAACGAGGGACGAATGGACCCAAATTGTTTTGTAACTAGTTAAAGTAGAGCAAAAAGTATGTAGTCGACTATTTCACGATTATATTTAACGGCCCATTAGCTCAGTTGGTTAGAGCGTCGTGCTAATAACGCGAAGGTCGCGGGTTCGATCCCCTCATGGGCCACGAAAAACTTTTAGTATTTTTTTTCTTGATTAGTCAACAATACAATTTAATATTTTTACATGACGTATTTCTTTTTTATCGTTTTATAAAGAAATATAAAATGTTTATAAAAATTTACGCGTTTATAATCCCATTTATTTTTTGCCTCCCAAATTGAAACACTTTAAATTGCAATACAAAACTATAAAATATGTAAAATTTACTATTGCCATCTCTTTACAATCATATATATTTTTGCCAACTGAAAAAGTTTACTCACTAAAGTTACAGCCGTTCTCGAGACGTCAGCACTAAGACAACAAACAAACTAATATGTACTTGTACGCGGTTGAACATTACTGTTGATGTTCTCGCCTCTAATTATTTGATAAATAATTGGCCTTATTTAACGCTGCAAGTATTTTATTTTCACTTTTTTTTCAAGTTACAATTATTATTAATGTTTTAATTTTCCCTCATTTGGAAGGAGACCCTTGCCCAGCAGTGGGACAGCAATGGGTTATTAAAAAAAGAGAAAATAAGTTATTTAATAAAGAAATTATGAACAAATCATTTATGTAGACTATTGATAATTGAATAAGGTTTAAGTATTATTTTTCAAGTCTACTTACTATTTATCCTTTAAATTCTAACATAGAAATTATTAAAAAAAAAATCTTTATAAATATACTGTTATTTAGTAATTACATTTATAAATAGCATATAAAGTAGCAATAACGCATTTTAAACAGCTGATTAAATATACAATACGAAAGCATTTTATATTTATATCAGTACAATACAAAACAACAATAAAGATATATTTTGCCAGTCTTATTACTAGTAAATAAATAAGTATCGTTAGTACCAGTTTTACGAGTTGCAGATAAGTATCTTATAAACTATCTAACGGATATACTGATATAATGTATGAAAAGATTTGTCAGTTTTGTATTTGAAAAGCTAACCAATACTTAGCCGGAAATAGTACTGAGACTAATTTCAACAGTTTGAAAATCTGTCTACCAAGTTGTTACTAAAATGTGCTAACATATTTCAAAGTCAAGGTTTAGAAGCCTGTTCTATAGCGTATTTCAATTGAATTTAATTTAATAGGTAAAGCCTTGGATGTCTTCCCTGAAAACCCGCATGAAAGAACGTTAGATAATTAAGTAATTTATTCAAGGGTACAAATAATAACTATTATTAAAATTAGTCATTATCTAATACAATCATAAATGTAAAAGTAACTAGTATGTGCGTCTGTCTCTTCATTTAATCCACTGATTCGTTAAAGATGTCATTGTTATGAAGGAAGCCTAGTTAGGTAACAGTTATTATAACGTAGGACAATAATTTAGATCGAGACTCGCATAGAAAAGTACGTTGCAATCTTCAGTACTGTTCATTCAAATTGTGGTCAATGACGTCACGGAAGAAGTCCTGTATCATAACCTAGACCTTTAACATTAATAATATGGGGGACAGCGCGTACGCAGTCCCCACTACCAAAAATTACGCATCCGAGTTATCCACATTAGGGATAATCGCAGGGGTCAACCCAACCGCAGTGCAATGGAGGGGTCTCGCCCTGGGGGAACCGCCTTCATGATCACGGTGTCCCCTATGCCAGGTAAGTATGCCGAAATTCCCGCCGACCGGGGTAGTCGTGCAGATTTGGAGAATCTTAACACCGCGATTCAGAAAACGGACGAAAATGCACAGTGACATCTATTGGCAACACGAGGTACTACTTTGAGACTAGTAGTGCCATCATTCCGAAGTAGCAGTGGTGATTACAACTCTTCGAAAGAATTCGTAGGGCCCAGCGCAGACAGACCGGAATAATCCTCGCGCGGTCTCGAGCATTTTCTTTACGGCTCGCGGATGCTCGAGCATGCTCGCGACTGCTCGAGCCTGCGCGAGGAAACCTTTCTAGGTTACCATTTTTCATTAAACAGGCCAGTTTTCGTGAAAATTCGTCAACGATGGTAGACTGGGCCATGATTATAATTGCTCTTTTGACTGAAGAAGAATAAAAATGACGTTCTCTCTCTTTAAACTCAGTAACAACATTGAAATTTTTCGTGTTTCGCTCGCGCGTCTTCGAGGATGCGCGGGTATCCCCGCGCATACTCGAGGACGCGCGAGCATTTTTTGTCAGGTTCAAGCAATTATGCACTTTATTTCAATTAATATAAAGTTGATTTTCAAGTGCGTTAAAAAAATCCTCTCCGCTGCGCTCCTCTTGGTCTGCGCTGACCCTAGCGATTTGTATCATGGCCTCATTTAGTATTCCTGGTTGGCATTTGAAAATGTATTTTACGTGTATTGCTCACTAGTCTCTTACCCCATTAAATGCGAAATGCGAAGGCTCAATATAGAAACACCGACACGTTCAGCAACTAACTAGATCTCCCAAAAAGCTAACAAAACGTGTTATAATATACCCAGGCGTAAGCAGAGAATAAGGTACACTATTGTGTACATAATAATATACAAACTTCTTTAGTTCCATTTAAAATTATTAAAAAACAATAGACAATACACTAACATTAAAAATCACAGGTAGAGAGATTAATACTCAATAAAGGATCTTTAAGCCAAAACAAGAATTAAATTACTTGTTTTCTTTAACTAATTATTAAAACCCACACTGGAGTCATGATTTTAAAAAAGGAGACGTGTAATGCTACTACGCTGAAAAAGCAAAAAGCCAACATCACGTGGTATTCCCAGGCGGTCACCCATCCAAGTACTAACCACGCCCGATGTTGCTTAACTTCGGTGATCGGACGAGAACCGGTGTGTTCAACATGGAATGGACGTTGGCGATGGAAGATGCGAACTTTATCAACTGTTGGCGCGCAAACGTTATTTTAAGAAACATGTCTAAGGTTTCCTGCACGTATGGAATGAAATCATGGCCGGATGGTCTTTGTATTAGCAAGTAAGAAATAAACAATGTTTTATAAGTATAGGTGCTTTGAAAAATAATCTTGTATACTTAGAAACACCAAGACATTCTATGAGAGACGGATGCTCAACGGAATTTTATTGCAGTAAAAATAAACGTTACGTGATAGTAGGTACACAAAAAGACAACATCGCTTGGTATTCGACCGACAATTTGTAGCGGAAAAATACTTAAATGTGTTTCTTTCTATTTATAGGCCTATTCTTCATAAATACTTTAATACGTTAAAAAATGTAAGCAAAACAAGGTATGGACAAAAGTTATCTCGTGTTAGCACTGCTAATGGTATTGATAATATTATAAATTTTGCCACCAACATTTGACGTAATTCGTCTCAGCTATCGCCAACGTCCATACCATGTTGAACACACCGGTTCTCGTCCGATCACCGAAGTTAAGCAACATCGGGCGTGGTTAGTACTTGGATGGGTGACCGCCTGGGAATACCACGTGATGTTGGCTTTTTGCACTTTTATGTGATTAGAGTTTAACATTTTACTAAACGATTTTTTAAACATCAATTAATTGTTTACGGTCAGATGACTACGAGACTTTTATCATTATTCAGATCAAGTTTAATCGCACAGTTTTTGTTTCATTATTATTATATAAGTATATTACATTATTTTACCAAAACATTTAAGAGTTATGTAGGTAGTCACACCATCGCAATTTTTTAGTTAAAATTTTATCATAATTATTGTAACCTCCGATTTCTGAGGTACATTTAACCATAGGTTTATATGTAACCATAGGTTTATCTATTCCATAGCGTCAAAACTCAAACAATATAGATAAACTACCGCTAAATGTACTCAGAAACCGGTGGTAAATCTTTTTTAAAAAAATGTTTATAGGCCGGGAAAGGACTCTAGAAGATATTTACAAACCATATCGGTTATGTCTTGCAAAAAGGTCAGGAGCGTAGTACTCGTAACCGGTGGTCCTGTATAGCAAGATATTATATACATAGATATTATATTATAGGCATAGTTCGCTATAAAAGGGATATTTTTAGAAATTCCATTGAAGTTGTGTTCAAATAATGAATTGAAATTTGCAGTAGCGTTACTTAGGAATTCTCCACACAAAAAAAGAACTAGAAGAGAAGTCATTTGTAGCCACAGTAGACGTAAACTCACCAAGGGTGGCAATTTTACAAAAATGGTTGTCATTTTGAAACTACATGAGATAGATTTTTTTTAAATATTTTTTGAGAGTCAACACAGCTCGGCCTAGCTCTGGTTTTCGTTTTGACGATGAGTTTTGGGACACGTTGTAGATGTGATTTGAGGCATAATAATTTTGTTAGGGTCGTATCAAGTAGCGTTATCTGGTCTCTGCCTACCTTTCTAGGGAGATGCCATGATTTTAATATACGTTATTTTGTTTATTCGTAGCCTCTTCGAATGTATTTATGAACTAAGGTCTGTCCTATACAAATAGATATAGTATGCAAAAATAATTACAGCTTGTTTCAATAAATCTACAGCACCGGAAAATAATTTGCACTAATAATCACAATCATAATTGATTATTCACTTAATACAAAAAGATTTATTGCAAATACAGCAAGAAATTTGTTTTTGTAGTAAAGTTTTTGATCAAAAAGATTCGCAGCCGGTAGGATTCGAACCTACGCTCCCAGAGGGAATCTGATTTCGAGTCAGACGCCTTAACCACTCGGCCACGACTGCTTGATATCAGGTTGCTGAATTAGTAGGACAGTTTCCCAATCAGTATACTGGATTATTACTAGAGGTTTCTAATATTTTTTTATTTCACCAAATACTCCTCTTTCGTTTTATGATTTGTAACTACAAATCATAAGGAAAGTAACTAGTTTCCTTATATTTTGTAGATATATGTTTAAAAGAATATTGAGTTTAAAATAGTCTGATTGAATAGTTGCAATTTACTTTTCAGTTCATTAAAAAAAAATCGATATACATTCAACCTACTTCTTTATCTATGAAAATTTTACATATATTTAACGGTTAGTTACTCAACAATACTTGCACTAAGCTCTTTAAATAACTGTTAATACTTTTCATACAACTTCATAAAAAGGGAAGTTTAGTGATTGAAGTTTATCATTTTAACTCAAGAGAAACAAAGGCGAAATTAAATCAAAAGAATGAAATAGATACAAAAAGTACCTATTTTCCCAAAAGAGACACTAGGGGACACCCGGGTTTGAACCGGGGACCTCTCGATCTGCAGTCGAATGCTCTACCACTGAGCTATATCCCCGATGATGAAAGAGCTCAAATTACTTTTCTATTAGTAAGTAATACAAACGTGACACTTTTCTATTTAGGCTAATGATATTACAGGTTCTTGAAAATGAAACTTGCCTTTGTTTATAGAAATCGCACGAGTTTAAACCATATTTTTGTAGTTTAAAAGGATCAATATACTGTATTATGTTTATTTTAGTTAACATTTCTACCTACTACATAACACAAGCGTGTAATATAAGATTTTATTTACATACATACATAAAATCACGCCTTTTTCTTATAGAGATAGGCAGAGAACGAACAATCCTTGCCAAATTTTTTGTTAATATTTTTTCAAAAGTGTACATATTACTGTTTATAGTCTTTGGTCAATATTTATTTCAGAACTTCATAAAATAAATCATACAAGCACACACAATAATGATAGAAAAAAGGTGTTTGTTTAAACAATTACATAAATAAATGATTAGAAATCGAGAATCCTTGCAGCGTCAGATTTCGCAAGTAATTAACAGTAGCAAAAGCAATTAGTAATTAACATAAACATGTCTAATCCTAATTATGTAGTATTCTGTATTAAGGTACTGAGGTAATAATGATTTAAATATAACTAAGAGAATTATAACATTACTATAACTATGGTTGCGTTTACTTTTTTTACTATACCTCACTCGAATCCTATGTTAATTATTTTGAAAACTTGTTATTTATTATTAAATTCTATATTGAATACAGATGATCGCTCTATATTTCAAACAATGAACATACGTTTTAACATTATCTTTTATAAGGTGAAAACATTTTATTATGCCTAGAAATGGGCGCTGTTTACTTACTTTCATTTGTACTATAATATAAAATTCCTTAATAAGAATGAAAGCATCTTGTGGACGTATGAAATGTAGCAAATAAATAAACGAAAATTGGTAAAGTTGGAAATCTATTTTTAGAAACGCTGCGACAGTGACATCTATTGGTTATAATGAGTCAACTTGATACCATGTCAAATGTTAGCGTCGGTCGTAGTACCACCATTTTATAAAAGATGGCGTTGTAATAAACGTGTAGCATCTTTCCAAATAAAAATTAATAAAAGAGATCGCAAAAAACATTTTTACTTAGAAATATTATAACAGTTTTTATTACATTATATCTAGTTCATGCAAAACACTGCTAATTAAAGCACTGCTAGTAATATTTGCGATAAAATACTATATTTCAAAGAATCCATTTTCGTCGAAATAGACGTTCATCAACAAAGATAAAAAATCACAAAACATTATTTAAACCTCTTTTTGAAACTTAGAAATGGAAGATTTGCGTGACAGAAACTGCAAAAAATGCGCCCCCGGGTGGGCTCGAACCACCAACCTTTCGGTTAACAGCCGAACGCGCTAGCCGATTGCGCCACGGAGGCCATGGTGGGAGGCGCGAAATGGCTCATCATTTTATATTGCACAATATTAACACTACGTAATTATTGCTACAGCAAAATTCCACAGATGATAAATTAAAATAATGACAGAAAAAGGAGATCGGCAGATTTCGTACAGCTTAAAGTTTGTGTTGTTTCGTAACAGAATTTGTACCACTTATTAAGGGGACTAAGTCACTTATTTTTATTTGGGAGTATTATTTTTAGAAGTCCGGATTAATAAGAAAGTATTTGTTTATTTAAATAATAATTTTTGGTCCATGGCTTATATTTGTTGACAACTAAAGAAAAAGAAAATCTCATGAGACGTCACTTTTCGTCTGACGTCTACGCATCCGCCAATTTGCTGTTGTTTTGAATTGTGGTTTTGACAGCATCTGAGCAATTTAGCGAACTATCGGGGCTTCTAAAAATGGACATAACTTTTACCTCCCAACTTTTAAAAATATAAGAATTTTAAAATAAGCTTGTCTATCATATTAGCTACCAATTAAAACAAAAAGTAAACCTAAACATGACATTTTATAAGCTGTACGAATTCTTCATATAAACCTGCCGTTCGCCTTTAATTAAGAAAAGTGGTATTTTAGACAGAATTACCCCTTTCTGGAATAATTCGCAGGGCAACAAAACGGGAATTAGGATCGAAACATATTGACAGACTTAACTCAAAAAATCTTGTATAAAACCTTTCATGAAATATTAGTATGTTCGAATTAGAGTGAGAAAATAAAAAGTTCTTATGTTGGCAACCAGGCAACATCAAGTGAAGCTGCCGAAAAAGAAAAGGAAGAAAAAGAAAAGAATGGCGGCTATCTTTTGTTTTTTTGAATGCATTACGTCAATTTACGTGTGTGAATTGAACTGTTATTCTTAGTTTAAGTATATTTTACCTGATTATAATTATTTAATGTAACATTTGCTTAATTTGAAAGGCTCCAATCGTTAGGACAGTATATTAATTTAACACTTAACACTGTTTTTTTTAAAAATGGACATCACTTACGCTTACTTGAATTGCATGTCATTTCGTAGATCTAAAATCATAGAATCCTATTAACTGCAAAGAAACAGATTTTTACAGTAACATCTAATGTCTAACTAACTATTCATAATAAAGCAATATACTTAAAGATAAAAAAATAATATCAGTTTAAAAAGCAGTAAGTGAACAAGCTGTAACTTTGAAAAGAGCAATAACAATGTAAAAATAAAGCATTTTTAAAGAGGCTTGTTTCAACAAAATGAAACAATAATTACTACATTTTCAACAAACAAAAGCAGAAATTATAAAAATACATATAAAGCGTATCTATTCTACTACTAGTAATAGCCAGAAGGCTTTAACGTGAAAATTCTATGAGGAAAACTGAACAATTTGCTTTACCGACACTGCGTACGTGGGTGATACCAACGCAGATATAATACACAAAATAAAGCGATTTCTCCAAGCAATTGTAAATTATTGTTATTAAAAGCCAAAAGCAGAAGATTACAATATAATATTGTCCACATTTCTTTTGTTACCTTGATAATTATTTTTGCAGTCGCATCTCGCCTGACTGAAGGCATCTAGAACAAACAAAACAAATTTCTAAATTTACGTTAAGAGCCCCCGCAAACTACGAACTTTCTATCGGCCGATAGTTTGGTCGGCTTCTTAATCAGTATGAAGATGTATGCAGATGCGCACATTATAGTCATTCAGTATCGGCCGATAAAAAAGTTTGATGGGCTTCACGATTGCCTTCAAACTGAACCATCGGCGAACTATCGGCCGACCGCTTGATCAGTATGGCGCTCAAGCGCCGCCCGCGCACTTGGCGATTGTTTCATCGTATTGTAACGCTCAATCTCTCCTCTGCAGGTATAGCAAGTCTTAAATGTGTATCTTGCTTTGATATTGAAGGTCCAATTAATTTAACAAGTTCGTTGAAACTAGTTACGCTCATTCGATAAAAGGAGATTTTTTTTTCCAGGAAGTCTAGTAATTTAGAATGAATAGTGTAAAACTTCCCTTGCAATAATCTGTTACTGTAAATGGGATGTACCCAATACTCTCGCTTTCTCTTCTTCATTCTTTTACTCCTTTGTATCAAGTATAAAGCAATAATAATATTTTTGGGAAACATTTCACGCGACCGATCTCTTCACCAACTCTAGTAAATTTAATTAATCGGCCAAACCATTTGTTGGCTAGTCTGCGCACTCGCGACCAACCCAACTGTTTTGTTGGCACAGTGTGCGCACGAACAGGCCAACCCGACTAAACTATCGGCCGATTTTAAGTCTGTAGTCTGCGGGGACTCTAAAAAGGAAAAAAAATACTATACTTCTTAAAAAAGATTATTAAAATTTCGAATATCATGAAACTTACAAAAACCTTTTTACTAAACAGTAGACAAACTACGTTGCAAGCCAATAGGATTCTTATTGCTACGCTTATAAAGTTTAATTTCAAACGCTTCAAACCATCAAGGTGTATTGTTTTTGTTAACCGGCTGACGTCAGCATGAATATGCGATACGCACCAATGATCTCAACTTTTATTTCGTTTCCCCGCTCAACTCCCGTATGGTCTAGTGGCTAGGATACCTGGCTTTCACCCAGGAGGCTCGGGTTCGATTCCCGGTACGGGAAACTAAAATTTTTTGTTTTTTATATTTATGAAGTGATTTTAATTCTTTGCGTTAATACTTAGAAGGCCTTTTAATTTATTAGTTCAGGGCAGAAACTATTATTTTGTAAACTTTAGTCGATACGGTCCTAAAGTTTTAAAAATATAAAATTAATATACAATACAACCCATTATCATTTGTTTAAAAGGAAACAAACTTTAATTCAGAGTAATATGGCTTTTATTTGGCGGTCAAATAATAAATGCTTTCAGATACAAAATATTTTCTTTCACCAACTGATTCACAACATACATTTAACACTGACAAATGTGGAATTAACAAAAAAGCCAAAATGTCTGGGATTTTCGTATAGGAACCTGTGTGGGTGAATTCATATAGCTTGTTCATAAAGATTCGTTTCTATTAAATAAAATTAAGAATAAGGAACAACGCTATAATGTGTAAAACTACTTTAATATTACGGATTAATTTAAAGTTTCAAGCTAACTTGAATATTTATATACCACTATAAACAATATTTTTCATTGTTAGACACAACCTTGTAAACTATTCAAAGAAAACGTCTAACTAAAGATCTGGCAAAAGTGAGCATTTTATTCGATACAAAAATATATTAAGATCGCAAAAGCAAAAAGCCAACATCACGTGGTATTCCCAGGCGGTCACCCATCCAAGTACTAACCACGCCCGATGTTGCTTAACTTCGGTGATCGGACGAGAACCGGTGTGTTCAACATGGTATGGACGTTGGCGATTACAGTGTTGAATTTAAACATTGTAACCTGGTTTACTGACGTCACAACCAGATAACTGTCAAGCGTACGATACAGGACTGTATAGTAGTTTAACTGTATATCGTTAGATGGCGCTTAACTTAAATTCCGTATTTGTATTATCTACATAGCTTTTACTTATTTGAGCAGCAAGTAAACATTAATAAGCTTGTGACACGCAGATATTAACATAAGAACGACGATAATTAATTTACTTAAGAAACTAAAATCCTACAATATCTGCGATTATTTCTGGCTAAAATTTAGCCACTATTTAATAGTTATGTATGAAACTTTTCTGCATAATCTCGTTTCAAACAAAAACAACTACGACCATTTAACTTAAATCTTAGGTAAATAATCAGTTCACTGGGTATTTATTTTAAAGTGATACCAAATTTGTCGGCTATAAAGGTAATTTATTCTAACAGTAGTTGTATTCAAAAACTTAAATAGGCAGGTAATGCTCATAAGTTCCTCGTCTTTACGAGTCAATCAGAAAAACGATAATGCTGTTAACAGTGTTCTTTCTAAGTGTGATCCTTTTTGAAATTACTATGGAAAAGGCCAGCTAATATTTCTACAGCGAAGAAGCAAAAAGCCAACATCACGTGGTATTCCCAGGCGGTCACCCATCCAAGTACTAACCACGCCCGATGTTGCTTAACTTCGGTGATCGGACGAGAACCGGTGTGTTCAACATGGTATGGACGTTGGCGATAGCTGAGACGAATTACGTCAACTATTGATAGTTATAAGCGATAACAAAAAAAACTGTATGTGCGTAAACAGTTGATAAAGTTCGCCTTATCTATCGCCAACGTCCATACCATGTTGAACACACCGGTTCTCGTCCGATCACCGAAGTTAAGCAACATCGGGCGTGGTTAGTACTTGGATGGGTGACCGCCTGGGAATACCACGTGATGTTGGCTTTTTGATATTTTATCCTACTATAGAGAAATTAGCTCACTTTTTTTTAAGTGGTGTCTTTTATGGTTTTATGTCGAGTTCACTTAGCAAGCTGCTGTTTAGAGCTTTACCATTGAATTTGCATTTTCAAAAGTTATTGAGGTATATTGCTTATTGAATTGAGTTGCGAAAGTGTCTGTATGTTGTAAAGTAAGAAGTAGGTACGTAACCAAAAACTATTTAGAAACATAATAGTTATCGAACATCGAATTTGTAACAGATTAGCGAAATATAGGGAAGTGAGTGTTACATTCAATAAGTATCTATGTATATCACGAAAATTCGGCAGTTAAATATTTTAATAGATATTTTTTAATTATTAGGACTTTAATCCTTTCGCGTGTATTTACCTAATTGCATGTCCTATTCTTGCTATAGTTACAGAAAGCGCCTTAAAGCCACATATGAAATAGCCATAGCTAATTGATATTTATCGCTTCCACCCTCTAGTTTACGGGGCAAATATTTTGCCAATGCACACGAATGGGTTATCTATCCCACTGCTGGCAAGTCCTCTCCTCTTTCCTTCCAAACCTGTCTGTCCTGTACCATACTCGGCTAATGGTGGAAATGAATGTAGTTTATTTCAAGATTTTCTGAAACGGGCCAGTAGTTTTAGAGATGAGAACGCTCGAACAATATAGCATTGTCTTTGGCTCAAGATAAGTCTCGGCAGAATAGGTGTTTGTGAATTATAATATTAAAGAAACAATTTAAAATCTAGCAAATTTGTAATACTAAAGAATCGTAGCGTGGTATTCCACGATGAACGATTACTAAAAGTGACTTTTCGATTTGGAGCAAATTTAAAAATGATTTATGAAAAATATTAAAAAGCTGTTTAAATTTTATGGAAAAAATATCAAAAAGCCAACATCACGTGGTATTCCCAGGCGGTCACCCATCCAAGTACTAACCACGCCCGATGTTGCTTAACTTCGGTGATCGGACGAGAACCGGTGTGTTCAACATGGTATGGACGTTGGCGACAACTGTAACAAAACAACTAAACGATATCAGCTGCCTGACGTTCCCCTTTCCTATCACATCGCGTTCGGCAAAATAGGTCATACTAGTTAGAGGTTTCGACACTAGATGGCGACAATTTCAATATGTGTTTCCTCCCTTGAAAAGAATGACGCCAAAATAGTGGCATTGTCGGCTTCTTTACTGAATCGCGGTGCGTCATTTTTCACTCAAAGCAATCGAGTTCAAAGTAAAATACTGTTGAAAAACAAACACGGTTTATATTCGGATATTTTGCGGTCGAATATAATTGTACACTGTACATGGTTTGCAAATAAACGTTTTCTTATTTCTTCTAATTCTTTAAGTACACCATAACATTCTTTAGCTATGTTCATTTAAATAAATAAATCATGTTTTATTCTATTCAAATAAATGGAAAACCATAACTAATTTAAAACTCACTATGACCGTTGAAACAAATTAGGAAGTCATCAAGTAAAAGTAAGTTTTTGATAATTGGGTTTTTCTCGTTTACTGTTAGGACAATAGAAAATAACTAGCTGATCCGGCAAACCTTGTTTTGCTCAATAAATTGTACTAAAATGGCTTTAAAAAAATAGGGGTTGGTGATTAAGGGTAAAAATTTAGGTTCGTATGCATTTTTTATTGCGACATAATATTAAAATATTCAAAAAAATTAAAGAGTAAACAACACTTATCTTTAAGGGGTATGAAAAATAAATGTTGGCCGATTCTCAGACTTAGGTACTCAATATGCTCACAAAATTTCATGATTATCGGTCAAGCCGTTCCGGGGGAGTACGGGAACGAACATTGTGACACGAGAATTTTATTAAGATTAAACCCTGTGCCCCAGAATCTTAACAAAAAATTTACAGGTCTAACAAGCCAAAGCTTAATGTTTCAACGGAGAAAAAGCAAAAAGCCAACATCACGTGGTATTCCCAGGCGGTCACCCATCCAAGTACTAACCACGCCCGATGTTGCTTAACTTCGGTGATCGGACGAGAACCGGTGTGTTCAACATGGTATGGACGTTGGCGATAGCTGAGACGAATTATATCAACTGTAGACAGTTTTTTTGTCATATTGACATAAGTTATTTATACCCTGTAAATTGTATAGTATTTTGACTACGATCTTTTGTGTCGCTCAAGGCCTTTACATATTCACAAATATCAGAGCAATCATTTTAGTTATCTCGTCACGTAATAATGTAATATTGTTATCGCCACAGACTGTCAACAGTTGATACAGTTCGCTGTAGCTATCGCCAACGTCCATACCATGTTGAACACACCGGTTCTCGTCCGATCACCGAAGTTAAGCAACATCGGGCGTGGTTAGTACTTGGATGGGTGACCGCCTGGGAATACCACGTGATGTTGGCTTTTTGCTCTTCCTCTGTAAAAGTTAAAACGTATTTTTTTACTGGTGGACTTGATAAAACAAATGTTAATTTATTTCATTTGGTATTTTATACAACAGCAGGAGAGTAAAGTACAAATTATATTATTATTTTCTTACTTTAACTAGATGACTGTCTCATTCTTTATACAATGGCCATAGATCACGTTGCCCGTGAATTTTAATTGCTTTTATATTTGTTTTCAACACAAAAATATGAATATGATTGGTCAATTTAAATGAAGAAAAAATATATCATTGATTGTAGCATTATTATTTGCTTGTACACACGTGGGTAAGACGTATTTTCTTTGTCAACTGTATTTTTTTAGAACTCTATATCCTTGAGCGGAAAATGGCAAATTGCGATTCAGAAAAGAAACAGAGTATGTTTCTTTCTTCGAGTCATTGCTTTCAATATAGGTAACACATATTGATATTGTTGCCATCTTGTGACGAAATGTAAAACTAGTTTGACCTATTTTATGGAACACGGTGCGATACAAAAGGGGAGCGTCCGACTGCTCATACTGTTTGAGTATTTTGTAGGAACTATCGCCAACGTCCATACCATGTTGAACACACCGGTTCTCGTCCGATCAACGAAGTTAAGCAACATCGGGTGTGGTTAGTACTTGGATGGGTGACCGCCTGGGAATACCACGTGATGTTGGCTTTTTGCTTTTGCCAGTAGAAGTATATAGTAAATGGTATCATGAGGGGCATCTCAAAATAAGAGATGAGTCTAGCAAAGCGTATACTGAGCTGTAGTTCTTTGATGCATAATATAAAAGAACCGACTAGTTACTTAGTTTTGTACTTATGTTTATTGTTTTATGTGTAACAAAAATAAATGGTTTAAATATTGACTTTTTGCCTCTAACTATGTGTAAAATATTCTTCAGTTGGTTTATCATATTTTAGAACTTTATTGAGAGACGAGCGTCTTCATGTGTAAAATTTAACTTTTATTTTAAAGATTCCTATGGTAAACATAACATAGCATTAAGCATCATAGGAACTACATAAGATATGGTTGCACTTAACCAACCGTGGTTAGATTAGAGAGGAAAGCGATCTGTGAGTTAAGTAACCCTTTGGCGCGATCTTTACATAGATGGGTTACCAAACAGTAGTATTTTACTGCTTCGGAAAGTACGTACAAAGTCGTTCGTAAGATAACAGTCGTTAAGCCACGTCAAAGGCCTTCGGGCGGCTTATACAACTTTGACACTAGGTTGACCACTAAACATACGAAGAGATAAGATGCCATAAATTTTTGTAAGCGGCCAGTTTCTACGAGAAATCTTGAAATTAAAGAAAAGCAAAATGTTACCAAATCATTTATAAATAAAACAAATAAGTTGGTAGTAATAATAAATGAATATACCCTGCAAAAAAGTAAGATGTTCATATTTCTACATAGCATAATGAATAGCAAAAAGCCAACATCACGTGGTATTCCCAGGCGGTCACCCATCCAAGTACTAACCACGCCCGATGTTGCTTAACTTCGGTGATCGGACGAGAACCGGTGTGTTCAACATGGTATGGACGTTGACGACAACTGATACAAAATCGTCAAACAGTAACAGCTTTTTTACGCTTCCCCTATTTTTATCGTACAGTGTCCCAAAAATAGGACATACTAGTTCGACGTTTTCACACTAGATGGCGAAAATTTAAATATGATGTACCTCTATTGAAGGATGTGAGTCTGAACATAGAGGGCGATGTGTTTTTATTCTTTTGTTTGGCGATTCACTATGAGCCACTGCAAGTAATATTCACGTCATCTAAATTACATACTGTTGAAGAACAAAAGCATAAACAATTTTATAACTCGTACACGTGTATAGGCAAAGAATAAGAACGTTTCTTGCTTTTTGATATGCGATAGCAATTTTTTCTTAGTACATTTGAATAGATTAGTCAGTATTTCTTGAAAACAAATGAAAAAACAAAAATATTTTACAACTGATAGTTAATGGGATTTATAGAAATTGAAAGCATTTAAGAAGTCATCAAGTAAAACCAAGAAATTGACAAATAAGTTCGTCTCTTTCGCTGTTCTGAATAATAGTAAATAACTAAATCTTATGCACCAGAAATATTCGTTCCAACTAGCCTACTTGCTAAAAAGTACGTTTTAATGTTTTATAGAGGCTAAGAGGCTAAGCAAAAAGCCAACATCACGTGGTATTCCCAGGCGGTCACCCATCCAAGTACTAACCACGCCCGATGTTGCTTAACTTCGGTGATCGGACGAGAACCGGTGTGTTCAACATGGTATGGACGTTGGCGACATATACAGCGAACTTTATAAACTGTTGGCAGTTATAAGCGAGAGCAAAAATAAACTGTTTCTGCGAATAATGTTGATAAATTTCGTATTAGTAGTCGCCAACGTCCATACCATGTTGAACACACCGGTTCTCGTCCGATCACCGAAGTTAAGCAACATCGGGCGTGGTTAGTACTTGGATGGGTGACCGCCTGGGAATACCACGTGATGTTGGCTTTTTGCTTTTGTATGTAAAAACCAAAAATCGTCTCTTTTTAGTACACACATTGAAACAATTATTTCTGGCCCTCAGGATTCAATTTATTTTCTATTATTTAAAACAGCGAAGGAGGAAAACACCGGTTTCAGTTGATGACTTCCTAAATTATTTCTATGGCTATAGGTCTAAATAAAAAAGAAAGAAAGAAATATTTATTGTATATAAAATAAATCACTATGTTTAATCACAATAAGCTGTGACGTTTAAAATAATTTTATAAGTACTTGCTTTCAATAAATGCTGGCTTGACTTATGAATTTAAATGTAGTAAGAAAACTTTAGAAATCGTAGATATTACAGCAAGAAGCGTTTATATTATTTGCCTTTACACGTGTACGGGTTGTAATTTTATTATTTATAAACTTGTTTTTCAACAATATTTCACTTAGATTTGAATATTACTTGGAGTGGCTTATGGTGAATCGCCAAACAACAGAAAAGCGAATTACATTGCCTTTAGTGTCTCACCCTTCGATAGAGTTGGTCAAATTTAAATTATCGCCATCTAGTGGCGAAACGTCGAAGCAGTATGTCCTATTTTTAGAGACGCCGCACGAAAAAAAAATAGGGGACGCAAAAGCCAGCGCATACTGTTCCACAATTTTACTGTTACCGTCGCCAACGTCCATACCATGTTGAACACACCGGTTCTCGTCCGATCACCGAAGTTAAGCAACATCGGGCGTGGTTAGTACTTGGATGGGTGACCGCCTGGGAATACCACGTGATGTTGGCTTTTTGCTGTTAGTTTTTGTAATAAAGGCTTACTTATGGATGAGCTGCTCAATGACTTGTTTGACCTGCATAAATAAATATACTGTTTTTAAAGTTGCTTTGTAATTTTAATCGCTATTTTCTTTGAATGTTTTAATTTTACACGACAAAACGTATATGCCTTTAGCATTAAGTCTTAGTATACCCTCTAGGCACAGAATAAGCTCTAGGCAAGCATACATTACGTTAATCTTTCAGATCAAGCTTGATTACGGCAATTATTTTGCCTAAACCATAAAAATTGTATTTATTAAATTTACTTATTTGTAGAAGATTATGTACAAAAAATGATTAGCCAAACATGGTCTCTCCTTTGCCACATTGGTAAGCAATATTTATCCATGCCATTATGTCATTAGGAATCACCAATAAAAACTGAATAAGAGTGCAAAAAGCCAACATCACGTGGTATTCCCAGGCGGTCACCCATCCAAGTACTAACCACGCCCGATGTTGCTTAACTTCGGTGATCGGACGAGAACCGGTGTGTTCAACATGGTATGGACGTTGGCGATAGCTGAAGTGAATTACGTCAGCACACTTCAATATGTTTTTCAGACGCTTGATATATTTTTTTAATATAAAGTGAGTAAATTTACGACGTTATCTACAAGAACTCATCTATTTTAATTCGTTATCAAGTTGGCCTTCATAAACCCACAATTAAGTTTAGAGCCACTAACAGTTGTTAAAGTTCGGCTCAGCTGTCGCCAACGTCCATACCATGTTGAACACACCGGTTCTCGTCCGATCACCGAAGTTAAGCAACATCGGGCGTGGTTAGTACTTGGATGGGTGACCGCCTGGGAATACCACGTGATGTTGGCTTTTTGCGTTTTACATCTTATTTTGTATCAACAACAGCTACTGAGGAAGGCATGGGTCGAATGCCGTTAGAGATTTGAAGAATTTATATCCAGTCTTTTAAGCATAAGGCACTTCATTTTAGTTAATTTTCAAGACTCAAAAATGTGTGTTGAATAACCCGCCTGATAGTTAAAGTAACAGTTAATGTTTAATCAAATACCTATTAAAGATACCTAATTTGTATCCAAGTTAACAGAAAACTATTTTAGTTATGTTGGAGAGGTGGTTTAAAAAGAATTTAGATATCTCTATCATGCAATAATTCATACCACTTGAAATCGCTTATCTTTACCTACTTGAAAATTTAGAAGTTTTTTGGATTAATTGCGACCAAAACTTTTGAGAAATTAAGTAAGATAACGAAATCAAAATAGCAGACGCGTTAAGTAATGATTTATTTACAAACATTTATAAGTCTGCCCATGCTGTAAGATAGAAAGACAGAACAGAGCGAAGACCTCAAGCCCCACTATCACACTGCCTAGAGTGCCTAGCAAACCTAGGCAATAACTTTATGCCTCGACTAAGATTACTATTAAATAAATTTTCACGTAGCCGATGCAATGCATATCCAATGTGCCATTAGATAGATACAGTATTAATCAGGGGGACAGCGCGTACGCAGTCCCCACTACCAAAAATTACGCATCCGAGTTATCCACATTAGGGATAATCGCAGGGGTCAACCCAACCGCAGTGCAATGGAGAGGTCTCGCCCTGGGGGAACCGCCTTCATGATCACGGTATCCCCTATGCCAGGTAAGTATGCCGTAATTCACGCCGACCGGGGTAGTCGTGCAGATTCGGAGAATCTTAACACCGACTTCTAATTTTTCCTGTGGTGCCATCTAGTTTTTTTAATGTGGTAGCTTAACTTTTTTCGCTTTCAGACGGCGAAAGTACAGAGTTTTTTCAAGAAATGATAACTTTAAAAGTATATTCTGAATAGGCGTGTAAAGTACTGATACTCAAATTCGTCATTAGTAATCGAACCTCAATAAAATTGAGGAGTAGTATCTAACATAACCTAATTAAGCTGTTCAGTGTTCATACACGAAAAAAAATTTAAGTTGGTAACAAAAAATTGGACACACAACTACCAGAAGGAAATAATATTGAAAGAAACTATTAAAAATTATATTATTTATTTTGTTTTTCTATGGTCACATGTGGGTGCAACTAGAAATTTACTAGGAAATAGTTGAGTAATAAAATACACAAGGCTGGTTTTAATAAGATTTAATAAGAACACAATACATATTCAACGCGTTCCTCATTTCCACAAGACAAGCCATTTTATTTAGTTTAATGCTTTATTAAAATTTAAAAAAAAACTTTGTCTACAATACTCGATTGTGATGTGAATGTGTACATTGAGTACTAAGGTACCAAGCGCTCTTTTTTTTTTGTTATTCCTCTGTTTATTGTGTCGTTTATTATAGTTAAATTACTTTTAAATTATATTAATTGTAAATCTTATACAAAAAAATTAACATTTAATCGCCAAATGTGTTGCAAGCGTGGTTGCAAGCGTAAAACTCAAGAACGGCTCAACTTATTCGACTTGGATAACACGGTAAACGTTAGTTAAGAAATAAACAAAAATAGAGCTAAACATATTCGTTAGTGGAGCTAACTAATAACGCACAACACAGGCTAAAAAATATGATAATTCAAAAAGCAAAAAGCCAACATCACGTGGTATTCCCAGGCGGTCACCCATCCAAGTACTAACCACGCCCGATGTTGCTTAACTTCGGTGATCGGACGAGAACCGGTGTGTTCAACATGGTATGGACGTTGGCGAAAGTCGAGATGAACTTTATCAACTGTTGGCGGTTGAATTAATTTTAATACACGCTTGATATTTTTTTTTTGAGTAAATGAGTGGACTAACAATAATAAATTGCATTGGCTTCTGTATTTAAATTCGACATAAAGGAGACATTGATCAATGCCTCCTGTTGGTTGAATTGAATTGTAAGTGCAACAGACGCCTTTTGAGAGGTTGTTTATTGTATTTATGTTGTAGATGCCTTAAATTAAGTTAAATTTTAGGTTATGCCTTACTATTCAATCCATATTCAAGTAGAGCAAAATTTGTGTAATCCAACAATGAATAGAGTGCCTTTTGTGCAAGGTTCATGGCTGGCGGAGGTGTACAATATTTAAAAATTGACAACTTCAGTGAGCCACATGCTTATGTTACCTACTGGAAATGGTAATGGTAGTATAGTTTGATACAGGTAGTTATTTTATTTTGGTAGAATGCACTCCATTATTACAATTATTTTAATCTAGATAAATTGTGTGATGCCACTAAGTTGTTCTACTATTAACAGTATAACATAAACAATACCTAAATAGATTTATGAGTCTGGATTTGGTAAAAGAAACTAACTAACAAATGTAGGTGTAACGAAGTAGCAATAAGTAATTAGTGACCCTACTCATTTTATAAGGTATTAATTAATAATAGGTATTAATAAATAACTAATATGCAAGTAGGTATATCTAGTAAAGTAGTTTTTTCCACAAAGTATTAAATAAAACCTTAGTGTTTCCTTTGATTCTAAAATATGTTAAAAATCCTTTCAGTACCTTTTTCTTTTTTAACTATAGTTCATTTGATATTTTTATAGTTTAACAACATTACTAACATAATAATAGTTAAGTAGCTATGTAAAATAAATGAAAGGTGTACTTGTATATATATGACACAAAAAATCATTCAGACCTAAGTCACAAATAAATTACCTGCGTACCTAAAAAAATTCTCAAGTTACCTAGTGTACTTATCTAAACTATGAAAACTATTTGTAAAAATAGTATAAGTGTAAGAAAATCTACTTAGGTATTTATTCTTTTATCTTTTTAAATAATTGGGGGTGAGAATTTGGGATGAAGTTTATTCAAGTTACAGTGTAGTGTAGGTACTGACTACTGAGTCAACACATTATTGGTCTGTTTATATCTATTTCAGATGATTTAAGTGACTACAGTTCCGTATATGTAATTTGAATGCTTCCATTTATGTCTAAAAGACCTGTATGACAGGTTAATTAAATGTAGTGTCAACAGGCATTTACTAAGTACCTATTGAAGTAATTAATGATAGAGTAATGTATATAAATAGGAGCCCTGTTGATGTTTCATTTGGGTTTTGTATACTAACAGGCTATTTAGAAAACTTCACTCTCTGCAATTTCATAATATTATGAGCTTAAATTCTATAGAAAACGTATGTGACGACAAAAACTAATTACACTTTATCAATATAATACTGTTTCACACAGTTTACTGTAAAAAATAACGCACAAAGTTAAAAAGTTGTCAAAAAGTTTTGTCAGAAGTGGGATTCGAACCCACGCCCTCAGAGAGGACCAGAACAACTCGGACTCACGATCAGTGAGCAAGGAAACCTTGAGTCTGGCGCCTTAGACCGCTCGGCCATCCTGACAGATAGCGTCATTGGTAAAATAGCTGATAACATATATTGCGCGCCATAAATATACTTATGTTGAATATTTTTTGTTGAAAAACGATTAAGTTGAAGTTAATAACAATATTAAATGACAAATTAGCCGTATTTTCATTGGTTTTAGTGCGTGTACAAATTTTTCAGCGAAAATAATCTGTTGACGGTCGATAACGCCATCTACGGCGTAATGGTTGAACTACGGTAGGATGAAAACAATTTTGAAGCAATTACGCTATTGCACGCTAGATGTCATTGTTTAGCGAAATGTTCACGAATGATAATAATAAAATAATTTAATTTTTCTAATTATAACTCCACGGTTGCTTTAAACTAAATCAAAATGTTAAAAAAGCAACACAAAGGACTTATAAGACACCAAATGAATATATTACATGCATTATGTACTCAATTCGGTTCATAGTTCGATAGGTATAGGTACTTACCGGCTAACCTTTATTCATCGCAAATTCAGACAAAACTGCACCACACATTCAACTTACACTTTTATAAATCACTATTCAATAAACTAATGAAGCTCATACAATATATTTTTATACATTATAAACAATGTACTACGAAAACTGTAACACTCAGGTACTATTTACTTAAACCACTCGTATATAAACACAAACACAATAATCTTTTTTAGATTATATTCCAAAAAGCTTAAGCACACACAGTTCTTATTTATTTACACAAAACATTAAAACAAATAAGCTTTTCTACTACGAAAAGTTTTAAACTGAAAAATGTGTTGCCAGTCTCTGACACAGCTCTACCATTAGCGTAAAAATCTACTAAGACGTATTATAAAAACACTAGTAAATGCTCACAGTAATTTAGTTTTCAAAAACGTCATAATATAATTTATGTATTACAGTATCATTAACACTGGGAAAAGAAACAAAAGCACTTGCGCTTAAACTTAGAGCTAAATTTTGATTTGTAAGGGGAGCTGGAAGCAGTAGTAGGTAAGTCTACAAATTCTACTATTTTTCTACTACATTGAGAATTTGAATTTGCCGCTTTCGAGTTACGAGGTAGGTTTTTATTTCGTTAGTTTAATATTATCGTATTGTTATTCTAATAACCATAAATTTACGTTGAGTACCTCGGTTCACCGAGTTCACCTATTTTCCGAAAAAAAAATTGCGCTTATTCGTCTCATTTCAATCATTATTAGGACGTCCTGAATACTAATCGGGAATAGGACTTAGTCAATGTAAGCTTAGGCAATGGCTATTGGTTTTAACAGTATATTTCTTGTATGTTGTAGTTCTTACTTCTTATCCATTTATATATTTATTTTTACGGTACCACTTTATACCTACCTGCATTCCTCTTGTTTATAGTTTAAAAAAAAACCCTATCTATTCTGAAAGACGATTACAGAAGAGATACACTAATATGTCGCTTTCTCCAATGAGGTACTTATCTATAGTACTAATTATGCATTAGCACAAGTAATTAGTATATAGGTAAAAATAAAAAATCATATCCTTATAAAAACCTTTATTTATCATTCATCAAATCCTACCTAATGTAGAACTCAATCATATTTTAATTATACATATTATAAGGAAATAATTCCGAACTTAACAACTTCAAAGGTTTTCTTATTTCCTTACATCTACCATCATAATTTATTCAATAAATTAATTAATGATTATTGATTCTGAGTACCTACCTAGTATTTATATGTATATAAAAAATATTCATACTCAGTTGAAACATTAGCTTACATTTTATTTGGAATGTATGTCATATACATAAATAGAACCTAATACACATTAGGTGGGAAAAAAAGTCTATTCACATTAAAGTATGTATGAACTTGTAATAAAATCTTTTCTCTACACAAAAAAGCTCGATATTTGGGTACAAGCTCACTGAAAGAAACTTAATGAACAGTGTAGTCATTTGTGATTCTTGAAGCCAAAGAGATTGTAGTACAAGTTCATATATACTATAATGTGAAAAGACTTTTTCCCCAACCTAATATCTTATTATTCTCCCACTGCTTGGGCCCTCAGGAAATGAGGGAGTATTACCACACCACAACACTTGCAAAGTGGTAGGGCTCGTTTAAAAGAACTCTCAGGAATTAATTTACAATAATTCTCCTTGAGATTTTTATTCCTAATATTATTATACACTTAACTTTCAGGTCAATAGTATCTTGGAATTTTGTAAAACAACAATTTATATATCAGTAGGTAATATATTAGCACACTTTTCAACACAAAAATAAATTAGGTAGAAAGAATTGGGAGGACCTGTTATGTCAAATTAGCAAACTGAGTTAAAGTCCTCAATCATACTAATCTTCTAAGTGACAATTAATTTCTTTCATTGAACAATCAGATAATGTTTTGTATTTCATACAAAACCTTAATGATCTACGAAAATAAGATTTTTCTGAACAGATTTAAAGTCATATTGGTATTTTGTTTATTTTATGCCTTGTGTGTGTTGTGCCTATATTATAATTTTTTTATATAAATGTACCAATAATAGAATATTATAGCCAACTAAGTTTTTATAAATAAAATTTAAACAATAGTATACTTATTCATGAAAACCTCATTCTTATCTTTTTTTTTTTTCTTTTTTTTTTAAAAAGACAACTCCCGCACTAAGAATTGCTCTTGTGTCGCGGGGACTTTTACAAACATACAAACAACGGACACAAAGCACAACCAGACCCGAAACAATTATTTGTGGATCGCACAAATAATTGTCCCGTGTGGGAATCGAACCCACGACCTCCCGATGCAGTGGTATCGGCGTGGTGACCTAAACCACTGCGCCACGGAGGCAGTCAAAAAAAAGTTGGAATCATATAATCAGAACTTACAAGTAATTTCATATTCATTATTCTTATTTCTAATGTTTAAGCAAATACTACACACTTCAATTGATCAAAATACCTCAAAAGCTGCAACATAAAATATAGAGCTGAAATCAATTCCCTAACACATACATAAAATCATGCCTTTTTCCCATAGTGGGAGGCACAGACTAAAAAAACCTCTTTGTATGATCCTTACAAACTTCCTTAGCTTCATTACAAATCAAAGAAATCACTACACCTTAGAATCTTGTTAGCTTTCACTAATGCTGACTTAAGATGACTTGTAGCCCTGAGCAAAATATACTCCAGTACCTTGTACATTCATAAGGTTATTACTAAAAACATTTTTCATGATCTGTTTGTGGCTCGCTCCAATTGCTTCGCTGTAAGAATTGGATTTATAACAATTAATTTAAAATGCTTTAAATAGTAGCATTGAAAATAGTTTGCGAATTAAACCCGTACAATAGTAGTCACATCACAAAACCCTAAGTTAACTTCGTACTAACAAATAAATACCTACATTATTTAGTGTAGATCCTAGAATAATAAAAATAAATAAATTAAACTAATTGCAGTCCCATTGCTGGGAATCTGCATTCTCCTGAAATGAAGAGTTAGGCCTTGAGTCCACTACGCTAGCTAAGTGCGGGTTGGGGACTTAACATGCCTTTGAGAAGTTGAGGCATTACATGCTTCATGAATTTAGGAATGATTTCCATAAGTATTATAGTTTAAAATAGGTGGTAGTAAATTATACTACTCATAACAATAAAATTGCATTCACACTTATCACACAAGTTAACAATGCAATTTCACTTCTATATTCAAATATGAAGCATCAAGCCTATGGCCAGTATCAATTCACAAAAAGATAATAAAACCTCTTTCAATCTAAAACTTCGCAGTCATCGTCATCGACAACACCTCCGTTCAACGCGTCATTTAAAATCTCATTACGACTTTTTCTTAATTCATTGTCTATGAAAGTCCTTCTTCCTTCCTTCGCACGTTGCTGGGACACTCGATGAGGCGGCGGCCGGTTGACTAAACCCTTCGTAAATGTGTAAATTACCGTCGTAAAGTCCCCTTCAATGAACGCTAGGTTAACTGTAGGCCCGGTCTCCACAGTGCACAAATTTTCCTGCACTTGGTTAATAAAACTCACGCTTATCAAGTCGTAAGTAGGAATTGGTACGTATATATTCAATTTGTCGTTCTTATTCGGCCTTGCGACGATGTATAGTGTGTCTATGTCCTTGTTGTAGCAATACTCGGTGTCATACATTAGTTTCTCATCCACTAAATGTATGTACAAATTGTACGCGAGAGATATTTTAAGGTCAGATTTGCACCCCAAGGCTTTCATATCTGATTTTATTTTAGCCTCAATATCCATTTTTGAGAATTTATAGTAAAATCGGCGAAAAAATGTTGTTGTTGTTCTTGACTAACCTCAAAAGTTTTCGCAGGTGAATTGAACTGTCAAATGTACGTTTAGTTATTGCCAGGTTATTAATTAGGAACCGCGTTTAGTTTACTTAGCGATTCAAAGTAAAGAAGGCTTTAAATTTGAACTGTTGTAGAAAACTGTAACGTTTTGCAATTTACATTGTTAGTCCTGTGTAATTAGGGGCAAGCCTTTTGCAATATACCTGGCACGTTACCGACCTCTGGGCTATAATGGAGAAATATTTAATGTAAATGTTTAAGACCATTAGCACTTCCCTCAACTTGGGAATCGAACCCGAGTAAACTTATTTTAGTGGAGTTTTTAGAGTTATTCACTTTAAAACAAAGTCAGTTGTATGTGTACTCTCTTGCTTGCTGCAAAACAAGGATTTTAAATAAAAGATAACTTTTATTGGTAATACTTTTAATTTTTAATTAATACCGTTACAAATTCAGTGGTTATTTAACAGATAGCCTTATGGTAACAAGTAACAAGAAAGATTGTATATATTTGGGTGGGATAGAATGTACATACATAATATAGAGACGATTATTGTCTTTTATATTAATATTATTGTTCCCAAACGAAAATGCTACAAACATTTTCTTAAAAGTGTAAAGAATTATAGATTAGCTTACAGTAGATCATTATACTAGGAAAATAAATAGTAATTAATAAGAAAATCTTATAAGTAATGGTTACAAAACTGTTCAGTCATATTTACATTAAGTTGAGTATAAAAATAGTAAAATATTCTTACATTAACTTTTATTTAATTACATACTACGTAAAGTTATATTACATAGTGTAAACTCTTAAAGCATGTGGCCACAGACCTTAAAAGTAAAACAATTTTAAGTCTATTTCATTAATATTAACGTTTACTAAGGTGGAACCAAGTAAAGAGCCTCTGAAAATACTATTTACAAGATTTCACCGCACCGAAAACCTAATCCACAAAAATACTAATAAATAATTAAAAAAGAATGCACAATTTCGATGATTCTTGAAACTTGGGCTTAGCCGTACGAGTCACTTGTCTACACATAAATTCACTATTTTGAACACAAGTCTTTAGCACCATTTTTAAGATTTCTTAGATTTTATAGGATGTCTTTGCTAGTTTTGATACATTTGCCTCTAAAGCATATTTCTG
Organism: Anticarsia gemmatalis; assembly: GCF_050436995.1. Taxonomy (NCBI): domain Eukaryota; kingdom Metazoa; phylum Arthropoda; class Insecta; order Lepidoptera; family Erebidae; genus Anticarsia; species Anticarsia gemmatalis. The sequence continues at coordinate 7,648,831 of NC_134767.1, read as the reverse complement.
TTTCGTGAGAGATTTCTGTGGACATTGACGTGCTTAGGACGTTTGATGGATCCATGAATGATGAGACTGATGAACTTTCTACCTTACGAACAGAAATTACTGTTGCGTCTTCAACAGATTTTTCTGTCCTAGTTTCTATAATAGGATCAACTTTTTTGATGTCCATGAATTCTGGAACATTCGTATTGATATCGCTTACTGAAGAATCAGTGATCTCTTCAGGTATAAAAGCACTTTCAGTCGTCACTATCTTAGGTTTAGGTTGTTCAGTTGTAATGCGAATTTCTTGTTCAGGCGTAGTTGCGTTCTTTGTTTCTGAAGATTTGTTTTCACTGTCCTCTGACGTCACTCCGAAGAGATAGTCCATGAAACTGAAACCGTCTGTTCTGTCAACGGCTTTTACAGGAGTCGGTTCAGTGGGAGTTGTGAGGTATAAATCATCAATGGTAGGATCTGGAGAGCCTGTACCTAAATCTAGATCCCCAGGACTAATCGTTTGTGTTTCCTTTTCTACATAAACAGTTGTTCTTTTGCTTTCAGCGTTGACGAGAGTTTCATCATTATCATTGTCCTTGGAGCTAATCCTATGAATATCTAATGTAGGTATGACGTCAACGTTGTCCGAATCGTCATCGCTCGTAAAAAGGTCTTTAATAAACTGGAACTTTGGTTTGTAAGTTGTAACTTTAGGTTTTTCATTGTTTTCGTATTTTTCATGTACTGCTTTCACGTTGACTGGTTGTCCGAGGCGGTTGACTGTGTTCGTGTAGTACTGGGACTCGGCGAACTCGATAGATTCAGTCACTGGACGGACTTTCACTTTCTTCCAGAAACCTCGACGGCGGGATTTACGGTCTTTTTCTTCCTGTAATGAGAAAAACATGTTATAATAATAAGAAACAGACAACTTATAACTATACAACGTGCTTGCATGAATGACATTACTATCTAGTTACTAACAGGAGCAGTAAAACATTGGTAGTATCTTTTAGTGTTGCCCAATGCTTACCTCATCAAGAAGAGGAGCATCATCACCCGTAGTCAGCTCAGTCGTGGTTTCTTCTAAAGGCGTAGTAGACTTGGCTACATAACTGTCACCCGATGATATAATCCTCTCGGGTGGTATTTCTCCAATCTCACCACCTTTGTGTTTCATAACATTCGTATTATATTCATCCTGGTCCTGTTCTTCTAAGCTTTTCATTACTTCTTCCAACATACTTTCAAATGTCGACATTGTATCGCTCGAGTCGCTGTTAGTAACCTTACTCTGTTCTACCAAAGCTTCTAAAGTAGGTGGAATGTCAGGGATCTTCTTATTCGCTCTGTTGTTAGTTGCAGGCGTAACAGTCAAAAGAATATCGTCATATTCGTTCCTAGCTGTAATAATATCCAGTTCACTTTCCTTGTCTGACCTACGTTCAGTAGTAGCTACTTTCTGTTCGTCTACGATATCGTTTGGATTGTAAGGTTTGAATGAATCACTTGAGATTTTTGGAGACCATTGATCGACTTCTGGTTCAGCGTATTTTGGTCTGTTGATTGAATAGTTGGAGTCTTGGTCTTCTACTTCTACCTCAGGTTCAGGTTTCTTGTTGTACCTTTCTGATAGACGCGGTCTGTGGCTGTATCTACTGTGGAGCGAAGCCCTGGTGGTGGATGAAGGCGTCTCTGTCTGTGTGTCTGGCTTTTCCGTCGGCTTCTCAGTAGGTCTTCGCCCTCTGAACCGATTCTTTACTTCGTAAACACGTTTTGTACTTGATGCCTCAGTAGATGTTGTCGAGTAAGAATAAGTCGGCCTCCTACGACGGAAATGGCCACGTTTCGTTGTACTCTCCGTGGAAGCCGATACAGAAGATTCTGTCGTAGGCTCTGGTTTGTATACAGGATGCCTGTATTCCTGTTCAGGTCTCGAGTGTACTTGTTTGGTTTTCAAGTCAGCTTCGATTTCATCGATCCTCATTGTGGTTCGTCGTCTATCGAAGGCTGGTCTGTAGGTTACTGGTTGAGCAGGCCTTCTGCGTTCTTTAGCTCTTGACGATTCAGTTGATGATGCTTGATGATATTGTCTGATAACTCCTGGACGCACACGGACTCGGTTGTACGATGGAGTGGTCTGCACAACATTCTCTTCTTCCTCAGATTCATCATTTTCTTGGTTTTCAACTTTCGTATCTTCAACTTCTGGCGCAGTAGTAGCTTCTTCTTGTTTTGTGGTAGCATATTCGTTGTTGCCTGAGTAATAAGGTCCACTTGGTTCTGTCACCGCTTCAGTGGCGTACGCAATAGTTTCTTTGACTTCTGATCTTGGAACAGGAGTAGTTTGTTTCGCGTAAATGTCCTCCTCCTTTTCGTTGACACTTTCATCGTAAGATGATGCCTCTACGGGTGCAATGCTGCTCCTTGATTGATAGAAGTATTCTTCGTTACGTGTAGATGGTAAATTAGGCACGTAAGGGGAATCAGAGGGCAGGGTACTTCTTGCAGTAAACGTGGGTAGTGATGAGGTATCTTTCGCTTCTTCTTGTTCGCTTATAGAAACTCTCTCATTGGTGTAAGCATTCTCTGTATCAATGGTTTCAGTTACAGGTTCTTGTGATTTAGAAGACGATTGTCTAGGAGTCGGTTCAGTTATAGCTTCAATGTCTACAGTGCTCATGCGTTCCATCAAAGTAACAGGGTAGTTTTGGTGTAGGACATCTCTCGCGTAGGCCAAGTCTTCCTCTTTGCTGTTATGTGTCTTCCTTCTATCATAAAGTTCCTCATTATCCGATGCCTTGTAATGGATACGTCCCCTGGTTCTCGATCTAGATGACTTCGTAGTACTTTCACTAGAGTCGATAGGCTTCCTGATTGGCTTCTCAGTAGAGATTTTGTTAGGTTCATATCTAGGCCTTGTCGGTAATGGTCGTCTTTCTCTCAAAGGACGTCTTGTAACTACTACTTTAGCAGTAGATTCGTAGGAGTCCGATCGAGGAGTGGTGGTGTATCGGGGACGACCTCTAGACCTGATTGGAGTCCTTCTAGTAGTTGTAGTAGTGGTTGTTGTTGTCGATGATGAAGATGAAGGTGCTTCTCCACCATCAAAACCTTGTTCATATTGATTGTACTGGTTATACTGATTGTACTCATCGTATCTCGGAGGTGTATCGACCTCAGAAACGGTTGGCAAGTTGTTTACTTCCGTAGGTTTCTCTGGTTCTGGAGTTGCATTGTTGAATTCAGTTTTGTAAATTTCAGCTGAACTGTCCACATTTGTATTGTAATTGTTTTGAGTTTTATCTTCTGTTTTGTAGTTTGTTACTTGTGTGTCTGCATTCGTGTTGTATTTATTGTTGAATGAATTAGTATTGTAATTATTCACTGCAGATTCAATGTCAGTGTATTGGTTAACCGCAGGATCCGCATTCGTGCTGTATTTAATTGGTATATCCGCATTTGTGGTATACTTATTAACCGGGGTGTTGTCAACAGGATTGGTCGGTTGAGTCTGCTGTGACGTCACTTCAGTCTTACTAACGTAATCATTAGTGTTGAACACAGGGTACTTCAAATTCTGATCCGAATCGTAGTGTATTTCAGGAGTGTAGTTGTTCAAGTAGCTCTGTGACGACTGTTGGTGGTATTTCGGTTTCTCAGTGATCACTTTCTCAGGTTTTTGTTCCGGAATTGATGGACTAGGAGGAGCTGGAGTGGGTGAAGGGGATGGAGGCGGATGTCCAACGGTACCCGGTGTGACGTAAGGCTGCTTGACGTCATCGAAGTAATTGTGGTAGTCCAATGGAGTACTGAAGTGGAACGCCTGGTTTATTGAATAAGGATTGTGTGTTTCCAACAACTGACTCGGGTAAGTGGATGGTGGTTTAGTCGTGGTACTTGTTGTAGTCGTCGTTCGTAATGTCGTGGTATAATCAGGTTGTCTCTGGAAGTTATACTGGTCAATAGCTTCTGAGGACTTGAATCTGTTCTGTGAGGGGAAGTTGGAGAACTCTTGCGAGTTGTAATTAGGACCAGAGTTAGTTAGGAAGTATCCTGGTTTAGGAGGAGCTGTCTGCGTTTCGGGCTGCGAAGGTCTGAGAGAAGAGACATGTTGCGGTTCAAATGAGTAATAGTTAGACTGATAGTTTTGAGGTGGTTTCGTCTTCGGGGCAGCGGTACTGTAGTAACTGAACGTCGGTTTCTGTGTTGGCTTTGATTCAAGTTTGTACGAAGGTGGAGTCACTGAGTAATAGTTTTCATTGAGTTTAGGCTGGGTGGACTGCGGTGCGACTGTTTGCGCCGATTCTTTGATCTGTGAGTTGATTACCACAGAACCCACATGCGGTGATGGGAAAGGAATTTTAGCGAAGCCGTTAGGAGTGTTGTAACTCAAAGGAGCGACGAAGAAAGGCAATTGTTTTAGCTTATTGTCGGTATGTTCAATGTTAGACAAGTATGGTAGCTCGAATTTTACGTAGTTCTCTGGCGGAGGCAAATTGGAAGGTCCGATGAAAACTTTCGGTGCGTTCAAAGGATTGACAGCGTCTAATACGGCGATCGTGTCTGCATTCTTCAAAGACGATAGAACATCTCCGACTTTCACGGGAACATTTTTATTTGCTTCTTTGGCTGTAAAAATAGCGAGTGGTGGCTGATGTGGCTTCAGTTTTTTAGGTTTTGGAGTCGTCGGTGCGTGAGTTGCGAAAGGTGTAGTCAGCGTGGTGAATTTGGACGTCTGGTCTAACTGCGCATTGAAGTCTGCGAAGTATTTGGGACCAGATAAAGCGTCGAGGTGCTTCATGGCCGTATTCTGATAATCGTTCAAGAAGCTAGGTTTTCCCGGGTTAGGTCTAGGAAGACTTTGAGAATACAACTCCGAGTTCACCAGCTGAGATGTTGTCAACGGACTTCTGAAGTTGAACTGGCCTCTGTTCAATTGTTCTAACGGTACATACAGCAACTGTACTTCCTCTCCTCTCTCGTTCTTTGAGTGTTGTGGAATAATATCTGTTTTGACTTTCTCCACGCTATCAAACTTGATCTTTTGCAAAGATTGAGGCTTCTTTTTAGCAGCGAAAGCGAATTCATTACTGGCATTTTCGGCGCGGTACCCGTCAACAAACTTTGGGGCATCTAATTTAGTTTTCTGTGGCTGAGTCAAGAATGGTTTTGCTTGCACAGACAAAGGTATACCGGAAGGTTGCTGGAAGCTGACTTGATTCATGTTCATAGGTATCACTTGTGGTCGGGCTGGCTGCTGGGGAACGTTCTCGTAACCGAAAGGTGGAGCGACGAAACCTTGGCTCAATGGGAAGTTGGCTTGCTGCAGGCCGAATCGGATGCTCTGTCCAAACCCTTGATCAGATAAGAAGTTCTGAGGAGCGGATGGAACCGAAGGCACAGACTGAAGATACAGTTGTCTATTTGCCGGAGTATTGAAGTAGTTTCTCGATGAGAAAGCATCTGCACTGAAGCCTGTCGGTCTTGGAAGACCAGGGAACGGTTCTGTCAGTATTCTGGGTTCAGCAACAGCTTGTCGTTTTAATTGCGGTTGTTGTGGTAATTCTGGTTCTCTGTCTATAGGCCCGCGGAGTGGGACCCAGTCGCTGATGTCTGACGTGTAAGTGCTGAGCTGGCGGGACCATCTCGATTGTTCTTTCGTTGCTGACGTCACGGCCAGGAGTGACACCAGGCAGGCTAAGCGGTGCACGGTACTGTGCGCCATCTGAAATGAGGAAAATATATGCGTTAATATTGATGAATTTTAATGTGACAAGGTTTTTGTCAGACCGTCGTATAAAGATCTTGAATTTATCCTCTCAAGTCTCAGTCAAGTTATAAGCCCAAAAAGCTTCTCTGTCCAGTCCTCAGTTTTTAGAGTGTAAAATAGTAAATATACCTATGTTTCGTATACTATAGTATGGTATGGTATGGTATGACTAAATATCATATTTTTACCGATACCAGCAGATTTACAGTAAATTCGTATGCTATTAGATTTGGACATTTTGATTGCCAACGTTTAACACATTTAGTATCATTAACAACAAGTACTATGCATTCAAAAGACAATTTGCGCAGGTCAAGATTGTTATAAAGTCTGTGAGTTTTTTCCTCACAATGTGTTGCATGCTAATCGTTAGTATTGTACAATACTATGAGAAAAACGTATAACAAACAAAACATTAGGCGCTAACAGTACGATATTATCTGCCGACGTAATTTATAGAACAAAATGCTTGGTGTCTGTTTTTTTAATTGTCTTAAGGTTTTATGACTGCTATATGCGATAGCATCTTTTAACACTACAGGTTTTTAATTTGCACGCAAAGTCTAGGCAAAATTTACAAGCAAGGTAAATGAGAATATAATAAACTAGCTGACCCGCGCAACTTCGCTTGCGTCACTTAAAATAATGGGTCGAATTTTTCCCCGTTTTTGTAACATTTTTCTTTGCTACTCCGCTCCTAATGACCGTAGCGTGATGATATATAGCCTATAGCCTTCCTCGATAAATGGGCTATCTAACACTGAAAGAATTTTTCAAATCGGACCAGTAGTTCCTGAGATTAGCGCGTTCAAACAAACAAACAAACAAACAAACTCTTCAGCTTTATTATATTAGTATAGATTCAACGAGTTGTTTTGTTTTATGACATTATCAAAAGAGATCAGTAGCACGACTCTCTACCACTATTGACTGTTGACAACCGGCTAGCTATTGATAAATGTTGTATAAAAATCGGTTTCAGTGCGTCTAGCGGGTGGCATGGGAACTATTTCTGCAATACGTTTCAAATGTCAAACTCTCGATACTCGATAGTACCGAAAATCGAAATAAAAATTCGCGATACAGACAGTATCTTAAATATGACATTAAAATAAAGTGTAGTAAGTCCTATTAGGTAAATAAAATGTCGTCTTGTTACATTAAAGGGTAAACTTAAGTGATCTAAAAATCTCTTTAGTATTCATAGGAGTTAATCATTTTGATAGACTTTCAGTTTAAATTTCGCAAAGTATGTTCAATTCTTTTGGTTCTCTGACATAAAAAAGTGTTGGTGGCGCATCAATGCCATCACTTAGCTTATAAATTGCCAACAAAATGAGGCCAATGTGCTGCAGCTGTAGTCCTATAAACTACGTGTCTATGGTGAATAAAACGTCTAATTAATGCTATACCTGCACTGACCTTAGGACGCAATTAGTTGAAGGTGGATTTTGACACGGTTGTAGGTAATTTGAATAAATATTGGGTAATTTAGGACTTGCTTGGGTTAGAATACTGATTGATGTCCCCATAGGGAACACGTGAAAAGACTTCGGAAATACTAAATGCTAAACTTGTGCAGTTTTTTTAAATAAGTTTTTTTTTTTGCATCATATTTAACCTCGGGATTTTGCGGGAAAATCATTAGGGTAGGAAGACAATAACAAGTGGATACAGAAATCGTAGCAAGTAACAAGACCAAGACAAGGGAACAAGACCCAGAACAATAATCTTTGATCTTTTAGTTTAATAATTGCGTTTAAATAGATTATTTCTATCAAGAAAAGAATATATTACTTTATTTCTGTAAACTTTATGATTTTAGATTAGAATTGAGCTGCACACACACATGCAGTTAGGCATTCATCGGCCTAGCCGGGCACGAAAATCAAATATGAGTAGATGAACCAGATCGGCACAAGCCGTATAAGAGAGTTTGAGTCGGTTTTGTTCTTCGATAAATACTGCCGAACCGAACTAGCCGAAAAGAAAAAGTGTTTAGCTGTAGCTGGCCTTACTATTTTCTCATCTAGAATCCTAGTGATGTCATTACAATAATTGCGATAGTACCTTTATAATTATGTCACGGTGGGAATCAAGTTTTTTAACCATAAACCACCATGGGTAAAGATTCACATGGTTGATGCAACTGTTACATATGTATTACATAGTTTCTATTTACATGATGTAACAATGGAGCGTTATCTGATCAACATAATGTACTTTTAAATGATATGTGACTGCTCTGATAGGGGTTGTTTTGCTTAATGATAGTTGAGTAAGTTTTCAATGGTTAAGCATTTAAATACTGTTGACCGTATTTTGGCTTGCGTAGATAACCTCTCTTTTATCAAAAGGCTTAATATTAATGATGTCTTTTTTTACTATTTTAACGGCAAGGCTGACAAGCTTCTGCCCGTGGTTTTGTCCGCATGAAAACGATATCGCGATATGAAAAATATGTGTTTATTTCAGGGTACAAACTATCTCTCTATTTTAATACTCATTCCTACACCGTCTTGAAATTATGCCACTTGAGGAATAAATAAGGTGCCAGTTATCCAATTTGGAAATTGATCAATCATAATAATAACATTGCATTGCATTCAATCTCATAGCTAACGCAATTTCTGTAAGTGCTTAAATCTTAAATATTGTGGTACAAACTGTCTCTCTATTTTAATACACATACCTATACCATCTTGAAATTATGCCAATCGAGGAATAAATAAGGTTGCCCAATTTGGAAATTGAACAATCATAATAAACATTGCATTGCATTCAATCCCACTGCTTACTCAATTTCTGTGAGTGCTCAAATCTTAAATATTGTAATTCAACAAATATTTCCAAATATCGAAAACAGCTTTCTAATTTAAATAAACGTGTGCACATATTTATTTTATTAATGGTTAATTACTTATCTAAATGATGCAAGAAAATCTTATTGACATTAAGTGATACTGCAATGTGTGTTCTTTTGAAATCCATACTTATGCGAAAGTTTGTCTCTTTGTCCGTCTGTCTGTTACGCTTTTATAGCTAAACTAATGAACCGACTACAATGATATTAAGTATGAATATAGAAGTAAATAACGTCAATTACACGCATTTTTTTCTAAAATTTCAATACCTTAGAGGTAATACAAGGGACTGAAAATCTTTACGATAGCGCATCTGCAAGGTTGCACACGAGCGGAACCAAGTAGCCGAGTTATTTTTTTATGTATAACTTATACCCGCGACTTCGTCCGCCACCTGAATTTTCCCATGGGAATGCGTCATTTTCCCGGGGTAAAAAGTAGCCTATGTCCTTTCTCGCCTTCTCGGGTATCAAAATATTTCCACCAAATTTCATGCAAATTGGTTCAGTAGTTTAGGCGTGATTGAGTAACAGACAAACAGAGTTACTTTCACATTTATAATATTAGTATGGATGAATATAGAAGTAAATATCGTCAATTAAACACCCTTTTTCTAAAATCTCAATACCTAAGAGGGACTGAAAATCTATACGATAGCGCATTTGCAAGGTTGCACATAAGCGGAACCAAGTAGCCCAGTTAATATTTTATGTATAATTGCAATAATTGTTATATAATTTAATATAAATAGCGTTAATTAATAATGTTATTTATCAGTTGACCGACTTGTCTTGTATGTGTTAATACCGGATTACATATTTTCAAGTTCTGTTTATTGTTTTGACCGGAATAGCCACTAGTTGATAAATAGACAATGAGAAACAAACGTAATGTATTGCTACACTGTATGTAAAATGTTAGGTAAAAATTCTTTAATAACGATATAGAAGAAAGCAGTGATAGCCGAGTGGTATAAGTTGATACCTCCCACGCAAGTGGTCGCAGGTTCGAACCCGGGGCAACACACCAATGACTTTTCGAAGTTATGTGTGCATTAGAAATAATTATCGCATGCTCCAACGGTGAACTAAAACATCATGAGGAAACCTTGCATGCCTAAAATTTGTTAAATATGTACATTTATTGAGGGCATGCAAAGTCCCCAACCCGCACTTGGCCAGCGTGGTGGACTCAAGGCCTAACCCCTCCCTCATTACGGGAGGAGACCCTTGCCCAGCAGTGGGACAGTAATGGGTTAAATTTATTTATTTATTAACGATATAAAATTGTACGGAAGTAAATAGAAACGCTGGGGGAGGACGCCCTGTTACGCAATTCTGTACAGTCGGTACTGTCGAGTATCGTGAGTTTGACTTTCAAAATGTAATGCTAAAATAGTTCTTTCGGAGCCGACTAGAGGCGCTAATTAGATTTTTATACAAAATCTAGATATCTAGCCGGTTGTAGATAGTCTATGGTAGAGAATCGCGCAACAGAACATATTAATAATGCTTGTAAAAGACCATATATGTAGTACTTACATTGCTGATTTAGTCAGATCAGCCCGAAAGGCCTTAGACGTGGCTTAACGACTGTTATCTTAATTGACAACAACCGGGACCGACTTTTTACGTGCCCTCCGAAGCACGGAGACGCCCAGTTCAAATGCCACTATGTGGTCATCCATCTATGGAATGACCGCGCCAAGGGTTGCTTAACCCACAGATAGTTTACCGACCGGTGAGCGCAACTGGCTACGGGCGCCTCTGCCGATTTACGGGTTTACTGATTGCTGATAGTAGTGGTCAAGTAACCGTGTGGTTAGTAGTTAGTAGTTACTGTACATTGTATAACAATCTAGATGATAGTAATTGGTGCAAAGCGCAACGATTAACTACCAGTTTGCACGTTCCGAATACATAATTAGTTGTGTTTTGTTGTGGAGCAATTTTATAAAGTGTTTACAACTTTTTGCTTTTGTACCTGATACCATAAATGCTAACATCTGTCTTTCTGTTTGTTTGTTACGCTTACATAACTAAAACAGCAGGACCGCTCGGTGGCAAATGCAGCATGGAAGATAGTTGAAGACTCAAGGCTACTTACAAAGGGAACTTTATTTCGAAAATCATTTTAGTAGGACTAAAACACGGAATAAATATAATTACGCGAGAATACATTTCATCGTAAATTAACTGTCAAAATTGATGACGTAAGACATAATGCTGTCAGATTCTACCTAGATCATAATGAGATCCACTAGAAATGCCCGATGTTATTCTTGCCAAATAGGTTTTCAGTCCATACATTAATACTTAGTGGAAATTATTCGATACATCGCTGAGATACAAACATCGCATCGATTTCTACAGCAATTGCACAGACGCATTGAATTAATCTAATATCTTTAATGTAAGGCGGAAAGCCGAGACTTTTGGCTGTGGTATAAAGGGAAGAGGGAGCGAGTAGACAAAGTAAGAAGTATATCTTTAAACTAGTTTTTGCCTTGGACTTCGTCCACGTGGTTTGGAACTTAGGACAAATTTTTCATACAAAATTTCATCCCCTATTTTATCCCTTTGGGGTTAAAATTAATCAAAATCCTTTCTCAACGGGTGCCTTCGTCAGAACATTTAACTGCGTGCCAAATTTCATACCAATCCGTTAAGTGCTTTGGGTTGTGCGTAGATAGATCACTATTTTAGTCAGTATTTTGATTGTGACAGTAGTACTAAGTTTATTAGCCTACTATAGGTACTATAGGTTTTGGTTCTCAATATTTGTGTGATTCAAAGTGTGTGTAGCAGCTTTAGGTTTCAGTAAAAACTTCGAAAGATGCCCAGGAGGATATTAAGTAGATTAATTTTGGAACTTGACTAGTTGACTACGTAGCTACCAGCTACTTCTGGTTTAAGAAAAGAAGATCAAATAAGCAAGAGATGAAGTAAAGTGTACCAAACCTCCCGGATGCGAAGCATACTTTTGAAAGGCACTAAGTATAAAATAGGAAACCCAGAGCAAATTTTTCTTATTTTACACGCCAGTTTCCATGACGGCTTGCACAAAATAAGTCATAAATCTTTTAGGTGAAAAGCTTATAACTTGCGGCACATGACACGAGGGGTAATTGAACGTGTCGTATTGTGGCTAATGTACTTTCCTCTCGATGCTAATTGGTGCTTGTGCGTTAGAATACGTTATGTACTGGCGAGAAAGTTCATCACTGACATACTGACTACACTTATTGTAGGCTATGAAGAAACTATACCCACATTTCGTACCTATATAATATATATTATTATATGTGTAATACAGTAATAAATATAACATATCGGGAATTACTTTTTAAAACAGAAGTTTCCGCCATGCAAGGTTTCCAACGGATATAATTGCTGTATCAATTTCTAAATTCTCGAAAAATTCCTTCCCGTTAGTTTATCCTCCCATGGATATTTCTATTGGGCATTCAAGATGCCAGCAAAAATATAATTTTCTTGCGATACTAGGACACCGATAACTTCTTTACCATTTTCCCAGGATATGTATAACCCTTACTATTTATACCCTTCCCCCCGAACTCCTCAAGGCTTCCTCCAAATGAGTATCAGCCCCTGGTGCTATCTATGATTTGGATATTATTAGTAAAGATTTTATGTGTAATTGAGCTAGATATAAGAGTAAGTTATAGATTTTGATCACTTTTTACAAACATACAAACAACGAACAAAGTAGGTACAACCAGAACCCAAAAAAAAAACCGTGTGGGAATCGAACCGAACGCAATGGTAGCGGCATGACAACCTTAACCACTGCGCTACGGAGGCAGTCCATACCAGCTGTTTCCAAGTCGATGCACCCAGTCAACAACTTGCTAAGACTACCAGAAGGCGGCACGAACAAAACAAACAAATCAAATCATCTAGACATTAGTTTTTCACTACCGGTCTCGTTTAACAAAAATAATTCACTTTATAGTCTAAGATCCCGCAATACAACAACCTTCGCCGATGTGGTTACTTGATGAAAGATATTTTTGAACAAATAAAACTTGTCAATAAATATATTGCGGATGGGTTGTCTAAGAAATTCAGTCTAAAGTATAATTAATTAATAATTAAATGCTTTTTGCTTTTAGGGTAAAAGCAGTTAATGGCTAATTATCAAAATATAAAACCTTTGGAATATACAAACGTTAGGTTGATTTACTTACTACTATTTATGACTGACCTACTATTTATTTCCCTTCACAACCGGTGCAAGTTAGATCTCATATTTTGGATTGAAATGGAATTAGTTCATTTACCAAACCAGTAAAAAAAAACCTTTTTGTACGAAAATTTTGTAGACAACCCGTTTGGAATATATTTATTGACATATTTTATTTGATAAAAAATATATTATGTAGATCGGTGAAGGTTCATGTACAGCGGGATCCTATACTATTATTAATCTATCATTGTCCAGTGCTTCAATGAATCTAACCTCGTGAAACGAAAGTAACTGTCAATTAATATGGTAATAGAACACATTTAGTTACTTAATGAATGGCTTATGGCCAGCACTGATGGCTAATGTTGCATAAAAGATGGCAGGTCTACTGTTTTGTACTCTATTGAGTTATCGAATTAGTTTATTTGGAAGTCGTTTTGACTACTAAGTTGACTATACTAGTGCTTTATAGTATAGTATATGCGTAGGTGCTTTTTGGCTTCGGGTGGGTCTTTGATTTACCATATAGTTCCCGAAAGTGACTTTACTTTCAGGAACTATAATAATATGGAGAATCTTAGATGCCAAACCAAAACTAGTTCCTTAACTTTTCCTGTAATATTTTCTCGTGCGTGGTAAAATAACGCAACGTGTATATACCCGTAGACTTTCAGGTTTGTGCTTCTGATATACCACCAGAGTTCCAGAGGGGTAGTAGTGTGATATTTTTTTTTATGTACTTATATATATTGTATACTAACCCTCCTATTCATTAAAATATATGAAGTTATGAAAGGCTTATGAAGAGTTTTGTTTCTTTCACTCATTCAGCGAAACGAAAAAGAGAAAATATAATATAGTTGTCTCTTAACTAAAATAGGTTTATAGTGTGATTATGAATAAAAGAGGGTTAGTCTATGCAATTTGATCGATGTCGCGTGAACAGATTTGATAAGGTATTGTAACCTTTAAATTTCAATCGCGTTTTCGCGTATTTCTCTAGCTGTTCTTATTATTTACTTAATATCATTGAGTATGTATGTTTGTATGTACATATATCTGTTCAAATGACGTGTATTAGATGACAAAACAAACATTATCCCTGTCATTACAGCGTACAAGTGAAAGTATCGGCGGTTTCACATAATGATAGTTACACCGCAACTGTGGAGGAAAGCTCACTTTTATGGTTTTACTTGTAATACTAATATTGTACACTCTATGTAATAGTTTGTAATAAATATCTGCGTGTAAGAGTTTAGTGCTGTTTAGTGCAATAGGTATATTAGATATTAACTGTTTTATATACTACAAACTTCTTACTGCGTATTCGCTCGCGTGAAAGGATTTTCCGTGGTTAAAGGCCTATGTGTTATCCTTGGCCAGCTAGTAAGCTATCAATGTACTTAATTTCATTAAAATCCGTTCAGTACTTATTTCGTGAAAGTGTAACTAACATACATACATCTATGCATCATCACAAGCTTTCGCATTTACTTATATTATTAGTAGGATATCTGACCCTGTTTGTCTCCGGATCTTCAACTGTCTCTACGGAATTGATGAAAATCGGTTCAGCGGTTTAGCAGTGAAAGCAAACCATTCAAAAATACTTTCTCACTTAGAATCTTGGTATAAGTAATGTAAATAGTGTATGGTTTAAATATCATTAGCTTAATCACTTGTTATGCCAAATTAACAAAAATGACGTAAAAAAATCTACTTCAACATTCCAACAGAAATAACGAAAATCGAACCCGAGACCTCGTTACTACACACGCACACAAACCTGCAAAAAAATCGCTTGCAGTTATGTATTTCTGTCAACAATCTTAGCGTGATATGCGTGTCTCATTCCTTAGTTCATTCACATGGATCAGTCAACCGTGCAATATTTCGTTGTTAATGCAATAATGTATACAGTTTCTCATTAGATTGTCTCGCCACCCGCCTGCTAACGTGTATTTAAATTAGTTTAACAACGGATGTGTTTGGTTTCTGAGTTAATTGCGGATGTTGGATATGGGGTTTTGAAGTTCAGGGAATAAATTAGGCTGAGAAGACGTCTATAGTCATACCCTCTTATTCATAAAAATATATGAAGTTTATGAAAGGCTTATAATGTGTTTAGTTTCTTTCACTCCTTAGCGAAATGAAAAAGAGAAGACATGTTATAGTAGCTTTTTAACTAAAATAGGTTTATAGTGTGTTTATGAATTAGAGGGTAACAATCTAGGAGAGATCCTTGAATGCAATGTTTGCGGCTGGACGAAGGTATACAAAATTTAGGACGTCAGTTACTTGCAGGTATCGATGGCTTGTTTGATACAGTTACTTTAAATACGCAAAATGTTGAATTGTAATCTAAATGAATCGTGCATGCCAAGACTCTCTGCTAAGTTTTCGTACTATAGGTATAAATAGATTTCGTGAACCGTCTATCGTCATAAGCCGTCTTGTGACGATAGATTATTCTTGGGCCCCTGCCCAAGAATGATTTTATTCCCTAATTTTATTGCGATATTTCAGTCCATCGGAAAAAGTCTCTTTTTTATAGAAGCTAAAGTTTTGATGGATCTTTGTTACTCAATCACGCCAAAACGACTGAACTGATTGTAATGAAATTTGATACACGGTTAGTTTATAGCCTAGATTATCACATAGGATACTTTCTACCTCAGGAAATTGCATCACGCGGACGAAGTCGCGGGCAGAAGCCAGTAGTTTAATACGATACATGTGACATGCAAACCCACTGGGAACCATATTGCGCGGTATCGTGTCGAAACTGAAGTCACGATGTTCTCGATCATGGTTTATTGCGCTACTAATGTACTAGATTGCTAGTTAGCATTCGAATTACCACCGCTTATTAGGATTGAAGACGACTTCTCGTTTAATTGGGTTTACTGTTTCGAAAAACTTTGGTAGTGGGTACCTTCAAACTAGCAGAAATTACCAAGTAAGTAATTAATTTAAAAATTGCTTCTGATTTTGGAGTTAATGACCTCACTTTATAGGTCTTGTTACTGCAGCTTTAATTGATTGTTAAATATATAAAGTTCGGTTTTTTAATAAAAAAATGATATGTCATTTCGGAACTGGGACTCTGCTGTAAGCCTAGATTCTGGTCTTCAATAAAATCAGTGGTTTTTTATAACATGCATTCATCAAATAAGTAATAAACAAATATGTAATTATTGATGGGATAACAAGTTTGAATATCGATCAAATGTTATGTCGATAATCGCGCGGTACTTAACTCCTATTTACTACGTAGGAGTAGTATACAATTAAGTTATTTTTGTATTATGTCACGGTAGGCTCAAGGTTTTACTCATAAAAAAACTTATAGTGGTTAACAGATAAAAACTGGAGTACTTTACTTGCTTAGAAGTAAATCAAAGGTCTTATGGTTTTTACCAGCCTATTATCACACTATGATGGTTATATCAATGTCATTGAAGCATAAAAAAGATCTGCAGAACTGTAATTTTATAGATGCAAATATTTTGCTTCGCGAATTTTGCTGATTAATTACAAGAGTGGTAGTGGCTAGAAGTAGAGTCGCAGTCAGCTATCTAATATCATTTTTTTAATTAGACTTCATTATCTATTATTTTGATGATGTCCCAAACTATTAGAGCGGCTAGGAAGAAATGATCTACATATTTATAGAATAAGCCTAAGATTAATTTCAAGCGTATGCACAACACAGGAGAAGCATAATTGACACCATCCTTTCATGTCGCAAATCTCAATCTTAATCCGGTCAAAAATGTATGCCACATTCATAAAATTACACATTAAACCAAGAAAAAGTATCACACAACCCTTTTATATCATCATAAAACCTTAAATACAATTAACAAGTAGTACAGCATTCATTTAACTCCAAAACACGCAATTAACCAGTATTTTATTCAAAGATTTCCATTTACAAGTGATTCTGATTAAAATCTGTTTTGAAGTGGAAAAAATGA
The DNA here is from genome assembly GCF_050436995.1 of Anticarsia gemmatalis. Lineage (NCBI taxonomy): Eukaryota > Metazoa > Arthropoda > Insecta > Lepidoptera > Erebidae > Anticarsia > Anticarsia gemmatalis. The sequence goes on along the minus strand of NC_134767.1, from coordinate 7,632,026 downwards.
ATTCATAACGTGCAGTGCAGGCCGTGTAAAGTGACATGCGCGGTTGAGTATCTCGGGCAATAGTTGCATAGCGTGGAACGGAACGTGTATCGTTGTTTACCCACTTCTGTGCGTTCGGTTTTACGTAATTTACTTACATTATTATTTAATTTTTGTTGTAATTCTGCTTAAATTATGTCGTTTGCGATTAATGGATATGTCTTAATGTAGTGAAGGAACCATTTTACGCTAGTTTATTGGTGCTTGCAATTTTATTAGTGCGTTTAATAGTGTTATATTATCATTTTCCTGCTTTTGTGCAATATATTCTGCAAATTTATTATTAAAATTACTTTTTTGGTACAGAATTTTGTAATGCAAAATATAATTTACTGTAAAATTTATTGCTTCCTCTTTTCAGTAATGAATTTCGGATATTAAATCCATAAATATTTACGTAACATTGATTTACTTTTGTACTTTTTTACTTTTAATAGTTACCTATTTATTAGTACGTATTGGTTAAGAAAGACTTACTTAAAAAGGGCCATAGTTAGTTAAGTTTCCCGATAGTTCATTAACATAGAGTTTGTTTTACAAGTGGTCACGTACTGATAGTTAAGCCAAGTGCTTTGAAGCTTTAAAAGTCATGGTTTTTACGGCTGTACTTATCATAATTATTCATAGGTCAAAACTGTTTTTAATTCAACGTAGAGTAGGTAACTAAAAAATAAGCAATGTTATTAATACGGGACTATAGGTTATTTCATATTAGATCTCTTATTAATATTTTTTTTAATAAACATCAGGAAAATAGGGAATTGCATGGAAATTGAAAATGATCAGTACAAAATAAATTACATTACAACATTATACTTCCCTATGAAAGCGTAAAAAATGTCTTCCACACATTAAATTAGCTAGGATAATAATCTTACATAACAAACAGATCATTTGCATAAATATTTCTTCAAAATTACCTCGATTCACAATACACTGACCTATATTACGCCACCTGCCGGCAACAATGGACAACTGTCTAGTAAAGACACACTCTTTGTTCAAGTCATTTACTCCAGTGAAAGTTGGTAAGTATTTTTGGCCTGCAGTGTTTACATGGTAGTTGTAGTCTTTTTAAAGCGGCTCTTTTTTTGGTCGGCAGTGTATTTAAATGTATTGATGAAATAATGAGTGCGAGTGAATGGGTTTGACTTTGTTACGTAATACTGTAACTACTTCTGTGGCGCGGTCGGTAGTGTATTGGACTGCCAACCACGAGATTCCGGGTTCGATTCCAGCTCGGATATGGTCTCTTACTGATCTATATTACACTACCTTTTACCCGTGACTTCGTCCGCGTGGTTTGTGACTTAGGACAGAATTTTCATACAAACTTTCAACCCCTATTTTATTCCCTTGGAAATTGATCAAAATTCTTTCTTAGCCTGGGTCATAACATCTATCGCAATACGCTCGCCCCCTATTACATGAGACAAAAATTGTTAACGGCGAAACGCGGGTGTATTTCATTTACCTCTATAAATTCTCTATATTTCCTGGACAAATCTTTGTGTGATGAGCACGAGTATTTGTTCTGAGCCTGGATGTTAATGTATCTATATAAGTATGTATTTAGAAGAATATAAGTCTGTTTATCAGTTATTTGGTTACCATAGTACAAGCTCTGCTTAGTTTGGATTCAAATGACCGTGTGTGAGTTGTCGAAAATATTTTTTTTTAATTTCTATTTGCACCTCAGGGTCACACCTATAGGTGTAAACAGACAGTTAAGTGGTTAAATATGTTGTAAAACTTTTGTTCTTAGATTTTGAAAATGTCTTTCTTGAGTGGCTATTTAGTTTGCAGGAAGGTTGTAATTAGTGTTAATGATATAAAATAATAATTGTATTGCATGGCCTGAGAACAAGTATGTAGGTCTTTGTCTAGACTGTGACGGAAGTCTAGATTTTAAGATAATTATGTATATCCTGAAAGGAAGCCTTAATTCTTATAAACTGTTAGTTAATGTATCAACAGTAAATGGTGTCCTTTATTTATAAATTTAAATTATATTAATTTGCAGAAAATATGGTACAGGAGGTGGTTTACAAAATAAATTAGTTGACATCACATATTTTGTTATGAAACTGACATGCAAATATTAAGCACACATTAAGCATACCTACATATTACTTAAACGAAAATTATTATATTTTTTTTAATTATTATCACAGAAGATGTAGTACCTAACTAGAAGACAATGTAAAAATAATATATTTTTGAAGTGTTACTGAAGTGATAAGATTGAGGTCCGAATTTTTTGTTTTAATAAGTTCATACTCGATCGGAAAAGGGACCCATGCCTAGCAATGGGACAGCCACGGGTCAAGAAACTCCTGGATGTATAAAAACAGCTGTCAAAATTCCACCTGAAGAAGTTTTCCAGAAGTGGTGAAACTTGCGTGATGCATGTACAATGTCCATATTGTTCGTGTCCAATCAGTACTGCTTCTGACTCACAAAGGCAGTGATTACTAGCGGCTATTTACAATTGTACACGACTATTGTAAGTACGAAGAGTAGAGAGTTTTAAACCTGGTAATGTATAGCTTTGAACTCGAGAACTGATTGACCAGTCGCAATGAATACTTAAAACTAGTAAAGTTCTTGAACTACCACGGTTTGCTAAATTGCTAACAGGTCTTAACGTCGGGCAACTAATTTTAAAAAAGTATCGTAAACCTTCAGTCCAGTTAGTTTTTAGGATATAGAAAACAACTCCCGCACTAAGAATTGCTCTTTTGTCGCGCGGATATTTACAAACATTCAAACAACGGACACAAAGTACAACCAGACAAGAAACATTGTTTGTGGATCGCACATATAATTGTTCCGTGTTCTGTGTTTCCGGGAATCGAGCCCACGACCTCCCAACGTAATGATAACGGCGTGGCGACCTAAACCACTCCGCCACAGCAGTAATAAATTCTTATTGCATTTAATACTCTTTGGCAATTTTTGTATTAAGGAGGTGATTACTACTAATTACTTATAACAGGCTACGAGAAATGCTAGTTCTTTCTCAGTCTGCTCCCATGAGAAACAGGCTTAAGTATGTAAAGCAGTCCAAACAGTAATTAAGTATCGATCGTGTTGCTTACGAACTAATGCACGGACACCAGAGCCGGTGCTTCCGACACACATTGTGGCACACGACACCGAGATCAAACAAACAATATAACACCGTTCAATAACCGATACAACGATGTTTCATTCATCTGTGTACCTTTATACTGTTTAAAGAAAGTCAATTTTACTTATTGCCCTAACTATCGCCAGTATAAATATTTGCCCTAAATGAATAAATGATATGATTTTTGGACTTGTGTAAATATGAAAATCGGATCCAGTAGTTTCAGAGATTAGCGCGTACAAACTAGCTAACCCAGGCCCTGCAGAACTACGATTGCGTGAAATTTAAGTAAAATTATTATAGCCTGTGTTATTTTGATGTTTAGGTTATAATACTGAAAAGTTTCACCGAAATTTTTAGTCGTTTTTGCCTGACATTGTAACAAACATTCTCACAAACTTTCGCATTTATTTTATTAGTATGATAAAACTCTAACTCTCAATCTTACACCATCTCTGGAAATTAAAATCCTGTTTTTCAACTTGCAAGCAACGAGTTGCAACATTTAATTGAAAATGCTCTACAAACTGGCACTTGCTACAGATTGCTACAGATATGAGTAATCGCTAATGTCATATGATCGTGTTTATAAATCAATAAGTTTTTAATGCTTAGTTAGAATTAGGGTTGCCAGGTGGCCGGGATTTCCGGGATTGTCCCGAAATTTTCCATGCTGTCCCGTGTCCCGTAATTTCACTTTGTTGTCCCGGAATGAAAAAAGTAATGTTTCTATTAAGTTATAAATTCCTTATAAATGTAGTCTCGGACTGGAAATCAAAATTCGGCTTCCGTTCGTGACCTCAGGAATGTCCCGGCAATTATCAGCCTGGATCTGGCCACCCTATTTAGAATGTTTTTAGACTTTGTTAAGTACAAGGTTATGGTTCTGTTTTAAATCATACCTTTACACGTTTCTTGCTAGCTATTCTCATTACCTACCTTCCGAACTGGCAGTAGATTCACTCTCTGTATCATGACTGACTGATCATAAGTGTCAGCATTTGACCTAAATAAATAATTGATTTGATTTTGTTACGATTTTTCGTTGGCTAGTGTTCAAAGAATCGTGCCGAATGACGGCCGGGAGAGCGTTTTAAAATTGAGTGAAAAGTGTTGTTTGCGCAAGTTAAGGCTTTTGATAACTTACTGGCTATTACTTAAAGGTAGCACTTTATGGGGATTTCTGCATTCAGCATGTGGTCTTACCTGGAATAAATAAGAGACAACATTATAAATATTGATAACGATAAAATTCAACGAAAACTAAATACGTAAAGCGCCATAAAAAGATAATTAAAAGATTGAAATTCTACTAAAGTCTGTCGAATTTGGAATGTTACAGCTATCAAATTAAATAAGACTGATTACACTTTAAGTAAGTATTGTAATTCTAACGATTGTGGAAATCCGAACTTGACATAAGATCTCTAAAACCTTTTAAAGGGAGAAGCAGAAGATAAATTCTCATCACGAAAACCACACTTAATGAATTGCGTGCACGCCATTTTCTCAATCTACAATTCTAGATCCTCGATTATCGATTGTCGGTGACTCGATTGAGTCAATCGATTATATTATCGATTCTAAAATCTTTGTTGGAAAGCCGGATGTTCTTATCTTATACTTTTCCTTATAAGAGAGTGATTTAAGGTTTGATAATTGAGATATCAGTAAATACTAAATTCCCTTCGCGTTGTAGATATTTGACTGCGTTTCTCTTTAGTTAAAGTTAATTAAGAACCTGTTAGCGTTTCTTATAGTACATTATGTAGACATCACTGAATAACATGAGAAATTAATCACTTGTATAGATCACTAACAATTAGGAGATGAGAACATTCTAGTTCTATCAATAGTTAGTTCTAAACTTCGGATTACATAACTTAGTCATAAGATATACGTAATTATCAAGGGTTCTTAGGTAAAATAGTATATAAAGTGACACCGAAATTAACTATCGCTATTGTACACCCATCAAAATCCAAAGCTAGACACCATTGCTTAACTTATTTTAAATACCATCGTAATTTTGCCTAAGGCTCTCTCTCGTTGAATCAAGTTATTTATAGAAGTAAATTTCAGTATTACCGCCGCTAAACTAGGTCGTCTCGACAGGTTCTATCTATAACTCTCGGTAGATAGATTTATATACTGCAGTTAGATCACGGATACGGTTATTCAAAGTGGGACGGCGTGAAATTTTATGGTTTTCATGTGAGGATGTAATTGAAACGTAAATTAGATGGTTTAAAATCTATTTTATGATGATCGTCATCTAAATTAGACATGAGCTAGATAATGCGGCTTCGCACGTTTTCAAAGTTTATTTCCCTACTAGCTAACCCGCGCAATTTCGCTTGCGTCACATAAGAGAGAAAGGGTCATAATTTTCCCCGTTTTTGTAACATTTTTCGTTGCTACTCCGCTCCTAATAGCCGTAGCGTTATGTTATATAGCCTAAAACCTTCCTCGAAAGAATTTTTTAGATCGGACCAGTAGTTCCTGAGATAAGCGCGTTCAAACAAACAAACAATCAAACAAACAAACTCTTCAGCTTTATAATATTAGTATAGATTTCAACCGCCCAGGGTTCAATTTTAGAAAATCCTAAGAACCTGTCTGGTACGGTGAGAACTTCAACTATCCACAGGCTGCATTAATAGAATTTGAGTCAGCGGTTTGGCCGTAATTGGGTAAAAGACAGACAGACATATTATTACTATAGAAGTATTGATTGAAAAATCTAAATTATTATAACCATGATTATAACTCTATGTTTCGAACTTGAATAAATTGACATCTTATCATAAGGATTTTGAAAGAACGTTATCGATACACATAACAAAATTCTTCGAGAAAAGATGGACAGTGCTCTGCGCTTTTCTTGCTTGTTTAAACTATCGTGTGGTCAAGTTAAAGGATTCCTTACCTCAAATATCATATGTGTAATTAGGCATAACAATTTTGTAGTAAAAACATAACACATTATGTATTTAGTGTAACTTTATAAGTCGTTGTTTTTGTAGTGTGCGCGCACGCGTCGATTGCGTTTACCAGTTAATTGGTTATACAATCCATTCTACCAGTTTGTTGGGCAAGATGTCTGCACCTTGTTCAATTGTCGTGTTTCATTTAGTTTCTTCTACTTTCTGATTTATTATGATGGATTAGTATTTGATTGGAGGGATTGCTTCTGATATATTTATTAAATTTTGTCATTTAAACTACCGCTGAAAATACACACTGCCTCTGTGTCTTTTACAACAAAATCACTTTGAAAACTTTTTAAAAAATGATTGAGACGTCAAGTGCAGAATATGCAAATTTTTTGAAGGTAGGAATTCTAAATGCTGTTTTTTTTTAAGAGATTAGGTGCTTATGATGATATGCGTGGGGGGTGGTAAAATATCAGTGGACTACCTACTATTTTTATCATATGGTTAGTGGTCTAGTGTCTAAGTTGTTCAAGCCACCTGAACAGTTTTTGATTTGGCTTAACAACGGTTTAAACTACAACTACAAAATAACTTAAAGGAAAACTGGATGCACGATGATACAAGATATTAGTTCTCTTTTTTTAGCCAACTCAAGTGATGGTCAATACCAACTACCATTGAACCATCATGAAATGATTTCTTTAGCACAATTACTGCCTTTTTTGATAACAAAGAAAGTCATCAATCAAATTTAACAAGCACATCAAACAACGCTACATAACACAATTTCGCAAAATTAACCACATGTTCCAATTTTACTCTTTGGATTTTCACTTTGATAATACAACCATTCATCAACTTGCAATTGATTTTGATTTCCGCTTTACCCAAAATGGGAGCAAAAATACACCTTATATGAAGACTACTAAAGTTTCAATTCGATTGCGTTGCTATGGTTGATTTTACCAGTCAAGCAAGTGCAAAAATGCACCGTAATTTAAGGAGATAAGGTTGTTTTTCCTTTGTGTTGTTATGGTTGGTTTAACCAGCCAAGCGTTGTGATTCTTAAGATGAATTAGAGCGTTGTAGTATCGAAGGAGCCGGCACAATGGTGTTTCTTTTGTTTCGGCATTTGGTACATCTTGTTTTGTTACTGCTAATTGGATAGTGGAAGCTGTGTTAGTGAAACGGGTCTGACCGTATGGTATCAAAATTTCAGGATGCATTATGAAAGAATAGTGGAGTAAAGAACTTGTCGCAGCGTTCAGCAACATACATATTTAACAGTATATTTATTTGTTTCGGAAGGAACGTTAATATGTCGGTAATAATTAATTCAACGACAATAACAGCTATTTGGTGTTGTTGTAATCCTTTACATCCTCAAAAAACATTGTATCTTCGTTCCATACGTACTGTATGAAATAAAAGAAAGAATTGTTTCGTCTGAAGTCACCGTAGACAAAGTTTAAATTGGAGCTAACTAATGGTAAAAGTCAAACAGCTTTCCACGCACAATCAAGTCGAAACGAATTTGTGCAGATCCGGCTATTGAAATGCTACAAAAAGAAATTGGTAGTTGGTTGTAACAAGTAGACCGTAATTGGAGTCTTGTTTCGCAGACATTTTTTGAACACCTATCGTATTTAATAAAACACTTCATGCATCATCATTTGTCTGACGGAAATCTTTTCCAATATGTTACACAAGGCTTTTAAGTTAAGGAAAATGTAAGCTATGCGTGTTGTACCTGATATGAAAAGTGCATATAACCTCCACCATTTACATATGACGATGTTTACATAAGAAAGCAAATTGCCGAGATCTTATCTTAAAAGAAACACTCATAAATAATATAAGCACTTGACAAAATTACATAAGTAACAAGATTGCGTTCAATTTGTCTCGAGATCTCGACGATTTTTCTGAACGAAAGTCTTATCCAACCGGGGGTCAGGAAGAAATTATACGACATCCATAATACGTGCCAACACACGTCACATTACACCAAGCGAAAGTAAACTTTAACACCTTAGAAATATGGTTTATTTTCAAAGTGGAGTAGCAAGTGGTTTTCCATAGGCTATAACCATAAGTGGAATGCGTCTGGTTTCACAAAAAATGAGTGAAATGACAGGAAGAGTGGCCGGTCCAGTTTGGATTTGACCGAACTAGTGTTGACCGGTCCGAACCGGTTCTATGTGAGCGTAACTAATTCACAGAGTCATGTTTTTGTCGAATATGCACTGGTTTCTTGATAAAAGTTTATTTGAATGTTTGTTGTTTGGGCACTCTCGAATTATAAAGTAGATAGACATGGTAGAAACTTTTATAGGTAGGTACTTCACTGGTACAATTTGTAACACAAGTATGTTTCGACTGATGAATAGAAATTTGATGTCCAAGTAAATGAGAATTATATCCCACTGCTGGGCAAGGGTATCTTCCCGTAATGAACTAAGTGTTGAGGAGGGTGTCCAAATATAGCATCAAATTAACATGGTATAATAATTAGTTCCTTCAAATCAAAAAACATAGTGCGTCTGGTTATATTAATGTTGATTCTAGAAAAGCAGGCTTAGAGAAATTATCTTGTTAAATCTTCAGCTATAATAGTCTTAGGATTTCAGATGGACTTAATTTATGTAAACGATCAACTATTAGAACATGATTTCAATTGCTCAATAACAAGCTAAGTTATGAGTACATTTTAATACATATTCTACAAAAACTATTAATACGAAAGTCTATGAGGATGGATTTGTTTTTTACTCTTTCACGAAACAACTACTAGACGGATTTGGAAGAAATTTAGTATATAGATAGTTTATAACCAGATATTCTATCCGCTAAAGCCTACTCCGTGTCAAAATACAATAGAGAAAGGTCATAAACAAACACCTGGTCTTCAATATGTTACGAAAATTCGTTCTCACTATTCATAGTAAAGCCTTCTGTATTAGTAGATAACATTCTTTTTACCCCCTTCAATCATAACGCGCGGACAAAGTCATACGCTGTAGCTAGTACTACATATTTCTTTCACTTAATCGTCGTACAATATGTAAAATGATAGTTATTGCGTATTTCTTAAGTACTATACTGGGATGCTTGGTTTTCCAACGGAAATGAGAGCCGATGTTAAATACTTGTGTACCGGTTAAAATACTTTCCTCTCCTTGTATGCTTTCTAAGGAAATGTGAAGGCTGTTCGGTCTTGGAAGACATCAATAAGTGTTGCATTCGATTAGTGTTGGATACTGATTTTTATTGCTTTGTTTATAAGTGTAGGGATTAGCAGATTTAAAACGGACACTGGCTGTCAGAATTGTATGGACGCAACTGGTTCTGCTCTGCCGCTTTGCCTCTGTTAACAACTTTATTTTATAGATGGGGCTTCAATAAAATAATACAATTCATTAAACAAGATAAACGGCCAATTATTGCACTATTGCTGGGAAAGTCTTTCCTCGGAAATTTAAGAGATTCAACATAGACTTCAGTCTCAGACTAGATAGTTTACAAGCTAAATTCTAGTAGAGGACTAAGCATATTTTTTTAGAACTTTTTTAAAGAACACGCTTTTCGAATACCTGACGTTTTGGCACACTTATCACTTAGCCTGCGACCACGGTCAGATTAACCTGCGCCGAAACGTCAAAAATATGTGTTCGCGTTAATTACAGTATTCTTTCATAATATTATCATGAAACTCTTTAGTTTGTATTGGGATAATAAGAAGGGAAATATTTTTGTTGCTAATATTCTTTATGCCAATAAACCCGTCATGCATAGTATTACGTAATGTTAAGTACTATCTTCAAACGCTAACATTTTGTATTTACATAGTATTTGTTCAATAACTTCCTACTTTACGAACATTTTACTAGATTGTAGATATTATGCCATCGTTCAGTACAGTTTCCTGGTCGTATACTATATTTTTATGGCCGATAGTTATGCAATAAGCGTGTTATTTTTAAAAGGATCGGTTGGTGAAGAAAGTTATTTAAATGATAATCTTTTTGCGACTAATGTTACGTACTTACACTTAAGTTAAGTGTTTTTCTTTGCCAAATAAATGACTGAAAATATGAACAGAATGTTCGGTGATATTAAAACATGACGAAACTGTTATAGTCCTCTCAAAACCATACATAAATCACCCCTTTTTTCTAAAGTGGTAGGCCGAAAAATTAACACAACAAAATTCGAATCAAAATCCAATAGGAGGCACTTAAAGTTAAGGAGTAATGAAATAGAACGGATTATGTGTACTAATACTTAATTTTTGCACAAATATTTGATGATAAATCTATAACAAACAAACCTATTTTTAGGCTAACGCATTTAAGGAAACTTCAAATGCTCTCTGCCGAATCTGCAAGTCTAAGCTAACCTAATTCACATTTTCAGTGACCGAAAGCTAACAACAGTAACAACCGAATCTGATCAAAAATCTGACTAAAGCTAATTTTTGTTATCCCTGATATATCGGTTATCAAAATTTAATCCTTTAAAAACTGTCTCACAAAAGATAATCTACAGTCGTAGATAGTTGAACAATAAATCAAGTTCACAAGTCAACGACCTAACATCGAGGTTACATAGTTTTTCTAAGCGGCGCATCACAGTGCACTTGTTACGTCATGGCGGAACATCTTATTGTTGACTGAGTTTATAAACGTCATAAGTGCCGTGAAAATTACTGTGTTATGTTTCCTTTTATTTATTAGTATTTGGAACTACATTATTTATTTATTACTAACTTATCGCCTGTGGTTTTACCCGCATGAAATTTCATCCACTTGGGAGGAGAATTTCCAAAAATCCTCTCTTAGCGCTCCTCTACATTTCTTAAAGAATCTTCATACCTTTCAACATTCTACGCTCAGTAGTTTCGGCTGGGCGTTGTCCATCAGCTAGTTTTAAATATGTATATAGATAGATTATCTATTTAAAACAACAACAGACCTGCTCGTGGGTAAAAAGGGGTCTTCAACTATATTTTTATACAAAATGTCATCAAAATAGATTCAGCAGTTTAATCGTGAAAGCATGACAGACAGACAGAATTTCGCATTAATATTATTAGTATGAAGACATGCATATTAATATGGGATTATAATTAACCGATATAATATTTCCTTAGGTTATAAAACCGCAATAAATAATATTGTGTATTGTGTTGTTGGTGTTAATTCTTTTCAATAAGCTTTCACACAATTTTCTTCAAAGGTCACTCAGTAGTTGATCCTTGGGAAATGTAATTATAGATTGAGTTTGTTCCGTGAGATACAATATAAGGCAATTATTATAGCATCGCGAATGATTTTGAAATAGATTTTTAGTAATATTTTAAAATTTATAAAAGTTTTCACTTTGGTAAGTAACAATAAATGGAATTTTGGTAAAAGTCACTACTATATCATAAGTTTGATTTCCACTTTCATTTATTATTTTATCCTCTGTATACTTAGTTTATAAAATTACAAATTTAACGCCAGTTAACTACTGCCAATGATCTTTGAAAATGTCAGTCGGGACCCACAATTTAACGTGCCTTCCGTAACATGGATGAACCCGGAATGTATGAGATGGTCACCCATCCTCAGAACAAGCCTCGGCAAGCTTAGCTTAACCTCAGAGATCAATCGAAGACTGTTGTTAACTAAACCACGAGCTCTAAATAAAAAAATTGCTTTTAAATAAAAAAAATACATTTTCTTTTATTTACCCGTCACTCGTATTGGTTATAACGCACACATGGACAGTTGCACACAAAGAACGAGCCGTGTTATAACAGAGACCTGTCAACGCACACATACATCATGTGACAGGCAGCTAAACGGGTTTCGGCGAAAGTGAAAACGACCTGTCGACGAGTAAAAAGTGAATTTTATTTACTTATTTATTGGCTGTATATATGTTTAATGCCTTTGCTTGTGTTACTATGATTCTGCGAATTTCTAGTTTTCTTTTTTGTTAGACGTATTTTGTTATGTTGAGTAGTGTAACTGGTGTTTGTGAATATGATAATATATTATGCAGATATGTAGATGAAGAGAACTTATGATTAATGAGAGGTAAATGTTTGCAAATTAACAGAAAATAGGTCAAACGACCGGACTATCGTATTATTAGAAAAGAAATAGATTTTCATTTATACGGTAAAATAAGTCACATTTAATTTAGGCCGTTATTATTTTTATAGCAATCACAGACAACGAAAAACAAAATTTTACTGAGGTTACGAAATTAATCTCTGTTATATACATTTTTACCGACATACCTCTTCCTAACTCTCAAAAAAGTCATATAAATCAAAATTATATCTGCAAAAGGCACTTTCTCTTACACATAAATTAAGTATATCCCAAAATGGCGTCGTATAATTGACAGGTGGACATTTTTTACGCGAATTACTGCTCACTGCGCTTTGTAATTTTATTCTGACTACGTTATTAATCATTGTCATAATACGATTCTTCAAGTATATTTTAAAAGTGAAACTTTATAGGAATAAACTCCCAAAAGCCGTGTTTCCATATCGGGAGTGGTTTGTATACAGATGAAAGTGATTGGGAAATCGTTTCTTGGATATGGTTTTAACGGCCTATACAAGAAACTATTTGTAAAATATCAGGCGACGAAATCACATCAGAGGTTCGATGTAAATTTTGGCATATTTTGTGGAGAAATCCTAAATTATTCTAGTGTACTGCTAATCAAATTAAAAATAGTTTAGGTCTATCCTAAGTCTATCTATTTTTCTAAGTATACAAGTATTTTTAATGTCCAAGTCTCTCTGCCTTTTTGTCTTTTACGTTTTAACGGCTGAACCGATTTAAAGATAAATTTAGATTTGTATAGAGATAGAACATCCGGAATCAGACATACGCTACTTTTTTCCCCAAAAATCATCTCCTAGATGGCTAAACTAAGGGATGAAACTTCGCAGGAACGCAAACTGAATTAGTAGTCTTATATTCCCGTTCTAAGTCAAATGTATAATATCTATACTAATATTATAAAGTTGAAGAGTTTGTTTGTTTGAACGCGCTAATCTCAGAAACTAATGGTCCGATTTGAAAAATTCTTTCAGTGTTAGATAGCCCATTTATCGAGGAAGGTTATAGGCTATATATCATCACGCTATGACCAGTAGGAGCAGAGTACCAGTAAAAAATGTAACAAAAACGGGGAAAAAAATGACCCATTCTCTCTTATGACGCAAGCGAAGTTGCGCGGGTCAGCTAGTTACTTATATTCCCGTTGTAATTCAATCGAATAAACCTACAATCTAAAACTTCTTTTCACCACAAAGGCAGTAAGTAGTAACCAACAATTACTAGTTCACACAACACTACACATTACGATATAGTAGTACAAAAACATAACTACATACTACAAGCATGAGACGGAGTACTATTAACGATTATCTAAAGGTTAACTGGAACAAGTGGAGCGGTATTACCGATATCTAACGCCCTATGGTAGTTTTAATTTAAGTAACGTAACTTTATGTAGGTATGTATGTATGTATGTATGTATAACGCCTGTTTTACGCGAAAGTGAACGGAGGGTGTATAAAATATGAAGACATTATGCTATTAGCAATGTTAGTTCTATGTAAGGCAAGCCTATTGCCGTAAACCGGGCAGGTTACTCCAACCCACTATTTATTTATGAATATTATAGTGTAAATTACAAAAATTTTTTTGGGAAATCAGGAATCGAACCTGAGACGTCGAGTACAGCAGTCGAATACACTACCAAACAGACTATAGCGGCAAAATATGAGCTACAAATCTACAATACAAAAATATAGCCACATGCTAGTAGCACAAACCGGTGTACAATCGTCGATTATCTAAAGGTTATCTATATATATTAAACAACTAGAGCGGTATAAGCCGGTATCTAACGCTTATGAATAAGTATTCTTAATACTTTGAAACTATTAACCTTTTGCTTAGGATGAAAGCAAACCTGCAGTTTATAACAGGTTTAAAGCTGGATTATGATGTAATAGTTTTAGAAGAAGGGATTTATTATGTTTGATAAAATAAGAATCTAGTTTGATTAATAAAATACGCCGTTTTTGTAATAGAAGGAAGTTTTATAAAAGGATTTTCTATAATAACCTATAAGAGCAGGCTAATGGCCAAAGTTTTCAAATGTCTGATTTAAAAAAAAAAACTTAAAAGGCCATAAAAATAGTATTTGTGAAACCAGCAATATTCATACAATAGCCTAATAACCTAATAAGTTCTATTTTATATTATTTTTTATAGTATGTTCATTAAACAATGATAATACTAGTTTAACTGTCGGATTCGTAAGTTATGCTTTCGTTCTCGTTCTATTACAATGTATTCTTACAAAATCATCATCATCGCCATAATAGAAGTATAAGATTGCCTAGATGTCAAGGTCCTTTTTATACCTATAATCCAATTATGACATCATTGCACACACCTGGTGATCTAGTTGTGTTTAGTGACACTAATTAGCTATGCGTTACAATGTCATCTTGACATTTGACACAAATGTCAAAGTAATGTATCAAGCTGTCATCTAAATGTCACAATGTTTTGGCTGGGCTTTGATGTCATAATAGGCAGAAGCTTTTGTTAATGCGACTTAGTTATAGAGTACCGACGTTGTTTACTATATTATTATGTAAAAGCGGCTATATTTAGTAATTTTATTTAAAAAAAACGATGTCAAAAAAATTATTCGTGTTTTATCCCCGTAGCTTTAAGAACAAATGTTGAGTACAAGAATTTTGCAAGCAAACAAATCTAAAGACGCAAAACACTATGTTACTCACAAAACACAAGAGATTACATCCATCTCGTTATCTACATATCGTTAGTCAAATGATCATAAATCGTACTTGACCGCTAAGTAACAACTAAGGCACTACTGCACTACTGCACTTAGACACGCTATAAATGAAGTCACCCCTATCCATCATTCATTATATCATTATCAATACAGTTCCCAATAGTCTTACTAGTAGTTCTATTGGGAATTTTGTTCCCAATAGTAGTAAGACTACTGGGAACTGCTCTATTCTAACTGTCATTTTAACCCGTTGAAAGTAAGACACGCTCAAGCGTTATTTACATGTAGTTAAAGTATCTTTATACAGTGTTAAGTAGTAATTACAAACTAAGTAAGTACATATGTAAAGACACTTAATACGTACTTAAAGATATTCTTAAACCAAACACCTGTTCAAGAGTGAAAGTTACCACCATAACATTTCATAACTTCAAAAATCAATGCAAATGTTGTATTAGAAAGTGAAATTTAATTTATAGGACCTCATAACAAAAACTATAAAATACCTTGGCCGTAGATGTCATAGAAAGTTGACGGTTTATGGGAGTCTGATGGGAAATAGATGTACAGTCATGAGCAGAAATAAGTTTACACTGTCACTTTTTATTTATCACAATTTATTGAAATGTTATAAATGCTAAGGTTCGTAGTTTTGTCTGTCTGGTTCACCTTTATGGCTAGACTGTTGATCTGGTATTGCTGTAATTTGGTATGGAGATGGTTGAATACTCGGTACGAAACATAGGCTACTTTTTAAAATCCTATCCTAAATATTTGCTTGTCTGTGACGAAATTTGATTGGCAGTGGCTCCTCCTACTACGGGGTTAAACATTTAATACAAGCGGGCCGAGCTGGTATGTATAATCATGAAATATTTAATAAATAAAATTAATTGCTTTCATTCAACTATAAATACATAGCGGTTGTAAGCTAAAACAATCAGTAATCATATTTCCTTCTTCATCGACAACAACGGGCCCCAAAAGGCAGGTGCACACATAATTATGCCGGCAACTGTACCGGCGTGACGGTGAATAGATGTTATTAGCAGAATTAGATTATTTTCGGAGCTTGTTGAGTTACAGTCATGCTTTCTAATCATGTGATTGTAGTTGCAAGACTGTACATGTTGACATTTGTTATAAGATGATAGACATAAGAAGTAATGACTATATTAAGACAGGTTATTAATAACTAAATTAGTGTCTCGTTCGTACAGTCAAATTGGGTAAATTTGGATAACATTGAACGAGGGAATTTGAACTAGTTTCGATTATTTTTCATATGAAACCAACACAATTGATAAAGATTCATTTTAGTTATGCAAACTTTTATCAATTGTGTTGGTTTCATATGAAAAATAATCAAAACTAGTTCAAATTCCCAATTGCTTTTTATGTGACGTAAATAATAATTATGTACTTAGATGATTTATAAATAAACGATGAAGATGAACGATACTAAGATCCAAAACTGAATCGATCTCTGAAAAGTCTTCGCGTCGATAGAATATGGTAAAAAGTGCGTTAAAAAAACTAAAAAAAGCCTGTATGTGCATTTTTATATAAGAGATCATCAGAAAAAACAGTTCCGAACTGTTTCTTGTTTATAGTGACGACACATATGTCGTCACTAAAAACAAGAAACATATTCTAAAAATACCAACAAATTTATTACTACAACATTAAAATATTGTGTCAAATAAATATTCAAAGCCCCTAATTGGTGTTGTTTATCACAAAAAATCATAATTTCGCATCTAATTTGTATAACAAATAACCTCCGTACAAGGTTAATGCGATTTTTGATGAAAGTCGGTAATGGCAATGAAAGTGGGGTTATTGACCTTTACCCGTTGCTTAGCAACCGCGAAATGAGTCGCGATTTCTTTCAGATTCGCGGATATTATCACGTAATGTTATGTTTATTTTGTGGTATATTGTTATTTTGGATAGTATTTTAGTTATAATAGCTGACCCACGCAACTTCGCTTGCGTCACAAAAGAGAATCATAATTTTCCCCGTTTTTGTAACATCTTTCACTGGTACTTTGCTCCTATTTGTCGTAGAATGATGATATATAGCCTATAGCCTTCCTCGATAAATGGGCTATCTAACACTGAAATAATTTTTCAAATCGGACCAGTAGTTCTCGAGATTAGCGCGTTCAAACAAACAAACAAACAAACAAACTCTTCAGCTTTATAATATTAGTATAGATAATAATATAATTTGTTGGTGATTCATCCGTGCAAATTACGGTTTATTGTAGGAACGAAAATATTAATGCTTTTACTTTTGGTTTCAGTTGCGAAGTTGAATTAAATAGGGTTTGATTAGGCTACTTAGATGATGGAAAATTTATCATATTAATGTTATTTGAAAAGGTAGTAAGAAATAAGGTAATCGAGAAATTCTTTCATCCAGATATTTTACTGACGAAAAGTGTAGGTTGTTTCTAGTCGTTGCGTATATTTTAACTGAAAATTATGTACAATCTGATATCGTTTAGTTAAGGATGTATATCGAAATTAAGCCTAGCTTAGGAAGATGTTAATATAATTAGTACAATATTGAGTAGTCATATTACTAGAAATCTTTGAATATACCTATAACAAAAACTAATTTTAATAAATAATTCCGTTTTCTGTGTCAAAATCTCTGCAAACAACATTTAAATTCCAATTTAGAAAACAAAAACACAATCTAGCAAAGTTCAATCACCTAATGATTCACTCATATAAAAATAGACTACAACCTTGACACTAGTTTCGGATTCTCACAGATAAACAATAGGTAATCATTGTGAACTTTAATACTTATTACTTTAGTAATAAGTATTAAAGTTTACAATATTGTGGCTTAGATAACAACAGCCAGATCGCGGAGCGATCTCTGGGGTTAAGCTACGCTTGCCAAGGTTGTTCTGTGGCTAGGTGACCATCTTAGACATGTCGAGTTCCTCCGTGTTTCGGAAGGCACGTTTGTTCGTGGCTCCCGGTTGTCATTTGCAAAGATCTTTGACAGTAGTTAACAGTAGTCAGAAGCTTGAAAGTCTGACAACCAGTCTTATGTGTGTCTGTATGTGTTATATCCTAAGTAGCTGGGTTGTGGAGGTCAGATAGGCAGTCGCTCCATGCAAAACACAGGTAGCTGTAACCGGTGAGACTGGAAGCCAACTCCAACAAAGTTTGGAAGAAAGGCTAAGCTGATAAAAATATTTACAGATTAAAAATTGTTTGTTGTAGTAAATAAAATTGAATTATTAAAAGTGAAGCGTGAGGTTTTCGAAGACGATGTCCAGGATAGAGCGAAGTGGAGAAGAGAGATTAGGAAGGCTGATCCCACTACTATTTCATAGCATAGAAGAGAGAGATAGAGAGTACCTACCTAGGTATTAGTAGGTAAGTACATAAGTTAAATTCCGTGAAGATGACATTGGTATGAGATTTAAAAATGTAAATCAAATCTATTTAGTGGTAGATTACGATAAATAAATAAATAATCAACAGTATTATTTATTGTGAGTCTGTTCAAGTTATCGCCCGTGACAATTCGTTTTCTTGGCAGTAGAGCTTCTAATTCCGAATTCCATTCACAAGAGTATTATACAAGCGGAACAGTGACGTAACATCACTGGTATTGAATACTACATAGTATATTGTAAGCGGGTAATAGTATTTTTAATAGGTTTTTTTTGTTTGACTCTTGTCTGCTACAAGTGAAATTAATTTGAATGTTAGTTTGCGTTTTGATTACATTGCGATAGATAATTACTAGGAGATTGTCGGATTATATTAATTAACATAGTTATGAAGTAATTAATTATATTTGCAGCGTGTGAATGTAAACTAGACTTCAATTTCTTAGAAAGAAATATTTTATCTACAATTTACGTATACTATTTAGAAAAGGCTTAAGTTATCTGAATGTTACATCTTATATATAAAACTTTCATGTCACAATGTTAGTTACCGTACTCATCCGAAACGGCTTGACCGATTCTCATGAAATTTTGTCAGCATATTCAGCAGAGTCGGCCAACATCTGTTTTTCATACCCCTAAGTAATTCTATTTTTTTTATCTATATGGAAAAACAACTTTTGCTGGGTCAGCTAGTTTACTAAAAAATGTGGGACATCATAAACACAACGACCAACAATAAACATTTTGCGCGGCAATTACACCTGTCAAACAATTTGCCGCTAATTTCCAAACGTTGCAATGACACGCACGCATACAGCCTATCCATGCAAAAAGGTTTTACTATAAAACTTATGGAAGTACTAGTAATATTTGCGTGTGTTTAAGCTATGTTAAACATAGTAACTAGTGGTCAGTTTGAGGAAAACCGTAGTTAATTTATGTAGACTTTCTCCGACAAAGTGTGGGCAAACATTGGCTCCCTTTAATTCTGTCGGTCGATGCACCTGTCAGACGAACGTGACCAATAGGGCTGACCACAATGATAACTATATTTTGACCGTTAAGTTTTTCGAGACATCAAAAAATATATTATACATTTATTTGATTTATTTTATCGTTGCTGTTACATATTCTTTTAGCATACGTCTAACCCCCGATTTACATTTAGCGGTAGTTTATCTATTCAAAAGTGTTTAAATATACTACCGCTAAATGTATTCAGAAGCCGGGGTTTTATGGGGCAGGAAGTTAAACTTAAAAAAAAATGCGTCAAGTAAATCGAAGCTTATTACTAGTCCCATGGACTATTGCGTTACACCAATCATTCTTATGGTGTCCAATTCATGTTTTATTTAACCAGTTCCCACAAAATCAATAGTACAATAAAATCATACGAATTAGAACCACGCAATCCATTCAAGATATTACAAAACACATTCCATTCACATTTAACACAAGCTAAAACAATCTCCGAAACACTTGGCCAATGGCCGTCCTTAGTAGTGAAAGCTTCGGCCAAAACTATGGCAAATATTTGAACGCTATTATTGATTATAGGTGAAAGTAGAGAGGTAGGCTTTGTTGAGTAATAGGGAGTAATCCGAGTAGTCAATGGTTAGTGGTCAACCTATTGTCAAAGTTGTTCAAGCCGCCCGGCTTTTGATATGACTTAACAACTGTTGTCTTAATTGACAACAACCAGGACTTTTTACGTGATCTCCGAAGCATGGAAACGCTCAGTTCTAATATTATGCAGTTACTCATTTTTGGAATGACCAAGATTTGTTCAACTCACAGATCGTTTATCGACCGGTGAACGCAACTGGCTATGGGCGCCTCAACGGTATAATCCCAGTTCTCCCCTTCTTGCCGGGTTGACATCTGGGAATTTTCTTCCTACTTTTATTCCCAGTGGTCGACCCAAGGGACAGTGTTAAAATCAAAATCAAATCATTTATTCATTTAGGTCAAATATTGACACTTATGATAGTCGTTACAATTACTGAATCTACCACTAGCTCGGAAAGGGGGTAGAGCCTTATGAGAAGAGCTAGCGAGAAACTCACGGCCACTCTTTTCAATCGCCAAAAAGTTTTACAATGTGGTTGATACAATAATTGATCATGCGAGGAGCTGCCAACAATCAGCGATATAGGCTAAACGTCAATTAAGTTAAATGAACATAGCTAGGTTATTTATTAGTCTCTGATCATACCGTATGTTGGGAGCACCTACTAGCATGTGATAATAAGAATATGGGCAGCAAGTGAGCACACTGGTTGTGAACTTTATAAAAGAAAAAAGTGACAGTTTTATGAATAACATCAAATTGTACGTAACATCACCTATTTGCATCATTAATTGCCCATATTTTACAATATTTAGACCTACTGCTACTGAGTTTATACAATTTATAGCAAAGTTCCCTAATTTCAAAGAATCCTAATCAAGCGAGCGACTAATCCCAAGAGCTATTGTCGTTTAGATACTCATCAATTCTGTAATAAGCTTTCCTAACGAGATGTTCCTTAACAGCAACTTTGAATTTTGGCAGGGGTAAATCCATGATGTGCTTTGGAAGCTTGTTGAAGAAACGAATGCCGAGACCTACAAACGAATTGTGCACCTTGTGTAAACGATGATGGGGACCTACTAATTTGTGTCTGTTCCTTAGTTAGAGAGGACAACTAAAGGCCTTTCGGGCTGCTGGAACAACTTTACTTTACTAGGTTGACCACTAACCATACGATAGATAGTGAAAGTAGAGAGGTAAGCTTAGTTGAGTAACACAGAGTAATCCAAGTAGTCTGATATATGATACCAGTATTATAATATTATTGAGTAAGTTCCTGTTTTTGATGTTTACATCACCATGTGTGGTGTGGGTGTTTGTAATTAATGAGAAATGCTCTTGATACGTCTTGGATTACGTAAGGCGTTGATGGACTAATCTTCGAAAATATGTGGAATGAAATTGTTGTATGAATTAAATTTAGGTTGACACGTAATTAAAAGTGGTATTAATTACCAAAATTAGTTACTTTTTTGCACAGTATTATTTAGACGAAAAAATGTTGACGGTACTATTTCGTTGATTTGCTTCATTTACCAACAAAAACAGTGTTCTGTCGTCGGCATCGTATTAACCCAATGGACTGTTATAATGTTATTTCACAACTATTTGTCAAGAATAACGCTATGTACTTTAAATCAAGATTTATTTCTAAAAGTGTGACTAAATTATAACTAATGCCTGTAATTTCTCATCACAAAGTTGTTGGTCAAACGATCCATCACAAAATATAAAGCGAACGAAATTAAGCACAGTTTCCATCGAGTAGAAATCTAGGATGCAAGAATATCCGCGACGCTAGTTTCACTGCATGAATAGAGCATTACTCTTGTGAAGAACGATATGTTACTCATTACTCACTTTGCTAAGTAACAGTGACGTTTTGCACATCACTATTGTAAACGTCATTTTTGACAGGTGTTTGAATTTGGAATTTTACTGTCGTTGTTTTTTGTAAAATAGATTAAAAACTCTTTTTATCAGCTATTCGTATTTTTTTTGACTTAAATGAGTAGTGAGTATTTATTTATGTTTTTGGTTGCAGTTAGTTTCTAAACCAGAAATACATTAAAAATTAGTTCTTTCATTCTTTCTTCTATATTTCAAGGTATTTAAAGTACCTAGTTTAATTTATCATATGCATCTAAGTTTAAAGCAAGAATATCCGCGACGCTGTGGTTTCACTGCATGAATAGAGCATTACTCTTGTGAACAATGATATGTTACTCATTACTCACATTGCTAAGTAACAGTGACGTTTTGCACATCACTATTGAAAACGTCATGTTTGACAGGTGTTTGAATTTGGAATGTTATTGGTGTTTTTTTTTATTGTAGTTGTCTTTTGTAAAATATATTAAAAACTTTTTTTATCTGCTTTTTGCCTTTTTTAGTGACTTAAATGAGTAGTTATTAGGTTATTGGTTGCAGTTAGTTTCTAAATCAGAATTACATTACAAATTAGTTCTTTTATCACAGTTTTATACATCGACATTAATATGTTCTAAAGATTATAAGTACTTTGTGATTCATATACAGGGTGTGGCGTAAATAATGGATAATCCTTTACCAGCGGATGGGCGACAACCCAACTGATCTAAATATCAAAATTTACCTCTGGCACAAGTATCATAGTTTTTGAGATTTTGGCCATTTTGTGTGTTTTTTAAAAAAGCGACTTACGCTCGTTCTTTTTGATGCTGTGATCACAATTTAAGGCTTTTTTTAAATCCGTTTTTTGCAAATAAATCCTGAATAGATGTGCTATTGAATCTACAATCTTGTTTTGTTATTACTACTTGTTTTTTATTTAAATTATGCATTCAAAGTAAAAATTTATAATCTTTCACAACTTTTGTGCAACTTTGAGCACTTATGGTGAAAAAAAAATGTATGGCGGCTTTACTGCCCACGCCATAAATAATTTCTAAATTTTATTAGAATTCTAAATTGGTATAACATGCAGCTTTAATACCGATTATTGTCAAAATATTACAAAGAACTTAAATTATTAACACTTTTGCCGGTCGACTAATTTTATTTTATCAGCGCGTTTAAGCTAAGTTTACTTTCAAATATTCATGTTTATAGGGTTATTACACTATTAAAGATTATTTAGATGATAAAAAAGCTTGGAACTGTGCTGCTTCTACCAAGTCTATTTCAAAATAATGTATTACAATTTGATGAAAAATGTTTTTTTTTTGTCAACAGAGTAGTTTTCTTTAGATTTCTAATTATCTTTATTATTTGAATAGTATTTATGTTTTGTATTTCTTTTTTTTTTCAACACTGCCCACAAGTGCTCAAAGTTGAACAAAAGTGTTGAAAAACTATAAAATTTAACTTTGAATGCATAGTTTTAATAAAAGACAAGTAGTAATAACAAAACAAGATATAAGGTTCAATACCACATTAATTTAGGATTGAAATGCAAAAAATTTTGGCCATTATGTGTGTTTAAGAAAGCGATTTACGCTCGTACTTTTTGGTGCTGTGATCACAAATTAAGACTTTTTTCAAATCCGTGTTTTGCAATTAAATCCTGAATAGATGTGCTATTGAATCTAGAACGCGCTTAGCGTGAAAAAAATAAATTAGTCGACCGGCAAAAGTGTTAATAATTTAATTTCTTTGTAATATTTTGACAATAATCGGTATTATTGCTGCATGTTATACCAATTTAGAATTCTAATAAAATTTAGAAATTATTTATGGCGTGGGCAGTAAAGCCACCATACATTTTTTTTTCACCACAAGTGCTCAAAGTTGCACAAAAGTTGTGAAAGATTATAAAATTTTACTTTGAATGCATAATTTAAATAAAAAACAAGTAGTTATAACAAAACAAGATTGTAGATTCAATAGCACATCTATTCAGGATTTATTTGCAAAAAACGGATTTAAAAAAAGCCTTAAATTGTGATCACAGCATCAAAAAGAACGAGCGTAAGTCGCTTTTTTAAAAAACACACAAAATGGCCAAAATCTCAAAAACTATGATACTTGTGCCAGAGGTAAATTTTGATATTTAGATCAGTTGGGTTGTCGCCCATCCGCTGGTAAAGGATTATCCATTATTTACGCCACACCCTGTATATTTCAAGGTATTTAAAGTACCTAGTTTAATTTATCATATGCATCTAAGTTTATACCAGTAAGCGTTGAAATAGTACATTTTAACTAAATTATTCATACAGAGCCGTTCACCTTGCGCCTACGCTCTATAAAACCGTACACATTTACTGTATCAAACCTTTACTAACTTTATAAATGTTTCTAAACAATCTTACTGACATATATGGAAATGTTCATGCAGCTTCCGTGTAGTAATCAAAGAAAATGATCCAATTAAATACACATTAGGGGATATAGTAAGAAAATAAAGAATTAAAGCTGAGTAAAGAGACTTGGCATGCATGATTTGTCTTGATTTTAAACATATATGAATACCTTATTCTGTGCATAGTTAATAAACGGGATCACAGGTACTATAAGAACTTAAGTACAAAATACCTGGTCCAAATATTAGTAGTCAAGTAAATAGTTACCTGTTCCAAGTATTAGCTACTTTTAGTATTCACATCTGTCAGAGCTAAACTACTAATATTAAATAAACTACTAATATTATAAATGTGAAAAGTTTGTGATAATGTATGTATGGATGTTAGTTACTCTTTCACGCAAATACTACTGAACCGATTATGATGAAATTTTGTATGTAGGTAGCTGAAGGCCCAGAATAAGACATAGGCTACTAGACTTTTTATCCCGAAATTCCTGAGGGATCGGGATTTACACGGAAAGGGTTTCCACGCGGATGAAGTCGCGGGCGGCCTCTAGTACCTAATAATTAAATCAGCATCTAGAAGTCCGACTCACATAAAATAGATTTACGATGCACTGATGAATTTACCTGTAAAAGAGAAAATTCAATTAACATTCTATTGCTGTATTCTAAATATACTCATATAGTAATTTATTTTTAGTGTTTGAAAGCTTTTGCTAATAAATAACGGATATTGTATGAATAATATTAGTCATTGACTGCCTCTGCCAATTAGACAGTAGTGTATTTTAATGCTACTGCTCACTACGGAGTCTCAGGTTTGATTCCCTCGTCGAGCAAAGTGTAGTCTACTCTAATTTATGTTAGACTAACGACCCAATCATTCAGTAGATTCTGAGTTTATCGTAAATAGACAGACAGACGAGGCGTAAATACTTTTTTGTAACATGGAGTGATTATTCTTAATAGAAGCCCGAAGTTTGATAACGTACCTTTATAAGTATAGTAATAGGCTTGCTTACAATATGGGATTAAAATTGTTTATGGCGAAATCCGGGTGTATTTCATACACAACTGCCGGCACCTTAGGTTATAACAGGCCTAAAATTATGTATGTATGTATAAATAAAATAGTTACAAGTAAAATATCTAACATTATGTTTGACCCTAGTCGTGTTGCATGCTTAAAATGTAAACGACTTTATACGAGGCTAGATTTATCAATAAATCTGTCAAAACCTTTGAGAATTGTAGCTTGAACTAACTTATACATAAATGGTTCGTGATAAAGTTAGGTAATTTAAATAATAGATATCATGTACAGTTGGCGTCTAAAATGATTTATTGCCACGTTTTCAAAGGCATTTTTATCAACGAAAATAGTAAAATTACTGCTGTATGCTGTATACTCATAGCGATAATTAAATGGATATTTTCATACAAAAAAGTATGATTGAAAATGTGACAAAACTATGATAATAAAATATTGATTTTTGGTCGACTTTATACACCCTACCTTACCTTAACTAATAGATACGTATTTAGCCTAATATTAGTCAAATTGTTTTTCTATACTTAGCTAGCTGACTCGTTCATCTCCGCTCACAAATTTTCTTTGCATTGTTTTTGTTTTGTTCTCACCATAAACCCGTCAGGTGTTTTAAAGCCAATTTTACAATGTCGAGTTTTTAGAACCGTTTTTCTGTTTTACATTTTTCATTTTTATATATAAGAAGATAATACATACAAATGTTTGTTAACGGTATCTTATGCCCACACCTTCGGATGTAAGAAGCGTGATACTAGTATGTGTGTTTGTTACTTATTGCACATATATTCTCGAACACAATATCGTAATCCGTTACAACTTTTTCCCAACCCATCGTGCCCAAATATGTATTGCGTGTTGGTATCTCGGTATAACATGTTGCAAACAATGGCATATACTAATGAGTTTTATGGTAAATCTACACAGAGGCTTAGCACGCGAGCTCACTCGTTACTTTGGACTACTGACTTACTTATTTAACTCATGGTATATGGTTTTTAACGAAGCTATACTTTATTATTTTAATCTTTGTCTTAACAATGTTTTAACACTCTTTGAGAAATTTTATAATACATTAACTTATTTTACATTTACCTTATAATATTTATTGATAAGTTTTTTTTCTACTTTTACCTAAAATTGGTCTAAAACTCAATTGGCAATAGAATATGGCATGTATTTTCTACATTCAGATTGCGTATACAACTACTTTGTAGAGACAACTGAAAAGACAGATTTTCAATACGTATTATGTCAATTATTAAGTTTCTAACAAATTTATCTGTACATGTCAAAATCAAAATAATTGAATAAACCCAACTTAATAATAAACTACACATAATGAGGATCCTATCCTTCAGATACAAAGTACATAAACTCAACCCACATGACCCCTTATGACCTTAGCCCAGTAGTAGGCCGACAAACAGACAAACAGACGGACAAACAAGCCTTGTTTCTAATCATTTGAATTAAAATACAATAGCAGTTATTGCGATAGTAAGTAGGTGTGTTACTCAATAGTTACCTTACCTTATACGTGAACTGTAGGCTGGATGAAATGTTTATTGCACATTATTATATGTAGGTATGTTTTAATTATATAGCGTAATTAGCTTTTGTCGGTAACTTCATTGAAAGAAGATTTTTTGTAAAAGAGATGAACTGATGAACGTGGTAGCCGAGTGGTTTAAAATTAGCAGCTCCCACGCAAGTGGTTGCAGGTTTGAACCCGAGGCAATACACTAATGACTTTTCCAAGTTATGTGTGTATTAGAAATAATTATCACTTGCTCTAACGGTGAAGGAAAATATCGTGATCAAAAGTTGCATGCCTAAAAAGTTTAATATTTATTAAAGTCATGCAAAGTCCCCAATCCGCACTTGGCCAGCGTGGTGGACTCAAGGCCTAACGTCTCCCCCTCGTTTGGGAGGAAACCCTTACCCTGTAGTGGGACAGTAATACTAAAAAGATTATAGGAGTTTAACATAAACATAATGTCTACCTGATCTGATAATTAATACTAAATAAATACATTAAAGGAACAAATACTAGCTAATTCTCGAAAGTCTAAACGCATAAGATAAATCGTCATTTTAAATGTTGCCATGTAGCAATTAACACTAATAAATAATAAATTAGTGATCTGGCAACAAAATTAACTTAGATTAAATACAGGATGTTGTGCTATCACACGGTGATCAGACACGCCTGTTCCGGTTTACATAATCGTATAGGTAAATTGAACATGCTGTATGTGTAAATAATTATATAGTTTAATAATTTCTTATGGATTGAGAATATAGTGTACTTTGAAACGGATATCCGATATTATTGCTAATATTGCAATATAATGTGTTAGTCGCTAAGTGCTTTTAGCTACTGAAATCTAGGTTATTGTAATTAATCTAAAACTATTGATATATTAGTCTTTGTTTGATTTGTTGCTTTTTGATTGTTTATAGCATTTAAGATATAAGTAAATTTTAACATACTTATTACAACATTAATTTAAACACGTCTATTCATCTATTAGCAATACTGAAGTATGTTTATCTGCTATGCTTTAAAGTATAAACCACTGAACCGATTTATAAGATAACTAAACGCAAAAGATAGTCAAAAACCTAGGTCGAAACATAGGCCCAAAATTTTTTCTGAAATAATTACATTCAAAAAGTTACCACCAACACAAATTTTACCTTATAATAAATAAATATAGCCTGCGACTACGGCCAGTGTAACATGCGCCGAAACGTCAAGAATATGTACTTCATCCGGAACAATAAACCAAATCGATTAGTCGATACTCCATTTATTGAATCGTTTCCAAGTAATCGATATAACTTCGATCATGACACATTGTAATCGTTTCGTGCATAACAAGCGTGATGAGGAAATTATTATACTGTTTATTTCCCTAAGGAACTAGGTAAAGTGATTTGTCACATATATGTCATATATATAAGTTAAAGGCAATTTTGCGTCACGAAAGAATCTAAGTATGTATATGTGCGATCAAACCCAAATCCGCTATATGAAATCATCATATCGATTGATAATAATTTAAACATAAAAAATAGTTTTGTGTCCCTGTACATTAATTACTATTAGAATAAGGTTATATTTTACATAGGACCTGCGGCCTTTCAGGAAAATATCTTTGAACAGAATTTCTTGACTTCGATACCCTCGCTTGAACGGGTCAAATAATATTTTATTTTTGCTTATAATAATTGAATGTATTCCAAAATGAATGAAATGAAATTAAATTGAAAGAAAACATCGTGATGAAGCTTTGCATAACCGCACACGGCCAGTGGAGTGGCTCAAATGATAGCCTTTTCCTTAACTTAGAAAAAGACCCTTGCCCATCAGTGGGATGGAAATGGGAAGTGGGAAAAAGAAAACCAGCTGAAATGGATTATGAAAATACCCGTATTATGTTTGGTTACTTAACACATAACGGAAAGAACATTGCAATATGTACCGGATTTATTTGTAATTACTTAATTATGACGTACCTACATTAATCATGTCAGTGGATGCTAATGTTAACTTAGACTACTTTATTATACGGTTATTATGTAAACAGTATGTACTTTGTAGAAATTATTCAATTTACGATACTTTTTTGCTGTTTACTTGCTAATAAATAACAGCCGATCGAACTTTGAGGTTAAGCTATGTTTGCCGAGGTTGTTCTGTGGATGGGTGACCATATTATTCATAATGAGTTCTTCTATGTTTCGGAAGGCACCGGGTGTAAAGATCTTCGACAGTCACATAACTCCTAATATTCTATCTTCTATATTTCTAGAATTTAATTTGTATTTTGAATCTTTCGAGTTTGAAATCTTTCAAGTAATTTTACTTAGCCTTGAACTTTATAATGTGCAATTGTACTAACTACCACTAAAGTAGAAACACTGTGTTTTATCCTAATCGGTAACACCATAAAACCAAATACTAACTTTACTGCCTATACCAAAAATGCTCCTACAATTACCATAAAACCTTAAGTAATCTAATCTCAAAAAGGACACACTATTACTTCATCTTATATAGCAAAAAAAAGTTAATAGGACATTTTTTTCTCAATTCCCCAAACTTAGTAAAGCCATCAAAGTAATTATTTCCTATACATCGAATCAATTGATACACCTACATATATGAAGCATGTATCTATGGACAATAAGAGCCCTTTCACATAACAAGCATTGAACGCGCGTTTGCAGTGACGTACATTTTATTCAAGCCAATGCGCGTCAGATTGTGTACGAGGTAGTCCATAGAGCATCCATTTGAATAGCACCTAGCCTATGTTGAATAAAATGTTTGTTATAAAGGCAAGTTACCAAAACGCGCGGTCGACGCTTGTCATGTGAACGGGCTTTAAGATACATGCTCTATCCTAATACTATTTGTTCAAAACAGGAAACATGATAATTTCCTGTACTCAGTGTCAATCAAATTTAATTTATTGTAGGTGTAATCACGCTTAAATCCGTGACTTGATCTTATTCTTAATGTGTTTTGATATGACAAAAAGTAACTAAGATAGCCTACTTTGGGTAACCGGTACTTAACTGTAGGTACATTTTAATCTACTTATGTTATAGTTTGTTTATCTAAGGGACCTTGATCATTTATTCAAAATAACATTTGGTCAGCCAAACTTCGATTTATCGTGGTAATTGAAAAGAGAGAAAATCTTTTGTGATAATGCTAAAAAACCCTCAAATTTAAGGGTAACCCTTCAATAATAATTTCTTACACTTATTGCGAATAGAACTAGAAAAAGTATGTAATTACTTAAACTTTATCATGGCTTAGTTTCTTCTTATCTTATTTTGCAACTAGGATTTCGATATCTCTAAAAGCACCTACAAAAAAAAGTTCTTTCATCCAAGACAGGTTACGTCTATCTAAACAACAAAACTCAGAGACTATTTTCAAAGATATCGTCGAAAACTCTCAAAAAAATCGAAGCAAATCCGCGGGCAGAAGAATTACTTACACATACACCACAAGTGGATTAGCTAAATCATTAGATAGTCCGGATATGAAGTTTCTATTAGAGCTAGAACACCGTGAAGGATGCCTATTGTTAGACTGGACTCGTTGCGAGCGAGCCACTTGCTCATCTAGATTACAACGAGATTTATTTGATGCAACCGTTGCCATTAAAGAAAGGAAATGATTGAGGATTGTTAAGTAGTTATTGAATTAAATGATAAATAAATAAAAAATAATTAGTATTTTGGGACAATTCACACACAGTCATCTACTATAGTAAACAAATAACTGATAAACATAGTTATATACTTCTAAGTACATATTTATATAGATATATTGACAACCAGACTCAGAACAAATACTCGTGCTCATCACACAAAGATTTGTCCTGGGTGGGATTCGTACTAGCCACACGCGCCGGTATGGCATTTGCGGCGAGGTGATCACGTTAACCGCTGCGCCAAACGTGCAATTGAATTATTTTATTCATCAAGTTTTTGGATCTTCCAGCTAAACTAAAGCACAAATACAGCTTCAAAAATTTCTAGATGGTTTAAAAGATGAACACAGAAAAAAAAATAAGAGGCCAGATTTTTTTAAAATTTAGGTGTGATTTTAAAATTATTAAAGTGATCAATATTCAAAAAGTTTAGTAAAACGTGGGACATGATTTATGTTTCAAGCCTTCTTGAAGCTGTAAGTCAGTATGGGAAATTATTTACCAGTTAAAAGTAAAAAGTGAATGTTAAACGGCAATATGTTTTATTTAGAAATCAAATAGTAGTCGATGTGAAATTAAAGTTTCTCAATAATTGTACTTGTTAAATATTTATGTGTGAATTAACATTATAATTTATTTAGTTTACTAATCAAGGGATACGTTGTATGAATATATCTGTATATGTAATGTATCCTTAGTTTTACTAAATCCGGTCGTGCATATTTATATCATTGTAATTTGAAGTCTTGGAAATAGAAACATTACATTCATTGTAAGCTCAAATTGAATTAAAATGTTTCCTGCGAAAATTGATAGAAAATATTATTTAATTAGTTGCAATAATTAATGGACTATGTTAAACTAGCTGACCCGTGCAACTCCGCTCGCGTAAAGATTTTCAACCCCTGTTTAGTCGCTAGGGAGCTTATGTTTGAACAAATCAGTAGTCTTTTAATCCCGGCTCTTGAACTACCACTATGAAAAAAAACATCAAAATTGGTTCAGTGGTTTAGCTGTAGCGTGTTAGATAGACAGATTCTTGCATTTACAGCTGAAAATGGAAACAAAGGATTTCTAGTGATGATATTGCTAATAAGATTTAATCGGCTAAGTTTAAAAAAACAAGCAAAAATTTACGTAAAATGTAGGTATCCAGTAATTAAAAATAAAAACCCATATTTCCTGCAAAAAGTGAATTTAGCCTACAATTTATTATAGCTCCAATCACTACGGCTAATGGAGCGTGTGAGACAGTGTTGCCACATAGGAAAACGGTCATTCAACGCATTTTTATCCACTGGCAATATCCTTCAAAGGAAGCAGGTTTATACGTTTAATTGGTTTAGTGATTATTGAAATATTGATTGTAATCAACCGTTTTGTTCGTTCCTGGTATATTATCTTCACGCTTATTACATTTGGGCGTAGGTAGGCGGAATTATAGTGGAATTGTAGCAATTATTTTATAATCAACGGACTTAAAAATACATACAAATCTTACAAAGCACTTACATATATCATCACACAAAATACTTATGTGAATATATGTGAATCAAACTTGCGACAGCCAGTGATGTATGAAGATTTCACACATAAATGTTACATACAAAAGTTAATAATGTTTCGTATTGTGGCCTATTTGAAAGATGGAGGTCAAATTTCGTAAAAATTAAAATGACATTTCATAAAAAATTACACACATTTGCCATTTCTTTCAATTACCTTTCGCAATACGTTTGACACATTAATTACCGTCATTGTTTAACTTTCGTAATTTTAAACGCTTAATAAAAATAAACGGCACTCAGTAGAGACTATTACATCTAAGTTTTCGTAATCCAATAATTAGTATGACGGCACAAAACAAAAGATAACGCAAACGCGCCGGTTAACGTTACGCGAGAAGAAAGTCACTGGCCGTTGTGACGCGACGGGTTTTTGGCGAAAGTTGTAAATACGACAAAAAAGAAAAAAATATGTTTAAAGAATTTTTAGAATTTCGGCAATAATACGGTAACGTGTTTGGGAATGTTTTCGCGGCTTTATGAGTAGAGTGAAGTCATATTTGACATTTAAATTGGCGGGAAACTTTAAGGTCACGTACTGTCACACAGCTTTTATTTTTTAATTGACATTGAGGTGGTAGGGCTGTAGGTTTTTCATAATACCACACATTTTTTTAAAGTCGTCTGAAGTTTATTTTTAGTTAATTTTTTTTATCTTATTATGAGTCATAAATTTTTTCATTACACGTGATCTGTATTTAGAAAAATATCTTTCACAAACAGTATATCCCTTTAAATACATCATCATCTTTCGCTGTAAGTAAAGTTAAAATGGCAAAGTAAACATGCTATAGTTGACAGTAGTTTCTAACGATATAGTATGCACTATAGTTCCCGGAACAATAACAAAAGTAGGGAGATAAGCCGCAGAAGTAAGGCATTAAGTGAAAATGTTTGGAGCGCTCTAGATACCGCGGAAAAGCGCCCGCGGTCGTCGTACCCACGGAATTTGCACACATGCACATTATCTCACGATATTTCTTACGATACATCTTAAGACCAACTAGACTCCGTACATGACTGACTATAATTTTATAGATAACTCTAGGTCTGAAAATCATGGTTATTAGTAATAAGCTGATGTAGGAAAGACTATGGTATCGTAAAAATATTCTATAGTAAGTACTTGTTTGTAGATAGCTTCTAAGGCATGATTTTTAATTGCAAGTAACACTGAAACATAGTAAGTACTCAACACAGTGAAAACAAGCAACAAATAACTCAATTTGAAGAAACTCACTACATAATAAAACTACAAAATTAAATACGCAAATCAACACATAGCTTTAAAACATCATTCAAACTACAATTTAAACGTAAAACTTTACCCAAAAACACTAAATACACATTGCAAATTAAGTAAAAACACAAAGAATACATTCTTAATTAAGTAAAAATACATGAAAAGCCTTATAACAGTATTCTCGTATGTAAATAACAGTGTACAATGGGAACAGTTGGTCCACTGCGCTAGATGTTCGGCGCGCGCGGCGCACGCGAGCGCGCATGCGTACATATTTAAATTTTTGCACTACTCCTGAACACTGCCGAAATGTTCCCGAACGTTTCGTAACACACTTGTTTGGAGAGCTGCTTGTTGTTTAGTTATGCTGAATTATGTATAGGAATGTATTAATATATTTAAACGATATGGGACAAAATGTGTTCTACGATACGTATCGCCATTCATAGTGCGACGTCATATTGCAAGACCTATCTTGACATTTCGCCGGTGCAATTTTCGAGAATAATTTTCTGGTACCAGTCTGAGAAAATGCACATTCAAAACAAGGCTACGTAATATTTCCTTAGTAATGTTGAAAATTGATATTATTACAGACTGAAACAAATTATTAATTGGTTGCTATGATCTCAACGAAAACTATGCCAGGATGTGGCTACATATTATTATGTTAAATAATATGTGTGTATGTATGTCAGAATTTCGGTACTAAGATGTGTTTTTGACGCTTCATAAAGACGCTCTTTGACTAGTAGTCAAGCACCCTATTCTGGTAACAGCAGTAAAAGCAATTCTCGGATAGCTGTACTCATGAATGATATAGAACCAGCATTAGACACATTATTAATAAGACCCCACTCAGTACAATCATAAGATACCTATGTGCCTAATGTTTTGCTGAAACATACAATATCATTATGTATTGTATCCGTATAGAATAGGATCTCAATAATAAATATTTTCTTTCTTTATTCCGTATCGTTAATTATACCGCAAAACGATTGTTTTCTGCACAATCTAAGAACATTGTTTTGTTCTATAACTATAATTAATTGCCAACTTTATTTCGTGTACTTTTGAGCCATACCTTTTCAGACCCATAGATATAATACCTACACATAATACTGGTAGCTGGACCCGTCTTCAATGAATGCCTTCTAGCTTTATGTAACCGACCGCTTATGAACTGCAAAATTCTTATACATTTAAAATATCATACATACATACTAACTCCTTCAAACTATAGGTGTAGCCAAAGATTTGACATTCATATTTCACTTTTAATAATGTTAGTCCTATGTAATAGGAGGTAAGCCTATTGACATTTGACTGTTCGTACTTTGTGTCCGTTGTTTGTACGTTTGTAAAAGTCCCTGGTACACAAGACCGACTCTTAGTGCGGGAGTGGATCTTTTTGAAACAAAAAGAATATCGTACTTAAAAAAAGCTTACACGCACCAATCACTTGCACCACTCAAGTTCTTTGAAAAATCTAATTAACTACTGACCAAACAATAGCTCCATTAATTTTCGGCACAATACAAGGCATTACGCAAACTTCAACCATAAATTAATTAAAGATCAAACTGTGCCTAGATAAAATTTATCTCAGATTAGTTCCGGTTTTCACCGGTTTAGCATATTGGGCGTAATATTTCGGGTGACAAGTTGATAACAAACTTTCTTTTGAAAGTGTTGGGCGTTGTCGGGATGTGCCGCCATGTTTGTTACGTCACTGCCCTTGTATGGTCAAGTTATGTGATTGGGACGAATCCGGAATATGGCTAGGTGTGGAGCGGTTATGTAAGAACAGGTGGCAATGGTGTTTAAGTCGGAATAACTAAAGTAGCTGTAACTAAAGTCCGTTGTTTGTTTGTCGTATGGTTAGTGGTCAACCTAGTGTCGAAAGTTGTTCAAACCGCCCGAGAGACCTTTGACATGGCTTAACGATTGTTATCTTAATTGACAACAATCAGGACCGACTTTTTACGTGCCCTCCGAATCACGGAGACACCCTGTTCAAATACCACTATGCGGTCACCCATCTATGGAATGACCGCGCCAAGGTTTGCTTAACCCACAGATCGTTTACCGACCGGTGAGTGCAACTGGCTATGGGCGCCTATTAAAGTCTGACCACTTGCCTTTTCAAGGACGATCTTTCTAGACTATAATAAACACTGCTAGGTGTTTCCAAAATAAAGTAGATGTATGTATCTGTCCAGTTATCGTCAGCTGCGTAAGCTTGCGGGTATAAATTTAGATTTTTATGTATCTTCGCCAGCTGCAAACCCTGCGTACAAGGCTTTCTACAAAGTTCATCGATTATAGTAGGATTTTCTGCTTAAACTGACAATTGCAGCACTTTCTTTGACACCTTCCATTTTTGTTTTCAAAAACTGTGGGTCCCGGCTGTCATTTTCGAAGATCTTTGACAATCGTTAACAGTAGTCAGAAGCTTAAAAGTTTGACAACCAGTCGTACCGTAGGATAACCCACGTAATAGGGATGCGATAGGCAGTCGCTTCTCGTAAAATACTGGTATTCAGCTGCATCCGGTGAGATTGGACGCCGACTCCAACATAGTTGGAAGAAAGGCTAGGCTGATATGAACCATAAAACAGTTACATTATACTAGAAGTGATCATAAACGAACAATTTATAACATAGTCATGTTTTACAATGAAAGTTAAACGTATACAACTAATAGATATAAGCCTCAAGCGAGCTTTCCCTAACTAAGAACGGTTGCAATAACTTCTACGCACTGACTAGTCGCACATTTAACACAGTTATTCCGACTATGCGGATAAGATTCCAATTCGTATCTATTTTCATCGATCCTTGCTATTTTGAGTAAATTTCTATTTAAGATTTTACGCGAAAGACTGATTGTATCATCAGATCTTAATACAACGTCAAAATATATTGATTTTAAAAGATATGAATATAGAGTAATTACATTTGGAATCAGTGATAGCCATGTGGTATAAGTTCGTACTTCACACAAATGTGGTTGACGGTTCGAACCCGAAACAAGACTTTTAGAAGTTATGTGTGTATCAGAAATAATTATCACTTATTCTAACGGGGAAAAAAAACATCGTGCTGCAACCTGGCATGCCTGAGAGCTCTTTAGAACAGTTCTTGAAGGTATGCAAAGTCCCCAATCCGCACTTGGTCAGCGTGGTGAACTTAAAGCCTAACGCCTCCCTGATTTCCAAAGGATACCCTTTCCCAGCAGTGGGACATTCATAAGTTAAATTTATTTCATTAACAACTACATTTAAAAAATGTCTGTCTTTTTGTGTTCACAGCTAAACCGCTGAATCAATTTTGATAAATTTTATTTTAGTCTGATTATTTGATTGGTCTTTAACCATC
This sequence comes from Anticarsia gemmatalis, assembly GCF_050436995.1. Taxonomy (NCBI): domain Eukaryota; kingdom Metazoa; phylum Arthropoda; class Insecta; order Lepidoptera; family Erebidae; genus Anticarsia; species Anticarsia gemmatalis. The sequence continues at coordinate 7,595,296 of NC_134767.1, read as the reverse complement.
TACTAGAGTACTTCCATTAAATAAGTTTAATAGATTGTTGAAGAGTTTTATGGATTATTCAATAGCATTCACACAACTGTTCGAAATAAAAGCCATGCCTATCAAATATAACCAATTGACTTTCTACTTAATAACAATTAATGAGAGATAGCTATCATTTGAACGTCATTGAACCAACGGTTATATTATATTTTGAACAAGCATACCACTTTCGACAGTGCTATGTAATACGATTTTATGCGATATTTCAATATTTTCTAATAATAAAATCGTTTTGAGAAAGTGTTGTTTTTTGGAGTTAGTATAAATATTGAAAGCTTTTGCGGTTTTAGCTCGAGACGTGCAATAAGTGGTTTATTTTATTTTACTTTTGGAATATTATATATTGGCATTATTGGTAATAGTTTTAAAGATTTACTAGCTGTAGTAGTCATTGTAGTGTGACTATCATTACAACAATAGCGACTAAGCTAGAATCCAGAGAAATAAATTCATACATAATTGATGCCAAAGTCTGTCTGTGTCTGTTTGCCCCTTACTGAGGCGATTTTTTCATATAGTTTTTCATAGATATAGTTGAAGACAACTTGTCCTATATTACATGATGTGAATGGAGCAAGGGAAGTCTGTAAGGATCGTACCAAGTATCGTTCTGTTGTCTATACCTAGGAAGGCGTGATTCAATGTGGGTATAGTTGAAGCTGTGATCTAGAAATCAACCCCTAAGCAGTTGAATAGGGGTGATATGTTTAGTCTAAACCGAGCTACTACTAAGTAGCACAGATCTAATTGAATTAGATGATTACAATCAACAGATTAGCATCATTGGGATGTAGAGTCATCTAATACGTGCCTCAGTAATAAGATGTAAGTTATCTTATACATCTAAATGTTACGATGTAATCTAATATTGTAACGTTAATCGCTTCAACTCATCTGTGTAATAGAATTATCTTAGATTGATCTCATCTTAGTCGCTTCTGAAGGGTAATAGATGGTATTTAATTAAAACTAAGTTAAATAAAGGTTAAAGGCTAAATTTTATTAAAATAATGTTTTTGAAGTTTCTGACTCGTAGTGACTTTATAAATAATCTAAGACTATAAGATGGTGAAAATTACGTCCCATGTTATAGTTTTTTATACGTAACTCAAGTTAATATCACATTTTAAAGTATTTTACTATTATACTATTAAAAAAAAATTGACTGATATCAACCTTCCTTAATGTTTTATTGGTTTTCATTGTAAGATATTTGTACTTCATTGAAAAATTATAGAGTTACTCGTGTTTTTTTTATTTTTGGACCAATCGTGGTCGTACCCCAAAGAAAAAAAAACGTTTTAATTTTTTTTTGACCAATTTAAGACCCCTAAAAACCGTTTTTTATACTCTCGTATGTTGGTAACAGTACCTACTGTAATAAATTCAAACTATTAAAAATCAAACACTTTCTTTCTGCAAAGCGTCGTATAAAAATAGCCCGCCCTTGAACTCGGTGGAGAGAGAAAGTTGTGTGTCCGTACATCATTGATGTATGTCTATCACATTATGTGCTTATACTAATAAGAGTTCATGACTTTTGTTACGTAATAACGAAAATAAGAAACTGAAATTCCTGAAGTATTTAAGCACTGAAATAAAAATTGTTTTATATCAAAATTGTTCTCTGTTCCATTTAAGTTACGTACCTTTTCGTTATAAATTCGGTAATTTAGGGACACTATTTATACGCTGTATTTATAGTTTTATGAGTGTTAAACAAAATTAAAATTATGTTATCAATTTTTTATTATACGTGTCAAAAAGTTTTAGTTTTGTATCTACTTAATTCAAATAAGTGGTAAATTTTAGAATCGTTTTAGAAATCTATTAGATAAATATACCTTACTAAATATGTAACAAAGTGTATGAAAAAAAAACCTTAAAGTATAATCTGGCTTTTTATTTCGCTGCTAATTAAGATATTAATGCTAGTGTTTATCTCAGTTTTGTTAAAAAAATGATTAGAATAAATATTTTATAATTTATGAGCTAGTGCATAGACTTCAACTTTCACGTAACTTAAAAATACTAGCATTCATATTACGTATTATTTTAATACCAAAAAATGCACGTAGACGAATAATAATGAAGTAAAAAAATTTTTTTTTTCATTGACACCTATTTAAGACTACATTATAATAATATATATTTTTGCTAGTTTAAATTAATAGAAAAATACATACCTTTTAAAAATAACGTCACTTCAATTCCAAACCACCTCCTAATAGTTCGTTCACAATAAATCCCAGAATTAAATTAAAAATAATAATAAATTCAAAAACCGAATCGGTTCGTTGACTGAATCACATTTTTCGAAATATAAAAATGGTTCAACATCACACCGCGTTCGAACTTGACTAACGAGTAACTACTAATAAAAAAAAATGTAAAAAAAGGTTTTAAGCTGTAAGTTAAGTCAAAGTTACGTGTTATCACCGCGAGTGGCGCGCGAACACTGATCCGAGCTGTTCTTTACTTGAATGCAACTCAACTACCACTCGCCAGGGACGCACTCAGCCACCAACTTACTAATTAATTCGTGAATCAGAGCTTTTTAAATTGACTTCACAAAAACCGTATTTAAAGTTATGAGCAGTCGTTAATGTAGAAAATAAGTAATTATCCGTTGTTTTTCGAGGTCTAGACATTTGACCAACTTTTACTTTATGCAATACGAAATGTTAATTGTTTATTCGGTTAATTATTTTTAACTATGAACTATAATCGTAAAATGGAGAATAGTTGTGCAAAACCATGTTATATCTGACGAAAACATAATGTATAGAGCCTACGCTCTACGATGAATAATGGCTCTATCTTTGTGTCATACCACATCTATTATTCCTTATATTCATTTTCATTATAGGTTTTTTGGGTCCAATTTAGATAAAAATGATAATGCCTGTAGAACTAAATCTAGTAATTACCGAACGATTCTATAATTTCCAAAATATTAACACCTATCAATATCATTTGCAAACGTAATTTAGTGATTACGAATTTAATTGTAAAACAGTAAAATAATCCTTTTATTGTCACACCTAATCCATCCCTGATTGAATCTCGCCTAGCAGTTCAAATATATTTTTTTCTAATTTATTTTATCTGCGGCCAGTGTTTTTGTGTTTCCTGTCGTTAGGGACCCATGCCTCATTTGATACAGGAGTTGGGAGTGTTGGGACATCTCAGGTACAAATTATTAATTTGTTTTTAAAAGATTAATAAAGATTATGTATAAGGTGCAGGAGGTCCCATGGGTATTAAAATACCGTAACGTCGTTAGTCTGATATGCCTTTTGTACATTTTTTTGTGATTAGTGCTGTTAATTATCCGTAAGTAGGAAATATGCGTAAAAGAGGTATATAAACAAATGTAAATATCTAATATTCATCTAATTTTGTCTAAATATCCACCTATGGCCTATTTGGCAAACCAGGAATAATAATTATTATAATAGGAATTTTAAGATGTAAATGTGTCTTAAACGTCAAATTTTCTCTTCAAAAAGTTAGCTATCTAATAAAAATCATCACTCAATCAATAAACTAAACAAAAATGTACACTTACGGCACGAGAATCGAACTTGACACTTCACATACAGTTAAGCATAACAAGTAAATGTCAACGCGAGTGATTTATCTCCACTCTTAAAATTCTCTACGCATCGGTCAAGTGCGACTGTAGTTTCGTAACAGCTGTTTTCTTTGACATCTACACTATAATATACTATCTATACTAATATTATAAAGCTGAAGAGTTTGTTTGTTTGTTTGAACGCGCTAATCTCAGGAACTACTAGTCTGATTTGAAAAAATATTTAAATGTTAGATAGCCCATTTATCGAGGAAGGCTATAGGGCATATATCATCACGCTACGACCAATAGGAGCAGAGTACCAGTGAAAAATGTTACAAAAACGGGGAAAATTTTGACCCATTCTCTCTTATGTGACGCAAGCGAAGTTGCGCGGGTCAGCTAGTTCGTTATAACAATGTCTGCCAAACCCAGACCGGTAACGTGAATATGTATGAGAAAGAAATTTCGCATATTTCAAACAAAATTCTTGAAATTTGTTTGTTTTAAACATGTTTTAAATAATGTCTTTTATGTTCCCGCTGATTTGTTAATTTATTCAATGTCACTAAGCCTACGAAAGTTTGGAAATATATTTGCGTTTTAATAGAAAATAGAATCGCGAAATAATAATTTATAATATTGTATAATTTGCTGTATATTTTAGAAGTTTTATGAATGAAAGAGTATTTAAATAAAATTGCTTATCTTCTTAGAGGATCAACGAAAACAAAGTTTGCATATACATTATACATATTGTAAATATTTATGAATTAAGTAAGTAAAGATTTAACTAATGAAAATGTTTTAGGTTGGAAATTCATGAATAAAAGTTTTGTATTTCTTATAACTAGTGCAAGTGCAAAATAAAATAATTTTCCACGGGGTTCTGACATCTTAGTAATTCTTCAAGCTTTAACTTATGTGAAATTTTAACGAGTATTGAAACTTATAAGTCAAATCATAACTGTCTTAATCTACGCAACACTATATGACCTGCACTGTAACTTAAAGTTAGGTGAGGTCCTCATTCTCCGTTATGACCTAGGTCATACCTTGTTATTAGAAAATAATTAAACTACAATGAATAAACACGCACCTATTTTCTCTCATAATGAATGATTGTCTTATAATTAGAAGGTTATAAGTTCAGTACTTTGTCACGTTTCACACGCTTTCAATAAATATCAGCCTATTATGTTTTCACTTTGGAATGTGGCTGACCCATCATTTTGATTATTATTGTCATTGAATTGACAATCAGTTGACAGGTATAATATTTTAATTTCCCTTTTTGGATGTGAAGGGTTAAATTCTTAGAAACTTTGGAAAGAAATTATTGAAATTAATGGAAGATATGAAAACCAATATTGTGCACCCCTGAGAGTTTTTTAAACAGTTTTGATTGAAGTCTTGAATATGTACCTACTTTACTGTTTTCTGAGGAAAACACAGAGAACTATTACGATATTACAATTAGTCCCTTTCGACCACTGGCATAGAACAGCCGCTGTCCTGCTTTTCAAAGATAACTGATCGTTTTTTTTAACGAAACAAGTGTTCGACGTTTACTATAAACAAATCTCAAGATTTTAAAAATCTAGGACCAGTAACTTTTCCAAAACATCGATAGTTTGGTATCGTTTAGAAAAGAAAGAAAATTGCACCGCTATTTTTGGCAGTTGAACTCGAGTTTTTCATATTAGAAATAAAATCCCTTGTTTATACAAATTATGTCTCACACGGATCCTAGTTAAAGGAAATATATAATGTCTACAACACAATTTCCTTACATAAATTCTATACTAAAAAGTAAAAGCGTGAAAGTTTCTTTAGTTAGTATAATATTAGTGTACATTACATTATGTGACGTGTAGTTAGAGCCGACGAGACGACGGTGACAATGACGCAACGCACTTAGCTCCTTGCAGAACAACGGAGTTTTCTTCGGATTTGGCCACTGTACAGTGAGTAGGATATAACTGTGATGTTCAGTGAAAAGTAAATAAGTAAATAGTACCTACGCGTAACTAATTTTAAAACTTATTTTAAAACCGCACTAAATACTGCTCTTAGGTCGCAGAGACTTTTACAAACATACAAACAACAGACACAAGTGCAACCAGGTCAGACAACTAATTGTGGATCGCACAAATAATGGTAGCGTGTGGGATTTGAACCTGAGTTTTTGACTGCCTCTGTGTCCACCAGTCTGCAAAGGAAGATCTGAATTTTCCTTACTCGCTTCTTATACATACTAATACACGTATGTATAGCAATAGTCAATCATGTAAAGACAGTCAAATGTATGATCAATTTCCTTTGAAAGTGTGATCGGACATGACTTTCCCTATTCATCTATATAAGTGGCGGAGTGTACAATAGTCCACTTAAGTAAATACTATCGCGGCACTTTCTTCGGCGCGCCCTGGACGTTGCGCAACATGTGCGCGGGCGCAGCTGTGTGTGTAGAGCTTTGTGTGTGGGTATGTGTGTGTGTGTGTTTGTATTGGTGACTAGCTTTTTACTGCGACTTTGACCACCTGTTATTATTTTTCTGTGTTCTTCATAATGTCTATAATGTTAATTTACGATATTCTTTGATTGTTAGTAATATCATTACGGGCAAGCTTGCGATAAATCGATATTGAAATTAGTTTTGGAAATTGATGAATAAAATACAACCAGAATAGATGTTCTATTGGACAGAGAATTTATATATTCTAGCTTTCAAATGCAGCATTTTTTCATTGAAAATAAAATATTTTTGTTTTAGTTTAGCTCGATTCGCCTTTTTTACTAAATCAAGTAGAAAGACATTTGGTCTCAGTGGTTAAACACTTGTAGCTGTACACAGAGAGACAGACGTACCTCCCTTCCACTAACTATATATTATTATGCCTGATTAGTTACAATAATATAGAATTAAACATGAGAAATGATTAGTGTCATTAGATAATGGTTCCGTTATTAGTAGTTATTGAAGATAATCACTGTGATCGATAATAAGATGGCACTTTAATGTTGGGGACACTTTCTATATTGTTTTGAAGTGTTGGACATGATTATAGGGGAGGTAAGGTGGGTTAGCAGTGCTAATAGTTTAGAGAAGAGAAGTTGTGTACGGTTGAAATAATTACTACGGATTATATCAGAGAACTAACCCCCGGTTTTTAAGGTACATTTAGCGGTAGTTTATCTGTTTAATAGCGTTAAAGCTTATATAAAAAAACGCTATTGAATAGATATACTACCGCTAAATGTACTTTAAAAACCGGGGGTTATTATAGACTAGTGAAGCCAGAAAAAAAAATGCTTCTGAAATAAATTTATAGTCTCCTCTTGGGAAAATTAATCAGTAATCGATTAAAGGGATCTAAGTTTTTTATCGTCAGCAATCAACACTGCAACGGCCCAAAACCATTACATACCAAACTCACATGCCACACATTCCATCCCATACAAAAAACATAAAAAAAACACAATTTTACAAATTCTTTCCTCATCTAAGCCTTCTCCTCCCACTTCATCACCAGGTGGAACGGCTATAATTTAACAGGTACTATATAAAAACGCTATAAACTTTCATTAAGCCCTGAGGGCTCGAGCCGCGCCTCGCCTTGTTACGTCACTTGATACAGTTGATCGATGTACTGTTTAACATGTGGATGGAAATAAGGAGAAAAATAAAAAAAATACAATTTTATAGTTAGTAAGTAATCATTTAGTTAGTTTCTAGCTGGCCGCGCAACTTCACTTGCGTCACCTAAAAGAATGGGTCGAAAAATTCCCCGTTTTTGTAACACTTTTCGTTGCTACTCCGCTCCTAATGACCGTAGCGTGATGTTATAAAGCCTATAGCCTTCCTCAATAAATGGGCTATCTAACACTGAAAGAATTTTTCAAATCGGATCAGTAGTTCCTGAGATTAGCGCGTTCAAACAAACAAACAAACAAATTAGTATAGATTAACTACTGGCCATGGAAATAAGGAAAAGAGTAAAAAATCTTTGTTTTTGTTAATAAGTAAGTAGTTCGTTATATAGTTATTAGCTATTGATCATCGTATGGATTTTTTGTAAGTTTCCTTTAAATCAAAGAAAATAGCACTCCTATAAAAGCAAGTTATCGTGCTATAAATTGTTTAATATAAATAGTTTTCATCAAAAGAGGGAAATCATAACAGTAAAAGACAGTCATCGAAATTGTATGGGGTAACCTGTAGATTCAGAATTAGTAAATTCTCACAATTTTTAATTTATTGTTATCTTGTTTTTTTTTCCGTGACTTAGGATATAGATATAAAGTTCAGAGAATGATTAGCGTTAAGGTATACAATTAATTATTCAATTACTGCATAACCTCGAAAATCTATTAATTTTCTCTCACGTTTGTTAAATAGAACTATTTAATCACCACAATTAGTGATCAATAGATTAACGTAATTTTTTGTAATTAATCTTCATATATTTTCGCTTAACTTCTAAAGAGAACTAATTATAATTAGATCATTAACAGGTGTACACTTATGTAACTAATTACTACACTTCAGTAGTTTCACGCACGACTTTGCCTATAAGTATATAACCGGATCTTTCTTAGTTATTTTGTAACTTCTCAATATAAAAAGTGTCCCATCCTATTAAAGGTCTTATTATTGTTAGAATTATAAAAATCGGTTCAACAGTTTTGGAGATAATTGCGAGCAAATATCATCTCTTAATAATTTACTGCATACTTCCATAGTAACTTCTGACCACTTTCAATATGTTTGACGAATCAAGATTTCTCTTAACTTCCAAAAACAACCTAAAAAATATGAATCATCACATTCCTCAAAGAATAGGCTTTCATATAAACTAAGCATTGACAAATTCGGATTAGTAATTCATAAGATATAGCCCTTTATCTAAACTAAGAATTTTCTATATCGGACCAGCAATTCCCAAGATAATCTCCTTTCCAACTTTAATTCCTTTTTTTGTTATTAGAGTTGATGTAATGTATAACATGTATTATAGAAAGTGTGAAAAGGTTCCAAATACTTGTGGAGGCGGTTACACATACAACCATTGCTTATTACGGCTCATTGATGATCTAATACTTGTAATATTTTGGTCAGAAACTGGTTCAGTGAGAGTAAAGAATTTCTATTAGATAATACTCATGAGAGTAGATCTGTGCGTTTTATATGTATGATGAACGAGCTTTCGCTGGCGTCAGATCTGGTATAATCTATAAGTAATCGAAGTTATCGCAGACTAGCTGAGCCGCGCAACTTCGCTTGCGTCACCTAAGAGAATGGGTCAAAATTTTCCCCGTTTTTGTAACATTTTTCGTTGCTACTCCGCTCCTAATGACCGTAGCGTGATGTTATATAGCCTATAGCCTTCCTCGATAAATCGGCTATCTAACACTGAAAGATTTTTTCAAATCGGACCAGTAGTTCCTGAGATTAGCGCGTTCAAACAAACAAACAATCAATCAAACAAACAAAAACTTCTGCTTTATTATATTACTATAGATAATGTAATAATATTACATGTAATACGAGCCAAATAATGGCGAGAACTAGAGTTCTAGATATTTATTTTTTAATCCGATATTTTCCGACTGCACGGCCAGCCGTGCCTTGCCCAACAGTGGAAAAAATATGTGTCAGCAAATTTTTATTCTAGATACCTACCATTAATTTAAATTTGAAGTAAGTTAAATGGGTTCTTAAACGTGCTTCAACTTTGCTAACACTGTACTAATACGGATTTAAGAAAGTAAGAACTTTAGAACTAAGTTTAAACATACTTGTACTATCGAACAAACTGAATCATGACCCACCATGTGCTCATTTTCTAAAACACGTCTATATACGCGTAGGTCGAAATTGGCTTGATTCTACGTTTCCTTGGTAATGAATTTGTTATCTGTCATTATTACGTCATTTTTTTGTGCGCCAATACAATAGTGCTTTGCTACCGTTTTCAACAGGCTCCGTGGCGTAGTGGGTTGATGTTACGACTGCAACGCGTCAGGAGTGGGTTCGATACCCACTCAGGACATGGTTTATTCGGCCATTAAAGGAAATAATGTAACTATAAAAAATTAAATAATATAGGGTAACCAGCATAGTTATTACCCGGTTAAGGAATTGATACACAATTTTGGTCAATAGTATCTTTATTTAGTAAAACATTGACTTAAACTCTATTATAAACGCAATTTAAATATTCTTTCTAAAAGAACATCAGTCGTTTGTTTCAATAACTTTATACTAATTCAATATAAAACACTTAAAAACAAGAAATACTAGCGAATACTGTTTATTCAAATGTATTATCCTTAACAAATAATGTGTGCCGCGTGTGGTGGGTTCGAATCCTACCCGGGACAAATCTTTGTGTGATGAGCACGAGTATTTGTTCTGAGCCTGGTTGGCAATTTATCTATATAAGTATGTATTTAGAAGTATACAGGGTGTCCCAAAACTCAACGATAATCCGAGACAGGATGAAAGGCCAAGTCATACCGGTTATAGGAAAAATAAAAAAAAAAATCCATATCACTTAGTTCAGCAATAATAGACACTTTTCAAAAAAGTTGAAATTCCACACCCTTGGTCGCATTTTCAAGTCCTGTGATCACCAATGTCACAATTTCGCTGTGTTTTTTTGAATTTCGTGATCTTAATTAAATATGCTATTAATCGTATAACAAATTAATGCACAAAACATTGTTAATTTATTAAAAAAAGTTAAGTTTTAGTGAGTCATCTTTATCAAAAATATCGTCAGTCAACTTTGACGCTTCATACTGAAAAAAAAATGTACTACACTACCCTTGGCAAGTTATTTCAAAAGTTGGCGCATTTAATCAAGATTTCGAAATGGTATAACACTTGCCACTTTTCTTGCCATTAAAAATGTTATTTTTATTTGAACGAAGAGTATCCTCGCAAATGGATCGGACGCAGTGGTACAATTTTATGGCCTCCTCGTTCCCCCGATCTAAATCCAGTAGATATTTGTTACTGGGAATGCATAAAAGAAAAAGTTTATTCGAAATTAATACAAAATCTATCGGAACTTTGCCAGAAAATTGACACAGCGTCAGAAAAAATAGATGCAAGGAATTTTGCTTGACTGGTGAAAAAATCTTTTGTACGCCGTTGCAGAGCCTGTATTCGTGCCAGAGGAAAGCAATTATTTTTAGGAAAGAGGTAATTGAGTCAGTCCATAACAAATATTTAATGTAATAAAAATAATAGGTTATAATAATTAAAAAAAAAAAACAATGAACGAACCATCGATCTTATTTAATTATTCTTCTTAAACTAAAGTAATTCCGAATTGTTTTCCTCTCGCATGAATTCAGGCTCTGCAACGGCGTACAAAAGATTTTTTCACCAGTCAAGCAAAATTCCTTGCATCTATTTCTTCTGACGCTGTGTCAATTTTCTGGCAAAGTTCCGATAGATTTTGTATTAATTTCGAATAAACTTTTTCTTTTATGCATTCCCAGTAAAAAATATCTACTGGATTTAGATCGGGGGAACGAGGAGGCCATAAAATTGTACCACTGCGTCCGATCCATTTGCGAGGATACTCTTCGTTCAAATAAAAGTAACATTTTAAATGGCAAGAAAAGTGGCAAGTGTTATACCATTTCGAAATCTTGATTAAATGCGCCAACTTTTGAAATAACTTGCCAAGGGTAGTGTAGTACATTTTTTTTTCAGTATGAAGCGTCAAAGTTGACTAACGATATTTTTGAGAAAGATGACTCACTAAAACTTACCTTTTTTTATTAAATTAACAATGTTTTGTGCATTAATTTGTTATACGATTAATAGCATATTTAATTAAGATCACGAAATTCAAAAAAACACAGCGAAATTGTGACATTCGTGATCACAGGACTTGAAAATGCGACCAAGGGTGTGGAATTTCAACTTTTTTGAAAAGTGTCTATTATTGCTGAACTAAGCGATATGGAATTTTTTTTTTATTTTTCCTATAACCGGTATGACTTGGCCTTTCATCCTGTCTCGGATTATCGTTGAGTTTTGGGACACCCTGTATAAGTATGTTTATCAGTTATTTGGTTACATAGTACAAGCTACATAGTACAAGCTCTGCTTAGTTTGGAATCAAATGACCGTGTGTGAGTTGTCCAACAATATTTATTTATTTTATTTTATTTAACAAATATTGCAACAAACTTACTTTTTTTTTTCGAACTACACACCTGTGGCACAAACGTCGGACATAAGTTCTATAAATTAAAAATGTTACCAATATTCTAAAAGTGATATATATCGCAATTAATTTGAACTGGTTACTTTAGAAATTAAAATAAACGTATTATTCCTTAACATTGGCAATCACTGTATGATGGGCAATGACTATAGTGGTTACCCTAATCGTTTCACAGATTTCGAAATGACGTGCTATTTGATATTTGACACAAATAGGTTTTTTCGTAGTGAAAAGAGTTTACACTATTTACATTCTAGATTCAAATTAAGAGTGATTTATCGAAAACGTATCTACATACTGTAATAACAAAGGTCAAAGTTGTCTGTAGTCGTAATACATCATAACACAGTCGTATGCATGTTTAAAATGTCCTAAGTGCAACTTTGACAATAGAGATGAAATTCTTACTGTTTTGACGGTGTCAAGCGAATTATAGGCAAAATGGGTCATGATTCAGTTGGTTCGATAGTACATACATGTGTGTTCAATTTTCATTAATTTCGTTTCAACATTTCTTCACTGCAAAGAATAACAATACGTAATATTGTTATTTTTTACATAACACACATAACTATATTAACAACTGAACACATAACAATTGTAGAATTAATAACACTAAAAAAGTAACTCAAATTGGCTCATATCATATAATGTCTATTACGCATTTTAGACCATATTTCACAAATATGCGTAATTCACTTAGATATGTACAGTTTATGAGTAAAACCTTGACATAACACGAAGTTATGAGTGCACAAGTTTTGAATTAAGCAACCATTTTGAGAAATATGCGTCTTGTATGCCGAGTGCGTTTCGTGGGATTCTAGTTGCTTATTTATGTGGTGTTTCAAATGTTTTGGACGTTGAATTTCGTGTTTGTGGTTTTACTAGCAAGACCGCGTGATTACGATCGCATGCATACTGTAATTTAGGGCTATAAAGGTTGGTTTTTGAATAAATAAACATCCTATGTTTGGTCCCAATTTTTCAAGTATCTCCATGTAACATTTTATCATCGTCGACTCAGCAGTTTTGCTTTGAAAATGAATCATTCAGCATTAATATTGGCGAACGAAATATGTGTCTAGCAAGCCTAATCTATAGTGCGATTAAGTACAGTCGGTACTATCGAGTATCGAAAGTTTAGACATTTAGATTGTACTGCCAAAATAATTCCTGCGACGCCCGTCAGAGGCGCTGATCAGATTTTCATACAAAATTTCTCGATGACAAGCCGGTTGTCGATAGTCGATAGTAGTACTAGATACTGCACGTCTTCCCATCTAAATCGAATCAAAATCCATCAATCATCAAATCACAATATAATATTATATTATTATAGGGTCATTTAAAAATTAGTAGTGTCGCCACAAACGCGCTACGGTGGCGCCACTGTGGCGTTTTCTCGCACAGTCGCCTCAGAATAGCTCTTAATAGCCGAATAGATAGATAATAATATACGCCAAAGTAATCAAGATGATCAATGACGACATAACTACATCACACTTCTTAAACTTCAAACCACGGAACATCAAATAACGTAATCGTCCAGTTTTATGACCAAACTAGAGGCCGCCCGCGACTTCGTACGCGTGGAAATCCATCCCGTGTAACTCCCCATACCTCGGGAACTCCGGGATAAAAAGTAGCCTATGTGTTCTTCTGGGTCTTCAGCTACCTATATACCAAATTTCATCGTAATCGGTTCAGTCGTATTTGCGTGAAAGAGTAACAAACATCTATACATACATACATTCGCACAAATTGTCGTATTTATAATGCTGGTAGGATAAAGTGTACCGCGATTATCATGCGACACCGCGCCCGCATAATCGCTGCGACAAGTCGTGTCGCAATGTGATTACGTGCGTTTCACACCGTTCATAATCGTGCGTTTATTCTGAACATGTATCGTTTATGTATGTTAATTTGTTTGATAGTGCCTTCTTGGTTTATTGTGAGATTTTATGTGGTTTCTTTCTTAATTGAGTAAGGGATTTTTTTACTTTTCGTCTTTTGCTTTTTTTCGTTTGTAGTTGTTAAAAATTACGCTAACATAGAGCAAAAAAAGATTATGTAATTCACATTACCTACTATTATTATGGTGCCTATGGTTTAGTAGTTGATAGTCGCCGTTGTGTCGTGGGTTCGATTTCCACATTTATTTTTCATTTTTATTCTGTTACTTTTTGGGTCTCGCTGCATCATTTAAAGTAATATGCAATGAGTTTGGTGCTCTCGATTTTACCCTGATGCGATCAAGAAGTAAAAAAAATAGGAAAAGCACTTTCGTATTTTCGACGAGCGCCATCTATTGTCGAATAGCTAGAACTAATAGCACTTACGTAGGTTCGATTCCCGAGTCGGACTAAAACTAAAAGTTGTAAAACCTGTGTTGTAAATGATTGCAAATAATTCTGGCATTTGTAGTTTGGGAATAAATTGTATGATTTAATAATCTTTACTGACATCTAGTGTCCAATAGCTATAACTTTTAAACGTCCACTATGTCCAAAGGCTTTCATAAATTACCCAACAGATGGCGCAACTAGCGCACCAAATATTTACGTTACCAGCCGATAGATGGTGCATAGTATTTTATTAATGTATTAATATTTCTGAATTCCTTAAAACTAAAATTATTAAAGAGAGTATATTTAGATCAGGATGTATTAATTTCTTCTTAGTATGGGGTCCAAGGGTCAGCCATATCTACGTAAGAATAGAGCAAGTAACTCGGTTATAACAGGTTTTTCTAGTGATTAATGAAGAAAAATGAAACACATAGTTGAACATTGTCTATTTTATTGTATGTATGTATAATAATACTTACAACTAGTACTGTTATACTAAATGTAGGCTATACACGGGCGAGCGAGTTATCGTATTCGAATGTATTCCGTTAAAATATTATTTGTTCTAAACGTTATCAATAATCACTCAGTCCTTTACTTATACAAAAATTCATTAAAAATTATATAATTTTTCCAATTAATTTTACCAATTTTTAAACAAAAGTGTAGTGTGACATCGTAAAATTTGAAAAAATCAGGACATCTATTTTGTGTTGTTAATCCAAAATGTGCTAAGTTCCCTTTGGTTTGTACATAAAATAATTAATGTTAAATGCTTAAAATTAAGAGATTCTAAATAAACAGCCCCTTTATTAAGTGAAAGCGTTACTTACACACAAAACAACGGACGGAAAAAACATTTCTGATTAAACATAAATTTGAATAAAAAATAATTAAGAAACAACAAAAATTTTCGCGTGACGGGGCTTCAACATAATAGGAACTATCAACCACTTTCAACTAAATACAAAAAAGTTTAAAAATACAGTGGCCGCGAGTTTCCGATTTTGTTTATCTATATTGTATATACCTAACTATACATTTACACACATAAAACATACTTTGGATCGAAATTCCGTATACAGCGTAAGGTCTGGGATACATATATTATCTCCATTTTGGAAATGCAATATTTCGTAAATCACGTAATCTAATCAAAAAATTTACAAATTACGAGTTTTTTTTCATAATACCCTTTTTGTCGTATAGCTATTTTACAGTTCAGACTAAAATTTTACTTGAAAAGTATACGATTTGCTTTCGAATTCAGTTTTAAGTGGGAAGTGATAAATTTGCTTCAAATTTTGGTGTTATTTTTTCTTAGCAGGCAATAGGCGTATGTCTTAAAATCATTGTAAGGGCTTTGTAATGTCTTAACTATTAATACTGTTATAACTCTGTTTAATATTGTACTAAAATGTAAATGCAGTAGACCTAAAACGAAAGTTAGAATTCAACTGACAAATATTACTAATTTCTTCATTAACAGACGTTTTACAAATTGTTTTTTATAGTATAGTAAAAAAAAGGTATGGGTTACTATCAAAAAGTAACTAAATATTTGAGGTCACAAAACACAACTATTAAACTTTTGCGCTGATTGAATATTGACTATCGTATTTTAGTATCAGACGGGAATAACGTGACCATACAATTTTATATTAGTTTGCTTGATACTTTAGAACTTTGCAAAATTGCGTTAATTCTCTAGCAATATCAGTAAAACATAAGTTATTAACAGGGCCCGATAAATCTCCTTTATTCTATAACGGTAGACTATACTACATTTGAAATGGAATGTGTTGAACCAGCCTACTCTAACCAGAATTACGTCAAATGCGTAAATACATCAATATTAATAACTATTTAAACTATTTAATACTTTATTACGTTACTTAAATAATAAATAGCTTATATTAAACTATCATTTATTATTGTACGAATGCGTATACACGTATTTTTTTAATACAGCTCACAATTTTATCGTAAGATATAGAGCTGATTTCACAACTTACAGATTGACTATCGAATCTTAACTATCCAATTTAAAAGATAGTCATTGAAGTGACAAATAGCAAACGTATTTTAAAATCTGCCAATATTCCACTTGTTAAGCTAACCGATACTTATCTGTAAGTAGTGAGACCAACTGATAATGTCTCGGGAATATCGTGAGGCATTGTCACTTTAGGTTCGAGACTTTAATACGTATTGATTTAAGCTTTATATTTCTTGATTGAAATTTTTGTGATGAAGCCGTTAGCGTCACAGTCATAGCCTTTATTTTACCCTGATTTGGGTATTTTCTTTTTCATTTGGCTTGATCTTGCACTAAGAAGAGCGAAATCTTGGACAAAAATAATAAAGAACACTTGGATGTCGAAAACCGTAACTCTTTTCTAAATACATTGTTGCTGAACACAAACTTAACTCAGTAATTTTGCAATTAATTCACGAAATTATACAGTCTTCACTTAAGGAATACTTTGATAGTAGATCAAGTAATTATCATTCTCAAAAGCCTTTTGAACTGGGAAGCCAAAAAAACTAAATCCAGAAGTCATTTATCGCTTCTTAGTTCTTAGCTAATTGGCTTAAATTTCTGACTACAATTTATTGAGAGCCGGGAAACCAGAAACACAAAATCCAAGAGTCATTGATTTTCTGTTGTTTTTTAAAACTTGTCGGTAATTAACCAAGTGTTGTTCATTGTTCGTGTTGTGTGTACTGGTAGTTCATATGCCGTCAGTAGACGGGGCTGTGGGCGTCGTAGTTGAGTTGAAGGTACGGCGGGATGGCGGCGGACAGCTCGGACGCGCGCCGCCGCAGCGCTGCGATGCTGTGACCGCGCCATACTTCCTCTTCTGGAGGTTCGCCGCCACCACCTGTGATGGAAAAATATTTAGTTAGAATTTTATAAGTAAATATCACATATGTGAAATGCTTCCTACATGAAATGAGGTAATCAAAGAGCCTAATTGTACTCAACAAAGTGGGAAAAACCAATATACTCATGTCGTTTTAAGAGTTTGATAATGAGGGAGTGTTATTCAGATCTATGAGTAAACTAAAATTTGTGTTTAAATATCTACCTACGTACGTCAGATAGTGTGACTATAGATAGTCAAGAATTAGGTAGATAGTCAGACTATCAAAACTGTTACTTGTTTACATCAGCTATTCGATTGATTAGTTCTATTAATAAAATATTATCGTTTACCGGAGGCAGTAGGCGAGGCGTTATTGTTGGCACAGTGCGCCATGTGCGGCGGCGTGGGCGAGCCCTCGAGCGCGCCGCCCGACTGCTGCCCGCTGATGTTGTTGCAGTACGACATCATTGTGTCGCCTGGAAACAACGCAACATGTGTTAGTAACACAACCAGATGTAAGAACAAACCGTTCACTTACGGGTTTATGTAATGTCACATTAGACCAAAGGAACTACTTCAGTATTGACACAGAGAGGCAGTGCGCAAGAAAAAATCTTGCAAGTAGGAAGGCTTATAATGCGGCTTTAGCCTATTACTTGGTAGAGTTTTTCCTCACACACTGCTAAACTAAAGCTACCGCACTTAAATTGTGTTATAGTGTGCAGTGTCTTCTACACGTCTACGTAACGGCTTAATGGTTTTGTGGTAATAAATATTTTGTGTCACAGCTATTATTGCTCTACTTTAAAGAAGTTTAATTTCGGTCAAATGTGCTACAGGACTTGAAACATTTTAACTTGTTGCTTTACCGTTTAGTGTCATTTATAAACCAAAAAACCGACCCATAAATGTTTCTAGAATTTAATGCTTGTAAGCGATTTCATTTATTATGTAGCAAGACTATGTAATAGAAGATACTAACCGAGTGAGTTAAGCGGGTAATGCCCCTGGTAGGGTTGTCCTGACGCGACGGAGCTGATCGGCAGCGAGGGGTTGAGGTCAGCGGCGAGCTGCGGCAGTCCACCGGCACCGAAACCACCCATCGATACTCCACCCTGGGACAGCTGGCCTAGACCTGGAAGATGCAAGGTTAGTGAGAAAATGTCATGAATAAAGTTTAGAAGGATTAGTTAAAGGGATTTATAAATAAATAAGCTCTAATATTATCATGAATTGATTTCAAGTGAAGAAAAAAATATCTTTTACAGCATTTTAGTACTTATGATTATTCCTTTAATATCTTTAAAGAAAACGTACTTAGTAAAGAAGCAAGGAAAATATTGTTGCAACTGTATGATACATTTGCACTTCTTAAAGGAAATTCATAAGGAAGCAACGGATATGAAAATAAGTCTCTCCCCCCCAAACCCAAAACCGCTTTAAGGCTACGGCTAATTCGCTTTCACAGACGTCGCCGGAACGAAGTAGTGCCCGGTTTCTGAAGCACATTTAGCGGTAGTTTATCTTTTCAAACTGTCATGGTTACATGAGCTTAAACGCTCTTGAATAGATAAACTAACGTACCCAGAAACCGGAGGCAAGTTAAACATGGTTATGGTGAGACTCACCAGCCGGCATAGACCAGGGTCTGTCAGCGAAGACCCCCGGGCTGCAGACGTCGCCGGCGCCGAAGGGCGGCAGTCCGTGCGAGGGCAGCAGCGCGCCCGGCGACCTGAACACGTTCGTGCTCTTCTTGCGTTTCTTCCACTTCGCACGACGGTTCTGGAACCATACCTGCAAAGAATAGAGTTTGTTTTATAATGGTTTATGTTTTTGGGTATAGATTTCTTGAATTTAGTTTGAAAGTGTTTGGTTGATGATTTTTCTTGAATTTAATTTGCTGTTTTAACTGTGTGTTGATATTATATATTTTCCGTTTTTAAAGGTAAGATGCTAAATTGGTTTTAAACTTTTAACTGTAGTTGTAGTAGTTTGCATTTTTGAAACCTAAAAAAAATAAGGAAGTCGATAAATTGTTGATAATTGTGTTGTGAATAGGGAATGCAATCCCGACTCGAGATCGTCAACTCGAGATCCCTCGCGATCAGAAATATCAATCCCGCGGGATCCCGAGATTTTCGGGATCCCGTCTAGTTAGTAAAAATAATACAATTCAAACGGCTTGTTTAATGTAATATGTGTGTGATAGTGTGGTGAATGCAATAAATTATTATTTGAAAGAAAATAAAAGCCTTTATTTTTCAACTAGCTGACCCGCGCAACTTCGCTTGCGTCACGTAAGAGAGAATGCGTCATAATTTTTCCCGTTTTTGTAACATTTTTCGTTACTACTCCGCTCCTAATGGTCGTAGCGTGATGATATATGGCCTATAACCTTGCTCGATGAATGGGCTATCTAACTGTAAAAGAATTTTTCAAATCGGAGCAGTAGTTCCTGAGATTAGCGCGTTCAAACAAACACACAAACAAACTCTTCAGCTTTATAATATTAGTATAGATATTACTAACAACGTAACATAATTAACAGGTGTAATAACATGAACATAATCAAAAAAGTAGGTGTAGCTCCAGGAGATCAAAATAAAAAGTAATCACATGGCATTTTGAAAGTAGCCTCTTAAAATACAAAGTGTATCAATAGTACGAGCTTCTAATCGGCATCTCAAGTCTATTGCAATGTACCCAGCTGCTGAAAATGGCCTCTCCGACAATCCCGAACGGGATCTCGCCATATTAGGCTTCGGGATTGATCCCGAAAAAATACACGGGATCTCGCGAGATCGGGATCCCGCGAGATCGGGATTGCATTCACTAGTTGTGAACCAGAGGGCTGGCCTTTTCTAAGGACAGAGAATAAGCATTGCCATTCAACGTGGAGATATTTTATGATGTCTTATTTTAGTATTTTTGTCTACAGTTAGATTTGAAATTAAAATTGAAAACAAAAGTACGGAAATACCAATTCTAGCAAATTAACTTTTGTGAAAAACTTGGTGCAAAACTAGAGTATTCAAGCATGATAATTAGATACATTTGTAAGTTAAGAATGTAGTGTATCAAACCTAAATATTTTGATCGTCAATTCAAAGCAACCACACATTATTCCATGAACTGCAAAACCTTTATTAATATTTCACCCACAACCAACTGGCTTCCGAAACCGTTTACCATTAATCACCTCACGTGAAAGTTCGTACATAGAGCTATAGAGCCGACGTAAATCGCACATCATTTGTCAACAGCCGCGATATTGATTCCTCTAATACGAGATCATCCCGGCTCGTTTATCACTGCCTTTGATCTTACGGGTAGGGGAGGAGTTCGGGTGTAGCCTTATGTGGCTGGTAAATCGTTTAGTATAGTATAGTTTTTTATTAGAAATAGACTGTACATATTCCCAATAATACCTGTGTTATTAGAATTGTTAACTTACGAATAGATGTTATACCTAAGGGCTAGAAAGATAAAGCAAAAGTTTCAAACACTTGATTCTGTTGCCGTATGGCCGGAAAAACAGAATTGTGTGTTGACAGAAATTATTACCGTCAATAAAATACCTTTGGAAATTACCCCTTAAATCAAATCTAATAAATAATCTAACGGCCGAATCTTGACAGAATGTAGAAGTGTATCTCAACTTTCAATAACTTTATTATCGAACTACATTTTCAACTTTGGCATGTATGTAAGGACCGAAACACTTTTGAGCATCACTACAAGAAGTAAGATATTGCTGAATTCTGCCTATATCTATACTAATATTATAAAGCTGAAGAGTTTGTTTGTTTGATTGTTTGTTTGTTTGAACGCGCTAATCTCAGGAACTACTGGTCCGATTCGACAAATGCTTTCAGTGTTAGATAGTCCATTTATCGAGGAAGGTGCTATATCATCAATCAGTGAAGAATGTAACAAAAACAGGGAAAATTTTGACCCATTCTCTCTTATGTGACGCAAGCGAAGTTGCACGGGTCAGCTAGTGCATAATAAACAGTTATTTTAAATCTCTACAAAAAATCTCTCAATAAAACTCAAAAAGAACATTCAAATTCGCTTCATCCGCGTAAATAAGTCATACAAACAAAAATCCAAACTAAATGTAAAACAGTTGATATAAAATTCATTCATCACGATCCACAAGACGAGCACACGTTATCACATATAATGAAAGCACAATAACAACAGTACATTAAAACAACAGAATCCACCCTCGCACGTAACGCCGGCCACATTAAAAATGTACCATTAGGTAGTAGCTCGGTATAAGCGCTAGCGGGATTGTTAAGATTAATAATTTATGATTTCTTACAATTCAGATTTATTTTCTCTTGTTTGTTAAAATGAAAACACTAATTAATAATCGCTTTTATTGCTGGGACGTTTACTAACAGGCACAAGGTATAACCTAGTTTGCTTGTGGATCGAAAACGTAGGGAATAAAAACACGACCTTCTAACCAAAAGGTAGCAACGTAGTACCAACTTAACTACTGCCCTTCGGAGTCTGTGTTCCAACGGTTAGTGGTCAACCTTGTGATAAAGCTGTTCAAGCAGCCCGATGGCATATGACTTGGCTCAGCAACTGTTATCTTAGTTGATAACAACTGAGTAAGATTTCAAATTGCTCTCGAAGAGACACTCAAAATACCACCAAGCGGCTCTACTACAGAAGGTCCGCGCCAATGCTTGCTTAACCTCGTGATATATTTTCGTACTAGGTAGTTTGATTCTATTTTTATATTTTGTTAGATGTTTTCCATCATATTATTATAACGACTCCATTACAATAATTTTCTTCATTAACACGTTTTTTTTTTCAAACCTATATATTTATCTAACAGTCGCTACCGCTTGTTATCAATAGCAGCCTTACTATCTATCGCGAGTGAGACGGCACGAGGTGTGAAAGAGACGCGGATACTCATTTGGCAACTGTCACCGGCAGGAGTCCATTATTTATGGCGGGCCGTGGTCGGGACGCGCTTGACGCTTTTCCTTTTTGTTTGTCGTTCCAACTTGTTTATACATTGACATTATGTACAGCTGAGTTATTTATTTTGTATGTAGGTTGCGGGAATAATGAAAATACTAGGCAATATTCTGGAGTATTTTAAGAAGGAAGATTATTTGCGCCATATATTATATAAGTACTTAGCTATCTTTGTTTTATTGAAACTAAAAGTAGATAAGCAGTGTGTTAAACTTTATTAAGTTTAACTTAAATGTATTGTAGTTTACATATCTGACAACAAATTGAAACTACATTAAAACGACATTTTATGGAGTGTATTTTTCTGTCATTCTTACGTCTTTTTCTTCTATTTTTATTGTATCAATATAGGTATGTTGTACGAAATTTTAACTTATTTATCATTTGTACAATAAACGAATCAGCGAAGAGATATATTTGCGAAACGAATTTCTTTAAATGAATAGTGTTCTTACCGTAACTTATTACTATTTACCTAACCTTGCAAGTTTCAACATTAAACTTTCTTCTTCCATTAAACAAATCTATCCAGAATTCAAATATTTTACATAACAAAACTTACTTTCGAACATAAGCCATTCGTCTTGAACTGAACACAACTTAACAATCAGTGAAAAATCCCTCGAGGCCCAACCCTACTCGGTTTGACAGACGCTCGGGAAAACCCGGCGATATTCGGCAATATTCGGCAATGGTCGGCAATCACCGCCGATCCGAATTTAAGCCGAGGATATTTTTTTCATTTGTCATGAGCGAAGTAAAGTGAGGTGATTTTTAAAAACGTTGAAAATGGAGGGAGGTAGGCGAAGTACTTTGTTGGAACGATATTTTAAACTAGCTGACTAGCGCAACTTCGGTTGCGTCACATAAGAGAATGGGTCAAAATTTTTCCCGTATTTGTAACATTTTTTACTGGTACTCTGCTCCTATTGGTCGTAGCGTGATGATAAATAGCCTATTACTTCCTCGATAAGTGGGCTATCTAACATTGAAAGAATTTTTCAAATCGCACCTGTAGTTCCTGAGATTAGCGCGTTCAAACAAACAAACTCTTCAGCTTTATACTATTAGTATAGATCTACACTGTGGGTTGCTTTGATTGATTAAGTGAGTAGATAAATCGAGTAACGTAAACTATCTTTTGCGATGAAAAAGTTCTTGAGAAGGGTTTGAATCTTTAAGATGGATCTTTTCGATTACTATGTTTTAGGCACCTGTCCTGATTACTATACTTAGCTGTATTATAATGGTGCTGCTTATTGTGAAAACTAGTTAGATTTATAAATATTAGTTTATTTCCAAGAGACTACAGCATATGATTATGCCCTGGTTAGAAATTTTATAGATATTAGTTCCAATCAAACTCGACCGAGGTAGAGTTCGCTTCTGTCGGTAGACAGTCAGCTGATACCAACTTATATTATTTCGAAATTGGCTACATTTTTGTGTGTAACAAACTCCGTACCGTCACAAAAAGTTCTGAAAGATTGTAGCAACTTATCCAAGGCTATCATTGCATCAATTTGTGTGCAGCAATATCGGATAGTTCGTGTCATAGTACGGTATGTTTCACAAGCGTGAGCGCGCGTCGTGAGCATGTGTTTAGCGGACTGTGTTTGTGCTTCGTGGCTAGCGGGCTTGCCGTGCTGTACTAGCGGTTTGTGGGCTAAGTTATAAGCGGTAGTGGTAGTGGAAGCGGGAGCGTAATCTTTTACTAATAGCGACTAATATAATTTTTTGATCGCGGGAAATAGTTAAACAAAACTTGAAAACTTGCAGTGTGTTGTTGAAGAAAGCCGGTAAGTGCTCTTAGTGGAGATATTGGACTCCATCTTAAATAAGCTTAGCGTCTCATGATCTGTATGATGACTGGAAATTATACATTTAAAACATCAAGTATTTGTAAGAGCTCGTAAACTTAGAATATACTTTCAGAGAAACGACTGGCGCCATTTCAGTGTACGCAAATTGATAAAATAAACTTTATCCCAGATAAACATATAAATCTTTAGCCAAATACTCGCATATTTGCTATCTAGTCTATTATAACAATTACAAAAGACATCCTAATTATGAAGTCTTATCTAAATCAACAATATCAACTTTGACAAACAAGAAATACACACGAATTAACACATAAATAACGAAACTACCACATTTTCACATTTCTATTAGATACGGAAAGAAACTATTACTGGTAGACAGGTTACTTGTATGAAATTATGTGCTATTCCGCGCTCCCATACTAGCATAGCTAACGTAGGCGAAAAGACCGTAATGGACACATTATGCATGCATTCGGAAAGATGGGTCCATATATCCACTAACTGGGTGCCAGGGGATGGTCATTGCAGACGCGAGAAATCCATACGACGGGATAATTTGGACGCAATTGATGAGGACTTGTCGGGGCGATGTGGAAGAAAAGGTGTGCCTTTGCCCAAGTGAGTCACTCAAAAAGGCTAAGAGAAAAAAATCTATATCTATAATCTTTATAAGCTTATCAATTAAGACTCTTCTCCTATCCGAAACTTTGATATCAATATCGTATAATATTATTCGAAATCCGATAATTTCAATAACGATTATAGAACCTAGCCTGATTTCTTCACATATTTTTGATGAGTCATTCGCTAACTGCTAATAAGTGTTTCACGATACCCGTGGCGCCCGTGTATTGCACCAGCGGCTAAAGTGCTAAGTGCTACTACAAACACACCGTCACGGTAGTCAGTGTTACCATCTCATAGGAATATTTTGTTTCGGTCACGAGTTTTTCATTACTGGAAAAGCTGTTTTCTATGTATTTCCTGTGTGTTTGATCTATTTTGTGGTGGCTACTGTATTTTGTTCATGAACTGATTCTTGGTATACCTATCTTTCTGCTTATATTCTTACACCTCATTTTATAAAATACTATGTTGTTCCTACTAGTATAAAGATTTTTACTATGAAAGTACCTATAGTCGTACCCTGTAATCTTTAGCCACGAAACAGGCTATGCCTAGTGTGGCTTTACCGATCTTATGTTATACAACTATGGACTGTTAATAAATGATTTTTTATTTTTATTGTCAAAACTGATTTAGCGTGTGATGCGATCTCATTGTAGGTAGTACCTACAGTAGTAAGCTAGCTCCAAGGACCTAGTTGGCTAGCTTTAAAATAATTGCTATAATGGACTGAGAGATTGAATCAAAAATTTTATTATCATGATTGAGAACCGCTATCCATGATCAAGATTCCCTCCTATCTTTCTCAATAACTTGTCTTGTAATAAGGATTGTTGTGACAGTAGGCAATTTCTACAATTTATTTATATCTAGTTAGGCCTATCTAAATAAGCTAATGCTGGATCTAACTGTTTATCTTTATAGCGACCGAGCATAGTAATAGTATTCAGTAAAAATTGATAGATTTTTACATATATTATCATATTTGTAAACAGCAATTCAGAATGAGTCGAGAAGGCCAGTAACTCTTCAAATATTATCTGTCTACTATATAATATGCCATTATATCACAAAAATGTTTGTATAAACTTCTTAAGTTTCTTCTAACTATCGTTTATTAAACCTTTCGACTAACGTGTCAGTCCCCAGTGACTCAGTAGCGAGTATGCTGGCCGCGTGGTGCTCGTAAATATCAATCAGTGTTCGATCCGACCCGTGGCTGAAACGTTTATCCTGCGTTACGCTATTTTGATAAATAAGGTCGCTTCACAGTGTTTTTAAAAGGTTTTTGTATTAAAGGCCTAGTTTTTTGAGTAATTACAATAAGAAACTATTTTCGCATCTTTTTTTTATCTTTAAAATCATCTTAGTCGTGTGGAATAAACCAGCCAAATCCAAACTAGCGGAATGGCCCGACGTCGCCCAGGTGTAGTTAAATTTTAAATATGTTTCAGTTACTTTATTATTCGGTGATTTATATTTATTTATATAAACTACTAGTTTTCTAAAACTTAATAAACCTACCTCTTTTACTATATTATTTTCTTACAACTATTGCAGATCGAGCTTGTTTCTATTCATAAAATCACAACTGTAGTCAGAGCTATTGCTGAACTTCGACTGTGTTAAATTTTCGCCGCTCGTCTCGAAAAAATTAGCTTCCTAGAGTTCCTAGTAAGTAACGAAGAACAGAGACAGCATCTATTTGGCAATATTTTTAACAACCATAAAATACCCGTGACTTTCGGGCTACCCATCGATAACTTGACCTTTGCACAAATTCGTCATTTATCAAAGAATACTCTCACTCCTATATCATATTATTGCAATATTTCCAAAATATCTAAATAAAACAAAGCTTGTATCGTGATTGTCTTGCGTAGTCAGTATGTAGTATGTCATGTACATAGTGAGGTATATAGCCGGTCGCTCGATACATACGCGCGCAAGCGTACACCCCTCGCGCGCGATAGTGATGGGGTGTAGTGTGTCGATATTGTTTAATAAAGTTATTAATTATTATGAAACTGCAACTAAAATCTTTGAAAATTAATACTTGTTACTGTTACTTTTTTTAATATAGTACGTTCGGTGTTTTGGGGAAGTTTTTAGCTATGAATCAATTAAAACTGTAGCGCAAATTAGGAGACTGTTAATTTATGCAAAAGCATTTCGATTGTATGTATATTTCCTATGTACATATTATTACATCAAATGATTCTAATAATATTATAAATGCGTAAGTTTGTGAGAATTTATGGATGTTTGTTACTCTTTCACGGAAATACTACTGAATTGATTACGATTAAATTTGGCATATAGGTAGCTGAAGATCCAGAATAACACATAGGCTACTTTTCATCGCGGAGTTCCCGATGGATCGGGATTAACACGGGAAGGGATTCTACGCTGACGAAGTCGCGGGTGGCTACTAGAAAATAATATTTTAATAGTTTTATGTATAGCATTTTAAAAATTAGTTACAAGTTATGCATTCTTAGGTTAAGGTATGGGTCTATGGGTGTTGTAAGGTGAAATATAATTATTTGATTTGATTCGATTTGATATTTCGATAAATTTAGGTGCGTGTACATAGTAAAATAGTTTGTACAAGGGAAAAAATCCTGTATTGAGAGAATCTTATATGATTTTATAACTATTGGTGCTCCAAATTATTTTGTTCAATATACTACAAGTAACTCTAGTATTAGGTATAGAGATAATGTGAATAAAAGAATTTTAAGGCGGCGGGGAGGTCCCATGTTAGGTACATAATTAACAAACGTCAAATCTGAAAATTGACCTGTGTCCAGTCATATTTTTAACGCGTACAAAATTGTAATACATTCTGATTTCCATCTCCCACTTTATTCGAGTGTTAATTAAGAAATAATCCTATATGTGTTAGTATAGATTTGTTAGTGCAGGTTTTAAACTGTATTGGTGCCAAATATTATCTAAATCCAATGAGTATTTTTTGCGGGAAAGAGTTACAGACATTTAAACAAAATGGGAAAGTACGGTTGTACTTTATTAACCCCTGGTTTCGGAGTAAATTTAACGGTAGTTTATCTATTCAAAAGCGTTTTTTTGTATGAGTTTTGACACTATTGAATAAATAAACTACCGCTAAATGTACCTCAGAAACCAGGGGTTAGACATGCAAGCGACACTGATTGAAATCTTGGGGAAGGGAATGTTGAGATATTCTAATTGTTTTTTATATTATTTCCAGAGGACCAGTTTCCTGCAGTCCCAGTTCCCAGCAGTGGGACAGGACAGGGTTAAGAAACGTAATATTACACGTTCTAGCAATCAGTAGTCGTGCAATTCGAAAAATTTAAAGTAAGAATTAAAAGTATAAACCTCATATTACTTCCTTTTGATTTATTAATTTAGCATAACACAATACATTCAATACATTTTAAAGAAGTTAAATCTTCTGCCTATCGTATGGTTAGTAATCAACCTAGTGTCAAAGTTTTTCAAGCCGCGCGGAGGCCTTTGACGTGACTTAACGACTGTTATCTTAATTGACAACAACTGGGATCGACTTCTTACTTCCGTGCCCTCCGAAGCACGAAGTTTCCCAGTTTAAATACCACTATGCAGTCACCAATTTTTTGAATGACCGCACCAAGGTTTGCTTATCCCTCAGATCATTTACCGGTGAGTGTATGGCTATGGACTATAAATAACCACACATCAAAAGATTACACGATTAAAAAGATTACGCCAATGAAACACATATTATCGTGTAATAAAATTAATATATTTATCGATAAATAATTTATATTAAGTTAATCCCTAGCCGAGCCCCGCCCGCCTCACTTCCGGCAGTCCTATGTACCGTGTGTGCCTACTTCCTACGTAAATAATACCGGAGGGAGCTTTCTTTGAGCTTTCAAAATATGTGTATTATTATTGCGTATAAATATGGTATATTTGAGAAGGTATTTTGTAATAAAATGTAAAATAATTTGTGAAAGTATTTTCATACCTACATATTTCCAGTAAAAAAAACTTGAAACTATTGAGTTTTGCGTTGCTTAAATTTATTGGTTCGCGAAATATAGAGATAGTTTTTTTGGTTTCGTACCCACAGGACAAAAATAGATATTGCTAAGACTTCCCTGTCTGTCTGTCTGTATATCACTAGGTGGTATCTCAGGAACTGTGATAGCTAGACAGTTGAATTTTTCACAGATGTTTTCTATTGCCGTTACAATTTCAAGGTTCGTTGTGTAAGTTTCGTATAAAATGTTTATTTTAAAGGTTGTTTAAACCAATTTGTTTTTGGCAGTTAGTATTTCCAACTTTTCATTACCGTCGGACTTCCTGAAACCGAAATAATTATAATTTCTAGAGTTAAATTATTGGTCAATGTAGAATTTTTATATATCGCATCACGCTATTTTCCTTCCGTGGTCTTTTACATACAGAATTTTCATTTATTTTTATGAAACCTACATTTTATAAAGCAACGTACATTTTGATGCTCATAAATCATTAAAATCTTAATCGATTGAAGGAATGAAATAATGCAAAGTCTACAAGCTGCGATTGTTTGAACTAAAAACCATTTCTTTAATAATCTTCACAAAGTCTAATGAAAGAAAAAATATAACTATATGCAAATACCAAAAGTCTTGAAGACCCCTTAATTTTCTTTCTTCTTCCAAAACTAATTTGAATAAGATCAATCTTAAAAGGGAAACGAAATACCAGACACTTAAATCTTGACCGAAAATTAATTTATATTCAAACAAAATCTTTAAAAACGTTTATACAATTCAAACAATCCGCGAAGAAACTCTTCCGCATTTGTCTTAATAAGTAATTGTCTTGAAACTTTCCAACAAACTTGTACTAAGCATTTGAGTTTATGAAAACTTAATTATTCGTCGTGACGGTGGCTTAATCCGACGGCTTAAGCCACTGTAAATTGAATGGATGTTGTTTCATTATAACTCTGTTCCGGCTTCCAAGACGGCTTCCAGGAAAATATTGCGAGGTTTTTTTGTAGAAAATATTATATTTTTTGACCATAATGTTAATTTATGTAGATTTGAACTAAGCTGCGTTTAAGTTACGGGTTGTTTTAGTGCAATATTGGACCAGAAATTGGGATAAGGTTTCGTTTTTTACTGATAGGTACCTAGTATCTGTAAAGATAACTTTAGATTTTAGTGAGAGTATCAGCTGTTCATAAGTTCTGATCTTTACTTTTTTTGTGATATCCGTTTATAAGAAATAGTATGTTTCAATAGAAACAAAAGTTATGCAAATATATTTTTTATTGTTTAAGAGGTTTATTTGTAATTTTTCGAAAATAAGGGGTTGATTTCCTTTTAAGGATACTAAATTATTTTGTGACAACTGTGAACCATAGTATAAAAATACTTATGAATGTACTTTCGAACCTGTATTCAAAACTAATGTTTCAAAAACTTGGACTATTATAACTACTTTTATTTATATTTTGGCGTTTGAACTGTCATTGCAAACTCCACTCAAAGAAAAAAACATATTTATAGTAATTCATACTGATTCCATAGTCAGTTAAAAACAGTATCTTTTAACAATAACCCTAACAAACCCATAAAATAAAGCACCTCTTAAATATTAAACAGTGATATTATTTAGTGCAGCCGCGTCGAGGTACCAGGGCGGCAGATCCCGGGGGAGGTTTAACAACATTCGCGTGTAGCTGTCTCACTGAGATCAAATGGAACATACAGTATAATGGTGCAGTCGAAGGGAGGTGAGAAGTAATTAATGGGGAAGAAAATAAAAGTTTTTTGTGGCAGAAATGGTTAAGTTTGACTTTTAATAAATAAGCTAGCTAATAATGCTAACTTGAAACTATCTTTTTAGACGTAGAAATCTAGAATGCAAATATGAAGACTACTAATATCACAGTGAAAATTTACCGATATAAATGGAAAATTCAAGCTTTTGTTCATGGTAGATGAAGATACTTATATTAGTTTGGAATAAAGAGAGAATGACTGATGGAATGGTACGTGGTCATCGTATATTTTGACTTTAAAGAAGTTAGTTAGAAAAAAACTTAAAAAAATTACAGATACACAGCAGACAGAAAAGTACATATCCTCGCAGAACTTATGTGTATCTGATTTATACTTAAGTAGTATAAAAAAGCGTTAAACATTTATCTGGCTCAAACATCCTCTATAAAAACAATACTCACATGTTTAACAAACCGAAAAATCCATAATAAATAAATGTAACATTAATATCTGCATACCAGGGCGGCATGAGCTCGAACACGTATTTAATTGAGCGTGGTAATCCGTATTAATAAGAGAACAGCTGGTGCCCCCTAGCGGCGAGGCGCGGATTTAAAAGTCAATATAGTGTAGGGATTACACTGCTAGGGGAACGAATAATTACGTGGCAAGTTTGGCAATTTGATTTCGGTTTTGTATACTAATATTGTTATATGCGGATGTGAATTATAACGGGCGATGTCTTGGCAGGAAATGCACGGATTTTAGTGATAGATGTTTAAGAAGTAAAAACTGAAGTTGATCTGTGTAAATTATTAGTTTTAAGCAATATGATTTCTTATTAGATTTAAGGTTTTTTTAGCTTGCTACTAGCGCCGTTTATTCCGGACTTCATAATACATATGTGTTTGACACACTTTTGATAACTTATAAACTTTGTATTTCCAAAGTACGAGTCTATAATTCAGAATCATGTTGAAATTTGTTTTCTTTTTTGTCATTGTAAAAACTAGATGAACGATCTTATAAATGTACCATCAAGAGATACATCTCTTGCTTCGGGTGACGACAGCAAAACAAATAAAAGTCACCAGTTTTCTTTCTGACCATCATTAATTTCCACCAAGACTTTAGTCCACACCATAACTCACAGAGACCCTATCCAAACAAACTAATGATCACTCATTTCTTAACCTTAACCACCTGGGAATCGAACACTGACCCTTACTTAGACCCCACAAAATTATCTCGTATCCTCTATACAATTTTATTGCAAATGGCCGCCGAATAATGCTAAATCAGAGGTAAATCCCCGCAATATGGGGTTGCCAGGTTTTTGGGGAGTATTTTTTTTCGGTTGGCAACATTATCTTTTATTGTGATAAGTGTTTATGTGGTGCAATCTCCGGTTAACGTAATGCGTTATGAATAATGTCGGGGTTAAAAGGCTTTGCTTTAAATTTTTATGGTATTTTGGTATCTGTAAATATGTGATTATGGGATAATATTATGGTTACAACGGGAATGCTGTTTATGGAAAGATGGGGAATTAAGTGTCAACGGTGGAGCCTGTATGCTCTTCCGTTAGGTTTTGGAGTATCGGAATTGTACTGAATTGGTCATTGCCAAAATTATTACTATGTTGAGAACGCATTCAGTACATTATACCCTATAATGCGGTTTATTAGCTTGTTATTATCATAGTCTAGGGATGTACACCCTTGTTTGGGGTGAAGTATATAACTCTTTGAAAGATCTTCCCCGATTTTTAAAGGCAATCTTGCTTTTTATGGAAGGGCTTAAATTAGTCACAAAACTACTGTTTTATCTCGCCTAAAATAAAATAAGTTACTCATAACAAAACAATTTAATCTCCATAAAAGATTAAACAGACTAGTGATTACACATTGATATCGATTATCGAGTTGTCGATAATATTTAATAGTGCATCTGTCGATCAATATCCAGGTGTTAATATATTTTATTACGAGCCGCCTCGCGTTAACACATGTTCCCTCGTTCGTGATTCATTGTTATTTAATTAATTGATTGTTTATATATAAGTTGGGTTTAAATATGGGGAAGTAAAGTTGGGATAGCCGTTTTAAGTGTATGTGTTTGTTTTCATGTATTTTTTAATGATATTGATATTTTTGCCAGTGTAAATAAATGTCCACTGTCCTGTTCAATAAGTTAAAACATCGTATTAATATTATCAAGTAGGGATGGATGTATGTATATGTGAGGTATATGTATAAATTTTTGTTATTGTTTTACAAAATACACCTGGACTGATTTTATCGAGATTTGGTACACTGATAACTTATCACCCCGATTATCACATAGGAGACTTTTTACCCCGGAAAATCATTTCAGGCGGACAAAGTCACGGGCAGTAACTAGTCATACATAAAATTGCGCCCTTTTAGGATGCTTTCTTCTTTTGTTTTATTCACATTCATACTCTTTTTATACGTTAATTAAAGGAATATTTTAGTATCAAAGTAAAAAGTAAAGTATTTTATGTGATTAAAACATCAGCATCTATTGGGAAATCTCTCAAAACTGTAAAATATTTAGTTACAAGGTTATGTTTATTCTTAGAGTTTTGTGAAAAGTGTAAGTTATTAAATATGTATAGTTAAGATTACTAACTTATTCAAATATTATGTCAAGTAGATAAATAAAGACAAAATATACATTAAAACTCCATAATTAAGATGAAATTTAGAAAAACTCTCCTTAAAATCTCGCAGTCGGGTAAAAAGACAGCTAAACAAATTTAAAATTCAAAAGAATATAACAAATTGTTTGAAACCAGAATATTATAATGCGAAATAATCAAACATTACACGTCGGGCTAAGCTCGGGACTTAGACCCTAAGTTATTGGGCTAATAAATCTTAATATACAGGGTGCGGAGAGCATGCTAATGCTTCCTAATATAGGGGGTGAACGTTGCTCCACCTAATTATATTTTTGTAAGGGGTAACACGGCTGATCACAATCGGTGTGGTAATGAATATTGTGGGTTTAAAATGATTGAAGTTACCCTTAAATAATGCATATTAAAACACTAATCTAGGTATAGATATTTTGATTGAAGTTTAATATATATATCTAGATTTTTACAACAAACAAAATGAACTAATAATTACTAATATTAAATTGATCTTCGTGAAAAAAGTCAATCAGTAAATGACAATAAACTACCTTTAAATACTTCAGGGGTTAAAAATAAAACTGACCAGAAATTCCAATTAAATGTACTTGGACAGACGTGGGGAACCATTAGCAAAAGCTAGACCGTATCCGCTAATTAAACATGAATAAATAAACCAAAAGAACTAAAATAAAAGGCCAAATTGTTAATTGTCTGCCAAAATGTAAACAGAATCGTAACATTCATTATATATTAAAGAGAAATTCTCATTCGGGAAACTACTAAAAAAAGTTATGCGAAAAAAAGGCTAAATAATTAATGATAGAAAAAGATTTCTCGTGTAACGTACCCGGCTACCATTTTAACTGTCTAATCGTCAAGAATAACGAATGAGGGTACCCGTGACGTTTATTTTTATCGATGTCGATACCCGGCTTCCATGGCACGTCACTACGGCTTTACATCTTTTTAATAATGGAAGGATTTGGTAAACAAAATGTGAGTTGCAGTCGCGGGGGTTCTTTTTTACGGTGAATTAAAAGTGTTGCGAAAGATTGTCGGGTTTAATTTCGATGTTTATTTTTGTTGCTGTGATTCCTGTCGTAACATTGACATTTGGTAGTAAAGCTGATTTTTTGTGCTTCTGCTTCAGCTTCTGGTTGCAATAAATAGTATTGCAGTGTGATCCGTTAATTTAAATCAGTATCATGAAATTACATAGACCGTAGAATCATCATGATAACAATTTAGAATTTAGTTACAATGAAAAAGAATTTCACACTTCTATTCATTGTAGCGGAATAATCGATGGACATACGACTCAAATATAGTAGGTACCTCCTTTTTTTTTAAATCGGTTACCATTTACAATTTCAAAGATTTTTATTATGGCGGTAAAAGAATTTCTAGAATGTCAGAAAAACAGTGCCATACAATATGAAGAGAAGTTTATTTTCTGCTAAAAGCTGACAACTATTGAACCAAATTCTTTTCAAGCACGAAGTTTGATTACTCATACACACAATACATCAAATACCAATACAAAAATACAGTAACATCATGGAAATATAAAACAAAGCGTTAGTTATTGATCGTATACAAACGTGCGAATTACGTTGAACGCAGGAACCGGGCGCACAGCTCACAATGCAATGCAGCGATGTTTCGACTCTGGACAAATAAACGCGGCCACTACGGTGGCCGGGAAGCCGGTGACCACACTTTATGACTACGATGAGCTAAGGCTTTGAATTGTGGATATTGGTCAATAATTTTTAAGTAGGGTATCAAACGAAATTGGAGTATTTTATAGTTTTTACTGAAATATAAAAGCGAATCCACAAATAATTGTTTCGGGTCTGGTTGTGCTTTGTGTCCGTTGTTTGTATGTTTGTAAAAGTCCCCGCGACACAAGAGCAATTCTTAGTGCGGGAGTTGTCTTTTATTTTCTAACTTCTAACAAATTCTAATTTTTCAGAATGAATTGGATTATAGTCTGTGGGATGTATCTTGGAATAAAGACTAAGCTGACTACTTTTGGTTACGTTACAAAAAAATAAATCATATTATTTCCTATCATGACTACTTTTGGATGAATTCCTTTCACATTCTTAATTACTTAAACCTTTACTGTATCAAAATTCAACCGCCTTTATTTATTGAGTTAAATCATGAAAAAGTATTTAAAAACTACTTACAAAACACGGTACACTCATGTTCAGTTTATATATGATATGTATCGAATTCTTAAAATCTTACGGAATGATACCAGAATCCCGTATTTCGAACATTAGATCATGGTACACGTATCGCGTATAATATTTTTATGATGGTGCTAAAACGTTCGGCGGAGTTGCCGACGGGCTTTGTTCGATATCGTAAACGTGTGATCGTGATAGCGATACACTTTGCGATGGGAACGTTGTAAGAACAAATAGGAAATCGGCTTCCATCTTTCAAGATTGTGTGTATTTTTAGACGTTATACAATAGGCGTTGTTTAAGCTGCAAATGTGATTTGCCGAAAATGATTCTGTATTTTGTTCGGTATTTTGTTTTCCGGTCAGTTGTTTTTTTATTAGGTAACGTTACTTGAAGAATAATTTTCTTTTTTACAGATTTATTTTATTTTTGATATTCATTTTATTGGAAGCCGTCCGAAGTTTAGCCCTTAATCAGGTATTTTTCAACTATATCAAAAATGTTTTCGATTTAAACGATTTAAATGTGCGAGACGTTTTTACGCCAAAAAAGAAAAATATGCTATTTGCATTACAATTAACTAAATTCATTAAGTTGGTTTCTAAAATATTTAGTCCATAATGCATTTTTAGACTCAAATATCAAGATTTTTATATCACTTGTATTTAAAAGCGAGTATCCATTTCCCATATTCGTGAGGTTGTTTGTTCGCTGGTACAGTCGGCGGCGTATTTATATAATACAGTGCTCCAAGTCGAGCAAATAGCCGGAGACTGTACTGTTTGCGATCGACCGACGTTATGTAAATAGTTCGTTGTATGTACAGGGTCTATGTACCTTTTTTATGTAGCGAAATGAGAGGCGGCTTCTTTTTTAGTATATAGGAATGTAATTTTATAGATATTCGTAATCTTAACCTAAATTTTGGTAGGTTTCAGTGTGCTTTGAGACTATGTGTTCTGTTGCATTCAGTAAAAATAATAACATCCTGTAACTAGCAAAGTTTTGCTCCCACTTTACTCGCTTCTCTTATGTCCGGCTTTAGGATAGGTAGAACCATATTTAGTGGAAATAGACCTTAAAAGGGTAGACCAAAATTTTAAGGGAAGAAGTAATCTCCGTTTGATAATTTTAAATGTGCAAACATAAAATATAATCGCAAGTTATTAAGACTGATTAATTACAAGGACATTATTAGAACAGATTAAAACCTAGGCTCGAAAAGAAGGCCTACACTTCAAACTATAGTAAAACAAAACAACAATGTGCCGATTGAAATTGGTGTCAGATATTTTCAATTTAGACATGATTGGAACTTTCTAATAGAAATAGCGTTCCAACTTTTCATTTAACCTACTTTATAAAATTGGTGACGAACTGACGAGGTATAATTGTACCAATATGAATAGATATTATTGATGAAATGTAGGTAATGTAGAAAAAATGAGGCAAGGTAATTGCAGTAATATCATTATCAAACTGAGTATTAATAAATGCTCTTATAACGAAATTTTTGCTTTGATATCTAAGTTCAAAAGAGACATGTCTATGTTTTAGTAATCGTAATACGATTATAGTATATTGACCCCAATTGAGCACTAAACATACAATAAATAATCATTTGAGGCAATGTTGCATGACTGAAAAGCTCGCATTCTTTTTAAACGCGATTGTAAAACACACAGGAAAGAGTTGTCTCAACTAATTTCATTCATTTTTCAATGCGAAACTGACATGATACCGTGGATGTGGTTTGCGTTAAGTGAGTAAGTGAAATCTTATAGTATTGCTTATGTCATATCATATAAATATCAAAGCATCATTTTGAAGTAGAAGTCTATACCTATTTCTATAGGAACAACCCCGCGGTTATAATAATATGCATGCAGGATTAGACAAAGAATGAACTAAACAGTAGCAGCACAGTCTGAGTAAAGTCTCGTTCGTTTTGTACATCTCCCGCGGTCACTTCGCGCCACACTGCTACATTCTTCCCTGCTATTTATTGTACGTACCATCGAAGTTTTTTGTCGACGCTACTTCGAGGTGTAAAGGTTAGTAATGTTTATTTTGTAAGCCTTTTTATTCGAGGTTTTTAGTGAGATGTGATGTTTTGAAATTGAAGTGAATGTTTGTGATGACTGTGTATGAGTTGCAATTTGATTGTAGGTTAGTTGGCTGAGCTGTTATGCGATGGTGAGGTAATAAGTGAGGCCAGAATTCAATGGATTTTTGCATCTGCAATCTATTTTAAGTTTGTTGAAGTTTAAATACATATTGGAGGTTGCATACAAACAAATATAGGTCCGCCTTCTTTCTATAGGAGCAGGCAGAGACCAGAGAAATAAGAATTCTTGGAGTTAACACATAATTGTTAAACACTAAAACCTAATTGCAGATTTCACTAACGCTATTATACAACAAAAAAGTGTAAAATATAAAATCTAGAAACAATATTTCACCTATTTCCTACATATAAGATAACCTTTTTGTTGACGGTGAACGGTCCTAAGCCTTGCAAACCCAATACAATATATTTGTAACTAGTCGAAGTTTTAAACACACACACACACACAAAAACTAGTAATAAAATTCCAAACACTCAAATCATACATTCAAATCATAAACTTTCACTGCAAGTTTAACTCGATCAATATGTATGAGAAACGATGTTCTCATTCAGTAGCAGACAGTTCGACACGAGGTCGATAACTACAGGTGACATAAACTTAATGACTGCGGCGATAAACCGGCTATTTTCACGGATTACAACCCACTGCTTAGTGGAAGACATACTGGTGGGGAAGGTAGCGAGCAAGTTGGTGAACTTATTGTCAGGTGAGTGAAAGAATATGCAAGTATTTAGGGACAATTGGTTATAATAAAGATTGTTTTATGACTTACGAAGACGATGTGTCATGTGATGGAATTAAATTCAATATTGATATTTTTTTTAGAAGTTCAGCTCTAGCTATTTCTGGCCATGGGTTTTGTAGTGTGATAGTATGCTTATATTGTGTGTATGATAACTATCGTATTTGTAACTTAAAACTAGAAAAGACTTTTCGAAAGTCATATTCGAAAGGACTCACACAAATTTTATTCGGAGTAGCTTCCGTGTGCGTAGAAAGTGCGAAATATTGTGTTTGACATTTTCTTGAATTTCCAAAGTTGTTTTTATGATATATCAAATTACAAAAATAACACAGTGCACTGATCAATGATTACTTGGTTCAATTGATTGTGAATAATCAAAGATAAATATTGTAATGTCTATATTTTTTATTCTATATATACTTTATTTCCAATAACATAAAACGTAAAATATCCATTGTATATTTTCCTTACTTGCTTTAACCTAGTTACTGTCCAACCAACTCCACAAAAGCTGTCGTTCCACGAGGGCCGTGTGTCGCGAGTGTTAACGAAATACAAATATTAGTCAACACACGACACAAATTAAGACTAATGTCTAATGTAAAGCATAGTTTAACTTTAAACTAAGTGCTTGGACAAAGTGACAGTTGCTGATTACTGCACCAGTTGGCCGTTAGCGTTAGCCTTTGTAATGTCTGTGAGATTTACTTGTTGCAGTCGTGTGTGAATTTGGTAGTAAAATTATATTAACAGCTGTTTTACTAGGTGTAAAAGGCAAAGTAAAATACGTTGGAGTAAACTCATGTCTAAATGAATGCACAGTAAATGCATTATTTTCTACTATACTCATTTATGACTAATGAATATGAACTATTAATTAGTTTAGAGTTAGTGAACCACACGCATTATACTAGAAACTGTACCGATTTGGTGAGAAAAATCCGAAAGCAATATACTGAAAACTAAACAAAATCAAGAATACAAAAAAACGGAGACTATATCACAAAAATACTTCATAAATAAAAAAAAGAATAGATTATCTAAAATAAAATTCCACAGCCATTATTTTCCCCGGGGTATTCACGGTCTATAAAAGAAACACGGCTACCGTCTACCGACGAACAACGGTGCTAATAAAAACTTAAGACACGGAGTTTAAACCTCATAAAACTCCAATATATGGACTCGCGCGACTATGAAGTTTTTACAAAAGCATTTGACAGCATCGACCACCCATTCGCAGGGGTTTTTAAAGGCTTTTTAAGTTGAAACTAACATTTTTATACGTCGAACGCAAAGGTTGAATCAGGTAGAAGGATCCGTGAAATGTATCAGAGAAGTGCAAGTTTTGTGTCGGACGTGCGAAGAGGGAGTCGCGCAAGGTGAACGCTTGGGGCCAATACTTTTTTATTGTTTTCAGCGGATGTTGGTAAAGGCATAACGGTTAAGGCACGAATTTGATTTGTTTGTGGTCTTATATCGCATGTTTGTTTATGGATATTAAACAAAGAATAGCCCTACGGTACGTTAAGATGTAGGTATTTGAAACAAAATGTACTGTTACAATATTCGATTTAGTTAGGTTTTTTAAATATTATATTCTATTAAAATTATCAAGGTAATTGTTTTACTTTTAGAGCCGTCAGCTTAATATCAAAAAGTTTAAGTGAAAGGAATAGGCCTATTTCCGTATGTTTCACCATAATAAGGTTTTAATTAAGACTAAGACTAACCTGTACTCTACTCTCGGTGAGTCCGATCCTCATGGCGATCTCTTCTCGCATAAAGATGTCGGGGTAGTGAGTCTTCGAGAAACATCTCTCCAACTCGTTCAGTTGTGCTGGTGTAAACCTAAACATATGAGTTACATTACATAGTGAATAGGAAAAAAAACCGTTTATTTAAAACTCAATATTACTTGCTTTAATGAGTTTTTGTGCATACATATATATAAAAATAACGCCTCCTTGCCATAGGGCAAAGAAAGGCAAAGACCAGAGAATGTCACTTGGTACGAACCTTGCAAACTTCTTTTGCTTCATTTTCTTAAGCTTTTGTATATAAGGATTTTTATGAAGTGAGTAACTAAAAGATTTGTAATAATTTCAAGATAAAAATGTTCTGAATTATTATTGTTATTAATAAATATAATGTGACTAAAAACAAAATTTTATTTCTGCGGAAAGATTTGTAAAGTCTTAAAGCATACAAAACTGAATTTCTTCCACAAACCTAAAGTTCATTTTCGAGTACTCCTCACTTAATTTATGTCCTTTATGACTAATGCACTATTATAATGTTGATGTCATATTTACCTAGTCCGATGTCTCTTCTGCTTGGCAGGCTTGTCGCTGTCTGACGCTGATGACGACATGCTGACGGGCACGGTGGCCATATGCCCTCCGCTGTGCTGTTGGTGGATGCCACCTGCGATAGTATACCTTATTAGTATGACTGCATGGTTTTAATTCGTTTGTATGCTTCTTCGTTGGGCTCAAAGTGGGAAGATTGCTTTCTGTTATTTTTAGTGACCGAAAATAAGCTTTTGCAAAGGTGATCATACATACTAGTAGTTAGAGGTTTAACATACATCCAAGAAATTTGTTTTTTTTACATATTAGGTTTACCAAATAAGTTTAGCAATTAAATAATATTTCTGGCTTAAGTGTCTCTAGTGTGCAACCTTGATTTGATTTGATAATTTGATCTGGCTGCTTGAAAGTCTTTTGTTTGATCATTGCAAATACATTAACCCACAATCTCAGCATTATATGACAAGATGAAACCAGGATATCAAACATAAAGCTCATTCTATCAATAATGACAAGATATCATTGCACAATGGTATATCCAAGCGGTATGACGACATAGTGTAATGAATGACTCATGGAATTGTGAGTAATCGTAGTATTTGTGACGTTCTAACATTACTGACATTCTGTACCTCATCAATAGGTCGTCATCCTACTTATTTGTTTCAGTGTTTGAAATCTAGAAATTTATTTAAAAAATATAAGAGTCAAGATCTACAAAATTAACATTTAAAAACATAGTAGATGCATTGTTCTTACATTTTTGACATCGGTATAGTTGTTAACAAAAAACCTAAATAATTCGGTTTTTTGTTAACACTGAAACAAATAAGTAGGATGACGACCTATTGATGAGGTAAAGTGTTGTTTTGGTTTGTTTCCTGGGAATAATCTTTAAATATCAGATTCTTGAACCAATTTTAGAAAATAATTCTTCGTAAAGAGACATACATTTTTTCGAAAGCTATAATCATATAGAGTAGGGAAATATTAAGTCCAATAGTAAAAGAGTACTACAGTAGCTATATAAATGCATGTTTACAGTCTAACAAAATATCCTACATTGTGAGTTTAAATAAGAAAATAGCACATTGTCGATAAAACAGGTCTTCAATGGCTTACTACAAAAACGTGTTGGTATGAATTAGTAATGTTAAAACCCGTGAAATGTTCGCTTGCTTCAGTTCACCTACTTTTCACAAATAAGAATTTATTTCATTGTTTATATTAGGTCAACGAAAAAGTCTTTTCGCATTATAGTATGTATGAACTTGTAATAAAATATTTTCTCTACACAAAAAAGCTCGATATTTGGGTACCTCACGAGCTCACTGAGAGAAACCTAATGAACCTACCTACTACTCATTTGTGATTCTTGAATCCAAAGAGATTTTACCAGTTCATACATACTATAATGCGAAAAGACTTTTTCCCCGACCTTAATATTCAGGACCAAAAATGTGATTTCGGGCAAGTTGTAGTCTATATCGCTGATTGCTGGCAGCTCCTCGCATGATCAATTATTGTATCAACCACATTGTACCTCTTTTGGCGATTGAAAAGAGTGGCCGTGAGTTTCTGGCTAGCTCTCATAAGGCTCTACCCCCTTTCCGAGCTAGTGGTAGATTCAGTAATCGTAACGACTATCTTAAGTGTCAATATTTGAGCTAAATGAATAAATGATTTGATTTTGTTTTTGCTAGTAACTATTATTATAAATAAAACACCCGACAATTCCATTTTTATGAAAGTAACAATTACTTAAACATGAAAACAGATTTTTTCCTTAAATCTCTTACAACTTTTTCAAGTAAAAAATATTGAATAGATTTGGCACACAATTTATTGATCCTAAGGTATCCTTTAGAACCAAGCCTTGGACAGAAATTTGTCTTTGTCCTTGGTAACAAAGCTGTGGCAATAAATAGAAATGCAAATCGTTCCAGCATTTGATAATTTTTTCAATGATAATCAAATTAGTGATATAATTTTAGTTGACGAAGGGTTGACAAAAATCGATTGACAGTTTATAATTGTACCTACTGAAGGCGAAGGTCAGATTATTGACAGCTTTTAATTTGTAGGTGTGGTCAACCTTGATCTAGAGTCTGCTAATAATAGATTAAACTTTACCCTTGAAAGCGGGAAAGGTCAACGTTTGTGGTTTGTGATAGACAGGTGAAATGATAGAGAGCCTGTCATTGGAAAGGTTTACCACTTATTACGATAACCTTTTCCATGAATAATTATTGGTAGAAAATTTTCATAGCCATTTTTTATCCCTTCTGAAGCCTAGGACTAGTTACTAGTAAGCTCCAGAACTCCAGACTAATAACAAGTAGTTATCGTTAATTAATGTACTTAGAGTTATTAATGGATGAGGGCGGCCCGGGACCGGTCCTATTGGCGCTCGATGGGGGAGGCCTTTGTCCAGCAGTGGACGATTCCCGGCTGAGATGATGATGATGATGATGAATGTACTTAGACATGGTAAATTTTTTTTTATTGGATACCACAAAACTACCCACCACCTTTGAATCAACTTGGACTGAGACCTAATGGAATACAAAAGGTTTCAAATAAAAAAATATTCGGTCGGGAAAAAGTATTTTCGCATTACAGTATATATGAACTTGTAATTTTTTTTTTCTCTACACAAAAAAGCTTGAC
The DNA here is from genome assembly GCF_050436995.1 of Anticarsia gemmatalis. Classification (NCBI taxonomy): domain Eukaryota; kingdom Metazoa; phylum Arthropoda; class Insecta; order Lepidoptera; family Erebidae; genus Anticarsia; species Anticarsia gemmatalis. The sequence continues at coordinate 7,552,263 of NC_134767.1, read as the reverse complement.
ATTTGGGTACCTGACGAGCTCACTGAAAGAAACGTAATGAACCGTGTACTCATTTGTGATTCCTGAAGCCAAAGAGATTTTATTACAAGTTCATACATCCTATAATGCGAAAAGACTTTTTCTCCGACCTAATAATTAAATAAAAAGTTTCCGACTAGCCAACGTGCAAAAAATTCAGAAGAATTTAGAACCTCCTCTTTTTTTAAGTCTGATAAGAAAGCAGTTCAGAGATTCTAGGCTGTTACTGAGAATTTTCTAGCGGGAAAATCCAACTAGCCAGTTGCGGGAATTGAATCTAGGTCCTCTTCTAACAGCAGTTTCTTACGATACCGTTAGAGAAACTACAAGAATTTCCCAGTACTGCAAAGTGACTTATACATACTGAAAAGTTCTTTAGGACATGCAAAGCCCACAACCCGCACTTGGGTAGCGCGGTGGACCCAAGATCTTAGCCCTCCTTCGTTCGGGAGGAAACCCTTGCCCAGCAGTGAGCAGAAATGGGGTACAAAAAAATTTCGTCATGATATATTTTTGAAAGTTCGTTAATATAATTTCGGTAAATTATCGCGACCATGCATTCTGCCTTTGCCTGAATTTTGGCATAGGTTCTAAAGAAAAATGCTTGTTCGCGTTAATATTATATCTTCGTACCTTGCAAATGCTCGGCTCGTATATTGTGCGCGATGTGCAGCCTCGCGCCGAGCGCATGGTGCGGGCGCTCGATGCTCGGCTTGATCTCGTGCGCCTTGCTCTCCTCCCCGCACGACTCTTTGTGACCTGCTGGTGACAACACACGTTATGTATACTATCATTATAGCCTCCAGAGCTCAGAGGTAATAAGTACGCGTGTTGTAAAATTGGGATCTGTAAGCGTATCCCGTATTTCACTTGACAACTAGTGTACATCAACATCAAATTGATAGTCACTATTCAGTACGTTGTTGCTTTGACGTAACGCCTTATTCAATATAATCTTAGAAAGAAAACAATAAACGGTATAATGGTTTTCAAATAGTTGTCAACTGAGATGCGTGATGGTGTTCCTCCCTGCAGGCGTTGATACAATATTTTTTAGCAAACATTATAATGAGAGATCTATAATGCAGGGTGTGTGTCTTCCTGGAGGCAAATCTCCGGCACTAAGTAGGGATATAAAAGGTCTTTCATCGATTAGAACGCACGATAGGTATGCCAAACGCCATTGAGACGTTTATAAAAGACTTCACGTAGAGCGAAACTACTCCTTCCCGCTATAACATAACATCAGATCAAAATGCGTGCTCTAATTGTTTTATAAAAGTCATGCTAATCATCCGTCGGTTCATATAGAAATTAATGTAGAAGTCCCTAATTATGTATTAACTAACGTTACCTGGAGTATCAAAGGAATCAAAACTAAATTCATAACTTTTACGAAAGAATAGGATGAACAGAGCTTATATGAGATCTAAAAACTGTTTTATCAAGCCCTAGACTATCCTTGACATAAACCACTTTATACTGCGATAAATTCGAAAAGTCGAAAAATCACATCAAGTCTTTCAACAATGATTAAACTAGAATTAAATGACCAATTACAACCTAACATTGCAGCATCAACCAATCCGTATTGAATCGATCAATTACTTCATTGTAAACGCAGGACTAATATATCGGCATTTGCTTACCCGCGGGGGCTGCTATTCTGAGCAGACACCGTGTCATACAATATTCAAGTGCTTTCATTATTGAGTGATAGACCATGAACTCATGACCCGGTTTACGTCTAAGGTTTCGAGGTATTCCTTGTCACGTGTCTTAAAACTCTACACGTGAGATTCTTTTTTGATCTTTCTTTCCTTTCGGTTGTACAAATGAGACGATACGATATTGAGTTTGGCAATTATTTGTTAGAGAAGATTTTTTCATTGAGGACGACCCGAGACTTTGTGACAAACTGTAGTGTAGAAAGACATGATGGAGTGGTAGGTTTCCGAAGACGATGTCCAGGATGGAGTGCAGTGGTGGAGATAGAGATAAGGAAGGCTGACCATATGGAATGTAATTAATTATATGCATGGAAGAAAGGGATAGGTCTGCCTAAGCGAGGAAGAGCTAACAGTATCCTTTTCCAAATCGATTTGTTTATAATTACGGGTCATTTTGATGTCAAATTAAGATGTAAGTTAAATATTATTGCATTGAAATATTTTTGACATGTAATTATAACAAATTGGTCTCCTTCTGTGATTAGGAACCGAACCACGAAACTTGTATTTTTGGTTATAAGTCAGGAAAACATCTTTAAGTCAAGAAAATTAGGTAAAAAGTATTAAAATCCTGTGGTTTGTCTACCGTAATTAGACTTTATCACCGGTAAAGTTTTAAAACGAAAAAAATCCATACTTGTTACAAGCTTTGTTCCTAGCAAAAGAAAAAATGGAAAATTATTTCTAAAAGAACAGTTCCTTTTTCCTATAAAACGTAAAGCAATCTAAAACTTAAACTACATATTATTAAAAATGTCTCAACAAAAATGTAAGTACCTTTAATAAATCCAATTTTCTTGGAGGCAAAGTGTTAATGCTTGAAATTGGCAAAGTTCGGTCGCCGTCGCCTCTAAACGACTTGCCCGTACTCTGAATTTTCTATTTGCCATGAAATTGCGATATTTCTAACATAAAACTTGCGTTTCAGGCCGTAAAAGGATATGAAATGATATCGTTTATGGCTGAGCTTGTACTGCTTAGAAGCTTCTCAATTTCGGGTAAGGCTTAATGTGTATTGTTGAAAGGTTGTATGCAAGATTATAATAAACATGTAAGTATAGAGTACCGTACCTTAATTTTCCTAAAATTGCGAATATTATTAAAGCTAAGAGAAGGAATATTGTTACTAGTTTACGGAATACTATTTCATAGATTTTCTTTTTTTCTAACTTAGCAATACAATAACATAATTAAATCAAAAGAACGCAGAAGTTACTTTCTCGGTAGAGGAAACCTTTCAAAAGGCCAAAATGTAGATATCGCCTGTCTGTTGAATTTTTATACATATTATCCCAGGATGAGTTTTCAGTCAATTGAAAAAAGTATCATTTTAGAACTAATTAAAAAATGAGAGCTAAAATATACAAATGTAGATGGTAATGCGTATGAAATTACGAGTATTTGCGATTTTTACTAACTATGACATACACAATATATTTAAATATATTATGTATATCCACAAACTGAGTGCCAGGGAATGGTCATCGCAGACGCGGGAGACCCAAAAGAAGATGGCGAGAAGACCTGGTCGGACCTTGCTGCCGAAACAGTGATTTGGATGGACAAGAGTAAGGCTATTGCCCAGCAGATTGGAACACTCAACCAGACTAAGAAGAAACAAAATAACCGATTCAATTATATGGAATTCTAAAATGGAAGCTTTATACAGCAGTGGACAACTTTTGGCTGTATTATGATGATGATAAATATAATGTTCTAAGTATATGACGAATATGTAAGTATATGATGAATAACTAAATAGATGATTACATTTGTACCGGGACTTTTTCTCATGCAGTGGCTCTTATTTGCATCAATATTGACGATCACTAAATATGTAAACTACTGGTATAAATCATTATAATAGTTAGTATTATTTACTTGTACATTAAGTTATATAAATATTGTGGTCATGTAAAGAACTTGGCTTCTATGTAGTTTGGAACCGGTAGTTTCATTGCTACCTAGTTGATGTATATTGTATGTACAATGTACCTATGTATAAAATTGATAGCCTTTCCTTACTAGGTTTGCATATTTTTAAATAGAAATGTTTGTTTGGTAAATTGAGAAAATGCTAAAAAACATGACGTTATATCAAATACCTGCATAAATGAAAAGTTTTTTCTGTGCGTTAAATATTTATACAACAAAAATCTGATCAAATGAAAGTTTCATAAAAGGAACTCGCAACTGATTGGCAATATTTTAGTCACAAAATGAAATGCGTTTCTAAATAAATAAAAAACAATTCTGAATTTTAAAAGTTTAGGATTTTTTCTTCTTTATATTCCCGTTTATATTCCTTATATTATATATAGTTATTTTTCTTTTAAATGAATGTTTTTGATTTTTTACGAGCATATTAATTTATTACGAGTAGGTTTAAATAAAAAATGTTGATCAGATGTTTGTCTCTTTGTCACCTACACTAAACTACTCTATGGAAAAGAAGCAGAAATGTGTAATTTGCATTTATTTTGCACAATAATTTATTGACTAATAAAATGACAACAGCTTAAATGATTTACAACGTTGATCCCAACTAGCACACAAGCGCTATAACAAGCTGTACAATGGCCGGTTAAAGGATTTTTATAACGCCTTAGGCTCCTTAGTAAGAAGTATAGTGGTTCTATAAGCGGCTACAGAGCTCTTGTAGCGTCAAATAGGCCCATACTGTCCAGCTTATAGCTCGACATTGGATCTACAGTGGTCGTAAATAGTAATTATAATAGTACGTAGTATAGTAGTAATACAGGAGCGCTAAAATAAGATGAAGGTGGTATAATCGCGCTACAAGAGCTTTTTCGCAGCTTCGTGGCGCTTACCAGCTGTTGTACAGAGGTGGTTAGCGCCACGAGCGTTCGAAAAAGCTCTTGCAGCGCGATTATACCACCTTTACCTTATTTTAGCGCTACTGTGTAACGGTTATAAATGCTAACGCTCTAAATTAGTAATATAGTCGGTTTATTATGGTGTAAACTAAATATATTTTTTTAAAATGAATCATCAGTGACAAATGAGGAGACATTTTATTTTTACGGATTGGATTATTAAAATAACAAGTAGTCTATCGCTTTTATTTCTTTGTGTACGTGATATGAAAGTGCGAGTTCAAGTTTGCTGTCAATATATATGTATATTATCGTCAATATTTTCATGCGCCCTCAAAATATTCAGTTTTAAGTGCAAAAATTATATAGATATGTGGATTTGGAAATTGTATTTTGAACATAAATAAGACTTTGAGGGTTACAGATAATTTAATTAGGGTTATAGGTAATAAAAAATGATTTTAATTATGTTAACGTTACCAGGCTATAGATTTATATGATCTTCAAAAGATCGTAATAACCTCAAAAAATATGTTTACCAAATGCTATAATGGCGTCTCGATCAAGCAGCTCTTAGAGTTGGTTACATCTGCTCTAGCGCCTTAAGCTGTACAAAGGCTCTAGTGTTTGCTGTTGTAGACCTCAAGGTTTTGCAGTTGTGGCATAGGAGTGCTTCAATATAACTGTTTTGGTCGCACACCAGCATTTTACTCGTACTTTTAGGGGTCAGTCGTTGAATATTAAAATAGTTTGCAAATCTTTTTTATTTTATTTTATTTTATTTTATTTTATTTTATTTTATTTTATTTTATTTTATTTTATTTTATTTTATTTTATTTTATTTTATTTTATTTTATTTTATTTTATTTTATTTTATTTTATTTTATTTTATTTTATTTTATTTTATTTTATTTTATTTTATTTTATTTTATTTTATTTTATTTTATTTTATTTTATTTTATTTTATTTTATTTTATTTTATTTTATTTTATTTTATTTTATTTTATTTTATTTTATTTTATTTTATTTTATTTTATTTTATTTTATTTTATTTATTTTATTTTATTTTATTTTATTTTATTTTTTCTTTAAAAACAGTTGACAGACTGAACCACCACTGCACCTATGTAAATATATTATGATAATAATTTTAAGCTGTAGTATAAAGGTATATTACTCGGTTATAGCGCTTTAGGTGCTTAACATAATTCTGTAATCCCCATGGCTGTAAAAATGTTTCGAATGATACCTTATACATCTATTTGCCGTACAGAAGCCATATAAATATCTGATATAACGCTCAAGGCGCTATTAAAGACCTACGCAACTCTTTTATAGATGAGTAATACACTAGCCCTAAAAAAATCTGTTATAGAACCTAAGGCATTACAAGAAGCTTATTTACGCTCTTGAGCGCTATAAGCGCAACGCATAACTCCGTTTAAACTCCTTTATCTCCTAAAGTCCCCTTATACAGTTTACGGTGTTATAGAAGATTCCATTAACTCAGTTAAACTTCCCTAGGCTGTCTAGCGATGCAATTACATGCTCATATATCACTATAAGTCATTAGTTTCCTACTAAACGGCTACTGTCCCGCCTAGCTGTTAAAGGGTTTTTTAAATAGCTAGTATACAACTTATAGAGAATTGTACAGCATTTGAACGACTCTTATGCAACTATCAGGCTGTATAACGACTGTATAAGCAGCTTGTGTGCTAGTTGGGATTGACCTAAAAGGTCATCCAGTATTACTATGACTAATCTATGAATAAGATAATTTAAACTGGCATTTTATTAAAAAGGTCGATGACCGATGCAGTGATGAATTTTCAAAGCTTTTGGCGAAGAATAATTTTGATCGTTCTGACAGTTAAATTTGAAAAGTTTATATAGAAGATAAATTAGGCCTTTATAAATCGGCGATTGCTCATTAAATTGACTGAAAAGTGCATGTTTGCGTTTATTTTCGTTTAATAATAATTAATTAATATGCACCGCCAGTCGCGATTTTCTAAAAGTTAGTTTTACTTGTACCTAGTATATCTGGTTGTAGTATGGATACATCTAAATCTATGGCAAAGCGCCTCTGTAATACCAGTAAATGGTTGAAATCTGTAAATTTTATAAGTTTTTTTGTCAATAAATTGAAATATTGATTGCTCAAACAAGTATAAAGAAAAAAACTTCTTAATTTTATGTAGTCCGTTGTAAATAACCCTAGAATCACCTTTAATACATTTTTAGTACCTATACAAATAATCGGATACATAAATCTGCTCATATTTTTTTATTCGTATTCAACCCGTATTTTGCAGGCCTTAATCTAGGCCGGAATCTAGGTCTTTAATCTCTTAATCCCCCCATAATCTCGGAAGGAGTAGGTAATTAGCGGCTACAATTTTATCTATCTATATTTATTTTTCAGACTAAACAAATCCAAATTTAATTCCGCCTACTTTCTTACCAAATAATTTCCTCCAACAATGAGACACTGTATAATTTTCCATGTATCACGGGGGTCGCAAGACTTAGCGCCTCAGGCCGACGGCTTACGGGATTAGGCGGGCGTCATAAACATGCCTTAATGGAATCGACGGCCGTAAAACGAAACGGGACGGTACAAACGCTTTTATTGTAATACTACTGGCGGATTTAAGTAATTGTGTTGTGGTTTGATGGTATATATGTGAGGAAAATCTTTGAAAGTAAGGAAGAAATTGTCAAATCTTTGATCAATTTGAGTAACGTACATATAAATACGTGAAATAAAGCCTTATTTTATATTCCGTAGGGGTAGATAAAGACCAGAGAACGCCACAAGTTCTGCTTCGTTCACATCAATACAACATTTTTTTTAATCTTTGCAGCAGGGTTAATGGTGACAGGATGGGAAAACATTTTTTCATTCATACAGACCATTCAGGCACGACAAGAGACTAAAATTAATAAATTCAATAATAAAAATAAGTGTAATAAAACTATGGAATGCTTATTTCGATTAGGATAGCTACAATGAAAAGGCTTAATATCTCGATCAGTAGGTAACGTCTAGCACAAATCTGAACTGAACAAGATTAATCGGCTTTTCCTCACACAAAAATTTCCTATTTCCGACACCGTTCGAAAATATTGCATTATACCCTAATTGGTTCCTAATAGCTTAATAAGTGTTTCAGTATAGCTCTTCTCGACATTATTGTGTCAGCTAAGAATAAGCTCAGTTCAGCTGCTCAGTCGCTGTCAGCACTTAAGGCTTCCAATTGGACAGCCGATATTTCAGCTTTTATCTTAATACAATGACAGATATCCGATTGTGGAATAATTTGAGAACTGGGAAGTGAAGGTTTGAATATTATTAGAAGTTTGTGTTGGAGTCAAAATATAGTTAACTATAGGGTTATGGAGGCTTATATAATTAAGCTGATATAGAAAAGTTACGCTTTGTGAAATCAATAAAAAATAACGAAATAGGTATTGTTTTATCATGACCCTTATCCCTTCCTCATTCTGGGTGAAGACTCTTGTGGTGTGAAGACTATTGACACGGCTTATGCAGACACCATGGATAATCCATTTAAGCTTTGGAGGAGTTCAAATCGTTTTCTTTAATTAAAATTTAGAATTGGTGATGATTGTAAATTAAAATTAAAATTATTTAGTTGTGCCAATTGGATTTTGTCATTACTTTTAGTTGTCGTTAAATAGGTATTTTGTTACATTTTATCCAATTCATGTTTTTTGATCACATATTAGGTACTAATCACACCATTTAGAAATATTCTTTCCGTCGCCAATATTGCTTTCGAGAAATAATTTTAAAGTGTTTGTCAGAATAGAAGAAGATTTCCTGCACTTTTTACAATTAATTTGAATTGGAAGAACTGAAGTATTAGGAATAACCGCAAGTCAATGATCATTAATTGACGAGCAACAACAACACGTAAGGGCCTGTTTCACAGTTAAGAGATGAGCGTCGGATATCCTATCTGATAAATAAAGTGACAGCAAATTTATAAAAACAACTGTCAATAATTCCACCTGAAAAGCTAATCGATACTTATTCAGAACTTGTGGAACTGGGGCTTAGTGTGATATATTGAAACAGTATTAAGTAGGAAGAGGGAATTAATAAGAGAAGTGTATTGAGCTTTGAAAGATTTTGTCTGATAAATTTCAAGCTTATTAGAATACCTATAGAAGAGAATTAGATTTTGAATCTTTTACTGTATTTTCTATAGTGATAACATACCTATGTTCTTCTTGGAGCTTTTCCATTTAAGTTTATTATTTTCTATCCTATTCTATTATTGGTGATATATCCCTTCTAGAAGTTCTATTTGAGTTTGCAGAACTTGCATAGGTCACAGTATTACTCTTGAAAGGCAAATACTGGTCATATTATGCAACAGTTATCAAAAAAAAAGATAAAAATTGGCTTACCTCCCAAAGCTGTAGCAGTGAGGTTATTGAGCATGGCCTCAAGAGGCCAACCCTGGCCGCCCCCTATATCGACATCGTACACGCCACTGGTGCACAAACCATCGGACCTCGACGCCACACAGACCCCACTCGGACCCCTGGACCACTACGATACAAACAGTTCTACTACCAACTATACACCATACCGTACCATCACAAGTCCACTTTTTTCTTCGAGCACAATAAAAAAAAATCCAACGACACTGACTCGAAACGTCAAAAAGGACGAAATTCCAGCGAAAACCCGCCTTAATACAAAATAATTAGCGCTATATTAAACCCAATTAGTTTTAATTACGACTCCGTTCAAACTTATTTACACACTTAATTTTTGTTATAAAATTAATATAACCCGTTTAGTATCAATTTGTATAAATTTGCAGTTTGATTGGTTCGCCCTTAAAATGATCGTTTAATGTGGATACCGACCGACGACTGGTACAAAAACAGATAGTCCTCGCATTGTTGCCGACCCTGCTCTCCGAAACCGACTACGACAAGAAACATAGCCGTCCCGCTCTCTCGCACCTCTAAACTCAGAGCGTCTCGCTCGCTTTGCACGCGTGCATCAGTAATGGATGCTTACATTTTGTTTACGTTCGATTTGAACAAACGAATAATCTATTATTTCATTCGTGCACGTATTATTGATACGGACCTTTCCCATTCATACAATATTCATGCACCGACATATGTATACGCGTCCCTGTCACACGTGGCCAGTTATAACGGGAGACCGTTGCTGCTGTCTTTGTCGCGCATGTGTTTCGGATATCGAACGCATTCCTCTGTGCCGCGCGTCGTCCAATCAGAGCGCGGAGAAATCACTTTGGTCGGAGTAGGGTCGGCACCCACGTCGTGATATTGAAATATTATTGCTATAGCGGGCGCAGGGCGTTCCGTTCTTTTGTAATGGAAAAAACAAATACAGGCAGTGTTCTCGTGATATAAGTCGCTATAGCTGTGTTGTCGGAGGTAAATAAGAGTACTCGAATGAGATCCGTTGGAAATATTTCAGCTGGGTTGCGTTCGAAAACGTCGCAGTCTGAGTGCGATTTCTTGTAAAAGCGCCTTTAATTTTCGGACGTTGTTGAATAAGGAATGCGGGGGAATGGACACTTGACGAAATGGGAACGGACTGGCTTTATTTTCTTTTTTGTTGTAGTTCCACTGAGGGATTTTTTATTTCATATAGGATGTATGTTTGTTTGTATGGATAAATATTTTTTTGAGGTATATGAATTGATCTTAGAGTTTCTTTTGAATTGTTCTGGTAATCATAAGTATGTAGAAGCTCGAAATTGTGATTTCTTTTAAAAAAATATCAGTTTCGCAAGCTTTAGTTTTGCAGCAAAGATTTCAAGTTCGTTTTTTGTAAAGTACATTCTGAGTTCGATCTCAACCGCAATTTTGGAAACATTAAAACAATAATATAATAATTAAAGAAAGATACAGTTTTAACCAACAAGGAAAGCAATAAATCATAAATTACAATGCATCTTTTACACCGACATAATTAAACAGCATCCCACATACTGTACAATTCACACAAAATATTAAATTTTGTCAAAATTCTTTACACACGAATATAGGCGAAAGAATTTCATAAAATTTTGCAATATGAAAGCGGTTTGCTCCACTGAAAAATTCTTCACATTTTCAACGCATAATATTTGAAACAGGCTATATACAGGATGGTGTATTTTCGGCTCTACATTTTCGACTCTACATTTTCTCTACGCGAGTGAATATACGAGAGGCTTTCATTAGGTATTACATACGTTATTTTGGGCCAATAAATTATTGGAGAGCCATCTCTACCATCGGTAGAGTCAGGTATTTTTAGGCTATATTGTTTTGAACTTAGCCCTCATTTTTTATTTATTGAGATATTGGAATCCTTAATTAGGTGTGAATGTCAAGTCATTTATATATTACGAATATTCAGGATAGATACTAGCAGATAGGTGTGAATAGTAAATTTGAATTCTATTAATTGAGTCAGGTTACAGAAAAAAATATAGATCGAAATTTTCACCGTAATATAATTAAGTTTTGGTGATCAAGTGTACTGTTATTTGAATTCTTGATCATTAATTTACAGCCACTGAAAAATAAAGACCTTACCTCAATAATTTCATCATCTTCTCTACATTTATAAATGAATACTAAACAGGGACCAGACATCATTTCTAAAACTAAATGTTCTTCAAATTTAATGTAATATATTCAATTTCGTAAGTATATCGACCCCGCTACCGAACCATGAGAACGAAATGTTCGGCATCGAAAATTTCGGCGCTACACTGAATTCGCCAAAACTTCGGTTGGTGTGTCGCTAGACTAGGAAATGTTACCAGAAAATTGTAACATTTTTTATACTTTATTTATTCCAGGATAGTAACTAGTAGTAACTACGACTAATCGTATTGTTAGTGGTCAACCTAGTGCCAAGTCGTTCAAGCCGCGCAATAGGCATTTGAGGTGGCTTTACGACTCTTATCTTAATTGACAACAACCGGGACCGACTTTTTACATGCCCACCAAAGCACAGAGACGCCCCGTACAAATACCACTATGCGGTCATCCATCTATGGGATGGCTGCGCCATGGTTTGCTTAACCCACAGATCGTTTACGGACCGGTGAGCGCAACTGGCTACAGGCGAGGAGGGACTTTAAATCAAGAATGTAATAATAGCACAATAACTTGTCTTCAAAATCGAATAATTTATTCATATAGGTCAAATGCTGACACTTATGATAGTCAATGATACAGAAAGTGAATTTACCGCCAGTTCGGAAGGTAGGGCTAATGAGAATAGCTGGCAAGAAACTCGTGCACTCTTTTTAATCTTCCAAGCTACTGACGTGAAATTTAAGGCTGTATACAGAACTAGTTGACCCGTGCAACTTCGCTTGCGTCCAAGAAGAGAGAATGGGTGAAATTTTTCCCCGTTTTTGCAACATTTTTTACTGGTATTCTGCTCCTTTTGGTCGTAGCGTGATGATATGTAACGTACGTCCTTTGTCGGATATCAAAATATCTCTATACCAAATTTCATGCAAATTGGTTCAGTAGTTTAGGCGTGATTGAGTAGCAGACAGACAGACAGACAGAGTTACTTTCGCATTTATAATATTAGTATGGATACAAGCACGCTGTATAACAATCACGGGTCCGTCGGTCGTCGCCCCTCTCCCTCCTCCACGAGTATGAAGCCTCTAGGTGTACCTGTATGTATACTTGTGTTTTCTTTATAGGGAGTAGCGTCTCTATCATAGAGTCGCAGTGTTTTAATGCTCTTTTTTGTTGGTAGGTGTTTTCTGATATCAAATGGTTTTACTTTGATAGATAATATAGTTGATTTTTAAACGTAGTTTGTTTCTAACATTGCTGGGTTGATTATAAATATCGATTTAGAAAAGACTTTAAAGTTCAGTTGTGTTGGTTCATGATTTGTAGTTGGTTTATAAGTACTGTATGAAATAAAGATTTAAGTAATCTAACTAAATTACTACCACTTAAAAATTCCTTTACTGGTCTTAATTCGAAATTATTGTTTAAATTTTTACACACCCACTCGATACACAGGATTCATCACCTAAATTGATTCTCTAAAATAAAACATTTTATTTAGAGAATATAGATTATAGATCAGATTCAATCTTAAACTACCAGTTTCCAAAAACCAGTGCTCTATAATTAACAAATGTATAGGTAAATAAATATTAAAATTGTTCTCAGAATTCCTCGCGTAGTGAATGGGGATCGTAATATCGTAGCGGCTGGGAGCGGCGCGCGGGTGCTACGCCGTAACCGCGTAGACGTTGCTACGACGTTTAATTAAAACGTAGGATTAATATCTGTTGTTGGCGGGTTGTTGATCTTTGTTCTTGGGATTTATTTTAATATAGCATTTGAATATATTTCGTTATCATTTTCGTACTATTTAACCAATTATGAAATTTGAAAGTATTATTTCGTTTTGTTGTAAATTGATTGATCTTTATTTTTACTATCCAACTTTATTGAATAAGCATAACATAACTTTTAAACTCTCGCGTTGCATGTTTAATATATAATAAGATACGGGAATAAATGCGTACCAAAAAAACTAAAATCTTATTTGAATAAGGTTATTACATGGATGTGCATTTGTTTTATTTAATCTATGCATGATCATCTGTCCTCAGGCAGATGAACTCTAAAAATACAAAATATTTTTTAGCTGTCAGACAACTTTGCTTAATTTTATTATTCTGCGAATGGCTTTTTAAATGGCTGAAGTTAAACTATCATTTAACACGATTATTTAGTAATCATAGCAAGTGGTTGTATTATTTAACTGCATGTTTGGCGTCGTGTTTAACTTGGTCAACTCGCCGCAATAACAGTAACGCCGCGCCGTAAGTGGTGGGTTCGAATCCCACCTGTAACAAATCTTCGTGTGATGAGAACGAGTATTTGTGAGCCTGGTTGTAAAATCTATATAAACATGTATTGAGAAGAATATAAGTATGTTTTTCAGTTATTTGATTTCCATAGTACAAGCTCTGCTTAGTTTGGAATGAAGTGACCGTTTGTAAGTTTGTCCAAAAATATTTATTTTATATTTATTTATCTATTCAATAGCGTTTTTTTATACGAGTTTAAACGCTATTGAATAAATAGATTACAACAACCTGGCATCAGAGAACTAATCGTGAATTTATGTACGAATGTTACATTTACTAATATAATTATTAGCAGTCCAAGCTTCGTAATATAATCAGTACATAATCATCACAATAGCACTGAGTATTGCAGTAGGACGGTCGCTTATTGCTCGCGTGACGTCAGCGCTCGGTATAATTGTCACATATTGCATTGTTGTACCACTCGCAGTGTAGTGTACTCTATTGTATGACTCGGCACATGTATAGAAGCAACTTTTAACCAGAATCATGCTTATTATATTAACTTTGTTTGGACAAAATAGTTTTTGTGTATTAGGCGTATGAATCGATTCACATCCATAAGATTAATATTGGGTCCAGCAAACCCGATATTATATTCTGCCCGAACTAAGAGCTGAATAGCAGTGCTGTCATATTTTTCTGTATCTTTTTCTATACTATATCTATACTAATATTATAAAGCTGAAGAGTTTGTTTGTTTGTTTGTTTGTTTGAACGCGCTAATCTCAGGAACTACTGGTCCGATTTAAAAAATTCTTTCAGTGTTAGATAGTCCATTTATTGAGGAAGGCCATAGGCTATATATCATCACGCTACGATTAATAGGAGCAGAGCAGCAGCAAAAAAAAATTTGACCCATTCTCTCTTATGTGACGCAAGCGAAGTTGCGCGGGTCGGCTAGTTAGTCATAATCATGTTTAAACTAACTTCCACAAGTCTGTAACTAATTATACATCTACATCAATTGCTAAAAACCTGTTTTTATTGGCTTTATCGCAGTCAACAAAATAATTATTTGTTGAAGTCAACTATACAAATTATAGAGAACTTGAGAGGTGATTTAATGAGTATTATAAAAAAAAATACAATATTATTAAGATTTTTTTATTATAAATGCCAAAGTTTGTGTATTATGATTGAGGTTTGTTACTCGAACATGCTAAAAACTTCTGAACGAATATTGATCAAAAAGACACGATAGTTTATCGCCTTGATCAACTTATAAAATACTTTTCACGCGGACCAAGTTGCCAGCTGGAACTCCCACCAACTCGCACCATGAATTGCTCTAATGTCGCAGGGACTTTTAAAAACATACAAACAAAGTACTCAAAGTACAGCCAGACCAAAAGCAATTATTAGGGATTGCACAAATAATTGTTCCGTGTGGGAATCGAACCCACGACCTCCCGTTGCAATGGTAGCGGCGTGGTGGGCGTGGTGGCCTAAATCACTGCGCCACGGAGGCAGTCAAACACATCTAAAATATACTAGTCTACAATTCCTGTACCACATAACCCAGGTGCAACAAAGCCTTCAGTAATAAAACTCTACGTAGCGCTGGTCCTCTACAATATGACACAGTTGTGCTTTTTGCTCTACACTTGTTCGTCAAAGCGGGAATGCTTTGACTTTGAACATTTGAAACTTTACAGTAGTTTGTAATTGAAATGACGTCACCTGTGACGCAGTGGTTGTGGTGGTGGAATGTAAATAGGACAATTGCAATTCCAGTAGAATACAAAAAAGATATTGGGTTTCCCTAAAATAACGGATTGATTTGAATCGTTGCATAATGTCATATACAACGATTCAAATTAATCCGTTTTTTTTGTAGAAAACATTTTTTTAGTCATAGTTTGTCTACAAATATAATATGTACTGCGTGGCTCGATTTGAGTCTAATTTGGCAAGTAAATCAAAAGATTCAGATAATATTGAGTTTTGGTTATCAACAATTTCCATGCTTTCTATTCTCTTGGAAATCTTACCAATGCAACGTGTAGACATACTTCCGGGTTTATAAAATTCGTTTAGTCTGAATGGTCATCTACCTTTATTACAAGAATATTGCGTGTAACAAGAATATAAAAGGATAAATGTATAACCAAATAATTCGTCCCATTACGTGAAATTATTTGGATGAACGAGAGCAAGCTAGTTGTAATCGTGACAGATTAAACAAACACTCTACATTCACTTAACGCTACTTATTTGCAGGGCAACCGTAATACGCCTTTACTTAAAACTAATGCAATTACTGAGAGAAAAAGAGATAGATGTATACGAAGAAACGAGAGGAAGAAATTAGGTCTTTGATTGGACTTTTATAAGATTACACTTGTTGTTTTTGCTTGAAAGTGTGTGCGATTATTTTGTATTCTGTTAAGTTTTGTGTAACTGATAGACCCTATTAGTAACACTTAAATGAATACTATCTACTACAAATAGGGACTATCAGTTAAATTAATACTTTTAACAGTATTTTATTTCAGAAAACACGTAACAAGTAACGCGCACAGCCACATCATGACTGCTGAAAAATATACTATAATTTCGTCTCATTTAAATGTAAATCAATATGAAAAAAATAGCACTAACAATATCGCACACTGAAAACTAAGTTTTTTTAATGACCCATCAATAAACTCTGAACTAAGTCACACAAGATCCAGTTTCTTTTTAAATCTTCCTTGTCTACGTTTGAAAAACTTTTCTCATTTTAAAAACATATTCCAAACACTCCTTCCACCCATTTTCACACTAATCTACTTATTAACCAGTCAAATCACCGTGAAATCTGCAACAAAATGCATTAGAGCAAGACTTTTACAAACAAACAAACAATAAACCTACTATCACGAGGGTGCGCGCTAAGCGATGATTTTTAATAAAAAATATACCCTCGGCTTAATATCGGATATGCCTATGGGTATCTCTTATATCCAATCACCAAAGGACATAACACACAAGAACTACACGATGAAAAAACCACCTTATGGCAATAGCAATATGGCTCAAAATCAAATGCTTCATGATCTCATTCTGACGAAATTTTCACCACAATTTGCAGCAAAGGATATTCGACGTTTCCATGTGAGGAATAAGGTTGTGTTTTGAGTGATGTATAGTGGTGGATAAGGTGAATACGATAGTGTGGGTAACGCATGGTAACAAACGAAACCGCGGGTAGTTTATTATAAGTTAATACGCACCCGCCTTAACTCGCCCGATAGCTTATGATACACTGCCGGCCGAGTTATTTGTATCAAAGCTTTAGATCGTGTTAATTTCTGTTTAGTAGTAGTTGAAATAGAATTAAATAGAGCTGATCCACGGCTACTCTTCTATCATGTAAAGCTATTATTTTAGAAACAACTTTTATTTGCCTTCAACTCACTGACGTCTTGAAAAGTTTAAATATGAGCGAGTTCTATTTTTTGTATCTCGTCGATTTATTTAACGTCTAGATTGAACTATATCAAAAAGAATTAACCTAAGAAATTAAGCACCATCCTAATATTCTTCTTCCTATAAATGTGTCATTTTCTTGCACGACAGTACACACCGCACCCCATTTTAGCGCCGGCATTGTAATAAAGTTACACGGTTTTTAACTCGGCGGGCACTTGGTACAGTGGCGAGCACAAATGTTCGGCGGCAGATAATAGCAGATGGCCCGATTTTACGTGCAGGCCGTGGGTAATGCATGTCACTTGTCGAAAAAAAAACTATTGTGAGCTTTTTTGAGTGTTTACTTTTTAAGTTATTTATTATTTAGGTGAAGAGCTGTGGGGTTTGTTTAGTTGAAAAAGTAGGTGTCAAACAGGTTGGAGCTATTGTAATTAATAATTAAAACATTACAGTTGTCACTTTATAGGAACAACATGAAGCTAACTAAAACCATCAGATTAAAGAAACAATGTTTTTTTCACTCACTATTTCGAGAATTTCTCGTATCAGCTGGTTTGCGTTGGTTTAATTTACTTGAGGTATATTGTATAAAGATGAAGTTGAAAATCACAGCTATAATGAGTGCTTAAATATACAAAATTCAGCCTAAGTAATAGAATATAAAGGTATTAGATCAGATAAAGTCTGTAAAATCTACGCTTAAATCGTAGTCTTAATTAAAACTTGAATAGTCGAAACCAAATTTATGAATTGAACATAAATATAACGCGACAAAATCTGAAAACTGTGTTTATTTTTTCATAAAAACACTATACTATGTAATCAAAATACTTGATACAAAAAATAACACTAAAACAATTTATTTTTCTATCATTACACTGCCGGGCACACTATACCTACCCAGTCTCCCAAAGTTAATTAAAACGGGAAACTTTTAAAAACTTGCAAGCTGCATAAATGCAAAATTCGTCATAAATTAAAAGCTAAGCTGGACGTCTAAATATAAGTAGTAAGTGCAGGTGGGCAGCGAAATATTTCATTTAAAAAATACTTCTTCCGTGCTCGGTAAATCGCTGCTCCCGTAAACTTTGCGAAATAGTGTTGTAACTTTGTCGTAGAAGTATCGATAATATTGCGCTTATGGTCAATTAACAAGTGCTTGAGTATTTTAAAATATTTTTTAATATCCACGATCTATAGAAAAAACATATTGTATAAAATAAATATCATATTATGTAAAATCTGTATATTCTATGTGAAAGACAATTGTAGATTTGAAATAAAGTTTCCGAAAAAATCTTCTCCTCTTCGCCTGAAGAACGGATGTTGTACTTCCTTTCAATAATGGTTTAGTTTTCATAATATCTTATCTACGTATAGGCTCAGTAATGCACTTGAATTGAAAATTTAAAATGTTTTCAAGAAACAACATTAAAGATAAGTCGAATTAACTAAATCAAGCTTTAAATAAAATCATTCCATACCATTATTATAATCCCAAAATAAAAAGTTAATAAAGTATCGATATCGACACTTCACAGCGGAACATCCCTAGACAGAGGGCGGCGTAAGAGCTAAGCCCTGTTCGCGCTCCCCGGGGACCGAATATATTGTTATTTGTTACAGAGATACCCACTGAGCTGTGAGTTACTCGTGCTATTCGTGCGAGCTCGATATTTGATACTTACATCACTAAACGTTGCTGCTAAATGTACTGAAATAGATTCTATACGTTTATAAGTATGGGCAGTTTTGAAATTGTTTGTTTTTCAGGGACTTAGTTGCTTTTGTGACTTTGCTTCGATGATTAGGAGATTCATATCAAATTCTGATATCACTATTCTAGTAATTACAGAATATATGCTTTTTGAGAGGACTAAAAGAGATTATAACTCTTTCAGGATTAGAGCCAATGAGTCCTAAAGAAACGAATGCAATATCAATGAAATGAATGTAAATAATTAAAGGTTTATAATCATTTCATTATATTTGTTTAAAACATACATTTGTAAAGGGAGAAATGGGAATGCCCGTCTTTGCATTCTACGAAAATTATGGGTTACAGTAAATGTTCAAAACTCATTTGACCATAAATAATGTTATAAACTGGAATTTGTTTCTCAAGATATGTTAAAGCGTCATTAAATACTATTACTAAGTGTACTTCTTAGAATTTTACATTTCAGACATCCATCAAACAAAACTTGAAAAGCAAGGATGTGGAAGCCGAAAGCCGACAAAATCCAACACGGCTTGCTACATCGAATGGCTGGCGTACAATTTTTCCTAAACCCTCGCAATAAGGCTGATCCAAACATAGCTCTGGAGCATACAAACGACCCTTAACTAGCACCGAAACAACATATTTCAAAGTGTATTAACTTCTGATTTATAAAATGGCTTTACGCGAAACATGGCGGCGAGAAAAAATCGTTTTTCGCTTGTTTTTTATGATGACGTAATGGGTGTTAGGATTTAGTTAGGTCAGATGTATGGGCTTGTGACATAGATGATGTTTTGTATGGTATAACTATGGTAGATACTGTTGGCTGGAAAGCAAATCGTGATAGTGAGCTTTGAGTTTTTGGTAGTTGGCTTGAGTTTATAAAAGAATTACACTTCAGAGTAATTTTTAGTTTGTGTTATTTAGTAAACGTCCCCTTGGAGTTCTTATTTAATATAGCGTTATATTGTATTAACACTTATTGTTGTTAGCGATATAGAAGTTGGCTATGTCTGCATTATAAATTTTCGCTAAGCTTCCGTGACTACTATTTTGAAAGCCGATATTCTTTAACTTGTAATCGATTGATTTATTACATAATTTTTCAACATGATTAGTAGTACTTTACTCAAACGAGAAAATGCCGTAAATTTTTTTCCTTAGTCAATAATGTTAAGTGTAATGCTATTTTGTCTATGACACACATTCCTTTTTTTTGAAACCAAATACCATCCGTTTGCTTACCTTCACAGAAAATTAAATGTCCTACACATCTCTCATTTTAATAACATTTTATTACAAATACCCCTTATTATTTCTCGCTAGATTGAGGAACAATCACAAACTATTACGTCACAAAGGCTATGTACGTAAGGGTTGATGACGTCAGCGCGTAGCGCCGCATGCACGCAGGTGAGGCACGTGACTCTTGCGCAGGGAATATTTGTGGGGCTCTTTTTGCCACTCTGTAGCTCTATTCTCTACTACTATCGACTACCGACAACCGACCTGTCATCGAGAAATTTTGTATGAAAATCTGATCAGCGCCTCTGACGGACGTCGTCGGAACTATTTTGGCAGTACATTATAAATGTCAAACTTCCGATACTCGACAGTACCGTCTGTACAGAATTGCGCTACTGATTTGTACCTTTTGAATAAGCGTTAGTTGTTTTGAAGGGGAAAATATCGTTTGAAGGATTTTAAAACTAACTTTTGTAAATAAAGCAAAAAGTAAACAGATCTGGATTTTTGTGTCATCGTCATTTTAAGTCCAACTTATTCACAGTTAAGTAAAGATTTATTTATGTCTATACTACACTCTTTTCCTAACACAAAATTAAATGTCCTACACATCTCTCATTTTAATAACATTTTATTACAAATACCCCTTATTATTCCTCCCTAGATTCAAGAACAATCATAAACTATTACGTCACAAAGGCTATGTACGTAAGGGTTGATGACGTCAGCGCGTGGCGCCGCGTGCGCGCAGGTGAGGCACGTGACTCTTGCGCAGGGAATATTTGTGGGGCTCTTTTTGGTACTTTTGATTTGTACCTTTTGAGTTTTAGTAGTTTTGATAGAAAGTATCTCATTTTTAGGATTGTTGTCCTGTATAAATATTTTAATTATTAAATTTTACCAATTGCTGATTCGCTGCGTGCAAAGATCTTTAATAAAAGGAAAAATAAAAAACAGCAAATATAATTTGATACAGCTGTGACTGGACTCCGTGTATATTATATATGAGGCGGACGAATTTAAGTTATGATGTGAGGATAGATTTTCTATCAAACATTATTTGCGATATAAACTATTTGTTTTACTACGAAATTGGTGTAGGAGTTTCACAAATGTAGACACTTCAGATTAACAAAACTTCACTACTTAAAAATGCAAATATTCAATAGTGTATTTTTTCAACCCCTAAATCTAGTTGAAAATACAGATACAAAAACGAAATAAAACAGTTTCATAGATGCATATTATCAATTAAAAAACACGCTTTTATTTCAACACTCGAATTATATGCTACACCAAAATTAACAAACAACAGGCATTTCAACTAAAAACAGTACCAGCAAACGGTAATAATATCGTTGGAAAGCTGAAATATTCCGGCCAGAATGTTTCACTAATAGGCGAGATTCCTAGCACACGCAGTTCAAAGCGAAACAAAACATAATATCGGAGAGCAAAGGTGCATTTAATAGTCCCTTGATTGATGTTTATTGGGGAGGGGCTGATATACAATTTGACCTATAACACTAAATTATATTTACGCTTTTGAAATATAGTTTGTCGTTCTTATTGTCTAGGTTGTAAGGTGGGTTTTTGCTTGTGTGGATGATGGTGTGGAAGTAAATTTATGTTGGTCTTTATTCATAGGTTTGTTAGTGTAGTCATTGTCGTAGGACAGGTTAATACAAGTAGTACAAGTTCGGTGCAGTCTCTTTGTTTTTAATATTTAAGAGTTCTATCAGTATCATAAGTCAATTCGTTTTTTTAATCTGATCTTCACATTTTATTTTATCAATCCCATTTTACTCAAGATATAGAAAAGAGGGAACTGTTTATTCCTTCTGTGGCAGTCTCCTCCAGCATTGTCCTGTCATGAAAATTGTCTGAGAATCTAGGAAGATCTACCAAGGTAAGGTATAAGTATTTGTCTATGTTAATTCCCTAGTTGGCAACTAACTACAGTGATTATTTTGGACTTTACTACAGCATCAAAGAAAACGTTTTCTCTTTATGAAACTCTCTTACTTCTCCAAAAAAAGGCAGTCATTGCACTCAAATTCTACAGATTAGAACCCTTCACAACTAACTAGTCTGTGGTATTTATCTAAATACGGGCATTACGATACACTGCTGCCCCATAAAATAGTAGTTTTTAAAGAAAATCTAGTTTTTTTTTTCAAATTAAGCTTTATGTCAACAGTTTTGCATATAGTTTTCATAAAAAAGTCTCCTTCCGTTCTACTTTCCCAGCGAACTAAACCTTCTGTAATTTCCTGTACAGTGTCTCATATTCACGCTACAGTTTCTCACGAGAACGTTTAATCAGGGCGCATCGTTGTCGAAATAATTTTATTTGACGTACCTTTTATATTGCATTCTGCATTAAAACGGAACGCAATACACGTCACCTTTGTACTCCAGTGTTCATCTACCTGTCAGCGCGCATCTCGCGAACTGCTCGACCGATTTGAAAGTAGCTATGAAATTGAAATTGCAAGTTAATATCAGTTGATATGTAGGAAATTAAATGGAGTTGTTTGATGTTTGAAGTGGTTTAAATGTAAGCTAGTTTTTTGTTGCTGTCGTAAAATTGCCTTTTTTTTGTATAGTTGTTTTGTTTGTCGTATGGTTAGTGGTCAACCTAGTGTCAAAGTTGTTCAAGCCGCCCGGGAGGCCTTTGACATGGCTTAACGACTGTTATCTTAGTAGACAACAACCGGGACCGACTTTTAACGTGCCCTCCGAAGCACGGAGACGCCCAGTTCAAATACCACTATGCGGTCACCCATCTATGGAATGACCGCGCCAATGGTTGCTTAACCCACAGATCGTTTACCGACCGGTGAGCGCAACTGGCTATGGGCGCCTCTTTTTTTTTTTTTTTTTTTTGTATAAGTAAAGAATTGCTTCATAACAGATGACCAGCTTTAATCAAAAAGTCAATCATTGATAGGTATAATGGATTATTTGATACAAGTTGGTAAAAAGTAGAGCTATGAATAAAAACTTACAAAGATTGGAGTTCTACTTATAGTTAGCTTATTATTCTGAAAATGTGAAAGAAATGTAAAGAGACTTTATTGTACAGGGACAGGGACTATGTCTTTTACTGGTTTCTTGCTTTTCCCATAATATACGAAACTTAATTGCACCAAAATGTACAATTTAATTAGCTATTTAACAGTTTCTCACGGTACCTAGTAATAAACGGAATAACAATGTATCTGGCAGTCGTTTCACTGTAAAGTCCCCCGCTAACCCCCGCGGGCTACAATTATACAATTTGTAGCAAATTGAATGGTTTGGACAACATTTTATTTAGTTTTGTTGGCGAATTAATTAAACTAGAGACTGAAAGATGTATAAAAGTCTCAATAATAGTCTTCATAGTGTAGATCTTTGTTCTTCTTTGAAAGGCATCTCCTATACTAAGAAGTGCTCTTGCGTCGCGAAGGCCATGAAATTTTCTCTCCTTTTCAATTTATAAAAACCACATTTCAATTTGGTAAATAAATGATAATAGGAAAGTCTATTTATCTTGAAAATTATATAGAACTGGGCTGAATAGATATTGAAATAATGAGATAATAATTGCCCCATACTTTCTTCACTTCCTTTTTTCTTTACTATATTCTATTTATTCTTATTACCTGTAATAATTAAACTAATAGTTGAACAAAATTATTAGAACTGAGTTTTAAAACTACTACAATAGGAAAACTGATTAGCCTTTATAATCATTGGCAATTTTTTCTTGGAAAATATTTGGAGCATTTGAGAACCCTTCCAAATGTAGAAGACATCATCATCACAAGAAAAAGCTAGTTTAATCACGATTAATAGTAATAATTTAATAAACTGCTATTTTTTTCTATCACAGCATTAACTTAACACCTACCCAACACAAACTAAACTCATTTTGATTACATCTGACTTGCAAGTTTAAACAAGGTACAATAAGGGCGGGTGCACACTCCCCGCCGCGATAATGACCTTGCAAACATGCCTTACAATAATAAATAGATATTAGGAGATTAAGCCCGTCAGCGGCACGTGCCGTCTGTCTATGAGGTCGTAAACGCCTCGTGTGTTATATGAATTTTTATTTAAATTGTTTATTCTTAATTTGGTTGGACATTGGTGGGAATTTTTGGATGTTTGTAATTGATTTTGGCTAGTTGTAGGGTGATGTCACTGTTTGTAAACGATTTTCCAATAAGAGTATATTCCCAATTGATGTATTTAACCTGGTGAAGATGAAGAGATTGTGTAAAGCCTTCTATGTTACTGAAAAAAACGTGGTACTGATTTTATTTATAGATACTGAAATTTCTTGCAACTTCAACACAATACTGAACAAGCCGTTTGCGTTTCTGTTGTTGAATCACAAATTCACAATGCAAGTAGTTAGTAGATATAGGTATTAATAAAAATAAGTCAAAAGATAGTATTAATTTTCTAAAAACGACAAATAAGGCGCATGGTTTAATCACATCTGGATAAGCATCAATGATTTTATATCATTTGCTGATAGCAAATCTATCAGATAAGTCTTCCGTATCCGTAAGCCGTGAAACTAGTCTTTAGTTTTGTTCCTACAATAGCGTGTACGTATCAAAAGCCAGGCTTTTCAAAGTATTATTCCGGAAAGGGACATCTTTAATTATTTTTTCAGTATGTTTAAATAATAACAGCAACACAAATGTATCTACAATCTCAAGTTTGGAATGCTCGCATACCGGAACGTAGCAATGTCACGACAAGATGGCCGAACTCGGGATAAATTAATTCATCCTCCATCCATACTGTGAAAACATACGTGTGAAAATAACGCGCTGTTGCGCCAGCGTTTTTTGGCAATGACAGGTTTGTGGCGTCATAGTACAGACATATTATTAAAATGACGTTTTGAAAAAACCGAGTGTATAATCTTCTATACCTACTAATATTATAAAGCTGGAGAGTTTGTTTGTTTGTTTGTTTGAACGCGATAATATCAGGAACTGCTGGTCTGATTTAAAATCTTTCAGTGTTAAATAGTCTATTTATCGAGGAAAGCTATATAACATCACGCTACCGCCATTAGGAGCGGAGTAGCAAAGAAAAATGTTACAAAAACGGGAAAAATTGTGACCCATTCTCTATTCGGTGACGCAAGCGAAGTTGCTCGGGTCAGCTATCTATACTAATATTATAAAGCTGAAGAGTTTGTTTGTTTGTTTGTTTGTTTGTTTGAACGCGCTAATCTCAGGAACTACTGGTCCGATTTGAAAAATTCTTTCAGTGTTAGATAGCCCATTTATCGAGGAAGGCTATAGGCTATATATCATCACGCTACGACCAATAGGAGCAGAGTACGAGTAAAAAATGTTACAAAAACGGGGAAAATTTTCACGCATTCTCTTTTATGTGACGCAAGCGAAGTTGCGCGGGTCAGCTAGTGATAAATATAGCACTGTAAATCATCGGCTAGGGTTTTAATAGTGAACAGTATTTAGTGATTCACTAAGAATGAAGCAATTTAATCTGTCAGTTTAAGAGCAATCAGTAAGTCGAAAAGAGATCGGTAATAATTTGTTGTTCTATAAGATAATATAATGCCTTTAACAAAGTGCCTCATCTGCCCTCAAATTGTACGGTAGACAGCAGCTTTCACAGTCAGGTAAGCGAAAGAATTTGATATACATATATGTATGTACCTATGTAGAAAGATATAGGTCTCTATAACCTTCAATTGGATGGCCGTAGTTTATATTGGTTTCAATACACACTAATCAAAATGAAATTATCCTTAATGTCATAGCAATCATGCCTTTCAAGCAGATCCAATAACTGTTATGTTATCAGAACTTCAAGGCGGACAGGCTGACATTGAACTACCGTATATTGGTGCCAATTTCAGTGCGTTTCGTCATAGCGACATCGGAGGGCAGGACAA
This sequence comes from Anticarsia gemmatalis, assembly GCF_050436995.1. Classification (NCBI taxonomy): domain Eukaryota; kingdom Metazoa; phylum Arthropoda; class Insecta; order Lepidoptera; family Erebidae; genus Anticarsia; species Anticarsia gemmatalis. Next base: position 7,526,416 of record NC_134767.1, on the reverse strand, counting down.
GTGGCTCTCCTCTCGAGGACCCTCGCCGAGAGACGGACGGGATTAAAAATATACAGCCTCGATGTATGTACTGTCTTGTATATAGTGACTGAAGATGTGTAATGTAGAGGGAAATGAAAATATGATGTGAGTTACCATATTTTGGTTGATAAACATTTTAAATACAATAAACAAAAATATTTAACAAAATATATTAAATGTTGTTTTAAGGTTCTGAAATGCCTTTCACCTATCATCAGTAACAAATGCCTAAAGTTCTTCTTCTTCTGTTGTGTACGCATTTAAGATCATTTCCACAACTTTAACCATCGAATAAGTGAAATATTTTTGCATCAATCATCAAATTATCATTGGCAATTGGAAATATATATTTTTACATTTTGCCTAAAAAAAGGAAGCTCGCCCTAGGTCCATTTTAACAGGACAGCTTGACTTTTTTTATGGTGACTGTAACCTTAACCAATCGCGTATTAAGGGTTTGGCGTAGAGCAAGTTACTGTATATTTACTTATAGAAATAGCCTGAGTTTTTAATACCCAACCCTCCAAATAATCAATTGCCAATTCGGGCTTGAGAGAAAATCAACAATACTTATATTATTTGACAATAAACTAATACATGAAACATATACACAATACATGGAACAATATAATATACATATAGGTACATAGACGTTCAATTAGAGCGGTCAGCGACATGTCGCCGTCAAACATTGATTGATGTTAATGAAACTACAAGACGCGATGACCTGACTTATTTATTTATTGATTCAAGTATAATCTGTAACAATTCTTAGTTGGACTTTTTTTATTCTAGACAATAATGTTACTTCTTTGTTAACTTTCAGAAAAAAAAAAAAAAATTTTTTTAATTCGGATTATTGTTATAGAGCTGCATAAACAAACTCTTATGTCGGTTTCTGAGGTACATTTAACAGTAGGTTATCTATTCAATAGCGTTTTTTTATATAAGTTTTAACGCTATTGAATAGATAAACTAATAGGGGTTAACAATTTTGTAAGCTTACCTACCTAACTATAAGTAAGAATAAGTTTTGGTAATAAAAGCAGCAATCATTAATATCATTCATTTAATTCTGTACTACTCAATATTCTTATTTTAGCAAACACATTTTACTTGATTAAACAACCTAAATTTTCAACAATCAGAAACCACCGAACAAAAAAACTCAAATCATCAAAAAGTCCATTAAAATCCCAAATGTAAATACAACAGGACATAGGCCATAAACATGAGAATTTCACTCATAAACACCCGAAAAACTATTTGTAACTGCTCAAAACAAAAAGAATTAGACCATTGTCTTTCTAAAATCAACCTTATGGCTATTGAAATAAGGATGCCTGCTATTTCGACCTCCCACGCTTAGTGTCGTGGTTGAATTGCTCCTGCGCAGGGGGGCGGGGTGTGTGGGGTGAAGGGGGAGGTGGAGGGGGGGCCGGAAGAGGCGCATGCGCGGTAGCACCGAGCTGATACGTCAATTAGCGGGTAAACGTCAAAATTCTATGTGAACTATACGTTTAGGTACAGAGTGTGGTGGTTAAATTCTTTTGGTATGCCATTGTTTTAGCTGTGGAGAAAAAAGATATGCCTAACTATTTAGCTGAGAGTTGTATAGATTTTTCTGAAGAAATATTGACATTTCCTGAAAAAATGCCTACACAAGATGGCAGTTGATAAAGGATTTCACTCAGCTGCTTCAAACTGTATAAGCTACTTTTGATACTGGTAAGTATTTGTTGTTTATAGATTCGCTTGTTTCTAATGGTATTACTTTGGTATTCAGCCAGCTATTTAATTGAATTACTTCAATTTGTAGACCCTGATTCCACAATACTTTACTGAGTGTCAATCTACTGCCATCAAGCGAACTGCTAAAGATAAATTGACGTTAAGAATAATAGAATAATCTATAAATAAATGATTCTAAATATTTTTTTTGCTGAACTTTGCTACCTTCTTTACCACTTGCTTGTTCTCAAACTTCCTTCTCCCGAAGGTCACACACACAAACATCAGCCTGTAGTGTGACAAATGAACAGCGCACGCCGGCTGTGTTCACACGTCACGATGCGCCGACATGTTACTACTGAGGTTCCTAGGTTTATACCATCGGCTCTCAACTCCTGAATATGACCTCATGGTAGTTCAATCCATCTTAACTATGAACTATTTACTTTTTGAGGAGAAGATTTGTTACCTGTCATTAAATTTTTTCCTTGCTTTTCTTAAAAATCCGTTTCCTCGTGGAAAAGGGTTGGAATTTGGATTGAGATTTTAAAAGACTCATGTGAAATATATTTAAGATCTGGATTCTCCATATTTTATATGATGCTCTACTCTGTATGTAAACCATGGTTATAATGAGTTCTAGAGCAGTTAAGAGACAAATACGATCTTACGCCCTAAGTTAGTTTCAATGTTCACGTTTTTCATATTCACAACATCCAGGATCTAAAGTATTCATTCATAATTTATCTCGATCAAAATCAAAATCAAATCATTTATTCATATAGGTCAAATGTTGACACTTATGATAGTCAATGATACAGAGAGTGAATTTACCGCCAGTTCGGAAGGTAGGGCCAATGAGAAGAGCTGGCAAGAAACTCCAGGCCACTCTTTTTAATCGCAATTAATTTTAACAATCTTTCTATTAGGTATAAATCTTTGATGATGTAAGGAGCTGCTACCAACATTACCGAACACACATAGGTATAATATAAATAAATTAAATCAATATAAAGGTGCTAATAACATAACAAGTGTATTGGAAGCATGATGGGAGCATCTACCTACATCATGATAGTATTGCAGTCATAAGAGGCATCTCAAGAGCATACTATGGCACAATGAATTATATCGATTAATATCTATTTACGTAAAAAAAAAATAATATTGGCAATTCACCACAACCAGGACGACCAGTCACCCCAAGCAGCACCCGTTCACGAGTATGACGCATGGACCAGCCATCACCCCCTTCGCACATATTAGAGGGAAGGGGGTGACCCGGCACACGACGCCGCCGCAAGCAATGACATTTTAGTGAGCATGACGAACCTTGGCATGTGGGAGCCCACCATATCTATCAATAAAAGAAAACGAGTGCCACTGAGGCTCGTGTGATACCGCTCTGTTACAGAGTTAAAATACTACTGATTAATATTTATACAATGCAAAGATGAATATATACATTTATAGATATTTAATCTTGATTTGTGTAGAACGCGCAACTAATCCCATGATTTCTTGTCCATTATATAATCGTCGATCTTATAATAACCCCTTTTAATAACATGATCTTTAACAACTAATTTGAATTTTTGTTGGGGTAAATCCATAACACTGCTGGGAAGTTTGTTATACAACCGAACACCAAGACCTGCAAATGAGTTGTGTACTTTTTGCAATCTATTGCAGGGACCTACTAATTTGTGCTTATTTCTGGTATTAATGTTATGAATGTCACTACTCTTAGCAAACGAATTTAAGTTTTGTTTGATGAACATCAAATTCGCAAAAATATACTGTGATGCCACCGTCAGTATACCTATTTTCCCAAATACCTCCCGCAGAGAGTCCCGCGCTCCTAAGCCGTAAATAGCGCGAATTGCTCTTTTTTGAATAACGAAAATTGTGTCTATATCAGCATCTAACCAAGAAACTCCTGAAAAAATGAAACCACCACAAAATGTAGGTACTACATGAAAATCCTAGCGTCTAGACCACCATCCTTTAATCTCTGTGATAATATTAAAGTTACCCACATCTTATAAACAAAAAAAACTCTCAACCAAATTCTAATACTTACATCAAAATCAAGCCTTAAAAACCTACAAAAACTCATAATCAAATTCTAAAATAACATCAAATCTTTTTTCAAAAATGCAAAAGAAAGGTTATAAAGCTAAACAAATATATTTGTAACGAGGTGTGTATCATGGTAGTAAGTCAATAGTTAAAGCGAGATTAGCGCCGCGCGCCCCCTCCCGGAATAAATCAACGCGACCTGATTTAATATTAATGATGTTTTAACCTTAGTGATTTATTGGTTGTGGCGTAAAGTATACGCGATAGCGGGTTTACTTAAATTACTTGACAGTTTTGAGAAACAATCACTTAAGGGTTTTCATCAAAGTAAACAGACTTAAGAAGTAAGCGTTCTACCCATATTTTTAATAGAGAAAAGTGCTATGAAGTAAATATCAATTTTATTTTATTATGCTTTAATTTAAATTGAACTGCCTTTTTGGCACTGTCGGTGGTGTATACGACTGATAACCTAAAGGTTTTGGGTTCTGTTGCCGGGGAAAGTGCTATGAGTATTTTCTAATTTATTTTACATTTTCCTCGTTAGTAGCCCGGAATATGGTAACGTGCCATAGGCTCGCCTCCTTGCCTCCTCGCCTTGGGAATGTGAGTGTATTTCATACACTTACAGCAACAATAGGCGTGATGTTATGTATGTGTTATACATACATACTTCAGCCATGTATTAAGTTATATAGTTCAAGGAAAATAAAAAAAAAGTTTAAGATTGAAACCGCTATCGCTTATAACTTATCATAAACAACAAACTACGTAGTAGTCGTCCCCTACTTTTTGTTTATTGCTAATAAGCTATCGTAAGCTATCTGCGAGCAAATTGCGTGGTGCAGGGGAATGCTCAACTTTTACCTTCGCGTACCCTGCAGAGTACGAGAATATTATAAGTTCGTGAATAAAGAACAAACCTGTACAAGAATTTAGATAGGAATTTTAAGTTTTAATAAACATTTGGTACGGTTTTGGTTAAGATAATGCTATTTATGATCTGTAATCTCAAAATGTTCTATTAAAAATCTTTTTTCTTGTTGTAAAATGTGTGTATAGTTAAGTAGTTAGTTGTTTAGTGTTTTGGGATAGGTATATTAATTAGAGATTGACTTTAATATACATACATATACCTACATGATTTTAGTTTGCCGAGACAGCATTTTCTTCCATTCTGATTGAATAAGATTTCTATAACATTGTTTTAACTGTCATAATTTATTGGCTTAACAGATGTGTTAAAATGTAATAGCAATCGTTATTTTAGTAACGCACAGCCTCATAATAATTATGCACTTTTGCTTTATGTTTCAGTCAATGCAAAATACTCATAAAAATATTTTTATAGCCATATCTTTTATACCCGGCTTCTGAGGCATTTAGCGTTAGTTTATCTATTCAAACTGTCATATTTATATGAGCTTAAACGCTATTAAACTGATAAACTACCGCTAAATGTACCTTAGAAACCGAGGGTAAGTAATTCTGATCAATAGACTAAACATAATCTACTCTATTTCCGGCCTGCTCTTATTTCAAGTAGAAATTCCAGAACAGTTGCTATGTACCGTATCTATATTTTAAGTGCAGTGCTCCGGTTTCGACACAGCAAACAGCTTTTTATTGAAACTATCAATTATCACGCGGCGCGGCCCGTACATGCTAAAAGCCGCGAATGGTACCACAATACACTGAACAAATAGTCGACGTACGCCGGAGGACGAAGACTAGTTTTAAAATGAATATTTGGAAATAGGTTAAGATAAGGCGTTGATAAAGTATACAAGTTGAAGTATAGGTCTAGTAAAATTAATATATATTGTGATAATAATACAATAATACTATAATTCAAATAGTTATATTTTTTGAGAATCTAAGTATGGTATTGATCTCTATAAAAATATTTAGTTTAACACCAAAGTTTAAGTCTGAAGTCATTTTCATACGATTATTCTTAGTCAAGGTAAAGCACTGCAATGGAAAAAAATATAGATAGTGTAGATAGAGTCAAAGATAAGTGTTATATCCTTAAATATAATATTAAATAGGGATAGAAAAATCAAATAAAATAGTGGAGATTTTCCAAAATTGCTCACAAACGTGAGATTACTTAAAAGTACTTGTACCCAATCCGCGATTGGCCAGCGTGGTAAACTCAAGACCTAACCCCTCACTCGTTCGCGGAGGCCTTTGCCTAGCAGTGGGAGAATAACGGGTAAAAACAGTACCTACTTATGCGGAAAATACCTACCTATATACCATACATTATTTAAAGTTAAACAGCCCTATACACGTGTACAATACACTTAGAAACACAGGTAGTGTCAAGCTGTCAAAATGTGAACCCCATATAAGTATTGCCAGACCGTTACATCCATACAGGGTGATGTCCAAACATCGCGACTGCACGATAAAACAATGGTCGGGTGACAGTACTGTGATAATTGATAACAAATGCTTGCCTGAGAATTTTTGGTTAAAATTTTCCTTGTTACAGCGATTTGAAAGGTAAGGCTATTTGTCACTGTGAATGGTAGCTGAACGAAATGTGATTGTTGCGCGGACAACATTTATTGATACATTTTTAACATCCTTCTAATATTATAGACGCGAAAGTTTGAGAGAATGGATGAATGTGTGTTTGTTACTTTTTGCGCAAGAACTACTTAAAGAATTGTCATGAAATTTTGTACACATAGGTATAGTTTATAACCCTAGGATACTTTTTAGCCCGGGAAATCTTTCACGCGGACGCACTCATGGGCAAAAGCTAATAAAAAAATGTATAGAGTGCAAATGTTAAAATGCTAACAAAAAATAATAAACTAGGCTACCTATTCCAATTACGTTGAAATGATCACAGATTTTAATTTTATTTTTAAAGATACATTTGCAACTACTAAGAACTGACTTTTGTTGGACAAAAAGTCCACCTGATCTCTCATTTCGAAACCCATCCCCAGCAATGGGACAGGACTATGTTAATTATTTAATTCAAGTCACAGATACATTATTATAAGCTTCATACAATTCGCTAAACAAAACAAAGTAAGTTTCAAAATAACCCCAATGAATGAACATCTAACACCCCAGAGACTTGATCCACTGTAGCCAGTCGTACACAGTGGCTCAACTTATGCGTTACATGGAAATTTCATTAGAGGATGTCGTTCAATACAATGCACTGTCTTGTGTAATGTTAAACAATATGGTACTACGTGGCTCATTAATATTGTAGGTAGATGTGTGTTTGGATCAAGAGATGGAAGTAGTTATAAATATTACATAGAAAAGTAGTTTCAGTTATTTTAATGTCGATGCGAAAGTGACCTTAATGTTTAGCAATTTCAGATATGAAAAAGAAATACTTTTGTTTAGTACTCTGTGATGATGTAAGATAAGCTGAGTTTGTTAGGGTAAGCAAATAATTGATTATTACGTATCCAGTGAATTAAAATTGATTTTAAACTGGTTTAAATAAAAAAGTCTTTAGTTAATCTAAACTACCATTTTTTTGTTACACTTCAGCTGACCTACAGTGAAAGGTTGTTTTTAAATGTAAAAGATTAACTAAGTGACCCTCCCACACCAAAAAACTGTAGAGCGATTTAAAAATAGATCAATCGCATCACCAAAAATAAAATCTGGATAATAACACGGTAATTCCATTTATTTCTTGTGACGTAGCACCCTACACACATACACAGAGTCACGCATGTGTGTGTGTGTGCGTGTGTGCGGGGAGCGCGGCTCCCCCGAGACCCACCTTAGTGGTGGACACGACTTGGCTATTATGACGACATACTAATATACCTACCCCCTATACTTTACTATATCCCCATACCATAGGATGTACGAGAATTATTGATATGAGTATAAGATGTATGCTGTAAGACTGCTATGACGAAAAAAATGGAAGTTCAGAACTTGTAATGTAGTAGGTACCGAGTTGTAATATTATTCTATTATTTTTGGGAGTATCTGAATACTTAAATGTTTCTAGCATGTAAGCAAACGTTTAGTAGCACAAAAATGGTACAAATAAGTTGAAAAGAAAACGGTAGAAAACTAAAAATATAACTTTTCTAAGAAGTAAAGTGACATCATGTTAAAATTTATATTTTACTTGGTTCGAATAAAAATCATCAAGAAAAACCTTAAAGAATAGAAAAGCTCTGTTTTCTTTGTCACTTAAAAATGATTGAGGTGAGAAAACTTAGTATGTTCTTAATTTCTGGTTCTCGATTTTTCAGCATTCATGAACACTTAACGCCATCTGTTGCTCAAAGTACTAAAATAATAACCATATTTTGGAATTGCTGCCATCTATTGACAGTAAAGTGTAACTACAACCAATTTTGTATCCTAATAGTTAATGTTATGGCTATTGTATACTAGATGGCAGTATATAAATAGTTTAAAAAGAAAACAAAGATGGCGCTGTTACAAATTTTCTATTTTATCATTACGCTAAAGTATTGACCAAACAAAAAGCTACAAGTTGGTGAATCACGATTGTTTTGTTTGAAGCTAGAGTTATTATTAAAAAATGTCTATAAAATCGCAAAAATCATGGAACGACGAGTTATCGGAAATTATCGAGTGTTCTATTAAGAGCGCATCTGAAGAAAGCTTGTCATGGTAAGTAAAAGCAATTTAAAAAATTTTTTACAGGATAACCATGTATCAGAGGCTTTTAACCGGCTTTAAAAAAGGAGGAGGTTCTTAATTCGACAAAACCCACTTTCAAAATAATAAATATCTTGGTAAATATGTATCATATGCTTAACAAGTACTGATTGTGTATCTTGTTAAATGTTTTAGTGACGATGAGGACGAATGCTTGGCCCGTGAGCTGATGAACAAACTAACACCACCAGTTCTTAGCAAGTTACGAAGATGCTTCAAGAAGAACAAGGAAAGGAGTAAAGCCCAGGATATTGACAAGTTTGTATAACTTTAAAGTTAAATACTTATACTCCGTCTTAAATACTGGTATCCAGTTGCATTCGGTGAGACTCGAAGCCGACTAAAACACAGTTGGAATTAAGACTAGGAAGATAGGCTGACAGTTTTACATTAACTTGGACTCAAGACCTAACCCCTCTCTCTTTCGGGAGGAGACTCTTGTCCAGCAGAGGGACAGTCAAAGGTTAAAAAACTTACTTAAAACTTAACTAGCAGTATTAATCCAAAATTTAGCTGTTTTAAATTGAGCTCTAAGACATATTGTAATATAATGATTGTTCCTAGACGTGTAGAAGAAGTAATGAGACTTGCAGCGGCGGAAGAAGGCATTGAATTTGCAGAATCAGCGCCACCGCCTGAAGACACGTTGTGGCTCGATGAGAAAGGATTCGTTGCATCGTTGGACAAAATATTTGGTATACAACCCTGTTACAATAAACAAGTTTTAAGTGAAATTAGTTTTTATCGTGTGTTTTTTTACTCGTCTTTTGTATAACGCTAACTACTTTGACTGCTAAATTTACAAATGTTTTTCAATACAGGTCAGAGCTAAGAAAGTATCTTGTCAACAAAAAAAAAAGAGTATTAAAATAACAAGAACTATCTTTTACTGTCAATTCCAAGCTCGTATCTATGATATTTTACAGTGAGTTGGTAATATCTCCAGGTCATCACAAATACACGACCCACTCCCACAAGCTGTTCCAGCTGCTGGACGCGTTCGGCAGCGGCAAGGTGTGGTGGCGCCAGTTGGTGGGGAGACTGGTGGCCGTTGGCGCGAGGAACACCAGCTCCAGGGCTGAAGTGTGGAGCCCACTCACGCATATGCATCTTAAGAGATTGGATCATTGTAAGGTAAACTGCTGGAATAAGCATACATTAAATGTACAGTGTGTCTACATGTAATGATTAGCGACCCTTTGGGATGAATGTGAATTCTATATGTTAAGAGTTTGAGATATATTCTTTTGTTTTTGTCCCACTGCTAGGCAAACGTCTCCTCTCGAACGAGGGAGGGGTTAGGCCTTGAGCCCACCACACTGTCCAAGTGCGGGTAGGGAACTTTAGTCCAAAGAAAGTTCTCAGTAATTACCTTGAAGAGCCTTTATTATTTGGCCTGTCCCGGTCATCGTCCAGTAAGAGTAGTGAAATATAAAGTGCGCCTAAGTATCATGCTTTCACTTGGCTACTGGAATAACCCTTAACTTAATCACAGTCAGCTGGTTCCGATATAACCAATCCAAATGATCATGCTGAATGTTAGTTTAAAGAAACATCTAATATTAAAATTACAACTGGCTGTAGTGGCTGTACTTCCACAGCGAGAAACAATAGTAAAGCTGGTAAGCGTAGAGCGTGAGGAGTCGTTCTGCTACGTGGTGGTGTCAAGGGGAGGTCGCGTCGGAGTCTACAGCGGAGACCTGCGACTGCTACACTCTTATGAGGTAAACTTACTTCCTGAATCATTATTTATATCTATATAACGTAAACTTTTACACAGTTTCTTCATTGACAATTACTTCTACATTCTGTTCGTACTGTAAAAAAAAGAAACGTGATTCAATAATGTGATTTGGCGAATAAGATATAAATAAAGTTCGTATATTTTCTCATTTTAGATGTTTTATCACCGAGGAGGAGCTCACGGTCGAGTCAAGAATCGTTGGATTACAGACGTTATTTATTTATCTGTAAGTAATTCTTTTACAAACTTCATTCTAGTAGCTGCTTACATAATGCACTCTTGATAATAAAACTTCTGTTTTGTTTCAGGACGTGCAATATTTAGTGCTGTCTGCGTCAGATCGTAGTTTGACGATATACGATGCAACTACACTGTCACATACGCCACTCTTCTGCATAACTGGATTACCCAATATACCTACGGTAAGTTCCAGCTTCCAATGGTATTTCATAGTTTTAATATACAATATTATCCAGTGGTTACTACGATCCAGTATGATAACTGTCATTGCGCAGTGGTTAAAGTGGTCACCTCGCCGCAATAACCAAAGCGCCGCGTATGGTGGGTTCGAATCCCACCCGGGACAAATCTTTGTGTGATGAGCACGAGTATTTATTCTGAACCTGGATGTTAATGTATCTATATAACTATGTATTTAGAACAAGTTATAACAGTTATTTGGTTACCATAGTACAAGCTCTGCTTAGTTTGGCATCAAATGACCGTATGTGAGTTGTCCAATGATATTTATTTATTTATTAATGAAATCGCAATTATTATCTCTAATACTCCGGCACAATTTATGCGATGACAAAATTCGGGGTCTTAAATGAAATTGTGTTACGTTATATGCATCTGCGTCTAAAATTAAAAAAATATATATTTCTATACTTTTTAGTGCATGGCCTACTCTCCATCACTGAGTACAGGTGATACATCAGAGCTGGCGTTTGGATCTGAACGTGGTGACGTCACGAGGCTGAAGTTCTTACAGCCGCGGCTACAGTTCATGCACATGAATACCCCTGAACACATCAATTATTACTTTTGGATGGTAAGTACCGAGCTATTCCTGTGACATTTGATCATTTGATAGAGCGACCGGACCACATTTTACCATCAGTGTTTTCTACATCAATGGTCAACTTTCCGCTCTGTGCAAATAAATCATATCTCGGAAAACCCATTCGGATGATTCACTACTAAATTGATCATCCAAAAGTCATGTCTTGTGTGCAGTCCGGAAGCAAAGAAATACAAAATTCCATTAATAATAACTGTATCAGTTAACCAATAGGTGCTTACGCTATAATTTTCTTACCTTCGAAAGCAGCGATGAGAGAAACAATTATTTTCTAACTATCTATCGTATGGTTAGTGGTCAACCTAGTGTCAAAGTTGTTCAAGCCGCCCGAGAGGCCTTTGACATAGCTTATCGACTGTTATCTTAATTGAGAACAACCGGGACCGTCATTTTACGTACCCTCCAAATTACGGAGACGCTCAGTTCAAATACCACTATGCGGTCACCCATCTATAGAATGACCGCGGCAACGGTTGCTTAACCCGCAGATTGTTTACCGACCGGTGAGCACAATTCTTTTGAAAAATCATGTAACAGAGTCACCTTAAATCTATTCTAGGAGTTATCCAGTGCTCCCCACACTTCCCACTGCAGCATCGCTCGCTGGCGCCGCGTCCACGCTCGCAGTGTCCGTCGCATCAAGTACAGCGGCACTTGGCTGCTCACGTGCTCTCATGATGCAGTGGCTAGCCTGAGGTTACGGCATGTGCCTGGGAAGATGGATGATTATGTGTTTAAAGTGCTGAGGGTGAGTGTCTTCGGAAAATGGTGGAATTGACTGAGGTTAAAATAGGATTTTGAATTGGGGCTAGACTATTAATGCTATATCTGGCATGGAAATGTCGAAATGTCAGTATAAGTCACTGCATTTTTGTGAACTCCATTATAGTACTGCTAAAAAATATACATAATGTAGGTATCTGCTGTAAGGTATCCGTCAAATTCAGTTTTCCAGCACAAATCGCACAATAGTTTGTGAGCATGAAATGCTGAGTACCTATGTGCCCTGACTAAAATTAATTTTAGTAATTTAATACGCACCGGCTCCCAATGTTTTTGGTCACCGTTATTGTTATGTCTTCGTTAACAGAAAACGGTCTATTATTACAGTGTATCGTAATCCACAACTGGGTGTATGACGAGATAGGTAAGTTTTTTCATCGGGACATTCTTCCCAGGGTATAAGCTGCTTCCACACCGTGCCCTCCCTCCACATGGTGGCAGCAGGCGGGTGTGATGGAACAGTTCGTCTCTGGCAGCCAGGAACTACAGCCGCCTTCGCAACCCTCACCACGCCTACTAACAATGCCATCTTGGATATTGTGATCGTCGCCGCGCAAGAGATACTGATCGCTTACTGTAATAATTGTGTAAGTGTACTGTACTGTACTGTTTCGATGACACTGATTTGAAATCATTTTTTTTTTGGATTCAGTGAGAAATAGTAATAAATAAGGATTTTAGTTAGTAAACCATTGCATCAAGCTGATAACAAAAAGTAGTAAGAAGTGTTTCCATATTGGTTTCCTGAGGTGTATAATAATCATAAAATCACGGTTAATGATTTACAAGAACTTATTTTTCCAAACCAAATTGAATAGTTTGTTTTCAACCAATGAAACATGGAGTGACGAGAGTCTACGTCGTTCGTTTTACAGACGGTGCACATTTGGGACATTTACGAAGAGTGTTTGCTGCAGAGTATAAAGATCAAATTTCCATTCCTTGGGGTCTTAGGCAAGAAAGTAGAATTTGGTACCTACTGTATACATGCAGGTAAGAAGGATTAAGCTAGTTAAAATATTCAATAGATGGAAACGTTCTTAAGAAATTTAAGGAAAGTAAGAGAACAGGGAACATTTACTATGTGAATCTTGTTCAAGCTGAAATCAACGGATGTCGAAAATAATGCTAATAAACTGGATTCTCATATTGAAATCGAACTCATCCTGAAAGATGTTGCTATGCTATCCATTTTGCTACTAGTACACATATGATAATAATGACATGTGCAAAATTTCCTAGAAAGTGAAATTTACTTCCAGGGCCAGTAAGGAAGGAGCCAGAGGAGTCAACATCAGATATTCCAGACATTCCTCTATCACGTCGTGCTTCCAGCGTGTACCAAGGCTCCACCGGCGGCCTGATGCTGCAGCTCAACCTTGACGATCTGGAGGGCAAGAGGAAGCTTGAGGATGAGTCGTTAGTACCTACGAATGTTCAAGTATTTGTTGAAGAGACCGTTGTGGTTTGAAAGACGTCGTGATAGTAGTATTGAGAAAAGTACTTAGATGGTAAAAATTCAATGAAAATACTTTTTATTCATACACCAAACAAGAAAAAAGGAAGATCATATACAAAGGTATAATGTAGAGAGAACGAATTACCATAGATTAAAAAATATATGAATAATTAAACGGTAACGCCCACGCCGAGAGGAGACCCTAGATAGAGATACACAGATTATATCAATAAATTCAAAAAGGTTAGATATGTGTTGCGTGGTAGCTATAGCGGTTTAGCTATAGCCTCTGCAATTGTTATGTTGCCAAAATTTGAAGTCACTTACTTACCTTTTTATTATTTTATTTCCAGCGAATACATCCGCTACAACCGCGCCGAGCTGCTCTTCACGGCTTGCGACTATGTCTGCACTATCGCTATAAGTAAAATACAAGGGGAAGTGCTCAACCCTCCAGCAGACACGCTGAGGGTTCGACGACCTTCCGCTTGGGACCTGCCTGATTGTTCCAATGTCAGTGGTAAGGGAAACTCACATATCATGTATTATTATGCTTACGAACTGTTAGAATAGCACAGTAGATTAGGAACCTTACATCTCATTGTGGCATAAAAATATAAATTGCGAATAAATAATTTATCGATACATTTGATTAAAGGCGAATAGCAGGTTTGTATGAAGAATTCGTACAGCTTATAAAATGTCATGTTTAGGTTAAGTTTATGTTTTAATTGGTAGCTAATATGATAGACAAGCTTGTTTTAAAATTCTTATATTTTTAAAAGTTGGGAGGCAAAAGTTATGTCCTAAACTTATGTATGTGTAAACTGCTCAGATGAAGTGATTAGCGGGTGTGTAGACGACAGACTAACAGTGACGTCTCATGAGATTTTCTTTTTCTTTAGTTGTCAACAAATATAAGCCATAGACCAAAAATTATTATTTAATTAATCAAATCTTTCAACCTTAATTATTAGTTATTAATCCGGACTTCTAAAAATACTACTCCCAAATAAAAATAAGTGACTTAGTCCCCTTAATAAGTGGTACAAATTCTGTAACGCAACAACTCCAACTTTAAGCTGTACGAAATCTGCCGATCTCCAAACTACGTGAAAAAAATAAGCAACATTTATACATTTAATTATTATTGTCAAATGTTCATAATTATTTTTATTGGTAGCTCAGTAAGTTTCTCTGTACTCTTGTAACAAAACTCCTCCTTAACAGGCTGCAATTTGGTCCACAATCCATGCGTATCTACGTTGTGACAGAGTATGACTAACATACCACCGAACAATCTTTTTACAAAACATATTTTCACTTAATAAATGCCTTGATCTTCTTACAGCATCAGCATCATCAACCATGTCAATACCACGCCGTTCTCTAGTGCCAACTCCGCAGCTACTCTCACCATCTACGGCTGAATACCCGCAGACAGATCTGGAAACATTGTTAGAAAATGCAGGTTAGTATTTATTGACACCGTACCTACTTTAAACATTGTAACGATTATCAGACATAATAATAAGTTTAAGAACACGGGACTAGATTAAACGTACAAAACTCCTACACAGAGGACAACTAGAAATTGGCTCTTGGCGTAGTCGGGTGACAGATTGCAGAATTTACTTTACCTAAAGCCTTCTAATTGTAATATTAGTATATAAATGTTTTTTTTATTACAGGACTACAGGGTATTCTAGAAAAAGACTTTGTCCTAATGCAGGGACTGAAAAACGATTTAAATAGGAAACTAGCTGAAATTGAAGCAAATAAAGCAGTGGTAAGATTCGCAAATATTAAAAAATATTGTATAACTTTCATATTTTACGGTTTGGCAACTAGCCACCACTGTTTAGTAAGCCATATCTGTGATTTTTATTTTGTATAGCGCATACTTTTCATATAGTATATTTCTGTTATTTAGATGATGAACGCAGTAACTATGGGAGCTCCCTACTTGGCTCTGAAGATGTACGAGCCGTCACAAGTGGAGCCTGTAGACGAGATGAGCGACAAATACAAGAGAATTATGAAGTTTGTGCACTCAATCACTTATATCAGTTTCTTTTCATCTTACCACTATCAAGTCACTCTAAACAAATATAGTCTTTACTTTTCCTTTTAGTCAGCATATTAGTGAATTTCTGAGTGCCTCCGTGGCGCAGCAGTTAAAGTGGCCACCCTGCTACATTGCGTCAAGAGGTCGTGGGTTCGATTCCCACACGGAACAATTATTTGTGCGATCCACAAATAGTTATTTCGGGTCTGGCTGCACTTTGTGTCTGTTGTTTGTATGTTTGCAAGACAAAAATATTTTTTAGTGCGGGAGTGGTTTTTCTGTTTGCAATTTAATTATTCCAAAAATGTGTATTTTCTCGTAATGACATCAATATAACATACTACCTTACTGTAACACTTGCATTATCTTTAACATTGAATTTACTTCTTTATTAGTTTTCATTCTGAAATAATTGGCTGTTATTATCGTACCTCTGTAACCTTCAGGCTATTCCCCGGCTCGAGTGTAACGGGTACGCCGACTGGCAGTGAGAAGTCCACGCCGAGGAACAACAAGAACCAAAGATTATGATACGTGATAAGTAAGTAATTATTATATTCTTCTTCTTATCGTATGGTTAGTGGTCAACCTAGTGTCAAAGTTGTTCAAGCCGCCCATAGGCCTTTGACGTGGCTTAACGACTGTTATCTTAATGGACTACAACCGGGACTGACGGTTTACGTGCCCTCCGAAACACGAAGACGCCCAGCTCAAATACCACTATGCGGTCACCCATCTATAGAATGACCGCGTCAAGGATTGCTTAACCCACAGATCGTTTACCGACCGGTGAGCGCAACTGGCTATGGGCGCTTCATGATACGTGATAAGTAAGTAATATTATCTTATTAACATTAAAGCAACTGTAGCTCAATGGTCAACTTACTATCGACTACCGACAGCTGGCTAGCTATCGAGTCTACACGAAAATTTTCAGCGCCTCTACCAGGCTCTGTAAGAATTATTATGGCAGTATTTTTTAAATGTCAAACTCTCGATACTTGGCAGTATACATAGATTATACAGAACGCTACTAATCCGTACACTCCCGTGAGAATAAGAAGCCAGATTTTTATCTAAGACATGCAACATTTTACAATATTATGATCGCAAATTCGCAACAGCTAAACAAAAAACAAGCTACCAAATCATTTGGATTACAAAAAGGAATTGCTTGCACCAATTATTGGTGCAGCCATTTTCGCATATTGCTCGAAAGAACTAAACAATCTAATAACTAATATTTTAGTTTATTTATGCTTAATTTAACCTATCATAATATTTATAATAAACACAATGATGAAATGACGTGTCATCTCCTAATATTAATAGGTACAAGTTTATTATCACATTTTCGTTATATTAAGAGGAATATTATCAAATAATTTAATTGATGTAACAGTTCAAGGTCAGCCATTCAACTTTATCTCATACATAATTACATACATTTCATACATATTTTAGATAAATTAGGAACAAAATCCGGTAGGTATCTAAATGTACTATTTAATTATAACGGGAAAGTTGGTTACTCGTTCAAGCATAAACTATTAAATTAATTTTGATAAAATTTGCACACAAATGCGTACTTTCTTAAAATAATGTATGTCTGTTTGTTTATTTGTTACGTTTTTATAGCCAAACTACTAAACCAAGTTAATAAAAATTTACATAGAGGTTTTTTTAGATCGATGAGCAGTATGAAAGCTTCTAACGTGGGTTAACTCATTATTATGATGTCTTTGGCCCTAAGAGTATTAAGTTTAACATTACAAATAGAGGTACCTACTGAAAAGTTGGTTAGTTCCTGATTTCCTCAATTCAAACTAGTCATCTTATAAATCTTTTCACGCGAGCAAATTCACGGGTCGAAACTAGTAAAATAAAAAATCCTAATATAACTACTTCAGTTTTCATCTATTCCTTCCAGATGTTATTATCTAGTTTATGTGTCACAGACAACGTATTATACTTTCAAATCGATATTTTGAAAAACCATAAATATGCATAAGCATGCATATTTATTTTTTAATTATAGTGTTAAGACATTATCACAAAATTTCTCGTTTATAAAAGAAACGTGTTTTAGATATTTCTTATTTTTGCAATTGTGGTGTGGTTCGATTGTGTGTGTGAAACCGGTAATGTAAAAGTGTTCGAAATGTGTTCTTGAAAAATATCTTTTTTTCCTTTACTTTAAATTAAATAAATTTTATTTAACGGATCTTCGCTTGGGTTCTTGTAGACAATTTCGATGTGAAAAATGGGTTTTTGTGTGAGACATCTTCTGTTCCTTACATAATTCTCTAAAGACTGTTTTTACTGCTTAATATCAATTCGAACTCCTAATTGCAAAATTCAATTCATAGTTTACATAATTAGTCTTCATTGCATAAAAAAATTACGAAAAATTATAATAATTTTTATTCTTTTTGTCACGGCAAAAACGAGTCAGATTTTTAACACAATCATATTATTATTATTTCCTTATTTTTGTTGTTATGTCATCGACCGGTCGCTACGTTTAAGTGAATTGATATTATTTATTTTACTTTTAGTGACAAACGACATTTCTCAAAAATACAAAGTCTCTACATAAAATTCAAAAGTGCAATAAAATTTCTTGGTAAAAAGTATCCAATGTGCAACAAATTTCCCCAAAATTAATTTAGTAGTTCGCGTTAAAGATTAACTAACACCAAGAAAAAATTCACACCTAACAATAGTAGTACTTACCTGCCCTTTATTTTAATAAATTTAAAAGTAATTCATTTCAGTAATCAATGTACAAACATTAGTCAGAGCGTTATCTCATGAATATTCGTATCGTATTAATTTGACGTAATCTGAAGCATCTTATTAAACGTACAGTGATTTGGGCAGTACGTCGCGAACGGTATTGTGCGCCAGTGACTGTACTGAAAATATTCGCGACGGGAACAAAAAATCGTTATAAAAGGAATAAAAAAACTTCTAAGTATTTAACAATAATAATTAATACGTTTAAATTGTAATAAGTATATTATAGGAATAATAGAGCAGTAAAGACTGGGACCAGAATTAAAGTGTTGACAAAAAAATTAAAAATAAAGTTTGCAACAATTAAAAAAAAACTTTCAAAAACAAAAGAATAATCTTTCAAAAACAGAAGACTATACACAAACAAAGAAGAATAAATTTTTAAATAAAGAAGCAAGTTCGAAAACATAAAAATGCTGGCCACAACGAAACTTGGGAAGGCGAACGTAGAATTGGCGAAGAAGTTGTTTGAAATTCGAACCGTTTCATTGCTGATAAAGAAGAATTACTCACAGCAGGAGAATTTGGAAAAGTTCTTTAAATTCTATAGTGATGACAAATTCTATGATGATAGATATAAACCTTTGACTGGGAACGATTATGATAGATTCATCAGCGCCAGATCTTCGAGGAGGGAACCGGCGTTAACTAGACAAATAAGTAAGTAGAATTTATTATAGAATATAGTACAATCTTTCTTAGAAGAGAGGTTATTTAGTGATTTTTATATTGTTTGAAAAGTAAACTAATAACTTAAACGATTCTTTTAATTTCGAGTAGACAATGCGAGAACATTGTTTTAATAATGTTTGGGAGCTAGGGTGGAATCGCAGATAGGGGATTTCTTTTAGAATTTGTTAGCGTAGCCTTTCTTTAGCATTGGTACTAAATCCGGGATAAATAAGTAGGTATGCTTTGCTTTATTCCAAGTTATAAACTATCCATGTACTTAATTTCCATTCCCGTTCACTCGTTTTGACGTATCCATTCCAAATTTCGCAGTTTTAATATAAGTAAGGATATAAGCAGTACAAAAGATAAGTGAATAACTTTTTGAATCTCGTATAAACAACGTTGACAACGTGGCCATAAAAACCACGAAACATAACTTAATATAATTATATAGGTATTACACCGTTATAAAAATCAGAATACGCAAGCGAATTTAATCTTTTTAATCGCAGTTAACACTTAATGGTATGTCTAATCTACATTATATAAATCGAAGTTCGTTATCATATCTCCAAAAATCACTTCCCATATGCGCAATAAAGTGTAAATTACTATATTTATCGTATTTTCGTTACATCTTGCATAAAAATACCGTTAGGTATAGGGTATTCGTTTGCGATCAAGAATTTCCGATACTATCGTCTCGATATTATCGTAACGTTACGTGCCGCGGACGTTACCAAACTTTAGACTACTATCCATACTATCCATACTAATATTTCCATACTAATATTATAAATGCGAAAGTAACTCTGTCTGTCTGTCTGTCTGCCTGTCTGCTACTCAATCACGCCTAAACTACTGAACCAATTTGCATGAAATTTGTATGGAGATATTTTAACACTCGAGAAAGGACATAGGCTACTTCTTACCCCGGGAAAATGACGCATTTCCATTGGAAAATTCAGGTGGCGGACGAAGTCGCGGGTAAAAGCTAGTATTTTATACTAATTTAAAAGGTCAATAACACTTTGTCCGACCTGGGAATCGAATGAACCATCCCAGGACGTCGTGGTAAGCAGACAGATAAACAACAATTTTTCAATTCAAACAATATTTTCTCAGGAATAACATAAACTTTTTCTAAGCTGTACTAGTTAAATGACGTAAAATTAGAGTAAAGAATGCTCCAGAATTAAGCCCATGTAGAAATGAATTATAATAAGATCATATTTATCAAATTAATAACCAAAAATAAAAAAAAATACGGTCAGATAAGTAAAATGTTAACACCTTTGGTAAATAACCGAAAATTAGGTACCTATTCATTCATTCTGAAATCAGTGAATGACCGTATAAAAACAAAATTTCAAGAAGTTTCAATACAATTTTATTTAAGTACCTAAAGCATTATCCAGTCCCACATGGTTGAACACACGACTTGATTATTTCAAAGAGCATTAATCTCGTGCTAATTTGACCTGCGGTGTACTTCACAATCTGAATGTAAATAAAAAACTAACTTTTAAAGATAAAACGTGTTTTTTTATTATTATTATCAGTTGTATATGCGCTTGCACACGTAAACACGCAAAATATTATTTGACACTTTAAAACTAAGGTACTAACAGCTTTACTGAAATTTTCAACCTGTAGTTAGCCAGCGTGGTAGATTTAAGGCCTTGCCCACCGTCATTTCGGGAGGACACCCTAACCTGCCTGTAGTAATGGGACAGATATTAAATTTATTATTGACTAGCTTACCCGCGCAACTTCGCTTGCGTCACGTAAGCGAGGATGGATCATAATTTTTCGCGTTTTTGAAAATGTTTTCGTTGCTACTCCTTCCTCAATAACTCGTTTTCAGTATATAAGACTAAAACATAGCTTTCAGGTGAATATATTGATAAACAAATATCCACGTTTTAATTATTCTAAAACATATCTATTGAAATGACATTGTAAAAATACGTTTGTAGATAATGTTTCATTTGAATAGCACGTCAATGGCCATTTATCGAGAAACTGATAAACAAAAACTTTTTGCTGAATAATTGTTTTATTTTATTATCTTTGAACTTCAATGTAGAGTTTTTTAAAGTATATTTTGTAGAACAACTCGTGCGGAGAATGTTTTGAATTTTGAAGATAACATTATGACGTCATTTTGCTAGTGTCTAATTTGAAAGTAGTTCGGCGTCGTTGATGTTCTATTTAACAAATTAGAATCGAAATTTCTAGATTGAAGTAATTTTACCTAAATTTATGTACGCTGGCTGGTTGGAACGTAAGGCATTGAAAATTAAGTACGCTTTTTTAAAAGTAAAGCTTTGAAAATGTATTAATTTTATGGGTCCGTTTCACGGTTCACGAATAAGTGTCTCATAGCATACCTGAAGTGACCGCGAAAGTAATGAAAAATTCAGTAAATAGTCGCTTTAGTTAAACTTATGACTTATTACCTTCAAGACAGTAGGATAACGGGAAGTTTTTCTAATTTAGCTCATAACATTTTATTAAACAAACACTACAAGTGACATAAAAGCATATAATAAAATGCATAATACAAAAAAGTACAAACGCCTCAAACATTTTTATATTTTAATAAATTAATATACCTTCCTAATGTAACTGTACCTCAACTGTAAAACAAAAGTAAAATTGCATGATGCATTATCTTTGTTCAAAAGTTCAGTGCCACACATAACATAAACTAACACAAGATATCGTAATCTTGCTAGATAATGCTTTCAAAATATGCAGATTAATGTGTTGAAAACAAAACATCGTGCGAGTATTATCAAAATATTTAACAAACATCAGCTAATAGGGGCACGCCCCTTGCTAATACAAAAGTAAATAAAATTCTGGGAATGTGTGGTGTAGATTGAAGAAACATTATTTAGGTAACTGGTAATTACTATACGGATATAATTCGGCGGGCATTTTCGAAATCAATTAAAAAAAGTGTGATTCTGTGTACATATTAGGTCGGGGAAAAAGTCTATTCGCATTACAGTATGTATGAAACTTGTAATAAAATCTCTTTTGCTTCAAGAATCACAATTGAGTACACTGTTCATTAGGTTTCTTTCACTGAGCTCGTTAGGTACCCAAATATCGAGCTTTTTTGTGTAGAGAAAAGATTTTATTACAAGTTCATACATACTATAATGCGGAAAGACTTTTTCCGCGACCTATGTACATAGAATCACACTTTTTTGCCAAAAATATAGGTAGAGATTAAAGAACGCCACTTGGTACGTTTCTTACAAACTTGCCTTGCCTCATTCACATCCGTACGTCTTGATATACATTAGTATAGATATGTTTTATTATCGCTCGGTAAAAAATATTTTACAATAAACCTTCACGAATCACTCTGTATATGAAAAATCTACATCAATAACCGTAACGTAGTTTTAAAAATCTAAGCATACCTACATAGGAACAGCGGGAAGCGACTTTATTTTATTACATATTTCGCATTTATAGTATTAGTATGGATTTTTTAAAATGTAATTTTGATTATAGACTAAAATATTAGCAGTATTATACTACATAGTATTTTTAATCTTTGTCTACATTTTATGAATACGAAAATTATTGCAGTACCTACAAATATAAATATCAATGTAATAAAAGGTCATTGTCCTGATTTCATCATTGTTATTCACTCACTGTTGTGGCAAACAATTCTACAAATAAATTAATATGTATTTATGTCCCAACCGTGATTAATTAATTTTTAATTAAAAGGTAAAGGTGTAAAGGTGAACTTTTGTCTACAAATGAAAAAGAAAATGCTCGAAACACACCTTTTTTCAGTCGTATTTCATTGGTCAATGAGTTTCTAAATGTAATCGTTTAAATAGCACTAGATCCTAATTTCGTTTTTATTACTACACTAGCTTTTACCCGCGATTTCGTCCGCCACCTGAATTTTCCCATGGGAATGCGTCATTATCCCGGGGTAAAAAGTAGCCTATGTCCTTTCCCGGGTATCAAAATATCTCTATACCAAATTTCATGCAAATTGGTTCAGTATTTTAGGCGTGATTGTGTAACAGACAGACAGACAGACAGAATTACTTTCAGATTTATAATATTTGTATGGATTGATAACTGAAAAAAATACTTGTAAGGAGAATGAATTTCTAGAGTCGGTTTTATACACACACTCGATTATTAGGTACTTGACTACCAGTCAAATCAGCTTATCGTAAAGAAATGTCAAAAACACATTTAAGTATAGATCATGTAACTCAGTGTTGACAACTATTTGAAAGCCACTATTCGCCTCTATGGCGTACATTGTTTTCTCCCTTAGATTATAGTGATGAACATGTTACGTCAAAGCAGCAATGTACTAAATAGTGAACATCATTTTGACGTACATTGTACATTGTTTGTCATCTGAGATACGTGATTAGCCCACTGGTTCATCTAGGCATATTCGGTTTTACCGACTAGGCCGATTAATGCCGATCCGAATATTAGTGTAGCAAGTCTTACGTAACCACATCTATACTAATATTATAAATCCGAAGAGTTTGTTTGTATGAACGCGCTAATCTCAGGAACTACTGGTCCGATTTGAAAAATTATTTCAGTGTTAGATAGCCCATTTATCGAGGTAGGCTATAGGCTATATATCATTACGCTTCAACCAATAGGAGGGGAGTACCAGTAAAAAATGTTACAAAAATGGGGGAAATTATGACCCATTCTCGCTTAAGTGACGCAATAGGAGATAACAATGGAATTTTAATTAGATCATGTAAATAATCTTTAATTATTGTATTTCCTAGTTCCTACATTGTATTCTTCCTGAAGTAGTTATATTATCATGTCCTAGTCGGGCGTGTCGCGGAATTTAATGTCGTCATAATTATCTCAATCAAATATTGTTATCTTATGTTATCAGATTGTAAGTTCAGTAGCCTGCGGCCGTGATAATAACCTTGACAGGTTCTGTACTTTATATATTTTTGTGTATTATATTAATACGTAAAGCACAGGTACTTAAGTCTTTGATGAACACGTTTTCTTTAATGTTCCGCTTTCCATTTTACCCATTGAAAATTGTTATCAACATTGAGTTTCATTTAAATCTGACAGACCATACGAAAACCTAAGTCTAGTGGTACCTAATTGTGTTTAACCGTTCTTCTGTCCATCAAACAAAAAAAGTATGTTTAGTATTTTAATTATGCTTACAGTATAGTTATTAATAACTAGCTTTTGCACTCAATTTTGTCCACGCGGTTTGTGACTTCAGACAGAATGTTCATACAAACTTTCATACCATATTTTATCCCCTTGGGGGTAGAATTGATGGAAATCCTTTCTAAACAGATGCCTACGTCATAACATCCACCTGTATGTCAAATATCAGCTCGATCCGTCAAGTGGTTTGGACTGCGCGTTGATAGATCACTGTGTCAGTCAGTCACCTTTGAGTTATCGATCAGAAATCCGATCCGATTACCGGGTTTTCGATCAATCCGGCGAATAGTTGCTATTGTGCAGCTGCCCTTAGAAGCCCTACGCATATGTATCTCTTCCTATATTTTCAGACAAACAAAATCATATTTAAAATCTAATCAGTCATTTTCATAATTGTTTACATTTCACTTTGTTTACAATGTCAGACATCGGCCTTGATGAAAATAAAAGATAATACTTGTACTACGAACACAAAAGTGAAAACAATTTGAAAATAATCTTAGTTGATATGATAAGAATTGTAATCAATGACGTAGAGATACCTGCAGGTGAAATTAAAGTACAAAGTACTGATTTAGTTTTAAAAGGTTTTAAGTGATATAAGAATAGGGCTGTAACGGAGTTTAAATCCGTGTCAACCTAACTGCGGATTTTCCTCAAGAATTTACGTTTCAGGGTCCGAAAACGGGAGTTAAGGAATGTCCTTTCTATGATTTTTATCTATGAATGCGCTCGAAAGCCAAGCGTAAGTCTGCTAAAATGTCAAAAAACATGCGCTTCTGATGAAACATCCGATTGAACGTAAAATTTTGTTACTTAATTCTGGTAAACTTAATGCATGGTGCTTTCATTGATACATTTGATTCGAATTAAGCCCAGAACAAAAATTATTTTTGAAGGGTTACCCTTCGCGTGATTTTAGTATATCAAATGTTCAAAACTCCGATTTACATCCGATACAACTCGTTACAACCCTAATACTGAGTAAAATATGTAGGTAAGTATATGATTTGTGCGATGGCTCATGTAGTAGACGTGTTGATCAATCATGATTTAGATTGTGTTTTCGAGGACACGACCAGCCTTAACCACGTGGCTTAATTTTATATTTTTTATCTTTCTCAATCACATTTTTGCGAAAATTGTGAAGTACTTAGGCGCTAATTACCAGACTTTAACTTAATCTGACACGTTTGTATGTCACGTTTTTATATTAGACCCTTTGTTCACAGGGCTATGCAAATGGTAGACGTTTGAAGACTTAAATCGTTAAGTCACAACGACCATACAGTTTTAATTAAATACATTTTAACTTGATCTGGCAAATAATTGCCGATCATGGAACTAACAACCACCAATGAGCAAATTTAGTTATTGTAGAATTAGACTAACGTTGTCTTTCAAAGAGGCTAAGGACCAGTTTGTGACAAGCTATCATCTGGTATATAAAGTGACAGCAAATGTATGAAACCACTACCAAAATTCCACCTAGTATAAACTATTAGATACTTATTCGAAATAGGTACTTAATACCGAGACATAAATATATTTTGTCACCTTTCAGTTTATTTCGTAAAAGTTAAAGTTCTCTAAGTAAAGAGCTCTTAGGATAGGTAATGATTAAAATTTTCTGAGAATAAGACGACATTTCTTTGTTCACAGCAACCCTGGCATACAAAGTGGGCAACAAAGTGATCTCCTTAGCGGAGGGTATGCCCAATGAGGAGGTGTTTCCATACAAAAGACTGAAGCTGGAGACGCACGCCGGCGGTACTCTGGAGCTGAGAGGGAAAGAACTTAATGCTGCATTGCAGTATGTGCCTTCACAAGGGTGAGTGGAACAGACTATAAATGAAGTCCATCTTATCCAATTTAAAAAAAACAAGGCCTCTATTGTATTTACTGAAACTATTGCACCGTGTCGATTCATTAGTTAAGATACCTGCGACCTACAGGGAAGCATGTGGCAGCTGGGTAAAAGCTACAAATCTACGAAAAGAACTAATATAAACTACTATTTCATGGTATGACTTATATGTCCTTAGAAAGATTTTAGAATGTCCCTCATGTATTGAACAAGTACAAATATCAATAAGTATGTAGTTCTATTAAAAAGTTCTTAATAAAAGGCTATCAGATCAACATATATCAATGCCTTTTAATACAACATACAAAAAATTTAGATTTTCCAAATTGTAGCAACATTTTACTTATTCACCATTCATCTCCAGTTTACCAGATCTTCTCTCCGAGCTGCGCAAGTTCCAAACCGACCTGCACCGTCCCCCGGCGGGATCACGTGATATCCTCGTCACCAACGGCAGCCAGCATGGCATCTACCAGTGCGTGGAGCTGCTGGTAGACCCTGGAGACCCTATCATTACCACCGAGTACGCATATACTGGGATACATGTCGCTGTGAGTGCATTTAGCTTGATATTATCTTTATAAAGTGTTGGTCTTCTTGAAGGTGTAATGATTTGTGCAGGAACAAATTTACAAAAGAGAAGTATTCACAACAACTAAACACAACAACAACAAAAAATTCTGTAACAATTTCTTTTAATTGGAAGATAATTTATAAGGGTTATGAGTAAATTACACTATATTCACATGGCTAACTCTAAAAGGATCATAAAGAAAAACCATGTTCGACAAAAAAATATTTTCAGTATCTTTAAAAAGGTGTCTCGGTTTTGAACTTTGGACTTAGTCTTAGTTATAATCGTATTCGTGATTACTGTGATCAGTCTGACGACTTAATTATCTGGGTTTTTCTCTATCTTAATACGAGTACAAATCTTACATAATACTAAAAAAAGACAAATACAAAACATGGCTGTCCATCGAAACAATCATTTCATCTATATTTCAGCTAAAACCCTACAACCCAGAAATACTCGGCATCCCAGAAGACGAATACGGCATGGTCCCGGAGACGCTGGACGCAGTGCTCGGCGAGCGCCTCCGCCTGGGTCTGAAGATGCCCAAGATGATGTACATCATCCCCACGGGAAGCAACCCGTCAGGAACAGTCCTCACTGAAGAGAGAAGGAGACAGATATATGAGCTCTCGTGTAAATACGACTTTTTGATCGTGGAAGACGATCCTTATATGTTTTTGGATTATACTGATGTGAGTATATCTGTACCTACTTACTTATTTTCTGAAAAGTTTTGTTTGAAGTTTTTTGTTTCTTGGAGAAATTGTGCTAAACGTCGAGTCGCTTGAATAAGTTCTTAGCCCGGAAAATTACTTATAACTTCGGGTAATAAATATATTATGCTATTATAACCTTTTTAAATATTCATCTACTACGTGATTGTTAATTAAGTGATAGCCCCAGAGAATATCGTAAGACGGCCTATCCGATTAATTCAGTGTATTTGAGATATTTAAAAACATAAGATATTTCAATAAAACTGTGTTGAATTGTTTTGTTTACATGGTGGGCCCCCAATTAAGGGACTTTATTTACTTGAATCATAGAAATAAATTCAAAAATCTTTAAATACCAACAAAATCAAATCTACAAGTGATATGTACCTTTTAAAACCTTATTATTTTATCTCTTCCAGCATCAAACCCCCTCCTTCCTATCCATGGACACGCACGGTCGCGTGATCCGCCTGGACTCCGTGTCGAAGGTTGTGAGCGCTGGTCTCCGCGCCGCGTGGGTGACGGCGCCCACACCGCTGACACAGCGCATGGAGCTGCACATGCAAGCCGAGCTGCTACACCCTTGTACATTGGCACAGGTAGATAGTAACTTTAAAATATCTTTACTAATATTATAAAGCTGAACAGTTTGTTTGTTTAAACGCTCAATCGGTAATCTCTGAATCTACTGGTCTGATTTGAAAAATTCTTTCAGTGTTAGATAACATCCTGCTAGAGCCGTTAGGAGCGGAGTAGCAATTAAAAAAGTTCCAAAAACGGGGAAAATTATGACACATTCTCTCTTATGTGACGCAAGCGAAGTTGCGCGGGTCGGCTAGTGTCTTATTAAAGGTGGAGTGTGTCTCTCAAATTCTTACCACGGACCTTTGGTAAAGAGTCACGGTATACGTGTATTCTTAGTATCAGTGTATAGTTTTATAGACGGAAATTACTAAAGAACGTCGATGAACGAAAAATGAAGTCGTGTAAACCTGAGGGCCAGTTTCACAGCTTACGGAAAAGTATCGCATAACAAATCTGCAGGATGGATTGAGAACAAATTAATGAAAACAACTGTTCAAATTCTTTCTGTTAGGCTATCTGCAGATATGATGACACTAGGCCTAAGAGTTTTTAAAGCCGTTCTTGAAGAAATGCAAAGTTAGCTGCTGTGGTGAAAACTATGAGCCTAATTCCTCTCTTATATATCGAGACGCGACCCTTGACAATAAGTGGGACTTCAATAGGCTACATTTTATTTATATTTCGTAGGTAATCCTCCACCGACTCCTAGAAGACCGTGTCTCCCTCGCAGAACACCTGAAGGGCGCTCGCAACTTGTACCGTGAACGACGCGACGCGCTACATGCAGCTCTCGAGCCTATGGCTGATTTAGCGCCCTACACCATGCCTGATGCTGGCCTGTTCTTCTGGTTAAGAGTCAGTGGGGTCACTGATGTTTATAATATGGTGAGTAGCATTGATTCTTTAAAAATACTATTGTTTTATATGCGAAAGTTTGGATGGTTAGATGGATGTTTTGTTCACTCGGTTACGCCAAAACTAGCAAACAGATTTTTGTGAATTTAAGCAAACGCACAGTTTACAATACGGATTAATACTTCCATAGAAAACTTATAACTACGGGAAATCTGTTTACGTTATTAAAGTTGCTAGCAAAAACTATCATAATAATTATATAAAGGTCTGTACAAATCTAGTAAACTACTACTAAGTGTATTTTTAACCAGAAGAATAATAAAAGCTTACTTTTTAGATCATACAAATATTTATTTGTCTCACAATCTTGTAAAGTGACCATCAAAATCATCAAATCATAAGGACTACAATAAATATAACAAAAAACATATTTGTCGAAGATGTCTTTCATACAAAATGCTCTCTATACTAGGTAGGTTAGTATTTTGGCTGTTTTATTAGACTCAGAAAAAATACATTTTTGGTTTTAAATAATTATATCAATAATCCTATTACAGGTCTTCCAAACCGCCTTCCAACGAGGTCTCATGTTGATCCCGGGCCAAGCTTTCCTCTACGACACTACTGCCCCCTGCCAATACGTACGATTAACCTTCAGTAAGATAAGAATGGAAGACATCAACACCGCTGTACGCCATCTAGCGGACACTATTCGCGAAGAGCAGAGAATGAAAACTAAAAGATATGCTACTGAAGGATAGATGGCGTTGGGTTGTTAGTTTAAGTAGGTTAGTTACAGATGGCGCTGTGCGTCAATGTTATATTTTATTTTTAGGAAGAATATTTAAATGTAGTTTTATTTTGTTAAGTTATATTGTTGTAAAACGCTTTGTTGTAAAACGTTTTTTTATTTGAATATTTAGCATTGTAAAATAAACGTCACTAAGGCGCTGGACACTTTATTAAAAGTAAATTAAAAATATAAATTGTCATAATCGTAATTTTCCGAAAAATTTATGTTGCCTTATTCTAAAAGAAAGTAAAGTTCATGCGTAAATTAACTTAAAGACCTTAACAAAAAGAACTTTAGCAAATCCGTAAAACAACTTTTATACAAAGGTAATATTTCTGATAAGTCTTAAGGATAAGTCTAAAAGCGAAATAATGTTTGTTATTAAGTGTAATATTATTGTTTAATTAAATTAATTTTTAGATTAAGATTAGTGTAAGATAAATTATATGTTAATTTATCAGTGTCAAAATAAACTTAAAACTTAGTAATATAAGAATACACTTTTGCTACTCGACGCTAGATAGCGCTAGTTAGATTTACTAAATTGTGAATTGCGTACATTAATTATTATAAGTTAATTTTTATTTCAGTTGTGTGATAGTCATTATTTTTAAATAAATCAAATGTCTTTATACTATATTTTTATTTCACAGTAAGTAGATAAGTATATAGAAAAAAATATTAGCTTTGTATTACATTTAATATAAAATCGCCAATTTTTTACTTCGACGGATAGGTTCAATTTACATCAGATACAAACAATTATTTTGGCTATTTTATTCTAATGAATCTAGCGATGGATCAATCAGCTCTAAAGGTCAGAATGTGATGAAGGCTGACTGAGAAAATAACGCGACATTTATCAAAAATGTTTGTCAAATACCTTCCCATTCATCGTAAATTGCCATGGGTTTGCCACTAATATTAGACTTAATATATTTTTCTAGCTGACCCGCGCAACTTCGCTTGCGTCACCGAAGAGAGAACGGGTCATAATTTTCCCCGTTTTTGTAACATTTTCCGTTGCTACTCCGATCCTAATGGCCGTAGCGTAATGTGATATAGCCTATAACCTTCCTCGATAAATAGACTGTCTAACATACAATAATTTTTCAAATCGGACCAGTAGTTCCTGAGAACTATTCAGCTTTATAATATAAGTATAGATATAAGCATGTAGGCTACTGCTGTTACTGTTTGTCTTAAATCGGAAAAAGCCATGGACCCAAATCGGTTTTTTCCCCAGAAAAGATAATTATTTTTAACTAAGGATCTAACTTAGGCAGGGTACAAGATTTTGATAACTTCTCAAAGGATTATTAATTTATCGAGATTATATAAGACAGCCTTTCGGCATGTTAGGCAATATAAAACAAACACATGTAGGTACTCTAATACTGTACACAAGACTAAACGATGCAAGAAAGCAATTGATGTTGGCGAGTGCACATCCTTGATAGCTAATGTTCGATGTTTGATTCCGCACCAACTCAACACAGAGTATTAGACAACTAGAGAAAACTATCTCGAAGGATAGAAAAGTATTTACAAAATTATAGGGTAGTAGATCGATTACGATTATGCTATTTGTTATTTATTTAAGGATATTTTTCTGTTTATTACATAATTAAATTTTTAATAATAATTTCTTTAAACCATTTAAACCATAAGGTAAAGTGCTCTATTACGGTGGTAGTCAAAATCGGCTCCTATTACGGTGGTATTTCTATTTTCGAGTTTTATTCCCGTTTTACTTTTTAGTTTAAGTACATAAAAATGTTATTTACTTATATTATATATACTACTTCATGACATAACTGAAATTCGCCCGTATTGCACATAGACAACACAACAAAATCAATCAGTTTGTGTAACGTCATCGATGTGACAGGTGTTTTCATACAAACGCGCGACAAAAAAACTATGTACGCTAATATTTATAAACTAAGTTTTTCGTATTATTAACCCTTTCAATTTTGTTTTTGTGTTGTTTATATAATTTTCCTACTAATACACTAAGTATTTAAATAACTTGTTTCATATTTGTAACTCATTTTATGCCCAAAAAATCAAAAATAAAATATCGCCGTAAAAGGGTACGAATTTTATAGGTTGATCCTAATACGGTGGTATAACTCCGAAATAGGAAAAACACTGGTCATATTTAATTGCTTATAACTTTCAATTTATGAACTTATTTCATTAGTTCTAAGTTTAATTGAAATAATTATTTATCTCATACAATAGAAACCATATTCTGCGGTATGTGTTCTTAATTAGAAATCTAGTTTTATTCGAAAACAGTTAAGAACAAAATGTTGGTTTCTTAGAAATGGTCAGATTGGGAAGGTGTATTTTAATTGATTACAAATCATTATTTTGTATAAGTGTTGACTTGAGTTTTACAAATCTGAACCAAAACACTGTCGTAGTTTGATTAAGGATTTACAATCTTTTGTTTATCGATTTTTTTATGGGTCAGAATTAGGATTATTAAAACAAGAGTAGTTTTCGTATTACGGTGGTAGTTATTTCTAGGTAACTCTGTAATAGGTTCTATGATCTCCTATTACGGCCTCATTAATAGAATATACAATTTCAAGTTTTAGGGTTCTGTAAATAACTAAAAAGTTTTTCCTGGGAATGTTATTTGATATGCATGTACTTTTGATAAAAGCGAAAGCGATAAAAACTTATAAATGCATATAAATTTGTATTTTTATTTCTTTAAAATCAGTGAACGCTATACAGGCGCGTGTAAAAATACACAAATTATTCCTTATTCATGCTTATATTCCTACGGAACCCGTCGGAATTAAATATTATTTGTATTGGACTTTCGGACTCGTAGTGGCAACGAATGTTGCATGCGGCGCATGAGGTCCCGGGTTCGATCCCCGGGTCGAGCAAGGTGTTTTTGAGAATGCGTAGATATTTCTAGAAATTCTTAGGAGGAGCCCGGAGTCTGGAACTGTACCCGAAAATGGCAATAGGCTCGCCCCCTGTTACACGGGACTTAAATTATATAATTGGCAAAATGTGGGTGCTGATTGTGCTGATACACCTCTGCCTAAATCCTTCGGGGTATAACAGACGTGATTATACGTATATATGTATGTGAGGGACCTCAATGAAAAAAAAATGCTGACCCTCCGTGTTAGGAGCCGTCTACCGCCGTTATAGGCTCTCACCGAAATCATACCTCCGTATTAGGGGAATTCGACCCTGCTATTTAAATATTTTTTTAAAATAAGAATTATCGTGAAAAAAGGCATACACTCAACAGCAATACAAAATATAGATACCAATTTTGACGATAAAATAGTTTGGCACCTATAAACACACTTACAAATGCTTATTTTTGTTTCTTAGTTTCAAATGTTGCGAAAACCCTCCGTAATAGGGCACTTTACCTTACCATTTATGTAAAAGTTCAGATAAGCTATTATGACGTAATAGTTTTCAGATGTGATAATTCATAGTTGATAATAAAATAAAATTAACTAATAACTACCCCGAAGTCTCAGACCGGACAGAGTACGTCACTCCAAATTGGTTGGGAACGTTCCATTTCTTAAATAACTGCCTTATAGATATTTTAGGTCATTCATCTCGACAAACACGTAAGGTAATAATTATTTCAAATACGAATTGAAAACCTTCGCTGTGTTTGTTGCCGTTGATTCAAACTCAATCGTTTCTCTGGATAGATGGAAAAGATTACTTATAATAATTATCACTGAGCTACGTTTGCATCATAACAAATAAGACTTGATACAACTAAAAGTAATTTTCAATATGAAATTATGTAAGTAATTAAGTAGGTAGGTACTTATAATATTTTAGTTTTACATACAGACTCCTCTGAACCCTCTGTAGCTCCCACTACACTGCCCATACTTTCTCATTATTAGCGCAAAGAGTTGTTTTATTCCGACGTCGACGAGTTAGCGTACAATTTCCCATTTACTTCGCCTCATCATCTCTTTACACACGAAAACCAACCTTAAACTCACTATACTAAAGACGAAAATCCCATACAAAATACAGGCAGGAAAATCACTTATGTACTTTAAAAGAAAACTTACCGTATTTTATGAGGAATAAGGTTGGATTTTGTTTGTGTGTTTGTAAAGGCTCTTTAAACGTCCGATTGCTCCGAATTAAGGAAATAAGCAGTTTTAATTGCTGAGCGATTATTTGAGAGCGATTTCGCGTTTTGTCGCGTCGCTGGAATTAGTCGTCGGACTGTAATCGCGTTGCGAATAGATTGGGTCCTGTTCATTAACACTGTTTTGTGATGATTGAAAGGATTTTTTGTTTGTTTGCAGTTGTAGATTTGTGTCTACTGCCCATGGCTTTAATGCTTGTATGTTTGTAGTTTGTACATATACGTAGTTTATGAATATTCCAGGAGGTAAAGCAGTGAGGAAGACATCGCGATAATTAGGTATTGTAGTTTTTATATAGCTAACTTAAATCGATGGCTATAATATGGAATGCTTAGGTAATGATCATAATAATGTCTTTAGAAGATTTTATTTAAGTTAATTTAAATTTATTACTTCTATTTGATAGGTAAACAATGAAATGTTTAAATCAACCTGTGAAGAAAACTATACTTCGGAATTATTCATTTTTTCTAACATGTTTCTTAACCACAGACTTTTGAAAATCAAATTAGTTTTTAAGCAGAACTATTAAAAAATACTAGTCTATTTTACTTTATAAGTAATATCTTTTCCACTTGAAGATTACAAACACCGATAAAAGCTTTAAGATCATCCGAAACCTTGTTTTCATACAAAAAATCATCTTAAATCCCGCCACAAGTATTCAATCAGCATCAGATCATAATACGCACTCGAAATTGCACAAAAATACTCGAAAACATAAGAAAAAACACTGTTTTGTGTCAAAACTAACACTTTTTTACAATAGACTGCAATACCAACTTAATTATGCAGTTGAAAAACTGGCTCACCCAAAGAAAATGTTTTAGAAACTTTTAGTTTCAACCGCAAATATAAGTTTGTCGCGGTACTTTGCACAATTCAAAAAGGCTTATTTTCACGGATTAGACAGATACACTAATATTTATTAATAAACCTTATAGCTTAGGTAATAAGGTTTATATTTCCTTGAATAGTTGTTCGAAAAGGTGTAAGATTTGACGCAAAATTTGAAAGATTTCGCACGTGTTTCCATACTTTCTTTAAGGATATATTACATAGAAGGTTTTTAGATGTAACCGCGTTAATCACAATGGATAAAGATGTAGTATAAAAGAACTGAATAAAGGACGGATTTTGACGGGTTTACTGAGGATTTAATGTTTTCGGATCTAAGTTTGAAGGTTGGTTAAACATTAATCTAAACACGTTGCAACAAGGAGGAAAAACAAGAAAGATAAAATTAGTTAGGTGTTTGTTTGGTCATTAGAAATGTTAAAGGAACACTAAATATAATATACTAGCTGACCTGCGCAACTTCGCTTGCGTCACAGATAGAATGGGTCAAAATTTTCCCCGTCTTAGTAACATTTTTTATTGTTATTCTGCTCTTATTAGTCGTAGCGTGATGATATGTAGCCTATAGCCTTCCTCGATAAATGGACTATCTAACACTGAAAGAATTTTTCAAATCGGACCAGTAGTTCCTGAGATTAGCGCGTTCAAACAAACAAACAATCAAACAAACAAACTCTTCAGCTTTATAATATTAGTATAGTATAGATGTAAAAGGAACATCTTAGTAGTTTAAAATACATGGTGTCTATTTAAATAAGACATAAGAGCGATAGAGACGTAGCATAGGTGTGGAATAATTTTGTGATACCCTCAAATGCGTTACTTAAATGTTTGGGAGTGAGCATTGCAACAGAAAATTTTGCGCACTTAGCAGTAAGTATCAAATGAATATCTATAGTTTGACAACCTAGCGAGAGTCTTTTAGATTATAATGAATAATTCCCTGTATTTCCAAAATAAAGTAAGTAGCTGTATCAAATAGGCCACCGTCAGCTGAAAAAGCCTGCAAGTCACTGAAGTTCTACATTTTGAAATTTAAATACGGTAGGTATTTAAATTCGAGGTGCGAACCTTGGTAGTAAAACTACAATCAATAACTTATTTCTTTTTTGCATAACTAAAATAACAGGTACGTCTTAATTTCAAATACTAAACAAATTACTGTTTTAAAATATTTAAATTACAGTCTAATATTGTTTAGCAAAAGCATCGAGAGCAATCTCCTAATACATTTTAGTGAAATATTAAGTGAACGTTGAGCTAATTGTAAATGAAATGGAAGGGAAGCTGCAAGACGAATGGAAATGGAAAATATAACGCGATTAACGATACTCATTCATTGTGATTGTGTATGGGATGAGTTAGAAGTGATGAGCGATTGAAAAACCTTTCGTTAGTAAGGCTAATGTGCTCTTTTTTCATTAACTTCAGTACCCGAGTCTGATAGTTTAGTTCTGCAGATAAAGTTACATAATATCTTATTTAATACTAGCTTGTACCCGCGACTTCGTCCGCCACCTGAATTTTCACATGGGAATGCGTCATTTTCCCGGGGCAAAAAGTAGCCTATGTCCTTTCTCGGGTATCAAAATATCTCCATACCAAATTTCATGTAAATTGATTCAGTAGTTTAGGCGTGATTAACATACAGACAGACAGACAGACAGAGTTACCTTCGCATTTATAATATTAGTATGGATTTTTAAGAGATGAATAATCGTAAAAAAATCATTAAATAACACCATATTTAATTGATATTCCATTAGCTTGTTTAAATTATCTAATCACGTAATAATATACGCATGCATTCTGTAGTAGTCAAATATGTGGAGAATCCATGGACAATTTGGCGATAAACGAGCTTTCCGAGTTGTTTTTTTTAGCCTAAACATTTTATAAGATTTTCTAACAGCTGTCTCAGTCTTTACTCTACCGACCTGTGTTATTGAAAGAACATTCGGTATTCACGTTCTCTCTCTATCTCTAAAAGGTTTTATCGCCATTACCTTATGACTTGTACCACAGTGAAATTGCATAGGAGTGAATGCATTTTCTTGTACTATTTCCGTACAAATTAGCGCGTCCTTATGAAATATTATAGAACAATTTTCACATTTACTTCACTTCCATCTTGCAAGCGGTGAATTTGTGATTTCCTTTGATTTACTCGTGAAGAAATGGCAAGCGCTTTGCAGCATTTTCAGACTGATTAAGAAATATAATAAAAAGTTATTATTGAGCTTTTACGTTTTGGTTTCTGTTCAAAAATGACTCTACTGGAAAATGAATTGTTTATAATTCACGGAATTAAATATTTTGCTGTAAATTTTTTATGACATTTCTCTTTAAACCTATATTTAGATTCATTGGCAATGAAAATTACAATCGATCACGGAGTCCCAGGTTTGATTTCCAGGCAGAGCAAAGTGTTGCTAAGATTTACGAAATTTGACGACCAATCTTCTAAGCATCTGTAATCTTAGATTTTTATATTATCACTCCAAATTTTTTTACCTTCTAAACATTAATTTATACACCAGTGCGTAAAATCTAATATTTCCTTCCCAACACCTTTGAAACTTCAAAAAAATCCAAAACACCACAAAACCTCGCCTCCCGCTGCGAGCTTAAACCGTGAAATATGTTCATTCAATGAATGAGTGAGTGAATGAGTGAATGAGCGGATTATGACCGAGGTGTTAGTAAGTACTTATTTGTTCACGGTTGATGCGCGGTAATGGACGGCCTAATTATGGATTGGAGTTCTTTTTTTTTGATACAGGGTGTTCGAATATTGGTCGGTTTGAAATTGATGATATTTTCAGAAAAATATTTATTTACGTGTAGTATATTGTGGTGTAACTACATGAAATATAGCCCTAGCATAGAAATATATTTAATTTTAAGTAAGTAAGTATACCAAGTTTTTATCAGAAAATGTGATTTATTTACTGAATAAAAAATTGCATTTTCCGAGTTAGTCAAAAATAACCGCTGTATTAAAACATTCTGTTTCGGTAATTATAAATAAAGTAGTCTAGCTTAAATTTCATTGAGTTTATCATTTCCTACTTTTTAAAATATTTACTTACAGTGAATATTTCAATTTTAACTACAAAAACTACACCATGTATCTTCCCATTACAATAGGGTACATTATGATGACCCATAGCGGCGTATTAATTGTCGCGAACGTTACGCTTTATTATAGTCGGCTTAGCGGATTATATTTATGATTATATCATATTAACACCTTTTACAATAGCTAGGAAGTTTGGAACAATTTAATAAGCCTTATAACGTAACTGATAAACTATAGAACCGAATTTAATTTTGGTAGTAAGTACGAGAAAATTTAAGGATAGGTTAGGTCTAAATTAATAAGAAGATTAGGAAGAGTCTGGTCTGTATATAATCTGTGTTTCTTAATAGCTTGAACCTGCTTTCTAATATTAATGAATTTATTGTAAACTCCTGCTCGTGACATGCAGTCCAAAAAGTACCGATATTTGTAACAAAATTTGCGAATCAATAATTGTAATGTTTTTATTGATTAGAAAGTGGCCACATAAGAAAAAATAGATATCAAATATATTTTTGATCACTATCCGAACGTATGTATTATAAAATGATTTGAATTTGTTTGAAAATCGAAAAATTCTGAAATATTTATCTCCATAGGATCGAAGTAAAGACAAAAATAGAGCATTTTTCGCCACCCAAAAACTCTTAAGTTGTTTATAATTTGTTTTGTTATGAACCGTTTAAGTACCAATTACGAAGTTTTCACTCATTTATCGTTAAAAAAATAAAGACATTTACAAAAAATCCCACTTTTTTGCGTTTCGTGACAAAAACTTGTTGATTTCTTTTAAATTGGTTCGCTTCACTTAATTATATTTTGCTTTAAAGTATCGCTTGTGACTTAAAATGTTTTGGATTATTTTACAATCGCTATACCTTCAAAGAAGATTATTATGATTCATTATTTATCCGAGTAATATGCACGTAGTGATGTTTGTTACTCTTTGTCACTTAAACGACTAAAACATAAATACCACTACCACTGTGAGAAAAAGGCATGTTTTTAAGTATGTATGTATGTATGTGTGCGGCAAATAAATGGTTTATAATCTGAATTAAAACATAGGATACATTTTACCCCAAGAGATAGGAGGAAACTAGGAGAAAATACCAATAGTGGTTTATTTTTTTACGTTTAAACTACTGAATAGTTTTAGATGAAATTGCAGCAATGGCTAATTTAATTTAAAGTATCCCGGGCAAAAAACGAAGATTATTAAACTGGCTGTTACTAAAATTACTACGTTTTGATTTATTGATTGTTTTCTTGAAACACACGGAAAACCAAAACAAAAACAACTTTATCCAAAAGGCACCTAACTAACCTCTTTTATCAAAAATCAAAATGGTTTGTTAGGTTGATCCTGTCAAATATAGTAGGTCAGTTAATAAGGAAGCGTCGGTGTAAACGGTCCACAATTGAATTTGGCCGTGTAATAACAGAGAAATGATCGCTTGATACGTCCGCATCTCTTGAGAAATACTTTAATGTTTAAACTGTAGAGATGGGAGGTAACTATCGATGGTCTGAGAGGCTTATTTAAAACTTAATTTATTTAATTTATTACTTATCACCGGAGTGTGTCACCATACATTTTAGAAAGATAAAAGTCGTCTAAATAGGCCTCTACGTATTGGCTTCGGCCCCACGCACGCCTCCCAAATGTCCGGGCCTCTGTAGTCCCGAGATAAAAATAAGGCGTATATAATAATTAAATAAATATTGATGGACAACTCACACACGGCTTGTACTGTGGTAACCAAATAACTGATAAACATACTTATATACTTCTAAATACATACTTATATAGATAAATTAACAACCAGACCCAGAACAGATACTGTTATTGTACAGTACTCATCACAAATATTAATTTGTCCCGGGTCTGATTCGAATCCACCACACGCGGCGCTATAACGGCTATCTCGTCGAGGAGCTGGCTTTAACTACTGCGCCAAACGTAGCAAATATATTAAAACTCTATCGATAAAGTCCCTTTTATCCCAACACTAAATGGGCGGGGGCGAGAGCGCGAAATTGGAGGAAAACTTTCGTAAGGGGAAATGAAATGGGATTGATAAAAATTGGAACCAAGCCGCCCGGACAGGGGCGTACTTGGGTGTATTGAATATTGTTTTTGTTGTAACAATGGAAAAGTAGAGTTATTAGGTAAGTGATTTTATGGTCAATGACTATATTCTTAAGAATATATTGATTGGCGTTAAGTGTTGCTGAAATCGAAATAGTTTAGAGAGTTTTAGTTTTCAATGTTTTCCTAATTTGAGACCGTAAATTAGTTTATATTTATATTGTGTGACGAATGAGACGAAATCGTACCGTACAAAAATCGGTTTTAAGAATATTTAGAAGCTACCTTTAAAATGATACAATTTCGACTTTAGAAATCCATTTACTTCCATAATTTTACTTTATTTTATTGTCAAAAATTTCTTTACTGCTACTACATACGTGTTATTTATGCCATTATAACTATTATTTACTCTAAACAAATTATAATACGTAATCCATAAAACAACATTTAAGTATAAATCACCATTAACTAAACCCTCCCTTCAAATAAATACCCACAACAATTGCAAAACCAAAATCCGTCCCTTACTTTTCCGAGGGCTCGAAATTCACTTAGCTTCGTTTGTCGAAGCTTTTCGCCTCTTGAAACTTTTCAATAGCCCGGAATCGAATTCAGGCACCTCCCCGTCCTCCCCCCTCCCGTTGCCTCCCCCCTCTGTTACCCTGGGCTCTCCTTTGAACACCTGGCTCCGGCTACGTATGTACCATGTGTGAAGGTACAATCAGTTATTTGAACTTGTTATGATGTTTTTTCACAGGAAAATAATTATGTTTTGAAGTTTTCTCGGTATTATTTATTATTTGGGACTAGGTTTCCTGATGTACTGGGGAAATTGGGCGTTTATTTAGTAATTTATATTGATTAGGTGATAAATAAATGTCCTTATGTGTGTAGGCATGGCAAGTATGTCTTCAACGGAAATGAAACAAAATTAAAGACGTGAAAAGTTATCGAAAGTCGAGGCCAATTTGAGGGTCACTAGTCACTATTTTGCTAAATATAAACTAAAATAACAAAAAAAGGTGGTTTTACTTGTTAACTTTAGGATATCTTAACGTAACAATAGTTCAAACGCGTAAAAGTGTGGTTTGGAAAATATACTTATGTTTATTTTTTATCAAAGTTCTGTGATATCTCAAAAACTGACTTATAGGAGTTTTTTACAACAAACCTCGAGTTCATAATATGATCATTTAAATATTTTTTTTATATTTCAATAATACATTTTAACCTGAAATAAACATAAAACTGATTGATCTCAAACATCGTTAGATACACCTCACTCTACACAACAATATTTTTATTCAAACATTTTTACAGCAAAATCACATTTAAACTACAAACTTACGGAGTCTTTGAACCATACAATATCACTTCACAATATTTCCAAAACCAACATCATAAAGCCGCCTACAAATGTTATTTCAAACATATCAATAATAATCCCTAACAATAACTACTTGAAAAACATAATCCAACCAATGGTCATTTGGCCAACATTTTTTCTATTCGGCCCACTGTGCATTGTGCCTCACACTTACACACAAGTAATGCGAGACCCTTGAAATTTAACACAAAACCGATTTGTGTGTAACGTCTTAGCCGCACAGTGGTCAAGTCTGCATCTTTCTGGACAAAAGATTCTGCGAAACATGCGGCTTTATTAGTAGTATTAGTATTTTTTTGGTTGGTGTATAAAAGGATTTGGTTCACATTAGATCGGCTTCGCAAAGAGTTTTTGTTAAAGATTTGTTCGGAGGCGTTCGCGGTAAGCTTTTTATTATAGTGTGTTACGGATTTTATGCTCGGACGGTTTCTTGAAAGTACTTCGGGAATGTTTGGTGACTATTGTTTGGGTGTAATTAGAAACAGCTGATAAAAGCCATTGTGAATTTTGCAATTGTTTCCTTTCGATTTCAGCTACCGTGTAAATTCTCTTTTGGAAAAGATAGTGAAAGTGGATACACCGTTGGTACTACGTCGTGTTGGTCAATTTAGTTTATTACTTTTTGGTACTTTAAATTTTAAAATTGTTAATTTAACTGTTGATGTAAAATAAAACCTTTTTTCGGTAGGGCTCCTAAAATGCTAAATGCAATAGTAAATTATTCCGTCTTTGACTTCTTTACGGCTACACGGCTAAACCAATCGATGTGCAATTAGACGAAGTAATATACATATAAACTGCAGTTGTAGAAAAAATAATCTTTTTTTAACCGCCACACATTTCTTGTATTCTACTTATGCAAAAATTCGTCATTCAATCACGATTTATACAAAATTGCGGTTTTCGCCACATAATTACTACATACGCATCCGTTCAGTCCACTAATACATTTTATTACAATGCAACACAATTCAATCGATCGTATCATCGCAAGATTGTATTGCACAAAGTTTAGCCGCGGTAACTTTACCTCGGCAATTACTACCTTTATAATACCGGTGGTTTTCATCGTAATATAAAACTGAAGAAGACAAAAAAAGGCTTTTTTGTACCAAATAGTGGTGTAATAGACCGTTTGTCTAGCGGTGCAAGTGTTGGGACTGACATACATTTGCTAAAGGAAGGTTCTACATATAGGCCACAAGGTTTATTTTGTAAATGAATTGACAATCTACATATTATTTTAATGATGCAAATAAAATACTGATAAATATAATATATTACTATTTATAAATAACACTCTAAGTTATACAAGTAATTTGAACTGTTAATACTTTTCTTACAATCAAATGGAATATAAAAAGCCCCTAAAATACGTAATAAATATTCAAAAACATGTAACAATATTAATTTGCGGTACATTTCCATTCTCAAACAGGATTTGTTAGCATTCAAAGCTCAAAATAATAATAAGCACCCAAAAGTATCTCGTTTAAAAATAATTTGTTTTCTCATTCATCGCCCTTCAAAAACGACAATTTGTGCCAATTAAAAACAGAAAAATACAATTTTATTTCTCTAGCACCATATTGGGTGAACGCCTCAAACAAATGTCACTTTTAGCATACATCACAAAGATATAACAACCACAAATTGATCAAAACTAGCCTTTATTGCTTTGAAATAAGGTCTACGAAAATGCATTTGTAAATTTGTTACACGTATTTTTTACACTATTTTCTGTTTTATTGTATTACAAGGTTTATTCGTCGCTAACGAGTCAGC
Organism: Anticarsia gemmatalis; assembly: GCF_050436995.1. Taxonomy (NCBI): domain Eukaryota; kingdom Metazoa; phylum Arthropoda; class Insecta; order Lepidoptera; family Erebidae; genus Anticarsia; species Anticarsia gemmatalis. The sequence goes on along the minus strand of NC_134767.1, from coordinate 7,483,280 downwards.
AGGGAGTCTGTGCGAGCGAGAGCTTAGGAATAGAAAGAGATAGAGATATGTAATATGATTTGTTTTGTTGCATTGTGGTTTCGTACGCTGGCGGTTGTCAAAGTTTTTTTGGTCCAGTATTTTTTGGCGTAGAACCAGTGTGCATTGACATGTGAAGTTATTTATTTGTATCTAGTTTGGGTGTTTGTTTGTCGCAGCTAGAAAGGATTTGAGAATTTATTCGAATGCTAGTGTAAAAGTTAAAATCTCATTTATAATTGTTAGACGGCATGTATAGAGTAGGATTAGCGACTACACTACACAGGTCTCGAGTTTGATTCCCCGTTTGAGACATACATGTTTGTTACTGGTTGTATTTTAGCATTTAACAAAGTCATCGATTAGGTATAGTGCTAAATATAGAGTCTAGAGTTATTTGTCTCCTGTTTGTCAGAGATAACCTTAAGATATTAGGTCCAAAATCTGAACCAATTTCTATAAAATTTTAGCATTAACGAGATAATATTGAAAAATAACACCATAACCTATCTTATCTAGAAAAGAAGGCTAATTTTTATAACAAAAAAAAACTTTTTTTGACTCGATCGTTGTTAAACTAGGGTCAAATAAGTTGTAGAACCAGTGTGATCATTACGAAGGGAAAACGTTACAATTGTTATCCCTACACGTTAAATAACATTATTTGTAAAGAGATTTGTGCTAATAGCTGTTATGTAACGCTACAAATTGTTATGTTTGATGTTGCAGTTAGGTGCAAATGTATATAGGAAATTGAAGTACAGAAGTTTGTTTGTTTGAACGCTTTAATTTCAGGAACTACTGGTCCGATTTGAAAAAATCTTTCAGTGTTAGATAGCACATTTATCGAGGAAAAACGGGGAAAATTATGACCTATTCTCTCTAATGTGACGCAAGCGAAGTTGCGCGGGTCAGCTAGTTTCTTATATTTTTCAAGTGCTAGAATCATTCCAGTAGAGAACTTAGTAGGTACCGATCGCAGGTAGACTAATAGCTTTATTTAATTTCTATAATAATGTTGATGTACTTGGGTCTAGCCAAAATCTTGTAAGCTCGTAGGATTCGTGTTGTTTAATGATAAAGGTCTATAACGTGTTGTTCTAACGTCTTCCCTTACCTTTGTTTTTCATCTCATCCAGATAATAATATATTTTGTCTAAATTGTAGAAAATAATGTAACTACACAATTTTACGTTTGTCCTACACATCGCATATTTGGTAATATTTTGTTTAAATCAATATTTATTTAAACTTCATGTACAGTAGTGGTACATAGGCGGACTTAATGCATCAAGGCATTCTCTACCAGTCAGCCGTCAATATTCTATCGAATAGCGCAAATGCACATCAAAAACCGTTTGGCCAAGTCCTACTTACCTACAAACAGCACAATAAACTCAGCTGCTTCACAAAAAACGACCAAAACAATAGTTTTATTAAGACGTTATCAGATCGGCGAAGTTCCGAGCAATTTGTCGCGGACAATCGCGAGTGGGCTGAACTTTAGAAACGATCTGGAGAGCCCTTTATGTGACGTCATGGTAAGAGAATATCACTGGCAGTTTTATGTTTGTAGAGGTATAATTGAGTTGTGAGGTTTTAATTATATAAAAGGTATGTATGCTAAACAAGAATATCAGTACAGAAAGATATGATAGTTTAGAGGTTAAAGTGGCTAGGATAATTTGACTGCAAGGATTTGAAGAAAAAAATAAGAATAAAAGTGTTCATGTGGAGATTGATAACGGAGCTTTTTTCAAACACCATATGTTTTGTATTAGGTCGGGGAAAAAGTCTTTTCGCATTATAGTATGTATGAAGCTCGATGTTCGGGTACCTCACGAGGTCACTGAAAGAAATCTAATGAACCGTGTACTAATTTGTGATTCTTGAAGCCAAAGAGATTTTATTACAAGTTCATACATACTATACATACTATAATGCGAAAAGACTTTATCCCCGACCAAATATTTTCATTATATTCCGCCCAATAAGCTAATCAATTATCGAGGAATGATGCAACTGGCCTTAAAACTTGATATTTAAACATTCAATTGTCTGCCACTATATCTAGTGCAATTTGTGCCGAAACTTCAGTATATTGTGTAAGATGTTAACCCATCCACAGATCAACCTCGGCAAGCGTAGTTTAACCTTATAGGGCGATCCGTGCGGCTATCGTTAACTAAGCCACGAGCTCCTCTTTAAGTACTTTATAGTGTACTGAAAATCACTCTCAATTTCCCTACAACTCCTGATCAAAATCTCACAGTACCAATAATTAGTATAAATGTACTTATTATTAGTAATACAATAAGAAACATCGGTATCAGGCGTGTATCTGAACTGGTTATTATATACAAACTAAACGTGCATTTATCACTGCGGGACATTGAGACATGGTGCTTTTGTATCGCTGTACTTTTGTAGGGATCGTTGAATTACTGCAAAAATCGTTTGAAAAGTCTTGTGTTATAGAAAGTAGTGCTTTTTTAGGCAGAAGTTTGTTGTTCTGGTTACTGATACTATAAAGAAAATGAATATAAGTGTGTAAAAACACAACACACTTATATTAATTTTCTTTATAGTATAGTAAACGTTCAGTCTACATTGCTGATTGTTAGCAGCTCTTAGCGTGATCAATTATATTATTGTATCATTGTAAAAAAATTGAATGTGAGGCTTTTGCTATATAGCTCTTCTCATAAGGCTCTATCCCCTTTATGAGTTATTGGTAGATTTAGTCATTGTAACGACTGTCATGAGTCAATATTCAATTTGAATGAATAAATTATTTTATTTTATATTATCAAGTAAAAAAGGCTCTAAAACACAGTTGGCATGCGTGGCGAACTCAGTTCTAACGTCTCTCTCATTGCATGATTATTATAGGTGCCTAGCATTGGAACAATATTTGACGTTTTATTTGAATTCGGGTGATGAGAATGAACTACATAAAGAAGTAAATTGAATTAACCGTAAAGTGCCTAAGTTAGTGCCGTAAAGTAAGTGTTTTTTTTTTCTAAAATGTTATCGTATAGTTACTTTAATTTTCATCTAAATTCCACATAATAATATGCAGAACCAATACCAACAAAAGTAAAATTACTAAGTAACAGCATTAGAGGGATGTCGCCAGCGGGAGTCCGGGGTTCGATCCCGGGCGGGGTTCACGGTGTTAGGGATCATGTCCCGCGGCTAACAAACTGTTCAAATCAACTCTATAATATGAAACTTTGAGGGGAACGTTTTACATTTAAATTAACTAACATACAAGTATGTAAGATTAAATTGCATGAAGGAGATTACTCGTTTAGATGTTCTTAATTTTGTTATTTTCTTGAATGTTTTTGTGCAGAATGTTGGGCAAAGGAATGCTTTGCTGGAAAGACTTGGTCCACATACCAATATAGTTAACTTTACTTGGTTGGTTTACGTCGTTAAAGTTACTTGGCTTTAAATACATAAGTATGCTCCCAAAAAAGTTAGCATAAGGTACAGATGTAGCATAACTATGTATTGCCCTAAACGAAAGCTTAGACGATAGTTTTGTAAGGTTATACATTCATTTTCGTAAGTATTGATTTTGAAATGGTTTTTTTTCCTTGGCCTGATTGAGTGTCCCACTGCTGGGCAAAGGCCTCCCTTTTGATTTACATTTTTAGTATGTTTTATGGTTCTTGACGAGTTTGTTGTTTTCGACTTTAGTAGATACTTGGGATGTAGAATTAAATTCAAGATTAGAGATTTAAAGAAATAAGAAGTTTCCTTGAATTCAGTTAAAATAATATACTTATTAGTAATTAGAACTTTAAGGCAGTGATTATAATAGGTGCATAATATGCACCTATTATAAAAAACATAAATATGCGCTGCATATTTATGTTTGTACCTAATTTATATATTTTTCTTGCTATTAGAATTGTCCTTAGGAAAAATTAACTTTGCTGGTCATTTAAAGTGTTTGCTTTACTTCACCTAGAACATAAAATGCCTTCGTAACAAGAATAGTGTAGTAAAATGGTCAGTGAAACTCCATTGTAGTGTAGGGTGGGACGTTGCTGGCTCGCACGCATCGTTATTCGATTATATCCACGAAAAAACACTGTGAGTCCGCACGTGGACAGGGAACGGAAAGGAGATATCTTTCTTTAGTTGTATAGCCATAAAAATACAGTCTTGGCTATTAAAATCGTTGTATTATGGTGGTCAAGACCATCTAAGTTTTAAGAAACTGATATTTCAGCATCTACACTAAGGTCGGATTCACGGTGTCCCATAAAATTTACCTTACAATTTTATTGTAGTTATTAAAATCGTTGTATCATGGTTGTCAAGAAATTCTAAGGTTTGAAATCGTGATATTTCAGCATCAATAAAAAGATCTGATTCACGGTGTCCCATAAAATTAACCTTACAATAATAATTGTATGTGTTAGGACTGTATAGTGTAACTTTAACAAAAATATGCATAGTTATAACATATTGACAGTAATTATCTGTACTAATATTATACAGGAACTATGGGTCCGATTTGAAAAATTCTTTCAGTGTTAGATAGTCCATTTATCAAGAAAGGCTATAGGCTATATATTATCACGCTACGACCAGACCACCAATAGAAGCAGATAACCAGTAAAAAATGTTACAAAAAACGGGATTTTTTTTTACCCATTCCCTCTTAAGTGACGCGTAAGTTACGCGAGTCAGCTAGTTGTTTATATAAATAAGGACAGGTTTGAAAATGTGAAAGTATATTTAGTACGCTTATTTTGCTCGAGACTATTTAATTTAGTACACTTATTTTGCTCGAGACTATTTAATATGCAATTACAGCATGACAGTTGACATACAGATAAAATTATAAGATTCACATAAGTATTCTTGTCAATGTCAATTATCTCCTTAGAGTCGTAATTACCGAGGCTCTAAATAATTAAACTAACTCTCCGAAACGAAAAGCGTATCCACAGTTTTCCGTATCCTTCGTTAAGTGATGTAAAACGGCAAAAATTGCTTGCCAAATCACTGGCGTTTTTTAATAATTGTTTTATGCCCTAACAAATGAGTTTGAAATTGGATCGGGCTCCAAGCGCTTACAAAAATGGATGCTTAATAAGATTAGAGTGAAAGGGACGGAGCTATACCGTGTGAGGAAGACAGCAGGAGTGTAGCATTTGAGAGGTTTTTGTTCTCTTTATAACATTTTGTTATTTAGATGCATTATTCGTTTTCGTTAGTTGTTGGGATTGAATTTGACGTTCAATTTATAAGGCCCAAATGATTTTGTGACAATTTGTCTGTTATTTTTGCGTTTATTGTATTTATGTTAATGATGTTTTCGATTGGAATTTTAAATTGGATTCTAGTTACTTTTTGTGATTACTTATTGTATTATTTTGAATATTTGTTAGGTCCTTTTTGTGAAAGAAAAGTCTTGTCTGAAGATAATTTATTTGCTTACATTTTGGATGCGTTAATTCAAACAAAGGCTCTTGGATTTCCAGTCATCCTGGCTGGTTGCGTCTGCTACTAGTCTAGGAACGCGTGGTCATCTAAGATTGCCTTTGCTTAGCAGTGGAAAACAGGTTATTAAAGAAAAAATATGATTCATATTTGCTTAACGTCTTTATTTCAATGTAATCAGTGAAACCTAAATCTAATTCGGAGCTTTGAATTCTTTTTAATTCTAGTCTACTAGCAATTACAGGCCACCTAACCTTTAACTCTACATTTCCTTCTAACCCAAACCCATAACGTATAACCATAACTTACAAAAAAACAATGCTTTACTTACTTAAATAAGACAGTAACCTGTAATTTTCTTCATAAATAAAACTGAAAAACTGTTCAGAAGCGACAAATACGTATATAATGAAATAAAAGTGATTTCTTAGCAGCAAATTGCTCGAGATACGAAATAATGCGATTGCCGCCTCGTCTTAAAGCGCTAATAATTATCTCTCACTGGACAGAGCCGAAGATGTCCGAAGGAGTGAGCAAGATAGAAGATGTAGCGCAAAGGAGGGAGGGGGAGGCAAGATTATGTTGTTCCAACTTAATAGGCTTTTTATTGTTTTATATTGTGCTGGAGCTACGCGGTTTGTTACTGTTTCGTTAGAAGGTTGTTGGGTTAACTTTGTTTTTATTTTTCTTAATTTATTGACGCAGATCGAAGCAGAGAGTTTGAATTGAATGATGAAACCCATATGAATGTCAAATTAGCTGGTTAAAACTTGGTTGGAATAGGAAAAGACAGAGGCAAAAATCAAGGAGGTAACATTATCCCAGAAGTGGGGGACGATGCGTCTGATATTTGAAGCTTTTTAGGACAATTTTTATTTTCTACATGCTATGCAGCAGTTAGACTTGTCTGACTTGACTGACAGTTGAAATATTATAATAATATGATCGGTATACTTTACTGTAAAATATTTTCTCTTGGTCATTGCTAACATTTTAATGAGAAATACATACATAAAATCAATTCAATAAATGTATCTAATATGGGTAGGTTTGATACTAGAGAACGCCACTTGGAACGATTCTTACAAACTTCTTTTGCCACATTAACATTCATACATCGCTCATAAAAATCGTCTCATCAAAAAATGCCCAACCAAGAACAGGCCGAAAGCTCTTTAAGTGTGCAATTGTGTACAAATTAGTCTGTGCTTATACAAGATTACAGCGAGATGTTCGCACAAACGAGGTTATTTGGCGTTCCTTCTCTCTGTTTACACTTAATTTATGTTTCAAATCATTTCCACGTCAACTCCTTAATGAGAGTCTTGATAACGCAACAATTATAAAGAGGCTTTTGTTTTTAACTGTTTCTTTCTTGAGATGTAAAGGTAAAAGGTGTTTAAAGCTTAGCCCCCTTATTCGTAAACACACTATAAACCTATTTTAGTTAAACAACTAATAAAATATGTTTTTTCTCTTTTATTTCGCCAAGGAGTGAAAGAAATAAAACACTTTATCAGCCTCTCATAACTTCATATATTTTTATGAATAAGAGGGAAAGTTTATGGTAAACTTTGACTTGACTGCCTCTGTGGCGCGGTAGGTACTGTATGCGACTGCCGCGCAAAAGGTCTCGGGTTCGAATCCCGGATCGGGCCAAAATGTATTTTTTGAGTTTAAAGTAGTGTGTAGTTAAAAGATTCTGATTCCTAACAACCTCCAATTCAAATCGGCCGTAAAACCGATAAGTTGACAGAGAAATAACTCAAGAACTATAATAGTACAAAAAGCCTTCAGATTATGCCAGTTTACTTTCTATATTTTATAGATACAAACATTATTCTTTGAACGGCGGCGCCATACCGTCTATACCAAATACTACTATTCATACAAAACCGTCAAATTATCAATAGACACCCAACAATAGTCCTCTCAAGCGTTCTTAATAACTTCTAAAATATTTATTTCTTACTTAATCCTTTTCCATACATCCATCCATACATTATTTGTATACAAATAGTGAATGTATTTGTATGGAATGGTTATGAATGGTCAATGTGGTCAATGGTTTATTGTGTTCTAAGAATTTGATGGTTGCTCATTTCGATGGGTTTACTGATTTTATCGATATTTAATGTCTTGTGTTGAGGGACCATAAATAACAATACATATTGATACATTTTAATAATTCTTTGTGTTTTTTTACGTAAATGTTTGCTTGTAACGCAAGATTCCTTGTCAAAAAAAAATTGATAAAAAATATTGGCTGGCTAGGTTAGGTACCCAAAGATCCAATCCAATTTTAGATTTAACTGTTTACATAAATAAAAATAATAACTGATGAAGGTATTCTAACAAACTTAAGTAGGTTTGTACTTATAAATTTCATTATACGTTATTGAAAAATGCTGCTCAAACAGTCGTGTATAAAATAGTTTAGCGTCAAAGTATTACAATATTAGACCAATTTAAAAATTACTCCCAGATTACTAGTACTCTGCCCTAATAATACTACTTATCTCAAACAAGCGTATAAAAGGTTTGTACGCACTAGAGTACAACGCGCGTTTTTAGAACCGCCTGTAGAACGCGCGGCTAAAAATGTGGAGAGATAAGCTGCTATGTATGCCACGGAGATGCATAATTTACTAACAAGAAAGCAAATAGGACGTTTTTCTGTACTTAATATGTTTACTAAATGCTCATGCTAAGGCTCTATTGAACTTTGGTTTCTTCTGAAAACTTAGATTGTAAATTGAATAAATGGCAGATATGTTCAAGATACTGCACAATTTTTGCAGATAATCTTGCAAACAGGACAATAATCCGTATATATTTCATACTGGAATGTTAAGCCTATCGTCCTCTGAAACTCTGAACTCCTAATTATGAAGAAACATTGAGATTGTTAATAATTTTCATCAGCTGTCAGAACCGAGAGGTATCGTGTTACACAGGTAACTTGGCTGTAGAGGTCAGATAGGCAGTCGCTCCATGTAAAATACTGATCCACATAAATCTGAATCCAGCTGCATCCGGTGAGACTGAAAGCCGACTCCAACACAGTTGGAAGAAAGGCTAGGCTGATAATGACGTCAGAACCGCGTCTATAGCCCGCTACTCCACGCGTCGAGACTAATGTGTAAGGTTCCTAATATGATAGGCACCTTGAATAATAGCTGGCACTCAGCAGACTCGTGAGTGGTGTTTAATTCGATTTTATAACGACTACTCCGTGGTTTTGTCATTGATTTCTTTCTTCTTTTGTTCACTGTTAAGTGAATTATTGTTTCGTGATTGGGCTCGGTTTGTTGTGGTTTGATATAGTTAAGTTTTAGACTATTTGCTGGGAGTAGTCTGTGTTGGTGCTTTTAGACAGTTACTTTACGGCCTAGTATAATCTGTGACTAAATTTCAAGTATTTTTTTTAAATTGCAGCGTATATATTTCGTGTTAATTAATATAAGTATTTTCTATTTTTGGGGAAAATTGGTAAATAGTTGAAATTGAGAATTATTTGATTTTAGTCGGAATCATGAAGCATTGTTTAATTAAAATGTTTAGTTTGAAAGATATACTGTATTTTTGACTCAATGATTGGTCTTAGTTAATCACGTTCTGTTACTGATACCAATTGCAGCTAAATGTATTGTAAGACTAAAATACAATAATGAAATGGCTCCCAAAAAGCCTCCAACAAGCAAGAACTAAGCCATATACTTTAAATATCAATTTAAACGTCAAATCTACGCACAAAGTAGTCAAATTACAATGATTTGTGAAATAAAACAACGAATTTGTACGTAAATATATCGATGGCGGTACGAAAAGCACTCTAAATGCCATTCTCCAAGTTTTTTCAACGAAACAACCCAAAAATTATCATTACTAATAAGGCAGTATTAGGAGTATACCAGAATACGTAGACCTCTCACTGTTTTCCCAATTCGGGATCGCGAGAGAATTTTTTACGTTTGTATGAATCGTGAGGGGTCAACTTATGTTGGTCGTCAATTTTTCAATTTTTATTTTGAGTAGGCAGGTATTAATTTGTGAGAGTATTATTATGATCCATGTGATGGATTGGATGACTCAGCAAATGTTTGCTTTTCGCCCAATTTGGTTTAGTTGGATCAAATGTTGGTTCTGTCTAAAATTGAGTTTAATTTATACGAACTTTGAGCGATGAGAAGATATCAAGAGTAGGTATTAAATAAGGTATTTGACTACCTCTATGGGAAAAGGCGTGATTTTATGTATGTTCGTAAATTAGATATTTGTGTAGGTCTGTTTGATGTAGTCATAACTTTTTGTATGTTTGTAGTAAGTTCTATGTAATAGATCAAGATTATAGAAGACTAAAATCAGGCCCTAATTATATGATGAGCTGTAAGCAGCTGTAGAGCAACACTTTGACAACTATGACAGTATGTTATTTAAAAAATGCAAAATATTGGAGTCCATATTATTGCATAAGTTAATTATAGTCTTCCAGACTCTACAAAATGTTGAATGACTTTGCAAAAATAAACTATGTTAAGTGAGAGTGTTGTCCAAAACCTTCAGGATTACTTGCAATTATTGACATCACTTTCGTTAAATGCCTTGCAAAAAGTCGGCACGAGCCCATTTTAGAAAAACAAAATATCCCTTTAGAAATTGGCCAATATATTTTATTAGTTTGGCATTTCTGCTCAACGAATGACAATGAAGATGAATATTCTGAGTTATAAGGGAAGTTCGTAGGGCCTTTGGTTTCAAGCTTAGTTTTAGAAACATTAATATGATAGACCACCACCACCTAGTACGAGGCCCATCCTAAAATGTTCAAACGGGGATGTTACTCAGACGTACTAGAAAGAAGAAAGAAAGAAAGAAATATTTATTGTATATAAAATAAATCACAATGTTTCAAATATTTAAATAAACTATTGAATCATAAACATCACTTGGTGAAATAATTTTATATAAAACTAGTTACATCTTAAGACTTATTATCTATTGGTTTCCTCACTAGGAGGACCTGTATCGAGGAAACCATAATATACATACAAATATTTATTTACTTTATTGAGATCCTTGGTATTCAGGCGTTTGCTTAGGTACTAAACTTAGTACAAACATATAATATAAGTGCTTATTATTATTAATTATGATTAAGTATTATCAATTATCATCATATTTTTGTTAAACAAAAATTACTAAAAATGTTGGTCTTATTCTTATTAGTGTTTAGTAGTTATAGATATCTTATCTTATCAATTATACTTAAGCCTCGGATGAAATTACAAATTACATTATACAATACATGGTAAGTACGTAGTACTAAGTAGGTATATATATTTTCATGTATTTAATTGTACATATATTGATACCTGTTATAAAACCAGCACTTTGATGGACTGTGTCGCCTGCGCAGTTATAAGTAGTCATAGTTTAGCGCTCAGTTGATAATTTCACTATCTTCTAAGCAAACACAAACAATGATATAAACATAATAATATTAGTGCTATAGTTAATCCCTTAAGGGAGCGAAGTAATAAAACTGCCGAGTACATAATAAAGTCACCTGTAGCGACGTGAAGTGTAAGACAATAGTCCAATCAGGCGCAAGACGCGTTGTCCGCGCGGCTCATCTCAGCTGCAATCGAGTTACTGTCCCCTTACCAGCTCGCTGGACACTTCACACAACAGCATAGAGTAGGGAATGTCTTCAGAGAATACAATACTAACAGATTCTGAATAAAAGTATCTACAAATTGTGTATCTTAGCTAGCATTAAGCATACGTCAGTTCCATAGCCACTGTGTAGATAATTGCTGCGTTGATGTAACGAATTAATATATCATTATTGCAGCAAAGAAACAAGCTATAAGATAGTTATCATTGTTGTCGACGGTGATACACAACTCCCTGTTGATACAAAAATCTCCCTGTCTTATTTAGATTCTGGGCGAGAGACAATATTTTACTGCAACGAAGGTTTTGCCTTTGTACAGTTAACTGTGTGGAATTGTTTTAGATAACACTCGTTCCTTTGAGCAACTTCTTCGATATTACAGCGTCTTAACGTCTGTTTGTATGTGTTTGTATCGTCACCTTGAGTTTATAATGTCATTTATAATATTAGTATAGATAAGACCAGTAAATGCAAGAAAAATAAGCATACTTAAAGCTGGTTATCTACCAAGTCTGTGAGTGACATTATATTCATAATTTATCTTTTACGGGTTACTAAAAAAATTGAAGAAGAATAATACACTCATCTACATCTCACTCAAAAATCTAATATATCCTGGTCACAATTTCTTAATATTCCGCACCCTCTGTACTCCCCTACTCTACTCCCTCAGCGTGCAATCACAAGACGTGGAACAAGTAACTAACTGAGCGCAGCAATACTGTCCAGCGTCGAGGACTATCAACTATAACTCGGTTTGTGACCGCCGTGGACACGTGCCCCGATGAATACCAACTTTCAGCACAATTATAATTTGTTATACTTAGAATATGTATGAGACTAGGGACCTCAATACTGGATTATAAATTAATTTGGGACAGTTTTTTTGTTCTTTATGCTACATGTTGGGAACTGAGACAACCATTTGATAGCCACCATGCTTGCAGTATATTGCATTTTACCTAAAATCATACATTCTTTATGCGAGTTTGTTTCTTGTGTTAGGAATTAGGTAATTTCTTTAAAAGAACATTTGCAGTACATCGCTTTTTCTTCTTAAATTACTGTGATTAATATGTTACTTTAAATGAGCAATGTACTGCTGCCGCTATCAAATTGTAGTACCTACTACCTACACTAAATCTCTACTGAGTATTTAGAACTGAGATACACAATAGGTATGCTGATTAGTGGTAAAGTCAATATATGACCCAAATTATGACTTAAGTATTTGTATTTTAAGTCCACGTCAAGACAAGTCTACCTCTTGGAGCTGAAGCTGTCTTTTTTAACCACGATTTCTATGATAATGTACTAGTACGTTCTCTCTGTATAGGGTTCACATAGGTAGCAAATGTATTTATGTCAAGAAGGTATCAAGCTGTCAACTTCTTCGTGTATCAATATCTAATAATTTCTAATAACTTAAAGACGTTAAATTCAAATGCACAAAAATCCCTTACTACTTAGCGACTAATGAAAAGTCATGGGTGTATTTTTTGCAAAAATAGGCTCGTGCCGACTCTTAACTTTTTGCAACGCATTCATGCAACGTCATCGAGCAAATCTGCATGTAATCATTAGGATTTAGGATGAAACCACTCTCACTTATGACGGCTAATTTGGTGCATCATTGTGGTTTTTCGGTGAATAACAAAGGTAGCTCAGGAATTAGTTTTGTATTATACAAATCTGTATATAGGTGGACTTAATTTCCATTGTAGACTTCTTAAAAGCTAATCATTATATTAGTCATAATACAGTTTGAAATTATTTGAATATATTTTTTATTTATATGTAGAAAAACTAGGAAAATGCGTAAATAAATTCTTTTAAATCAAGATTTTACTATCTTAGAAAATTCAACCATTTTGCGATAGAGAAATGCAATTCAAATTCAAGTAAATTATTGCTTAGGTAGAAAAGGATCAATATGTTAGGGTGGTGACAAACTTAGTAACCTTTTTCAGGCATTGCAATTCGTATCATAAACAATACAGATTAGCTCGTAGACGAAATTATATTAATTCGTAGCTTCTTAAAATCATTTGTAAAATTAAATAGTGTACAAATCTTACAAATAGTAGTCAATATTTTATTTACAAAAAAATTATAACTGTTAAACCTTAACTAAGAATTCAAAGCTTCCTCAAATATTATATAACTTAAATAACAACACAAACTAAAAGGTTACATTTAAATTTAGCCGTTATTAAGACCATTTTGCACGGTTTGAGGGTTAAGTGGCAATTACAGGGTTAATGAGAACGTTACAATCACGTTCTACTGACTGCTAACAAATTGTTCCAAGATCAGATAAAGGATAATTCACGAGATCAAAGCGTGACAAGTACAGGTGTTGTATGGTGGCCATGAGTTTTAGGGATGAAGGAAGTCGATAATTTTTTTAAACCTTGGCTGTCCAAATGCTGGGATAACGTCTTCTCCCGGGCGTTTACGCATAAATTAATTTATTTATTCATCGTATCGTTGTAGCTGAATATCAGTATTTTACATGGAACGACTACCTAGCTGACGTCCACAACCCAGTTATGTGAGTTATAACATGATACTCTTAGGTAAGACTGGTTGTCAGAATTTCAAGATTCTGACTACTGTTAACGACTGTCAAAAATCTTTGAAAATGACAGCCGGGACCCACAATTTAACGTGCTTTCCGAAACACGGATACATGTAAGATGGTAACCTATCCACGGAATAACTTCAGCAAGCGAAGCTTGACCAAAGAGATCGATCCGCGAGGCTGTTGTTAACTAAGCTACGAGCTCCTCAAAATCCTCCCTCGGCATAAATAATATTTATACGACAATTAAAAGAAGAAGAACAACAAGAGGATGTAAAAATGAAACGCGTCCCCATCCTAGCCACTGCGCTTAAAAATAATAATAAATCTATTCACCAAACTATCCACGAACCTACAGTAGCTAAAAGAGAACTATCTCAGTTAACCCTTTCGATTTGGTCACCGTAATGCCGCCCGCAGCGTCCAACATTAATGGATCACGGGCAGGCCGTGCTATTAATTAACTTAAGGGTACCTTTATCCCATCGCCGGACATTTTTGTGGTCACCCTAGCCTCGACTCGTTTATAAAAACAATACAGTTTTATACAGGAGGGGTTAGTTAGGTCTATTTGGGGACTAAATTATAGGGTTGGTGATTGTTTTTTAACTGAAAATGTTGTATTGGTGGTTATTGTTCGTAAGTTGTGGATATGTTTGAGAAGATGTATGAAAAATTGTTGTAAAATTTGATGAGTGTTCTTTAGACGTACCTATTTCAATAATTGTACGTAATTATGTTGCTACTCTGAATTGTTTAACTTGGCAATAGTCTTAACGATTCTTTATTCACTTTTTTTAATTACCTAAGGATTTGATTCTGGATTAAAATATATAACTTTTAAGTAGGTGTATAGTGGATTCAAGATAATCTTCTTTTCCTTGCTTCCACAGGATACTTATATGGATAATTTTGTTAATATTTTACTTTATCTACTGCAATATGTGTATTCGATATGTATTGTCCAATAGTCTATAGCAATAGAATTGAAACAAGGCAAGTAATAATTGTATGTCATAGACATTGTGTGCCCCTTTGTATCTCTCTTAGACGCATACGAACCCAATATTATGTGTACAGTCACAAGGCTAAACATTTTAAAATATCACATTTTCTATCCGCACATAAGTATTTTTACTACCACTAATGGGCAAGGGTCTTCTCTCAAACGAGGGAGGGTTCAGGCCTTGAGTTCACCAAGACCAAGTGCGGATTGGGGACTTTGTTGCATGCCCTCAAAAAATGTGTTTAAATTTTGAATCTTACTGAATTCTTAATTTTTTAATCTTTCAAAATATTATTACTTCCACTTTGTAATTGCAGCTAAGTTATAGTGATGCATTTATTGAAATTGTCATACATAAAAGTACATTAGCATTTCGATAGTTTTAACATATTTTTGCTTACGACGGTACATAGAGCAATCTTAGATGTCCACTTTGAAACAATAACTTACACATATCCGGATATGCTAGCCTTTAACCCGGGTATAACCCTCAGCGGGCGGCGGGTTTGGGTTGGGGTTGGGGGGGTTCAAAACCAATCAATGTTGGTTAATTGGCGCTTTAATGCCGGCTCATTCAACAATTACAGCGGTCGTTGTCAGCCGGTAGAGGACGGGATGAGTCGATAAAATGAGTCTCGTGTATATTGGATGGAGGTATAAAATGTGGAGTATATATTTTTTATAATTTTATATATGTTAAAGTATAAAATGTTATTTTTTGTTTCTATGTCTTTAATTACACAATATTCATTCATTTTTTGAGATGTAAGCTATCTACAAGAAGGTAAAAGAGTAAAAAATTAAGAGGTTATAAACCTAGACTCCTTATAGTGAAAAAAACGCAGTATGACAAAATTAAAATATCAGTGTCATTAACATAAAAAGCATCATCATTTTTTTTGCTTTAGCGTATATTCAACACATAGCCTTGCTTTGCCTTTAAAATCAATATCTTATTTAGCCCTGATAATAGAATTATCACTTACATAAAAATATCTTATACTAAACTTAACCTCCAAATTTCTTCACTCTTCAAATCGTTGTATCAAAATCCCTATGATTTAATTACATACTTATCGTCATAACATCAACAATTTGTATGGTCGTTGGATTACCGCGGCCCGGGCCATATCCCCCCTCTAACCTGGCACCCCCTCTTAAAGCCACCCGTCAAACCATTGTTAAGGAGTTTTCATATTCAACTAACCCGGATAAGATCAATTCTTTCACTAAGCATTCGAAATGAAGCTGCTTAGACTATTAGAAATTGGATATGAAAGTAAAATGACATATTATATTTGGTTGAAGTACCATGTCTCACATAACTCAAATATTATTATGTTTCATGTTTTACGGATTACGCTTAACCCGATAGTAAAACATGAAAAGACATGAAATAGTAATAATATCTTTTAACCTTTGACTTTTTAATTATTTATCTTTTTTATAGCTCATAAGGGTCAGCTCTCGTATCTCGGTGTAAGCTGACCCTATAGGCCTATAAAAAAGATTAAAATATGTACGCAAAGAGAAAAAGAAAAAAAATGCTGGAGTGTGATTTTGTGTTGAAGTAGGTATATCTTCTATCACATGGTATGAGTATGCTGTTATTTCGAAATAAAGAAATATATGATGAATGACACGCTCTTAACCTCTTCATTACCAACCCGGTCCAACGGCAAATCTAAACGGTCCCCAAGACCAATCAATCTGAAACATAAACTCGCTTAATTTAACCATCATTCGCCATTATAGATCGTTATTATATTTGCTCTCGTTACGCTTTGAGCAAAGGTATTGCTTATACAGCCGATGACTTAGTGAGTTTTAATTGATTTCGCCCTGAGTGGCGCGGGTTTTTCGGAACTGTCAGTTTGATGTTCCAATTTTGAATGTGACGTTTTATACTTTTTTTTATTATGTTTTTATTTTAACTGGTTTAAAAATATATGTTTTTTTTTCAGAGTATTTTGATTAAAAGGTATATGAAATACGTCCACAGATTGCCATTTTAAAATGTTGGTCTCTTGTAATAGAGTGTTCCCCTATAATTAAACTCCGGACTGCTATCAATCCAATAGAAGTTGTTAGAACGCAATAGTGCTATATCTCACTCGGAACTCGATCCCGAGACTTCATAATGGGTGCATGTTGTTGCAGTATAATTGGTTCCTAATTTTAATAAGAAAAAAAAACTTCTATTGACTCAAGGCCTAGCCCTCCCTCGAGATTACGGGAGGAGACCCTTGCCCAGCAGTGGGACAGTAGTGGGTTAAATTTATTTATTTAAACTTCTATTGCCTTCTATAAGTAAAACTTATTATTTTAAAAGCCATAGGTGCCATAGGTAAGTCGTTCACTATAATTTAAAACTCATAAACTTTTAAACAGATTACTAGGTACTAAGAACTTCATCAATCACAATCAATCCATTAAAATGTACAAAAAATAACTAAATTGAAACTATACAACATAATTGTTGGATGGATAAGGCTGTGTTTTCAATAGATGTTTGGAAATAAGGATACAATAAAATGGGAAACATCTAGGATGTTTATTTTTAGTTTTGAATCAGGTGACCATGTGTGAGATTTCCAAAAAATATTTGTGAATTTGGACCCAGTTATAAGGTTACATTAATTTATTTACCTTAATAAAAACCCCAAATAAACAATTTAGTGTTAACTTTTGCTGTAATGTAGAGCAAACTAGTACACATAATATTATAATGCAACGGGACTTATAATAATACGCAATTGAAAATTTAAAGGTTAGGATACCTTATTTGCTGCCCGACGTTTCGATCGCATTACAACGACCGTGGTCAGCTCGTGACCTTTAAATTGCGTATAAGACCCGTTGCATTATACCTAATATTAGAGCAAACTAGTCTAAATGTTTCAATGTTTATCTTATCTTGTGTTTCCCCGTATCAGACTGAACTGAGCCAGACAGCAGGGGAACTGCATAAATAATCATTGGTATTGTATTTAGCAAATAGCAATAAGTTAAACTTCGAAAAAAAAATCTACTACGAGCTGTAATAAACGTAGACATCATAAATTAACAAATTATTACAATATTTTTGTAGATATATTTCTAGGGTATACCTAATCTATACTTATAAATGATACGCTTTCCTTATTTGCTGTAGAAAACCTCAACATTAAAAGTATTTTGTACGCAAATATCAGTATATTATTTCCCTAAAATTTTCAAGCCAAAAATCATAAACCACGTATTAAAACCATACATGAAAAACCGACCTTACAAATGCTTTTAAAAAGCACAAAAAAGGTTTGAAACATGCAGTTAAAAGTCATTGAATTGTATCGCGTGCATGCAATCAAGTGAAGAGCGTTGCAATGATTGTTTGTACATTAAATATTGAAGCCAATCACATTATGAGGAGGTTTTACGCTAATATTGTACTAGGTTGTTGTGTGGGTTTGCTTGAAAAATTGCACTTATTTGGCTTGAAAATTGACTTAATTTGTTGGCATTTTGTGCAAAGATAGTTTTTTTTTGCTGTTGAATACGATTTTTGTATGGTATTGAATTAAGTTAGATTTTGAAATTAATCCTGAATTCTCTATAGTAATGTTAAACGGATCTTGGGATCTGACAACTTTTTCGAGAATAGAATTCCTGCAGTAACGGGATAGTAAAGTGATTTTTCTTTATGTAAACTCTTAGAAAAAAATATGGTAACCTAGAAAGCTTAGTGCCTATAAGTACCCTATAACTCGAAAGATAGTTATGGTTTCGTCACAATTGGTTAATAAAGAATATTTAATAATAAGTAATTATTATAAGCTGAGAACAATATTCAGTAAGTTTATTGAACAAGCATTAAACAAAAAGACATTAGGAGTCTTTAAAAAAACAGTGTGAAACTGTTTACTTCTAACAAATACTTAACACAAAACCAAAAACCAAAATTACTCACAAACAAAAATAAGTAAAAAAAAATAATAAATAATGAAATTATCTGGTGCATAAAGCCAGTAGCTTGTTATTCCAAAGTTAACCGTGTAACAGCGGGCCGCGGACAATCACTGAGCGTCACACAAAAGAAACGCTTCGACAATACAAGACGCGCCAAGAAAAAAACAAAATCCCCACCGTGATTGGTCGATCGACGTGTGACGTCACCACGCGCCCCGCCCCCTAGCAACCGTCGCTACACCTGAGATGAGAGCGAGCGAGATCTTTGTAAGTGTGAAGAAGACAAAATTATATTGACGGCTTTATATCTTGGGTCTAAACATCACATGTGTCCTCATTACCACAAGCAATATTAAACTTTAACGCAAAACAATAGAGTCTAAATTAGATTGGATAGTGGTGTAATATAAGTCGTGAAAGTTTCACGGCTCTGGTCAGTTGGAAAAGCTGTTATTGTTTGGTTACGGGTTAACCGATTTGGTTAAATTTGTGTGTTAACAGGCAGATGTCCGGCGGTGGTCTCGCTCCCTCGTCCTCCCCGCGCTGAGACAGGTAGCATCTGATTGGCCCCGTATTGATTAGCGTCATTAATTAGAATCGAGTTCATTAGCATTCGCGTAATTGGAAGTTTCGACTGCGCTTAGTTTGTTTTTTGCCAAGTGGCGAGTAATGTATGCAAAAACGATTTGATTAGTTGGGTATTACGATTGATTTGAAAGTGTTTAATTATGATCAGCTTTTAATGTGAAGTCGAAATTGAAATGATTGATTGATCTTGTTTTATTTATTGGTTAAGTAAGTAATGATAAATCTTTAAGACAGATGACTATATAGAGATCTTTTATAAATTGATATTGTATGTGAAGATCTTAAAATGTTTCCCGTTTGATCAACTTTTAACTCCTTCACAAACATGCAAGAAGCAACAAGCGAACGAGCCGAAGCGTCGAGAACCCTCAAAGAAATCGCTAACAAACTCCCAGCAACACTCTAACACCTAGCACAATCGACCCAATCAAACAGAAAAAAAAACTATTCAACCATCACCAACTCTCAATACCGTTCAAAGAAACTCCGAGGGGAAAATGCTAATACGCCGCTTCTTGCTTCTTACCAAACAAAATCACTTCGCGACCCCAAATTTCGCACTTTCAATGGGCAATTTCGCTCGCCCCCCTTCGGGTAGGCTCCGCCTCTTTCTTCCCCGCCGACTCTAGTAGTAGTTTGAGCGCCAGTGACGTACGCGTATTGCTACGAGATGGACGCGCCCGAGGACCGATACTACGGCAACCAAACGCCGGACCGCTCCGACACGAACAGTCCACGTTCGCAAATGAGTAGTCCGAATTCGAATTCATCTATAAACGTGACCGATCAGTCGATTTCGTTGTCGCAACACCAGCAGAATTTAGAGACGTTAAATAGAATGGGGATGTTTTTTCACGCACAACAAATGCAACATTTGAATCAGAGTTTTGATGCAGTGAAGTCTAGGTTAGGCTTGACGCAAGTGCCTACGAGTGTGAACCCGGGACCGAGACATACGATAGACGCTATACTAGGACTGAACGGACAGAGGCAGGTTTCTCGAGTGCAGAGTGAGTTTGAGCAGAGGAGAGAAGAGCGGGACTGTGAAACTGTGCCCGTGTCGCCGGGAGCCGTTGAAAGTGCTGGTATGTGCTATGTATTTATTTTTGTTCTTGCTTAATGAATTTTGTGTGAAGTCTTGTCTATTTTTTGTTTGCTTAATTCGTGTTCTGTTAAGTCAGACCCCGTTCACGGCTTGCATTACAATTTAAAATATAAGTCAGGCGTAGATCGGAACTTTTTTTAATAGGAGCAGACATAAACTAATTATTGAAGTAGAATGTTTAGTAAAGTAACTGAAGACTATTGAGTAAAGTTATTATTGCAGCAAAAAATTTTTTTAGTTAGTATCTTGGTACAATAAATTGGGTACCTACGCTTTTTTGTGTCAATTAAAGGCACTTGATAATATTGAAAACTTTGTAATCAAATTAGCTACACGTTTTGTCATAATGTTTGCAAAAAATAAAAATATTAATAGTTTTAAACAAAAAAAATATCTAAAACAAATAAGGTCGGCATAATATTAAAATAATTTCGCTAAAATACAATAATAAAATAAATTAAATTCTATACTACCGCCTGAACAAAAAAGAAAACTGTGCCTAACAACGCAAACAAATAGCAACACTTCTAAATCTTTAATTAATTGATCATTATTAAGCACCCAACTAACTAATACCTAGTAAAATTAAAACTTAAATAGAAAATCTAGGTAAAACAATAGTGAGTACATATCGCATTGTTGCACATTAGCGCGTACCGTAGGCGTTGCATCATAAGCACCGCCCGAGAACACCCGCCCGCCGCGGACGCCGCGCCGACCGACGGGTTAACGTTGCGAAAAATCTTCTTTATCTTTTTGTAATTATATTATTTTCTTCTTTTTATTTTATTTATGGTGTTTACGATGACATTTTATATTATTTACAGAAATAATAAACTAAATTTTGCGCTTCATATATAAATAGATAAAAAATAAATGAAAGAAAAAAAAATATATTAAAATAACTAAACGTAACTTTTCATTTTAGTATTTTCTTCTTTTTATTTTTGAAGCTTTTGTTTTATTTATTTTTTCGTTGATTTGTTTTAAATGTACAATTGTTAATTGTGTTCTTTTATGTACTTATTTTGATTATTTTTCATTTTATTTTCAAAGCTTTGGTTTCTCTTTTATATTACTTAATTTGAATTGCTTTTTTTTTACATTGTAATAATAATGTTATGAAGTAGTCGAATAGATTTTTGTTATTGCTTTTTTAGTTTTAAAGTTACAACAATCTTGCGGATTTAAAAGTTTAGTTTTTTATTTGTGAAATAAAAATATAATAATAAAGATTTTTTATACAAATTATACTAACGTAAATTTATAATATTTGCTGCATGCATCAAAAAATATAAAAGTGAAGCTACATTTTTAATTCAAAGCTCACGTTTGTTTAACAAGCGGGACACAGTCATAAAAATGTCTGTTAAAAACAAATATTTGTATTTCGTAGTCGAAATATTTGTTTCAAGGAATTACTTTTAGTTATTTTTAAAACGTTGGTTTTATTAACTTTTCGGTTATTTAGTCATGAGTTAAATGTATTCATTTTTAACGTAGAGAGCCTTGTGTATAAATAGAAAGGTATTCTGAATTACCATGAACAGGATTTGTCTGTCTGTCTTATACCCTAACCGCTAAACTACTTATCCAAATTTCATGAAATTTTACAAGTTGAAGACATGATTTGTTTTTGATAAATCAATTCCTAATTAACTGATGCTCGTTTACTAAGTACATTATTAGCTTTTAGCGGTATTTTATCTGTTCAATAAGGTTAAAAAGAGGTTATTTAGATACCAAGATAAGGGAAGAGCAGCCACAACTCTTTAAAAGACGTCCATCATGAGAAAACAAATTAATAAATTTAAAAGAATACATTAAGTACTGCCGAAAAGTAGCATGGAAGCAAAAATTACTATTAAATGGAAACTTGTATCTTAGACGCAGAATATTATATCAGACGTCATAGTCACGCAAACGTCTTCGGCAATTTTTGCGTAGGTATAATGTTATGGAGACACAAGACTGTCAATATTTATAAATAAATAATACATAAGTCAATATTTATGTTGGATATTATAAAAGAAAGAGTTTAGTTTGAAGGTCCTTTGGACAAAGTAGCCGTAAGCAATTAAGGAATATCTTCACGTGTTCCAGTCGTTTAGCTTTGAATATGTTGCTTACGTAGAAAGTAGACTACTTTCGCATTTATCTATCTTTTGCTGGAGATAACACAGGTCGTATTCTTTTTGTACAAGTTTATATTCTCCCTTGACATACCAGCTATAATGGCGAGTTTCATCTAAATCGGTTCTTCAATTTGCTATAAAAACACGGCCGACAGACAGACAGAAAATATGAAATTTTAATAATATCTGTCGTTCAGCCGGCGTTTGCGGTAAGTTAAGATGTTCAGCTATAACTTTAGAGTATCACCAAAAATAACATTCACATCAAAAGCATACGCATGCCCGTCCATTTAAGCCTTCATACAAAATGTAAAAGTCCATACAAATACCACAAGTTAGTACAACTTTACATGTCTGTAACAAACATTACGAGTAGTTCTTATAAAAATTTAATAAGTTTTGTATGTAATCATGTCTCGTTCAGTTATTATACTCGTTTAACACGGGTCAGGAAAGGAAGTAAGTTAGGCCTTTTGTATGTAGGTTTGTATGCTTGTTGAAATAATTAAATAAGTAAATAACGCCGTGCTAATTTTGTATTTTGTAAATTTCATGGCTTCTTCAGTCATGAAAATTACATAACTCATACAGAAGCAAATTTTTTAACGATTTATTTTTGTATTTTGTTGTCACTTTGATATCCTACTAATATTATAAATGCAAAAGTTTGTGAGGATGTATGTATGTAACTTTTTCACAGACAAATTAATTAAGGGATTTTCATAAGTTCGTAAAGTTTGTAGCCTAAATTAACACATAGGTCACATAGGATACTTTACATGTCTCTAGTAAACAGTACAAGTAGTTCTTATAGAATTTTAATGAGTTTTGTATGTACTTATGTCTCGTTCGGTTACTCACACTACACTCGTTTAACACGGGTCAAGGAAATTAGCGTTTTTTATGAACAAATGTTGTATATCATATTTTTGTGATACATTTACTTGCAATATTTTAGTTTTGTATTTTGTACTAACTTTGAGGTAGTTGTTGTATTATTGTTCCGGTAGTATTTAGAGAAAAGATTTTGTTTCCTGTTTTTCATTTTAGTTTTGAAATATTTAACCTTTTAAGTAATAATTATTATGTTTATCTATTTTTTTTATAATGAATGAATCAAATGCGTGAGATTTTTTTGATTCAATTAGACACTTTCCTTCAACGGCTGTTACGTTGTTCAATACTGTTCATATTTTAGAGCGTTGTCCCTACATTTCCAGGAAATTGTAGAAATCATATTATATTGTCACTTACTAGATAGAAAAAAACTAAGTTAAAAGTTTGTTCTAAATTGGCAATGGACCATCAGCAAAAGACTCCTACTAATATCTTAAAAGAGTCGCAAGTGCAAACACGAATAATCTCAAAACTAATCAATAAATTGCCTCACTAATACAATTTCATAAGCGGATACACACTCTATATTTATCTTAATATTGATCTACTAATGCAGGTCCAATGTTTGGACCAATGTTTGTGTCGAAATAATTGTGGATTGGCGCTGACGGCCAACGTCCGGTGTTAAAGAAATTTAATTGGTGCTTAAGAGGAAAATTAGCTTGTAATGATATATGGTTTAAAAGTAGATAAGACATACGGAAGTAAAATTCGGCTTCGGCTTGAAAAATACGTGTTTTTTCTACAATTGAACATAATATTACAAAGGAGATATTCGATTATCTCTCTAACAGAGTTAGCTTGCGATCACGGCCAGTGTAATGTGGCCGAAACGTCGAGTGTATCGATTATTTTTCAAGGGGTTTATCTCCAGTCTAAAAAATCGCGAAAAAAACTTAATCGTTTCTTTAAATTGTAATTATTACAAAGTTGAAAAATGTATAATTTTATAGTGCCACTAATTTTAAAAACGTAGGGACAATAATAAAAACTATAGAGAACATAGCATAGTTTTTTTATTGATTTAGAAACAAAACGTATTATACCTTATGACCTCACACTATACACACATGAGTAATATATAAAATTATAAAGTAATTACAAGTAATGAAAGTTACGTAACATTGAACTGATCAATAATAATACAAGTATATTTGCTGTGTCAGTGAAACTAGTTCCAATACTAGACGTTATCGGTGCTAACATCTCTATAACGTTAATGGATAGGCTCATTTACTTGTATATAATATAGATATATGGTAATAAATACATATAATGCTGTATATGTAATATTAGTTGCCTTTTACGTGAGTTCAACCGTTATTGAAAAGGTTTTCCGTGTCATTTCGACTTTTAACTCGCACTGCAAACACAAAAAAATCACACTACAGAAATAAACTTTGTCGATATTGTTAATAACCAATTGTTAATTAAAAGTAGATTATTTATTATTATCAGCCCATTTTGTCGGCAGGGCAAGGGCCTCCCTATTTCCACCTATCTCTGTCTAACGCTATTTCGTGCCAATCTTTAGTATGAGAGTCCAACTCCTCTCATAAAAATAGATTACAAATAAATTAAGTGAAAACATAATAAAATGACCTATGAAAAACTACACGTGATATATTATTTTGAAGAGCTTTGAAACTACGTTTTTACAAGAATTTCATCAGTTAATAAGGCGTACTACCACTAGTTTAATATGTGTAATACTAATATATTTTCGTCTAACAGTTGCCATATTTAAAAGCCGTTAATGCATCAATGACGGACATAATAATTTATAACTTATGTACATCATTAAACATTGTGTTATAACAACTTTTGTTTGAAATTTTATATTATGTGATACGTGTAATACTACCACAATAATAAATATTGGCCATTTTATATTTGAATAAAATATAGGTGCAACTGTCTTTTTCACGAGGGTTAATTTTTTTAACCTTTCAATAAAAGTTTCAGTAAAATCTCTAATAACGAAGAGTATTCTGAACAACCAGAAAAACTGAAAAGAGGAAATCTTTTATTTAAACGTATGGTCCCAAAAGTTAATGATGGGTAAATGGTAGTTGGTTACGCTTTAACGGAAGAACTAATTAATGGATTATGTAATTACTTATTAAAGTGAGTGAAGTCTGTACGCCAATACAGACTTTGTAACCTGACTTCACTTACTAATACGTTTAACGCTGAGAAATCTTTCTACATGAACAAATTCTCAGTGAAAAGCCGATTCCAAATACTTATAAGTACTTAATAACCCTTAATAATATCAAAACTATACACGTAACAAAAGCCACCATCAAAGGTCACAATAATTCAATACTATACATCAATATAATTCATTTCGTAACAAAATGGGGCCACGGAATGCTCGCTCGTTATAATTTGTGTGAAATTAATAATTAGCTAATCGAGTTAGGCTCTTATCGAAGGAATCTGGCGCTGGCGTGCCACTAACTAGCTGTTTCAGGGGTCCGTCTGAAGGATTAGTTTGTTATGATTTTGTTATTCTGGTAAGTTAAGTAAGAGAAAATATTAGGGTACAATCTTAGAGTATATAGGGACAGATCTCGGTTAATATGTACCGTTTGTATAGTCTTTATTATCTTAGTTTTCTAGTATTCTTCTTTTATTCTATTTAGAATAATTATTTATTAATTTAGGTCAAAAATTTATACACGAGATTTTATATTTTATTTTCCTTTTCTAGGAAAACTAAGACTAGATAAAGAAATATTGAATATTTCAGATTATCTCGTGCTTTTTACAAGTACTAAGTAACTTCCAAATCGAGTAGATATGTTATACAGTTATATATAATTCAGTACAAAGTGTTTTGGAATGTCGTTTCATCGTATCTATAAAAATAGTTCCTAAGATTTGAAAATGATCACACACCGGTTTCAGAATGCAACGAAACTCATTTAACTAGCTTTCCGCCGTGGCTCTACCCGCATAGACTTTCACCAAAGCCTTCATAAAAGTCTGTTCAGATTAGTGCCCCTCTAAACTTCCTAAGGAATCTTTATACCAAATTTCAACTTACAACGCTCAGTAGTTTGGGCCATGCGTTGTCCATCAGTCAGTCCCTCAGTAGTGAAATAATGTAATATACATTGATGATTGATTCTATTTACTACATCGCTTTTAAATTACTCACTAACAAGGTCTTAAACGCAATTGAAAATTATTTGTACCCGTTTCGATCCGATTGCACTTATTACATTATAATATTATGTGTACAAGTCGCGAGAGTTTAAAATTGTTGATTCATTAACAGTATATAACAATCACACAACTTCAATATCTAAACAAACGTATTTAGCAACCAATTGCAAGCTTCATCACAACCGCTCAATTGCCAACTGGATTGTGTGGTTTACAATCGATTCGCATTCGCTATTACCAACCAATATTCGATTATGTCCCCCAGTGGGATGACCGCAGCGCTAAACGATCATTCGATCACTGTTAATGGGTAGGCACGGCCTTTGTATCTCCCTGTTTTGATTACTTACATGAGATTGTCGGGAATCGGATGTGTTATCTTCCGTTGAAATTATTGAAGTTATTATGATTATATTTTAGTAGTAATAATATAATTATACATTTAGAAACGAGGAATACTGAGAATTATAAAATGAAAAATCCCATTGACTAATATATTTAAATTGGAAAACCCTACACGAGCAAGAAACGCGCAGATCCGACTCTTAGAAGGCATAAATATAATTATTCCAAGAAACAGTTATTGATAGAATCACACGGTCACGATTCTTAGACATTTATTTATGTACTATGTACGTGTAATGTTTTTTATACCTACTACATACATACAAACGTATGTTATATATATCACACTTTTTTCCCATAGGGGTAGGAAGAGAGCAAAAAACGCCACAATTGGTACGATCGTTACAAACTTCCCGTACCTTAGTGATTCACATTCCTACTACATATTTGTTAAGTTATATAAAATTGTCTGTTCGTTCTAAACCGTCATTAGTATTTTCTTATCTATACTAATATTATAAAGCTGAAGAGTTTGTTTATTTGTTTGAACGCGCTAATCTCAGGAACTACTGTTCCGATTTGAAAAATCCTTTCAGTGTTAGATAGCCCATTTATCGAGGAAGGCTATAGGCTATATATCATCACGCTACGACCAATAGGAGCCGAGTACCAGTAAAAATGTTACAAAAACGGGGAAAATTTTGACCCATTCTCTCTTATGTGACGCAAGCGAAGTTGCGCGGGTCAGCTAGTTTTCTTATAAAATATAAATAAACTAAAAAATATCTCTATCTCTTTCCATCCTTACTAAAAAGAAACACAGTGGCACTATTTACTCAGGTCAAGTACTTTTCCATTTTTTTCTCTTGTACGTAAATAATTGTAAACGTCAATGTAACAGCTCAATAAGATGATTAACTCGTCTTACGGGAAGGTACCGCAAAAACTTTAATGCTTTTAATCATAACCAATTAACGGGCGAAATGAGAAAATAGGTATTTAATAAAGACAACATCAGGTGAGAGAGGTTCCGTATGTGAAATTTAAATAAACGTAGAGTTTTGTGAAAAAAAATTGGAGAAAAATAATTTATTTGTGTAAATCAGTATTTTTCCTTGTTTACTTGATCACGAATAGCAGTAGCAAAATTGTCATAGTCTTAAAATGAAGAACAAAGTGCTCAAAATATAGTCAGTTTGCTGCTAAGTAGCCGTTTTGCCTGTTACTATTATTTAATATTACTCTATTTTTACTTCTAAAGCGGTGTCCTTGCCATTGTGTTTGAATAGGACACTTCCCAAAATAATAAATAACTTGTATCTAACTTAAATTAAGGCGGAACTCTAAAATACTTATATAGGTACCTTGCATCAATTGATTACCGAAATACTAAATGAAAATAACGTCACGATCAAATCAAGACCTGTTTTTAATAGACACAGGTTCACATTAAATCAGTTCCAAAATCAATGGACCCCAAATCCAAATAATTCAATAATGAATCCATTTTGAAAAAATCATTAAACCCGAAAGCTTTAATACGAACGAACACGGCAAATCTGACACATGATTAGGGTTGCTACATGAAAAAAAACAAGACAACCCATTATAGACGATAATTTTTTTTTTTGTTATTCCGTTTTACTATAGACGATAATGCTCGCGAGTGTTGCCAGATTATCGATAATTATTACGAAAAAGAAAAAAATATGGACAACAGATCGTATCATGATAAGTGTAAAGCGTCTTAATGCGTTGGCTACAATATTTTTATTTGTTTTGTTACCGGCTGTAATCTACTGTGGTAATCTAAATGTGACACAGTTCTCTCTCTTTCACTCTTTATGAGAGTGAGTGAGAGGTCGTTGTGACTTTTGATCGCTCAATCTACTTCGTAAGGATGTTTTGTGTCTCGTTCACTTTTGATTTTTGATTTCTTAATCGTTTTCATAAGTGACAGATGACGTATAAAATATTTGTGGCGCTATCCTTTATCTAAATGAGTTGAAGATTCAGTAGTCGGTTTATTATTGTGGAAGAAATGCTTGTTTGTTAAATAAAAATGGTCGTTTAGTTTGTAAAACTTTATTTTTAGTGTAGTTTTAGCTGATGGTATCTTCTGCTGCTTATGTCAAGTCATGTTTATCATTAGTACAAGTCATCAAATACTTGTACCTATCTATAAAAACATTACCATTACGTTTGCTTAGTTAACTTTCAATACGAAGTTGTTAGATATTTAATACAAATCTCTAGACGTTTGAGGAAAAGCAAGCATGATATTTGTATCTAAATGGGAACTTACTTAATTACTAACACATAACCATTTTTTATTATTCGGAGCGAAATAATTTCTGTAATCATTAGACCTTCTTTACGTACCGGTGTTAGCTTCAATTATAATATTAAACACATTCTATTACTGCTTTATACATCTATGAAGTACCATAATGACACTTACCAGCTCTCTACCTTGAGAAGACATCAAAGAGGAAGACCACAAGATCCAAAACAATAGACCAAAAACATAGCCTAGAAGTAAACCCACACGAAAAAATCTCAAAGCAATTTGAGCACAACTTTTCAGACTATTCCAATATTCCTACTATGCATTAAGCGGGCGCACGGTGGGCCACTCGATCACTCGCCGCGGACAAAATAATGGAACTGATAAACGTCGAGTTTCCGCAAACAATTACCCCTCTAGTTTCCTAAGTGGAACTCGATTTTCGCTGCGTTATACCAACTGAATATTTTAGCGGCTTTCGACAGAAGCAATCTTGATTGAAATAAAGTGAGGCCTTTTATTAGTGTCTGTTGTTAGTTGCTATATTTTAGGCACTTGTTTAGTTGCTGTAGTGTTTCAGGTACTTGTCTGTTTTAATGAATTGCTTAGGTAATGAAGTAATAATGTAGGTATCAGTATTTAATGTATTTAAATGCTTGGCCGTATCCGTATTTGATAAGAAAACAAATCTAGATTACGCTATTTTTAAAGTAAGTATTACTTTATGCACAAACCGGGGAACGCGCTGTAATACCGTGAAGTAAGTGTACCTTTCTTTTTCGCACTTTTAATATTTCTGCCGTAAACACAAATACTCAAAATTTTATTCAACATTATGCAAAAAAAAAGTAAAAATTCCAAATATTACAGCATATTTAAAATAATTACCCCTTCTTTTCGTATTCATAATAATATATTTTTTGTGAACCCCCAGAAGAAGACGAAAAGGAAAACTAATCTCAATAAGATAGACTACAATAATACAATACGTAATCCAGTAGCAATTCAATCCATTTCAATAAATCAAAACCTTATATTCCCACAGATAATTGCAGCGAGAAGCCTTGCTTTGCTGATGGTCCGATACGCAATGATATATGATATGCTTTTTAGATAGTATCGCTTACAGGAGCCCTGTAAGATTGTTGATTGGCTTTTAACTATGTGTAATCATGTGGTTGTTATGAAATATGGACTTGATTTACAACTGGTAGAAATGTAGTGGTTTGGTTAAAATTTTGGTTTGTGTTTTAATTTGCTTGGTAGCTTGATTTTTGAGTTTCAATCTAATATATAAAATTCTCGCGTCACAGTTTTCGTTGCCATACTCCTCCGAAACGGCTTGACCGATTCTCATGAAATTTGTTAGCATATTGACTAGGTCTGAGAATCGGCCAACACATATTTTTATACACCTTAGTGACACAATTTTTATATGGCAAAGCAACGTTTGCCGGGTCAGCTAGTTGAATATAAAATTATTTTTGTAGTTGTCTTGTGCGTAATTTTCAGCTTTGACTGTAGCAAGAATTTATTTATTTTACTATCTATAAGTATAGATAACAGTGTAGTAGTTATGTTTTCTATTTGGTCAAAGTAGGCAAGTAGTCAGTAGTAAATAAGTGTAGATTGCAGGAATATTGACGCTAAAATTACTATTTAAAATACTGTTTTTTTCTGACAGTCATTTGTTATTTTACGGCGATTTCCCAGAGTAAACTTTATTTACTTGGAGAAAATAACCTACAATATTTTCAAAAAATTGTTCAAAATGAAATCACACTTTAAAAAAATATTAGATTTATTCGCTTTAACTAAATATTTCTCTAAAAATAATCTTCCAGTTAACTATATCTACATAACTAGTACGGCACCACTGTGCAATATTAGAATTTGATTGCATAACGTTTCAGAGGAGTGGGCTCTCATTTACATAAACGCAGACAGTTGTTTGTTCACTCTCTTTGATTTATTGATCATGTTCATGTGTGGTTAGTAATACCTACTATTATATGAACAAAATGTTACTTTGTTAGTTGTTAAAGGGTAGTTAATGATTCGTATCAAGGATAATCATAATAATACGTAATAATGCCTAATTTCCAAGCAATATTAATATTATAAATGCTAAAGTAATTAAATGTAAGTCCGTGTGCTTCGCTTATATTGCAAAATCTCCCAACTAAATTCGAGGAATGTTAGTCTCAATAATTTATGGATATCTTAAAGAAATTTTAGAATTACCTATAGGTATAACTATTCTCTTTGTTATTAAGAAAATCCTTTTTGAAGACGTAATGTATTATCGAAATGATTTCGTATATTTGTTCTGGCCTGTATTATCTTGTACGATCCAATCATGCAATGTTTTTGTAATAGGTACATATAACTACTTAATTAATTGCATTAGATCTAATTATAATATAAGACAAGTGGTTCGAGGCACATTTGCATAGAACATACATACTATTACAGTTATTTATTAGTTCCGTGTTTGTATACTGCGTATGTACATTATTGTAGTAGGTATAAATGTTGCGTCAGTTTCCTGATAAGGGCTTGGTCACATGCTTTGAATAATGATCGATGTGTCTAATCAATATAGACTATAAACAGTACGATTGGATTTTTTTTTTCAAAATCCACTGTTTACAACTAAATCTATCTAACTAGATCAATGGTTCCCAACCAGTCCGTTGGAGTCAAAATATGGTCCGCGAATGATTTTAAAATTCAAAATTTTTAGGTTGATTATCACACTTTATTTTTAATATACTTACATAGTGGTCCCTGCTAGCAAAAATAATATTAAAGTGGTCCCGGACTAAGACAAGGTTGAGAACCTCTGAACTAGATGGTCGGAGGACATCGTGAACTATGTAGAACTGCGATGGTTGAGACAAAGACAGAAACGCCATACTGAGGGGGTGGGCTATACTCAACAGCGAGTAGAAGTAGGCTTGATAGATAGAAAGAAGCTGAAATTTGAATCTTCAAGAGCCATTATATCTTACTAAAGCAGTCCAAAGGCTGATAAAATAATTACATTCCAACTAAATAAGCCTACTCTAATCACCTATTTTTTCCAGGCGAAGGTTCCTGCAACAGCAACGACGGCTACAGCCAAAGGACCCCCACCGACGACAAATCTCCCCCCGGCAGTGACGACGACACCCCCCGGCCGGGGTCCGCGGCCGACAACAAGAAGAAGCACAGGAGAAACAGGACCACCTTCACGACGTACCAGCTGCATGAGCTGGAGCGAGCGTTCGAGAAGTCACATTACCCTGATGTGTATTCGAGGGAGGAACTGGCTATGAAGGTCAATTTGCCTGAAGTCAGAGTGCAGGTTAGTGTCTTCACGTTTGTAATTTTTCATTAAAAACTATGGTAATGCAGTGCATGCAGGTACCAATTTGGAGCCGTAAATCCTGAGTATGTTTTCAAGTATGGATGTGAATATAGCGTATGCTGTATATCATGATATGGGCTTGTACCGATTTGGAACAGCTATACCTTTTTTTCATTATTTTTATTCAATGATATTTAGCCGACATGATAAGCCTTCCAAAGTCTTTTGCACTTTGCTCTTTCCTTAACACGTATAAGTATGGCAAAATGTATTAACTTTCTAGGGATTTATATAAGTTTAACTTGGTCACGTTAATACCATACCGTCAGGAGAACGAAATTCAAAGTTAGTTTTCAAGTCACCGCCTTTTTCCGATTCTCAACAACTCTATCAATAGAGCTTATCTTGTTACTTTATAAAAGAAGAAAGCTCCAATTCAACCATTTTGAACCTTTTCACCGAATCAAAACCCAAAACGTACTTTCCTCTATAATAAAGCGTACTTCGCAAACATTGAGTGAAGGGCCCTACGGGGAAGGGTAAAAGGGGCAATAATGAACCCAAGGGGCTTATGCCACTCAATCCCCTTAGCTTTGCGAACATATGTCAGTCGATTGATGCCCAACCAGTTTACGTGACCCGCCCCGCTATAGCATCCTAACAAAAAACCAATATATTTCACAAATCGTTAGCAAATTCAGAGCTCTTATTAAACTGGACATATCTTAATTGCTTTCTTATGCTGCTGATTGTGAACAAGGAATTTTGACACTAATGTTTCGGTAATAGGGTTTGTATTAGCTTGGGATGTTTTGGTTTTATTTCTGTTTGCCGAATAATGCGGTTGCCAACTAATCTGACACTTGGTTTTCAATATACGATAAGCTGATTTTAATAGCTTGTAATAAAATGTCATAGTATTTGGTAACCTTGAGGGTCTTTATAATATTTACAAAACTGTCTTCTTAGCCCAGTGGCGTGGAGAGGGCTCAATTCAACCTTCAGATTATCAGTTAATCAAATAAACGCAAAATGTTGGATACATTATGTACTGTACAGGGGTTCTGAAAGTTTTAAAGTAGTGTGTAAATGATAATAGTATGTAGATAGCTTTGGTTTAAAATGTTGCTAGACCGTTCTACTTATTGCTTTCTCGAAAAGTATCATGTAACTGCTGTAGAAGAAACATTTTTGATGCCATTTTCATTCATGAAACTGTATCTGTGAATTCAACTAATCATTAAGCATTGGGTTTGATAGCTTAACTAGTTTTTTGATTTTTGTGAGAACATCCTTAACAGTAAACCGCATTTGACGATATAATTTGGTCTTCTTCTTCTTCTTGTCGCATGGTTAGTGGTCAACCTAGTGTCAAAGTTGTTCAAGCCGCCCGAAGGCCTTTGACGTGGCTTAACGACTATTATCTTGACTGACAACAACCGGGACCGACTTTTTACGTGCCGAATTTGGTACTGAGAAGAGAAGCTGACTCCAGTATATATGTATTTTAAACAGCTCCAATAATTGCTCATGTATCGTGCGTGTATTCCTCGATATCTATCAAAGAAAAAACACAGCCTTAAATCTTCAAAATACCAATAAATCTAAGTAAAACGAATAGTGTGTGGATACGAGACGTGTCTGGCACGGAAGCGGCCGGTAATTTGCTTAAACCGGCCGCTCAGCGACACCTCGGACATCTAGCGCTGATGCGATTAAACACTTAACTAAAGATGCCTGTATTGATTTTAGTTCCAGCTTGGTATAGTAATTGATGTGTATATAATGTGAAATGGGATAAATGTAGTCATCTGTAGGTATATTGTTACAAGATTCGTGAAATCGAAAGAATAGGATGACAGAAAACAATAGCTGGCACAATATTACTTGAATATAAGAGCGCATAATAAAATCTTATGTATGTACGCACATGTCACACAATATGATCTGGTGTAGCATTTGTACAACAAAGAGTAGACCCTGATTTCAATCAGCATATATCCTAGGTTTAGAATAGAATTGTCTGTGACAAAATTGGTAGAAAATTTCGTGTTTTCGTATGTCGTACATAGGTACACAAAAAAACTGTTTGAAATTTGTAATTTATGTTTTTAACATCGTTTAAAAGACAACTAAACTGTCGAATATTTTCGCAGGTGTAATTAACACTAGTTATCACCAATAAACTCAGTGTTCCTATAAATTCATGGCTACAAACCTACTAGTCGTACAGTCCTACAAAGAGAAACTCTATCGAGAGAGGTCAATAAACCATCTGTACAGAAGGGTAACTAATTGAAACGTCCACTACCGACGGACGAATGCCTTCACTAATTACTGTTTTACAAACAATACACGTTAAATACCGTGAAGTAAAGGGTACTTAATATACCTACAGGGTGCTGTTTGTAACACTGTCAAATTTATTTTATTATTGAGTATGAAGTCGTCTGGGTAGCTGTGGCTATAAGGAACTTTATATAGTGGTCTATGTTACTCCCTAGAATACATTTCTATGGTAAATCGCATTCAAATCAGCAAAGGCGTTACGCACAGACATACAGTTTGACTTTACGACGTTCGCTTTTATTAGCTTTTGCCCATATATCCAACCACGCGGATTTAAAAAAAATGCTAATTTTCTTTCCTGTGTCATGTCTATTCTCTTTCTCTTTCATGCTATGAGTCCCATATGGTAGTGGGGCCAGCCTTCCTGGTTTTTCTCCTCCACTTCGCTCTATCCTGGACATCGTCTTCGGAACTTACACTCTTACACTCACTCATGTCTTTTTGCACTACAGTTTCCCATCTAGTTTTGGGCCGTCCTCTAGATCTACGACCGGGGAGTGAAAGTTGTAGTAATGTGTCATGTCTATTGATTTATTAAAATGTTAAACTTTAACGGATTGAAACAGTATATGCTTTTTTGATGATAATGTATAGATAACATATATAAACGGAACAAGGACGAACTAAATGAGAACTTCCGTGCTATTACCAGATCAGCTCCCCTATTGCGTTTATCAATTGACAACTCAAATTGATGTAGAAGTACATACATTGAGTATTACTTTGAATCAGACCGCAGGGTCACTTTTTATTTAATAGAAGCCTAAAAGCTGGCAATATGTTGGAAGTGTTACTAAGGAGAATGGGCACTCCTGGGCGGTCGGCGGCCATTAATGAAAGTAGTGT